>NW_026262593.1:42416190-44947605 GCF_021869535.1 Mytilus californianus
TTATAGGTAATTCCACTGCTTTGTTCATATTTACAAAGTTCTACAAAGAATCAACGTATAAAGTATTTGTTCGCAACTTGTCCTTTGTGGATTTGATGGTTTGTTTAACACACATGCCACTTGAGATAATGTACCTATTAAAACTCACCTGGTTTTACAATGAGGCTGCTTGCAAGACATATCGTTATTTCGATTATTGTTTGAATTATTTGTCAATTGTTTTAATAGTTCTAATTGCAATTGAACGTTATTTGAAAATTTGTAAACCTTTGTCGAAGTGGCAGATCTCAGCAAAACTATCAAATAAGCTGTCAGTTTTTGGTATTTTGATTTCAGCTATAGCCGCATTACCTAGAATCTTTACAAATGGAAATCACGTGATAGTAGTCAAAAACGTCACATTAATTGCATGTGGAGTTGACCACGAGGATCAATATGAAACAGTGAGCTTTGTGATATATTTTTCTATTATTGGATTAATGTATGTTACAGTCACTGTTTTTCTCACGTTTGCCTATAGTTCGATTATCAAAACAATTTTTCAGAGACAAAATAAATTGCTTCGAGGACAGCCTTCCATTCATTTATCTACAATCGTAAACAATATCAGACGGTCATCGGACCAAAACAATGAACAAGAAAGTTCTTTTGATCAAGAAACCATTCAAGGCAAAAGAGCGTCCGTGCGAACCACGAAAACTTTATTTATCATAACAGTTACGTTCGTCTTAGCAAATGCGCCGTTTGTGATCTTGTCTTTCGTCGTTGGTCTGGACTCGTCAATGTCGCAGAATTTGAAGAACCCTAAACTTTCATTGTATCAAATAGGAATGAGATTGTACATGGTTAATAACGTTATCAATCCAATAGTTTATGGGTTGACAGACACTAGATTTCAACGCGCTGGTCGTTATATATATCAGAATTGTAATTGTAAAAAAGGAATTGTTCACGCAAATTCTTCAATATCTTAATATAAGGTATATTTGTTTAAATAAACGAAAAATACAATGAATTTGATATTTGTGTAATTCTCTTTAGGAATGTCAGTAAAATGTTTAACGTTGACGGCATTATATTAGGAGAAATGACGGCCATAAGATACACCTTCAGCATACAGTTTTTTTTGGTACTCAACAGGGTTGGATTTTAACACAAATAGTATTGTTAGATACGTTTAACGAAAGAGTCCCTGTCGCAATCAAATTTGCCTATTTTACCAAAATTCTTAAAAACAATAACATTCATTTGCTGTTTTCAGGTTATTTGTTACATATTTTTGTCCATCTAGGTTCAACCTTCAAATTCGTCTGACTATTATAATTTACATTTAATGCGACAAACTAAATAAATGAAAACGGAAAAACGATATATTGTCTCGGAATACAAATTTATACAAGTCTTAGAAACAGGGAGAAATGCGAGTCTGTTTTTACTATATAAACATATGTCACTGTTCGTATTATTGCTTTGTTTGTGACGTTAACAATATTTCTGTAGAATTTTATTTGTGAACCTACGAATTGATACAGGATCGGCCATTTATATCCAAAATGATTTTCACCAAAAATATTTAATTTTGTATGCTGTAGTTTAAATAACGGATTTACTATTCATTGTCACAAAAATAAAATTGAATTGTTCTCAAAATAGGACAAAAATGCTCGGTAAGAATTTAATTACGCAAAAAGCTTGGTTTCAGTTAGAATAAATAATGCCTTTTGGTTGTATGCGACGTTGGATTGCTGTTTTATCGACGTTTACACTATATCTCCTTTTAATAATAATGAGACTCGTGGTCATAATCAAAAACTTTGCCTATGAAATTCGAGAACAATAGCATTTTTCTGATTTTCAAAATGTCACTCTTAACATTGCATTAAATTCAACACAACAGAGAAATCCGATTTAATTTGTTAATGATTTAAGCATGATAGGTTTAGTGTCCGGTTTACATCGTGTTTTAATTTAAGTG
This sequence comes from Mytilus californianus, assembly GCF_021869535.1. Taxonomy (NCBI): domain Eukaryota; kingdom Metazoa; phylum Mollusca; class Bivalvia; order Mytilida; family Mytilidae; genus Mytilus; species Mytilus californianus. Next base: position 42,418,166 of record NW_026262593.1, read on the forward strand.
AATCGGTCCACTTTTTTCGAGTGTAGATCGGGCTTTTTCTAGTGATATTACATGCCATCAGATCGATTTACTGCTATTTCTCGAGTATAATAGTTTTATTCATGACTGTTCATCTTATTTTGAATACTATACATGTTTTGAGCACAAACGACGCACAATTTCCTGACAGTTCATTTACTAGTCAGTGTTCTACATTGTCCGCTTTTTTTGAAGAGCAACATTTAAAACGTAAGGGTTTTTCAACAAATGGTCCGGGTTTTTAAAAAGAAAGTGTGAATAAAAAAAGGCATTCTTTGGCTTACAAACGGACTTTTTCTAGTTTGTAACTAAAAATTAGCAAAGGACAATATTAAATATTCCTAATAAGTCACACAAACAGATTACTATGTTGATCAAAATTAACCCTTTTCGATTTAATGATAACTTTCGGTTCTGAAATTTTTTTACCAGAACCTTGCAGTGTTAAGATATATAAGAAATTACTGGATTACAGGGGACTCATAATCATACCAATATCATTGGCCACGAGGATCAATATGAAACAGTGAGCTTTGTGATATATTTTTCTATTATTGGATTAATGTATGTTACAGTCACTGTTTTTCTCACGTTTGCCTATAATTCGATTATCAAAACAATTTTTCAGAGACAAAATAAATTGTTTCGAGGACAGCCTTCCATGCATTTATCTACAATCGTAAACAATATCAGACGGTCATCGGACCAAAACAATGAACAAGAAAGTTCTTTTGATCAAGAAACCATTCAAGGCAAAAGAGCGTCCGTGCGAACCACGAAAACTTTATTTATCATAACAGTTACGTTCGTCTTAGAAAATGCGCCGTTTGTGATCTTGTCTTTCGTCGTTGGTCTGGACTCGTCAATGTCGCAGAATTTGAAGAACCCTAAACTTTCATTGTATCAAATAGGAATGAGATTGTACATGGTTAATAACGTTATCAATCCAATAGTTTATGGGTTGACAGACACTAGATTTCAACGCGCTGGTCGTTATATATATCAGAATTGTAATTGTAAAAAAGGAATTGTTCACGCAAATTCTTCAATATCTTAATATAAGGTATATTTGTTTAAATAAACGAAAAATACAATGAATTTGATATTTGTGTAATTCTCTTTAGGAATGTCAGTAAAATGTTTAACGTTGACGGCATTATATTAGGAGAAATGACGGCCATAAGATACACCTTCGGCATACAGTTTTTTTTTGGTACTCAACAGGGTTGGATTTTAACACAAATAGTATTGTTAGATACGTTTAACGAAAGAGTCCCTGTCGCAATCAAATTTGCCTATTTTACCAAAATTCTTAAAAACAATAACATTCATTTGCTGTTTTCAGGTTATTTGTTACATATTTTTGTCCATCTAGGTTCAACCTTCAAATTCGTCTGACTATTATAATTTACATTTAATGCGACAAACTAAATAAATGGAAACGGAAAAACGATATATTGTCTCGGAATACAAATTTATACAAGTCTTAGAAACAGGGAGAAATGCGAGTCTGTTTTTACTATATAAACATATGTCACTGTTCGTATTATTGCTTTGTTTGTGACGTTAACAATATTTCTGTAGAATTTTATTTGTGAACCTACGAATTGATACAGGATCGGCCATTTATATCCAAAATGATTTTCACCAAAAATATTTAATTTTGTATGCTGTAGTTTAAATAACGGATTTACTATTCATTGTCACAAAAATAAAATTGAATTGTTCTCAAAATAGGACAAAAATGCTCGGTAAGAATTTAATTACGCAAAAAGCTTGGTTTCAGTTAGAATAAATAATGCCTTTTGGTTGTATGCGACGTTGGATTGCTGTTTTATCGACGTTTACACTATATCTCCTTTTAATAATAATGAGACTCGTGGTCATAATCAAAAACTTTGCCTATGAAATTCGAGAACAATAGCATTTTTCTGATTTTCAAAATGTCACTCTTAACATTGCATTAAATTCAACACAACAGAGAAATCCGATTTAATTTGTTAATGATTTAAGCATGATAGGTTTAGTGTCCGGTTTACATCGTGTTTTAATTTAAGTGAATCGGTCCACTTTTTTCGAGTGTAGATCGGGCTTTTTCTAGTGATATTACATGCCATCAGATCGATTTACTGCTATTTCTCGAGTATAATAGTTTTATTCATGACTGTTCATCTTATTTTGAATACTATACATGTTTTGAGCACAAACGATGCACAATTTCCTGACAGTTCATTTACTAGTCAGTGTTCTACATTGTCCGCTTTTTTTGAAGAGCAACATTTAAAACGTTAGGGTTTTTCAACAAATGGTCCGGGTTTTTAAAAAGAAAGTGTGAATAAAAAAAGGCATTCTTTGGCTTACAAACGGACTTTTTCTAGTTTGTAACTAAAAATTAGCAAAGGACAATATTAAATATTCCTAATAAGTCACACAAACAGATTACTATGTTGATCAAAATTAACCCTTTTCGATTTAATGATAACTTTCGGTTCTGAAATTTTTTTACCATAACCTTGCAGTGTTAAGATATATAAGAAATTACTGGATTACAGGGGACTCATATTCATACCAATATCATTGGCCACGAGGATCAATATGAAACAGTGAGCTTTGTGATATATTTTTCTATTATTGGATTAATGTATGTTACAGTCACTGTTTTTCTCACGTTTGCCTATAATTCGATTATCAAAACAATTTTTCAGAGACAAAATAAATTGTTTCGAGGACAGCCTTCCATGCATTTATCTACAATCGTAAACAATATCAGACGGTCATCGGACCAAAACAATGAACAAGAAAGTTCTTTTGATCAAGAAACCGTTCAAGGCAAAAGAGCGTCCGTGCGAACCACGAAAACTTTATTTATCATAACAGTTACGTTCGTCTTAGAAAATGCGCCGTTTGTGATCTTGTCTTTCGTCGTTGGTCTGGACTCGTCAATGTCGCAGAATTTGAAGAACCCTAAACTTTCATTGTATCAAATAGGAATGAGATTGTACATGGTTAATAACGTTATCAATCCAATAGTTTATGGGTTGACAGACACTAGATTTCAACGCGCTGGTCGTTATATATTGTAATTGTAAAAAAGGAATTGTTCACGCAAATTCTTCAATATCTTAATATAAGGTATATTTGTTTAAATAAACGAAAAATACAATGAATTTGATATTTGTGTAATTCTCTTTAGGAATGTCAGTAAAATGTTTAACGTTGACGGCATTATATTAGGAGAAATGACGGCCATAAGATACACCTTCAGCATACAGTTTTTTTTGGTACTCAACAGGGTTGGATTTTAACACAAATAGTATTGTTAGATACGTTTAACGAAAGAGTCCCTGTCGCAATCAAATTTGCCTATTTTACCAAAATTCTTAAAAACAATAACATTCATTTGCTGTTTTCAGGTTATTTGTTACATATTTTTGTCCATCTAGGTTCAACCTTCAAATTCGTCTGACTATTATAATTTACATTTAATGCGACAAACTAAATAAATGAAAACGGAAAAACGATATATTGTCTCGGAATACAAATTTATACAAGTCTTAGAAACAGGGAGAAATGCGAGTCTGTTTTTACTATATAAACATATGTCACTGTTCGTATTATTGCTTTGTTTGTGACGTTAACAATATTTCTGTAGAATTTTATTTGTGAACCTACGAATTGATACAGGATCGGCCATTTATATCCAAAATGATTTTCACCAAAAATATTTAATTTTGTATGCTGTAGTTTAAATAACGGATTTACTATTCATTGTCACAAAAATAAAATTGAATTGTTCTCAAAATAGGACAAAAATGCTCGGTAAGAATTTAATTACGCAAAAAGCTTGGTTTCAGTTAGAATAAATAATGCCTTTTGGTTGTATGCGACGTTGGATTGCTGTTTTATCGACGTTTACACTATATCTCCTTTTAATAATAATGAGACTCGTGGTCATAATCAAAAACTTTGCCTATGAAATTCGAGAACAATAGCATTTTTCTGATTTTCAAAATGTCACTCTTAACATTGCATTAAATTCAACACAACAGAGAAATCCGATTTAATTTGTTAATGATTTAAGCATGATAGGTTTAGTGTCCGGTTTACATCGTGTTTTAATTTAAGTGAATCGGTCCACTTTTTTCGAGTGTAGATCGGGCTTTTTCTAGTGATATTACATGCCATCAGATCGATTTACTGCTATTTCTCGAGTATAATAGTTTTATTCATGACTGTTCATCTTATTTTGAATACTATACATGTTTTGAGCACAAACGACGCACAATTTCCTGACAGTTCATTTACTAGTCAGTGTTCTACATTGTCCGCTTTTTTTGAAGAGCAACATTTAAAACGTAAGGGTTTTTCAACAAATGGTCCGGGTTTTTAAAAAGAAAGTGTGAATAAAAAAAGGCATTCTTTGGCTTACAAACGGACTTTTTCTAGTTTGTAACTAAAAATTAGCAAAGGACAATATTAAATATTCCTAATAAGTCACACAAACAGATTACTATGTTGATCAAAATTAACCCTTTTCGATTTAATGATAACTTTCGGTTCTGAAATTTTTTTACCATAACCTTGCAGTGTTAAGATATATAAGAAATTACTGGATTACAGGGGACTCATAATCATACCAATATCATTGGCCACGAGGATCAATATGAAACAGTGAGCTTTGTGATATATTTTTCTATTATTGGATTAATGTATGTTACAGTCACTGTTTTTCTCACGTTTGCCTATAATTCGATTATCAAAACAATTTTTCAGAGACAAAATAAATTGTTTCGAGGACAGCCTTCCATGCATTTATCTACAATCGTAAACAATATCAGACGGTCATCGGACCAAAACAATGAACAAGAAAGTTCTTTTGATCAAGAAACCATTCAAGGCAAAAGAGCGTCCGTGCGAACCACGAAAACTTTATTTATCATAACAGTTACGTTCGTCTTAGAAAATGCGCCGTTTGTGATCTTGTCTTTCGTCGTTGGTCTGGACTCGTCAATGTCGCAGAATTTGAAGAACCCTAAACTTTCATTGTATCAAATAGGAATGAGATTGTACATGGTTAATAACGTTATCAATCCAATAGTTTATGGGTTGACAGACACTAGATTTCAACGCGCTGGTCGTTATATATATCAGAATTGTAATTGTAAAAAAGGAATTGTTCACGCAAATTCTTCAATATCTTAATATAAGGTATATTTGTTTAAATAAACGAAAAATACAATGAATTTGATATTTGTGTAATTCTCTTTAGGAATGTCAGTAAAATGTTTAACGTTGACGGCATTATATTAGGAGAAATGACGACCATAAGATACACCTTCAGCATACAGTTTTTTTTGGTACTCAACAAGGTTGGATTTTAACACAAATAGTATTGTTAGATACGTTTAACGAAAGAGTCCCTGTCGCAATCAAATTTGCCTATTTTACCAAAATTCTTAAAAACAATAACATTCATTTGCTGTTTTCAGGTTATTTGTTACATATTTTTGTCCATCTAGGTTCAACCTTCAAATTCGTCTGACTATTATAATTTACATTTAATGCGACAAACTAAATAAATGGAAACGGAAAAACGATATATTGTCTCGGAATACAAATTTATACAAGTCTTAGAAACAGGGAGAAATGCGAGTCTGTTTTTACTATATAAACATATGTCACTGTTCGTATTATTGCTTTGTTTGTGACGTTAACAATATTTCTGTAGAATTTTATTTGTGAACCTACGAATTGATACAGGATCGGCCATTTATATCCAAAATGATTTTCACCAAAAATATTTAATTTTGTATGCTGTAGTTTAAATAACGGATTTACTATTCATTGTCACAAAAATAAAATTGAATTGTTCTCAAAATAGGACAAAAATGCTCGGTAAGAATTTAATTACGCAAAAAGCTTGGTTTCAGTTAGAATAAATAATGCCTTTTGGTTGTATGCGACGTTGGATTGCTGTTTTATCGACGTTTACACTATATCTCCTTTTAATAATAATGAGACTCGTGGTCATAATCAAAAACTTTGCCTATGAAATTCGAGAACAATAGCATTTTTCTGATTTTCAAAATGTCACTCTTAACATTGCATTAAATTCAACACAACAGAGAAATCCGATTTAATTTGTTAATGATTTAAGCATGATAGGTTTAGTGTCCGGTTTACATCGTGTTTTAATTTAAGTGAATCGGTCCACTTTTTTCGAGTGTAGATCGGGCTTTTTCTAGTGATATTACATGCCATCAGATCGATTTACTGCTATTTCTCGAGTATAATAGTTTTATTCATGACTGTTCATCTTATTTTGAATACTATACATGTTTTGAGCACAAACGATGCACAATTTCCTGACAGTTCATTTACTAGTCAGTGTTCTACATTGTCCGCTTTTTTTGAAGAGCAACATTTAAAACGTAAGGGTTTTTCAACAAATGGTCCGGGTTTTTAAAAAGAAAGTGTGAATAAAAAAAGGCATTCTTTGGCTTACAAACGGACTTTTTCTAGTTTGTAACTAAAAATTAGCAAAGGACAATATTAAATATTCCTAATAAGTCACACAAACAGATTACTATGTTGATCAAAATTAACCCTTTTCGATTTAATGATAACTTTCGGTTCTGAAATTTTTTTACCATAACCTTGCAGTGTTAAGATATATAAGAAATTACTGGATTACAGGGGACTCATAATCATACCAATATCATTGGCCACGAGGATCAATATGAAACAGTGAGCTTTGTGATATATTTTTCTATTATTGGATTAATGTATGTTACAGTCACTGTTTTTCTCACGTTTGCCTATAATTCGATTATCAAAACAATTTTTCAGAGACAAAATAAATTGTTTCGAGGACAGCCTTCCATGCATTTATCTACAATCGTAAACAATATCAGACGGTCATCGGACCAAAACAATGAACAAGAAAGTTCTTTTGATCAAGAAACCATTCAAGGCAAAAGAGCGTCCGTGCGAACCACGAAAACTTTATTTATCATAACAGTTACGTTCGTCTTAGAAAACGCGCCGTTTGTGATCTTGTCTTTCGTCGTTGGTCTGGACTCGTCAATGTCGCAGAATTTGAAGAACCCTAAACTTTCATTGTATCAAATAGGAATGAGATTGTACATGGTTAATAACGTTATCAATCCAATAGTTTATGGGTTGACAGACACTAGATTTCAACGCGCTGGTCGTTATATATATCAGAATTGTAATTGTAAAAAAGGAATTGTTCACGCAAATTCTTCAATATCTTAATATAAGGTATATTTGTTTAAATAAACGAAAAATACAATGAATTTGATATTTGTGTAATTCTCTTTAGGAATGTCAGTAAAATGTTTAACGTTGACGGCATTATATTAGGAGAAATGACGGCCATAAGATACACCTTCGGCATACAGTTTTTTTTTGGTACTCAACAGGGTTGGATTTTAACACAAATAGTATTGTTAGATACGTTTAACGAAAGAGTCCCTGTCGCAATCAAATTTGCCTATTTTACCAAAATTCTTAAAAACAATAACATTCATTTGCTGTTTTCAGGTTATTTGTTACATATTTTTGTCCATCTAGGTTCAACCTTCAAATTCGTCTGACTATTATAATTTACATTTAATGCGACAAACTAAATAAATGGAAACGGAAAAACGATATATTGTCTCGGAATACAAATTTATACAAGTCTTAGAAACAGGGAGAAATGCGAGTCTGTTTTTACTATATAAACATATGTCACTGTTCGTATTATTGCTTTGTTTGTGACGTTAACAATATTTCTGTAGAATTTTATTTGTGAGCCTACGAATTGATACAGGATCGGCCATTTATATCCAAAATGATTTTCACCAAAAATATTTAATTTTGTATGCTGTAGTTTAAATAACGGATTTACTATTCATTGTCACAAAAATAAAATTGAATTGTTCTCAAAATAGGACAAAAATGCTCGGTAAGAATTTAATTACGCAAAAAGCTTGGTTTCAGTTAGAATAAATAATGCCTTTTGGTTGTATGCGACGTTGGATTGCTGTTTTATCGACGTTTACACTATATCTCCTGTTAATAATAATGAGACTCGTGGTCATAATCAAAAACTTTGCCTATGAAATTCGAGAACAATAGCATTTTTCTGATTTTCAAAATGTCACTCTTAACATTGCATTAAATTCAACACAACAGAGAAATCCGATTTAATTTGTTAATGATTTAAGCATGATAGGTTTAGTGTCCGGTTTACATCGTGTTTTAATTTAAGTGAATCGGTCCACTTTTTTCGAGTGTAGATCGGGCTTTTTCTAGTGATATTACATGCCATCAGATCGATTTACTGCTATTTCTCGAGTATAATAGTTTTATTCATGACTGTTCATCTTATTTTGAATACTATACATGTTTTGAGCACAAACGACGCACAATTTCCTGACAGTTCATTTACTAGTCAGTGTTCTACATTGTCCGCTTTTTTTGAAGAGCAACATTTAAAACGTAAGGGTTTTTCAACAAATGGTCCGGGTTTTTAAAAAGAAAGTGTGAATAAAAAAAGGCATTCTTTGGCTTACAAACGGACTTTTTCTAGTTTGTAACTAAAAATTAGCAAAGGACAATATTAAATATTCCTAATAAGTCACACAAACAGATTACTATGTTGATCAAAATTAACCCTTTTCGATTTAATGATAACTTTCGGTTCTGAAATTTTTTTACCATAACCTTGCAGTGTTAAGATATATAAGAAATTACTGGATTACAGGGGACTCATAATCATACCAATATCATTGGCCACGAGGATCAATATGAAACAGTGAGCTTTGTGATATATTTTTCTATTATTGGATTAATGTATGTTACAGTCACTGTTTTTCTCACGTTTTCCTATAATTCGATTATCAAAACAATTTTTCAGAGACAAAATAAATTGTTTCGAGGACAGCCTTCCATGCATTTATCTACAATCGTAAACAATATCAGACGGTCATCGGACCAAAACAATGAACAAGAAAGTTCTTTTGATCAAGAAACCATTCAAGGCAAAAGAGCGTCCGTGCGAACCACGAAAACTTTATTTATCATAACAGTTACGTTCGTCTTAGAAAATGCGCCGTTTGTGATCTTGTCTTTCGTCGTTGGTCTGGACTCGTCAATGTCGCAGAATTTGAAGAACCCTAAACTTTCATTGTATCAAATAGGAATGAGATTGTACATGGTTAATAACGTTATCAATCCAATAGTTTATGGGTTGACAGACACTAGATTTCAACGCGCTGGTCGTTATATATATCAGAATTGTAATTGTAAAAAAGGAATTGTTCACGCAAATTCTTCAATATCTTAATATAAGGTATATTTGTTTAAATAAACGAAAAATACAATGAATTTGATATTTGTGTAATTCTCTTTAGGAATGTCAGTAAAATGTTTAACGTTGACGGCATTATATTAGGAGAAATGACGGCCATAAGATACACCTTCAGCATACAGTTTTTTTTGGTACTCAACAGGGTTGGATTTTAACACAAATAGTATTGTTAGATACGTTTAACGAAAGAGTCCCTGTCGCAATCAAATTTGCCTATTTTACCAAAATTCTTAAAAACAATAACATTCATTTGCTGTTTTCAGGTTATTTGTTACATATTTTTGTCCATCTAGGTTCAACCTTCAAATTCGTCTGACTATTATAATTTACATTTAATGCGACAAACTAAATAAATGGAAACGGAAAAACGATATATTGTCTCGGAATACAAATTTATACAAGTCTTAGAAACAGGGAGAAATGCGAGTCTGTTTTTACTATATAAACATATGTCACTGTTCGTATTATTGCTTTGTTTGTGACGTTAACAATATTTCTGTAGAATTTTATTTGTGAACCTACGAATTGATACAGGATCGGCCATTTATATCCAAAATGATTTTCACCAAAAATATTTAATTTTGTATGCTGTAGTTTAAATAACGGATTTACTATTCATTGTCACAAATATAAAATTGAATTGTTCTCAAAATAGGACAAAAATGATCGGTAAGAATTTAATTACGCAAAAAGCTTGGTTTCAGTTAGAATAAATAATGCCTTTTGGTTGTATGCGACGTTGGATTGCTGTTTTATCGACGTTTACACTATATCTCCTTTTAATAATAATGAGACTCGTGGTCATAATCAAAAACTTTGCCTATGAAATTCGAGAACAATAGCATTTTTCTGATTTTCAAAATGTCACTCTTAACATTGCATTAAATTCAACACAACAGAGAAATCCGATATAATTTGTTAATGATTTAAGCATGATAGGTTTAGTGTCCGGTTTACATCGTGTTTTAATTTTAGTGAATCGGTCCACTTTTTTCGAGTGTAGATCGGGCTTTTTCTAGTGATATTACATGCCATCAGATCGATTTACTGCTATTTCTCGAGTATAACAGTTTTATTCATGACTGTTCATCTTATTTTGAATATTATACATGTTTTGAGCACAAACGACGCACAATTTCCTGACAGTTCATTTACTAGTCAGTGTTCTACATTGTCCGCTCTTTTTGAAGAGCAACATTTAAAACGTAAGGGTTTTTCAACAAATGGTCCGGGTTTTTAAAAAGAAAGTGTGAATAAAAAAAGGCATTCTTTGGCTTACAAACGGACTTTTTCTAGTTTGTAACTAAAAATTAGCAAAGGACAATATTAAATATTCCTAATAAGTCACACAAACAGATTACTATGTTGATCAAAATTAACCCTTTTCGATTTAATGATAACTTTCAGTTCTGAAATTGTTTTACCATAACCTTGCAGTGTTAAGATATATAAGAAATTACTGGATTACAGGGGACTCATAATCATACCAATATCATTTCATGCTACATATTGGTTTTACAGTAAATAATATTTTACGATTTATATATGCTACAGTGACGAACCCTGGAGTTTTAAGAATAGGGATAATAAAACTAAGGGACAGCAGTAATAAATCAGGAAAATGCAATATAAACACAATAATTCTACTAGAAGAGGCCTGGGTCAATCCCCGCCCTTTCACATTAAAAAATATAATAAAAAAACAACACAAACTTAATCCGCCCCTGTTGTATTCACCATTTAAAATAAATGGGATATATGATAAATTATAAAATAAATAATCTATAAGCTTTAATATGATCTTGTTGAAATGATAATAAGAAAAAATGTGTATATTATAGCGTACACCTCGTGTGTTTAATTAATGTCTTTCGCAGAGTTCCGTCGACATGCATTGTTGTTGAAATGTTAAGACAGAAATCCGTATTTTGCATTTTTTGAGACACTACTAAGGAAGCGACTAAAGAACAACCTCCTATTGGCACGATGAATACATGCCAAAGAGAGGCAACGGGTTTGCTGTGCGTCAAGTTTTTATATGCAGCTACGTCTGGTAAGAATGAGCACGTTAAATTTGAAACACGCATTTCGTCAATCTAAAAAAAAAAACCAATCGTTTATTGTACTTCTTATACATTCCTAAATCCCTTCTACAACTTAACGTGCAGAATACGTAGTGAGTCATAAAAGTAAGTCGTATCTTTGGTGAGTTTATATACGTATTACAATATCTAGAGACGGTAATTTTGTAAACTCCCTGTGGTATACAAAATTGTATCAAACTGGAATAGATAAACGCCATTTATAAATGTACGTGAAAATAACAGCAATATAATCACACAATGTATTCGATCACAAAAACGCCTGTTTCTGTAAAAAAAAGAAATAATAAAAAGTGTGAACTCATTATTGTTTATATTGACGAAAACTAGTTCAAAGATATTTAAACCCAAGCATATACTCTTTTTTTCTGTGAACTTAAATCAACGGACTGATTCTTTAAACAAATTCATTTTATAACAATAAAAAAGCTACTCATGGAAAGAAATACTTGTTTGAATTTGTTTTAACTTCAGTCTGAAATGAAGCTGTCGAAATCACTTACAACTAATCCAAACACTAGCTAACTTTATAACTTTATAACTAACGTTTCAGCATAGTTATGCATCCCTGGTTATCAAATATTTAGCTTTGATCGTTCCTGTTGACGGTTAATTCAGAAAAGCGCTTTGGGTGCACGAAATGTATAAAGTGTTACCTTTTTTAATATATATTTTGCAATTGAGATGATTGATAAAAATTTATGATTTCAAATTGTTGGAAAGTGTGCGATTCTTCTTCTTTAAAAAATCGCCATGGTCATGACAGTTCAGGATCAATTACATTCTTTCCGACAATTGTTTTTATTATTGAACAGATTTATTGAATTTAAGCGATATCCTTTTCTGTTAAACTTGCCACCAGAAGCTCTTTTTTTTTTACTTCTGGTAAGATTTCGATGTCTGGATTCTGCCATGTCACTGGTTTACTCTGTTGAAATGAATTGATACCCGATGTAGCTAAATGTAAAGAACACATCACCAACTGGTTATTTCTGCAGTGTCCGTTTTCGAAGGTCCCTCCTAAAAGAGAAATGAAAGCAATGTTTATTCTGTAAATAGTAATAACTGATTCTTAAAAAAACAATTTTTTTACAACAAGTCATTTAACAACTAGGCAAAGTTTGTTTAGCAAATGAGAAGGCATGGAAAATATAGCTCGTTCAATTCACTAATTTGTCACGTGCTCTGTGTTAATTATTTATCAATAACACGATCAGTTAAACATCGGCAACACACTCGAAATTTAATTAGTTTGCGATCAACAATCACTGAATGAAATATTATTTGTCGATAATACATTATAGATTCCTAATGAATATAAAACAAAAAAGGGGCATCCAGGACTTGACTTATTATATGCATGCATTGGGTCAATAATTTCGATAACATTAAAATTACAAGAAACTCGTTCCATATGACTTGAAGTTTCAATTGGTATTATTAATTGGATTTTTATCGACTGACACCGTACTATGACTACTACATGTACAGCTATAAAGATTTTCTGAAACTTTTCTTGTTGAAATAAAAAAAATATTAATCAAAATCAAATACACAATCATGTAAACAAACAATAAACAAAATATAAATAAATTAAATAAATACACACAAACACATAAATAAACACAACTAACTAAGAAAATAATAGACGCCCTTAATTTGGATCATATGTTGAAGACCTAGATCATTGCATGTAAGCGTAGGTTTTCATATCTAAGTAATACAAATTAAAAAAATTAGGGAAAATGTCTAAAATTAAAATCATAGTCACATCAAGGTCTTAAGTCATTCAGTGCTGTCTCCACAAACATAAAGAATCTAGCAATCTAATAATATCTAAAAATTCTGAATATGTGAATATAAATACTATGATTAGAATAGAATTTTCAATCATCATAATAAAAATGATTGACTAAGATGAAGAAATATTGGCATCCATAACTGGCAGGAAAACAGGCCAAAGAGAGGCACCGGGTTTGCTGTGCGTCAAGTTTAAATATGCAGCTACGTCTGGTAAGAATGAGCACGTTAACTTTGAAACAGGCATTTCTTCAATCTAAACAAAAAATCATTTATTGAAATTCTTTTATATTCCTAAATCCCTTCTACAACTTAATGTGCAGAATACGTAGTGAGTCATATAAGTAAGTCGTATCTTTGAAGAGTTTATATACGTATTACAATATCTAGAGACGGTAATTTTGTAAACTCCCTGTGATATACAAAATGTTTCAAACTGGAATAGATAAACGCCATTTATAAATGTGACGGTTAATTCAGAAAGGCGCTTCGGACCCATGAAATGTATTAAGTGTTTACTTCATTTAATATATGTTTACAATTGAGATAATTAATCATAATTTATAATTTCAAAATGTTGGAAGTGTGCGATTCTTTTTCTATAAAATCGGTATGTTCATGAGAGTTCGGGAGCATTCACATTAATCTGTCCGACAATTGTGTTGATGATTGAACAGATTTAATGAATTTCAGCGATATCTTTCTCTGTTTAACTTGCCAACAGAATCGCTTTCTTTTAACTTTTGGTAAGATTTTGATGTCTGGATTCTGTCATGTCATTTGTGTACACCGTTGAAATGAATCGCTACCCGATGTAGCCAAATTTAAAGAACACATCACCAATTGGTTATGTCTGCAGTGTCCGTTTGCAAAGTTCTGTGCAACGATAACTTCACAGAATTATGTACGCTTTTATTCCTTTTTTATCATTTTTCGTTGGTGCGATAAGGTGTCTCTGTTATTACAGCAAAAATATGTCCCTCCTAAACGAGAGACGAAAGAATTGTTTATTTTATAAAACACTGGCAAAAACATTTCACGCATCAAAATAAAAATTAATGAGCTCAAGAAACCGTCTTGCTGGGTTGTGTATCACCTGATATCCTCAAAAGCAATATTTTTCCAAGATTTTGACACATTTGAAATTAAAAAATTTTTGTTTGTATATTTTGGGCAGTTTTTATAGTGCATATTGTTTTCTTTCCCTGTTATATCAAAAGACGAAAAACCTGTCAGATTGTGAGAATAAATATGTGAAACATTATATTGCAAATACTAGGATGAATATGTGTCTGATAATTTGCTATGTATTCTGAACAAATTTGTTTTGAATACTTACTATTTTCTGTATGACTGAATGTTTGCATTATACGTACTAATGCATCATTTATTATTTTCTTTTGTTTAGGACAAGAGAAATATAGGTAGTAACTTCTGTGTGTATTGTGTGTCGAAACACGCGTTTCCTTTAATTCGCGACAACTTTATTAACATTTAATATTGTCTAATCACTAATCAAAAGCCAGCATTCACTAGTATTACTCTAAGATTCTTTTCATAAGTTGAATCCTTAGCTGAAAATATGTAATACAAACTGGTGTTCGGATAACTCAGATATATCTACCAGCAGAAACATTAGATAGAACATAAACATACTGCCTAAACTTATCAAACCTAAAAGTGTTCACTTTTATTGTGTCCGGGCAAAATCTTGTTTAAATAATATTTTTGAAGACATCCGATGATACCCAACTCGCCACGAAGGGTGTTACGTGATACTTGGGTACATTCTCATTTATTAATTTTCTTTTGCACGAAATTGTTAAGTCATTTTTAAAGGAACAATGCGAAAAACATTTCTTTAATCTCTAATTGGCGAGGAATTTTTAAGTATGTATGAAAGACCTATTTTTGAATAGCCACAAATAAATGAAAATAAGCTTCTTTATGTTTACAGAAATTTAAAGTCGTGCTTTGCACAGAACTTGTCTAACGGACGCGGCAGCCAAAACTAAACATTATTCTGTCTTTGTGGTGACGTGTACTTTGAATTAATTACATCTGAAATTCATTTTTAGTGGCATACTTTAGTGACGTGACATACTCCATACATCTCACTGGAAGTCTAAAGAAAGAGTTTCTGGATACATCTTTGACCGTAATTTGTATCGTTAAATAAATCTATACCATGAATCCAACTTGTCTGAAAATTGCCGAATGCTCATGAACTTGTTTTTTTTTAAGTGTAAATATTGCGCTACAATGTCGCATAACGGTATGCTAGCGTGTCCACATGAACGATTTTGAGGTTTGAAAGAAGTATTGCACACTATCCAACATATTGGAAAAACAAACTTTGTTCAATTATCTAAAATGCAAACAGCCTTTGTTAGTCTTGTATTATTTTTAATTTTAGTTTCTTGTGTACAATTTGGAGTTTAGTATGGCGTTCATTATCAATGAACTAGTATATATATTTGTTTAGGGGCCAGCTGAAGGACGCCTCCGGGTGCGGGAATTTCTCGCTGCATTGAAGACCTGTTGGTGACCTTCTGCTGTTGTCTGTTCTAGGGTCGGGTTGTTGTCTCTTTGACACATTCCCCATTTCCATTCTCAATTTTATAGGTTGTAAGTATTTGAAATATTTGCCAGAGATTGTGTAATACAGTATCGTTTTCATCTATAGTATATATCCTAATACGATCCGTAAAAGATATTTTCCTGACACTCATAACACTTAACCTACTCGCCATTTTTTATTATCTACTACAAATAGTTCATAACCAGTAAAAGCATTTAAAGCATTAAAAGCAAGAGATAGGCGATGTATAGATTTCAGGAGATGTTTACCATGGTCTTGACCTGTTAAGAGTCCACTTATTCTCTCCGAATATTTACTAGTGGCTTAAAACCCCTCTCCAGAGGAAAGGACATATTAGTTTACCTCTGTCTTCCATCTACAAAAACACATTTTTATAGTTTTATTCTAAACACAATTCATAACTTCCGATATATGACACACATGTTTGTCTGTTTAAGCCATCCGCGTGGCGTGACACGTTTTCAATTTCTTTGATACTCTACCTCCTTTAAAGTGTCATTCACATATATTAAATATTCGTCACATTTATAACATGTCAAATCTGCTTGATGCTAGGGTATGATTAGTGAGCTATAGGCCAAAGAAAATATTTCAAAATTGATTTGTGAACATACTACAGTACCAAAAAGTACTGTTGCCTTTTAAAGAACAATGCCATAACAGAGGTAACCGGAAAAATATCGTTATAAATATAGAGACAAAAGTAATTGTATCAATAAAGGTAATAATGAAAAATGAATAAACAATCTGTAATATTGCAAAGTAAAATAACTTATGGACAAGTATGTTAATTATATGGGAACTAATTAGATTGGATAGTATTGCAAATCAACTCATTCTTTTCACAACAGCAAGGATATAAGTATGGGTTTCCTACTTCTATTTTCTGTAAGCAATTGTTGGAAAAAAAATTCCATCTAAATTTTTCTCTGATATTAGTTTTCTTCATCAATTATTTATTTTTCCTAACTAAATCTACAGTAAAATCTTTTCTTTTTCCAATTTGAATTTTAAAATGTATATGCATTAAACTCTCTTTCATGAAAATTTAAGTGAAATACATCATTCATTAATTTCAGTGTACATCCATGCTATGTATTGTATCAATTGTTGCAAATGATAACTTCATTAACATGATCCACTATCAAAATGGAATACCCTTTACGTTTCCAACAGTTTCCCCACATTTGTTGTTCTCACATCGAACATGTACATAAAATGACAAGATAATACTCCCTTGAGAGGACTATACTTTAAAGGAAAGAAACGGGTTCTACATTTTGCAAAATATTAAGATATCCTTATGAAACCAAAGCTACGTAGGAGTTGATGTGTACTATATTGTACTAGACATAATAATTCATAATTTCTTAATACACCAGGCTTTCAATGATTTACCTGAATGTATATACTGAGCGAAAATAATCATTGTCAACACGACAGTAATAGGCAGAAGGTACCAAGGGGACAATAAATAATCATTGTCAACACGACAATAACAGGCAGAAAGTACCAAGGGGACAATAAATAATCATTGTCAACACGACAGTAACAGGCAGAAGGTACCAAGGGGACAATAAATAATCATTGTCAACACGACAGTTACAGCCAGAAGGTACCAAGGGGACAATAAATAATCATTGTCAACACGACAGTAACAGGCAGAAGGTACCAAGGGGACAATAAATAATCATTGTCAACACGACAGTAACAGGCAGAAGGTACCAAGGGGACAACAAATAATCATTGTCAACACGACAGTAACAGGCAGAAGGTACCAAGGGGGCAATAAATAATCATTGTCAACACGACAGTAACAGGCAGAAGGTACCAAGGGGACAATAAATAATCATTGTCAACACGACAATAACAGGCAGAAGGTACCAAGGGGACAATAAATAATCATTGTCAACACGACAATAACAGGCAGAAGGTACCAAGGGGACAATGAATAATCATTGTCAACACGACAGTAACAGGCAGAAGGTACCAAGGGGACAATAAATAATCATTGTCAACACGACAGTAACAGGCAGAAGGTACCAAGGGGACAATAAATAATCATTGTCAACACGACAGTAACAGGCAGAAGGTACCAAGGGGACAATAAATAATCATTGTCAACACGACAGTAACAAGCAGAAGGTACCAAGGGGACAATAAATAATCATTGTCAACACGACAGTAACAGGCAGAAGGTACCAAGGGGACAATAAATAATCATTGTCAACACGACAATAACAGGCAGAAGGTACCAAGGGGACAATAAATAATCATTGTCAACACGACAGTAACAGGCAGAAGGTACCAAGGGGACAATAAATAATCATTGTCAACACGACAATAACAGGCAGAAGGTACCACGGGAACAATAAATAATCATTGTCAACACGACAGTAACAGGCAGAAGGTACCAAGGGGACAATAAATAATCATTGTCAACACGACAATAACAGGCAGAAGGTACCAAGGGAACAATAAATAATCATTGTCAACACGACAGTAACAGGCAGAAGGTACCAAGGGGACAATAAATAATCATTGTCAACACGACAGTAACAGGCAGAAGGTACCAAGGAGACAATAAATAATCATTGTCAACACGACAGTAACAGGCAGAAGGTACCAAGGGGACAATAAATAATCATTGTCAACACCACAATAACAGGCAGAAGGTACCAAGGGAACAATAAATAATCATTGTCAACACGACAGTAACAGGCAGAAGGTACCAAGGGGACAATAAATAATCATTGTCAACACGACAGTAACAGGCAGAAGGTACCAAGGGGACAATAAATAATCATTGTCAACACGACAGTAACAGGCAGAAGGTACCAAGGGGACAATAAATTATCATTGTCAACACGACAGTAGCAGGCAGAAGGTACCAAGGGGACAATAAATTATCATTGTCAACACGACAGTAACAGGCAGAAGGTACCAAGGGGACAATAAATAATCATTGTCAACACGACAGTAACAGGCAGAAGGTACCAAGGGAACAATAAATAATCATAGGAAGAAGAATAACGACCCCAACATTATGACGAAAAATAAAAAACGAGGAAAAGACTAACAACAGGCTAAAACACTTCTCAGAAAACTAAACACTGAGCAACAACCCCCCCTCCCTCTTTCTCCAAAAACAAGCAACAAACCGCCGTACATATTTATTGCGTGTACCCCTGAGGGTTCACGCATATATATTAATTGATGCTGTAGTCTTTCGGAATACCGGAAATGCCTATTGTCTTTTCAGAATACATCTGTTCTTTTATATGGCCACCTAGGTAATAGGTAATTAATTGACTTTATGAATATGTATTAGCGTCTTACAGCTGCTATAGAGATAGTGTTAATCGAGAGTCGAGACTGATTGATATTTAACATCAGTAGTTAATTAAATTATAGTCGCATTTGTTAATTTTTCTGAAATAAAAGCTGTGTAAACATTCGACATTAGATTATAAGCGAAAAAATACCGTCAATAGTTAGGCGTTTTTAAGATTTTAAAACTGAGCCATTTTAGCAAAATTAAAAAAGAGCTAAGTCCGTTTATGCAGTAATTAAGGAGTTTTTTAAAAAATTGTTCTTATTTTGATTAGAATAGCAAAAATAGAATTATTATAAACATATTATTTAATTGGTAAAATATTGGAACGACATATTTTTTTATCATTATCAAAATACAAATTGAAATAAAAAGAAAACTAATTAAAAGAAAAACTAACTGAACCTTAAAGAATCGTTGAGATGTGTAAAATGCAGATATGAGATGCTACAACGAAACATTTAATTTTTTAATAAACATTTAACCTATCAAATATTTCTAGCGGTATGACGATGATTCTGAAAGAATAATTAAATTTTTAGGACTTGATGTCTGAGATGACAGATAATCGAAAAGTTGATTATGCATAAATTATGCAATAGCAGGAGTGAAATACTAATGCAGGTTCAGAGATAAAATAGCGATTGTCTTTTATAGGGACTGAGTGATGATAGATACAGTCAGAGATAAGATAATGAATTTTTCTATTTCTATTATTATTATTAAGGCTCTACATTTGTATCAAAATATAAATAAGGGAAAAAAGCAGTAATTAGAATAAAAGACAATGCAATGAAATCAGGCAGTTAGTTTTCTCGTATGAATTGTTTTACATTTGTCATTTCGGGAATTTTGTAGCTTACTATGCGGTATGGGGTTTGTTCATTGTTAAAGGCCGTACGTTGACAATAGTTGTTAACTTCTACGTCACGGTGGTGGAGATTCGTCTCATTGGCAATCATACCACATCTACTTATTTTTATATGAAGTAAAACAATGAGGCCTG
The DNA here is from genome assembly GCF_021869535.1 of Mytilus californianus. Lineage (NCBI taxonomy): Eukaryota > Metazoa > Mollusca > Bivalvia > Mytilida > Mytilidae > Mytilus > Mytilus californianus. The sequence continues at coordinate 42,438,407 of NW_026262593.1, forward strand.
ATCTATTCATCGATGTTTGGATTGAAAACTATTTTACTTAAGTTACTTACGGTATGTGATTGCGAAAATATATTAGCAATTGTCCAAATAATTATATAACAGGAAGATGAATATTATCTATTCCAGATTATTTTATAATATTAGAGATGCGTATATTAATTTTTTATAGGAAAATGTTTGAGTTTTCCAAAGCACGTGTGTCGACTACTCTCTCCAAAAAATATAGTTATAAATGACATAGTCAATTATTTTGTTTTGGTATGTGATTTAAGTATAAGTTTAGGTTTCAAACTGTTTCTACTCTAAATACCTGATTTGAGTTTGTTGCCTGGGGTATAAATAAATTGAGATCAAGCATATCTTGAATATGTCAGCCAATGACCAAACCATATTGGTTTTCCTAAATGCTTTAGTTCGGGATTAACAAATAAGAATATAGCTTAGGGTTTGGACTATTTTCAAACTGGCTAAAAAAACAAATAATCATGATTCGTTTCTTTAAACTTCTTTACAATAAAGACTCTTTTCACAGTTACATTTCGACTTCAGCCAGGAAGCTACCTCTAATTCCCAAAATAGTACCTCAGAAAGGAATTAACATACAGTGGGTTGCTTCTTATTTATCACGTTGTAATGGGATGGGAGAGAGAGAAATTATTTCTTTAACAAGAAAATTATGCCCAACATAGAATCTTTGTCAGTTTACCTACATCTTATATAAAAAAGACATGAGGCGAAATCATGCATCTTTATAAAACAATTATCTGATCTTTCATTCCAAACATGTATTTAGGTTCACGATTGCATTTCTTTTTTTAAAGAAAGTAAATTGTACTATTTAAATTCTACATTCTACATTTGATTACCTGTATGAAGTCATCAAAATACAGAAGCTCATTCCGTTTTTCACAATCACTTTACATAACAGTAACCTTTTTTTTGTATATACCATTCTGTGGGGGAGGGGGGTTATAAATAGAGAATAGCCCTGTTTGGTTTAATAATCGAAGCTCTGATTCCTTGTCTAGTGTTGGCTATACTTTTTGTCATTTACGGCTTTATTAGCTCTTCAACATTTTGATTAGTTTTGAATTTTCAGATAGTTTTGCCTCGAGCTCCACTAAAGAGACATTTATCGTCGAAATGCGCATCTGGTGCAGTAAAATTGGTACCGTTAATATCATTAACCGAGAAACATTTAGATTAATGAATCAATAAGTTAAGATTAATTTTGACAGTTTACCAGATAAGATGTGCTTTTTTGATAATGTAGCCCATCTGAATAAACTAATTGTATGACAGATAATTTGTAACAGTGATTTTGAAACAGTTGGCCAAACATGCCGTTATAAAATTGGTCCCATTTTCAACTTAAGTACTATTGAAGTTATACAAGTCATTGTATTGTTTTGATATTTCTTGCTGTTTGTCTTTTATCAGAATCACTAGGTTAATTGGTCAATTCGACTTTTAGCTGTTCTGTACGTTATTGGAATCATTTTGACCAAGCAAGCGGACAATATAACAGCGACGCACACTAGTTAAAATACCAAAGGTTCGTAGCAAAATGAAGGAATCTGTTCTTACCAAGGTATGCTTAAAATAGATAAAAGGTCATATATTAAAATCCAGATGATAATAAAAGTAATCGTTTTCAACAAATTTGTGTGAAATTTCTATAGTTATTTGGCAATATTTAATTCCGCCATGTTCGTAAAATGTTATAAATTATATATATACCACTTAAAAGTTTGTTTTTTTTTCGTGTTATTTCCACCCTCTTATATTATTGGGTTTTTGTATTTTTTATTGCTTTATTTTTGCTTTGTTTTGTTTCTAGTTTGGGGGTACTATTCCTTTTCGTGAGGGTGGTATTTGATGGGTTTTAGCGGGTTTGTTCATTTCTGCGCTGGTTATATTTAAGTTTATATTCGTGGTAAGGAACATTTATTTTAAATGGTTTACTATTTGTTTTATTAGGACGATTCAGATGCTGATATGACAGTAGAAAATGTAATATCAGAAATCATTACTCAAAGGATGCCTTCTGTGATCTACATTGCCATTCTAACTGGAATTGGAGTGTTTGGAAACGCAAATGTCCTGTTCATCTTCACGAAATTCTTTCGACAGTCAACGTACAGGGTCTTCGTAAGAACTCTGGCGTGCGTTGATTTGTTGGTTTGTGTGACGCATATGCCATTAGAAATTTTATATTTATTGAAGCCATTCGGATTTTATTCTGAAGGTGTATGTAAAACATATCGATATTTCGTTTACTTTCTAAATTACTTGTCAATTATTTTACTGGTAATAATAGCCGTAGAACGTTATATACGGATTTGCACGTCATTATCAGGATGGCGGATGTCAACCAAAATTTCAAACATTTGTTCACTCATTGCAGCAGCGATTGCATTAGTTTTAGCTATTCCCGGGGTTTTTACAAATGGCAATCATATTGTTTATATTGGTAATTATACTTTGGTGGCTTGTGAGATGGACGATGAAAACTATGAGACAGGGCTTGTTATTATCTATTTTGCTGCTGTTGGATTGGCCTACATGGTTTCAACTTTTGTTCTTGTTTTCGCGTATACGTCAATTGTCCGAACAATTCGAAACAGACAAAAGAACTGTGTTTTGGAACAGCAAACTATATCGTCTTTAGCAAACAATCTTACAAGAATGTCGGAATCCACGAATGAACTTCATTTGCATGTTCATCAAAATAATCCAGAAAGTCAAATACATTTGGAAAGAACAACAAGGACGTTGATAATTATCACTGCCATCTTTGTTATTGTGCATGCACCATACTTTTGCTTGTGTATAACAGTCAGTTTAGATACCAGTATCAAAGACAATTTGAAAGGAGTGAAATTGGCAATGTATGAAATTGGTTTAAGACTTTATCTTATAAACAACGTTGTTAATCCAATGGTTTACGGGTTCATAGATTTCCGGTTCCAACGAGCTTGCCGTTCCCTTTATCGTAAAGGTCAGTGTAAAAGACGGATTGGACATGGTCACTAAACGGTGGTGTTTTATATAGACAGAGATGACTTGAAAATTACATTAAAATTATATATATTATATTGCTATATAATATTTTATTCTAAGAAGGATCTGTAAAATGTAAGCTCAGATTTGCTCGTCTGTTCGGAAAAGAGAGACAGCAAACATCAATGGCGTATTCAACCAAAACTGACAATGCCATGTCAAAAATTGGAAAAACGATCAAAAGACTTACAACATTCTACAAAACACAACATAGAAAACTAAAGACTAAAAAACAAAAACCCCACCAACAACCGGGGTGTCAAGTGCTGCGGAAGGGTGAGCAGATCCTGCTCCACACGTGATACCAATCGTGTTACTCTTATAAAATATCCAGTATGATGATAAGTTATATCAACATACATCACAATATTCAGTTATGATTCTATGTATTTTTGTAATCTTTTATCAGGAGTTTATTGACAACATAACATTTTGAAATGATTCAAAACTTAGCCTTGAATAAAACTTATTGATTTGGCTGTCCTTATGATAATTCTACGAAAATGTGAATTTCTAGAGTCTTTCATGTCAAATTTGATTTATATCCCTTTTTTATTAATTGGAAATGAAGAAGATAAACCTCAGGTGAGGTTCCAAAAATGTTTAAAAGAGGGGTTCAAGAGTTATCATTGGTAAAATGGGAATATTCCTCCTACTTTTCGTCGGTATTAACGTTACTTAGAGGTAATCCCATAATAGTGTGGACAACCGTAATGTTTATTATTTTTGATAATACCGAATCATTTACCTTTAACTTGTGTTTCATCGGCTATCGATAACGATGAGTTTACGCTCACTCAGTCTGTTAGAGGCCTTTCAGTGGGGATTTAAATAATCACTTGTTTCACATTTCGATACATAAAATTAAACTTTCTTTCACCAAAATTTAAAGGGAACTTGTTTTAAACATTCTTTTATCATCTCACCCAACAATTTGGCTTGAAATAACAATAAATGTGCAGAGCTAATATCATTAAATTATAAAAAAATATATTGAATGTAAAACATGTCGATTTTTATTTTGTACCTAACCATAAATGTAAACACAAATGAAGAAAAGGTATAAAGATGATTTCTTTTTTCGGCAATAATTGTGTTGTATTTCATGCAGATATAAACAATTGTAAACACATAGTAGTCCATCATGCATTGTAACTCATTCAGTGGATTGGTCGGTCAATTGCACAAAGACATTAAAAAAGTCTATGCATTAAGTAATAGTTATACACCGAGGGAAAGGTGTGTCTGGATAAGAAACCCCGTCGGCCGGAGGCCGGAGGGGTTTCTTATCCAGACACGCCGTATCCCGAGGTGTATAACTAACTTACACCCCATTCTAAACCCTATATTTGTTAACATTGATTATTAAATGAAAAAAAAACGATAGCATATTTATTGACAATATCAAACCATGAATTTATAAGATTTTTTTTTATTACATGAAACCCCACTAGTAACCTTTCTTTGGTTATCTTCGTTCAAACTTTGACAAGTGAGTATATTTTACAAATGTCACAGTTGTTTTACATATTCCCGTTAATATGGATCAGCAGGTCAAGGTTGACTGTTTCATGTATTCTTCTTACAAACAAAAAATTCATCATTCTCCTTGTATTCAGTTGTCAATATGGACGGGTATAAGACGGACGACATTTTGTGGCAAGCGTTGGGTTTGGTAGAAGAGACTAAAGATGAAGACAATATTATAACCCAAAGTACTTACCAATATCAGTTTAATAAAGGTAATCGTAACTTTATTTTATATCTTTAATACGGTTTTATAGAAAAAAAGCCCCCTCCCCCCTCTTCTCGGGAATAAAAAACCCCATTCATATTCGGACATTCTAAGGGATAGTTGTGTCTGCATTAGAAACCCGACTACCAGACACGCTCAACATACAAAGATACAGATTTAATATTTAGGAACTCCCTTTTTGGGGGCAATCAGGGGCTGATCCAGCCGGGGTTCCCAACTCAAGAGAAAAAGGGTGGGGGGGGGGGGGGGGGTCCAACCATTCAAATTGCATTGATCTTTTAAATAAAAGTCGGGTCCAACCCGCGGAACCTCCACCCCCTGATCGGCCACTTGGTGACCGAGGGGGAGGGGTCCGGGAGTTCGAATCCCCGATTTTTAATGCTTTAGAATTTAGAATAGAGACATATGACTGGGATAAAAAAAATACCTTCAAGCAAAGGAGTATTTAAAGGATAATTTTGTATTCAAAATAGATGCTTAATTTTTTTTTTCGCTATTGGAATTTTCTAAAATGTATGTGTTTTTTTAATATCTTGAAACAATTTGTAGTGAACACTATTAGTAATTTCTTATGATCATGCTATTTAAAAAAAATAATCAATTTCTATTGTTACGAATAACAATGGACTTTGTTTGCGGGATGTAGAAGCAGGGGTTTCCAGAAACCCCGCTCGTCACACACTGTGGGCAAAATCCATTATTATTCGTAACAAAAGATCTATTCAATTTACACTTGTTTCAGAAATAGAAACTATGAAGTATAACAATAGAACTGGGGTGTTACCATGTATAAAGCTCCATACCCTCCCCTTCCCCCCACTTAAATCCACCTCTGGAAATGTACCGACTGCCTGTCAACTGCAGCAGTTGAATCACAACAATCTAATTAAGAATTGCACTTACATTTTTTTTTAATCTATCCATGAAATAAAATAATGTGTTCATAATATCTTGGTAGTAGAATAAATGACCAAAAGCCTCATACTAAACAGATTTATTGTAACACTTAGGTTGTAACACTGTTACAGGGTTTTGTTTGTTTAATAAACCACAAATTATCAGGTGTTACAATTCATCAGTTCTCCGTTTGTTATTTTAATCTGAGAACAAAACTTGTGCTTTATTAAACGTAGACATAAAAGAAGAAAAAGTGAGCTGAAGGTCACTGAAAAACACGCGTGTTCTCGATAAAGTACGTAGTAGTCCAGCATGCATTGCAACCCAATCAATGGATTGGTCAATTCTCTAAGTCAATAAATATTGCTTATTTGCAATCAAAACAATTATATTACCGGGAACGTAAGTATGCCAATGAATGATAGTTTACTCGTCCTGATTAAATGTATTTATGTTTCGGAGGGATACATACTTTTTTAAGCGGTCCTCAATCATTCAGGGAAAAAAGTTGAAATTACTAATTCATATCAATTTAGAATTAGGGATAAAAAGAAATACGACACTGAAATTAAAAAAATATTGTTCCTGTATGTTCATCAAAAACGAACTAATTTAGATATTTATTTAAAGATTACAATTTCATATAGTAAATGCATATTGTATTAAGCTAGGCCCAAATACATGTTGCTTTTTACTGTCCTACATTTTGTACGAAAAAGACCGTACGAAAATATATTTTTTCATTTTTTTTTAATTGCACCACGATTTAAAGTTATCATGCATTCGTTCTAAAAAAAGAATACTTTTAGACAAGATAATAGTTAAAAGATATGAAGAGCCGTTACAAATTTTAGAAAGCGAAAATTTTAAAACGCTTTTAAATCAGAAAAAGGTTATTGCTTACACATTCATTACTACTTTCGAAGCTAGTGAAATTTTATTTTAATGTTTAAAGAACGTGCGGTATGATAAATAATTTTATTATCGATTGTTGGTGAAGAATGTAAAAATCATGTAAATCAATACGCTTGTAGTATTGTTTTCAGGCGTTGAGAAACCTTTGGTGACCCCGTACGTTTAAATGTTCCTTGTAAAAACAACGTATTAAGTAGGTGTAACAGACAAACGGTTACCTGATCTGATGCAGACAATTGGAGAATTGAGCGCGCCAACGAATGGTCTCGTCTACGCTGTTATGAATTTGATTCTAAAAGAATTTAACCCCACCGTCCCTCTACTTACAATCCGCCGATGACCTTAAAGGTTTTCAAAATATTCATTTAACATCTTTGTAAAATACATGTTGTAGCAAAATCTCTTTTTTGTAAAGCTGTTGCTCATATTTTAAAAGTTAATTATATGATCCAAAATAAGGCTATTTTGGCAGTTTATTTAGTTTTGCACTATTTCAAGAAGTTCGAAGCCCTAATGTATATATTCAAGACAAAATGCAAATGTCTGACAGATGTGAAGGATGTTATTTTTGTAGATTTATGATACCTTTTTATTTTCAAGATTACCATATTTCCGCATTTGAAAAAGATAAGAAAAAAAAACATCATTTACTTTGGAACTTTTTGTTCACTTTATATTATTTCAGCCCCTACGTCATGTTTGTCTATATTTCAATTATGCATATCTAAGGAAAGCGAGAGGATCGGTTATCACAAAGGCATGGTATGATTTTGTTGTTAATACAGAACATCAATGCAACCACTTTTAAAATCTTCATGCAAGTATTTCCTGCGACTCTGAACATTTAATATTCATAATATTCGAAACACTTAAATATCCATAATTGCAATCACGGTTTTATTAATTGTTGTGTACGCGCCTTATGTCATTATGCATGTTGTTGTCGGTTTTGAACTTGGTTTTATGCATCATTTACATAGATTCCCTCACATTGTTTTTTCAAACTTGTATACATTTCCTTGATAGAGGGTTCCTGCTTACAAGGAAGCCATTAAACCAAGAGTGACAAGTGGTGAAGTTAAAATCACCCCTTCGAAAAGTTTATGATCGCCATCACGAGTTGGTTGACCGATAGGGAATATCTGTTTCACAGATGACGACGGATATGTTCTAATTGTTGTAACCACAATCTCGTCCTCTTTTCCTCTAAAGTGACCTACCGAATTAGACTTATAACCGGGTTTGTACTTACATGAGCAACACGACGGGTGACAGGATCTGCTTACACTTCCAGAGCACCTGAGATCACCCCCGGTTTTTAGTAGGGTTAGTGTTGCTCAGTTTTTAGTTTTCTATGTTGTGTTTTATGTACTGTTGTTTGTATTTTGGTCGTTTTCGATTTTTATCCATGGCGTTGTCAATTTGTCCCTTTGGTATTTTTCGCCTCTCTTTTACATGTGATAAATAATGTTGCGAAACCATTTGTTTATGGTACTACGGACAAACGATTTATAACTGAATTTAAATCGATTTACATAAAAATAGATAGCCCAGTGACAGTAAAAATTATGGTCAACAAAACTTATTCATATAGTTATAATGGGTCTTTGATGGACACAGTCATAGAGTTGCACATTTAAATACTTTTTATTTCATATGCGTTTTATTTTAAAATATAAAAAATATATCAATGACCATATTACTGTACATTCAATTTGAAGAAATAAATACTGATTTAAAATAACAAATATTTAAAAAAAAAGATTTTTAAAACTGAGATTCGTTACAGAAATACTTACAATGATAAATAGTTTTATTTATACAATAGAGTGAAACAATGTATTCAACATTTAACACAAAACAGCACCATGGAATTGATAGCATCCTTTGAACTAAAAATGTACTATTGATCTATATACAATCTGCAAAGTATGCTGATTGATGATATAATGGCAGAACGCATATCAATTATATGAAATCCATGAAATGTCTATGATATAAACATGATAAATGTTCTTGATATCGAAGTCGATAAGCTGCCATTTAATGTTTCCTTCGGATCTGTCAATATGACGTCATAAAGTTTGTTTGGATGCTATCGTTGAAACCTGTAATGGAATAGAAAGATGCATAAATCAATTAGACAGAGCCCTGTAATGCTGTTTACTATTGAATTTTTGAATAAGGGGGAAAAAAGGTGGATATATAAAGGACGTGTAAAAAATATTTATTTATTATATACATTTCAATGAAAAGAACCAAGTCTTGAAAAATTGTGACCTTATTCCACTTTATTTGTTTTCCTTAAACAAAAATACGAGTCAACTTTAGATATATGTGATGCCTAATTATTAAATTCATCACTATTAACAATAATTTGGTAATAAAAATATAGACCGTGAATTCATTGAATATCGTTAGCGCTAATTTTAGTGATTGACGAACAATACGTTTTCGTGATTAGGGGACGACAATTTGATATTATTGGAGAGGGGGCAGGAGATGTTTTTGCAGATTTACTACTAATTTTTACCATCTGCTTGTTTTTTCTACGGCCATTTATGTCTACAATTGTTTCCTGCATATTGTGTTACAGAATATCAATTTTCATCTTGTCTTAGTCAAGTTTTTTCTTATTTTCAGCTCTTACCTGAAAAGGATATTTATTTCCAAAATACTCAACCACCCACACCCTCCCTAATAAAATCAATATTCTGCAAACTAAAAATGTGTATTTTGTTTCACACTTAAATTTGTTATTAACATTGATTCAAGAAATTTAAAAAAATTAAAACCCCCAAAAATCAGTAATCCATAGTATTATATATTTCTAACTATAGAATAGACCAAGGAGGTTATATGACCTCCTTGAGTAGACAAACATGATTTATTGAGTCACCTTAATACAAATTGAAGTACTACCGTGTATATGACTCTTAAAAACTTAAATAAAGTACGCAACACTGATAAAAACTCCTTGTTTCTCTTAAAGTAGTTTTTTTATTCAATGATTAACATCCAATATATAAACTGGAAGGAAACAATCTATTACTTCCTCAATTCTATTTTATTTACATCTAAGTATGTACGTATTGACTGATCACAAGCAACATGAGTCATCAGTATTGGTTTTCCTGTAGGTTTTACGGTTATAATCGACTATTGTAATAAATTCTGTCTAAGAATATAGGAGCCATTTATGGTTTTATGTCAATTATCAATTTTAAAATTTAAATAAAACAAAGGTAACAACACTTTGTACTTGATTATATAAAGGATGTTTTTGTTTGTACCTAGGAATCAATCCGTATGGATGTTAACTTGTTAAGGCATCATCTTTTCCAAAGTATCTTTTAACTCCTCTAGTTTTTCCTAGGCCATGCATTATAATATTTTGCACTGCAAACCTATATTTCTAAATGATATATTTGAAGTTTGAAATTGATGCATACAGGTTTTGATATTCTTGTTTTTCTAATGACGATAAAAGGAGATGTGGATATATGACTATGAGACAACAATCCAAAGACACAAGTTAAATGAAGTAACTAAAAGACATCGAAAGGTCAGGATACATACATTCTCTAATATTTTAAGTTCTAAATCGTACCCAGTCAAACAGGATACGATTTGATAAAAATGGAAACCAAATTTTCAAAATAACCCCCTAAAACACTTAAGATCTTACCTACAGATACCCCGAATTTTAAGACTACTCAATGAACAGGTAAATAGCTTTCAATTTTACGCTTTCAACACACGTATAGTTAAACACTTACCAGATGTTTCTATCATTGTAAAATCAGGAAAACAGCTAGTAATGAAATGATGAATCCGGATCCAGCTTCTACAAGATAACAAAACTTTTAAATAAATTATACACCTTTACAAAAAGGTTGTATCGTTCATTTTATAAACTAAAATGGGGAATACAGAATACACCTTGAAAAAAATTGTATCGTTCATTTCATAAACTAACATGGGGAATACAGGTTACACCTTTACAAAAATATTGTATCTTCTTTTTATCACTAATATGGAGTATACATGATAAAACTTTACAAAAGGATCGTCTCGTTCTTTTTATAAACTAATATGGGGAAACCTGACAGACAATAGCAAGGAAGAATTTGATACATAATTATGTATAAATGATGCATATGTATAAAACAATAACATAATATGACGTGTAAAAAATAATTACTATCAAGTAGATACAAGTATATGACAATTTAGATAATGTCGTTATAGTAACAAGACTTGAACTATACACAGAAGAATGATAATTATTGGTGTTAAACCTGTGACTATTATACTAACGGGATTAGAATTTCGTTGGTTTTTCCTTATGATATGACCAAATTACGGGACACCACGAAATTTTACGAGACTTGCGAGGATGTTGGAGTGAAAGATGTCAATATTTTATGTCCCAGGTTAAACTTACATTGAGTTACCTCCACTGAACGTAACTTTCTAAACGCATAAAGTTATTGAGATTAACAAGTTTTGTACTATTTCCTATTCCTTAATGTAACGTTTAAGTAGAGGCTGGTATTCAATTGATATCAAACAGCAAAAATGGAACTCTGTTATTGTTACAGAAGGGGAAAAGGATCAATACAACATGTTTGGACTGTTTACATGTTCCTACAGTCTACAGGAAGTTTGCAGCCAATAAAGTTTTATAGCACTCGTATGATTAAAGATGTTTTCTATGTTACACAATCTAGCTAGACACAATTTAAGACAAGTAGTCACATATAATCAGATTTGGAATTTAAAAATGCACTCACAATAAAAAACTGAAAAAATGGAATAGTGATTCGATAAATCTCTTCCCCTATCAATGGTACTTTAAGAAAATGCAAATAATATACAAAATCTAGAACATTTCCGGATCGATAAAAAAAAGTTGCACGCTAATTTTGCTTGAACATCATTGGAACCATGAACGTTGTCTGTCTCCAGTCAGGAATCAGCAAGCTATCTTTGCCCTAGTCCTTAAACGACTAAAAGGCTTTATCAATAAATTACTTTCTAAGCATATAATCGATAGACATTTTATTAGCTGTGTGCAAGGCTCATGAAATTATATGGAGGGAACATTAGTTTTTTTCGTAAGATAGATAATAATGTTCACAAATGTTTGCAGCGCTTCTATAACTGCATATTTAAACGAGATGTACACTCGTTTTTGACGTTTTAAAAAATTGAGCAAAGAGGATATTTTACATAAGAATTACTATCTAATTCGATTGATTTTTTTGGGCATATTTGGCACTCAGTACATTCTACAATGGATATTTCAAACAAAATAATGCAGACTGTTACTCACAGTCTATTGTATTAATCGATACAATATTCCTTAATAATGCAATACACTAACTTTTTACTAATCAATTCAAAATTCTTTCTCCTTTGTTTTAGGCAGGGATATTTATTGAATGTATGTAATAAATGCTGTTGCTAAAAGTAAAAATGGCAAGTCACCAGGTATTGATCAGTTGTCAGTAGAATTATTTAGAAATAATGCATTGATGTTAATTTTGCATAAGTTATTTAAAACATGCTTCAAGTATGGAAAAATTCCTTCTGCATTGGGTAAAAGTATTATTCCTCCAATTCCTAAGTCTTCAACTTCAGATCAACGAGATCCTTGGCATACAGGGGCATAATTTTTGCCCCCTGTGCATATTAATTATATTGCAGTTTATTGAATGATAGGTTAGTGTATTGGTTAGAACAAAGAGAGATTATTCATGATGAGCAAAATGGCTTCCGTAAAGGTAGAAGTACCATTGACAATCTAAGTACACTAACTTCAATTATTGAAACTAGAAAATTGAGAAAGTTGCCAACATTCAAATCTTTTAAAGATTTAAAAAAAAGCGTAGACACTGTTAGTAGAAAAATATTGTTTACTAAATTGGATGATTTAGGAATTAGTACAAAATTTGTATGTACATTGAATGCAATATATTCATATGTAGAATGTTGTATTAAATTAAATGGCAATATGACAGAGTGGTTTAACGTTAATTCAGTTTTAAATCAAGGATGAGTATTATCGCTTGTTATGTTTAATATTTTCATTAATAGTTTAATTGATGTTATAAACGCACTTGATATTGCTGTAGACATTGATGGTGAAAAAGTTGGTATACTTTTATATTCTGATGGAAGTTTCTAGCACAGTACCTTCACAACATTATTTGATACTCTGGTCTTGCCAGTCATAAGATATGGTGCATCCATTTGGGGCACTCGTTATTTTTCTTGTATAAACGCTGTCCAGAACAGAGCTATCAGGTTTTTTATGGGTGTTGGCAAGTATACGCCAAATGATGCTATTAACGAGGACATGGGATGGAGACCACCTAGTGTAAAACAATGGACATGTGTCTTTAGGCACTGGGCAAGATGTAATATCATGAACAATGACAGAATGAATTATAAAGTGTTCAAATGTCACATAAAAATGCTGTAAATAATAAGAAAAACTGGTGTAATAGAGTCATGAAAAAACTTAAAGATTGTAATTTTGAATTGTATGCTAATCTTTATAGTGCGCTTCATAAGAGTATTCTTTAACAACTTATATGTATTTTATTTAAAAAATATATTGAAGAATGGCAAACGAAAATTTTGTCACAGAGTAATGGTAACAAGCTTCGTACTTATAAGCTATATTAATCACAATATTGTACAGAGTTATATTTAAACAAAATATGTCTGTCAAATTTAGATGTGCTAATGCAAAATTTAGATGTGGTGTTGCGCCACTTAAAATAGAAACAGGACGATATGATAAAAAACCAATTAAAGAAAGATCTTATGTTATGTGTAAAAATGAAATTGAAGTTGAAAAACATGTATTATCATTATGTCCCTCGAAATATATTGTAAAGTGAAGCAGTAAAACATAACGATCAATTGTATTACTTGTCTAATGACGAAAAGTTTGTATTTTTATTCAGAAATGAAGAATAGTTGCTAACACCTGCTTTAATATGTTATGTAAAAGAACAAATTTCTTATTTCTATATAGCGTATGATGTATTAAAATCTTAAATATATATAGTTTTAAAATTATGTAAAATATTGTATATAATTATTCATTTAATAGTCTCACATAATTCTTAATAGAATGGCGCTTGTATATGTTTTAGTATTAAAGCTAATGATATTGTAATGTTAGTTTTGATATACGATATGTTTTATATATGTATTTGAATGTTTTATGTTATACGCTATGTTTTATATGTGTATTTGAATGTATTATATTATACAAGTGGTGAGACTTTAATAAAATATTGAATCTGAATCTGTATGAAAAGCATGTACTATTCTATTTATCATCTCAACTCAATTACTTTCATTATTATAATAAAAAATACTTACTCGTATATGCTGCTGAATCTGTAGAAAAGAACACAATTCATTTTTTTTTAATTTGATACTACTGTTTAACATATAAGTGAGCGCATAAATACCGACACTTCCGTACTAGCAGTATAATAATTTAAAAGCTCATGGAATTTGAGATTTAGTATTTTAACGTCATGGACAGTCAAAGAAGACATGACTTGTGCAATGCCAAAAATAAATGTATCGACAGGCAGTAGGATAGTTAGGAGTTAACCTCTTTATGAAAAAAAATGAACGTGGATATGTCTTTATACATCCCGTTTGAAAAGAATACAAATTTAGTTATGTTTTAATTTGCTGATGACAAAATCGATATTTGTGCCAATGTAAACTATATTCAAAGATCTAACTACAACATTGGTAAGATACCTTTTATCTCTTGTTGGAGTAAAAGAGTTTTAAGGTCTTTTTTTAGAGTTTTAAGTAAATTGTTGATTCTTAATTTCTTGACAAAAATTTGTTTCAGAAATGAAGTGAAAAAGATACTTTGTTTCCGTTAAAATTATGGGATAAAAATACAACATTGAGTTTCAAAATTTTGTGTTCATATTCCTGAATTAAATTGTAAAAATAGTTTGGGTTTGATTAAAGTCGAAAAAAGATTCTATCCCTCGTACAAAAGATGAATAGTCGGTGCCTAATAAATACAGTTTAGCTGTTTCAATGACTGTGATATGGGAAGCCTGATTATATTCTGTATATTTGTAAACTTTTTTGTTTTATAACTCTATGTTTTGTTTTTTAACTACTGACAGTAATGACAAAAAGGCTGTGTCAGATGTTTTATCTAATTAAAAACAATAATTTCACGAAATAGTTCGTATCTTTAATTGGATGCTGTTACGGTTATTGATATAAAATTACATAGTATCGCTTAATCGGCGCCATCTTAAACTTTCACTACGATATGAACACTTGAATTAATCGTTCAAGACCTTCCAACAAACGACATGACGTAGAATAGTAAAACTTATTCTTTATTTGTATTCACCATTATTTCTCGAGATTGTTGTCTCCTTTACAATCTATAGATATCCTCCATCTTCTCGTTGATAAAGTGTTTAGATTGCATACATTACGATCACAAAAGACGTGAAGTTAACTGATCCTAACTTTTATAAAACAAGTTATTAACAGGAAAGCAGGAGCAGCTTTTGCGCACCTTGGCCCATCCTATGTGATAAGATTCTTCAACGGTGACAAATATAATAATTCAGATATTTTATTTATATACGTGTCAATTTGCATGTTTTACTATTAGCAGTTTGGACGGGTCTCACATGTTGAGTAGGATCTGCTTACTCTTCCGGAGTATCTGAGTTCACTTCCGGTTTTTGGTGGGGTTCGTGTTGCTCAGTCGTGTTTTGAATACTGTTTGTCGTTTGGTCTTTTTCGTTTTTTGCCTGCATAGCGTTGTCAGTTTATTTTCGACTTCTGCGTTTGAATGTCCCTTTAAATTGGTATTTTTGCGTCTCTTTTGAACAAACTGTATTCTAGTTACTTATCATATACCATCGATTGTAAAATATTTTTTTCCGTTTGAATTCAATTTTTATGACGTTGCAAAGAATTACTAAATCCTGAATTTTAAAACTTTAACTTAATACTAATTTCTTCAATTATCAGACTTTGGAACTATTTAAACTTACTTGTTCCAATATATTGACAAATATGTCCGATATCCCAGAAAACTCTAGCACAGTTATCAGCAATCCATTGAGAATCTTCTGTTAAATCCAACCTTGCACATCCATTTTGACCAGTTTGAGCATTTGAAAGGGAATTTTGATCAAAATTTAAGAATTCTGCCGATTTACCTACAATAAAAACAATTCAAAATTACCTATCCTAAAATACTGACATCATCACACCGGGTATCCAAGTCCGAAACCACAGAGGGATCCGAATGCCGAGGAGCAATTAATGAAAAGTTTATAACGGTAGGCAAGTCAAATCTGAGAATCGGATCTAGATTTTACTCCCCCTCCGTTACAAACTTTTCATTAATTGCTCCTCGGATTTCGGATCTGGATTCCCGTGTCCTCGGTTATAAAACTTTACTCAGTATTCGGAGTACAAAATGTGTGCTCGAAACATCAAATCCAGTATTTTGATTGGTTAATATCTGAGTACGATAATCATGCTCGAAAGTTTTATGACCGCAATTCTCGGTGTGATCATTATGGATCCATATTTGAGTGTCCATGTCATATGAACAAAAAGGAGATGTTGGGCAAACGTCTACGAGACGGCAACCAAAAGACACAAATAGTCAAAAACATCTATATGTATTAATTGTAACCTATAGCATGTATAGTGTAATAGTTTTAGCTGTAACATACCGTGCGGGAGGCTATAGCTACTTTGTTGATTACAGATATTTATCTAAGTTTATTTACAAAGTATGATTATCTGAAAGTAATTCTGGTCTAGGTTAAATCAGAACCACCACATCAACCTTTTTACTTGTTATTCTACTTCTAATATAATCATGACTTTTTTTGTATAATAGTATATTTCTTTTTCGCAAGGTAACCTCTAAACAAAAGATAAAATATACGATCCGTGTAAACTCATTGATCCTATAATTGATTAAACTTAGTCTTAAAGGTAATCAAGGTTGAATTGTTTTTACATTTTGTCATGTTGGGGCCTTCTTTAGCTGATGAAACATATTTATGCTCATTGTTGAAGTCTGTACGATGACCTATAATTGCTAACGTCCACGTAATTTGAACATTGTTAGATAGTTGTCTCGTTGGCAATCATACCACATCTCCCTATCTTTATATTTATATCATCAATTTATTTATGTTTGAATGTCTACATGAGTGGCACGGTAATGTTCCGGACCATATGAGTATTTGCACCATACGCGTATGTTCATGACCATCTGCGTATACTCATATGGTCCGAATGGTCGAACCATATGAGTATATAATCATTTGGTTATTAACGGGCAGGACCATATGAGTATTTAGACCATATAGGTATTTTTCTAATAGATTCTTACTTCCTTCGCAAGAACGCACAGCCCGCTCTCCGGATCAAAATCAGCACAAATGTCTAACTGAAATCTTTTATCTTTGACAAATTGTCTGTATGTCTTCGCTATAGTCAATTTAAAGCGCGTTTATCGTGTCAAACTTTACGTCTGATTTCAATTTTTTTCCACTTAATTATGTTCTTGTTCCTCAAACTCCGTACAATGATCGTTTCCGTTCCGGAACTATTTTCCTTTACTCCATCAGAGTAGTATGCGGATCGGAGCTGGAACTGCCGGGGAGTTTGCTTGTTCCTATTTATACGATCTTACAATAACAGTAATTAATACGTGCAGAAAAGAGGGACAGCATGTATCGTATGTATAGGAGCAAGAACACATTAAACAACTAACAAAAAATGAAATATTTAAGAAATTTGAATTTATTAAAAATAAAAATACCACACAAAATTCAAATAAAAAAGAAGGTCCAATGCTCCAAGTGCTTGCGAGTCAAATTTTGCAAATTCGATTTGTTATAGTTTCTGGTGTTTCTTGTTATAAAATGAGTTTTTTGTTAATTTATTTTGTTAAAGTTTCTGGTGTATGCTCTTACATTAGTACAAATTATTGGAAGCAGTTTTACAAAAGAAATATCATAATTAACCTTGCAATCTGTGTTTTCTTATTTCGTTATATTTTCTTCCTTAAAAATACTCATTATTCTTATTATTTAGGGCAATGAACCTTATACATACCTAAAGAAGTTGAAGTAAATGTAGAGTTTTCTCTTTTAATTCCAATCCAATAGCTAGAGCTTTCTGCGATATCTGAAACTTGGTTTGCATGCTTGGCAAGTGCAATCTGAGTAGCATTGTCTCGTATAACAGCTAAAAATCCATTATTTTGAGCACAGCTGTTATTAGCTTGACTATAACTTAAGGCAGTGTTTGAAAAGAAATAGCAGTTTCCATCGTAATTCAAAATTAATTCCTGTTCAGTCGTTAATCCTGCAGGGCAACCGCCTGAAAAAAGATAAGAATACTGTTTTTAATAAACGCTTATCAAATTAGCAAATAAGTGAAAAATAGATTTTCTCGTGCACTTTCGGTATACTTACTAAGACTAGGTGTCATTTCCCCTTATTCTCTCTTTGAACAGGGCTCATAAAGGGACCAGTCCACAAAATAAATTATTTAGAATCGAGGACGGTGTATAAACACGATAAATAAGGCCAATTGATATCATCCGGAAAAATGAATAAGATGTGTCAATGTTTAATTATATCTTCAGAAGTTGTGAATTAAAGGGTGCTACAAATACAAGTTATGACCATAGCGAGTACAAGTTATGACTATATCGAGTACAAGTTACGACCATAGTGAGTACAAGTATGGCCATAGCGATTACAAGTTACGACCATAGTGAGTACAACTTATGGCCGTAGAGAGAACAAGTTATGACCGTAGCGAGTACAAGTTATGACCATAGCGAGGACAAGTTATGACCATAGCGAGTACAAGTGATGACCGTATCGAGTACAAGTTATGGCCATAGCGAGTACAAGTTATGACCATAGCGAGTACAAGGATGACAATGCACGTGACGTATATTATTAGTCATTACCTTGCGTACTTAATTGAAATAAATCGGAAGTCTTTCAAGATAGATTAAAACGAAATAAGAAGGATGTATTAAGAGTTTACTTTGAACGTCCTTAGTGGTCATAAAACTTTGTTTTCATTAAAAGGGCATTAGCTACAGTTAAGAAAATTTAAATGTAAGATTTGTATTATTTCAAACATTTATAAAGCATAATTTTGAAGTAATAATTCGCCATTAGCAGCCAGTTTTGGTTGATTTTGTAAAAAATAGATAAAAACCATCGCTGATATAGTATTGTATTGCAAGATAATAATTCAAAGTTCATTTGGGTCCGTATGAAACTTTTAATTTGACCCTTAGTTAGAGATGGGTTGCTCATGTGCTTAGCATGTTCATTTATTAACAAGAAAAGAATATAAAAATTGAAAAATGAAACAAAGTTAGGCGTCACCAAGAAGTACCATTAAATCTATGACATGAAATCAAACAGACCTAGAAAAATCGTTATTATACTATTGCACGTCCGTGTCTGTCTTTTTATTTATTTATATCGGATCACATGACAATCGACAGTCTTTGTAGGTCATCTTGATGGTTCATTAGATGGTGTCGTCTAGGCTAAGAATACACACCAAGTGCTAAAACTTTATTACGATTTCGTGAATTGTTTCCTATGAAACTTTTGTCATTCTACTAAATATTTTAGTATGTTATAAATCAATTTGATGAGTTTGAGTCAATTCGGTATTAATGAATTTGGCATAACTTCCTGTGGTATATTATATTTTACCATAAGAGAATGGAAACTTAAAAATTCCATTGCACGCAATCTTCAGTTTCTAACAACCAAAACTAACTTTTGCATAGGAAATGTTGCATTTATTTTTATGTTTTTTTTTTCTGTGAAAACGATACAATAATCGTGTTTTAAATATTGTTATATTAAAATTTTGTCTTTGGCAATTCATAATTTATTGTCATAGACAAAATTTTAATATATCAATATTATAAGAAATCAAGTAAGCAACATTCTAAGAAATAAGATTATAAGATATATGTACTTGGTTTTACAAACAAGAAACAATACATCTAACCACTAGACTTTGTTATTGAACACAGTTTCCTTTCCCATTGTTTTGATTTACTTCATCCTATCCTTTTTATCAATAAAAGTAACATTGTCAACCTTGAAATGATTAACACAATTTGTAATTTCAATTGAGAAATTAAGACTCTCATTATACTTCAAACTTTGACTCGCGTAATTTTGTCTTCTTGACCGAAAAGAAATTTGTTTTGTTAGTTTTCCCAGAAAAGGATTTTTTTTTTATCATTTATAACCCCAAAAAAAGACCTTTTCTTTCGGTCAGATTTAATCACTAATTATTACGTGAGTCAAAGTCGGAAGTATGACGAGAGTTATTTTTTATCACTTGAAATTACAAATTGTGTTAATCATTTCAAGGTTACTAATTTTACTTTTATTGATAAAAAGGATAGGATGAAACACTCTGATCAATTTAAAACAGGAATGTCATTTGTTATGTCGTTATCGTGTCATCTACATACTTGGAAAAAGTACCATTTTACATAAACGATAAGAGAGAAAAAAACTGTTGTATCTAAATGAATATTTAGATCATACATCTATCAACATATTTCAATGAAATATAGTGTCAAATTATATTTTTTGGATGGAAACTTGTTAATATGTGTGTAAATATATATAATGTGAAGATCTAATATGAATCGATTTAGGTGATTTTTGCAGTCTTTCTTATATAACATTTTTATAAACCGTTAAATAATTAAGTCGTTACTCCTTCCGAAGAAGAAGAAAAAGATATTGTATAAATGTTGTGTAAAATTGTATTTGAACATGTTTGTTGTTAAGAGCACTTGATCCTTTCCGTAAAAACGATGATGTTACGTGTTTAATCAAACATTATTTGATCATGCTTAAAGAACACTTAATACACACCATACAAACAATGATGTAACTGCTGTTTCAAATTTAATTTGTTCATGTTAGAACTAAAATCTCCCGATTCACTCAGAACAAGAAAAAAGGTCCCATATGTTATTTGAAAATTAATTTGGTTCATCGGATTCACTTTAAAGGAAAACAAATATGTTACATATGTTATGTTAAATTATTTGCTTCTGTTTGAGTCTATTATTCTCTATTTGTCAACCCTAACCACACCATCACATTGTATTTGTTCATGTATGAACATCTGATATCACTTCTTACAGTTTTCAAATAATAATTATTTTCCAATGAAAAAAACGTCGAGAGTTTCTTTTACCGCACAAATATGGTAGACAGCTACCAACGACACCCACTGAATAAAATACTCCTGGCTTGATATATGCACATAAAGAATAAGGCAGAGTGACATGTTTTAAGCACTAAATACTTCCCTAAAGAGAAGCCGTGGTATAACAGCACAAAGTACAGATTATAAAATATATTTATCATTATTTGTCCGCTTGTCAATCACGAGCAAACAAGTCCATAAAACAATACGCAGAAAACTAATAATAGAGTAATCCCTTAAAAAAGAGGAGAACGTAATCTAGCATGGTTGGTAAATCAATAAAATTTTTCTTCAAATCTACGGCGCTTTTATTGTTCTTATCTGATTTCAAAATTTCAAAAAAATTGGTCAAACGCCACTAGAATATACTAACACAGCTACACCACGACTTTTAAGAAAAAATCTAACCATATCAAACTTAAAGTAGATTGGGTGTCTTCCGCAATCTTGGATTGTAAAATAGCAAAAAACAATCGGTCTAGTTCTCTCATGAAATCGGCAAATTTTAAGACAAGAATAAAATTCTTTTGTAAGAAATTCGTTTGGTAAATGAAGAAAATTATGTGTTTTATCATATTTTTTCAACTGTTCTTATCAAATACAGAATATCTTTGTTTGATTTCATTTTATTCAACTTTGCCATACAAGGGGAGATAACTCAGATAATGTAACTTTTTAAAAGGAACGTGTTATGAATTTACCTATTTTGTTTTGTAGCAAGAAAAAGTCCCGTGACCCCACTTTTTATTTTATTTTCTGAAAACACATTGAAAGAGGTGTATTCTCATATTTTATCTTAAAAGTATAAGGCTTAGTTTTCTTTTTATCTCAAAAAATTGTGTTTTTCATGTATATTCTATACAAAATCAGACAATTTTGCACAACCCGTAGTTTGAAAAAAGCCCCATGACCCATACTACTTATTATATTTTTTTAATATAAACAAAATTTTGGCAAATAATTAAAAAATCTGAGTGATTTTAATTTAGACCCTATAAACCTTTAAGCACATCATACTTACTTTGTGAAAATACTATATGAACAGCAAGAAATAGTACGTATCCTGATAAATATTTACTGGCACAATGCATTTTGCTTTCGTGTTGTTCGATCGTTGTATAGCGAATGATCCCGGTATTGAATTGTCACACTTACAATGTGATAGGCCATGTCCGGTTGTCTCATTATTTATTCATCATTTTCATGTGTCATAACGTCATTTGAAGTGGGAAGAGTTTATATACACACAAATATACGCATTTCATATTGATAATCTGCAAAATGATTATAGAAGGATATGGTCAAGAAACATAGAGGATGATGACCAGATTAGTTAGCATATTTGTTATTTAGAAGTAATAATAACATTAATTGTGCTCTGTTCTTTGAAAAATTACATTTTTGGAGTGAAAAACATCTGGATCGTCAGAAATTGCATAACTAACTGACATAATTTATTTACCTTGACAAGGCTTATTGCTAGCATTGAAACTACTTGGTCAAAGCTGTTTCCATTATACAAATAACATACCCGAGGATAACAATCTATCACACATTCACTCAGCTTTGTGTAATTTAATTTATCATACTGAATGTTCATATAAAACTATTGAGTATATTTGTTTTGCTAGTCTTTTATTGGTTAATACCAGATAGTTGCATTACAAAAATTGTTACTCGCTGAACCAAGTGTTAGAGTAGAATATTACCATTCTGTCAACCAATAGATACCTGTACACGAAGAATGATAAATAATAATATCCCTATTACAATGATAGTAAAACTGGCAATTCTTCTATGCGGGTATATTTAAAATTGTATAAAGAGATACGTTGGGAATTTCCATTTGTACAAACTATTTTCGTACGATATTTCAACCACTGCGTTCATTACTTCCTAGTCAGTATGAAGGGTGTCATGTGCTGAGCAAGTTGGACATACTACAACTTCTAAAGCGTCTGTGTAACTTAATATCGACTTTAAAAAAAACGAAAAATGACCAAATGACAAACAACAGTACAGAAAACAACAAAATAGACAGCTAAAAACGGAATAACACGTGCCCCTAAAAACCGGGTATGTTCTCATGTGCTCCGGAAAGGTTACCGCTGAGATCCATTGATGGCATAACACATCAAAACATGACTGTTATAAGCATGAATTTTTTAAATACATCTTTGTTTGTTTACGGCATGAACAAATTTACAATAATCGATAAACTGTACATAGATATAGGAAGATGTGGTATGAGTGCCAATGAGACAACTCTCCATCCAAGTTACAATTTATAAAAGTAAACCATTATAGGTCAAGGTACGGCCTTCAACACGGAGCATTGGCTCACACCGAACAGCAAGCTATAAAGGGCCCCAAAAAATTACTAGTTTAAAACCATTCAAACGGAAATGCCCTTTTTTGTTTTTTTGCTTTACACAGATGAATTTGATATTTATTTTTTAAAATTTTTAAATTCTATTACTTACCTGGAAGCTTATTCACAAAGCATTCGTTAACTAACGGATCCGTTGATATTCATTTAACTTTCCGCTTATTTTGATTCGAATTCACAAAGTCGCTGTTATTTAACGCACCCGTTAACGTCTCCGTTTCGTTAAACCCGAAAATTAACAAACATTTGACAGTGATTCGAAATTTATAATGTTTGTAATATTTGTTGCGAATGCATTTATTTTAGAATTGAAGATTAGTAAAACCATTGTCAAAAAAAAAGGTAAAAAACAAAAGTACGACCGTGACTGATAATGTACCGAAAAGACCGTGACTGATAATGTACCGAAAACTCAAGATAGGGAAGCCAAAATAAATAAACTGATGTAATCGAAAACTTAAACATGGCAACTATGCTAAAGTTGTAAAGTCGGTAGACCATAATATCATTGACTTATCATAAGTGATTCCCCTTAAACTGACATAGTCACAAACTTTAACGGAAACTGTGAAAAAAATTCAACGCAAATAGATAATGACTGAGGAGGCAGGACCAAATAATCTCTATAGAAATGAGATGCCCCAATGCTTATGCAACTGCATACCAAATATAATTTATTTACCATTAGAGGTTCCTCTTAAACTTAACTAATTACCAACAAATCACAATCACAAACGCCGCCACCAGAAACAGCATACTTAAGTCTTGCTTTTTGACTACGTCAAGGAGAGAGAGAGAGAGAGAGAGAGAGAGAGAGAGAGAGAGAGAGAGAGAGAGAGAGAGAGAAAACAGGAAAAGCAATCTACATTTTTTGTTTATAACAAACGTTCGAGATGTCGTCCTTTTCAGAAATTCAATGTTAATCGGACTAGAATATTAATTTTGATATTTAAAGTCGAAGTAGAATTTTAACTTGAAGATTTACTTGAATACTTTTTAACATTTAAACTCTTATTCGATGATTAACCAACTCAGTATTAATAAAGGTGGGTGCTCACATAATCCATTATAACGCTTTGAATTAATGCCGTAATTATGGTATGTTCATTTTGAAGAATTGGAAAAGTTATCACATCAGACTCATTTTATTTTTTGTTTACCTGTTACAAGTATTTATCCGTTAGAGCCCTCAATAGAAAAAAAGCCTCAAAACAACTAAATGTTTTGATGAACTTCTTTCTTCCATCCATGTCATTTTGGACTCTGATGAATTGTTTAAAAAAAAAGTTTGAAATGGAACATGTGTATTTGGAGATAATATACATGACATTATGTAGAATACTCTTTTGAAGTACAAAACAACTGTGGTCTACAAATGCGGACCGTTTAGAAAAAATCTCGAGGCAGCACCAATAGTAACTGGATTAATTATTTACACAAGCAAGGATTCGTTATACACTGAAGTCGGTTGGGACACTCTTGCAAAGATGATAATAACGCAAACTTGTTTTGATAAAATAGCTGCGATTGATGTGAACTATTGAACCCTTAAATAAACTGATCAATATTACAACATAATAAGATCTTTGAATATTGTTTTTGTCGGTTCTAATATTGATTTTATTTTGACTATAAGATAATGAAACCTTATGGTCCTACATCCTGTCGATAATTAAGAAAATTCATGGTTGTATCAGACTGGTAATGACGTCTTTACACTAAATCCGTTGATATATAAGCCAGGAAGAACATACATTTTTTATTAGTTGTAAATGCATTTAAACTAGCTTTCAGTAACTGCGAGCGAGTACTTTCATACGGTACTTTAATTGTGTCTTTTGTGTTCATGTATGTTTTTTAAGCGTCGTGCCCATCTGATGAATCAAGTCATTTCCAGCTGTTTTTACAGCTTGTACTTATAGCTGTGCTATAACACCATTGTCACCGGCCGGGGGAGGGTTGAGCGCTGATAAACATGTTTAACCCCGTTATATTGTTTATGTGTCTGTCCCAAGTCAGGATCCTGTAATTCAGTAGTTGTTGAAGCTGTCTGTTATACTTGTTTTGCGAGTATTGTTTTTTTTTCATAATCCAGACTTGGTTTTCTCGTTTATAACCGACTAAACGGTATGGGTTTCACTCATTGTTGAAGGCCCACGTCTTTTTAGACTCTGGTGGATAGTTGTTTCATTGGCAATCATACCACATCTCTTTATTTTTATATACAAACACCTTGATAATCAGCGACAGGATTATCTTACAGATATCATGTCACCCCTTGTATCTGAATCTAACAGTTGTAATCTGTGTATGATAGCCAAACTTCTACAGTTCCGATAACTCGACTTACTCTGTACCAACAATCCTTTACCTACTTCTCAGACACTGAATCAATTTATACATATAGATTTAAGTTCTATCCATACCTTTAAAAAGTCTTTGCAACAGAAGTTTCGACAGAATACATTTTATTAACTTTTCCAGTTTTGGACGATATAAAATGGAAGCTTTTGACGAAGAATTATATCATAGATATTGTTTATCATGAAAAAAATGTTCAACCTTATTCAGTATATATTTAGAAAATTATTGACAAAAAATGACATTTAACGAATTTCCCAGTTTCCTGTTTTCGGAGATTTCATGATACAAATCTTTATTTTTTTCCTTGGAATTGTATTTTTTGCTAATGAGAATTTATCAGTTTTTTTATACTATCATGTTTGTTAAGTTTCAATTTAGAAATAATTTTGCAAATTTTCCGGTTTCCTATTGTCGGCGATTGTATGATAAAAAATTCGTTATTAAAAAAAATATTTCATTAGATATTATAGAAGAGGGGCGAAAGATACCAGAGGGACATTCAAACTCATAAATCGAAAATAAACTGACAACGCCATGGCTAAAAAAGAAAAAGACAAACAAAAGTACACAAAACACAACATAGAAAACTAAAGACTAAGCAACACGAACCCCACCAAAAACTGGGGGTGATCTCAGGTGCTCTGATAGAGGTAAGTAGATCCTGCTCCACATGTGGCACCCGTCGTGTTGCTCATGTTAGTACAAACCCGGTAAATAGTCTAATTCGGTAGGTTATGCGGTCTCGATTGTTGCACATATATGTGCGGTGTTCATGATTGATTCGATTGAGATGATATATGTGCGGATTTCCTGATTGATTCGATTGAAGACTTATTAATAAATTAAGTATTGTTAATCTTTGCTTCATATCATTCTATTTTTTGTGATATCATTTCTTCAGCTTCTCTGGTTTAGTTTCCGAAATATCGGTTACATACGTTTGAATTTCCTATAAAAAGCAATTTCTTTCAACATTTAAAATTTAGTTAATTAAGTGGTATTTAATGTAAAGAGCTGGAATAAAATTGGCCGTGGAATACAATTTAGTTGTAACTCTGATTTTGAATTTATTAAATTGAACTGTAAATAAACAAAAAGATAATTTCTCACTAAAATATTACATAATTTACACTCATACTCACAATTAGATAACTTATACAATTTCATTGTATAACGTTGTGTCATATAATGTCTAAAACAATTTATCAAAATTTCCCAAATCAAAAGTAAGTCCTTACATCACTAAGACCAATTCATAAATTATACAAATGATGACATCGATATGTCTCGTATAACTCCTTAGAGCATAGCTTTGAGGGTTAGAGCAGTAAATAAGATATGATTGTCCCATTACTCCATTCACACTGAGAAAAGAGACACTTAATATTAGGTGTATAAATAACACTCAATAAAATTGAGAATGGAAATGGGGAACGTGTCAAAGAGACAACAACCCGACCAAAGAGCAGACAACAGCCGAAGGCTACCAATGGGTCTTCAATGCAGCGAGAAACTCCCGCATCCGGAGGCGTCCTTCAGCTGGCCCCTAAACAAATAAGTATACTAGTTCAGTGATAATGGACGTCATATTAAACTCCAAAGTATACACAGGAAACTAATATTAAAAATGATACAAGATTAACAAAGGCCAGAGGCTCCTGACTTGGGACAGGCGCATAAATGCGGCGGGGTTAAACATGTTTTTTGAGATCTCAACCCTCCCCTTATACCTGTAGCCAATGTAGAAAAAACAAACGCACAACAGTACTCCCTAGTTTAAGAATTGGAGTAATGGGAATAATAATGATATATTTAACGTACCCATTCTTACAAGTAAGAGTCGTACTGTCGCATGAAAGAAATCAAGGTAGTCAATTACCTTAAATGCACTGTATTCAGCTATGTATAGTGTTGCTACCAGAAGAAGTCACAACCAACTTAAAACCATAGAATCCTAAGCATGGACTCGTTCAATTTTTTTGTCTTGCATGTAATATATGTGTTTGCCATCTTGTTTGCAAGACAATAACTATATAAATGGTTAATGTTGTAAAGACTTTTTTTATATTCCTAAATTAAAACACTTCAGATTGCTTCCTATAAACTAATTGATACACTAAGTATCTATTCGAAGTGATTAGAACATTCACTACAAAAACAGTGATAGCATTGCTTTGTCGATACATAGACAGATAAAGACAGACAGTTTTTTTCAGTTCGTACTTACCTTTAATAGTACCTGGCATATTGCAAACCTTTTCACTGCTCAAGTTATTAGTTCCATAGTACACAGCCGCTGCAAATCCAATAATAACTACGGAAATAGTTGTTATCAAAATACATCGAAATGTCCATCCTTCCATGGCATTTCTAAAAGTATTTCGGTGTAGTTGAGCATACAAATGTTCTTGGTCTGTTTGTTGAGAACTTTCATAAATCCCTCCGCTGAAAACCGAATTAACATTTGTTCCCATTCTAGATGTTATTAAACAATGTAAATTATTCAGCACCAGTTGATGACATGCGAGTTCTGACAATACAGAAATAGATTACATAATATATTTATTAAAAGACAACACGGAAGGAAACAGACCATTAAAAAGCATGGTAGGTATTGTATCCGGCGGAAATCTTGTATTTTTCGAGTGAATCGGTTCATTTTGCGTATACAATAGTTTTACTCATGACTGTTCATCTTATTCTGAATACTAAACATGTTTTGAGCACAAACGACGCACAATGTCCTTGTAGTTCACTAACAATTCAGTGTTTTCACATTGACCGTGTTTTTATAGAGCAACATTCAAAACGTCCGGGTTTTTAAACAAATGGTCCGGGTTTTTCAAAGAAAATGTGAATAAGAAAGAAGGCATTCTTTGGCTTAAAAACTAACAACATGTGTACCTGGGCGTTGATTCGACATTGATCTACGTATGTTTGGATCGATACAACATGTGTACCTGGGCGTTGATTCGACATTGATCTACGTATGTTTGGATCGATACAACATGTGTACCTGGGCGTTGATTCGACATTGATCTACGTATGTTTGGATCGATACAACATGTGTACCTGGGCGTTGATTCGACATTGATCTACGTATGTTTGGATCGATACAACATGTGTACCTGGGCGTTGATTCGACATTGATCTACGTATGTTTGGATCGATACAACATGTGTACCTGGGCGTTGATTCGACATTGATCTACGTATGTTTGGATCGATACAACATGTGTACCTGGGCGTTGATTCGACATTGATCTACGTATGTTTCGAACGATACAACATGTGTACCTGGGCGTTGATTCGACACTGATCTACGTATGTTTGGATCGATACAACATGTGTACCTGGGCGTTGATTCGACGTTGATCTACGTATGTTTGGATCGATACAACATGTGTACCTGGGCGTTGATTCGACATTGATCTACGTTTGTTTGGATCGATACAACATGTGTACCTGGGCGTTGATTCGACATTGATCTACGTATGTTTGGATCGATACAACATGTGTACCTGGGCGTTGATTTGTTGGATAGTTCCAGTATATTTACATGGGCGTGGACATGTTTGATCTATCCAAATATACCAATGCCGGTGTCCATGCAATTTATAAGATGTGGCAAACAATAATAATTATATATAATGTACGATGCTTATTACGAATGTACGTGTTACGTACTACAGTATTATCAAACTGGTTAAATGCATTGGTTTCGTGCTTTGAAAAGTACTTTATTTGAACCTTTTCATTGTTTTTAAACGTAATTGCACTGACTAATAACATTTTAAGCCATTGAAATTTTGTTTAATCGCTCGATCAAAATCTGTACCGCACTCAAAAAACCCGGACTACTCTCGAAAAAAGACGGACATATAAAAATGAATTTATTCAAAATATGTCCTTCTCAATGCAATAACAAGAATTTATATAAAGTGTCTGTATATCTAAGGATATATAGATTCCAAATATACATTTCCTTTGACATTTGCATTGGTACTTGTATAAAAATAGCTTTATTCTATATTTTGGAATAAAAGCATTGTAAAGCTAAATTAAACATTTAGAATCCAAAATAATGTATATATAGGGGTGGTGATTTATTTTTATCACCAATACAAACTTACCTTTTATGATCTTGTATATTAAGTTTACGCATCTATTTCACATCTTACATAAAAAAAAAGCCTGTTTGTTTACATTTTTTATCTTATTCACTCGTAAAAAAAGTGGCCACTCTCGAGAACAAAAAACGATCCCAGCCGGACACTATGCCTACCGGAATAATTCACATGTCATGACTGTGTAGTTATTGATTTTTCTTCCATTATTTGGAGTTCAAAGGGAAAATAGAAAATCAAAAAGTAGCTTATTATACATTCCGTCTAATTTAATTTTTTCATATATTGATACATAGATATTAAGAAGCTCATCAATTTATGAACAGTTCTATTTATAACACATCGTTCCAAATTAGAGTTATGAATAGTTAATTGCATGTTTATTGTCTTTATTAGCTATTATTGCCGAAGTTGATATTGAAAACATAACTCATTATTCTTTTGACCGCGAAAAATTGAAGAAGATTTGAATAAACTATAACAACAGTCTACAAAACATACACACCAAAAACTAGATTAAGTCACACGAACCAAACCAAAACCCGGGGTAGACTCAAATGCTCCAGAAAATATAAGGAAAAGGTATAGTCCTTGAAGTCATGTTGTCACAGGAATCCTTCACATTGTTTCAAAACTAAAAGGTTACTCATTTTTAAAGAAGGCCCGAAATAATGTCTGACTTATCTTTTTAAAATAAATTAAAAGGAACGTCGCAAATTACCCGCGACATACCTTTCCCCTGACTGCAAGTTTTGGTGCACATGAGGCCAAGCTAATAAGAAATCATTGTATTCTTTCTTTAAAAGAATGTATGATTCTTTTTGAAAAAATCGCAATAAACATATCGAAGTACAAATTCGCTCTAATAAAACGACGTTTAGGCCCAAGGTATGAACAAACAAAAAAACAGAATTATTTTTTAAAGTTTGCCAAAATGTAGTGTTATCAAATTAAAAGTACATGTTACGGAGCTTGTTTTCCAGCTACAGGTAGAGTAAAGAATCCTGAGTTACCTCCTCTTATAATTATTATTATCATTATTAAAACAAACAAAATCTCACCATTTGTTAATAATGTTTTTAAAAGATGACAATATGTTTGTTTTCTTGTAAATGAAACTTCATACAAATACATTTACATTTCTCTTTCAAAGTTTCCTCATTTTAGGCATATTTTATATGTTCACATAGCGAATGATGTATGTATAGGAGTAGACTCTTACCCTGTCGACGCGATAGGTCTCGCTCCTTAAGGAGTTCATGCAGTTCCCTCAGTTTTTGTTTATTACATTGATTTGTCTCCTTAATCGATTTATGATATTTGAACTTAGATTTACTACTCCCTCAAAATTTATATCAATCATATGAGATCCAAAGTGGTCGCAATGATTTTAGTCCCCAGAACAACCTTTCAAGTATTTCGATTATCTTGGAAAGCGTTTTATCTTTGTTCTTACTAACAAAGCAGCCAAAAACTTTTTTGTTAGTAGACGTAAGTACTACTAGGTAAATCTGAAACGATAATTCGAGTACATTTACAACTACAGCTTCTACTGAATTAACATCGCAGATGACCACGCTTCAACAACGACTGAACACAAGCTGTTACTGAATACCACGTGGTTCCGACTATAATTGGATACATTAATTCACAAGGTACTTCATCAAATGTTTTTTTTTTATATCTGCGATCAGTAAAAGCTCATACTGATTTGTGGTCTTACATCAGATAAAAAACGTATGTTAAAAATGGCATTTGCTATTTCTGGAGAGTGAAACAATGTTTAGAAGTCGTATATAAGCTACACTTCTTTAAAAATGAAGATATTTCCGCTGACAGCTCTTATGCTATACACAGTATACCACACTTTTACTCAAAGACATTTTCCTTTTAAATAAACTCGTCTTTAGATAAATCTGGGGTAACTATATTTCTAATAAAACGTATAAAAATGAATCTGCATATAATAAGCCGATAGATTCTCTGCAAAAACTTCTTTTTCTTCTTCTAAATATCCAAATGAAGTTGATCAACTTTGATAGTCACTGTTGTTCCTTTTAAGCCTTGGTATTAGAATAACTCATGGTATTATTCATAATATATCTGATATGACTTTTCCATTCTTTCAAAGTTGTGTAAAGTGATGTTAATTTGCTCCTTCCTATTTAATTTGGGGTGGGGGCTCAGTGGCTAAGTGGTCTTAGTAGTCGAACTACTGTATCACTAGCCTGTCAAGACTGATATTGTGAGTTCTTTAATTGTCAGTTTTCCTACCAAAAGTCGGCGGTTTTCTCCGGGCACTCCGGCCCACTTTTTTTTTCCTTTCTCAAGACTTCTACACCATAGTGATAAATATCATAAATTGGTCTAAAATTAGCTCTTCTGCAATATACAAAAAAGTATAAATAAAATACTGACCTCCAAGGCAAATTAAAAAAAGGAAAGTCCATTAAAACTGACAAAATCAAATGATATCAATCAACGAAACAAGTGAAAAACAAGTGCCATATTACTGACTTGGTACAAGGATTTTCCGAAGAAAATGATGAGTTAATCATGGTTTCATAGGTAGCTTAACCTCAAACATTTACAAATGATTATATCATATATCATAAAATTGAGAATGGAAATGGGGATTGTGTCAAAGAGACAACAACTCGACCATAGAGCAGACAACAACCGAAGGCCACCAATGGGTCTTCAATGCAGCGAGAAACTCCCGCACCCGGAGGCGTCCTTCAGCTGGCCCCTAAACAAATATGTATATATATATATGTATCAAGCTCTATTTCAACCGAGTCTAAACACTTTGTGAATAATTTATCAGAAACGTGCATAGATATGCAATCAACACCAGATTTCCTTACATACAAAAAAAAAAAAAAAACGTCAAAAATTAGGTAACAACAACAACTGGCAAGCCTCCTGACATTGAAGATGTACATATAAAACATATTTCACATAAAACATAATTTTTATTAAAGTATGCATGCAAATGACATCGAAGAGAGAGAGAGAGCAAAATATAAAACGATTCCTAAGGGAATGGCATGATATTAAATTAAAGATTTCATAATAGTTTTACACAATATCCATAAAATCAAATTTTTATTCAGCACTGAAAATGTTGTAAAAACAGTTTGGACACAGTATCACATATTTCGCATGTTTTTGCAAAAGTTTGGTATTGAAAGAATTGAAAGACACACTTAATCAATAGCAGTTGATTTGCTTGCATCTGAAAAGCAAAGAAAGCTCTACTTCCAATATATTTTTTGCTTTGGTTTAGAACGTCCTACTGTTTTGCAACAATTACTCATTTTCACAACATTCGAACATTATACTTTTGACCATCTTTAGACATTTGGGTTCCATGTTCAGAAATATTAAATAATGTTGTTTGTACTTCAAAAGTGCACAAATGAAATAGTCATACAAAGAAACTGAGTAAAGATTGGATAATTCTTGAAAATGTTTGGATGCAAAGTAAAATTTTGGAGAAAAGCCCCTACCAAGCTGTCCGTGATCTTCAGTAACGGTATGGTGCGCTTGGATTTTTCCTGGAAGTCATACGACTAGACATCATGCAATATTATTTTATATAATATTTTATCCATCATTGATATCTTTAAATATTCGGTAACGAATAGGTCTCAAAATATGGAATTTTAACCATAGGGAAATTTTTTGACAGAAGATTGGACCATATATTAAAATATATGCTTTCATCCTGTTTTTGTGTTGATAGGCAGAGAATCTATATGATTTTATTTTATTATCTTCTTATTTCATTTAAGTTTCCTATAGAATTTTTATTTACCATAGCGATAAGGATATGTGTAATGATTGACAGCTATCCACCATATACCTGATGGTGTGGATGAAAGCAACAACAGGTAACCGTACGACATTAAGCAATGAACAAAACTCAGCGTACTTAAGCTCTTTTTATTGCATTTAAATAATTTAACAATTTGTTTTAATGTTTTTTTTCTAATACAAAAAGTGAATCTTATGGAAGATGAACATTGGCTTAGTAACTCCCTTGTGAGTAACAACCAAATAGCAATAAAATTAGATAGTATAACGAATCAGTAGAATCCTTACAGTGGAAATAGCATGTGCCGATGGAATATTAAATGACTAATTAATCAAATGCATTTACATAAATTACAAAATTATACAAGTAAAAGGACATGTTTTACATGAGACTTGAAAATTGTCACTCATCTGTATCTTTCAAATTTAGCAATACCTTCCTCCTCCTGTTTTAGTTTTATTCACTTTTCACAAATATAAGCGCACTGAACATCTAATCGTTGCTGTTGAATATTATGCCATAGATAATTGTAGTTCTTGAGCATCATTAAATAATGTTTATACCAAGTATTGTCCGGCTGTGATGAAGCTGTGTTCCAGTTGAAATACGTCATGTTCGTTTCGTTATCGAATCTGTAGGTCTTAATGGTATTGTCATTATTTCCCTGAATGCAGACCCTATCAGATACATCATTAACTAGAAAATAAATGAATAAAATTGAATTAATACAAGCCAATAGCACTTTAACTGTTTAATGTCAATGGAAAAGAGATTGTTTCAACTTTTACCATCCAAGTTATTATTATATACAATGTTTATATCCTTTACGACGTAGTCTATTCCACTGAACTAATACTTACAGTTTCGATATTCTATAAACTGACTCTTTTTACTGTAATTTGCACATATTCCTATGTATATACACTATTATATGATGATAGGACTAACTTGGACAACAGAAATTGATTCAACCAAATAGAATGACTGTTCAGATCATGTATTAATTTGCAGTTCATTTAATCATCAATTTTGTTATTTGATGTCAGATGAAATACAAGAATACTGGAGGCAAAAAACGTAGATCACAGGCTCAATCGGGGAATATTAATTACATATAAGAATACATTCGTGACAATATTTTCTACAATATGTGAAATCAAAGGACTGTAAATTCTTCATGGTAAATAACTTCAGGGCAATTCAGTAATCCGGTGACCTTTTTTTTTTTGGTAATTCATTAGAAGGAGAAGGAGAACTAAAATTGAAATCAAGGTGCGGCGTTCTCTACCATAACAGCAAATATGCTTATTTCAATTTTAACTTTATAGTTTTTGATGAAAACTGCAATGAACTTTTCATTTTTTATTCACAAAACCTTAGATAGATTAAATATAAAGATGTAAATATGAGCCTCCTCATGGGGTTTTTGATTATGCGATTACTTAGACACCCCCATGAGGGGCCTCAAATATAGGTAACAAGAGTCTACCTTTGTTCAAATCTCATAAATCGATTAAAAAGACAAAACAAGGTGACAAAACAAAATTGAGGGAACTGCATGAACTCAAAAATTAGCGAGACTGTTTGCGTAATAGGGTAAGTATATGCATTTCATTAAAAAGGTTTTTGAAGCTAGAAATAGTTTGGTACAACCATATAAAAACATTATTTAACATGACAGAAAAAAACTACCCAGGCCAAAAAGGGAAGACTAAACAAAAGCAAAACGAAAAACAAACGAAAACACAAACAGCATTCAACTACTTGGAAAATTTACCAGAATCTTGGAATCGAAGAAGACAAAAAAAAAAAACTGAACAATTCTTTCAGGTATTTTTTACTTACCCAGTATCTGCTGAACAAACATTTGCTTGGTTGCTGAATCTATTCGAATGAGATCACTATCCATATCTAAACACAGTTGTTTAATGTCGCCAAAATCCACATTCACAGGCGAACCAATGAAATAACACATATCAGCATTAGTATTGTATAGAAATCCAGGACTGGAAACGCATTGTACCAGTAGACTAATATCATCTAAAATCATAATTCAGAGTCTGTATTAGTGTCAAGGAAACCAATTTAGATTTATAAGACATAATTGGCACATTGTATAACATAACATGATGCTCATTCATATTTTTAAATAATGTATTACAGTCTTTCATTTACTGTTAAAAGGTTTAACTATGTATGGTTGTTCATGAAATATCCATCATAAAAAGAAATGTGCATATGTAAATATGTACAATACCAAAGATAATGAATACATTCCTTTAGAATTATCCAAAATAAGTTTGTCCATTGTGAACAACTTTCAGTGTTTCGACATCTTTTACTTAATCTCGATATTCATCAAATACGCATCGCTTTATTTTGAATAAAATGTTTTTCTTGCGATCCTGAGCGGCTTTTAAATTGAAGAAAAATGAAGAGAATATACCAAAATGAAAAAAACACACACGTAAAAGTGAAATAGATAATACCATGAATAAAAGATAAAACAGTAAAAAAATAGTACATACCTTCTGCTCTTTCATAATATTTCCAACCAGCTGACGTCACAAGATTGACCTCTACACCTTGAATTGACAACTCAAGAATATTAAGACTATGAAGTATGCATTGTTTTGTCTGGTAGTGGTAAAACAATGATCTACAATTTGTACGCAACAAACATCTGTTTGTGCATCGAATCAAAGATTGTTTGTCATTAAACTGCACAAGTTTCAAGTATAGGGACAACTGGTCAATCAAATTGTAATTTACAGTCATATCAATGGTTTTGATGTTTTCTGACAGACAGCGGTGTCTTAGATACAATATGTAACTGTGTAATACCATATAAACTCCAAACTTTTTCAAAATACTCATGTCCTTTTTGTTTAAGAACACAGGATATACAAGTCTTACTACGTTAGGCTTTTTATAATTATTTATAATCAAGTAAATGTACAGCGGTGGTAATTTTTAGGAAAATTAGTTCGTTTCAGGTAAAGACAATCTAAATAAATTCAGATCTTTTGTGTCTCGATTACTTGTTGAAGAATGAGAAAATGACAGTTTGTATTACAATTCAAATGGTAAAAACAATAGAAATCAAACAGGACTTGATGTTTAATGATGAAACAACTTTTAACAGTTTCAAAGAATTTTTGAACAGAGGATGAAAAACAAAACAGTTTTAATGGAAACTGAATAATCATTGAAATTAGAATAAAAATCTTTCATAAGTCAAAATTTTACAAAAATAATTTCGTATCTCTTCTACAACAATCAGCCCACATTTCAAACGATTGAAAACTTGATTAATCATAGTGCAAAAATATATAGAAAAAAAAACCATAAGTAAATTAACAAATGCAAATTGAACCATATTCTGTATAGAATAGTGTTTAACTATAAGCGGATCTTTATTGACAAGTCATAAACCATTACTTTGTTATGACACATTAAAATTCTGTATAATTGATCTAATTCTAAACATTGCATAGAGCAGTTTATGTGACGATGGTGCTTAAATATTCCAACGATTAGCACGGTTTTTCTCAACATTGTGTCAATCAATTTCCATGAGTTGAGGAAAGACAAAAACTTTACACGTACTTGAGGTGAATGCTCTTATATTGAAACAGTCATGGGGTATTAATTCTTTAGATAACTTATTGTATCTAATCTACTAAACCATTCTTAGGGCATATCAATAACATACTACAATCTGTATATATATAGTTCGATAGCCGAACAAGACTAGAAGTAGTCTCATATTCATACCTAAATTTAAAAAGGTGGATTCAGATGCCTAAAGTCAAGTACTAATCTTGGTTTATTTTTTTAATGTTACCGTTAGTGGATTCACTACAGTTGGTTTGAATAAATACATCTTTTCTCAAAAAGTTTGTTAATTTTTTCAACAACGAAACAAGCATTGCTTACAGAAGATCTTTTATTCTTGAAATGTTTTACCTGTGGTTCAGGTTTAAACGGTAACTTTTAACTGTTTTCAATAACATCAACAGATTGTGTATTAGTAGTAATAGCTCTCCATTCAATCAATTTTGATCTTAATTTACCTATTGGTGAAACAGGTATTTTAACTTCTAGTACAAAAGTGGCCATCTAATCAGTAACAATTGGTTTCAATTGAGTACATTCTTTAGTGTGATTTTCTTTCACTTTTTGTTTACCTTTGCACCTAACGAAGTATCAGATTTATCAATAAAATTCCTTTATATTTCTTCACAAAGAATTACTTCATAATTTGTAAAAATACATGTATATATTTACCTTGTCTTTCTTGTCGGGACAATCTTCTGTCCAGTGACCTTGTATACCACAATTAAAACATTTCCTAGTTCTCCAGGTAGGCTGGTTTTTCTCTTTTATGTTTATCTTGGACTTTTTCAGTTTGTCGGATTTGTTCTTGCGTTCGCTCTATTCTGCGCTCTCGCTATCCTCTTTTCGTCTTCTGAATCGTCAGCAATTAGATTCGTAGTGTACTCTTTAACCACCTTCCGACCTAATGAATCAGCGAGTTTTATAAGCTTTTGGTCTCTCTCTTACCATGTTCATACCTTAAACAATCTTTTGTAGCATTATCAAAAAATTTCGCTCAATCCCCTGGTATTGACTGTCTTGAACTTGCGGTGATGCGAGAGTTTTTGTTGAAGAGTTCGGTGTAACTTTGAGATGACAAATAGCAAAAGACTATTGTTCCTATGCTTTTTGTGTGCGTTGTAGTTTTGTGTTATGAAATCGATAACCATATCCCTTTTCTCATCAGAAATTAAAATTGTAACCAAAAGAAAAACGAAAACCAATAGCCAATTTCAACACTACATAACCATAACAGAACACAAAAAAAATCTAAATATTTGAGCAAAAAGACCAAATACCGAGAATGAGCAAAGTTGCAATATGTTGCATTCCGGTGATCTGTTGCATTAGGAGATAGTCATTTCAACATAAAGTAGGAAGGAAATGGGACTACGACCAATGAAAAATATCAGTCTACTCTAGAGACAGCAAGGGTATGCCAAATCTGGCTTAGGCAATCTATTACTGGAGGTAGTAAAAACTCAGTGTTTAGAAAGATTTTTATATATTGTTGAACAGTTTATTTACAAAACATAATTGTGTCAATAATACTATAGAATAGACAAAAATACTGTAGCAAAACAACATACAGCTCTACACTTTTTATGTTCTGAAAGATTAATACATACGTCATATGGTTAACGATCAAACTTATTGTTGTATATGAACGAACATGGTAAATAAAATATGGTTATTTCAGTCCCTGAACAAATATGGTATATATTTCCTTCCCTCGGAATGAGTTTTCGTTTTCTCAGAAACACTTTTTTTTACATTGAAACATTTTTCAGATAGTGTTGCAAGTTTCATTCCAGGATATATCGAACGACAAAGATATTCGTTTTGTGCAATAAATATAACTTTCTAATAATATCATCTGTATAACGAACATTACTTTTCATTATTCAGAATCTTTCTCCTTATCATTCCATTGTTTGTTGTGTGTTAATCTTTAAAATGTCCACGTTGTTGAAGATATTTAGATGGCTGTTGTAATACTGTTAGAAGTATTGGTTCGCAGAGAAATATGGGTTTTTTGGTGACATCGCTTATACAATTTTGTAAATTGACTGTCTGTGGAATAGATACTTTGAATCGCCAACATATTGGAGGCCTATATGGTTTTTGAAAAATATATGGTATCGAAGGACTCTATAAACCAGCAGAAATTAATTAATGTCTGATGGACAAAACATAGCTTTCCCAGTTAAGGTAAAAAATTAAGTTCTGGTCAACAATATTATTTAATCGAGTGAGATAAACTTTTCTTTTAGAAGAATGTAGAATTGATGCATATAAACTATTTATTATATATCTTAATACTAGTAACAAATGTTAAATGATAAAAATGTTTCAACCAGATTAACGATAAAATACAAGAAAAAATGTTCACATGATGATATATTTTACATAAGGTTCTTCTTGAAGACTCACCAGTGGCGCTCGAAAAAAAATGATCGGAAGGAAAAATCGAATTTAAAGTTGAGAACCATAAAAAAAAAACGAAAATTCCGAAAAGTTGAGCCAAATACGTAAGGTAATTTATGTCTGACGGTAGAAAAACCTTAGTGTTTCGAATAATTCATTGTTTTATATAGGTAACATGAAATAAAAATAGCAATATCAGTGACTACTGGGCTGGTGAAAACTTCTGGGACGAAACGTCCAACAGGAGGCTGTGGGTTGAGAGTACAGTTTAACTCTAAGCATCGATGAGTTATATGTTTCAAATGCCATTAAAACATAACATTGCTAATTCCAGTAATTCTTAACATTTATTTTGTTCTCTAATCGTAAACTGCTTAAACTGCAATTTTCTTTAAATGCTTTAATAACTAGATGTCCATACCTTTCCAAAAACTATCTAACATATGGAAAAACGAGTGCAAAATTTTTGTTAAATTGAAAGTCTGCCATTTAACCAACGTGTATTAGTCAATCCTTAAATACATAACATATTTTCATAGAATATTTACTAGTAATTATTTCTTCTTTATAATGACTATATTGATGACTCAGCAAATTCAGCAAATACATGGCCAGGTGAAATCAAACTAGTTTTTTTAACAAGCTATCAAAAACCACTGATAAGAAGTCTTTCAATTTTAGTTGTGGTGCTCTTTTATTTCATTTTTCACATATGTATGTGCATTGACGGTCTAGCTTTTCCTCTGCCATATCATGCCATAGATAGTTGAATTTTTTTACCATTACTATATACTCCCAGGAAGGGTCGTCTGGTTGTCCAAGACGTGTGTTCCAGTTAAAGTATGTCATGTCAGTGCCATCATCGAATTTGTAGCTACCACTGTCATTGTCTCTGTTTCCATGGATACACACCCAGTCGCCTGGGTCTGCAGCTATAGAACAAAAAAGAATGTTAGTAAGCTTAAAAGAGGTAACCCTGGGTTAAGATAAACAACTCATTAAATCCGTATTAGCACCAGGTTTTAAATATGCTAGATAGTTTTGGGATAGGTATGAAAATCTAGTTTTAAAATTATGAATGTAACTTACCGAATAAGACATATGACCGTGTTTTAACTTACATAAGGTAGCACTCCACAGTTAGAAAATAAAATTAAAATTGAACCACAAAATGTTTTATCATCTTCTATTTCTGGCTTTCTAATACATTAACCTAACTGTTTATGTTATACATGTGCATATGTATGTAATCAGTATCTTCCAAAGCTTTGATTTTCAAAAGTTAAAAGGGTTAGATATAATTCCTTTTTTGTGTATCCATGGCAACATTCTGCATTTATTTACCATAAAATATTGCAAAAAGGGGGGTGAAAATGTCACATATCCCCCCAAAATTTGGATCAAACTAGAATTTCAATGCCTTTGAGTGATACCTTTTCAGAAACTGTTGACATTAATCTTCCTAATGATCAAATAAAAAATCGGTGTCTTTCGCCTCATTTTTTCGTAAAATTTAATCACAAAGTTCGTGCGACAAAAAGTTGGAAAAAAACATTACAATAATTGCCGGACCAATGTTTGGTATGGATATGCAAATACGGACTGTCATACAGAAAACAGCCCATATTACATACATAACATAATCTTGATGTTCATATAAACCCACTATGAAGGCTATTTTAATCTTCAGGTATCCAAAAATGAATTTTATTGCACACTACCTCTCATATTTGAAAAATCCACAGGGGCTAAAATGCGAAACTACACACCTAACTGTGGAGTGCTACCTTAAAATGAATTTTTTTTTCCCCTGCCTCAATTTTTTATTATATTTTCTGTGTTCTACTAGCTGTTACGATTAAAATGGTACCTTAGTTTTTTAAAATTGGTTCAGTAATAAAGATTTTATGAAGGTTAGCAGTTGATGTTGAAACGCGACAAAAAGTGATTTAAAAAAAAATGCTTGATCATAGTGAAAACCCCCAAGTCTGTCTCATTTTTGGAGTAAATTTCTAAAACTTTTCCCTTTTTTCTGTTTAAAATCATAAAATTACCTTAGAAGAGGAAAAATTGTACATTTTTTAGGTACTTGAAAGCACTTATAGGTCAATTTTGCTGTAAATAGCATACCAAACCTTAGTTTAGAAACTCTCAAGCAGGGTATAAATTTCTAACAGTTCTGGCATCAGTAAATTTAATTTATGCCAAATTATAATATAAAATCCTGCTAAAAATGTTTATTTAACTTATTCGCATTCAAAAATATAAAGGGATACGTTCTGAGGCTATCAAATTAAGTGCAATCTTTGGTTACAAAGGCGAAGCTAATGGAGTACAAATTTAAGACCGCAACATGTCTTAGTGTCAAAATGTGTATATTTGGTTGCTAAGGACAGTAAACAATAAAATTAACATGTATTGTAATCCTAGCAGATTTTTCCCCTTCAGAACTAAAATAAGAACCTAAATGACTAAAGATTTATGGTAAAATTTGTCTTAAAAAGTGCATTTCTGTGCTTTCTGATGTGCCTTAAAATGAATTTTTTTCCCCCTGCCTCAATTTTTACTATATTTTCTGTGTTGTATTAGTTGTACGATTAAAATGATACCTTAGTTTTTAAAATTGGTTCAGTAATAAAGATTTTATGAAGGTTAGCAGTTGATGTTGAAACGCGACAAAAAGTGATTTAAAAAAAAATGCTTGATCATAGTGAAAAACCCCCAAGTCTGTCTCATTTTTGGAGTAAATTTCTAAAACTTTTCCCTTTTTTCTGTTTAAAATCATAAAATTACCTTAGAAGAGGAAAAATTGTACATTTTTTAGGTACTTGAAAAGCACTTATAGGTCAATTTTGCTGTAAATAGCATACCAAACCTTGGTTTAGAAACTCTCAAGCAGGGTATAAATTTCTAACAGTTCTGGCATCAGTAAATTTAATTTATGCCAAATTATAATATAAAATCCTGCTAAAAATGTTTATTTAACTTATTCGCATTCAAAAATATAAAGCGATACATTCTGAGGCTATCAAATAAAGTGCAATCTTTGGTTACAAGGGCGAAGCTAATGGAGTTCAAATTTTAG
The DNA here is from genome assembly GCF_021869535.1 of Mytilus californianus. Taxonomy (NCBI): domain Eukaryota; kingdom Metazoa; phylum Mollusca; class Bivalvia; order Mytilida; family Mytilidae; genus Mytilus; species Mytilus californianus. Next base: position 42,481,189 of record NW_026262593.1, read on the forward strand.
ACCGCGACATGTCTTAGTGTCAAAATGTGTATATTTGGTTGCTACGGACAGTAAACAATAAAATTAACATGTATTGCAATCCTAGTAGATTTTTCCCCTTCAGAACTAAAATAAGAACCTAAATGACTAAAGATTTATGGTAAAATTTGTCTTAAAAAGTGCATTTCTGTGCTTTCTGATGTGCCATAATTATGGTAGCACTCCACAGTTAGAAATAAAATTAAAATTGAACCACAAAATGTTTTATCATCTTCTATTTCTGGCTTTCTAATACATTAACCTAATTGTTTATGTTATACATGTGCATATGTATGTAATCAGTATCTTCCAAAGATTTGATTTTCAAAAGTTAAAAGGGTGAAATATAATTCCTTTTATGTGTATCCATGGCAACATTCTGCATTTATTTACCATAAAATATTGCAAAAGGGGGGGTGAAAATGTCACATATCCCCCCAAAATTTGGATCAAACTAGAATTTCAATGCCTTTGAGTGATACCTTTTCAGAAACTGTTGACATTAATCTTCCTAATGATCAAATAAAAAATCGGTGTCTTTCGCCTCATTTTTTCGTAAAATTTAATCACAAAGTTCGTGCGACAAAAAGTTGGAAAAAAACATTACAATAATTGCCGGACCAATGTTTGGTATGGATATGCAAATACGGACTGTCATACAGAAAACAGCCCATATTACATACATAACATAATCTTGATGTTCATATAAACCCACTATGAAGGCTATTTTAATCTTCAGTTATCCAAAAATGAATTTTATTGCACACTAGCTCTCATATTTGAAAAATCCACAGGGGCCAAAATGCGAAACTACACACCTAACTGTGGAGTGCTACCTAAGCAACTCGACGGGTGCCACATATGGAGAATGATCTGTTTACCTTACCGGAACACCTGAGAACACCCACCCCCCCCCCCCCCCTGTTTGGTGGTGTTTGTGTTGCTCAGTCTTTATTTTTCTATGTTGTGTTTTGTAAACTGTTTTTGACTTTTGGTCGTTTTTTGTTTTTTGCCTTGACGTTGTCAGTTTGTTTTCGACTTATGAGTTTGACTGTTCCTTAAGTATCTTTCGCCTTTCTCTTATTGCTTTTGAAATGGTGAAAAATCATCAATGTTTATAAGCACTCCTGTGAAACAGAATTATGATAATCTGTGTTACCCAAAAGCTAGGAATATATTTATGAAAACGTTTAACACAGAGTGTGTGTGATAAGTTATCCCAGTTAAGTTTTTCGTGATTATGTCAGTTTCTCAGATACTCTGAGTAAAATGTCAACTATGTTTTAAAGTGTTCATGTTACACCACTTACCACTTAATTTCATACTAAAACAACATTATAAAATCAATAACAACTATACCATCATAATCAATTAATAATCACCAATAATTTCTTTGTGATACATTGTAAGTTGAAGTTTATTATAGTTTTTCTAATAGTTATTATTATCATTTTGTTATCTTTATCATTTTTGTTATCATTATCATTTTCGTTATTTTTTACACATTTGTTATTAAATAACAAAGTAGTTACTTCAGGTGTCAACAGAGCTTGACAATTAAAATTCATCGTCAATTGCTTTTTAACCAGAGTTATAGTTTTAATTTTTAGAGACACTTAGAATGTTTGACAACCATGACAAATATGTTGTTATTCTCGCCGATGACTTCACAAACAACATAGTTTGTGTATGTAAATCACATAACATAACTGTTGGATAAAGGAATCAGGTATTGACAATTTACTAGGAAACACAACATATAGATTAACAACGCTAACAACGCTTACAAAGAACTAAATCTTCCTTCATTGTATTGGTTACTTTACACACAACGTTATATTGCTGGGTCTGCCTAGTTGTACACGAAAACTCTTTTCAAACTTACTGGGGGAAGATAGCCCCTAGTATGCACTCCTGTGTTGACATGATTTATCATTGATATGGTCATAATTATAAATTAACTGTTTACAAAACTTTACATTTTTGAAATACTAAGGCTTTTCTACCTCAGGAATAAATTTACTTTTGCTATATTTGGCAAAACTTTTAGAAAATTTTTGTCTTCAATGCTCTTCAACTTCGTACTTTATTTGACTTTTTTTTTTAACTTTTGTTGATTCAAGCGTCACTGGTGAGTCTTTTGTAGACCAAACGCTCGTCTGGCGCAAATACAAAATTTCAATCCTGGTATCTATGATGAGTTTATTTATAAATTGTAATTCTTTACAAAAGTATTTGTGTATCATTATAGTCAGGTTTTGGACAAGACGATTTGTCAATCAGATATTAATAATGTAAGTTTTGCAAAATCAGTTGTCAGGACAACATTCCCTTTAACTTATTTGCGACTTAGCTGGGACGATTAGAGCTTGACACATTGTAAAAATACGTTTCATTTGTTGAAGATTGTAATGTTGCCCTCTCGATCTCGTATTGCTACATGTGTCAAAGGGTTGCTGTCTCAGGGATATTAACCCAACATCTTATTCTTTTCATATACAAATCGTATTATATCTTTAAATGAATACTTCTTGTCTCTTTTTTGGTTTGTAATTTCGTAAATGGTTAGAACTTTGGAGGAAAAATAACATTATCTTATAGAAATATTCACCAAGCTATATAATAAACCCAACAATGCATGTCTCCGGGTGCGGGAATTTCTCGCTGCATTGAAGACCTGTTGGTGACCTTCTGCTGTTGTCTGTTCTATGGTCGGGTTGTTGTCTCTTTGACACATTCCCCATTTCCATTCTCAATTTTATTCTTTGGTAAATTTGATTTTTGACATAATTACCTATTATTTCTGTTTGTTGTGCTAACACATTATTGCCAATATGATTGAATTCTATATGACTGTCATACAAGTGAGAGGTTTAGCTAGCGATAAAACCAGGTTAAATCCACAATTTTCTACACAAGGAAATGCCTGTACCAAATCAGGAATATGACAGTTGTTTTCCATTCCTTTGATATGTTTGAGCTTTTGATTATACCATTTGATTAGGGACTTTCCGTTTTGAATATTCCATGGAGTTCGGTTTTTTTGTTATTTTACTTTTTGGTATTGGATGACAGTATTTTTAATATATATAAATATGCGAAACTAATTCGTACGTAATAGAGGCGTGCTGACTCAAAGTTTTGTAAAAAAAAAATAAAAGACCACATTTACGACTTATGATCTGTTCGTGTATAGTTTGGAAAATGTTGCTGAAATTTAACATGACAAGTAAAGCTTACCAAGTAATTGTTGTACGAACGCTTGCTTTTCTTGTGAATCTATTCTGATGAGCTCACTGTCCATATTTGAACACACCGTGTCTATGACGTCAAAATCTACAGCCAGTGGTGATCCAATGAAGTAACACATATTTTCACCTGCATTGTAAATGAAGCCAGATGTTGCAGTGCATTTATCTTCAGGACTAGGACTGGGACTAGTGATGGGACTTTCTGTAAATATATAATTATTGTGAAACGTCTGGCATAAGAAATGATAAATTATCAATTAAAATACTAGTAGCCAAAAATGCAAAATATTCAATTTTGACCGTTCCTCTGCTATAGAAAGTCGTTTCATACCAATAAAGTAGTGAATACCAATCGTTATATAGATTTATCAAATATATTAATTTTGTTTCAGTTTAAACATGTAATATTTACGATAAAACTGTACTTAAAGAAAGGTTTTCATTAGACGGTTCATCATAGGTTCTCTTTTATATAAAGTATCTACTGTTTTATAGCCTGTTGATCACTAAGTCTTGATATATAGAGGCAACAGTAGTATACCGCTGTTCAATAGTCATACATCGATTAAGCGAAAACAAATCCGGGTAACAAACTAAAACCGAGGGAAACACATCAACGATAAATGGAAAACAACGGAACAACAGAAACACTGAACTGCACCAAAAACAAACGGCAACATAATAGAAACGGACTCTTTGATAACAACTGCCATATTCCTGATTTGGTACAGGACATTTTAGGACAAAATGGTGGATTGAACCTGGTTATATGGCTAGACAAACCTCCTGCTTATATGGCAATGTTAAAAATACCGCTAAAATGACAACATTACGTGACAGGAATATATATATATCATTTGCTTAGGTTTTGATAAAAGTGTCGTTTACTGTTGTTGCAGCTTCTGCTGTTGTTGTCTTTTAGTCATAAATACAAATTGTTTTGTTTTTACATTATCAGTTGAACCGATTAATTTTATTTCTATCCAAACGTCCTTAATCCATGGATGTACAACTACAATACACCGATTGACAGAACACGGGGAAAAGAATACAAAGACTTGTAAGCAATAGATACCAATGAAAATGTATAAGCAATAAACAGTCTTTAGCAACCAGCTGTGATATTAGACGCTCCTGAGTAAGATTATTCATTAAAATTCAATTTCCCTGATTTCTTATGTTCACGTCGACTCAATCATTCCTTGCCAAATCTTTTTATCAAAAGGTCAAGTTTTCTACGATTCCACAATCTGAGTTGAAATTGAAAATCTTAACTGTTCTATCATTTCTTAGTATAACTAAAATTAATGAAACGTAAACATTTGTAAGCAACAGTTGCAAAATTTCCTTTTTTTTTACCTTCAAACACTTTGTAGTATTTCCAACCTGTTGAAGAGACGAGATTTGCCGACGACTCTTCGATATCTAGACTGTGTAATATACACTGATGTAATTCTTTCTGGTAAAACATTGACCTGCAGTTGGCAGTCAGCAGGCATATGTTGGTACATCGAACTAAACTATTTGACTCCATATTTCCTAAGTTGTTATATTCGGAAAACTGGTCTCTCAAGTTTAAATTTTCTGACATTTCGATTGTTTCTATGTTTCCCGACAGAGAAGAAAATCTCACGAAAAATAACAAACTGATAGGCACAAATGTATTGTTCGCCATTACAACAACATAAATGAAATGTCGTGCAACAGTTTATAATGGATTAGCTATTTATAATGCTAGGAAAATTGAATATATACCATATTTAGTTTGTCATCTCCCAAGTTCCCACGAAATGTTATATGTTGCCGATTTAAGAATCAAAATAAATCATACAAACATTGATCACGTAAATGAGGTTTGAAAAAAACCTTGAGTTATTGAACAGCAAGAAGTTTAATTATAAAACATAAAAGATTTCAGGCATTAGTCCAGTAGTTGCAAATTATAAAGTCATTAAATTAAAATAAACATCATTCATCTGTCAAAGTATAAATTTATTAACGACTATTTTCCACATGTTCTATTATATTGTCCATTTTTTTTTCTTCAAAAATACTTTAAGTTTTATGAATAGATATTTCATTGCTACCATTTAGTTTTTTTCTTTACTCGAGTGATTAAAAAAAAACATTTTTTTTTAAATGACAGAAAATTAATAAAATACAAAGAAAAGATGAAATCAATGCAGAATAGCTAGCTTTAGCAAATAAATACAAATGTATACTCGATGATAGAAAACTATTGATTGAAATACCTTTAAAACACTACTTCGAGTGCGGATAAATCATATCATAAAAAATCTCCTTTGTTTCGCGTTAAGGGGGTCAGGGCTATAACTTCTAAGTGTCGACAAGACCTTAAAATGAAACTAATTTGGTATATTTTTTTATGTTTTGCACTAAGTATAAGACGTTTGAAGCCCTAATGCCAATATGTAAGACAAAATTCAAACATTTAAATACTGATATTCGACAGTCTAATGTCATATTAACAAATGAAAGATGTAATTAGGAAGATTTTTAATAACTAGTATTTTTGAATATAACGGGTCAAAAACGTGGCTTGATCCTACCTTCTCCTTTATGTGGCAACTTTTCTATAGGCGATCTACAGCTTTCCAGAAAAGCTTCGGACGAATGAAATTAAAAACGTTGTGTTTTCATTTTGTACTTGTTGTATAGATACTGGTTAAATAATCAAGTGAGGCGGAGGATACCAAATGGATATTTAAAATCATGAGACCGTCAAAATGACAACGACATGAAAAAAAGACGCAAAACGACGAAAAGACAAACAACAGTTTACAAATCACAGAATAGAAAGACTTACGGTTCTACATCCTGTGGATACTTATAATTTTGGCATTGCGCAAGGTCATGGTTTTCTAAATATAAGAAGATGTGGTGTGAGTGCATGCCAATGAGACAACTCTCCATCCAAGTCAAAATTTATGAAAGTTAACCATTAAAGGACAAAGTACGGTCTTCAACACGGAGCCTTGGCTCACACCGAACAGCAAGCTATAAAGGGCCCCAAAAATTACTAGTGTAAAACCATTCAAACGGGAAAACCAACGGTCTTATCTATATAAAAAACGAGAAACGAGAAACACTTATGAACCACATCAACAAACGACAACTACTGAACATCAGATTCCTGAACAAATAAATTTGATCTATGATACAATGCAAATACAAAATAAATAAACTAAGGGAAGAATAATTAAAGTAACATGTTATACCGCTGTGAAATTCTAGACTGTTTATGAAGTATTTGCACTTAATCCATTGGATGTGTCACGACTAATATTTCGCCTTAGGTACATGATCTTGTAAAAGTTGTTAATGGCTAATACTTAGTTTCCAGTACCGAAATGCGAAATACCTCAGATCATTACTTTGTGTCTTTAGTGTAACTTGTCTTTTTTGTAGCTTTCAGATAAGTCACTTTTGAACTGATGTTTATAGTTTGTTCTTATATTGTGCTGTTACACCACTGACTGTCCCAGGTTTGAAAAGGGTTGGGTGCCTGGAAAATTGTGTTTACCCGGTAACACTCTGTATGTGCCTGTCCCAAGTCAGGGGCCTGTAGTTCATTAGTTTCGTTTGTTGTTGTATATCATTTTTTTTTCGTTTGTTGGTTGTTTTGTACATAAATCAGGCTGTTTTCTCGTTTGAATTGCTTTATATTTTGTTATGTCGGAGCTTTCATAGCTTGATATGTTGTATCTGTTTTGCTCAATGTTGAAAGTCGTACGGTGAACTATAGTCGCTAACATCTACGCGATTTATTCTGTGGTGGAAAGTTTTGCTCAATGTTGAAAGTCGTACGGTGAACTATAGTCGCTAACATCTACGCGATTTATTCTGTGGTGGAAAGTTTTCTCATCTGCAATTATACCACAGTCCTTATTCATATAGGAAACTAAAGACACAGCAACACGAACCCAACCAAACAACCGGGGGTGATCTCAATTGCTCCGGAAGGCTAAGCAATTCCTGCTCTATATGTGGCAACCGTCGTGTTGCTCATGAAAGTACAAATTTCATGAGAAGTCTCCTTCGGTATTGTCACCTTCGAAAAAAGAAAAAACTATTCTAGTCGACAATTGGAACATATCCGTCGTCATCTGTGAAACAGATATTCCAGAACGGTCAACTGAGTCGTAATGGCATCTGTAAACATTTCGATGTGATGACTTTGGTTTTACCACTTTGAAACCTTGTTTTAATAACTTCCTTATATCCTTATAAGAAGCAACCATCTACCAATGAAGTCATGGTAGGAAACTCAAACTCGTTCAACTGAGAAAGATATATATATTTCATAAGCTGGAATGTTCATATAGAGAATAAACTCATCATAGATACCAGGATTAAAATTTCGTACGCCAGACGCGCGTTTCGTCTACAAAAGACTCATCAAAGACGCTCAAATAAAAAAAGAAAAGGCCAAAATTGAAGTTCGTAAACTTTTGTTTTCAGCCGAACCTCATTGTCAATTTCTATGTGTAAATAAAGCTATTGGGCATATTTAATAGTATCTGTTGTATCCTTTATTTCAAGTTCGATGGGATAGATGTGATCAACATAGTCACCAAACTAATTATTTAGTAAAAGGGCATTTTCTAAATAGCGGAACGTGAAAGAAAATACTAGCTTATTTTCGTTCTTTCGAAGAAGCTCATGTATGAAATATTCCTCGTATGAATAAACGAACAAGTCGGCGACAAGAGGAGCACAGTTGGTTCCCATAGAAATTATAGTTGTTATTGCAATATGCTTCCTTTAAAGGTAATAAATATGTTGGCAGTCAAGAAATCTAACATCTTGATAATGTCAGTTTCAGAGAATTTTCTTTTTAATCTAAGTATTTTTTCAAAGTATAAGTTATCCCTCCCTAAAACAAGATTATGTGTATTAACGTTGGATTTCTTTAATATGAAACGAATTTGGACTAATGTTTTTTTGGTCTGTCTTTAAGTTTGGAATGGGGAATACTTGTGTAAAGGGTAGAAAAGTCAAATGTTTTTTTTATACTATTGCAAGAGAAAAGAGACATATCTTAATATATGTAACAGATTTTAATATAAAAATATGGAGAAGTGATATGATTGCCAATAAGACAACTATCCACCAGAAGTTCAAAAGAAGTGGATGTAAGCAATTATACGGCCTTCAACAATGAGAAAATCCCATACCATATAGTCGGTTATAAAAGGGCCCGACATGAAAAATATGAAACAATTCAATTGAGAAAATCTAACGGTCTAATTAATAACAAAACAATTTACGAAAAACAAAAAAGACAGACATGAACCAACGACAACCACTGAACTACAGGCTCCTAACTTGTGACATACACATAAAGAATGTGGTGGGAAAACATGTTTGTGAGTGCCTAACCCTCTCCTAACGTGGGACAGTGATGTAACAGCACAATATAAGAACAAACTATAAAGATCAGTTGAAAAAGGCGTAACTCATCAGATCGATACAAAGCAGAAAAACATCAAACCAAAACACAGAACGGACGTGGCAGGTTATTTATCCATCCCTCATCCCTTACAACAAAAAAGACACATAGTACAGATCTAAGAGTACTCGCAGTTACTGACAGCTAGCCCAAAGCCAATAACAACTAATAATCAAAGCGCGAAAGCGCTGTAAAGGCAGTTAATTACAGGTTGTGTGTATTTTTAGTCCAGTTATATCTTTATCTTGCATAGTACATCGTACTTATCAGAGGTGGATTGCAGTATTTAAGATTTAGAGTTCTCTAATGATATTGAACAAGTTTTATGAATGTCATATTCTGAGCACTATATGAAGGCGATTGTTCTCACTTGTTTATGAACTAGTGCATTATGTCCAGTTTGTACCTTTTTTTATCTTTGTTCATATAGTCAAATACTGTTTAGAATAGTTTGGCATTTTCTTTTTAGTAATAAGTAAATGTTATCAACTGTATTTTATTCAACTTTGCAAATGTGGTTTGTTACTGGTAAGTACAATGTATGGATGACAGTTGTTTTATTGGCAATCATAACACATCTCCTTATTCATATAATGATCAATATTCAACGACCTCGGGTACAAAAAAAACTTTTTATAGAAACTATAACTCCAAGCAAAATTATATTTCCAAGTATAAAGTAATTTATGAATGAAACAAGAGTGCACACGCTGAAATGTCTCGCCTTCTTTACTAATCATTGATATTATGTTGATAGTCCTAAATATAAAGCTTTATTACAACTGTCACATAAACTTAACATTAACCAAGTAAACTAAACATTGACCAATGAACCAAGAAAATGATGTCAAGGTCAGATGAACCATGCTATTCAGGCATGTACAGCTAACAATTCTTCCATACAATAAATATAGTTGACCTATTGCTTATAGTTTAAGAAAAACAGACCAGAACACAAAAACTTAAAACTGAGCAATGAACCTTGAAAATGAGGTCAAGGTAAAATAAAACCTGTGTGACTGACAAATAGATCATAAAATATTTCCATACACCAAATATAGTTGAACTATTGCATATAGTATTAGAAAAAAAGACCAAAACTCAAAAACTTAACTTTGACCACTGAACCATGAAAATGAGGTCAAGGTCAGATGACACCTGCAAGCTAGACATGTACACCTTACAATCATTCCATACACCAAATATAGTAGACCTATTGCATACAGTATAAGAAAAACAGACCAAAACACAAAAACTTAACTATAACCACTGAACCATGAAAATGAGGTCAAGGTCAGATGACACCTGCCAGTTGGACATGTACACCTTACAGTCCTTCCATACACCGAATATACTAGACCTATTGCTTATAGTATCTGAGATATGGACTTGACCACCAAAACTTAACCGTGTCCAATGATCCATGCAATGAGGTCGAGGTCAAGTGAAAAATGTCTGAGGGGCATGAGGACCTTGCAAGGTACGCACATACTAAATATAGTTATCCTATTACTTATAATAAGAGAGAATTTAACATTACAAAAAATCTTAACTTTTTTTCAAGTAGTCACTGAACCATGAAAATGAGGTCAAGGACATTGGACATGTGACTGACGGAAACTTCGTAACATGAGGCATCCATATACAAAGTATGAAGCATCCAGACCTTCCACCTTCTAAAATATAAAGCTTTTAAGAAGTTAGCTAACGCCGCCGCAGCCGCCGGATCACTATCCCTATGTCGAGCTTTCTGTGACAAAAGTCGCAGGCTCGACAAAAAGGAGTTCTTAATTAAGAAATAAACTGATTCGCTGAGCGCAGCTGGATACACCCGCAAGGGTCGAACCCTGAACAGTTGGGGCAAAAATGGACACAATATTCAAGCTTGATACAGGTCTGAATTTGGATTGTAATTAAATATTTGACATATTATAGTTTCTGAATAAATGTGGTCAAAGAACTTGAAATCGGTTATATGAATTGAATTTATATTCAATTAAAGATTTCTTGCTGTTGTGCAATACACTGTGCTATTGCGCAATACTTAATAAATCTGTTGCCAGACTATAAACAAATAAAGTTCAATTTCTTCTCAATGTCATATTTGAAATTTATGAAAATCAATAGGGAGATTACATCAATAGCTATAAATAATTCACCAAAGTTTCATGCAAACTGCTTAAAGCATTTTTGAGTTGTTGTCCCAAAACTTGAAATCCCCCCTTGTTTAATGAATAAAACCCCATGACTCAGAAATGTAAAATCTAAAATTTATAAAATTCTAAAGGGAGCTTAAAGATTAATAATTTTGTCTTAGATGCAAGTTTTTTTATCAGTTGTTAGTGGCTTTGAACTAGCTGTCAGTAAATGCGAGTACTCTCAGATCTGGACTTAGTGTCTTTTTGTTGTTTGGATGTACAACTACCCAGCCACGTCCACTTGTATTTGTATTTATCCATCTGATGAGTTAAGCCTCTTTCAACTGATTTTTATAGTTCGTTCTTATATTGTACTGTTACACCACTGTCCCAGGTTAGGGGGTGGGTTTGGATCCCGCTAACATGTTTAACCCCGCCACATTCTGTATGTACATGTATGTGCCTGTCCCAAGTCAGGAGCCTGTAATTAGTGGTTGTTGTTTGTTTATGTGCTGCACATTTGTTATTCGTTCATTTTTTGTACATAAATTAGGCCGTTAGTTTTCTTGTTTTAATTGTTTTACATTGTCATTTTGGGGGCTTTTATAGCTCACTGTGCGGTATGTGCTTTGCTCATTGTTGGAAGGCCGTACTGTGACCTATAGCTGTTAATTTCTGTGTCATTTGGTCTCTTGTGGAGAGTTGTCTCATTGGCAATCATACCACATCTTCGTTTTTATATTTACATCAACAGATATAAACAATTCACCAAAGTCAAGGTGAGACAACAAAACTTAGTTGTAAGATCTCTGAAATGTTTTACACGGTACAAGTTTTTCTCATTGTTGGAGATTGTACGGTGACAGTAACACCTGTAACTGCTTAACCCATTTCTTATGCACTTTGGTTCGATAAACTCACTGAATATCATACCACATCTCCTTAGTTTTATATGCATTACAATTTACATGTGCATGTAATTGTAAATATATATATATCAGAACAAACTTCATTGCGTCACTTTTATTTATGCATCCTTTGGCACAATACAAGTTCTAAAATTACACAACATAAAACAACTAAATGTTATTTCAGATGAAAGTTTTGTTTCAGTTCCATTCATAGGATTTATTAGAATTTTGTAAGTTTTGCCAAGTCCAATAATTAGCTCTATGTGCACGTGTTAATTGGAGACTTTTCTATCCCGTATAGGAGTTTTGGAACTAATTCTGTTTCTATTTTTGAAAAAAGTGAGCAAACAAATCTTGCACATTTAAACCTTTGTCTGCCATCACACTGTCACCTGGATCACATAATTGAACTATTCTACATCTTTCAACTATTTCACAGTCACTGGTACAACCAACATATGCATTAGAGACATAGTTGACTAAACCACCAGGTGTCGAACATACAAGTATTTTCAGTGTTTCTGTTTTTATATGATGAAAAGGTTGCCTGAGCTCTAGGAGCTTTAGGTTTTATCACGGGATATTCTGTGCTGTCAATAATAATACAAGTTGTAGGAAACTTTAATTTGAAGTTGGATGGCGAAAAATACCTGACTAAACCACTAAATGGCCAAGTGTTGGCCTCACGCCACTGTTTAGACATAAAAACAATCCATGTTTACACAATATTCTTAAGACTAGTTTCAATCTAGAATCTAGACAGACAGTTCAAAGTTGGTTGTATAATGCCTCAATTTCATCAAAGTCATAAAAAACTGATTTTCAAATGACACCCTATCAATTTGAAAATATATGTATCTCAAACAATGTTCTGCTGGACCAAGTGTGCTCAAAACAAATAAAAATTTAGTATACAACTCTAAACCAGTATAAAATGCATGGTTGTGTCACATGTCTTCATTTCAAAGTTCTCTGCTGAAAATATAGACATCTGCGTAATTCCATCTGTGAAGCTCAACATCAGCTCGGCAGTTGGTGGTGGACAGTCATAAATCCTGTCTGCAGTATGAATGACTTCTTCAGGAAAACCAACTTTACAATCAAAACTTTCCTCTAGATTTCTACTACAATATTCATCAAGTTTAGTTCTTTTGTTTTCACAGGAAACTGCCCTGATTTTTCTTTTTGCGGATGATTCAGTCTCTTGCTTGGTCCAGGAAAATAGGCTGGGAATGGCAGTAGACTTAAGTCTCTGAATGGTGGGTTTGCGCCCTGAAAAGGGTTATAAAACATTAGTTTTTTGATAATTAAATGAATTTCCATTAGCAATGAATACTTTGTACTACCTGGCAAAATATCAACTAGATTTATTCATTACAATCTGGATAAAACTATGTTAGCCTGATTCAATGTACATCAAAATGTATGTTATGTAAATCCAAAAGACAAACAATGAGAGACTTATGCAACAAACGTACATTGTTTGTACTTAAATAACTATAATATAGATGAGAGCATGTCATTGTTTTGTTCCTGTTAACATTGTCATTGATATTTTTCAAGAAAGTCTATGAGGCATAGCTTATGCATTCCTGTCATTACTACCTTAGCATAATTACTGCTAAAATAATTCTCAGTATGATATACCTCTTGTAAGAAATCATTATAATTGTAGCAAGCACCAAAAAATCTCAAACAGATCACATTGAATCGTAATCCAAACAATTATGACGTCTTGAATTAACCACCCCCTTTTATTCTAAAACGATAATGCGGTTGTACTTCTACTTCTACCAATACGCGGCCACCATCAATAAGTTGATTATTTTGCCACTTTTTGGATGCGCATTTAAAATTTAGACAAAAAATAAATATTGAATTGATTTGAATTTGTGCTATACATCATATATACAGTGAATTTAAAAACATCTTGGCTTGGTCTAGTTCATCTCATGCAGGTATGTCTTGAAGCATTCAAGACTACCTGTATTGGTGGCAGTATGTGGTAGGGCATTCCAGTCTCGTATCGTCCTTGGGTAAAAAGATTCCTTCCGCACTTCGGTCCTACAAGATGGTACTTGATATCCATTTGTGTTGATGTTTCTGGATAGCTTATCTGGTGGAATGAGAGTATTACTGGTGTCAACTTTCACCATCCCGTTGGCAAGTTTATACATCATTGTAAGCCTTGATGTTCTCCTACGGTCTTCGAGGGTTTTCCATTCTAGTTTGTTAAGCATGTTACTAACAGATGATGTGTTATGATATCTGTTAGTGACGTATCTGGCTGCTCTCCTCTGTACCATTTCCAGTCGGTTTTTGTTGTTTTGTTGATAAGGATCCCAGACTGTACATGCATATTCTAGAGTCGGTCTTACGAGTGACTTGTATGCAGTTTCTTTTATTGTGTTGTTATTGATGTTCAAGTTACGTTTGAGGAAGCCTATGGTCTTGTTTGCCTTGACACATATGTTTTTAATGTGTTCATTCCATTTTAAGTCGGATCTGATGGTGCAGCCAAGGTACTTTGCGGAATTTAGAGATTCGAGGGTGTGGCCATGCAGTACATATTCTTTTATAATAGGCTTACGTTTTCTTGTTATGGTAAGAACATTACATTTATCTGGATGAAATGCCATTTTCCATTTGTTTTCCTAAATTGCCAATTTATTCAGATCTTCCTGAAGGTGGTCGCTGTCTGTATCCGATGATATTGTGAGATATATGATTGTATCATCAGCAAAGAGTCTTACCCTTGATCGGATTCCCTCTGGCATGTCATTTATGTAGAAAATGAACAAACTGGGTCCAAGAACTGATCCTTGTGGGACGCCCGAATCGACGTTGATTGTATCAGATTTTTCCCCTTCTACAACTACGACTTGTTTCCTGTCGGCGAGCAAGTTTTTGATCCACCTATTGGTTTTCCCTCTTATGCCATATTGATCCAGTTTGTGTGTAAGTAGGCTATGACTTACTTTATCAAAGGCCTTAGAAAAATCCATTATAAGGCAGTCAGTTTGTTTTCCTGCGTCCATGTTTATGGTGATGTCATTAATAAACTCAATTAATTGTGTTTCGCAGGACAGGCCTCTCCTGAATGCGTGTTGTAGTGGATACAGTATGTTGTGTTTGTCAGCATGGGTCATTATGTGGCTTGTTACGATGTGCTCCATGATTTTGCAGCAAATGCAGGTAAGCGAGACTGGACTTGACTGCATCAAACCGTTTTCCCTTCTTGAATATTGGGCTTACGTTAGCCTTTTTTCATATGTCCGGTAAATCACTTGTTTCATAAGATCGCCTGAAGATGGTTGTTAGGATTGGTGCGATGTCTATGGCTAATTCCTTCAGCACCCTTGATGTAATGGTGTCTGGACCCGCAGCTTTAAATGGGTTTAGGTTGGATAATAGTTTTGCTATTCCGTTTTCTGTTATGTTCAGGTCTTGAAGTGTAGGGTAGTTGTTGTTGGTCATATCACAACGGTTTTTGAATTCTATTTCTGTGAAGTTGGTTTTTTCAGAAAAAGCTGATTGGAACTGCTTATTTAGTATGTTAGCCTTTTCAACTGAGTCAGGATGGAGTAGTCCATTGTTCCTTAATGGTGGTATTTGGTTTCCGTCTGATCTTTTGTGCTTGATGAATGTCCAGAAACGTTTCTTGCAGTTTGGCTTGTCTACTTTGGGATCAGGTGTTATTATGTCCTCAATATATTTCCAATATGCTCGTCTTATTTCTCTCTGTACCAGTCTTTTCAGTTCTTTATATTTGGTGTTATGCTTAGCATCAGCTGATTTTTTCTTTTTCTTGTAATGTTTGTCTCTTTTCCGTATTAGGCGTTTGATGTCTGCCGTAATCCAAGGGTTACCGTCTTTTGTTCTAGCTGTTTTTTGCGGTATGTTGGTATTTACAGTATTTTCAAGTTTGCCTTGAAAATAGTCCCACATTTCTTGTGTACTACATTCATGATGGTTCATCTTGGTAATTTCAGTATTTATCAATTTGAGATCTTCTCTGATGTTTTCCCACTTTGCTTTTTTATATAAGGATATTTTCCTTGGCTTTTGAGTTTGTTTAGATGGTATGGTATTTGACTCTGCAAAGACAATGTCATGGTCTGATATGCCAGGTATTGTTTCGACTCTGTTGAAGCAGTTTGGGTAGTTTGTAATTATGAGATCCAGTGTGTTTGATTCTCTTGTTGGTTCCTCTACCATTTGTTGTAAGCCATGATCGTCCAGGATGTCAGTGAACTTATGGTGTATGTTGGTATGTTGTGTATTAGGCTTCAGTGATTTGGTTTTCCAGTCCCAGCCTGGTAGGTTGAAATCACCAGCCATGATGATTAAAGCATTTTTTATGTTGTTCGCTCTGGTTAGGCTCTTCTCAAGTTCTAAGTACCCATTCTCGTTGGATGTTTTGGGGTTGTAGTATGAGCTCAAGTATATGGCTTTGTGTCCAATGAGTTCAAGTTTGCACCTGACAATTTCACAGTCAGTTTGTAGTTCAGGTACGGCTGTTGTTATATATGTATCTTTAATAGCTACTAATACGCCCCCTCCGCTACAGTTTCTGTCTTTCCGGAAGATGTTATATCCAGGAGGGAATATTTGACTGTCAGTGATCTTATTGTCTACCCATGTTTCGGTTCCAAAGATGATATCTGGGTTTGTGCTTTCTATGAGATTTAGTACTTGTCCTTGTTTACTTTTGATTGATTGGAAGTTAACATTTAATAATCTAAGTGGTGTTTCAGATTTCTTTGATGATTTTCTGTTCTTGTTTTTATCCGGTGTTGAAGCATGTAAGGGTCTCATATTTTTTTAGGACGTTGGACTGGTAAGAGAGGTGTCAGACAATACGCTGTAATGGTTTGATGTGCTAAGTATTAATGAATAGCATAGTGTTGAATAGTTTGGACATCCACATGTGATACAATCCCATGCAAGTGCACTGTCATTTGCATATTCATTATACGATTTAGTGTTCATCGACTGGCATGACACATGGTACCACTGATTGCATGTGTCACATTTCATCGTGTTCTCGTCCAATCTGCGTATGGGCCATGGCGTTGATCCAACTTTTCCTTCTTTTTAAGTCATTTGGAAATGCATGTCCTCCTCTTAAATGACATCCAGGTACACAACAATAAGTACTTGGCATCGTTAATTAAAAATGCAACTGTAATAGTTGCACAGTGCATAAACTGGAAGTTGAAGAACAGAATCGGCTACCACGGCGCCACATATTCAGGAACGATAATTAGCTACCTTATATAACTGCGAAATCACAATAACGTTAGACTGGTTCACATGCGTAAACAGAAATGCGCTTTAAATTGTATAATATAATTCATGTTCAGTCGACCTTTAATTATTATATCAACGACTGAAATGATTTATAAACATCTAGATTGCAGATAACACTCAAAATTAACCCGACCTCTTTCCACACGGAATTCAAATATTTCTAGTTTGTCAATCGGTTGACTGCTTATAATGCAAAATACAAATATATCAAAAGTTTTTAAAACTAACAAAACACAATGATCGTTTCTCTATTTCCCAATGTAAATGAAATGAAACAAAAAACATTTTATATCACAATAAGAAGAGGAGAGAATCAACATTTTCCGGATCTACTTGGAGCCTAATGACCCCCCACGTAGATAAGTTGGTTATCGCGGAAAGAAAGATTAACACGGCAACCAGAAAGGCATTAAAGCACTGCCTTTAAAAAAATCATGTATCTAAGACTAAAATATCAATCAGGACACACCCAACATCCAATGGATTTAGTGTAAAGACGTCATTAACAGTCAGAAAAAACATGACCTTGTGCAATGCTAAAATATAGCTATCGACAGATTGTAGTACCGTGAAAGTGCATATGTATATAACAATTATATTTAGTATGGTTTTAATTTATTGATAACAAAATTAATATTGATACCAATAAAACAATATTCAAAGATCTAGTTACAGTGTTGAATTGGTAACCTTTTAGAATAAGTTTATTTAAAGGATTGATAAGTTTTCCCGGATCGTGTCTTAAATTCCGAGCTCGGTGAACAACATCAACATAGAATTAAGGATGTACTGTTTCGTAGAAATTAGTTTTCGTACATGTACATCCAAACTTGCAAACCAAATCTTTGTATCTTCGGAAGAATTTAGTAAAGATTTTAAGTAATTTGTTGTAACGAAATCCCTAACTTAATAATTTACCAATAATACATAGATAACGATCATTGAAATTCAAACGCCACTACAGACACGGGAATAGCGAACGAGTTGGGATATATAAACACCGTAAGACGGTACCGAAGGAACATCACCGTCCAAAAAAGGAAAATTAACAATAGGAAAAGTAAATTCACCCCTTAAGTCGTACATTTTTGTGAAGAGTTTCTGATGTATAACTGAAATATTTAAATCTAGGGAAGGACAGTTATTGCTGTTAATATTTGATTTATTCAAATTAAGTTCCTTCGGGTAAATTTCGGCAGTATATTTAGAGAATTATTGATTATTTAACGAAAAAATATCATCAAGATAACGGTAGTGTTGTTGAATTTATCAATTAAATGGAATTTATACCGGTCTTCACTGAGTTTGTAATTCATAACAGTACAAGAACAAGTCTGCTATTAAAGGGGCACAATTGGTGCCCATAGGAATACCTACAACATGTCGATAAACTGTATTGCCGAAACGTACATTAAAATTGGAAAGAGAAGATTTACGACTTCAATCATCTCATCACACCTCCAGTAAGAATATCTAACATATCTACCTTTCTCATTTGAGAAAAGGCTTTATATGAGTTGCATCACATAAATTTGCAATCAGATTTATCAAACGACCATTTAATTAAATAGGAAAACTTTTGTTTGATAAGATTGTGTGGAAATGTAGTATAAATAGTGGAAAAGTCAAAACTGGCAAACGAATCAAAAGGACCATCAAAAGCACGTTATTTATCTAAAACATCCAAAGAATTTTTTACACTCCAGAAATTGTTAATTCCACTATTTTCAAATGTTTTATTTAAAAAAATAGTGATAAGTTCTTTGATAGCAGTTAAGGAACTCGTTAAGAATTGTTTCGTGTCTACATGTGATTCACACCGTCCCAACAATAGAATTTCACAATAACTATGAAGCCCGGCTTTGATTGCTAATCAAATTTATGTTAATAGTTTGAAAATGGTTTTTGTGTAGAACTAGACAGACACAGCAATATAACGTTGTGTGTAAAGTATCCAATACAATGAAGGAAGATACAGTTCTTCATCTTTGGTTAGAATTCAAAAGGAACATAGAACTGACCAATCATTATTAATGAATTTCCTCTTTTTAAGCGTTGTTACTGTATATGTTGTGTTTCCTAACACATTGTCAATACCTAATTCCTTTATCCAACAGTTATGTTATGTGATTTACATACTAGTACACAAACTAAGTTGTTTGTGAAGTCATCGGCGAGAACAAAAACATATCTGTCATGGTGGTCAAACATTCTAAGTGTCTCTAAAATTTAAAACTGTAACTCCGGTTAATAAGCAATTGACAATGAATTTTGACACCGGTAATAATTACTTTACTGATCATGACTTAATAACAATTGTGTTAAAGAAAACGAAAATGATAATGATAACAAAATTGATAATGATAACAAAAATGATAATGATAACAAAAATGATAATAATAAAAACTATAATAAACTTCAACTTACAATGTATCACAAAGAAATTATTGATGATTATTTAATGACTATAATAGTATAGTTGTTATTGATTTTATAATGTTGTTTTAGTATGAAATTAAGTGGTAAGTGGTGATACATGAACACTTTAAAACATAGTTGACATTTTACTTAAGAGTATCTGAGAAACTGACATAATCACGAAAAACTTAACTTTGACCAATGAACAACGAAAATGAGGTCAAGGTCAGGTGAACCCTGTCAGACGCACATGTACACTTTATAATCATCATTCCATACATCGAATACAGATGACCTACTAGTATTACTTATAGTATATGAGAAAATAACACGGACACGAAATATAAACGATGAACCATTAAAAAGAGATCAAGTTCAGATCAACCGTGTCAGACTGACATGTACACCTTGAGGTCAATATAAAATAGAATCTGAGTTTCTCAAATGGATTTTTTTTTTAATTTCATGACTTATGTAACAAATATTGGCCAATTTCCATAAGTTTCAGCTGGAGCTGAATAAAATCTGAAAAGTCATACTGTTTGGATTTGAGATTCCTGTATGAATTTACATGTATACTACCAGACATAAACTTAAGGATGTCAGGTACACGTCTGTTTAAGAAAAAGGCACCCTGTGAACGTGTAAACCAAAGTGGAAAATTACGACCAATAAGATGATATGAAGTTGTAATAAATCCACTGTATGGCCCAATGTATGAAAGAACCTTAGTGAGCGCGCTCACATACCCCACGTCCCCACATTGTCATTGGAGAAATAAAATAAGTGTACGAAAAAAAATTGTACCAGAAAAAAAAATTGAATCATAATTTCCTGTCAATATGCACATATACATAGTATGTCCTTATTATCTACACAGTTTCATGAAATTCTGTTGTGTGGTTTGAGAGGAGTTGCGATGACAAGAAACAGGACTGACGGACTGACGGGCGGACAGACGGACGGACAGACGGATGGACGGGTCAAAAACATTTTACCCTCCGCAACTCGTTGCTTGGGGTATAATTAAAAAATATATATAAACTAAGATCATAAATTTAATTCAATTTTTGAATACGGGGATTTTCAAATATTTTGGGTGTGGTAAAATTGGTATGATTAATGTTATAAAACAGAAGGATTTTTTTACTGCTTTGTAACCGTCCACTAGAGTAGACTGCAGAACAATAGAAGTCATTCAGAGTGTGATGAAACATTGAAAATATTTATCTCAAACTGATAATACTGAGAGTAAAATTGATTTTACTACCAAAATTTCAAATTACCATTTTCGTAAAACAAGCCGTCACGTCTAAATCATTAGGCACTTGCATGCAACGATAGTACAATTAAGGCCCTCCCCAAAAGATAATTTCCTTATATTTGGCATTTTCGTAAGATATTGTTGCAGATCATCATAACCTTTGTGAAATCTTGAAATCAATGTAAAAATACATCATTGTTTTAAATGTTCATGTCCAGAACATTTCTTTTTTATCCTTTGGCATAGGCTTTCGATATTAGGCATATAGGTGCTACACCTCAAGACCATGTGTCGTGAACCATTGGAGATAACCTCTGAACTTAACGTAAGCTGATCTGACTTCAATGTCAAATAACGCCTGTCCACGCCAAAGCTAAATATATTTTTGCTTACCTCGGCAAGACTTTCTTAAGGTAGCACAATACAAAGATTTTTTCACCCCCCATTAGACAACTTTAAACTGATGTAATTTCTTTCATCCAGCTTTAAATTTTATAAATGAGGTACCAAAAGAAAGAAGAAAGATTAATCTTTCAAATAGTGAAAACGTCAATTTGACATAATTATTACATAATTAATTATTATGTAATTAGTTGCTATATTGAGATGTCCACACTTGAATGAAAATAGCTTCTTTGTTATTCATAGCATCCCAAAATATTTTATAGAATCTTGTATAACACAGTTTGACCTCCAAAAGAGTGTCTCAGATTTTTCCTATTGTATTTCATTCTCTCATAAACCTTCAATGAAGTTTGCAACCTAAATTCATAAGAGATCACTAAATTTAATTGGGTATAAAATTTGTTCTATTGATGTTTTTGGAAATCTGAGACACCATTTTGAAGATAACTGGTCAATGAACAACATGTGTGAAAATCAGACATATAGGGGCACCCATCTAGGAGCTAAATTCATTTAAAACTACATTTTCATGACAAAAATGAATGTGTCACAATTGAATAAATAAGGATTTTCCTACTAGTACCCCATTAACTTCAATATAATACACACATGTACCATTTGGATATTTCAGGATTGGCCTTCAATCATAAATCAATTAGGTTTTGACCAGTAAGAAAGCATTCAATTTCAGCAATTCTAAATATATAGAGAAAATGCACACCCTATGCATCAAAAACCAGATCTGGCGGGAGATGTTATATCATTATTGACCTTGTTGCAAGTTAGTTGCTACTGAAATGGTCAAAACTCCGCCCACCATGATAAACCTTTTACTACTAATGATCTCAGAAGTTTAATTACACATTGCATTTACTTTTTTCAATATGGATTTTATTCGTTTAGTACATAACAAAATATATTTTGTTTTTTTATTGTTACAAAAAGTAAGTTATGCATGTGTACACAAAATGATCAGTTGGTCAGTTTAGGGGATCCTTATGGGGGATTTTTAGAATTGTAATTGTATACAAGGACAATATGGTGTTTTACACAAAGTAGATTTTGTTCATTTTTGCAGTTTGAAAATGAAATATTTAATTTGTATTTTCTTTTAAAAAGAATTCACTTCTAAACATTCTCCCCCAAGAAATTCCAGTACATCAATTGTTATACAATTACATTTGTTTAATTTCTGTACATTTATATTTTGATTCCCTCTATATCTCCAAATTGTTACTTTGGTTTTTTTCTCCTGGCAGCTCCATTAATGAAATGTATTTTTATTTGGAATTCGTTATCTTCATTTTTACATTAATCCCTAATCCACCTCTTTTTCGTAACTGTTATTTGTATTGCTGGTCAGTGGTCATAAAGCTATCAAATGATTCTATTGATTAACCACAAAGTACTGCCCACATGTTCTTATCTTGTATCAGTCAGACACATGCATTTGTTTATAAAACTAATTATCATCAAAACTCATTAACAGTTCAAGATATGTAAATGAATTTTTCTTCTGTGGTTTTGGAATATTAAGAAGTAACAAAAACAGCTGAAAATGAAATTTTGATAAAATTTAGTTGCTTTTGTATTGTGCTACCTTAATGCAACAATTGGGTAAAATGCAACCGTTAGGTATCTCAATGGTTCAGACCCACATTCCTAAATCTTATATAGTTTTAACTGTCTTGATAAGACCTTTCTAGTTCACAATAAGTTTTAATCCTGGGGGACATGCCCACCCTGTGCAAGTCATTAATTGTTTTAAAATAGCTTAAAAAGTGGACTTAACCCCACCTCTAAACAATAAATATTCTTATTTATCATTACAAGACTTTTCTAAGTTTTTAAACAGTTCAATCTTGTTCATTTTCTTTTACATGTTTTAGATAAAATACTTTAAATTGTTTCTTATCAACTGTTTAATATGATATCATACCCTAATTATTTCAAATCATAAAATGTACAAATATGCAAGTGTTTTTTTTTCATTTATGGGTTGCACCAATTGTCATGGTAAGCATATCCAACCAATAATTCAAAGTATCAGAAAAAACAGGATCCAAAAACTTTTAAAACAGAAATCTGTCAACTCTTAAAATCCAAAGTGGTGACAAAAAGCCAATTTGGCTGGCTCATTTAAAATGGTGGTATAGCATGGTATTTATACATGACTTCTAACGATCCTAGTAAATATGAAAGCATGTGTACACAAGGTCCTGCTGTGTTGGTGTGCTAAAACATGCAACAAGTGGTCAGAGTTTTATATTCCATCTAAATTGCCAACTCACAATGGAAGTACAATTTCAATGCTCAACTCCACATTAAGAAAATTTTACTAAGTCTGGAGTCCAGACTCTGGACATTTTCAGACTTATAATCTCAAAGGAGTAGTGTTCACCACATGTCATTTTGATACAATAGGCAGAATCTACTGCTACAATTGTCACAATCACATTGATGGTACTTACAGATATAGTAAATTGATATTATTGCTCTTTGCTTAAATTTTGCTTTGTTTTGTGTGATAATTTTTCATATCACTCTACTCGAGTTTTTATCAGCCAAGTAGAAAAAGAGTGTATGACATCATAAGCTACTGTAAATTCAGAAATTATTGCGTGCATTTATTATTGCGATTTTGTCATTTTAGACTAAAATGCGATTTTGATTTTTGCGATATTGAGAAAAATCCTGTTTAATTCATATAAAAAATTTCAAAATGCGAGTTTAAATAATTGCGATTATAACCCTGTCGCATTTTTCGCAATAATAAAAATATCGCAATAATTTCTGAATTTACAGTATTATGTACGTTGCCTAGGAAAACAGTGTTAAACAGATTATCAATGGTCTTTCATACTGGAGAATGTTCTCTGCTATATCCATCTCAGGGTTGTCGCCCCTCAATGATATTATAGCTGAGAAAGACCCTCTCGTTTGAAAAACCATCGATAATTTATAATTACTACAAGATCTTTATTAGCTTTTAATTTTGGCTATTTTCTCAGATGCAAAAAAAAACACTAAACTTTCCCATGGCAATAAAATCCCAGATATAGTAGTAGTCACGGCAATACTCTCACTACCTAACTTTACTCTTTTCTCTTAAGATTTCCAACCACAAAATAATAATTTTCATAACCTTCTAGAGCTTAAACTTGGATTTAATTCTAATTGGCAATAAAATATATCAAACAAATGATCAGTATGCAATTTCCACTCACATGAGCTACTGCACTTAAAGATATCAATTACATATCTCATAGTTTTTAAAATTAAACAAAAAGGCTATATGTTATCTTTTTTTTATTCACGATTATACATGCTACATATAGTAATAAACAAGGCAAAGATATTTTTTGAAATATACCAACAGAGATCAAGCAATAATTAAGATGAGCCAGAAAATTTCCTGCTTAGAAAAAAATGTCAAAATTAGGAATAAGATATTTAATATTCAAAAATTTAATTAACAGAAATAAAAGATCTACAACTTATTACTGGACATGGTACTAAAAATAAGTAGCTTCGTGAATAATTTTATTGGTCCTGTTAATTCCATTAAATATCTTTTAATTAACTTTTTACTTTAAAATTCTATGAAATGTCACTAAATTAACTTTTAACTTTTCATTTATTTAAAATATATAATGTTAACAATGTATAAATAATAGATGATTACAATATAAAAATTATATTTGTGATAATTTCATTCTGATTTTATAAATGTGTACTTTAAATGAAAATATCATTTAGACTGATTAAGGCCTAAATTTGGATAGACTTTGCTTCAGGGGACCTATTACCACATGCATGGTCCAACAGTATTTCTTTTTTGTGAAAATGCCCATTTTTGTGCTTTCATAAACAAATTTCTAGTTTTGGGTTTATAAGTGCAGTTCCACTAAATACACCTTAAAAAACATTAAAACCATAAATCTGACTAATATCTGGAATATTATTCTTTCCAATCTATCAAAGCTGTACTAAGCATGCAGTATAAAAAAAAACTTGATTTTAATATGCATATAAAAGATGTAATTATTGTGTTTAGATAGAATATGACAGTTTAAACCTTTTTTGGACCAAATTTAGGCCTTCCCATATATGTTATATAGTACAAGCATACTACTATGAGCAAACAATATATTCCAAATAAATTCAATCTATTCTAACAACCAATTACATTGTATCATACACAACAATATTACACATATATACATTATCACACTTTTACGTGTACTGCACCAATAAAAATGTCTGCCTTTGGCAAAAATATTTTAGTCATGTCCTTCTCGCAAAGAGTTTATTTTAGCACAAATTTTCAAGGCTGGTCCCAACTTCATGCTCATAGTGGTCATCAAATGGTCTTCTTTAAGAAGCATTAAGGCTTGACCGTCAATCTCCTGGGATCTAAATTCTTCGGCATAAGGTGCACATCCTGGAAGTACTTTGATAAATTCATACACTTCAACAACCTGAAATAAAAAAAAAAAAAAATTAATCAGATAATTGTATGGTACAAGATATTGAAGAAGATGGTTTTTATCTTTAAATCTCTATCAACAAAATTCTCTCAATTTAAGTAATTATATAATGATTTAATTACAGTCTATTGTTTGCAAAACATTACAATGTAGTAATTAATATATATATAATTTATGTGTACTTATTAAATAAACTAAATAAATTGTGCTGTACTGTGATGTTGCAATTTGAAAGCAGGACACATGACTTCATAACAGCAGATTAAGTACTTTGTGCTTGTTTTCAGTAACTGTGAGCACTCTTTGATATGGTATAAAATTGTGTTTTGTTAAGCTATTACTGTTTTTTAAGAGTACAGTGCTTCTCCTGATCAAATTGCAAAAGTCCTTTCGTTCCTCCAATGATTAAGATTATTTGGGGAAGGTGGAGATCTAAAAACACTTGAAGAACACATCACATTTTCATGCGCCTAGCCCAAGTCAGGAACCTTGTTAGTGGTAGGCTTATGTTAATTTTTTAATGTGTTGTTTTTTGAGGAATTCGGTGTTGATGGCAGAACTTTGAAAGTCTCTGATAAATTTATATTCTACTTTTCCACAGGGTAATTTCCAGCTTAACATATTGTAACCCCAATTAGTTTTGAAGACTACATGGTGACCTCTAAATGTCTTTTAGTTTTTTGGTTATTTTGTTCTTTATAGGTATGTTGTTGCATTTATATACATCCAACAATTTTCTATTTTCATATAAAAAATTAAGTAACTTCTCAAACTCATACCCCACTCTACCCATTTCTATATATTTGTTTTGCTTTTTAGGAACCTTAAAAGTCATTCAAGCCAAGAAATAAAATTGAAGGTGTAAGATCGCATTATGTAAGTATTTTCATTATAAGTTTGATTCAAATCCAGATTGTGGTTTTTCCTCTTTTATACTTACATTCCATTTAGAAGGATGTGACTTTGGTATATCTGTTTCCATATCTGTCTCACTGTGTGTTTGTACATGACGTGGTGGTGGGGGAGAGTCTGGTGTGGAGCTACTGTCTGACAGTGATGAATTTGACATCTCCTCCTGGTCAAACTGATTCTCTTTCATTCCAATCTCTCCTGGAGTCTACAATGAAAATAATCAAAAGAAATAACCATAAGATTGAATTTCAGAAACATAAGCACATGGTATGTAGAAGAATACAGTAAATCTTTAAAAGATAGGATTGTTCATATTTGAATGGTCACAACCTTTCATCTCTTTCCGAAACTGTTCATAAACAAAATTAAATAAATCACTTAAAACAGTCAATAAAAAAACGCCAAAATTTGTTTGTTTAATGGTGTTTAACACCACTTTCAGCGCCTTTGGCTATATCAGTTTGCAGCGAGTTTTTTATTGGTGGAAGAAGCTAGAGTCTGAAGTACCCAGCTTCAAAATATGAAGTTGCTGCATATCAAAAGATGATATCTATAATTATTTAGAAAAAATAAAATTATGCAACAATAATTATCAGGTTGAATGGGTAAACTTGTGTCATAAGTATTGGGCGTAATAAATACCTTTGAGTTAGTATTATAAGATAATCTTCCACCTCGCCCAGGCCTCCATCCTTTTCTAAGGTTTAATGGCTTCCCTCTTTTTCTCATATATCTACCTCCAAGCGCTAAAACAATAAAATAATACACATCAAACCCCAATAAACAAGTGAAGTAATAAACAGTTAATCATATATATTGAGAAACAGCTTACTGTAAACAAACACTTTTTGGTGGATACTGTAAATTCAGAAATTATTGCGATGTTTTTTATTATTGCGAAAAATGCGACAGGGTTACAATCGCAATAACTTAAACTTACTTTTTAAATTTTTTTATATGAGTTAAACAGGATTATTCTCAATATCGCAAAAATTAAAATCGCATTTTAGTTTAAAATGACAAAATCGTAATAATAAATGCACGCAATAATTTCAGAATTTACAGTACTGTCTATGTTTAGCTCTTTCTAGCAGATTCCACACCATATTTTTTACATCATTTTGTAGAGATCAAATTTTGACATATTTGTGACCATTTATGTTTGTGTTATTTTCATACTCATGAAAGACAGAAAAACAAATCACTAACGAAAATTAGTTGATTCACAGTATATGCTAGCATTTCATTTTTTAAATTTCTATTTATTTCAATAAATTTATGTGGATTACATTTTTTTAAATTGTTATTTTTGGTGTTATTTGTCATTCCAGAGTCCTTGAGTTCACCCTTTAGTTTAAGTGGGGTTCATTATGGTAAAGCTTGAGTTTTCTGTGTAGTATTTATCAGACAATTGCTTGTCTTTTTTCTTTTGGTCATGGTTTTGTCTGTTTTTCTTCAACTTATAGTTTTTGGTTGTCCTCTAGGTATATTCTTACCCTGTTTTGACTTTTTTAATGTCTTCACATGAAAATCATGGACTCTGTACATGCAGAGCACAGTTCATCTTCATATTTGTGAAGATCAATGTGCATTCCTGCCAAGTTACATAAAAGCATTCCAAACTTTTCCTACAGTACTTACGTGGGCGTCCAACAGTTCCACGTCCTCTTTGTTTAAGCATGGATATTCTATGTGCAACATTGTAACGCTTAGCACAGATCATGGAACAAAACCTTTTTGACCTTTTGCTGAATTTAGCCATCTGCTCTTCTGTTCCACAGAATTCACACTTTTCAAATACAGCAGGAGGCTCTACAACAGATAAAAGATATCAAATTCATATTTGTCAAAATAGATATTACTGGAAATGGTGAAAAGCATAAACCGTATAAGATAACTGCAACTTTAATAATATATTAATATTCTCTAATTCAAAGAATGTTTAGGATACTATAAAAGCATACAGTTAATTAACACCTAAATAAATGGGGAATGTGTCCAGGGGACACAGACGATGCTCCCACTTGCATATCATATAAAGTTATAATGGAACATAACTGAAGAACGGTAAAAGTGATGCTACCCAACTTTGTTATTGATCTTAGTTTTGTAGTAATAAGTACTGTGTATAAGTTTCATAATATTTGGTTGAGGCTAACTTAAGTTAGAGAACGAAAAACGAAAAATTCAGCAATCTTTCCATTTGTAAAGGGGTATAACTTTAGAACAGTAAAAGTTACACCACCAAAAATCAATCTCAATCTGTATTTTGTGGTAATAAGCATTGTATATAAGTTTCATAACATTTGGTTGAGGCTAAAAAAACAAATTTTTGTAAAATACTCTGGATTCATTATTATTCGTGGGACTTTTCCAAAAGCCATGAAAATTGGTACCCACAAAAATAAATGAATCCACAATAACAGTTTTTTTACAATATAAAATTGACTGTTAATGATTGATTGTTGTATGCTAAACATCCACTAGCAAATATTTCATACACATTTAGGACAAACATGACATAACAAATAATAAACTGTAAACAAGGATTTTTTTGGCGGGTTTGTTATTTACATGATATTATGGATAAATTTTTGGCACATAATTTGATAACTGATCCATTCAGATCAATATTATGATTTGTACGAACTATTAATGCTAGGAACATTTTCAAACATTTTACATCATTGCCAAATGAACAAAAAATTATTTCTATGTGAAAATTTCCACTTGTACAGTAGCTACTAAATAACATTAAAATCTTTGATCTTGCATATTTAAACTAGGCCTTCCTAGGGAATTTGAAACCCAAGCACAAGTCTTAATCATTAACAAATGTATTTAAATTGAGAATCAAATTACTGGATGTTAAATGTATAAAATTTGATATCCCATAATGCATTTGTGTTAGGTATAATGTATATGGCTTGAAAAAATGTAAGAAGTGAAACTTCACTTTATTCAGAGATCAAACCAGTATGCTGTCATTTTTTATGGTGTGTTTACATGGTACGATTTTCCATCCTATTTGATAAAGTCATCCAGGTTAATTGTACAGGGTTCTCTTCACGTGATACCATTTTCCATTTGATTAACCAAATGACATCTGATTTTAGTGTTCATACGGTGCAATTTCTGTCAAAACGAAATTATACTGCAGATTTATTATTATTCGTGGGATACCAATTTTTTGTGGATTTCGTGGATGCAGATCGATGGACCACAAATTTAAATGTTCAATGAATTACTAATTTTCTTTAAGCTTGTATGCAGACTTTGGCAGAACTATGATATCCAATATCCAAGAAAATGATAGTTTTCCTCAATCTATAATAAAATGCTCAGCTGGGCGCAGCTTGATACGACCACAGAGGTCTAACCCTGAACAGTTGGGGCAAGTATGGACACAACATTCAAGCTTGATACAGCACTGAATTTGGATTGTGATTAAATATTTGACACAGCATAGGTTTCTGACACAGAATGAATGTGGTCTAAGAACTTAAAAAATTTTAATTTACCTATTCAAACCATATCATTATTATTTACTTTTATATATAAATCAGAAATGACCAATTTAAAATGGAAAATTTTAAAGAAAAAAAAAGAAAAAAAGGAAAAAAAAATTTTTTGAACCCCCTTATGATTCATCACCCCCAAACTCAATCCCAGCCTTCCCTTTGTGGTATGGTACCTTGCAGTACAATTTCAGAGAGATCCATACACTTGAACACAAGTTATTGTCTGGAAACTAGAAAAATGCTTGTTTTAAGGCCCCTTTTTGGCCCCAAATTCTAAACGTTTAGGGCAATTACCCCCAAACTCAAACCCAGCTTTCCCTTTGTGATATGGAACCTTGTAGTACAATTTCATAAAGATCCATACACTTACACACAATTTATTGTCCTGAAACTAGAAAAAAATGCTGGTTTTTGCCCCTTTTTGGCCCCTAATTCCTAAAATTTTAAGGCAATTACCCCCATAAACAATCCCAGCCTTCCCTTTGTGGTATGGTACCTTGCAGTACAATTTCAGAGAGATCCATACACTTGAACACAAGTTATTGTCTGGAAACTAGAAAAATGCTTATTTTTGGCCCTTTTTTGGCCCCTTATTCCTAAACGTTTAGGGCAATTACCCCCAAACTCAATTCAAGCTTTCCCTTTGTGATATGGAACCTTGTAGTACAATTTCAGAAAGATCCATACATTTACAACCAAGTTATTGTCATGAAACTAGAAAAATGCTTGTTTTTTGCCCCTTTTTTGGCCCCTAATTCCTAAAATTTTGAGGCAATTACTCATAAAATCAATCCCAGCACTCCCTTTGTGACACAAGTTATGTCTGGAAGTTACAAAAGTGCTTATTTTTGGCCCCTAATTCCTTAACTGTTGGTACCATAACCCCCAAAATCAATCCCAACCTTCCTTTTGTGGTATTGAACCTTATGGTAAAATTTCATAGAGATCCATTCACTTAAACTAAAGTTAGAGTGCGAAAACCAATGTGTCTTCGGACGACGACAAAGACGACGATGCCAACGTCATACCAATATACGACTGCAAAATATTTTTGCGCTCGTATGAAAATTTGTACTCAGGAAAATAAATGAATTCACAGTAGGTCAAAAATCGAATGGAAATCAGATGGAAAAAATCATACAGTGTAAACGCAACTTTACACATATGAATAGATTGCCTGTTTGGTGCCCTACCTTTATGTTCTACTTTCTTTGGTGACTGGACTGGACTGCTGGACATTCCTGCAGATCCACTGTCTGTATCCATAGGTACAAGGCCTGGTTTAGGGGGAATAAATTCTGTCAATAGAGACGATCTTTGTACCTAAAAAGATTAAGATGTAACCATATAGATTTTATGACTCTGTCATGAAAAAAAAAATTAAGTTGTAGTTACTGAAAATCTAAAATAAACAGAAATCAATCTAATTATTCTCTCCATTTTCACTTTTGAACAGGAAGAGATGACTCTATAAAATTATATTGAGTTCTTACAACAAAATAATGGTAACTTTCATACTTCATTTACATTTTAGTGTGAAACATATTTTCTTACTTACTCTTTAGAAAGTTTTAAGATAAATACAATAACAACAAAGACTAATGAAGATATAATCACATATACATAATGAAACTGTTTCCAAGTGAAAATTACCTTTGTTGTGGATGCTTTCTGCTGAAGTTGAAAATAATATATTTCATAAAAGACATTTTTCAAAGATATATATTATGTATATATACTTCATCAAAATTACAGATAGGTCAAATTTTTTGTTTTGTTAAGATACAAGCTTAAAACTTTAAATATTTGATGGGGAAAAGACATCTCTTGATTTTTCATATGGAATGTCTTGTTTTTTCGTATTTGTCCATGTCTCTTTTAAATTTTTAAAACATTGATAAATAATTAGTCAGAAAGAGACATCCAACACATGTGTCTGCGTTCTGCAGATGTAACCAAAGGATGAAAGCTTATTATGTGATTAAATTTGTGCATCAGTGATTTCAAAAGAGGATTTGATTGCATAATAACAGTACAATAATAAAGTGCATCTGCACTTAATGCTTGAAAACATTAACCTTGAGTTTATCTATAGGAACAGGGAAACCTTTATAACAAAACAAATTATCCAACTAATAATAGTGAATCAACAGCAAATGTCCATTTTACACAGGTCATATACCTAAAGAATATTTACTGTCTGTCTTGTTAGAAGAATTAGGTTGTTCAAAATAAAGGAATTCAGTTGAGATTTGAGGAAGATTATTACTGCATTCAGACTTTAGATAAAAATGTTTTTTTTTGTGCCAGCTTTTTATCATAGTTGATGCAAAACAAATAATGTTCATATTGATCTTCTAAATAGACCGATTCTGGTTCCAATTTATGATAATTCGGTAAATGAGACTTCCCCCTGATATTCATTAAACACTCTATAACATGGACCACATTTGTAATGAATGTCAAAGAGACTTATATCTAACATTGAAAATAACTATAAGTTATATTACAATTAAAGCAATCCTTTTAGAATATATATATGTGCACTCACATTAAACTGGCTGATGGACAGTCATACAAATTTGAAAGACAGACACAAAAAGTGAAACCATAGAATTGAAACAGCATAGAAGTGGGGACCCTAAAACCATTTGAATTATTCCTGGAAAAGAGATTGATCTTTCTGGATTGATGGAAGCCTTAAAGGCATAGAATAGTAAAGTTTATATACAGGTTAAATTTCTGGTACCTCATGTTAATAGGCCTGTTGATCAAATTTCAAGTACTTTCTTCCGTGAAGCTAAACAACTTCACTCCAAGGGCAAAATTTTACACTCAGTTTACTAGACAAGGCCAGGGGGCATTATCTATTGGAAAATGTTCCGTCTTTCTTGTCTGTGGAATAAAGAGGGACAAAACTTTTTTGAGAGAATCTGATCACCATTATATATAAAGACCAGAAGGACTAAATATTTTAGGAAGATTGTTGTTCTTCTTGTCAAAGAATTTGAACCAGTGGAAATATACTAACTAGGCAAGAATGTAGGTACCTCTTATTTATTGATGATTGAGAGAAAACTTATAAAAAAAGGTTTATGTCACTCTTGTGTATGGACCACTCAGACTATACCTACTGGGAAAATTTTGATCCCTCTTGTGTATGGACCTCTCAGACTACACTTACTGGGAAAATTTTGATCCCTCTTGTGTATGGACCACTCAGACTACACTTACTGGGAAAATTTTGATCCCTCTTGTGTATGGACCACTCAGACTACATTTACTGGGAAAATTTTTATCCCTCTTGTTTATGAACCACTCAGACTACACTTACTGGGAAAATTGTGATCCCTCTTGTGTATGGACCACTCAGACTACACTTACTGGGAAAATTTTGATCCCTCTTGTGTATGGACCACTCAGACTACACTTACTGAGAAAATTTTGATCCCTCTTGTTTATGAACCACTTAAACTACACTTACTGGGGAAGGTTCTGGTCCCTCTTATATATTGACCACTAAGACTACACTTACTGGGAAAATTTTGATCCCTCTTGTTTATGAACCACTTAGACTACACTTACTGGAAAAGGTTCTGGTCCCTCTTATATATTGACCACTAAGACTACACTTACTGGGAAAGGTTCTGGTCCCTCTTATATATTGACCACTAAGACTACACTTACTGGGAAAGGTTCTGGTCCCTCTTATATATTGACCACTAAGACTACACTTACTGGGAAAGGTTCTGGTCCCTCTTGTTTATGAACCACTTAAGACTACACTTACTGGGAAAGGTTCTGGTCCTTCCTGTATAACAAATCCCTCTATTACATGGGTAAGTATGTGAGGCTTTACTATAGCTTTCTGTTTCTCTATAACAACATCTCCCTTTTTCTCAATGGAATCTGTTTTATCCTGAAATATAATTTAGTTAAATTATCATATAAAGCATTAGTACATGGGTTTGGTCAGTAGTGACCACCACGACATCACACAATTATGTACAACTGATTTGTTTATTAGAAATTCAAACTTTTACTACATAGAAGACAAATGTTAAAATTTGCATCTATCCTCTAAACCATTAATATAAGGTAGTACTTTAATTCTGTTTGTAATATTATTTATTTGACATCAATACTAACAAAAGACAATAATAAATCTTATCACATGACTTATGATCTGTAAGTGTAAGGGTCAGAAAAAAAAATATACATATGGGTATCTCGGTAGCAGAAATGAGCACAGCTCTAGCACAAAGCAGGATTCTTATTCATTTCATAGTAAGATGTTCTTATTCTGAATAAATATAGTTCAAAGATTGACTGCAAGATGTGCCATAAAAGATGCATCTACCTATCTATCTATCCATTTTATGCAGAAGATTAATTATTTCTTGTTTCCTTAATTGAAAATAGGATCATGGTGGCCTGGATGCTCATCTTCTCCCAAAAATTCATCTCTGCACAGTTACAATGATCCTCTTATTAATAGATACCAAGATATGTGATAGGTAATAAATAGGTTAATGAAACATGAAATCAAGGTTTTAATGACATACTTTTGAATTGATGCAAACATTCTCCCCATGAAACATCTCTATAAAGTTAAGATGAGTGTATTATTAATAGTTACTGAGATATGAATTTGGATATAAAACTTATCCAAAGCCAATAAAGCATAAAAAGCACGTCAAATTGACCTAATTTTGCGTGACAGCTTACATACTCCCAAAAAATGCATATTTACACAAGATTAGATGACCCCATTTCTTATAGTTAATACTGAAATCAGATAAAATACTTAACCACAATTATAACTCCATAAAGGTGAACCAACGCTGTAGTGTTTACTTTTGGTAGAGACCACAATTAATTAAGAGTGAAATTAGGTCACAGTGATCTACTTTTGTCTGGATAGTGATCTGCTCCCAAACATGTATATTAATGCAAGATTAGATGATCCTTGATTTATAGTAACAGAGATATGATCTTGAATTTACACGTAAATAAACATCAACTTGGACCTTAACCAAAGACATTAAACTATGAAATATGGGAGGCATGATTTTCTCTTTTAAACATGAAGTTGAACTTTATAGACGACTTTTCAAATTAATGCATTTTCCTGGACATTTCTGATGCCCCAAGGCTTATGTTCTTACATCACAGTAATAGTCACTTGTACAATGACGCCTTATAAGCAGGTTGACCCTATGTCAATCTAAATAACTCATTCATAAAAAGGAATTTGAAAATGGTCTGTTAGATGTACCTATATACAAAGTAACAAGATATTGGGCTGCCACTTATTGAAATCTGGTTCTTGATGTGCACAATGATATGAACATGTTCATAGCCCCAACAGTACTCAAATAGTTCAGAAATTTTCAGTGTTCTCCCCAGGGCCTTTTAGCATCATGGTAATGTGATAATATATTGCTAGAATGTGATGTTATCTGAAATTAGTTTCTTATAGATAGTGTATGAATGTGATGCTATACTTTCTAGAAACAAAAAGGTTTTTCATAATTCCATGTTTACCAGGATGATATAAGAAATTTCTGAGGAGAACACTGAGTTCTTCCTTAACTTCTTTGTGGCAATCCAAAAATGTAAACAGTCTTCAACCTAGAGAAATTAGCATGTTCTTTTGTTGAGCCAATTTTCTTTGACACTAACTGTTTACCTTCTTGTCTTCAATCAATTTCTTGCCCATCTCAACATTTACATTTTTCTTTGATGTCTCCACCTCTGAGTCTGACTGGCTTTTAAGTAGAACAGCCTGGTTCATTTGGTGCACAGGGGTGGCAGGTTTAGATTGACTGAGAGCACCAGTTGCTCTGGCCTGTGATAAAGCAGATGCCACTGTATTAGTTGATGCTGTTGCCATAGCAACAGGTGCACCTTTACTCTGATTTCTTGGTCTGCCTCTGTTTGGGTTTTTTGGTAAGTTAGGTATGGATATTCTTGGTCGCTGAGACATTGTTGGGTTAATTCTGGCAGTAGCTGTTTTATTCAATGGTGTTATCATTGTCTTTCCAACCTGTGACCCAACAACCTGAAATTTTTAGATCCTATATGAATGAATTGCAAACAGCAAGATAAACTATACAACAATGAAAGAAAAAATATCAAAACACCAATTGTTTTAAAAATAAATTTATAATAATAAAATTAAAAAAATAATTAAATAAAGTGTGTTTAATTAGAAAAAAAACTTGCCATAGCAGAAATGTAATCTTTATTTCATTATTTAACAGCTTTTTTGGTCTGTAGATGTCTTTATCAATGATTTGATCAATCACTATGTAAAACTTCATCAGTTTCATCAAGGTAGGTCAGGTGTCTTTTTATGAGCATCCTTCTGGGCATATCGCATAAATACTTTTTTGGTTTAAAAATATTTTACCAAGTATCATTCAATATACAACAGAAACATTTAAAACTTGAAATTTAAAGATTAAACTATCAAAGAATTAAGTGTCATCAAGAGCATATAAAATTTTCAAAACGATCCTTTTAAAATCAATTGCAGATAATTATTTATTGAATTTGATAGGACAATTGGAGTTTTTTGACCCCCTATTTTTATTTGATTTTTCAGAAGTAATAATGAAAAGCAATTTTCTCATTGAATTTAAACTAATTCTATTGTTTAATGTTTCCTCAATACAGAATAAAATGATTCGCTGAGTGCAGCTGGATACTACCGCAGAGGTCCAACCCTGAACAGTTGGGGCAAAAATGGACACAATATTCGCGCTTGATACAGGTCTGAATTTGGATTGTAATTAAATATTTGACACATAATAGGTTTCTGACACTGAATATCTGTAGTCAAAGAACTTAGAATTGGTTATATGATTTGAATTTATATTCAATTTTTTGCTTTTGTGCAATACACTATGCTGTTGCTAATTGACAACCCCCCCTCCTTTTTTTGCAAAAAAAAATAATATTTGAAGAAATTTTCTTTTAAATTTCTGAAATCTGAAATGAAAAAAAAATTGCCCCCCACAATTTCTTTTTTACCCCCCTCCCCCCTAATTTTTTTTTCACCTCCCCCCCCCTTTTCCCTCAAGATATGGTCATAATCTCAATTCAAATTTCCAATGGAGTTTGCAACCATAATTACCAATTTAAATACATCATAAAAGTCTTAAAATAGAAAATGACATACATAATCATTGCTAAAATTAATATTCCTTTAATAGTCACTTCTAAGAATAAATTGACAGCTAATCACCTCAAGACAATACAAAATTTCTTTATACATAATTTAAAAGCAGTGTAAATCTATTGTCAAATAATTAGACACCCCAGCTACCTGAAACATGTTTAAGGAGTCAAAAATGAAAAGTTCATAGTTTTGTTTCATACATGTATAAACATATTTCTTTAATAAATGAACTAACTTTATTATGGTGTCCAATAACAACAGAAATCAAAGCAAAAAAGTTGCAGAATATTTCCACTTGTTAATTCCTTAAGCTAAATGAAGACTCTTATCATATTTCATCCATTATTGTAAGATCATGGAAGACATTTTGAATAATTGAATAATTATTACCTGTTTGCCAATAACACCAGCTACTGTTGCCTTTCCCTGCAGACCTTGTATGGTTTCAGTTTTACCATCCTTCACTTGTTGGCCGAGATTCTGTATGCCTGTTATGATTCCCTGAGGCTGCAGGGGATTGGCTGCTCTGATAAATAACTGCTGTCCAGATAAGATAGCTTGTGATTGGCCAGTCCCTGACAACAATTGCTGGTTTGTAGCCAATGGAAATGCAGCTTGCTGCTGCAGATTAGCCATGGCTTGTAGCATTGCCTGATTTGTGTATAAAGGCTGAGAGTTAAGGATCTGTCCAGTACTGGAAACAACTTGAGGCTGGGAAAGTCTGAAAGCTCCTGCTTGTGATGTCAACATCTGTTGTCCATTGTTTGCAACAGCTACAGAAAATGTCTGCCCTTTCTGAAAAAGAAGTCCTGAGATTCAATAAAAACTCAAAATAGGACTTATACACAAAGAGCTTATGCTAGATGTTTTAAGATGACATACTGTGGATTCATTACTATTCCTTGGATACTAATTTTAGTGCATTTGGTGGGTATATGTAAATCATGAATTTATATTTTCAAAGAAAAAACAAATTTTCTACACTCTTGTAAGCATATTTTGGCAAAACTGCAAAATAAAAATAACCATGAAAATTGATACACATGAAAATAAATGAATCCACAGTATAATTACAGTTGCTTTTCTTTTTCATGATACAAATAGAAAAACATGTAACAATAAAATGCTTCGCTGGGGCGCAGCTTGAACGACCGCAGAGGTCGAACCCTGAACAGTTGGGGCAAGTATGGACACAACATTCAAGCTTGATACAGCTCTGAATTTGGATTGTTATTAAATATTTGACACAGCATAGGTTTCTGACACAGAAAGAATGTGGTCTAAGAACTTGATTTTTTTTAATTTACCTATTATGGTCCAATGTCCAAAATCAAAATACATGGTTAGATTCAGCATATCAAAGAACCCCATATTTTCAATTTTTGTTGAAATCAAACAAAGTTTAATTTTGGACCCCAACTTGGACAAACTTGAAAACTGGGCCCATAATCAAAAATCTAAACACATGTTTAGATTCAGCATATCAAAGAACCCCAATAATTCAATTTTTGCTAAAATCAAACTAAGTTTAATTTTGGACCCTTTGGACCTTAATGTAGACCAATTTAAAAAACGGGACTTAAAATTAAAAATCTAAATACACGGTTAGATTTGGAATATCAAAGAACCCCAATAATTCAATTTTTGATGAAATCAAACAAAGTTTAATTTTGGACCCTTTTGACCTCAATATGAACCAATTTGATAGCGGGGCACACAAATAAAAAATCTTAATTCATGGTTAGATTCAGCATATCAAAGAACCCCATATATTCAATTTTTGTTGAAATCAAAAAAAGTTTCATTTTGGACCCCAACTTGGACCAACTTGAAAACTGGGCCCATAATCAAAAATCTAAACACATATTTAGATTTAGCATATCAAAGAACCCTAAGAATTCAATTTTTGTTAAAATCAAACTAAGTTTAATTTTGGACCCTTTGGACCTCAATGAAGACCAATTTTAAAAATGGGACCCAAATTAAAAATCTAAAAACACGGTTAGATTTGGCATATCAAAGAACCCCAATAATTCAATTTTTGATGAAATCAAACAAAGTTTAATTTTAGACCCTTTTGACCTCAATATGAACCAATTTGATAGCGGGGCCCACAAATAAAAAATCTAAATACATGGTTAGATTCAGCATATCAAAGAACCTCATATATTCAATTTTTGTTGAAATCAAACAAAGTTTAATTTTGGACCCCAATTTGGACCAACTTGAAAACTGGGCCCATAATCAAAAATCTAAATACATGTTTAGATTCAGCATATCAAAGAACCCCATATATTCAATTTTTGTTGAAATCAAACAAAGTTTAAATACTGGACCCTATCTTGGACCAACTTGAAAACTGGGCCCATAATAAAAAATCTAAACACATGTTTAGATTTAGCATATCAAAGAACCCCAAGAATTCAATTTTTGTTAAAATCAAACTAAGTTTAATTTTGGACCCTTTGGACCTCAATGAAGACCAATTTTAAAAAATGGGACCCAAATAAAAAATCTAAAAACACGGTTAGATTTGGCATATCAAAGAACCCCAATAATTCAATTTTTGATGAAATCAAACAAAGTTTAATTTTAGACCCTTTTGACCTCAATATGAACCAATTTGATAGCGGGGCCCACAAATAAAAAATCTAAATACATGGTTAGATTCAGCATATCAAAGAACCTCATATATTCAATTTTTGTTGAAATCAAACAAAGTTTAATTTTGGACCCCAATTTGGACCAACTTGAAAACTGGGCCCATAATCAAAAATCTAAATACATGTTTAGATTCAGCATATCAAAGAACCCCATATATTCAATTTTTGTTGAAATCAAACAAAGTTTAAATACTGGACCCTATCTTGGACCAACTTGAAAACTGGGCCCATAATCAAAAATCTAAACACATGTTTAGATTCAGCATATCAAAGAACCCCAAGAATTCAATTTTTGTTAAAATCAAACTAAGTTTAATTTTGGACCCTTTGGACCTTAATGTAGACCAATTTAAAAAACAGGACCCAAAATTAAAAATCTAAATACACGGTTAGATTTGGAATATCAAAGAACCCCAATAATTCAATTTTAGATGAAATCAAACAAAGTTTAATTTTGGACCCTTTTGACCTCAATATGAACCAATTTGATAACGGGGTCCACAAATAAAAAATCTAAATACATGGTTAGATTCAGCATATCAAAGAACCCCATATATTCAATTTTTGTTGAAATCAAACAAAGTTTAATTTTGGACCCCAATTTGGACCAACTTGAAAACTGCGCCAAAAATCAAAAATCTAAATACATGTTTAGATTCAGCATATCAAAGAACCTCATATATTCAATTTTTGCTAAAATCAAACAAAGTTTAATTTTGGACCCTTTGGACCTTAATGTAGACCAATTTGAAAACTTGACCCAAAATTAACAAGAGTGCACACGCTGAAATGTCTCGCCTTCTTTACTAATCATTGATATTATGTTGATAGTCCTAAATATAAAGCTTTCTTACAACTGTCACATAAACTTAACATTAACCAAGAAAACTAAACATTGACCAATGAACCATGGAAATGAGGTCAATGTCAGATGAACCATGCCAGGCAGGCATGTACAGCTAACAATTCTTCCATACAACAAATATAGTTGACCTATTGCTTATAGTTTAAGAAAAACAGACTAAAACACAAAAACTTAACACTGAGCAATGAACTGTGAAAATGAGGTCAAGGTCAAATAAAAACTGCGCGACTGACATAAAGACCATAAAATATTTCCATACACCAAATATAGTTGACCTATTGCATATAGTATTAGAAAAAAAGACCAAAACTCAAAAAATTTAACTTTGACCACTGAACCATGAAAATGAGGTCAAGGTCAAATGACACCTGCCAGCTAGACATGTACACCTTACAATCATTCCATACACCAAATATAGTTGACCTATTGCTTAAAGTGTAAGAAAAACAGACCAAAACACAAAAACGTAACATAAGCAATGAACCATGAAAATGAGGTCAAGGTCAAATAAAATCTGCCAGACTGACATGTACATCATTAAATATTTCCATACACCAAATATAGTTGACCTACTGCATACAGTATTAGGAAAACAGACCAAAACACAAAAACTTAACATTTAACAATGAACCTTGAAAATGAGGTCAAGGTCAAATAAAACATGCCAGACTGACATGTACATTGTAAAATATTTCCATACACTAAATATAGTTGACCTACTGCATACAGTATTAGAAAAACAAACCAAAACACAAAAACTTAACATTGAGCAATGAACCGTGAAAATGAGGTCAAGGTCAAATAAAACTTGCCAGACTGACATGAACATCGTACAATATTTCCATACACCAAATACAGTTGACCTATTGCATACAGTATTAGAAAAACAGACCAAAACACAAAAACTAAACTATGACCACTGAACCATGAAAATGAGGTCAAGGTCAGATAACACCTGCCAGTTAGACATGTACCCCTTACTATCATTACATACACCAAATATAGTAGACCTATTGCTTATAGTATCTCAGATATGGACTTGACCACGAAAACTTAACCTTGTTCACTGATCCATGAAATGAGGTTGAGGTCAAGTGAAAACTATCTGACGGGCATGACGACCTTGCAAGGTACGCACATACCAAATATAGTTATCCTATTACTTATAATAAGAGAGAATTTATCATTCCAAAAAATCTGAAATTTTTTTTCAAGTAGTCGCTGAACCATGAAAATGAGGTCAAGGACATTGGACATGTGACTGACGGAAACTTCGTAACATGAGGCATCTATATACAAAGTATGAAGCATCCAGGTCTTCAATCTTCTAAAATATAAAGCTTTTAAGAAGTTAGCTAACGCCGCCGCCGCCGCCGCCGGATCACTATCCCTATGTCGAGCTTTCTGCGACAAAAGTCGCAGGCTCGACAAAAATCTAAATACACTGTTAGATTCGGCATAACAAATAAATAAATGTGATCAAAGATTTTACAAATCTAATGCGCCATACTGTGCAATTAAAGATTACTTCTTGAAATTTTTCAATATTTGAAATTTGAAAAAAAAATAATATTTGAAGAATAATTCTTTTTAATTTCTGAAATCTGAAATGAGAAAAAATTGACCCCCCACAATTTCTTTTTATCCCCCCCCCCTTTTTTCCCCAAAAAAATTCTTTCCCTCAAGATATGGTCATAATCTCAATTCAAATTTCCAATGGAGTTGGCAACCATAATTACCCATTTAAATTTACCATAGTGCTAACTTAATCTATTTTATAATAGAATTAAAAATATAGTGTCAAATCTTTCATATGGATTTTTTTGTAAAAAAAAAAGATGCAACATTTGCAGATATTTTTACTGGTCTTCCTTTATAAATATGTATTTCTTTAAACATAATTTAAAAGCAGTGTAAGGGAAGTAACCAAAACGTTGTATTTGGATTACCTCCCTTACACTGTTTTAAATTATCTTTATTGTTCATTAACCATTACTTTATACATAATTTAAAAGCAGTGTAAGGGAGATAATTTCAATGATGTATTTGATTTATCTCCCTTACACTGCTTTAAATTATGTTTTGTACTAAAGTATTTGTCCATTAACCAGGACAACCTTGTTTTTCCCCCTTTTTTGCCCCTAATTCCTAAACGGTTTGAGCCATAACCCCCCAAAGCAAATCCTAACCATCCCTTTGTGGTATGGAAACTTGTAGTATAATTTCAGAGAGATCCATACACCGTTCCACAGTTATTGTCTGGAAACTAGAAAATGCTTATTTTTTGCCCCTTTTTGGCCCCTAATTCCTTAACTGTTGGTACCATAACCCCCAAAATCAATCCCAACCTTCCTTTTGTGGTATTTAACCTTATGGTCAAATTTCAAAAAGATCCATTCACTTAAACTAAAGTTAGAGTGCGAAAACCAATGTGTCTTCGGACGACGACGCCGGACGACGACGACGCCGACGCCAACGTCATACCAATATACGACCACAAAATTTTTTTGCGGTCGTATAAAAACAGAGTGGACGTGGCAGGGTACTTATACATCCACACAACAAAAAGACACTAAGTACAGATCTGAGAGTACTAGCAGTTAATGACAGCTAGTTCAAAGCCAATAACAATTGATAAAAAAAAATCATGCATCTAAGACTAAAATATCAATCAGTACACATCCAACATCAAATGGATTTAGTGTAAAGACGTTATTAACAGTCAGAAAAAACATGACCATGTGCAATGCCAAGATACATGTATCTACAAGTTTATCAGGGCAAACATATACAGCCTAGAAATAAATGTTTCCGAAGTCACAAACTCTTATCGTGTTGAGTATACCCTATATTGAAAACATAATGTCTACAATACCTTTATTATAAAGTATGTACTAATTTTTACATACATCTTCTTTGTACAGTGATTTTCCTAGTGCTTAGGGGAAGGGGCCCAGGGCCCATGCAATTAGGAATTAAAGTTCGTGAAATGTTGGCTTTGGGGAAAATATATTAGTCCGTTTATACAGAGGTCACATGGCATCAGCCGTGTGCAACTTGCTAGGTTTTTTTTGAAAAATTAGGGGCAAAATCCTGCATTCTGAGAAGGAATAACTGCATGAATTGCAAACAAGATTCAAGAGATTTGTAAACAAAAAACCACGATACAACACCAACAAAATCTGGCGACGATGTCTATATACAATTGGGAATTTTAGAGCTGAAAATTGAGAAAAAAGAGCATATTTCTCTTTTGGATTGGGGCCCAAATTCTGACCCAAAATGAGGATTGGAAAATCCCTGTTGTATCATTTGTTATTC
This sequence comes from Mytilus californianus, assembly GCF_021869535.1. Classification (NCBI taxonomy): domain Eukaryota; kingdom Metazoa; phylum Mollusca; class Bivalvia; order Mytilida; family Mytilidae; genus Mytilus; species Mytilus californianus. Next base: position 42,525,338 of record NW_026262593.1, read on the forward strand.
ACCTGATTGTGATTAAAAGTTGGAAGTTTGAGTGTAAAAAACTACTGTGGATTCATTTATTTTCATGGATTGAGGACAATTCAATATTCATGGATATTCCATTTTGTGGTTTTGTTAATTTTACGAAATTGTGACTTGGATGGAGAGTTGTCTCATTGGCACTCATACCACATCTTCTTATATCTATTGTTAAATTCTGCATACAATCCTTTAACAAATTTGTACTTCATTGAACATGTAAATTCTTGGTTTACCTTTACCTACAAAATCCATTGAAATTGACACTCCATAAATAATGATTCCAGTCTTTAAAACTCTGCCACATGTTGATGTGCCTGTCCAAAGTCAGGAACATTGTCAGTGGTTTTCCTCAATTTTATATTTATGATTTTTTTTCTTTAAAGAATGTTGTACTGTAAGAAGATCTATAGTAGTCCCTGTTTCATTGTGTTAAAAGCCCACAACTATGCATAAATCCTGATATTTTCATCAAATAAACCCTTAGAGAGGATTTCTAACTCTTTTGTCCCCATTCAGAAGATATACTCCAATGTCTACATGTGCATATCATGGTTTTGTTAAGTTCAATGTGTCTACCTGATTATGTAAAATAACTTACTGAAGTTACAAAACCTTGAGAATTTCCCACCTGATTTGGTAAAACACCTGAAAAAAAGCAAATTAACTGATTACCTTTCAGTACCTATAAATTAAACACAAAAACATCTTGTTTGCAATATTTTTTATTTTTTTCTCAAAATCATAAAACTCAGTACAAAATTAATATCTGAGGAATTCAATATTTGTAAGACCTGTTAGTGTGTACACCATCTTTCTCACTTTCCTGACAATAGCATGAACTTAACCTTAGTTTTATTGACACATTTGTTATTATATTTTTGAAATTTGTTTTCTCTAAAGGACACAAAAAAGGAAAAAGTATGTTTCTTAGTTTGAGATTAGAAAAAAATATATTTATAGAAAGGTGCATTATGGGCCATATTGGCCTAAAAAAAATTAGTATTACAAAATCAGATATTTGATAACAATGTGCAAAGTTTTAATGTAAGATCTTTTAAATATTATGAATATCTATAAAGATTTAAAGACAGCATATATTAATTTTTCTACAAAATTTAACAAAAATTTCTTATTTTGACACATATTAGTGAGTGGGAAATATGTAGCACAAAAATAATTACAAGAGCAATGTAGCTCACACATACAAACATAGTGGTGAATAACCTAATTGGTACCTGTATATGCTCTATATTTGCAGGTCCAAAACTATTTTGTTGTGATGTCAGATATTTGGCCAAGGTACAATCTTTTTTTATCATTTTTTTTTAACTGAAAATATTTCAGTGTAACTTATCTTGGTGCTTGAAATGAATATTCCTTCAACTTGTGTTTGAAAAGTCTATAAGTTTACAGAATATCTATGTACTGTAAATTCAGAAACTATTGGAATTTTTTAAAGATTAGATAAAAATGCGAGATTAATTATTGCGATAGCAGGAAAATCTGCATACAGATATGTATCAGATACCAGAATGCGAGTTCTTAGTATTGCAATACTCACCCAGTCCCATTATTCACATCACAATAATTTCTTAATGTACAGTAATGTATAGACATTTTCAAAGGTGATTCATTTTCATTTTTTGAGGCTTCTGGCTGAAGGACAATTGAATAATGATGATGCCTTGAACTGTAAACGTTGTATTGTGCAATAAAGCATTATACTTACTCAACTGTCCCAACACAATTGGTGTACCAGGCATTGCCTGGGTTGGCATGATAGGTTTGCCTGCTACTAGGGCAGTGGCTTGTGCCTGTACTGTTCCTGTGGTCTGCCGACTCTTTGCTGTAACATTCTGAGCTACTGCATTGGTGACTAGATTCTGTACTGATGTGGCAAAATTCATACTTAATTGCTGAAAACAGATCAATGGTTAATAACTCAGCAAAATAATGTACCAGTATGTATTTCAGAGGGAGACTTGGGTACTGTAAATCCAGAAATTAATGTCTTCACTTATTATTGCAAATCCTTGACCACCAGCAAAAAAGTGAAATTGCAAAAATCTTATGAAGGAAAATCAATACTGAAATTATGAATGCAAGTTTTTATTATTGCAAACCTGATAGTGTTTCATTTTTCCCATTAATAAAAACATCACAATTATTTCTGAATTTACAGTATACATTTGTACATAAAGACATCAACCTCGCAACAATAAATAACTATGTTCGAATTTAGGATTTACTGATATTTTCACAAAAAAGACCTTTCAATTATATTTAGTTTAAAAACATATATGGATAACACACATAAAATGTATAATGAAACAAACAAATATTTGAATTCAATAATACCAGATCACCATTAAAGTGAAAACCTGCAGTAGACAATGTTTTACCATTCATATGCATCAGCTTGCTTCAGAGTCAAAAGCTTTAGAAATTATGAAAGATATACGTGGAAGAACCATGAAATCTTTTTGAAGTCTTGTATCTTGTTGGTTGACATTGCATTGACATACAACAAAGAGAATGTCATATGAACAATTGATTTGAAACATGGTGGCAAATAACTGCTTCCTGGCTTTAAAACTCCTGGAAGAATTAAATTCCTCTTTATACTGATCAGAGGTTGAAAACTAAATTCCAGTTCATTAAATTTTACCTGAAAAGATGACATTATGCCTGGACTGTTGACCCCTACAACAATAGATTTACTCTTCATGTCTATAGCTGTACTCAGATTTAATTGTTGCTTATATTTATTTAAATGAGTATGTATTTTAAAAAGCATGGGGAGAATTGTTGACATTAAACCTGGAACTTTATACTCATTCTTAACTGGTGCTTATCAATTTAGCCTGTGTCAGTCTAGTAGGGCTTGGGGACATAAAACCAGGACGATTGAGAGATTTATACTAATTCCTAACTGGTGCTAAATAAATATAGCCTGTGTGGGTCTAGTAGGGCTTAGTGACATTAAACCAGGATGATTGAGAGGTTTATACTAATTCTTAACTGGTGCTTTATTTTGTATTTACATTGTGTCATAGGTCAAATTCATTTGTTCAGTGTATGTTCAATGGTGTTAATATGTCCTTTGATTGAGTTAAGCTATTTCAGTTGATATTTTATAGTGTGTCTTTCTGTGTTGTGATGTTACACTATTGTTTCGGAAAAAGGGTGAAGGTTTGGTACCATTAAAACATTTAAACCCGCTGCATTTGTTTGCACCTGTCCTAAGTCAGGAATCTGATGTTCAGTAGTTGTCGTTTGTTGATGTGGTTCATAAGTGTTTCTCGTTTCTCGTTTTTTATATAGATTAGACCGTTGGTTTTCCCGTTTGAATGATTTTACACTAGTAATTTTTTGGGGCCCTTTATAGCTTACAGTTTGGTGTGAGCCAAGGCTCCGTGTTGAAGACCGTACTGTGACCTTTAATGGTTTACTTTTATAAATTTTGACTTGGATGGAGAGTTGTCTCATTGGCACTCATACCACATCTTCTTATATCTACTAAATAAATATAGCCTGTGTAGGTCTAGTAGGGCTTGGTGACATTAAGCTAAGACTATTTATCCAACCCAAAAGATGGCAGTCTACCTTGCATAGCCATACTCATATTTAATTGGTGTTTATTAAATGTACCTGTGTAGGTGTAGTAGGACTGAGTGACATTAAGCCAGGACTATTCATCCCACTAACAGAGGACAGTCTGCCTTGCATGGCCATAGCTATACTCATATTTAACTCGTGTTTATTAAATGTACCTGTGTAGTTGTAGTAGGATTAGGTGACATTAAGCCAGGACTATTCATTCCATTAACAGAGAACAGTCGGCCTTGCATAGCCATACTTATATTTAACTTGTGTTTATTAAATGTACCTGTGTAGGTGTTGTAGGACTGGGTGACATTAAGCCAGGACTGTTCATTCCACTAACAGATGATGGTCTGCCTTGCATTGCCATAGCCATACTCATATTTAACTGTTGTTGTGGTGTCATATTCATGTTCATTGCACTGGCCTGCATAGCAGCTGAGGAAAAAGTACATAATTCAAAATTGAAAAAAATTGAAAAATTGTCAAATGTTACAATACTGAGCAAAGTGTTGCAATGTATAAAACTCTAATAACAGAAGTTTGGCTTTGATCAAAGATGAAATTCTGCACAATATTTATCTGTTGACTTTTGATATTATATTATAAATGTGGAATAAATTTTCACGAAATTTCTTTTTTTAGGGATCATTATACACACAGCTGTGCAGCAGTGATCATTTGATTAGATTTAGATGTGTCCCACTTTTGTATCTTAATCACAAACTTTAACAATTGTTGATTCTGTCAAAGCCCAAAACAGCAAGTCTAAATCTAGCAACATAGTTAGCGCGCCTTCAAACTAGTTTAACCCCACCACATTCAGTATGTGCCTGTCCCAAGTCAGGAGCCTGTACTTCAGTGGTTGTCGTTTGTTGCTGTATATCATATTTGTTTTTCGTTCATTATTTTGTACATAAATCAGGCCGTTAGTTTTCTAGTTTGAATTGTTTTACATCTGTCATTTCGGGGCCTTTTAAAGCTGACTATAAAGCAGTATGATTTTCACTCATTGTTGAAGGCCTTACGTTAACCTATAGTTGTTAATTTCTGTGTCTTTTGTTTTTTTGTAGAGAGTTGTCTCATTGGCAATCATACCACATCTTCTTATTTTCATATTATAAAGTGCCCACTCCTTGAAATCCTCTACACATTTAAATTACCTCTTAGTTTTAATATGGTAACTCTTATTTGTAAATAGAAACTGTATACAATTAAACAAAACACTGATTTCATCTCACAAATTTACAGTTATATGTTATGTTTAGCTGCAATAGTACTTGCACGTACATTCACAAACATACCTTGCATTGCATTTTGTAACATAATCTGTTGTTGATTGTAAGGAAACTGTGATATCTGATATGGTGGGCTGTGTAACTGAGGGATAACCTGAACCTGTGGGATACCAGGAGTACGGAGACCAGTAGTCATGGTAGTTGCTTGTGTTAACTGATTCCCTGCCTGTATCAGGTTGGGTGTACCACAACTGGTAGCCTGCATCTGTCCTTGTTGAACCTGCTGTAGATTTTGTATTGTTTGTTGTTGTGTTACTTGTTGAGGCTGGATCTGTTGATGTTGTACTTGTTGTTGTTGCTGTTGTTGTTGAGGCTGTGGTTGCTGTGAAGGTTGTGTTGTCTGTTGAACTTGTTGTACTTGATGAACCTGTTTACAATTAAAAAAATATTGGTATAAAACTTTTTATTTTTGGAGGTTTTATATAAGATGTATTCTTTGAAATCCTCGTTACACATGTAAGGATAAAAAAGGATCAACAGAAAATATTTGAACACAAAGTGAAACCACTACTAATTTAAAACTCTGCTTCTTTGACTGGTTCCCAATACCAAGTTGTCTAAAAATTGTAATTAAGCCTAAAACACATTTTTTTAACTGTTTTTTTAACCTCTGTAATTTTTGTAACTGTAAGCATTCAGTGTATTGGAAAAGTAAAAGAAATACTGTTCTTCTTCAGAGCAATTTCAATTCTATAATGTACAAATTCATAATTTTGTAGTTCTATATAATCATAACATCATAATAAAATAAATCATAAATAAATGTAATGATAAAATTGTTCTTAAGCTTTTTCTAATTAACAGAACCAATAAGGGTTGTGAAATGAGAAGCTCACCACTGAGAAAAGAAAGATTTGTTTTGTCCCTTGCCAAATTAGGCAATTGACTTTATAATTCAGAGAGGGTATCATTTATTTGGACAGGTGCTAAATCTTTATATTTTGTGTTTTGCATTTTGTGTTTTGTTATTCTTTCTTTTAACTTTTGTTGACTATGTCCTTGGAATATCCAAAAATATACTGAAAATTAATATTTAGAGCAAAATTAAGCACACACGTCTCGATTCAAAATAAAAAATGCACAAACAATTTCTTTGGTGGTTTTACCTGTGATGGTTATATAAAAATATTAGACAAATTTGAAAATATGTCTGATATGAAAATCTATACCTATAATGATAATTTAACGAGGTATTGAATATTCAGACAACTCAATTTACAGTTATTCATATGAGAAAAAATACACCATTTAGATGTTTTCCCAAAAAAGAACAACTGTTAAAACGTTCAAACCCGCTGCATTTGTTTGCACCTGTCCTAAGTCAGGAACCTGTTTCAGTGGTTGGTGTTTGTTGATGTGCAAAATGATGTGGTTCTTAAGTGTTTCTCGTTTTTTATATAGTTTATACCATTGGTTTTCCTGTTTGAATTGTTTTACACTAGTCATTTTGGGGCTCTTTATAGCTTGCTGTTCCGTGTGAGCCAAGGCTCCGTGTTGAAGGCTGTACTTTGACCTATAATTGTTTAATTTTTACACATGGTGACTTGGATGGAGAGTTGCCTTATTGGCACTCATACCACATCTTCTTATTTCTATTGGTTATGATGACTATGGTATATAGTTCATGTTTAGATTTCTGGGTTGCTGTCAGACAAAGAACTTAGAACTGGTTGCTGTCTGTGTTTACAAGTACAAATGTATTTTTAGCTATTAATATATCTACATAAAGTGATCATTAGTTTGAAATCTTACAACCAACTCTTACAATTCTTAAAATTATCTATTTCCAAGAGTTAAAATAAGCATACATGTATATACTTTTGATTGATTAATTGGTGTTTAACACCACTTTCAGCACTATTGTTCTCTTTCTCATTGCAGTCAGTTTCTATTGGTGGAGAAAGTCAGAGTGCCTGGAGAGAACCACTTTTGATAAAATATACAATTAGGAGATTACAATATTGTTATCTCTATTCTAATGAAACTGAAAGAAAACAACGTCAAATCATACATTTAAAATCTGTCATACATTGCCTGCGCTTGCGCATACGTTTTCATACAGTGTAGCATAAATTGTGAATTGATGCTATGAAAATTGGTGACGTTATCCAATCAAAATGAACTTTACATAGGATGTTGCATTATAATTCCTAATGAAGAGCATGAAAAAGAATTCGTTAATACGGCTAATATAAATACCTGTTGCTGAAGATTTTGGTGTTGTAGTTGTTGAGTTGGTTGTTGGACATTCTGAGCTGGAGTCTGTGGTTGCACTGTCTGTGACTGAGTAGTTACATTAGTTGGTGCTGGCTGTGACACTGCTGCTGGTTGTTGCTGTTGTTGGTTGGGTTGAGACTGTTGTGGGGTCTGGGACTGTGATGGCTGTCCCTGTTGTTCAGTCATATTGACTCTGTGGAAACATTTATATCTCTTTACAAAAATTAGAAATCCCTCAAGGACAGTTAGGTATCATTATTTCATTATAATCTATACCAAGAAAAACATGGCAGCAACTCTTTTCTCCCCTATGTTTTGAATATTTTGAACATTGCATACATGTACAAATTTCAACTTCCAAAATCCTTTTCACAGGTACAATTCACTTTATGAAATATCATTTTTTAAACAGGTATGGGTTTTGCTCATTGTTGAAGACCATACAGTGACCTATACTTGTTAATCTCTATGTCATTTGGACGCTGGTGGAGAGTTGTCTCATTGGAAATTATGACACATCTTATCATTTTTTTATTTGTGGGGTATAGATTTTTCAAAATCAAGCCTCAAATAAATTCAATGATGGCTGACATTGATTGTGCAACAATAACGTCAAAATGGAGGGGCCACTAATTTTCAAATTTTATTTGGTTAAAAATTTATGCAATTCACATAGAGTCCCATTAAATATAAAATATGGAGATGTGGTATGATTGCCTATGAGACAACAATTCACCAGAATTTGGGGTATAGATGTTAGCAACTTTTTCGACGGACAAAAAGAATGGATGTCTACATTATAACCTATTTCCTGGATGTTTTTGGGTTCAACCTGTACAAGTGTCAGTGCTCAGATTTCTCAAGTACTGGCAAAGGATTAGTTCTGCCATGTTAACATATATATAAAAGTATGACCAGTTAAATTCAGGAGCATAAATGTAAGAGGGTCAATTTTGATCAAAACACTATGGCCTTGAAAAACCTTAAACGACATCACAATAAAATAAACTTCTTTCCTGATTTATTTTCTAGATTTTTTTCATACATCATAAAGTAGCATACAATTTCCACAAAAAATAGGAGCATATGATTTCCCCCAAATTTGTATCTGATTACAAAAAAGAGGAGCATACGTTGGTTTTCCCGTTTGAATGGTTTACACTAGTCATTTTTGGGGCCCTTTATAGCTTGCTGTTCGGTGTGAGCCAAGGCTCCGTGTTGAAGACCGTACTTTGACCTATAATGGTTTACTTTTATAAATTTTGACTTGGATGGAGAGTTGTCTCATTGGCACTCATATCACAACTTCTTATATCTATATATGATTTCCCCCAAATTTGCCTATCTGATTGCAGAAAAGTATGATGACGAGTTAAACATTCATTCAAAATCAACTTGTACTAAAAAGATAACTGGCATGACTGGAGGGAGCTTGAGATCAGGTAACACCTGCCTCATATTATGTTATATTGGGTCATGTTTTTTAGTAACTTACATTTGATATTCTCTACAAAAAAGACTGAATAACATATTTTTATTCAAGTTCATGTTGTTCTGGGTTGGATAGGTTCTGTATATAAAGTTTAAGCTGATACAACTTGATCTGGCTTTAAAAAATTATCTCCCTTTGAATTATTTTTTAATGAAATTTTGGAATCTCACTTATTAATTTTGGTAAACTTTGCTAAGATCATTCTGTTATAATGCTGATAAAAAACTTGAAAATAATTTTAATTGTAGCTGTAAAAAATACACTCATGATAAAGATTGGAGTTTTGTATATTTTCTTATATGTCTGTAAAAAATTGGAGAATGTGTCCATAAAGGGACATAACTCAAGAAAGGTAAAAGTGACGCCACCCAAATTCCAACGGAAGCAAGTTAACTCGTACCATTGTAAACTCGTACCACGTAAACTCGTACCAAAAAAGTTAACTCGTACCAACGTAAACTCGTACCACTGGGAAGTCGTACCAATCAGAACTCGTACCACTGCAAACTCGTACCATAATAAAAAAAAGTTGAATTACTTGAATTTTATACTAGATTTTAATGAAAACTTAGACAAAAATACGAATGATTTATGATTTTTTTTTGGTAAACTTAATAAAAAAAAGTTGAATTACTTGAATTTTATACTAGATTTTAATGAAAACTTAGACAAAAATACGAATGTTTTTAGATTATTTTTTTTTTTTTAAGATTTATACAAAAAATTGAAATATCTTTGAATTTTATACCAGATTTTAATGAAAACTTAGACAAAAATACAAATATAATTTCTTAATCACCATGTTAATTAATATATTAAATTCCTTTGATTGTGTGATTATTGGTTGATTATAAACTAATCAACTTGTTTGATCAGATTATTAAATTTTGATTGTTGTTATATAATTTAACAGCTTGGAATTAAATGTATAATGTTTATTATTAAATGAAATTCCTGATTATCAAAACACAAGCTGATATGAGTTGTCTCAAAGCCCACTTTCCTCATAAAATGGGGCATGTTTGTGCGGCTCCTCATAACCACAATGGAAGACGACAACTGTATATGGTGCCACTCTCTGGTTAGACCCCGACAAGAAGCAATAGAGTGTGATGTATGTTCTAAATGGCAACACAGAAAGTGCGGAAATAAAGGTAAGTTATTTTCATCATTTATTACTTAAAAACCCACAGAAGAGTAAATTAAAATTTTAAAAAGATTTATTATATACTGACTGAAACGCATATCCAAAAAATGTAACATGCAGAATTGTAAAAGTGGCACTTTGTTATATGGAATAGCCACAGTAGACATAAGCTATTTTCTTTATTGTATCTTAAGAACTGTCCCCATTATTGTATTTAACTGTACATAAAAAAGAAGAGGTGGTATAGTTGCCAGTGAGACAACTCTGTAGAAATGATCGAACTATAAGCAGTTAAAATTGGTTAGCTCTGAGAGTTATCTATCTAGTACAATACAGTCTTTTAGTCTGTTTTTCGTTCTAATCCCCAAATGTGTTAGAAAATGTTACTGTGAAAGACATGTTTATATCTATGTAATACTTTGTGTATGATATATATGTGAATAAAACATAAGGTGTATTTATTGAGAGAAAAAAATAGTAATATTTGATGTTTTGTTAGTTTTTTATACATGAATGTTCTTGAAATTGTGGTAAATAAAGCATCAAAATGAAACATATTCTTTGTTATTCTGCCAACACTACCATTACGCCTACTGGTCATTCACAATACCATTAGACACATCATTAAAAAAGAGGGGCGAAAGATACCAGAGGGACAGTCAAACTTATAAAAAAGACAAACCGACATATAAAAGTACACAAGACACAACATAGAAAACGAAGGACTAAGCAATACGAATCCCATTTAAAACTGAGGGTGATCTCGATGCCATTTCATCTTTCAGCTACTTTTCTAGAAAGCGCGATGCATATCTTCCACTATAGGTGTTATATATATAAGATAATAATGATAATGACCAATCATTTATATGAAATAAAAGCATGGTCATAATCTACAAACAAAGTGCTGAACATTGTATATAAAAAAATTTCATACTTTCTAACTGTTGGTCATAAACAATTTTAAACCTTTAAAACACAATAAATAAATTCTTTCATTAAATAAAATTCCTTTTAGAAACAATAGAAAAATACCCAACTCTATTCCATGTTACTGATTTGGAATGATTAAAAATTTAATCAAATAGTTGTCAGTAAAAGTTTAAAAATGAGTCTATTCAAGGGAGACAACAAAGCCAATCTGCCACGGTTTTCTCTATCCAATTAGACAAGGAAAATTAGCTACATATTGGTCATTGTAATTTCAAATTATATACATTTTACAGATTTCAGAGTTATTGAGTGAAATTAAAGTATATATTCATCATTAAACACCATTTGAATGCATTTAAATAAGTTGGTACGAGTTTACAATGGTATGAATTTACCGTGGTACGAGTTAGCAGTGGTACGAGTTTGCATTGGTACGAGTTTTTTTTTAGTGGTACGAGTTGACATTGGTACGAGTTTACAATGGTACGAGATAACTATAATTCATTCCAACTTGATCAGAGTTTTGTGGTAATAAGCATTATATAATATAAAATTTCATATCATTTGGTTGAGGCAAACCCAAGTTGGAGAATGGAAACGAATTCAGCAGTTCCATTAACGTAAAAGTGCATAACTCAAGAACGGTAAGAGTGACGCAAACTGAATTCAAACTTGATATGTGTTTTGTGGTATTTAGCTTTGTGTTTAAGTTTCATAACATTTGGTTGAGGCAAACTAAAGTTAGATAAAGGGAAACCAATTTCGGGTTGTACGTACGTACACAATGTACTCATGGACAAGGGTAATGCTTTATGCCCCCTCCTCTGCAGCTAATAATTTTTAGACTATGCACTACCAAATGTTTATATACAAACTTAATTTTTCATTCTCAAAGGGTCAAATTAGGAGAGCAGTCTGCACTATTAGCGACTAGTCCAAGCCCCAGACTAGTTAAATCAATTTCAGACTAGTAAGTATTTGCAAATATTTGTTTATACACATAAGAGAATTGTCGGAATATTGGTCTTCAGACTAGTATTTGAAAAAGATTTTGGTGCAGACTGGGAGATAACTATTTATCTCCGTTAACCCTTAATAGCACAGTCGAGCTATATAAACTGAATTGAAGATTTTCTGAACCATTGGAAGGATAGAAAGAGACGTATTATTTTTGTAGTGCTGAAAAGCAATATAGTTCGGAGTGTTAAATAAGGATTTTAGCAGCCTTTCTTTTGTGCATGTAAATATATTTAGAATGAATATTGTCTTAAGTAGCAGATGAATTCCTTTATCTACTGACATCTATATCTTTCGTCGACGAACATGCAATGTTTGCAAACAAAGAGGTCTAGACAAAAGTCGCCATATTGAAAATGTAAACCGGAAGTACAGTTAGAGGCAAGTACGAGGAGAGTACCGCAAATTTACTATAGCCTCAAGGATTAGTAATAAATCCTTGGTATCCTGAATAATGATATTTTCAAAATATTTGTTTGTATGATATCATAACCAACTAATTGATTGTCTTAAAATCTACAATTAACTATTTTATTATTTTTTTTTTGCACTCAATATTAAAGATATATATCTAATAAGCCTGGACGTAATATTTAAACCTTAATATAGGCCTTTATACTCAACATGCATGAACTATTTGCCGCTGGACGTTAAACAACCAATCAATAAATACTGCTAGGGAATGATGCAGGTAAAAATTAAATATTCAACATTTTCAACTAATATGATTATCACCCTGTGATGACAGAATACAATCTTGGACTATTAATAGTCCCAGACGAAAATCCAATAAAAAAAAATGTTTTTTTCTTTTTCTTATGGGATTAAGAAATGGGTTGCATGAATCACCAATGACCTTGAACTTTATTGGCTAACTGAACTACAAGTGTTAGCTTTCTAAAAAGGTTGACCGACTTTAGCATCTGAAACGATTTTTGTACAGAAATGAAAGGATTTTCAAGATCCAAAAAGCATAGTTTTTTGACAGAAATTTAAAGGTGTTTCAGTAAGCAGTCGTAATTAATAGTTTTACCGAATTCTCTTGCATTGTCATGAACAGGATAATGATTATGCCTAATTTTACTTTATAAATGTGTCAAAGAAACACAAACAGTGGGAAACCTAGAGAACGGAAACAAAAGAAAATTCACTCTTCTTGAGAAAATCTGCTGGTGACGATACTGATCAAAAGTTATTTCTAAATAACAATTGTACATTTTAAAGAAATAATTTGTTAAACTGTAAGAAATATACACACAAATACACGATGTTTTATGTTCAGTATTTATCGAGACAATGAAATCTGAAAAACAGGGGCGTTTCTAGGATATTTGAAAGAGGGGGCGTAGAATCAAATTTTTCGGCGAGCGGAGCGAGGCGAAAATTTTTTTGGACCTTCTTTTTGCTAAAAAAACATAAAATAATTGTGAAATGCATAAATTGCCATATTCAATACAATATTAGCAGATTACGAAAGTTTGTTTTTTTTAAAGGGGTACGCCCATTACGCCCTCACCTGGACCCGCCCCTGAAAAATGTTAATCTTTGCTGCATACTGATAAAAAAAATTGGAAAAAATCATGCAAATACAAAATCTAAAGATCTTTCGGGTCACAATTTTCAGAGCTAGTGTTCCACAAAGTCCTTAGCATGTTACAATTTCCCAAAATATACTTATTTTTCACATCTAAGTTTTCAAGTACACCGGTCTGCTTTTCACATGAACATTCAATATAAGGATATTGTCTATTCGTGAATATAACAATTTAAGTCTGTGTCAGGTTAAAAAAAATTTAAAATAAATATCTTTATAAAGTAGTATCGTGTTACTATTTTTCATACAATTTAAAAGAAAGGTCGACTAGATTTTTGTACATGTATTTGCGGTCTTCTCGATCTATTTACATTCAATTTTTACACCGGAATAAGGTCCGTTTGAATTTGCTCATTAATTTAATTTAATTTCAAAAGTGTTAATCTTTGCTGCATATCAATCGATTCCTTTTGAATTTTTGCCCAACTTTCTCTGATCTAGCTGGATATGTATATACGGATAATTAGCATGTTCCAGAGAGGTATACATCCAGTAGAAAAATAAATTGAAGTTGGTAGTCCAGGAATTTATTCGCATAGCAACATTTTAAACCAATTTTACACCAAGTTCCTATAGCCAGCTGTAAGGAGGGAAATAATAACATAAAATGGAAGTTTTTTTCAACTTATTTCTATTTTTACTATTTACCAGAACGCACGGTTTTCCCGTCAATTTATAATTGATAGCGTCCTTGCTAAAATGGGACAAACATTGAAAAGATCTAGTTTTTAGTGTTTACAGGGGGTAATATTTTGCCTCTAGATTTTGCACTGCAAATACATTACTAGTAAGAGGTGCACTCAAACTTTAGAAAAAATATAATAGGAGAATGTTATAATGTTTTTCAAACACACCTAGTCTGTTATGATAACTTTGCAAATGCTATTATATCAACATGTAGCCTTAAATAATAAAAATAATGTATATCTGAAGCAAGATCATATATTATTTGTTTGTGTTTTCTACCGGTTTTAAGTACAAAGCAATGGATTTAAAGCACGACGCTTGAAGGTCAAATTTGTACATGACTGTCTCTTCACATCGCAATGTTTGCCCATTTTAAGGATTTTCCTCCGGAAAACTGTTTTATAATTTTGTGGATTTGTTTCTCAAGAAAATCAATGATTATGCATCTTCAAGAAACAATATGATTTGAACCTACCGAAAGCAGTTGTTATATATATGTTTAAAGTAATTAGTATGAAGCTAAACTATAATGTATTTTCTTTATTAAAGTCAATTAAATAGTCACAAAAAAAATGTATATCACATATAAACAATCTAAAATTACATAGCTGTATAAATTAAACAAAGAAATTCAAACACGCAAATTGGTCATTTTTTATAAAGAGCCCGTTTCTTTTGTTTAATTTCAGCTGTCATATGCGTATATCTGTCAAAACTGCAAATAGCAAAAATGATTAGCAATGAAGATCTACAACTCCGTGCCATTTAATGATTTCTATATTTTTTTAAGCGTTTTGGTATTACAGTAATCCAAAGAGAAACAGTAAACAGCCAAACTTTAAAAGAAAACTGCAAATCATTCTAAATCTAGATCTGAATATATACAGACCCCATGTCCACGCTTTGTTCAATCTAATGACTGTTTTGGGGAGAAATTGAGCCATTCGATTTGTGGGAGGGAGGATTTTGAAATTTGTTATCTTATTTTTTTTCACGTAAATATCAATATTGTTTAATCGGGCTCTTGTGGCCTCTAGTTTAACACATTTATCATACTTTGTGGTGGAAGAATGAATCGTTTGTCGCAAACCATTTGATCTCTTAGACGTTACGCACGTTATTGAGTTAATGTTATATATTTTTTTTTTCATACACACCACAATGATAAGCAACTCTGATTAAAATTCACAGCATATAAGCTATGTTATCTTTATATCTACAGATTCAGTAGGTATAACCGTTTCTAGAAATCTATAAAACAATATCTCATATTTTATTAATGGTTACCGATACAGACGAAACTATTATCAAAACGTAAGACGTAACAGACTACATTTGGTCTCTTGTGGAGAGTTGTCTCATTGGCAATCATACCACATCTTCTTATTTATAATATATATATACGCATAAATATCCTTTACGGATGTGTTTGCTCTCTTCTGAAAAATGTGGAAATTTGCAGGAATGTTCTATGGCACATTTCGTTTATGATTTCATTAGCGATTTTTTTTTGCTAATTTAACGACCGAACCGATTTTTTGTAAAAATTAAGAGTTTTCACCGTGGTCAGACTTTAGAAAATGTTATGAAGACATTTGCGGTATTGATGATGGTCTTATCGAAAAGTTAGCTGAAAAAGACATGGTTGTTACGGTTTAAGCAGAGGATCCAAACTATGAATATTTTCTTTTAAAAGTAACAGCAAAACCATAAACAATCGAACAAAGTATTTATATGACTTGCGCTGTTCATTCGACAGAGTTTTGAAAGTTGTCAAAGGGCTCTAATATGATTGGATTAAAATATGAAAACTGTGACGACGCTTCTTTTCATTCAGTTAATTTATTATCTTTCCTTGATTGCACAATGTTCATCTTGCTCCTTGCATTCTTATAGAATGTGCATTTCTCAAGTTATAAAAAAGAGATGTGGTATAATTGCCAATGAGACAGCTATGCAACAGAGTCCAAATAATGTGTATTTAAGCGATTTCAACAATGAGAAAAATCCATACCGCATAGTTTCTCAAGTAAGTTCGTTAATTTTTAAAAGTGTAAGATTTTCATGACTTAAAATAATCCAAAAATAGGATTTTGTATTGATGGCAGATATCTGATAGCTTCTATCTGATAAATTATTCAAAATTGATAGTAGATCTTTGATTGTTAAACTTATTTTCAATTTTTATAGATTGCCGATGATTTTGTCTAAGAACTTGACATAAAATTATGTAGTATTATATCTGTATGAAAATAAGACGATGTGATATGATTGCCAATAAAACAAGACAAAATGACGTAGAAGAAAGTAACTATAGGTCACTGTAAGGCAATCAACAATGAGCAAAACCCATATGTGTATTGTTGAGTACTGTATTTTGTCCTTTATAAGTCGTTTTGTTACTTTTGTCGTTGCGATATATATACTTCTTTCATTCATATTTAGATATCATCCCCATGTATCATTATGACCCTCATGATTACTTGACCTTTGACCTCAGGATCAAAATATTCGATTTTGGGGACGTTTAGTGTCCTGTACATAACTTTTTTTTTAAATAGGGTTATGATATTCGGTATACGAGTGCACCACCACAAGACGATTTGCAGGATTATATGAAGGACGATCTCTGACATTGACCTTTGACCTCAGTGTCAATTAATTAATTACTTAAAACTTTTATTAAATTGTTTTATAGATACAAAGATTTGGTTTGGGAGTTTGGTTGTATCCTTTGAAATCTTATTACAAACGGGCGGTAGAAGAGGAGCTATTCTTTCAAGAGTCATATGATTTGTTACTTTTGGAATTAGACAGAAACGGATATTATTTTTTATAAGAGTCAAATTTAAACTTTTAGTCATTTTGAGAGAGAGAGAGAGAGAGAGAGAGAGAGAGAGAGAGAGAGAGAGAGAGAGAGCAAAATACAAAACTGATTGCGCCAATGTGTTCTTATGTAATCAGGGACATATATACGGTACTATATGTTTTCAATGTAAATATGAGGCTTTTCCCGACGGCATTGTAGCCACCTGCATGTTTATTGTTTAAGACCATATGGTGACCTCTAGATGTCTTTGGGTAGCTGTCACTCACTAATGTATTTACCACATCTAAATTTTTATACAATATCCAACATACCATCTTTTTCAGAGGCAGTCTAATTTCCCGACCTTCATCCTAGTCACACTTTGCTGAACCTACCTAATGAACCTATATATAATTTGTTCTCGACCTGAATATAGATGAAATAATTGCCACTGGACAGTAAGCAATCAATCAATCAATCAATCAATCCCTTTTCATAATCAAATTGTTGGGTGATTAAAAATATGGAGAGAAAATGTAACTTTAATTTGTAAAGTTTCTGCTAGTCTTTTTCGTTATTGGATGATACCATAAAATGAATACATTTGGTATCTCATCTTTCCTTTTTCATTTATGGTATTTATGGTATTTGCATTATTTAGATTTTTGCATATACTACCAATGAGGGGGCAGCTCCAATTATTTTTGGATTTCATGTTCACAAATGTATTACCAATTTAAGGATGTCAAGCGTACCTTTCTATGTTCATTCAAGAAGGTATGTCTTGCACACTGATATCAGAATCTAACATTTACATTAAATAACATGTAACTGTCCATAAACCAGTATTATAAAGTTATGTGCTATTCCCGGGGCTGTATTGATGTTCATCGTATGTTCCGTGTATTTTTAAGTATTTCACTGTATTGATGTTCATTGTATGTTCTTTGTATTTTTAGTTATTCCACTTTATTGGTATTCATCGTATGTTCTATGTATTTTTACTTTTTCTACTGTATTGATTTATTGATTAATGTTTGCTTAATGTCCAGTGGCAAATATTTCATACATGTTCAGGACGTCCACTATATTGATGTTCATAGTATTTCCCTCTCCTCTGAATTTACTGAGCTAATTGGACCCCAACAACCACCATTGGGGTATCTTCTAGTTTAAAAATGTGTTAGAGTGTTATTTTATCTTCCACTGTAATTAACTTTGTCATATTCAAGTTTTGGTTATCGTCTGTTAAAGTCATTAAGTCAAATGGCTATCCTGCAATAAGAGATTAACATAGCATGTTCTCTAGGTCACGTAGTAAATACTTTTATATGATTTATATGTTTTGTTTTTGTAAACAAAGAGTTGGAGAATATTTGGAGAATATTTAGGTCAGTTGCCGAGAATATTTGGAGAATATTTAGGTCAGTTGGAGAATATTTGGAGAATATATAGGTCAGTTGGAGAATATTTGGAGATGATAAATATACAAGGTTAAGATTTTTCTTATTCTGGGCAGATTTTAGTAGATTCTGGGCAGATTTTTATAGCAGATCTTAGGAGGACTTATAGATTCATAGAAAGTTGTGTTACATTACTATTCAACTGTATTTAGTTTTGATATTTTGTCCGCACAGTATTGGACACTGTTGCGTGGTTTTTGTCCGCTCAGTATTGGACACTGTTGCGTGGTTTTTGTCCGCTCAGTATTATACACTGATGCGTGGTTTTTTTGTCCGCACAGTATTGGACACTGTTGCGTGGTTTTGTCCGCATAGAATTGGACACTGCGTATGCATGGTTTTTTTTGTGTGCACAGTATTGGACACTGTTGCTTATTTTGATGCGGAATGTAATGAAATCCGTTTGTGATGTGTGAAAGTGATGTACCAATGAATCTTTGAATCATACATTTTGTGAACTGTGTATAATGTGAATATTAGCCTGGAATATAATTTTGAATAAATCATAGATTAGTCAATTTACTTGTATATTATCTTTAACAACAAGACTACACATCATTGGATTATTTGTCGTTAATTGACCGTTATTTCAATGTACCCGGCCTGACCTGAAAGTTTTACTATACTCGACCCAGTGGCGGATCCAGAAATTTTCATAAGTGGGGGCCCACTGACTGCCTAAGAGGGGGCCTCACTCCAGTCATGCTTCAGTGATTCCCTATATATAATCAAACAAATTTTTCCCACAAAAGGAGGGGCCCGGGCCCCCTAGCCCCCCCCCCCCCCCCCTAAATCCGCCTCTGCGACCGCCATGGCAAATGTGTCGATGATCGACGCTTAACAACCAACAGGGCGGATTGGCTAAAAATAGAACATAAGAGTAAAATGCAATTTTGATTATAATCTTGAAACTCCTATAGAAAGAGAAAATCTTACAGTGGCAAAAATGTTCAGAATTTTGAGATCTACCAACTGGTAATTTTCATCAAAATTGAGTGAATTTTACCTTTTTTCTTCATTTTTAGCACAGACGATATACCAGTAGTACTATATATTTCAGTGTTTTTAGGCTATTATCTTCAAAACAAAATATAATAGATAAATAGAAACTTTAAACAAGCAATAACAAGCATTCTGAGAGTATTGCATGGCAATACAGAGTCCCCTACCGGTTAAGAATTCATTGTACTGGAATAAAATGCAAACTTGATCTATAACTTGTCATGGTGTAAACTAAATAACAAATATCAAGTCAATATATTCAAGCATGACGAAAACTAGAGGCTCTCAAGAGCCTGTGTCGCTCACCTGATTCTACTTTGGTTTTGGAAATCATGTAAAAATAGATTAAAATCGTAACAGATACCCTAATAATGAGTGAGGCCAAATTTGGTTTAATATTGGTCCTGTAATTTAATAAAAAATCCTGGTGGCCATCTTGAACAGTAAATCGGCAACAAAGTAGCAACACTTAATCAGCACCTCATAAGAAACATTTATGCCATGTTTTGGTTTCATTCCATTCAGTGCACCTCTAGAAGAAGCATTTGTATGTATTTCCCATAGGGTCTTGTGTTAAAGGAAGTCCCCCCATTGGCGGCCATCATGAATGAAGGATCAGCTTCAAAGTAACAAAACTTAGTCAGCACCTCATAAGGAACATTCATGCCATGTTTGGTTTCAATCCATTCAGTATGTGGTTCTCTAAAAGAAGACATTTGTATGTATTGTCCATAGGGTCCTTTGTTAAACATTGTCCCCATCTGGCAGCCATCATGGATGAAGGATCAGCTTCAAAGTAACACCACTTGGTCAGCAACTCAAAAGGAACATGCATGCCATGTTTGGTTTCATTCCATTCAATGGTTCTCTAAAAGAAACATTTGTACGTATTTCTCATAGGGTCCTATGTTAAACTAAGTCCTCCGCTGGCGGCCATCTTAGATTATGGATCGGCTTCATAGTAACAACACTTGGTCAACACCTCATAAGGAACATTCATGCCATGTTTGGTTTCATTGCATTCAGTGGTTCTCTAAAAGAAGACATTTGTATGTATTTCCCATAGGGTCCTATGTTAAACTAAGTCTCCCGCTGGCTGCCATCTTGGATGATGGATCAGCTTCAAAGTAACAACACTTGGTCAGCACCTCATAAGGAACATTCTTGCCACGTTTGGTTTCATTCCATTCAGTGGTTCTCTAAAAGAAGACGTTTGTATGTATTTCCCATAGGGTCCCATGTTAAACTAAGTCCCCCGCTGGCGGCCATCTTAGATTATGGATCGGCTTCAAAGTAACAACACTCGGTCAGCACCTCATAAGGAACATTCATGCCATGTTTGGTTTCATTCCATTCAGTGGTTCTCTAAAAGAAGACATTTGTATGTATTTCTCATAGGGTCCCATGTTAAACTAAGTCCCCTGCAGGCGGCCATCTTGGATAATGGATAGGCTTCAAAATAACAACACTTGGTCAGCACCTCATAAGAAACATTCATGCCATGTTTGGTTTCATTCCATTCAGTGGTTCTCTAAAAGAAGACATTTGTATGTATTTCCCATAGGGTCCAATGTTAAACTAAGTCCCCTGCTGGCGGCCATCTTGGATTATGGATCAGCTTCATAGTAACAACACTTGGTCAGCACCTCATAAGGAACATTCATGCCATGTTTGGTTTCATTCCATTCAGTGGTTCTCTAAAAAAAGACATTTGTATGTATTTCCGATAGGGTCCTATGTTAAACTAAGCCCCCCGCTGGCGGCCATCTTGGATTATGGATCGGCTTCAAAGTAACAACACTCGGTCAGCACCTCATAAGAAACATTCATGCCATGTTTGGTTTCATTCCATTCAGTGGTTCTCTAAAAGAAGACATTTGTATGTATTTCCCATAAGGTCCTATGTTAAACTAAGTCCCCCGCTGGCGGCCATCTTGGATGATGGATCCGCTACAAAGTAACAACACTTGGTCAGCAAGTCATAAGGAACATTCATGCCATGTTTGGTTTCATTCCATTCAGTGGTTCTCTAGAAGAATTTCAAAATGTAAAAAGTTAACGCCAACGACGGACGACGGACGCCAAGTGATGAGAAAAGCTCACTTGGCCCTTCGGCCCAGGTGAGCTAAAAAAGTGTTGAAAACTGTTTATTTAAGTGAATTTTCTAAGTCAAAGGACCATAACTCTGCATAAAATCATCAGACCTGAACATAATTCCAACTTGATCTGTAGCTTGTCATGATAAAACTATATACCAAATTTCAGATCAATATCTTCAAGCATGAAGAAAAAAAGTGTAGAAAACTGATTTGCTGGACTGACGGATGGACAGACAGACAGACAGACAGATGGAGTGCAAACCTAAAGTCCCCTTCAACTTCGTCGGTAGGGGACTAATAGTCAGCTAAATGAGATCTACAAATAATTCAATGTGGCCAAAATCACTGATTAGACTTCTCCTTATTGGAGTTATTGCCCTTAAATGTTGATTTTTAGCATTTCTCTTTTCATTTTTGCCTATATTATCTTGAAAACTATAATAAACAGAAATTTTAATAAGCAATAATGATCAGGAAGACAAGATCTTCAAATAAGTCAACATATTCCAATGTTTTAGAGTTACCATTGTTGAAGATGAACATAGACCCGTTGACTAGAGCCTCTAGTTAGTTATTCCACTTAAAAGAGTGGTTTAACAATCAAAATCCTGAGTTGAATCTCGACACATTAGTAGTTGTCTGGTTATATCTTAAGGTTTTTTTTTTGTCAATTAATATGGACGTTGGTGTTAATGACAGATCTTTCATAGTCTATGTTAAATTTATTTGTCTAGACTCTACACAATTAAGAGCCTAACATAAGGAATGGGAATTTGTATATTCTGGAAGACCATATGTAATCTTCTAATGATCACTTGAGGCTTTTTATCTTGCTGGTTTACTGTCATTGATATATACCCCACATCTCCTTTTATTCATAAAATAAGATTAATGTAACTCAAGAAACTTAACTTGTTGACCTGCTATGACTCAGTTTCTTCTAATCAGTAGATAGATATAAGAAGGTGTGGTATGAGTGCCAATGAGACAACTCTTCATTCAAGTCAAAATTTATAAAAGTAAACCAATATAGGTCAAAGTACGGTCTTCAACACGGAGCCTTGGCTCACACCGAACAGCAAGCTATAAAGGGCCCAAAAAATTACTAGTGTAAAACCATTCAAATGGGAAAACCAATGGTCTAATCTATATAAAAAACGAGAAAAGAGAAACACTTATGAACCACATCAACAAAAGGTTGTTATAATCCAGAATATTCAATATAAAATCATGAATCTGGTGGTTCTAATGGAGACTCAAAAAGGTCTCTCTTTTGTAAATATGGATATAATAACAATTTCCAGTAGAAATATGATTTAAGCACTAGCATCTGTTATTATCTATCTCCGACCCCCTATAAGTTTACCGTCCTGTAGATATTTTTGTGACCTCAGTAGCCTGGTTGTCAAAGCAGCTGATACCTAGTACAAGTAAAAAACACATTAGCTTTTCATCACTATAGTAGATGTCCTTAAAAAAGTTCAGGTGTATCTCATAATCTGACTTGTGATATGTGATTATTTAATCGTCTGTGATATGTGAGAGTTTAATGTAAAAATAAGGAGATTTGATTTGATTGCCAATGAGACAACAATCTGTAAAAGACCATATGACATGGATGTAAATAACTAGATTGCATTGTGCAGCCTTCAACAATGAGCAAAACCATACCATATATATAGTATGCTATCAGAGGCACAGGCATGACAAAATATGAAACAAATCAAAAGAGAAGATCAACTGCCTGATTTGTCCATTTTTTACTGAAGGAGTAATACCACCATTGTTTTCCCTATTAGTCTTTGTAAAACTGCATTTTGCAAAAAATTGTGCAGAATTTATGTTTCTCATTGGCAAGCATACCACATGCATCTTCTTATTTTTATATGACGGTATTTTTATGATGTCAAGAAATAAGTCTTTGTTCATGAATATTTTTATTCAATGACTATATATAGATATATATATATAGTACTAATGAGAAATGATGAGTATGATGATGGTTTTAATACTGCCCAACAATCTGACAAAAATATCATACACTGTACAAAATATCACAGAATTAGTATACTCGGCCAGATTTTATATCAACATTTAATCATACAATAAATGTATTTCTAATTTATCATCATCAACAATCTAATTTTCAAATAGTGCAAAGATAGTTTGTTTTTTTGACAATTGTCTAAGGGAAGATAACTCCAATAGTTGATCATAATTTACTTATATTGCTTTTAGGTTGGAGGAAATTGTTTCATATCTTTTTGAATTTAGCATTTTATAACTTAATATTAAGCAACATCTTTTGTTTATACATTGTTTATAATTTTCTCAAATTCACTGTACAAAATATCCCTGCTCACTATAAAAACTTTACTGGGCAAAATACTAGAACTAAAAAAAACCATTGAAAATAAAATGAAAGTTACATAAATATTTTTCCTGGAAAGTTTTCTTTTTTTTCCAACAATTTTACCAAAAGTCTGAACAAAATGCCCACTTATGTTACTGATTGTAAAGATTGATAGACATTCCGTTAAAAAAAGTTTCAGATTATCTGCCCAATTACCGAGTCAATATTAGCTGACATGTTTTAAATAACTTAGCTGTTGAAAATACATTTAAAGGGTAATGAAATATCATTAAATTACCTATACAATGAAATATACACCAATTAACAACATTAAATGACTTTTTACATGCAAAAATAAAACATTCTTCATAAAAAACCTTCTGTAAAATGACTGACTTAAAACATCAAAGTTCATAAAAAAACACTCCAAAATGCAAACAGCATAGCTGTAATATAAATGACTAAATCTAAAATAATTTAAATTCATAAAACTATAATTTAACCCTTAACACAAGATTTTCTTGTAATTCATAGCAAAATAAACGTCAGCTTTCATAAAATATAAAGATTAAAGAGTAATCACAATTTACATTGCCAAATTTTTGCATATTAACATAAGAAAATTATAACGTAACACAATTATTCTTTGAAACATGTCTTAATTATCTATTAAAAATAAAAAGTATTTGATGTAAAACGTAATAACATTTTATGGGAAGGCAACTTCATAAAAAAATGAAATGACTCATTTTAAATTTATCTTTGGCATTTCATCAAATAAAGATTTTTTTACATATCTTTTCTTACTGCTTTTACTTTTTCCAAGAGATTAAAACTACAAATGTATCTTTGTAAAATATACAATTAAGCACCTTGTGAAAATGCATAAAAGAACACTAAAAGAGTACACCTTGGTTTCAAACCAAAGAAATATAAATAAAACCTGATTCACAAAATGATGTAACTGAACTTTTCATTTTTAATTCATCTGAAACTGCAACCCTTGTGTTTATACTTTATAGTCAACTGTGCATTATATAACAACATATTCTATAAGAAATATTATATAAATAAGTATTTAGAAGGTTAATAAAACCTCTCAAGCAAATCCCTGTATGCAATCTTACAACTGATCCTGGCAGTCTTTGAACAGGGATCCAGTCTAAAAGAACAAAGGACAGGATAGGTAGGATAAGATATCTAAAGGAAAATTAAAAATTCTTAAATTACAATAATTTGGCCATTATAAGAATAAAAAGTCAATTTTTTTTTTTTCAACTTGATTGTTCTAAATATGAAATTTTGCCAGAAAATGCACATTTCCTGAATTATTGAGTTATGAAACGTTGATAATCTATTGCAAATAATTCTACAGACAAAGACCTGAGTAAAAGTGTGGTAAACTTGGTATGAACCTGTGAGTTATAAATTTTACAACAGAAATTAATGTTCTATCCTATTAGCAGTTTTCAAGATGAACACTTTCGAGTAAACATTAAGTTTTTTTTCACAATTTGCACATTTCAATTAAAAGAGAACTTTATCTTATTTGCAACTTTACAAACATGTATATGCATTTTGTTTGGTAAAAGATATTGTATAAAAAAATATTTTTACACAATGCTTAAACATTCTTGCTGTGTTATTTTCAAAGGTCCAAAAAAGCGCTTATCAACATTGTCCTCAATTGTAAATTGTTGAAATGATAGCTAAATGCAGAGTGGGTCTTAGAGTACAAAATTGTCACCTTAATCATGTTTTTAAATGATTCCCTTTAGATGAGTCCGATTCACAAGAAAATGTACTAAATAATCTAACTATTACAGAAATAAATAAATAAACAAATTTTCCTGAACTTATTTGTATGTAATTGGTTATAAACTGGATGAAAATGCCATGTAAAAATAAATTAAAACCCTGAGAAGCAACATTCTGACAAAAACCTGCTGCTAATAAATTTATATGTTGCTGAGACAAATAGCATAAATTAAAATGGAATAATGACACATAAAATTCAAATCTTGAAGCCATTACTAAATGTGACAGGTGTTTTAAATGCAATTTAAATGTGCCTCTGAGGTCAAATCAGAAACAGATGACCATAATGGTGATTTACAATGAAAAATTGATATAAAATTAATAACATAAATTCAGGCAAAAATGTAAGAAATGTTGATGTTATTCTAATGCCACCTTTTCATCTTTTTTAACCTTATAAATCTTTATACTCTATTGAAAGCGAAATGAGAATGAACATGAAACTTCAATAGAGTATTGATAAATAAAAGAATTTTCATAAAACCTAGAGTTATCTCCCTTACAACAATCTTTGAAATTTATTAAAATATTCTGCTCTCAATTACAGTGCAGTGTGAGCTTTTCATAAAGGCCTCACTTTAACTCTTTTTTAAATAACGACAAGTAGTATAAGAATTGTTCCCTTCTTTCCTCCTTAACTAGAAAGATGACAAATACAAAATTATTTTGTAAACTTGTATAAGGAACAAATAACCACTATAAAAATAACCGAAACTTTTCCAAAATCTGTATTGTACAATGTGGTCAATTAAAAAATATTTATTGTGCAAATGTCAGGTAAAAAACAAAGCATTCTTAATTGTTTGTACTTTATTCAATAATTTTACGACATTTTACATAATTATTCTAAGATTTAGATTCCTTCACAAATTACTTAATGACAGAAGGAAATATAAAACTAGCAATCGATCACGTAAATCAAAAAGATGTTTTTATATTGACAGTTAATAACGATGACTTATCTTATTGTGCAAGTTTTATTGTGGAGAGCATCTCAAAACTGATTGGAGAGAGAACCTGACATCAGTGGTTATCTCAGGTCATATCTCAGTGTTTTTTGTTTTTGGGAGAATTTGGTATGATGGGGGAAGATCTTTGATGCTTTCTGTGTAGGAGAGTTGGCCCTTGATGTATTTTATAGACACCTGTCTATTGCCAAAGAAAGTGTTTGTTTACCTCTAAGTGTCTTTTAGTTATCTATGTTGTTGGTTTGCTGACTCATTGGCATAAGCCCCACATCTCCCTCCTTTTATTCACAAGAATAAAATTTAGAATTTTTATGGAGATATCCAAGTTTATTTTACAAAATTGCAATGAAAGGTTTAAATGATGGTAAATGACATTTATAAGCCTTGCCTACTTTAGTTCTTTTCTTGTCCACCTCTTTTTCTCCAATAATGAGGTAATAATAAATGATGGACATTCATTGCAGTATTTTCAATCCATAAAATGGGTTTTAGTTGACCAGGAAATCACTGTATAACCATTGCAACCAATGTAATACTTTTAATTATTCTGAAAGTACATTTCCTTGGGAGCAATGTGTTAACACAGGTAACTTTCACAACTTTGTAATGGAATGTGTTTTGAGATGCTCCCTTTGATCTTTTACCACAAGTACAAATGACAAATCCCATCTTCATTAATGAAATATAATTATAATAATTTTATGAAGAAATACCTTATTCATGTTATTCACGACAAAGAATGTCATTATTGCCAATTTCAGATACAGAATATTTAAGAATTTCAACATTTTTTTAGAAGATATCATTACTTGATGACATTATCAAATTAAAATTATACATGACATATTTTTTTAATGATTGTTGACATGTTAGATGTCCATTGTGATAATTTTTTTGCTCATTAACAGAATCTGATATCCCAGATTGACCCAGAAGCAATTGTTTTTATAAGCAGACACTGATACAAATTGACATTATCTTCGTCATCTAAAATGGCCAGGAATTCTTCTCTTATGCCCTAATTAAGATTAATATCAATGAAACTTCTAAGGTCAGTTCTTATAAACAAATTACATACTCAAATCAGCATACAGCCATTAATAAAATTGAGAATGGAAATGGGGAATATGTCAAAGAGACAGACAACCCGACCTACAACTGTTTATTTGACAAAAATTACCCTTAAAATTGTTTTATTAAAAAAAATGACTTTATTTTCCCTTTTTCTGAATGAAAACCATTTCAATTTCTCAAATTATTTAATTTTTTTCTTTAATTGGTGATTAAAAAAGTTCTTTTGTAAAGTAGTAAAAATTAAATAAAAATTAATTTGTAAATTTATTTTGATAAATTTATTTATAGTAACTTAATAAACATTATACACAAGCACATTTTATATCTTAATAAATAAGGTTAGCTAATTAAAAAATATTTATATGCTCAGCACAACAACTAATGATTTTGAAAATACACATAAATATCATTATATACAAAATATTTTGCTACACCAATGTTGACAATTTAGTACCCGACTCTTCAAACAATGCAATAGTTTTAAATGGTTTATCTGGGAACACCTTATCCGATGAGGTATGACGTGGAAGTGTTGAAGACTTTATGACAGGTGGCACCACTGGTCCATGTTCTTCTACAAGTTGTCGCCTTGGCAACATTTCAGGTGTTTGATTCATTTGTTGTCTATTATGAATTAAAATATCCTGGTGAGTTTGTACTTTTGTTTTCATCTGATTGCCACTTTTGGATGATTTATCTGTTGATTTTGAATTTTCTCCACCCGTGGAAGATTTTCGCTTTTTACCGAACAAACTTCCAAATGGATTCCATGATTTATTTTTAGAAGCAACACTTGTTGATGATGACCTTGGACGAGGTTCATCCCTTTCATTGAAAATATCATTTGGATCACTCTTCCCTGATGCTACAGACACAGGCACTGCATGAAAACTGTGACGATATGATGCTGGTCTTTGAAGTTGCGTAGCTAAATTCTCCTTACTCTGAAAAAGATTATATATATCAGCAGAACTTGCGAAAACGGTCCTTTTTCCATTTTGATTAATATTGTCCACAGACACATATTTCGTCTTATATAAGTTTCCCGGCACTGAATGGCCAGAGTGTACACTAATATTATCATTACTTGCATGAATAAAGTCCTGCGATGAAAAATGTCCCGAACTATTTGATACAAGTGATCGATATGAGGTATTCTGACTTTCATAGCCATTGGATAATCCATAGTTTTGAATTTGCCGTGGATCTTGTGAATATGCTCTTTGACATAATTCAGGCATATTTCTAGTATGCGATTGTGTTGGCAATGTCTGTGACCTAGAATAATCCACTGGATTCGAAGCACTTTGATAAGAACTAGGTTTGTAATAATTGTCCTCTCCATATTGTTGTTTAATCATTTTCTCTTGAAAATATAGCACTTTTGGACTATCCTTTTCATCACTTTGCATGTTATCAAATCCATAATAGTTACGATAATTCAAATCCATGTCTGTTAATTTATCGTATAATTCACCTTCAAATTTCTTCAAGTCATTTTGAACAACCTCTTCCTGTTTTTCCTCCTCTTCTGACGGATGCCCTCTTCTAGTTATTCGGGTATTGTCTCTCGTTGATGTAGAATTAACAACACATTTCCAATGTGAATCATTGTCAGAAGAATAACCAAAACTGCCAGCATCAGAATTTCTCCGTAGTGTTCCTAATCTATCTTCCTGATTCTCATCGTGAGTATTTTCTTCTTCAATTATGGCAAGTTGACGTAATTTTTCCTGCAACGAATTATCTTGTGATTCCGTCATTTTTGTCCTTCTCCTCACAGCCCATGTAGTATTAGACTGTCCATTTTGTGAGGTATTGTACACATAAGAATTTGCAATTCCATTTATACCGTTTGGCATATTTTGTCCAGTTTTCTTTAAAATACCATGAAGTGGTTTTTGTTCTAGATCCCCATTAGCAAGCAATGACAAGGCAGAAGAAAAGTTTGTACTTGTACTTGAATTTGTACCATACCCATCATCTTCTTCAGAGCTTTTAGGTGATAAATCAATGTCCTTAGAATGTTTTAGATATTGTGTACCACCATTTTGCATTCCAATAGGATTTGCAGTCTCCCTGGTAGGAGTCTGTTCTCTAATTGAACCACATTTTGTATTCTCGAAACTTTTCTGATTCTTTTGGATTTTTTCGTCATTCCGCTGTTCCTCTTCCGTTGTCATCATAATCATTGTATCAGCTGATGAATCACTTGCAGAGTCTAATGCATCAAGGGGATCATAATTATTCCACAATTCTTCTGTAGTTTCAGGGGTTATGTCCTGAAGAGGTGGTACAAGTGTTCCTGGTCCATGTTTAGGTTCGTCCCTTACCCAGATTTTGTCGTGTTGCGTAACATTGGTTCTTGTCAATGGATTGGCATCCCTTATTTGTTCTGATACTCTTTTATCCTGACTCAAATCAGTTTCTGAATGCAAGTTATAGCTATTTTCCTTTCGTTCAGAAGTCAAATATTTGTCTCTATTTGCTATCTGACTTGTTCTCCTTTCAGTTCTTACTGGAAGAGCGCTTGGCTCATTTTCTTTACTTTTTAGATGATGATTTTGAGTCCTATAACTCTGATTAGGGACTGAATTTTGAGTTCTCTCTAATTTGTTTGACGTCTGCTCTTGAACTCTAGGTGATGGCAGTGTTCTTCTTTCTGTTCTCACTGGTAAATTACTCTGTGTTCTTGTAGATGAAGGTTGGCTTGGCAACCTTTTTCTTGGAGGTAACTTTGGTGGCGCTTCTGTATTTTCCTCTTCTTTTTCTTCTTTACGAGAGTCCTTCAAATAAGGTGAAGGTCGTGCAACAGAAGATACTGGTGTGATGATTCGTGGCTTTGAATCTTTTGTATCCTTAAAATCCTGAGAATTTCTATCCACGATTTTTGACACAAAATTATTAGCATCTGGTGGAAACAATGGTTTGAATCCGTGTGCTTGACTTTTACGCCCAGTGACAACTGATCCAGATCTTGATTTTTGAGCATCTTTACGACTATCCCTAGGCAAAGAGCTATGTGCAGACGAGGAAACAACTGGCAACATTCGTGAACGATAGATCTCAGATTGCCCCGAGCTTACTTTGCTAGCCATTGTGATCAACTTTTTATCAGATAACAATTTACAATATCAGTCTGGTGATCTTGATCTGAATTCATCCATTTTTTATCCAATTAAATCATGATGTCTGCAAATTATAAAACTGTTATGTCTGCTTATTACCTCAAACAAGGTATACTCAAATTAACAAAATATATTCCAAAGATATTTCCTCAATGAACTTAACACCAAATATGCCTCTCTTTATGTAAACATACGTACACACGAAGTAAACTTTAATTAAAATTCATTAAAATATGTTCCTGACATTAATTTGTAATTCCCTTTTGTAGCTATGTCAGCAGTAATTTTCCTTTATAACTTTTTTGTTCTACGTATGGGTTATATATCCTCAAGATACATTTAATGTACGGTACTTTAAAAATTTTAACATTCCTGTCAATAATTTATGAATAATATGTATCCAATATTTCAAAGCAAATAGGTCACAATTCACGCTGAATTAACCATAAATTGCAAAAAAATATTTATTTTTGTTGCAAATTGTTTCCAATCCAACAGTTTAGTAATCCACTCATGAATATATCGAAAATCACTTTGTAGCTCCTAAAACTGACTTTGTGTAGGTTTTGATGTGTTATTTTTAGCCCTCCTTATAACCTACTACCATCTTTTATATTCTGAAAAGAGAAAAAAGGACATATAAGCATTATTTCAATACCAAATGGTGCAATGATAAATACAAAGTCTGTATAAGCGTAATATCTAATCAGCTTATATGAAAGTTCATGTGAAGACATCTACCGAATTGTATGTGCACTTTTACAAATAAATCTTATATCAGAGACTTGGTTTAGTTCATTTGCATATTAATCTAATTCACCTGGCATGCATATCCCAATGTTTAATATTGGAATGATTGTAAATGTCACTTATTTACTTACAAAATTTATGGAAAATATGTTTATTTAACAAAAAGTAGGTCTGGTGAAGATAAATTACCCAAAGTCAGGTTCAATTTAACACAGTAATTTATTTAAACTGATTATAGAATTTCACTCATTACATCAACTCAAATACCCAATAAATATCCAACTGAAACTGATTTCAGGTCAACACTGAAAATTGTCTGATATCTAGAAATATTCTCATTTCAAACTGAAGAAACATGAACCTCACAATATGTCAATCAAATTCATATTAAACAAAGCATTCAATCTGTAAAATCGTATGATGCAAGAATTTTTCAAAAAATATTTACTCAAAATAATTGATTTAAATTTACCTTCCATTAGTCTATTGGACTTCCAATCAAGAATCTGATACGAGTCTAACAGTTATATTTACATGCACAAACAATTAAGAGGAACATCCTAATGACAAATTACATGTATACTATAATGTACCTGCCCACAAAACACCTTTTTTTTGACAATCTAGAACAATAAGCATGTTACCTGTTAATGACTTCCTTTGATGTTATACAGGTGAGAACAGGTATGCCCTGACACCTCTTACTTCATCCTAACACCCCAGGGAATTGAGGTACATCTTGTAAAACATTCCATGCTTCCTTTCAACCAAGACAATGTCATTATTCAGGGGGAGTGAGTGTGAGGTGATAGTATCATTAGGATATTAACAATATTTAATTTCGACATTTTTTTTCATCTAGAGTACTTTCTCTGTAAAGGGGAAGTAACTCTTAAATATGAAAGAGACAACAAATTAAGTTAAAAGTAAAAGTAAATACTTAATAAAATAATTGTTTTAAAAACTTCAGCACATAGATCATTTCTTCCTTTCATGACTTGTAAACACTTAAAATAAATTGAAACCTTCAACCTTTCAGGAAAATAATGTAAGATGTTTTTTCTGAAACATTTAGGACGTAGATTTACTTTGTGCAGTGAATTATTGTAACATTTCCAAAAATTCAGTTAACACCTTTATTTTAATGAAGTATTAAAAACTGCTATATCAGTCACATAAAACCATAGAAACATATAATTAACCATTAGACAAAATGTTTTTAACAGAAAATACTAATTTATTCCACATAAAACCAACTGAAATTCCTCAGAATCAGTTCAATCTATTTTAATATCTACCTAGAAACAGTTCTTTCAAGGATAAATTGAATTGTTATTAATTCTATCAACAGTTAGTTGCATAACTTTTCACTGATATTTTTTAGACAAGGGGAGATAACTTAACTAATCTAATGGAAATCTACTGATGAACAATCTTCTGATAGAAGATTAATTCTTCTGATCAACCTACCAAAATGTAAATTTTTAATTTATAGATCTGCATCATGTATGCCTTGTCATTAGGAATACTTCATTAATCTAAATCAAAGATAGCTAAAGTATGCTTTATTTTATTTCATTGGAATAACACACTGTTTTTGGTTGTTTTTAACAATTCTAGAGTAGCTTTGACATGAAAAGACATCTTAATATGCTTTATGAACTACTGCACAACCTGCTTAATGCTTTATTCAAACATGGATTGATTGTTGCTCACAAATCGTCCAGTTGCAAATATTTCATGCATTATATTTAGGACATTTTAACATGGAGTACTTATTAATATTTTGAAAAAGTTAAATTTTATCTGTCCAATAATATTCTAACAAATGGCAAAAAATTGGACAACAAATGTCTTTGTCGACCATTTTCCTCATCTACGCACACAGAGCAGGAAGTTGATGCTTCAGCAGTTCCAATGTGTTACAATTTATAAATGTATTTATCATACAAAACAGACTATTGGTTATGATTGTCATGTATACAACATAACCACAATAAAATATAAATGTCAGTTGCCAAACTATTCATCAAACAATTGGTTCCATTTTATATCAACAATATATGTACTGAGCAACCCTGCCCCGCCCCCTTATTTTGTCCTACTTGTTAAAATGCTTTTTATTCACCACTTTTTAAAAATTTTATTTCAGAAATATTAATTTGAGTTCTTTGTTTACAAATATAATCTAATCTAATTATAACAAAACTAAAAGCCTTAGATCAGTGACTAAAATCATCTAGCTATGGAACTGCCATATTGAGTTCTAAAACTTTCAGAAAATGTATCAAATAATATTAAAATGGCTACATATCTGAATCTTTCACATTAAGTCTAGTTTTCCTTCTAAGAAATGATAAATAGATACTTATGCACCAAATGATTATAAGTAAGAATACATATGTTCCCTCAGGTTTCTGACATATAAAATATTAGAATCAACTTTATTGAATCAGTAACTCCAGGCCATATTAAATAACCTACAAACCTACTTAAAGAAAGTCCTTGCATGTAAAATGGTTAAAGGTGTCTATAAAATTATACTTGTAATATATTTTGTTTGTTTTTAGTGGAGAAGGATGTTCAATAAAAAGATCTGACAGTTTAATGTTTTATCAACTTTTAATTAAATATTCATGTCACAAATAAATTGGTAAAATATGTTCAAAAACTCGGCTTCCATTTTAACAGTACAAATTTGGCTGACATTATATTGCAATCTTTGAATTTTTTTACTATATTTTCAAATTTATTTTGACATCAAGGATGCTCTGTGTGAATTGCTATTTCCCAGAATCAAGATAAACTGTTAAGGAGAATCATCCCTTTAAAACTCAATATTTGAAAACACATCCAAATGTAAACTATTATTGAGTGGGTGGTTTTAAAAAAAGAAATGGTCTGTCCACACTTTACAAACTGGAATACCCTATATAGATGTGATTGTGTACCCAATAGCTTGCTTAACTCCACCTTTTCTAATTCCTGCTAAAATAAACAAGAAAATAATGCCCTATTATAGTTATTGATGTGGTTAATCATTACTCCTGTTAAAGGAATTTGAGGTTTGTTGTTATCAGGGGAAAATTTCATCTTGTTTTACTTTTGTATTACAATTACCTGACACTAAGATGTCCTAAGCCTGCATTTATATTCCAATATATGTTTACAGTCCAATTTATTGACAAATTGGACCATAAAATAGACTCTATAAAACCTATTGTTTTCAGTGTATTTTTTGTTGATACATTATTGGGTCTTTGATCATTGTTGATAAGATAGATTGATTGATTCTTGTTTGCTAAAGGAGCTACCATTTGATTTTTATGGGGGGCTAGGATGAAAAATTTTGTCCTGCCTATTTATTTTTCCCTCTATTCAGTCCTGCCTTTTTATTTTTCACTCTATTTGGTCCTGCCTTTTTTTTTTTAGTTTATCCTGACTTTAAGTTTTACATAAATTGTCATCCTGCCTTTTTTTTTGCAAATAATCTCATCCTGCCTTTTTTACTCAAAAATCCTGTCCTGCCTATTTTTTTCAAATTTCATCCTAGCCCCCCCCCCCCCCCCCCCCCCCCATAAAAATCAAAGTTTCCCTAAAGGTTGAATCACTTTTTAAGACATTACAATCACCAGAATAGGCAATAAAACATATATACATCCATGAAACAAATCCTTATAATACACACATGACAAAGCCTCAAGCAAAGAGCAATTATTGTATTGCTGCTTTTTTCATCTAAGGTCATATACAATGTGAGGCATTCGACATAGGAGGAAAAACTCCTACCTTATTAACTCCATGTTTAAGACACTGCCACTATCACCTGTTTGAGGAAATGTTTTTGCTACATGTCGATAATTTTACATCACAACAAAGATTCAGGGTAAAATCGATGAATTACAAACTATAAAATGAACACAGAAATCTCATAACTACAAACTATAATGAACACAGAAATCTCATAACGTGAACACAGAAATCTCATAAATACAAACTATAATGAACACAGAAATCTCATAAATACAGACTATAATGAACATGGAAATCTCATAACGTGAACACAGAAATCTCATAACGTGAACACAGAAATCTCATAACTACAAACTATAATGAACACAGAAATCTCATAACGTGAACACAGAAATCTCATAACTACAAACTATAATGAACACAGAAATCTCATAACTACAAACTACAATGAACACAGAAATCTCATAAATACAAACTATAATGAACACAGAAATCTCATAACGTGAACACAGAAATCTCATAAATACAAACTATAATGAACATGGAAATCTCATATCTACAAACTGTAATGAACACAGAAATCTCATAACTACAAACTGTAATGAACACAGAAATCTCATAACTACAAACTGCAATGAACACAGAAATCTCATAACTACAAACTGTAATGAACACAGAAATCTCATAACTACAAACTATAACAGAAATCTCATAACGTGAACACAGAAATCTCATAAATACAAACTATAATGAACATGGAAATCTCATATCTACAAACTGTAATGAACATGGAAATCTCATAACAGAAATCTCATATCTACAAACTATAATGAACACAGAAATCTCATAGCTACAAACTATAATGAACACAGAAATCTCATAACTACAAACTATAATGAACACAGAAATCTCATAACTACAAACTGCAATGAACACAGAATTCTCATAACTACAAACTGTAATGAACACAGAAATCTCATAACTACAAACTACAATGAACACAGAAATCTCATAACTACAAACTGTAATGAACACAGAAATCTCATAACTAAAGTCCTTATTTAGACCACAATCTCAAGTACAAAAACAATAAAAATACTTCACAAACACCATTTTAGCAAATAAAATCTTAAAAATTCTCTTACAAAAATACTAAACTTACATATATTGAAAATCTGCAAATTAAGAAAGAACATAAGGTCTAGTTGTCCATCCTCAGTTCTGTTAACTAAATGTAACAATTGGCACACACTCTGACAACTTGTTTCATATATAGAACATCCCATAAATAATATGCACTACATGTAAACAAACCTGCACTATTTGTAAATAAACTCATTGCCAACTATGCAGAGCCAATTATAATAGAAATGTTGCAATATGTGTGATATGTGTTACAAAGTATAAGCATTACATAAATGATAGCAACTGTAACCAACTTGATAATTGGCCAATTTTATAATCAAGCAAAAAATAGAAAGTCAATAAACTCCTAAGTGTCAACAAGAAATAAATCAGAACGTTTTTTGCAAGTACCTCCATGCAAAACCACAGGAAAACTATTTTGATCACCTGGGTTTTCTACGTAATGACAAAGTTATAACAATGGTAGCTTTTGTAGCTGAATGATCCGAAAAGTCATAGAGGGTTCTACAGAACTCTTTGTCTCAATAACCATCACTGCTATCAGAGTAATAGTGTAATGTTGACTGCCAAAAATTTAAGCCCATTTATCAGTAAAATACAGATTTTTTCATATGTTATTTAGTGATCATGAAGAAGCTTCTGTCCATTAGTGTCCTAACAGTCAATGAAGGTTCCACAAAGTAATTTATATCTAAAATATTTTATCTTTTTGAATTTTTCACTGTTGGGGGATTCAAATGATTGCTAAAAACATACAATGTTCATGCTAATTTATCCAATTATACTCAGTATTTATTTACAGTAAACAAATAGTTGCACACTTGTAAGGTAAAAGGATATACTAGTACGCGGTAAATGCATTGCATCCGACAGAAAAAGAAATGATAATAATTATCTATCAGAATGATTAATCTTTGTACTTTAATGTGTTGAATTAAGTCTTCAATGTCTAGTCTAGATAAACTTTAAACATGTAAATCATTTATTTATTCAAAAGATGATTTTATTTATACTGCAATATAAAATGTTTGCATATGTAAATACACTAATTTCTTTTCTATTTATCTACACTTTTCCTGCATGACCTTGCATAACAAACTGAAAATGTAAAGGCATGTATAAAAATCATCAAATATGTAAATAATTTATTTATTTTTGATACCTTACAGGTAAAAAATTGTTTATCAATTAGTTTCACGTCACTGACCCATCAATCAAAGGCCAGAAAATAATTTACAAATTTATTAAAG
This sequence comes from Mytilus californianus, assembly GCF_021869535.1. Classification (NCBI taxonomy): domain Eukaryota; kingdom Metazoa; phylum Mollusca; class Bivalvia; order Mytilida; family Mytilidae; genus Mytilus; species Mytilus californianus. Next base: position 42,562,960 of record NW_026262593.1, read on the forward strand.
ATGAATGGGATTACTGGTAGTCTACTGAAATGAACATGATTGAATAATCAGGTATTTCTGTAATTTATGAATGTTTTTGCAAGAATGATCACTCACTAAAAATCTGCCAACTTGTCAATTTCAGATCTCAAATCTTTATGAAATTATTAATACTCAATTTAAATAAATTTAAATATGAAATCATTTTACTGTCAGTTTGGTTATATATAAAAGCAAAAAAATCACTTTTACAATGAATTCTGGTACATGTCGTTAACATTGACCTTTAACCTTAGAGGAGTTGAAGAAACATTTATTTAATGATTATTTTACGAATGGTTTAACAAATAAAGTGAAGAATAGCCTCTTTTTAGCTATAAATACATGCTGTGTATATGTTTATGTGTGATACAAATTAAGTACCAAATTTTGTTATGCGAAATAAGAAATTCTCTACACAAAGCCAATTGAAATTTACTTAAGTGATTTGCATGCAATGCAGAAAAAAAACCTTCCAATTAACAAATATTTTTCCATAAAACAGGGGGAAAAATATTTTCAATGTTGAACAAAACATGTATTATAATTTAGCAGCACTAAAACTTTAATCATGGGAGTATCTAATACTCACATCTGCCAGATGATAATTTGCCATTTACCAAAAAAATACTAGAACCAAGATTTTGCTGATGCCAAATTACAAAAATGGAAAGTAAGAAAATGTAAATAGTCAGTAAACACTTCTACAATATCAATGTTTCACTAACTTACTGAATCCACAATATCAATGTTCTATTGATTAACTGAATTCACAATGTCACTGTTTTACTGACTGACTGAATCCACAATGCCAATGTTTTACAGACTGACTGAAATCCACAATGTCAATGTTTCACTAACCGACTGAATCAATGTTTAACTGACTGACTGAATCCACAATGTCCATATTTTATTGACTGACTGAATCCACAATACCACAATGTTTTACGGAATGACTAATATCCACAATGTCAGTGTTATACTGACTGACTAAATCCACAATGTCTATCTTTTATTGACTCGCTGAATCCACAATGTCAGTGTTTTATTGACTGATTGAAATCCACAATGTCAATGTCTAAATGACTTACATGAATCCACAATGTCATATTTTTACTGACTGACTGAATTCAAAGTCATAACTTTGTCTAAATATAATACTGTCATTGAGAATAACACTTCAACATTATGTAACAAAGTAACTATTCAGAGATCACAAGCAAGATGTAAAATCGTGTTCTAATTTAAACTTATGCATAGAGTTAATTAGTACTACTAGTACACAAAGTTGATTAGTACTGTATTAAAAAAAAATCAATTTGGTTTTTAATATTGTATAATGTCTTTTGTATTGTTTCATTGTCAAATCCTGCAATGTTTGCTAATAAATGAGCTGCGTCACATAGAAATCGTCTTTATGCAAATGAATATCAATACACTCTGTAAACCTATTTTGGGTTGAAAAAATCTCTTGCATGTTCCAAAATCAATCAAGATCTTATACATGTACATGTATACATGCACTTGCATAAGGTTGATTTCTATCTGACGCAGCTCAAATGTTAATACTTACATGTAAGTTTATATTTTATATGTATAAATACTTGTATAACGCAATTTTTTTTTAATAGATATCCATTTACAGGTATTATATTAACCAGCTCAGGAGGAAGCAAATCAGAGCAGAGCAGCTTATCTTTCTTATTAATACATAAATAAGAAGATGTGATAGGATTGCCAACAAAACAACCATCCATAAAGATCAAAGTACAAAGATGTGAACAATTACAGGTCACAATATGGCTTCAACAATGAGCAAAACTCATTCTGTATAGAAAGCTTTAAAAGGCCCTGGTATGACAAATGTGAAACAAATCATAAGAGAAAACCAACAGCCTGATGTATCCTACCATAATGAATTAAAACAAAGTCTCTGCACTTTTCAAACAGCTTGCAGCAATTTTCCAGGATCTCTCACCTCAGCAAAAATATGAACAGTGCTGATTTATATGTATCATTTCATTTTTGTAAATGCATACCATTTCAAACATATAAATATCAACATCATCATAAAGGAAAAGTGTGGAATCCAAATCATATATGTAACCATAGTGAGATTTAAAAAGACAAGTAGCATAAAGACTAAAGAAATATTTAAAACTGATCTTCTCTCTAATTTCATATTTATCTTATTTTAATATGAAAATTATTACCAGGTTAAGTTTAATTTGGTCAGATTTGACATTAAACTCTTCACAACTTATACTCTATTGAACCAAAAATATCTATACACAAAATCTCATACATAACCACTATCTTTCCATATTATCTCATTTAATTTACATTTAGAAGATGTGCTCTAGAAATTATCTACTTATGATACATTATCATAAAAAATTGCTTTTGGAGGTATGATTTTATTTTAAATTTCTTTATGCTTTTCATTGGTTGCATGTACATGGGAGTTAAAATAACTTTTACGTGGACAAATCTCAACATTATTAGGGTATAAGTAAGGTATTAAAATGCTAACTTCTAAGTGTCATTTGAACCATAGCAATTGATTCACAATTTTGGTGAATTGTTGGGCAATTGGACTGTATTTATTTTCTACATATAAAATATTTTGTTTGTTGGAGGAGATTGCGTCCTGTATTTTGGACAGAAATGGATTTAAATATTGTAAATTCCGAAATTTTTGCAATGTTTATCTTTGTAAAAATAATTATCCTAGCATTTTTGTCAAATAATTGAGTCAACATTGGCAATAATAAACGATGCAAAAAATTTCCAATAAAATAAAATGGAGAGGCATGCAAATGTTTTCTTCTATCCGAGAAAATTAGAATGTCTTCCAGTTTAATTTATAAAGAAAAAAATATATAGTATTTTACATTACATCATTCTGATGTTTTTGATTTTCTAAATACAAACTTTTTACATTTTTTGCTTTTAAATAATAATTAAAATGCACCGTTTCAGAAATAGCTGCAGGTTGCTATTTATATAAATTCATTCTGACATAACCTAATTTCTGTGAAAAATAACACTTGTTATGTGTCAAAAATAGTTTATATAAACAACAGCCATATGTTACTTACAGTTTACAAATTACGTCCATACCAATCAATCCTCGAAAATGCATCAAAAAAATTCTCACAAAAAATTCAGTCCACAAGTTCTCCGAAAAAATAAAAATAGTCTGTTAATTTGTCTAAAAGTCATCAATAATCTATGAGTATTGATCCAGTACTGATCACAAGCAGTGAAATCACCTTGCTCTAGGCCCTGTGTGTTATGACAATTTATTACCCTACCTTCACCTAGCCAAATTACTACATAGTTTAGTGATGAAATCACCTTGTGCTATTTTTACCTGTTGAGAAGCATTAAAAATGATCACTACCATTTATTATTAGAGTTGGGTTGTTACCCCCATATTGTGCAGTTACGAATGGTCTTAGCTCCTTGGTTTACAAATAGCATTGTGCAGTGTGACAATAGCTATAGAGATTTACCTAAGGAATTTAAATTTTCTTTTTTTCTTCTTTTGAATTAATTGCAGGGTATTTTATTGCAAGCTAGTTCTTTAGCTGACCTTCAAAATTTTAACACATTTTAAAATCCTTTCAGTAATGTGCAGTATTATCGCAGAAGTTTACTTAAGATAAGATTACAGGACAATTGCATGATATACTCTTTTGTTGAGTTCTTTTCATTTTCTTGTTTGTGTTTTGTTGTTAATATAAACATGATAAAAGTATTTAAGTATATTTAAGATTTTTTCTAAAAAAAAAAGAGAAAACACTGGCAAGCACCTGGCACATCTGCTCACGTTGTGATGTACCATTTTAAGGCTACCATATAATAGAAATTATACAAAATAAGCTTGTATTATTCTTAGTTATATGAAAAATTGTGCCACATCTTTTAAAAACATAGCACTTATTTCACACAGGCCAAATCAGTTTTTTTACCGTCCAAATAGAAGGCCTTAACTAAATATATATTCTTTATCCTAAACTAAGTTGCTTTCTTGAAAAAGAAGAAATGCATTTGAAAGGCATTTGAATATTGTTCTAAAAATTAAGATAAATAAATTTGGCGCTAAATTGTCCTCAATCTATTCCCATGGAACTGTGGGGGAATATACACTTAAAAATTCCTAAAACCTTTCATTATCTTTTTTGCTTTCCTTTCAGTTTCTTGCAATTAATTTGATTATCTTGTCAAATTTACAAAGTTACCAGTAATTTGCATTTAATTAACAGTAAACCATTGGAGTTAATAATTTTTTTATAACAATATAACTGTTAGTCAGTCACTAGGAAGAGAGATGCGTTTATAATTTACTCCATTTAAAAATAAAGACTAAGGATTGTTCAATCGAATTAACTTTTTCAAAATATTGAACAAAACTCCCCAAAAAACATACTATTTCTTTATCTTGAAATAAAAATGAAATAGCACTGAAAAAAATGTAATTGTTTATTCTGATTTCCACATAAACAAGGATCTATTTATCATGGTTATCATTCATATAGAACAAATAAAATTCTGTAAACCAACTTATTTTCGCGACTTTTGCGAGTAGAAACATAATGCAAATATAAATTTTCGCGAATATTTAAAACTTGGATCTTTCCTTATCTAACATCATCAAGTAAATTTGAAAATCGCGAAATTAAATTGTGCGAAGTGTGCTAAAAAGGCCAAAACCCGAAATAAGGTATCCACGAAAAATAAATTGGTTTACAGTATCCTAGCTAACTGACAATAAGCAGATTGGCCATGAACCTAGGCTACTCCAAGAATGTATTAATGTTCTCAAAATATCATTATGCAGTGATAATAGAGGCAAAAACTGTTAAAAATGAAAAACTTCTTCATGCTGAATCAACATTAGATAATGTATGTAAATTCAACTCCAGTGAAGGTCCAATATGCATCCAACCAGTCACAAAAGTTCAACCAATTATAAAATGTTTTGACAGTAATGTATTAAGTCTGATCTTGCTTGGCTAATGCCCTTTCCTGTTAGTTTATTTAAATACTTAACTATTTTTACACAATTATATTTGTTATAAGAAAGAATTATTTTTTAAACTTAAAACCCATTTACACTAGACTACACGAGACTAATTTGACAACTCCATCAATTAACACGTACAAAAAACTCATTTTAGGTGTCATAATTTAATAGGATTACAAACTTCAGGTGGTAAACATTTCATCTCCATAATACTGCATCTAAATTAATTTGAAGGTACTTTAATATAAATCAAACCTTCTGATTATTTAACAAAATGATAAAATCAATTAAATCTGGTTATCAATATCAAATTTAAAATCATAATCATATAAGTTTTAACAATAAACTATAACCTGTTCATTAAAATTTTAAAAATATTTTCCATATACAATTCAGTTGTTTTTGGGTTGCTGCCTCATTTGGTGAACTTCTATTTATAGCACTTCTGTTCTCTATTACGAGGGTAGGAAGGTCCTTTATCGTCAAGCATCAAACGTCCGTTTTTCGCTACCGTTAGCGTCAAATGAGCTTTAATTTTTTTATCGTCATTCGTCAAATCTCATTTTGTAGCTACCGATAGCGTCAAATGGAGTAAAATGTTTATTGTTAAAGTTATTTTCACAAATATTTTACCGTCATTCGTCATGTGGGGTACCCCATTTGTACCCTCTATTACAAGCTGCAGGTTAACAATGTTATGTCACTTTTTAACATGATCCCATTTTAACAATTAATCAGCCTGGTTACGAACAACTACAAATGAGAAATTACAAATGAGACAGATGTGTACAATTTATCCTAAATGTACACAACATTTAATTACTTGAATTCATCAACATAAAAAATCAGTGCCCATGAGGCAAATCATGAATCATTGCACAAGATGAAACTGACCAATGAATACATTAGCAGGGTAAAAAATAAAGCATTTAGGAAGCCACTAAAGTCCAGACTCACTCACCATTGAACTAAGAGTATAAAGTTGTTGTGTAAGACATAAAACACCCAAAACTGACCATATTTAATCCTTCCATCAGTTAGCAAGTCATTGAAAACCTATAACCAAGTGAGCAAATTAGTTACTGACTAAGACTACAACTCTTTTCTCATTTCTTCAGGAATTTTTGTACAAACTTAAAGAGGTCCTTAAAAAATCATAAAACATAAAATTGAGAATTGAAATGGGGAATATGTCAAAGAGACAACAACCCGACCAAAGTGCAAATAACAGCCGAAGGCCACCAATGGGTCTTCAACGCAGCTAGAAAATCCCGTACCCAGAGGTGGTCCTCAGCTGGCCCCTAAATAAAAGTGTGTACTGGTTCAGTGAAAATGGACGTTACACTAAACTCCAAAACATATAAAGGAACTAAAATTAAAAAAAACATGTTTGATTAATTCAAAAAAGTTCGTAATTAAAGTTTAAGAATGCCAAAAACGTGATACAATTTGGTCAACAAATTCATAATGGAGAAAAAAGCATAAGAAATTTGAATATCTTTACCTGTGCAAAATCCAATTAACGCTACTTCCACAATCCTGCTAAAAAGGAGAACTACCGAAAGTGATGAACCCGAAATCCTATACTTGTACCACAACTAGTTCACAAAACAATTTTTTGGGGCCCTATATAGCTTGCTTTGCGGTGTGAGCTAAGGCTCCGTGTTGAAGACCGTACTTTGACCTATAATGGTTTACTTTTAAAAATTGTGACTTGGATGGAGAGTTGTCTCATTGGCACTCATACCACATCTTCTTATATCTATCTACCGACTAATTCAAGGATGACATCAAAATCTTTTACACAATGAAAACGACTTATCCGTTTTGCAAATCTTAAATTAAACCAAGAACTGAACAATTTCCTCATATATAGGCAAGGTAACATGTAAAAAGTTTTCAGTTCAGAGGTAGTTGAATGGATGGATGAATTGATTGACAAATTCAAAATTAATACTCAATTGCCGAAATACATTCTCCTCAATCAAAGCCAGATATACAATAGCTTAGCAAGAACATATGTTCAAAACAAGTTTCCAAACCTTAGCTCTAACGGTCATTGTGATATTTTTGTTTTTGATAATTTGCAGACCATAGATATCACAGCTATTTCAGACCAAACAAAACACATGCAGGACTTTGATTGTGGGGAGAATATAGACTGATGTTAACCTATAAAATTAAAGGGCAAGTTTTTTAAAAGTTGGTATTACAATAATGATCTTTGAGATTACTATACATGTATTGATAAATCATTTTTATGCTCACCTCTAACACTCAGAACAAGGCTTCTCACATCAATGCTCAAAAAGTTAAGACGATTTTAAGATCCAATTATGTATTTTGTCTTAAAACATGTAGAATCCATTGAATTTTCATATAACTTACACAATGAGGACAAAGTTCTACGCCAATAAGTAATGCTTTTTATTTTTATAATCCACTTCCAGAAATTCCACATTTTATATCAGACTTGAACTCCAACAAATTGTTCAAAGTTAAAGTTCTGGAATTAAAAGTTATCTGCCCAAAAGGTTCTTCATGTCTGACATGGTATTAAGCCCAAGACACCATTTTGTTTGGACAAAAATTACATGGTGAATTTGAACTGATAAAAGGTCAAGATGACATTTATTGTATTTAATAATCCTCTCTTCAATACATGTTATAATCTTTAGGTAAGAAAATTTTAAATATATTTTAAACCAATATGCTTCATTTAACAAAGATAAGTCAGCCTACTAAAACTTGTGAATTAGTTGTTATTTATAGAAGTCTGTTGGTATTCAGCTTTTAAAGGGTACATGTTTGAGATAATTTATTTAAGTCGCTGTGACCTAATGTCCTATAAGAATTAACCAGTTAAAATTATTTCCTGAAGGGAAAGTAGTAATTTGCAAAAGGCCAGACTTAAACTGTACAAAAGGAGTACTGTGGATTCATTTATTTTCGTGGGTACCAATTTTCGTGGATAAGGGAAATTTGGCATGTTCGTGGATATTTAATTTCGTGGTTTTACCGAAAGTCTGCGTACAAGCCTATACAAAATATGTCATTCGTTGAACATTTAATTTCGTGGTTCACTTGTACCCACGAAATCCACGAAAATTGGTATCCAACGAATAATAATGAATCCACAGTATTACATCCTATATGAAAATAATAAGATGTGGTATGATTGTCAATAAAACAGGCATTTACTAGACACCAATGATGTTGATAAAAACAAATGTAGGTTACTGTAGCTATGTTTGAAACAGACTCCATATTCTGTTTACCACAGTGAAATTTGAACTAAATGTTTATTTTCTCTTTTACGAATACTTTTTCTTCTGTGAAGAGGTAAACTCCACTATACACACATCTGCATAGTTTCCAGATAAACAGCTTTATTGGTAGAGAAAGCTAGAGTTGTGAGAGTTAAAAACGTCCACAAATGAATGAATTCTATTACAATTCATGTGCAATTTGTCATTTTGCAAACAGTGAATCTAGGTTTACATCCATACAACAGCTACAATTATTGGTAGAATATGATATAAAAGGCAGGGTTTGCAACTAAAAATTTCAGGGTCTTACCAGGATTTCATCTTCACATTCGTCTTTATTCAAGAATTGTCTCAGAAGACACAGACATGAAAAACATGAGTTCCTTTGACTAAAAGACATTTCAACAAGCCATCATTGTACAGAATGTATTGAACAGTGAAGAGAAACATGCAGATCCCAGCTTGGGATAAAACTACCTTGGAATTTGGAACTGTGAAAGGGAAATAGCTCAGAAAATGTTTAGGCCTGGAAGACAGACACAAAATTCCAAGATTTTTCTAGTTTTCAACCCTTGACCATCTACCTATAGCTAGCATACTCAACAGCCAGGCCACATGTTTTTAAAGGGTTCAATATGAAACCTTACATTTTCTTGCAGGTTGTCCTTAACAATCATAATAATAATAATATTGAACCTAAAATTGCTCTGGTTGAACTCAGTTAAATTTAAGGTAATTAAGCAGTAAAAATTTCAAAAACAATTGGTACACTTCAGGTCTAATTATACTTGCACTCTTGCTTATCTTTTATGCATTTCTCATTTTAACTTACTGAAGCTATTTGAAAATTCATTTTGAAAAATTACAAGTACCTGTTCGTCTTTTGAGAATAAACTCTTAAACATTCATATCTCTTAAATGATTTTGCAATTGACTTGATTTCAACATGCATCCTTGCACATTTCATATATATTTGTGTAGTTAATAATCTTTTGAATGCACATTCACCATTAAATAAGACTTTGACACCTACTTATGTCATTATAAGAAACAAAACTTCTGATAAAATTCCTCAACTTAGGAAACAATATCAGGAAAAAAGCTTTCTTTAACATGAAAATTTGTAAATAAATGATAAAACACCTGGTGATATAAACATTATAGTGCAATCAATTTTTCCTACCTGGCAAAGATGTCTTTTTCCTTATCATTAAAAACAGTAAAATAAATAAATGTTTGTACTATATGTAGAATTGATGGCATGGTGTAAAATATAAAGATGTCATTATCAAAGTTACATGTACTTAGTCCAAAAAAAGTGATAGTCAAACCGTCATTATCATGTATATAATATAATACATAAAATTATATAATAAATAGGTAATAACAGTGTCAGAGATAATGGAGTTCAAGTAGTGTACAAATTGCGTTCAAAGCAAGTATCCAAACATGAAATTTGGAGCAATGGAAAAAGTTTTCCTCGTTATAAGTTTACATACTGTAAAGCAGGAGATTTATTTGAGGGTTTTATTTTCACTAATTTCATGAACAAAATTCCTTGGGTAAATTTGATCTTTAAATCATATCAGATTAAGGGAAAAGAAAAACATGAAAATAAAAACTCTGATGAAATAGGTTAGGACTTTATAGAAAACAATGGAACTTAAACTTAAAACAAAAGTCCTTACAGAGTATTATACATCTAGATATGCATTTGTATGCATGTGTCAAATTGCCCCAATGTTTTCCTAAATACTGGAAAGTCAAGTTTCATGCAAATTGAGATGATGCACCAATTAAACATTATTAACAAAAAAGGAAAGTCAGTAAATCAAGGCTAATCTTTTAGGTGGTCGATCTACCTTATCTTCTGATTGCTGATTGAATGCAGATGAGAGAGAGAAAGAGAAAGAGAGACTCTTTTTTTCACAAATCAATTCTCCTGTCATCAAATAATGAGCCTAAAGATTTAACAAAACAAAACTTCAACCATTATATTATAAGAAATCATTAAATTCAGCTTAATAGTACTGGTAGTTAAAAAAAAGTTTTGTAACAGCACAACACTTAATACTGTTAACTAGATGAGAGCATATTTTTGTATATCAATAGTTGGCAAACGAATATCTAGGATAACATAAGAGAAGTTAATATATTATGTAGTCCTTTTTACATTTTTTTGAGACAAATTGAAAATTCCATGCAGAAAATCTCTAACCAATGACAAAATAAAACATCCACAATTTCCACCACTCCCTCACTTTTTTTTACTACAAGTTTGGATGACCTATTTTATCTTTGAAGGCATTAATTACCTATAGTAATGGTGTCCCCAGCAAATTATATGATATCTGAGGGAGATCAGAATTGTAATAATAAAGTCCATTCTATCCAAGTCACGCTGGTTTGTTATTAGGAGACAATTTTTATCTCAATACATACAATTCAGCCGTATTATCCCGTCACATAGCCTTCTAACAATTTAATCGCAGGGGGGAATTTAAAATCATTGTTCAAAATTGCATTGCGCAAAGAAAAAAAAATTAATTCTATTGTTATGTAAGTATTAGTGAGGGTTTTGATTAAATTAATGATTTTTGTGCCTTTTAATATTGTAAGATTAGTAATGCGATATATTTTGATTTACTGTCGTCTTTACCACTTTAAATACAATATCTTCATTTGAAAATATAAAAGATCAACACTTTGTAAAATTATGAGTATCTAATTCTCTATCTAAAAAATTCCAACCTTGATGCTTGCTTGTTATTTTCTCTTTAAAAAAACCCAGGCCTGTAGCCAGGATGTCTCTCAGGAGGTTATATGGGGTCTTGATGCTTTAACAGTCAAACTTCAATCTGAACCTCATAGTCTTTAATAGTATTTTTTTGTTTTTCAGAAAGGGGTTTGTCTGAACCCTATGATTTAACCTGTGCTTTAGGGAAGTGTGATAGTTGCAGGAAAGACTGCAAATGAACAGTACAATATCCTGAGAATAAACCAAGCAACAAGCCAAGACATTCTAAAAATGTCTACAGACGGACAGACAAAGTATACAATATAGCCCTGGCCTCATAAAAACATAATCTAACAGAATTTTTGTAAGAATCAGTAATATTTACCATTTTAATTCTGTTTCACCAAATTCCTTTAACTTAAAACTTCATCTGTTCTAAGCAACCTGTAAAATCAATTAACATTTATACAAGATTATTTTAAGACATACTATGTAATCTGATGTTAGCTTAAATGTTAAAGTTGCAGTATCTTAATCAACCTCTACTAATCACATAAAAGAACAGAGTTCCAATGTCCCACCCCCACCCCCCTTGCGTGGCACATAATTTCCAAGGGGAATAACTCGTTAAAGATATTTGATCAGAACTTTTCAAAAGTGTCAAAGACATTGCTGATATAAACCTATGATATAAGTTTCATAAAATTCTTGCAAGAATTGTACACATGAGAGTGCTAACAATGCAACTTTCCATATAATCAATATTTCCAAGGGGTATTACTCTTTTAAAAATAATTGATTGGTACTGATTTTCGAACTCGTCAAAGGCATTGATTAAATAAACCTATGATATAAATTTCATAAAAATCTTCAAGAATTGTATATATTAGAGCGCTCATAAGGCAATTTTCCATAAAGTAAATATTTCCAAGGGGCATAACTCTTTTAAAAATTTTTGATTGGAATTTTGTCAAAGACATTGCTGATATAAACCTATGATTCAAGTTTCATAAAATTCTGGCAAGAATTGTACACATGAGAGTGCTAACAATGCAATTTTCCATATACTTAATGTTTCCAAGGGCATAACTCTTTTAAATAACTGATCGGCACTGATTTTTCAAACTTGTCCAAGACATTACTGATATAAACCTATGATATAATTTTCATTAAAATCTGGCAAGAATTGTACATATGAGAGCGCTAACAAGACTAAACGGACACCCAGTATATCTATGTCCATGCAACACATTGCGCGGGGGACAATAAAAACTTAAACCAGTATTCGAAAAAACTCTATAGATATTGTTGTTAACTAGCCATCAAATGACTGCTAAAGTAGAATAACATGGCAGGAATCCAAGTACATGTACACTAAAATTACTGCAATGTACAAAAGAAAACAACATTGACAATAATATCAATGTTCAACTGATACAAGATGTTCCTGAGTTCTAATTGATTCAGTTGTTTATATACCAATCTGCTGCATAAATTATTAATACTACCATTTCATTTATGTGTCAATGGTTTAAGTCAGTGGTTTAATTTCATTTAGCATATATTGTAGATTTGATCACAACCTGATATGAAAATCATTATTTGATATTCATCTGTTGAGCATGCAGATTAAATAAGTAGGTTGGGAGACGGCAAGGATGGAAGATAATCTTGCATTTGCTGTTTCATGAACAGCTGTGCCATTAGCGCATGATACTGAGTCACCCCTTTATCCAACTACTGTGGTTTTGTATGTCACAACTAATTTGCTGTTCTCAAGTTTTGTGGTTTTATATAGTTGATAATATCATTTTTACATCGGATGACCGTGAGGGCATTCCGGTGTATTGCATGTTGCCTAGATTTCCATTATGTAACTTTCGTGTTGGGATTGTAACCGATCTATAAACTTGATAAATATGCGGACATGATCGAGTGCAAAATAACATTCCTTATCGCTTGTTATAAATTCATTTTTTCAATGGATACTCCTAAAAATATTTTTTTTGGAACATAAATTAATAATATGAAAATGTTTTGTCGTAAGAAATATATATTTAGGTAAAAAATCTTTAATATCTATGCACACGTACAGAAAATGTGTGTTAACGCATGCAGAAGAATATCTCAAGAACGTTTGCAATCTCCCATGCAGATTTATCGGTCCTTGCTCTCTCTCAAGGACCGATACCTCTGCATGGGAGATTGAAAGTTTGGCGGGAAAATATGAATGGCTACTCAAATCCCATCTATTAGAAAAATCGAATTATTACAGAAGAGTGTCCACCATGCACTTCCACTGCACTATTATTAATATAGTAGAATAGAATGATATACAAATGGATGAAAATTATATATACATGTAACTGTAATATACAAATATCCACAAGAACTTGCAGTCATCCGATTTCAGTACTTCAGTACTTTGATTAAGAGTACTGTAACTTAAAGAGGTTTATTTTTAATTTACTGACTGTAACATAAAATCAGCAAGAATAAGTACACTATTTTTTTGGTGGTATATAGTATTATTACATCTTTTGCAAAAACTTTACAACTTGTGAAAATATAGCTTGCCAACATACAATCGTGTCTTAACCAAGATCTTTCAACAGATCTAAGATACAAATCCCTTTGAAAGCTTGTCTCGTATTTGGGTCAATAGGGTCATCAATTATTGTCATACATCGTTACCTGTTAAATTGTTTAAATCAAAGTAAAAGTCCTAGGTACCTTTTTCAACTCATTTCAATTCTTAAAAATGTGACATTTTTATTGTAATGAATCATAATCTTAATGGCTTGTAAAAATTAACACATAGATATGATATTTACTCAAACATTTTCTTGAAACCTTAAAAAAACAAATATATTTGTCTATAGGACACCATGCCCTGCTCACAATCATATGTCCATGTTCAGTAAGCCTGTAATCTGGGTCAAAATTGTAATTTGTCATGTAATACTAAAGTTCACCTCAATCACAATGAACATCTGTACAAAGTTTCAAGTTGATGGGAATAAAACTTAATGATAAACTACCTAAATTGAAAACTTTAACCTGAGAATGTACTTATTTCCTGCAATGGTAATAAGTTTTAATTTTTCACTTCACTCACAATGAACATCAGTACTAAGTTTCAAGTTGATGTGAACAAAACTTCATGGTAAACTATATATAGCTGCCTTAACAAAAAACTTTAACCTGAGAATGTACTTATTTCCTGCTATAACATTCTTATATTCAGTGAACCATTAAATCTGGGTCACAACTGTAATTTAAAAACAAGAGTGCACATGCTGAAATGTCTTGCCTTCTTTACTAATCATTGATATTATGTTGATAGTCCTAAAGATAAAGCTTTATTACAACTGTCACATAAACTTAACATTAATCAAATAAACTAAACATTGACCAATGAACCATGAATATGAGGTCAAGGCCAGATGAACCATGCTAGGCAGGCATGTACAGCTAACAATTCTTCCATACAACAAATATAGTTGACCTATTGCTTATAGTTTAAGAAAAACAGACCAAAACACAAAAACTTAACACTGAGCAATGAACCTTGAAAATGAGGTAAAGGTAAAAAAAAACCTGTGTGACTGACAAATAGATCATAAAATATTCCCATACACCAACTATAGTTGAACTATTGCATATAGTATTAGAAAAAAAGACCAAAACTCAAAAACTTAACTTTAACCACTGAACCATGAAAATGAGGTCAAGGTCAGATGACACCTGCCAGCTAGACATGTACACCTTACAATCATTCCATACACCAAATATAGTAGACGTATTGCATACAGTATAAGAAAAACAGACCAAAACACAAAAACTTAACTATAACCACTGAACCATAAAAATGAGGTCAAGGTCAGATGACACCTGCCAGTTGGACATGTACACCTTACAGTCCTTCCATACACAGAATATACTAGACCTATTGCTTATAGTATCTGAGATATGGACTTGACCACTAAAACTTAACCTTGTTCACTGATCCATGAAATGAGGTCGAGGTCAAGTGAAAACTGTCTGACGGGCATGAGGACCTTGCAAGGTACGCACATACCAAATATAGTTATCCTATTACTTATAATAAGAGAGAATTTAACATTACAAAATAAAATGCTCCGCAGGGCGCAGCTTGATACGACCGCAGAGGTCGAACCCTGAACAGTTGGGGCAAGTATGGACACAACATTCAAGCTTGATACATCTTTGCATTTGGATTGTGATTAAATATTTGACACAGCATAGGTTTCTGACACAGAATGAATGTGGTCTAAGAACTTAAAAATTTTAAATTGGACATTCACCTATTATGGTCCAATATCCAAAATCTAAATACATGGTTAGATTCAGCATATCAAAGAACCCCAAGAATTCAATTTTTGATGAAATCAAACAAAGTTTAATTTTGGACCCTTTTGACCTCAATGTGGACAAAGTTGATAATGGGGCCCAAAAATCAAAAATCTAAATACATGGTTAGATTCAGCATATCAAAGAACCCCATATATTCAATTTTTGTTGAAATCAAACAAAGTTTAATTTTGGACCCCACTTTGGACCAACTTGAAAACTGGGCCCATAATCAAAAATCTAAATACATGTTTAGATTCAGCATATCAAAGAACCCTAAGAATTCAATTTTTGTTAAAATCAAACTAAGTTTAATTTTGGACCCTTTGGACCTTAATGTAGACCAATTTGAAAACAGAACCAAAAATTAAGAATCTAAATACACGGTTAGATTCGGCATATCAAAGAACCCCAATAATTCAATTTTTGATGAAATCAAACAAAGTTTAATTTTGGACCCTTTGGACCTCAATGTGGACCAATTTAAAAACGGGGCCCAAAATCCAAAAACTTAATACACGGTTAGATTCAGCATATTAAAGAACCCCAAGAATTCAAGAATAAAACCCCAATGAAATTGGTAAAGAAATAAGCAATTTATACGAAGTATCTTCTTTTGCACAATACTGTGCAATTAAATATTTCTTGCTATTGCGCAATACTGTACAATTGACAATTTCTTGCTATAGCGCAATATTGTGCTATTGGATATTTCTTGCTATTGCGCAATACTGTGCAATTGAAGATTTCTTGCTATTGGGCAATACTGTGCAATTGAAGATTTCTTGCTATTGTGCAATACTGATGTGCAATTGAAAATTTCTTGCTATTGCACAATACTTATTATATATAATAATTTACACATCCTGTTTGGTGTGTATCTCCTACCATATCATTATTATTTGCTTTTAAATATAAATCAGAAATAACCAACTTAAAATGGAAAATTTTAAAAGAAAAAAAAAAGGAAAAAAAGAAAAAAAAGGAAAAAAGAAAAAAAAAAAAAATCCCCCCCAAATTTTTTGAACCCCCTTATGATTCATCACCCCCAAACTCAATCCCAGCCTTCCCTTTGTGGTATGGTACCTTGCAGTACAATTTCAGAGAGATCCATACACTTGAACACAAGTTATTGTCTGGAAACTAGAAAAATGCTTATTTTTGGCCCCTTTTTGGCCCCCAATTCCTAAACGTTTCGGCAATTACCCCCAAACTCAATTCCAGCTTTCCCTTTGTGATATGGAACCTTGTAGTACAATTTCAGAAAGATCCATACACTTACACACAAGTTATTGTCATGAAACTAGAAAAATGCTTGTTTTTTGCCCCTTTTTTGGCCCCTAATTCCTAAAATTTTGAGGCAATTACCCCCAAAATCAATCCCAGCATTCCTTTTGTGATATGGAACCTTGTGGTACAATGTCAGAGAGATCCATACACTAACACACAAGTTATGTCTGGAAGTTACAAAAATGCTTATTTTTGGCCCTTTTTTGGCCCCTAATTCCTTTACTGTTGGTACCATAACCCCCAAAATCAATCCCAACCTTCCTTTTGTGGTATTGGACCTTGTGGTAAAATTTTATAGAGATCCATTCACTTAAACTTAAGTTAGAGTGCGAAAACCAATGTGTCTTCGGACGACGACGACAACGACGACGCCAACGTCATACCAATATACGACCACAAAAATTTTTTTGCGGTCGTATAAAAATCTTAACTTTTTTTTCAAGTAGTCACTGAACCATGAAAATGAGGTCAAGGACATTGGACATGTGACTGACAGAAACTTCGTAACATGAGGCATCCATATACAAAGTATGAAGCATCCAGACCTTCCAACTTCTAAAATATAAAGCTTTTAAGAAGTAAGCTAACGCCGCCGCCACCGCCGCCGGATCACTATCCCTATGTCGAGCTTTCTGTGACAAAAGTCACAGGCTCGACAAAAAATGTGGATTTCATCAGTTATGATTTATTTGACCTACTTAAAAATGCAAAAGCATTTTTCTTTAAACAAAATTACCCCTGGACCTAGTGCATCTAGGATCTAACACAGAACCTCTGCTAAACAAAGCCACAATTATGGCAACTAAGCCAAGAAAGCAAATCTTTGCTCCATAATCTAAGCTGAACAACCTTTGAGATTTTGTACTTTCTTGATTGCAAGAGGTTATGGGTTCTATCCTGGCTGTGGCTGATTTTCCAACAAGGAGGTTGACTCAGAATAAGAATAATATGTCCAAATAAGGTGACATGTCTTCACCTTGTGTAAGCTAGCATAGTTAAAACCTGAATCACCTATTGGTCTAGCTCAAACAGCACATAATAGTATTCAATTATCATGTTATCATCAAGAATGCTCTAGCTATTCATTTCAAAAGTCTCTTTTGGGGCTACATATAAAATGTTATCCTGGCAACCAAAAAACTGAAAAATATGCAGTGAAAGAATGAAAAGTGCAACAAAATGCATCTACCTGAATTATATAAGCTTTTTGATGATAAATCTCATAATAAGATATCTTAGTTATAAAGATTAGCAGTATAAAACAGTAATTGAAATTCCGAGACATAATTCTGAGCAATGGTAATTTGACTGATTGAGCTAATTGAAGAAACTTTCCCTACTTTTTATGATCTTAAAGAAACCTTTCTTACCTAAATTCAGTTTGGATTAAAGGTAATTGATAGTTAGGAGTGTTTAAATTAATGGAAAAGTAATGAAATTTGAATAAACTTTAGGGTGGGTTCAAATTATCAATTATGATTTCTTTAAATATTGTGTGAGAAAAAAATTGATGGAGATTTTAGGCAATATATGGGGTTATTTAAAAATATTTAATTAAGTTCCAAGTTTTATTTCTAAATTCAAATTAAAAATTTCAAATATCCATTTACATAAAATTCTACAATGAAAGTAAGTTTTTTTCCCATATAAACATAAAAGGGCAAATTTATTTGCATTTCATAGAATTATAATTGTGTAAATTTCTCCAAAGTGAAGAATGTCTTCTAAGGAATATTTTGTAGATAAAACTGCTGCAGAACCTTTTTAACATTTATATGCATGAAGTTATTTACTGAAATACTAAAAACATCTGCCTTGCATATGAACTCTCTCCCTCCCCTCCCCTCTCCAAACCCTAAAACCAATACTTCCAATATAAAATTGCTTTTAAAACTATTTTTTTGTCATGTATAGTTTCCAAACATTATATGTTATGAAATTCCAATGTAACAATAAAAATTAAATTGTTCCCTATAATATCAGCCATTTCATTGATTCAAGGTATATGCTTATGGTCCTTTTAAAAAATACAGTTTCTAAAGATAGAATTAAAGGAAATTCATAAAAGTCTTTTTAAAGTGACTTATTTCTCTGATTCCCCTTTACAATTGGTTACAAGATACTTCCCCAAAATAATGTGGAATTTTGATTCAGAATAGTATGCAGTTGATACTGTAAATTCAGAAATTATTGCATGCATCTTATAATTATTGCAATTTTGAAGAATGGACAAAAATGGGATATTAAATATTGTGATTTCATGAAAAGCTGCATACAGATATATATATATATATATCATATGTCAGAATGCAAGTGATACTCTCCCAGTGGCATTAGTCACTTTAATAAAAACCTTCATTAATTTCTGAATTTACAGAACATAGAATATTGCATTTTTGTTTATTGACTAGCATCTCTCAAAATTTAGTATTCTTGTTTGTGGATATCAGAGGTCCAACCTGGCAATCCACCGTTTTAAAAGAGTTGCCAAAATTTCTGTAACACAGATATGAATATGAAAGTTTGTTTTGGTAGTAACAACTGGGACTTGAGAACTTGGGGGTATATTGGTGCAGTAACACCTATCCAACATTTAAGGTTTTACTATCTTCACTTAAGAATAAAGGACCTTTTATTCTTTCAAAATCTTCCCACATTCAAATCGATTATCTCCAAGACTTACAACTAAAGCCTTTCAAATTTCAATTTGCATATGCTGCGGTTTTGTTATACATAAATTTGATAAGTTATAAGTCATGAAAACATCAACTTCAGTATTAAATTCAAACTAATCATTTTATACTTTTACAACAAAAGAAATGTAACTTTTTCTTGTGAGAAAGTGTTTAAAGACATCAGATTACAATCTGAGGTCATACATACCTATTTCTATGTAATTTTGTGGTTTGGTGTTAACTTCAAAGTAACATTTGTGTATGTTGATTTGTATATAGATATATATTAATGTGTTTAGATTGTTTTTCTATTTAAAAATCTGCTGATAGCCAAAAGGTATCCTTATTCATTATAAGACCACACTCCTAAATCATAGTATTCCATTAGTAAATATACTGATATAAACTTTGTCCGTCATAGGTAAAATATTGCATATTGATCCTTGCATTTAAAAACTTAGTCCAAAGTCCATTCCTCAAATCCTTTTTCCAATCCTCTTATTATATTATTCAAACAGTCTTCACTCTTCATAATAAATAGTTACCATTACCGTCCCATTTATGCAAGTCAAATACAAAATTGAAAGAGCGTGTGTTGCATATATAAAAGACCTTTTACATTTTATCGAAAAAGATGCTTGTCAAAGATAATCATAAATATCTATGGAATAGACAAAAGGATAGGGACACTAGTTAAAAGTTAATTATTTCTATATTTGTACAAATTAACAACAAATAGAAGACAAGTGATTTTTGTTTGTATCTCTTAGCAAAATCATGTACACACCCTACCATTTTATAAATATGGACCATCCGAAACAGTTTTTGAATTCACATTTTTCAGGTAGACCTTTAAAAGACCAAACATTTGAGAGCTAGGGAAGTTTAAATACAGTATTGTCAAACACATCTGAAGTAAACTTCAGGCCTATAGTTTTTTCGT
Source organism: Mytilus californianus (assembly GCF_021869535.1). Taxonomy (NCBI): domain Eukaryota; kingdom Metazoa; phylum Mollusca; class Bivalvia; order Mytilida; family Mytilidae; genus Mytilus; species Mytilus californianus. Next base: position 42,583,298 of record NW_026262593.1, read on the forward strand.
TTGAATTGTTTTACATTTGTCATTTCGGGCCCTTTTATAGCTGACTATGTGGTATGGGATTTACTCATTGCTGAAGGCCGTACAGTGACCTATAGTTGTTAATTTCTGTGTCATTTGGTCTCTTGTGTAGAGTTGTCCCATTGGCAATCATACCACATCTTATTTTTACAATTAGCCTACATTAGTATCAGATAAATTATTGCATCCACATGTAAATTTTAGGTCTATAATTGCTTTTAGTTTGAATAAACATTACCTTTAACATTTAAGGTATGATAATGTAATGATAGTAAAAACAAAAATGTCAAAAGGTAGCAATACACCAATTGTATATTTAGTCCCAGTTGCGTGAAAATTGTAAAAGACTATCAAGACAAGCTTTAATTATGTCCCCGCCGTACCAGTGGGGGCATTAAGTTTTACCCTTGTCCGTCTATACGTACGTACGTCCCAAAATTGGTTTCCGTTCTCTAACTTGAGTTTGAGTGAAACTTATACACAATGCTTATTACCACAAAACACAGATCAAGTTTGAATTTATTTTTTTTTGTGGTGAGCATTTTGCATGTCCTTAAAAAAAAATTACACTCACCTTATGTTTTCAGCTAAAATCTTAATGAAGATACTATTCGCATTAAACGAATACAATCAAGTCTAAATTTCACCTTAAACTTGGCAACAAGTACAGAGTTCCACAAAAAAATGTCACCAAACATTTGTCAACTGATAGTGACAGTCTGATGTATAATAAATACAACATATATGGGAAACAGAGTTGTGATTGTTTGTAAAATATATCAACAAGTACTACAAATAGTTTAGTCTCCAAAGAGGATGTCATCTATTGTAACCAAAATATAAAATTGTTTTTCTAAGTGACAACTTAAAGCATTTTCACAGTAAAACATTTATAAAAGAGGCTTATAAACTTCCTTTTCACCTAGTTGGAAAATTGTGAAACTCTTACCTTATATGCAATATAAACATGTTTTAACTGCACAAGTTTCCGTCTTAAACAAATCCCTGCTAACTAAATATGGTACATATAATATGGTCTTTTCTTTAAAATTTCAATTGATTTTTAAATATTGACAGTAAGGTGTTTTTAGAAAAGAAATATGACTCATCTATAAAATGAAAACTAGGGAACAAGTGATATGGTAATCTGTCGAAAAAATCTCGTTACCTGAGGGGTTAAATTCAAATCTTGGCTACGGATGAGGAATTTGCAAGATCCCGGAGAAATACTACGAGAAATGTTTATTATATAAACAAGTGTCAACAACCTAAATAAGGATTAGTTTTACAAAACTAGTTCAACTTGCACTAGAAATAAGGAAATTTTTAAACAACTTATTAAACCACCAAAAGATAGCTTTTCTTTTTAAATGTTTAAGATAAAACTTATCATAGCAAGTTCAACTTGCAATAGAAATAAGGACATTTTTAAACAACTAATTAAACCACTAAATGATTGCTGTTGTTTATAAATATAAAGTAAAACTAATCGAAGTTTATTTAATTTCAACTTGCGACAGAGAAAGTCTCTTGAATATCTAAATATATAATTGAGAACGGAAACAGGGAATGCATCAAAGAGACAACAACCCAACCAAAGAGCAGAAAACAGCCCAAGGCCACCAATGGCTCTTCAACACAGCGAGAAAATCCTGCACCCGGAGGCGGGCTAAATATGTTCCTTTCCATTCTGTCTATAAACATTGTTTTTTTACTTGCATTTAAATAAAATTCTTCTTCTTAATATCACTTACTGTGCATCTGAAAATCAAAAATCAAGCTTTAATGATGCTTTACCCTAATTTACTTTCTCTCATGACTTGGCATCTGAAGTTTGAAGCTTTGAAAGATAGGGATAAACTGTTTACTATCTTCTTAACATTTTGATCTGTTTGCAGATCTAGAAAAACCTATTTTTAATTTTTAACTTGACACAGAGCCCAGTAATGACTGGACCACACCAAGTTACTGGGATGTTGTCATTGTCAAAAAGACTTGGTGTGAAGTTTTAGTTTATATTTCTTTAATTTGATTGTTCATGGTACTTTTTTCATTTTTCTGTGTGCCAGTCTTGTATTGACCTCTAATATTCCTTCAACCATACAGGTGTTTTAGCACTTATGTACAATGGTGTAAAAATGTAAGTGAATTTAAAAAAAAAGTCAAATTCAAACATGTACCAAAGTTGCACATCGAAATTAAAAATTCTTCACTTTCATTAAAGCTAGGTTACATGCCAATGTAATATGTTAAACCCTTTACTACTTGAACTTTTTTCATTCTGTATTTTAACGTTTGGTAATTGTCAAAAACACATTGTTAAATTATCATGTACATTTTTCATTCTGAACTTTAACATTCTGTAATTGTCAAAAATATATTGCTAAAATTTGTAACATGCCAATTTTGTCCACAGTAAAATACCTGAAGCAACTAGGGGGTAACTGTATTTTTAAAAGCCGTCAATCACAAATTACAATAGCCTAATTTTTCATTCATTCCATTGTAAAGTTGCCTACATAAGGGCAGCGTAAGATCATTCTACAGGGGTCTATAAAAACTGTTTAAATAAACGGAAGAGACTTAATCAATTTTATAAAATGTTAAAGAGCTTATATGAAGTATTAAAATTTTTAAATGACAATTCAAAATCAATTTGACCTTGCGACAAACATCAATAGATATATATTACCACTTAAAATCAATGTCACACCTACCAGTTTTAAAATAATTTGTTTTACCAACAAGTCTCCATCAATACTCTCCGATACTTGATTACGTAATTAATACACGTCTTTTGATAAATCCACCCACTATAAGACCTAATAAAATGCTACACCTCAAATGTCTCGAAGTGTTTGTGACTTGTCAAAAATGTGTGGGTTCTGATAAACAAATATGTACCCTTAATACATCAGATACTACTTCACACATATTTGACAGATCACTGATAAATAGTTTGTGTATAAAAGGTGGAAATGTTTCTCGATACTGTAAATTTCTGAGTAAAAATTCTTTGAATTAGGAAGATCTTAGGGACGCACCTTTCCTTGCATTAAATTAATTGGCCATGCCCCAATGTCAAGGAATGTGTACATTAAAGTATGATCCTTTTTCAGTATAGCATTTAAATTTACCATCTTTTTTTGGTGCAGTTTGTATTGCTTTTTTAGGTTTTCTGTGCATTGTTATGTGTGCTGTTGTCTTCCTTTTTTTCTTTTTGCCATGGGTGCTGTCTTTCTTTTCTTGACATGATTTTTTATTGGTCTCTTGGTAACTTCTTGCTTTTTAAAAATGGTTTTGAATTTTTCATTTATCAGATTGGTCCATGCCTCAAGTACATATGCATTTTATTTCTCCATTTAGTTGCCAAAACAGAAAATCCTGCAACAATTAACTCCAGTCAGGATATCATAACAGTGAACTCTTTGCAATTATTGTCAATTCCCAAATCAACAAATTTATATCAAATTTAGATAATGTGGGATGGGTCTGACAATAGATTTGACTTCCAATTGCATTACACATTGATGAGGATGTGGATGGGGGTTTACAGAATAGAGAATAATGAGCAAAAACTATAAAGAATAGAGAAAAATGGGCCAAAAAATTAGAGAATAGAGAATAATGAGGTGCTAAAATATAGAGAATAGAGAAAAATGGACAAAAAGTATAAAGAATAGAGAAAAATGGCCTAAAAAAATTACAGAATACAAAAATGAAGGACCCCCCCACCCCCATCCAGAATCTCATTGATGGTAAAAATGCGAATTACAAAACAGGTGATTATGCAAAGAAAATTCATAGCAGCTCTAGGTACATCAAAACATTTCTTTCCAAAGCTTTGCATAAGTAGGGATTCAGTTTGTTCTACTAAGGAGTTGTTTCCCCTGGCAAATTCTATAAAGCTATTATTTGAACTTTTGGGTGTTAAAAAAGTCGATTACATTTGCTTCTCATGATACCCTGATAAGTTCTTCTGTATCTCTGGTCCAATCAGAATGTTCTTTTTTATTGACAATGTTGCTACTTTAAGTTAAATTAGGACAAAGTCGAATCAATGATATTAAAAAAACTTAGTTTGTCTTACAATGTTAAAGAGCCTTTTGATTGGAGCAGTCATGAAAATATCCTGTATATATATATATATGAAACCCTGGGACATTAAGGGGAACTCAATTGTAATAGAAAGGAAAATTGTTGAAGCACACATTAAAATAAACTACAGGAAGTTAAGCCATTAGAATTTAGGAAATATCATAACAACAGCCATTTCCGACACAATTAATATTCTTACAAATGTAACCTCACATACCAAAGAGCTCCAATGTCAGTCACAAACTCCTGTATGGATGGTTTCCACAAAAGGAAGGTTCATTTTAAGAAATTAAATATGGGACATAAAACATAGTTAACATACCTGTATATCTATTATTTGTCAACTTCTTGTCACCAATTGTCATTCAGGACTGAACTTGTGGTTCTGTTTACATTATTTAAACTTCTTTCTGAAATAAAATAGGATTTTTTCTTAAATTGGTGAAATACATCATAAAATTTGCTTATTTATTGTTAAAAACTGTTTCAACAAATGATATCATTGTTTTGCTTTTGTTTGGGTTTTGTTTTAAGTTCCAGTAATCTTTCTTAGCATCCACAGGATTTTCCTGTTTTACCAAATATCATTTTCTTCATAATTATTTCAGCAAGGTGACTGAATTTTTCAAAAGGCTCTTTGGATTCTTGATGTGTAAAAACTGAAGACTTTACAAAGTCCTGAATTTCAGGAATGTTCAATGAGGAATATCCTAATAAAAATAAAAAGATGTGGTATGGTTGCTAATGAGACAACTATCAACCAGAGATCTAAATGATGTAGAAGTTAGCAACTACATGTCACCATACAGCCTTCAAAATGAGCAAAACCTATACCACATAGTAAGCTATAAAAGGCCCTAACGAAATAATTGAATTCAAGTGAGAGAACATAATGCCTTTTTCAATATTCCCCATACCATTTTCCTTTTCTAATTCCTATTTTCGGCATTTCCCATTGCATTACAGTGAAAAACAATTGCAATGAAATTTCTTTATTTATTTTTTTTGGTATGTGTACTATTTTAAAACACACAGCATGCAGACATTTGTGTGTGAATAAATATTTTGCAATTTTTATGATTTTCCATAATTCAAATGTAAAATGAAAAATATCACATTCAGGAAAACACTGTTACTTAAAAAATAACCAGCAGTTGACATCTTTCAAAAAGTCTGAATAACATCTAATTTTTGACAACTACACTAACAAATTTGTACAATGTATTTGATGTATCATTCCTTGTAACCACAAAATCTACCCCTATTATTTAATCCTGTGACGGTCAAGTATCTCCTTAAAGGATAAAACCCTATTCTATTTCTATTTATCTCTCTTGAAAAACTACTTGTAAATACCTTAATCTGTCAAGTTGTAATCTCAATTACACTGTCATCAGCCCTTTGTAAATACTGTGAAGAGGGCAATAAAATACTCTAATGTTGAACAATTTTAATTATCGCCCTCTCTAGATAATGAGATATATATGAAGGTCTTATGTGAGTACTGTGTCATTGTCGGTCAATTTTAAGTTCATTTAAAGGTCTTAAAATGCAACAATGTATTTATTCTGTAGGTTTCTTAATTTTGAGACCTATGTATCATTCTAAATCATTGTAGACAAATGATCTTATTATTTCTTTTCTTTACTTTATAGTTGAACTGCAAACTCAAGAATTTCTGTGAGAATGTGACATTTTAACCATAATGATTTGAACCTTGGCCTCTGTACAATTAACAAAACAAGGAAAAATAAAATAACAGAATTCATCTATTGAAGTTCAAATATTCAAGGATAGCAATACATGTATAGACATAACTTTTTAAACTCTGTTGCAAGTTGAGTAATATTATCCAAAAATGAACCCCTTTCATGATTTTTTTTAAGGTAAACAAATCATTGAAATCATTGAAATTGAAGCAAAAACTTTCAAATTGCAAGACAAAAGTTTCTTCAGATTTCCAAATCAAGCCTGTTCACTATATCCTAAATCAGCACCATGATTGTTTAAGATTTTCTAATTAGTATATAAATCATCTAAATAGATTTGCATTTATTACAGTTTTTAATTCATTAGATATAGCAACTTCAACTCAACTTTAACAGATTTGTTTAACACAATGTGCTATGGATTATTTTGAATAATTACCCTTTTAAGGTCAATACTAATAAATCTAAATGATGAACCAGATCTTAGACAACCGATTCATTATCTATTTAAAACTGAATATGCCAGAATCCAATCTTAAAGAATGCAAATTAAAATCTAATTCATTTTGTAGAAATCAATCTTAGCTTGAGATAAAGATGATGAATTCTTATTCACTGTAGATTATAGATTGATGTGTCTATGAGAATCCCTGAGGAAATCATAACAGAAGTAAATATCGGATTAAGTCTTATTTCATAGGATCAGCACAGTTAGGAAACAGTAAAACATATCACTTTCCTCAACCTAAGGTTATATATCATTAGTACATTTTTTTTTATGGAACAAATCAAAGCAAAATATTAAGCCTTTTTGTGATGACAATTAACAGAATGAATTCAGATACGCAGTGGACATGGTGGATGGATAAAATATATTGGCAAAACCTTTTGGAATTTTTGGTCTTGAATGCTCTACAACTTAGTACGTTATTTGGGCTTTTCTAACTTTTTTTATTCAAGCGTCACTGATAAGTCTTTTGCGTCTGCATACAAAATTGTAATCCTGGTATCTATGATGAGTTTTAATACCTATAAGTATTTTTTTCATACAGTCATTTTGAGAATTATAATTAATGTATATATATTATACAATTTGAAGGCAGCTCTTTCACTTGCAAAGAGAGCTGAATTAGTAAAAATGACTTTTAGTTTGAATCTTGAGGTTTATACTGTTAATTTCCGTGGAGTAACTCTGGTTATCAAAATCAAATTTCATCATGTGAACAATAATCTTTTATCGTCTTCAACTGGTATTTAACTTTTCTAGTCATTTAGTATACTTGATTCCATTTATAAGTATCAGCCTCTGAAAATCCTGTCTATCATTCATTCATTCATGATTGATTGTTGGTGTTTAAAGCCACTTTGATCACTGTTGACTATATTGTGTCGGTAAGTTTTTTATTGGTGGAAGAAGCCGAAGTGCCCAGAGAGAACCACTGACCTTCAGCAGGAAAACTGACAATTCCTAATCAATTAAAATTTGAGTCGTACACGCCTTCCATGTGCAGGGTTCGAAATTACAACCTCAGTGTTGACAGGCTAGTGATACAGTAGTTCCGACTACTTGGACCACTCGGCCATCGAGACCCCTATAAATAATTTATGGTAATTAACTGCCTTACTAGGAAGTTCTTCAAACTTTTCTACTCAAAAATACAAAATATGAGTAAGTATCAGAATAACTCATAACAAATAAAAGACAAATTCAAACTTTATCACCAAAAAAATATGAAATACAAGACTTGAATATAGAATGTAAAAACCTTACAGGAGAACAAACATTGAGTATAATATTAGTCCTCTAATACAATGTAATACAGTAAATATATTAAAAAGATTTATTGCGAACCCAATGAAAGTTTTCCACAGTGCCATCTCTATCTTGACCAGGTATTTAAACTTTTGCAGGTTCACCTGTCCTATTGAATAAATACAATAGCTATTGTTCTCTGTGTAGTTTATTCACTGGGACCTTTAAATTTCTTCTAAGAGAAATCTATCATTCATTGATTAAATTACCTTGAGTAAAATAAAATTCTTATATATAAACAAAAATACTTTTTTTATACTCATTAATTGCGTGTGATGATGTATTTATTCAATATTAATAATATATTTTCATTCAGTTTAATATAAACATTGATTCAATCATAAAAATTTGATTTCTAACAAAAGTTTTATCAATGTTCCTATTGAAATTTGATTTTTTTTTTGTTTAGTTATAGAATACATTTAAGATCTTAATTTGAAACATCATTATTTTCAAGTTCTTATTCATGTCAAACAATTTTTTTTTTAAAAGGAACAATGTTGAAAGTTTTGTCAGAAATCAACTTTTTATGATTGAATCCATGTTTATATTAAACTGAATGAAAATATATTATTAATATTGAATAACTACATCATCACACGCAGTTAATGAATATAAAAACAGTATTTTTGTCTATATATAAGAATTTTTTTTTACTCAGGTAATTTAATCAATGAATGATAGATTTCTCTTAGAAGAAATTTAAAGGTCCCAGAGAATAAACTACACAGAGAACAATAGCTATTGTATTTATTCAATAGGACAGGTGAACTTGCAAAAGTTTAAATACCTGGTCAAGATAGAGATGGCACTGTGGAAAACTTTCATTGGGTTCGCAATAAATGAAAACAAATATGAATATAAGTCCTTTAACTTGAAGATGACAAGTCCTATCTTCTGAGTAAATTCTAACAATAAATCCAAATATCTTCAAAACAAACAAATCTACAGTCCAAAGTGAATTAAAATCCAATCAATCAGTCCCCTATCTGTGTAAATAGATAGCAGAGCAGGTTTATCAAAGTACTGTCAATACTATGTGAACTGATTATACCAATATTGTGGTAACTTAATGATGTTTGTATAACGGACTTGTTGTATAAAATAAATACTCAGTTTGTTTGTTTTACAAGTGACAGACGGAAGACTGGGAAATTCCTTAACATAAAAATTATGAAAGTTACCTTTACAATAGACATGATAGATGTATAAAGCTTTATATATATCCTGTATAAGATCAGAGAGAATGGTCCAAAACTAGTTCATGGTCGTTTTGATTTCAACCTATTTTTATGAATTAAGATGGATCTTGACTATAAAATACCAGAATGCTAATCAATTTTTGAAGAAAGGGAACAAGTTGTTTTGTAATTAATCGGTATAATACACATTCAAATTTACATATATTTCACTTGTAACATAATTTAAAGTTGAACCTGGCAAATATTGTACGTATTGTATCAATCAGTGTATTCATCCTGACATAAGCTCTGAAATAAAAGTGTAAAATAGTCATGGGAAAAACAGATTTTATAAGTCATGAATCTTAACTGCAGGATTAACATTTAATACTTCTAGGTTGAAGGTGGGTTGCATATATGTCAGAATAAAATTGAATAGCTGTACTTAGTGTCTTATTTGTTGTTGGGATGTATAAGTACCCTGCCATGTCAGGTCTGTGTTTTTGTTAGATGTATTTCTGCTTTATATCGATGTGATGAGTTAAGCCATTTTCAAATATTTTTTATAGTTTGTTCTTATGTTGTACTGTTACAACACTGTCCCAGGTTAGGGAAAGGGTTGGTTCCTTCAAACTAGTTCAACCACGCGACATTCTGTACGTGCCTGTCCCAAGTCAGGAGCCTGTAATTCATTGGTTGTCTTTTGTTGCTGTATACCATATCCGTTTTTCATTCATTATTTTGTACATAAATCAGGCCGTTAGTTTTCTCGTTTGAATTGTTTTACATTTGTCATTTCGGGGCCTTTCGTAGCTGACTATGCAGTATGGATTTTGCTCATTGTTGAAGGCCTTACGGTGACATATAGTTGTTAACATCGATGTCATTTGGTCTCTGGTGGAGAGTTGTCTCATTGGCAATTATACCACATCTTTTTATTCTTATATAAGACAGGCAATTATACCACATCTTTTTATTCTTATATAAGACATACAGAATATAAGTTTACAGTTGATACAATTTAACTAATGAAAATAACTCTTTATAAATTTGGTTTGTCCAAAGTGCTTCTCTGAATTTAACTTTATCACTTAACGTCATCATCAAACCAACAAATTTGAAAGCCAAGGGTGTATTAATACCGGAAAAAGTGAGGAGCTATATGACTAAGGTAACCTTTGCCTCTGGGAGTAGGATATTTAGATACCTTAATCATTTCTAAATGTATAAAAAGAGAATCTTAGAAAGGTATGTTACAAACCATGTCAGTATTAAAGCACTGACTAATGAGCTAATGATTTATATAAAGCTTCAAACAACAATAAATTTATTGAAAATATCAAGTTAAAACAAGCATTCTGTGAGTATTGCCTGGCAATACATAGCCCCCTACCAGTTAAAAATTCATTGTACTGGAACAAAATGCTAACTTGATCTATAACTTGTCATGGTGTAAATTATATAATAAATATCAAGTCAATATCTTCAAGCATGACGAAAAATAATGAGGAAAATTGATTTATTTGAGTGAATTTTCTAAGTCCACGGACCATAACTCTGCACAAAATCATTAGACCTGAACAAAATCAAACTTGATCAGTAACTTGTCATGATAAAACTATATACTAATTATCAAATCAATATCTTCAAGCATGACGAAAAAAAGTGAGGAAAACTGATTATTTGAGTGAATTTTCTAAGTCCAAAGACCATAACTCTGCACTAAATCATTAGACCTGAACAAAATTAGAACTTGATCTGTAACTTGTCATGATAAAACTATATATCAATCATCAAATCAATATCTTCAAGCATGACAAAAAAAAGGGCGGAAAACTATCATTTGAGTGAATTTTCTAAGTTCAAGGACCATAATTCTGCACAAAATCGTCAGACCAGAACAAAATTCGAACTTGATCTGTAACTGTCATGATTAAACAATACACCAAATATCAAATCAATATCTTCAAGCACGAAGAAAAAAAGTGTGGAAAACTGATTTGCCGGACTGACGGATGGACAGACAGATGGACGGAGTGCAAACCTAAAGTCCCCTTCGACTTCGTCAGTAGGGGACTAAAAAGCAAAATTTCACAACATACCCAATATACCTAAGTCTTCTACATTATATAACTAAACACAAAGTTTTATAATGTATGATCCTTTAATTATCCCATTTAAACATTAGTCCTTATCATCATAATTAATATTAATGAGGTCTATATAGATTAACAAGGGCTCAAGTCTATTGAAATATTGAAAGATTCTAATAGCAGATGTAATAAAATACTTCTTTTGAACCCCTCCTCTATTGATGGAATAGGTAATAGGTAACATAAAAGGGGTTCAAAGATCAAATGAAAAAAAGCCTTGATCTAATGTCCAGTGGCCAATATTAAATTTTAAGTCCCCAGGTGACTGGATCCAAAATTTTTAAGCTAGAGTTTCATGTTGAAAAATGATGGTTTACAGCCAAATTTTCATAGCATTTTTATGTGATTCATCCTTTTTGAAGAATGAGGGTGTTCTAGGAACCCCCTCTTGATCTACCAGATTCATCAAGCACTTAGTTTTGCTGTATTAGTACTGTCACACTTCCAAAAGCAATACACATCCTCCTTTATTTATTCTCTTTTCTATATCAATCTACAACAAGTGTCTCTATAATGGTTTATAAATATTACTTTTATTTGTACAGCATACCCAGATCATGAGATGGTCCGCAACCCAAATCTTACAGCATTGTTAACTAATGCTTCTCACTTAAAACAGGATCATTTTAAAGATTTCTAGATATCTATACCCATAGATCTATAACCTTTCTATGCTATATAAAGGCAACAGTAGTATACCGCTGTTCGAAATTCATAAATCGATTGAGAAAAAACAAATCCGGGTTACAAACTAAAACTGAGGGAAACACATCAAATATAAGAGGAGAACAAAGACACAACAGAAACACTAAAATGCAACACACACAGAAATGATCTTTAAGATAACAATAGCCATTTTCCTTACTTGGTACAGGACAAATTTTAAGAAAAAATGGTGGGTTGAACCTGGTTTTGTGGCTAGCCAAACCTCCCTCTTTAATGGCAATGTTAAATATAACACTAAAATGACAACATTACATGACAAGACTACAATTATACAAATAAATGGAAGAACATACAGGACAGAGAAACACACAAATAAACAATACAATAGAACATTACGATAAGCTAATAGTTATCAAAGGTGCCAGGCCTAAAAAGGAAGAGCATTGATGACCCAATATTCCAAAAAGTTGTGCCAAATACAGCTAGGTTATCTGCCTGGGATAAGAAAATATTTAGTATACCATAGAACACATACTACCCTTCCATTAAGTTATAATTTCCCTGCTTTGTTTATTTCATATCTTTTTTTATGTCTTGTCTACAGAAGAAAGATACATCTATGCACACTTAGACATTACAAAATTAATGTAAAAATTTTAATTTGAGCACAAATTCCTGTTGAAAGTATGATAACTATATTATACCTTGAACTTTAGTAATTACTTCTGCTACAAATAAACCAAAATTATCATAGCAAAACTCAGCACATTTAATTAACAACAGGTAATTTAAGTCCACATAGGAGTTTAAGCAAAACTGTAATTATAAGGGGAATTCCTTGAAACAGATATTTTACAATCCCTATACATATCAATGGAACCTTACTATAGACAGCAATGCACTCTTGACCTTAGACAGATAAGATACAACAAAGAATTATTGATTGTTATCTCAAGGCTAATTACCATAAAATATCTAAATACCAACACCAATGTCAGCACAGCAGAACACCCAACAGATGTATTATGTTAACTCTGACATGGTCAATATAGTGCACCATACAGTTAGCTTTCTCCTCATTTCAACCTTGACACAATCAGTAAACATATCATAGAAATATAACCACCAAACAGTGCTAACTTCAAGGTTCAAGCAAAAAAATATCATTTTTTTCCTACAAGACATAGACATCTAAAGGTATTAGCTCTTCTGCAGACGGTTCAAATTTCATGTTTCAAAAGTATCAAAAGAATTTAAAATGCCATCCTGCAGAGCTGTCTAAAAAATATAACAGGTAATTCTTACAGTCAGCTTTAACTGTACATTGTAAAAGATAGACTAACCACAATGAAATTTATAGGAAATACTTTTAAGATCTATGAATCTGAAGTTGTATATATATATATATACTATAAATCAAATCAAATCAAATCAAATAATTTATTGGTGTAAAATCCAAATAATGGATTGTTACCAAGACATACATGACATACAAATGACAAACATACAAAATTGGAAGTTAACAATCATTCAAAGTATATCATATATTTAGATACTTTCAAGGAGGTGATACTTTTTTTTCTATATGAATACTGCATTAGTTTTATTTGTAAACCTTTATTTGTATAGTAAAATGGCTGATTGTAGGATAAAAAATCTAATTTTTACTGGTTGAAAAAAGTAAATGTTCAAAGCAATTGTTCTGACTTTACTAGTTCATTATATGCTTGATTAAATAGTATTTTTACAGGTTGTGAATGTAAAGCATGAGTATGTCTGTTGGAATAAATGTCCCCAAAAACTAAAGAGGTTAAGTGTAGTGATACAAAGCAAACTATTAGCAATAATGTTAATGGCCATTACTGGTTATAAATGTGAGGTGATACACAAATTGCACATTTGGGCCTAGATTATATATTTCCAGTTGACAAAATAACATTCAAAGTAAAACAACCATTTTCTGATTGCTGTATTAGTAGTGTCGAACCCTTTTTATTGTAATTTGTAGCTAAATGTTAAACAATAAATACTGTATTTGTTGTTAATTTTGCAGGTTGTAAAATGTGTTAGATTCTATCATCATACATCCTTCAAATCTGTTGAAAGATGACAATGTTTTAACTTTCAGACTTAATTTCTAATTTCACAGTTCCCCTCTCTTAAACTCAGGCATCTGTCATTTTCAACAGGTTAACTAATTAATTTCTGCCTTTCATATCAGCATGCTTTTAAGCTACATCATATTTCCTATTGTTAAAAATTACAGCATAGTATTGATTCATATTGAAATTAATATCATCTACTTTTCAAAAATCAATTTTGACACAACTGCAACAATTATTGCTAACGAGACATGGAAATCAACATCCCTGCTTGTCCTAATTAAAACTTGTCAATAATTTATTAATAATTTGTATCCATAACTTACATCCTTTTCAAGCAAAACAAGTGCAGCATATCCAAACATTGATTTTTTTTTTCTCTTCTGTAACTTTTCACATATAAATGTCAAAGTGATAAAGTGAACGAAAATAGGGTTAAAAACAGAGTACAAAATACTACGGAAATACATCTTTTTCAGATTTTTAAAAAAGTTTTAAGTTCTAAAAGAATCTCATTCAGTAAATTGATATTCTTTTTCACAGCAGTATAGAAATTTAATCACATGAAAGTCATTAGTAATATAAGTATAATCAGTGTGTGGTCCAGTTGTAGTATATCTGATATATATTCTGTTTCATTCTGTTGATAATTATCAGGTCTTAGTTGTTTCACTTTTTGTTTTCTGCACATGCCTTTGGTAGTAATGAAAGAAATAATATCAATTGTTGAAAACCATATGCTAATCTCTGGTTATCTTTGTTTTTTTTCTGTCACTGGGTTGCTGTCTAATTGATGTATATCCCATACCTCCTTTTATCTATATGGTTCCAGTTTGAATAACAGATAGAATTTTAACCTGTAAACATCTTCTTGTCTAGTCTAGTTGGCAATGATGCCACATCTACTTATGTCATATTTGATCAAACATTGGGGACAGCAAGTATAGAACATTAAACTTAACCAGGTGTCAGTTCTCAGCCCTAACAACCCTGAGCTCACTTCAACCACCTTCTTATGTATTTTTTAAAACCCCCTTATCCAAGAATTTAAAATTTTGAGTTTCAAATTGGACTGCACCTTATATGATTTGAAAATAAACTAAACCTAAGTCTTAACTTCAAGTTTTCAAAACAAACTTATTTTTCCACTCTAGTTGGTTGAAGTTTCTGTAAAAATTTTGAAAATATTATGTCTTTACAACAGAGTGTCTCATACAACTAGTAATTACTGTTTATGAATGACATTACCCCCTTGATACAGCATGCAGTAATTACATGCTTAGGATGTAACAATAATCATTTATAACACTGTTTTTGTTGTTTACCAATTATCACCCTTGTATCTAGTCATTATCACAGGGAGATATCTATGTGTGATAAAATTCTCCCAAGAGGGAGGCTAAGAAAAATATGAGAAATTGCTATAGACAGAAATTATCTTAATATAAAAATAAACTCATAAGGTGCAGTAGAAAAAGGCCTAAATTCTGACTTTCTTTTTCATAATTATAAAAAAAACAGTGGAAAATAAATTAATTCAATTCATTATGAATGCCTAAATGTATTCAAGAGGAAATACATGGACATCTATGTGTTCCAGTATAAAATCAATCCGGACTTGAAAAATGTTTGAAAGATGACCCAAATAAAAAAAAAGTAAGAAAAGAGCCAAAACACAAGTACTGTAAATACAAACATGTCCTAACTGTCACTGGTTTGATCTACTCTCTCAGGTGAGTGACTGCAAAAAGTAAAATAACAAAATACCGAACTCCAAGGAAAATTCAAAACGGAAAGTCCTTCATTAAATGGCAAAATCAAAGTTCGAACACACCAAACAAATGGAAAACAACTGTCATATTCCTGACTTGGTACAGACATTTCCTTATGTTGAAAATGGTGGATTAAAACTGGTTTTATAGCTAGCTAAACCTCTCACAAAAGACCTCCTCTTATCAGGTCTTACGATTTTATAACAATCAAATAGTCAACTTTTCCAAACACACAAAAATAACATGTCATATATTTGTACCCATTCTTTTTAAAAATGATTCCAAAAA
This sequence comes from Mytilus californianus, assembly GCF_021869535.1. NCBI lineage: Eukaryota > Metazoa > Mollusca > Bivalvia > Mytilida > Mytilidae > Mytilus > Mytilus californianus. The sequence goes on from NW_026262593.1 coordinate 42,599,098, forward strand.
GGAAAAAAAAATAAGAGAACTGTTTACCTATACTATCCTATGCTTACTTTATAAATCAATTTGGTGTGGGCTGTCTGATGAATAAGATACAGGGATATATTGGTACTATTGTTATCAGACGTGATTTTAGTAAACGTTGTCCTATTTCTTGTCAACAAACACAAACATGTGATTGGTCCAAAAATATCTATCTATTATTAAAAAGACTATTTATTAAAATTGAGTACTAAAGAGGCATTAAAAATCTACAAAAAATATATCTTATTTCACCCCAGGTGTCAAAGTGTCACAAAAAATAAAATAAAAGTTAAATTATGTCAACGTGGAACAAATTGAAGGCTGGGACATCAATTCAACAATTATAACAATTCACACATACTAATTTTCATCAAACATACATAATTTTCCCCACCAAACTATATACTTATATTCAAATTAATGTCACAAACATGATATTAAAGGGTATACTTATGTGTAATTCTAGTCAGGTTTACACGTAATAATACAATGGGTCATAGGAAAAAAGTTGAATTATTACTCTTTGAAAATTTTATACCATTGCCCTTAGATTTAACCTACGTGGTTTGTATTGTACGTTACATGTATTAATGTGTGAAAGAAGATCTCAGTATCATCAGATTCCCGTGAACCAACAATTACTTAATATGATGAGAATGTTTGTAAACAACTAAATTAAAGGTATAAATTCATCTTACAGATGTCTATGCAAATGTGCAGACTTTTGTTATGTGACACAAACATGAATAGCATAAAGCACATATGAAAAATATATATCTCAAACATCCAAAGCTCGATCTAAAGCTTCAAAACACTGGTTAAATAAGTGAAAGAGAGAGAATAAAAATAAGTTTACTCTAGATGTTTATTAAATAAAATTGAGAATGGAAATGGGGAATGTGTCAAAAAGACAACAACCTGACCAAAGAGCACAAAACAGCCGAAGGCTACTAATGGGTCTTCAACACAGTGAGGAAATCCCGCACCCGGAGGCGGGCTTCAGCTGGCCCCTAAACAAAAATGTGTACTTGTTCAGTGAAAATGGACGTCACACTATACTCCTAAACATATAAATGAACTAAAATTAAAAATCATACAAGACTAACAAAGGCCAAAGGCTCCTGACTTGGGACAGGTGCAAAAATGCGGTGGTGTTAAACATGTTTTGTGAGATCTTAACCCTCCCCCTATACCTCTAGCCAAAGTAGAATAAACAAACACACAGCAATACGCACAGTAAAACTCAGTTTAAAAGAAGTTCAAGTCCGATGTCAAAATAGGAAACAAAAGAAACTAAGCAAAATGACAATGATACATAAACAACAACAGACTACTAGCAGTTACTGACATGCCAGCTCCAGACCTCAATTAAACTGACTGAAAGATTATGTCTTCATCATATGAAAATAATGACTGTTAAGGTGATAGGAAGTGGACTTGCTAAAGGACTGTTAAGGTCGTAGGAGCTGGACTTGCTAAAGGACTGTTAAGGTCGTAGGAGCTGGACTTGCTAAAGGACTGTTAAGGTCGTAGGAGCTGGACTTGCTAAAGGACTGTTAAGGTCGTAGGAGCTGGACTTGCTATAGGACTGTAAAGGTGAAAGGAGCTAGACTTGCTAAAGGACTGTTAAGGTTGTAGGAGCATCGTTGGCAAAACTGACTATTGTTTATCAATAGTATGTATAGGCTTATCATCAGTATGATAGGGGTTTGAAACTTACTAATGTCACTTGCAAAAATAAATGCAAAAGTGCACTGGTATTCATATTTCAAATATGGACTGGAATTTCATATCTAATTTTGTTGTAGACATTGTTTGAAATTCATATGCCTTTATCTTCACTGATGAAAAACAGATGTGTCTTTTTCTCTTTATACTTTATGAGAAGACTTACTACACCTCAATTTTATCTGATAACTGCATTTTTCTGCATACAAATGATTGAAGTGCAAAACATTCCAAATATGCCCCAAAAAATTATTAAAACAGAGATGTTATTTTGGTTAATAAAAGTTCTGTGGGTCTTAGCTAGTACATGGTCATTTATTCTGTAAACCTTTCAATAATTCTAAGATTATTATGTGAGATTCCTAAATCAAATTTATATGCTGGTAAAGGGAAAATAATATATGTGAAAGTAAAGGCTAAAGATTGCTAATGTTTTGTCAATATAAAAATAAGGAGATAATGAGACATATATCACCGAAGTCAAAAAGCAACTATCGGTCTCTGCACGGCCTTCAAAAATGAGCAAAACTCCTACTGTAGTCTTTCATTAAAACTTTGCTTAAAATAAAGCATATATAATCAAAATGTCTCAAATTTATAGATATATATCATATTTCAAATTTTGTTAGTTCAGCCTCTTTGTTCTATATGAAAAGGTACAACCTTGTACATACCAAGCAATGTACAGGTAGTATAATTTTTAGATGATGAAAATCATTTCTTTTTACTTTGTAAACATCTATAATACCAGTGAGGACCAAGATAATATCCCAAAAATATAAAACTCTGTCAGTCATGGTTTTCATCAAGCAGTCATAAGAACTGAGAAAACAAGTCCTCAAATCGGTTTCTGTAGATATATATTTTTGTATTGCATAATGTATAGTGTATATCTATATTTTATCTGTGATCTGTTTATTTTTATTCGGTACTATATGTGTCAGTGCTTTGCTTGTTTGCATTAATAAAGTTATCATTTTGTTGGTATTTAGACTTGTTCATAGCTCAATGGTTAACATAAGATTTTAATTCAATTTAAATCTCGTAGATTTGAATATATTCCATTTGACCATTTAAAGGAAGGTTCTCCATATATTCGCATCAAAGTTTAAGACATCTGTATTAAAGGGTCAAAGTATTATAGAGGAAAATGCTACAAGTTATCTATTGATTATCTGTCATAGATTTAAGAAGATATGGTATGAGTGCCAATGAGACAACTCTCCATCCAAGTAACAATTAATAAAAGTAAACCATTATAGGTCTTCAACATGGAGCCTTAATTGGCTCACACCGCACAGCAAGCTATAAAGGGCCCCAAAAATACTAATGTAAAACCATTCAAACGGGAAAACCAACAGTCTAATCTATATAAAAAACGAGAAACGAGAAACACTTATGAACCACATCAACAAACAACAACTACTGAACATCAAATTCCTGACTTAGAACAGGTGCAAACAAATGCAGCGGGTTTATGAATGTATGATGACATACCATATCCTTTCTTTAATTTCCATTCTATCTTATTTTACATACAATTTTCTTTTTTTAACTTGTTATTTCAAATCAAGCCCAAAACACTATATTTCTAGTGGGCTGTTTATATGAATTAATCTACCCCATCTTTCTCCATTGGCAAAAAATTTGAAAATTTAACTGCTAATTGGTTAACAACCATTTGAATGATATTTTAGGTAGCGGATGCTTTTCAGCCATTTCCAAAAACTGGCCTTAAGGGCTGTAAAAAAATATCATGACCTTAAACTGCAAATGCACTTCAGCACCAAGACTTACTTTTTCTGTGCTTACAAATTGTATTAATAAGAAAATCAGCACCACTAAATTTCATGATCAATATTTAAAACTTACCTGCATGACAGTATTCCTCTGTTCTATGAGATATAGTACTCCATCATACAATTCAAATATATTTACTTAGGGCCAACAGAATACACTTGTAGGTCAACTAACAAACAAATATCATAAATCCATTGTTGTGTTATATTGTCCACCTGTGATGGTTACCTGAAATAAATGACAGGTAGTGTTTAAAGCCTCCAGGTAAATAAACTATAATTCACATCAATGTTAAATTCAAATGTATGGTTCCGTTTTATTCAAGTGATTATAATAAAATTCTTGCCACTCTCAATAAACTTTAATGTATTGATGCTAATAAACAAAAGTATAAGGGATGTTTGTTTTTGTAGTGAATTTTAAAAATGACCTAAAAGAATCATTGTATTCTCATTTTCTTCAGTGTTTTAAATGTAATATGTCATTTTGTCTATTTATTTTTATGGGATTAGAAATTTCTTATTCTTATGTCAACATACTGAACAAATTCCACACAGGATAAAAATATTTAATCCCATCAATGGACATATGATTTATAGCTTTAAGCAGCTTATAAGAAATTCAAATAAGGGAGACAACTTTTGTTATGCAATGTGGTTGTTCATTAGAATTATCTCTCTTTTAAATGTTTGGATGTGACATTTCATGCTGTTATTAAAAAATTTAAAAATATTTTTTGTGAATATCAAAATTATAAACAAAATGAAAGCAAACCTGAAGAAAAGGTATACATCAAATTTTATCATCTCCTCCTAAAACTACTTTCATCTAATATCTTATTATTTTTCTGCACTTTCATAACATTTCCTTTGAACTGTTATCATATTTCCTTTTTAAAACATATTTTTATTTCAACATGCTTGCTATTTTTGTGCTTGTACATCTGTGTAATGTATGTGGAGCAATAAAACATTACAGTAAGTTATCAGGTCAATCTTTGCTAATTGCATCAATACACAGTATATCACCTAATCATCTAACAAGTATAAACACTTCTGTACATCAGGGTAGTCTGGTTGTCTGGAATATGATAAGACACATTGCTGATTGATCTCTTGCATCTTTTTTACAAATACATTTAAAGTTACTTTCAAATTGATAAATTGTGTGCACAGATCTGTAGATTCATTTGATTTCATGTCTTGATGTTATTGCTTGGTATATCATTTGGATATATAACTATAAATAACCGCAAGCTACTGTAAATATTGATATTTTAATGAGATGGATGGCTATTTAATGTCCAGTGGCAAATTAAATGCATATTCAGGACAAGAATATCATGATGTGATCTGAATATAGAACCTGCTTTGTACTGCGTACTAGACAGGCAGGTTGAGCTAGTACTAGGTTACTGTCTGCAAAAAGACATATCACAATGCCCATACACATTATTCTGACTCCAACCAACCAGTCTTTGCTCTTACTTCTATATATATATGCTGTTTGCATAGTGGAAAAGAAACAAATACAAATTTTCAAGTTTGCCAGATCAAAGCCATGAGCTCCTGCACTGGAGGTGAGCATGCTACCAAGACTTTACCAAGATGGTTTTTATGTTATTCTTAGTTTAAAAAAATTGAATTTAATTATACATTTTATAATACTTAATTAACATGTCGTTCGTCTTCATTGGTCAAAGGTCAATTGTGATGTCAAATTATCTATGTCCTCTGATTTCTCTATCCTGAAATCACAAAAAGCCCATAGATGACTCGTAGTCAAAAGAAGATCTTTATGCAGATCATTGAAAAAGAACAAAAAGGTTTGCCTATACACTTGCATATTGTCTAAAATCATTTGAAAAACAAATTCCTTTACCAATCTTGTGTGCATTACTCTCGACAGATAAAATCAAATATTTTTAAAAATGCTCGACAAGCCTCATCTTTTAAATTTGAAAAGTTAACTGCGATGACTTGAGAAGAGAAATATCATATTACACTCCATGCAGTGGTAGAATGATAGAATATTCATAACACATAACCTGTATGTCATGCTTGGGGTCCCCATATTATATACTCTGTATTACATACAGTTTATAATAACTTTATTGCATACTTTTGCAATTTTATAACAACTCAGTTTTGAAAATAAGTGAAAGTAAAAGAAACGTTATTGACAGCTGTATGTGGAACCTATAATTGCTTAAATCTACCTCATATTGACTCCATTGGATAGTTGTCTCATTTGGCAATCAAACCACATCCTTAATTTATATGGACCTTGGTGATCGTGATACAGCATATGATATTAGTTTTGTCATGTTTTCAGTTCTTTATATGCTATGCAGACAAACTCATATGGTCATATCTGTCAATGTGTTGAAAATAAATGTCATACATGTATTTAATACTACTGTCAAAGAGTACATATGCTAATTGCATTGCACTGCAACTATACTTAGCAAAATATCCAGACACTAAAAACTACTGTGGAAAAACTATATTTTGGTCAATAAAATTTGTAAAAGTAACAACTATATCACAACTAAAACTTTCTGCTGATAGTATTTTCTGACACTATGCCAAAATCAAAATAATATGAAAATTTAATGAGTACATGGAGTACATGTAAAACATTTTCATGCCACAAAGGGCAACTGGATCTCAATCTGTTTCCATATTCCCATTTTTTAAAAGAACTTTGTTAAAATTTCCTATGTCTGATTCATGCTTCATAATCCATTGCTGTTCTATTTATATTCAGGGTTCAAAGAGACTTCTATTTGCATTTTAGAAAATATTCAATGAAACATAATGTGTTGCTACTGTTTAATAGTATACTGCACAGAATTTCAAAGAAACATATACACTTAAGAAATATTTGCATGAAACATACAGCTATTTAAATCTTACCTTAATTGATTACAATACATCCTAGTTTCTTCCATTCAAACTTGTTTCTGATGTAGATTTCATCTTTGTAATAGATTTCACAGCCTGTTGTGATGCTGATTTCTCTTATCTGTTTCAGATGAGTTTCAGCTGTTCTGTAAATTTACAAGTTATCTTTTAATTTAATTAACAACTATTCTTCAATTTTCATATGATATTAATTAGATACTCCTCACAAAGTTAAGTAAATATATGTATACATTGACAACCATCACTTCTTTATAATTACAAGTTAATAAGTTTAAACAGAAAGAAAACAATAACATTATTATGTCTGCAGATTAAATTACCTACCAGCTAAAATATTTGTATTTCATTTCTAGGTTAATTTCATGCTAGAAATTGATGAACATTGAATAAACAAAAGGAGAATGACTCAATCCAGGTGTTTTTAGAAACTGCTAAAGAAAGATGTATACATACATTGTATATGTAATTCTTATTAGAGAACTCTTGATATCTCACATTTGTAATGATATATATATATACATTAGAAATCTAATTCAATCAAATCATTTCTATCATTTTTTATAAGAAGAAAGACCACTCTGATTTCTCTTATCGAAAAATTCATAACCTATAGAACTTATCTAAAATAATATAAAGTTTTATAATATTGATTTAAGTGTAATACTGCTGATGTAATTTTAGCTTTTATTGATTGATTGATTGATTGATAGACTGATTGTTGCTTGCTTAACATCCAGTGTCAATTATACATGTATCATAAATTTCAACAAGTGAAACTATTGATAATAAATTCAACCAGTAGGTTCTGTAAGCAAGATGAAGGGAGGGAGATTTTTGCTGTTAAGACTTTTGATTAAGTCAGTTGTCTCCCATTACACAAGTAAGTATGAAAGTTATGGAGTCCCTCCACTAAATGAACATTCTGTTAATGTTGATACTAAATTGGTTAATTTTGAAAAACCTATAAAATCAAAAGAAATTTTCCCAGTATGAACAATTGATACTCTTGGTATTTTACACTAAATATTTTAAGATAACTTAATTTTTTCTATTGATTCATTACAAATAAGAGAAAAATATTAATTTAAATATTGCCACAAAAACATGATCACTTTACAACCAACATAGCTTAAAGATTTCCTGCATATTAATTTGATGCGTCCTACGTTGATACGCAAGATTTTGGTGTTCCTTAAGTTGTTACTTTTTCTTTTATCTTTTTATACAATTGAGAGATGTATAAAGAAAAAAATGTCTCATACAAATAGCTATGAATTTTTATACACTACTTTCGACTTAAATCAAAACTCAGGTGCATATATATATTGGATTGTGTCCTTGTATTGAAACAAAGCTTTTCATATTACATTTTCTGTTGGCAAAAGTGCAGTTCATGCACTAAAAGATCCTATTGAATGAGCTAATTGAAGGCGAAATACTCAATTCAGAGCATGCCACCTTAGCATCTGGAATTACAGTACCTCCATCAGGTTAAATCAAGACCAGAAGTTTAAAGAAGTCAAAACCAAAAAACTGTTGAGACCAGAATAGCCAAATACAAAATACATAAAGTTTTGAGGAGCATAAAAACTAAAAAAACTCTCTTTAACACGATTTGTATTATTGTGCAGAACAGCTATAAAGCAAAATGTAATTGGACAAATGATAGATTACAGGACATATTTTAAAAAGAAAGTAAAGCATACCATTTTGAATGCACAAAAATTATCTTATTAACTTCCGGGGCCTTGGTGGCCGAGTGGTTTAAGCAGTTCGTCTACTGTTTATTTGCACATGGCAGGTGCGTTCAACTCCGATCTTAATTGACTAGGGTTGCCAGTTTTCCAGCCAAAAGTTGTGGCTCTCTCAGGGCACTGCGGCTTCCTTCACTAATAAAAAAAGTTGCCACGATATAGCAAAGAGTGCTGAAAGTGGCCTAAAACACCAACAATCAATCAATCATTAATTTCCAGTATATGATTCTGTCTAGAATTTTATGTACAAATTCATGTTAATACACGAATGTAAGTGTAAACTGTCTGAAACAGATTTAACAAAACATGTTTAACCCTGCTGCATTTTTGCCCCTGTCCCAAGTCAGGAGCCTTTGGCCTTTGTTAGGCTATTTACATTGTGTCATAGGTCAAATTTATTTGTTCAGTGTATGTTCAATGGTGTTAATATGTCCTTTGATTGAGTTAAGCTATTTCAGTTGATATTTTATAGTGTGTCTTTCTATGTTGTGATGTTACACTATTGTTTCAGAAAAAGGGTGAAGGTTTGGTACCATTAAAAGTCCTAAGTCAGGAATCTGATGTTCAGTAGTTGTCGTTTGTTGATGTGGTTCATAAGTGTTTCTCGTTTTTTATATAGATTAGACCGTTGGTTTTCCCGTTTAAATGGTTTTACACTAGTAATTTTTTGGGGCCCTTTATAGCTTACTGTTCTGTGTGAGCCAAGGCTCCTTGTTGAAGACCGTACTGTGACCTATAATGGTTTACTTTTATTAAATTTGACTTGGATGGAGAGTTGTCTCATTGGCACTCATACCACATCTTCTTATATCTATTGTTTTTTAATTTTAGTTCATTTATATGTTTTGGAGTTTAGTGTGACGTCCATTTTCATTGAACTAGTACACAATTTTATTTAGGTGCCAGCTGAGGACCACCTCCAGTTGCGGGATTTTCTTGCTGCGTTGAAGACCCATTGGTGGCCTTCGGCTGTTGTCTGCTCTTTGGTCGGGTTGTTGTCTGATTGACACATTCCCCATTTCCATTCTCAATTTTATTCTTTAGTTTCTGTACAGAAAGAAAATTACATACCTATTTTGGGATTGTTCTTTCTCAGACAAAAGAAATATGGTTTGAAATAAAGCACTTGGTCAAAAAAACATTTGAGACACTGAATTATGTATTTCTGCAAAAGACGTAAATTATATTAGAGATAACTAATCTGAAAATTTTTGACATAATTGTTTTCATTAACTATTAATCTTAAGGCCTAAACGGTAAAAAAATTCTTCCTCTGTTGGTGCTATTGATGTATTAAACAAGCTTACAAAATAGATAAACTGACAACATTTTTCTACGTGAGAAGATAGAGACAAAGTGGTCTGTCTTAAAGGGGTAAATTCAGTAAATAAATATACGTCATCAGGGACCGCCCATTTGGGGGAGAGCTTTCTGTATAAAACTGAAGTCATGTGCTCTTCTGATTGGTAGATAATGTTTGTAATAAATATTTTTTGATAGATGGATAAAAACTAGAGTTGAAAAAAAATAAAAAATAAATGCTGAATGTACTAAATTTTTTTACTACAGGGTTGAAAAGTAATGGGGGGTCAGTGAAGGAATTAAGTGCGAATCTACAGTGTTTGTAAACAAGGCCATGTGAATGCCCAAAAATGCCGCATGACCCTATGTTTTTATTGTTGCAAATGATAGGGCTACATTTGTACTTTCATGAATGATATATGAAATTTTCTAATTTCTAAAGGTAAATCAGGTATAAATTTAATTCAAGACATAGATTAGCATTACAGTCAATGGGAGATTTTTTACTGAATTTACCCCTATAGGAAAATATGCATTCTGTCACTGTACTTGTCCAAGGCCACACAATAATCACAAAACTTATTTCCTGTGTATATTAATGTAATGGAAGCATTTTGGAACCATTTGAAATTGTTTTTTACACAAATTTCTATGTTTAACTCGGCTATCCAAGATGCACTTAGTGTACTGTGAGAGGAAGCATGGGGTATATGGTAAAAATCAGTTTTTGTGTCCAGATTGAAAGAAACAATAGAAATTACACTTGAGAGTTATGATATCAATGAAAGGCATAAATATTCCCCCCATTTTACAACACATTTTGCACATATTTCTCCTCATTATGTGTAAAATCATATGGAAAATCAGAATTACCTCCCTTTGACAGTGTATTTTTTTTAGCTGTGTTTCACCATGTTAAGTTGTAGAACAAGTTGTAAATAAGCACTTTTCAAGTATTTTAACACTTGAATAATCTGACGGCATGAAGATATTCATTTATTTTTACATAACGCATTGCGTTTCTTTATTTAAAAAAAATTGTAGATAACTTTTTATGATTACATGCCCTTCATCTATGAAACTAGTGTTGAAATGTTTGTAATTGGATTACTATGTTAAATAATTGCTTTTAAATATTTTAAATTGTTACTTTAATCTTCCAAATGCAAAGTTTGGTCATACCCAGTCTTATTTTTTCATATTTGGCACTTTTTTCTACTTCAGTTTTGTCTGTCTAGTTTTGGCGAAGAAACCATCCTGATGTTGGGGTAACAGGAATTTCTGCAGAGTGATTGTCAATGACATTTTGTGAACTTTACAAGTAATTAAAACACAAATTTAGTAAAATGAAACATAATTGTTGTTTTTTTTTGTATGAAACTGCTTAAAAAGCCTTTGAAAAGTGTTTTTGTGGTCTTTTCAGGGTATTTAATCAAAAACTTCCATATAAGGCAAAATATAACTAAGAGTACATCAAGACTTTAGTTTCTAGATGTACTTGCAATACTGGTCAAAGCAAACACAGAAAACAATTCATATTTATTAAGCATAGTATTTTACACCATTCTTTTACAAACAGTCAATATGCAACTTTATATACCAAATATACATTGGCCGCAGTATGGGCTGTAGTATAAATTTTCCTCTATCTTTACAAGTTCAGCATTTATGAATGTTGTATTGAAACTGGAACTTGAAAATTGGATACATTACATGATTATTACAAAAAAAGAGGGAAAAGCTACTAAAAAGTCCCTTATAGGGGTAAATTCAGTAAATAAATATACGTCATCAGGGACCGCCCATTTGGGGGAGAGCTTTCTGTATAAAACTGAAGTCATGTGCTCTTCTGATTGGTAGATAATGTTTGTAATAAATATTTTTTGATAGATGGATAAAAACTAGAGTTGAAAAAAAATAAAAAATAAATGCTGAATGTACTAAATTTTTTTACTACAGGGTTGAAAAGTAATGGGGGGTCAGTGAAGGAATTAAGTGCGAATCTACAGTGTTTGTAAACAAGGCCATGTGAATGCCCAAAAATGCCGCATGACCCTATGTTTTTATTGTTGCAAATGATAGGGCTACATTTGTACTTTCATGAATGATATATGAAATTTTCTAATTTCTAAAGGTAAATCAGGTATAAATTTAATTCAAGACATAGATTAGCATTACAGTCAATGGGAGATTTTTTACTGAATTTACCCCTAAAAATATGATATAAGGGGAGTAACTCTATTTAATCACGTTAATGATTTTTGTTGTATTTACTATATACAGATTGCAAATTACAATTGTTTTATTTTCATAGGTGACAACAGTATCATTTGCGAGATTCAGACTTTAGAAAGTTAATTGTTGGAACAAAGTCTTTTTAATATAATATTAGAAATTATAACACCAATATTTACAAGTCTAAAATATATAGGTTCCTGTAGCTTTTCTTTACAATCTTCAACTTTGCCTATCAATTCTGTACTTAAAAATAAATGTCTAGTCAATGTCTAAAAAAGACTTCTAAATTCCTTTGGAGCAAAAGAAAATTAATGATTTTGTCTTTGGTATATATCTCTTATTCTAATATGATGTTCTTTAAATGCTTTGAGTATACATCTGTACGGTAAAATATGAATATATTGATATGTCAGCTGACCGTCAACGTCATGGATTGTATGGGCTGTTCAAATCTTACTCCCACGTTGTTTGCTTTGAATGAATAAGTTATCCGAGGTCAGATGGTTTAAATGGTGTCATTAAACGACGACGTAAGAATATAAACATTCTACGGCCAAATGCATGAATGTCATGGAAACTGAAAGTTGTCAAAACATGAAAACATAAACAAACGAAGATAAGAATTTATTGAAAGCTCATTTTCTTAAATAAAAGCAAGGTAATCAATTAACTTCAACTAAACCCAGCTGTCCTAGTATGTTATTGTAAATAGTGTTATCATGTCACTAATTTAGATTTCTTCATCTTTTACGTCCATATTAAAAGTGTGTTCAATTACACGAACAGCAAACATTTCCCTACATATACACCTAGAGTGCTTCAATCTAAAAGAATTGTTGTCTTTGTCCTTTTAGAATAGAAATAATTCATAAAGCTTGAATTTATACTGATTTTACTACAGGTTGGCCTTTAATTTTATGGTGATATTTTACCCCTCACTATTGCTGGAGATAAAATATTAAGCATGAAGGGCTAACCCGTGGTAAATTCATGATAATTCAAGCCCCCCATGAATTATTTCTTGAATAATATACTCATCAAAATTTTCAGTCCATTCCTCTTCGCCACATGTGGATCAGGAACTGCTTACCCTTCAAGAGCACTTGAGTCCGGCACCCCAGGTTTTTGGTGAGATTGATGTTGCTCAGTCTTGTACTGAGTTTTCTATGGATTGTTTGGTGGATTTGTTCGTCTTTTCGTCTTTTTGCTGTTTTAATTTTTTGCAATGGCGTAATAATGTCAGCTTCTATTCATCTTATAAGCTTTGAATGTTCCCTGGTACCTTCCATCTCTTTGTTAGAAATACCCTTAAATGGTGATTTTTATGAACTTTAAAGTTTATGAGTCATAAAATACATGACAAAAATACAAACATAAAAAATCTAATAATGGTAATAATTAACATGAAAATACTTGATCTTAACCGTAAAGATGTATAGAGAAAAATTTTAAATTTGTGGTTATCCCTGTAAAAATTGTAGCACTACATCGCACCTGTGGACACATGGACTTGTAAGCTGGGAATCTAAAATTACACAAGAACCCAAATATTAAAGGACGAAACAGTACTGTATATAAATGATCAATACTTAGTCAATACGAATACGAATACGAAAGTTTTATTTTGATTCGGTTCACATATAACAATACAAATATAAGCTTCTACAAGCTTTTTACCGAATATAAGGTAACACAAACACAACATTAAAACACACAACATGCAGACAGGATATATAACAGCACAGGCATATTGAAATACATGCAAGCAAAGCTCTACTAAAATACATATCTAAAGCCAAAGCTGAAGCACAACTAAAATTTAAGCACAACTAAAATGAAGCACAAATAAAATATAGCACACATGCAAAAATTTAAGGCATAATAACATGTTAGAGCAACTTCTAAAATATGAAAAAGCTTATCTACAAGCAGAACAACAACATTTTGAACCATTCCAAGACTGTATAAGGCTCTTAAAATGAGAAAAACTGTTTTCAGTCCTGAAATGGTCAGGTAAGCTGTTCCACAGAGTAGCAGCTGCAAATTTAAAATTTTTCTTACAAAACTGTGTAGTGTTTACTTGTGGTATATCCAGTATATTACTATATCTGAAAGAATATTTACAATCTTTTACATTTAATAAATCATGTAAACAGATAGGTGCTAATTTATTGACTATATCAAAAGTTTCAATTGCCATTGATCTTTGTCTTTTTATGCAGTAAAGGCATCTCTAAGCCTTTTCAAGCAACTGTTGATATGAGCTTGAATGGTCTTCGTACACAAACCTTAGTGCTCTTTCTTGCACTTTTTCTAATTTTTTTGAATTTTTCTCGGTACAAAAATGCTATGCCAAAGGGCAGAAATTGAAATTTGACAAAATAAATGTATGGAAAATAGTAAGCTTACTTAGCTTGTTCAGATAAGCTCCCAAATGTTTCAAAATATTTAGTTGCTAAGATGCCTTCCTGCATATTTTACCAATATGAATATCAAAATTTAGCTGATAATCTATGTCAATGCCAAGTAATTTGACAGTTGACTCACACGAAAGATCAGCACTTTGGATACGTATAGATGGATTTTTGTTATATGTCTTTTTCCCAACTGCTAAGACCTGAAATTTGTCGGGGTTTGCCTGCATTTTATTTATTTTGAACCACTCAATAAGTTTGAGTGATTCAGATTCCAAAGTAGAAATCAAAACATCATAATCAGGGCTACAGTAAAATAAAGTATTGTCATCTGCATAATTATACAGAGTTCCATTTTTTATAAATAAGAATATATCATTGATAAATACATTAAAGTAGAGGGCCCAGGATAGAACCCTGAGGAACCCCCTTATGAATGTCAGCCCAACTGCTTAGAATACTATTTATTTTAATTTGTTGTTTCTTGTTTGTCAAATAAGATTTAAGTAGTGAAATAGAATGAGCAGAGACACCATATGTTGATAATTTATCAAGCAGAATTTCATGTGGTAGGCAATCAAAAGCCTTTGAAAGGTCCATTAAAACAGCAGCTATATACTGGTTTTTGTCTAATGCTGCACGCCAATCTTCTAGCAGTCGTAACAGTGTGGTCTGACACCCATGGTCACGTCTAAATGCACACAGATAGGGATGAAAAATAATTTCAAAAAAATCACCAAGTAGAATTTAAAAAACCTTTTCACAAATTTTAGAAAAAATTGGTAGAACGCTGACAGGCCTATGATTGGCTTTGTCTAGTTGGTTGTTTTTCTTGTGCAGTGGTGTAACTTGAGCCTGCTTAGTCTATCAGAAAATACTCAAGTTTCTACAGATAGATTTATAAGTGTTGTTAACTGTGGCACAATTTTTGGTTTACAATGTTTCACTACTTTTGCTGGTATGCCATCTACTCCAGTAGCTTTTTAAATGTTAATTTTGTTAATAATTTTTGCTACTTTTTCTGTTGTTGTTTTACTCCAGTAGCTTTTTAAATGTTAATTTTGTTAATAATTTTTGCTACTTTTTCTGTTGTTGTTTTCTGAAAATCAAATTTTGTGTTAGTGCAGTTTTGATCTTTTATTTGCAAGATACTGGCATGAGTTGGTGGGTCGTATATCACATCACTACCAATCTTGTCTGCAACTGTCGAAAAAAATGTGTTAAAGTGTTCTGAAACATCTTTGGTGTTGTTTATGATTTTGCTGTTTTCACAAATCACAATTTTTTGTTCCCCTGAGTGACATTTTTTTTGAGAAAAACGGCTTTATAGTTGTCCAAAATGCAATGTCATAATGTTTAGCTTTTCTTCATACACATTCAAACATGTGGCAGTTGGTCTGAGACCCTTAGCGTTTCAACGATCTGAGGATCTGACGATGTATAATGTAGATGAGAACTTTCAAGAAAGGGGAGAGTTATGAACATTTAGAGTGTGGCGACTCGAAGAGTAATCGAGTGGTTCTCATGAAATGTCATTCTAACAATAATCTTGTTCTATGGATATTGATGTGTATTCAAAATCATTTAATCTTGTCCTTTAGCTGCACGCCTACAGAACACAAAATCACGCGTTGTGACACCATGTTTTTGATATAGTATATGATCTAATCACGGGGATCTAATTTAGAATATTTCCTCCCCAAAGGGTGACTGGGGAATAGAAGTATGGTCACCATTGGTCTTCCCCCGACCGGCAGTAAAACCCTTGCTAAAGTGGGCGTCCGTTTTGGCTGTGCGGGATGTACAAATTTGCAGCCACGTCCGGTCAGAATGGGGACGTTAAATCCGATGCCTCGTGTAAAGAGAGTGCCACGCTCTTTGCACGTTAAGAACCCTTGCAACAACTCTATGAGGGGTCCGTAGGTGACCTGTTGCAAGGCAAAATTTCTGTCCCTATCCTATATACCCTCATTTCCCGTGGCAGCCTAAATTTCTCCGACCTTAATCCCGGACGCCCCTATTACAGAACCTACCTATTGTATTTATTGTTAATTTGTTTTCGTCCTGAATATGCATGAAATATTTGCCACTGGACGTTAAGCAACCAACAATCAATCAATCAATCAATAGAATATTTCAAATCAAATCAAATCATAGGTTTATTTATTGTCGATACATTGCAAACAAAGTAACACAAGCTCTACTGAGCTTTTAAAAGCGACATTATAATACATTACACACAAACAAAATTACATATGCAAACAAACACACATATTAAGGACATTAAGGATCTTTAAGACAAACTTACATATAATAAGACATATGACAGCAAGCAGTCAAGCACATAAGCAAAATAAAATAATACTGTTCATGTAGTTAAATAATAAAATCAAAGTAAACTAATTTAGCATAAAAAGCAGCAAAAAAAGCCAAGCTAAGCTCAAATCATAAAGCACTAATTGCATGCATTACATTGGCATGAACTGCCATTCCAGGTGATCCCAGGTCTGTATTACATTGAAAAATAGAATTAAAGAAGTTTCCTGTCTGATGTGGTTTGGCAGCTCATTCCATAATTGTGCAGCACTATAACGGAACGATTTTAGCCCATATATTGAAGTGTTTACTCTCGGTATATCAGCTGTATCATTGGATCTAAAATTATAACGTTGAGTTTTGATATTTATTAAGTCATAAAGATAACTTGGACTGTTCTTGTGTACAATTTTAAATGTTTCAATTCCAATGGTTCTAAGTCTGCGAATTTTTAAAGATGGAAGTTTAGAAGTCAAAAGTAAATTTTCATAGCTGCTTATATAGTCCTCATATATGAAGCTGAGAGCTTTTTCCTGAATTTTTTCAATCTTTTGTGTATTTTTTTCACTGCAAAAATGCCAAATTACCGGACAATAATTAAAATTTGAAAGAATGAAAGAGTAGTAAGCTGTTAGACGTCCCAACCTGTTTAAATATTTTCCAATACGTTTAAGAATGTTAAGTTGTCTTGAAGCTTTTTTTTTTTTACAAATTTGTGAGATATGTTTATCAAAATTTAGTACAAAGTCTATTGTTACACCAAGGAGTTTAACACCTTCATCAAATGAAATATTAGTGCCTTCTAAATCAAAAGTTAAATTATAATTTTTTTGTCTTTTTCCAAATAGCAATGGCATGGAACTTGTCTGGATTCGCTTTCATTAAATTTTGTGAAAACCATTTTATCATTTTTGAACTGTCTTTTTCAAGTGTTTTAACTAAACTATCTACATTATTGTCACAGTAAGACAGGGTATTGTCATCTGCATAGTTATAAATTGTACAGTCTTGAACACAGTAGAAAATGTCGTTGATGAAGACATAAAACAACACCGGTCCAAGAATTTACCCTTGGGGGACCCCCTTTAACAGTATTTCCCAGTCACTGTAAGTGTTGCCAATCTTTATACGTTGCCTTCTATTTTCCAGTTAACTTTTAAATAACTTTAACGAGCTATCAGAAACGTCATAAGCCTTTAATTTTGATAAAAGTAAATCGTGAGGCAAACAGTCAAAGGCTTTTGATAGATCTATTAGGATGGCCGCAATATATTTATTTTCATCAAGAGCTTTTTTTCAAATCTTCTATAATTTTTAATAACGCTGTTAGACAACCGAAACCAGAACGAAAAGCTGACAAAAGGGGATTAAAATGATAATTTAGAAATTCCATTAGTTGGTCGTGAATTGCTCGCTCATAAAATTTAGAAATAGTTGGCAGTACACTTACAGAACGGTAATTACCTTTTTCAAGGGTGTTGTTCATTTTGAAAACTGGGTCTACTTGGACAGATTTGTGTTTTTCTGGAAAGACTGAATTCTCAAAAGATTTGTTAATTAACACTTTTATTGGAATTGCAATAGCTGGCTGTGCTAGCTTTATGATTTTAGAAGAAATGCCATCATATCCTGTAGCCTTTTTTACATTTAATTTGTTTACCTGTTTATTAAAAAATCATCTGTTAAAAACTACTTCTTCTTTACGTATTCTGTTCTCCTCAAATTGTTTTATGCTTGGATGTTTTTTGTCAATTTTTATATTACGGTCTCCAATGTTTTTGGCAACATAAACAAAATTGTTAAATATTTCAGAGGTTTCCTTAGGCTCACTAACTATTTTGTCATTTTCACACAGAATTATGTTGTTATTTGTTTTTGTACCTTTACTTGATAAAAATGGTTTAATTGTTGGATTAAAAGTGGTTGATTTTGGTCCACTAGCTGTTCTTTCAAAAAGATATGTTTTTATAGAGTTTTTATATGGTCATTTTAGTAAATTTCCTGTTGACAAAACTTTAAATTTTTCGTAAAACTAAGGATTTTCTTAACCTAGGAATAGATTACCATAGCCGTATTTGGCATAGCTTTTTGGAATTTTGGGTCCTCAATGCTCTTCAACTTAGTACCTGTTTGGCTTTATAGCTATTTGATCTGAGCGTCACTGATGTGTCTTAAGAAGACGAAACGCGCGTCCGGCGTATTAAACTATAATCCTGGTACCTTTGATAACTATTTTCTTCATTTTGGTTACAAGATTTCTTTGTTTTCCTAGTTTGTATCAGTTTTACATTTCTGGAATTTATTATTATACATTCTTTTTTTATAAATTGCCTTTCTTATAAAATATTGTTCAACAGAACAAAAGTGGCGTAGCTTCCATTGTGGCACCTCGGTAAAATAATTTTAAAAAAGCGTTTGAAATGGAACAATTGGAATTTTGGGTCCTCAACGCTCTTCAACTTCGTACTTTATATGTTCTTTTAACTTTTTTATTCGAGCGTCACTGACGTCTTTTGTAACGCGCGTCTGGCGTACCAAGTTGTAGGACCTTGTATTTTTGATGAGTTTGATAAATCTCAAACTGCTTCCAACTAATGCCACTAAATCGTATAATTTATACTCACTACTCATTGCCAAGAACTACAGAAATATTGTGCTTCTCGGATTCGTTTTTTTTTTATCACAAACATTGCATGGCTGGCAACACAGGCACTTGTCTGAATTTTTTTGAACCAACATACGTTATATTAAAGTATATAGGTAAATGTTTTCAGAGACAAATGCCTGTGCTGTTGGAAATATCTTTTTATACGGTGATTTGTAAAATTCGCCAGGTTCAACAAATCTTAATATTCTGTCAAAGAGAGGCCGAAAATATCAAAATATTAAACTCATAAGAAGAAGACAAACTGGAGTTGTCAAGGCAAAAAAAAAAGCAGATCGTTCTCGACATGTGGCACCCATGCACCAGGTTGTTCATCTTTATAGTATACGCTCTGCGATAAATTTCATTCGGTGATGTCACATCTCACCGGAATTTTCCTCAGATATCAGTAACACGAGCAAATATCACTGCGAGAAAGACAGGAAGCTCAAAACTAAGAGAAGCTACGAATTCGGACTATACCAGGACGGAATACACCCAGGCGAGCTATTAGCAAAGAACTGGCTAAAGAAAATCTCTGAACAGACAAAGAGAGACTGCTGGAAAGCTGTACATAGACCATTCTGAAAATAAGAACGCAACCGACAGATTAAGTCAGCGTGGGTTTTTCCACACTACACTGAATCACTATGTTTGTAGTGAACTTTATTTGCATAAATGTACTACTTATTATACTAAATAAAGGCAACAGTAGTATACCGCTGTTCGACTAACACAAAACAAAATCATGGACTCACCAGCAAATGGTCCAACAAATACTAAATATTAAACTACACCCAGCCGGTAGAAGACCAATCTGCCTACCTATCTGTAACACCAAAAGTAAATATTTGCTCTTACTATTGATAACTTTAAGTGGAGACATAGAATTAAAATCTGAACCGCCAAAAAAAGAAACTGTATTCCCCTGTGGACTATTCGAGTATCCAGTCACATGGAACTGTCGAAGAGTATGATGCGATGGATGTAACACCTGGCACCACAACTCTTGCATAGAGCTTTAAAGGACAATGAACTTCTGGAAAA
This sequence comes from Mytilus californianus, assembly GCF_021869535.1. NCBI lineage: Eukaryota > Metazoa > Mollusca > Bivalvia > Mytilida > Mytilidae > Mytilus > Mytilus californianus. The sequence goes on from NW_026262593.1 coordinate 42,619,286, forward strand.
ATCCAATGTACAGTGGATCTACTGTAAATGCGAAAGCATAAACCCAAGCTCATTCACCTTCAGAATTTATGAACTAGAAATATCAAATATATACGAACAAATAACGGGATTGGACTATACCATGGACTCGATACCATCAGTCTTCAGCCCGCTGAAGTCAAGCAGCCCAAAGAGTGGAAACATATCATCACATATAAAAACCCGATCATGAATAAACCCAAGGAAATCACACCTTAGTAGCAACCCATACTAGATACCAGCGAAAACAAACCTCCGTATTATGACAATGAACTGTTGGAGTATAAAAGATAAACGACAACAGTTTGAAACAGCACTCCACTATCTAAATAAAGGCAACAGAAAGTCATAAATCTATTGAGAGAAAACAAATCCGAGTTACAAACTAAAACGGAGGGAAACACATCAACTACAAGAGAAAAACAACAAAACAAAAGAAACACTGAAGGGAACAAAAAACAAACGACAATGCAACACACACAGAAACGAACTATAAGATAACAACTGCCATTTTCCTGACTTGGTACAGGACATTATAAGAAAAAAACAGACATAGTATGCGCCACAGATGTTTGGTGTTTTTCTGCATATTATCGATCTGATAAATTAAGACTTTTTCAACTGATTTTTAATAGTTTGTTCTTATGTTGTGCTGTTACACCACTGCCCCAGGTTAGGGGAGGGTTGAGCGCTCACAAACATGTTTAACCCCGCCACATTCTGTATGTGCCTGTCCAAAGTCAGGCGCCTGTAGTTCAGAAGTGTTTGTTGGTTCATGTCTGTCATATTTGTTTTTCGTAAATTGTTTTGTTATAAATTAGGCCATTAGTTTTCTCAATTGAATTGTTTCATATTTTTCATACATGTCAGGGCCCTTTATAGCCGACTATACGGTATTGGATTTTCTCATTGTTAAAGGCCGTACGGTTGTCTATAATTGCTTACATCCACTTCATTTGAGCATTTGTGGATAGTTGTCTCATTGACAATCATACAACATCTCCATATTTGATTTTGAAAGGAAACATCTATCCTTGTCAGTTCGTTCCTTTTCAGGTTTAGCGCTTTGGAGAATTTTTCTAAAAGCTTATTCTATGTCTACAACTGTTTTACTCTTTGATGGGCTTCCATCCAAAGACGTCACTCGAGGACTTCAATGGTGATTAAGATGAATTTATATCCAGTATTCGAATGAGAAATATTTCTATTTTCCATTAAATCAGCACCCAATATGTTACCAATTCGTGTTGTATACACACGCAGTCTCTTCAAAGAACACTTAGGTGTTTTTTGTAAGGAATAATTGTCTGGTGCATTTAACCGTCTTTTTATTTTGTTGTAACCATTTTTTTCCATTTGCATTAACAATGCGGTAGATCTTGCTAGCTGAGGAAAAAGAACTCGGATTTAAAATAATAGCCTTATCTAACATATCTAGTTGGCAATGGATCGACACATTATTTAATCTAGATTGTTTTTATTACATCATACATTACTTTCATCGCCTGGTCATGTAGATATTGCCTGGTGGAAAGCAACTAGCCACTTATAAAAAATATAATAAAAAGTATTACCATAATTTTCGTTTTGTTAATACATGTATGAAATTTTAATTTCCATTGTTTATAATACACTGAAAAATTATCAAACATACATTGCAAATCATGGCTAAATTTAGTAGAAAGTAGCATTGTATCATCTGCATACAATCTTCTTTCTGAATAATACAAAAATATTAAAATTAGGGATGTCAACTCGGTGAAGATAAACTAATCGAGTAATCGTAGGATTTACCGAGCGATACTCGAGTACTCGCTCGGTCAAGCATTTTATATTTACAAAATGGAAACACAAAATTATATTCATTTTATGTATTGTATTTAGCTTAAGAAAGCAAGAAAGCAACAACATTCTTACAGGAAACCGATTAGTCGAGTATCATTTTGGTAATCGATACTCGGTACAACCGAGCGATACTCGAGTACTCGTTGACATCCCTAATTGAAATACTAGTATACAACATAGTATAAACATGGATGTTTTTCAATATCGAGTGTGACAGACTGAATTCCATCTATATTATTTAGAATTTTCTAAACTTTGTTGCAGATCATTTAGATACTGGGAAAAAGATAAGGTTCTACTACTCACAGTTTATTTATTTTTAAACATCATCGTCAGCAGAAAATGATCTGTTCTGCTGGAACAGTTACAGGAATGCAAAAGGGAAATGCGAGAGCTGAAAAAAGTTTTTCAGTGGACAAATGCAAGCCACTGAGTGTAAAAAGAAGACTGGAAATTTCGACAAGTAAGTTTAAATGACTACTTAATTTTATCTCGATGATATGTTCACTGTTCTGGTTGATTTATTGTTCTTATTGTATTGTTTTGGTTAAAAACAGAGTATTCAAATGATGAAAACTGTTCACAGTATTTTTAAAATTTTCTCGAAATAATTAAATGGGGCTCAAACTGTGAGGGCTCATATCTTTGAAGAAAATGCTCACAATGATCCTAAATTATTAGTATTCCTGTTTTAAAGGATGTTGAATTGATTAAAATAGAAAAACTGAAAAGTTATGATAAAAATTTGGGGGTTAAAAAAGTGTCCCTCCCCATTTTTCCCCCATTTTTTTTTTTGCAAGGGGAATGTTAGATTCTGTTCATATGTAATCAATTATGCCATCAGATTCACCACTTCGTTAATTGTGTGCGTTGTATGCTTTTTTGTAACTAGACCATGTGCTTGAATGAAATTAGTTAAATATGAAAAAATAGAAAAAGAAAATCCTGCATTCACATTTTGTAATGATAAAACAAGTACAGAGTATTATAGGTTTGTCTAAGAAAAAATCTTTTGATAGTACTTCAACATATACAACTGTTTCTGGGAGACAACAAGGAATTAACTGTGACTTGACAGTCAGTCTTGTCCGAAAGTTCATCACGCATATGAATACCAACAACTTGTCCGACAACGCCTCAAACAAACAAAAATGATGGTGAGCAGGGACAAGACGCTGATTGTCTCACAAAAGATTTATTGCTGCCCTTTCGGATGCTGGTTTCAAGACTTATTTTGGTGTATCTATTTTACCAAAGAACGATAGTTTCCAACATTTGATGCTTAACCTGGCACGCTAGGAAAGTACAATCAAACCATTGTTCCTCTGTCAACAGATTCGACAAGATATTCCGGTTATACACATGGACACATTCTGTAGTCTGTCATCAAAAGCTGACCTGTACCAGAACTTGAATCCAACACCACAGAAAGTAGTAAACAGGTTCACCACCGACAATGAAGACCTCATACTACCAGAAGCCTATACACTATTATCTTAAGGACTTTGTCTATTCTTTGAGCAGCGACGACCTTTTCCTTTTCCTTCTATTAGCTACTGGGTCGGATGCTTCACTAAGAAACGACTACATTGTAACGTTTAACACTCATACTGGAATGTTGTGTGTACCAGTTGCACATGCATGTGGAACACCCTTGCGATGTCAACTACGTACGAGAGTATTCAAGACTTAAAGAGGGAGTTCCTGATTATTCTGCACCATCAAGAGGTATTTCAGATGCCAATTGCATAGCCCTAACAGTGGCAGATGTTGCAAAACTACAAACTGATCAAAATCTAATGTAAATGGATTCCCTTGAATCTACTGTTTTAAACTGTTTTTTTAATCTTTTGAAACTACTAATTGTTTGCAGTTTTTTGTAAAATAGATTGTTTGGTAATCTTTAAAAATACTGTTGTTTGAAGATCATAATCTACTATTACTGGAAACTCAAACCATATATGTAGGCAAATATTTTGAATCCAAAGTTTGGTTTTTAAAATCTGTCTTTTGTCTTTTGGTTGTAATATCTGTGACAGAAATGATTGCTTTGAAAACGTTTGAATCTCCTTTTTATTTTTTAAAACTTCGATGTTTGCCAATCTTTGAAAGTTATTTTTGTTTTGCTTATCTGTTAAAAAGAAAAGTTTGTTTTAAAAAATCTTTTTGAAAGTTGCTAGTTCAAAATCTTTTGAATGTTATGTTTGTTAGCAAAACTAATCAGTTTGAGTTTTAGAAAATCTTTGAAACGTCTGTTTATTTGAAAGTTTTTTTTAAAGCAAATTTGGCAGTACTTCGGTTTGTAAAATATATGTGAGGAATATATATATTGTCGATGCATACTGACTTATACCTGTTAATGCATAGAAATGGTAAACGAAATAAATTTATTAAATGTTTTTCTTTTTTCTTTTATAGGAAATTGTCCACTGGAAATAACTGAAACATTAATTAATATATCCCAAGTATGATATGTTCATTATTCTAGGTCCATCAATTGTCTGTGGGATAAATATTCTACCAATAGTTAGTAAATAAATGTCCAGACACATTTATAATACCTTTTGAAAGATGTAAATACTAAATTCTGAATTATTGGAAATCTAATATTGATTTAGACAATAAGATATTTCAAAGCCATATACGTCTCCAAAACTTTACCAAATACAAATAGAACGTTGTTTTCTTATATTGTCTTTTGTTCATTACACAGCAGATTTTGCTGATCAAGATATGCAGTAGAATCTCCAAATGTTATGCAGTTTTTTTCTCATTTTTTTCAACAAAGGTTGCTGTTGGAGCTGTCAAACTGGGTCCAGGGTTGCTCATAATTACAACGTATCTTTAGCTGTCATGATGGTCCATGTAGACTAATATACATCCGATTAGCATTTCAATCATTTCTGAACTGGATACTTATGATGTAAAGCCCTGACATGAAAATTTTTGTCTGGGTCCAATGAAATTGATAGATCATCTTCAACTGAATAAAACCCATTATAAAACAACGGCGGTACTTCTAGGTGAAAATCCCTTCACATCCCCACTCCATGCGTTAATTGTGTACATATCAGCAAAATATATTGTATGTATGGTATTTTTCTTTCAATGATGTTAATGAAGAAAACTACATCGGAACTCCCCAGTTTATGATCTGAACAAATGTAAACATAAGGAGATGTGGTATGATTGCCAATGAGACAACTATCCAACAAAGTTCAAATGAAGTAGATGTAAAATTGCAGTCCGTGAAGGGTGCAAGTCCGTACACATGTCATTAAGTCCCAAAAGCAGTGTTACTGGTGCTACACACCATAAATCTATGAGCCAGCTTCAGTTATTAATACCGTCATGCATAGAAAAATCAAACATGGCTATAACACAGTTGCTAAAAATCTAACAACAATTGGAACAATATCGTCCAATATGACAACATAAGACGTCATCATACATTCAAAATGCGGCTTGACTTTGTAAATAAAAGACAAAAGTGGTCTTTACAGATGTTCCAAACTATTAAGTAGCGCAATTATGCAATTTTCCAAACGTGATAATCCTATACTGCAAAACTATTTGTTCACATAGAAGAAAACTGCTGCTTTACATGTAACAACCATAGGGCAAATTCATCCAATATAAAAATTTTATAAACTTGAAAAAAATAAAATTTAGATCAAAGACTGACTGCTGTTCTGTTTCTCGTATTTAGGAGTTGAGACTGTCACAACAGTCTGGCAAAAGGGGTATACACAGAGGGAAATTTTGCTCACGTGCTTTTCACCTCAAACGAGCTTATACGTTTCACGTGAATTGAGATCCGCTTGAATCTCACGTGAAATGTACCCCAAAAAATTATAATTGTCATGATTTAAATCAAATTTGAAAATTTAGATGAATTTCACGTGAGTGAAATTTCGCTGTGTAAAGTTTGATTCCGTGGAACATCTACGTTTTTAAAAAAACATGATAAAACATGTACAGTATTAACAAAAATACCGAAATTTAAGGCAAATTCAAAAAGGGGAGTCTATTTAACCTGATAAATTCAAACGATCGCATATATCAACATACGGAACGAACGGAAAACAAGTCATATTCCTAACTTAGTACAGACATTTTCCGAAGAAAATGGTTGGTGTCAAATCTGGTTTTATAATATCTAGCTAAATGTCCAAATGGATGATTAAACAGCATATAGTATGTAAATAAACATAGAAATAAATGGGGGTTCATGTGTTTATTTGAGAAGTGTTTAAAGAAAACCTTTTAACATTTCATCATTTTACAGTTTGGTTCTAGATCCTTAAGTTGTAGATCGGATAAGATTGTAAACAGACAATGTGCCCTGGCGAGTAGGTCTTTTCAGAGAATTTTGTATATGTCTAATTCTAACCCAATGAAAAGGACATTAAGGATAAGCTGTTCCGTAGAGTGCATTTCTTTCAAAGTTCATTTTGTTTTATTCAAGGACTCTTTATGTCTTGGTATACAGTAGGAGTGGCAGCACATGGTTGAAGGCATTTTTGTAATTTTCGGAGGTACATTTAACCAAAAAGACAATTGATGGGCGAAAAATAATGAACAAAGTTGCCTGATATATATAAATGGTGTGTGTTAATGTTGTATAAAGGTTATAATGTACAATAAACGGTCAGAAAATCATAAAATCACTGGACAAACAGTCACAATCAATAAATCTACAATTGCATGAAAATGGAAAATAATACATCATTTTTTTTAAAATAAATTCATTTTAGATTAAAGGAAATGATGCAATAACATATATTTAAAGATTTTCCAAATTATAATTATACAAAGAATATATTCCTTTGGACCATGAAGCAGTCAACTAAGGTGCCACTCCGACAAAATATCTCTTCAGCAGTTTTTTTGGTTATCATTAAATATTTGACATTACATTTTGTTTACAAATTTCAATGTAAGATACTTGAAAGAAAAATAAATAAATATTTTTTGATTTTGATTAGTCAATTGAATTGAGAGTTAATGTCCGTGACTTTCCATCCTAATTTCCTCTGTACTGCTCATATATGAAACAAAAGTATAAAACAGTATTTTTTGACAGAAAATTAACTAAAATTAGTTACAGCTCTTGCTTTTCTATGATCTAGATAATGGTAATTTTGTTTAATGGCGAATGAATAGTCAGAATCTGCAAAATCTGACGCGAATTTATAGATACAAGAGTGATCGAAGAACTTCAGCATCTGCATGTATATTTAAATTTAATTCTGATATGATTTGCATATTTTCAGATACTTAAATGCAATTGGCCGTTATAATTGATACCTTTTGTTTACACTTTGATGGACTTATTGTCGAAAATACATTCTTAAACTATGTACAGACTATATATGAAAATAAAAACGTTGTGGTATAACTGCCAATGAGATAAATATCCACCAGAGCCCATAACATATATTGAATAAAGAATGTCGGAAGTACAAATGACTGTTATATTATATTATGATGTACTAGAAAACACCCGCGACATTGCGGGTCCGTGACTGAAATAAAATACCTGCGCTTTATTTTTGCCTGGATTTTTATCATTCGTATTGTCATCTGATATAAAGTCATGCTGATTATAAGGTGGAAAGTTTTCTCTGCTTTCAAAATCTTTCTGTTTGAACCCGTCCTAGTTTTCTTACTACAACCGTGTGTCTGAGCCTGAGGTTTTTAGCTGTTCCTCTAATGGATTGATAGTTTCTTTCCGAGATCCATAATCGTAGGATTTTCGGCTTTCCTCTACCAGGAAAACAGCTGGGCATTTAGCGGTATCGTTTTGGAATCCAAGTATGTCCATACCGATTTCCCGTTCGTTGCTATGCATTTGTGCGGCATCCGGGGTGACCTTATACGTAATTTGTATTTTATTGTTTTTATATTTTGCATTTCTTATATTTTGAGGATGAGCAAATCAGGCGAGTGTGTGTTAGTATGATTCATTGCATTGTAGATTAACTTTCTGGTAGTAAGACCCGCCACGGTCAGGCTGGGAAACTGGGTAGTCAAATGCTCATATTAAATCTTTACCGATACGGTGTGTTAAATGACCCATGGTGGTGCTCCTAATAAAGGAGGGAGATACAGAACATACACACATAAACCGGAAACTCTATGTGACATATACTATTGGTATCGGTATCGGATTTGACCCGGAACTTGTTAATTATTGGTAATATTAATAATATAGAAAACAAAAGGGCATGTTATTGTGTAATTTTTAATCAACACCATTGTCCTATACTAGTTATATATAAAGTTGAATTCTTTGATTCGTCGTTATAACGTCATGCCGGCTAACAAATTTGACCTTGTTATTTTAGTAGTATAGATATTTGAACAAAGGATAGATGAATAATTATATAGTTGTTTTTAACCAGGAGGATAAACTTTAACAGAAATAGATTTAACAATGAATTTGATAACACATACATTATCATTAAAAAGTTGTAGTAAGTATTTGGTTTTTTTTTTACATATGATAATGGTATTCGTCACTGATGTCAGCTCAGTCCCAAAGTGACACAATCTATCAAATCTTGTTAAGTTGTGACACCATCCCGTCTCAATTAGCAAACGATTACTCCCAAATCTAAATTTTCATAAGGTTAGTAATAAATTACATGATAGGAATGATTAAAATTGTTCAAATCTTAAATCACAGCTCTTTTGGCCCTTGTTGCCCATTCTTGAATGAAAAGGTCTCTTAATCTTTGCTGAACATTTAATACAAATGAACGTTTTTGAAACAAATTGTTGAATTTGACATATATCTAACATTTCACAGTGGTCAAAAGTTTTCTTTATATGGGATAACCATTTACTGTCATAACCATACTTGTTGAGATTTGCATATAACAGCTTATATATTTATATGGTATTTTGTTCTCTTTTCCTTCCTCAAAGCGACACCAGAAACTAATCATACCTGACTTGATGGTATCTGAAATATGGTATCTTCCTAATTTCCCGTAGATAATGATATTCGGGGTTGAATTTTTTAAACGTTATATATACTTGCAAAAACGGAAATAAACTCTTAAGAATACCTTAATATTCGAATCCCATATTTCACAACCATATGTTAGTATAGGAACAAAATCTTGTTGGCACTGGATCGACAAATTATTTAATCTAGATTGATTTTTATTACAGCATACATTGCATTAATCTCCGGGTCATATAGATATTTTCTAATGGAAAGGAATTAGCCACTTCTAGAAAATATAAAACAAGTATTTATTTACTGACTACCTCAATTCAATTTTTATCAATACTAAATATCGAGGTATTTTTCTTCTTAAAAATACCATAATTTTCGTTTTATTAATATTGATTTTTAATTTTCATTGTTTATAATACTCCGAAAAAGAGAAGGTTTTACGTGTCTACTTAAGTATGTTCAATTAGTTTATGTTAAAGATTTGAACTGATTTGGTCATTAAAGACTCTCAAATTCAAGCTTAAATATGAAAAATCAATCAAATACGCCATGAAATGTCACTTTTCAGATAGTTTTTGTCTAAATTCGTGTTCAGTCTCAACATTTGTATATTTTATGTATTATCATTAAACACAACATACATTCAAATATTAAGACTGAACACAAGTGCGGCCATTTCCATTTTAGACAAAAACCGTCTTAAAATTAGCAAAATAATGCCAAAGTTGTGAAGATTTCAGCATTTTTGAATGAAATAATGATGCTAGTATATGATCGATGCATGTTCATTGAATTGTTTAAAAAAGCCCATATTTATGTAAAAAAGTATTGTATTTCCCAATACATAGCTAAAAGTTAACATTTTTAACAACTTTCTGAAAACGCTATATATATATAAATATATATATCAATATTCTGCAGAAACAGTTAGAGGAATGCAAAAGGGAAATGCGAGAGCTGAAACAAAGTTTTTCAGCGGACAAATGCAAGCAACTGAGTGTAAAAAAAGTGCCCCTCAATATTTTTTTTTTCATTTTATTTTGCGAGGGAAATGTTAGATTATGTTTATATCTAATGAATTATGCCATCATATTCACCGCTTCGTCAACTTTTTGCCTTGTAATGTTTTTTTATTAACAAGACCATGTGCAAATAATTGTAATAATTGTGAATCCCTTCCCTTAAAGTTTGTGAACAGTGTAGTTGTCTAGCTGTCTGCAATATCTTCATTTTTTCAATCAGCTTTGCATTTGAAAATTTTGGCCTCGAGCATCACTGAAGAGACATTGATTGTCGAAATGCGCATCTGCTGCAGAAACATTGGTACTGTTTATGTTATTACTGAACAACATAACTGTAGAAAACACAAACTTGACAATAAATCGATGGAGATTTTTTTTTACTTTTTCAGTCTGAAGTTGTGTTGCTAAGCTTTTATTTTAGTAGTATATTATGGCGCACAATGTACCAGTAGTATGAAAGTATACAATTATGTTTTAATACATGTTCATGATGAAATTGGGTAAATGTTGAAAAAATAGAAAAAGAAAAATCCTGCATTCACATTTTGTGGTTATAAAACAAGTGCAGAGTATTATAGTTTTGTCATAAACGTTTTTTTTTTCTCCTGTCAGGACTTCAACATATACAACTGTTTCTGGGAGATACCAAGGAATAAACTGTGACTTGACAGTCCGACGTTCATCGCACATATGAAGACAAACAACTTGTAGGACAACGCCAAACAAAATAATTGCTGGTGAGCAGGGCCAAGACACTGATGGTCTAACAAAAGAAATATTTGCTGCCTTTTGGGATGCCGGTTTCAAGACTTATTTTTTTGGTAAAACCAGCATCTACATTTTTAACTTGGCAGATTCCTTTCACATGGTACAGCACTGATAGGAGTTTTTCTAATTAGACTCTGTAGATCGTCAGTATTTTCGATAATACATGGTATTCCATGTGAAGATGAAAAGATGACCTTTGGGATCTGCAGCTGTATCTGAGAGATTTTGAAAGACAGGTGGCAAAACAGAGTTGAAAGACTTCCAAAAAAAAACTAACAACGCTGATGATCAACAACCTCACAGGCATGTTCATTATATTTGGTGTATCTATTTTACCGACATTTGAAGCTGAACCTGGCACGCTCAGAAATTACAATCAAACCATTGTTTCTCTGAACACAGATTTGTGAAGGTATTCCGGTTATAAACATGGACTCGTTTTGGAGTCTATCACGAACCGCTGACGTGTACCAGAACTTGAATCCAACACCACAGAAAGTAGAAGACAAGTTCAACATTGACAAGGAAAACCTAAGACCAATACACTCTATTTCTTTAAGGACTTTTTCTATTCTTTGAGCAGCGACGAATTTATCCTGTTCCTTCTATAAGCTACTTGGTCGGATGTTTTGCCAAGAGACGACATTCAACGTTCAACACTCGTACTGGAATGTAGCGTTTACCAGTTGAACATACATGGGGAACACCCTTGCGCTGTCAACTACTTACGAGAGTATTCAAGACTTTAAGGAAGAGTTCCTGATTATTCTGCACCATCAAGAGGCATTTCAGATGTCAATGGCATAGCCCTATCAGAGACAGACGTTGCAAAATTTATAATAAACGTATTACTTTGTATCGATTGTTTTAAACAGCTTTTTAATCTTTTGAAAATACTAATTGTTTTCAGATTTTTGTCTTGTTTTGTAATCTAATTATAAAACACTGTTGTTTGCAGATCATAATCTACTACTACTGGTAAATCAAACTATATATGTTGGCAATTATTTTGAATATAATAATTGTTTTTTTTTTTAATCTCCTGTGTTTTGTTTGTAATTTCTTGGACACAAATGATTGCATGGAAAACGTTTCAAACTTCTGTTTGGATTTTTCCAAACTTATTTGTTTGCCAATCTTTTGAAAGTTGTTATTGTTTTGCATATCTGTTAAAAAGTTAGATTTGTTTGTAAAACTTTTGAAAGTTGCAAGCTTGCAAACCTTCTGAATGTAGTGTTTGTTAGCATACTATTCAATTGAGTTTGAGCAAATCTTTGAAACGTTTGTTAATTTAATTTTTTAGCAACTTTCCCAGTACTTCTGTTTGCAAAACATGTGTGATAAATTTATTTATTGTTGATTCATAGTGATTTATATCTTCAATTTATTCAAGCCTTGTAAATGCGAAGAAATAATAAATGAAATAAATTTATAAATGCTTACCTCTTATCTTTTATAGAGCAGTTATCCAATGGAAATGACTAACACACACTATTGATATATTCCAGGTATGCTTTATTCATTATTTTACGTCCATTAATTATATTTATGATAAGTATTCCACCGATAGTTACAGAGATGTCGACTACTGCTAGGGGAAAATTATGGGAAGTAGTAAACCTGCCCAAATTCTTGAACACAATCTTTCTTGTGTTAGGTCGCGTAACAGACCATTGACAAAGCGTCATTTATGAAGTTAATGTGTGCCAGGGAACACATAATTGGTTAATAAGCTACATATAAGGATATTTTCGGTGTAAAATTGTGATAAAAAATATATAGAAAACACCAAAAAGACTAGTCGTATCGTAGCGTGTCAAACATTGCTTAACACAGCTTAAATCTCAATAAACAATTCAACTGCATATCAATATATAATGCTGATCGTATAATAAAAACGGACCCATCCGCTGATTATTTCTTTTCAAAAGGCGGAAATATTACTTCCCTTTTGACTATATTTCGTGCACGTTTTATTTGAGAAATTTAATTAATTTTCAAAACTTGAAAATTAGATAAACAATTTGTACAATAAACAACAGTTAGGAGCAGGCCACATATATGAAAATGTATTATAAAATATCAGCTGCAACTCATATATTAAGTTTTAAATGGAGATAATTGAATGAGCATACAAAAATGCATGATAGTCAATTTAGAACAGTTAACTCCCTTTGTATTTAAGTTTTTTGTTATTACGAAGAGTTACCATAAGTATGTTAAACGCCACTTTTATGTATTTTCCTTCTTTTTTTTTTTTATTAAAATCTAGATTGCTGCATTATATCAAGTCAGTATCATTATAACATTTGTATAGTAGATCAACTTTATAACCCAATAGGCCAATTTTAATTCGTATTTCAGAAATTTATAGTTTTAATTGATATACCTAGATAGTCACTTTACTGACTTCAACAATTGACAACCACCTTTACTATGTTACTGGATCTAAAGGTCCTTGAATAGATCAAAATGTGTTGCCATAAACTATACAAGTAATGAACAAGTAAAGAACAGCTTATCCTTAGCTTCCTATGCATATAGGTACTGTGGATTAACCAATTATCTATAGTGTTATTCATATTTTAATACTGGTCAATGAAATCATAACAGTGTGAACTGGCTGGTCATTATCGCGAATGATACGATTTTGACACGCCTACATAGCTATTGAATATGCATGACTTCAAAGATAAGAACAGCGCGTATAGCCAAAACTGAGAGTTGTATATCTGTAGCGTTAACGTATATATGTAGTTTATAGAATAGAAAATAACAACAGAAATATAGCTATTAATAAGTATTAGCCAAGCGAGTAAAACACGGATCTATGGTGGAGGACCCGGGCAACGGACCTATCAATAGGCTTGTATGGAGACTTTACCAAAGCCACGAAAACACAAGTGTTTCTCAATCCACGAAAAATGATACCCACGAAGATAAATGAATCCACAGTATACAATTAAACCCCCAAACCCTACTCTGGAACTTTAAAAGTAATGCACTCTAGAGAACAGATTATACTTAGTTTACTATTAATAGGTATACAATTTAGTCCCGGACAACCAACTCTAGAAAGAGTTGCTTACCAGGAAACATTGATATGCTTACAATTTTTCTCTGATCTTCTACTGAAGGATCTTGAACCAATTTTTGAAAGAATGAAATGTTCAATTTAGGACACGCAAATTTTATTCACTTTTTTAGGTACATTTGTAATTTCTATTTAATTTTGAAATTTCTTCAGATACATTTTTATTTTTTGCAATTTGAAATTGTGCCTGTATCAGCATTCGATGTATTAACCCATCTAGCTTGTAACTTGTAATCCACCCAAGGTTGCAGACTGAATTGTTTTGTCTGTTTTACTGGTCGTTACTGAATTTTGTGTTAAAAGACTTAAATGAGTAAAAGGTCAAATAAAACAGACCAAACGGGCAATCAAACCTTGCAGTCACTCCATGCATTCAAAATCGTTGACCTATGGATTTAAGTTTTGAGAAAAATGGACACAATTCCGAAGACTTAACGTTAAAAAAACAAAACCACATGAATGAGTTGACGGTCAACTGAACCATGCCACAAAGACATATACAGCTAAAATTAAACTCCATTCATGAAATATAGTTTTTAGCGTATGGTATCTGCATAATGGATCTATTCACGAAAATGTAAGTTTAAGGAAAGACCATGAAAATTAGTTTAACATCATACCAACCCTGTCAGCTGTTCATGAGCATTTGATATCATATATATACCAGATACACTTCACGTATAGCTTATGGTATTTTAGAAATTGACCAACCATTGTTAATTTAGGCAGAAAGATATTCAAAAGCCACATGCACTTCTAAAACCTGACCAATACGACACATAGAACATTCTGTATCTAACATTGTCTTTTGTTCTTCAGACAGCAGATTTTACTGACCAAGATCTGCAGTTGAAACTCCAAATGTTATATATTTATTTTCTCATTTCTTTTTTCAACATAGGTTTCAATTGAAGATATCAAACTCGGTCCAAGGTATTTAAACATACCATTTACCTATAGCTATCATGATGGTGTATGTAGACTAGTATACATCTGATTAACATTTCAACCATTTCTGAACTGTTCAGTTCCTCTTATCATTGTGGGATACACGTGATGTGATGGAATTGATAGGTCATCTTCAATTGAATAAAACCCTTTTTAAAACGGCGGCGTTGCCGTCAACATCGTCATGCAAAGAAATGTCAAAGATGACTTTAAAAATGTTGCTAAACATCTAACAACAATTGGAACAGTATCTTTCCATGTGACAGTATCCAATATCATCATACATTTAAGATAAGGTTGGACTTTTGTAAATAATAGACAAAAGTGATTTATACAGATGTTCAAAATATTTGATAGAGCCATTATGGAAACGTTCAAAAAAATCCTACAATGCAAAACCGTTTGTCCTCAGAGTAGAAGATTACTGCTTTGCATATAATACACAGAGAGCAAATGCAAACCATTATAAAAATGTCATGAACATGAACAAGACATAATTCAGATCAGAGACTGTTTCTGGTATCAAGGAGTTGAGACTGTCAAAACAGTCTAGCCAAAAGGGCAAATAAAGTTAATAATATGATTTCGAGGAACACTTTCTTTTTTCACAAAACATGATTAAAAGTATTAACAAAAATACCGATATCTAAGGTAAATTCAAAAAGGAGAAGTCCATTAAACTTGAAAAATTCAAACGTTCGACTATATCAACCAATGGAACGAATGGAAAACAAGAGTCATATTCCTGACTTGGTACCGGCATTTTCCGAAGCAAATGGTGTTTTAAAAATGGTTTTATTGCTGGCTTAACCTCCCAATAAATTATTAAGCATCAGTATATGCAGATACACATATAAATAAATGGGGGTTCATGTGTTTGTCTTGACGTGTGTAAAGAAAACCTTTCAACATTTTATCCTTTCACAGTTTGGTTCCAGGAGTCAGTTTCACAAAAAAACTTACGACTAAGATTGAACGCAAGTTTACTGAATTATTCATGACTTACGATCAATCTTAGTCGTAATTTTGTTTTGTGAAACCGACTCCAGATCTTTAAGTAGTGTATCGGATAAAATTGTAAACAGATCAATGTGTCCTGATGAGTAGGTATTTCCAGAAAAGGTTTTCGGGAACTAATAGTAATCCCATGAAAAGGACATTAAAGATAAGCTGTCCCCTAGGGTACGGTTCAGTCAAAATTCATGGAATGACATTTTGTTTTAGTCAAGGACTCTATGTCTTGTCATGCAGTCGGAGTGGCTACCCATGGTTGAAGGCTTCTTTTGTAATTATCGGAGGTAATTCAACCCAAAAACAATTGATGTTCGAAGACCAATTAACAAAGAATACATGAGATATAAATATCAATGGTGTGTGTAAAAGTCATAATGTTCGATAAACCGGCACAAAAAAAGAAATACAATCAATAAATTTATAATTGTTTGAAAAGGGAAAATTCTAGATTATGTTTTTTAGATAAATCTTTTTTACAGGAAAGAAAATTGTGCAATAACAGGTATTAAAAGATTTGCCAAAATTATCATTAAACAAGAATATCTTTCTTCGGGTCACGAAAGCAGTCAACTAAGAATAATTCAATTGTACAAAAGTTTTTTTTTTGTCAGTAATTGACATTACATTTTGTTTGAAAAGTTTAATATAGAATACTAAAATGAATAAATATTTTTGATTTGAATTGAATTGAGAGTTTGTGTCCGTGACGTTCTGTCCTAAATCTCTCTGTACCACTTATTTATGAAAAAAAGTATGAAAAAGTGTTCCTTGACAGAAAATTAACTGAAATTAGTTACAGCTTTTGCTTTTCTATGATCTGAATAATGGTAGAAAATTTGTATAATGGCTAAAAAAGATTCGGAATCATTCAAAACTGGCGTGAATTCATAAAAAAAGAGTAAGTGAAGAACTCCAGCATCTGCTATATATTTCAATCTAATTGTTTTATATGATTTGCATATCTTCAAATATTTCAATGTGATCGGACTTTAGAATAAATACCCTCGGTTTACACTTTGCCAACTCTACTTTCGTAAACTTTGTAAACACTATATAAAAAAATTAAAAAATAACTATCCACAAGAGACCAAATGACGTTGATATAAGCAAATATAGATCACCGTTCTGCCTTCAACAATGAGCAGAAACCATGCCGTAGAGTTAGCTATAAAAGGACCCGACATGACAAACATAAACAATTCAAACATTAAGAAGCAATCAGCTGATGTATGTACAAAACAATAAATGAAAAACAAATATGTGAGGCAGCGACCAACGACAAACACTGAATTACAGGCTTCTGACTTGGACAGGAACATACAGAATATGGCCAAGTTAAACATGTTTACAAGCGTTAAAAAATTAAAACAAAATCATTTAAATTGTATACAACCAAAGCGTTTTTGTATATTTGCCTTCATCGAAAATACTCAAAGACAAATACCTGAAACCCAATGTATAAGTACCGACAAACGTGAAGAGCTATATTACCAAAATAGCATATAAAAATTAGCCAAATCCATCTAAGGTTAACTTTTCTGAGGAAGTTTTGAACCTTAGTTTTATAATAATTTCTAAAGTTATCGACGCAGAATGTAAGATAGTAATGTTATATATCATGTAAGTCCGAAGCATTGAGTTCGGAGCTTATGATACTCTCATTGACTTAAAGGCAACCCTATCCTTACCTGGGATAGTGTTGCAACAAAAGAACGAACTGTAAAAATCAATTGAAAAAGCTTGACTCGTCATATCGACAAAAACACTGCAAGTTCAGTAAATCTTTGTGGGTTATGTTATGTCTAAAGTATAGAAATTTTATCAGGTTAACCTTCTATTTACTTTTTAATACCATTATTTTATTCGCTACTTTTAACATTGTTAAGATGTCATCCTCATTTAATGACAACCTTTATAGTAACAGCAAATTTAGCTCCGCCTCCTTAGTTTAGAGGAACCTTTGCCGACAAAAAATGATTTTTGGTTTTCAAAATGCTGCAGCAAAACAATAATTTTTATTTGTATAAAATGATAGCCAACATCTCCACTTCCCATTTCAATTTAATGATTTGATTGATATTTTTTTATTTGCAAACATGTTTGTTAATAAAGATTGATAAGGGAAAGATGCATGCAATACGGTGACATTTGTTGTTAATGAACATCTAAATATTTCCTGAATCATGGTCATGTTGATATTTTAAATGTAAAAAGTAAAACAATCATATAAAACAGTAAAGCCAACATTTAATTATTAAGTATAACAAACCTGCGAAAGCATAGAAATGGGAGTCTGACGATATACCGTGCTATACATTTTGGAAAATAGTCAAATAATATTATAGATTTGTTGACCTGTATGCAGGATAAAGCCATGTTATTTTTAACGAAATGACAACTATTGCCTTTCATTTATCTTCATCTGCTCTCCATTTTGAGGCTTCGAGGGATATATAGTGCAGCTGCATGCAAACCTTGATAACTCATATTATGATACTTATAATGCTTTTGATATAACGGTGGAGATGGCAAATGAACATGGTTAAACATGACGCACCGTTGAGAAATTTATTCCATATTAGATATTAAACAATCGATTTTCCGTATTACAAAATAAATAATTAACACAATATAATGATTTTTTGTTGAAAAATCGTATTTATTCAAGGCATATGAGATGTTAAATTGTTTGGAATCATGTTATGTATTGCATGCATTTTTGTAGTATTTATTAATGTGAATACTAGACCGATTTACTCACAAACTGAATAAACGTCTTTCAAACTGTAAAGCAATGGTATTAATTCTAAGAGACTTATCTCATTCAAGTATTTGTAGATATGCAAGTCATAAAAGAATAATCGAAATATAGATGTAGATACGGAAGTACTTCACTAACCTTTGCAATGAACCCTTTCAGAATCTAAAAGATTGAGGGTAATTTCACTGGTTGTACCCCGAAATAAAAATAACGTCACGTCATTGGTTGAATTTACATTGTTTAGGATGTTGTTAGCCAATCACAACGTTTCGGTGTACGCTTTTCAAAATACTACCCATAATTCATTAGATTCTGAAACGGCGAATTAGGAGATAACTGTATTGTATTTAAATCTCCGACGGCATCAATTGGTGATTTGATGGTCGCAAATTAAGTTTATTGGCGACGCATTAGCGGTGCCAGTAAACGGGTATTTGCGACCATCAAATCAACAATTGATGCCTTCGGAGCTTAAAATACAATATTTTTTTTTTTTTTTTTTTTTTTTTTATAATACAATAATGTTATCTCCATTCTAATGACAGAAAACAAATCATATATTTAAAATCTGTCATACGTCGTCTGCGCTTGCGTGTACGTTTTCATAGCATCTAATTGTGAATTGATGCCATGAAAATTGGTGACGTTATCCAATCATAATTAACGTTACAAACGATGTTGCATTAGAATTATGAATTCACTCCGATTTTGATAATTCAGACTGTTCGTTAGACATTTATACTATACTTGTCACATTATTTAGACAAAAGAAAGGAAAAACTGTCATAAATTTTAATCTATTTTTAGTCAAGGAAGACAACTACATTTTTGTTCCATATGTGAACAGTACAGAAGAATATATAGAACAAAAAATCATGGACAAAAGCTCTCAATCCAATTTTTGTTTTGAGTAGGGACAGACTTGTTGAAATCTAAAATCTAGAAATCATATAGATATTTTATTTTAAACTTTATCAACGAAACTTATTGTCAAATATTGATTAAGGATTTATTCTTCTGGTGTTTTAGTCTCGTTGAAATCTCGTTCAGGAATTATTTCCAAAACATGTTGTAAAGATTGTTCTCAATCTTTCTTACAATACTTTTAGTCTCTAGATATTTATTCTATTCAATAGTTGAAATACCTTTGCCAGGTTTTCTAAATAAAAAAACAACTAAACCACTACTTCAAGGAATAGAAATTATTATTACAACTATAAATTACAGAAAATAAAAGTACAATATGTTTAACGGTTTTCTGTGATTTTCGTGCGTGAAGTATTTACCTATTAAGTTTCTATAAAGATGAGTTCAAATTCGTTTTGCAAGTCCGAAAAGAAGTTGAAATAATATGCGTTTTGTTCTAAAAGAAAGAGAAAAAACCTCGAATTTGCAAAATTTACAGCATGGTCAATTTGGCATGAAAAAGCAACAAAATTTTATAAAACTTTCTAATATTCACACCAACCTATAGTTTTTTAAGTTAAATTTTTTCAGATTGGTCACCTCATCTTAAATGAAAGTATGAAAAAGAGTAATCGGTGAAACTGTGATTTTTTTCATAATAATAGCCCAAAAAATGGATAACAATTGATGAAAAATGGGAAAATCATTGAAAATGGGGTACTTTCAAATGGCCGTAGCAAAAAAGAAGTGCACCACCATATGATTATTTTTTCGTCAATTACTTTCTTACAGTCATATAAACCCAAAAATCAAGTTAAGAAAAAAAGTTAAATTCTAGAAATGTTTGGTCTTAAAATATATTCTGTGAGTGATAAAAATAATTATTCTTCAAATAATTAAGATTTGATAAATCTTTTAACAATGCTACTGAACTATTTCCGTAAATGTAAAATAAATTTAACTTGAATATATAAAAATAGTCAAGACTTTTAACTTTTTATCAAAAAATCGTAAATTTATCAATTGTTATTTTTGTCCGTGTACCGTTCAGTATTACTTTTATACTATATAATAAAGTGACTAACACACATCATTTATATATTCCAGGTATGCTTTGCTCATTATTCTGCGTACATCAGTTGTCCATCGGTTAAATGTACCACCCACAATTAAAACATAATGGTCAACAAACAGTCTTTATCGACGGACACAGTCTTATACTCTATGACAAGATCTAATGGGTCCTTGAATAAATCAAAATGTGTTGCCATGTACTTTAAAAGAAATACTCTCTGTAGAACAGCTAATCCATAATGTTCTATCCATCTGCATAAAATAAAAATCCACACTGGAAAAACTTATTTACCAGGATGCAATGGCATGTTTACAATGTTTATCCGATCTATAACTGAGGGGTATGGAACAAACTTTAAAAGGTTGAAATGTTAGACGTAGGTCAACATTATCCTTTGGATTAGTTGATAGATACATTTGTATTTTTCTATTTCGTTTTGATGCAGTTACATTTGCAATATACTTTTTGGCCTATAACATCATTCAGCCAGTTTGTAGTTTGCTTATTCATCAGAAAACGTATGTTGATCATATACTATGAAATGAGATCAAGGCTAGATGAACCATGTATGACAGATATGTATGATATATCTTGGGTGATTCTATGTATCAGAATAGTTTTACAAAATGTATTTTTACACATAAAAACTAAGCACTTATTGAAACATGAAATGAAGTCAAGGACAACATACAAATATAGCAGACAATTATTGCAAGTAGAAATGAATCTGTATACAAGATTTTAAAGTTATAGCTAGATCCTGAAGAATATCAATAAAGCTGCATACAATAGTTTATGTCTCCGAATAAGCATTCCTTTGTTTTGCGGCCATGAACACGCCAAAACAGATCGTAAGAAAACTTGTTTGGACTAAAACATAGGCTTTATTAAACTTCCTTAGTGTTAACATGAGCAATAGGTACGAAATAACGTATGAATCTTTTTCTAAATTTGGATTGAATTACAAATGCACAATTTCACATATATTGCAGACATATTGGTTACAATGTCTTTAAAGATACATGTACACAAGAAAATCCAGATATACTTAACCTATTGCTTGTAGTATTCAGAAAACGTATGTTGATCATACACTATGAAATGAGATTAGGCTAGATGAACCATGTATGACAGACATGTATGATATATCTTGGGTGATTCTATGTATCAAAATAGTTTTACAAAATGTATTTTTACACATAAAAACTATGCACTTATTGAAACATGAAATGAAGTCAAGGACAACATACAAATATAGCAGACAATTATTGCAAGTAGAAATGAATCTGTATACAAGATTTTAAAGTTATAGCTAGATCCTGAAGAATATCAATAAAGCTGCATACAATAGTTTATGTCTCCGAATAAGCATTCCTTTGTTTTGCGGCCATGAACACGCCAAAACAGATCGTAAGAAAACTTGTTTGGACTAAAACATAGGCTTTATTAAACTTCCTTAGTGTTAACATGAGCAATAGGTACGAAATAACGTATGAATCTTTTTCTAAATTTGGATTGAATTACAAATGCACAATTTCACATATATTGCAGACATATTGGTTACAATGTCTTTAAAGATACATGTACACAAGAAAATCGAAATAATTTACAATTTCATGTTTATTTAGGCTGAAGTATATTCAAACACTGCATACATCTCGAAAACTCTACGTTACCAGAAGGACAATTAGAAATAAATAGCTATATTTGCTAATCTACTATGAAAGACTATACCGCCTTCCATTGGCGATCATCCCGTTTTGGACTGTTTTTTGTTTTGTTTTTGTCTCTTGTGATTTCAATTAGCGTTCACTACACTTGATGTACACATTCAATATTTGAAAACTTTATGCCTCTTTGGTTAAAGGATCAAAGGACAAGGTTAAGTATATTTTCAGGTTGCAAGGGAATGATCCGTTTCATTCGTACTCATTCTAATGTTTGGGTACTTCCCTTTTAAATTAAAAAATTTTGAATAAACTTCTCGTTCTTACGTAGCAATATTCTTCCAGCACCTGCGTATTGAGTTTTTATCTCTCAATTCCTGTGTTCCTAGAACGTTTGTTGCAGAGACTTTTTGGAAAGGACCAAATTGACAAATTAAACAGGGGTTTGTTGACCTACAATTGATGTTATCCCTTCGTATGTGTTCCATGTTCGTCATCACGATCTGATTCAATTCTGACTGAAATGATGGCTAACTATTCAAATTGATGTAGCAAATTGGTAAAGATAGTCTGCAATATTGCCGTGAAGAATTTGTTCACCTCGGAGAAAAAATATTCATATCGCCAACCAAAATGTTATTGTATTGTCGCTGAACATGAACTTTGTCAAATTATATTATATATTTATTGAAGCCAGGAGTTTAATTCCGTAGGAACAAAGGGGGTAATCATATTACAGATACTAACATATTATGACATCCATTGTCAAATTGAGAAGAGAAACTAATAAAAATACACCAAACAAATCAAGGTAAGTTTACTTTACACATCTGGAAACAAACAAAAGGATTCATGAAATGAAAATCTTATTCAGAATGATAAAAATCAATTGATTGTAATTATCTCATTTCTTTGTGACTTAAAATTCATTTGATTTCAACTACGAAAGATATCACCAAATGCTTAATGTATTCCGATTATATTCCTTACAATGAATGTTCCAACGTTATAAATCGCTATCATATTATGTTCCTTTTACAGATGAATAACGAAAATTATATAATAGGAGATATGCTGTTTTGATGACTTTTCCATATCATGAACTTTCATATTCCTGACTTGGTCAGGCCATATTCCGTAGAAAAAAGTGTGTTAAACCTAGCTAAACCTCACACTTACATGACAGTTCTGTTATATTGACGAAATTGGGTGGTCAACTCAAACAGACATAAATGTTATACCGCCAAAACTGGAAAAATACTTAAATTGTGAACATACCAAATAATTCATTGATAAAATGTATTTTGATTCCTAAAAAGGTATTTAAAAGCGCTGTTCCTTTTGTGATTTTTTGTCAGGAATGGATACCACACATCCCTTGTGTTTCTATTATCTATATACTCTTCAACTTTGTAATTGATTCGGAGCTCAACTGTTAATTATTAATGAGTATCACAACGACGATATACGTATTTGGAGTACTAAATTATAAGCCTGGTACCTTGAGTTGCTAATATATTTCTAAGGCTCTTCAACATCATGCTTGATTTGACCTTCTTTCTGTTGTGATTCGTACGTAACTGGCGAGTCTCACGTCGACGAAATGCGTGTTTTGTGTATCAAATTATGAGCCTTATGTCTTCATTGATACGTTCATCAATATGCTATTTCTTCTTGATTAAATCTACAGTTGAAATAGAGTGCAATGCTAGGTGTTTTTTTTTTATTCCATACAGTTATGCTTGAATAATGAAATTGTTTTCTTCCTATAGCTAAATCTGAATTTTGGTTGAAGTACACAAATATGTCTTTCCATTAGTATTTAATCTAACACAATAAAAAAATTGGTAATTTGATTTTAATTCATTGATTGTTGTTTGCTTAACATTCAGTGGCAAATATTGTATCCATGTTCAGGGCGACAATAAATTAAAATTAATTCAGTAGGTTGATCCTTT
Source organism: Mytilus californianus (assembly GCF_021869535.1). Classification (NCBI taxonomy): domain Eukaryota; kingdom Metazoa; phylum Mollusca; class Bivalvia; order Mytilida; family Mytilidae; genus Mytilus; species Mytilus californianus. Next base: position 42,643,332 of record NW_026262593.1, read on the forward strand.
AAAACGGGGAATTTGAATGCCACTGGAAATTTGGGGTATATTGGATAGTAACAGAAATTTAGCCTTGCAACTGGCCGTCGTTTACGGACACCTTAAAGAGTTGTTGGAAGGGTTCTTAACGTACAAGGAGGTGACACTCCCTCTACACGTGGCAACGGCTTTAACGTCCCTAGTCTGAACGGACGTAGCTGCCAAACTTTGGCATTCGTTTTACTGTCGGTAGAAAGAAGACCAAGGGATGACATGGTTTCCTTGTGGTGAATAGGATTTTAAAATATCACATAAATAATCTGGAGCATAATTGTCAAAACTTTATACATAAGTACAACTCAAGGCTATTTATTAAATTCATTGTATAATAGTAAGCAACAACAAAAGAGACTGTAGAGATGGAACTTCGTGATTTGCATTTAGAATAATTATGCGGCTCTTTTTTTTGAAATCTGTATATTTTTGTCAGAATTCAAAATGAATTATTCACTCCATATTGTGTCACAATTATAAAACGTTTCCAAATATTAACGTTACACTATAATGAAATAGCTCCAAAATGCAATTTTTTTAAAGTCGATATGATAAAGCCAGTCTGGAAAAAATTCAAAATCATGTATTACCTTAAACCATGACAGAGTGTTATCAGTTATTATTCCATGTAGCTTGAAAAGATCATATTGTGCATCATTGTGCAATATATCAAGACTCCACGTTTTGTAATTTACGATTGAAAAATAGATTTAGATTTTCCTCATTGTTGTCCGTACATGACGTAAGTACATTATTCATATCTGAATTGAATATTCTATCTCGTTTTAGATTAAGCACAACAGATGATAAATGATAGAAAGTAGTGGCATCTGCATATGAATCACTCTATTTATAAAAAAAAAAAAAAAAAAAAAAAACAACACGCACGAAGGTAAATTTTACTGCTATATCTATAATCAAAATTTCTATAGTCAATCGATGAAAAATATGAGGTTTTGTAAATCATTTAAATGTTGAAGGAATATGTAAATGGTTTTCTGATGACCTGTTTGTCATATACCCAATTTTGTTAGTTTCAGTCAAATTTAATTTTCATTTCGGGATGTTGTGGTAGGTTGGTTTTTTTTCGAAACATTTTAGTGTTCAGGGCAACAATAAATTCAAAATTAATTCAGGAGGTTGATCCTTTAAAATGGGGAATTTGAATGCCACTGGAAATTTGGGGTATATTGGATAGTAACAGAAATTAAGCCTTGCAACTGGCCGTCGTCTACGGACCCCTCAAATAGTTGTTGGAACAGTTCTTAACGTGCACGGAGGTGAAACTACCTCTACACCTGGCAACGGATTTAACGTCCCTAGTCTGAACGGATGTAGCTGCCAAACTTTGGCATGGGTTTTACTGTCGGTAGAAAGAAGACCAAGGGATGACATGGTTTCCTTGTGGTGAATAGGATTTAAAAATATCACATAAATAATCTGGAGCATAATTGTCAAAACTTTACACATAAGTACAACTCAAGGCTATTTATTAAATTCATTGTATAATAGTAAGCAACAACAAAAGAGACTGTAGAGATGGAACTTCGTGATTTGCGTTTAGAATAATTATGCGGCTCTTTTTTTTTTGAAATCTGTATATTTTTGTCAGAATTCAAAATGAATTATTCACTCCATATTGTGTCACAATTATAAAACGTTTCCAAATATTAACGTTACACTATAATGAAATAGCTCCCAATGCAATTTTTTTAAAGTCGATATGATAAAGCCAGTCTGGAGAAAATTCAAAATCATGTATTTCCTTAAACCATGACAGAGTGTTATCAGTTATTATTCCATGTAGCTTGAAAAGTTCATATTGTGCATCATTGTGCAATATATCAAGACTCTACGTTTTGTAATTTACGATTGAAAAATAGATTTAGATTTTCCTCATTGTTGTCCGTACACGACGTAAGTACATTATATATATCTGAATTGAATATTCTATCTCGTTTTAGATTAAGCACAACTGATGATAAATGATAGAAAGTAGTACAACCTTCATATGAATCACTCTTTTTAATAAAAAAAAAAAAACAAAACAAAACAAAACAAAACAAAACACACAGGAATGTAAATTTTACTGTTATATCTATAATCAAAATTTCCATAGTCAATCGATGAAAAATATGAGGTTTTGTAGATCATTTAAATGTTGAAGTAATATGTAAATGGTTTTCTTTTGACCTGTTTGTCATATACCCAATTCTGTTAGTTTCAGACAAATTTAATTTTCATTTAGGGATGTTGTGGTACGTTGTTTTTTTCGAAACAAATTATCAAGGTTACTTGTACTATTTTTTGGTTCACCAATTTTTCAATGGAAATGTATGATACATCGTTCTAGTCAAATTAATGTCTTTAGCACTATACAAACTGCCTTAAAGTGAAAGATACGACTAGATGTATGCACAACACAGCTAGATTTTAAAGTATTTACAACTAGAATTGCAAAATTTGTTGAAATGGATGTTTAAAGCTATATATATATTTATTAATAAAGCATGTTTTGATTATGAAAGGCAATAACATCACAAAAGTTACAAGTCTTGTATCACAATAATGTGTTAGTCATATTTTACCATATTGAAAAAAACAATATGCCTTTGCACATCCTATGAATATTTATATATAGTTGTAACATAATTTGGATTTCTTAGAAATAAAACAGGCCAACGACGGAACTCTAAAGAAGTTGTTAAATGGGATTGTTAACTGCTCGGTACGGAAATTTGATGCGTTTTAAAATCCGACACAGCCAAAATTACGCAATCCCAACATACTTATCAAGCTGTGTATTTGTGCAGTCTAAGAGTTCACATTTTGTTAAACTTTTGAACGTTTCTATCAAATTGCCAAAAGGTTCGTCATATCTCTTTTCTCATGTTACAATGAATGATTAATGAAAGTACGCACTTATATAGCTAAAATATCATAAGCGTAATCAAATTCTACATACACAAAACTAATATGGTTATTAACTGTATATATGCAGTTATGGCATGAGATAAAACAATGCGATACAAATACGGCGCTGTTTTCGTAAGAATGTTATTTGTTTTGCATCATTAAGACACTGTGAATATTGTTATGTACTTTTTACAATGAACATGTGGTACTACGTTCGCTATGGCTTTTATGATGTATCATGCTGTACTCATTATTATGTAATAATCTAATTTCTCCAAATGAAAATACCTGGTTATTTCAAATACAAATATGTTATTGTTTTCCCACAACAATTGTTTCCTGCTTGATATTTTGGTGTTGATTTATTTAAAGGGGATAGATTGATTTGGAATGTTAACCGGACTGTGACAGCTCTTCAAATTACAGTAAGTTGTTCTTTTAATATTTTTCAACAAGTTCGACATTTTGTAACTTACGTAGCATGGATTGCAGAGTTGCAATTACTTAGTTTAAACTATGATTCAAGTAACTGACAACACTACATAAGATGAACAGAGAAGTTTACTTTAGTAGTTCGGTAATATTTTATCTAATACTGTACAATCTACAAATGGCTAATAACTAATAACTAATGAAATTAACATGAAATTAAAACGGAAAAGAAGTTTGTTTGCTTAAAGTTAATTAATTTTATACTGCATTGTTTTTTTTCTTTTGAATTATTTCATTTTTTGTAATGGCCTGGCCCTTTGTAATTTTTTTATACCATGTCTGCGGTTCTCATTGTTGAGGGATACACGGTGAACTGTAACATAACATAAATGTCTTTTTGTCCATTGATAGTTTTTCTTTTTTAACTATATCTCCTCATTTGCATTCATAATATCTGCCCACGCAACTACGTATTGTGTACTATGTATGTTGTAAAAAATCTATTTATATTTCTTGACAAAAGACTCAAACTGTAGCGAACATAAAAACAAAATAATTTTTCAAATTATGTCATTTTTATGAATAACCACTACAATCGCCAGTAAACCATTTATTGACATTAAAGGCTGGATATTCATCGCGGCTATATCTTTTATGCTTGTTCATATATGAAGTTGATTCTGAATAAATGGTAAGTTAGTTTTGTATTTCATTCTCACGAACAAAATACATGTAAATGTGAAAAACAACACACTTGTTATTCATATATTTTGCTTTTGTGCTGCATAAGTTTTTCGCAGCAAATTTTAATAGTATAATCAGTACTTTTTTTTTATATTCAGAAATTTTTATGGTACATGGGAGTGATGAAATTTAGTAAAATTCGTTACCTTTATTGTAATTATCATAATTTCAGTTAGGTAAAACTTCACGACGATACCACTCTCCACTTCTTAAAACACAAATATTTATTTCAATTTCATATCAATTACTTCATAGTGCAAATTTTTCCGTAAATCGCTCTGCCTTATATTTCACGAACAGAAAATGTATAGATGAGTGTTACGGAGATGAACCCCTTGCTTCCGTTGGAAAAATCACATGTCGAGGAGATGAACTATTGATATAATTTTTGTAGTATCAAGTATCATTAATAGGCAACCCTCGCATATTATGAAATTAACGTTTCATAATTATATAATGTGGAGGAAAATAGAGTTTATAATTTGCCTTGTAGAATTTTTTGAAAATAATATGTCATCTGAAAAAAACTCATTGTGAATGAATGGTCAGTGTGTTTTGTATTCCATTCTCATTGCAATTTTTTTAATGTACATGTGTGAAAACTATGTACTTCTCATTTAAGTTTTTGGCTGTTTTTTGTTGAAAAGTTTGTCTCAGCAAATGTTGGCAGTATAAGTATTATTTCTTTGTCATATTTTGGCATATATATATATATGTTTAATTGAAGTGATGATAGTAATAATTTAATCACAAATATTCTATAAATCTGATAACATTTGAATTAAGAAAACATTGGACGAACTTTAATGAGACCAGAACGAATAACACATCAAGTTTATCGAAAATTGTTCTCATAGAAATAAAAAAGAGTTTTCAATTACAAGTCAAGAATGTTAACCATATCTAAACCTCTAAACAGATTTTAGTTCTTGCAAAATCTCTAATTTATCAACAGCAGCATTCCGGGAAAGATGTGTACTTTTCTTCAACGTTTAATTTTTGGATAAATCATTTTTGGGAGATACGTGAAAAACCATTGGGATTTTAGGTGATTTAAAATTTCAAGAGGGTCATTCACCATATGAATGTTGTTTTCATGTAGAATATCTATTTTCTATCACATAAAAATCATTTTCCCTTAATATATCCGACTTGATAACCGCTTCATTAACTTAGTGCTGATTACATACTAATCTATATTCTCGAGATTACTTATCATTATTTTTTTTGACATGATAAAATATACATATTTCATTTTGTTTATCACCATAATTCAATATTAGTCTTTGCTCCTACAAACCTTGATAAGTTCAATCTATGCATATCTATTTCAGGAGTTTTTGTACATTATTTAGCTTTGAATTGCCGATTCTAAACTTGCTTTATTGTTGTGTGTTTAAGCTTTACGACATATGGTCTATATCAATAAGCCACAGAAAGAGGTTTGTGTGAATGTTAACTGGTTTAATCCACCCATCGCTTCAGGCATTCTGTACCGTGTGTTGTTCATTTATGCTGTATGAATGTTACCTCGGGGGTTCGTGAGGTATATTGTGCTGTGTGGTATTTTGGCGATTCCTGTTATCCCTTTAAGTAGAATGTACAAAGCTAGTAATCATGTGAAAATTTCAAAAAATAGATCATATTTTTTTTATTTCAATGTTTTAATTTAAGACATGCTTTCGGATTTCTTTTTAGAAAGAATCGGTGGATGGAATATTTAAAAGTTAATAACAGGATTAATTCATGGAGGTGTTTATTCGTGTAGATATAGTTATAAGATTGATATAAAAAAAAGAATATGAAAAGCAGAGATGTTAATAAACTATATTTTAACTGAATGTACCAACATTATCATAAATGTGGAATATAAGCATAAAAAAACAGCTCTGGACTAATCAAAGGACGACATCTAAATCAATTTTAGAGTGACTGGTTACTGCTAAATATTTCCTTCTATATTCAATTTTTCATTTTATGACTTAGTTAACAATTTATAATTAATTTCTTGCAAAGGCAAATAATACCTTAGTTGACCAAACTGTATCCCTATCGTTTGGTATTATGTCTCTTAGCACAAAACATTGGAATATATTCTATACATAGATACTTTGTATTATTGTAAAATGATTTTACAGTTTTATTTCTATCTTGTTGGTGAATTTAATTTGTAAATGAGTTATTTTGCTTTAGACTAAAGCTTAGTAAATTTAAAGATCTTTTGTATGTTTTTTTAAAACTGTCTTTTGTTAAAACATTTGAAAAAGCTCAAGCCGCGATATAGCCTTTTTATGATGATGCAGCGTAAAGCAATCACCAACCAATCAATCAATCTTAACACAAAAAAAGTCGTTAATTGCCTTATATTTCATGAAGAGAAATGTATAAATTTGATGTATAGATTTGTAATTACGTTACCTAGGTAAACAACCTGAGATATTAGAAATTCTCTGGTTAGAAAAAGTTTAAGTCGGTGAGACGAAATATGGATATAAAATAAAAGTCAAATCCGGTTTGTTCCTCGATATACTTAGCTTGTCAAATAAGCAACCGTTGCATACTATGAAATTGACATTTTATAATTATATTAAAGTGGAGGAAATGACAAAATGACATACAACAATAAAGTTTACAATTTGACTTTAAGAATTTCTGCTAACGATGTGTTAATGCTAATGTGATATTTGATAAGATAAAAGGGGGAATATATATTAATGACACAACGAAACATATAACCAGAAGCTGCCAAGCAGATACTATCCGTTGTTTTTGCCATTTAAGTCCTCAACAATGGGATGTCTATTAAGTTATTAACAGATGCCAATGTTGTAATCATTGTTGCAATTATCATTATTGAAAATAATTTCAGCTTATTGTACAATCTGTTGTATATATACTAGCGACAGAAAAATAAATATGCATCATACAAAAACTGCCTAAAACAGAAGCTTTTAAGCTAAAACATATATAAATTTTGTTTAAAGAATTCTTTTGACGATATCTTGTTATACTCAACGTCGAAAGTCGGATAAATGCGTGCTTCATGAGCACTTGATTTTTTTAATTTTCGTGCTAACCAAATGGTTGTATCAGCGTTTTGTGGATAAAGGAAGAAACTAAAGAATAATAAATAGTAAAACATTATTTTTGAATGAGAGAGTCCATCATTGCACAGAACTGCAAACGTGTTATTTTATCTTTATAATGTAATTTAAAAGTATTTTAGTTATCATCTGTTTAAAAGTAATTAAATCAAATCGCTATCCTGCGTAAGAGATTAACATTACATGTTCTGCCAACTACAGTCCTGTAGTAAAATCTTTTAAATCATAAATCTTTTTTATTATGTAAATAACAATGAATAAGGAGTAAGATATAATTGGTGAAAATGATTCATAGATTGGTGAACATTTGGGGTTTTGTTTACATGAGCAGAATTTAGGAGAGTTTGGGACGGCCGTTTTTGTGATATTTTGTGACGTGTGTTTTTTGTCTGCATAGTATTAGACAATGTTGCGTTTGTTCATCTTGTGTTTGTCTTAGAGTATTCAGACTGCTGTTTTCATTCGGTGTTTAATTGCTTTCGTACAAAAGGTAATGAAATACATTGTGTTGTGTTTTTTAATGGATATTTATGTTGTAAATTGTGAAAGTTCCGTATACTAATGTACCTGCCGAGGGTGTCTACATTTCTCTACTATTTTTGTAATTCAGACCTGGTAGGAATATTTTGTGAACAATACTGTATATTCCTTAGTTTGGTTGCATGGGATATCGATTCATTATCAATGGTAATCAAAAGAAAATGCTATCGGTGGCAAGTTTGACCGAAAATGATATCAATTAAATTCAATGGATCTCTTACTTAAAGCAAGACAGTTCGTCTGATAGAATGCAAAATGTAAAAACAGTTATTCCATCGTTGAAATGGTACTTGATGTCAACAAACGGTACGATAGCGTGTATGTTTCGACAAAATATGCTTTGACTCTTTGATAGTTGATCACATATTGTAAACTCTAATTTGTGAGATATGAAAGGTGATGAAAAGTAAAATGCCAAAAATACTGAACTCCAAGGAAAATACAAAATGGAAAGTCCCTTATCAAATGGCAAAATCAAAAGCTCAAACACCTCAAACGAATGGAATACAACTGTCATATTCCTGACTTGGCACAGGCAATTCCTTATATAGAAAATGGCGTATTAAACCTGGTTTTATAGCTAACTAAACCTCTCACTTGTATGACAGTCACATAAAATTCCATTATATTGACAACAATGTGTGAACTTTTGCCTTTTGCCCGTTGCTTTTTGTTTGATTTGCTTTTAACCATTTCTTTTGTCCAAAAATATACCTTTTTTGGGGACACCCGACATTCCAACACAGTATTGACGCTGCATAAGTCCGATATCCCCATTTGTCCGACACCCCATTATTCCGACACTAGTTAATCAAATTTATTTCGTAAAATCGGTTTTTATGTGGTAGCTGTATTTTTAACGACTCATTCAATCACCCCGAGGGTTGACTTTGGTATAGAAATTTAGTCATACCTGGACTTCTCACGTCCGACAGTAAAACCTTTGTTAAAATGCGGCGTCCGTTTGGATGTCCAGGATGTATAAATTCGCAGCCACGTCCAGTCAGATACCGCGTGTAAGGAATGTGACACAATCACTGCTCATTAAAGATCCCTTGCAACAACCTTCTGGGTAATCCTTTTGGGTGGCCATCTGCAAAACAACAGCTCTGCTCCTATATATATAACTAACTTGCCTTTATTTTTAAATGGCAGTCCAACGTCTCGACCCATCACGCCAGTTGGTCTACTTAGCAGACCTGTACATACGTATAAACTATTAATTTGTTCCGGTCTGAAAATGCGCTAAATATTTGCCATTGGACTCAACGCAAACAACTTTCAATCAATCAACCAATAATTATTTCGAGTATATCAAAGCAATGGATAATACCATATTTATACTGCCCATCTGGAATCTCAAATATAATGAACCTATCCCTATGAGGAAATTGAGATCCTTGTAATATTTTGGTTTACGAATACAAGTGTGGTCGATTGGATAAAAGTACCACATTAAAAAGATTTCAAAGAAGTGTCCTTACTAGTTTTGCAGTATCTCGTCGTAAAGGATAAAGTTCACGCAATAAAGTCATGATGGTCTCCGATATAGGTCAAACTGCAAATATCGTGTTACCATGAAAGAGAATTAGCCTTATTCAAGCATAGTTCAGTTAGTTTCCTAACAATAGGGACTTAGATTTGTTAATTGTATATTAGTAGTTGTTTATCATCTTAACAACGTGTAATATTGTTCTTTCATTTGTCTTTGTTCTATTATTGATATTACTTTTACTGTCTGGTTTGTTTTCTGTGATATCCATTTGACGTGGCTAGGTACTTATACATCCCGTCAATGTGTTTGTATTATCTTTCATTTTTGCTGGTATGTTTTGTATATGCGACTTTTTGTGTTTCTGTGGTTCTTATAACGTGACTCTGTACTTTAAAAGATCCCGTCATTATGTTATTGTTCTATTATATGTCATTATGTTATTGTTCTATTATAAATTTGAAAATACTTTGAACGACAAACGACAAATTTATTTTACTCCCGTAGTGGTATTAACCATATGTGGATTCTTAAAAATTCTAAAGAACTTCTGGACAATTTTAAATCTCGGTCTATTTCTGAAATTAATTCTAACATAACTTTTGATTTTTTAACCCTGTATACCAACATTCCCCATGTGAAATTATAAAATTGTTTTGAATAAACATTGAATGACAAAATTTCTTCTTATGTGACGTTTACATTTTCTGACGTCAGACACGCGAAGCAATGAATGTGGTTTTTAATTTGATAGATGCTTTTGTTCTTTTTTGTAAATAATTGTTTGTTTTGATATTGTAACACAGTGATGACTGCTGTACCCATATTTTGACTATTTTATTTATAATGTCTGTTTTGTTCACGCATCGTTGTAAATATAACGGAATTTGATAAGACTGTCGTACAAGTGAGAGGTTTAGCGCTATAAAACCAGGTTCAATCCACCATTTTCTACATTTGAAAATGCCTGTACCAAGTCAGGAATATGACAGTTGTTGTCCATTCGTTTGATGTGTTTTGTCATTTCATTTTGCCATGTGATTAGGGACTTTCCGATTGAATTTTCCTCGGAGTTCAGTATTTTTGTGATTTTACTTTTTAGTAAAACAAAATTATTTAACTGAAAAGTTCCAAATTGCTTTTGTGCATATACTTATTATATAACAGTGGTTATGAAATCAGATTAAATCAAACCTATAAACTTATTTTCCTGAACTTTATGCATAATATTAATGTCTATTTAGATTTCCATCGATATTTCATTAGTAGATATAAATTACTTTATCAAAATAGAACAATATGAATCAAATTAAAAAGGCATTGTTCATGAACAATTGGAAGGTCTTTCCTTTTTTCTTTTATTGATAGCCTTCTTAGTGGTATTAGGTTGCTAAGGACTTTTATGTTCATAACAAGTGGTTGCTAGGAACAAAAATCATTCCTAAGGATAAAAATATTACTTTCAGTATTAAAAATGTCATATGTACTATTCATAGTCTTTAAAGTTAAAAAGATAAGTGATTGCTAAGGACTTATATGTCGTTGCTAGGGACACAAATGTCATTTCCATTATTAAAAATTTCATATTTATGTTTTTCATAGCATTCTAAATTCAAAAATATAAGGTTGCTAAGGTGTTTTATGTCGTTACTATGGACTTTTACTTCTGACCTTGACACAACTTTGTAGATCTTATAATGCTGAAAATTTTCTTTCTATCTCTAACCTCTTATGAGTTATAAGCAAAAAACCATTATTTCGGACCCGAAAAACAGTTTTGGTCCTCTTGGTCCATAATAGTTGGTCCAATAATTTTGGACCCACATAACAAATGTAGATCTCGACAAGACACACATTTTATTCTTACATTTTATCAGCCATATTCTACGGTTATTAAGGTAAATCCGATAACAAGCTAAGGTCAAAATCTAGGTCATGACCTTTACCTTTGACCTTAAGTCAATTTTCATGGCCACGTGAATTGATGAAGATCCTAGTTGGCTACAACTTACGGTTTCTGAGTTTTAGTGGTCAACCAACATCGCTTAATTTTCGAAGGGGCATAACCCTACCAATGAGTCCTTGAATCTTTTCGATTCATATGTAACGAAGAACTAGGGTCTGTTCCTAAACAAATTCCACCCTTTTTTTTCTACCTATTATGGTTACGGAGTTAGAATGATAACAAGGTTTTCGGTGTTAGGGGAGATAACCGCTATAAAGGAAATGTTACGGGGTCGTGCCCTGACCACAAGATAGCTTTTTTAGCGTACTTTTTTTGGGAAATGTTGTTAAAGTTTAGCGGAAAGCATAATAATAATAATTAAAATGTCAATTGTTCTTGAACAATTGAGAGGTCTTTCCTTTTCGTAATGTAAAATATATGTTTCAATAAGCGTAGAATGCATTGAAAAGCTCAAAAACACACATAAAACCCTTAAAATATGACAAAAAACACATAATCCGCTATTTGCAAAATGACCTTGACTTTTGACATTTTGACTTTTGTCAAGGTCATTGGTCAACGATGTCAATATAAAAGACTCCATGGGTCTAGACCCTTTGGTTCAAGAGTTGAGGCTAATTTTGTCTTTTCAGAAACAGTTAACAGGGGTTATGCCCCTTACGGATAGGTCAAATCTCTTCGGTCAAAATGTAAAAATGTTGCGCCTTTAAGACCCAAACATTTTTCACTTTTTATGATTTCTGTAAGATTAACCGTTTTTGAGATATCCGATAAAAAGTTGTAAAGTCAAAGGTCAAGATAAACCTTAAAATGCTTTAAAACACACTAAAAATCCTTTAAATAAGGCCAAAACACATAATGCGCTATTTGGGACATGACCTTGACATTTGACCTTGTGGCCAATGTCATTGCTGAAGACCCCATGGGTCTAGGACCATTGGTAATATAGTAAAAGCTGATTTTGTCTTTTCAGAAACCTAAAACAGGTGTTATGCCCCTTACAGAAAGGTCAAATCTCTTCGGTCAAAACGGAACAAATTTGCGCATTAATGACTCAAACATTTTCCACTTTTCAACACTTCTGTAAGTATTAAGGTTGCTGAGATTATCCCATAACAAGGTGTTAGGTCAAAGGTCAAGGTCAACATACCAGTTTGACCTTGAGGCATTTTTAAAGTCACATGAATTGAGGATGACTGGTGAAAATCCTAGGTGTTTACGACTTACGGTTTCTGAGTTTTGTTGGCCAACCGTCACCGGTTGATTTTCATAGGGGCATAACCCTACCAATGAGTCGTTGAATCTCGTTGATCTCTTTGTTGCATCTCATAGAGACATTACTTGGGAATGTTACCAGAATAAATACACATGGATAGCGGCCAAATTGAATTCTGAGAAAGACCCAAAGTGAAGTGAGGAGTAGTACAGAATTTAAGTATAAGTCTAAACTCTTAGAAGTTCGATCATAAATGTTGAAAATATGCCGCACAGCCCTACGTTTTGACTATTGAAAAAATTGTAGTGCATATGAACTTTTCATTCTATGATTTAATTTTTTACGAAACGTCATAATAAAAGTGGAACAGTTTTAGATAAACTGGTAAAGTAAGATTTTTTGGTGGGTTTTTTTTTCAACACACAAGTATTTGTGTTCAGCTTTTTGGTAGGGTTGTTTTCTCTTTGACACATTCCCCGTTTCAATTTTCTATTCTAAGTAATTTTTGTTTGTATTTATCTTTAAGTATTTGGAATGTGAATTTGTAAATTAAAATTCAAACTAGAAAGTTACCAAATTTCCAATACCGACATTTTCTATAGACGCAAGAACCTTTATGTTCCTGCTAGTTTGTATTGAGTAGCGAACCAGTATATCTAACTTTTCTTGGGATGCTAATAACTGAACCATTGTAGTTTCTTGGACTCTAGAATAGCTTTTAGTTTACTATGTGTTTTGTCATTTCCTCCATGGTTGAAATCTTACCACAACTTGTATTTTATAAACTAACGTGAAAAACATTGATTAAATCTCAAGAAAGTCTCTGGTTATATGTTAATTTTTCTTTTCAATGCATTTGTAACATTAGTGAGACTGTTTAGACGAAACTGTTCTTCTGTAGGCAATTTGTGAATATAAATTTTTATGCCGTACTCAACTTTCGCCGACCAATCTGTCTTTTATTTCAAGGTTAATTTCAAGTAATATCGTGATTAGTGAATTGTTTAACCTATCTGCCAAATTTCAAGTTATCTTCGTTTCAATCTTGTATACACATCCGAAAGTTAGAAATATTATGGAAAAATACGGGTTAGATATTCTCACTTCGTTTGTATTTTACACAGCCGGATGATGTATTTGTCGTTTATAATCTATTTTCTTGTATCCGATTTGACCTTGGTATAAGACGAGGACCTAAAAAAAAAGACACACCGGTTCGCTGCTACATTTAAATTTGTAGACTGAATTGGCTGGCTTGATTACATAAACAATTATTTTATATGTTTACGTATTTTGCAAAAAACATCTTACTTTGATATAATAATGGTATAAAAAAATCAACCAGAAGCTATTACCCTTTATTTGAGGCAGCAATAGTTATCAAAGGTACCAGGCTTATAATTTGATAATCCAGACGCGCGTTTCGTCTACATAAGACTCATCAGTGACGCTCAGATCAAAATAGTTAGAAAGCCAAAACAAGAACAAAGTTGAAGAGCATTGAGGACCCAAAATTCCAGAAAAGTTGTGCCAAATACGGCTAAGGTATCTATGCCTGGGATAAGAAAATCCTTAGTATTTCGAATATTCATACTTTTGCAAATAGTAAATTTATAAAACATTACCATATAATTGATATTCATGTACCATTTGGTTCAACCTAGTAGTTATTTTGATTGGAAATCGGCTGTATCATAAATTTGTTGACATTCTTTTCACTTTAAGATTTGTGTCTGTATTACAATTTAAAGTGTATATACCAATGAGAGGGATTTTTACATAAGGTACAAATATCAATGCTCTTAAGTTTTTAATTTTACTTATTTCTGAATCTATCAATTTCACTACTTTTTTTATATTTTATTGTTATATGTACATCGGGAAATAACTGAATGAAACATTTGTGTTTTACACATCGCGACAATTTATTCTTCAGTAATTAAAAACTATTAAAGTTTTCTACTTCCAGTCATATATTGTACTACAATATTGAATACATGTATATACCGCATACCAGAGATTTTTGCACCACCAAATTGAAGTACTTAATTTTCATGATCATTGTTAATTTTTTTTTGGTTCAACGCTATATATGTAATGATGTATATTTAATAAACGAGTAGGATTGTGTATGTCGCGAAAATTCAGAAAATACCATCGTTTGAAAGTAAAGAGATATGGTATAATTGCCAATAAGATATGGTTTTCACAGGGTCCGCTTACATAAATAAGAAATTTTTAAAGATGGGACAATGACATGTTGCAGTACGGCTTTCAACAATAAGCAAACCCCACATCGTATAGTAAACTATAAATAGCCCCGGGATGCCAAAATGTCGAACGCTGACATGTCGCCACTAAACTAAATTTTCGAAGATCAAATCGCAAATTGATGCACACAAAAATACAATATTCTTATCTCCTAATTTACAATCAAAGTTCCTTTTCCCAGGCCACAACTTTAGCAGAAATCACTCAACCGATATTAAAGACATTCACACTCCTTTTAGATCTGCCACGTTTTATTGTAAGACTGTATGCAAAACAATAAAGTCAAATGATTTAGGCTTTAAACACAAAAATCAAAGAAAAACTGATATTTTCGAGCATTTTTTTGTTTTTAAGGCCCACAACTAACACAGAAATCACTCAATTTGAATGAAACTCATTATCGCTTAGTTATTTCTAATGATATGATCTGATACCAATTATAAAACCAAAAGATAAACAAAAATGTAGAAAACTGAGATTTCCAAGTAATTCATTATTCCAATCGCAACATTTTATGCAAAATTCTTTAACTAACTTTATAACATCTTTTGATATGAAATGACCTACTGTCTGACGTACGGACTGGGTGCAAATATCCTGACATAATCGGACAAAAAGCAACAAACAAAAAGCGAAAGTCGAGTACAAAAAGCTAAAACTCGAAAAAAAAAAGCAACGGACAAAAGCAAAAAATTCTGTCCAAGTTTTATAACAATTCATGTGAAGGTTTACAAATCTATCATGTCAAAAATAATTTAATCCCAGACAGTCTGTTCATGTTAACTGTAAACAACGAAGTTCATCTATCAGAAAAATACTAAAAATGCCAAAATTATATTTAAAAAGGTTTGCTACAGACATTATCTCTTAATCATTAAAAAGCTTCTGCCAAAGTTTCATAAAACTCTATGAAGGTTTGACAAAGTAATTGATGTGTATCAAACTTTAACCCAAGACTGTATCTTCTTGCTAACTGTAAAAAAAGCTATGTTCATTTATCAGTAAAATACAGAAAAATAAAAAAAAATATTTTCAAAATTTCGCTCTAGATACTGCATTCTGGTCATAAACAAGCTTTTGTCAAATTTTCATAAATTTCCATGAAGGTTTGAGAAAGTTATTGATGCCTGGAAAACGTTAACCTCAGGCTGAGCCTGAGTGTCAACTGTAAAAAACTAAGTCCATTTATCAGTAAAATACGGAAAAAATAAAAATAACTATTTTCAAAATTTCGCTCTGGATACCGTCTTTTGTTCATAAATAAGCGTCTGTCCAAATTTCATAAAATTCCATACAGGTTGGACAAAGTCATTAATGTCTAAAAAATACTTTGACCTCAGACTTAATCTGAATGTTAACTTTATAAAAAAAACCTTAGTTCATTTATCAGTAAAATACGGACAAATGAAAATAATTACTCACAAAATTTCGATCCAGATACCGTCTTTTGGTCATAGACAAGCTTCTGTTTAAATTTAATAAAAATCCATGAAGGTTTGATAAAGTCATTGAAGACTGAAAAACGATAACCTCAGATAAAATATGAATGTTAACTGTAAAAAAAAACTAAGTCCAGTTATTAGTAAAATACGGAAAAATGAAAATAAATGTTTTCAAAATTTTTCTCTGGATATTATATTGTGGTCATATACAAACTTCTGTCTAAATTTCATAAAATTCCATGTAGGTTTGACACAGTGATTGATGTCTTAAAAAACTTTAACCACAGAATGAACCTAAATGTTGACGCTGCCGACGCCGACGACGGAACCTAGGATCGCTATGTCTCGCTTTCGCGAAATAAATTTCGCAGGCTCGACAAAAAACGGTCTTAATAACAAGTCAAGAATTTTAACCACATCAAAACCTCTAAACATCTCTTGACTCTAAACAAAATTCCTAACTTATCAACAGGAGCATTCCGGGAAAGGTGTTTACCTTTCTTCAACGTTTTAATTTTTGGATAAATCATTTTTTGGAGATACGTGAAAAACCATTGGGATTTTACGTGATTCAAAATTTCAAGAGGTCACTGACCATATGAATGTTGTTATCATGTAGAATATCTCACCTCTTATTTTTCTCATCTTTCATTCAACTTTTTTCTATCCCATAAAAATAATATTCCCTTAATATATCCGACTTGATAACCGCTTCATTAGCTTAGGGCTGGTTTCATAGTAATCTGGAGATTACTTAACATAATTTATAAATGACTTGATAAAATCTACATATTTATTTTTTTGATCAACATAATTCATTTTTGGTATTCCTTGATAAGTACAACCTATACATAGTAATTTCAGGAGGTTTTGTATATTATTCAGCTTTGAATGGCAGATTCTGAACAGGCTTTTTTATTGCGTGTTTTAGTTTTACGACATATGGTCTATTTGCGTGTTTTAGTTTTACGACATATGGTCTATTTGCGTGTTTTAGTTTTACGACATATGGTCTATTTGCGTGTTTTAGTTTTACGACATATGGTCTATATAGGCAAAGAGAGAGGTTTGTGTGTATGTTAACTGGTTTAATCAACCAATCGTGTCAGGCTTTCTGGACAATTTGTTGTTGGTGTAATTTGTTGTGCTGTGCTGTATTTTGGCGGTTTCTGTTATCCCTTTTATGTACAAGCGAGTAATCTTGTGTGCAAATTTCGAAAATAAATCATATTTGTCTGAGCTCAATTATGTAATTTTAGAGTAATTTATTTTAAAATAAGGCAATGGGTTTCATATATTAGAGTTACCGAAATGATTAATTCAAATAGTTGTACGTTCGTGTAGATATAATCATATAATTCATATTGAAAAGAATGTAAAGAGGCAAAGATGTTATCAAAATATACTTAGCTGAATGTATTAAAATTATCATAAACTTTCAAAAATAAACCTTACAAAATACACCTCCCAACATATTAAAAGACGACATCTAACTCAATTTTAAAGCCAGTAACTGCATAGTGGTAAATTTTTCCTTCTATGGTCCATTTTCCATTTTATGACTAAGTAACAGTTTTAGAATTTCTTGCAACGAAAAATAAAAGCTTAGTAGAAATAACATATATATAGATAAATAAGAAAGAGTGGTATGATTGCCAATGATACAATAGTTACTGTCCACCAAAGTTCAAATGAAATGGATGTAAGCAATTATAGGCAATCCTTATTGTTTGGTATTATTTCTCTTAACACCAAAAAAAAAGTCGGTAAGTAACTTATACATGTTATAGTTCATAAAGAGAAATGTATAGTTTTATATTAACGTCAGCTAGACAAATCAATTGAGATATAAGAATTCTCTCGTTTGAAAAAGTTTAAGTCTATGAAACGAACTCTGATTGATATAATGTAAAAGACAAATCTGGTTTGTTCCTCTATACATGTAGCTTATCAACCGTCGCATGTTATGAGATCACATTTATTTATATTAAAGTGGATGAAATAACAAATTGACATATAACTATAAAGTTTACAATTTGACCTTTAGAATTTCTCCTAACGATGTGTGTTTTAATGTGATATTGAATAAAATAAAAGGGAGTTTGGATATATATCAATGACACAGACGCCAAACGAAAGAAATAATCAAAAGCACATTAAGTTATTAATAGATCTATGTCATTGCTGTAATCAAAGTTGGCATTATTACTGTTGAATATAATTTCAATATAGTGTACAGTCTATAGAATATATACTAGCAAAATAAAATAAAACTATGAATCATAAAAAATAACTGCCTTAATTTTTCAAACCTAAGATTTTAATTAAAACATAACAAAATCTTCTAATAATCTTTTGAAGTTATCTGATTATACTAAACTATGAAAGGCTTCTTGAGCACATGCTCGTTTGAATTTTTGTCCGAACGAAGTCGTTGTGTCAGTGTTTTGTGAATGAAGATAGAAAAAAACATTTCTTACATCTCTGATTAAAATAGAAGCAAATTTTATTTTAATGAGAGAGACCTTTCAGCGCATCCCCGAACAGATAAAGAAGCGTATCTGTGATTACGGAGATATGGGGTAAAGCAACGCACAGAACTGTAAAAGTATATTTTAATTTTAAAATGGAATTAATTGCTTCATATTATGCCTGTGCTTTTCGTCTATTAAAGTAATTAAAACAAATGGCTATCCTGCCATAACAGATTAACATTGTTTGTTCTGCAAACTGGGTTAGGTAGTAAATTCTTTAAGATTATTTATGTTTTTCATGTAATAATGAGTTGTGGAATATTTGGAGAAAATCAAAGCTAGCTTAGAGAAAATTTGGAAATTAGAGGTTCATCTTGAAGCTATATTGCTGCACACTGTGACGTGTTGTGTGTTTTTTATGTCCGCACATTATTGAATTCAGACTGTTGCGTGAGTTTGTCTTGCGTTTGCCAAGGAACATTTAGACTGTGGGAATGAGTATATGGCTCAGTAGCTTGTATCTGGTAAGGAATGTAATAGATATATTGTGTGGATATATTTTAAGTGATTATATACGTTGTAACTAAGTCTTGTGAACGTTCCGTAAAATTTGTTGCCGAAAGTGACTACATCTATTCCAAACAAATAAATGTAAACCTAGCAAGGTTACATATTATTTTTTATTTGGTTGCATCGGATATCGATTCATTTTCAAGTGACATGATCTATTCCTGGCATAAAAATCTCACTGGAAGAGAAAATAAAACGCTTCCGTCGACAATTTCGACCAAATTTGATATAACTTAAATACAATAGATATCTTCCATAATTATAGATACTTATCAAATAAAATGCAAAATGCAGTTATTTCATCGTAAATATAGCGATACCATGTCAACAAACGGTACGCTTGCATATATGTTTCGATGAAAAAAATAGATTCTCAGTCTCCTTGGGAGTTGATAACATTTTTTTAATTCTATATAAGAATAGAAAGGTGTGGTATGATTGCCAATGAGACAACTATCCACCCAAGTTCAAATGAAGTGAATTTAAGCAAGTATAGGCAACGTACGGCCTTCAACAATGAGAAAAATCCATACCGTATAGTTGGCTATAAAAGGCCCCGACATGAAAAATATGAAACAATACAATTGAAAGAACTAACGACCTTATTTATAACAAAATTATTTACGAAAAACAAATATGACAGAAATGAACTAACGACAACCACTGAACTACAGGCTCCTGACTTGGGACAGGCACATACAGAATGTGGCGAAGTTAAACATGTCAGAGAATAAGTATAAGTTTAAAATGGGGTGGATGAAGCCGTGTTTGTTGGTTTTTTTTTAAATTTCTAGTTTTGGAGGATATGTTAATGGAAAGAACATCATCAATATATTTGAATGTGAAATTAAATGATCTAGCTTCTTTGATCTTCTTGTTTTGGACAAGTGTCTGAAGGAACTCCGACTCATATGAAAATAAGAAGAGGTCGGCAAGGAGAAGCGCACAATTCATTCCCATAGGAATGTCGACAATTTGTTATTTTACTTTTTTCGACAATTTTTTTGAAAAGACACCTCCAAATTCAACAAATATGGTGTCAATAAGAAACTCCAGCATAATGATTTAGCATACTAAACAGTTTATCAGAAAACAAATTTTCTACGATTTAGAAATTTCAATGTAGTAAAAGCACAACTGGTGACTGGAGCTGAATTTTCTGATTACAATCTAAATTGATGAATATTTATGCAAAAGCATATACCAAATATGAGTGGTATATTTTTAATAATGCTCCGATAAACATGCCTTACCTGAACCTTTGAACAATGTTAACCAGTAGAGCTTAAAAACTGATCCCGTTGGTTAGCTTCTAGGTTATGCTTAGAATATACTACAGGTTTACACATTTTTAGCAAAAACACTATAAAACTACTTAATATGGGAAGAAGCGTAGCGTTATTTGTGTTGTTGTGTATATTGAGAAAATCTGATTCCTAATTTAAACTCTACAAAGCTAATATAACAAAAAAGGGCAAACCATTTACAGTCAAACATAGACGAAGATCAGAGCTATGCTTAATATATATTTATTTAATGTGTTTATCAAAGAAATCAAAGTTATAACCGAGCAATGGAACAATGCTGTATCATTACCCCCTCCTTCCCCCTTGTGTTTTTTCTAGGTATATTTCTCTTAATATAATGTTGCGCAGTTTAAGAGGTAATGTGTCTTATTTAAGCTTGATTTGTCTTTTTGTTTTGAATTTGTAATTAAACATTAATTGTAAAACAGGAAAATGCTGATATTTGTGTGACTGGCATATTCTAAATAACTGTTTTAAGTACGTTATTGATTTTCAAAACTCATGTATGTTTTGGATAAGGTAGTTTTGTGTCTTAATTACACCTTATGTAAGAATCCTGGGTTTTGATTGGTTGATAGCCAGTGTATTTTTCACCAATTTACTTTTATCAAATGAATATCGTTCATTTTTAAACAGCGCCGGGGTATATGCAAAAAGGATATGCCTTTTTTACCCTCTCTGCCGTGGTATTTGCCAAAAAATACTCTGTCCGACTGGACGCTTGTAATGTCACGATCATCAATGTGTTTTATGTCACGATCATCAATGCGTTTTATGTCACGATCATCAATGCGTTTTGTACGTTAACATTCGGTGTAATTAAACAGTCTTGAGAATGAATTTCCCTCGCCTTACGGCTCGCGAAATTTAACATTCTCTCGACTGGTATTTTTCGCAAATACTTCTCCTTAACATGATATATCTGTTCAATATCCTCTTATATAGTTCATATTTTTCTGCTTTTCATATATCTGATTTTGAGCCCCCTGAAAAGATAATTATTTTTAACAAACAACTGATCGCCTGGTTCGACAACATTAACTTCTATATCTTCTTATTTTTGTTCACAATTTTAATCTATTTGAAAAAAAATCAGTATTATTCCTCGTCTACTCTCATCTTACTGCAACAATTGTAATAATTTTTAATATAAACTAAATATTGAACAAAACAAATTCTTTTCAAATATATTAATTGCTTTGTTACAAAAACTAAACAATAAAATCTTGTGAGTTCTGTGTATGTAAATTAAAATGTCAGAAAACAATTTGCCACTGATTATTTGCAATCTAATTATGTGTACTGAAATATTTATGTGTAACAGTATTTCTAAAATCCATAAAACACAGTCAGTAATTTATTATAATTCGTGTACAATAATTCGGTCGTCAGACAAGTTCTTGCAGTGAAAACAAAAAATGTTTGCCTAAATGAAAGATCGAGAAAATGTTAAATGGATAATGTTCTGGTAATTCATATATAATTAGATGATGAATCCTATAAATAGATTTCGTAATTTGTAAAAATCAAGATAATGCAAAGTCTTTTTCGTCTCGGCGTGCTGAGTGTATTGGTTTGCAACTTGCATAATTACTTATGACGTTTTGTGTTTTCATAGATGTTGTGTTATTCATCAATCCAGTGA
The DNA here is from genome assembly GCF_021869535.1 of Mytilus californianus. Classification (NCBI taxonomy): domain Eukaryota; kingdom Metazoa; phylum Mollusca; class Bivalvia; order Mytilida; family Mytilidae; genus Mytilus; species Mytilus californianus. The sequence continues at coordinate 42,665,475 of NW_026262593.1, forward strand.
ATTTCTCATTACACCCTATTGTTATTTTGAATATGTATCAGCACGCTTGCATTTACATGATTGTATTTGCAAAACCATTTCAACAACATAAAGAACATTTAGTAAGTAATTGAAAATACAAACTTTGCATCAAATATTTAAAAAAAAAGTTTACATTGGTTAACATATGAATGATATACAATTAGAAAATAAAAATAACACTTTATATGTTTCGTGCGACAGAAGAGCTTTTTCTGGATTTAGCTTCATCGGGACCGCTAGTACTCAATCATTTGAAAGCCAGAGATGTGTACATGGCATAGTAGGTTGTATATCATTGTAACATAAATACGCATAAAGATCACAATCAAGGGTCATAGAAGGGTTGGAGGTTAGTATTTCAATAGCGTAAGCTATAAGTTTGATTAAGATATGTATGCTGCAATATAATTCATATTTTCTTGTTTTAATTTTTTATTGGAAACAACGTTATAACTTCAAAACAAATAGTCATGAAAGAAGCATTTTTTATGTTTGTTTATATGAGTATGTGGATATAGTAGAATTACTGTATTTCAAGAATTGCCCCTTTAGAAAATAAACATATCTACAACAGCTGCACATATTACCTAGATTGTTGACCATCAGTTACATGGAATACAAAATAAAACAATTTACCTTCGAGTTATACATGTAATATAATAACTGAACAAACGACATGTTATCATCTGTGACCATCATTAAATATTATATACATATATAAATGTTCTTGGAAATATCTATCTTTGAACTTGTAAAATTTTGGAAACAGTTTATATATATATAGGGTCTGCCATTAAGGTAGGTAAATTTTTTTATCGATTCAGGAAAATTATATATCGATAATGATGTTGATCGCATGGTATTTAATTTACAAACTCCATGTCAAAAGAAAAGGTGTGGAAAGGCCACTTTTTCAAACCTTCGATTCAAGAATAAAAAAATATTATATATAAAATTGAGAATGGAAATGGGGAATATGTCAAAGAGACAACAACCCGACCAAAGAGCAGACAACAGCCGAAGGCCACCAATGGGTCTTCAATGCAGCGAGAAAAATCCCGCACCCGGAGGTGGTCCTCAGCTGGCCCCTAAATAAAATTGTGTGCTAGTTCAGTGGAAATGGACGTCAATCTAAACTCCAAAACATATAAATGAACTAAAATTAAAAAACATACTAGACTAACAAAGGCCAGAGGCTCCTGACTTGGGACAGGCGCAAAAATGCGGCGAGGTTAAACATGTTTTGTGAGATCTCAACCCTCGAAACACATATCAATTCGCACAGTAAAACTCAGTTTAAAAGAAGTCCGAGTCCGATGTCAAAATAAGTAACAAAAGAAACTAAGCAAAATGACAATGATACATAAATTAATAAAGGACTACTAGCAGTTACTGACATGCCAGCTCCAGACCTCAATTAAACTGATTGAAAGATTATGTCTTCATCATATGAAAATCAAGTACAATCCCTCCCGTTAGGGGTATAATATCATACCATCATAAAATATATGAAAAGAACATAACCCGTATCATGCCAACAACTGGTTTTAGAATAAATGTGTTTATTTCCGATGCAAAGACCCTATGAGTGAATCAATATTAATACCAAAATATGCAATCCTTAATGACTTGACAACAGTATCGTAACTATATTCTTTTCGAATAAGTCTGTTTAAAGGTTTGGTTAGCTTTTGAGGTGAATGCCGACATTTTTGTGCTTTGTAAAGAATATTACCATAAAATATTGGATGTGAAATACCTGAACGTATAAGATGTCTGCATGTTGATTTATATTTACGAATGATGTCCTTGTACCGATGATAAAATATAGTAAATGTTTTGACTAGTTTGTGATATCGAAAACGCTGGTGTAATAATTTTTCAGTAATACAGAGATTTCTTTCGTTGAAATCAAATACGTTGTTACATACACGAGCGAATCGAACAAGTTGAGATATATAAACACCATAAGATGGCGACAAGGGAACGTCATCATCTAAAAATGGATAATTAACAATAGGAAATGAAAAATCATCTCTTTTATCATAAACTTTGGTATTAAGCTTCCCGTTAAAGATAAAGATATCAAGATCCAGGAAAGCGCAGTGTTCATTGTTAGTATAAGCTTTATTTAAAGTCAGTTCGGCAGGATATATCTCTTTAGTGTACATACTGAAGTCGTCATTATTGAGAGCCAATATATCATCTAAATATCTAAAAGTGTTATTAAATTTTTGAATCAGATGTTGTTTCGATGGGTCTTTGCTGATTTTAGTCATAAATTGTTACTCATAACAATACAGAAACAGGACCGCAATACGTGGTGCACAGTTAGTCCCCATGGGAATTCCGATAACCTGACGATATACGGAATCTCCATAGCGAACAAAAATGTTATCTAGTAAAAATTCAAGGGCAGTTATAGTATCAAATCAGGTCCAATTGACATAGTTCTTTTGTTTGTTGTTACTAAAAAATGACCTAAAAGAGTTTGAACATATATATTCGCATTCCGACTTCTTAAATGCCCATTTAATCAGGTGTGTGAATTTTTCTTAATAAAATTATGAGGCAACGTGGTATACAGGGTAGAAAAATCAAAACATTGAACAGATTCGAAATCACCAATATAAGCATGCAATTTATCAAGTACTTCCAACTAATTTTTGACACTCCAAAAGTAATTAATTCCACTATTTTCAAAGGCCTTATTTGAACAATTTATTACCAGGTTTTTGATTGTACCAAGTGTACTAGTAATTAGAATAGATAGTTTAGTAGTGGAACAATGGCTTGAAGGCGAAATAAATCTATATTTGCATGGAGTTTTATGCAGCTTCGGAAGCCAGTACACAGGCTGCTCATGACGTCTTTACACTAAATCCGTTGGAGATGTACTGATTGAAATTTTAGTCCGGGATAATATTGTTTTCTCATTATTTGAAACTGGCTTTAAAGTATCTTTCAGTAATTGCGAGTACTCTTTATTTGATTTGATTTTTGGTGTTTTAACGCCACTTTTAAGCACCGCTTTTGAGCTATTTCGTGGCGGCCAGTTTTTATTGGTGGAGGAAGCCGGAGTGCCCGGAGAAAACCACCGACCTTCGATAGGAAAACTGACAATCCTAGTCAATTAAGATTGGAGTCGAGTGCACCCACACGAGCGGGTTTCGAACTCACAACCTCAGTGTTGACTGGCTAGTGATTACAGTAGTAACTAATTAGACCACTCGGCCACCGAGGCCCGCAAGTACTCTTAAATCGGTACTTAGTGCCTTTTGTCTTTGTGTTGTTTGTTTTATGCTTACTACTTATCTGGTGAGTAATCTATTGATTTTTACACCTTGTTTTTATTGTTTTTATATTGTGTTGTTTCATTACTGTCTGACAAGCACAAACTTAATAAATATTTTTGCAATCTGTATGTGCTTGTTCAAATCCTGGCTGTCATATTAGTTTTCCCCTTTATTAATGTTGTATAAATCAGACCGTTTTTTATCTTTTAAACTATTACACGTTTATTCATACAGGGGCTTGTGATAGTTACTATATGCTATTTACATGCTCCTTGTATAAAGCTGTACGGTACCAGTTATAGTTAATAATTCTAACTTTTGGTCTGTATAGATAGTTGTCTTATTGGCATTCATACCAAATCTCCTTATGTTTATAGCTTATACTTATTTAATTGTACGTTTTAGGAACTATGATTGCACTGACACTCAAATTAAGTCTTAAAGTCATTCTAAAAAGTCTGTTAATTTAAAATGAAATGGCATTTCCATTTTCCTGACGTATTTTCAGAGTATACAAACTGGTGATGCTAATTTTGTATTTTTATTCATTAAAACATAAAATTCTTATTTCTGTTATGACTCCGATCCCTTACTGGCAATCTACATTTTATTCACAAGATAATCCAATGTTAAAAACCTGTTATTAAGAGAAAAAAAAGATTATCTGACAAAAAAAATATCCGTATCACCATAGACAAAATAGTTCAAACGATAGTCATGAATATTATTACAAAATAATTAGTTTTTTTCAAATCACTTTACAGGTTCGAAGACATGGGTTTTCTTCTGTTACTACTATTTATACTAGAAGTTCACTCACTGAACATTTCGCATGTTATCGAAGTGTATACCAGCGCTTGTGGATCTAAACTTTGTGATCGCTCTGAACAACCGGATGTTATCAAGAAATTGGATATATCTAAATGCCCTCGTTGTTATTGTGACAAACGATGTTTTTCTCGGGGGGATTGTTGTCCTGATTTCTTTTTTTCTTATCAGTTAAAATGCACAAACACAAACATTGTAGAAAAGAGTCCTCATAAAAACAGTACTTTTGTGCTGATGGTTGATACGTGTCCATCATTTGCCGACAACAAAACAAAGTACCTATGCGAAAAGAAGAACGACGATTTAATAGATCAAATACAAAATTTACCGGTAACTGATTCAAGGAATAATTTGATTTATAGAAATATTTATTGTGCGTTGTGTCATAATGAAACTAAAGAAAATTTTAGAAAGTGGCAGCTAGAAATTCAATGTTTAGATTTCGCCGATTTCAATTTTCTATCATCATATGAAGAAATCTTCAATACCGTCGATGACAAAAGATGTAACATTGGTTTCCACACCGATATTCCGACACAGGATATACCGGTATGTAACTCGGCGGAAGAAACACGAGTTCATAAATGCAATATTACTGGTACATGGACTAAGTATGATTCAGATGTAAAAACAGCATGTGAGACATATAATCAGAAAAGTTATCGCTTTTTCAAGAACGTGTTCTGTTTTATATGCAACCCTCCACGCAACCAAGATAATTTTATTTCTCAATGTAACATAACCGGTCTTTGGCAGCATTATGATTTTGATTTAGAAAACGCATGCAAAAAGGCTATGTCATCGACAATAATCCTTCCGTTTCGAAATATATATTGTTACATATGTAACAAAGGTAGAGTGAATGATTTAAATGATGTCTGCCGTATTCGCATACATATGAAAAAGGATTTTCGATTCGAATTTTCTTTGGAGTTTTTCGAAAGTACATTTACTAGTCATGTCATACATGTCAATTCTGGGAATTATAGGGACATTTACCCACAGATAGACGCCAACAATACGGAAGATTCCCCGAAAATAAACAGAAATCGTGAAGTCAATGTGACTAATCTTGCACGTTACTTCACGGCATTTACAGGTAGACTAAACGAAGTGTGCACTAATATAGATAGAGCATGTGACTGTAGCGATGACTGTCATTTTAAGCCAAATGGCTGCTGCATCGACAAAGCTTTCCAGAAACAAACAATTTGCTCAGATGAAATTGTGTCTGACCGCAAAACTTGTGTCCCATTGTATGCTTCTTGTTCTGAAGAAACAGCAAGAAATGTAAGTGATCTTTGTCATAGAAATAGAAGCATTGAAAATTTAGCATTTCTACCAATAGCTGTTACCAGTAGAGAGAGAGGATATACTCATTATAAAAACAGATATTGCGCTATTTGTTCTCATAAGAACGCACCATTTCAGTTTCAATCATGGGATTTGATACTGAGTTGTGATACATATATAAAAATCAGTTCCCTAAAAACTGTTTTGAAAACTTCAGACCTTGTGAAATTCGCTGGAAAAATAAATGTAAATTATCAATTGGACCACCAAAATCTGTAAATTCAATGAGTATTCAGTGCGTGGAAAAAAAATTTAGCAAATGTAATGTTACGGGACTATGGCATAGATTTGATTCAGACATTAAATATGTATGTGAAAATATGAACGCTCAGAAATTTTCTAGCATTTTCTGTCTCATTTGTAACCCTGATCGCCAGATTGAAACGTTAATTTCATCATGCAACATGAACATGAAATCGTCGATGAGTGATTATTATACAATAGAACACCTTTGTTTAACTCTTCCTGCAATTCCGAATTCTGCACCGTATAAAAATGAGTTCTGTAGACGATGTAATGAATATGCAAATCATTGGTATGCTGTTAGTTGGCTTATAACATCAAAACCCAAACAAACTGATTTACCTACATTCCGAGTTATATTTACATTAAAACTCCCAAAGAATGAAAACAATTTGGACAGTTCAAATGAAAGCAGTTGTGAGGACGTTTTTATCCAGGAAACGGTAAGAAATTTAAACAATTTACAGTCATTCATTCCAAAATTCAGTGAGGTCCATCTTATATTAATACTGGTTTGGTCATGTCCCTCATTTCAACACGCATTGGAAGATATGACTTATTAATTGTATTATGTGTAAATAGCGAAAATGCTAACTTTACCATATCAATTCACCTTTTTGCGCTCTTTCTTGAGTTTCTTGAGATTCTGGTTGTTTCTGTCGCATTTTCATCCATGGAACAAAATGTATCGATAAATATAAAGAGAAAGGTACTTATTCAATTACATAACTGATTTGTTGGGATTTGTGTTGCTCAGTGTTTTGTTTTCTGTGTAGCCTTTTGTGCACTTGTTTGTCTTTTTTGTTTATTCCTTCCTTTTTTTGCCATGGCGTTGTTGTCAGTTTATCTCAACTTATGAGTTTTGAATGTCCCCTTGGTATCTTCCGCCTTTTTTTTTTAGGGGAACAGTCACATTTAAAGGTAATGTTACTTGTTGATTTCTAATGTCTAGTGACAAGTAAATCTTGTTGTGCTTTTGTTGTAAGTTAAATCAATAGGGAGGAGAGCATATCTGGTCGATGCACTCATCATCATATTCCTGATTTGGGAATTAATACATATTTAGCGTTACATTATTTTGTTGATTATGTATAAAAGCTGAGGTGACAAATTTCAAGTCTGTATAATCAGAGTCGCTGCATCAGGGTTTTCTAACTTGAGTCAGAAAAAAAATATTTCGAAGCCTTTCTGTAAAAACATTATTCAATAAGAATAAATAGGCTTCTTCAGCTAAGTGTGATTTAACAAGTTGTGAACTGAACGACGATGAAGCATCTGTCGAAAACATTCTTATAAAAATTTGATCCATAATGTCATTTAGACATTTAAAAAGAGGCGCTGTATAATATATTGTTTAATTTCAGGGTGAATGTCGGAGCTTGAAGTGCTATCCAGGAAGAATTTTAATGAATGACGTTTGTATTCCACTACTTCCAACATCTACTAATCTTGGATATATATTAGCCGTCGGTATGAAAGGTTTACTGACAGAAACGATAAACTCGACTCGTTTATTTTTGCAATCCATTGATAAGTTTTTTCAAATGCACCTTTATGGGAATTTGGAACTCAAAATGTCCTCTAGTACCGCGTCATCACTTTTACTGACAGATTTAAGCTGCGGCACTGGAACAAAATGGGTAAATGGCACTGAACTAATTCTGTTTGGTCAGCTTACTATTTTTATATCAGAATATGTCAACCGATCTTCAGTTGAAATAAGCCTGTTACAAAATTTGAATACGCAATTTAACGTAACCCATGAAGGAGCTACATACACCTTTAATACGTATCCAGTCAGTGAAGCGTTCAATACTTATAGTTTAATAAGGAAGAATGGATTTACTAACAAATGTTTCAGAAAACAAACATATGCAATGAGGTATCGTGAAGCTAGTCCCGATTTATTTGTACATTCTCAGGTTACAAATCTTTTAACGTGCATTCAGGTAGAATTAAAATCATCAGAATTTGAAACTGATGGATTCAGTATGAATCTTACGTTCTTGAAAAATGGATTACAGTTAACACAAGATCAGTATATCTTAACAAGATTTAAAACAGCAAGGGTATGCTTGGACACATTTGAAATGTTGATGTCGATACGGTCAGCACCGAAAGAGCAAATAGACTTTTGGGGAATAATTTTAAGAATATGTACATTCGTTTCTCTAGTATGTTTGTTTGCAACATTCCTGACCTATTGCTTGTTTCCATCACTACGAACTGTTCCTGGAAAAAATAACATATGTTTAATATTTGCAATGTTCTGGGCCCATACTATTCTACAGTTAGGAGTTTTCGAGACCGAATTACTAATATTATGTAAAATGATAGGCATATTCTTACATTATTTTTGGCTGGTAACATTTGGATGCTTAAATATATGCTCTTACCATATGTACAAAGTGTTCACGAATAAAACATTCATCAGTTCAAATGAAAAATCGAACATTAAATTGTACATAGTATATTCGTATGGCATTCCAGCGATAATTGTGTGTTTTAATATTGTTATTAATACATTCATCACAAACGATAGAGATGTTGGATACGGTGGTAAGATATGTTTTATAAGCCAACCAATTTCTATAATTGTTACGTTTGTTGTACCGGTTTCACTTGTGTGTGTCTCTAACATACTATTCTTTGTATTCACTTCAGTGAAAATAGCAACTAGACCAAAGTTTCGAACAGAACATTCGACGAAGATAGATCGTGTGTATTTTACCGTGTACCTTAAATTATTTTCAGTCACAGGAATATCCTGGGTTTTACAAATAATTGATTCGTTTTTAATGACTTCAACTTTTTCCCACATCGTTTCGGTACTGAATGCTTTACAAGGAGTTTTTATATTCATTTCTTTTACCTGTAACAATCGTGTGCTGGCGCTGTACAAGACAATCTGTGGAGAAACAAGTCAACATTCAGAAAACAGTGGATCGCAATCAACACGTTTACCAATGTGCCTTACAGATACCACTAATGATTAATGAATCACGGGCTAAACAAACATTACCGCGTCCCTGAAAGACAACAAAACACTGTAAGGACGAAAATCCATTATTTACTATAATAATAAGTGTCATATGTCACGTGATAAATGTCTGTGTTGATTTTGTGACTGCTCTGAAAAAAAAATTTGATTTTGTGTTAGCAAGGATTACTTTATCTCGATTGAAGTGTGATTATCAAAGCTCAAAGTTTGTAACTGACATTTTGCGACATTTTCCGTGATTAGAAGTGGAATTTCAGGGCGATATGGCTCAATTTCTCCAATATTCTTTGTCTGACGGGAATGGCGCCAATCAGCTGGTCAACGATCAAATGTTTTATAGTCAGACAGCGACTGTAAGTAATGATTATATTCAACAACCTTTTAGAAAAAGACAATTATCAGAACAAAACATTAATGCATCAGACGCAAACGAACACAAGAAATTTAGACAATAATATCAAAGTAACATGTCGAGTGCACCTATCAACTCAACCCAAACAGATAGACTCGAATCGCTAATATTACAACTTAGTAGTCAACTATCATCAAATATAAATAGTGTGAGTGAAAAACTGGAAAAAAGGCTTGATGAGTTAGAAACAAACTTCGAAGACAGAGTGTCAGAAAAACTGTCAGAAAAAATTTCTGGTATGATCGACAACAGAATAAAGGAAAAGTAAGTTGAGGTTAGAACAGAAGTAAAATCAGACATGATTGCTATGCAGGCCAGAATTGACGGTTTAGAGAAGTCTTTGGCAGAGGTTAACAGTACCAAAGAAAATGATACACGAAAAAACAGATTCATCATTAAATTAAATATACCTCTTGTAAGGAGAGATAACAGGTTTATATAGATACAACTTACCTGCTTTGGAACAGAAATAAATATATTAGGATGTGAAATATAATTAACAAATACACATGCTTGGAAATGAAATACATAAGATTGTTGATGCCATCGACAGAACGAACTTACCGTAATGTCTTCCTGTTTCAATCGGTATAATAACCAATTCATTATTCAACTATCTAAAATAGACGATGCTGCTGCTGCTGCTGCTGCTGCTGCTGATGATGATGATAATGGTGTTTTGATAACTTAATGTTCGGTTGCAAATATTATATGCATATCTGAACGAGAATATTATAATGAGATATAAATATAAACCCTGATTCGTATTTATTAGCCTATCGCCGCGATATAGCCTCTTTGTGTTGGGGCGGCGTAAAACAAACAACAAATCAATTGTATTAGACTGATACGCTGAACCAGATTTTTGACATGTTAGTTAACAAGGTAACAGTCCACTGGAACACACAAGTCCCTTACCCGGACACATCGTTCTGCTTACGAGTCTTTGATCTAACATATTAAACCTTTATGTGACGTACTAAGCGGAAAAGCAGTCAATACCAAATTAGCAATTTTCAAGTCTTTAGTTTGACGCGACTTGCGATCGAACCAGAGGTGGATGCTTCCACGAGACCACCGGGACGGGACAGTTATAATTTATCTAAAATGATGATTATCAACAATAAACCAATATCTATAAAAAATTAATTCTAATGTATGATATAAAAGTCTGACAATGTCTCAATATAGTTTGATCAGCTATGTTAACTCTGTATCAATCGAATAACGTAACTAGCCATTTACCGTTTAAAAGAAGATAGCAAAACCTAGCAAGAAAAGAATTTTTTGTTCTTAAATGGCTGCAATAGGTATCGACAGAGATTGCTAATTTCTGTAGTGCATCCAAGATGTCTTGTTAAAGGTTTCGAACTTTATAACCTGAATTTGTTTTGTCCAATAAAAATTCAATGAGGAGATCAGGTGGGAAGCCAGGAAATGGAAAGATTAATGACGACTAGAAAGTTCATATAAAGTTTCATTTGCTTCAAATATTTCCCTTTTAACAATAATGCTAATTAATTAAGTCAACATTAAAGTGCAATATCTGAAGAAGAAAAATACACTTAAATAAAAAAGATATGAGAAGACAACTCTTATAATGTGCTTTTAGAAAATAAAAAGAAAACTTGTGTCGCCGCACTCGTTTTCTTGCTACAAAACAAAATATATAAATTTCCGGTACACTTCTTAAATCAAGTAAATTAAAATATATTTGAGATATCTTCCCTTTTTAAGTCACAGTGGAAAAAAATGAATAAAACAAATGATATTTTCTTTTTATAAAAACATTCGTAATAAGAATATAAATCACATAATTTCCTTGTTTAAATATAAATCTTACAAATGAATTGAATTCCTGTCTCAAAATTTGCATATTTGACCACAGATCGAGACCGAGTGTTTGCTGCTATTTTTACAATCCAAGTTGGCGGAAAATACCCGATCTACATTAAAACTTGAGGTATATCATTGACTTCGAGATTTATCATTCGGTGAACAAACTAGTAGTGACGTTTATGATTTCAATGACCGTATAATTTACTCGATTTATTTCACTTGACTGGGCGGGGTTTAACCGGTTCGCTTATCATAGACCAGTCCATCTATAGATAGGTGTTTTTGGATAAACTCATCAATGAAGTGTCCAGTTATGGTCATTGATCCGGATAACGTATGTAAACACTATGTGTGTATTCGCAAAGTAAATAGTGAGACACAGCCGTTAACTTTCTTGTGAAACGGAGTTTAAAAACATGTAATAATTGTCACATTTTGGAAACTGTGGATATGAAAGTATATATATATATAACTATGACGATGGCAGTTACAAAATATGCAAATGTTGTAATTCTATAACGTTTTGATAGTTTTTTTTTCTTCCTTTTATACCGAATGATTTTTTTTTGTTAGGGTGTGGGGAGGGCAGGGGGATAAGTTGCAAATGGTTCTTCGACCTTATTGATTTCCTTTATTGAACAACAACAAGAATTTTCGTTAAAGATTTTCCTTCAAGATTTTACTTGATGCATATTAAATGTAGCAAAAGGAAATTAAAGGGTTTAAGTTACAAATGCAAATAAATTACCAACAGAATTATCAGAATAACTTCCATTCTAAACCATGTTTTTATGCTATAAATTTTAAACTCTATTCGTCCCATATCATACACTCAGTTCTTGTGTATATCCGTTTCATAGTGATTAGAAATCAATAATAATTATAATTCAAATCAAATCAAATCAAATATTTTATTATTCCAATCAGGGTCCCACAGGGGTCATTTACCCTACTTAGATATAGGAAGATGTGGTATGAGTGCCAATGAGACAACTCTCCATCCAAGTTACAATTTATAAAAGTAAACCATTATAGGTCAAGGTATGTATTCAATTATTGAAAAAGTTATATACTGACCAATACAAAGAAAGTAGTAAAGTATTGATTTCTAGGACTCGTTTTATTACTTGTCTGGTACTTATGTTACAAACATATTTATCACAAGCTAAGATATCATTCAATTCTAGATAATTTATCTTTAGAGCAGAAACTTTTTGAATGAAAACAAACACTTGTGCATTAACCGGAAGTAGTTCTTTGTCTATGCAAGGATAATAGATTTGTTGTTAGATGGTCTCGAATCTTAAGGTCTAGAAAAATATATTTTCAACAATTATGATAGTATAAGCAACAAACATGAGACATTGTACAGTATATAACGTGACAGATATTATAATAGACAAATGGAAATAGTATTAATAACAAAAATACATTAAAAGTACTCTTGAGTTTTTTTGTTGTTTTTTTCTTTCCTTATTACCATTATTATTTCTATGTCCAGCAATGCAAAAATAAAAAAAAATATTAATAATAAAGTTTGAACAAATTATAACAGCAATCATCCTTATCACACACATCTTCAAATAGACTGTCCTTATCCTTATAAAACGTAAGCTCCGCCCGATCAGTTGAAAAAAGACATTGGTAATACTAATCTATCATGAATAACTGGTCATTTCTTAAGTCGTTGATTTGTTACCACAAATTACTTAAATCGTGTACTAAATTTTTTCACAGAAACAAAGACTTGGTTTGAAATCAAAAGACATGTATGTGTCCAAGGTTTGTAAGTTTCGACTGTATGTGCAAAAAATCTGATTACAAATGGGATATCATCTCCTTATTCTACGGTGTTGCTTTTATGGAGCTCGTAAATTTATTAATCCTTTGAACAAACTATTCCTAAAGGTTTAACAATTCAACATTGTAGTAAGATCCTTATTTATCGAATCTATCGGTTCGAACATTCTTAGTAAATAAAATCATAACTTCATGAGAATTTTTTTAAATACAATTACGAACCATTATATTCCTACATCCTGTTGATAATTATACCATAGCTCGGCTTTAAACAATGTCATGCTTTTCTTTTACTGTTTATAACATTATTTTTTTAATTATTGTTGATTAACTAAGAAATTAGCAGTCTTCTTTCAACTAAATGCAATAAACCCAACTACATATTTAAAATACCAACACAAATTATGTTTGTCAGTGACTGGCTCGAATCATTGGCGGATCCAAGGGTGGAGCGGCGTTTTCCGGGGGTTGGAACCTCCCTTTTCTTCGATTTTTTTTATTTATTTAATTAATATTTGTTTTTAATTATGTTAACGTTTCATGGTGTTCCGGGGTTTGGACCTTCCTTTTCAAAATGGCTGGATTCGCGCCTGCGAATGTTGCATATTTTGAGCTGTCAGTTAAATACGACAAATGAATAATATAACATAAACACTATACAATATGAATTCAATAACTAATACTAGATAAATGATCTGTATTTGAAAAACTGAACTACATTCCAATGTTCCGTGGCCGACCAGGAAATCCCCAGTTTTCAATGCAAGGAAAATTTTGTTTGCAAATATGAAGAAAAAAGAAATCTTGTCATAAGGACTACGTCTAAAAAATATTTGGTACAAAAGTCGAAACACGATTACGTTTGTTTAGCCATTCCACCTACATAAATCTAGTTTATTTATCAAAATACGAAATTGTGCAAATCTTTGTGAAATTAAAAAAAATCTAGAATTTAAAATTGATACTTTAAGTCAGAAGAGCATCAGTTAAGGAACAAATATATAAGCTAAAATATTGATAGGTTATGGAGCTCCTTTTCGAGATATTTAATTTTTAAAACATGGCGGGAAAAGGCTGACTCGGACTTTTACCTTATATTTGCATTGGTATAATTTGGGTCTCAAATCAAAGGAAAGAAATCTAGAATCTGCTTAAATTTTGGTAAATTACCTTTTATGAGCTATTTAAGTCTTATATGAAAAGATAAATGGGTGTTATGGGGCAAAATAGTTTACCCTGTATGGTAGGGGAAAAAAACCAAGGAGTCCGAACAATTGACAAAAATTCCTAAACCTCACCTAAGTACATCCTTAAGCATTCAAAAAAAATGTAATGTTTTCAGTGCCAAGTTCATGCTAGAATTAAATACATAGAGCCGACGATTTACAACCTATTTTGCCGCAAAAAAAATCATACGCCTACATGAACATGTATTACACATTTTTTTTCCAATCTATGGTTCCAACTCATTCAGGCAAACTTGATCTTTGATACTAGTAATTGGTTTTTCATTTCGGGTCCCTTTTTTGTCATAGAGCTCCTTATGTTTCTAAGTATTTGGGAGCAAGACTTAAATCGGCGGTGATGCATGCATAGCAAGAGACGAATGGATTTCAGGAGATTCACTCAGTTTTTTTTTGTGTTACCTCACTTGTCTTCTTAATCGATTTACGTAATAAACAATATTTTATTTAGGAAAAAAATTAATAATGACGTACAGCAATACAGTGCAAGGATTGAGAAACAAGTGATAATTCACATATACATTTATGAGATCTAAACATCTGTAAACTACTGTTTCCTTAATTTAAACATCCCTTGCTTCATAATGTTTGGGTTTTAACGTTTATCCAGAAAAGCGATTCGCGCGCACGAAATATATAAATTGTTATGTTCATTTATGGTGTCTATACACTTTATTGGTTGAATGTGTAATATAGCTAATTAATTCAAAATCAAAAGTTCGCTTATTTTTACCCAATCAAGTAGACTAAGAGTGAATAGACATGAGCTAGTTTAAAACACGTGACAGCTCTGGAAACACAATCTGGAAAAGTTTAAAATCGAAAGGGAAATTACTTTTACCAGAGACATATAATACATATATGTCTCTGCTTTTACCAATCCAAAATTTCAAGTAAATCAATCCAAGCATCTTCAAGTATACCCGAACCACGAAGGTCACGCTGAAGTGCGATGGTTTTACGCTGAAGTCCGATGGTGACATTGTGGCGCTATCTTGTTGATAGCTACGCCGAAGTGCATTGGTGGTAACGCTGAAGTGCGATGGATTACCTTAACTATATGTTCAATGTTTTTTTCTTGTTCACATGTCCGATAGGCGATGTAGAAGTCAACGTGTGGTTCGTTTGATCTCAGTTCTTCATTGGTCAATTTTTATGTATTATTGTCATTTTGCTTACACATGTTACCTATTCTGACATCGGACTCTGACTTCTTTTAAACTGAGTTTTACCGTGGGTACTGCTGTGAGTTTGTTTATTCTACATTGGCTAGAGGTATAGGGGAGGGTTCATAATCTCACAAAACATGTTTAACCCCGCCACATTTGTGCGTCTGTCCCAAGTAAGGAGCCTCTATCCTTTGTTAGTCTTGTATGTTTTTTTTTATTTTAGTTCATTTATGTGTTTTGGAGTTTAGTGTGACGTCCATTTTCATTGAACTAGAACACATTTATGTTTAGGGGCCAGCTGAAGCACGCCTCCGAGTGCGGGATTTTCTCGCTGTGTTGAAGGCCCATTGTTGGCCTTAGGCTGTTTTCTGCTCTTTGGTTGGATTGTTTTCTCTTTGACACATTCCCCATTTCTATTCTCAATTTTATGTACATCTTTAAATTATTCAATATACCAAGGATTTGAATAGTAAGACTTGAATCCTTGAATATACCAAATAAAGTTGACTTATTCATTATGGTAAGGGAGCTACCATTTGATTTTAGGGGGGGGGCATTAGTGGCAAGGTTCCGGTGCAAAACATTTTAGGGGGGGGGCTAGGATAAAAAATGTTGTCCTGCATTTTTTTTAGTTGTAATCTCTGTCCTGCCTTTTAATTTTTCACTCTATTCGGTCCTGCCTTTTTTTATTAGTTGTTTTACATAAATCGTCATCGTCATCTGCCTTTTTTTTTGGCCAAGTTTCTCATCCTGCCTTTTTTTTACTCAAAACTCCGGTCCAGCCTTTTTTTTCAAAATTCATCCTAGCCCCCACCCCCATAAAATTCAAATGGTAGCTCCCTAATTGAAAAACAGACTAAAACACAATTGACCAATGAACCATAAAAAAAAGAGGTCTAGTTCAGACTATAACTTGACAGACAGGCATGTACACCTTACAAAAGAGATGATTTCAGCTTCCCAATTGTGAGAGAACTTTCCATTTCTATGTAGCAACATTCCAGCAGCGCCTGCATACGGAGTATTTATCTCCCAATTGATACGATATTACCGGGCTTGTATTTCCTATCATGATTTCCTTGATAGAGGATTGCTGCTCACAAGGAAGCTATTAAACCAAGAGTTCCAAATGGTGAAGTTGAAGTCATCCCTTCGTAAATTTTACGGACGCCATCATGAGTTGGTTGACCGTTATGGAATAACCGTTTCACAGATGATATCGGATATGTTCCTTATGTCGTAACTACAATACCCTTCCCTTTTCACGAATGTGACCTACCGAATTAGACTATTTACCGGATTTGTAATAAAATAAGCAACACGACGGTTGCCACATGTGGAGCAGGATCTGCTTACCCTTCCGGAGCACCTGAGATCACCCCCAGTTTTTGGTGGGGTTCGTGTTGCTTAGTCTTTAGTTTTCTGTTGTGTCATCTGTACTATTATTTGTCTGTTTGTCGTTTTGTTTTTGGCCATGGCGTTGTCAGTTTGTTTTCGATCTATGAGTTTGACTGTCCCTCTGGTATCTTTCGTCCCTCTTTTACAATCGTTCCATACACCAAATATGGTTGACCTACTGCTGATATGATTTGAAAAACAGACCAAAACACAAAAACTTAACATTGACCAATGAACCATGAAAATGAGGTCAAGGTTGGATGATACCTGCCAGACAGACATGTACACTCTACAATCATTCCATACACCAAATATGGTTGACATATTGCTTAGGGAGCTGCCATTTGATTTTTATGGTGGGGGGGGCTAGGATGAAAAATTTTGTCATGCATTTTTTTTAAGTTGTTATCTCTGTCCTGCCTTTTAATTTTTCACTCTATTCGGTCCTGCCTTATTTTTTTTTAGTTTATCCCGACTTTTTTTCCATAAATTGTCATCTTGCTTTTTTTTTTTTGCAAAGTGTCTCATCCTGCCTTTTTTTTTACTCAAAACTCCTGTCCTGCCTATTTTTTTCAAATTTCATCCAAGCCCCCCCCATAAAAATCAAATGGTAGCTCCCTTATGGTATTTGAAAAACAGACCAAAAGACAAAAAACCTGTTTGGTGGACATGTACACCTTACAATCATTCCATACACCAAATATTGTAGACCTATTGCTTATAGTATCTGAGATATGGACTTGACCATGTACTTAACCTTGTTCACTGATCCATGAAATGAGTTTGAGGTCAAGTGATAAACTGTTAACACAGAGATATGTCTTGCCTTTTTGTTATTTTGATAATTGCAAATGTTAAATTAAAATAGCAATACTTTAACATGTAAATTGCAAGTATTTAAAGTCAGTTAACCATGACTGAAGTTACACGACTAAACAATCTCCATGGAAATGATATGTGCAAATGCTAATACAACTGCATACCAAATACCATTGACTTATAGTAGGCCATTAAACAAACCTTAACACAAACATTAACTTATAAGTAAAAGTTTCAAAGTCAATGAACTATGATGGATGGATTATGGCAGCTATATAATCTCCATGGAATGAGACTTGCAAATGCCAATACATTTGCATAACAAATATTATTAACTAAACATTAGTGGTTCATCTTAAACTGACCTCATCACAAACTAATACATGTAAACTAATAGTTTCAAAGTCAATAGACCATGATTGAAGGGGTGGGGCCAAGTAATCTCAATGGAAATGAGATATGCCAATGCTTATACAACTGCATACCAAATATCATTAACCTACCACTAGTAGTTCCCCATAAACTGATCTAATCACAAACTTATACATGTAAACTAAACAAAAGTTTCAAAGTCAATAGACCATGACTGAGAGGGCGGAGCCAAATAATCTCCATGAAAATGAGATGTGCCAATGCTTATACAACTGCATACCAAATAATATTGACCTACCACTAGTGGTTCACCATAAACTAGACCTAATAACAAACTTATACATTGTTGACAGCGTCGCCAACACCAGAAACAGCTTACCTATGTCTTGCTCCGTCAAGGCAAGGACAGGCATGAGGACCTTGCAAGGTATGCAAATACTGAATATTGTTATCCTATTACTCATAATAAGAGAGAAATTAACATTACAAAAAATCTTAACTGGTTTTTTTTTTCAAGAAGTCACTGAAACATGAAAATGAGGTCAAGGACAATGGACATATGACAGACAGAAACTTCATAACATAAGGTATTTCTATGCATAGTATGAAGCATTCAAGTCTTCTACCCTCTGAAATATTAAGTTTTTCAGTACATGTAATTAGTTAAACCTGCAGTTGTTGCCAGATCACTATCTCTATGTCTTACTTTTTGCAACAAAAGTAGCATGTGAGACAAAAAGCAAAAAGGGTAAAAATTGTAATTTAATGGCAATAACTCTTGTATGGAGTAGTTTGACAATTTCCTTTATTTGATACATTTGTCATGTTTTTAGATCTAATTATTTGCTGTTTACAGTTTCTCTCTAGATGTCTTATTATCTGGAATATTATAGCCAAACAAACACCAAACCAAAAGAAAGCAGATGCCATGTGGTGGTCAATAAGGTGAGCTAAACTTGAGAACAAGACACACTGAATAACAATCCACAAAGTTAAATGTCCTTTAACACTGACAGATGACTCATAAAGTTTTTGTTGACTTTAAAGGGTATAACACAACTTTTACTATCATATAAATTTGTAGTTTATTTTTAAAAGCTAAAGTTTTATTGACTTACATGGTTTTAAGTCACGTTTTCTCAGTTTCACGATCATTAATATTAGAATTCATTTCCCAGAAGATTCAGTGTATAAAGCATTAAAAGACATGAAGGATGATCACATTTACAAAATTAACTTTGATTAAATTTAGAATAATTAATGACAAACTACATCATGTACATGTAAGAGCAAACATAAAGTTAAATATAAAATCTATTCTGACTCATGATCATGAATAAATCATAAAATATAGTATGATTTTGATGTAAGAATGTTTTTCATATACACATATTAATATTTCATGTACACTACAGCTCAGTAAAGTTTTTTTTTATTTCACCTGCCCCACCAAAAGAAACCCACTCATGTCTACTCAAATTAAAAATACTTTTTAGAAAAAAATATTGAGTACAAAAGCTTTTCTTATTTTTCCAAGGTACAGTTTAATCAAGTCATGATTAAAACTAGACATCATTGAGATGGGAGCCATCTCTGTAGGCCCTGCTGTAAATAACGTGTGGTAGGACATGGGGTTGTCAACTGAAACCAAATTTTTTTACCTTTGTCCTAGGAAGTTGTACATACATTATGACACACCTTCTGGTGTTGGTTAATATACATGTCAAATATAAAGTATGAAATCATAACGGTACTCAAGATATAGAGCGGACACAATTTGTTAGGGATGGATGGACCGACAGACAGACAGACAGATAGATGGATCTTTGACCTAGGAAGTTGTACATACATTTACATTATGACACACCCTCTAGTGTTGGTTAATATACATGTCAAGTATAAACTTTGAAATCATAACGGTTCTCAAGATATAGAGCAGACATGATCTGTACCGTACGACATGGGGTTGTCAACTGAAACCAAAAATTTGACCTTGACCTTTGACCTAGGAAGTTGTACATACATTATGACACATCCTCTGGTGTTGGTTATTATACCTGTCAAGTATAAACTTTGAAATCATAACGGTTCTCAAGATATAGAGCGGACATGATCTTTACCATAGGACATGGTGTTGTCAACTGAAACCAAAGTTTTTGACCTTGAACTTTGACCTAGGAAGTTGTACAAACATTATGACACACCCTCTGGTGTTAGTTAATATTCATGTCAAGTATAAAGTATGAAATTATAATGGTTCTCTAGATAAAGAGTGGACACAATTTGTTACGGACCAACGGCCGGAAGGACGGCCGGACAGACTGATCACTATAGGGCAACCGGCCACTAGGTGGGGATAATAAATGGAGAATATGTCCATGGAACACAGATGATGCTCCCGCATGCATATAACTTTATAAAGGGACATAACTCAAGAACGGTAACAGTAAAGCAACCCAAATTCGAACTTGATCTGTGTTTTGTGGTTAGCATTGTGTATAAGTTTCATAACATATGGTTGAGGCAAATTAAAGTTAGAGAAAGGAAACTAATTTTGGAACGTACGGACAGATGGACATACAGACACAAAAGGGTAACACTTAATGCCCCCTCCGCTGCGACTGGGGGTTTAAAAAAGAAATTGCAAGTTCATTCTAGAGGGTGGGCACAGGGGACATCTAAAAGTGTTGCCACCAAGGACAGATGATAATGACATAATCCATGTTAGCTGTAGTGTATATACATGTATCACATAATGTACTTAAAAAATGGCATACAAATACATGTAGTATAACTATACATCATGTACATTGTTTAAAAATATGTAATTGGTTTGTATTTAAGGCTTATATTAGTAACAGGTAGAATGCAAGGCTGTGCTGAGCATTTCTATCCTGTTTAAAGCAAAGTACAAATAAAATTTATATTTCAAGTCAAAGAATCATTGTTCTCGTTATACTGCCAAAAGACATCAAACATATTGTCTTCACAACCAGACAAGTGACCATACAACACTTACTAGTATGTCAAAATTATCAAGCTCAAAATTGTCTCCTTAAGTCTAAAAATGTTGTCAATAAATCTAACAGAAACTTAACAGATCTGTCGGCAGTACCAAATTCCATAAAGACAAAATCACCAAAAACATTGAGATATAACAAAAGACAAGAGTGCACACGCTGAAATGTCTTGCCTTCTTTATTAATCATTGATATTATGTTGATAGTCCTAAATATAAAGCTTTATTATAAATGTCACATAAACTTAACATTAACCAAAAAACTAAACATTGACCAATGAACCATGAAAATGAGGTCAAGGTCAGATGAACCTTCAACCATGCCAGGCAGACATGTACTGCTAACAATTCTTCCATACAACAAATATAGTTGACCTATTGCTTATAGTTTAAGAAAAACAGACCATAACACAAATCTTAACACTGAGCAATGAACCGTGAAAATGAGGTCAAGGTCAAATAAAACCTGTGCGACCAACATATAGATCATAAAATATTTCCATATACCAAATATAGTTGACCTATTGCATATAGTATTAGAAAAAAAGACCAAAACTCAAAAACTCAACTTTTACCACTGAACCATGAAAATGAGGTCAAGGTCAGATGACACCTGCCAGCTGGACATGTACACCTTACATTCCTTCAATACACCAAATATACTAGACCTATTGCTTATAGTATCTGAGATATGGACTTGACCACCAAAACTTTTTAAACCTTGTTCACCGATTCATGACATGAGGTCGAGGTCAAGTGAAACTTGTGCGACCGACATATAGATCATAAAATATTTCCATATACCAAATATAGTTGACCTATTGCATATCATTTATGCATATAGTATTAGAAAAAAAGACCAAAACTCAAAAACTTAACTTTGACCACTGAACCATGAAAATGAGGTCAGGTCAAGGTCAGATGAAACCTGCCGGCTAGACATGTACACCCTACAATCATTCCATACACCAAATATAGTAGACCTATTGCATACAGTATAAGAAAAACAGACATAAACACAAAAACTTAACTATAACAACTGAACCATGAAAATGAGGTCAAGGCCAGATAACACCTGCCAGCTGGACATGTACACCTTACAGTCCTTCCATACACCAAATATACTAGACCTATTGCTTATAGTATCTGAGATATGGACTTGACCACCAAAACTTAACCTTAAAATTGAGAATGGAAATGGGGAATGTGTCAAAGAGACAACAACCCGACCATAGAACAGACAACAGCAGAAGGTCACTAACAGGTCTTCAATGCAGCGAGAAATTCCCGCATCCGGAGGCGTCCTTCAGCTGGCCCCTAAACAAATATATATACTAGTTCAGTGATAATGAACGCCATACTAAACTCCAAATTGTACACAAGAAACTAAAATTAAAAATAATACAAGACTAACAAAGGCTAGAGGCTCCTTACTTGGGACAGGCGCAAAAATGCGGCGGGGTTAAACATGTTTATGAGATCTCAACCCTCCCCCTATACCTCTAGCCAATGTAGAAAAGTAAACGCATACCAATACGCACATTAAAATTCAGTTCAAGAGAAGTCCGAGTCTGATGTCAGAAGATGTAACCAAAGAAAATAAACACTTGTTCACTGATCCATGAAATGAGGTCGAGGTCAAGTGAAAACTGTCTGACGGGCATGGGGACCTTGTAAGGTACGCACATACCAAATAAAGTTATCCTATTACTTACAATAAGAGAGAATTTAACGTTACAAAAAATCTTAACTTTTTTTTCAAGTAGTCACTGAACCATGAAAATGAGGTCAAAGACATTGGCCATGTGACTGACGGAAACTTCGTAACATGAGGCATCTATATACAAAGTATGAAGCATCCAGGTCTTCCACCTTCTAAAATATAAAGCTTTTAAAAAGTTAGCTAACGCCGCCGCCGGATCACTATCCCTATGTCGAGCTTTCTGCGACAAAAGTCGCAGGCTCGACAAAAACCAATGACAAGATTACTGATTTGAGAGTTGGGACACTCACATGAACATGGAAAATTTAAATATATAATAACTAACAACATAGCAGAATAGAGATTGAAGATAGTAAGGGGACATAATCACATTCCAAACCCATAAGTTGATTTACAGAAGTGAAGCCGACAATGTCATGGCAATTTTCTTTTTTAAAACGACAAATTGAGAAACAAGTCCACAAACCACTACATAGAAAACTAAAGATTGAGCAACACTAAGCCCATAAAATATTGGGGCTGCTCTCATATTGATTATAAATCTAAAGCTAATTTGTAAGCTAAAAGTGGCATAAAAAACTAGCCAATTTTCCTGTATATTTTTATCATGTTTATACATTTTTTGACATTATCTGAGTAAAAAATTTAAAAATTCAATTATATAGGTT
Organism: Mytilus californianus; assembly: GCF_021869535.1. NCBI lineage: Eukaryota > Metazoa > Mollusca > Bivalvia > Mytilida > Mytilidae > Mytilus > Mytilus californianus. Next base: position 42,688,680 of record NW_026262593.1, read on the forward strand.
AAAAGATTTCTGGCTATGTATGTATACTGCACAAGAACATTTATACAAATGTCTTTTGTAATTACATATGATTAAAAGTTTAAATATATCTACAATATCTACTTTTTCATACACCATATTACATTTTTCACACAGTTCCAAAACCCAATCTTTTAATCAAGTATTCAAGGATCATGACGAGGATGACACGCGCTCCTCATCAACCATAAACATAGAATTGACAGTATTGTCGATATGAATCTTAGTATGGGTTTGAAAGTTACCTCTAAGACTAAACCTTTTACCACATACATCACACTGGTAAGGTCTTTCTCCCGAATGGACAGTCATGTGTCTCTGTACACTATGACTCTCACTAAATGATCTACCACAAACTTCACATTTGTATGGTTTTTCACCTGTATGTGTTCTCATGTGTTTCTGTAAAGAACTGTTCATGGTAAATCCTTTTCCACATTCTCCACATTTAAATGGTTTAACAATTGCATGGGATCTTTTATGTATCGCTAAGTTCCCACGGAGTCTAAACCCTTTCCCACATTCATCGCATTTGTGTGTTTTATCATTTTTGGCATCTGTATGTATTACCAAATGTGATTGAAGCTGACCACTCTGACAAAATCCTCTATCACATACGTGGCATACATATGGTTTTTCACCAGTATGCGTTCTCTGGTGTTTCTTTAATGTTCCACTAACTCTAAATTCTTTACCACATACCTCACATTTAAATGGTTTTTCACCAGTATGGATTCTCATGTGAGTTTGAAGCTGTCCCTTAAGACTAAATGCTTGGTCACACTGATCACATTTATGAGGTTTCTCACCAGTATGTATTTTCATGTGTGCATGTACATTACTACTCTGACTAAATTTCTTACCACATACATCACATTTATGTGGTTTTTCACCTGTATGTGTTTTCATGTGGTGTCTCAAAATAGTGTCCATACTAAATTGTTTCTCACATATTCCACACTTATATGGTTTTTCATTGGTATGTACTATCATGTGTGTCTTTAAATTACCACTTTGTCTAAAGTCCTTTCCACATATATCACATTTAAAAGCTTTACCTTGAGTATGTACCTTAAGATGTGTTTTCAAATAATTTTTCTGATTAAATGTCTTTCCACACTGCCCACATGCATATGCTTTTTCACTAATATGGATTTTCACGTGTCGTCTTAAATTTCTACTACTGCTAAATTGTTTCCCACAATTTGGGCAGAATAATTGCTTTTCAACAGTATGCATCCTCAAATGTTTATTATAGTGCCCTATATGACAAAACCCTTTTCCACATTCATCACACTTATATTGTATTATACCCGTATGGGTCCTAAGATGTCTATAAAAGTTGCCATTATGATTAAAACTTTTGCCACATTCACTACATACGTAAGATTTTTCAACATTTTGCATTTGCATCCGAACTTGATCATCAGCATTTTGGTAAAGTAATTCATTTGATTTACTGCACACCTCAGCACTTTTGTAAAGCGATTCATTTGATTTACTGCACACCTCAGCACTTTTGTAAAGCGATTCATTTGATTTACTGCACACCTCAGCATTTTGGTAATGTGATTCATTTGATTCACTGCACACCTCAGCACTTTTGTAAAGCGATTCATTTGATTTACTGCACACCTCAGCACTTTTGTAAAGCGATTCATTTGATTTACTGCACACCTCAGCATTTTGGTAATGTGATTCATTTGATTCACTGCACACCTCAGCACTTTTGTAAAGCGATTCATTTGATTTACTGCACACCTCAGCACTTTTGTAAAGTGATTCATTTGATTTACTGCACACCTCAGCATTTTGGTAATGTGATTCATTTGATTCACTGCATACCTCAAGCTTAACTGGAACACCTGTAATATCTGCCATATTTACTTCCAAAGTGGTTCAGTTATATGGATGTTTGCTATGAGTAATATCAAACTATTTCTTTCAGAATACCGAGCCAAAAAAAGTTAAATTCTTAAAGTTCTGCACACTGTTTACTCTGTCTTCTGATTTCCATTCATCTATCTCTACATTGTGCACACCTATAAAAGTAATAAAAATTATGTGTAGATCAGGGTTTTTAAAAATGGTTTGAGCCAGTTTGCCATTTTAATTATCTACTCATAACTCTTGATAAGCAACTAGTGAAGATGGCGATTAATAAATATATCTCTATTACCATGATTACAAGTATCTGTTTGTCCATGGTTAAATTAAAAATAAAAGAAAAGTGTTAGTATTTTTTTAACTCCATTATACATAAACACAAATTGTTATCAGGTATAATGGACATGGCAATTAATACTATACATACAATTATGAATCAGGATCCGTTCGCCCTGATTCATGTTCACCTTAATACTTGCTTGCCCTAATTTTTATTTTATCTTATTGTTCATGGTATAATATAGTATTTAAATAGAATATGTTGAAGTGTTTCATCTGTATGTTGAAAATTTCATCAGATATATATGTTGTATTGCTTCTGCCAGATCATTATTTTCCTTTGATTAGCACTGACAGGGGCGTAGCTACCTTCTTAATGAAGTGTAGTCACAAACTAAAGGGTGAGGGGTCTGGGGGCCGCCTAAGGCCCCCAGTAGGTCCAGGGCAGAAACCCCTCCGGAAGCTCAGGATATATTTAGCGTTTCAAAACAATCACAACCGTAATAAAATTTGTACATTTTTGTTGTGGTTTTTTGGTCATCTATTTGTTTAACTTTGAGTCGAATGAAGACTAAACATTGTCGTTTGCGTTTTTTATACGCTGTGAGAGTTTTTAAAATCACGGAGATTTGTTCGATATGCAAGTATTTGTATTGAGCAAAGTAGATGTATAAAAAACAAATAATACACATAAACACAATACTATATGTGGAGTTTCTGTTAGTATAAACATCATTGGATAACAAATACTTGGTGGACACATTCTCCAATATTTTGCTTAACATATATATTTGGATGATCAAAACATTTGTGGGTAAACTCTACAAGAGAGAGATAGGAATTTCTAATTTTACGCAGTTAGGAATTCTCGAAGTTGAAATTAATGAATATTTTCAGAGGGAATGGTACTTCAAATTGATCACGATCTTTTTCATGATCTGCGTTTGTTAATTAACAAATACTTATGCATTCGACCAGTTGTATGGCAATATCTAGATGATAACAGTGAAGATATGTGTATTAAAAGTTTGGTGTATCTTTCGAAAAAAAATCAGCAGCTTAGTGTCCCGACTCGGACAGAGAATTCATTATAAAATCGAATGACTAAATAGTCCAGTAAAACGATTTAAAATTAACAATTTATTTAAATGCTTTTACAATCAACCATTCGTATTGTCGGTCTATATAGAAACGACTTCGAATTATCGAATCTATATACAAGATGTTTTTTTGTAAAATAAATAAAAACGTAATACATGTACTTGAAAATGTGTACTTCTTTTATAACAGCAGTTCCAACTTCTCATCTACTAGTATACGGAAACTATTGATTGTTTGAATGGTTATTAATGTCCGGTTACAAATATTACATGACACCAGGACGAGAATCCGTTGACGTGATGTGAAAATGAACTATTCGTGTTGTCAAGACCTACATACTTAGTAAATTTTGAACTAGTTCACAAGGTAACAGTCATTATTCCCGGATCAATACGAGTTGAAGAGTCTTCGTTCTAGTAAGATGTGTGCTTTGATGCAAAGCGGAAAATAATAATGTTCAAGTTTTTTTGTTAACCCTAAAGGGATTATGCTTTTTTTCCCTCAAGGCGAGTATACGTTATGGTGGTGGTACCGACAACTATTTAGCTAGTATTTTCTAAACAATGCCCATTATACAAAAAGTTCCGCTAAGTTTACACCAGTTGTATGTATACATGTCTTACAGGATTAAAAATTTCGCTGCATGTGTATTCCTCTTGCTTTTATTCTTGAGGTAGTTTTTAAATTGCATACATAGAAAGACCAATTCCTATATGTTAACTTTGTCCCTCTCTCTCTCTCTCTCTTGTTTTTTTGTTTTTTTTTTTGGTGAAAACGACGTGGATGCACGTGCTGTCGTGCCTCCGGGTAGCTACGCCCCTGACTGAAGTGCACAGGAATATAAGGTATTTAATATAAAACAACCATAGACCAAGTTATCTGGGTTTTTTTCTGATAATCTTATCTTTTTTTTTACATTTTTTACTAAGTTGTCTGTATGTACATGATGTACAATCACCTATAGTTAGAGGAGGGGATAAGGTGTCTGCACAATGGTAGGCGGTGTTGTCATAGAAGTTAGTAATAATAAAATGCTTCGCTGGGCGCAGCTTGATACGACCGCAGAGGTCGAACCCTGAACAGTTGGGGCAAGTATGGACACAACATTCAAGCTTGATACAGCTCTGAATTTGGATTGTGATTAAATATTTGACACAGCATAGGTTTCTGACACAGAAAGAATGTGGTCTAAGAACTTCAATTTTTTTAATTTACCTATTATGGTCCAATGTCCAAAATCAAAATACATGGTTAGATTCAGCATATCAAAGAACCCCATATATTCAATTTTTGTTGAAATCAAACAAAGTTTAATTTTGGACCCCGATTTGGACAAACTTGAAAACTGGTCCCATAATCAAAAATCTAAACACATGTTTAGATTCAGCATATCAAAGAACCCCAAAAATTCAATTTTTGTTAAAATCAAACTAAGTTTAATTTTGGACCCTTTGGACCTTAATGTAGACCAATTTAAAAAACGGGACCCAAAATTAAAAATCTAAAAACACGGTTAGATTTGGCATATCAAAGAACCCCAATAATTCAATTTTTGATGAAATCAAACAAAGTTTAATTTTGGACCCTTTTGACCTCAATATGAACCAATTTGATAGCAGGCCCACAAAATAAAAAATCTAAATACATGGTAAGAATCAGCATATCAAAGAACCCCATATATTCAATTTTTGTTGAAATCAAACAAAGTTTAATTTTGGACCCCAATTTGGACCAACTTGAAAACTGGGCCAAAAATCTAAAATCTAAATACATGTTTAGATTCAGCATATCAAAGAACCCCATATATTCAATTTTTGTTGAAATCAAACAAAGTTTAATTTTGGACCCCAACTTGGACCAACTTGAAAACTGGTCCCATAATCAAAAATCTAAACACATGTTTAGATTCAGCATATCAAAGAACCCCAAAAATTCAATTTTTGTTAAAATCAAACTAAGTTTAATTTTGGACCCTTTGGACCTTAATGTAGACCAATTTAAAAAACGGGACCCAAAATTAAAAATCTAAATACACGGTTAGATTTGGCATATCAAAGAACCCCAATAATTAAATTTTTGATGAAATCAAACAAAGTTTAATTTTGGACCCTTTTGACCTCAATATGAACCAATTTGATAGCGGGCCCACAAATAAAAATTCTAAATACATGGTAAGATTCAGCATATCAAAGAACCCCATATATTCAATTTTTGTTGAAATCAAACAAAGTTTAATTTTGGACCCCAATTTGGACCAACTTGAAAACTGGGCCAAAAATCTAAAATCTAAATACATGTTTAGATTCAGCATATCAAAGAACCCCATATATTCAATTTTTGTTGAAATCAAACAAAGTTTAATTTTGGACCCCAACTTGGACCAACTTGAAAACTGGGCCCATAATCAAAAATCTAAACACATGTTTAGATTCAGCATATCAAAGAACCCCAAGAATTCAATTTTTGTTAAAATCAAACTAAGTTTAATTTTGGACCCTTTGGACCTTAATGTAGACCAATTTAAAAACGGGACCCAAAATTAAAAATCTAAATACACGGTTAGATTTGGCATATCAAAGAACCCCAATAATTCAATTTTTGATGAAATCAAACAAAGTTTAATTTTGGACCCTTTTGACCTCAATATGAACCAATTTGATAGCGGGTCCACAAATAAAAAATCTAAATACATGGTTAGATTCAGCATATCAAAGAACCCCAAGAATTCAATTTTTGATGAAATCAAACAAAGTTTAATTTTGGACCCTTTTGACCTCAATGTGGACAAAGTTGATAACAGGGCCCAAAAATCAAAAATCTAAATACATGGTTAGATTCAGCATATCAAAGAACCCCATATATTCAATTTTTGTTGAAATCAAACAAAGTTTAATTTTGGACCCCGATTTGGACCAACTTGAAAACTGGGCCCATAATTAAAAATCTAAATACATGTTTAGATTCAGCATATCAAAGTACCCTAAAAATTCAATTTTTGTTAAAATCAAACTAAGTTTAATTTTGGACCCTTTTGACCTTAATGTAGACCAATTTGAAAACGGAACCAAAAATTAAGAATCTAAATACACGGTTAGATTCGGAATATCAAAGAACCCCAATAATTCAATTTTTGATGAAATCAAACAAAGTTAAATTTTGGACCCTTTGGACCTCAATGTGGACCAATTTAAAAACGGGGCCCAAAATCCAAAAACTTAATACACGGTTAGATTCAGCATATTAAAGAACCCCAAGAATTCAAGAATAAAACCCCATTGAAATTGATCAAGAAATAAGTAATTTATACGAAGTATCTTCTTTTGCACAATACTGTGCAATTGAATATTTCTTGCTATTGTGCAATACTGTACAATTGACAATTTCTTGCTATTGCGCAATATTGTGCTATTGGATATTTCTTGCTATTGCGCAATACTGTGCAATTGAAGATTTCTTGCTATTGCGCAATACTGTGCAATTGAAGATTTCTTGCAATTGTGCAATACTTATTATATAATAATTTACACATCCTGTTTGGTGTGTATCTCCTACCATATCATTATTATTTGCTTTTAAATATTAATCAGAAATAACCAACTTAAAATGGAAAATTTTAAAAGAAAAAAAAAAGGAAAAAAAGAAAAAAAAAAATCCCCCCCCAAATTTTTTGAACCCCCTTATGATTCATCACCCCCAAACTCAATCCCAGCCTTCCCTTTGTGGTATGGTACCTTGCAGTACAATTTCAGAGAGATCCATACACTTGAACACAAGTTATTGTCTGGAAACTAGAAAAATGCTTATTTTTGGCCCCTTTTTGGCCCCCAATTCCTAAACGTTTCGGGCAATTACCCCCAAACTCAATTCCAGCTTTCCCTTTGTGATATGGAACCTTGTAGTACAATTTCAGAAATATCCAAACACTTACACACAAGTTATTGTCATGAAACTAGAAAAATGCTTGTTTTTTGCCCCTTTTTTTGCCCCTAATTCCTAAAATTTTGAGGCAATTACCCCCAAAATCAATTACAGCCTTCCCTTTGTGATATGGAACCTTGTGGTACAATGTCAGAGAGATCCATACACTTACACACAAGTTATTGTCTGGAAGTTACAAAAATGCTTATTTTTGGCCCCTTTTTGGCCCCTAATTCCTTAACTGTTGGTACCATAACCCCCAAAATCAATCCCCACCTTCCTTTCGTGGTATTGAACGTTATGGTAAAATTTCATGGAGATCCATTCACTTAAACTAAAGTTAGAGTGCGAAAACCAATGTGTCTTCGGACGACGCCGGACGACGACGACGACGACGACGACGACGACGACGCCAACGTCATACCAATATACGACCAAAAAATTTTCAATTTTTGCGGTCGTATAAAAAGTACAGGTTCCAGCCCCGCTCGGGGAGGAAGTAATGAAACAGATCTACTCTAACATCGTTAGGTTGATTTTCTAGGCACTTTATACATATTCTAATGCCTGTTATTTCTTAATCATAAGAAATCCGATGGACAAGGTATAATTTGCAGTTGTCACTACACATAGGCAGACATGTACACAAATATATATATACTTTATGGAAGAATGAATTGATTCCATTTAATCCAATTCCATGTTTAACAAATTTGTCACTGAAAAAAGGAGCAAAGCTGTGAAATAAATTCCCTTCCATGTCTTTCATTTCATACATCATGTACAAAATGTACATTACATGCTTTGTTATACAGTCAGAGATATAACTCTATAGGGTTATTACAGAAAATAACTTGCGTGTGTTATTACAGATACTTTCATGAGTTGTCTACTCTTTATTCCTTTAATTTTCTAAATCTGTAATAACATATGTTTGTTATTTGTAAAATGAATCAAAAACATTTTAATTTATAATGGGCTCTAGGGAACTCTTGAGACTTTGTGCAGAAACTAAATGCATAGCCTTGATAATTAACTTTCTAATTAAATTAATACATTTTTTATTAACCATGGTAAATCAATGAGACGAGGCTTTTAAGGGATAAAATTAGCTGTAATAACATAGCTTAGTTATTAAAGGAATGTAACCTATTATATGAGTCACTTGGGAATTACTGGGAAGCTTGTGCAGAACCTCATTACATGCTCTGGTCATTATTTCTTACAATAAATTAAAATACATTGTAATTAAGCATGATGTATGTCTGAGAAAATGTTTTGGAGTGATATAGAGAAGCTGTGATAACACCCTTTAGTTATTACAGGCATATTTTTTCTGTAATAACATATAGGTGTACTATGCAAAATTGGCAAACTATGAACTGTTATATCTTTCTATAGTTAAGTATACATAAAGACAATAGTAATATCAATAGAACTTGTATGCATTTTAAATAAACTAGTGATGTATATTGTCCCTTTGATGACAAATGTATGTTATTTTTCTGTAATAACCCTATAGAGTTATATCCCTGACTGTTATATAAGTCATTCCAATGTGACTAGTTTATTTATAAAAATGTTATTTTCATTATCAAACCACCAAAGATAAGAAACAATCAGTGAGATCAGAGACATCCTATAATCATGCATCATTAGCATTACAATCAATAGTATTTAAAATTAATTATAAATGTTATTAGAAAAACAAATTACAGTAACAATTATGCCAACCATTTCTCTTAAATAACCAATTAATTTTAAAATACAATATATTTCCATGGGTTTTTTTGATGAATTTTGATATATATATATATATATATATGTATTTTCTTTAATATTAAATTTCATAAAACAAGAGTGCACACACTGAAATGTCTAGCCTTCTTTACTAACCATTGATTTTATGTTGATAGTCCTAAATATAAAGCTTTACTACAAGTAACACATAAACTTAACATGATCCAAGAAAATGAGGTCAAGGTCAGATAAACCAAAAAAGAAATACATGTACACCTAACAATCATTCAATAAACCAAACATAGTTGACCTTTTGCTTATAGTTTCTAAGAAACAGTCTTAACCAAGAAAACTTAACATTGACCAATAAACCATGAAAATGAGGTCAAGGTCAGATGAACCATGTCAGGCAGACTAGTACACCTTACAATCAATTTATGCATTAAATATAGTTGACCTATTGCTTATAGTATCTAAGAAACAAACTTAACCATGAAAACTTAACATTGACCAATGAACCTTGAAAATGAGGTAAAGGTCAGATGATACATGCCAGATAGACATATACACCTTACAATCCTTCCATACAACAAATATAGTTGATCTATTGCTTATAGTTGAACAAAAACAGACCAAAACACAAAAACTTAACACTGAGAAATGAACCGTGAAAATGAGGTCAAGGTCAAATAAAACCTGTGAGACTGACATGTACATCATAAAATATTTCCATACACAAAATATAATTGACCTATAGATTGCATAAAGTTTTAGAAAAAAAGACCAAAACTCAAAAACTTAACCTTGTTCACTGATCCACGAAATGAGGTCGAGGTCAAATGAAAATTGTCTGTCGGGCATGAGGACCTTGCAAGGTACGCACATACTAAATATAGTTATCCTATTACTCATAATAAGAAAAAAAAATTAACATTACAAAAAATGTTGACTTTTTTTTTCAAGTAGTCACTGAACCATGAAAATGAGGTCAAGGACAATGAACTTATGACAGACGGAAACTTCATAAGATGAGGCATCTATATACAAAGTATGAAGCATCCAGGTCTTCTAGCTTCTAAAATATAAAGCTTTTAAGAAGTTAGCTAACGCCGCCGCCGCTGCCGGATCACTATCCATATGTCGAGCTTTCTGCGACAAAAGTCGCAGGCTCGACAAAAATTATCATCATAGGATAACAAAAAAAAACTTTAATACCATTAATTATTAATAATCATGATAAATAATAATTTCTTTTTTTAATTAGGGCAAACATGTACAGTTTTAGGTCAAAAGTGATTCACCTATCATTGCCTATCGGAATTCCCCTATTTTTTTTATATAAAACACTTTTTTCTTAAACATTGCTAAAAACTAATTTGAGCTAGGACTATTATACTAACGTTAGTAAAATAGTCCCAGATTTGAGGTCCAATTTTGACATGTTTGATGAAATTTTTAATTTTAAACTCATAAATGATAAAATGTGTAGTTTTTATGAAATATTTTTATAACATGCCATTTATGACTGAGAAATAATCATGATCATTATTTGTATGCAAATGTTGAAATCAAGGCTTCCAAAACGGTCATATATTCCGGACAATTGTATAATGTCCGGTAAAAGTCCGGCTGGGCAAAGCATGAAACGGTCATCTACTTTTTAGTTGTCAAGGCTTTCTTAAGAGACGGTCATTTTAGCATAATTCGCGATCTTTTTGACCCAACCTTTTGCCTTTAACAGCCACACATTTCCGGTCATAAAAGTGACATGATGATTAATTACTATCAAAACAACCCCTACTTCAATACTTTCTAATTTTAATCAAGGCTAATTAGTTTTTGGACAGCTGAAATCTACCTGTTCAGGTGACAGGTAAACTATTTCCAGTACCGGACATCGTATAAATTGATCGGTCTATTCAAAGTTAATTTCTTACATTTCGGCGGTTTCTATCTAATTGATTTAGTCCAAAAGATTGAAATTATAAGAAATACGTTTATAAACATGATTTGATGAAAAATTTAAAAAGGTTTTAAATGAAAAATCGTAAGAACTACGTTTTATGAACTAGAACACGTGTGCGCATGTGCGCAGTAGGGAAATTTAATATTATGCATCCTTCATTTCTTAAAAAATGATAAAAATTATCATTGATACCTGTATCTAACGTTCATTTCAAGTATTTTGTTGCAGAAATAACGTGGAAAGAGCTTCTTCATTCAGTCGTGCTTTGTAAACGTACACGGATTTTACGTATCCGTTTCTGGTCCATGTTTTACCATTGTCAGGTCAACATCCGGTATTAGGAAAACGTGATTTTAAAAACGAAAGTAAAGTTTTTGACAACGTAATTTTGCACAAATAAAGAGTCTAAGGCAGTTATGAGCACACTGATGTGCACACTTCGAATTATGCACTGCCAATTTAACAGTTTACGTCCGAACATCAAATTCACATCAAAGTAAAGTTTAATATCGTTTTTTTTTTAATCTAATGTCAATCATTGGGATGGCAATCTGATTACCATAATTGCCTTTTGTGACTTAGTCTTAAGAGATTAAAATCGGGATAAGATATAAAATGTCCGGCTGGCTCAAATATTTTTTGGAAGCCCTGGTTGAAATGAAGTGTCATTTTTTCCTTTATAGCCAACTGTGGTGAACTGATTTTTTCAGGCAGAAATTTATACATCTCTTTAAACAGGTCAGGAATAACCACCAATTGGTGGATTATACCTCAATTGACGTATAATCCACCAATTGACATATAATGGTATAGACAAATTGACATATAATTCTTTGTTTTTCAAAGCAAATTATTCAACCAAAATGGAGCATTGTTTTCTTAAAACCATATTATTGTATGAAATCATGTCAAACATTTCTAGTTTAGTATAGTGACATAACATATTGCATTTAATCAATAATTGTATTTGCAGTTTCTTCTATTGCTATCTTGTCAATCCTTGATTGGCAAATTTACCACTTATCACCTGTCAATGGACATCAATACTGTCTGCAGTCATGTGATTATGAGTACAACTCCACAGGTGAATGGAGCTCTTTGTTAATATTTGACTTTCATTATTAAAAGTCAATCATGGTCAATAGTAAAGATGTTCCAACAAAAGAATTGTTGTACACATGCATTCTCAAGAGATGCAGCAGGCTTTGACAAAACTGAAACTTTTGGAGGACTCAAATTTATAATGATCATAAAATAGGTTGTAAGTTGCAAAATGATGGTCCTATCTCATACTAGCATTTCATAACAAAAAAAAACTTACATTATACGTCAATTGGTCTATACCACTATTATCAATTGGTGGATTATACATCAACTGAGGTATAATCCACCAATTGACAATTCGGCAATTGGTGGTTATTCCTGACCTGTTAAACAGTCATGGGTGTATCTACAGACACTACAAACCAGTAAAAGTCTGAAATGGCCTATATCTGTACTCGACTGTACTGATTTTTACTCGACCAATCTGAATTGGTCTGAAATTTACTTGATAATACTCGACTGTAGTCTGAACCATACTTAACAGTCTGAACTTGTACTCGACCAGTACTTAACCATTTTATACACGTCTGAACCATGCTCGATCTAGTCTGAACCATACTCGACCTAGTCTGAACCATACTCGACCAAGTCTTAACCAACCTAGACCTATTTTTTGTATTTATCTATTGTATTTCATCAATTTAGGAACTGTTTTTAACAACAGCTATTTCCCCTGGCTAGAAATTTGAACAACAATTTGAAATTAAAAATGTGTTCAATATAGCATTGAAACCAAAATTTCACAATAAACATAATATAACTTCAACACCATATTCATCAACACTTATATACATACATATATATCACCTTTAAAATAAAATTAAAATAAGCTGATCAAATAATCTCAAAACTGAATTGTGACTAATATTTTCAATGTTATTCAAAAATTTTTGAATGTTTCAGATATATTTTATGGTTACTGGACAATTTTCATCACTAACTTAAGCCTAGTATAGATTTATGGTGTCAGTTGAGTTTAGTAAATAATGCAGTGAACATTTTTTTTTATTAAAATATATATAAAATAGCATATAAAGCAACTTGATCAATTTAAATAAAATAATGCTTCGCTGGGCGCAGCTTGATACGACCGCAGAGGTCGAACCCTGAACATTTGGGGCAAGTATGGACACAACATTCAAGCTTGATACAGCTCTGAATTTGGATTGTGATTAAATATTTGACACAGCATAGGTTTCTGACACAGAAAGAATGTGGTCTAAGAACTTGAATTTTTTTAATTTACCTATTATGGTCCAATGTCCAAAATCAAAATACATGGTTAGATTCAGCATATCAAAGAACCATGATATATTCAATTTTTGTTGAAATCAAACAAAGTTTAATTTTGGACCCCAACTTGGACCAACTTGAAAACTGGGCCCATAATCAAAAATCTAAACACATGTTTAGATTCAGCATATCAAAGTACCCCAAGAATTCAATTTTTGTTAAAATCAAACTAAGTTTAATTTTGTACCCTTTGGACCTTAATGTAGACCAATTTAAAAAACGGGACCCAAAATTAAAAATCTAAATACACAGTTAGATTTGGAATGTCAAAGAACCCCAATAATTCAATTTTTGATGAAATCAAACAAAGTTTAATTTTGAACCCTTTTGACGTCAATATGAACCAATTTGATAGCTGGGCCCACAAATAAAAAATCTAAATAAATGGTTAGATTCAGCATATCAAAGAACCCCATATATTCAATTTTTGTTGAAATAAAAAAAAGTATAATTTTGGACCCCAACTTGGACCAACTTGAAAACTGGGCCCATAATCAAAAATCTAAACACATGTTTAGATTCAGCATATCAAAGAACCCCAAGAATTCAATTTTTGTTAAAATCAAACTAAGTTTAATTTTGGACCCTTTGGACCTTAATGTAGACCAATTTAAAAAACGGGACCCAAAATTAAAAATCTAAATACACGGTTAGATTTGGAATGTCAAAGAACTCCAATAATTCAATTTTTGATGAAATCAAACAAAGTTTAATTTTGGACCCTTTTGACGTCAATATGAACCAATTTGATAGCTGGGCCCACAAATAAAAAATCTAAATAAATGGTTAGATTCAGCATATCAAAGAACCCCATATATTCAATTTTTGTTGAAATAAAAAAAAGTTTAATTTTGGACCCCAACTTGGACCAACTTGAAAACTGGGCCCATAATCAAAAATCTAAACACATGTTTAGATTCAGCATATCAAAGAACCCCAAGAATTCAATTTTTGTTAAAATCAAACTTAGTTTAATTTTGGACCCTTTGGACCTTAATGTAGACCATTTTAAAAAACAGGACCCAAAATTAAAAATCTAAATACACGGTTAGATTTGGCATATCAAAGAACCCCAATAATTCAATTTTTAATGAAATCAAACGAAGTTTAATTTTGGACCCTTTTGACCTAAATATGAACCAATTTGATAGCGGGCCCCCAAATAAAAAATCTAAATACATGGTTAGATTCAGCACAGCATATCAAAGAACCCCATATATTCAATTTTTGTTGAAATCAAACAAAGTTTAATTTTGGACCCCAATTTGGACCAACTTGAAAACTGGGCCAAAAATCTAAAATCTAAATACATGTTTAGATTCAGCATATCAAAGAACCCCATATATTCAATTTTTGTTGAAATCAAACAAAGTTTAATTTTGGACCCCAACTTGGACCAACTTGAAAACTGGGCCCATAATCCAAAATCTAAACACATGTTTAGATTCAGCATATCAAAGAACCCCAAGAATTCAATTTTTGTTAAAATCAAACTAAGTTTAATTTTGGACCCTTTGGACCTTAATGTAGACCAATTTATAAAACGGGACCCAAAAATAAAAATCTAAAAACACGGTTAGATTTGGCATATCAAAGAACCCCAATAATTCAATTTTTGATGAAATCAAACAAAGTTTAATTTTGGACCCTTTTGACCTCAATATGAACCAATTTGATAGCGGGCTCCCAAAAAAAAAATCTAAATACATGGATAGATTCAGCATATCAAAGAACCCCATATATTCAATTTTTGTTGAAATCAAACAAAGTTTAATTTTGGACCCCAATTTGGACCAACTTGAAAACTGGGCCAAAAATCTAAAATCTAAATACATGTTTAGATTCAGCATATCAAAGAACCCCATATATTCAATTTTTGTTGAAATCAAACAAAGTTTAATTGTTGACCCCAACTTGGACCAACTTGAAAACTGGGCCCATAATCAAAAATCTAAACACATGTTTAGATTCAGCATATCAAAGAACCCCAAGAATTCAATTTTTGTTAAAATCAAACTTAGTTTAATTTTGGACCCTTTGGACCTTAATGTAGACCATTTTAAAAAACAGGACCCAAAATTAAAAATCTAAATACACGGTTAGATTTGGCATATCAAAGAACCCCAATAATTCAATTTTTGATGAAATCAAACGAAGTTTAATTTTGGACCCTTTTGACCTCAATATGAACCAATTTGATAGCGGGTCCACAAATAAAAAATCAAAATGCATGGTTAGATTCAGCATATCAAAGAACCCCATATATATTAAATTTTTGTTGAAATCAAACATAGTTTAATTTTGGACCCCAATTTAGACCAACTTGAAAACTGGGCCAAAAATCTAAAATCTAAATACATGTTTAGATTCAGCATATCGAAGAACCCCATATATTCAATTTTTGTTAAAATCAAACAAAGTTTAATTTTGGACCCTTTGGACCTTAATGTAAACCAATTTGAAAACTGGACCCAAAATTAAAAATCTAAATACACGGTTAGATTCGGCATAACAAATAAATAAATGTGGTCAAAGATTTTACAAATCTAATGCGCCATACTGTGCAATTAAAGATTACTTCTTGAAATTTTTCAATATTTGAAATTTGAAAAAAAAATAATATTTGAAGAATAATTCTTTTTAATTTCTGAAATCTAAAATGAGAAAAAATTGACCCCCCACAATTTCTTTTTACCCCCCCCCCCCTTTTTCCCCCAAAAAATTCTTTCCCTAAAGATATGGTCATAATCTCAATTCAAATTTCCAATGGAGTTTGAAACCATAATCACCCATTTAAATTTACCATAGTGCTAACTTAATCTATTTTATAATAGAATTTAAAATATAGTGTCAAATCTTTTGTAAAAAAAAAAATGCAACATTTGCAGATATTTTTACTGGTCTTCCTTTATAAATATGCATTTCTATAAACATAATTTAAAAGCAGTGTAAGGGAAGTAACCAAAACGTATTGGGATTACCTCCCTTACACTGTTTTAAATTATCTTAATTGTTCATTAACCATTACTTTATACATAATTTAAAAGCAGTGTAAGGGAGATAATTTCAATGATGTTTTTGATTTATCTCCCTTACACTGCTTTAAATTATGTTTTGTACTAAAGTATTTGTCCATTAACCAGGACAACCTTGTTTTTCCCCTTTTTTTGCCCCTAATTCCTAAACGGTTTGAGCCACAACCCCCCAAAGCAAATCCTAACCATCCCTTTGTGGTATGGAAACTTGTAGTATAATTTCAGAGAGATCCATACACCGTTCCACAGTTATTGTCTGGAAACTAGAAAATGCTTATTTTTGGCCCCTTTTTGGCCCCTCATTCCTTAACTGTTGGTACCATAACCCCCAAAATCAATCCCCACCTTCCTTTTGTGGTATTGAACCTTATGGTAAAACTTCAAAGAGATCCATTCACTTAAACTAAAGTTAGAGTGCGAAAACCAATGTGTCTTCGGACGACGACGCCGGACGGCGACGACGACACCAACATCATACCAATATACGACCGCAAAAATTTTTTGCGGTCGTATAAAAATGACACCTTTGTTTTGTTAAACCAAGAATTTATGATAATAGAACTTCCATAGTAATCCTGTGATAAACTTTTAAAAAAGGAAATGTGTTCCAAAGTTACAGTAAAAATTTATTTCAATTAAATTTAAATAATTTTTGTCAAAATTAAAGACATGGCATGCAAGAAGCACTTTAATAAGGTTTAATTACCTCAGTACATGTATGTTTGACAGGTAAAAAGAAGCCCTATTTTTCTTAAACTCGTGTACTACTTATCTAGTGAATTCATAAAGGCCTTGTGATTTAAGTTTCACAGGATGTTGCAATTTTGAATGAATGTTTATATTTAGAATTTAATACTCTCTGACCAGGTGTGATCTTTTTCATGAGTTTGCCCCAAGCAGGAGGTATTACTTTATACTTCACCACTAATCAGAAGAACAATTTTATTAATTTCTTTAATTTTTATCCCTTTTTGATATATATTGTATATAATATATCCCAAATTATAATAATAGATATATTTCTAAAATAAGGTAAAACAGTTTCAGTGATTTTGTTGGCTGTTGTTACCTCATTAAAAAGATAATTATATAACTATTGTACATTTTTTGTATGTAACCATGAAATCTATGTAGTTTTTATTTAGGAATTAGGAAAATTAATTAAAAAAAAAAACATGCCAAACAAGAAGCACCTTAATAAGGTTTAATTACCCTCAGTATAGGTGTGGTTTTTAGGTAAAAGAAAATCTTTTTTTAACAAAACTCTAAAACTTTAAAATTAATATATTTAAATTATTACATAAGATAATTTGATTTAACTATCTCTATTTGATAAATCTGAGAATCATGTAAGAATGTAAAAATCTGTTTTTATAATATATCTTTATTTTATTGTGGCTGTTGTCATGTCAATTAAAAAGAAATTTATTTTAACAGTTAAAATTTAGAAAAAGTAGAGGTTATTTGGTCAAGTATGGTACAGATTGGTCGAGTATTGTTCAGACCTTTGGTCGAGTATGGTTTAGACTGAAAAAAATAGGTCGAGAATGGGTTAAGACTGTTTCAGACTGGTCGAGTAATAGTTCAGACTATTTTCAATGGCAAAGATAAGGGTCAAGTACAAATCAGTACAGTCGAGTATGGTTAAGACTGGGGTCGAGTAATGTAGAGTAAAATTCAGACCAATTCAGACTGGTCGAGTAAAAATCAGTACAGTCGAGTACAGATATAGACCATTTCAGACTTTTACTGGTTTGTAGTGAGACTACAATAAATAATCTTTTGTATCTGATAGCTGTAAAAATATCTCCTTTGGATTTTTTTTATGAAGTTCCCTTTTCTGACATATCATAATACTAACTCTTTCTATTTTAACGATTAAAAACTTGAACAGACAATAACAAAGGCTGCCGACAATCAGTTCTTTTTGGTATTTTACTGTTCAAGGACAGATAACTGATCTGGTATGTACGATCACCGAAATGTCTAAGAAAAGAACATTGTGGAATAAAGTTCTATTATTTTTCACAAAAGCAACGATGGTCTGTATGAGGTTCACAGAATGGATAATGGGCAAAAATATAAGAAATATAGAAAAATTGCCTAAACATTAAAGCATAGATAATGGCTATTATATCTATGATTAAAGAATACAGAAATGAAGATCCACCATCCAGATTCTCGGTATTATTATTATTATCATTATTATTTCGGTAAAGACATGGAAGTTCGGTATACATAAATACAAGTAGCATTAGCTATGTACTGTCAGAAGAGCTTTTTGGAGACACCACCATTACCTCACTACAATATATGAGGGTCCTTCAATTCTGTATTCTTTATTTTTATATGTCATTCTCAGACTCTATTCTTTATATGTTTGCCCATTAATATTCTCTCAGGCAGGCAAAAACCTCAGCTCAGCACAAGTCTGGCTTCGCTGAATATAATAATATTTTTTGCTTTCTGTCGTCTCTTTGTTAACTATTAAATGCTTAAATTAGTTTTGAATTATCATACACATCTTCAATATTAGATTTCGTATTATGCTTTAAAATGCTCCTTCTCGTATTGTTTAGTGCAAATTAAATTTTTAAAATCAATTTCTTGTTTTTTTAAATATCAAATTTTATTATGATTCTTACCTATGTTTTACTTTTTTCTTATTGCTTATTCCAAATACTTAGTGGCTACATTTTTATCATACTTTAAATTTGCTTAGACATGTTACACCAAGTCTTTCATATATATAAATGCCAAATTTTGAGAATGTAATGTATGTTGTTATTATTGTTTTTATATTCGGTTAAAAGCTCTCTCGAGCTTGTGGTGTACAGTTTTTATACATGCCGAATCAAAATTTTCTTATCGTATCTTATCTTTTGAAACCTCTATGCCTATATTGGCCTAACGGGTTTTTTAATATCTCATTTGCGTATATATATGCATGCAATAGATCCGTGAAAAATTCTTTGACCTTATAAGCTAGTTCGCCTTATTACAGAAATATTTTTAACATGAAAAACAAGTGCACTGATATGTATACACATCAAATTTATTTTTTGACAGACTGCAGAAAGATCACTCTGATTAATCACATCAAATTTATTTCTTGACAGACTGCAGAAAATCCATTCTGATTAATTGTTTTCATTAAGTGCGTATTTTAGGGGACTGTGGTATAATAGCTAAGGGACTAGGATGCTAGGAGGAAATTTGAAAAAAGGCAGGACAGGAGTTTTGAGTAGAAAAAAAGGCAGGATGACAATTTATGTAAAAAAAAAGTCAGGATAAATTAATGAAAAAAATGGCAGGACCGAATAAAGTGAAAAAACTAAAAGGCAGGACAGAGATTACAACTAAAAAAAAAAAAATGCAGGACAAAATTTTCCATCCTAGCCAACCCCCCCCCCCTAAAAATCAAATGGTAGCTCCCTAACTTCGAATTCCATAAACAAGTGTTATCACACAGGCTACAGGGGCGGATCCAGCGATTTTTAAAAAGGGGTTTCAACCCAGGATAAAAGAGGGGGGTTCCAACCATATGTCCCCATTCAAAAGCTTGATCGTCATAAAAAGGGGGTTCACTTGTTTTTATCATGCAAAATACGCAAATACAATTCGATAAATCGATTATCTGGTCGTCTGCATATTTTTATTGTAAATTATCAGTATGCAGACAACCTGATAATCGGTACATACACAGACGTGCCGCTGGTAAAAATAACTTTTTTTGAATGTCAAATATATCAATGAGGTGCAATTTTACGGAGGTATTATATATCAATGGGTAGGAATTTGAATGTCAATGGGTCATACATGTTCATCTTCTATTAAGATGTCTGAAAAAAAAATTGTTATGATACTATTATCTAATAATATGAATGATCTCATAAGATGTCACGATAGCTGGAAAATATATATATGAACATAATAAATAGGTTGTGATTTTCCTATGAAATATATGAATGGGTAGTAATTTTCACGTGAATTAATATATGAATGTGGGTGTTGTTTAAACCTCAGCCGGACGTCTGTACCCAAAGTATGTTCAATATAGTTTAAATCATAGTCATCACAGTTTTCAACGGCTCTATTTTACATTTTCCAGAGTCATCAGTATATAAATTATGTTTCTGATTTTTTTCTGAAATATCGATCAAGCTCTAAATTAAACAACTGTTAATCATTTCTTGTTTTGACCTAATATATATGTTCCTGTTTTGTCATAGTTTATCAACAATTTCCGCATAACATTGATTCATCTTTTACTGAATTCAACTTGTAAAATCAAGGATTTGTATACTATACAAATCCTTGATATAATACACTTTTCAAGTTGAAAGGCCTACTCGACTTTGAATTTCCAGTAAGTTTTTAAATTTCCCTTCGTTGAACTCTTATCGTTTTAAAAGAACTTTCCCAAAAACATTGTAATTTTCATTTGCATGAAGTCAGCCTCTCCAAGGCTCTCCACAGGAGCCTCTTTTTCCCTGTCACATGATCAACCATCTGTCTGTACTACCGGATGGCTGAGTTATCAACTGAGTTATACTGGGATCACGGTGGAGAAAGTTTGGGAGACATAACTCCGTTTACGACAGAGAATGAGGAGAATTCACCGTTACATCGATCTACAAGGTTTCAACTTAAAAAATATCCACGCTAGCAAAATGCAACGAAAAAATAACAAATAACCCAAAAGCTATTATTCATGATATAAATAGAAACGTCCGTTTTTTTTCTTCTTTTTTTCCTTTTTTTTTATGACACTAAAATTAGGACAATAGGTCCAAAACTATAGAAAACGTTAAAAGCCCAAACATGTCCACATTAAATGACATTTATTTTTTTAAACCTCTTCAACAAAAATCCTTGCAATGCTGCAACACAAAAAATATTTTAACAGTGTGATTTTGTACATTTCTTTATTGAAGTTTCAAATGTCTGTGCATAGTATAAATCTTAAATTCTGAAATACATTTGTATTCATTGACAATTAGATAAAGGTATGTAAGAAGTTCATTTTTTACATTATGGGAATTTTAGTCATGCAGGAAAAGAAGTAATTTATTTTTTTCAGCAGCAATCATAGTATGAAATATTTTTTTCTCATGAGCATTTAATAAGCATATATAAAGTCTGGTGTAAAAATTACAAAGTTGGACCATTACAATCCTATATTTACTCTGCAGAAGAAAAAATTTGTTTACACTCCCTAGATCGTAGATGTATCAACAAATAAAGAAATCTCTTAGTCTGAACAATTCATGTAGACTTTTAGAAAAACTTTTTGATACAATGGTTCTTCCAATTTTATTATATGGAAGTGAAGTTTGGGGTATTGAATCAATTCTAAAAAAATACTAAGAATGAACCATATGTCATTGAAAAGTTTCATTATAAAGTTTCATATAAAATTTATGAAAGAAATTCTTGGGGTTCACTGTAAAACTTCCAACAATGCATGTCGCAGTGAGCTTGGTACACTCCCCTTAAAAGCTAAAATTATGTTGTCTTCCATGAAATTCTTAGATCATTTAATCTCATCTGACAAGATCTTGGCTCATGACATTTTTATTAAAACAAGAGAAAACATTACCTATGGACAAGTAATATGAAGAAATGTATCCAAAATCTGGGCTTCTCGTATTTAACATCTTTTCATGTACCTATTAAACCATCTTTTCATGTACCTATTAAACCATCTTTTCATGTACCTATTAAACCTATGCTTGCTCAGATAAAACAACGAATTCATGACCAAATTTTACAGGAACGGAATTCAAATATTACGGAATCATCAAAATTATCATTTTTTCAACATTATTGTTTTTCAAATAAACATGCACACTATGTTGATCAATTGAATATGTTGAAAGATAGGGCCCCTTTGGCAAAACTTAGGCTAAGTGCACACAATCTTGAAATTGAAAGAGGCAGTTACCTGCGAGTTAACAGAGAAGATAAGGTTGTGCAAATTATGTCATAATAATAATATAGAAGACGAAAAACATTTTATCTTGCACTGTACAAAATATGAATCACAAAGAAATGTACTTATATCAAAATTGTCCAATTTAAAAAATTATGACAAACTATCCAAAACTGAGGATGAATATATATCAAACTACTACTTAATAGCAAGTGTAGAAAAACACTTAGATTACTATCATCTTTTATTAATCAATCATTTGAATTAAGGAAAAATGCCCTGACAAATGAGTAATATGAACATTATGAAGCTATAACATACAATGTATGTATGTCAGTTAATAGCCTATTCTACATTAACCTATGTATATTAATATATATATAACTGCAAATTTCATTGTTCGATTCAAATGTGCCTATTAATATGCTATGAAGTATGGTTTAATTGCTGCATCATTACTATTGTATACTAGTTGTATGGGCCGTTGCCAATTATCATGATTATTGTAATTGAGTTTGTGCCAATAAAATATTTGTATTTGTATTTGTAAATTAATAGAATCATGAGACATTTTTGCAAAATAATTTTTTTCCATTAGAAATGAAAAATCAACATTGAGATCAAATTGTATATATTAATATGAATGTTGCAACAGATATTCAGAACTTTTAAAATTATTACAATGTATTACATGTTTACTAAACTCCAAGGTACGAAATGATCGAAATCAATGTAAATTAATTAATTTTAAAAACTGATTGCTTTCATGGGGAACATAGATATAATGTTCCCAGCTTTCATGTAATATCTTTTTGAACAAACAAGTTACGCGAAAACAAATGTTACAAATATAAATATTCACCTTAATATTGTATGCATATATAAATATTCATTAACAGTAATATCGTATTAATCAACATTATCAATTTTGATGAGGTAATTAAACAAATAAATAGGTATGAAGTTTGTGTACTGTTTGTCATGTAATACAAATATTTGAATAGACTCATGCACAGTCTCATAGAATGGGGAAAGACAAATTGTAAGTTTAATACATTCTTCAAATGGCAAAACAAATCTTAATTTAGTATATATATATCATGTATATAGTTGCTGTCCTTGCAGTTACATTCAGTTTGATATATAATGAAATTAGAAAATATTTAATTATTATTAGTAAGAGTTTCTAATATACTTTATATACATTATATATATATTTGATTTGTATTAATATGACAATTTTTAAAATAGCCTTATAGATTCTACCACAGCTTCGTGTATGAATAATGCAATTTTTACTCTTCAAAGATGTTAGATATATACATAGGACAGCTAATGTAATGGAAGATATTTTTCATTCTTTCAGTTAAGCACCTTCATAAGATATTTGCTAATGGTTATTTACCAATCAACTCACTATTCTCCTTTTAACAGTGGCATATAAGTTAAATTGTTGCATATTTCTATCCTATCTTAAATCTAAATTTTCTAGGTTTGATATGCAAAAAATTATATTTTTCTGATTTAAAGGTGGCATGCCTGCTGCTACACCTGGCCTGAATCTCCGTCATTTATACTTTTTTATAACAATAATCTTATGTGATTGACCCATCATACATTGGACAGACACTATTTTGACCCTATGTGTATTCTGTGTACATGATTCACTTTTAAATGACAATAATATTTGATTTAAATGTTTACTTTGTTTTATCTATGGTATTTGTCGTAACCATACCTGTATCATCACACGTACATCAGACCATGAAGGTAGATAAGAAAGTCATGTACACAGGCATGTACTTAAAATGTTACGTTACGTCGCTCTGACAAGCCTTTTTTAAGGACTTGCCGAGGCTTGAGCCCCAAGGCTCCAGTAATATCTGAAACCACCCCCACCCCTACATTATCATATACAAACATCAGACATTGACATAATTATGGTTTAAATTTACTTGTCTTTTGTTGAAAACCATATGTTAACTTCTAGATATCAGTTATGTTTCTTTGTGTTGTTGGGTTGCTGTCACATGGACATAAACACCACATATACAAATTCATTTATTTTCTTGGGTACCAACATGACCAATTTTCGTGGATTGAGGAAAAAATATATTTTCATGGATATTTGAGTACAAACAAGCCTTTACAAAATTTGTGGTTCACCTTTACCAAGGAAGTCCTTATGAGTTGGTATCCCACAAATAATAATGAATTAGGCCACACTTAAAAATATTTTGGTTTGCCCAAACCCTACCCAAAGGTAGACAGTGGGTAGGTAGGTAGGCATTTTCTTTTTTTTTGGCAAAGAGAAATTGAAGTGTCAGATGTTTTTTAGTCTTCATGTCTATCTGATTAAAAAAAAAACTTTTTCAAATCAGGGCAATAAAAGATTTTGAGAAGGCAGCTATTATCTAGGTAGGTAGGGTTAGGGCAAGCAAATGTATTCTTTTTTATGGCCTTAAGAGTCTTGAAATTGTTGGAATGGCAATCTCTTTAATTCATTTACATTAATTATTCTAAGATTATTTATATAAGGCTTTTTTTTAAAGGGTTGCACTTCTTCATAATTGAAGACCAATTTATTTACAATTGTATTTTATATTTTGAAGGGATGAGGGTCTGAACCTGAATTATTTGCAGACATTACAGCTTATACAGAATCTCGAGGAAACCAGTGATATCTTACGCAACTTCTTAACAGAAATAGATGCAGATCTTGAAAAGGTATTATATATGTTCCGAACCATATGAGTATTTGGACCATAAGCGCATGTTCATGACCACATGAGTATATAGACCTTATAGGTATTTTTAAAATTAATTCTATCTTCCTTCGCAGGAACACACAGCTCGTTCTCCAGAACAAGTCGGCATCAGAATCTTGGTGTATCTGTTATCTTACCTTCGCTACAGTCAATTTTTAGCACCTTTATCATTGTTTATCCTGTGGAATTTTTCATTCGTAAGTGAAACCCATGCAATGTTTTTCCCCTGTTGTTTAGATTATTTTTCTAATTATTATTTATGTTTAAATTGGTGTGTTCTTGCTTCAATTCATACCATCATACAATAACAACAGTTTATACGTGCTGCCCCGCTATTCTTTTTTTCCCCACATACTTATCGTAAAATCGTTTGAAGAGGAGCATCAACACATTAAAAATTAAAATGATGTGAAATATTTATAAAATTTTAATTTACATGAACACAATTAAACACCAAAATAAAGAATAAGAGGGTTCAATGCCCCAAGTGCAGGTGAAAAAAAAACCAGTCGACTTATTGTTTAACGAATCATTTAGATATTTCTTGAAGTTATTTTCCAACGTTGACATATTGTGTTTCAAAAGAAAAATTGATATCAACCATGTAAAATTGCTTTTACTATAATTTTAAATTTTGAGTTAAATTCACTTATAATATTATCATCTAACAATAATTACCATAATTATGATTAAATAAGTCAAAATTTTGTTTGTAGAAACTCTTAATTAAGGTAGATAGGGGGTCTAAATTAAAATCCATAGAATTTTTTGATAATTTGTCAAAATGCAGTTTATATCATGCTTTTTCCAAAAATATAATAAAAAGTATGGGTCACCAGGCTTTTGTTCACGCTACACGTTGTGCAAAATTGTCAGATTTTGTATAGATTATGCATGGAAAACCCAATTTTGTGTGATAAAAAGAAAACTACACCATAGAATTTTAAAATAAAATATGAGAAGATAGCTCTAATAATATGCTTTTAGATAAGAAAAAGAAAAAATGGGGTCACCGGACTCGTTTTCTTGCTACATAATAAAATAGGTAAATTCAAGAGTCGTTCATACCGTAGGCAAATTACAGTATAAGCAACTTTTCAACGTTCATCATATTAATTAAAGAGACCATATGAGTATATACGCCTTATGGTCATGACCTTAGGTGTATGGTCCAAATACTCACATGGTCCGGAACATATATATGATGAATGATTTGAACATTTCTGTATATGAGCATGATGAGCCAGTCCATGCAAAAAGGTACAAATGTGAAAAAATTAAGAAATTCTAAAAAGTGTGCATAATTATTGGTAGTAGACTTGTGATCTATAAAACACTGTTACTTTTCCTCATACCCTTAAGCTGTAAGTTATACACACCTTTCAGTGCTGACACTCCCCATCCCCCCCCCCCCCCCCCTTTTGTACATTTTCGCATGGACTGGCTCATATATATAATGACACTGTGTCTTTTTCTTTTATCATTGCCCATTCTTCCTAAAAAAAATCAGGGAGTAATGCAGTGAAAGAGTTGTCATTGTACATTTCATTAAAAAACAAACATATAAAAAAGACAGGTTAATGGATTTCACTAAGACTTAGAAAATATTGAGTTTGGCCCTTTTAACTGCTTTTGAGTGAAGTGCATGAAATTTAGAAGTAAGATAAACGACTAAAGTATATGTGTGGTTAAAGCCATCATGGGGTTTTTGTCACATCTTAGTAAACATGACTTCTGCAAGTACACCACAATGGAAAGGAAAGGGTATTGTAAATTAATCAAAGACAAAAATTCCTTACAGGTATTCGACCAAGTTTAAAGGATTAGGAACACTAAGTCTGGCTATAAAGCTGTCTTTCATCTTAAAGTCACAGTGAGGCCTAAAAACATACCAAAAGCTCACACCTTACTGCAATTATATCAAGAAAGACTCAAACACTAGTGGAAATATTTGTTAGGTATTGATAAAACTACACATGTCATGTGCTTTTAAGACTGACATCGATGCTGGTTTATATTATTTACATATTACAGATTGTAAGGGACTAAACATTTAGCAAAGTCTATGACTTTCATAGTTTGTGTGGCAATCTCTAATCTGAGATGTCTTGAATATATTTACTACCAATTTTAACATCATTTGACCATTGTTTATGATTAATAATATATATTATACATGTGAAAACTAATTAGTAATATACTGTAAACCAACTTATTTTCGCAGATACTTTATTTCGCGTTTAGCCCTTTCTAGCCCAATTGGCAGTGATTTAATTTCGCGATTTTAAAATTTACTTGAAGTAATTAGACAAGGAAGGATCCAAGATTAAAATTTTTGCGACGATTTTTATTCGCATTATTTTTCTTCTCGCAAATGTCACGAAAATTAGTTGGTTTACAGTAGTTACTGTGCAAGATAAACCATTACAAACTGATGTTTCTTTTTCAGAAACAAATAAGAGAACAGTCATCTTATACTCCAACTAATAGCAGCAGATTTAGAGATTTTATGTGTAAAAAATGTTTATCTGTACTCAGAGCAGTCACTGGAACTAAAACTATCATTTTCACAGTTATTCTTCAGGTATATCTATAATTTATTTTTTTTATACACTTAACCTTACACCAAGGGTAAATTTGTGTGTTGAAGAAGAGTATACTTACTTACTTACTTAGTCCTCTTTGTGCATGTTTGAAACGTAAGGACTTCACCAATGCCAACACAATATGAAGGTTCTTTTGGTGTGGTTTCCGTAGAGGTATTTTTTTACACAGTGAGGTTGCTCCAGGCTCACATCTTAGTCTTTGGATCAGGCAAAGGCAAATGGTGGCCTCAGTAGGGTAATTGGCCTTGATTTAGTTCCAAAGACAAAATTCCAATATACAAAATAGTGATGTCAGATGTGAAAGAAAAAATCTTACAACTAAAATTGATCGTTATTCATGAACAATTCAGTATACTTACAATCAGTTTTAGTGGTACGAATTTTTGTAAAAGGCAGACCTGATGTTTCAAGAGTAAGGTCACATAAGATTAATTTTTGTTTCAAAGAAAAAAATATAAGCTGTTTAAAAGGTCAGATCAACATAATTCATCTCATGATTGTCATGCCACATGAGCTGGATACATGTGGAAATGTCTGTCAAGATTTATAGAAAATATTGCAAGTACAATATATTTTTTATTGTCCCCCGCGTAACGCGTTGAAGTGGACATGGAAATACCAGGTGTGCGTCTGTGTGTCCGTCCGTCCGTCCCGTCTTGTTACCCCTCTCATGGGTACAATTCTAGCCAGATTTTAATAAAACTTATACTATAGATTAATATCTTGGACAAGTTCTAAAATGGTGGCAGAATGACTT
The DNA here is from genome assembly GCF_021869535.1 of Mytilus californianus. NCBI lineage: Eukaryota > Metazoa > Mollusca > Bivalvia > Mytilida > Mytilidae > Mytilus > Mytilus californianus. The sequence continues at coordinate 42,717,087 of NW_026262593.1, forward strand.
TTTTTAAAAGAGTTATGTCCCTTGGAAATATTAAATTTATGGAAAATGGCCTCGTTAGTGCTCTCACAGGTACAATTCTTGCTAGATTTTTATAAAAGTAATACAATAGGTTAATATCAGCAATATCTCTGACGAATTCTATAATGGTGGCTGATCGACTTTTTTAAAAGAGTTATGTCCCTTGGAAATATCACATTTATGGATAAATAGCCTCGTTAGTGCTCTCACTGGTATAATTCATGCAGATTTTTATCAAACTTATACTTAAGGTTAATATCAGCAATACCTTGTACAAGTTATATAATGGTGGAAGATCGACTTTTTTTAAAAGTGTAATGCTCTTTGGAAATATAAAATATGTGCAACGCTGGGACATTGGAACTTTGTTCTTTTATTAAGTCTCCCAAACGATGTTTGGGAAGACTTATTGTTTTTGCTCAGTTCTTATTATTATTATTATTATTCTTCTTCTTCTTCCGCCGCTTTCAAATTTGAACTTGTCCGCACCTGTTCTCCAAAACCGCTTGTCAGGTTAACTTAGGGTTTCACAATATGTTAGACTAACATGTCTAGTGGTGCAATCAGGGTTTTGTTTGTGCAATGGGGTTTATAAAGGGGTACTTTGAGGGGCAAAAAGAAAAGAGGGTTTTACTATAGAACCCTATGGGATTTTATTTTTTTAAATTTTCAAATGATTATAAATTGAAAACCGTTTGTGATAAACACAATCTTTTTAATTGAAAATGTTCTAAATGATAAAGCCCATTAAATGAAATACAGGGTTAGTCCCCAGGGGTCACCCCCACCCCCTGCCATTTAAGAAAGTTCTAATACCTTGTAAGTGGTCAAGATCCCTACCCCTAAACCATATATATTTTGGTTTGTCATGCTAAGATGGTTTGAATGATAAACAGGGTTAGTCCCCAGGGGTCATCCCGACCCCATGCCATTTGAGAAAGTTCTAATATCTTGTAAATGGACGAGATCCCCACCCCTAAACCATATATATTCTGGTTTGTCATGATAAAGCACATCAAATGTAATACAGGGTTAGTCCCCAGGGGTCACCCCCACCCCCTGCCATTTAAGAAAGTTCTAATACCTTGTAAGTGGTCAAGATCCCTACCCCTAAACCATATATATTTTGGTTTGTCATGCTAAGATGGTTTGAATGATATACAGAGTTAGTCCCCAGGGGTCATCCTGACCCCCTGCCATTTGAGAAAGTTCTAATATCTTGTAAATGGTCGAGATCCCTACCCCTAAACCATATATATTCTGGTTTGTCATGATAAAGCACATCAAATGAAATACAGGGTTAGTCCCCAGGGGTCACCCCCACCCCATGCCATTTAAAAAAGTTCTAATATCTTGTAAGTGGTGAAGATCCCCACCCCTAAACCATATATATTCTGGTTTGTCATGCTAAGATGGTTTGAATGATATACAGGGTTAGTCCCCAGGGGTCATCCCGACCCCATGCCATTTGAGAAAGTTCTAATATCTTGTAAATGGTCGAGATCCCCACCCCTAAACCATATATATTCTGGTTTGTCATGATAAAGCACATCAAATGAAATACATGGTTAGTTTCCAGGGGTCACCCCCACCCCCTGCCATTTAAGAAAGTTCTAATATATCTTGTAAGTGGTCAAGATCCCCACCCCTAAACCATATATATTCTGGTTTGTCATGCTAAGATGGTTTGAATGATATACAGGGTTAGTCCCCAGGGGTCATCCTGACCCCCTGCCATTTGAGAAAATTCTAATATCTTGTAAATGGTTGAGATCCCCACCCCTAAACCATATATATACGTATTTGTCATGTTTCGAACATTTGAATGACGTATAGGGTCAGTCCCTAGGGGTCCCCCCACCCCCAATGTTCTAATATCTTGTAAATGGTTGAGATCCCCACCCCTAAACCATATATATTCCTGTATGTCATGTAACGAACATTTGAATGACGTATAGGGTCAGTCCCCAGGGGTTCCCCCCACCCCCAATGTTCTAGTATCTTGTAAATGGTCGAGATCCCCACCCTAAACCATATATATTCTGGTTTGTCATGCCAAGATGATTTGAATGATATACAGGGTTAGTCCCCAGGCATCACTAATGCATATAACTTTACTGGACCAAACCAATTTTCACTGGACGTTGCCCAATGTCAGGCGACCCTGGGAATTACGAATTATGGGAGCTTCGTTTGGGAGACTTCATAACAGCATCCTGTTACAATCATTTCTTGTTTGATTAGTTTTGAGCATAAAAATTTAGACATAAAAAAGTATAAAAATTAAGTTCCTAGTATATACTGTGGATTCATAATTATTCATGGATTTTTTTGGAATAGTTGAACCACAAATGTAACAACAATTTAGAGATAACTGTATTGTATTTGAAGCTTTGCGGATGTCCATCGGTAGTTTTACTGGCACAAATTTAGTTTACCTGGCAACCCGTAGCGGAGACAGGTAAACGGTTATTTGCGACAGTAAAACTACCGATGGACGTCCGCAAATTTTCAAATACAATACAGTTATCTCTATTCTAATGCAAAAAAACAAATCATTCAATTTAAGTCATTATTATAGTGTAAATTTTCATTACACAAAAATCCCGCGAAATGATGTTATTTTCTTTTGCGTCTAAACTAGGTGACGTCATAAGTATGCTTCCGGCATCAAACGTAAACACTGGGCGTTTTCTGGCTTCTTGTCTGCTTCAGAATGTTATAAAGTTTTATAAAAAGAAGATTTTTAGGTGCAAAATGTGAGTTGTTTTGCTTATTATTGGAGAAATTACATGTCAATACATTCTGGAATTCAAAATGTCAGCTTCCTTTAAGTTACAGACAGGGAGATAGAGAATTTTACGCTGATTGTCATCCAATCAGAACCATTGATACAAAATAATTGCATTAGAAATTGCAATTTTCCATAGGCTTGTATTCAAACTTTGCAAAACTGTGTAACCTATTATCCATGAAAATACAATTCTTCCTCAATCGACAATCCTTAGATTTGTACCCAAGAAAATAATTGAATCCACAATATTCATGCATTTATTTCAATATTTGTATTATAATTACAACAGAGTTTTGAATTATCAGTAGCAGGTTTGTTTGTTTTGTATTTTCAGGGCATAAATCTGTTAATACAAACAATCATAGATTTTTTACCACAAAATGACACGAAAGCAGCATTAGATGCAGTAAGTATCAGTATAGGAATAAGGAAATGTGTTATCATATTTTTTACCATTATAACATTTTGTCAATTACTACCAATTGGTTCTAAGCTTATATGACTAGCTGAGCCTGTGATTTAAAATGAAATCAAAAGATAAATTCTTGAAAGACAGTTCAATCATTGAATGGTACAAATTTTCTCTTTTAACAAACATAACTAAAGGGAGATAATTTACTTGTTTTTTTTTTTAAATCAATTGCCCAATATTTCTTTAATTTTTGAGAAGATAGATATATGATAAGGGGAATATTTATATTGCCATATTTCAACTATGAGGAAGATCATAATTAATGTTAATGGTTGGTTTTTACATACTTTGTTCAAAACCCTGCAATGACAACCTTCAGATTTAGTACAAAAAACATAGAAAACATGTTGCAAGACAGATTGATAAACATTTAAGTATTTATAGAAAAACTTATTTAAGAATTAAAATGTAGATAAATATTCAAGTAGTGACTGAACAACACTTCAACTCATGAATGTGCATAGGGCATGAGTTAATTATTTGTGTTGTTCCATTCATTGCAACCAATGTAATGATAAAGTTATCTCAATTGTACTTTTTATTTCAGAGTAGTGCTACTATGATCATACTCCAGCTTATAAATCTAGTCCTCATTATCATAACATCAGGTATGTTATAGTTTTTTGAAAAGTTCCAAATTTGATTTTAGTATGAAAATAAGAAGATGAGGTATGATTGCCTAATACCAGTAAGACAACTATCCACTAGAGACCAAATAGCATTTATGTAAACAACTATAGGTTACTGTACAGCCTTCAACAATGGTCAAAACCTTATAGTCAGATATAAAATGCCTCGACATGACAAAACGTAAAACAATACCAACGACTCTGATGTATGTTCAAAACATTTAAATGAAAAACAAATACGATAGACAGCAACCAATGACAACCACTGAATTACAGGCTCCTGGCTTAGGACGGGCACATAAAGAATATGGTGGAGTTTAACATGTTTGTGAGTGCTCTACCCTCCCTAACCTTGGATGGTGGTGTAACAGCACAACATAAAAACAAACTATCTGTACACTGATTTGTTTAATGATATCATGAGTACATAATTTTTTTGCCTTCACTTTCAGCCAATTTAGCCAGACAGATGATTTCCGGTATTCAGCCTGTTAGTTGGATATTTCTGATCCAGTCATACATTGCCACGTTGTTGTTGTTTGCTGGATTGTATACTATTACTAAACGTTTAAAGGTACACAATACACCAGGGTTAAATTCATCTTAAGACCTGTGAAAAACAATTAGGAGGAAATATCCCAAATAATCACAGTGAATTCATTAACCTGAATAATTCAGTCGTTATATTTCCCTGCTCTACGATGGGTATATAAACGTCTGAAAGTCTAGTCAATGGAAAATTGTCAATTAATCATTTGGAAATAGCAGAGCACCAATCAAAATCCTTGCTTTGCAACATGTTTTAATCTTAAAAGGAGTTTAGGCCCTCGGGAATGGGGAGGAACTGAATTATTCGGATTATGGATTCAGTATTATTTGTGGGACATCTATTTTTGTTGATTTCATGGATATTGATAAACCATGAATTTAAACCTATAGTTGCTTAAATCAAATTCATTTGGTCTCTGGTGGATAGTTTTCTCATCGGAAATCATACCACATCTCCTTATTTTTTATATGGGTTCACTCCTTTATAGTTTCCTTTATAAACAAGAGGCTCATGAGAGCCTGATATCGCTCACCTGGCTGTAATTTCAGTTTCAGGCATTTGACTTATTTGAAGATCTTACTTTGCTGAACAATTTTGTCATTTACACTTTCTCTCTTTCTTTAACAATATTAAAGATAATACATAACCCAAAACTGTAAAATTTCCTAAAAATTAACTATATCTGGACAGTAATCTAACAATAAGTGTCTATTGGTCTGAAGATTACTTGACAGGTAGATCTAAACCTGTTTAACACTTTCACCTTTGTCAGTTTTGCTCTTGCTGCTTTAGTTTTTGAGATGAAAGCCAAAAACTTCATTTGACCCCTATGTTCTATTTTTAGAAGCTGCCGCCATGTTTTTGAATAGATCAAATCCCCGAATACAATCTATAAACTAGATACCCTAAGGAACATTCAATTAAAGTTTTTAAGTATTTGGCTAAGTAGTTTCAGAGAAGAAGATTTTTGAAAAAGTAATTGGAATTTCACAAAAAATGTTGAAAAAAAAACGTTTTAAGGGCAATAACTCCTCAAGGGATCAATTGACTATTTTGATTATGTTGACTTATTTGTAGATCTGACTTAGCTGAACATTTATTGCCATTTTTACTTTCTCTCTATCTATTATAATATTAAAGAAAATAACCAAAAACAGTAAAATTTAATAAAAATAAACTATTTCCAACAGTAACCCAACAATGGGTTGTCGAACTCGTCTGAAAATTTCATAACAGAGATAGATCATGACCCATTTTTCACTTTAACTCTCTTTCACTTTGATCTAACTGCTGTAGTTTTTTTAAGACCACAAAAAAATTTTGGGGTCGTAAAATGCTATCTTGTCGGCGTCGGCGTCTGAAGACATTTGCTTTCAGGACAATAACTTTAGTTTAAGTGTATGGATCTCTATGAAATTTCATCAAAAGGTTCAATACCACAAAAGGAAGCTTGAGATTGTTTTTGGGGGTGATTGTCCTAACCGTTTAGGTATTAGGGGCCAAAAAGGGGTCCAAAACAAGCATTTTTCTATTTTCAGGACAATAACTTGTGTATAAGTATTGTGATTGCTCTGAAATTGTACCACAAGGTTCAGTACCACAAGTAGAAGGTTGGGATTCATTTTGGGGGTAGTTTCCCAAACCATTCAGGAATTAAAGGCCAAAAAGGGTCTAAAACAAGCATTTTTTTTAATTTTCAGGCAATAACTTGTGTATATGTATTTTTTTAAATTGTACCACATATTACAAATAGAAAATTTCTTCAAATGTTATATTTTTGGAAAAGGGGGGGTGGTGGGGGGGGGGGGGGGGGGGGGTGTAAAAAAATTATTTTTGGGGGGTCCAAAGAAAAATTGGGGGGTCACAATTTATTTTGCTAATTATTTGTATATAGTCTGAAAACAGGTTTACTAAGTATTTGCAACAGCACAGTGTATTGCACAAAAGCAAGAAATCTTCAATTGAATATAAATTCAAATCATATTATAACAAATTTCAAGTTCTTTGACTACATTTATTCTGTGTCAGAAACCTATAATGTGTCAAATATTTAATTACAATCCAAATTCAGACCTGTATCAAGCTTGAATATTGTGTCATTTTTGCCCCAAATGTTCAGGGTTGGACCTCTGTGGTCGTATTCAGCTGTACTAGGCTTAGCAGTTTATTGTGATATAAGCCAAAAACTGCTTTTGTCCCCTATGTTCTATTTTTAGCCATGGCGGCCATGTTTGTTGATGAATCAAAACTTCGGATACAATTTATAAACTAGATACCCTAAGGAGCATTCAGTTAAAGTTTGGAAGTGTTTGACTTAGTAGTTTCAGAGAAGAAGATTTTTGAAAAAGTAATAGATTGCACAAAAAAATGTAAAAAACAAACTTTTCAAGGGCAATAACTCCATGAGGAGTCAATTGACTATTTTGATCATTTGACTTATTTGTAGATCTTACTTAGCTGAACATTTTTGCTATTTACACTTTCTCTCTATCTATTATAATCGGACAGTAACCCTACAATGGATGGTCCATTTGGTCTGAAAATTTCATAGCAGATAGATCTTGACTTAATCAAAACTTTTAACCCATGTCACTTTTGCTCTTACTGCTATAGTTTTTGAGATAAAAGCCAAAAACTACATTTGACCCCTATGTTCTATTTTTAGCCATGGCGCCAATGTTTGTTAATGATTCAAAACTTTGGATACAATTTATAAACCAGTTACCCTAAGGAACATCAGTTATAGTTTAGAAGTATTAGGCCCAGTAGTATCAGAGGAGAAGATTTTTAAATGTTAGCAAACATGATGAACAAATTGTGTAAAATTGTCCTTATAACTCCTTAAGGGGTCAATTGACAATTTTAGTCATTAAACTTTTTTGTAGATCTTACTTTGCTGTTTACAGTTTATCTTTATCTTCAATAATATCCAAGATGATAACCAAAAACGGCAAAATTTCCATAAAAATTACCAATTAAATGGCAGCAATCCAGCAATGGGTTGTTCGATTCCTCTGAAAATTTCAGGGCTGATAGATCTTGACTTTTAAACATTTTTTATCCCATGTCAGATTTGCTCTAAATGCTTTAGTTTTTGAGATATAAGCCAAAAACTGTATTTGACCCCTTTGTTCTATTTTTAGCCATGGTGGCCATGTTTGTTGATGGATCAAAACTTTGGATACAATTTATAAACTAGATACACTAAGGAACATTCAGTTAAAGTTTGAAGGTATTTGGCCCAGTAGTTTTAGAGGAGAAGATTCTTGAAATAGTTTACGACAGACGACGGACTACAACGGATGCCAAGTGATGGTATAAGCTCACATGGGGCCCTTCACTGAGATATGGAAATCTTGATGTATTAGCTTGATCTGTTATTTTATTCATTTACTGTTTGCCTGAATTTCCCCTGAAATGATTTTTCTTTTTTTTCTTTGAATTTGTCACCAGGTTATTTAGTAACTGTGGATTCATTATTATTCTTAGGATACAAATTTTCTGTGGATGCTAAAGGTGAAGCACAAATTTAAAAGTTCAGTGAAATATAAATTATCTATAGCTTGTATATTGACTTTGGCAAAACCATGAAAAACAGCAAATTATCAAAATTAAGATTTATTAAAATTCTAGAATCAAATATCCATGAAAATACCTTTTTTCCTCAATCTATGAAAATTGATACCCACGGAAATAAATGATTCCACAGTAAATTGCAATAAAGATTTGAATTGTTTTTAAATTGGTTATTTTAGAATATAATGCTTGATTCTTATTTCATTGCAGCCAACATCTTGGAAATATTTACGGGAGGATGTAGATGACCCAGTGTATATTGCTATAATTTATTGTAAATTCCTGTACTTCTCTGTATCTACTGGTACCCTATGTGGGAATGTTGACATCACACCTGATGACTGGTACAATTGTATATTTGTTTCAATGCAGGTAAGATAATTTATTTTGTACATTTCTCACACAAACTAATAATAGGCATAGGAGGGTTGAGCACTCACAAACATGTTTAACCTCACCACATTATGTCCCAAGTCAGGAGCCTGTAATTCAGTGGTTGTCTTTGGTTCATGTCTGTCATATTTGTTTTCCATAAATTGTATTGTTATGAATTAGGCTATATGTTTTCTCGTTTGAATTGTTTCACATTTTTCATGTTGGGGCCTTTTATTGATGACTATATGGTATGGGTTTTTCTCATTGTTGAAGGCACTACGGTGACCTTTAATTGCTTATAACTTTATGATTTGGACTCTGGTGGATAGTTGTCTCATTGACAATCATACCACATCTCCTTATTTCTATATTTAGTTGTGATCATTTCTTACATTAGAATCAGTATAATTTTTGTTCTATATCATTTATTTGTTGAAGTGTAGACCACATGATATTCAGAAAGTGTCTGTTATTGTGTCACATTTTATTTGTTCCTGAAAACATTCCTGATTAAATTAATTCCCTGATTCAATCAAATTTGATTTAGCCAAAAAAAGAGATCCATTCACAACAAACTCAACTCGACCTGATCAACACCCATCACTATTGCACTTGGGGATTGCTAAATGAGTGAATCAGGTTAGAGAGAGTTTCTAGTTTAATACAGAAACTTTGCATTTCTATTATGATTTTTTATAAATTTTCAGATGTTGTTAAGTTTTATGTATTTTGCGTCAATACTAGGACATGCCTGCATGCCTCTCCATTCTGCAAAAAAAGAGAGATTATTATCAAGGTTATCATCAATTAATAGTCCCAGAGATAGTTCTAGAGTACCAAGCAGAATAGTTACACCCAATCATTCGTCACCAAGATTGCTTGATACTGACTATGCAAGTAAGTATAATAATAATTCACATTCTTTAACTTGGAACATTTTGTGACAAGTTTTATGTATTTTTTATGAATCCAAGTCCCCATGGATTCAAGAACATTGTATAAAAAGTTCCCTATGGATTTAAGACCTACTATTTTCTTGAAAAGTCTGTTTTTTTAGTTAAAATTATAGTACCATATACTAAGTGTCACATACTATAGTTTTTTGAGCCACTAGAAATCATCAGAATTTTTAAACAGTGTATGTATTAGTGCAAACTCGTTTTTGTTAGATTTAGATTGTGCAAGGGCTTAATATAGAATCCTGCATATATTTTATCATTTTTTACAAAGAGGAATGGAGTACCATTGCTAATTTCCTAGGTGTAAGTTGGTGGATAAAGAAATCCCTATAATTGCCTGTGATTATTATCTATTGGAAGAGTAACAGTGGTAGTTATTATAGACAAGTAACAAAAGGACTACTGCATGAATTTATTATACCTGTATGACAAGTTTATCACTGTATTTAACTCAGTGGCACATCCAGGGCCTAGACAGCATACACTTCCTCTTTGATCTAAAAAAAAACACTCATGTTTCTCAAGATTTATATCATATTTAAGCATAAAATCATCAAAAAAATATTCTGTTTTCTGGAATTATGCTCCCTTTTCAAAAATCCTTGATATGCCCCTGTTACTATAGCTAATAAAGATTCATGGTTAACCTAACAAGCAAGTAACCTTCATGCATGCAGTACATACACACTTTATCTTAAGTATTATAAAATCTTGTATGTTTTGTGTGACTTCAGATTATGGATCAACAGGAGAAAGATCTGAAAAGGAAGACAAATGATTACATAGACTTGGATGCTGTTTATATTATCAGATCTCATCAGGAGCGAGGAAGATTTTTTGTTGAAGATGATAAAGATTGTTGCGTTTATTGGCTTAGTAATATTTTTATGTTTGATGTATAGATATTCTTCTATTACTAACAGTTTGGTTTACAATTCCTAACGTATTTTTTATTTGTTATAATGCAGTAACCTATTTGATTAAAATGTAGTGTGTGCTGTTTAAAAGCTCTTCAAAGACTTTTGGATTCACAGTTTTTGAGATGACAACTACAATATAGCATGTTAAATCTATTGCTATTATAATAGATGCAAGAAAATTTCGATAATTGATTTAAAATGATTATTTTCCTATCAACATAATGTAACAAAATTTTCATTTATTTTTTAAAGATGAAAATTTTGTGTGAAAAATATAGTATTAGTTTCTCATATTTCAATATACAATGCATTTTATGATATAAATAATGTGAAAGCACACATTAAAATCCTATAAAGACAGTCATTACATTAGATTTATTAAGAATAGAATAAAGAAAACTTTTTAAACAGCTGTATGTAGTATACAGTTAAGAGGGTGTGTTCAATTATATGATATTTCCTAGTATTGTATTGGTTTGAATTGATACATTACTAGTACACTATAAAACATATCATTTTTGTCGAGCCTGCGACTTTAGTCGCAAAAGCGAGACATAGCGATCCTACATTCCGTCATCGTCTTCGGCGGCAGCGTCCACCATTATTCACTCTGTGGTTGAAGTTTTTGAAATTTTAATAACTTTCTTAAACTATCCTGGGTTTCTACCAAACTTGGACAGAAGCTGGTTTATGATCATAAGATAGTATCCAGAAGTAAGTTTTGTAAAAAATAAAATCCTGTTTATCTTTATTTTAATTTTAAATGGACTTAGTTTTTCTGCCAGTTAACATTACATTCACTCTGTTGATTAAGTTTTTCAAATTTTAATAACTTTCCTAAACTATCCTGGATTCATACCATACTTGGTTAGAAGCTTGTTTATGATCATAAGATAGTATTTAAAAGTAAATTTTGTTAAAAAAAAAATCCTGTTTTTCCGTATTTTACTTATAAATGGACTTAGTTTTTCTGCCAGTTAACATAACATTCACTCTGTGGTTAAAGTTTTCAAAATTTTAATAACTTTCTTAAACTATCCTGGATTTGTACCAAACTTGGACAGATGCTTGTTTATGATCAAAAGCTAGTATCTAGAAGGAAATTTTGTAAAAAAAAATTTCCTGTTTTTCCGTATATTACTTATAAATGGACTTAGTTTTTCTTCCAGTTAACATTACATACAGTCTGCAGTTAAAGTTTTTAAAACATTTATTAGATTCATAAACCATCCTGGATTCTTACCAAACTTGAACAGAAGCTTTTTACATTCAAAAGATAGTATCTAGAGGAAAATTTTTAATAATTATTTCCCCATTTTTGTTGAGCCTGCGACTAACAGCAAAAGTAGGCGAGACACTGGGTTCTGCAGAACCCTTACGAATTTTTATATTCATTACCATATAAAGCAAGAATGTGCCTATACTATAATTTGTTACTCATTATTTATTGTTATGTTATTGATTTCTATAAGTATTATACACCTTTGCTAATTTGTTTTTAAGGTGGTGAATTTTCTAGTCAGAAATATAGATTTATCGGTGATGTGTCATTCTTGCCAAAACTGTTTCAGTTTACATCATTAAAATTTCATTTGAAACCATTTTGCCATATTGCTATGAAGATGATATCAAAGCTAGTGGTTGGACTGAAGTTTTCAGTGAAACATTATCAGCATTAGATTTATTGATTGATTGATTGTTTGGTGTTTAACACCACTTTTAGAACATTTGGCTATATCATGGCAGCCAGTTTGCTGGAGGATGCAAGGGTATCCAGAGAGAGGACTTTGGGCAGAAAAACTGGTAATTCTAGTCTAGGGAGGTACCCTGCTGGAGCCTGATTTATCAGAATGAACTTTTTCTGTATGAATTTAGAGCAGTACTTTTGACACTCTCTCTCATTCAATCTGTAATTTTATATCATTAAAGGAACACCAGTGCACTATTAGAAGAGAATCAAGAAAAGCGGTGTTCTTTAAGCTTTTAGATAATTTTTTTTAGGTCAGTGCCTTCTTTGTTTAGAGTAATTACCATAATGAAAAGTATTTATTCAGGAAACATTGGAAAAGTAACCTACCTCAGATTCATTGGAATGACAATAGTAAAATTGTTGAATTTATATGATGTAATTGTCCATTTGATTCTGGGAATATGCTCAAGGCTTCAGTAAAATTTCAATTTATTAAAGTATTGCTTTTTAGCTCACCCTGGCGTCGTCGTCATTGTCGTCATCATCGGTCGTCGTTAGCTTTTTACAAAAATCTTCTCCTCTGAAACCACTGGGACAAATTTAACAAAACTTGGCCACAATCATCATTAGGGTATCTAGTTTAAAAAATGTGTCCAATGACCCTGCCAACCAACCAAGATGGCCGCCATGGCTAAAAATAGAACATAGGGGTAAAATGTAGATTTTGGCTTATATCTCTGAAACCAAAGCATTTAGAGTTAATCTGACAGGATAAAACTGATTATCAGGTCAAGATCTATCTGCCCTGAAATTTTCAGACAAATCTGACAACCTGTTGTTGGGTTGCTGCCCCTGAATTGGTAATTTTAAGGAAATTTTGCAGTTTTTGGTTATTATCTTGAATATTATTATATAGATAGAGATAAACTGTAAACAGCAATAATGTTCAGTAAAGTAAGATCTACAAATAAGTTGTTTTGAACAAAATTGTCAGTCTACCCCTTTAGGAGTTATTGCCCTTAATAGTCAATTTTTAACAATTTTTTGTAAATTTTGGTAATCTTTTACAAAAATCTTCTTCTCTGAAACTACTGAGACAAATTTAACCAAACTTGGCCACAATCATCATTAGGGTATCTAGTTTAAAAAATGTGTCCAATGACCCTGCCAACCAACCAAGATGGCCGCCATGGCTAAAAATAGAACATAGGGGTAAAATGTAGATTTTGGCTTATATCTCTGAAACCAAAGCATTTAGAGTAAATCTGACAGGATAAAACTGATTATCAGGTCAAGATCTATCTGCCCTGAAATTTTCAGACAAATCTGACAACCTGTTGTTGGGTTGCTGCCCCTGAATTGGTAATTTTAAGGAAATTTTGCAGTTTTTGGTTATTATCTTGAATATTATTATATAGATAGAGATAAACTGTAAACAGCAATAATGTTCAGTAAAGTAAGATCTACAAATAAGTTGTTATGAACAAAATTGTCAGTCTACCCCTTTAGGAGTTATTGCCCTTAATAGTCAATTTTTAACAATTTTTTGTAAATTTTGGTAATCTTTTACAAAAATCTTCTTCTCTGAAACTACTGAGACAAATTTAACCATACTTGGCCATAATCATTATTAGGGTATCTAGTTTAAAAAATTTGTCTGATGACCCCGCCTTCCAACCATCATGGCTGACTTTGTTAAAAATAGAACATAGGGGTAAAATGCAGTTTTTGGTTTATATCTCTGAAACTAAAGCATTTAGAACAAATCTGACAGGGGCAAAATGTTCATCAGATTTAGATTAATCTGCCCTGAAATTTTCAGACGAATCCGACAACCCGTTGTTGGGTTGCTGCCCCTGAGTTAGTAATTTTACAATAATTTTGCAGTTTTTTGTTATTATCTTAGATATCATTATAATATCTAATATCTAATACTATTAATTATGATTTTAACCTTATTTTACATGATTTACAAAGCATCAGTAAATACAGGTGAGCGACACAGGCTCTTGAGAGCCTCTAGTTTTTCATTTCATTAGTATATAGGTATAGCTTACAAGATGGAAGAAAAAGAAACATTAAATGGGAAATTTTGGTTGTGTCATATTTTTGGTGGAAGATATTTTACCATGTTTACTGTGAAAAACTGTACTGGAATACTTCACTGTCAAGTTATATACATGGCCTTTGAAATCAGAACAATAAACACAACACAGATTTAACTGTGCTTTTTAAGGTTAAAATGGTGAACAAAACCTGAAACAAAAAATAACCTGATTATTACGGTATAATGGCTTTATTTTTTTATTTTTCTTACTTTAGATTATGTTTGATTGTTTTAAACCAATGTTTTAGTATTTTTTTCTGATTTTAACTCTTTTTTTTAAATTTTTATTTGAAGTTTTATACTCTGTGGTGGACTAAATATTTACTAATGATGTAAAATTATGATATGTGGTTATATTATATACCATATATATTCTTTTATTAAGTGAATTTTGAATAAAAATATTTTTTCACATTACATACTTTTTTTAAAATTTTTATTCATTCAGCAAACTGTCCAACATATTTGATTATGCAAAAGAGCAAATATCAAGTTGATTTTCATGATTTTTTTTTCAATGGAAGTCAGGAGTTCTTATTGTGTAACAGTTAAGGAGTCGAAGGAAAGGGTGTTTCCCCAAAATCCTGAGAAATGAATAATCAAACCCACAATCCAAATGATATAAAGTGTGTTTAAATCCCATGTATATAATTCAGTCCTGATTTCAAACAAAAAATGTCCTAATTCCTGGGTTTTTTTTAATACACAGCTCAGTCCTGAAGTCTGAAAATGGTTCATACTCTGTGGTGAGCTTTAGTAGGAATCAAGATACAAAGTGAAATTCTCAACAACAAAAAATACTGTAAAGATATGACAAAAGAAAATCACTGTTTCCGTTCTGACTTTTGACAAGTACATGAACATGGGGGAGGGTTATAACAGTTTTTTTCTAAATCTTAACCCTCATTTTTATCTTGACCAGTGGATTACAAAAGATACATAAAAAAGCAATATAAATCAGTTCAGGTACAGTACATAAGAAGTAACAGTTTAAATATCTGCTGAGATTATTGAAAATATCTATCAATAGGCATTTATTCGGTTCTTTATGAAGTTTAGCAATAAGATGTGATTCATAACCGTTAAGGAATAAATCTGCAATAAAAAGGGCACAAGTAGTCCCCATCACAATACCTATCACCTGAAACTCTTAATTTAGGCAAAAAAAAAGCATAAATATAAAAAAAAAAATATTTCTTAATCATTTCTTTTCACGCTGCATTAGTGTACTTTTGATTGAGCATGCAATCATGATTGTAAAGACTACAACAGATATAGTTACACCAACATTTTACCTCAGCACCATGTTCATTCAACAAGAAACTTTCTCGTTTGATAAGATTATATGGCAGTGAGTATACAAAGTAGATTGGTTGATTGACTGTTGTTTGCCAAACGTCCCGTGGCAAATACATGATTCATACTCAGGACAAATATAGAGAGTAGAGAAATCATAAATTCAAGAGAAACTGGCCTCCAAAGGAATATAGCTTACACAATATGTTTATAGAACACCTTAAGTATGGAAAAAGCTACACACAAAAGGCCCTTAACAATAGAGCAAACATTGTTTTAAATGGTCAATCTCCGACATGCAGTTAACCAAGATCTGAAAGGTAAAGCGGATCAAAACAATACGATAGTGTAGGTAAGTTAAAACATATTTCCTTACGAAAGCTATTGTAGCTGATTATGTTATTTGTGTCGGTTTTCTTACGAAACTGTTTTTATAAGCTGATCTTAGGCATCAAGCTATGACCTTTTAGAATGTCAGACCTTATTCTCTCTTTACACTTTATTTCACCTTGAACTTGTGCTCCCTGTATTTGGTTTCTTCTTACATTTTTCCAAAACGTGAGGTCCACGCTACATTATATTGTATTATATAGGACCCTTTCCGATAAACGGACCTACTTGCAACGGTTTGATACAATCTTTTGGACTGACTATAATAATAAAAACACCTTTGTTAGTATAGAAAACCAACAATCTGTAAAAATCTACATTTTCAATTGTTTCTGTTAAATTTATTGACAATTCTTTATAGACTCGGGGACGTCTTTATAGAACTTGAAATATTGTATGGACATCAGTCTGTTGTCGATGACTATGCTGGTGATTTTGATTTATTTGTTTTGAATACGTTTTTATATTCGTTAAAAAGTTCATAAGAGCTTATGTTTGTATGTTTTATGATAAGCCGAATCAAAATAAAGTTTTCTGTGTCTATGTCTATGACATCTACATTTATAAGAGAGGCGAAAGATACCAAATAAGTTGAAAATAAACTGACAACTCCATGGCTAGAAAAAAGAAACAGACAAACAACAGTACACAAAACACAACTAAAGACTAAGCAACACGTTGGTTATTTATGTCATTTACTTAATGTGTCATTGACAAATGTACCCCACACCTCCACTTCTCGTAGCTGTTAATACGTATGAATCACCATATATGAGATTTGCGCTTTTGAATTTCTTTATCCTAACAATGACGCTAACTGATGATTGATTCTTTTTCAATCCAAAATCATCAAAACATGGCCATTTTTAAGTTTTTGTCTTTAATGTATTGATGCCAATACGAGGAAAGAAAAACTCGGACTCTTTGTGCGGTATAAAACATAAATGGCATCTCAAGTATCATAATGTTATCAACATTTCTTTGATTCATTCTTCTAGTATTATTCATTCTATTTATTGTAACGCGAGGAAAAACCTTGATATAAATGTGGCCATCTGGACTTATCGAATCTCGTAGTAAAACCAATACAAAAGATGGGCGTCCGCTTGGCTATGCGATATGTATAGATAAGCAACCACCTTAGGTCAGAGTGGGAATGTTAAATTCGATGCCTCGTGAAGATGGATGCCACGCGATCTTTGTACGTTAAATAATTCATGCAACAACTCTTTGAGGACTTGTTGCAAAGTAAACTTTCTGTATCTATGCAACATAAACTCATTTTCCAGAAGCAGTCAATATTTACCTGTCGACCATGAAGCAGATCCTTTTCGATTTGTAAGTTACTTGAATACATTAAAGTTGCCAGTACATCACTGTTCATTTACAGTACAGATTTTGGTAATCGTTAATTACATAGGGATCACTTTGCTTTTCTATGTTAAGATATCACATCAGTTATTGTAAATATCAGGCAGCAGAGCTTCCGACCGCAGTTAAATCCTTGACAATGCGGGAGTTCGTTTGATTCCGCGGGATGTATAAATTTGATGGCTCGTCTAGAGAGAATACCACACTATCTGCACGTTAAAAGCCTTTGCAACAACTCTTTATAGGGTCCGTATATGGCCTGTTGCAAGGCTGAATTACTGTCACTATCCAATGTACCCTCATTTTCCAGTGGCAGTCCAAATGTTTTATCACAGGACCTTAAGCAAAAAAACAATCAATAAATCAATTATTCAGTTCAGGTGAAAAAGAAATAGAACAATAATTACCAATAAAAACAGACTGATAAATTAGAATATTACCTCTTAAAATTAATTGGTTTGTTTATATAAAGAGACCTAGTCATATATCAGGCTATAAAAGGAAGATGGAAAATTGCTTTGCAGGGCCATTTATACCTGTTCATTAGATATTCCTCCTCTGCAGCCTTCTTTTAATATATATTCATACTCTTCTACGATCCTCTCTATATCCCTTTCCCTCTTGATTTGAAATTATCTCGAATGATCCAAGGAACTGTTATGAAATTAAGTCTGAACTGATTTCATATATGCGTCTTAAAAAACTGAAACGAAAATAAGGTAAATTTCTAGTTATTTCTCTTAATGTTATTTGTTTGTTTTAACACAAAAGTTCAATAGAATCAATAAAGATATGAGTCATTTATTATCTATTTTATATGTTTATTTATTTTTCTATTTTTTAAATGTTTTAGATTGTTTAAAAAAATTGTTAATCTATTTTCTTTGGGAGTAACTGAAGCCACATCCCTTTATTCAAATTTGAATATTTGGTTGTTATAACGTTGAGTGGTGCATATTTTATTACGATTCGTGGAGAAAAACGATTAAACCGATGGTCTGTCAAATAATTAGTAACTTGGGCAGCTACAAAGAAAAGGGTGATTATGTTGGGTAATAATTGAAAATTTGATTTGAACTGGACGACTTATGGACCCCTCAAGGATCATTTAAAGTTTTATTTTAAAACAAACATGGCATTCTACAAACATTAGTATTTGCACTATCGCACATAATTAAAACACTCTTTAGTTGAATTTTACCATTTCGCAAAATAGAACATTCTATCAATGAGTTCAATTCACGAAAAACAATCTTTGATCATGCTATTTTTTTTAGTGTACACCTACCATAAGCAATCCTTTAATGTTGTTCTTAGTGAAATGCTATAAAACTGTATTTGCTGTAATGGTATAGGAATATGCTTAATGCTATAAAAAGTTACAACAATATACCTAGTGTCATGTTATAGTATTTACCTAGTGCTTTGCTATGAAAATGTACTTGGTGTTCTGCTGTAAGACTGTACCTGGTGTTCTGCTATAACAATGTAGTTACTGTACTTTTATTAGACTGTACCTAGTGTAATGTTATAAGAAAGTACATAGAGTCTTGCTAAAAGAATGTACCTAATGTAATGCTATAAGAATGCCCCTAGTGTAATGCAATAAGAAAGTACCTAAAGTCTGGCTATAAGAAAGTATCAAGTTTCTTGCTATAATAATGTACCGAGTGAAACACTATAAGAATATACCTATTGTAATGTTTAAAGAATGTTTCTAGTGAAATGCTATCAGAATATACCTAGTGAAATTCTGTAAGAATGTATTTAGTGTCTTGCTATTAGAATGTACCTAGTTAGAAGCTATTGAAATGTATATAATGAAATGGTATAAGACTTTATATAGTAAAGTGCTATCAGAATGCTCATTGTGTCATCTTGCTATAAAAATGTTCCTAGTGTAACGCTATAAAAATGTATCTAGGGTCTTGTTTTAAAAATGTATCTAGTGAAATGCTATAAGAATGTGCCTAGTGTAATGCTATAAGAATGTACATAGTGTCTTGCTATAAAAACTACCTATTGGAAAGTACCTAGTGTAATGCTGTAAGAATGTACCTTGTTAACAGTTCCTAGTGTAATGCTATAAAAATGTACCTTGTGTTAAGCCATAAGAATGTTCTAAGTGTCTTGCTTTTAAAAATATACCTAGTGTAATGCTATAAGAATGTTCCTAGCGTAATTCTTTCAGAATGTCACTAGTGATTTGCTACAAACATGTACCCAGTGTTTCGCTATATCAATGTACCTAGTGGAAAGTACTTAGTGTAATGCTATAAGAATGTACCTTGTTAAAATTACCTAGTGTAATGCTATAAGAATGTACCTTGCTAAAATCACCATGTGTAATGCTTTAAGAATGTACCTACTCAAATGCTATGAGAATGTGATTAGTGTCTTTCTATCAGAATGTAGTGAAATGCAAAAAGAATGTAATTAGTGTCTTGCTTTCAGAATGTACCTAGTGAAATGCTATAAGAATGTTTCAAGTGTTTTGCTATAAAAATTTACCAAGTGAACGGCTATAAGAATGTATCTAGTGATATTCTATACGAATTTATCTCGTAAATTGATATCAGAATGTTCTTAGTGTCTTGCTATAAGAATGTTCCTAGTGTAATGCTATAAGAATGTATCTAAGGTCTTGCTTTAAAAAAGAATCTAGTTTAAAGCCATAAAAATGTTCTTAAGTGCCTGGATATTAGAAATATACCTAGTGAATATACTATCTGAATGTACCTGTGTCTTGCTATAAGAACGAACTAAGTGAAGATCTTTAAAAATGTATTTAGTATGATGCTATAAGAATATTCCTAATTTACCGAATGTACCTAATTTCTTCCTATATGAATGAATCTAATGGAAAGTACCTAGTGTAATGCTATAAGAATGTACCTAGTTTCTTGCTATAAGAATGATACTAGTGGAAAGCACCTAGTGTAATGCTTTAAGAATATTTCTTGTGTAACGCTATCAGAATGGACATAGTAGTATCTTGCTATAAGAATGTACCTAGTATCTTGCTATAAGAATGTATTAAGTGAAAATCTATAAAAATGTATTTAGTGTAATGCTTTAAAAAATATTACTTGTATAACGCTATAAGAATATACCTAGGGTCTTGCTATCAGAATGTACGTAGTGGTCTTGCTACAAAAATGACCTAGTGGAAAGTACTAGGTGTAATGCTATAAGGATTTACCCTGTTGAAAGTAGCTAGTGTAATGCTATAAGAATATTTCTAGTGTAACGCTATAAGGATGTACCTAGTGAAATGCTATAAGAATGTGATTAGTGTTTTGCTCCCAGAATGTACCTAGTTGAAAGTGCCTAGTGTAGTCCTATAAGAATGTACCTTGCTGAAAGTACCTAGTGTAATGCTATAAGAAAATTCCTAGTGTAATGCTATAAGAATGTACTTAGTGTTTTGATATCAGAATGAACCTAGTGTCTTGTTATAAGAATGTACCTAGTGAAAATATATAAGAATTACCTAGTGTAATGCTATAGAAATATTCCTAGTGTACCGCTATAAGAATATACCTCAGTCTTGTTATCAGAATGAACATTGTGTCTTGCTATACGAATGATACTAGTGGAAAGTACCTAGTGTAATGCTTTAAGAATATTTCTTGTGTAACGCTATCAGAATGGACATAGTAGTATCTTGCTATAAGAATGTACCTAGTATCTTGCTATAAGAATGTATTAAGTGAAAATCTATAAAAATGTATTTAGTGTAATGCTTTAAAAATATTACTTGTATAACGCTTTAAGAATATACCTAGGGTCTTGCTATCAGAATGTACGTAGTGGTCTTGCTACAAAAATGACCTAGTGGAAAGTACCAGGTGTAAAGCTATAAGGATTTACCCTGTTGAAAGTAGCTAGTGTAATGCTATAAGAATATTCCTAGTGTAACGCTATAAGGATGTACCTAGTGAAATGCTATAAGAATGTGATTAGTGTTTTGCTCCCAGAATGTACCTAGTTGAAAGTGCCTAGTGTAGTCCTATAAGAATGTACCTTGCTGAAAGTACCTAGTGTAATGCTATAAGATAATTCCTAGTGTAATGCTATAAGAATGTACCTAGTGTTTTGATATCAGAATGAACCTAGTGTCTTGTTATAAGAATGTACCTAGTGAAAATATATAAAAATTACCTAGTGTAATGCTATAGAAATATTCCTAGTGTACCGCTATAAGAATATACCTCAGTCTTGCTATCAGAATGAACCTTGTGTCTTGCTATACGAATGTACTTATTGTCTTCTTCTTAGAACGCTCATAGTAAAAAAGTACTTAGTGTAATACTGTAAGAATGTACCTTGTTGAAAATAACTAGTGTAATGCGATAAGAATATTTTTAATGTAACGCTTTTAGAATGGACCTGGAATCTTGCTAAAAGAATGTACCTAGTGGAACGTACCTAGTGTAATGCTATAGAATGTACCTTGTTAAGAGAACCTAATGTAACGCAGTGGAGAATCCAGGGGGGGGGGGGAGGGGGGTCCGGGGATTGGAACTCCATTTTTTTTTTTATGATCAAAGCATTTGGATGGGGACATATAGTTGGAACCCCTCCCCCTTCCCCCCCCCCCCCCCCCCCCACCAACCCTTTATCCTGGGTTAGAAACCCCCCTTTTATAAATGGCTGGATCCGCCCCTGTAATGCTATAAGAATATTCCTACTGTAACGCTTTAAGGATATATCTAAGGAAATGCTTAAAGAATGTGATTTGTGTAATGCTATAAGAATATACCAAGTTTCTTGCTATTAGAATGTACCTATTTTGTTGGTATGATAATGTACCTAGTTTCTTACTACAAGAATGTACCTAGTTTCTTGCTATAAGAATGAACCTAGTGGAAAGTACTTAGTGTAATGCTATAAGAATGTACCTTCTTGAAAGTTCCTAGTGTAATGCTATAAGATTGAACCTAGTGAAATGCTATAAGAATGTGATTAATGTTTTGCTATCAGAATGTACCTAGTCTCTGGATATAAGAATGTACCTAGTGTAATGCTATAAGAGTTTATCTTGTTGAAAGTACCTAGTGTAATGCTGTAAGAATATTCTTAGTGTAATGCTTTTGAAATGAACCTAGTATCTTGCATAAGAATGTACTTACTGGAAAGTACCTAACGTAATGCTAAGGAATGTACCTTGTTTCAACACCCTAGTGTAATGCTAAAATAAGGTTCCTAGTATAAAGCCATGAGAATGTTCTAAAGTGTCTTGCTATAAAAATGTACCTAGTGAAATGTTATAAGAATGTTCCCAGGGTAACGCTAACAAAATGAACATAGTATCTTGCTATAAGAATGTACCTTCTGTCTTGCTATAAGAATGTACTAAGTGAAGATCTTCAAAAATTTATCTAGTATAATGCTATAAGAATATTCCTAGTGAAGAATGGACCTAGTATCTTGCTATACGAATGTACCTAGTGTCTTGTTATAAGAATGCACCTATTGAATAGTACTTAGTGTAATGCTATAAGAATGTACCTTGTTGAGTGCACCTAGTGTAATGATATAAGATTGAACCTAGTGAAATGCTATAAGAATGTAATTAATGTTTTGCTATCAGAATGAACCTAGTGGAAAGTACCTAAAGTAATGCTATAAGAATGTACCTTGTTAAAAGTAGCTAGTGTAATGCTATAATAATATTCTTAGTGTCACGCTTTTAAAATGGACCTAGTATCTGGCTTAAAGAATGTACTTATCGGAAAGTACCTAATGAAATGCTAAAGAATGTACCTTGTTACAACTACCTAGTGTAATGCTATAAGAATGTACCTAGTACAAAGCCATAAGAATGTTCTAAAGTGTCTTGCTATAAAAATAAACCTAGTGAAATGCTATAAGTATGTTCCTAGAATGGACCTAGTATCTTGCTATATGAATGTACCTTGTGTCTTGCTATAAGAATGTACTAAGTGAGGATCTTCAAAAATTTATCAAGTATTATCCTATAAGAATATTCCTTGTATAGAATGGACTAGTATCTTCATATACGAATGTACCTAGTGTCTTGTTATAAGAATGCATCTATTGAATAGAACTTAGTGTAATGCTATAACAATGTACCTTGTTGAAAGTACCTAGTGTCATGATATAAGATTGAACCTAGTGAAATGCTATAAGAAAGTGATTAATGTTTTGCTATCAGAATGAACCTAGTGGAAAGTACCTAGTGTAATGTTATAAGAATGTACCTTGTTGAAAATAGCCAGTGTAATGCTATAAGAATATTTGTAGTGTACCGCTTTTGAAATGGAACTAGTATCTTGCTAAAAGAATGTACTTATTGGAATGTACCTAATGAAATGCTTAATAATGTACCTTGTTACAACTACTTAGTGTAATGCTATAAGAATTTACCTAGTATAAAGCCATAAGAATGTTCTCAAGTGTCTTGCTATAAAAATATACCTAGTGAAATGCAATAAGAATGTTCCTATTGTAAAGCTAACAGAATGGACCTAGTATCTGCTGTAAGAATTTACCCAGTGACTTGCTATAAGAATGAACTAAGTGAAGATCTTCAAAAATTTATCTAGTATAATGCTATCAGAATGTACCTAGTGTCTTGCTATAAGAATGTACCTAGTGGAAAGTACTTAAAGACCAAACAGCCTACTCAGTTCTACCAGTGATTTTTCCTTAAAATTTTGTGTGAAGGTATTTCATGATTTGAGGAACAAAATATGATAAAAAAATTGGGGGTCACCGACTTAGTTTTGTCACTATAGCAACCTCAGTTTCGTGTTTTCCCGAATATTAACATGATATTTGCTTGTTATTTAAACTCTAAAAAAAATCCCATTATATCAAACCTACAAACATAATTCTTGTTTCGTGTTAAACAGTAGATTTGTGTCTATCAAATACAGGTTCAAGAGTTTAAGACTCTTATTGTTTTGATCTTAAAAAATATGATTTATTTCATTCCCGCCAAAAATAAAACGCAAGAATGAAAAACGTTTCAAGTATTAAAAAATATCTACCAGTGATTTTTTCATAAAAATTTCAAGAAGGAAAGTGCCATGTGTATTCTTCAAAATAAAGCAAAAAAATGTATATGTCACCGACCTTTCAAAAAAGTTAATTTTCATGTTTTTTTCTCGTTCGTTTTGAAGAAAAGAGTTGTCTTTCTTCAGAACATTGAATCTGACGTCATAGTACAAGTTTGAAAAAAAATGCAAATTGGACGTTTGAAACCCAAATTTAAATTTCCAAGAATCAAGAATAACAACTATATTCACCTACTTTATTACTGGTAATACAAGAGATCACATGTATGTATCAGTATCAGTATCAGATCTCATGATGTTGTTGCCGCACAAAATTAACCTTCAGAAACACCATCCGTCGGAATGAAAAAATGTTCGAAATAACCTTTTACGACGCTTTAGAAAGGAAAGTCTGTTTTTGTCCTCTCCCTCTCATTAGCAAAATCATTGAAAATAAAAAGAGAAATGAAAGATGAAACTGGCTAACTTACAGACTATTTGACTATATTAGACTAGATGTGTGGGTTTTTTTGTGGCGTCAATTTCAGAACTTCGCCCTAGCGCACTCTTTCGCTACTGTTGACAGACGGACAGAAATTAGCACGGACGGACTTCTTTTTACCATTATGTGTCCCGACTAAGACGAGCGTGTACAAAATATTCCATCTAGTTTGTGGATTCATTATTTCCGAATATTTAAAATATAAGTAAATTAAAATTAAAGGTATTATATGAATTAAAGTTTTTGATTCTAAAACGTTTTACATCCATTTTACCTATCATAAAATACGATTCCCGTAATTACTACCTCATGTGTTTTAAAAGAACGAGACAGTAAATATAAAAAGTATATTAAAAGTTTTTAATTCAAAAATTGATTAAGAATCTAAGAAATAATTTTCCGTTGAAAATTATAAAGTATTTCTCAAAACAGGATGAAATATTATGAATCTAAATAGCTCATTTTGGAAATTAAAACAAAGACAAGGTTGTATGTATAGATTGCCGGCATTGAACATCGAAATTTGTTTTCAATCTTTCCGGTCATTGTAGCTTTTTGAAAGTGAGAAATTTTTATCTTGGATCTTATTCTTGAAGCAATTGCTTTTGTCATAAGTTAAATTTACAACAAGTTTAGTTTTAAAAACCGTAAATTTTTATTTTAATTCACATTCACTGAGTATATTAATTTCTTATATTTTTTGCCTTAAGCGTCTGTGAGATCAGGCGAAATCTTTATCATTTCTCCTTGAGACAATTTGAAATGAAACAAATGACAAAGACAATGAACCTTTATCATTTTTATTTTTACTATAAGATTTTGTCAATTAAGCAGTATAGATAAAATTTAACTTCATTGCAAGATCACCATTATTTTACGAGAATCTTAAAGAAATAAGTTAATCTCAACATGCATACGTTGCCAGTATATCGAAACTTCTAGAAAGTATTGTTTTTCGGCCTAACCGTCTGAAAACTCAGTTTTGAAAATCACATATTAGGTTATTCTAAGCGTTAGTCATATAAATTTACCAGTGTAAAGTTACACGGGCGTACGAGATTTGCGCCGATTTAAAAAAAAATCGATCTTTAATTTTGCGCCGATTTGATTCTTTCATTAGTGCCTATTTTATTTTTTTTTATCACTAGCCCAGATACTTAATTTGCTATACGAGTAAATACATGTACATGTAGTAAACCTAGAATGTATATTGCATGGTAATATATGGATATAAATAGTGTTCCCTTATGTTTAAGATAATTTTGGTCATATTATTCGAGAACTTCGTTTTGACACGAGAAAGAAAAGATGGACTTCGTTATTGGCAAGTACAACAAGTATAGAAAAGATAAAATGACAAGAAAGGAATATATCAGATGTGTGGCATATAAATTCTCGGCAAGATAATAATTCATTGTACTAGTATTACATTTTTATGGATTTGATTGTGGTGCTTTGAAATGCTGTAAATAGAATTTTACTTCGTGATTTTAGTGGATATAAACAGAGTGCACAAATATCTTTTAAATTGACTTATCCTGTTCGAAATTCTACTCCTACCTCCCCTTTGTGAGCAGAGGACAACAGTTATATACATGTTATAATTGACAATTCATAACATATGTACAACTGGCTAACGGAAGAGGTTTATATGATAAATAAAAAAATAACTTTCACCTATAATTTACCTGTACACAATCGGCGCAAATGAAAGACAAAATCGGCGCAAGTGAAAGAAAAAAGTGAAATGCAGATCGGCGCAAATGCAAAAAGCCGAGTTCAAAATTTGTATTTTCATTATTATTTTTATTAGAACTGAGGTTACAGATAGTGTAGTATCTTTTGTGTCCATTTGTGTTTAATTTCCACTAGGTATCAGTGCGACGCTTAATTCCACTTTTCTTGGAAGACGTAGTTTTAAGCGTACACCATGGTGGAATCCGTGAAAAACGCGAAATAGGACGTTATAATTTGACGTTTTTTTCATGGCTAAAAACAACGTCATAGAGCTTTTATGTCACTACACAAAGTTGCGTTAGTTGATGCGCATCAACAATAAGCTGTTTGGTCTTTAAAGTAACGCTATAAAGATGTACCTAGTGAAATGCATTAATGGTACAAGTATGTACCTTGTTGAAAGTACTTAGTGTAATGCTATAGGAATATTCCTAGTGTAACGCTATAAGAATGTACCTATGGTCTTGCTGTCAGAATGTACATAGTGTCTTGCTATAACAATGTACCTAGTGGAAAATACATAGTGTAATGGTTCAAGTATGTACCTTGTTGAATGTACTTAGTGTAATGCTATAAGAATATTCCTAGTGTAACGCTAAAAAGGATGTACCTATTGAAATGCTATAAGAATGTGATAAGTGTTTTGCTGCCAGAACGTACCTAGTTAAAAGTACCTAGTGTACTTTTATAATGATTGAACTTTCTGAGTACCTAGAGTAATGCAATAAGAATAATCCTAGTGTAACGCTATAATAATGTACATAGTGTCTTAATATCAGAATGAACCTAGTGTCTTGCTATAAGGATGTACCTAGAGAAAATCTATAAGAGTTACCTAGTGTGATGCTATAAGAATATTCGTAGTGTAACGCTATAAGAATGTACCTAGTGTCTTGCTATCAGAATGGACCTAGTGTTTTGCTATCAGAATGGAACTAGTTTCTTGCTATACAAATGTACCTAGTGTCTTGTTATAAGAATGCACCTACTGAAAAATACTTAGTGTAATGCTATAAGAATGTACTTTCTGAAAGTTCCTAGTGTAATGCTATAAGAATGTACCTTGCTGAAAGTAGCTAGTGTAATGCTATAAGAATATTCTTAGTGTAACGCTTTTGAAATGGACCTAGTATCTTGCTTAAAGAATGTACTTATTGGAAAGTACCTAATGGAATGCTTAATAATGTACTTTTTTACAACTACCTTGTGTAATGCTATAAGAATGTACCTAGTATAAAGTCATCAGAATGGTCTAAAGTGTCTTGCTATAAAAGTATACCTAGTGAAATGCTATAAGAATGTTCCTAGTGTAACAATAACAGAATTCATCTAGTATCTTGTTGTAAGTATGTACTTAGTGAAGATCTTTAAAAATTTATCTACTATAATGCTATAAGAATTTACCTAGTGGATAGTACCTAAAGTAACGCTATAAGGATGTTCCTTGTTGAGAGTACCTAGTGTTATGCTATAAAAATACTCCTAGTGTAACGATATAAGGATGTTCCTTGTTGAGAGTACCTAGTGTAATGCTATAAATATACTCCTAGGGTAACGATATAAGGATGTATCTAGTCAAATGCTATAAGAATGTGATTAGTGTTTTGCTTCCAGAATGTACCTAGTTAAAAGTATCTAGTGTAAGGCTGTAAGGATGTACCTTGCTGAAAGTACCTAGTGTAATGCTATAAGAATATTCCTAGTGTAACGCTATAAGATGTACCTAGTGTCTTTCTATAAGAATGTATTAAGTGAAGATCTTTAAAAATTTCTTAAGTATATTGCTATAAGAATATTCCTAGTGCAACGCTATCAGAATATACCTAGGGTGTTGCTTTCAGAATGAACCCAGTGACTTGCTATCAGAATAAACCTAGTGAAAATCTATAAGAATGTACCTAGTGTGATGCTATAAGAATGTACCTAGTGTCTTGCTATAATAATGCACCAAGTAAACATCTATAAAAATGTATGAAGAGTAATGCTTTAAAAAATATTCCTAGTGTAACGCTACAAGAATATACATATGGTCTTGCTATCAGAATGTACCTAGTGTCTTGCTGTAAAATGTACTTAGTGGAAAGTACCTAGTGTAAGGCTGTAAGGATGTACCTTACTGAAAGTACCTAGTGTAACGCTATAAGAATATTCCTAGTGTAACGCTATAAGATGTACCTAGTGTCTTTCTATAAGAATGTATTAAGTGAAGATCTTTAAAAATTTCTTTAGTATATTGCTATAAGAATATTCGTAATGCAACGCTATAGGAATATACCTAGGGTGCTGCTATCAGAATGACCTGATGACTTGCTATAAGAATATACCTAGTGAAAAAATTATACCTAGGGTAATGCTATAAGAATGTACCTAGTGACTTGCTATAATAATGCACCAAGTAAAAGTATGTAGAAGAATGCTATAAAAATATTCCTGGTATAACGCTATAAGAATGTACCTTTGGTCTTGCTATAAGAATGTACTAAGTGAAGATCTTTAAAAATGTATTTAGTATAATGCTATAAGAATATTTCTAGTGTAACGCTATAAAAATATACCTAGTGTCTTGCTATAAGAATGCACCATGTGAAAATCTTTAAGAATGATACTAGTGTAATGCCATAGAAATACTCCTAGAGTAACGCTATAAGAATGTACCTAATTTTTTGTTGTAATAATGATTCTAGTGGAAAGTACCTAGTATAATCCTATAAGAATGTACCATGTTGGAAATACTTAGTGTAATGCTATAAGATGTACCTAATTTCTTGCTATTAGAATGTACCTATTGTCTTGCTATGAGAATGTACCTAGTTTCCCGCTTTAAAAATGAACCTAGTGGGAAGTACTTAGTGTAATGCTATAAGAATGTACCTTGTTGAAAGTAATTAGTGTAATGCTATAAGAATATTCCTAGTGTAACGCTATCAGAATGGACCTAGTATCTTGCTATAAGAATTACCTAGTGTCTTGCTATACGAATGTACTAAGTGAAAATCTATAAAAATGTATCAAGTGTAATGTTATAAGACTATTCCTAGTGTAACGCTATCAGAATGGACCTAGTGTCTTGCTATCAGAATGAACCTAGTGTCTGGCTATACGAGTGTACTTAGTGTCTGGCTATACGAGTGTACCTAGTGTCTTGTTATAAAATTGCACCTAGTGAAAAGAATTAAGTGTAATGCTATAAGAATGTACCTTCTTGAAAGTTCCTAGTGTAATGCTATCAGAATGAACCTAGGGAAATGCTATAAGAATGTTATTAATGTTTGGCTATCAGAATGTACCTAGTCTCTGGATATAAATATGTACCTAGTGTAATGCTATAAGAATTTATCTTGTTGAAAGTAGCTAGTGTAATGCTGTAAGAATATTCTTAGTGTAACGCTTTTAGAATGGACCTAGTATCTTGCCTAAAGATTGTACTTATTGGAAAGAACCTAACGTAATGCTAAAGAATGTACTTTGTTACAACTACCTAGTGTAATGCTATAAGAATGTACCTAGTATAAAGCCATAGGAACATTTACTATAAAAATATACCTAGTATCTTGCTTTAAGAATGTACCTAGTGTCTTGTTATAAGAATGTACTAAGTGAAGGTCTTTAAAAATGTATCTAGTATAATGCTATCAGAATGTACCTAGTGTCTTGTTATAAGAATGTACTAAGTGAAGGTCTTTAAAAATGTATCTAGTATAATGTATCAGAATGTACCTAGTGTCTTGTTATAAGAATGTACTAAGTGAAGGTCTTTAAAAATTTATCTAGTATAATGCTATCAGAATGTTCCTAGTGGCTTGCTATCAGAATGGACCTAGTATTTTGCTATCAGAATGGACCTAGAGTCTTGCTATACGAATGTACCTATTGTATTGTTATAAGAATGCACCTAGTGAAAAGTACTAAGTGTAATGCTATAAGAATGTACCTTCTTGAAAGTTCTTAGTGTAATGCTATAAGATTGAACCTAGCGAAATGCTATAAGAATGTGATTAATGTTTTGCTATCAAAATGTACCTAGTCTCTGGATATAAGAATGTACCAAGTGGAAAGTACCTAGTGTAAAGCTATAAGTATGTACCTTGTTGAAAGAACTTAGTGTAGTGCTATAAGAATATTCCTAGTGTAACGCTATAAGGATGTACCTAATGAAATGCAACAAGAATGTGATTAGTGTTTTCCTCTTAGAATGTACCTATTTAAAAGTACCTAGTGTAATTCTATAAGGAAGTAACTTGCTGAAAGTACCTAGTGTAATGCTATAAGAATATTCCTAGTGTAACGCTTTTAAAATGGACCTAGTATCTTGCTTAAAGAATGTACCTATTGGGAAGTAACTAATGTAATGCTAAAGAATGTACCTTGTTACAACTACGCAGTGTAATGCTATAAGAATGTACCTAGTATAAAACCATAAGATTGTTTTAAAGTGTCTATCTATAAAAATATACCTAGTGAAATAATATAAGAATGTTCCAAGTGTAACGCTAACAGAATAGACCTAGTATCTTGCTATTAGAATGTACTTAGTGTTTTGCTATAAAAATGTACTATGTGAAATCTTTTAAAACTTATCTTGTATAATGCTATTAAAATATACCTAGTGTCTTGCTATAAGAATATACCTAGTGGAAAGTACCTAGTGTAATGCTATAAGTATGTACCTTGTTGAAAGTACTTATTGTAGTGCTATAAGGATATTTCTAGTGTAACGCTATAAGGATGTACCTAGTGAAATGCTAAAAGAATGTGATTAGTGTTTTGCTCCAAGGATGTACCTAGTTGAAAGAACCTAATGTAATTCTATAAGGATGTAACTTGTTGAAAGTACATAGTTTAATGCTATAAGAATATTCCTAGTCTTACGCTATAATAATGTACCTAGTGTCTTTCTATCAGAATGAACCTAATGTCTTGCTATAGGAATGTACCTAGTAAAAATCCTTAAGAGTTACCTTATGTAATGCTAAAAGAATATTCGTAGTGTAACGCTATAAAAATGTACCTAGTGTCTTGCTATCAGAATGGACCTAGTGTTTTGCTATCAGAATGGACCTAGTGTCTTGCTATACGAATGTACCCAGTATCTTGTTATAAGAATGCACCTAGTGAAAAGTACTTAGTGGAATGCTATAAGAATGTACCTTCTTGAAAGTTCCTAGTGTAATGCTATAAGTTTAAACCTAGTGAAATGCTATAAGAATGTGATTTATGTTTTGCTATCAGGATGTACCTTGTCTCTGGATATAATAATGTACGTAGTGGAAAGTACCTAGTGTAATACTACAAGAATGTACCTTGTAGAAATTAGCTAGTGTAATGCTATAAGAATATTCTTAGTGTAACGTTTTTAGAATGGACCTAGTATCTTGCCTAAAGATTGTACTTATTGGAAAGAACCTAACGTAATGCCTAAGAATGTACTTTGTTACAACTACCTAGTGTAATGCTATAAGATTGTACCTAGTATAAAACCATAAGAACATTTCTAAAATGTTTTACTATATAAATATACCTAGTATCTTGCTATTAGAATGTACCTAGTGTCTTGCTATAAGAATGTACTTAGTAAAGATCTTTAAAAATTAATCTAGTATAATGCTATCAGAATGTACCTAGTGTCTTTCTAACAGAATGAACCAAGTGTCTTACTTTAAGAATTTAACTAGTAAAAATCTATAAGAGTTACCTAGTGTAATGCAATAAGAATGTTCGTAGTGTAACGCTATAAGAATGTACCTAGTGTCTTGCTATCAGAATGGAACTAGTGTCTTGCTATACGAATGTACCTATTGTCTTGTTATAAGAATGCACCTAGTGAAAAGTACTTAGTGTAATGCTATAAGAATGTACTTTCTTGAAAGTTCTTAGTGTAATGCTATAAGATTGAACCTAGCGAAATGCTATAAGAATGTGATTAATGTTTTGCTATCAAAATGTACCTAGTCTCTGGATATAAGAATGTACCTAGTGGAAAGTACCTAGTGTAAAGCTACAAGTATGTACCTTGTTGAAAGAACTTAGTGTAGTGCTATAAGAATATTCCTAGTGAAACGCTATAAGGATGTACCAACTGAAATGCAACAAGAATGTGATTAGTGTTTTCCTCTTAGAATGTACCTATTTAAAAGTACCTAGTGTAATTCTATAAGGAAGTAACTTGCTGAAAGTACCTAGTGTAATGCTATAAGAATATTCCTAGTGTAACGCTTTTAAAATGGACCTAGTATTTTGCTTAAAGAATGTACCTATTGGGAAGTAACTAATGTAATGCTAAAGAATGTACCTTGTTACAACTACGCAGTGTAATGCTATAAGAATGTACCTAGTATAAAACCATAAGATTGTTCTAAAGTGTCTATCTATAAAAATATACCTAGTGAAATAATATAAGAATGTTCCAAGTGTAACGCTAACAGAATAGACCTAGTATCTTGCTATTAGAATGTACTTAGTGTCTTGCTATAAAAATGTACTATGTGAAATCTTTTAAAACTTATCTTGTATAATGCTATTAAAATATACCAAGTGTCTTGCTATAAGAATATACCTAGTGGAAAGTACCTAGTGTAATGCTATAAGTATGTACCTTGTTGAAAGTACTTATTGTAGTGCTATAAGGATATTCCTAGTGTAACGCTATAAGGATGTACCTAGTGAAATGCTATAAGAATGTGATTAGTGTTTTGCTCCAAGAATGTACCTAGTTGAAAGAACCTAATGTAATTCTATAAGGATGTAACTTGTTGAAAGTATCTAGTTTAATGCTATAAGAATATTCCTAGTCTTACGCTATAATAATGTACCTAGTGTCTTTCTATCAGAATGAACCTAATGTCTTGCTATAGGAATGTACCTAGTAAAAATCCTTAAGAGTCACCTAATGTCATGCTAAAAGAATATTCGTAGTGTAACGCTATAAAAATGTACCTAGTGTCTTGCTATCAGAATGGACCTAGTGTTTTGCTATCAGAATAGACCTAGTGTCTTGCTATACGAATGTACCCAGCATCTTGTTATAAGAATGCACCTAGTGAAAAGTACTTAGTGGAATGCTATAAGAATGTACCTTCTTGAAAGTTCCTAGTGTAATGCTATAAGTTTAAACCTAGTGAAATGCTATAAGAATGTGATTAATGTTTTGCTATCAGGATGTACCTTGTCTCTGGATATAATAATGTACGTAGTGGAAAGTACCTAGTGTAATACTACAAGAATGTACCTTGTAGAAATTAGCTAGTGTAATGCTATAAGAATATTCTTAGTGTAACGTTTTTAGAATGGACCTAGTATCTTGCCTAAAGATTGTACTTATTGGAAAGAACCTAACGTAATGCCTAAGAATGTACTTTGTTACAACTACCTAGTGTAATGCTATAAGAATGTACCTAGTATAAAGCCATAAGAACATTTCTAAAATGTTTTACTATATAAATATACCTAGTATCTTGCTTGAAGAATGTACCTAGTGTCTTGTTATAAGAATGTACTAAGTGAAGGTCTTTAAAAATTTATCTAGTATCTTGCTATTAGAATGTACCTAGTGTCTTGCTATAAGAATGTACTTAGTGAAGATCTTTAAAAATTTATCTAGTATAATGCTATCAGAATGTACCTAGTGTCTTTCTAACAGAATGAACCAAGTGTCTTACTATAAGAATTTAACTGTTAAAAATCTATAAGAGTTACCTAGTGTAATGCAATAAGAATGTTCGTAGTGTAACGCTATAAGAATGTACCTAGTGTCTTGCTATCAGAATGGAACTAGTGTCTTGCTATACGAATGTACCTATTGTCTTGTTATAAGAATGCACCTAGTAAAAAGTACTAAGTGTAATGCTATAAGAATGTACCTTCTTGAAAGTTCTTAGTGTAATGCTATAAGATTGAACCTAGCAAAATGCTATAAGAATGTGATTAATGTTTTGCTATAAAAATGTACCTAGTCTCTGGATATAAGAATGTACCTAGTGGAAAGTACCTAGTGTAATGCTACAAGTATGTACCTTGTTAAAAGAACTTAGTGTAATGCTATAAGAATATTTCTAGTGTAACGCTATAAGGATGTACCTAGTGAAATGCTATAATAATGTACCTAGTGCTTTTCTCTCAGAAAGAACCTAGTGTCTTGCTATAAGAATTTAACTAGTAAAAATCTATAAGAGTTACCTAGTGTAATGTTATAAGAATCTTCGTAGTGTAACGCTATAAGAATGTACCTAGTGTCTTGCTATCAGAATGTACCTAGTGTCTTGCTATCAGAATGGTCCTAGTGTTTTGTTATCAGAATGGAGCTAGTGTCTTGCTATACGAATGTACCTAGTGTCTTGTTATAAGAATGCACCTAGTGAAAAGTACTTAGTGTAATGCTCTAAGAATGTACATTGTTGAAAATACTTAGTGTAATGCTATAAGAATGTTCCTTTTTTTTGGCTATAAGAATGAACTTAGTAGAAAGTACCTTGTGTAATGATATAAGAATGAACCTACCGGAAAGTACCTAGCGTAATGCTATAAAAATGTTCCATGTTAAAAGTACTTAGTGTAATGCTATAAGAATGTATCTAGTTTCTTGCTATAAGAATGTACCTATTGTCTTGCTATGAAAATGTTTCTAGTTACTTGCTATAAGAATGTACCTAGTTTCTTGCTATAAGAATGTACCTAGTTTCTTGCTATAAGAATGAACCTAGTGGAAAGTATTCTGTGCAATGTTATAAGAATGTACTTTGTTGAAAGTAATTAGTATAATGCTATAAGAATATTTCTAGTGAAACGCTATAAGGATGTACCTAGTGAAATGCTATAAGAATCTGATTAGTGTTTTGCTCCCAGAATGTACCCAGTTGAAAGTACCTACTGTAACTCTATAAGGATGTAACTTGCTGAAAGTACATAGTGTAATGCTATAAGAATATTCCTAGTGTAACGCTATAATAATGTACCTAGTGTTTTCTATCAGAATGAACCTAGTGTCTTGCTATAAGAATTTAACTAGTAAAAATCTATAAGAGTTACCTAGTGTAATACTATAAGAATGTTCGTAGTGTAACGCTATAAGAATGTACCTAGTGTCTTGCTATCAGAATGGAACTAGTGTTTTGCTTTCAGAATTGACCTAGTATCTTGCTATACGAATGTACCTAGTGTCTTGTTATAAGAATGCACCTAGTGAAAAGTACTAAGTGTAATGCTATAAGAATGTACCTTCTTGAAAGTTCCTAGTGTAATGCTATAAGATTGAACCTAGTGAAATGCTATAAGAATGTGATTAATGTTTTGCTATCAAAATGTACCTAGTCTCTGGATATAAGAATGTACCTAGTGGAAAGTAACTAGTGTAATGCTACAAGTATGTACCT
This sequence comes from Mytilus californianus, assembly GCF_021869535.1. Taxonomy (NCBI): domain Eukaryota; kingdom Metazoa; phylum Mollusca; class Bivalvia; order Mytilida; family Mytilidae; genus Mytilus; species Mytilus californianus. The sequence continues at coordinate 42,752,863 of NW_026262593.1, forward strand.
TGTTGAAAGTACTTAGTGTAATGCTATAAGAATATTTCTAGTGTAACGCTATAAGGATGTACCTAGTGAAATGCTATAATAATGTACCTAGCGTTTTTCTATCAGAATTAACCTAGTGTCTTGCTATAAGAATTTAACTAGTAAAAATCTATAAGAGTTACCTAGTGTAATGTAATAAGAATCTTCGTAGTGTAACGCTATAAGAATGTACCTAGTGTCTTGCTATCAGAATTGACCTAGTGTTTTGCTATCAGAATGGAGCTAGTGTCTTGCTATACGAATGTACCTTGTGTCTCGTTATAAGAATGCACCTAGTGAAAAGTACTAAGTGTAATGCTATAAGAATGTACATTGTTGAAAATACTTGGTGTAATGCTATAAGAATGTAACTATTGTTTTCGCTATAAGAATGAACTTAGTAGAAAGTACCTAGTGTAATGATATAAGAATGAACCTACTGGAAAGTACCTATTGTAATGCTATAAGAATGTACCATGTTGAAAGCGCTTAGTGTAATGCTATACGAATATACCGAGTTTCTTGCTATAAGAATGTACTTATTGTCTTGCTATGATAATGTACCTAGTTTCTTGCTATAAGAATGTACCTAGTTTCTTTCTATAAGAATGAACCTAGTGGAAAGTACTCTGTGCAATGTTATAAGAATGTACTTTGTTGAAAGTAATTAGTATAATGCTATAAGAATATTTCTAGTGAAACGCTATAAGGATGTACCTAGTGAAATGCTATAAGAATGTGATGAGTGTTTTGCTCCCAGAATGTACCCAGTTGAAAGTACCTACTGTAACTCTATAAGGATGTAACTTGCTGAAAGTACTTAGTGTAATGCTATAAGAATATTTCTAGTGTAACGCTATAATAATGTACCTAGTGTCTTTCTATCAGAATGAACCTAGTGTCTTGCTATAAGAATTTAACTAGTAAAAATCTATAAGAGTTACCTAGTGTAATGCTATAAGAATGTTCGTAGTGTAACGCTATAAGAATGTACCTAGTGTCTTGCTATCAGAATGGAACTAGTGTTTTGCTTTCAGAATTGACCTAGTGTCTTGCTATACGAATGTACCTAGTGTCTTGTTATAAGAATGCACCTAGTGAAAAGTACTAAGTGTAATGCTATAAGAATGTACCTTCTTGAAAGTTCCTAGTGTAATGCTATAAGATTGAACCTAGTGAAATGCTATAAGAATGTGATTAATGTTTTGCTATCAAAATGTACCTAGTCTCTGGATATAAGAATGTACCTAGTGGAAAGTAACTAGTGTAATGCTACAAGTATGTACCTTGTTGAAAGTACTTAGTGTAATGCTATAAGAATATTTCTAGTGTAACGCTATAAGGATGTACCTAGTGAAATGCTATAATAATGTACCTAGCGTTTTTCTATCAGAATTAACCTAGTGTCTTGCTATAAGAATTTAACTAGTAAAAATCTATAAGAGTTACCTAGTGTAATGTAATAAGAATGTTCGTAGTGTAACGCTATAAGAATGTACCTAGTGTCTTGCTATCAGAATTGACCTAGTGTTTTGTTATCAGAATGGAGCTAGTGTCTTGCTATACGAATGTACCTTGTGTCTTGTTATAAGAATGCACCTAGTGAAAAGTACTAAGTGTAATGCTATAAGAATGTACATTGTTGAAAATACTTGGTGTAATGCTATAAGAATGTAACTATTGTTTTGGCTATAAGAATGAACTTAGTAGAAAGTACCTAGTGTAATGATATAAGAATGAACCTACTGGAAAGTACCTAGCGTAATGCTATAAGAATGTACCATGTTAAAAGTACTTAGTGTAATGCTATAAGAATGTACCTAGTTTCTTGCTATAAGAATGTACCTATTGTCTTGCTATGAAAATGTTTCTAGTTTCTTGCTATAAGAATGTACCTAGTTTCTTGCTATAGGAATGAACCTAGTGGAAAATACTTTGTGTAATGTTATAAGAATGTACCTTGTTGAAAGTAATTAGTGTAATGCTATAAGAATATTTCTAGTGTAACGCTATAAGGATGTACCTAGTGAAATGCTATAAGAATGTCATAAGTGTTTTGCTCCCAGAATGTACCCAGTTGAAAGTACCTACTGTAACTCTATAGGAATGTACCTTGTTGAAAGTACTTAGTGTAATGCTATAAGAATATATCTAGTGTAACGCTATAAGGATGTACCTAGTGAAATGCTATAAGAATGTCATAAACGTTTTCCTCCCAGAATGTACCCAGTTGAAAGTACCTACTGTAACTCTATAGGAATGTACCCTCTTGAAAGTAATTAGTGTAATGCTATAAGAATGTTTCTAGTGTAACGCTATAAGGATGTACCTAGTGAAATGCTATAAGAATGTCATAAGTGTTTTGCTCCCAGAATGTACCCAGTTGAAAGTACCTACTGTAACTCTATAGGAATGTACCTTCTTGAAAGTTCCTAGTGTAACGCTATAAGATTGAACCTAGTGAAATGCTATAAGAATGTGATTAATGTTTTGCTATCAAAATGTACCTAGTCTCTGGATATAAGAATGTACCCAGTTGAAAGTACCTACTGTAACTCTATAAGGATGTAACTTGCTGAAAGTACCTAGTGTAATGCTATAAGAATATTCCTAGTGCAATGCTATACGAATTTCCCTAGTTTCTTGCTATAAGAATGAACCTAGTGGAAAGTACTTTGTGTAATGTTATAAGAATGAACCTTGTTGAAAGTAATTAGTGTAATGCTATACGAATATTCCTAGTGTAACGCTATAAGGATGTACCTAGTGAAATGCTATAAGAATGTGATAAGTGTTTTGCTCCCAGAATGTACCCAGTTGAAAGTACCTACTATAACTCTATAGGAATGTACCTTGTTGAAAGTACTTAGTGTAATGCTATAAGAATATATCTAGTGTAACGCTCTAAGGATGTACCTAGTGAAATGCTATAATAATGTGATTAGTGTTTTACTCCCAGAATGTACCCAGTTGAAATAACCTACTGTAACTCTTTAAGGATGTACCTTGTTAAAAGAACTAAGTGTAATGCTATAAGAATATTCCTAGTGTAACGCTATAAGGATGCACCTAGTGAAATGCTATAAGAATGTGATTAGTGTTCTGCTCCCAGAATGTACCCTGTTGAAAGCACTTACTGTAACTCTATAAGGATGTAACTTGCTGAAAGTACCTAGTGTAATGCTATAAGAATATTCCTAGTGTAACACTATAATAATGTACCTAGTGTTTTGCTAACAGAATGAGCCTAGTGTCTTGCTATAAGAATTTCACTAGTAAAAATCTATAAGAGTTACCTAGTGTAATGTTATAAGAATCTTCGTAGTGTAACACTATAAGAATGTACCTAGTGTCTTGCTATCAGAATGAACCTAGTGTTTTACTTTCAGAATAGACATAGTGTCTTGCTATACGAATGTACCTAGTGTCTTGTTATAAGAATGCACCTAGTGAAAAGTACTAAGTGTAATGCTATAAGAATGTACCTTCTTGAAAGTTCCTAGTGTAATGCTATAAGATTGAACCTAGTGAAATGCTATAAGAATGTGATTAGTGTTTTGCTCCCAGAATGTACCCAGTTGAAAGTACCTAGTGTAACTCTACAAGGATGTAACTTGCTGAAAGTACCTAGTGTAATGCTATAAGAATATTCCTAGTGTAACACTATAATAATGTACCTAGTGTTTTGCTAACAGAATGAGCCTAGTGTCTTGCTATAAGAATTTCACTAGTAAAAATCTATAAGAGTTACCTAGTGTAATGTTATAAGAATCTTCGTAGTGTAACACTATAAGAATGTACCTAGTGTCTTGCTATCAGAATGAACCTAGTGTTTTACTTTCAGAATAGACATAGTGTCTTGCTATACGAATGTATCTATTGTCTTGTTATAAGAATGCACCTAGTGAAAAGTACTAAGTGTAATGCTATTAGAATGTACCTTCTTATAAGTTCCTAGTGTAATGCTATAAAAATGTTCGTAGTGTAACGCTATAAGAATGTACCTAGTGTCTTGCCATCAGAATGGACTGAGTGTTTTGCTATCAGAATGGAGCTAGTGTCTTGCTATACGAATGTACCTAGTGTCTTGTTATAAGAATGCACCTAGTGAAAAGTACTTAGTGTAATGCTATAAGAATGTACCCAGTTGAAAGTACCTACTGTAACTCTAAAAGGATGTAACTTACTGAAAGTACTTAGTGTAATGTTATACGAATGTACCTTCTTGAAAGTTCCTAGTGTAATGCTATAAGATTGAACCTAGTGAAATGCTATAAGAATGTGATTAATGTTTTGCTATCAAAATGTATTTAGTCTCTGGATATAAGAATGTACCTAGTTGAAAGTACCCAGTGGAACTCTATAAGGATGTCACTTTCTGAAAGTACCTAGTGTAATGCTATAAAAATATTCCTAGTGTAACACTTTTATAATGTACCTAGTGTTTGTCTATCGATTGAAACTAGTGACTTACTAAAAGAATTTAACTAGTAAAAATCTATAAGAATTACCTAGTGTTATGTTATAAGAATGTTCGTAGTGTAACGCTATACGAATGTACTTAGTGTTTTGCTACCAGAATGGACCTAGTGTTTTGCTATCAAAATGGACCTAGTGTATTGTTATACGAATGTACCTAGTGTCTTGTAATAAGAATGCAACTAGTGAATAGAACTTAGTGTAATGCTATAAGAATGTACATTGTTGAAAATATTTAGTGTAATGCTTTAAGAATGTAACTATTTTTTTAGCTATAAGAATGAACTTAGTAGAAAGTACCTAGTGTAATGATATAAGAATGAACCTACTGGAAAGTACCTATTGTAATGCTATAAGAATGTACCATGTTGAAAGTGCTTAGTGTAATGCTATAAGAATATACCGAGTTTCTTGCTATAAGAATGTACCTATTGTCTTGCTATGATAATGTACCTAGTTTCTTGCTTTAAGAATGTACCTAGTTTCTTGCTATAAGAATGAACCTAGTGGAAAGTACTCTGTGCAATGTTATAAGAATGTATTTTATTGAAAGTAATTAGTATAATGCTATAAGAATATTTCTAGTGAAACGCTATAAGGATGTACCTAGTGAAATGCTATAAGAATGTGATTAGTGTTTTGCTCCCAGAATGTACCCAGTTGAAAGTACCTACTGTAACTCTATAAGGATGTAACTTGCTGAAAGTACTTAGTGTAATGCTATAAGAATATTTCTAGTGAAACGCTATAATAATGTACCTAGTGTCTTTCTATCAGAATGAACCTAGTGTCTTGCTATAAGAATTTAACTAGTAAAAATCTATAAGAGTTACCTAGTGTAATGCTGTAAGAATGTTCGTAGTGTAACGCTATAAGAATGTACCTAGTGTCTTGCTATCAGAATGGAACTAGTGTTTTGCTTTCAGAATTGACTTAGTGTCTTGCTATACGAATGTACCTAGTGTCTTGTTATAAGAATGCACCTAGTGAAAAGTACTAAGTGTAATGCTATAAGAATGTACCTTCTTGAAAGTTCCTAGTGTAATGCTATAAGATTGAACCTAGTGAAATGCTATAAGAATGTGATTAATGTTTTGCTATCAAAATGTACCTAGTCTCTGGATATAAGAATGTACCTAGTGGAAAGTAACTAGTGTAATGCTACAAGTATGTACCTTGTTGAAAGTACTAAGTGTAATGCTATAAGAATATTTCTAGTGTAACTCTATAAGGATGTACCTAGTGTAATGCTATAATAATGCACCTAGCGTTTTTCTATCAGAATTAACCTAGTGTCTTGCTATAAGAATTTAACTAGTAAAAATCTATAAGAGTTACCTAGTGTAATGCTATAAGAATGTTCGTAGTGTAACGCTATAAGAATGTACCTAGTGTCTTGCTATCAGAATGGAACTAGTGTTTTGCTTTCAGAATTGACCTAGTGTCTTGCTATACGAATGTACCTAGTGTCTTGATATAAGAATGCACCTAGTGAAAAGTACTAAGTGTAATGCTATAAGAATGTACCTTCTTGAAAGTTCCTAGTGTAATGCTATAAGATTGAACCTAGTGAAATGCTATAAGAATGTGATTAATGTTTTGCTCCCAGAATGTACCCAGTTGAAAGTACCTAGTGTAACTCTACAAGGATGTAACTTGCTGAAAGTACCTAGTGTAATGCTATAAGAATATTCCTAGTGTAACACTATAATAATGTACCTAGTGTTTTGCTAACAGAATGAGCCTAGTGTCTTGCTATAAGAATTTCACTAGTAAAAATCTATAAGAGTTACCTAGTGTAATGTTATAAGAATCTTCGTAGTGTAACACTATAAGAATGTACCTAGTGTCTTGCTATCAGAATGAACCTAGTGTTTTACTTTCAGAATAGACATAGTGTCTTGCTATATGAATGTACCTAGTGTTATGTTATAAGAATGCACCTAGTGAAAAGTACTAAGTGTAATGCTATAAGACTGTACCTTCTTGAAAGTTCCTAGTGTAATGCTATCAAATTGAACCTAGTGAAATGCTATACGAATGTGATTAGTGTTTTGCTCCCAGAATTTACCCAGTTGAAGGTACCTAGTGTAACTCTTCAAGGATGTAACTTGCTGAAAGTACCTAGTGTAATGCTATGAGAATATTTCTAGTGTAACACTATAATAATGTACCTAGTGTTTTGCTAACAGAATGAGCCTAGTGTCTTGCTATAAGAATTTCACTAGTAAAAATCTATAAGAGTTACCTAGTGTAATGTTATAAGAATCTTCGTAGTGTATCACTATAAGAATGTACCTAGTGTCTTGCTATCAGAATGAACCTAGTGTTTTACTTTCAGAATAGACATAGTGTCTTGCTATACGAATGTACCTATTGTCTTGATATAAGAATGCACCTAGTGAAAAGCACTAAGTGTAATTCTATTAGAATGTACCTTTTTGAAAGTTCCTAGTGTAATGCTATAAAAATGTTCGTAATGTAACGCTATAAGAATGTACCTAGTGGCTTGCTATCAGAATGGACTGAGTGTTTTGCTATCAGAATGGAGCTAGTGTCTTGCTATACGAATGTACCTAGTGTCTTGTTATAAGGTTGCACCTAGTGAAAAGTATTTAGTTTAATGCTATAAGAATGTACCCAGTTGAAAGTACCTACTGTAACTCTAAAAGGATGTAACTTGCTGAAAGTACTTAGTGTAATGCTATAAGAATGTACCTTCTTGAAAGTTCCTAGTGTAATGCTATAAGATTGAACCTAGTGAAATGCTATAAGAATGTGATTAATGTTTTGCTATCAAAATGTATTTAGTCTCTGGATATAAGAATGTACCTAGTTGAAAGTACCCAGTGGAACTCTATAAGGATGTCACTTTCTGAAAGTACCTAGTGTAATGCTATAAGAATATTCCTAGTGTAACACTTTTATAATGTACCTAGTTTTTGTCTATCAGAATGAAACTAGTGTCTTGCTATAAGAATTTAACTAGTAAAAATCTATAAGAGTTACCTAGTGTAATGCTATAAGAATGTTCGTAGTGTAACGCTATAAGAATGTACCTAGTGTCTTGCTATCAGAATGGAACTAGTGTTTTGCTTTCAGAATTGACCTAGTGTGTTGCTATACGAATGTACCTAGTGTCTTGTTATAAGAATGCACCTAGTGAAAAGTACTAAGTGTAATGCTATAAGAATGTACCTTCTTGAAAGTTCCTAGTGTAATGCTATAAGATTGAACCTAGTGAAATGCTATAAGAATGTGATTAATGTTTTGCTATCAAAATGTACCTAGTCTCTGGATTTAAAAATATACCTAGTGGAAAGTAACTAGTGTAATGCTACAAGTATGTACCTTGTTGAAAGTACTTAGTGTAATGCTATAAGAATATTTCTAGTGTAACGCTATAAGGATGTACCTAGTGAAATGCTATAATAATGTACCTAGCGTTTTTCTATCAGAATTAACCTAGTGTCTTGCTATAAGAATTTAACTAGTAAAAATCTATAAGAGTTACCTAGTGTATTGTTATAAGAATGTTCGTAGTGTAACGCTATAAGAATGTACCTAGTGTCTTGCTATCAGAATTGACCTAGTGTTTTGCTATCAGAATGGAGCTAGTGTCTTGCTATACGAATGTACCTTGTGTCTAGTTATAAGAATGCACCTAGTGAAAAGTACTAAGTGTAATGCTATAAGAATGTACATTGTTAAAAATGCTTAGTGTAATGCTATAAGAATGTAACTATTGTTTTGGCCATAAGAATGAACTTAGTAGAAAGTACCTAGTGTAATGATATAAGAATGAACCTACTGGAAAGTACCTAGCGTAATGCTATAAGAATGTACCATGTTGAAAGTACTTAGTGTAATGCTATAAGAATGTACCTAGTTTCTTGCTATAAGAATGTACCTATTGTCTTGCTATGAAAATGTTTCTAGTTTCTTGCTATAAGAATGTACCTAGTTTCTTGCTATAAGAATGTACCAAGTTTCTTGCTATAAGAATGAACCTAGTGGAAAATACTTTGTGTAATGTTATAAGAATGTACCTTGTTGAAAGTAATTAGTGTAATGCTATAAGAATATTTCTAGTGTAACGCTATAAGGATGTACCTAGTGAAATGCTATAAGAATGTCATAAGTGTTTTGCTCCCAGAATGTACCCAGTTGAAAGTACCTACTGTAACTCTATAGGAATGTACCTTGTTGAAAGTACTTAGTGTAATGCTATAAGAATATATCTAGTGTAACGCTATAAGGATGTACCTAGTGAAATGCTATAAGAATGTGATAAGTGTTTGCTCCCAGAATGTACCCAGTTGAAAGTACCTACTGTAACTCTATAGGAATGTACCTTCTTGAAAGTTCCTAGTGTAATGCTATAAGATTGAACCTAGTGAAATGCTATAAGAATGTGATTAATGTTTTGCTATAAAAATGTACCTAGTCTCTGGATATAAGAATGTACCCAGTTGAAAGTACCTACTGTAACTCTATAAGGATGTAACTTGCTGAAAGTACCTAGTGTAATGCTATAAGAATATTCCTAGTGCAATGCTATAAGAATTTACCTAGTTTCTTGCTATAAGAATGAACCTAGTAGAAAGTACTTTGTGTAATGTTATAATTACATTGTTGAAAATACTTAGTGTAATGCTATAAGAATGTTCCTTTTTTTTGGCTATAAGAATGAACTTAGTAGAAAGTACCTTGTGTAATGATATAAGAAAATCTATAAGAGTTACCTAGTGTAATGTTATAAGAATCTTCGTAGTGTAACGCTATAAGAATGTACCTAGTGTCTTGCTATCAGAATGTACCTAGTGTCTTGCTATCAGAATGGTCCTAGTGTTTTGTTATCAGAATGGAGCTAGTGTCTTGCTATACGAATGTACCTAGTGTCTTGTTATAAGAATGCACCTAGTGAAAAGTACTTAGTGTAATGCTCTAAGAATGTACATTGTTGAAAATACTTAGTGTAATGCTATAAGAATGTTCCTTTTTTTTGGCTATAAGAATGAACTTAGTAGAAAGTACCTTGTGTAATGATATAAGAATGAACCTACCGGAAAGAACCTAGCGTAATGCTATAAAAATGTACCATGTTGAAAGTACTTAGTGTAATGCTATAAGAATGTACCTAGTTTCTTACTATAAGAATGTACCTATTGTCTTGCTATGATAATGTACCTAGTTTCTTGCTATAAGAATTTCCTATTTTCTTGCTATAAGAATGAACCTAGTGGAAAGTACTTTGTGTATTGTTATAAAAATGTACCTCGTTGAAAGTAATTAGTGTAATGCTATAAGAATATTCCTAGTGTAACGCTATAAGGATGTACCTAGTGAAATGCTATAAGAATGTCATAAGTGTTTTGCTCCCAGAATGTACCCAGTTGAAAGTACCTACTGTAACTCTATATAGATGTAACTTGCTGAAAGTACATAGTGCAATGCTATAAGAATATACCTAGTTTCTTGCTATAAGAATGCACCTATTGTCTTGCTATGAGAATGTACCTAGTTTTTTGCAATAAGAATGTACCTAGTTTCTTGCTATAAGAATGAACCTAGTGGAAAGTACTATGTGTAATGTTATAAGAATGAACCTTGTTGAAAGTAATTAGTGTAATGCTATGAGAATATTCCTAGTGTAACGCTATAAGGATGTACCTAGTGAAATGCTATAAGAATGTGATAAGTGTTTTGCTCCCAGAATGTACCCAGTTGAAAGTACCTACTGTAACTCTATAGGAATGTACCTTGTTGAAAGTACTTAGTGTAATGCTATAAGAATATATCTAGTGTAACGCTCTATGGATGTACCTAGTGAAATGCTATAAGAATGTGATAAGTGTTTTACTCCCAGAATGTACCCAGTTGAAAGTACCTACTGTAACTCTATAAGGATATAACTTGCTGAAAGTACTAAGTGTAATGCTATAAGAATGTACCTTGTTGAAAGTTCCTAGTGTAATGCTATAAGATTGAACCTAGTGAAATGCTATAAGAATGTGATTAATGTTTTGCTATCAAAATGTACCTAGTCTCTGGATATAAGAATGTACCTAGTTGAAAGTACCTAGTGGAACTCTATAAGGATTTCACTTTCTGAAAGTACCTAATGTAATGCTATAAGAATATTCCTAGTGTAACACTATAATAATGTACCTAGTGTTTGTCTATCAGAATGAAACTAGTGTCTTGCTATAGAAATTTAACTAGTAAAAATCTATAAGAGTTACCTAGTGTAATGTTATAAGAATGTTCGTAGTGTAACGCAATAAGAATGTACTTAGTGTCTTGCTACCAGAATGGACCTAGTGTTTTGTTATCAAAATGGACCTAGTGTCTTGCTATACGAAAGTACCTAGTGTCTTGTAATAAGAATGCACTTAGTGAAAAATACTTAGTGTAATGCTATAGGAATGTATATTGTTGAAAATACTTAGTGTAATGCTATAAGAATGTAACTATTTTTTGCTATAAGAATGAACTTAGTAGAAAGTACCTAGTGTAATGATATAAGAATGAACCTACCAGAAAGTACCTATTGTAATGCTATAAGGATGTAACTTGCTGAAAGTACATAGTGTAATGCTATAAGAATATTCTTAGTGTAATGCTATAATAATGTACCTAGTGTAACACTATAATAATGTACCTAGTGTCTTTCTATCAGAATGAACCTAGTGTCTTACTATAAGAATTTAACTAGTAAAAATCTATAAGAGTTACTTAGTGTAATGCTATAAGAATGTTCGTAGTGTAACGCTATAAGAATGTACCTAGTGTCTTGCTATCAGAATGGAACAAGTGTTTTGCTTTAAGAATGGACCTAGTGTCTTGCTATACGAATGTACCTAGTGTCTTGTTATAAGAATGAACCTAGTGAAAATTACTAAGTGTAATGCTATAAGAATGTACCTTGTTGAAAGTTCCTAGTGTAATGCTATAAGATTGAACCTAGTTAAATGCTATAAGAATGTGATTAATGTTTTGCTATCAAAATGTTCCCAGTCTCTGGATATATGAATGTACCTAGTGGAAAGTACCTAGTGTAATGCTACAAGTATGTACCTTGTTGAAAGTACTTAGTGTAATGCTATAAGAATATTTCTAGTGTAACGCTATAAGGATGTACCTAGTGAAATGCTATAATAATGTACCTAGTGTTTTTCTATCAGAATGAACCTAGTGTCTTGCTATAAGAATTTTAAGTAGTAAAAATCTATAAGAGTTACCTAGTGTAATGTTATAAGAATGTTCGTAGTGTAACGCTATAAGAATGTACCTAGTGTCTTGCTATCAGAACGGACCTAGTGTTTTGCTATCAGAATGGAGCTAGTGTCTTGCTATACGAAGTACCTAGTGTCTTGTTATAAGAATGCACCTAGTGAAAAGTACTTAGTATAATGCTATAAGAATGTACATTGTTGAAAATACTTAGTGTAATGCTATAAGAATGTAATTATTTAATTTTTTTTGCTATAAGAATGAAGTTAGTAGAAAGTACCTAGTGTAATGATATAAGAATGAACCTACCAGAAAGTACCTAGCGTAATGCTATAAGAATGTTCCATGTTGAAAGTACTTAGTGTAATGCTATAAGAATATACCGAGTTTCTTGCTATAAGAATGTACCTATTGTCTTGCTATGAGAATGTACCTAGTTTCGTGCTATAAGAATGTACCTAGTTTCTTGCTATAAGAATGAACCTAGTGGAAAGTACTTTGTGCAATGTTATAAGAATGTACTTTGTTGAAAGTAATTAGTATAATGCTATAAGAATATTCCTAGTGTAACGCTATAAGAATGCACCTAGTGAAATGCTATAAGAATGTGATAAGTGTTTTGCTCCCAGAATGTACCCTGTTGAAAGTACTTAGTGTAATGCTATAAGAATGTACATTGTTGAATATACTTAGTGTAATGCTATAAGAATGTAAATATTTTTTTTTTGCTATAAGAATGAAGTTAGTAAAAAGTACCTAGTGTAATGATATAAGAATGAACCTACCGGAAAGTACCTAGCGTAATGCTATAAGAATGTTCCATGTTGAAAGTACTAAGTGTAATGCTATAAGAATATACCGAGTTTCGTGCTATAAGAATGTACCTATTGTCTTGCTATGAGAATGTACCTAGTTTCTTGCTATAAGAATGTACCTAGTTTTTTGCTATAAGAATAAACCAAGTGGAAAGTACTTTGTGTAATGTTATAAGAATGTACCTTGTTGAAAGTAATTAGTGTAATGCTATAAAATATTCCTAGTGTAACGCTATAAGTATGTACCTAGTGAAATGCTATAAGAATGTGATTAATGTTTAGCTATCAAAATGTACCTAGTCTCTTGTTATAAGAATGTACCTAGTGTAATGTTACAAGTATGTACCTTGTTGAAAGTACTTAGTGTAATGCTATAAGAATATTTCTAGTGTAACGCTATAAGGATGTACCTAGTGAAATGCTATAAAAATGTGATTAGTGTTTTGCTCCCAGAATGTACCCAGTTGAAAGTACCTACTGTAACTCTATAAGGATGTAACTTGTTGAAAGTACCTAGTGTAATGCTATAAGAATATTCCTAGTGTAACGCTATAATAATGTACCTAGTGTCTTTCTATCAGAATGAACCTAGTGTCTTGCTATAAGAATTTAACTAGTAAAAAATCTATAAGAGATACCTAGTGTAATGCTATAAGAATGTTCGTAATGTAACGCTATAAGTATGTACCTAGTGTCTTGCTATCAGAATGGACCTAGTGTTTTGCTTTCAGAATGGAACTAGTGTCTTGCTGTACGAATGTACCTAGTGTCTTCTTATAAGAATGTACCTTCTTAAAATTTCCTAGTGTAATACTATAAGATTGAACCTAGTGAAATGCTATAAGAATGTGATTAATGTTTTTCTATCAGAATGTACCTAGTCTCTGGATATAAGAATGCACCTAGTGGAAAGTACCTAGTGTAATGCTACAAGAATGTACCTTGTTGAAATTAGCTAGTGTAATGCTATAGGAATATTCTTAGTGTAACGCTTTTAAAATGGACCTAGTATCTTGCTTAAAGAATGTACTTATTGGAAAGTTCCTTTATGTAATGCTAAAGAATGTACCTTGTTACAACTACTTATTGTAATGCTATAAGAATGTGATTAATGTTTTGCTATCAGAATGTACCTAGTCTCTGGATATAAGAATGTACCGAGTGGAAAGTACCTAGTGTAATGCTATAAGAATGTACCTATTATAAAGCCATAAGAATGTTTTAAAGTGTCTTGCTATAAAATTTTATAGTGAAACGCTATAAGAATGTTCCAGTGTAACGCTAACAGAATGAACCTAGTATCTTGCTATAAGAATTTACCGAATGTTTTGCTATAAGAGTTTACTAAGTGAACATCTTTAAACATTTATCTAGTATAATGCTATAAGAATATTCCTAGTGTAACTCTATAATAATGTACCTAGGGTGTTGCTATCAGAATGAACCTAGTGTTTTGCTGTAAGAATATACCTAGTGAAAATCTATAAGAATGTACCTAGTGTAATGCTATAAGAATGTACCTAGTGTCTTGCTATCAGAATGGACCTAGTGTTTTGCTATACGAATATTCTTAGTGTCTTGCTATAAAAGGTATATAAAAAAATCCTAGTGTAACGCTAAAGGGGTATATCTAGGGTCTTGCTTTACATATGTACCTAGTGTTAAGTCATTAGAATGTTCTTATTATCTTGTTATTAGAAATATACCTAGTGAAATGCTATAAGAATATTCCTAGTGTAATGCTACTAGAATGTTCCTACTGTCTTGCTATGCGAATGTACCTTGTGTCTATTTATAAGAATGCATATAGTTGAACGTACCTAGTGATATGCTATAAAAATGTGATTAGTGTTTTGCTATCAGAATGTACCTAGTGTTTCACTTTAGATATTCCTAGTGTAATGCTATTAGTGTAATCCTAGTGTAACGCTATAAGAGTATACCTGGGTTCATGCTATCAGAATGATAAGGGTGTATCTGATAAAATGCTTTAAGAATGTACTTAATGAAATGCTTTAAGAATGTACTTAATGAAATGCTTTAAGAATGTACTTAATGAAATGCTTTAAGAATGTACACAGTTTCTTGCTATAATAATGAACCTAGTAAAATGCTATGAAATGTTCGTGGTGAGAGTTGATACGGGATAATATAACTTGGTCTGTAGGTGACAGGACATACAACACCCAAAAAACGCGAAATCAAAGAGGCGCGAATGTAGATGCAATCGTCAAGTCGCTATGGGAATAAGCGTTCTAATACATGGCATAAAATGAACAAGTTTGTTTTAGTATTGCTATGTTTTTTTTCTGCATAAAACAAACCCATATCTTGCTAAAATAAGAGTAAGTTATTTTATCACCTTTTTTTAGCAAATAATTAAGGTCAACATGCAAGTTGTGCCATGGGGATTTCCTACAGGTCAGATATATAGCCCGTTATCGTCTAATCGCAATTCTAACTAAACTAGTATCCCTACTATCCAAAACCTAAAGGTTGCATGTAGGTGTTGAATATTAAGGATGTACGTTTGTTTTCAACTGAATTCATTTGATATTAAACGGGCTTTATGTCTGACCTATAGTCTATATATCATTTTATTCTGGTATCACTTAAACTTATTAATGGTATGCAGAAAAACATATTATTTTACATTACATTGCGTTGTACATTTGTTGAGAAAACAGATAGTATGAGTTACATTATAACGCTATCAGGAGCAGAACAGCCGACAGGTTAACATCAGAGAGAATCCAGTTTGTCAATTGGCACAATTTTAGAATTTTGATGCATGATAGCTTTAAAGTTTAAAACATTACAGCTCGATAGGTATTTCCTGTCAATTAGTAGTTTTCTATCTGTCAGTAGGCTGTTGCATTCCATTAAATAGTAGTAAAGTACATGCGATTTCTAAACAATTTTACAGGATAAAAGTATTTATTTGTATCCGCACTTCCTACAGATTACTCATTTAAGCTTTCGACAAAGTCGATAGTTTTCACTCCGGCTTAGTCTAGATGATCTCAACATTTGATGATAGAATTTTTAGAACACTAATTAATGCAGTTCGGAAGGCGTCAAAGCCAAAAATTAAAAATCATCCAAGGCGTCATAATCATTGCACTTCCCAGAACCAAGAATGTTAAATAACAAATGTATTTATTTCTTATTTTTCATTTTCAGCATCTTCCATTTGGCTTAGAAGTTCCGAGGAGAAGATGATCAAATCCATAATCGCCGATTCGGTATATATCTGTAATGGCAGCAAACGTCTTTCGTGGGGCTCATTGACAATTTCAGTCAATTGGCTTTCTAGTAAATCTTGTTTTGTTGATCATTTCAACTGTTTAAAGTTTCTTTCTATCTATTAAAATTTTCAAGATAATAGTCAAAAACACAACAAATAGGTTAACATAGTCATTTAAGGGCAATAAGTCTTACATGTATAAATTGACGATTTCTATTATGATTTTCGAGATGTCAACCAAAGACAACTGTTGAGTACTATGTCTCAGTGTGGTAGGCACAGATGAAATCCACAAATTTTATTTTGGAAACCCTAAAGATCATTCACATCAACTTAGAATAAAATTGGTTCCGCAGATTCCGACGAGAAGATCTATGAAACGTTTACGATGGACGAACGACGACAGACGCTAAGTGATGACGAAAGATGACATGGCCTTTTGGACCAGTTGCGCTAAACGGAGGTATTTTGCAGCTTGAAATTCACTTTTGACTTATAAGCTAAAAAAATAACCTGGTAAAAATTTGAAAAGACGTTGACGTGTTCACATAGAAATGACATTATATGAGATCTTTTATAGTTGATAGAAAAAAATAATGGTTGTTAGTACAGTTACTTATATATTTATTTATTATAACATTGGTTTTTTTTTCAAGTTAATACAAATATAGATTTAAACAGAATAGTCATTATAGAGGCAAGTTTAATGATCAAAGTATATTTTTAAAGGTTTCACTCTTTACCCGATAGATAAACAACTCGAGATATTAAAGAGTTTAGTAAGCATGACATCTTTACTTACTTGCGAGTATAGCTTGATATGAAAACTTTTCTCACAAAAAAATATCAAAAGAAAAAAATACAAATAAAAATATTACAAACATAACAAAAACGTTGAATATAATTTATATATATCTGAATGGCTAAGTTTTACTTAAAACACGTGTACAAACTTCTTTTAAAAGAAAATACTTTATTTGATCCAAATCTTCAAAACTATACTACTATTGAATTATTAACTTCCCGTACTCTAATTCGCCGACAGCTTTTCCGTATGCAGTGACTTTAACCATGACATCTCTCGTAAAAAAATGCTTCGGTTACAATACAGCGCAAGTACGAAGGGAATCCCGTAAGGAAAGATAAGGTAAACGAACATGGAAGGAAGATTTTATCAATTGATTCTGAAAAAAATTTAATATTCCAAATCATTTAACCAAATTTTATGACATAGATTAATTAACTTATATATAAACAAAAATAAACATCGCCCTTCCATCTCACGTTTTTATCACGTGCTCCAAAATTCTGTGTTGATGGCTTATCAAGGTCACAACCGGTAAACTTCGGCACAAAAACCCGAAATGTAGTAAGTAGCCTATATAGCTACGTTTTCGGTCAACAATCAATGATTGAAATGTGTTTCTTTTTTGTTGATTATACGATAAAAATTCGTAATAAATATTAAAAAAAGGTACACAGAGGGCTTAGTTTGGTATATATGCATGCATTGGTTCAATAATTCCCTTAACATAATAATCATCAGAAACTCGTTTTATATGACTTTCAGTGAGTTTAACAATATTGTACATTATTTGTACTCTGGTGGACAGATGTTTCATTGTCCCTCATACCACATATCATTGTATTATAATACATAGTTGATATTTCTTTTACTTGAAACAAGTTAAGATGTTAAAGGGGCATTAGCTACGAGATATAAAAAAAATAAAAATATGATTTTTTTTTTGTTTTTTGTTCAATCATTAATGAAAGTGAAATATTGAAATAATAATTCGCTTTTACCAGCCAATTAGGTTCCATTTTGTCAAACATTGTTGCTGAATAATTCACTTGGAAATGAATAATTCTACCTCATTGAATCCGTATTCATGTGACCTTCAAATTAATCCCTGAGCTGGAGATGAGTTACGTATGTATTCAGCTATTAAAAGGAAAAGAATGTCAACATTGAAAGTGAAACAAGGATGAACCATTTGGTTGATTGATTAGATCCACAAAATATCATTCTTATACAGGTAAAAAGGATGATAAACATACTTTTTATCTTACAATATGAAAACAAACAGACCTAGAAAAAATCCAATTGCACGTGGTTGCTATCTATTTATATTTATGTTTATATTCAAAATTTATAATTCGATTCTGTCGGTGTCCAGGAGCTACTGATTTACTGATGTTTACTTGTATAACTTCCGATCTTCAGTAAATAAATTATTCTGTAAATTTTGTCTACAAGCTAACGGAATACGAATCAATCTGGTAATTAATTTGTTGAAGAAAAAATAAAAAATAAAATTTGTATAAATAAAAGAATGCAAGTGGGATCTGTTTTACTGTTGTTTCACTATAAGCAAAATTGCATAAGTTTAATTTCTAACATGGTCCTACCTCAGCAAAATCAATAAAATTTTCATGATGTTTATTCTTCTTTTCATTTTCTTTGTAATAGTATATGGTATTTGAATACAGGAAATTCATTTTTTCAATAAAGAGTGAACACGCATTAAAAATCAGTAACTTTTGGAAACAAAATTATTCAATGCCTTTTTCTGCGGATCTGCAACAAATGTATGAAATCAAATTTCATTAAAACAATTACACTATGTCGGACTACGTCATACTTTGAATGTCCCCATTAAACAATATAAAAAACAATGTGACAAAGTATTATGGAGGAAAGCTATGGAATCAACACAATGTTTAATATTGAAATATTTGAATAATTTGCTCAGAAATTGAAAAATTCAACTTTGGATACAAGAATCACAACTCCATAATAAGATTATGGAAATGAAAATTACCCCTTGCCATATCCTACACTAATTCATCTGCAATGCTATTATATTTTTTTTTTCTAAATCTAAGAGGAGTAAGAAAAATTGTACCGTCATGTTTGAACGGAAAAAATGCCCCCAAAACAGCTATTTACATGTAAATTTGGGGAGACAATGATATTGAAAAAATAATCTTACTTTCACGTCCCTTTATCTATTGGTCCTAAATTGGATGAGGACTCATTAATGTACTATAGAGGATCATAAACTTTACAAATATCTTTTATGAAGGCCACAAAAAGTGTAGTTTTTTGTCAAAAAAAAAAAATGTTCTCCACATGTATTCATTCGGACACATAAATGTTCGTCAAATGTTTTGAATCTCCTCTTGTCATGTTGTATGCGTATTTGGTAATTTGATAAAATGCAAAAGACCTGTCCTCGTCGCTGAGAACTCATCCCAGTCAAAATGAATACAATTTTTTTATCCTACAATTTTTTTTGTACTATAGTTTGAGTAACGTTGGTCTTATAGGCCATTATACTGTCTAACACAGCTCGAATTATTTGATAAAATGATACAACCTATTTTACTGTATGGGTGCGAAGTATGGGGTTTCAGCAATAACGAAATAATCGGAAAAGTCTACTTAAAATTTGGTAAATTACTGCTACATTTAAAATCTTCTACACCATCGTATATGATATATGGTGAACTTGGAAGATATCCTTTAGAAATTGACATAAAAAATAGAATGATATCATTCTGGGCTAAACTTCTTTCTGGAAAAGAGTCAAAATTGTCCAAAATTGTTTATAACTTATGTTTTCAATTGTCAGATGTGAACGGAGTTCGGTTTTTACGGTAACATCACATAAAAAATATTCTAAATGAATGTGGCTTAACATATATTTGGAATACACAAACTTTTGTGAATTTGAATTGGCTGCGTCTTACAGTTAGTAGAAACCTTAGAGATCAATTTGAACAGAATTGGCATTTATTGTTAGAAGAATCGCCCAAAGCTGTAAATTACAGTGCATTTAATGATAATTCTAGTTCGAAAATTATTTAGATATTTTAGATAACAAATCTTGTAGAATTTCGCAGATTTAGAACAACAAATCATAAATTACCTATTGAAGCTGGTAGATGGTATAACAGACAAAACAGAAACGATACTACTCTTTGTAGAAATGAAATCGTGGATGAATGTCACTTTATCTTCGAATGTCCATTTTTTTTAACAGGAGAGAAAAAATAACATACAAAAATATAGTTACACCACCAAACATTTTAAAGTATAAATTATTAATGTCATCAAAAAAGAAAGCAAAGCTTATTAAAGTTTCCAAATTTATCAAAATCATAAATAAAACTGTGCGTACTTCAGGCTTAATTTAGTGTGAATTCACCCCTATTATTGTTAATGAAATGTCTTGTACTAATTATATTTTATCAAATATTGAGTATATTGTATTTCTCTATACCTTGTCAAAATGAAGTTTTATTGAGAATAAAGGTATATATCAGTGTACTGTCAACGTGTATTTGTTCCGTCTATCAGAAGTTCCCCTAGAAACTTTGTTTTAAACAATGCCATAATATCTGTTCCTATTGGAAAAAACTATACCCTTTATTCCGTAAGGAACAAATACTGTAATATTTGTTCCAGTGGAAATAATATTACAGAATATTTCTTCCACTTGGAACTAATATCATGAAGGAACTTTTATTTCATGACAATACAACACATGTTTCTATAATTTCAGTTTATTATTATTATTATTATTATTATTATTATTATTATTATTATTATTATTATTATCATGTTTGAAATCTGATACTTAGGTATAAGATGAAAGCAATTTGAAAAAAAATACTTACCTCAAGGCATGAATCTGTATCTCTATAATGTTCTGCCAATAGAGGCACACCTTTAGTTCGAAGTTATCACCAATCACTAATAGAATAACAAAAGTATGTACACTATCATGACTTTAGAAGTATGTCAATGTATCCCTTCATCAGTGTACCACATATAAAGTCTCACTTATGAATGTAAACTTGTACCTTTGTCATTCTGCGTGGTAGTTTCATATTGTCTACAATGAAATGAAAAGACGTTTCGTTATGATTCTATTTCACTTATTTCAGATACAGAAAACAATTTAACTTCCACATAATTTGCCAGCATTACAAAAACTACTCTGAAAAAATCTTATACATCCTGATTAAAATTTCAATTTGTAACTTTCTTTGTCTTACAAGAACCGCCATAAAGTTTTAAATATAAAATTGAATTATTTTTTTTTCTATTGTACATATATTTCCCCTATTAAAGGTTCATGTGGACCCTTTGGCTAAAATAACTGTGTTTTCACTTCAAAATTTACTCTGAGTACAGACAAACCTGTGCATCTGGAAAAGTTTTAAGGCATAGCATGCACTAGATAAATAAAATTCAAATGTATTTTATGTTAGAAATTAAAAAATTTAACTGGATGTTGCAGTGCACTTTTTTTTTTGTTTCTACAAAAGGTGCCAAAATAAACAAAGTTGGGAAAGAGGTTTGAGAACTTCACCACAGGTAATAATTAAGGTGAACTGTATTGATTGACACGGACAATAGATGGACAATAGATACCTAACAATAATTGGAGATTTAAACTGTGTCACTGAGTAGACCATATCAAGTGCATTCAACTGTTCGTTAATTTTATCATCTTCTCCATGGACGAAAAAAAAAGTGCACAGCACAATCCAGTTAAGTTTTTAATTTTCTAAAACACAAAATGCATTTGAAATTTGTTTACCTAGAGCATGCTTTGTCTTAAAACTGTTCCAGATGCACAGGTTTGTCTGTACTCAGAGTAAATTTTGAGGTAAAAACGCAGACATTTTAATTAAAGGGTCCACATGAACCTTAATCGCATCAAAGACCGTGATTATATATATGTTTTAAATCCTTACTTTATCAGGTCAAAACGACTAGTGATCACTAGTCACTAGGCCTAGAGCGTACATATGGCAACCGTTTTACTATTTATTTTACTTCAAGATATCTCATATAATATATAAGATATCTTACATAATCTAGTTTTTTTAAGATATCTTATAAACTTTATAAGATATATCATATACTTTATAAGATATCTTATAAACTTTATTAGATATCTTATAT
The DNA here is from genome assembly GCF_021869535.1 of Mytilus californianus. Taxonomy (NCBI): domain Eukaryota; kingdom Metazoa; phylum Mollusca; class Bivalvia; order Mytilida; family Mytilidae; genus Mytilus; species Mytilus californianus. The sequence continues at coordinate 42,774,641 of NW_026262593.1, forward strand.
ACTTTATAAGATATCTTATATACTTTAGAAGATATCTTCTAAAGTTTATAAGATAAATTCTAGAGTATATAAGATATCTTATAAAGTTTAGAAGATATCTTATAAACATTTTTATATAAGATATCTTATATACTTTATGAAGATATCTCATTTATTTTGTAAGATATTTTATATAGCTTATAAGATATCTCATATAGTTTATATGATGTATCATATAATTTATAAGATATTTTATAAAGAAAATTATATAAGATATCTTATAAACAATATAAGTCAAGATAAGATATCTTATAAACTATATGAGATATCTTATATAATATATAAGATATCTCATATAATATATAAAATATCTCCAAACATATATAAGATATCTTATAAAATCTAGTTATCATAAGATAGCTTATAAACTTTATAAGATATCTTATAAAAAAATATTCATAAGATATCGTATAAATTTTATAAGATATCTTATGAACATTTTTTATAACATATCTATATCTCATATATTTTATAAGATATCTTATATAGTTTATACGATATCTCATATAGTTTATAAGATATCTCATACAGTTTATAAGATATCTTCTAAAGAAAACTTTATGAGATATCGTATAAAGTATAACGGCTTGCCATACGTACAGGTTATTTTTTTTTCCACTTAGGAAGGACTATATTTCTCGTTTGAAATGATTTACATTTGTCATTTCGGGGCCTTTTAAAGGGGCATTAGCTACGAGATATAAAAAAATAGATATGATTTTTTTGTTCAATCGTTAATGAAAGTGAAATAGTAAAATAATAATTCGCCTATAACAGACAGTTTTGTTCAGTTCTGTCAAAATAAGCAAAGAAACTTCGCTAATGAATTATTCACTTGCAAGTGAATAATTCGATCTCATTGAATCCGTATTCATGTGAACTTTAATTGATCCCTATAGCTAGAGATGGGTTACGCATGAACTAGGGCGTGTTCAATTATTAAATGGAAAAGAATGTAAACATTGGAAGTGAAACAAGGGTAAACCATTTGGTTGAACGATTCGATCCAGAAAAACTCATTCTTATACAGATAAAAACGATTATTAACATATTTTTTAACCTATAATGAATCTAATAAGTCGAATATAGGAATCTGAGTCAAATTGGTGAACATGAAATTGACAGCTAATGCCCTTTAAAGCTGACCGTCTCTGTGGTATGGGTTTTGCTCATTGTTGCAAGTCGTATGGTGACATATAGTTTTTAACTTCTATGTTATTTTGTCTCTGGTGGAGAGTTGTCTCATTGGCAATCATACCACATCTTCTTATTTTATAGGTAAGTTTTCGCCAATTAACATGGGAAAACGAAAATAAAGGTGAACGAAATAATCTGGCCCATAAATGATTTACTAGTATATATAATGTCGTCGCTAAAATGTCCTCCAGTAGGTGTTGAATATTGGAGTGTCAATTAGAAATGGGGTGTCAAAAGGAACCGATGAATAATCAGTCAAAATTTTAAATTAGTTAATTTAAGAAATAATTCATGGGGCTTGTATTCATATTGATTATACGACGGGTTGGTCCTTTGTGAAATCGTTTGTAATAAAGTATTGAACATAAAGGGCCAATTCATGGTAATATCAATATAAATTCAAGCCCCCATAAATTATTTCTTAAATAAACAAATCAAGTATTTTGCAATTGTAAAATTACTTACTTGATAACTGAAAATGGGTTGTCAACAAATTCGTATCATCGTTTGTGTATGCTTCCATGTTTTGCCGACTTTCACATACGTGTATCTTGTGTTCTTACAGTTAGAAAGCAACTCCTAGGAAACGTCCGTTGTCATTTAGCGCTATCATCAACAATAGAAGGGGGACGTAATTAGGTGGCGTCACGATAGTCAGAAGCGTAAAAAAAAGTCCGCGAAATCAATCGGCTAAAAAATTGACGTTTAGACTTATTTTTTTAACTTGTGGTGAGTAATAAAATATAACTGAATTTTAAAGTTGTATGTAAGTTTTGTTAATAATTGAGGCTCTGGGGCCTTTTTCACAAAAAATCTTACGAGTAAAAACACTCGTAAGTCATGAACATTTCAGTATAACTTACGACCAATTTTAGTCGTAAGATTTTTTGTGAAAAGAGCCCCTTGGTTTACAGAATAGAGAATAACGGCCCAAAAAAATAATGAATATAGAAAAATGAGCAAAAAAATATAAAGAATAGAGAATGATTGGTAGCAAAAGAATAAAGAACAACTGTTGAAAATAAAAGAATTAAATAAGAAAATACTGATTACAGAAATGAACGAGGTACAGAATACAGAAATCGTCCAATTACAGAAAAAAAAATAGTAAAAGAATTGTTATGAGAATTTTAAACAATGCGCGTTATTTTTAAAGATAAAGCAAAATGCCCTAGAATATTAAAGAATACAGAAATTAAGGACCCCCCATCCAGACCTTCATAATTATCTTTATCACAACATTCAAAATTAGTCGGAAGGAAAGTAAATGTGCTATCACATCATCCAGTCAAGTTTGCTATCACATCATCCAGTCACAAACCCAGGCAACAGGACCGAAGCTCATAAACTCGTCAATCGAAATTTTATGCAGGAATGTAATTTACTCATTTGAATTTTCATTTGAATAAACAAAATAAGATTTTAACTTATGATAACTAATAACTTTACAAAAGTAGATGATTTTTCCTTGATTTTGATTTTTTTTCAATTGTCGTATTAAGGGGAGGTAACTCGAAATAGTACATTTACGATGGCATGATATTAAACCTCTACAATGTACTACATGTTTTTTTTTCTATTTTATGCTATATCAGGGAAAACGTACGATGACCCTATCTGTTCTTTTGATATTCTGAAAGCATTTTCTATGAGCTATCTTATCGTATTTCCTTTCACAATTCTATCATTTAGTTTACCTTCTAATCACATAATGATGTTTTCCCTGTATAATCCATACAAAATGTGTCATTTTTTCACAACCTTAAAAAAAACTCGGTGACTTATCATTTCATTATACTTTTAAAAATATCACAATATATACTACATTTTGGCAAAGTATATAAACAGTCTATCATTTTTGATTTATACTCCCATTTCACCTAAATAAGAACACAAGATATCTGATATACTTTATAAGATATCTTATTTAATCTATAAGATATTTCAATTATTTAATAAGATATTTGATTTAGTTTAAAAGATATTGTTTATAGTTTATAAAATATTTTTTTTAAATAAACCAGATACGGGTTTAGTTCTTCTCGTATAATTTATGATGGTATGATATTAAACCCCTAACGGGAGGGATTGTGCTTGATTTTCATTTGATGAAGACATAATTGAGGTCTGGAACTGGCATGTCAGTAACTGCTAGCAGTCCTTTTTTGATATAATTATGTTGATCATTGTTATTTTGCTTAGTTTCTTCTCTTACTTATTCTAGCATCGGACTGGGACTTCTTTTAAACTGAGTTTTACTGTGCGTATTGCTGTGTGTTTGTTTATTCCACATTGGCTAGAGGAATTTAGGGGGATTGAGATCTCACAAAATATGTTTAACCCCGCCGCATTTATGCGCCTGCCTGGAAGTCTGGAACCTTTAACCTTTGTTAGTGTGTGTGTGTTTTTTTTTAGTTCATTTACATATGTTTCGGAGTTTAGTGTGGCGTCCATTTCGCTAAACTAGTATACATTATTATTTAGGGGCCAGCTGAAGCCCGCCTCCGGGTGCGGGATTTTTTCGCTGAGTTGAAGACCTATTGGTGGCTTTGGACTGTTTTCTGCTTTGTGGTTGGGTTGTTGTCTCTTTGACACATTCCCCGTTTCCATTCTTAATTTTATTTTAACGCAATAAGATATTTCATTTCATTTAATTCATATGATATCTCAATTAGTTTATAAGATATCCTACTTAGTTTAAACAATATCTTTTTTAGTTTATAAGATATCTTATCAACTGTATCAGATATCTTGAAAACGGAATAAATATAAAAACGGCTTGCCATACATATCCTTTTTTTATATACATATTTACATTCTTTTAAAAAGCACTTTTAAACAATCACCGTCTTGTAACCTCGAAGGGTTTTTTTCACCGTATTTGTTAAAATTTCAGCGTAAAGAGGGTATCTAACATATTATATCATGGTAACATCATCCGATGATTTCGTATAACTCCAGCCACAAATTTAAGAACGGGCATAGGACGTTTGAGTGAGAGAGAAAAAATTGCACATAGTGTCATTTGAGCAAATAGGACGTTTGGGCGAAATTTCCTGTGATACTTTTATATGAATTAAGAAAATATTTTTAAATAGTAAGAAAAAAGAATAAGTTTTCAAAATAAATATTTGCGCTGCGTCGGATAGAAATCGACCTTATGCAAATTGATATCAATACATCTGTTAACTTATTTCGGGTTGAAAATATCTCTATGCAAAGTCTGTAACTGTTTGAAAATTGAGTTGATCTAAGAACCCTACAAAACAAACCAAAAATGATCTTTTCTTTCGTATTTGAATGTTGCAAAATCAATCAAAGTCTTATACATGTACATGTATACGTTACATGCACTTGCATAAGGTCGATTTCTATCCGACGCAGCTCATATTTTATTTGATTTTACACCCGAGTAATCGATCGGTTCTGTATATGATATTGCTTCCCTTCAATTAAGATCAACTGATATACATGTAGGTTTCACTAAGGACAAGCCTGGTGGCGAAAAATTCTGAAAGTTGGATTAAGTCAACAATACAAAGAGGTAGATTAAGATTTCAGTAAATGGCTGAAAGGGGTGTTTGGGATAGCATGATGTCATCACAGTCGAATCGTTGTTTTCCCCCTTATCTCTGGGCCGCGGTTTCATCTACGTCAACCATAATGAGCAATTTTATCATAGTCACCTATCAATTTATACTTTCCTTGACACCGTTGCCAAATTACAATCTGTGACTTACATCAAAATTATGAGTTTGAATACTGATGTATTTCAGAGCCGAACAGACTCGGAGAAAGAACAAAATCTCCTGGACTTGCATTCGCGGTATACTGCCAGCAGAAACTAACGAGGAATGTTTATGTCAGACTGATATACTCCTTCATCATTCTTAATGATTTTTTTTTCGCTCAAATGTCCCATGTTTATTTTTTATTTTCGCTCAAATGTCCCATGCTTATTTTTTATTTTCGCTCAAATTCCGCCGGTATTCTACCACACAACCACCAAGACTGTCCCAGAGACTACTATCTTAAGGCTTTACATGATGGTATAATAAAAAAAACCATACACATAACTTCTTATAATTGAAACTTTTGATTTAATTATTGAACTCCGCCCATTACACACGCATACAGTCGGTGCAGTGAGGGCCATCTTTAACGTATCTAGTGAATTTTCCTATTATAATTCTCACCCCCGATTTTGGTGGGGTTCGTGTTGCTCAGTCTTTAGTTTTCTATGTTGCGTTTTTATGTACAGTTGTTTTTTTTTCGGGTCTTTTTCTTTTTTTTTGCCAGGGCGTTGTCAGTTAATTTTCGAATTATGAGTTTGAATGTCTCTTTGGTATCTTTCGCCTCTCTTTCTCAAATTCTAAATTTCAATATAATCCGATGGCCCAGTTGTTCCAGTTAAAATCAACCATATATGGATCAGGCTTAGGCAAGGTAACATTTAAGTAAAGTTAAGCTGATTACGTTTTATCTACTTTTCTTGCTTTGTTAAAATTTATACAATGGACAAATTGCCTGTCCCAATTCAGCAGCCTGTAGTTCAGTAGTTGTCTTTAGTTCATATCCGATATATTTGTTTTTCGTAAATTGATTTCTGTAAATTATGTCGTTAGTTTTCTCATTTGAATTAATATATTGTTTCACATTTTTATGTCGGAGACTTTTATAGTCGACTATATATACGGTATGGGTTTTTCTTATTGTTGAGGGCCGTACGGTGGCTTATAATTGCTTACATCCACTTCATTGAACTTTGGTGGATAGTTGTCTCATTTGCAATCATACCACATCTCCTTGTTTTTATAAATGTTGCAAACATGAAAGTCGACTATGTCATTGCAGCAAAAAATTTGAATGGCAAGTGTTTAGACTGGTTTGACCCACCTGCTGCAAAGCAACTGGCTTAACAAGCTGGTGATCATACTCAGGGACGTCACATTTTGAAAATTAAACCTGTAGGGTATAGAAATATGGCCATCCCGTGACTTCTCTAGTCCGGCAGATAAACCTTTGCGTGGGCAAGGTGTCCATATAACTGGATGTATAAGGTAGCAATACACAGTTAGGAGTTTGGTTTCGCATTTTGGCCGCGGTGGATTTTTCAAATATGAAAGTTATTGTGCAATAAAATTCATTTTTAGACAGCTGAGTACTAATTTAGCCTTCAAATGTGGTTTATAAGAACATCAAGATTATGTTTTACATGTTTTATGGCCCATTTTCTGTTTGACTCTCCGTATTTTCATAGTAGACCGGCCATATATAGGTCCAGAAATTAATGTAATGTTTACAAACACTTTTTTTCTACACGAAGTTTTTGACGCAATTTTACAAATAAATGCAGATTGTTGCCATGGATACACCAAAAAGAAATTATATTTTACCATTTTAACTACTGGATATAAAATCTATGAAAGATTCTGATTACATGCATATTCACATATATGACACAAACAGTAAGCTTAAATTGCAAGAAAGCAATGAAAAGGGGGTGGTAACATTTATGAGGGTAAATTTTAATATTTTTTCCTAACTGTTTATTGCTACCTAAATACGGAACTTCATCCGGAAGGAGTGGGGAATTCTGCCAATACCCAACATTTTTCCAATAGCAGGCTTTAGATCCTACTGTTCCTAACTATTGTTTTAATCATTACTATGTTCTCATCCTTAATAAGAATTTATTTCACATCAGGGCCATTTTCAAAACGGCCTCAATCTTTACTTAACTTCACAGTATTACAGCTTCATGTAATGTACTTTAAGGTCCTCATAATAATATGACATTTCGAAACAGATTACCACCTTATAAATGCATGAAAATAGCTAAAAACCGCTATTTTGACAGATTTGAGTATTTATCAAAAAATACATGTACGTATGACATTCATTACCCATGTTACCACAATCAAAGATTTGTTAGATGTTACGCTAAAACATATATACATAGTTTTACTTCCAACAAAAATTCTATGGATGCGACTGTCAATTATTCATTTTTTGCTTGGCCTTACCTAAATCATCTGCTCATATAATTGTGTTGTGCAGCAATAAAAATGTCAGTATTTCATATGATTTATTTTAATTTAACATGTATTTCTCTAACCTTTATTTGCCTAATCATATTTTACAAAGTACATCACGGAATGGTCTTTATTTGCATTGCATACTATTAACGCCGATTCAATTGTGTCAAAATAAACACTGATAGGTCTAGGTTCTTGTCCATAATACAGGTCATGCTTCCTCAGTTCGAACTCTTTGCTGTAAAGTCCGTCGACTGAAATAACAACTATTTTGTTTTCATTTTCAAATGACGCAAAAACATTTCCAAAATTGTCCACTGTGACGCTTTTCGGTCGATCCATGGTCTCGTGTTTGAATACCCAAAGTTCTTCGCCAGATGTCATACAGCATGAAACGGAACTATATCCGGTGTAATAAATTCTGCCCCTCCATGTGGTTATTGAATGATGGATCGTTTGGACTCTTGTTATAGGCAACCGATCCTCTATTCGGCCATGCATATCCATGATCTGAATGCCATGTCGAGAAAGAAGATAACCGTCAAATATTCCGTAAATGTAATATTTCCCATCCATAAATGATATTCCGTTGCATTCAAAAAATTCTAACTGGATGCGCTTCTCTATACGGCTTGTTAAAATATTCAATACTTCGATGTATATGCCAAAAGTAACAGCAATCCTATCGTTGTCAAGGATAGTGAAATCACGCGGAGAATCGTGAACTCTGAGATTTCGATATACATATGTGTCTTTGTTGTGGATGACTAACCTCTTGTTTTCAGTATCTATAAAAATCAGTCGACCGTTCGGAAGCATTTTACAGTTTGAGACGCTTGATGTCCATTTATGTCCAATTTTAACTTTCTTCTTCTGCATAATTCTGATACCCGAAATGCCCGATCGACTTGTTGTTATAATTTCCGGTAATGGTTCATCCATCACAGCCAAATGCTGTCCCAGTTCTATTTCCGGCAAAATTTGAACAGTTTCAAGCCTTCTAGTTGTTTCAATGGTTTCCCGCTTAGAACCGGAGCGTTTTAGTTTGCTAACACCCTTGACTTTTTTGGAATCGGTTCGCTGGATGGCTTTGCTATTTGCTCTCGATGGGCTACCAGGTTGTGATCTTTTGGAATCTGTACGAATGACTTCAATTCGCCTTTGTTCTAAAGTAGGTTGAGATATCTTCGGGTTTAAACGGCTATTTACAGTAACTTCACCAAATGCTTGAACTTCGTTGATAAATATATTCAAGTCTTGGTTAATCTTTACGTCAATATCTATAGCATAAACATTTTCCGTGAGCGCATGGATGGATCTTTTCATTCTTCGCATTTGTTTATCACTTTCTCTGATTGCAAGCAAAGTGTTTGCTTGAAACGGTGAGTTCGGGTTGTCTGCGTTTCCGCTTTTCATGTGGGTAATCTCGATTCGACCTTTCTGAAGCTTTTCCACTACGTTAACTACGCTTGCTTCACAATGGCTGAATTTTGATTCTAGTGAATTCAACAACTTCTTTTCCATGTTATCCAGATGCGTATTGAGTCTGGCACGAATTTCTTTTATTTGATATTCGATTGTTTTCTTCTGATTCCTTGTGTTTTCAAAATTTTCTGCTATCTCATTGAGTGTTCTATCAATTTTCAAAATCAAATCGTCTAAAGTAATACCAACATCGTCGCGTGAGGATAATCCTTTTGAAAATTTCTTTACATCTTCTAATAGTTGTCCGACTTCGCTCTTTGTTGTTTTTGAATTTGCATGTGCTTTGGATAAAGTCGTCTCTTTCGGTTGGACGTTGGCGTTATCGCTTACATGATGAAAGTTCTCTGACAACGGTCGATAACTCTCTAAGTTATCAGGATCACTTGGATCTTGGAATGTACTGTTTTCTCCAAAGCTTTCGTCGACCTGAACATCACGACTTGTTGCAAGTGGAGTAGAATTTTTCATTGATTCTTCTATACGATCATTCTCACTCCTTGTTACATTTGTGGTCAGAAACTTTGTGAAAGTGTTTTTTTCGCCACTTTCTATAGCTGCTTTTACATAGTTTGTAAATGTGTTTTTCTCTTGGTTTACAGTCTTCAAAATGTTAGCGGGACTTCTTTGCTCACTTGAGTCGTCTTGTGATCGGGCGGTTCTTTGGCTGAGAGGATTAGCATATTTAGCCGCATCTTCAACAGATACAAACTGTGGACATTTAAAATGGTCACTCTGAGAACATCTTGCACACACTGCTATATTGTGTCCCAAGCAAAACAGATCCAATATCATACCATGCTTCTCGCATTTCCGTGACATCTTCAACACCTGTCCAAAATATATTAATTTTGTAAAACATGAAACTACTTTGAAGAAAACATTTAGGAAACATATACAAGAGTTGTTCAAATTCTTGTTCTTTTGTCTTTGTTGATAGTTGTCTCTTTGGAAAACATTCATTGTTTTTTTACACAAATCAGACCATTAGTTTTCTTGTTTGAATTGTTTTACATTTGTCATTTCGGTGCCTTTTATAGCTGACTATGCGGTATGGGTTTTGCTCATTGTTGAAGGCTGTACGGTGACCTAAAGTTGTTAACTTCTGTGTCATTTGGTTTCTGGTGGAGAGTTGTCTCTTTGGCAATTATACCACATCATCTTATTTTTATATTTTATACCTCATCTCCTTATTTTTTTTATATTAAATTAATTCGTTAATACAACTCTTTCTATCGTTTTTTAATGTGACTTAATGTACGAGCACAACCTATACGAAATAATGATGCTAATATTTTTTGGAGGAGACCGGAGGATGCGGTAAATCGGAAACAACCAACAAAACAAAAGCGAGGGAAAAGTACAACAATAACATGGACGTATTCCATAAGTTTGTTCTATAGCATTTACTTTTTCTATTAAATGAGTTTTTTAATAAAAGGTACACATAAAAGTGTTATCAACCTTGTGTTTAATAACGATGAATCATCAACTAGACAATTTTTTGTTGCGTAGATCTTATTCTCAATTTTACCTTAGAAGTAAAAGATGTTATAAAAGAGTAAAAAGTGCACACTAAGATTTGTAACTTTTGTTTTAATATAAAAAGTATGCAGATTGAATTTGTTTTTAAAAATATATAATCAGAGACATATGATCGTCAAATCGGAGGACTTAATACTTTCTGTAAGGTGTAATCGCCCTTGGTTATTTAGAAAGGAAACCTTCCATTTTAGTTTGATTACAACCTAAAAATTCTATAAAAGGTTCTTAATCTAATGTACTTTAAATGACATAATTGATTATAAGCATGATCTTTAAAAAAAGGGTTATTTCATAAAATTATTATTTATTTATTAAAAAGAAACACTGACTTACCTGTGTGTTAAGGTAACAAACCTAATATGATGAAAACGTAAGTTGGTTTTAAGTTTTATATATTGTAACACATACTTTCTGCTTTGGTAATTATTTGAACTAATTGTTTAAGTTAATTGTGCGTCAGTTAAAAACAAAAGATCGTTCAACCGCCGGTCGCAAACTGTGTGAAAACGATACATTAATTCATTTAAAATTGAATGCACGAACGATTTGAAAATAATCTATTTGGCCCACTTAAATAACTTAAGCATATACAACAAAGAATTCTAACCCAACTTGTATTTCAAAAAATATGTAAGTTGTTGATAGATTTAGCCCCCATCAAAATAGATGAAAATTCTGTTTTACGGCGTATAGACTGAAATGATATTTTGATTATTAATAATATCCAAAGTCCATTACTAGGATAAGATTACTAGATGCTCTAAAGAGCATGTGTTGCTCACCTAGGTCTATGTGCATCTTCATCAGTGGACACTCTCCGCCATTGTAGACTAGAATATTATTCATGACTATAAAATCCCTATATTGTTGATCTATATAGCTGATCATTTTTCTGTTCACAGTTTCTATCTATCTTCTACAAACACAAACAAGAGGCTCTCAAGAGCCTGAATCGCTCACCTGTATTTCAGAGAAGATTTTTAAATGTTAGCAAACTTGATGAACAAATTGTGTAAAATTGTCTTTAAAGGGCAATAACTCCTTAAGGGGTCAATTGACAATTTTGGTCATATTAACTTTTTTGTAGATCTTACTTTTCTGAACATAATTGCTGCTTACAGTTTATGTATATCTATAATAATATTCAAAATAATAACAAAAAACTGCAAAATTTTGTTAAAACTAACAATTCCGTGGCAGCAACCCAACAATGGGTTGTTTGATTCGTCTGATAATTTCAGGGCCGATAGATCTTGACCAATTAAACAATTTTACCCCATGTCACATTTGCTCTAAAAGATTTAGTTTTTTAGATATAAGCCAAAAACTGCATTTGACCCTTATGTTCTATTTTTAGCCATGGCGGCCATGTTTGTCGATGGAAACAAACTTCGGATACACTTTGTAAACAAGATAACCTAAGGAACATTTAGTTAAATTTTGAAGGTAATTGGCCCATTAGTTTCAGAGGAGAAGATTTTTAAATGTTAGCAAACTTGATGAACAAATTGTGTAAAATTGTCTTTAAAGGGCAATAACTCTTTTAGGGGTCAATTGACAATTATGGTCATGTTAACTTTTTTGTAGATCTTAATTTGCTGAACATTATTGCTGCTAACAGTTTATATATATCTATATTAATATTCAAAATAATAACCAAAAACTGCAAAATTTTGTTAAAACTACCAATTCGGTGGCAGCACCCCAACAATGGGTTGTTTGATTCGTCTGAAAATTTCAGGGACGATAGATCTTGACCAATTGAACAATTTTACCCCATGTCACATTTGCTCTAAAAGATTTAGTTTTTGAGATATAAGCCAAAAACTGCATTTGACCCTTATGTTCTATTTTTAGCCATGGCGGCCATGTTTGTCGATGAATACAAACTTCTGATATAATTTATAAACAAGATACCCAAAGGAACATTTAGTTAAAGTTTGAAGGTAATTGGCCCATTAGTTTCAGAGGAGAAGATTTTTAAATGTTAGCAAACTTGAACACATTGTGTAAAATTGTCTTTAAAGGACAATAACTCCTTAAGGGGTCAATTGACAATTATGGTCGTATTAACTTTTTTGTAGATCTTAATTTGCTGAACATTATTGCTGCTTACAGTTTATATATATCTATAATAATATTCAAAATAATAACAAAAAACTGCAAAATTTTGTTAAAACTACCAATTCGGTGGCAGCAACCCAACAATGGGTTGTTCGATTCATCTGAAAATTTCAGGGACGATAGATCTTGACCAATTGAACAATTTTACCCCTGTCAGATTTGCTCTAAAAGCTTTAGTTTTTGAGATATAAGCCAAAAACTGCATTTGACCCATATGTTCTATTTTTAGCCATGGCGGCCATGTTTGTCGATGGATCAAACTTCGGATACAATTTATAAACTAGATACCCTAAGGAACATTTAGTTAAAGTTTGAAGGTATTTGGCCCAGTAGTTTCAGAGGAGAAGATTTTTGAAATAGTTTACGACGACAGACGACGACGACAGACAATGGCATAAGCTCACATGGGGCCCTTCGGGCCTGGTGAGCTAAAAAGGAATAAAAATCGTCATTTAAGGAAATTAACTATTTGAAGAAGACAGCTGATCAAAACAGATTTGCAGATCTTGACCTGCTGATCATTTTTTCTTATAAAAGTTTTATCTATCTATTATAATTTCCAAGATAATAGACAAAAACGCAAAAAAAAAAAATGGCAAAAAATCGTCATTAAAGGGCAATTACTCTAATAAGGAGCAGATCTTGTCTTGCTGATTATGTTTGCTATATAAAGTGTGTCTATCTATCACAATTTTCACAAGAGTGTACACGCTGAAATGTCTCACCTGCTTTACTGACCATTGATTTTATGTTGATAGTCCTAAATACAAAGCTTAACTACAAGTATCACAAAAACTTAACATGATCCAAGAAAATGAGGTCAAGGTCAGATAAACCAAACCAGAAATACATGTACACCTTACAATCATTCCATACACCAAATATAGTTGACCTATTACTTCTAGTTTCTAAGAAACAAACTTAATCATGAATAAAATGCTCCGCTGGGCGCAGCTTGATACGACCGCAGAGGTCGAACCCTTAACAGTTGGGGCAAGTATGGACACAACATTCAAGCTTGATACAGCACTGAATTTGGATTGTAATTAAATATTTGACACAGCATAGGTTTCTGACACAGAATGAATGTGGTCTAAGAACTTAAATTTTTTTTAATTTACCTATTCAAACCATATCATTATTATTTGCTTTTATATATAAATCAGAAATAACCAATTTAAAATGGAAAATTTTAAAGAAAAAAAAGGAAAAAAAAATCCCCCCCCAAATTTTTTGAACCCCCTTATGATTCATCACCCCCAAACTCAATCCCAGCCTTCCCTTTGTGGTATGGTACCTTGCAGTACAATTTCAGAGAGATCCATACACTTGAACACACATTATTGTCTGGAAACTAGAAAAATGATTGTTTTTTGGCCCCTTTTTGGTCCCAAATTCCTAAACATTTAAGGCAATTACCCCCAAACTCAAACCCAGCTTTCCCTTTGTGATATGGAACCTTGTAGTACAATTTCATAAAGATCCATACACTTACACATAAGTTATTGTCCTGAAACTAGAAAAATGCTTGTTTTTTTGCCCCTTTTTGGCCCCTAATTCCTAAAATTTGGAGGCAATTACCCCCAAAATCAATCCCAGCCTTCCCTTTGTGGTATGGTACCTTGCAGTACAATTTCAGAGAGATCCATACACTTGAACACAAGTAATTGTCTGGAAACTAGAAAAATGCTTATTTTTGGCCCCTTATTCCTAAACCTTTTGGGCAATTACCCCCAAACTCAATTCCATCTTTCCCTTTGTGATATGAAATCTTGTAGTACAATTTCATAAAGATCCATACACTTACACACAAGTTATTGTCATGAAACTAGAAAAATTCGTAAGGGTTCCACGGAACCCAGCGTCTCGCCTACTTTTGCTGTTAATTGCAGGCTCAACAAAAATGAGGAAAAAAATTAATAAAAATATTCCTCTCTATACTATCATCTTTTGATTGTAAGTAGCTTCTGTCCAAGTTTGGTAAAAATCCAGGATAGTTTATGAATCTAATAAATGTTTTAAAAACTTAAACTGTAGACTGTATGTAATGTTAACTGGAAGAAAAACTAAGTCCATTTATAAGTAAAATACGGAAAAAATGGAACAAAATTTTAACAAAATTCCCTTCTAGATACTACCTTTTAATCATAAACAAGCTTCTGTCCAAGTTTGGTACAAATCCAGGATAGTTTAAGAAAGTTGTTAAAATTTAAAAAAAACTTTAACCACAGGGTGAATGTAATGTAAACTGGCAGAAAAACTAAGTCCATTTATAAGTTAAATACGGATAAACTGGATTTTTTTTTTACAAGATTTACTTCTGGATTCTATCTTATGATCACAAACAAGCTTCTTTCCAAGTTTGGTAGAAATCCAGGATAGTTTAAGAAAGTTGTCAAAATTTCAAAAACTTTAACCACAGAGTGAGTGTAATGTTTCCTGGCAGAAAAACTAAGTCCATTTATAAGTAAAATACGGAAAAAATGGATTTTTTTTTTACAAAATTGACTTTTGAATATTATCTTATGATCATAAACAGGCTTCTGTCCAAGTTTGGTAGAAATCCATGATAGTTTAAGAAAGTTATTAAAATTTCAAAAACTTTAACCACAGAGGGAATATTTGTGGACGCCGCCGCCACTGACGACGACGACGACGACGCCGACGGAATGTAGGATCGCTATGTCTCGCTTTTTCGACAAAAGTTGAAGGCTCGACAAAAATGCTTGGTTTTTTTGCCCTTTTTTGGCCCCTAATTCCTAAAATTTGGAGGCAATTACCCCCAAAATCAATCCCAGCTTTTCCTTTGTGATATGGAACCTTGTGGTACAATGTCAGAGAGATCCATACACTTACACACAATTTATGTATTTTGGCCCCTTCTTGGCCCCTAATTACTTAACTGTTGGTACCATAACCCCCAAAATCAATCCCAACCTTCCTTTTGTGGTATTGAACCTTATGGTAAACTTTCATAGAAATCCATTCACTTAAACTAAATTTAGAGTGCGAAAACCAATGTGTCTTCGGACGACAACAACGACGCCAACGTCATACCAATATACGACCGCAAAATTTTTCTGCAGTCGCATAAAAATTAACATTGACCAATGAACTTTGAAAATGGGGTCAAGGTCAGATGATACCTACCAGACAGACATATACACCTTACAATCATTCCATACACCAAATATAGTTGACCTATTGCTTATAGTTTAAGAAAAACAGACCAAAACACAAAAACTTAACTATGAGCAATGAACCATGAAACTAAGGTCAAGGTCAGACTGAAATGTACATCCTAAAATATTTCCATACACCAAATATAATTGACCTATTACATATAGTATTAGAAAAAAGACCAAAACACAACAACTTAACTATGAGCAATGAACCATGAAACTAAGGTCAAGGTCAGACTGAAATGTACATCCTAAAATATTTCCATACACCAAATATAATTGACCTATTACATATAGTATTAGAAAAAAAGACCAAAACACAAAAACTTAACTTTAACCACTGAACCATGAAAATGAGGTCAAGGTCAGATGACACCTGCCAGTTGGACATGTAGTATCTGATATATGGACTTGACCACGAAAACTTAACCTTGTTCACTGATCCATGAAATGAGGTCAAGGTCAGATGAAAATGGTCTGACAGATGTGAGGACCTTGCAAGGCACGCAAGCACATACTAAATATAGATATCCTATTACTCATAATAAGAGAGAAAAATCTTTAATTTTTTTTTCAAGTAGTCACTGAACCATGAAAATGAGGACAAGGGCAATGGACATATGGCAGACGGAAACTTCACAACATAAGGCATCTATACATCTATACATAAAGTATGAAGCATCCAGGTCTTCCACCTTCCTAAAATATAAAGCTTTTAAGTAGTCAGTAAATATCACTATCCCTAACGTCGAGCTTCGCTGGCTCGACAAAAATAATAGGAAACTAGAGGCTCTCAAGAGCCTGTGTCGCTCACCTGAATTTACTGATGCTTTGGAAATCATGTAAAATAAGGTTAAAATCATAATTAATAGTATAATTTATTAGATATTATAATGATATCTAAGATAATAACAAAAAACAGCAAAATTTTTGTAAAATTACTAACTCAGGGGCAGCAACCCAACAACGGGTTGTCGGATTCGTTTGAAAATTTCAGGGCAGATAAATCTAAATCTGATGAACATTTTTGCCACCTGTCAGATTTGCTCTAAATGCTTTAGTTTCAGAGATATAAACCAAAAACTGCATTTTACCTCTATGTTCTATTTTTAACCAAGTCAGCCATGATGGTTGGAAGGTGGGGTCATCAGACAAAATTTTTTAAACTAGATATCCTAATAATGATTATTGCCAAGTATGGTTAAATTTGTCTTAGTAGTTTCAGAGAAGAAGATTTTTGTAAAAGATTACAAAAATTTACAAAAAATTGTTAAAAATTGACTATTAAGGGCAATAACTCCTAACGGGGTCGACTGACAATTTTGGTCATGCAACTTATTTGTAGATCTTACTTTGCTTAACATTATTGCTGTTTACAGTTTATCTCTATCTATAATAATATTCAAGGTAATAACCAAAAACTGCAAAAGTTCCTTAAAATTACCAATTCAGAGTCAGCAACCCAACAACAGGTTGTCAGATTTGTCTGAAAATTTCAGGGCAGATAGATCTTGACTTGATAATCAGTTTTACCCTATGTCAGATTTACCCTAAATGCTTTGGTTTCAGAGATATAAGCCAAAATCTACATTTTACCCCTATGTTCTATTTTTAGCCATGGCGGCCATCTTGGTTGGTTGGCGGGGTCATCGGACACATTTTTTAAACAAGATACCCTAATGATGATTGTGGCCAAGTTTGGTTAAATTTGGCCCAGTGGTTTCAGAGGAGAAGATTTTTGTAAAAGTTAACAGACGACGCCGGACGACGACGACGGAAGACGACGGACGACGGACACAAAGTGATGAGAAAAGCTCGGGCCAGGTGAGCTAAAAATGAAAATAAAATAGGTAAAATTAGTCATTTAAAGACAATAACTCCTACAAGAAGTCATCCCACAGTTTTGGTGTAAATTGACAGAAGGTAAATCCCATCATTATGAACAGTTGTACTCCTGTCAGATATTCTCTGTCTATTGTGATTTTCAAGATAAAAGACAAAACTTGCATTTTACCCCATGTTGTGTTTTAGCCATGTCAGCCATGTTGGTTGGCAGGCAGGGTCAATGGACACATTTCTTAAACTGGATAGTTAGATACCCCCAATGATGATTGTGCTCAAGGTTGTTTGAAATTTGGCCTAGTAGTTAAAGAGGAGATGATCTTTGGAAAATTAAAGGAAGAAGAGGGACAACAATGACGACAGACGCTCTGTGATGAGAAAAGCTCACACTGGACTGGTGAACTAAAAATAAATACTGTAAAAATCTGTATTTCTTCAAAATGTATTTGTCAATATACCTGCCATGAATTGGTCATAATATTCTAGTATAGCTAAACACGACATAACATTGCCAAACAATAACGATCAACAGTTATAATTATTTATTTTTTCTTTTTAACGTCTGAAATAATTTTGAACACGATAATAACTTTAATATAATAGCTATTTAAAATAGTATGTACACTAACCACACGTAACGTCGCACGAGAAAGTCCCAATGTTCGGAGGGGGATATGATGCTCAGAGGAGAATATGAAATTTTGGTCAATGTCACGTGTGATAGTCTCAACCAATCAAATGTTGATTTTGCTATCAATGTTTACTGTAAATTCAGAAATTATTGCGTGCATTTATTATTGTGATTTTTCATGAATGAACAAAAATGCGAGTTTCATTATTGCGATTTTAGGAAAAGCTTTGTACAGATAGGAACAGATATCAGATTATGAGTTTTTATTTTTGCAATACTCAAGGTGTCGCATTATTCGCATTAATAATCAAAGTGCTTGTAAGCACAGAAGGATAAAGATTGCTTTAAGTTATCAGTGGGAAGTAAAATTAAACATTGCATTGTTTAAAGCATTGGTTGTAGTTGATTCAACTACAATTATTGACAAAGGAAGATAACTCCAATTCTAAAGATTACTTTAACAATGACATCATTGATATTTTTAGAACAGATATCAGATTCCTGCACCTTGCACAAGTTATGTAATTGTCTTGACCAGTAAAACATCATTTTGTAACTTGAATATCTGAGCACATCTTTCATTGATAAATTTCTGGAAATGTTCATGGATAGGATGTATAGAATGTTATGATCAATGCACTATATTTTGTGTATCTCAAAGGAAGTGATAAACCTTGGAAGATTTAGATATCAAGTCAGTACAATAGGGTTTCGATTGCATTTCATTCAATCTTTACCCAAAAACCTCGCAATAATTTCTGAATTTACAGTACATACAGTGGAATAATACATTATGTTGCACGTGATAAATAAACAACTATGCCAAGAGTGCATGATACGCCTTTATTGTTCATAATGCAATTGGTGCAAGAATGAAAAGGGAAATTTCAAAGGCATTCAATCATAATCAAATAGAATGGCTCTGTAGAAAAACATGCATGAGTATACTCTTAGACCTATAAATATTGCATCAGATATGACTGTTAAAAGTCCCATAACTCTGGAATGACAAACAAGAAAATTTACAAAATCAAAAGAGTCTTCATTCACCAATCCACCAATCCTAACAATTGTGTCAAGATTTGGTAATTTGATCAAAGCATAGTAGAGCTAGTGAATGTTATTTATCTGATGGTCAAGTCCCTTAACTCTGGAAAGACATATCAAAAATGTTTTTTTTTTAAACAAACGGTGTGTTATGTTCACCAATTCCAACTATCATGTAAAGTTTCCAGTAAATCAATCCAAACAAACTCAAGTTATGGTACACTATGTGAAAAATTTACTTAAATCTGCCAATTAAAGTCCCGTAACTCTGGGACAACAAGCCAGAAAATTAAAACTTGAGAGTCTAAACAGCCTGTGTCGCTAACCTAGGTTTATGTGCATCTTCAACATTGGGACTAAAGAGAATTCATGACTAAAATATCTTCTTATTTTATCTAGTATTGCTGATGTTTTTTTCTGTTTAGTTTCTCTCTATCTTCTATAGTTTTTTTCCCCCAAAACACAAAGAAAGATTAGAAAATAAATTGTTATTTAAGGGCAATTACTCATATAAGAGCAAAAAACTGTCAATTTCATCTATTCTGACCAATTTGCAGATCTTGTCTTGTTGATCATTTTTTCTTTGCTTAAAGTTTCTATCTTTCTACTATAGTTTTCAAAATAAATATGCAATTTGTGCTGTAACACCACTGTCCCAGGTTAGGGGAGGGTTCAGTACTCACAAACATGTTCAACCCCGCCACATTCTTTATGTGCCTGTCCCCAAGTCAGGAGCCTGTAGTTCAGTGGTTGTCATTGGTTCATGTCCTATTTGTTTTCGTAAATTGTTTTGTTATAAATTAGGCCTAAGTTTTTTCAATTGAATTGTTTCATATTTTTAATGTCAGGGTCTTATATAGCCGACTATACAGTATGGGTTTTTCTCATTATTGAAGGCCATACAGTTGTCTATAATTGCTTACATCCACTTCATTTGAACTTTGTTGGATAGTTATCTCATTGGCAATCATACCACATCTCCTTATTTTTATAATAACATAGAAAATTAATGGGCAATAACTCCTATAAGTATTCAACTGAACATTTCGACCATGTTGAGTGTTGACATATTTGTAATCTTTTTTGCTATTAAATTTCCCTCTATTTATCATAATTTTTAAGATAATAGGCAAAAACCACAAACAAATAATATAAATCATTATTAAAGAGCTATTACTCCAATAAATCAGTGTCAAATTAAATGCATAATCTTGAAAAAAAACATGCTAATATGCTATGAATATGAACTATGCTTTGTACTTGACCGACACAATGAGCCAAATGTTTAATATTCTAGTTCTCAAGGTTAGAGAAGGCAGGAAGACATGTAAATCCTGATTTAAAGCAAACCAGTCTTGCTCCTAAATGTAACAGGCTTTAAGTTGAGAAGACACAAATAATACTTTTCAAGTCTAGATTGGCCTGGCCAAAGATCAAACCAACAACCATCTAATCTTGAGGGAAGATCATCAAGGAAGTTGAAACTCCACGGAAAACATAGTCATATAGTACATTGTACTAGGAAGCCACATATTGTTCGTTCTGCATCAGATATATTTCTTTATTTCTCTTAACAAGAAAACTTTATAATTTAAACCTTGGAGTAATGATAAACCACAGCAGACATAGTTGAAATAAATGATAAAAGCCTTGGAGTAATGATAAACCACAGCAGACATAGTTGAGATAAATGATAAAAGCCTTGGAGTAATGATAAACCACAGCAGGCATAGTTGAGATAAATGATAAAAGATTTTCATATGTAATACAAAAAAAAAAAATTTGTACATAGAGAGAGATTGGCCATTGTTGTATCAGACATTTTGCTAGATAGAGTCAAACTGAATATACAAAATAAACTACAGAACTTATCAATCTTTAAAACATATAAAATTTGAATTAAACTTAAATTTCAAATTTTTCTAATACCAATAAATGGTAAGTTGTCTTACAAGGCTAAAGCTTGCTATATCCTACAAACAATACCATAATGTACAATCTTGTCTGTGACAAGATTGAATTTGTTTCCCAGGAACTGAAATTAACAAATTGAAGTAACTTAAATTTAATTTTAGGTACTCTTTCTTTGAAGAATAAATAAATTAAACAAGCATTCTGAGAGTATTGCATGGCAATACATAGTCCCCTACCGAGTAAAAATTCATTATACTGGAACAAAATGCTAACTTGTTCTATAACTTGTCATGACGTAAACAAAAAGTAAATATCATGTCAATATCTTCAAGCATGACTAAAACCAGTGTGGAAAACTGATTATTTGAGTGAATTTTTCAAGTCCAAGGACCATAACTCTGCACAAAATCATTAGACCGAAACAAAAATTTGAACTTGATCTGTAACTTGTCATGATAAAACTATATACCAATTATCAATCAATATCTTATAAGCATGATGAAAAAAAACATTAGATATGATTAATAGTTCTCTAAAATAAGATATGATGTAATACAGTGTATATCTATTTTCAAATTATAATCAAATATATTTAATAGTTCCAAATATTTTTTCTTTCATTTGTCACAAACTAATATAGATTTGTAACTTATCTATAAAATATCAACAACTTTTATCTACACAATGTAATGTATTGAAATATATACATTAATAAAAATAGATTATTATCTAATTAAAGGATTTCTCTTCATAATTTTTTTTATATATATATAGCGTTCAGAAAATTAGTTTATACTAAATAACAAACAAACCTGCCAAAAAAATTCTTCAAATAATTTAACAAAGAATGTCTTTTAAAAAATGAGTTATCTCCCTTTGTACAGATATATGGTTTAACATAGTACTCTAACATTAGAAATGGTCCAGAGTTATGGTCCATAACTCTGAACTAAAACATCAGACCGGAACAAAATTCGAACTTGATCTATAACTTGTCATGATAAAACTATATACCAAATATCAAATTAATATCTTCAAGAACAAAGAAAAAAAGTGTGGAAAGCTGATTTGCCGGACTGACGGATGGACAGTTGACAGACAGACGGAGTGCAAACCTAAAGTCCCATACGACTTCGTCGCTAGTGGACTAAAAAAGTATAAATTACTGAAATCTACTATAACTAAGGGGATTTCCACAAATCTGTGTGTGTGTGTGTGTGTAGAATGAGCATTTTCACATTATTCTTCTGTGCATATACTGTGAAAGTTCTTTTATTCGTGGGGTTCCAATTTTCGTGGTTTTCGTGGATGGCTTTATCCACAAATGTAAGTGTCCAACGAAATGAAATAAAAGAACTGTTGTCCAAATCAAGACATGGAAAGATCCCCATTACCTTAGGTTTGACAACATGGATACAAGCATATGATGTAGAGAATACATCAAATATTAGAAAACACACTATGAACTATATACACAACTTCAAACAAGATTTTACCCATTTAATTTAAAAAAAAACCTTTACTGTACAACTTTTAACCTTTTAATTCTTGTGAAAAATTAGTTTCGATGGATAAAAGTTAGACTTCCGTCGGTGATATATGATGATGAAGTGTTCATTGTATCTCCTCATAAATCTCATTTAAAAAAAACAAATTTCATGTTGGGCTTACTTTTTTTATTTCATAAGAATTAATTTTACAATTCAAAATACATTTGTACCATCTTTTTATGTAACCGTTTTCTTTAAGCGATATTTTTATGGCCCAATTAACACCTTTGGCAATTCTTCACCCGATTTTTTTCTTTCAAAAAATTAAAATCCATGAATTTAAGAACCCAGGAACATATAACTTTTGCTCAAACCACGAAAATTGATACGCACAAATGAAAGTACTTTCACAGTATTATCTTAATTGCAAATGGCAGCTCACAATATTTGCAAAATAAACAAACTTTGATGAGTGATTTGCTACGAAACATGACGTTAATACTGGAATCAACGTGTCAAATATTAATAAAAGATCATTTTAATCACAGTTTAATGAAGTCACAAATTTATTTTACCAAAAATCAGTATCGTTTGATGAACACTTATGTAACATTGGTCATAAGTCAAACAAAACACCATGCCTGGTTTACATCAAACAATGTTATAATATTCTTTTGAAAGACAATACAATTGGTAAACCCTTTCACTTTGACTGTTGAAACACAAGGGTGAGTTGTTATTACTCTATGGAAATGTGATGTGACATAATAGAATGAGACTTTTTTACACTTGTAAACTATGAAGGTTGAGCCTTGGTTTAACTGTCACCTTTTTTTAAACATTTCCTCAAATATTAAAACAGGGATTCTACCTTATCGAAGATTAACCACGCCTTGGTTCATTGTTGCCTATAAGTATTAAAACAACAGTATATAATGTCAATTTATTATATGTTTGCAAAATCACTTCTTTCCTTTCGATGAACTTTTAAATTTCTTAAATTGTCCTGGTTTAAACTGTTTCTTATTTCCTTTCTTTGACATCCATTTACTTTTGCCTTGTTTGTCTTTTTTCACATTGGCTTGCTTTTTTTTCACTGTCTTTGTCTCTTGTAAACTTTGACTATTTTCTTCTGAACTTTGACCTTTATCTTCTGAACTCTGATTTAAGACTGCAGTCTCCTTTTGCTCTGCCACATTTTCTGTTGTTCCTTGCTTATCTACAAAAAAAATATCAATTCTAGATTAATGTCCATGAAAATATTTTTAAATAAGCAAATGCAAAAAAAATGTTAATTTGTGTTCCAACCGAAAAGAAACCAAGGGACAATCTAATATCATATGTTTAAAAAAAACAACAGACAACACGAAGATTGAATGTTACACTTCATCATTTTCATTATTATTTCACTAAATAAAATGCTTCGCAGGGCGCAGCTTGATACGACCGCAGAGGTCGAACCCTGAACAGTTGAAGCAAGTATGGACACAACATTCAAGCTTGATACAGCTCTGAATTTGGATTGTGATTAAATATTTGACACAGCATAGGTTTCTGACACAGAATGAATGTGGTCTAAGAACTTAAAAATTTTAAATTGGACATTCACCTATTATGGTCCAATATCCAAATTCTAAATACATGGTTAGATTCAGCATATAAAATCAAAGAACCCCAAGAATTCAATTTTTGATGAAATCAAACAAAGTTTAATTTTGGACCCTTTTGACCTCAATGTGGACAAAGTTGATAATGGGGCCCAAAAATCAAAAATCTAAATACATGGTTAGATTCAGCATATCAAAGAACCCCATATATTCAATTTTTGTTGAAATCAAACAAAGTTTAATTTTGGACCCCGATTTGGACCAACTTGAAAACTGGGCCCATAATCAAAAATCCATGTTTAGATTCAGCATATCAAAGAACCCTAAGAATTCAAATTTTGTTAAAATCAAGCTAAGTTTAATTTTGGACCCTTTGGACCTTAATGTAGACCAATTTGAAAACAAAACCAAAAATTAAGAATCTAAATACACGGTTAGATTTGGCATATCAAAGAACCCCATATATTCAATTTTTGTTGAAATCAAACAAAATTTAATTTTGGACCCCGATTTGGACCAACTTGAAAACTGGGCCCATAATCAAAAATCTAAATACATGTTTAGATTCAGCATATCAAAGAACCCCAATAATTCAATTTTTGATGAAATCAAACAAAGTTTAATTTTGGACCCTTTGGACCTCAATGTGGACCAATTTAAAAGCGGGGCCCAAAATCCAAAAACTTAATACACGGTTAGAATCAGCATATTAAAGAACCCCAAGAATTCAAGAATAAAACCCCATTGAAATTGGTCAAGAAATAAGCAATTTATACGAAGTATCTTCTTTTGCACAATACTGTGCAATTGAATATTTCTTGCTATTGCGCAATACTGTACAATTGACAATTTCTTGCTATTGCGCAATATTGTGCTATTGGATATTTCTTGCTATTGCACAATACTGTGCAATTGAAGATTTCTGGCTATTGCGCAATACTGTGCAATTGAAGATTTCTTGCTATTGTGCAATACTGTGCAATTGAAATTTCTTGCTATTGCACAATACTTATTATATAATAATTTACACATCCTGTTTGGTGTGTATCTCCTACCATATCATTATTATTTGCTTTTAAATATAAAACAGAAATAACCAACTTAAAATGGAAAATTTTAAAAGAAAAATAAAGGAAAAAAAGAAAAAAAAGGAAAACCCCCCCCCCAAATTTTTTGAACCCCCTTATGATTCATCACCCCCAAACTCAATCCCAGCCTTCCCTTTGTGGTATGGTACCTTGCAGTACAATTTCAGAGAGATCCATACACTTGAACACAAGTTATTGTCTGGAAACTAGAATAAACTGCTTCGCTGAGCGCAGCTGGATACGCCCGCAGAGGTCCAACCCTGAACAGTTGGGGCAATAAATGGACACAATATTCAAGCTTGATACAGGTCTGAATTTGGATTGTAATTAAATATTTGATATATTATAGGTTTCTGAATAAATGTAGTCAAAGAACTTGAAATTGGTTATATGAAAGATTTTTTGCTGTTGTGCAATACTTAGTACATGTGTTGTCAGACTATAAACAAATAAAATCTTATAACTCTGAAATGTAAAATCGAAAATTTATAAAAATGAAAAGGGAGCTTACAAAAAAAGATATAAACAATTTACCAAAGTCTCATAAAAAATGCTGAAAGCATTTTTGAGTTATTGTCTGAAAACTGAAAAATCCCCCTTTTTGTAATGAATAAAACCCCATAAATATATATTCTGAAATTTATAAAAATAAAAAGGGAGCTCATGTCGATAGAAATAAACAATTCACCAAAGTTTCTTGCAAATTGGTGAAATTGTTTTTGAGTTATTGTCTGAAAACTGGAAAATCCCCCCTTTTTTAATGAATAAAACCCCAAAACTCAGAAATGGCAAATCTGAAATTTATAAAAAAAAGAAAGGGAGCTCACGTCAATAGATATAAACAATTCACCAAAGTTTCATGCATATTTGTTAAAGCATTTTTGAATTAATGTCCGACATGTTGACGACGGACGGACGGACAGATGGACGGACGGATGGACAGCGGTATACCATAATACGTCCCGTAAACGGGCGTATAAAAATGCTTATTTTTAGCCCCTTTTTGGCCCCTTATTCGTAAACGTTTTGGGCAATTACCCGGTACCCCCAAACTCAATTCCAGCTTTCCCTTTGTGATATGGAACCTTGTAGTACAATTCCAGAAAGATCCATACACTTACACACAAGTTATTGTCATGAAACTAGAAAAATGCTTGTTTTTTGCCCCTTTTTTGGCCCCTAATTCCTAATATTTTGAGGCAATTACCCCCAAAATCAATCCCAACATTCCCTGTGTGATATGGAACCTTGTGGTACAATGTCAGAGAGATCCATACACTAACACACAAGTTATGTCTGGAAGTTACAAAAATGCTTATTTTTGGCCCCTTTTTGGCCCCTAATTCCTTAACTGTTGGTACCATAACCCCCAAAATCAATCCCAACCTTCCTTTTGTGGTATTGAACCTTATGGTAAAATTTCATAGAGATCCATTCACTTAAACTAAAGTTAGAGTGCGAAAACCAATGTGTCTTCGGACGACGCCGGACGACGACGACGACGCCAACGTCATACCAATATATGACCGCAAAAATTTTTTGCGGTCGTATAAAAATTACCAGTGTTATTTTTCATTTTTAAACATAGATATGCAATTTTTCTACCTGATCTTATGATCATTTATTGATTTTTTTATAAAAATTATGACACTGAAGATGAATGGTTTTATTTCTTTTATTTCATTTCCATAATCTTACTAAAAAAAATTCAAACTTGATCTGTGTTTTGTGGTAATAAGCATTGTTTATAAGTTTCATAACATTTGGTTGAGGCAAACTAAAATTAGAGAACGGAAACGAAAAAATTCAGCAATTTTCCATTTGTAAAGGGGCATAACTCTAGAACGGTAAAAGTGACGCCACCAAAATTCAAACTTGATCTGTGTTTTGTGGTAATAAGCATTGTGTATAAGTTTCAGAACATTTGGTTGAGGCAAACTAAAGTAAGGGAACGGAAACGAAAAATTCAGCAATTTTTCCATTTGTAAAGAGGCATAACTCTAGAACGGTAAAAGTGACGCCACCAAAATTCATACTTGATCTGTGTTTTGTGGTAATAAGCATTGTGTATAAGTTTCATAACATTTGGTTGATGCAAACTAAAGTTAGAGAACGGAAACCAATTTTGGAACGTACGTTATGCCCCCGCCGCAGCGGAGGGGGCATTAAGTTTTACCCTTGTCCGTCCGTCTGTACGTACGTATCCCGCCGTAGCGGAGGGGGCATTAAGTTTTACCCTGGTCCGTCCGTCTGTACATACGTACGTACGTACGTACATACAGACGGACGGACGGACATGGGTAAAACTTAATGCCCCCTTCGCTATGGCGGGGGCATAAAAATTATGTTCAATTGCCCAAAGATGGAGAATTTCTCAATTTTCATACAATAAAATTGAGAATGGAAATGGGGAATATGTCAAAGAGACAACAACCTGACCAAAGATCAGACAACAGCCGAAGGCCACCAATGGGTCTTCAATGCAGCGATAAAATTCGGCACCAGGAGGTGGTTCTCAGCTGGCCCCTTAATAAAATTGTGTGCTAGTTCAGTGAAAATGGACGTCACACTAAACTCCAAAACATACAAATGAACTAAAATTAAAAAAACATACAAGACTAACAAAGGCCAGAGGCTCCTCACTTCGGACAGGCGCAAAAATGAGGCGGGGTTAAACATGTTTTGTGAGATCTCAACCCTCCCACTATACCTCTAGTCAATGTAGAAAAAAGAAACACATAGCAATACGCACAGTAAAACTCAGATTAAAAGAATTCTGAGTCCGATGTCAGAATAGGTAACAAAAGAAACTAAGCAAAATGACAATGATACATAAATGAACAAAGGACTACTAGCAGTTACTGACATGCCAGCTCCAAACCTCAATTAAACTGATTGAAAGATTATGTCTTCATCATATGAAAATCAAGTACAATCCCTCCCGTTAGGGGTTTAGTATCATACCATCATAAAATATATGAGAAGAACATAATCCGTATCATGCCAACAACTGGTTTTAGGATAAATGTGTTTATTTCCGATGCAAAGACCATATGAGTAAATCAATATTTATACCAAAATATGCAATCCTTAATGACTTGACAACAGTATTGTAACTATATCCTTTCCGAATAAGTCTGTTTAAAGGTTTGGTTAGCTTTTGAGGTGAATGCTGACATTTTTGTGCTTTGTAAAGAATATTACCATAAAATATTGGATGTGAAATATCTGAACGTATAAGATGTCTGCATTCTGATTTATATTTACGAATGATGTCCTTGTACCGATGATAAAATATAGTAAATGTTTTGACTAGTTTGTGATATCGAAAAACCCTGGTGTAATAATTTTTCATTAATAGAGATTTCTTTTGTTGAAATCAAATATGTTGTTACAAACACGAGCGAATGGAACAAGTTGAGATATATAAACACCATAAGATGGCGACAAGGGAACGTCACAATCTAACTAGAGGCTCTCAAGAGCCTGTGTCGCTCACCTGACTCTACTTTGGTTTTAGAAATCATGTAAAGATAGATAAAAATCATAACAGATACCCAAATAATGATTGAGGCCAAATTTGGTTAAATATTGGTCCCGTTATTTAATAAAATATCCTGGTGGCCATCTTGAACAGTAAATCAGCAGCAAAGTAGCAACACTTGATCAGCACCTCATAAGGAACATGTATTTCCCATTAGGTCCTTTGTTAACCTAAGTCCCCCCCTGGCGGCCATCTTGGATGATGGACTGACTGCAAAGTACCAACACTTGGTCAGCACCTCATAAGGAACATTCATGCCATGTTTGGTTTCATTCAATTCAGTGGTTCTCTAAAAGAAGACATTTGTATGTATTGTCCATAAGGTCCTATGTTAACCTAAGTCCCCCGCTAGGGGCCATCTTGGATGATGGATCGACTGCAAAGTAACAACACTTGGTCAACACCTCATAAGGAACATTCATGACATGTTTGGTTCCATTCCATTCACTGGTTCTCTAAAAGAAGACATTTGTATGTATTTCCCATAGGGTCCTATGTTAAACTAAGTCCCCGGGGCCATCTTGGATGATGGATTGACTGCAAAGTAACAACAATTGGTCAGCACCTCATAAGAAACATTCATGCCATGTTTGGTTCCATTCCATTCAGTGGTTCTCTAAAAGAAGACATTTGTATGTATTTTCCATAGGGTCCTATGTTAAACTAGGTCCCCCGCTGGCGGCCATCTTGGATGATGGACCAACTGCAAAGTAACAACATTTGGTCAGCACCTCATAAGGAACATTCGTGCCAAGTTTGGTTTAATTCCATTCAGTGGTTCTCTAAAAGAAGACATTTGTATGTATTTCCCATAGGGTCCTATGTTAAACTAAGTCCCCCGCTGGCGGCCATCTTAGATGATGGATCGGCTACAAAGTAACAACACTTGGTCAGCACCTCATAAGGAACATTCATGCCATGTTTGGTTTCATTCCATTCAGTGGTTCTCTAAAAGAAGACATTGGTATGTATTTCCCATAGGGTCCTATGTTAAACTAAGCCCCCTGCTGGCTGCCATCTTGGATGATGGATCGGCTTGAAAGTAACAACACTTGGTCAGCACTTCATAAGGAACATTCATGCCATGTTTGGTTTCATTCCATTTAGTGGTTCTCTAAAAGAAGACATTTGTAAATATTTCCCATAGGGTCCTATGTTAAACTAAGTCCCCCGCTGGCGGCCATCTTGGATTATGGATCGGCTTCAAAGTAACAACACTTGGTCAGCACCTCATAAGAAACATTCATGCCATGTTTGGTTTCTTTCCATTTAGTGGTTCTCTAAAAGAAGACATTTGTATGTATTTCCCATAGGGTCCTATGTTAAACTAAGTCCCCAGCTGGCGGCCATCTTGGATGATGGATCGGCTTCAAAGTAACAACACTTGGTCAGCACTTCATAAGGAACATTCATGCCATGTTTGGTTTTATTCCATTCAGTGGTTCTCTAAAAGAAGACATTTGTATGTATTTCCCATAGGGTCCTATGTTAAACTAAGTCCCCCACTGGCGGCCATCTTGGATGATGGATCAGCTTCAAAGTAACAACACTTGGTCAGCACCTCATAAGGAACACTCATGCCATGTTTGGTTTCATTCCATTAAGTGGTTCTCTAGAAGAAGTTCAAAATGTAAAAAGTTAACGACGACGACGACGGACGCCAAGTGATGAGAAAAGCTCACATGGCCCTTCGGGCCAGGTGAGCTAAAAATGACCTTAAAGAGTTTGATCATATATATTCGCATTCCGACTTTTTAATTGCCCATTTAATCAGGTGTGTGAATTTTTTCTTAATAAGATTATGAGGCAACGTGGTATATAGGGTAGAAAAATCAAAACTTTGAACAGATTCGAAATCTCCAATATAAGCATGTAATTTATCAAGTACTTCCAACGAAATTTTCGACACTCCAAAAGTAATTAATTCCACTATTTTCGAAGGCCTTATTTAAACAATTTATTACCAGGTTTTTTATTGTACCAAGTGTACTTGTAAGAAGAATAGATAGTATAGTAGTGGAACAATGGCTTGAAGGCGAAATAAATCTATATTTGTAAGGAGTTTTATGCAGCTTCGGAAGCCAGTACATAGTCGGAACTTCATTGTATTTGGTTCTGCTTGTAAAGAGGTAACTCAAAGTTTATGTTTGTTACATATATCATTTTC
Organism: Mytilus californianus; assembly: GCF_021869535.1. Classification (NCBI taxonomy): domain Eukaryota; kingdom Metazoa; phylum Mollusca; class Bivalvia; order Mytilida; family Mytilidae; genus Mytilus; species Mytilus californianus. Next base: position 42,805,578 of record NW_026262593.1, read on the forward strand.
CGAAAATGGAGTCAGTTGGAATGTTGGTGAATTGGTGATTTCCTTTTGTAGAACATCAATGTAAAATTTACGTCAAACAATAATGATATTGTTAGCAGCCTTATCAGCCGGGACAAAAATCTATTCCTTGGCGAGTTCTTTTAGCTTATGTTTGATACTGGAAATTGGGCTATTATGGTTGTTGTTAGGAGTAAAATGATCTTTAAAATGTTGAATACGTTTATCAATTATGTTCATTACCGAATTAAAAAAACAATCTAATGATTTCTTGTCAGCTTTTTCTCGTTTTATCCATTTAGAGCAGTTAGTACGGAGTGAGTCGTGGATGATGTTACGACACTCATTTCAATAAATAATTGACGGGAGACGATATTTAGGTCCTTTACTGAGGAATGATTTCAACTCTCGGTCACGAACGATGTTAAGGTCTCCTGTTATAACATGGGAACTGGGGCCATAAATGTATTCGGATTTACTGCAATTTCATGAGGTAGGTGTATTGTCACTGATATTAACATCTTTACACACTTCGCTGTAATTAAACACATATTTCCGGGTAGATTTTTTGTAAACATAACAAATGAGAGGGAGTTCAGTATTATCAAAATAGCCAGGAATATGTTCTTTAACAGAATGATCATTAAAAATGCCGTCAATATTTACAAAATCAAAACCTTTATTGACATATTTCATTTTAATAAAATGTTTTTGTGATCTTCAGGGCAATCAATTTTGGGAAACAATTTAGAATAACAATATGCAATTATAATTTGTACGATTTCATACTTAGGACTGCAATATGGAATTGGGTTGCATTCCTCCAAAATTTGATGTAAATTATTAACAGGCAAAGAACAGAGCTTGGTTAATAGATAGTGTCTACCATTGTTTTTTTAAATAGAAATTAGGTCCGAAATATTAGTATTGTTATTACGAAATTTTCTTTGATTGCGATTTATTCTACGCCCATGAGAACGATTTTTACGTACTGTTTTAGAAACTATATCCAAAATGTGAACAGAATCTGTTCTAGATATATTACCAATTCCCATGATATTGTGTTAAGACCGAAAGGATAGACTGTCTGTAATTTTTTAATCCAATTTAATTCAATTATTTTTCGTGATCGTACAAATTTTGAATGAGATTCCCCAGGCTGCTTATTTACTACTTCTAAAGGTTGAACTGTTAAATATTTAAAAGGATGATTGTGCTTCTTAAGGTGTTGATTAATGATACTTTTGAATTTATGGGGTCTTTTAAAACGATAAAGGTGTTCTTGCGTGCGTTTTGATAAATATCATCCAGTTTCACCTACGTACTGAATACCGCATCCTGGTTTGTTTCATGTGAGTAAATATATGATACTGTTAGTTTTTCAAGTGATATCAGTTTCAAAAATTAGGGAAAATGTGCGACCATTAAACATGGACCTTACCGTATTGTTGGTAAAATTCTTTCTTTTTCACTTGAGATAAAATTCGAAAATAACAGCCTAAGCCATGAGAAAATTTCCAACAAATCTATGGCTTGCATGAATTATTTGTCAAATACAACATAGTAAGTTTATATATGAAATGCATGATACCACTTTAAAACCAAATAATGATTCTACAGGGTTATCAATCAGAAGTTCAGCTTATTTTCAGTACATGTGCTTTTTTTCTACATCAATAGTCAGAAATTAATGAAACACATGAAGATTTTTTTTTTAGGGCAAATACATGCGTAAAGTAAACCATAACCTTCCTTTTAGATCAGCTTACCTGGATCAACAGGTACTTTGTTAGAGAATTTCTTTAATTTAGCAACAAAGAATCCATCCAGATTGTGTGTATGTGGATAAAACCTTTTGGTTAACTTCATGTTTGGGTGAAATCTGTGTTTTTCAAATCTGAAAAAAAATCCACATTGTTTATTGGAGTTAATATATCACATGATCTTATCTAAAGCTGTTTTTGAAAGTTTGCGTATTCAATGCTATAAGACTGAATTTTACTGCAGCAGTAACTCAAAAGAAAAGTTACTTTAAAAAAAGACTGATGATCGGACCCTAGGCCTTATGATTACCATAGCGTTCAAAATATTTTTGAGGTTCAGATACGATTCACATGGATTTTATAACTATTCATATAATATATTCAATCATCTATAATTATGGCAAAGTTAAATCTGAAGAAAAATTTGACCTACTAATTGGAACATCATGTATATACTCCGAGCAAATTATATTAAATTTCCATTAAACAAGAATTCTAAAATGTACATTTTTATTTAAAGTTGTTAATCTGAATTGTAATGTTATCTTTGGTATTTTAATGAAATAAGAGTATTTTTACTTTAAATATTCATGTCATCAAATAAAATATCAATAAAATGCTGGGCGCAGCTTGATATGACTGCAGAGGTCAAACCCTGAACAATTAGGGCAAGTATGGACACAACATTCAAGCTTGATACAGCACTGAATTTGGATTGTGATTAAATATTTGACACAGCACAGGTTTTTGACACAGAATGAATGTTGTCTAAGAACTTAAATTTTTTTTAATTTACCTATTCAAACCATATCATTATTATTTGCTTTTATATATAAATCAGAAATAACCAATTTAAAATGGAAAATTTTAAAGAAAAAAAAAGGAAAAAAAAATCCCCCTCCCAAATTTGTTGAACCCCCTTAGGATTCACCACCCCAAACTCAATCCCAGCCTTTCCTTTGTGGTATGGTACCTTGCAGTACAATTTCAGAGAGATCCATACACTTGAACACAAGTTAATATTGTCTGGAAACTAGAAAAATGCTTGTTTTTTGCCCCTTTTTGGCCCCCAATTCCTAAAATTTTGAGGCAATTACCCCCAAAATCGATCCCAGCCTTCCCTTTGTGGTATGGTACCTTGCAGTACAATTTCAGAGAGATCCATACACTTACACACAAGTTATTGTCTGGAAACTAGAAAAATGCTTATTTTTGGCCCCTTTTTTGGCCACTAATTCCTAAAATTTTGAGGCAATTACCCCAAAAAATCAATCCCAGCATTCCCTTTGTGATATGGAACCTTGTGGTACAATGTCAGAGAGATCCATACACTAACACACAAGTTATGTCTGGAAGTTACAAAATTGCTTATTTTTGGCCCCTAATTCCTTAACTGTTGGTACCATAACCCCCAAAACCAATCTCAACCTTCCTTTTGTGGTATTGAACATTATGGTAAAATTTCATAGAGATCCAATTCACTTAATAGAGATCCAATTCACTTAAACTAAAGTTAGAGTGCGAAAACCAATGTGTCTTCGGACGACGACGCTGACGCCAACGTCATACCAATATACGACCGCAAAAAAAAATCGCAGATCAAATAGGGATTAATTTCTGATGGCTTTTAATGTAAATTAAAACACTTCTAGAGACAGCCATATCCAAAGTCCAGGAATCTAAAAAGGCTAAAACACTTACTTTACAAAACCTTCTCTTCCAAAGTCTAAACCTGTTGGAACCAATTTAACATTTCTTTTCTTCAGTGCATAATTAATCACAGCCTCATTTTCTTCAACCTTCAAAATATTTTAATATGCATTAAGTTGACATAAATAGAAGAAGAACAAGCATTCTTAGAGTATTGCATAGCAATACATGATTGATTGATTGGTGTTTAACCCCACTTTCAACACTATTGTGCTATTTCGTGGCAGTCAGCTTTTAATGGTGGAGGAACGTGAAGTGCCCGGAGAGAACCACGACCTTCGGTAGGAAAACTGACAATCCTAGTCAATTAAGAATGGAGTCCAGTGCACCTGCCCCGTGCAGGATTGGAACTCACAACCTCAGTGTTGACAAGCTAATGATACAGTATTTCGACTACTAGTACTTAGACCACTCGGCCACCGAGGCCCCCGCATGGCAATACATAGTCCCCTACCGGTTAAAAATTCATTGTACTGGAACAAAATGCTAACTTGATCTATAACTTGTCATGGTGTAAACTATATAAGAAATATCAAATCAATATCTTCAAGCATGAGGATAAAAAGTGTAGAAAACTGATTATTTGAATGAATTTTCTTAGTCCAGGGACCATAACCTTGCAAAATAATCATCCAAAGCAAACAAAATTCTAATTTGATTTGTAACTTGTCATGGTAAAACTATATATCAAATATCAGATCATTATCTTCAAGAATGACAAATAAAATGCTTCGCTGGGGCGCAGCTTGATACGACCGCAGAGGTCGAACCCTGAACAGTTGGGGCAAGTATGGACACAACATTCAAGCTTGATACAGCTCTGAATTTGGATTGTTATTAAATATTTGACACAGCATAGGTTTCTGACACAGAAAGAATGTGGTCTAAGAACTTGAATTTTTTTAATTTACCTATTATGGTCCAATGTCCAAAATCAAAATACATGGTTAGATTCAGCATATCAAAGAACCCCATATATTCAATTTTTGTTAAAATCAAACAAAGTTTAATTTTGGACCCCAACTTGGACAAACTTGAAAACTTGGCCCATAATCAAAAATCTAAACACATGTTTAGATTCAGCATATCAAAGAACCCCAAGAATTCAATTTTTGCTAAAATCAAACTATGTTTAATTTTGGACCCTTTGGACCTTAATGTAGACCAATTTAAATAAAATGCTTCGCTGGGCCCAGCTTGATACGACCGCAGAGGTCGAACCCTGAACAGTTGGGGCAAGTATGGACACAACATTCAAGCTTGATACAGCTCTGAATTTGGATTGTTATTAAATATTTGACACAGCATAGGTTTCTGACACAGAAAGAATGTGGTCTAAGAACTTCAATTTTTTTAATTTACCTATTATGGTCCAATGTCCAAAATCAAAATACATGGTTAGATTCAGCATATCAAAGAACCCCATATATTCAATTTTTGTTGAAATCAAACAAAGTTTAATTTTGGACCCCAACTTGGACAAACTTGAAAACTGGTCCCATAATCAAAAATCTAAACACATGTTTAGATTCAGCATATCAAAGTACCCGAAGAATTCAATTTTTGTTAAAATCAAACTAAGTTTAATTTTGGACCCTTTGGACCTTAATGTAGACAAATTTAAAAAACGGGACTCAAAATTAAAAATCTAAAAACACGGTTAGATTTGGCATATCAAAGAACCCCAATAATTCAATTTTTGATGAAATCAAACAAAGTTTAATTTTGGACCCTTTTGACCTCAATATGAACCAATTTGATAGCGGGCCCACAAATAAAAAATCTAAATACATGGTAAGATTCAGCATATCAAAGAACCCCATATATTCAATTTTTGTTGAAATCAAACAAAGTTTAATTTTGGACCCCAATTTGGACCAACTTGAAAACTGGGCCAAAAATCTAAAATCTAAATACATGTTTAGATTCAGCATATCAAAGAACCCCATATATTCAATTTTTGTTGAAATCAAACAAAGTTTAATTTTGGACCCCAACTTGGACCAACTTGAAAACTGGTCCCATAATCAAAAATCTAAACACATGTTTAGATTCAGCATATCAAAGAACCCCAAAAATTCAATTTTTGTTAAAATCAAACTAAGTTTAATTTTGGACTCTTTGGACCTTAATGTAGACCAATTTAAAAAACAGGACCCAAAATTAAAAATCTAAATACACGGTTAGATTTGGCATATCAAAGAACCCCAATAATTCAATTTTTGATGAAATCAAACAAAGTTTAATTTTGGACCCTTTTGACCTCAATATGAACCAATTTGATAGCGGGCCCACAAATAAAAAATCTAAATACATGGTAAGATTCAGCATATCAAAGAACCCCATATATTCAATTTTTGTTGAAATCAAACAAAGTTTAATTTTGGACCCCAATTTGGACCAACTTGAAAACTGGGCCAAAAATCTAAAATCTAAATACATGTTTAGATTCAGCATATCAAAGAACCCCATACATTCAATTTTTGTTGAAATCAAACAAAGTTTAATTTTGGACCCCAACTTGGACCAACTTGAAAACTGGGCCCATAATCAAAAATCTAAACACATGTTTAGATTCAGCATATCAAAGAACCCTAAGAATTCAATTTTTGTTAAAATCAAACTAAGTTTAATTTTGGACCCTTTGGACCTTAATGTAGACCAATTTAAAAAACGGGACCCAAAATTAAAAATCTAAATACACGGTTAGATTCGGCATATCAAAGAACCCCAATAATTCAATTTTTGATGAAATCAAAGAAAGTTTAATTTTGGACCCTTTGGACCTCAATGTGGACCAATTTAAAAACAGGGCCCAAAATCCAAAAACTTAATACACGGTTAGATTCAGCATATTAAAGAACCCCAAGAATTCAAGAATAAAACCCCATTGAAATTGATCAAGAAATAAGCAATTTATATGAAGTATCTTCTTTTGCACAATACTGTGCAATTGAATATTTCTTGCTATTGCGCAATACTGTACAATTGACAATTTCTTGCTATTGTGCAATATTGTGCTATTGGATATTTCTTGCTATTGCGCAATACTGTTAAATTGAAGATTTCTTGCTATTGCGCAATACTGTGCAATTGAAGATTTCTTGCTATTGTGCAATACTGTGCAATTGAAAATTTCTTGCTATTGCACAATACTTATTATATAATAATTTACACATCCTGTTTGGTGTTTATCTCCTACCATATCATTATTATTTGCTTTTAAATATAAATCAGAAATAACCAACTTAAAATGGAAAATTTTAAAAGAAAAAAAAAAAGGAAAAAAAGAAAAAAAAAAAAAAAAAAAATCCCCCCCCCAAATTTTTTGAACCCCCTTATGATTCATCACCCCCAAACTCAATCCCAGCCTTCCCTTTGTGGTATGGTACCTTGCAGTACAATTTCAGAGAGATCCATACACTTGAACACAAGTTATTGTCTGGAAACTAGAAAAATGCTTATTTTTGGCCCCTTTTTGGCCCCCAATTCCGAAACGTTTCAGGCAATTACCCCCAAACTCAATTCCAGCTTTCCCTTTGTGATATGGAACCTTGTAGTACAATTTCAGAAATATCCAAAGACTTACACACAAGTTATTGTCATGAAACTAGAAAAATGCTTGTTTTTTGCCCCTTTTTTGGCCCCTAATTCCTAAAATTTGAGGCAATTACCCCCAAAATCAATTACAGCCTTCCCTTTGTGATATGGAACCTTGTGGTACAATGTCAGAGAGATCCATACACTTACACACAAGTTATTGTCTGAAAGTTACAAAAATGCTTATTTTTGGCCCCTAATTCCTTAACTGTTGGTACCATAACCCCCAAAATCAATCCCAACCTTCCTTTCGTCGTATTGAACCTTATGGTGAAACTTCATGGAGATCCATTCACTTAAACTAAATTTAGAGTGCGAAAACCAATGTGTCTTCGGACGACGCCGGACGACGACGACGACGCCAACGTCATACCAATATACGACCAAAAAATTTTTAATTTTTGCGGTCGTATAAAAAAAGGTGTGGGAAAACTGATTATTTGCATGAATTTTCCAAGTTCTAGGACCATAAATCTGAACAAAATTATCAGACAGGAACAAAATTCAAACTTGATCTGTAACTAGTGGTGAACAAACTATTCACAAAATATCAAATCAATATCTCCAAGCATGACAAAAAAAGTGTGGAAAACTGATTACTTGCATGAATTTTCGAAGTCCAAGGACCATAACTCTGCACAAAATCATCAGACCGGAACAAAATTAAAACTTGATCTGTAACTGGTCATGATAAAACTATACACTAAACATCAAATCAATATCTTCAAGCATGAAGAAACAAGAATGTGTCCATAGTACACAGATGCCCTACTTGCACTATCATATTCTATGTTCAGTGTACCGTGAAATTGGGGTCAAAACTCTAATTTGGCATTAAAAATAGAAAGGTCATCTCATAGGGAACATGTGTACTAAGTTTCAAGTTGATTGGACTTCAAATTCATCAAAAACTACTTTGACCAAAAACTTTAAACTGAAGCGGGACAGATGGACGAACGAACGGACACACAGACAGAAAAACATAATGCCCCTCTACTATCGTAGGTGGGGCATAAAAAAGTGTGGTAAACTGATTTGCTGGACTGACTGATGGACAGACAGACAGACAAACCGAGTGCAAACCTATAGTCCCCTTCCGACTTTTTCGGTAGGGGACTAATAAATCTAAAATTATGCGAATATAATTTTTTTTTTAAGTGTTTTTAAGTTCCAAGACAATACAATTTACACAGTAATAGAATTCCCTTTGGTTGTATTAAAATTTGTTCAAATTCATAATTATGCATAAATTGAGGCAGAAAGATAGGCCTGAATTGCATATTTGCATTAAAGTAAAATTCTTACTTTTTCTTAATCTATACAAACATTTAAGAGTCAAATTACTACTCAAAAATATTTTCTATTATAAACAGAAGCCAAACTATGATGATATACAAAATATCAATGATGAAAATAGGATAACATTATATCTAAGCATAAAAAACAAGAAGTTGCCCAAGTTGTGCTTAGCCCCATATATAATTCTACGTATCACAGAACAGAAGGTAAGTGTCTGACAAATCCCAGAACTGCATACATGTTACAAGTCATTACTGTCAAGCTAAAGACCAAATATGAATTCTTTCTCTCCAGTAATATTGGAGAAATGTGTGATGAAAATATCTTGTTCATTCAACATGTTGAAAAATTCAAAGTATCAGCAAGAAGAAAGCAGGTGTCTGCTACATTGAAAAAGTGTTTTAAAACAGTACATTTCATCACTGTCAAGCTGCTAGTCAAATATGAAGTTCTTCTTTTCAGTAGTACCAGAGAAAAGTGATGGAAATATTTTTTGGATGAACTGAAAGAAAAGTTGATTGCAATATAGCCTAGACTCTTCAGAGTGATGGTATAATATTTACCAGAATAGAACATGTAGAATAAACAATATATCCTCCGGTTGATGATTTTGCATCACAACTATCTATTGCAGCTAGAATTAACTCCCTTTGAAGATGGGAACATCTCTGTATATCTTTTTCATCCTGAAAAAAATCAAAAACTATACTATACAATGCTTAAACTGTATTGGAAAATTTTAAAACATTCCCAAAAGAAATAAATTGTTTTTAGATCTATTTTTTAAATGCATGTAAAAATATGTAATAAATCTGAAAATAGAAATAATACTTCAATTTATACCGAAATTTGTCTGTGCATATTTATTTTCGAAAGCTACAAATGTATTTCCTTATTTCTATTTTTATCTTTCCTGCAAGCAGTTCTGTTTTAGAAAATTTGAAATAATATTTTTTGGTGTACCATTTATGTTTGGTAAATGAATTAACTTGTCAGAATTGTATGTGTTCATATGGGAGATAACTCTGAAAAAAATTGATACACAAGATTTGGTAATTTTTCATTACAAGACATTGCTTTCTAAAAGATTTGAATGGGTTGTTTACAAACATAATTTAAAACTAGAAAGTTATAAAGCTAAATTAAAAATGATTTTTTCTATGTTGTAGCAAAAGAACAAACCTTATTAATTTTAACTTCTACATCTTTGGCTATCACACCAGTTCCACTGCATGGAGCATCCAATAGTACCCTGTCAAAACCTTTCATTATCTGTCAAATAAAATAATAAGTAACATAACCTAACCTTTACTGTGTCACATTAAAACTTTCCTCATTTATTTTTAAAGATAGTGTACTATACTACAATAACAGTGTTCTCCCCAGGATTTTTAGATAGCACCAGGGTAATCAAGGCGACAAATTAGATATATGCATCAAACATAATTTGCATTGCGTCGCAACTCTTTTCCTCTATCCTCCTTAAGGTTAGTTCCCATAGACTTCTCTCTTTTTTATTACCTTTTATCCATTTGAGTTTTTCTTTTCTTTTGTACTGTGTTTTGTTGACATTATTTCAGTGTAAGAAATTATATTCTCAATTCAATCATAAGCATGAAGAGAAATGTGAATTAATATTACTACATGTATTTGTAATACTAGGATGGTTTGTAACATCTTAAAAGGCATATTATGGTTGGTACAATGCATATTGATGATGATGGGGGTTATTAACAACCCTTGACTGGCTATAAAGTCCTCGCATGATTGGTAAGAAATGTCTACTCCACCCAGTATTCCCAGGCGGTCACCAAGTACTAACTGTTGGTTGGTACAACGTCTATATACTACTGGTTAGATTTCATTGGGAGTATTGATGATGGGAGTTTTTAACAACCTTGACTGGCTATACAGCCCTCACACAGTCGGCCAGTATTGGAGATATTACCTCTCATTTACAATGTATTTTTTCTGTATGTATACAGAATTTTAATTTTTATTAAATTACATACCATTTTAATAGTTAGCAATTATTTGTTTACTTATAAATATTCCTATGAGTAAACATATTTCTAACATGAGAATTTCAATATAGCCAAAAATAGGGGAAGTAACTCATTATGGATTTATTATGAAAACGTTGTTTTTGCTGTTTAAAAAATACTCATCATACCTTTGGGTGAAATGACAGAACCGTTTCAAAAGTACCCAGACTGTGACTGTCAATAGAAGTCACTTTAGGGTCAAAACTAATTGTGGCTGGCGTATAAAACTCATAAAATCAACTGCCAAACTGGAAGTCAACCAGCGGTCAAAAACGAAAATTTATTTGTTGTAAAAGAGACTCATTAAAAGAGACAGGATATATGACGCTAGCTTGGACAAATTGCTTATACATAATAAAAATATGCATGATTGTCAATTATTATTATTTAATGGACCAACAGTTAATCTTTTATCAAGTATAAACAATTTTTTGGCATGTGTACAACTATCGGCAGTTAGTTTCCAAATTAAAATTTCCAATTACATCACTGGTCTAGTCTTGGGTGGTGAGTGAAGCCATAAAATTGTTGATTGACGTCATAAATTATCTCCATATTAATTAAAACATAAATGAAACAAGTTACAAGTACTAATTTATTGATTAAATCCAATCAGCAACAGGTAACCCTCATCAGGTAAATCAATCACCTGTTGTAAGTATCAATTCACCTGTAATTTTATACCACACAGATAAGATTTTAACAAGTAGCAATTTTACCGAATTAACAATTTTTTACAGAAAATTATAGCACCACAGAAGAGAAATATAGGACAGCGCGATGACTGATAGGACCATGCTCGGAAATTATACCGCACAGGTCCGTGATGCTTAAAGGGCCTGGGGAGAACACTGCAATAATCTGGACAAACATACACTACAATCCCTAGTAGTACAATAATCTGGACAAACATACACTACAATCCCTAGTAGTACAATAATCTGGACAAACATACACTACAATCCCTAGTAGTACAATAATCTGGACACACATACACTACAATCCCTAGTAGTACAATAATCTGGACAAACATACACTACAATCCCTAGTAGTACAATAATCTGGACAAACATACACTACAATCCCTAGTAGTACAATAATCTGGAAAAACATACATTACAATCCCTAGTAGTACAATAATCTGGACACACATACACTACAATCCCTAGTAGTACAATAATCTGGACACACATACACTACAATCCCTAGTAGTACAATTATCTGGACAAACATACACTACAATCCCTAGTAGTACAATAATCTGGACAAACATACACTACAATCCCTAGTAGTACAATAATCTGGACAAACATACACTACAATCCCTAGTAGTACAATAATCTGGACAAACATACACTACAATCCCTAGTAGAAGTATAATAAGGTTACAATATATATAACAATGAGTTCTATGCATTAAAATGTTTGCTAAATGCTATGACAATGAATATATATTTCTTACGTCTAAATATTGAAAGCAAATTGAAGTATGCCAATCTGAAGCAATAAAGATAGATATATTGACAAACAGATATTCATTTGTAATGGTTTTTTTTATAACATGAAAACACATAAAATAACTGTCTTTCAATGGTCTGAGATACAGACAGACTATTTACTGCCTACTGATTAATTCAAAAGTTCTTTATCTTTTATCCCAACTATAATAGCAAAACAGACTGATTTACATTATGCTGATAAAGATGATCACCAATCAGGTTATAATTTACTTCTGATGCTAACTAACAGTGGGGTAAATTCTGCCATCATAATGACTAATGACTGTATTTGTGATGCCCATACGATGGATGTTCCCAACAATAGCTAACTTACTGTGGGGTAAATTCTGCCATCATAATGACTAATGACTGTGTTTGTGATGCCCATACGATGGATGTTCCCTACAAATAGCTAACTTACAGTGGGGTAAATTCTGCCATCATAATGGCTAATGACTGTATTTGTGATGCCCATACGATTGATGTTCCCTACAAAAGCTAACATACAGTGGGGTAAATTCTGCCATCATAGTGGCTAATGACTGTATTTGTGATGCCCTTACTTTGGATGTTCCCTACAATAGCTAACTTACAGTAGGGTAAATTCTGCAATCATAATGACTAATGACTGTATTTGTGATGCCCATAGGATGGATGTTCCCTACAATAGCTAACTTACAGTGGGGTAAATTCTGCCATCATAATGACTTATGACTGTATTTGTGATGCCCATACGATGAATGTTCCCAACAATAGCTTTGGCTCTGTCTTTATTAGCATCATTTGCAAATATTGTACCAGTATTCTTCATAATAGCAGCTGGGGATAAAAAATGAAAATTTTAGGCAATAAAATACTGATATTTTCTGGAAAGCAATTAAAATATTTTTGTTACACATAAATATTTGTATAAACAACACATGAGTATATCTTAAAAGTGCTGTGTGTTATTATTATTGATAATATGACTCTAAGAATGTAACACAGATATGATGTAATAAAAATAATAGCTCTGCCATGTCAATGGACAATTTTGGACATGTTGTTATTTTTCAGACAGATATATCTTTTTTAAAACTAGAAGTGTTTTTCAAGAGAGTAAAAGATCATACCATAGAGATGAACAATAAGGCAATGTTAGTTGCATCATAGTATAGCTCTGGCATTTTCACATGGTATAGTTTAAAAGGCATTTTTTAAATCAAAAAGTTGCATGTTTTGTCATACTAAGCATACAGATACCCCACTTGTAATAGGAATTAAGGAAAACAGTAAGCAGGTGTCTGAAAAACACTCACACATTACAACACTTTCAAGATGATGACCACTTATAGTCATTCCATTTTAGTAGTTCCTTTCTCAGTCAAGAATCATACAGAAAGATTAAAGCAAAATCTAAGAACATGGCCATAAAAGATCTAAGTAGATTATTCTGACAGGTTTAACTATACCTTTGAAGTTTTAAGTTATTTTGGGGATATTTGTGTGGCTTAAATTTATGAACAGTACAAGATAGTTCTAAGGGCTGTTCCATTAAAACACACATGGTACCCAGGGAAGGCACTTTAAAAATGGGGTAACCACCAATAGAGGCAAATTAAAATTTCACTTACATTTCCACTATGCAAAAACAAAGATGACACCCACCCATAGTTGAGATTTGGAAGTGCCTTCCCTGGGTCCCATGTATGTTTTTATGGAACAGCCCTAATTTTGTTATAACTCACCAATATATGTTGTTTTACCACCGGGAGCAGAAGCCATGTCCAATACTCTTTCATTTTCCTGTGGAGCTAGAGCCATCACTGGTAGAAAACTAGAGCCTCCCTGTAATATGTAGTGACCTGCTAAATATTCTGGTGTAGCACCTGTAAAATATAACCACAATATATCATTAAGGTGGAAATATTCACAGCAACAACTTGAAAGAAGGACTGAAATACTGCCTAACTAAGTATCCTTGCCTTGATTGTCAAATTAATATCTTGCAAGATAAGGATAAGCTTTAATAAGAGTGTAAGTTGAGGTACACACTTCAACTATTCATTTATCCAACAATCTGATTAAGTGCAAAGCAGCCTTACTTATACTCATTTTTCCATAATTCAAATTTAACTGTGGGTTAATTTTTATAAGGTCCGATTAAACAATTATAGAAACTTAAAGAATATTCATTCATTACCTAGTGGAACCTGTGAGTCATATACAACCAGACCAACTTTGGACCATTTACCAATAGGATCTAAATTGACACCTCTGTTAATTAATGCTTGGGCCAAGTCTCTTCTCCTTGTTTTTAAAGTATTAGTTCTAATCGTAACTGGTCGCTGAACTTCATTTGCCTCCAAAAACTCATGTATCTGTGAAGAAACAGCAAAATAAGTACTGGAAAAAAATCACAGTAATGGCCTATCATGAACAATGTAATGCAAACATAAAATAATAACAGATATTGGTATAATATACAAGAGAAATAAATATAATTACTTGCATGTAAATTCAGAAATTATTGCAAGGTTTTAATCAAAGTGAATAATGCGACTGAGTGAGTATCACAGTAATAAGAACTCTCATTCGGATACCTGATAAACGTTAACTCTATGCTGAATTTCCTGAAATCGCAATAATTAATCTCACTTTTTTGCCCATTCTTCAAAAATCGCAATAATAAATTCACACAATCATGTCTGAATTAACAGTGTATTAAAAAAAAGTTTAAAAAACAAGAGAAAAAAGTTTTTTTTCTACAATTTGTGTAATAAGTATCCAGGGGAGACAACCAGAGACATTATGCTTTTTAGGGGTAAATTCAGTAAATAAATATACGTCATCAGGGACCGCCCATTTGGGGGAGAGCTTTCTGTATAAAACTGAAGTCATGTGCTCTTCTGATTGGTAGATAATGTTTGTAATAAATATTTTTTGATAGATGGATAAAAACTAGAGTTGAAAAAAAATAAAAAATAAATGCTGAATGTACTAAATTTTTTTACTACAGGGTTGAAAAGTAATGGGGGTCAGTGAAGGAATTAAGTGCGAATCTACAGTGTTTGTAAACAAGGCCATGTGAATGCCCAAAAATGCCGCATGACCCTATGTTTTTATTGTTGCAAATGATAGGGCTACATTTGTACTTTCATGAATGATATATGAAATTTTCTAATTTCTAAAGGTAAATCAGGTATAAATTTAATTCAAGACATAGATTAGCATTACAGTCAATGGGAGATTTTTTACTGAATTTACCCCTTTAACAGTACACTGATAATTTTAAAACCTTTTTTAACATCCTTAGATGAAGACATTCAAAGCAGCCAGTTGTATTTCTATTAGTTTCTGTTAATTGACAAACCAAAAAAATTCACAAAATTTTGCTTATTTTCAAAGCATAACATAAGTGCTTAATTTTGGCAAGTTTGTGGTATCTAAGCTGCATTATTCTTCTGTTTTTCTAAGATAACTATAAATTTTAGATATTCATCATTCATTTCACAAACTATATTATGATATGCAGAAATAATTTAGTTACAAACGATTTAACTTGAGACACTTTTGTTTGATGATTATCTGATAATAAATTTAGTAATTCAATTCAAATTGAACACATCCTGCCTAGCTTTAAATAAACTATGTAAATTTTCTTTCTTTATATACATAAGAGTTTTCATCTTCTACAATTTATCAAACAAAATCGAATTCTGATAATTTCCAAGTATTATTAGAATTGTTACCTCAAGGGGGAATAACTGCATCAGTTTTTCCATCAGGAAGTCATTATAACTGTAGTAAGTACAAAGATCTTTTCTCAGCTGACCGATATATTCTTGTCTGCTCCTAAAATATGGTCAAGTTTTGATATAATTAAACATTTCCTGTATACACATAACCATATAGTTAAAACAAAAAAGCTACATCAGGCTACAACTGAATAACTCAAGCAACTGTAAACAAGGTCTAAAACTTTTCAAAAACAACTAGGGAATATGTTTGCATCTTTCCATATTCAAAGAAGTTATTAACTTGTATCATGAATTTTCAGAGGGTTTATTTTTTTACACTAAATTTTTTTCAATAATTGCATTCAGTTGTACGTCTTCATAATTTCAAAGTTTTAGATTGCACTTCAAAATAATAAGTGAAAAAGAAAAATTTATTCAAAAATTTCTAAGGAAGACAATTTCTGATATAGCTCATTGAGCTTATTGAACTATAATTACAACACATACAGATTTGCCGGCGCTGGACGATTGCGCTTTTTCATAGGACATTTATGCTTTTTTTGATGGACATTTGCGATTTTACAATATTTGCTTCTTATGACTTCCCTCCTATTTTACCCGGGCTTAGGACCGGTAGGTTTGACCTATATAGTTATCAGAGTTAAAGTTAAACTTTCATTATGGTTAAAAGTTTAATAGTTATTTCATAGCACATTCGTGTTTAAAAGTCATTTCATAGCACATTGATATGTTATCTATAGCTAAAAGTAAACATTCTAAAGACATAAAGACGAGTTTAGTCATCACAGGTCAGTTTTCGCTTGATATATGAAGCCTAGGGAATGAATAAATATAGCTCTTGTAATCTGTCCTGACTTATATTACGCCCACAATTCAAATAAATATTCTAGTTTCTCTTTCTCAAATCTTGACTGAGGTCCCTGTTCATCAATATAACGAATTTGAATGTTACATATATTAACTGACTGTTGTTCAATGATAAAAATCCATTGTGACATATACATTTTTTTCCTTTGCTAGTCTATAACTTTAAAACTCTATGTTTAAGACTGTGCAACAATTCAGGAAAATGGCAGTTGTTATTTTATAGTTCGTTTCTGTGTGTGTTGCATTGTCGTTTGTTTTTTGTTCACTTCAGTGTTTCTGTTGTTTCGTTGTTTTCCTCTTATAGTTGATGTTTCCCTCGGTTTTAGTTTGTAACCCGGATTTGTTTTCTCTCAATCGATTTATGACTTTCAAACAGCAGTATACTACTGTTGCCTTTATTTATCAATGTGAACAAACTAACCACAAATATAAGTTGAATTTATTTATGTAATGATTACAACTCATTAAAACTGAGAATCCACTTGAATTTCTGTGAAATTTTTACATGACAGTGAAGACTGGCAAATATTTTTTTATAACAGCTATTTCTTTCTCTGGTTAATAAATACAAACCTTCCTTCAGTTCTCCTTTCTTTAAAGTCGGCCAAGACACCCATGACTTCTTTTATCCTGTTCTGCACCAGTGTAATATCTGGAGGCTGATTTGGTGAAAAATGTTAAGGAATATATTCTATGCTTTAATATGAAACTAAACAAAATTAAAGTAAAAGCCTCATTTTTAAATAAGGATATTTACTTTGTATTGTCATTTATCTGTATTTTCACACATCAAAAGTAAATCATAAAGATTTGTATAAATTATATGATGAAGTTTTATGTAACAGACTACATGTATGTAAAGTTAAAAAAAAAAGAGAAACATCAAATATATACAACAGCAAAAATGCTCCGTCTGGCAAACTAAATAATTACCTTGCTTTATAAAATCTTTGTATTACTGTTAATTCAGAAATTATTGCGTCCACTTATTATTGCAATTTTTGAAAAATGGACAAAAATGAGAGATTATTTATTACGATCTCAGGAAAATCTGCATACAGATATATGTATCAAATATCAGAATGCGAGTTCTAATTATTACGATATTCACCCAGTTGCATTATTTGCATTAATAAAAACCTCGCAATAATTTCTGAATTTACAGTACTTAATTGCAAAATTATTAGACAGAGACATAAGATCCATCCTGTTCAGCTTTTACCTATTCTATTTATTATCACTATTTTACGAAATTTTCCTTTGATCTTACTGACTGGTAATTTCCTTTCTCGGCACAGTAGAGTGATATGAAAAATTATCGCTAGAAACTAAGGGCGCACGTGCCCGTTGTCAATGAAATTAACAACATCGTCATAGGTAAAATAGCAAAAAACAGAACATTGGTCATCTCAACTTGATTGCTTTTCTCACTTTCGCCGTATCGGCTCAAGCGAGAAAATCAATCTCGTGGAGATGATCAACGATAATCTATAATTATATTGTTTAGCTTTTTATAATAATAATAAAAAAATATAACGGGTAATATTTTGACTTCTAAAGACATACTCAATTTAACATTTCAAACTGTACATTAAATGCAAAGAAGAAATGTCAGCCTACATAGACTCCGAGCTGAACAGTCTTTACTCCTCAAAGTTGTATGCTTAGCAAAGAAGCAGAATGTATAACAATTCAAAGGTCACTGATCTGATCAAGCCAGGAAACAAAGCCACATTCTCACATACTAAAGGATGTATTCTAGTAGAAACTACCAATGGTACTCTTAGAAGAAGAAAACAATAGATATATTATGATCATGATAGCTTACATGTGCTGCCTTCTAACATTGTCTAAAAGCTTTAAAAAGAAAAAAACACAATAAAATGTATGAATGATATGCGAAGGGTCAAGCTATTTTAATCCTCAGTAAACATATAACAAATATATACATTTATTACATTGAAGTAAGTTATTTATCCCAATCTATCCTACAGATCTAGGTTCATGCAACTATGAAATCTGTCAGTGAAAATATCAAAACTGTGTTCACAAGTAAACAAAATAATTGAGAGTATAAATATGTAAACTGTTGTCAAGTTTTAAACCAAAACTCTTAACTGACCTTGAAAAATGTTCACTAGGTAACACAGATTAACTCAACATTGGAATACAAGTCAACAAATATCATCCTTTAACACTTTGTAAAACAAATCACAATGATTAGAAAATCTAACATGTGACTATACCTACTTAAAAACAATATTCACTTGTGAGTTTATTTAAAAAAAACATTTTAATACAAACTTAATCTAATGGGACATCCCATTTCTGATCTGAATTACCTTACCTAAAATGGAACTGCCCCATGGAATAAACCATTCCTAGACAAATCTATTTTAACATCAGGGACATACCATTTCTGGCCTGCTATACCTTGCTTAAAATGAAATGAACTGTTCTAGAATAAACCATTCTCAGCCAGGTCTTTTACAATATAAAATGGATTTTTTTTCTAAAAAAACATTCTCTTCAGAATTTTACCCGTTGTAAATTGGACTTTCTAGCTTTAATGAGATTATAAAAATGTTTTTTTTATAAAAGTTAAACTACTTTTCTAAAGTCTATCAAAACTATATATCCACAAAGGAAACTATCATAGACTTATTCAGTATCAATTTGTGCTAGATTCAGGTAAATTTTCAGATGAAACTTCACACAGAAAATCAATATAATCTTTTTTACTTTAAACAGTAAAGAAAACCAGAGCTTCTTAAAACCTATCAGAAATTTTACTGGGAGAGTCTTGAATCTTTGTCACAAAGAGACTAAATCCAAACTATGAAATATAGTAAGTAAGCTACATAAAAAAAGGATATCCCATTGTTCAAATCAGAAAAAGTATACACACTTCATACACATTTTAACAACAAAATGAGAAGTAGCATAATATTGAACCTACTTTAATAAGTTTTTTCCCAAATAATCTATGCAGGTATCATAGCTACAGGCATGTCAATAATAGCCGAAAAACCATGGAAATAATTTACACTTTGAGAAGTGCCCTTTTTAATAGTAAGACAGTATATCATTACAATGGGCAAAGGCTTGGACAAAATAAGAGGAAAAGGATATTTTCTTGTTCCACTTCTTGGCCACTTGGTAATGTGAATTTCTCTGTCTGTGTAATGTTGGTCATCAGTTCCTCTTCAGCAAGTTTTCTGGTAAAAAAAAAGATGAAAACATAATCTAAAGCCACAAAATCAATTCTAACAAAAGGAATTTACTATGACATTCAGAACAAGAAATTATTGTAACAGGATGCTGTTACGAAGTCTCCCAAACGAAGCTCCCATAATTCGTAATTCCCAGGGTCGCCTGACATTGGGCAAAGTCCAGTGAAAATTGGTTTGGTCCAGTAAAGTTATATGCATTAGTGATGCCTTGGGACTAACCCTGTATATCATTCAAATCATCTTGGCATGACAAACCAGAATATATATGGTTTAGGGGTGGGGATCTCGACCATTTACAAGATATTAGAACTTTCTCAAATGGTAGGGGGTCGGGATGACCCCTGGGGACTAACCTTGTATATCATTCAAACCATCGTAGCATGACAAACCAGAATATATATGGTTTAGGGGTGGGGATCTTGACCACTTACAAGATATTAGAACTTTCTTAAATGGCATGGGGTGGGGGTGACCCCTGGGGACTAACCCTGTATTACATTTGATGTGCTTTATCATGACAAACCAGAATATATATGGTTTAGGGGTGGGGATCTCCACCATTTACAAGATATTAGAACTTTCTCAAATGGCAGGGGGTCAGGATGACCCCTGGGGCCAAACCATGTATATCATTCAAACCATCTTAGCATGACAAACCAGAATATATATGGTTTAGGGGTGGGGATCTCGACCATTGACAAGATATTAGAACTTTCTCAAATGGCAGGGGGTCGGGATGACCCCTGGGGACTAACCCTGTATATCATTAAAACCATCTTATCATGACAAACCAGAATATATATGGTTTAGAGGTGGGGATCTCGACCATTTACAAGATATTAGAACTTTCTCAAATGGCAGGGGGTAGGGATGACCCCTGGGGACTAACCCTGTATATCATTCAAACCATCTTAGCATGACAAACCAAAATATATATGGTTTAGGGGTGGGGATCTTGACCACTTACAAGGTATTAGAACTTTCTTAAATAGCAGGGGGTGGGGGTGACCCCTGGGGACTAACCCTGTATTTCATTTGATGTGCTTTATCATGACAAACCAAAATATATATGGTTTAGGGGTGGGGATCTCAACCATTTACAAGATATTAGAACTTTCTCAAATGGCAGGGAGTCGGGATGACCCCTGGGGACTAACCCTGTATATCATTCAAACCATCTTAGCATGACAAACCAAAATATATATGGTTTAGGGGTGGGGATCTTGACCACTTACAAGGTATTAGAACTTTCTTAAATAGCAGGGGGTGGGGGTGACCCCTGGGGACTAACCCTGTATTTCATTTAATGGGCTTTATCATTTAGAACATTTTCAATTAAAAAGATTGTGTCTATCACAAACGGTTTTCAATTTATAATCATTTGAAAATTTTTTAAAATAAAATCCCATAGGGTTCTATAGTAAAACCCTCTTTTCTTTTTGCCCCTCAAAGTACCCCTTTATAAACCCCATTGCACAAACAAAACCCTGATTGCACCACTAGACATGTTAGTCTAACATATTGCGAAACCCTAAGTTAATCTGACAAGAGGTTTTGGAGAACGGGTGCGGACAAGTTCAAATTTAAAAGCGGCGGAAGAATGTTAGTCTAACATATTGCGAAACCCTAAGTTAATCTGACAAGAGGTTTTGGAGAACGGGTGCGGACAAGTTCAAATTTAAAAGCGGCGGAAGAAGAAGAAGAATAATAATAATAATAAGAACTGAGCAAAAACAATAAGTCTTCCCAAACTTCGTTTGGGAGACTTAATAAAAGAATAACAAGAAGTCTCACAGAAAATAATTAAGTCACCTATTAAATCTTGACTTTAGAAATGTGAGACTCTCTCGTATAGCAAAATGTAAAAACATATGTGATTTATAAATTGACAAAAATCTTTTTTTGCTATGGACTACTCACTCGTACATCTTGCTGCAATGGCTACTGGGACTATTTACATAATTGTCTTCCACTACATACTAGTAAATTTTTAATTTATCAGTAAACTTTCTGTTTACAGTATAATAGATTGGTATGTTTGTTAAATGGTCTGCAGAAGTATTTTGAATCTACATCTGGTTCTTACCATATAGAAACATGAATGGGAAGTGTTTACAATAGTTTACACTGGCCCTTTTAGCCCAATAAAACTTCAATGGTGTTTTATGTATAGCTAATAGAACTTATTGCTTTCAAAGTATAGTACTTGAGATTTCTTCGTGATTACGTTGAAGATGACTGGAAGCGAGGTGAAAGGACTAGAGCAATGTGGAACAGCTAAAATCCATAGAGGAAGCAAGTATAATTGATGTATTGTAAAATTGTCAAGGGTTATCACTTACTTGTCTCTTGCCTGCTTTTTCGCTAACTTTTTGGCTTTCTTCTCAACAGGCAACATCTACAAAGAAAATGAAATGATTTGTCTACTGTTATGAGTTTGTTGACAAAACCTACTGAAGTTACCTAACTGAATAATCTGAATAATACAACAAGAAATTGACTAACCACTAGAAAATGTGTTTAATCCTTAAAACTCTAAGCATCAATTAACCATGAATATGATCAAGAAATGGAATTCATTAACATGTTTTTTTTTCTACCACTGTTTTTTATTACACATTTTTACTGATGTGTGTAAAAGACAAAACACTCACATCTTCATCATCCTCATCTGAATTCTCATTATCTTCATCACTTTCATCATCTGATGATCCATCATCACTAAAATCATCTGGAATATCATCTTCACTGTCATCATTGTCTGACTGAAAAGCAAGTTTATAGCATATATATAGTTCTTCAGATATTACTATTATTGATAGATGTTAAACAAGGAGTACACAACTACATGCTGTGTGGTGTTCCTAGAACAAGGAAACTTTCTCATAATATTATTACTTTACAGAATAATGTAAGACCTATATAATTTATCTCTACATAGCACCTTCCATATCATATATCATAAGGCATGAAAACAATGCCTTTTCTTTCAGGATATATTTATACATACAAAAGTCTAAAGAAAACAACTATCCTGCAAACTTTTATAGGTATCTGATCGTCAAATTGACCATAGTGCACAAACATGAAGAATTATACACGTGCACCGATACTGATAAAAAGATAGTCGATAATGAATAACATGTTATCATGGTATTGAATGAAAGGTTTGAAATTTGTTCTATTTTTCATGTATCACCTACATCAGCCATTCCAGATTTAGCTGGTTTTAACCAGTCCTTATTGTGATCTGTGTAACCAGTTACTTCCCCTGAATCAGATACATCATTTTCTGAGTCATCTTCTTCCATGTCACTTTCATCTGAAATGAAAAAGAATTTTCTTTAATCATGGTGATCCTAGATATTTAATACAAGTAATTTTTCTATGTATTAACATCAGAACATTTTAGCAACAGAATGAAAACTTTTTTCATTATCAATGAGAACAAAACTGTTTCTATATACATGTATAAGGATGGTTACTGGGTATTCAAATATTCTCTAAACGTACCATGTCAAAAAAATTATTTTGATTCAGAACCATGGTAGTATTATTTCTCGACAGTTTAGTATATACAATAGATTTAAACAACTATTGGGATCGATTTTTTAATGCTCATTTGTTTGTTAATTTATTTCTTAAAACTGCAAGCCTGTTAAATCCTTATTTTTATAGGTCATCAACTAAAACTATTAAAGTGGACCAAACATCATCTCCCCAAAGCGATGATTCCTCAATTACAGAATTTTCAGTGATTCTTGGTTGGTTTTTGCCTTAAATTTCTATTTCTAGTAATTTTGGCCATCTAAGGTCTGTGAGAACTTAGGTCATATTGCTGAAAAATCACCTTTCACATGAATAGAAAATAATTAGAAAAAATAAAATTATAGCAGACAGAAGAGCAATGTTAGCCCCTTTTAACCTTCTGCCAAGTTTTGGTGGAAGTAGATATAATTATCATGATTCATCAGAATTAATGTTACCTTCTGATTCATCAGAATTTTCCTCCTCTTCTTCTATCTCCTCTTTCTTTCTTTTGACTCCTTGGACATTTTTAGGCTTTCCCTTTATATTCTTTGATACATTCTGATCTTTCATCTTTAAATTATTTTGACCTTTGTCCTTAACTTTGGCAGTCTGCTTAGCTTTCTGTTCTTCTTTCTTCTGTCTTAATTTTTCTTTTTTGTCATCTTGTTTTTTAATTCTATTCTTTAATCTTTTCTTTTGTCTGCTGCTAAGCTTCTTTTCTTCTTTGTCATCATCTACAACATTATCACAGTAATAAATATTGAATGCAATCCAAAAACATGTTTTTATTTGAAGATTCTATTAAAGGACTGGATAAGGAAACGCTCAACAAATATATATGAATACAAGAAAATTTGGGGTACGTGTCAGTCAGAAACCCAAAAATGAAACGCTCGTCTGGCGTACAAAATTTTAATCCTGGTATCTATGATGAAATTATTTATGGAAAAAAGGAAAAGTGGGGTATAGTCTAATGAAATGGCACAAGGTTCAACATCATCTGTTTACTGATAGTCTGAAGTCCATGGAAAGTATAACAAATACGGTAAATATCACCATTAGACAATCATTCCATGAAAACAATTGTTGATCCATTTCCTTGATTTGATCTGTATAATAAAGGGAACATTTGTGATATCCAGTTATGGCAGAAAAATAATGAGTTAATAATATATATATATAAAATTGAGAATAAAATGCTTCGCTGGGCGCAGCTTGATACGACCGCAGAGGTCGAACCCTGAATAGTTGGGGCAAGTATGGACACAACATTCAAGCTTGATACAGCTCTGAATTTGGATTGTGATTAAATATTTGACACAGCATAGGTTTCTGACACAGAAAGAATGTGGTCTAAGAACTTCAATTTTTTTAATTTACCTATTATGGTCCAATGTCCAAAATCAAAATACATGGTTAGATTCAGCATATCAAAGAACCCCATATATTCAATTTTTGTTGAAATCAAACAAAGTTTAATTTTGGGCCCCAACTTGGACAAACTTGAAAAATGGTCCCATAATCAAAAATCTAAACACATGTTTAGATTCAGCATATCAAAGTACCCCAAGAATTCAATTTTTGTTAAAATCAAACTAAGTTTTATTTTGGACCCTTTGGACCTTAATGTAGACCAATTTAAAAAACGGGACCCAAAATTAAAAATCTAAAAACACGGTTAGATTTGGCATATCAAAGAACCCCAATAATTCAATTTTTGATGAAATCAAACAAAGTTTAATTTTGGACCCTTTTGACCTCAATATGAACCAATTTGATAGCAGGCCCACAAAATAAAAAATCTAAATACATGGTAAGATTCAGCATATCAAAGAACCCCATATATTCAATTTTTGTTGAAATCAAACAAAGTTTAATTTTGGACCCCAATTTGGACCAACTTGAAAACTGGGCCAAAAATCTAAAATCTAAATACATGTTTAGATTAAGCATATCAAAGAACCCAAGATATTCAATTTTTGTTGAAATCAAACAAAGTTTAATTTTGGACCCCAACTTGGACCAACTTGAAAACTGGTCCCATAATCAAAAATCTAAACACATGTTTAGATTCAGCATATCAAAGAACCCCAAAAATTCAATTTTTGTTAAAATCAAACTAAGTTTAATTTTGGACCCTTTGGACCTTAATGTAGACCAATTTAAAAAACGGGACCCAAAATTAAAAATCTAAATACACCAAGGTTGGCAAAAAAGCGGTCAATACTAGTATTGACCATGCCGGCGGTAAATACTGGTAAATACCGGGAAATACTGGCAAATACTGGTCAATACTGGCAAATACTGGTCAATTGAAATTTTGATAGGACTTTACTATAAAACTAGTCCCTACCTCAGGTCAATTACTTGGTAAATGGATAGATATAGTCACAAGGCAGAAAGTCACTTATTTACTACATTGTAATAAGACAAAAAGTCACAATTAATTAGTTCATGAACATTGTTTAATGAAGATTTATCAAATATTAATTTAATCATACAGCAGATATAGTCATTAACACCATGAAGTCAGTCACTTAAGAGAGACTATATAACATCTGATTTTCTTAACAGTTATTTTGAAAGATGCAATTAAAATTTTTTTTTAAATTGTTTTATATATATATATGTTATATATTTATTAAAAAGAACATTTCCTGCATTTAGAACATTTTTATCATGCTGTTGAATAGTCAGGAATTAATTCATTGTTTAAAACAATCTTTAGAAATCACTTTTATGACTTTTTTCCTGTTATGTCATCATTTATTAGGGGACAGTTGTTATAGTAATTAAACTTTTGACACCTGTTAGCCATATAATAGGTAATGTTCTGATAATCTATATTGCTAGTCACTTGTAATTCTATTTACCTGTAAAATTCAAACCTTTTCAAGAAAAAAATATCTTGATTTATACATGTTAGAATAACTGATATAGCTGCTCAATTTTATATGTATACCAAAAGTATGCAATATCAATACCCCTAAGAACTAAATTAGTCATTTTTAATGTTTTAATAATTAATAACATACCAATATCATTCATTTTTATAAATTGAATCATGCCAAAGGAATAAAGTTTTCCCTCATCAACCATTTTTTTACTAGAATTGATAGATAAGTCAGTCAAAAGAAGCATGAAAATTTCAATTGACCAGTATTTGCCAGTATTGACCACTTAGGGAGTATTGTCCGGGGCGGTAAATACCGGTAAATACCACTGGTAAATACCGGGGGTGGTAAATACCGCCCAACCTTGAAATACACGGTTAGATTTGGCATATCAAAGAACCCCAATAATTCAATTTTTGATGAAATCAAATAAAGTTTAATTTTGGACCCTTTTGACCTCAATATGAACCAATTTGATAGCGGGTCCACAAATAAAAAATCTAAATACATGATTAGATTCAGCATATCAAAGAACCCCAAGAATTCAATTTTTGATGAAATCAAACAAAGTTTAATTTTGGACCCTTTTGACCTCAATGTGGACAAAGTTGATAACGGGGCCCAAAAATCAAAAATCTAAATACATGGTTAGATTCAGCATATCAAAGAACCCCATATATTCAATTTTTGTTGAAATCAAACAAAGTTTAATTTTGGACCCCGATTTGGACCAACTTGAAAACTGGGCCCATAATCAAAAATCTAAATACATGTTTAGATTCAGCATATCAAAGTACCCTAAAAATTCAATTTTTGTTAAAATCAAACAAAGTTTAATTTTGGACCCCAATTTGGACCAACTTGAAAACTGGGCCAAAAATCTAAAATCTAAATACATGTTTAGATTCAGCATATCAAAGAACCCCATATATTCAATTTTTGTTGAAATCAAACAAAGTTTAATTTTGGACCCCAACTTGGACCAACTTGAAAACTGGGCCCATAATCAAAAATCTAAACACATGTTTAGATTCAGCATATCAAAGAACCCCAAGAATTCAATTTTTGTTAAAATCAAACTAAGTTTAATTTTGGACCCTTTTGACCTTAATGTAGACCAATTTGAAAACGGAACCAAAAATTAAGAATCTAAATACACGGTTAGATTCGGCATATCAAAGAACCCCAATAATTCAATTTTTGATGAAATCAAACAAAGTTAAATTTTGGACCCTTTGGACCTCAATGTGGACCAATTTAAAAACGGGACCCAAAATCCAAAAACTTAATACACGGTTAGATTCAGCATATTAAAGAACCCCAAGAATTCAAGAATAAAACCCCATTGAAATTGATCAAGAAATAAGCAATTTATACGAAGTATCTTCTTTTGCACAATACTGTGCAATTGAATATTTCTTGCTATTGTGCAATACTGTACAATTTACAATTTCTTGCTATTGCGCAATATTGTGCTATTGGATATTTCTTGCTATTGTGCAATACTGTGCAATTGAAGATTTCTTGCTATTGCGCAATACTGTGCAATTGAAGATTTCTTGCAATTGTGCAATACTGTGCAATTGAAAATTTCTTGCTATTGCACAATACTTATTATATAATAATTTACACATCCTGTTTGGTGTGTATCTCCTACCATATCATTATTATTTGCTTTTAAATATTAATCAGAAATAACCAACTTAAAATGGAAAATTTTAAAAGAAAAAAAAAAGGAAAAAAAGAAAAAAAAAGAAAAAAAAAAATCCCCCCCCCCCCCCCCAATTTTTTGAACCCCCTTATGATTCATCACCCCCAAACTCAATCCCAGCCTTCCCTTTGTGGTTTGGTACCTTGCAGTACAATTTCAGAGAGATCCATACACTTGAACACAAGTTATTGTCTGGAAACTAGAAAAATGCTTATTTTTGGCCCCTTTTTGGCCCCCAATTCCTAAACGTTTCGGGCAATTACCCCCAAACTCAATTCCAGCTTTCCCTTTGTGATATGGAACCTTGTAGTACAATTTCAGAAATATCCAAACACTTACACACAAGTTATTGTCATGAAACTAGAAAAATGCTTGTTTTTTGCCCCTTTTTTGGCCCCTAATTCCTAAACTTTTGAGGCAATTACCCCCAAAATCAATTACAGCCTTCCCTTTGTGATATGGAACCTTGTGGTACAATGTCAGAGAGATCCATACACTTACACACAAGTTATTGTCTGGAAGTTACAAAAATGCTTATTTTTGGCCCCTTTTTGGCCCCTAATTCCTTAACTGTTGGTACCATAACCCCCAAAATCAATCCCCACCTTCCTTTCGTGGTATTGAACCTTATGGTAAAATTTCATGGAGATCCATATACTTAAACTAAAGTTAGAGTGCGAAAACCAATGTGTCTTCGGACGACGCCGGACGACGCCAGACGACGACGACGACAACGACGACGACGACGACGACGCCAACGTCATACCAATATACGACCAAAAAATTTTCAATTTTTGCGGTCGTATAAAAAGTATCTGCAGGAACAAGAACTAGAGGCTCTAAAGAGCCTGTGTCGCTCACCTTGGTCTATGTGCATATTAAACAAAGGACACAGATGGATTCATGACAAAATTGTGTTTTGGTGATGGTGATGTGTTTGTATATCTTGCTTTACTGAACATTCTTGCTCCTTACTATTATCTCTATCTATAATGAACTTGGCCCAGTAGTTACAGTGGAAAATATTACAAAAATTTATGAAAATTGTAAAAAATTGACTATAAAGGGCAATAACTCCTTAAGGGGTCAATTGACAATTTTGGTCATGTTGACTTATTTGTAGATCTAACTTTGCTGAACATTATTGCTGTTTACAGTTTATCTCTATCTATAATAATATTCAAGATAATAACCAAAAGCTGCAAAAATTTCTTAAAATTACAAATTCAGGGGCAGCAACCCAACAACAGGTTGCCTGATTGGTCTGAAAATTTCAGGGCAGGTACATCTTGACCTAATGAACAATTTTAACCTCATCAGATTTGCTCTAAATGCTTTGGTTTCAGAGATATGAGCCAAAAACTGCATTTTACCCTATGTACTATTTTTTAGCCATGTCGGCCATCTTGGTTCGCGGGCGGGGTCATCGGACACATTTTTAAAACTAGATACACTTATGATGATTGTGGCCAAGTTTGGTTAAATTTGTCTTAGTAGTTTCAGAGAAGAAGATTTTTGACAAAGATTACAAAAATTTACGAAAAATGGTTAAAAATTGACTATAAAGGGCAATAACTCCTTAAGGGGTCAACTGACCATTTTGGTCAAGTTGACTTATTTGTAGATCTTTCTTTGCTGAACATTATTGCTGTTTACAGTTTATCTCTATCTATAATAATATTCAAGATAATAACCAAAAACGGCAAAATTTCCTTAAAATTACCAATTCAGGGGCAGCAACCCAACAACAGGTTGCCTGATTGGTCTGAAAATTTCAGGGCAGGTAGATCTTGACCTAATGAACAATTTTAACCTCATCAGATTTGCTCTAAATGCTTTGGTTTCAGACATATGAGCCAAAAACTGCATTTTACCCTATGTACTATTTTTAGCCATGTCGGCCATCTTGGTTTGCGCGCGGGGTCATCGGACATATTTTTTAAACTAGATACCCTTATGATGATTGTGGCCAAGTTTGGTTAAATTTGTCTTAGTAGTTTCAGAGGAGAAGATTTTTGTAAAAGATTAAAAAAATTTACGAAAAATGGTTAAAAATTGACTATAAAGGGCAATAACTCCTTAAGGGGTCAACTGACCATTTTGGTCAAGTTGACTTATTTGTAGAATTTTCTTTGCTGAACATTATTGCTGTTTACAGTTTATCTCTATCTATAATAATATTCAAGATAATAACCAAAAACAGCAAAATTTCCTTAAAATTACCAATTCAGGGGCAGCAACCCAACAACAGGTTGTCCGATTCATCTGAAAATTTCAGAGCAGATAGATCTTGACCTGATAAACAATTTTAACCCATGTCAGATTTGCTCTAAATGCTTTGGTTACAGAGATATAAGCCAAAATCTAAATTTTACCCCTATGTTCTATTTTTAGCCATGGCGGCCATCTTGGTTGGTTGGCCGGGTCACCGGACACATTTTTTAAACTAAATACCCCAATGATGATTGTGGCCAAGTTTGGTTTAATTTGGCCAAGTAGTTTCAGAGGAGAAGATTTTTGTAAAAGATTACAAAAATTTACGAAAAATGGTTAAAAATTGACTATAAAGGGCAATAACTCCTTAAGGGGTCAACTGACCATTTTGGTCAAGTTGACTTATTTGTAGATCTTTCTTTGCTGAACATTATTGCTGTTTACAGTTTATCTCTATCTATAACTAGAGGCTCTAAAGAGCCTGTGTCGCTCACCTTGGTCTATGTGCATATTAAACAAAGGACACAGATGGATTCATGACAAAATTGTGTTTTGGTGATGGTGATGTGTTTGTAGATCTTACTTTACTGAACATTCTTGCTCCTTACTATTATCTCTATCTATAATGAACTTGGCCCGGTAGTTACAGTGGAAAATACTTTGTAAAAATTTACAAAAATTTACAAAATTTATGAAAATTGTAAAAAATTGACTATAAAGGGCAATAACTCCTTAAGGGGTCAATTGACAATTTTGGTCATGTTGCCTTATTTGTAGATCTAACTTTGCTGTACATTATTGCTGTTAACAGTTTATCTCTATCTATAACAGTATTCAAGATAATAACCAAAAGCTGCAAAATTTTCTTAAAATTACCAATTCAGGGGCAGCAACCCAACAACGGGTTGCCTGATTGGTCTGAAAATTTCAGGGCAGATAGATCTTGACCTGATGAACAATTTTATCCTCATCAGATTCGCTCTAAATGCTTTGGTTTCAGAGATATGAGCCAAAAACTGCATTTTACCCTATGTACTATTTTTTAAGCCATGTCGGCCATCTTGGTTCGCGGGCGGGGTCATCGGACACATTTTTTAAACTAGATACCCTAATGATGATTGTGGACAAGTTTGGTTAAATTTGTCTTAGTAGTTTCAGAGGAGAAGATTTTTGTAAAAAATTACAAAAAATTACGAAAAATGGTTAAAAATTGACTATAAAGGGCAATAACTCCTTAAGGGGTCAACTGACCATTTTGGTCAAGTTGACTTATTTGTAGATCTTACTTTGCTGAACATTATTGCTGTTTACAGTTTATCTCTATCTATAATAATGTTCAAGATAATAACCAAAAACTGCAAAATTTCCTTAAAATTACCAATTCAGGGGCAGCAACCCAACAACGGGTTGCCTGATTGGTCTGAAAATTTCAGGGCAGATAGATCTTGACCTAATGAACAATTTTATCCTCATCAGATTTGCTCTTAATGCTTTGGTTTCAGAGATATGAGCCAAAAACTGCATTTTACCTATGTACTATTTTTTAGCCATGTCGGCCATCTTGGTTCGCGGGCTGGGTCATCGGACACATTTTTTAAACTAGATACCCTAATAATGATTGTGGACAAGTTTGGTTAAATTTGTCTTATTAGTTTCAGAGGAGAAGATTTTTGTAAAAGATTACAAAAATTTACGAAAAATAGTTAAAAATTGACTATAAAGGGCAATAACTCCTTAAGGGGTCAAATGACCATTTTGGTCAAGTTGACTTATTTGTAGATCTTACTTTGCTGAACATTATTGCTGTTTACAGTTTATCTCTATCTATAATAATGTTCAAGATAATAACCAAAAACTGCAAAATTTCCTTAAAATTACCAATTCAGGGGCAGCAACCCAACAACGGGTTGCCTGATTGGTCTGAAAATTTCAGGGCAGATAGATCTTGACCTGATAAACAATTTTACCCAATGTCAGATTTGCTCTAAATGCTTTGGTTTCAGAGATATAAGCCAAAATCTACATTTTACCCCTATGTTCTATTTTTAGCCATGGTGGCCATCTTGGTTGGTTGGCCGGGTCACCGGACACATTTTTTAAACTAGATACCCCAATGATGATTGTGGCCAAGTTTGGTCAAATTTGGCCCAGTAGTTTCAGGGGAGAAGATTTTTGTAAAAGTTTACGGACGACGGACGACGGACGCAGGACGACGGACGCCAAGTGATGAGAAAAGCTCACTTGACCTTTCAGGTCAGGTGAGCTAAAAAAGATGCCCATCAAAATCCAAATAAGATTTTTTTCTTTCTGAAACACAAAATGCAGATGACAAGGCAAACATCAACCAACACTTACAAATACAGCTTCTTTCCTCGTACCACCAAAGACAAGAACAGTTTATGAACACAACTGTCAAATATAGATGAGGTGGAGACATTCAAGAACAGCCTGACATCTTATTTAATGGAGTAGTCACGCAAGCAAGAAGAGCATAATTTTAATCTGCACATGTAAATGTTTTTAATGAACACCGTATTGAATGACTTATTTAGTACTTATGTCATGGTTCTTAATAGACCCTTTGCATTTGAACAATGTATATGTTAGGCCTTTAAAACTTTTCCAATTGCACAGGTTTGTCTAATACTCAGAGACTTTTTTGAGATGTAGACAGCCAATATTGTAAAATTGTTATGATGAACTTTAACCCTTAAAGGGCCTTTGACAGCGATGTTTTTAGAATGAACTTTGTGTCCTACCTGAAATTTATCTTTAACATCATGAACATTGTGCAAAGGAATTCAGAAAACCTCTAGATCTTAAAACTGCATTTTCTGGCTTCATATTTGTCATTACAACATTATACCAGGGTGGGAAAACCCAGGTGGGAATGCCCAGGCTGAGCAATACTCCCAGAAATGGGTAATACTGGGCAATATGATTTGTTCAGTTTATTTTTACACAAAATAGTAAACACATATTGTAGTTTCATAATTTTATTGCTAAATATATACTATATATTTAGCAATAATATTATGAAACTACAATATGTGTTTTTTATGCATTTTATACAGATAAACATTGAAAGTCAGTTTCAGAGATTAAATATTCTATTTCTTCCTTTTTTATAATAATTCTATATACATGATATAAGCAGCAAACAATTAAGCTTCGCACATTTTTGGATACCTTACTGAATCCAAGCTTTAAGTTAATAAATCCAAAGTTTGAAAAAATTCGTTTTTGTGTATGGTATTAGTGAATTGAAAATTTAATAACTGTAAATTCATATTGCTAAATAAACACGCAAAGGGGACATGTCACCCACACTTTTACTTTTAAGAGATGAAAATGTTAGATATTGTAATATAAACAAATCTGTAATTACATATAAATTAGTGATGTACATGTACATTTACATGTAGCACACTTTTTAGCAATGAACAATAATTGTTACATTTATAGTGATTTTCCTTACAAGTATATGTATTTAGTATAATTGAAGAAGAGACAATTATCCACCAAGTTCCAAATGAGGTGGATGTCAGCAACTAAAGGTCACTGTACAGCCTTCAGCAATGAGAAAAAACATTTATTTCTTGAGTTTCTGGACCAATACTTTCTCAAATTTATACACTTTATAATAAGTCTCAAACAAGAGAACTTATAAATTCAAATAGCATGTCTTATAATATCTTTTATATGTTGTATTTGTTATTGATCACTGATCAATCATCTTACAGTTTCAGACAAGTATTTCTTATTACCCATTTAAACACTGGGCTGGGTAATACTCATAAGGGTTTTTCCAACCGTGCACTATACCTTTATTAGTCCGAGATTGCTCTGACATCCAACGGCTGTTTTGCCAGACAAGCTGGGCTTGTCCCATATCCAAAAGTGGATATTTACCCGTCCAAAATTGATGCGACGCCTTGATGCTTCTGGAGCCGACTGAAGCCGTGATGGCCTTGGATCCATAAAAACGGGCCTCAATTTGTTCATTTTTCATTTGTATCTCTTCATTTCTGTAAGTTTCATCTACATTTGTACCTGCCACCCTTTATTTTCTCATATTAGGACAGTTTTCACTGTGACTCATCGATTCCGGCATTTTAACTTTCATTTTCAAATGGACGTCAAGTTACGAGAGACTTCAAGGCCTCGAGACTTAAGTATGGAAATTTTTAAGCTAATTTCGGCCTTGAACCTTCCTAGCCAAACATGATAACAATTGGAACACACTCGTTGGTCACATGATAATCTTTCAAAGTAAACATTTAAATGCCGGAATCGATGGGTCACTGTGAAACCTATCCAAATATGAGAAAATAAATAGTAGCAGGTAGATGAAGAGATAAATGAAAAATGAACAAATTGAGGCCCGATTTATATGGATCCAAGGCCGTCAGTCTGCTCCAGAAGCAACAAAGAGGCGCATCCATTTTGGACAGGCAAATACAGTGAAATATCCACTTTTTGATATGGGACGAGCTTGGACATCCCATGGCCCCAGCTTGTCTGGCAACACAGCTGGACTTTAAAAGCAGTCAAAGGGTTAGTCAAAAGTATGGTGACAATATATTGATATAAATCCCTATTCTAAAAATTTGAGCATTTATACACAAAATCGATACTTTCTCAGACTTAAAACATGCCATTTTATATAGGATAGCGACCGCAATTGACAGTAAAACCTCGTCTGACCCACTGAACAAGCCCCTGTGCCTGAGGTTAAAGTTAACCTTTTTAAAACATCTCCTTTTAAAATTTAAGTCCTATTTTGTGTATGTACATACCGTCTTCTTTCAGTTCCTTCGGCATTTGCGGAGGTTTTTGCTTCTTTGCCTTTCTACCAGGACCTTTCTTTGGCCCATCTCCCGTCAAATCTCTCTTTCTACCCATGATTTATTGCTGAAATTATGAAAAATATTTGTTTCCCCACGTGTTGTGTGTTTTCAATATTTTTCACTTCCGGTTCAAAAATATATAAAGTGAAACGATGTCGGGTATTTATTCTGCGGATATTCAGAATTATTACTTATAGGTTTTTTTTATGGTTATAAATACTGAGTTATAGTCTCAGTTTTTTTCGAAGTTGGACAGATAATGTAACTTTAAAGAACAAAAAAAAGAAACGGTTAAAATTTAAGATACTGCAGATAAATATTGAATGACAAATCATGGCAAATCACAATCTAATCATCCTATTAGATCTATTTGGATGTAAAATCAGCCAAATATTGGATAGTTACCAATGTGAGATTACTATAACACAAAAGTTGCCAATCTCTGTATTATTAATTTCCGTACCAAGGCTTACAATGTCAATTTTGTCGTCAACTGTTCCTTTAAATTTTTTGTGACACACTGACTGAAATTGACCAATAACCTCCGATTGCATTCACTAAAGAAATAGAAAAGTTATCTTGTCAAAATTGGTAGGAAACGACTCCATACCAAATTATAAAACACAGACGACTTAAAACAACAATAGAAGAACGAATTTTGAATAATGAAATTTGCCAGTGACTTCAAAATTTCACATCTTAAAGTTTTCTTCGAATCAGTGGAAATCACTAGGTGACGAATATATAAAACAGGAAACTTTGTCAAAACTACTGAAAGACACCAGTAAATCACGCCAACACAAAGACAACTTGACGAGAATGGTCTAGGAAAAAAGGATGGATCAAATAATTAAGTCTTCAGAGAATGACAATTAACTACTGCACATACCTGTTCAAATCCAACGGTATCATTCCAAGAAAGAAAACATTAATATCATGATTTTTTTTATTACAAACAGGATACATTTGAGAGTTGAAAATATCATTTTGATAAACTTACATGAATATCCACTCACAAAAATTCACAAAGCCGAAATAATTGGACAAATAAAAAGGAACAGAAATTATGAAATAGAACCAACAACCAGAAAGGAAGTTAAAAGGGCCGCACAAAACTGAAATATGGAAAGAGCCCAGCAGCTGCAATGGAATTTTATTTGAGCATTTTAAAAACATGCCAGCCGAAATACTTTTTAACAAACCCTGTTTCATGATGGAAAACATGGAATCACCTGCTTGGATTCTATTGAGAAACATGTACACAAATGTAACAGTTTAAGTAAAATTGAATAATGCTTTATGCGATCAGTTTATCATGACAGGAACAGTGGTTAAAACAAGGTGCGTAACTATCAACCGTATTAAACAAGAGATATTACAATGACACTATAAAAAGCCCTCGAACGAGCACTGGGATACTAGAGAGGACATAGAATAGACAACATCGACGTACAGTAGTGGTACCAATCTACGCAGATGACATAACTTTGCTTGCCTCGAACGAGCACTGAGATACTAGAGAGGACCTAGAATAGACAACATCAACGTACAGTAGTGGTACCAATCTACGCAGATGACATAACTTTGCTTGCCTCGAACGAGCACTGAGATACTTGAGAGGACCTAGAATAGACAACATCGACGTACAGTAGTGGTACCAATCTACGCAGATGACATAACTTTGCTTGCCTCGAACGAGCACTGAGATACTTGAGAGGACCTAGAATAGACAACATCAACGTACAGTAGTGGTACCAATCTACGCAGATGACATAACTTTGCTTGCCTCGAACGAGCACTGAGATACTAGAGAGGACCTAGAATAGACAACATCAACGTACAGTAGTGGTACCAATCTACGCAGATGACATAACTTTGCTTGCCTCGAACGAGCACTGAGATACTTGAGAGGACCTAGAATAGACAACATCAACGTACAGTAGTGGTACCAATCTACGCAGATGACATAACTTTGCTTGCCTCGAAAGAGCACTGAGATACTAGAGAGGACCTAGAATAGACAACATCAACGTACAGTAGTGGTACCAATCTACGCAGATGACATAACTTTGCTTGCCTCGAACGAGCACTGAGATACTTGAGAGGACCTAGAATAGACAACATCAACGTACAGTAGTGGTACCAATCTACGCAGATGACATAACTTTGCTTGCCTCGAACGAGCACTGAGATACTAGAGAGGACCTAGAATAGACAACATCAACATACAGTAGTGGTACCAATCTACGCAGATGACATAACTTTGCTTGCCTCGATCGAGCACTGAGATACTAGAGAGGACATAGAATAGACAACATCAACGTACAGTAGTGGTACCAATCTAAGCAGATGACATAAATTTGCTTGTGTCGAACGAGCACTGATATACTAGAGAGGACCTAGAATAGACAACATCAACATACAGTAGTGGTACCAATCTACGCAGATGACATAACTTTGCTTGCCTCGAACGAGAACTGAGGTACTAGAGAGGACCTAGAATAGACAACATCAACGTACAGTAGTGGTACCTATCTACGCAGATGACATAACTTAGCTTGCCAGTGAGTCGTAAGTACGAAGTACAATCATTGCTATATATATAGTATGACAATACGAGGAAACTAAGACCTAGTGATAATGAACCCAAATTTAAATCCGATTTAGTGCCATTAAAAAGAAAATGTGAGAACTTCTCAGTGAAACTGGTAGATGATAAAAATGGAGCCAAAAAACTGAAACATTTCATTCAGGGATCATTACAACTATGCATATGGACAAACATCATATAATAGACTCATAAAAGCCAGAACAATTTTCTTTATAATTGGAGCAGAACTACATGCACGTCAGGAATTGTTCCCCCGTTGTTTTTTTCCCGAAAACATGATAAACATATGAAATAACTTGACTATAAGGTATAGAGAAGAAAAATACCACTGAGACTACAACTATAGATCTGCAGTCAAAAATGAGGACAGACACACCGTACAGCAAGTTTATATGCTATCTTTGTGGTAGAACCGAAGCAGGCTGTTGTTGACTAAACTTGTACTCTGATATTTTTGGCGGAATTATACTAACTATATTAAAGTTATTGCAGCTAAAACTTTAAACACACTTAAAAATAGAATAAATAGATTCTGGACCAACCAACCTTTAAAATATGATTTTGAGGCAGAGTATGAAATCTTATCCGGAAGTGAGAAAAGAACAATTAATTACAATGACGAAGAAGTAGAGCAGAATATATTGGCACAACAGTGCCAGCATTATGAAGATCCATAGGTATCTATAGGGAAGACCATACTAGTAGTCTACTATTGAATACAAATTATAGATATCCATTGTGTATGACACCACCAAATGAGAACAGTTTTATAAACAGACTGAAAACAAATATTATCAAAATACGGATTACCAAAGGCACAAGATATACGGTAGATACCAACTCAGGAAAAGAGGTCCAGAAAAGTATAAAACAGGCAAAACAAATATATTGGGACAACAGAAGATAGGAGAGGAAGAAGATAAATCCACACGCATGTTATGTCAAGAGATAAACCCTTAACCTATAGGAGATAAAATTGAGAATGGAAATGGGGAATGTGTCAAAGAGACAACAACCCGACCATAGAGCAGACAACAGCCGAAGGCCACCAATGGGTCTTCAATGCAGCGAGAAACTCCCGCACCCGGAGGCGTCCTTCAGCTGGCCCCTAAACAAATATGTATACTAGTTCAGTGATAATGGACGTCATATTAAACTCCAAATTATACACAAGAAACTAAAATTAAAAATGATACAAGAATAACACAGGCCACTGAGAGGCTCCTGACTTGGGACAGGCGCAAAAATGCGGCGGGGTTAAACATGTTTTTTGAGATCTCAATCCTCCCCCTATGGGAGAGTCTGGATGTGGTTTACAGAATAGAGTATATAATGGACAAAAAAAGCAGTTGAATACTAAAGAATAGAGAAAAACAGACGAAATAGAAAAAAGAATAAAGAAATTAAGGACCCCCCCAATCCAAATTCTCGCATAGGAAAGTCACGCCAGGAAAAAAGTTGACGTGAAACGGGCTGAAATTACAAGAGCATACACTATACAGTTTGATAGAGCAAAACGAACAAGAGGTTCGAAATAAAGCAATTTCATTATGAAAATAGCAAGATATGGTATGCTAAAATCCACGTCATTTGGTCTTTTGTGGATAGTCGTTTCATTGACAAGCATACCAAATCTCCTTATTTCTATATTAAACTTGCAGCAAAGTTTGTGCTATTGTTACGTGTTGTAGACCTTACTGTTACACGGAGATGACGAACAACACTATAAGCGCAAATCATTTGCATCAGATTTTGAATAAAAGGAGTTCCGAGTTCACGTCAATGTAACATCAACCCACTCGGACTCATTCTGAAATAATTGTACGTTGATGGTTATCTTACCCTCTCCATCACCACTATCCTAAAAATGACGTCATTATGTACCTTACTGGATGGCCCTGGCTTGCATACGATCAGAACGAATGACAAAGAGAACAAAATAAAAACATTGATGTTTTATGGTATGTTATTTCAATCGTTTTTTCTAGACCTTAAATATTCATGCATTTGGCATTCCTACGCCTTGCATGTATGAATTTACCATTCTTAAAAAATATTATCCCAGTTTCAAAGACTTAAAAATCGTGACATTTAAGGGCATATATATAAACATGTTCCTGTTCGTTATCTGCTTACAATGTTGGTAAAAGTGCTTTCTACATGTCTGCTTCTTATCCACAATCACTTTTTGATTCATCTTCTTCGCTAGCCAAGGTTACGTGAAGGGGAGGGGACCGGTTTTTGATAGTGAAGTTCTGTCCTAATAGGTAACGACTTCCCATATCATCTTGGGATATGCTTTATGTCTAGATCATTGCTATACTTGGCAATGAACATCTTTCTTACAAAAAAACACAAACAGACGGACGCACTCACTCACGAACTTCTTGATAGTTTAAGGCTTGAGTAATGATACCGCCCTAAAATTAGAACATTGAACGTTTATACGTATACCCTTACTTTCTTATCAAAATTTATTTTGTTTTTCAGCACATACTGACAGTTAGATAAAACTACATGTACCTGTATAAATATTTGAATCATTTACGAGATAATATGAAATGTTTAGATCGTCCAATACTTTTGATGTTAGTGAATCAATAAGTTAAAGACAGTTGGTGACTTTCCTTTGTCATTTGAGGAATACTTAAAATTGATTCTTGAAGGATATCTTTTTTTTTTTATATTTTGTTGTGTCATTCAGTAAGTATTGTATAGTTTATCTTAGTATTATACATATCTAAATAGTAATCAGAGGTTTTCAATAATGTAGGTTATCATTTATAATTATATCATATGTAATTTGAAACGATAGTCATGATATTTTGCTGATTTGTAAATTTTGACATGGAAGTCTTGGCAAGGGTGCTGCTGATAGGCGTGTTGCTGCTTATTATTTATACATTCATTTGTACATGGTTTGTTTCGAACTGGAAGGTGCAGAAGTTTAAAATTTTCTCTAATGAAGGATGTCGAAAATAGTGCACTGACGTGTGAATGTGCCTATTCAAATTGAAAACATCAAAGATCATGCGAAGAAAATATTATGATACAAACAAAGCCATAGTTACAAAGATATGAGTTCAATATACT
This sequence comes from Mytilus californianus, assembly GCF_021869535.1. NCBI lineage: Eukaryota > Metazoa > Mollusca > Bivalvia > Mytilida > Mytilidae > Mytilus > Mytilus californianus. The sequence goes on from NW_026262593.1 coordinate 42,846,235, forward strand.
CAAACTTGAAGTGAAAACACCAGACACCTTAGCTGGACTAGTTTCATCCACTGTTCGGATATGAATAAATGAAAATAAATCTCGTCCTGAACGAAACCAGGACGAACCAGTAAATTTACAGAACCTAGACTGACTATAAAATTAATAATTTCCGAGATTAACGTCCCTTTCTTCTTTTTGCGGAATCAGTTTTACATGAGTGTATAGGCAGAAAAGAAATGATTTGGGGCCATGGTAGACCAGTTAATACATAATTCATTTACTTTATTGGTATAAAATGCAAATGGTAGGATTGTCACCGAGACATTCAAAACCGAAATTATACACGCAGAAAACTCAAACACAAATACGTAAATGTGAAAAAAAAAACAGAATGTTGGATCAAATATGCACATACTAAAATATTTTTCGTATCTGTTAGATGAACCAACGACGAAGACATGGTAAAATAAAATAACAAGCGCTATCATCTATACAACCTTTCGTTTACACCATTTACTCCTGAGAATGATGTTTTTTTTTTTTATAAAAACTTCCATGATTTGACACACTTTGAAGTCTATAATGGTCAATTTTACTGTGATATAGCTACAAAACAATAAGTAATACATATCACAGAATATAACAAAATTAGGTTAAGATTCAATATACTTTATAACGATGTTTCTGATTTTATTATATTCATGTACAATGAAGATTTGTTTATTGAATTTCAACACAAATCTAAGTGTTTGTTACTTGTTCCTTCAATTGTTATTGAACAAGGACTTCAAACGGACGGTACTGAGGATGATACCATGGACCAAGTTATACGAAAGAGAGGCGAAAGATACCAAAGAGACATTCAAACTCATAAGTTAAAAATAAACTGACAACGCCATGGAAAAAAAACCCCGAAAAAGACCAAAAGACAAACAACAGTGTATACAAAACACAACATAGAAAACTAAAGACTGTCAGAGCAATACGATTTAGGTTGTTAGCCGAATTATATGTTCAACTATCCATCTATATCATTATCACGGCGTTCTCATGTTTTGTTTTAACAGTTTGCAAGTGTGAGTTCTTCAATTTTTATTTGATGGATCCATTTGTACAATTTTCATAAAATTTTCAAGTCTTTATTGTTTTCATCGTAATCGCCATTGATGATATTATGTGTCGTTTTCCTTTTTTTTTGTAAATAGTTCAAGAGCAAGCCGATACGACGTCCATGCATTCAGTTTTTCACCACCAGAAGGAGGGTGTTAATCTTATCCAAACTTTGTGGGCCAAGTTGAACGTCGGTCAAAGTGATATCAAATTAGGCGAATACAACCATGGATGATATACACACAGGTAATAGAAAGTGGTACTGTGAGCAAATCTTACAAAATGATACCCGCACTTTATTTCCAACTTAATAAAAGCCTATGATATGTTCAGTTATGGAAACCCAAAAATAATTAGGGCCCCGCCGAATTGCGGACGCCCTATAGTGATCAGTCTGTCCGTCCGTCCGTCTGTCCGTCCATCCGTCCGTAACAAATTGTGTCCGCTCTATATCTAGAGAACCGTTATGATTTCAAAGTTTATACTTGACATGTATATTACCCAACACCAGAGGGTGTGTCATAATTTATGTACAACTTCCTAGGTCAAAGGTCAAGGTCATAAACTTTGGTTTTAGTTGACAACCCCATGTTCTATGGTAAAGATCGTGTCCGCTCTATATCTTGAGAACCGTTATGATTTCAAAGTTTATACTTGACATGTATATAAACCAACACCAGAGGGTGTGTCATAATGTATGTACAACTTCCTAGGTCAAAGGTCAAGGTCAAAAACTTTGGTTTTAGTTGACAACCCCATGTCCTATGGTAAAGATCGTGTCCGCTCTATATCTTGAGAACCGTTATGATTTCAAAGTTTATACTTGACATGTATATAAACCAACACCAGAGGTGTGTCATAATTTATGTACAGCTTCCTAGGTCAAAGGTCAAGGTCATAAACTTTGGTTTCAGTTGACAACCCCATGTCCAATAATTAAGATACAAATTTTTTACCACACATTATTCACAGCGGAGCCCACAGAGATGGCTCCCATCTCAATGATATCTAGTTCGGATAAAAAACAAATAAGAAGTGCACAATGACATGCATTATATGGTTAAGATTCTGAAAAGGTTTAAATAATTCTAACAGAGACATAGATCTCTGATTCAAATATGGGGTTTGGAGGAGTTACAAAACAATGGGCATCTTCCAGATAAAGCAACGACAAAGTCCATGATTTGCAATGGAAAAACAAAAACATTGATTGGGATCGAAATAACAAGAAAGAAGGTTTACAATTGTGTTATACGCACGGCGAAGATTCTTTTACCTGTTTCATTAAATTCTGGTTAGGTGTTTTACAAGTAGAAGTTTATATAAACGTGTACTATAGAGTGCTGATTTGATAAATTTCAAAGTCATGCAATAATAGACCCACAAGTCATTCCGATGTAGAAATAAAATAGGAGCGCAAACGAACTTCATATGAGTAAAATTCTGTGAAAGTTTCACAAAATTCTGTCAAGCTTTTTAAGAACAGTATGAGATAGAAAAAAGTTGAACGGAAAGAAGAATAGACTTATGTACTAAACAATACATGAAACAAACATATGATAGACAGCAACCAACGACAGCCACTGAAATACAGGCTCACGACTTGGGACAGACAGAGTCAGCCATTTTCAATTGATTTTTAGTTTTCTCTTATGTTGTACTGTTACGTATCTCTGCCAGGTTATTGGGAGGATTGAGTGCTCACAAACATGTTTAACCTCGTAACATTATATACATGTGACTGTTCCAAGACATGAGCCTCTAATGCAGTAGTTGTATATGGTTGCTGTCTGTTAAATTTGTTTTTCGTTTATAGTTCAGTACATAAATCAGGCCGTTACACAATTTGTCATGGCGGGGTCTTTATAGCTGGATTTACGGTATGTGTATCGCTGAAGTCTGTATTATAAAAGAGAGGCAAACGGTACCAAAGGGACATCTAAACTCCTAAGTCAAAAACAAACTGACAATGCCATGGCAAAAAACGACGAAAAGACAAACAACAGTACACAAAACACAATATAGAAAACTAAAGAATGAGCAACACGAACCCTACCAAAAACCTGGTGCTCCTGAAGGGTAAGCAGATCCTGCTTCACTAAGCTATAGTGCTTAAATCCACGTCATTTGGACTCTGTTGGGAAGTTGTTTCATTGGCATCTTACTATGTCTCCTTATTTGAGGCGGTGTTAAACATAATGTTTGCGACCCCCTTCCTAACGTGAGACAGTGGTGTAACAGCGAAATGTTTAACTTATCAGATCGATTCAAAGCAACAAAATACAACTAATAAAAAGACCAAAAACAACAAAGTGCGGATCTAAGAGTACTCGCCGTTACTGAGATATAGCTCAAAGCCAACGCATTACAACTAGTAAATATGTTATGTTTCCGAATCTCAAATATAAGTCAATACACATTCAATGGATTGAGTTAGTAACTACGTCATAAACAGTCTGCGAAAAACACGTGTAATGCCAAAATATAAGTATCGACATGATGTAGGACAGTATACGTGTGGAAAGGAAAAGAGTACAATTTTAGACAGGTTTTAATCAGTATCAAAATCAATGTTAAAAAACAATATTAAAAGATCTTATTATAGTATTAAATTGATAACCTTTATAGAATAAGTGTATTCAAATGATCGATAAATTTAAATGAATCATATCTAAATCAACGGGCTCTATAAACAACCTCACCATAAACAAATGAGGATGTGATATTCCGTTTGTAATACGTTTTCGACAGAAATTGTAAGTAACATCATCTAGCACCGAAGCTGTGCTTACAGATAATAGGGAACGAAAGTCGTCCCTTTTGTGGTACTGTTTTGTCTATTCTTTCTTTTTACCGAGGTTTCTGATATTGAAAACATGATGCGTTTTCGCTTTTTCCTTTCATAACAAAACAACAAAGTTATATTAAATTATTGTACAATCAATCTTAAAATCATGTAAAATCCAGATTTGCAAGACGCGGGAATTAGTAAACCGACACATAACCGAACACACATGCTGCATATTCTTTCAAACACGTGTGAATAATATTTTTTAAACTTTTACACGATTTTATGTCCATAAATGGTGATATAGAAATTTCATAAGCAATTACAAAATTTCGACTAGTGGTTGTCTTTTTCAGACAAGTGATATATTATGTTCACTTGCAAGTTATTAAAATAAAAAAAGTTCAGTATGCCGAACCCTGCACTATGCATGCTAATTTTAATCTTTTGCTACTAATCTGAACATACAACACCACGAGAAAGACAGAAAAACCCGAGGCCACAACCAATGCATAAACTCGGTGGAGAAAAACAATGTCAAACATAATAACACAACTAAAACAATTACTATCCACACTGATCTGTTTCCACACTTGTATATATATATCATAACGATGTATTGATCTTCATTTTATTTCTACGATATATCCATGGCACATTTGCCTCAGTCTGTATTATGAAAATGGCACAAATAATAATGGGAATAACATTGGTGAGATCATACAAAGCATCTGAAAATCGAATGACGAACTGGTGTTCGTATGCATCATATATTTAAGTACAGTAAACTTTACGTTAAATACACGCAAATGACATTCAAAACGTACATTTTAGAAAGAAGCGGGCCCAAAAAGTCGCCCAAAAAGACGCCGACTATACATGACTTCCATTCCTGATTTTAGGACTAGGGTCAAACAGGGGTCAGCTTAAGGGCTATTCAGCTATATTGATAAAGGGTTTGATCTATTCTTTGTTATGTTTATAAAGTTACGCTTTGACGCTCAAAAGTTCACCTGTATATATACGGTGTGACTTGTAGCGAAAAAAAGGTAAAAGTTTGGTTTGACATGTAATGAACATCTATAAGTTATTTAAATCCATGTCGATCAACTGTTGATGGGAAATATTAGATGAGTAAAGAACGAAATGGGCAGTAAGTCTTCTATAATATTATTTCGTTTAAATAATTTGTGACAAAGCTTGTTAGCTTCCTCTTATGTGTTTAGTGTTATGTTCAATTTGTCACATTTATACTTTTGTCTTCCGCCAAGTAAAACTGTACACTAGTACATTAATTAAAATTCGCTAGCAGTTTCTCACTTGCTGTCATTATATGTGACCTTGCATATTTCTTTAATTTATGCTCATGGGTGAGTTTAGCTAATGTTTTAATCTGCGGATGTGGTAATGATACTTAGTATTTTGGTCACCGAAACTAAATATTTAAATGCAAAAGAAATATTATTTTTTAAAAGAGGTTTGCTGTGGTGCAGGGGGAATGTTGTAAGCAATGTTTTGGAACATTCAATACACTTATATATTAATATACCGGTATTAAAAGAAACTTACTTCTGTGAAATATTCGGTTACATACATATTTTATTTTACTAATTACAAAATGAAAATGAAAATGCATGTTGACTTGAATTAATGTATATATATAACAGAAATTTGCACACGTTTAAAATAAAACAAAATAAATGCAATGTATACCGAGAACTTTTATAATAATATAATTATAAATTCTTCCTTTCAAAATCCTTGGTTTTATATATGATAGTCATATCTTGTCATGTCTTTGTAAACGAATATGCACGTGAAGTTAATTGATAGCATTCAGACAGTCTTTGGACATTCCTATATACAACTGCGTATAGTACGTATAAATTAAAGATACATACTTTAAATATGTAAATGTAGTCAGGTTAAAGTGAATCGGTAATGGAAGAATAGTTTTATAATAATTATCCGACAAAATAAATATGTTTACATCATTGTGTTTTGATAGAAATATGTTAATTTTCGTGAGCTTTTTTCAAAAATAGTATCTCCCGATAACCTACATGTAAAAAATCTACGTTTTCCTTTTTAATCGTTTCCTCGTAAATTGTGTCGTTTTTTTTATACCGCAAAGTGTCAATCTGCCAATTGTCAAACTGCCATATTAATGTTCCTGAAAGAAAATTGATGAAATAAAAAATAATGTGTACACTGAAAGTAAACATTTTGGTAAATCTTAAGGAATAGTACATATCGACAGATTTCGTCTGTATAGCAGATGCGGATTTAGTGAGGGGGGAGGGGGGGGGGGGCAGGAAACCCGGCCACCTTATTGAGCTTCATATATGATAAATGCATATAGACTTTTTACAAGTATCACGCCAGACATTGGCTTGCTAGAGGGACCCTCCTTTTTCAAATTCCTGGATCCGCACCTATATAGTGGTAACATTATTCCCTAGTTCCTAGGAATATTGTACTAAGTATATTAGTCCCAGCTAGTTCTTTAGGTAATGCAACTTTCTTATGCAACCCAGTATATGAATAGAAAACGAAAGCGTTACTTAAAAAAGCAACACACATTAAAATGCATTAATGCAGCATATTAACACAGCCATATTGAATAAAATGTAGAGATCAATTTAATTTTTAATCACTATTAAACATGATTTGAAGCACAACAAAACTTAAAAGCGTACTAAAATTTATATTTGTGTTTCTTCTGTAATGCCCCCCATCAGTGGCGCAACATTGGTAATAATAAGTTTTGATTTGAATAATCTGAGATTTTTTTTGTGTAATAGTACAATTAAGGATTTATATAGTAAATAGTCTTAATATATATCTCGAGTAGTATGGTTGGAATAATATTTTGATTTTGTCTCTGTTGGAAAATACATTTATGAAAATAAAAAAGAATAAACAAGGCAAATGCCGGCCTGCGTCTTTAATATGATCCAAAACTAAGACAAACACATGCAGGCAGATATCCAGTTGAAATTAAACAAAAGAAATGGAACTCTTTATTAGAGAAGAAAAAAGGCCAAGTTGGTTTACATCTGTTTCAATGGCCTTAAAAGTTTAATGTAGGTGCATAATCTAAGATTTTTTACATCTTATATACGTGTTTTTGTTTAAACTATTGTATGGCATAAAGATAAAAGAATGACCTTTATAGAGCATTATTTGCATCTCTGCCCCCGGCGACAGTTTTATGTGAAAAAATCCTAAAAATGTGCAATAATCTCATCGAAAAGAGAAAGTCGAGTACATCTTTTTATGTTCAGGTGTGTTTGAGTTGATTGCTTTGTTTTGAAAACGTATAAAGCAAACATATTTGATACACCATCTCGCTTCAGATTCTATCATTTTTTATGTATCTAGGCGACAGGTTGATATGATAACATTAAAAATTCACAGTACTTAAAATGAAAAATATGGGTCAAGTGAAATACCTTTCTAAAGAGTCATAATAACAGTGTAGGTGTGTTTGAATAACACATTTTTACTAAAAGTACTTGACAAAAGTCCTAAAAGTTTATTAAATGATGCTTAATAGCTAGTACATACCTGTGTCTTTAAATATACATCTGTCATGTAAGAATCGTATTGAAGCTATGTGGATAAATTTACCGGTTTTCAAGAGCTACATTGACAGCGCGTCATCCCTAAAATGGCTTCCATTTTCACGATTTAAAAAATTTGGTGGCGTAACGGGGAGATAATTTTGACGAAGTTGAATCCTGACTGCATGAAAAAAAGAAAATAGTAATCGAGCGGAACCATCTTAAAGACACTGTAGGAGCGCACCGAGCGTTGAAAGCTTTAAAACTTTTCTCGCGCACCTTCAATAAATCGACGGTTCTCTCTCTACCGTTGTATTGGTATTAGTATCCACAACGTGATACAGATACAGATTTTCACATTTTTCTGACGCAGTCAGTATAATTTCGGTTTGTGACCCATTTAAAAAGGACGCTTCACTATGTCAACGGCATGCATGATGTAACAAATCTTTATTCTGATTGGACGAAATAACGGAATTGAAAAAAAAAGAAGAAAAAAACCAAATTGCTTTCTTTAAAAAAAGAAAAGCAATACGTGAACCCAGACCGCTGACTGCATGGTCACCAAAAAATTGTTGCTGAATTTTCGTTTGCTTTTGAATTGAAATAATTGACTGCGAATAGAATAAGATGATAATGACGTTAAAACACCTTTATTAGAAATATTCAATTGTGTGTAGATTCTTGCACAAGTCAGTTGAACGCAATGTTGGATAGTTGTGAATAGAAAAGTGAATATATACAGCTTCTATTTGAATATACATTTTAAAGCTCGACTATTTTATTTATTACTTGGGAATGTACATCATTTTTTCATAACCCTTTTGTAAATCCCAGTTTCTACAAACCGGATGTCTAATTCAAATTGATCAAACCAATCGCAATATAAATTTAAGCACTCATGACAGTTTGCTTAATAATCTGGATGCATTTATTTTATCTATCATATCTTCATATTTTGTTTCCTGCATGGATGCCTTCAATTATTCTCAACTCGTTACTGAAGATGTCTGTACTCATGGTAGATGTTGTATAGATATATTTAAAGTCCAATTTCCATCTGAAGTGAAAGCCTGTGGCATGCAACTTATATAAGAAGGTTAATTCATATATTTTTCTTGAGAGTAACAAACCAGCTTCATTGTGACCTCTTATATAGAGACTTATTTTGGTTTTATATGAAACATCTCAAATTTTAAGGACTTCCTGATTTTACTTATATAAATCCATATATTCTACAGAAAAACTTGGTTTTAAAGAATATATAATTTTCAGAAGTTTTATGAATACCTGAACCGAAAGACCAATTTATATAAAAAGATATGAAGATATAAAAAGATACCAGGATTATAATGTTGTACGCCAGACGCGAGTTTAGTCTACAAAGATTCAACAGTGACGCTCGAATAAAAAAAGTTAAAAAGGCCAAATAAAGTACGAAGTAAAGTAATCTATTCCTTAGGTAGAAAATCCTTAGCATTTCGAAAATGTCAAAGTTTATAATAGGACAGTGACTCAAAAAAAAAAGAAACAGCTAGAGGTCAGAATACCGTAAGTAATGATAACCGTGCTTGAAAGTCACATGTCAAGCTATTACTGCCGTGTCCTGAATTTAGATAAGAAAAGCGAAAATTCGCATTCACGAGTGAAATTAATATTTATGCATGCACGTGGTATTTTTGTGCAAGAAATAGTAAATAGAAAGCATACGCACTGATACTCTGGATAAGAATACGCATTTGTACCATAGTACAAATATTTAGATGCTAAAACAAATAAAGAATTGAAATTTAATAGTAAACATACATACCTGTTAGTGACTTTTTTTCCGAAAAATTTAGAATATTATTTTTTAATATCAATAAACACAAACGTCAGGTATTTACGGATGGGCATTTTATTTATCAAATCAATCTCTTTTTTTTCGACCGTTTAAAATTTAGATATTTAGCTGACTTTGGGTACGCATCCCTTCTCATTGGTGCTCATACGTTGCATATAATTTTCATAAATGTAATGACTGTTCAAACCTGTGAGGCATAATGCACGTATATATGACAATTTTAATTATATTCTATTAAGAATAAATTCAGTCTCAGTTTAAACTAATAATGAATATTCTCTTAGTCTGGTAGTATCTATAAATGAAATTCGATATTTTTGACAGAAAACTCCTTTTGTTTGATTATCTTTCTGCTTTCCGACCACTGTGTTTCCGACCTAAGATAAATATTTTTAAAAGAAATATCGTTTTCTTAATTTTCTTCATGCCTTCCGACATTTTCCCATGCTATGATTGAAATACAAAATATCAAATGATAAACGTTCAGAAATAATCAGTTAATTCTGGGACATTATATATCAATAAACTATTCCCAGGTTTGTCACAATGCACAACTGCACGCTGTATTAAATAATACACACACAACGCGTTCAGGGACAGTCTCAAAGCATGAATTATATAGTTATCATTTTACTTCATATTTAATAAACATTAAACATTCACATTATTAAAACACATATTTTTTGTCAAAGGCAAATAGGTTCTAACGTATAAATGATTTTTTGACTCCAACCAAGTCTTTATTATTTTACTTTCCAATCTACAAATGAACTTTGATTGTTGAAATACACAGTGTCACGTGGTAGCCTATCCATAGAGGGGCCGTATCAAAGACATAAATAACCACCTGTATAAATGATCGAAAATTTGCGAGACGTTCCGAGAATCTTGATTCAAAGGATATCGAGTGGCCCATGGACACTTCTAAAACTCACCAATATAAGTCATTATCACTGTCAAATTGTTTGGATTTTGTAGGGTCAGCCTTTAATAGATGAGTAGGTAAATATCACTGACCGGTTCATTAGATCTACCAGGTCAATATAAGGCTATTAATAGCTCCAGTGCTTTAAATATATCGTATAGACTAAAGCTTCCAATGCGTAATAATAATCCCAAAGAGTACAAAATATTATATTAGAAATAAAGATTGTCAAAATACATATATCGCAAACTTAATTACTTGTCAAAAGCTGTATTCAGTGGCGTAGCGATGCCATTTTTAAGTGTACGCCCAAACCTCGGCAAAGGGTCTGAAGGTCCCCGGCGGCCCCAGGGCAGAGGACCTCCAAGTAGAGGGCGAAACCCCTGGAAGCTCACGTGTTATCCTGAAAAAGAGACCATTTCTGTCATTCAAAATTCATCAATAGCAACATGCTTAGTCGGTTGAAAACACAAAACTTTACTACATAGAGATGATTTCAGCTTCCCAGTTGTGAACTTTCAATTTCTAGGTAGCAACATTCCAGTAGAAGTTTGATATGTGTATATTTCTCCCAGTTGATACAATATTTTAGAACTTGCATTTCCTTGGAGATTGCTACAAGGAAGCTTTTAAACCAAGTTTTGCAAGTGGTGAAGTTGAAAGCATCCCTCCGGAAATTTTAAGATCGCTATTACGAGTTGGTTGACTGTTTCACAATTGACGACGAACATGTTCCATTGTTGTAACCACAACTCCGGCTTCTTTTCTTCGAATTTGTACTTCCGAATAAGACTTATCTCGGAGTTTTTACTTACATGAGCAACACGACGGGTGCCACATGTGGAACAGGACATGCCTACCCTTCTGGAGCTCCTGAGTTCATCCCGGTTTTAGGTGGAGCTCGTATTGCCTAGTCTTTAGTTTTCTATGTTGTCTTTTATATACTGTTTGTCTTTTCGACGTTTTTCGTCTTTTGAAATGACATTGTCAGTTTGTTTTCAACTAATGAGTTTGAATATACCTTTGGTACCTTTAGCCTCTCTTTTTAAATTTGATTTGTTTGGGTTTTTTTCAAGTTGATTTCATTGTTTTGATTTGGACTCTAATTGTCCTTTGTTTTAGAGAAAAATGTCCAAACCGGTTACTTTAGAATATTTTTAAAAGAAGATGTTAGGTAGACCAATCAATAGACAAAAAATCAAGTCTTTATAAAAATTGAAAAAAAACAAGTTCTATATTAATTATTTTTACTCCATATAATTTTCACACCTTTTTCCCGGAAAATCTCGTTAATGGACGCATGAAATGATTAATTTTCATAGATGGTCAGGTGTAACATAAAAATGCAAGCCACGCATATAGTATCCCAGAAGATACTAAATTGCTTCAAACAAAAGTAATCTGAGTAGAATATTCACTGTTAATTCAAAGTTTGACAGAAAATGAACAAATATATAATATGATACTATTTGATTTAAAAGTAAATTTCCTCACTTTTATGGCTTCAATTACGAGTTATTAAAAAAAGCAATACAATATAATTGCTCGTGTGCTTCAAAGCAGTTTCTTTAATTTATTTGGATGAAAATAATTTTCCCTCCGAAATTATTGTGCACGCCCGGGCGTTTTTACGTAAACGTAGCTCGTCCCCGATACACACACCGAAATAGGTTGTATCAGGGGCGGATCCAGCCATTTTTAAAAGGGAAAAGGGGGGGGGGGGGGGTTCCAACCCAGGATAAAAGGGGGCAACCATATGTCTCCATTCAAAAGCTTGATCGTCAAAAAAAAGGAGGTTCCAACCCCGGACCCCCCTTTTTGGATCCGCCACTGTGTATCTCTAATTGTTAAAGTTGTTCTTGATATATAGTTATAATTGACATTTCTTCATGGATCTAAACTGTTTCAAGCTTGTTATTCATTACAGATTGTAAACTACTAATTAATATCTTATCTGAATGCGTCAGATATCTTTTTTTAAAGATAGTACTCGTTTAGTATAAATACGTTTCGATTAAAAAGTTGCATCACGCTGGGAACAGTAGGGTTAGATCAGTATATCTAACGGGAAATGAATCTCGTAGGCTTTTCAGTATAATATATATATATGTTCCTGCATGATGATGATGGAAGTTTTTAACGAACTTGAGACTGGCTTTCCTGCATCACGTGAGTTGCACGACTTTATAATCACAAGTGATAATCAAACCTTATTTATTGTTTCCATCCCCAGCCATGTAATGATCTTCTCAATGCATTGTCAGAAGCAAAAAGATAACATAATGATACACATTGGTGCCAGGTTTTAAGGTATAGATGGTTTTATAGAAAAACCACAGGTATAGATGGTTTTATAGAAAAACCACCACCAATGAATTAAGAGGGTGGTAAAGGGTTATTTAAATTTTTCGTGCAACTTGTTTTGCCATTTTTATTTCACGTGCAGCCGTGAAAAAGGTTCGTTATTAACCGTGTTTCGTGAAATCGGTAAAAAGATCAACGTGCAAGAAATTTTTAATTGTTCGTTCATCGTGAAATGGCAATTTTATTTCTCGTTCTTCCGTGCAGATACCCCCCCCCCCTTTTACGCCCCTCACACTACAGTTACATGAATATATGCCAGTTTCTCAACAGTTATATATTTGTTTTCCATCCATTTTATATAATAAAAAGACAATCGTTTTAACTCATTTGTGACTTCAGAAGAATTTTTGAAAATCAGGTATTTCCAAAAATTTGCAAATATATGCAAATTATATGTTATATTCTGACCATGCTCACAGACAACTGATATTGATCTATAAAACTATATGGTTTTCTGGGGGAACATGCCATAGAAAGGGATTAATTGGTGGGTGTTTACAAAATGAGTGAACGTGCAGCTTATGTTGATGCTTTAAGAAAAAGATCAGGATGCCTCTCCTCATTATGTAAATTAAGAGTAAGTGCTCATAACCTTGCCATTGAAAGAGAAAGATACTTAAAAGTGCTCAGGTGTCAAAGAATTTGTAAAATCTGCAAAAGTGGTGAAATTGAAAATGAACAGCACATACATGTATGCTACTACATTGTAGAGGGTACTCTAATATCAGGCAGACTTTTGAATTCAAAATGTCCAAAATTACTAAAAAAAAGTAACACTCCTTTGTGCAATAAATATAAAAAAAAGTCAGAATAAACTAATAAAAAAAAAGGCAGGACCGAAAAGAGTGAAAAATAAAAAGGCAGGACAGAGATTACAACTAAAAAAAAAGGCAGGACATCCTAGCCCTGCCCCCCCCACCCCATAAAAATCAAATGGTAGCTCCCTAAAACCATCTTCCTCTTTCGTATAAACAAATTATTTTAATGTGAGAAGTAATCTATTGCAATAGATTTTCATTTTACATGTATGTACATGTATTTTATATTCACATAATTGTTTGCATTATACTACCATGTTTATCTTTTGGGTCATTACCATTTATTGTCAACCTGCAGCTTTTGTCGCAGAAAGCTCGACATAGGGATAGTGATCCGGCGGCAGCGGCGGTGTTAACTAACTTCTTAAAAGCTGAATATTTCAGAAAGTAGAAGACCTGGATTCTTCATTCTTTGTATATAGATGCCTTATGATATGAAGTTTCTGTCTGTCATATGCCCATTGTCCTTGACCTCATTTTCATGGTTCAGTGACTACTTGAAAAAAAAGTTAAGATTTTTTGTAAATGTTAATTTCTCTCTTATAATGAGTAATAGGATAACTATATTTGGTATGTGAGTACCTTGCAAGGTCCTCATGCCTGTCAGACAGTTTTCACTTGACCTCGACCTCATTTCATGGATCAGTGAACAAGGTTAAGTTTTCGTGGTCAAGTCCATATCTCGAATACTATAAGCAATAGGTCTACTATATTTGGTGTATGTAATGATTGTAAGGTGTACATGTCCAACTGGCAGGTGTTGTCTGACCTTGACCTCATTTTCATGGTTCAGTGGTCATAGTTTAGTTTTTGTGTTTTGGTCTGTTTTTCTAATACTGTACGTATGCAATAGGTCAACTATATTTGGTGTATGGAAATATTTTACAATGTACATGTCAGTCTGGCAGGTTTTATTTGACCTTGACCTCATTTTCACGGTTCATTGCTCAATGTTAAGTTTTTGTATTTTGGTCTGTTTTTCTAATACTGTATGCAGTAGGTCAACTATATTTGGTGTATGGAAATATTTTACGATGTACATGTCAGTCTGGCAGGTTTTATTTGACCTTGAACTCATTTTCACGGTTCATTGCTCAATGTTAAGTTTTTGTGTTTTGGTCTGTTTTTCTAACACTGTTTGCAGTAGGTCAACTATATTTGGTGTATGGAAATATTTTATGATGTACATGTCAGTCTGGCAGGTTTTATTTGACCTTGATCTCATTTTCATGGTTCATTGCTTATGTTAAGTTTTGTGTTTTGGTCTGTTTTTCTTAAACTTTAAGCAATAGATCAACTATATTTGTTGTATGGAATGATTGTAAGGTGTATATTTCTGTCTGGCAGATATCATCTGACCTTCACCTCATTTTCATGGTTGATTGGTCAATGTTCAGTTTTCCTGGTTAACTTTGTTTCTTAGACAGTCAGGGGCATTACTTAAACAAGTAATTTATTTTAGTTACTTATATAGGTATTTTTTGTTTTTAAAATTGATAAAATTACTCAATAGAGTTATTTAAAATTTCAATAGAAGCATGGACTAAATGTAGTTTTCATGAATTTTTACATCATTTTATATCATAAAATAAAGAATTTATTAGATTTTAGAGGAGTACAGAGATAAAGGGTACTTTAAAAATACTGACAAAAATATTACTTGAATAAGTAATTTTGTACATCTTTGAAAGAATTAGTAATAACACTTATTTAAGGAACATTTGTAAGTGTTTTGGGTTACAAATTATAAACAACTTCAAGTCTTAATTAATTCACAAGTTTCTATCTATTTATATCTGTCTACCTTCAAAATGTTTGAGGAAAATGATATTTTAATAGTCCCAAGAGACCAATCTTTGACCCAAAAGCGTCAGTATGAAAGATAAGTGCGTCAGAAAGGCAGTTAGTGTTTCAGAAAGATTAGATTTTATATTTCAGGGGAAAAATAACCAGATGACCATGAAAATTTGTTAAAGCTAGTAAAATCTGTATAGTTGGACACCTATAAAAATAATATTTAGAAAAATTACTTATATAAGTAATATTTAAAATAGCCTCGTTTTCAACATTACTTGTATAGGTAATTTTAAATGTTACTTGTTTAAGTAATGCCCCTGACTGTTAGATACTTTAAGCAATAGGTCAACTATATTTGATGCATGGAATGATTTTAAGGTGTACATGTATGTCTGGCAGGGTTCGTCTGAACTTGACTTCATTTTCATGGTTCATTGGTCAGTATAGAATTTCCATGGTTTGGTCTGTTTCTTTTATACTATAAGCAATAGGCCATCTATATTCTGTGTATGGAATGATTGTATCAAAGGTGTACATATATTTCCGGCTTTGTTTATCTGACCTTGACCTCATTTTCTTGGATCATAAATGTTGATGTGATACTTGTAGTAAAACTTGATATGTAGGACTATCAACATAAAATCAATGGTCAGTATAGTAGTTGAGACATTTCAGCGTGTGCACTCTTGTTGTAAATATGTTTGTGCCAATAAAATATTGTATATTGTCTATTGTCTATTCATCCGTTGTCATATGGAAAATTGAACCCAGGTCAAAATCCCATAGGGTCAATTTTCCATAGCAGGAAATTGAACCCCTACCATGGACAACTGAACCCCTTCCTATAGACCTCAGGTTTTCAAATTGTCATAGCTATTCCAGCTTTGTTATATAGAAATATTGCATTAATAAGTACTTGGTAGTAATAATACATGTTAACATTTTTTTTTTATCTTTACTCAGCCATGGAAAATTGAACCCTCTCCTATAGACCTCAGATTTTAAATTGTCATAGCTATTCCAGCTATTCCAGCTACGTTATATGCTTATAATGCATTAATAAGTACTTGGTAGAAATAAAACATGTTAGGAAATATTTAATTTTTTTTTACTCAGCCATGGAAAATTCAACCCCCTCCAATAGACTTCAGATTTTCAAATTGTCATAGCTATTCCAGCTAAGTTATACATGTATAGTCAGAATATAAATACGAAGATGTGGTAGGAGTGCCAATGAGACAACTCTCCATCCAAGTCACAATGCATAAAAAGTTAACAGTTATAGGTCAAAGTAAGGCCTTCAACACGGAGCCTTGGCTCACACAGAACAGCAAGCTATAAAGGGCCCCAAAATGACTAGTGCAAAACAATTCAAACAGGAAAGCCAACAGTCTAATCTATATAAAAAACGTGAAACAAGAAACACCTATGAACCACACCAACAAACGAAAACCACTGAACAACAGGCTCCTGACTTATAGGACAGGTGCATAAAAATAGTTACAGTAGTGTAACATTACAACATAAAAAGACACACTATAATATATCAATTGAAATAGCTTAACTCGATCAAAAAGACATTTAAACAAAAACAAGTAAACATACACTGAACAAATAAATAAGTTTTATCTATGACACAATATAAATACAATATTAAAATGTAGGTGCCTATATAACATAGACGTTACAGGTAGTAATAAAAAAGATGTAAGAAGAGTGTCAATAAGACAACTCTTACCTGGGACAAAATGGCGTAAAATAAAACAACTTACACAGGTAAATTTAAAATTATAATAATTTTGTTGTTAGGAGTATGGAAGTAAACATTTTTTACAAAATTAATAAATTTGTTGTTCAGAGTACGAGTACAGAAGTGAAAATTTATCGTCATACTAAATACTTAATTATCAAAGGTGGTACAATATGTGAAATAGTGAGATGAGATATAACACAAAATAAGTAAACATTGAATTACAGAAATGCATTACAAAATGCATTGATAAGTACTTGGTAGGAATAAAACATGATAAAAAACTATTTTTAAACATTTTTACTCAGCCATGGAAAATCCCCACCTATAGACCTCAGACTTTCCAATTGTCATAGCTATTCCAGCTATGTTATATAGGTTATATATATAGTAATAATGCATTCATAAGTGTTAGGTATGAATAAACATCTTAGAAATGATGTTGAATCATTTTTACTTAGCCATTGAAAATTGCCCCCCCCCCCCCCCCCTAAAAATGATCTAAACCTTATAAAACAAATCACCATTATTTTAAATCAAGTGCAAACTTAAGTGTTGATTGCGTTTTATTAACAGAAAATTGCATTTCTTGAAAAAACTTTCAAAATGATAAAATTGCAATAAATCTAAATTTTTTCTGAAATTTGAAAATTTAAAATTGAGAATGGAAATGGGGAATGTGTCAAAGAGACAACAACCCGACCATAGAGCAGACAACAGCCGAGGCCACCAATGGGTCTTCAATGAAGCGAGAAACTCCCGCACCCGGAGGCGTCCTTCAGCTGGCCCTAAACAAATATGTATACTAGTTCAGTGATAATGGACGTCATACTAAACTCCAAATTATACACAAGAAACTAAAATTAAAAATGATACAAGACTAATAAAGAACAGAGGCTCCTGACTTGGGACAGGCGCAAAAATGCGGCAGGGTTAAACATGTTTTTTGAGATCTCAACCCTCCCCCTATACCTCTAGCCAATGTAGAAAAAAACAAAAGCACAACAGTACGCACAGTAAAACTCAGTTTAAGAGAAGTCCGAGTCCGATGTCAGAATAGGAAACAAAAGAAAATAAACAAAATGACAATAATACATAAATAACAACAGACTACTAGCAGTTACTGACATGCCAGCTCCAGACCTCAATTAAACTGATTGAAAGATTATGTCTTCATCATATGAATATCAGGCACAATCCTTCCTGTAAGGGGTTTAGTATTATACCATCATAAAATATATGAGAAGAACATAACCCGTGTCATGCCAACAACAGGTTTTAGAATAAATATGTTTAATTCCGATGCAAAGACCCTATAAGTGAATCA
Organism: Mytilus californianus; assembly: GCF_021869535.1. Lineage (NCBI taxonomy): Eukaryota > Metazoa > Mollusca > Bivalvia > Mytilida > Mytilidae > Mytilus > Mytilus californianus. Next base: position 42,864,505 of record NW_026262593.1, read on the forward strand.
ATATTAAAGCCAAAATATGCAATCTTAAATGACCTGACAACAGTATTGTAACTATATTGTATGTCAAAAATAAAATAGAATTATTGTTTATAGACTGAGAGATTTTTTTCATCATTTTAAACTACAATTAATATGATGTAGGTCCAGATGTAGCCTTCTAATGAAACTTTTGTAGTTGCCCAAAAAAAACACCATCTGCAAATAGTTATCATTTTGCTAGATAATATTGTTAATATCGGCAGATAATGATCAACCATATTTAAAAAAAGGGTAATGGAAGAACTTTAAGGAACAAAAGAAGTATATTTGGAAAAAAAATAGTTTTCCGATGTGGAAAGATATGTTACGAAGATTATTCTCGTTCAATGTTCGAATGAAAACTGTCTGTACCCTACGCTTTTCAATGTCTAATCCGGTGAATTTCTTTTAATGTTAGCCCATTATTATATACTTTGTTAGTTGTTTTATCAAATATGTCTGAAAATTAATAATTCAGATTATTTAAGATTGAATACGATTCATGAACAACTGCAATCACCATACTGGTTTATGTAGTGTTCACACAATTGGGTATAGTGTTTTAAGAAGATTGGTTTGTCTGTCCTACTTTTCTCCATTGTCATGCTGTCATCTGTTTTTTTCGACTATGGTTTGAGACTGCTTAATTCCTTATTATTTTATCACTTTTTTCAATCAAAGAAAAGAAAACCATTAATTTCAAAGTTGAGCGAAAAAAGACAACAGAAATTAAAACTCAGATATTGATGCAAAAAATAAATTAGTGTAACAACATAAATTACCGAACTCCAAGTGAAAATTCAAAACAGAAAGTCTCTTATCAAATGACTAAAACCAACAGCTGAAACACATCAAACGATTGGAAAACAGTTGTGATAGACCTCGTTGATCTCTCTCCCCATCTCTATCTATCTTTATATGATAAAGCGGAAATGAAGAAATCATTTTGTTCCTTTGTCTTTTCTTTTGTTCTGTCCATTAAAATATCCATATGTTAGTGTCAAAATTGTAATGAGCAATATTCCTCAGACATTGCTTGGTAGAATTATGGAAGTTCAAAGTGCACATATGGAGGTTATACGTGAAGGGATTTGTTTCATAAAAGACATATTCAAATAGCGCTAAAAATAGTAATCGCTTTAAATTTACCAGAACTTACCTGCTTTCAAGCTATCTCATTAACCTCATCTTATTAAAATGAAATTCTCCAATTTCGTTATTCTTATGCGTATATGAGCAGGCGAGTCGTGATTGATCTGAATTTTAGTCACATTGTTTTAACCCATGTTTGTACCACTTACAATAACATTTTGTACGGTTTATATTTTTATGTCAACTTATATCACTTATTATTGTTGAGAGATCTTCGAACCATTAGAAAATTGAACTGAAAAATATGAAAATAAAGAAATAAAATCGCCAAAAGTCGCTGTCATATCAACAACCGAGGACTCAGTGCACAATAAATATCCACGAACATAATTTAAGATCAGAATACATAAAACCAATTAAAAAACTGGATAAATTCAACCACATTTTTTTCATTCCTCACAATTGTATAGATATTTTAGAATAACATAACTTCATTTTAAACCATATGTATTCTTCATACACATGACTATCATTAATATGCCAATGTTCAACCAATGCTTAATATACATGTATGATCTACTAAAATAGTGGGTTTTTCTTTAAATGCCTAAAATGAAAATATTATGTGGCACATCTAAATTGAAATTTTAAGTGGTTCAAATGCATTTATATTTCTGTTTCTTATAAGCAACTTTACTTGTAAAATTTAGCTGAAGTAAACATAAACATTAAAACTGCTGTGTTTCGGTAACAGGTTGCCTACTTTTACAAAAGGTGATCAATGCTGATCGATCATTGGTAGATTTGTGTTGTGACACCTACGCAGTAACTTCGTCCTTGATACTAATAGCTATAACTAATGTATTGTTGATGGGGATTTTCCTGCTGAAGGTAGGTGGTTCCTTGGGCACTCCATGGGCCTAAACCATTTAAAACTGATCGCCGCAAAATACTTTAGTAGACAAACATGCAAAACCGAAAATTGCGTCAAACACCAACAATCAATCAATCATCTGTTTATTAAAATGTATTTATATGTAAAATATTTAAGGAGTAAAATTGATTAATGGAAATGTATGTATTGTTATTGCGAATTGCTAGATTTCCCAATTCTAAAACTAATGTAAGTTAATATCATTGAGAGAGTCTCAATTTATTTACAAGAAATTACGTAGTTTGATACGATGAAATATCTTGACCAGGCGTGAAGAACATTTTAGTGGCTATAATATAATAGTTTTCACTTCCTCAGTCAATGTAAGATGCAGTATAAGCAACCAAGAACACATACAAATATCGAAATATTGAAATATCAAAGTTTCGCTCCCATACTTTTCCCTAAATGCATGAATTTCCTTTGTATTCTATCAATCCTTAAACATTTTTACACTTTAAAATATGTGTTTTTCAACATAATATCGACTACATATAAATTTTTTTAACAAAGAACAGCTAAAAAGCTATCTTTTTGCAGATGGCGGTATTGTGGGCAACTGCATGGTTGTTATAATTGGCTGTTTAATTGACCAGAAGCGTAATTGCAGTATTTTAATGATGTCAAAAACATATTTAGCACTAAATAAAATATGTTATTTGGTTTTATGGTGAATAACAGTTGAACCACAGACATTGAATTTGATTTTCATGCATTTTTGTCATTTTCAATGGAATTTTGGGAAAACAGCCCTATTTATTAAAAATCCGACATTAATATTTTAAAGTGCTTTTGATAAGTTACTATTAACATCTGTTCTAACAGATTTCCATATGTCAATACAAAATATCATTATTCAGAAGACAGAATATGCAAAAATGCTGACTTCTTGTAAAATAAGAAGTAGTCCGTCCTTGACATTTCGTTATGATTTGACGGAAACTGCACCATACGAATTTTTGACGACCGGGCGAAAAAGGTAGTACAGATGATTTGTTTTCGAATGGTATATGATTTAGCCGTATGTTAGGTGGGTGCATTAAAAATAAAATTTTATGGTTAATATCACTCGTCTGTTATAACAGCATTTTAAAACAACATACCATTATGTTATGTTCCAATTAGTTTTTTTGAATGAATAAACAGGGGGGTTGAAAATTCAATACAAGGGGTGGGGGTTGAATTCTCCAGGGGGGGGGGGGGGGGGAGGGGAGAGGGGTTCAATTTTCCATATGATATCGGGAAAAATTGATATTTTTAGTCTATTTTTTTACTTCAATTCAACCTGGAGAGGAGAACATTCTTCTTCTTCAGTTACAGAAAAGTCAAGACCATCAACATACTGAAGTTTATTTTCGGCACATGCCTGGGAAAATTTATCAAATTATTAACATTAAATTTTTCGAAATTTGCATTTCATATGAAATGAAAAATAATTTTCAGTAAATTTGTGACAATAAAATATTTCCTGCCGTTTGTCAAGAAATGACGCTATCCCACGATGCATCATTCTAACATCCAATTGATAAAACCGTGTTGTTGTATTCCACCTGGCTCTACTGTTGAGCAGTGAGTAAGGATCCCAGGCTAATATCTACAGTCTTATTACCAACCAACACCTGATTTTGGCTGTTTTTTTCTCTTTTTTCATTTTAACATCCAAAAGGATATACTAATGTTGTCATATAATTCCAAAACAGCACATCTAGACATGATCCCGTATATGGACATGATGGATTAAGAATTGCAAGATTGGACTCCATACTGTCAAGAAAGTACATGTAGTATGAAGGGTCACAATTTTGGGCCATTAAATAATTGATGTTGAAATCACGTTAACAGATGGGATCGTCCGCGAAAGAATTCAAAGTCTTATTTTTTGCTGAATTTTTTCAAATCCTCAATCAAAAGTGGCAGTGCTCTTTACTTGTGCATGATGGTAGGATATTTAAGTATACTTTTACCTTATGTTTCAGAACCAGCTAAAATAAAGGCAGGAAGAGTTGGACCACCACCATTAAAAGATGGCATCTTATATGTTAATGCATATCAAGAAGATCAAATGGTAACTTTCATTATGATTTAATATAGAAGGTCGTACGGTGGTGACCTGTAGTTGTTAACTTCTATGCCATGTGAACTCCCTACCATGGAAAACTGAACCCCCCTATAGACCTCAGATTTTTAAATTGTCTTAGCTATTCCAGCTATGTTATATAGTTATAATGCATTTATAAGTACTTGGTAGGAATAAAACATGCTAGGCAATGTTTTAATTTTTTTTTACTCAGCCATGGAAAATTCAATCCCCTACCATGGAAAACTGAACCCCCTCCTATATATAGACCTCAGATTTTCAAATTGTCATAGCTATTCCAGCTATGTTATATAGGTTATATAGTAATAAATTAAATGCATTCATAAGTGTTTAGTATGAATAAACATCATAGGTCAGCATTTCTTAATGGAGTTGTAACCCTAGGTTTTATGAAATTTAATAGATTAATAAAATTTAACAGCTATGAATTTATAAAAATGAAGTTAGAGATGTGTCTATTTTTATCATGTCTATGGCTACATATCCCTGTCAACATGTAGACAAAAAAAATTTAGTGCACTCTCAGTGTTTTAGTTTGGGATTTTTCACGCTAGTCCAGGTTGTCATTATTTTGGTTTATTCAAATCCCAAGTTCTGTAATTTTTTTTTATGTATATGTCATGTATGTATCATTCATGTTAAAGTCTTCACATTAAAACAAAGACTTAGGTTAAAAATCTAATTGAGTTTCTTTTTGCAACCAAATGATGAAGACTGGACCAAGCTTATATAATTTTGATGGATCTTTTAACCTGATAGTTCAAACCCAGGGTGAGGACATATGTACTATTGTATCGATAGATCATGACCTTCTACTGAACCTAACTATTCAAAAAGTTTTCTGATACATCATTAAGTATTTTAGATTTTAATATAGATTCTAGAATTTTAAATTTATATTTACTAACTGAATCATATTTTGCATAAATTTAGCTGCAACCCACTTCAAAAGAAATAATTTTAATTCAAAGAAATCTATTAGTGCCTGGTACATTGATTGAGACAATATAACTGTTCTTTCTCGGGTAGACAACAAATACTTTATAATATTGACTGGTGACGAGGTAGTTCCATGGCCCCAGCAAATCTCAATTAAGGCCTTCAAATGCCAAAGAAATCTTTGACTAGCTAAGCTGGAACTAGCAAGTTTGTTGTCCCTAAGGTACCAACTAATATAATAGTCATTTGACAACTGTAGGCCTGATGCTAATCTGCATGTTATGTTTCAGTAAAATAGGTTTAATTAAAATTTGTCTGCATGAGTGATGCTCTCAGATACTGAGATATCATAAAATTTAGTGCAAGGCTGCATTTGGTGGAGAACAACTGCTTCCAACCAAGAGTAGGTGACACTGACCTGTTTTTCATAATTCAATGAATTTGGTTAAATAATAAAGTAGATATTTTACATGATAGTCCAGAGGATCAACATATAATTACATCAATGAGACAGCAATCCAACAATACATTTAAAGCAGAAAATAAGCTTAATATTTAAGTTCAAATTGCATACACTTAGTCACGCACATCTATTTATAGCCTAATGCAGGGTTTTATTAATGGTAGTATTACGTATAGCCTCCACCCCAAAAATGAGCCATATTTTGCATACAATATCAATTCTGACAAAATAACATGTCTCCCCATATAGTCTATGTGAAAATCTTTCAGCAAAATAAAACTGAATTGCTACTTTATGAGGCCCTACCATATGGTTCCTAAAGAGGAAACCCTTAACAAACATTGCTACAACAGAAGGGGGCAGTATGTTTTTTGGTCTATGCATCCGTCTTATATTCAGTATTTCTGATGATCGGTCAGTTTGTTATTCCTTCAGTTTGTCCCTTAACAGATTATATATTTTGGTTAAGGTAGTTTACCAGTAAATTGAGGTCACATCAGTTGAAATTTAGAACACATTCTTGTGAGGATATGCCCTTTTAAAATTACATGCCGGATTATGGTTTTGACCTGATTACCTGGTTTACTGATCGTAGACAAGTGATCTCAGGTTAATGTTTTTGGATAAAGTAGTCAACCATGAATGGTCACTGGTGGTATCAGCTTGAAACAAGCTAAATAGTACAAATGTGCATGTCAATATGATGTGAACCATTTAAAACAATATTAACTACTGTCCTCATAAGTAGGCCAGATTTTTATGTATGTATATGATATGGTTCACTGACTTGTGTGATATGTTACTTAAATTGTTGTACTTATATATATTAAATTAAGATTTAAAGATTGATTTTTGTTTTGGTTGATTTAATCTTTCCAAAACATCCCACTTAGACGTCTGAGCATTTTATTAAAACAATAAATATTCATCATCACATTTTGTTATGACTGGCAGGCACTGTTTGAGATGTGGTATATCATTGTCAATGAGACAACTATTCACAAGAAACCAAATCTGATTTAGTGTCTAATTCACCCAAATACCAGTTACATCTAAAGTTATATAATCAAAGGTAGTGATAAGAAGTTTGACAAGGTCGTTTAAATCAAATTAACTACATACCTACTTATATAAAATTACACTTTTATGTTTAAAAGATTGAAAGCTTGTTTATAAACATTTTAAATGCTTTATCTGTAGTTAAATCAAGAGTACAAAATACAGCATACAACTATTATAGATGCAATTTCACCGAAAAATTCATTAAGATGTATAAACACGATTAGGGTAAGGTGACGATGTCTTCCCAATAACTGTTACTTTGATCTCGCCTTAAATTTCCTTAAATAGTACTAGTAAACATAACATTTTAAACAATTGTCATTCTGTAGTTCAAATCCTAAATACTCAACTGTGCAAGTTTTATCACTACTCGATATAGCAGGGGCAGATCCAGCCATTTTTAAAAGTGAGGGTTCCAACCCAGGGTAAAGAGGGGGGGTTCCAACCACATGTCCTCATTCAAAAACATTGATTCTCAAAAAAAAAAAGAGGCAGGGGTTTCAACCCCCAGAACCCCCATGGATAAGCCACTGTAAAGTTACCTTTTAAAGTGATGAATTCTGAGAAAATTCTTATGAAATCAGGAAAGTTTGAATTTCATAATTTTTGTGCAAATTAATAACCAGATGTTCTCCACCAACAATAAATGATACTGAATTTTTTCAAAAATTGCCTCAATAATGGAAATTATTTTTAAGAAAATCAAATCCAGTTGAGTGATTAAGTGTCTGGGTAGGTAATGTAGTATAAGGTGACATAAGGATAGCATTACCCAAGTCAAACTGAACTACTATCATTAGCAGTTTATTAGCTGTTATTTACCAGTTCTTCATATTTTTAGCAGTCTTTCAGCTGTTCATAGCATTCCATCTAATAGCAGTTTGAGAAACTGCCTTATTCCACCATTTCTTAGCATTCCTCTTTAAGCATTCATCTTAGCATTCATCTTAGCAGTCTGGATCTACCTTCTAAACTGTTGTCAATTTGTCAATTGGACAACAGTTATGACAGCAGTTCAATAGCAGTTTGATAGCAGTTTTGGTTTTAATCTTTGTTATAAAAATGCTTGGATCTGGCTGTGTTTTCAGCTTGATAGTAAACCTTTATTTGAAGGTTATTTGATCATTTTCAAATGTGCATTTTGGCTCCAAACTGTGTGTAAATACTTGCTAGTGAAAAACTGTATTTATGTCAATTATAAAGTTTAATTTGGGCTAAATGGAATAATTTCTCACACCTGCAGTACAGTAAGTTGAAGTTACAGATAATGCATGTGTATTTTCTGACACAACTTTGTAGGGAAAAACAGAAATATATAATACAGAAAGCCCAAAAAAAGGGGGGATAGTTGTTTATTCAAATAGAATATCTGATGATGATGGGATTGTAATAAAATACTAGCATATACTAACAGTGCAAGATGTTATTTGAAAATAAAAATATGAATATTTTAATATAATTTTGTAAAAAAAACAAAAATAAATCATATTCAACAGTTGAAAAAGGGGGAGGGAATATTAGGGAAACCTAGGTCACATATAGCTGATTGTTTAATATTGACCAAACAATCCATTTAGTATATGTTACTTAAGTTTGTTTCAGAAAGTGGAAACATAATATATATTACATGTATTAAGAACTATTTTGTTTAATTCCAAAAGAGAAAGAGGAGATAACTGTTTTCTTTTGGTCCACACAAAATATTTATAGTAGTACATTTGGTAATTAAATAATAATAAAAATAAAATAACTTTTAATCTGAAAATCACTTAGTCAAGGTAATAAATAGTCTCTTAAGTAACCACTCTTATTGAATAAGTTGCTTTTTATAAGCACTGAAATTTAAAGTGCATTATGATTCTTAACTGTTCCTATTATTCTGCCACTGACATAATTATTAAGGGGTATAAGGCCAGGTACAGTACTCACAAAGCATGTTTACACCCCTTAACAAGTCTGTTATTGGATTAAAATAGAGTCATTTGATTGCAGTTACTGCTTAAATTACAAATATAAGTTGGTACAACTTTTTGAAATTTCAACAAGACTTGCAGTAAAATATTAGAATTTTATTTTTGCATTCATATCTTGTACACTGTATATTCATGTGTACCTTTGTATTCCAACTTTTGACAGATCTGATAGCATTCCATAGCAGTTATTAGCAGTTTAGAAAACCATATTACGATGTACAACTTAGCAGTTTCTATGAATATTCATTATTGATAGCTGTTATTATAGCAGTTCTCATGAATATTCAGAGAAGATAGCAGTTTTTGAGTATCTCATTTAAATTTTTCGTCAAAAATAACTGCTAAATAACTGTGAAGGCTAAATAAACTGCTAAGAAACTGCTATGGAATGCTATTGGAATGCCTATATGCAAATTAATTATTGCCTTGTATTTGGCAACTGTGAATGCTAATGAACTGCTAAAGAACAGCTGTCGAGTAAGAACTGTAAATGCTAATAAACTGCTAAAGAACTGCTGTCCACTTTGACTTGGGTAATTGACTTTTGACTGTATCTGGACAAGTTTTTTGGCTCATAACAAAATTATGGTGCTATACAGTCAATGAATGAAGAGAAAAGCTATTTGTAAGTAGTGGATTTTGTTCTCATTATAAAGTTAGGAGATGTGGTATACATGTAATTGCCAATCAGAAGCTATAAAAGGCCCTGACATAACAAAATAATTCAAATGAGAAACCCAACGGTCTGAATTATGTACAAACAACAAATGGAAAACAAATATGATAAACAGGAACAAACAACAATCACTAAATTACTGGCTCCTGACTGGGGACAGGCACATACAGAATATGGCGTGTTTAAACATGTCAGTGGGTACATTTCTGTACTTAGTTACCAAAAATGATGAAAACTGGGATTTGACTAAGGAGGTCAGATAAACTTTACTCTCATGCTTCAATGACATATTATATTGTAGTAGAATCCTTAAAAATCAGAAGACTACAGTTGTGTATTGAGACAAAATCTTGAATTCTTCTAAAACAAGGTTAATCCAACTTTTTGGGGGTTTTCCTAACAAATTATGTCTTTTCCTTGAATTTACACCTGCATTTCTTTCAATTTTGACAGGAAATTTACGGGTATGCTAAGAACAAAGGTAAAGAAATCTGCATGTGGATTCTATACTTCTTGACAGTAGGTTTACTACGGTTATTTTTCTTCTGGTACCCATATCTGATGATAGCAGCCACACATGAGGAAAGTTCTTTAAAACATGCAGTAGTTGTTGTGCTCAAGGTAAAATATGATTTGTATATGGAGAAGTGATTTAATGCTTACTTGATAGGTAAATTAACAATACCTTGTAAAAAAAGTAAATAAAAAATAACAAATGATATATAGATCTACTATTTTCATTTGCACAATACATGTTTCTTGACTACAGCGGATTCATTATGAATTGTGGGTTAACAATTTTTGTGGTTTTTGTGAGTATGGGTGAACCAGGAATTTAAATGTTCAGAAAAGTACAAATGTTTTTTAGGCATATATACAGCTTTAATCAAACCACAAAATAATCAAATATGAATGAAAAAATTAATTTTCTTGAATCCATGAATATTAGCAGATTAGTAAATGTTTTTGCCAAAATGCATCAAATGAGCTTTTACTTACATCATTTTTCTTTTGTCTTTTTGGTAATTGGTTTATAAAAAGCATTTTTTTTTTATCAATAATCAACAAAACGCAGAGAAACATGCACCCAGACTAGTTTAAGGCATTACAGGAACTCTGGAACAACCAGGATATAATAATCAAACCCGCAGACAAAGGAGGCAGCCGTCGTAGTTCTTAACAAAACCGATTATCTAAATGAAGTATACAGACAACTAAACGATGAAAGTATCTACAAGAAAGTAGAAGACGATCTCAACCCCCAGTTTATGAAGAAATTCATGGATTTTCTCAACATAACGAAAAATAAGCTGGACAAGAATTTAGAGAAATACCTCATTCCGAAACAATGGAGGACACCGATTTTTTACACACTACCGAAGATCCATAAACCGGGAAATCCGGGAAGACCAATTGTCTCCGCTATAGACGCACCTACATCAAGAATGTCCGAAGTAACAAATGATATACTTAAACCACTAATAAAAAACATTAATTCATACATAAGAGACACAAACGAATTCCTAATGAAAATAAAAAACATAAGCCCGGTACCTGCAAACAGCATTTTAATAACCGCAGACGTTTCGGCACTTTACACATCAATTCCACATAGAGAAAGACTACTCGCCACCAAAGAGATGCTAGACACAAGAGAGGAACAAACAATACCCACCTGGATGGGCTTAAGATGGAAACATTTTATTTTAACTTGCAACTGCTTTCAATTTGAGAACAATTACTATTTACAGAAACGCGGGACCAGCATGGGCACCAAAATGGCACCAGAGTATGCTATAATATTTATGGACAAATTAGAACGAAATTACCTCAAAACACAACCACACAAACCACTTGTGTGGTTTCGATATATCGACGATATTTTTATGATTTGGCCCCACAGTCGCGAGGCATTGGATGCCTTCATGTCGGACCTCAACGATTTTCACCACTCGATTAAATTTACTTTCGAAATAAGCGAAACATCGATACCGTTCTTAGACACAAGAGTTATAATAGACAAAGAAGGAAATCTTACCACCACATTGAACAAAAAACCCACCGATGCGAATCTGTACCTACACTACAACTCATGGCATCCGCTACCCCAAAAAAACAGTATACCCTACAGTCAAGCCATAAGGATCAGATGCATATGCAGCACATTAGATGACTACCAGATACACACACATAAGATGAAAGAAAACTTCATAAAAAGAGGCTACCCCCCGGAAATCATAGAAAAAGCTATAAAAAATGCACATGAAAAAGATCGGAACACGTACGCTCTTCACACCAAGAATTGGAACCACAGAAGGAAATGTACAATTCATTATCACCCACCACCCAGACAACCCAACAATAAGAAAAATTATCAACCAACGGAAAAACATCCTAGAAAGATCACCTGATACATACCACATGTCCCTCATGAAATTCAATGTAACCACACGTAAAACTACCAGCCTAAGCCAATTACTAGTCAGTACGGACATAAAACCACCAAAACCAAAGGGAAACCGGCCGTGTGGCCGGGGATGCCATATCTGCTCAAAGATGACCCAATCAACCGAAATAAAAGCCACGCAAACGGAAAATCAATCAAATCACGGAACTGATTACATGTTTAACCACCAGTGTTATATATATAATCACATGCAAAAAATGTAACAAACAGTATATAGGTCAAACAGGGAACACCATTTGTGAAAGATTTTACAGGCATATGAATGACATTAAAAACAAAAACAAGCATAAACCCGTTTCAAAACATTTCAGCACAGAAGATCACAGTACAAACGACGTAACAATAACAGGCATCAAAACCACCGTTGCCAACGTCAACATACAACTACGTACAGAAGAGGCATATATTCACCACTTGAGCACACAATCGCCGTGGGGACTCAACATAAGAACATAATATAATGGCAAAAACAAAAACAACTCCGCGAAAACCGCAGGAACCACTTTAGTTAAACTGCACCCGATGCCACAAAAAATACAAGAATGTGAGTAGCTTAAAAAGACATTTCAATACAGATCACCAACCAACGTTAATCCAATTTTCATGCTCCTGGTGTAACAAGACCTTCATCAGGAAGGACTCCGCACACAGACACATGAAAGGAGAACACAACATATCAAATACCAAAGGACTTATAATAGAAGATAAAACACCACGCGAATTAGCGAAAAAAATCCAGCCGTGGATACCACCAATGGAGGCCACTACGAAATTTGATTGGAAAAAACCACCAATTTTCCGTGTAATACCAAAATCAGACCTCAACAATAACACAGTCGATCTAAAAGCAGATTTATACATTAGTAGTGACGAGGAGGAAGAAAAATTCCAACCACAAGAAATAGCCACACCACCAGTACCAGAATATATATACACAGTGACAACTTTAGAAACAGCCTTGAAATTAGTCGTATATTCCAGCTATGAAGGCCTGGAAGGATATAGACATATTCCAGGAGAATATCCCAACATCGAGATGAATGGCATAGACACTAACTATACAATTAATTGCTACAAGACAAGAAAAAACTAACATTTCTATTTATAACTTTTTATTTACATTTTTAATTTCTATTCATACTTACAGTTCTTTACTTTCACTTTCATTTTGTACACAATAACGTCGTCATGACTACATTCATTATGACATTTAATTCTGTGAACCACACAACCGCAGAATCTGTACTTCACTGTAATTTTTTCATATTGTAATTGTCCTGAAGACGCCACGCTTGTTGGCGAAACATGTAGACCACATTAAATATTTCACCATGCGGTAATTGATGGGTGTTGTTGTCTTTATTGTCGTTTAATAATCAATTATGTTAAAAAGTGTAAATCAGTACGTAGCAGTCATGGAGAATATTTTTTAAGTGTAGTCCTATATTTTTCACAAATATGAATACACCAAGGAAATATTCATTGCTTTCTTTAAAAGTAAATGATACAGATTTATATTAACAGAAAATGCTTAATGTAATCATTTAAAAAAGTAAATTAAATAAGCTGCATGACACTTTACAGCCTTAAGTGTACAATACAATTGACAAAAATCAGAAGTGTGAACATAGTAATAGTATCAGCCCATATTTATGCAACAAAAGTATTCTACTTTCCAATAAATAGCTAAAAAATTACATTTTTAACAAATTTGTGAAGATGCTATATTTTGGGGTCAAAAAGGAGTCTTACCGAGCCTTAACTTCTTTATATTTATCAATATTTGATATGAAATATATATAACATAGTATATGAAAATCCAGTCATGAAAAAAAAATAAAATCTTAAGAGTAAAAATACTCGTAATTCATACACATTTCAGTATAACTTACGATCAATTTTAATTTGTAAGATTTTTTGTGAAAAGAGTCGCTGTATTGTAAAACCATGCTAGTATGAAAAGAAAAGGCGTTGAAGTTTTATATCATTTAATGAAAACAAGTATACAGTTGAGATCAGACAGTATCTCAAGACTACTTTTTATATCATACCTTCTTTATACCTGCAGGTCATACATAGTTTTAAACATTATTAAGTCCTATAAAGACTTATATTGCTCCAAATCATTGATTTTAAAATTTAGCCCAAATGTTGACTTGATATTGGCCTAAATGCTGCATTTTTTTTCAACCCAAATGTTACAACAATTAATTAGACCTAACATGCATATCCCATAGTTTATGCATGGTTTTCTTCAGTTTAAACATGTTTAAGGCTAATTTCAATTTTTTTTTCAAAGTCAGAAAATTATTTTCAGGAAATCCTGGTGTCATTGTGACTTTATTGAATCATGTTTTTTCCCCTAGACCAAACCTCTTTTTATAGACCGCAATATATATAACTGGTATATAAAAATAGTAATTGTTTAAAAAAACCACAGAATTGATAAAGTACAAGATAGGATTTTTTATAACCTTTTGTTTAGTCATGCACTTAATGTTAAAAACCACAAAACACTTATAAAAACAATAAATAATCATGAACCATTACTAATTATTAATTTTTAATCCTCAATTAAAAGTGCATCCATCATTTTGCACTTGACAATACATATTGTCATTTCTGGATGTGGCTAGAAATTGACTTTCTGAGGTTGATCTATATGCATAAATTTTATTGCATGACATAAATGCAGTTGATTGAAAGAAAAGCTATATAATACATTTGTATTTAAGTTTTAGTTAATATCTAGACTAGAGACAGATATTACATAGGCAACTAGAGGAAATCTCAAATTATTAAGCAGCCCTCTTCATTTCATTGGTAATGTTAAATTCCTAACGAAAATTATTGTTTTCTCAAAAATCATGGAAAAATACTTAGATAATTCCTTCAATAATGTAACCTTATCAAGAAATCATTTAGATATTAAGGTTTATTAACACCATATTTTTACTATGAAAAAATGTATCAGTCGTACCTACACATCTCTATTTCTGTAATATCTTGATGTCAATCTTTCACTTTCATTGCTCATAAAATCTTTATTTCAAAAGATATTTTTTTCAAACATTTTAAACCAATTTCGAGAAAAACTCAAAAAATGAGAGAGAGAAAAAAGAAAAGAGAAGGAATATGTCAGTACGGAAAAAAGGAGTCTGCAAAATAATGAGAGAGCCATACGTGAAATAGATTACATGACATTAAAATGGAGTTGCTAATCTCTTGTATTATATGTTTCTGTCTATACACTATGAATTTTATAATATATCAATGCATATTCAGTTTTTTTATGTTAAAGACTAGACTTGAAAAGCCAGCTTAAAATAAAATGAAATGTTTATACAGTCATTATAAAAATGTGAATTGTGTCTTATTTAATGTGTTTTAACTCAATTTGTTTTTTAATAGGACCAGTATAATCAATGGTTTGTGGCCAAAGTTAAATTTAAAGAGAGGAATGGAAGGGATGTGTAAGTAATTTGACACATCATTTGATTTTTACATGTGCTGTATAAGTATCTGTGTAATTCAGTGATTGTTCTGTTCAATGTTGATTGTATATATTAAAACCCAACTTTAAATAAAGATTACTTTCCTTTACTTAACATAGTAATTTATTTAGCACCCTGGGCAGTTGAATAATTTCAGAAGAAATGCACATTTTGAAATAGTGGACAAAATGTAGTTCTTTATCTTGCCTCATACACTCAGCCTGGAGCTGCTTCTGGAATACAATACAAAAATAAGATGTAGTATGATTTCCAATGAGGCAACCCTCCACCAGAGACTAAATGAGGTAGAAGTTCCAATTTGATAGCTTGATGGAGCATTGGTTTATGGAATCAAATGTAGTCTCTGTGTAAGATTTTGAATATATATGTAATTCTTATTTGTTCCATCACAAATAGGTATTTAATGAAATTGAAATAAAAAAACAAAGAAGCAGAATTAAATAAATATTATTGATATATATAATTTACTAGTAAAGATTGAGGCAGCACCAACACCTTAAGTTAGAATTTTTTTTTATTTTATAATAAAATTCGTAAGGGTTCCGTGGAACCCAGTGTCTCACCTACTTTTGCTGTTCATCGCAGGCTCAACAAAAATGGGGAACAAATTATTAAAAATTTTCCTCTAGATACTATCTTTTGATTGTAAGAAGCTTCTGTCCAAATTTGGTAAAAATCCAGGGTGGTTTATGAATCTATGAATAAATGTTTTAAAAACTTTTAACTGCAGACTGTATGTACTGTTAACTGGGAGAAAAACTAAGTCCATGTATAAGTAAAATAAGGACAAACAGGATTTGTTTTTTACAAAATTTACTTCTGGATACCATCTTATGATCATAAACAAGCTTCTGTCCAAGTTTGGTAGAAACCAGGATATTTTAAGAAAGTTATTAAAATTTTAAAAACTTTAACCACAGAGTGAATGTAATGTTAACTGGCAGAAAAACTAAGTCCATTTATAAGTAAAATACGGATAAACAGGATTTTTTTTTACAAAATTTACTTCTGGATACTATCTTATGATCATAAACAAGCTTCTGTGCAAGTTTGGTAGAAATCCAGGATACTTTTAGAAAGTTATTAAAATTTCAAAAACTTTAACCACAGAGTGAATATTTGTGGATGCCGACGACGGAATATAGGATCGCTATGTCTGGCTTTTGCGACAAAAGTCGCAGGCTTGACAAAAATCAAATTCAAAGCAGCCTGTATTATAAATGTAGATTTTATCATTAGATTTATGCCCCAAAAAAAACAACCCAATAATTTTAAAACAGTTGACCTGGTTTGAATAAAGCATTTAAACATTTTAAGTGCCAACATTGTTTAGGTTATATTTACAGATACAGATTTTACATAATAATTTTTTGATATTCCTCTTTCACTTTTTCAATTATAATTTTTACTCCAAAAATATCAGAATTAACACATACACATATATGCATCAATGAATACTGCAGGGCTAAAACAAGAAGCCTACCTTCCATTTCTATAAAAAGTCCATTTAGAAATTACCCTTTGTTTTGAACAAAATTATAGAAAGAGCAGACATTTTGTTAACCCATCTATGTGGAAGACTCCAGGTGGAAGATGTATGTTATATAGCCCATTAATTTTTTGTTTGGCTCTATGGAATGCTTAATGCTCACCAAGTATTAATGAAACTTTTATTGAAATTTAGGATATCTGTCAAAGCTGTAGAGAATACATCTGATTTATAAATACATATTTCAAACATAAATACACATAATAATATAATCTGCGAGCATTTTTTAGATCTGTTGGACACCTACATCATAATTGTTGATATTTTGAATTTCTAGATATTTTGAATTAACTTTAAATTTCAGTTACACTTTTCTTTTGTACTACAGAATAGAATAACTTCATTTTCAGTCAGCAGCCTATCAATGATAACTTGTAACATTTGAGCATTTTTCAGATTTTCATGACAATTACTCCCTGTTATTTGATACTTGAATTGCAAGTCTGGGGTATTCTTAGCACTACCATGTGTGCATGTCCTGTTTTATGTCAATGTATGCTTTTCTTAACCATTAAGTTAGGCATGACACAAATTTTGTAGTAGAAACATACTTTTGAAGTATAGGGCATTTCAGAGGAGGGTGCCATAGTGAGAAATAATCCTTTTCTTAACACTTATAAAAGCCTTCATAATTTTAAATGGGGGTAAAATGTAGATGCAGAATGATTTTACTATAATGCTTTATTTGTTTAACAGCCAAAACCCAGAGATCGGAAAGGAGAACAAAGTAGAAGTTATATCTTATAAGAAAGGACATTTACCAAATACACCACTTAAACAGGGAGATGTAGTAGTAAGTAAACACAGTACCAATATTACTCCATAACTATATTGTTAAAATTTTCTATATAGTAAAATTGTGTTGATTTTATTTTGATATTTTTTAATTTTATAACTAGGAATATACAGATCAACATACATTGACATTTTTATGTGTTTATATTTTAAACACTGATCTTTTTTTATTTTTTAAATCTGCATATTTTGAACACTGATCTATTTTTAAATCCATATACTGTTTAAAACAACATTTGACAAATTCATGAAAATCTAGGACAATAACATAAGTTTGTTAATATTCTATCAAATAATACATTTGCTATTATAAGATAAAAGCAAACTAATATGTAAACTTTTTTTAAACAGTATAATATTTTATTTCAGTTGACTGAGGTAAAGTTAAAACACTATGACTCATGTGCGAACTTTTTTTAAACAATATAATTTTATTTCAGTTAACTGAGGTAAAGTTAAAACACTATTGTGATTTAAACAGCAGTCTGATCAAACTTGTTAGCCTGGGCATTCAGGATTTCTGGAGCTTTTTTCTAGATTGCTTTAAAGTCTTATTAGAATGTTTTAACAGTGTTGATCTGGTAATGTAATGTTAAAGAATTTGTACCATAATTTACAATGTAATCACTTCAAAAGACCAGCACATAAGAACAATATTTATAACGCCATTAATAAATTTAGGATTTTGTGCAATGTAAATACATGCATCTATTTTTAATGATTACATGTGATATACTGTGGACTCATAATTATTTGTAGGATACCTATTTTTGTGGATTTCTTAGGTAAAGATAAACCACAAATTAAAATGCTCAAGGAAGTTCAAATTTTGTATAGGCTTGTATGCAGACTTTGACAAATCCACGATATCAAATACACACGAAAGTAAAATTTCCCCATCATCCACGAAAATTGATATCCACAAAAATAAATGAATCAACAGTATTTTGAATGTGGTACAGATAACTTAAACTCACTGACTTTTGAGGCTGTGCTTTACTAAACCTTTAACTGAATATTTGTGCAGCTTGTAGTGTTCATGCTTAGTTGTGTAGGCTGTGATGTGACACTCGTCTTGGGATTTTTACACTTATTATCACAGGTTATGGTATTGTTCAGAGAATAGAGTAAAGTGTGGCTGTAGTTCTTTAATTATGAAAGCAATTTTCAAAAGCCTTCTCAAAAAATTATACTGAATTCTTGCATGGTTTTCCAGAAATTCTGTTGAATGATTTTTATAAGAGCTTTTCATAACTACAGTAAAACCTGTGTAACCTGAATTAGAATTATCTTCTGAGTAGATAAAACTACATGTATCGACTCAAAAAATTGCATTTGATGTTGTATTTATTCAATATCAATAATATATTTTCAATTTATTCAATATAAATACAGATTTAATCATTGTTCCTATTGAAATTTGCATATTTTTTTGTGTTTGTATAGTCATAGAATACATTTAAGAAGGCCTTAATTTAAACATTGTCAATTTCAAGTTTTTATTTGTCAAATGCACACAAAAACAAATTTCAATTGGAACAATGTTTAAAATTTTGTCAGAAATCAACTTTTTCAGTGAACTGACAAAAGTTTAAATGGACAAGTAAACTGCAAATGATTTGGAATAATGTTTTTGAAATGCTTAAAAGGTTGCCTTTGCCTATGCTTACTTCTTCTGAAGTGCTATTAATGCTTCTAATCACAAAGTTCCAGATTCTTGTCTTGACAAATTTTTCTATATCTAAATTTGAAGTATAAAGTGATACCTTGCCTGTGGTTATAGGTAAAACAGGGGTTATAGGTAAGTCAATGTAATAACCTCCCGTTGATTAATTAACTAATTACTGTAAATACTGATATTTTCTTCGGTTGTTAATTCACGATTTCAATGCATAAACTTTTCCCACAGAGGTTAAATTTACTAATCAATGACGAATTCACACTTCATACCAATAATTTTGCCTTTTAAAAACAATTTGCACTGGGGATATTTTCATGCAGTTGACAAGAACACGAAATAAACAACAACAAAAAAAACCTGTACAAAAATTTACTTCTTGGGTAAATAAAGTAATTTTTCCTTATTCAAGGATGAAATAAACTAATAAAAAAAGGCAAAAAGTCAATGATAATCCTGCTTTATACTGACCAGAAATAAAACAACACTAGGATTATTTATATGTAAGGTCTTGGCCTACTTTGACTAAATTTGCAACAGTGACAAAGAGAAGAATAACAATATAGTTTGTATGCATGAAGAAATGGCAGAAGTTTTACAATTATGTTTAATATTTTTAAATGTTATTTTAATACCTGGAAGTACAAATAGTTTTAAACTTCTTTTATTATCCAAGTAAAGTTAATCATTTTCTTGACTTGTATGACAATTTTCATAAAAACCATTGAAGATTCTTTACATTTGATTGCGACCTTATTTATTACTGTCAATTAATAACTTTGGTCTTTGATACTGAAAATAAATCATAACTGTTATATTATATTGATCTTTCAAACAATAAAAAATGTTTTAAAATTATTATAAAAAGTAACTCATTTTTCATGTAGTCATTACAAATGACATTCTTTTGTATTTTCAGAGGGAACAGAGTCTTATTAGATTTTTTATAACAAAGAAAGTGAAGTATGTGTGGAACACAAGTTCTCAGGAATTTGAGAAGGCAAAGTTAGTTTTTACTCCAGTTTTTTTTGCAATCAGTATAAATTAAGGAGGATTTCAAATACATGACATTTATAATTTAACTTGGATTTAAACCTGTTTTGTTTACGTTATGTCCCTTTAAAAATTAAAGGAAAATAATAATATGCTATTTAGTTGTTTTTATCAAAATTTATTTTAGATATAAGGGGCTCCAGTAGGGTACCTTTAAAATCTTTTAAAGCTTTTAATTTTGTATATCAGATTGAAAAATATGGTGTTTTGGAAAAAAACTGATGAGTTCTTTAAACTCCCATTCAAAATATTTGAAAACTGGCAAAAATTATATTGGTTGACTTTATTTTTGACACTGAAATGTATCTATTTATACAGAAAAATAAACTTATCTTAGTAAAACTTGGGACCTCATTTACAATGGGTGTAAGCATTGTCCACATTATTTCTTGCTTAAACTTGTAAGTAATAACAAAATACACTTTCTCTGTGAATTCCTTTTTGAAGCAAAGATTGTTCTGTTTATTTTATAACTCAGCATATGAGACAAAGTCATTTTTATTGGAACATGGTATGGTTTGAAAATTTGAGTAAAGAAGCAAATCTGAATGAAAATATAGAAATTTGAGATATAATAAGAATTATGAAATTAAGCAAAACAGAAAATAATTGTGGCTCTCTATGTTAAGTTTTTCATGTTTGGTAAATCATCTGCATTTCTAAGGTAATTATGAACTTTTAATTGAAGAGTTGATTTGTCAACACCTCTAAGGTAACTATGGACTATTTATTTAACAGAGGATTAGACCATTCGACAAGATGCTCATACTTCCATGAAGCTTCAGGACTTAGTCATTTAGAACAGTCTCAAAGGTAAGATCCTTGTAAGATAATATGAAATGGTCAATCCAATTAAAATACAGATCCTATGTCCACACCTGGCCTTACAAGGATCTGACTACACTCCGTCCTCCTTTCTGTTCTGATAAATTTTATATCAACCAATGAAATTTCTGCCTCCAAATTGTTGAAAGTGCGTATCAGTACGATGAAACCTGAGGACCCCGAAAGGTTGTTAAAACAGAAAGTAGAATGGAGGGTTTTTGGATCCTTGTAAGTGAAGGGTAGATACAGAATCTGTATTATAATCAGATTGTACTATGGTTTGAGAACATGTATATAGAACCTTACTTTTTGGTTTACATGAGATAATTTGTACATAAAAACAGAGCATCTATTATTTACATTTAAGGTGACTATTCCGGATGATGTCATATTTACCTAAATAATATTATTTTTTTAAATATGCCTGAGAAGATAAACAAAACTAAATATTTGAAACTGAAGGATGGAGCATAAAACATTATTAGATATGAAAGAGATAAAAAACATCGGTGTTTTATTGCCTGGAGTACTCTTAATGGTATTTTTTTAATGGTGAAACTAGGATACAAGCTTAAATCATGCTCAAAGGACTTTGGGACTTTGTTGCAGTGTTTAAAGGTTATTTTGAAAAGTTTTTGAAAAAGTACTTACAGTTTACCATTGATATTTGACATGCTGTTGCATTAGCATCCATGCAGTTCAGTTTCAAGCAGGATATAATACTCTGGATAATCATGGGTGAAATCTTTGCAGAAAATAGTTTTTTGTGACAGTATATAAGTCAGATAATGCATATTTTAATTTTTTTCTGGTTGCATAGCACACTGATGGATGTCAGGATTGATCAAATGAAAGACCGACCATAGGGAGGTCCTGCTTTGGACAACCCTGACATCCTCATACCTGCCATCTTTTTAAAACCTTCATGGGGGATTTTAAGCACAAGAGAACCTAGTGCATGTTTCATACATGCATAAAGTGTATTTGGTAAGATATACTATGATTTTAAGGAGTATATAAGTACTTAAATGCCATTAAACTAATTTGAAAAAGTATTTTGAGGTATTAAGTTCACATAATAGAGGATTAAGGTAGTAAGCCCCCCCTATAAATCGTGTTATTTGGCAGGTCTGCATCCCTTGGTGTTTCATATGACAAGAAAACCTTTTAGAATGGGTTTTTATCTTGAACATATTATTAAAATTTGCAGGAGAAATGTATATGGCAGTAATTCTATTCAGATCCATGTGACACCAATAATCACATTACTATTCAAAGAGGTAAGATTAAAAAAACTACAAAAAAAAAATAATTAAATTCAAGGTCATTCAGCATGAAATAACTTCCAGGTAATATTTCATAGCAATTGACAGATTTAACACAGATAGAATACTTTGGCTCTGAAGTAGATCATTTTAATAAAATCATAAGAATAATAAACTTTTATTCACTTTTTAATATTAATCTATTATATACAGGTCTATCTGTTTGATCATGGTTCTTGCATGTTACAATACAATAAATTTGCATGCGAAATATTAAGAAAAGTTCTTTTTTTTGCCTCATTTATATTTATAATTTCAATTTAAGTTGCTTCAAGTACAGGTGGTAAACAAATGTTTCATGAAACATGTGACTCCTAATGACAAAATTATTATGTTAAAAAAGATATACCTGTAGTTAGAGTTGATTTCTGTGGTGTAGGATGATTTTTTTATTACACATTTTAAAAGCTTATACAATTTGGTTAGTGGATTTGGTGTACCATATACTTCATACCCCATGTTCTTTCTTTACAAAGTTATTATTATATTAATTTATTAAATGAACTTCTGATTGGCAATCACATCACATCTCCTTATTTTTATGTTCACAATCTGCTAAAATATCAAAGTTTGCTCCAAACAAGCAGATATATGATATGAATAAGAGGAGATGTATATTAAAAATAAATACTTGCAGAGAGTTTTGTTTTTAAATTACAAATTTCATGCAGTCTATATCCTTTGTTTTAACATTCCAACATTATAACATGTAAGTAAGAAGTCCATCTTTGACCTTTTATTACATAACTTTCTTATATATTTGTCCCAGGTAGTTTTTATGAATTTAAAGTGATTAAACTGGTATAGACCAGATTTCCCTTCTTTATGATTGATATGCAAACATGCACCAAATTTTATGTTCATTTATATCCATGGTTGTAAAATGAGATTTATATTCAAATGACCATACAAAGATATTTACTTATACAGTGAAGAAAGAATTTATATACACTGTATATTTATTATATCATCTTAATGTCAAAAAGTGTTTTCACATTTAAATATTTTGTTTCAAGACCACCTAGCCAAATAATGAGATCTTTATACCCCTGCAAATAATTTTTTGAGGTATTTAGGAAGCCATCCATCCGTTCATCTGTCTGTTACAACTCCTCCTAATAGGTTGGATGGATATTAATGAAACTTTCCACAGTTATAGAACACTACCAGACGATGTGCATAAAGCATATTAAAGGGGAGATAATCAGATTGCTAGAGTGGTATCCTCTTGTGATTCACTGACAGTTCTAGTGAATTATAGATCAATCATCTGTCAGTCTTGAATCCTTAATATTAACACTCTGCTGAACAGTTAGAGCAGATGAGATAAAACTTTGGGATTGTGTTTGTCAAGATGGTTGCACCATGTTACTTTGTTTGAAATGTGTCCAAAAATAAACTTTTCACATTTTAATATTGAACTTAGAAGATTGTCTTCTTTAGAACTTCCAAAGTAACTTAGACAAAATATAACATAATTATTTCTCTGTTGTATTTTACAAGTGTTGTTGCAAATTAATGCTAATTGGTAAAACAGTGTGGTTCAGTATAGTCCGTACAGTACTTTCTGATTGCTTGGTGGATTTATGGGATGAAATTACTTTGACTGCCTCAAATGATAACAAGAATGAAGGAGTTTACACTATAATATCCCCTTGTTGGCACTGCAAGAGAATAACAAATCTCTATAGGTATCACAAGGGTGTAGAGGAGAGAATTAATTGTAACTCTTATCTAATTGAGATACAAAAAGGTTGTAGATTTTGAATTTTATAACATTTACTCAAGAGTTGAAAGCAATGTCGTTTTAAATCTAAAAGATATATGCACATTTGTTAAAAAATACTTTTAATTTTTGTAGGTGTTATCTCCATTCTACATATTCCAGTTATTTAGTTGTTCTCTGTGGTATGCTGATGAATACTATTATTATGCTTCCGCTATCGTCCTAATGTCAGTCATATCTATAACAGTCACTATTGTACAGACTAGGCAGGTAAATTTGAGGTCATTATCATTAGTGATAGGGGAGAGGTGTTGAAGTTTTTAGTAGCTCTCTATAGTAAGCTGATGAATACTATTGTTATGCCTCAGCTATAGTTCTATAAATTCAGATTTATATATGTAGGACTCAAATCTATGGTGAATTCCAAATCTATGGCAGATTCCTAATCTATGGCAAATGTGACGTCATGTCATTTTAAATCTATGGCAGATTTTTTACAATCCTAATCTATGGCAAGATTTGTAATTTCCTAATCTATGGCGGATTTTTTTTGGTTTCCCAATCTATGGCAAATTTTGGGCAAATGATAAACAATGCAGTTCATATACGACTAATGATCGACTTGTCTTAAACAAGTGGAAATGTACGACAATTTGAGCATGTATATAAACAGTTGTGAAATAAACATTTCATAATGTTCAACCAAATCATGATGGCAATCCAAATTTCGTAAATCATGAATTCATATACCTTAATATGGACTTCAAGATTGAAATAATGTTACCTGTTTAACCCATTCATTAAACCAAATAGTAAGTCCCTTAACAAACAAGAGGGCATTTTTTTTAATAAAAAAACTAAAATAAAGAAAAACAGTTTGAATTTTCACATATTTCTGTCATCGTTAATACATCTTTTTTATTTGAGGACGATTTAAATCAAAATGGTATCCGGTAATTTTATCTTTCACTTCATAAACTTTGGCAGCCGTAGACTGTAAAATATTTAAAAAATATTCTGTACCGATAAAACAGCTGTGCCCTAATTCATCGCGAGATTCGGCCGGTACAGCACATTTTGCCCTTCTTCCGGATAATAGGTCACATTTTCATTTAAACCATCCGCAAATTGTTATAGAGAGAAATTCCTTCAACTGAACTTGTGTTCAAATCTCTGGGTTCCGCCATCGTTAGCGGCGGCGACGTTGTAATATGGCGTTATTCAATTGTGGCGTTATATGTTACTTTTTTCCAAGAAAATTATGCAATTTCAAAATCTGCCATAGATTTGGAGAAAACAAAAATCTGCCATAGATTTGTTTTGTTTGACATTTGTAACGTTACATTTGCCATAAATTAGGAGTCTGCCATAGATTTGGAACCCACCATAGATTTGAGTCCTACATATATAACAGTCCTATTGTACAGACTCTACAGGTAAGTTTGAAGTCATCATCTTAGTGATAGGGTAGAGGTGTGGAATTGTTTAGTAGCTCTCTATGGTACACTGATGAATACTTGTATTATGCCTCAGCTAGTCCTAATGTTAGTTATATCTATAACAGTCCTATTATATATATTATATATTTTTTTTAATATGAGAAGGATATTACTGTGTTATACATTCTTAATGATAGCTTCTTTATTTACATGTGATAGAGATGTTCTTGTTTCTTTAAACATTCTGAGTAAGAAAGCCAGTTTAAAAAAAAAATAAAACATTTGAATGTAAAACAGATGAGATAATGAATCAAGTACTCTCCTGAGTACAGACTGCAAAATCGCATACAGCTCTTTGTATGATTCTTGAATAGTGTGACACAAATGTCATAATATTATACACAACTTACTCTTTAATGTAATGGTCATATTTTCTGTAATATATAACAATAAATCATGTTCGAAGTATTCAACAAATATATTACCCTTGATTTCAGATGCAAAGAGCTTTGCGAAATACGATTGATTCCTCCAGTATAGTTACTGTTTGTAGAGGTGGTGATGGTAAGTACATCACTAATGGAACGTTAAGTGTACACATTCCCCTTCTCGCAAATTTGGCCTTGTTTAGGCTTAAAAATTTCTTCTGAGTCAGACAAGCCATGAACTATTTCCAATCTAATATTGAAAATGTGCAAAACTTAGATTTCAATTTGGAGGAATAACGTTTCCTTGAATACAGCACCTTTTGATGGCACCCATTTGTGGATATTATGGTTCATTGCAAATTTTCATTGAACATTGTTTTAATACAACATGGAATATAAGAACACAAAAGAGAAAAAAAACCAATTTAACAATGCATTAATTAGGTAGGTTCTTCATGTTGGTAGAGCAGGATGAAAACAGAAAGTTTAGACTGCTATTGGTAAAACACAGGGTATTATGATTAAAATTAGAATGTTTGTCTTACAATATGTTACCTAGAGACTTCCTTTAAGAATTTTTGCGAGTTTTCTTTTATCTGCACAGAGTGTGGCACACTAACATTCACTATGGAAATTGGGATCAATGAATTATTGTCTGCCTTTTCCTTGTTTTTATTACAGTCAGTCACAAAAGATTTTTTGAATGCAAATCCACTACATATATGAACAAAATGATGACAGAGTCACTTCATACCATGACATGATTTTTTATTTTTATATCAGATTAATCTTTGGGGATTTCTCAAGACCAAAGCAGGGACTTCTCTTATTTAATATATTAATGAACTCATCCATAAATGGAAAATCAAGAAAATCAATCATCTTTTGAAATGGCTGGTTTAAAAAAAGTATCTGGGAAGTGGTAAAATATGTTTCTTTTCCAGTATCAATGTTAATGTCTTATGTATCCTGAAAAGGAAAGTTGTACATGTTTTATGTCTAAAACATTAGTTTTAATCAAAACTACATATTTTGCAGAATACATTGAAATATCGTCTGAAGATTTAGTCCCAGGTGATGTGATAGAAATACCAAGAAATGGGTGTATCATGCAGTGTGATGCTGTATTAGTGGCAGGCAATTGTATTGTCAATGAAAGTATGCTGACCGGTAAGAATTGAGTTACGGGTTCCCAATTTACTGTAGGCAAGTAAGTATCAATATTTTCAATGAAAATAAGATACTGTAAACCGGGAAATTTTCGCGCCGTCTTTATTTCGTGATTTGCCTAGTCAATCTAGATTCGCGCTGTTTTGAATTCGCGATTTTCCGATGTCCAGAAAAAAAAATATTTAAATTTTAAAACTGCATACTTGTTTGTGTACCGTTAATTAGTGAGCGATTTTAACCATGTCCGTCGGTAGTAACTTAATCTGATATCGATCAATAACTTGTTTGGACGAGTGAAAAGTTTTCATTTGTAAATAAAAAATAAAATTTAAATTCATTAGTTCTTTCTATCGTAGTGGAAAGATTTATAAATTTCTGATTAAAACTTCATCACCGGGGCCTCCTTTACTTCCGAAAACGGACAATCCGGCATTTCAAAGTGCAAATACAGAAGTTGAAAATATCTTAGTAGACAATTCACCTGTTGGTAAAGGTGGCACAAAACGTAAACGGAGAAATTACAATAATTATTCACCAGAGGTTCGAGCTAAAATGGCAAAATATGCAATTGAAAATGGTGTGCAGAATACTGCAAGGAAATTTACAACTCATCTTGGAAGTCCTGTGAATGAATCAACTATTCGGAGCATAAAGTCTTCATATATGAGACGTGGGCTACATAAACAATTTGAAAATGTGGCCTAACTTCCTAAAAAAGATTGTAATAGACCTCTTTTTCTTGGGAAGTATGATGCAGAGTTACTGGATTATATAAAAAGCATACGAGAATTCGGTGGTATAGTTAATAATCAAATAGTTATTTCGTCTGCTAAAGGAATACTAAAATATCATGATTCAGAACTTTTAGAAACCTTAGAATTGAAAAATGTGTTGATGAAAATAATATTCCAGATGATTTAATTTTCAATCGGGACCAAACTGGTGTAAATCTTATTCCCGGTGGTGACTGGACAATGGACGCTAAAGGCAGTAAGCAGGTTAATATTGTTGGCATAAACAATAATGTAAAACGTCAAATCACTGCGTTGTTAACAATATCTAAATCTGGTGTTCTTCTTCCTCCCCAGATAATATATGCCGGGACAACTGAACAATGTCATCCGAAATATGAGTTTCCTAAGTCATGGAATATTTACCATTCAGAAAATCATTGGAGCAATACGGACACTATGTTGCATTACATAGAACATTTGCTTGTTCCCTATGTAACGGATAAACGTGATGAACTTGATTTACCCTTAAAACAGCCTGCTTAGCGATATTTTATGTTTTTAGTGCTAATAGACATGCATCCGTTTTAGATGCACTACACAGAGCCAACATTAAAGTAGTGTATGTTCCAGCTGGGTGTACAGACCAGTTAGACCTGCTTGATTTACGTGTCAACAAAGTGTATAAAGATATTTTAAGAGCACAGTTCCAAGATTGGTATGCAGATGAAGTGGCAAAATTTCTCAAAAAAAAGAAAAAACTTGATAAATTTGAAATTGACATGAGATTAAGCGTTATTAAACCACTGCACACCCGCTGGCTAGTGAAAACACAAAAACAATTAGAAACAAAGAATGACCTTATTCGTAGCGCTTTCGAAGCCGCAGGGATAAAAGTTAATCAATAAATCCTTTGATCTGTGTGACAGTTACAATGTGCTAATCGGTATTTAAACGATTTACAGGTGTACTTTACCTAACTGTAATGTGTGTTGTTTTTATAACAATTTTATCAGTGTCGGAATTAGACTTGAGATAATTTTTAATCCATTTGTCATTATTATTAATAAATGTTTTATTACCAAATGTCTGTGTATATAAACTTTTAGAATCAAAGGTCAAGTAGTGTCATTTAAAAAGTTGTTGGTATACATTTGTCGTCGACATATACTATTTTCCAACCGTGTGCTTTGAGTAGATTTTGTTCATGTCTATACTTCGATATAGGTAGAAAAAAGCATATTTTCCAGTTAAATATTCACGGTAGTTTTGATTTCGCGTACCAACTGCTACCGCGAAAATAGCGAAAATAAAACTACCGCGAAAATTTCCCGCTTTACAGTAACAGGTACTTATGACATGAGTAACAGGCCCCAGGATACAGGATTCAGACAGAGCTGTATTTTCAGACAAAGTAATTTAACCGGTAATTATGGCTCAAGCAGCAGGTCTTTAGAACATATGTTTTGTTAATGAAAGAGGTCTGAGCAGCTATTACAACCTGAGTGGCATGTATTCATTACATTGTACATTAAAGATATATGCATCACAAAAATAAAGTTGCTTCTTATATGTGTAGGTAATTTCTGAAAAAATCAATTTATAATCCTTCAAAATGTTTAGATTTTAAATCCTTTGATCATTTTCTGGAAATGTTAGCATTGAGGTGCATTAAGTATCAAATTTATGCCAAAAATAGCTGTTCTATAAGGTTGGCTTTTGACTGAAAAAATGAACGAAATCACCAGTATACAAAATTTTTGTTGTTTGTATGTAATTTTTCAGGGGTGGCATAGAATCCCTCAGGAGATTTTTATGCCCCCGCCGTAAGGTGGGGGCATTAAGTTTTATGTACGTCCCAAAATTGGTTTCCGTTCTGTAACTTAAGTTTGCCTCAACCAAATGTTATGAAACTTATACACAATGCTTATTACCACAAAACACAGATCAAGTTTGAATTTTGGTGGCGTCACTTTAACCGTTCTAGAGTTATGCCCCTTTATAAATGGAAAAATTGCAAACTTTTTAGTTTCCTTTCTCTAATTTAAGTTTGCCTCAACCAAATGTTATGACACTTATACACAATGCTTATTACCACAAAACACAGATCAAGTTTGAATTTTGGTGGCCTCACTTTAACCGTTCTAGAGTTATGCCCCTTTTTTATTTTTAAAAGCAAACCTGAATGAAATCAAAATATGTTTTTTTTTTTCTTATTACAGGTGAAAGTGTACCAGTAACAAAGACCCCATTACCTAATCCTAAAATGTCTAAATCTCAGGATGATATTTTTTTCAACATTAAGGAACATTCTCGTCATGTTTTGTTTTGTGGCACTCATATCATTCAGACCCGTTATTATGGAACCCACAAAGTTAGAGCTGTTGTCTTGAGAACAGGTATATTGTATTCCAACTTAAAATCTTTCAAGTGATTCTGTTAGACTGAATGATGTCCAGTTAGGGCTGTTCCATTAAAACATACATGGTACCCAGGGAAGGCACTTTAAAAATGGGGTAACCACCTATAGAGGCAAATTAAAATTTCACTAACATTTCCACTATGCAAAAACATAGATGACACCCACCCATAGTTGAGATTTGGAAGTACCTTCCCTGGGTCCCATGTATATTTTTATGGAACAGCCCTTATGAAAAACATATTTACAAGGAACTAAATGATTTTTCTGCCTTTCATACTTAAAAACTTACCAACTGATAAAATCTATTGAATTTTTATAGGAAATATTAATTTTGTTTTTAATTAAGTCAGTTTTACAAAGAATTGATCTAAAAATTAATTTGAATTCAATTTCTTATATATACTTTATGGAACTCTTGCGAGTAGAATAAATTTTTCCAACAACAACATAAATCCAAATAAAAAGTGCTTTATTGTAATGCAAATGAATTTTGGCCAATTTGTGTCGTCAAGACGTTTTAACTTGCCATTAATGTGAATATTCATCTCCTATTAGGTTTTACAACAGCTAAAGGAGAACTTGTCAGATCCATCATGTATCCGAAGCCAGTAGACTTCAAGTTTAACAGAGATACATACATATTTGTTGGAGCTCTGGCAGCCATTGCTGGTATAGGATTTATCTATACAATTGTATTGATGGTAAGATATCTATAATGCAGCCTAAGTGTATAATGTAAATAATAATGCTAGAGAAAATGATCTTATAGATCCTTTCACTTGGACCACATGCAGTCTTGGTGTGAGTGGTGGAACAGTTGTATTTTTTGTAAAAAAAAAATGATTTTTTGGGTATATGTGTGCCACAGTATTGTAATAAATTTTGACTCATTTATATATTAATAGCTCAATTTTATACATCAGTGCTTTTGTAGTTTGACACATTTTATATGTTGAGCTCAATTTTACACAACAGTTCTTAAAAATTGTAATATTAAAAGATTAGATTTAAGTGCCTAAGAATCAGACAGTGGTGAAAACATGACAACTCAAGTTTACATTAATTTAAGTTCAGAATATATAATGGTGCACAAATATAACATTTGTTTCTTTTTTCTGCTCTGGTATTTCAAGATATAGAAATTTACAATTAAGGAAACTAACTCCGTAATTTGCTATCAATCTAACTAAAAGTTATCTAGAGATTTCTAGAATTACCAGACACACAGAAATGAAAGACCTATCATTTCTAACTCAGGAGAGGGTAACTTCAAAATAGGATGGTTAGGTCAGGAAGTTTTATTTTGCCTGATTTTTAGAAAGGCTGACACTTGATGCATAAATCCCTGGTTTCTTTTGGTTTTATTGTGAAATCGTCACATATTCTCATTATCCCATCTGATTTACCTCAATTTGGTTTTAAATTAAATGAAGACACTGTATGACCCATAAAACATTCTTAAGTTAAAGAAAGATGATCATGTTGTAGATATTTAGACATTGAAATAAGGAATTCTGTGAGAAGAATATTTTTTCTCAATTCAACACATACTTCATATATGCACTAAATTAGATGACTAATGTTTATCTCAATTATTTATCTGAATTTAGGTGCAAGCAGGAGAACATCCATCAGACATTGTAATTCGTGCCCTTGACCTGATAACAATAGCAGTGCCACCTGCCTTGCCAGCAGCACTCACTATTGGAATTGTGTTTGCCCAGTACAGATTGAAGAAACAACTTGTATACTGCATTAGCCCTAGAAGTATCAATGTCAGTGGCAGTATCAATGCTTTCTGTTTTGACAAGGTACATTAGTAAGAGTGGTCAAGATTGCTAATTTAGAAACTTGATTTATAATTGTGAGTAAAGTGAGATGTGGGGTTAATGTCAATGAAACAAAATGTTAATAAGCTAATTATAATACAGGGATCCAGTTTCAATGAATATCATTTCATGACATATTTTTATGTACTGGGTAGATGGCCTTTAATGGTGCTGTGCTGTTGAGTTGCCACATCCTTTATTCATATACATGGAAATGTAGCAATTATTTGAAGTTCGTTAAGAGTTTTATGTACACGTAAAGTAAGTGTAGTTTGTGGAAGTGAGAACAAAAGTTTTGCTGTATCAAATTTTGTTGTGCAAGCAATACAGTTAAAGTGTCACAGTGGATTTATTCCACCATTGTATTTATTCCACAAAATAATTGTCTTAGTGTGGATCATCCACCAGAGATTTTACAGTAGTACATATATTTTCCTGTCCTAGAGAATATATGCATAACAAATTGAACATAATGCAGAGGTTTTTTTTCTCGAGGGAAATCCATGAAAAAATGGGGCTAAGTTGCAAATTCCATAAAGTTGATACCTCATATCTTATGGTAAATTTCCCAGAGATCAAATAAAAAAGATTTTTTTTTCAGACTGGTACCCTCACAGAAGATGGCTTGGATATGCATAGTGTTGTTCCTGTGGAAAATGACAAGTAAATATTAACTTTTGACAGATATAATATTCATTTTAATTCTTAACATAAATTTTGATATACAAAGAAAAAAAAGGAGAATACCAGCAAGATACACATATAAAATTTTATCTCAGAAAATTTTAGATAAAGAGTAATGGGGCTCCAGTACGGTACCCTCTTAGGTCACACGGTCACTTATAAAATTGCCTCAGGTCGAGAGGTCACTTTTAAACAAATTTAGGAAAGTTGGTTTTGAACATTTTTAAAGGTCACAGGTCCTTTAGATGAGAAGTCAGATCGTAAGGTCTCCCTGTAAACCCCCAAAGTTGCAGGTCCGATTCGACCATATTGGAGCCACAGTAGTTGGTGTAAATCTTTCTTTCATTTTCTCTGAGAAAGCCATTCTTTGATTAGTAAAATTTGACAGAATTTTGATGACAAAGTTTAGTCATCAATTTTTATATATTTATAATCTAAGTTGTGATTCCTAAGTGTCTGCATGTTCTAGGTTTTATGTTCATTCAGTAATGTTATGTAGCCTATAACTTCGATGTGAGTGTCTAAGTACTCGTTCTGACTATACATAAAGCTGTTTGTGTATTTATTTGTTGTTTGCCTGATGTCCAGTTGCAAATATTTCCATGCATATTCAGGACAAGAAGAAATAAATAAATGAAATAGGTTATTTTTACGAAGTGGGTCACCCTGTATGTAAGGGGAGGGAATCAAGATATCCACTGGAAAAATGGTACCAGTACATAAGATAGTTACAGAAATTTTGTTTTCATAAAATTGAGAATGGAAATGGGGAATGTGTCAAAGAGACATCAACCCGACCATAGAGTAGACAACAGCCGAAGGCCACCAATGGGTCTTCAATGCAGTGAGAAACTCCTGCACCTGGAGGCGTCCTACAGCTGGCCCCTAAACAAATATGTATACTAGTTCAGTGATAATGGACGTCATACTAAACTCCAAATTATACACAAAAAACTAAAATTAAAAATGATACAAGACTAACAAAGGCCAGAGGCTCCTTACTTGGGACAGGCACAAAAATGCGGCAGGGTTAAACATGTTTTTTGAGATCTCAACCCTCCCCCTATACCTCTAGCCAATGTAGAAAAAAACAAACGCACAACAGTACACACAGTAAAACTCAGTTTAAGAGAAGTCGGAGTCCGATGTCAGAATAGGAAACAAAAGAAAATAAACAAAATGACAATAATACATAAATAACAACAGACTACTAGCAGTTACTGACATGACAGCTTCAGACCTCAATTAAACTGATTGAAAGATTATGTCTTCATCATATGAATATCAGGCACAATCCCTCCTGTTAGGGGTTTAGTATTAGACCATCATAAAATATATGAGAAGAACATAACCTGTGTCATGCCAACAACTGGTTTTAGAATAAATATGTTAAATTCTGATTCAAAGACCCTATAACATTGTATAAGTGAATCAATATTAAAGCCAAAATATGCAATCTTTAATGACCTGACAACAGTATCGTAACTATATCCCTTCTTAATAAGTCTGTTTAAAGGTTTTGTTAGCTTTTGAGGTGAATACTGACAATTTTGTGCTTTGTAAAGAATATTACCATAAAAGATTGATATACTTACATTTTCATTTTGAAATGCATGTTTTCCTTTGAATTAACTGCTATACATCTATCAATAATCATCTTTTAGATGTTCTCAAGACATTTGTTTTAAAACCAGCTAGCACTTATGATATATTTATTATCTTTTTGGGCATAGCATATTTAAGGAAACTTGCTGTTACTGCCAAGTTTCCCATGTTTTGACATCACATTGATACTCACATACATACAACAGCAATACTATTTATAAGGATTAACTTTCATCTGAGATGATCAAATCCAAACACCCTGGAATCTAAAAAATCCAAAAACCTCAACAAATACTTAAAAGTTCTTAGGCTTGATTTCACTTAGAGAATTTTAGCCTTAAGATATGACAAAATTACAAATGTATGCACATAATTTGTGTCCAAAACATATCAACATGGTAGTTCAAAAACTGAAAACTATTGAATTGATGAAAATTTTTTCCACAATTACATCTTAAATTTTATGTATATTCTGTACTTATAATGCAGTTTGAACAAGGAGTACACTGACTTGAGTAAAGTTGACAATGACAGTTTTATATCTGCAATGGCAACTTGCCATTCTTTAACTCTGATAGAGGGTGTTCTAAGTGGTGACCCATTAGATCTTATCATGTTTGAAGCTACAGGATGGGAACTTATTGAGGAAGGAGAAGACTCGTCCAAGTTTGACATGATTGCACCAACCATCGTCAGGCCAAAATCTGATGAATCAAGATCTTTTGACCAACACTTTAAGGTAAAGAAGGTTTTCAGACACATTAAAAAATACAGGTTCTCTAAAACTGCTAATTATGCCATTTATTCAATATTATTTTCTTTTTCAAAGTCTTATATTAATGCCATAATAGAAATATTTTAAAATACTGAACTTTGCTGGCATACACACTTTATATAATTATGTTTTACTTTTTAGAAAAAAAAAGTTCATAGAAATAGTTAATTTTTATGCTGTAGAAACTCAAAACATGACCTTAGATTTTTTTTGATGGAAAACAAGTGATATTGAACAGATACCTTATGTTTATTCCCACGATTTTTGACGTGTAGTCAAAAGTATGAAATATTTTTTGCATAACACTGATGGGAAAGGTTTAGTGCAGTTTGTTTTATAAAGTTTAGAGGGCATGGTTATTGTAAGCTCTTGCTTATTTACAGCCATTACAGAAGGAGATTGGAATTATACGTCAGTTTACATTTTCCTCCAGTCTACAAAGAATGTCTGTGATTGTGAGAATGTTAGGATCACAACATTTTGATCTGTTTGCAAAGGGAGCTCCAGAAAAAATAATTCAACTGTCTAAACCCGAAACAGGTTAGTCAATTTACTTTAGTTGAATAAATGAGGCAGGATATTTTTTATGTTTACAGGAATGGCTACATTGATAAAAAAAAATGTACAAATCTGTAGAAGATTCAATGCTCAAAAATGGCATTAGATTTATAAATGAATATATTGTTTGAGTTTAAAACTTAATGAAATATTCCCTTGTATTATATACAAAAGAAAAGCCTGATTATTCTGGCTGTGTCTTTAGTTTGTACAAATTTTTGTTTCATATTTTCATAGTGAAAGAAATAGATTTGTATGTGTATACATATTTTCAGAGATCCATAGTAAAGAGCTCATACATGGTATAAATAAAAAGTATATTTTTTTGCGAATTTCAGTTCCTAATGACTACCATGACAAGTTGATGAAGTATACACAGCATGGGTACAGAGTTCTTGCCCTTGCTTGGAGACAGTTGCCAGCTAAGCTTAAATATACTAAAATTCAAAGAATTCAAAGGTTAGTCTTCTTGAATAGTTATTGCCAGTTATATTTTTATTTGAAAATTCTGGATTTCTACATATGAATAAAAGGATATGAGTCAGTGAGCAATCCTTTAAAGACCTTAAAAGAAAAAGCAACTAAAAGTCAACAAAGAATAATACTAAAGTGTCCATGCCATATTTAAAGTTCTTCTATGTCCGAAATATAAACAAATAATGATAAAAATCAACAGATTTTACCAAAGATCTGTCTTCAACACCAAATTCCTGAAATAAGATAACTTTGATTGATTGTTTAATAAGTAGAAACCTTTTACTGTTAATATTTTATACTGTATGCAGTTACTGTAAACCAACTTATTTTCGGGGATACTTGATTTCCCGTTTAGCCCTTTCTAGTGCACTTCGCTGCGATTAAATTTAGCGATTTTCTAATTTTCTTGAAGTAGTTAGATAAGGAAAGATCCAAGTTTTACATATTTGCATTATTTTTCTACTCGCGAAATTCGCAATTATTAGTTGGTTTACAGTATTGACCAATTTTAGGCAGCAGATTTATTTTAAACAATATTTAAAAACTTCAATTAACAGGGAACAAGTTGAGAAGGGATTAACCTTTCTTGGATTTTTGGTAACCGAAAATCGGGTAAAACCTGAAACTACACCTGTCATAACACAGCTAAGGCAGGCCAACATTAGAACTGTTATGGTTACAGGTAAGTTATATGACTTACAATAGGCAAGTTTGTACATAGGTACATTGTGAAATAATAACGCAACTGTATTTTTGTACATCAAATTTCTGGAACATTTAGATGACAATAATGTTTGGAAATATCAATAGGCAATGTTCTTTGCTGTTGGTTCTCATAGGTTTGTAACATTGGTTAAATTACTTTCCCGAGAGAATACTGCTCTTTTGAGATAAAAAAGTAGAGATTTAATGAATATCTTATATTTACTTGAATTTCTTAACATTTAGATGTTACAAAACACCGAAAGAATAATGTACCCTGTATCACTTTGTATTATGGTATGCAGTAGTCCAACTGTACGTCAACATTTCATACAATTACTAAAATTTGCTTAAAGTGACTTGAGTTTCACCAGTATCAGTCAGATTACAATTCTACCTTGACAACTAAGTTTGTATTTAGCCTAGAAAATACATATTTAGCCTTGAGAATTGAAAGGTCAGTTTATCCCATTCATACAATAGAAATTTACCTATGAGGGTCTGAATGGGGTTTACAGAATAGAGAATAATAGCAATAAAAAAAATATTGAATAGAGAAAATGAACAACAAAATAAAGAATAGAGAATAATGGGGTGCAAAAGTATAAAGAATAACTGTGCAAAATAAAAGAATTAGGTAATGCAATACTGATAAAATAAATGACCATGTACAGAATTAATAAATAATCTTGTAACAGAAAGATTGAATAGTAAAATCATTTTCATGAGAATTTTACAGAATGAGAGTTATTTTTAAAGCTTAAGAAAAATGCCCTAAAAATTTAAAGAATACAGATATTAAAAAACCCCATCCAGGTCCTTGTGTCATTGTCTAATGAAAATGTTGGTTTTAAGGATTGTAAAGTAAATTAACTGATATATGGTGAAGGGCTTGATAGTAATGGAAACAACAACAAAAATCCCTCCTGCCATCCCATCCCCCAGAATATCAAATGGTCCACACCTTATTGATAAAAGAGGTTTTCATGGGATTGAAGCAACACAATATTGTTTTTTCTATGAATAAGAAAACAATCAATAATCTAGGTTGAAAAGAATCTTTGAGATGTTCCCCTCAGGTATTGTTGTATTGATTGAAATATGGACAAAAGAGGTGCAAACAATAGATGATTTAAGCGAGTGCAAATGAGTGGACATCATCAAATAAAACCAGGAGTATGTTTATTTCACAATACACTTCAAGGTTGAGGTGTAAACATGACTATTATTGCCAAAAAGGTTTTAATGAACCATTAGCTATCCAGATAGTAATTATGTTATGAAGTTAATGTTATAAAATGCATGATGAAATGCATAAATGATAAAATGAATTATCCCCCCCTCAACATTAAATAGTCGCCCCCTTATAGTGTTATTATTTCATATACTGACACTGTAAGGGATTTACTGTGTATTATCATTGGGAACTATAATTTATACCTTTATTAAATTGCTAGAAAACAATACATTCATATATTTGTTGACTAATCAAAGCATGAAAATAGTCATAGGAAATTTATGTAAGAAAAAACTATTTTTTAGATTTATTAACTGATTAATTTGGGTAAAGTTGAGAGGCATTTATTAAACTAATTAGGGACGACTAAACCATTTTAATAATTAGAGGGGCTGATTGGTTGTAGAATGATTGAAAATAAATGTAAGCACATTATATAAATCCACTTGCCAATTCCTCATTCACCCAGATAATCAAATGGTCATCCCCCTTACTGATAAAAAAAACATTTTAGGCAATGCTTTATTTTAAACACATTCCAAAAGACTTTGGCATTAAAATGAAGGAAAAAATGCACCTTCAAAGGAAATGAATTATCCCCAAATTACGACATTTAATGTATTTTCTGTTTAGGATCATGATAATCAGGGTACCTGTTAGAGATTCCGTATATATCATTTTTATTAGTCCCCTACCGACGAAGTCGAAGGGGACTTTAGGTTTGCACTCTGTCCGTCTGTCTGTCCGTCTGTCGGTCTGTCCATCCGTCAGTCCGGCAAATCAGCTTTCCACACTTTTTTTCTTCGTTCTTGAAGATATTGATTTGATATTTGGTATATAGTTTTGCCATGACAAGTTATAGATCAATTTTGTTCCGGTCTGATGATTTAGTCCAGAGTTATGGACCATAACTCTGGACCATATCTAATGTTGGAGTACTATGTTAAACCAAATTTTGTACAAAGGGAGATAACTCATTTTTTAAAAGCCATTCTTTGGTAAATTATTTGAAGAATTTTTTGGCAGGTTGTTTGTTATTTTGTATAAACTAATTTTCTGAATGCTATATATATATATATATATAAAAAATTATGAAGTGAAATCCTTTAATTAGATAATAATCTATTTTTATTAATGTATATATTACATAACATTGTGTAGATAAAAATTGTTGACATTTTATAGATAAGTTACAAATCTATATTAGTTTGTGACAAATAAAAGAAAAAATATTTGGAACTATTAATTATATTTGATTATAATTTGAAAATAGATATACACTGTATTACATCATATCTAATTTTAGCCATTCAAGCGGGAGGTTTGGCATGCCACAAAATCAGGTTCAACCCACCATTTTTTTCTTAAAATGTCCTGTACCAAGTCAGGAAAATGGCCATTGTTATATTATAGTTCGTTTCTGTGTGTGTTACATTTTAATGTTGAGTTTTTGTTGTGTCGTTGTTCTCCTCTTATATTTGATGCGTTTCCCTCAGTTTTAGTTTGTAACCCAGATTTGTTTTTTTCTCAAGTGATTTATGAGTTTCGAACAGCGGTATATTACTGTTGCCTTTATTTAGAGAATTATTAATCATATCTAATGTTAAAGTGTTTTACACACTTTTTTCATCATGCTTGAAGATATTGATTGACAATTGGTATATAGTTTTATCATGACAAGTTATACAGATAAAATTCGAAATTTTGTTTCAGTCTGAAAATTTTGTGCAGAGTTATGGTCCTTGGACTTGAAAATTCACTCATTTAATCAGTTTTCCACACTGTTTTTAGTCACGCTTGAAGATATTGACTTGATATTTTCTTTTTGTTTACACCATGACAAGTTATAGAACAAGTTAGCTTTTTGTTCCAGTATAATGAATTTTCACCCGGTAGGGGACTATGTATTGCCATGCAATACTCTCAGAATGCTTGTTTTCCTGGTTTATTATTTTCATTTTTATATTTTACATTTACCTAAAATGAATTTGCTATATATATTTGTTTCAATTTTCATTGGGAACTATCATCTATATGAAAATCAAATTCTATTCACATAAACAATAAATTTTTTAAAGTGTTTTTTTTACCACAGTTGCAAATTTCAAAATGACCAAACATTATGCAGGTCAAGGATATATCACTCATATTGTTTGGTAACTTGTACATCTAGTCAAACTGGTTTGGTATAACTGACAGTTTGCTCCTGCCCTACTTGTAGATGTCTATTTCACAGTGATCTTATGTGTTTGTGCTTAGAGTACATTGTACTGTAATATTTATTGATTTTCTGTTGGGGCATGACCTAAACATGTTTTTTTCTAATTTCAATTTATTCACTACATTATGACGAGTGTAACTCAGAATACATATTAAGGTGTAAACGCAGCTATTTAAATCAATTTTTTGTTTAACTTGGCATCATTTGTTTTGGATATGTTTGAAGAAAACATAATTTTCACTTGGCATCAGTTGTTCTAGATTACATGTATTGAAGAAAACATAAATTTCACCTTGGCATCAGTTGTTTTAGATTACATGTATTGAGGAAAACATAAATTTCACTTGGCATCAGTTATTTTAGATTACATTTATTGAAGAAAACATAAATTTCACTTGGCATCAGTTATTTTAAATTACATGTATTGAAGAAAACAAAAATTTCACTTGGCATCCATTGTTTTGTAGAAATTTGAGAAATAAACAATTTTCACTTGGCATCTATTGTTTTGGATAAATTGGAGGAAAACTATTAAGGAATATCTTCTCTTCTTATTGATATTTGGCTGTGTTGGATTAAGTCCAAAACCGCCTTATAGTATGGTGATATTGGGCTGAGTGGCAGACAGGCAGGTTAAAGTGGATGCCTAAATTCTGTATTCAATTCCTCCTACAGTTTTTTTTTCTCATTTTTTCCACATTTTGGAATAGTAAAATAATGGTAAAAGTCCCATAACTCTATAAAAATTATAAAATGACGGTATAATATGGTCAACAACACATGATGGCCAACAATTCTCAGAGTTTTTACAAGGTGTCACTGTTACAATACTAAAAAAAATAGTCAAAGTTCCATAACTACCATAAAAATTGCCAAATCAAAATGACGGTATAATACAGTCAACTACACATGGGGAAACAATTCTTAGCAAGTATGAGACCTTCCTCCCAAAAGGTCTGTAAGGATTTGTGTTCAAAAGATGTTAATGTTACAATACTCTGACAAAATGTAAAAGTCCTGAACTCCAGTTAAAAGGGTAAAATCATAATGGCTTTATGGTCAACTACACATAATTGCAAATAATCCTACTAAGTATGAGAGCTTTCTGTAAAATGGACTAAGAGGAGCTGCGTGCACAAGGTGCCATTGTTGCAATACTAAAAAAAATGGTCAAATTCCCATAACTCCCCTAAAAAATGTAAATTCAAACTGACATTAAATCCCCTGCTGTGTGATGTGTGGGGACAAACAAAATCCTTTAAGGTTCATCATAACAAATAGACAAAAAATGGATGTGTTTTAGTTTCCAAAAATACTCTAGTACAGACAGACCAGCGTAGTTGGAAAAGTTTTAAGGCCTAGCACCCACTATATATGTATTCAAAACTTAATGCATTTTGTGTTTCTGAAAAATTAAGTATTTTTTGGATTTTGATGGGCATTTTTTTTTTCATCACTACAGATGATGCTAAATAAACAAATACCTGAGTTGCATTTGATACTGTCTACTAAGTTACACCCTTTAGATCACCTATTGTTGTGTAGATATCAATTGTCCTATTGTCCATATCAATCAATACAATTCAAAACAATTGTTAACTGAGAGGGCCCCGGCATCTCAAAGATTTTACACAATTAGTTTATATTTACACCTTCTGCAGGAATGAACATAAAATGCCCATCAAAATCCAATTTTTTTTTATCTTTCTGAAACACTAAATGTATTTTACTTTTATATTTCTAGTGGATGCTTGGCATTAAAAATTTCTAACTATAGTCCATTTGACTTCTATAAATCTTCAGAAAATAATTCTTAAAAATTCATTTTTACAAAAAAAC
This sequence comes from Mytilus californianus, assembly GCF_021869535.1. Taxonomy (NCBI): domain Eukaryota; kingdom Metazoa; phylum Mollusca; class Bivalvia; order Mytilida; family Mytilidae; genus Mytilus; species Mytilus californianus. The sequence goes on from NW_026262593.1 coordinate 42,906,810, forward strand.
ATTTTTTTTCTTGATGTATGTTAATGTATGATATATACGAACTCTGACTATAAATATCATAATTTTGGGCCAATAATCAAAATAGTTACCCATTAGGTCTCTATGTTACTTCTATTTTTTTTTATATAAAATACTTGATGGAGTAAGTATAAATATTGTAACAGCCTTCCATTCAAAACAAAAACATTAGACATGTGCTTTAAACCTGTTTCATTGTACCATATGACTTTTCTCATTTGAATAACTCTGACCATCAACAAACTTGGATTTTATTCAAGTTTTATGTCATGTGATTACTGAACTTTCTGTAAACATGATTTTGTATTTTTCATTGTTCAATTTCTATGAGTAACCTTAGTAATATTGTTTTTCTTCGTGTATGTTAATGTATGATATATACGAACTCTGACTAAGAATAAGAATATTTATTGAATCCAATTAAAGGGCCCATTTCCAAGCATATACATATATATATAGTATTAATTATACAGTAATTTGTATGATTTGATAAATGAACTTGCATGTATCTACAAAAAAGTTTTACCAATAAACCAAAATAACCAAAAATACTGAACTTTCTGTATACATGATTTTGTATTTTTCATTGTTCAATTTTTATGAGTAACCTTATTAATATTTTCCACTGGACATTGCTAGTATTACATTTTTAAAAACTACAAAGTAGATTTATGCAAAATTCAGTTTAGAAATTAAATTTTGTGAAAATGAATAATATAAAGCATATTTTTTTGGTATTTATACCTTCATATGTTTATGAAAAGTTTTATCTACAAATTTAGATTAAAATTAGGAAAAGCAAACACAAAGTACTCACATCAAATTTATTATTAAGGCCATTCAAAATCTTCAGTCTCATCTCCATCACTTGAACTTTCATTCTCACTGTCACTCTCAATTTCAGTGTCTAATTCAATATGAATAATACTTTTTTGAATTTCATCCTGTATATCATCCTTTTGCCAATATCTTGGTTCAATGTTGTTTTTTATATGATTGCATGAATTTAACCACGTTGTGCTATTGATCTGTTCAAACCCTTTTTGAATCAACGATTTCAAATCATTTAGTTTAAAAGTAGAGTTTTCCTGACCAATAAATCCCTTTTAATTTCCCCAAATAAGTTTTATAGGGTAAAACTCACAGTGATAAGTTGGGAGTCTTAGAACTTTATGTCCTTTCTTTTTCAAAAATTCGTCAACCTTGTATACAGGGTCAATTTTTTTGGATTTAATAATTTCATATATCTTAATTAGGTTTCGTTTTTTTCATGTCAAACTCAACACCAAGTTTATTCAGACAGTCAACCATGTCACCTCTTCTTGAATTAGATGTGGGAGGTTTTGTACCCTCGACATGCACACTATGATATGACGCATTGTCCATTACTATCAGACTTTTTTTTGGCAAAGCTGGAACTAATTGTTTTTCAATCCATTGTTCAAATACTCTTCATTTCTGTATGATAATCGCGTCCGTCCGTACTGATACCTTTAAAAACTAGATCACATCCTTTTAAAAAAACCATTTTCACATCCAGCATACAAACGAATCTTTGGCCTTTACCTAGGGGAATTTTTCTGTATTTTGCATTTGTCTGAACTAGTCCATTGATGACAAGTAGTGTGGTTGGTATCAACCCAAGTTTCATCTAAATAAACGAAAGTATAACCGTCTTCACGTTTTGTTCTTAGATATTGTACAGTACTTGCAACCTTAGGCGTTACTGTTTTAGCGATCAATCAGCGGTCATCGATCAGTCACCGATCAGTCAAGTTCGCGTCAAACTCACGTCACCAATCCGTCAGACTTATAGTAAAAGTTTTTGACTGATCGGACGGATCGGACGGATAGGACCGATCGACCTTTCTGACGGATTGAACTCTACTACGTCACATGATAAACTAATACAAATTACGAAATCTTAGTTTCGTTTCATTTAATTAAAATGGCGACATGGAAAATACGAAACATTCAAGTACAAATGATCAACGTCTTTTTTTATTAAATATTTTGCACAGTTTTAAGAATTTAAAAAGAAAAGAAATATGCATATAAAACTAAATTTAAATATTACTATTAAAGAATGGCCATTTTCGTTTTAATTTAGGTTATATTTTTTCAAACCCGGACATTTCTAAAACGGTGTTGATCGCGATTTTCAGTGATTTTATTATTTTCCGAAAATGCTCTTAAAAATAAAATGAAATGATCATTTATTGCAAATTTCGATGTATTATTTTTAAATATTTTTAAGTATTTTATCCTTATAATCTTAAACTTCTTTAAACAAACTTATCTCGAGGCCATTAAAATAACCAGAGACATATAAATACATGTCTCTGAAATAACAAATCACAAATAAAAATAAAAATGCTGCAAATTCTCTTAAAAATAAAAAAATATTGGTAATTTTAAACAACGAGAACAACATTATAGTATATTTTTTCTGATAGTCTTTCAACTTAATAAAAAATAATCAATCCTAAGCTTTAAAAAGTACAAAAATCCAATGACGGTCAATAATTTCCATTCAAATAAAGGAATTATTGCATTCTATTTCAACAAAAACAAAAGTTTATGCATATCTATCCTTCTTTATTTACATTTTATTAAAAATTACTTATCTAAAGGCATTTATAATGACTGATAGCAATTGCATTGCACTATATCTGATATAAAAGAAGAAATATTTGTATTTTTATGCAATGGGAATATTAAATTTAGTATCTGATCCCTTCAATTCAACATATTTTATGAAATGCAACCAATTCTGATGTACAAAAAGTACTGAAATCAAATGGTGATTCATTATTTCTATCAAAATGAAGATATTATTGCATTCATTTTCAACACCAACAAAAGTTTAAGCCTTATTCTACTTACAATGTTAAAATTCTTATAAAAGAAATAATCTTGAAGCCTTTGAAATAACTAGTTACAAATAACATTGAATTTTTTTTTAACAAAACAAGAGAAATTGGTAATTTTAAACAATGCGAACAACATTTAAGGATATTTTCTATGATCTTCTTTTACTTTTATGAAAAACAACCAATACTAAACTATGAAAAGTACAAACATCTAATGACAGTCAATGATTTTCATTCAAATAAAGAAATTATTGCATTCTTGTTCAACAAAAACAAAAGTTTATGCATATTTATCCTTCATTTATTCACATTTTATTAAAAAATACTTATATAAAGGCATTTATAATGACTGATAGCAATTGACGTTGCATTATTTCTGATATAAAAGATGAAATATTTGTATTTTTAAGCAATGTGAACATTACATTTAGAATCTTTTCCCTTAACTTCAACATATTTTATGAAATACAACAAATTCTGAACCATAAAAAAGAGAAATTATTGAATTCTTATTTAAAAAAAACAAAAGTTTATGTATATTTATCCTTAAATTATTCATATCTTATATAAAAGTACTTATCTGAATGCATTACTTATGACTGATTGCAATTGACGCTGAATTATTTCTGATATAAAAGAAGAAATATTTGCATTTTTAAGCAACGCGAACACAAATTTAGTATCTTTTCCCTGAAATTCAGCATATTTTATGAAAAAAAAACTTATCCTTATGTACAAAAAGAACCAAAATCAAATGACAGTTCATAATTTCTATCAAAATAAAGAAATAATTGCATTCTTATCTAACAAAAACAAAAGTTTATGCATATTTATCCTTCAATGATTCACATTTTATACAAAATTACTTATCTAAAGGCATTTATAATGACTGATTGCAATTGAAGTTGCATTATTTCTGATATAAAAGAAGAAATATTTACATATTTAAGCAATGCTTACAAAAATTTAGTATCTTTTCCCTGAAATTCAGCATATTTTATGAAAAATAACCAATCCTGATATACAAAATCTACCGAAATCAAATGACGGTTCATAATTTCTATCAATATAAAGACATTATTGCATTCGTATTCAACACAAAACAAAAGTTTAAGTATTATTCTCCTTACATTATCAAAATTCTTACAAAAAAAATCTTATTGGAGGACTTTGAAATAACAAGTTACAAATAACATTGCATTATTTTTTATCAAAAGAAGAAAAATTGGTAATTTTAATCAATGCGAACAACATTTTAGTATATTTTCTCAGATATTATTTTGATTTTATAAAAAACAACAAATCCTAAACCATAAAAAGTACAAAAAGCCATAGGTTGTCAATAATTTAAATTGAAATAGAGAAATTATTGAATTTTTATCAAACAAAAACAAAAGTTTATGTATATTTAGCCTTAAATTATTCATATCTTATATAAAAGTACTTATCTGAATGCATTACTTATGACTGATTGCAATTGACGTTGAATTATTTCTGATATAAAAGAAGAAATAATTGCATTTTCAAGCAACAAGAACAAAAATTTAGTATCTTTTTCCTGAAATTCAGTCTATTTTATGAAAAACAACCAATCCTGATGTACAAAAAGAACCAAAATCAAATGATGGTTCATAATTTCTATCAAAATTAAAAAATTCTTGCTTTCTTCTCTAACAAAAACAAAATTTTATGCATATTTATCCTTCAATTATTCATATCTTATATAAAAGTACTTATCTGAATGCATTACTTATGACTGATTGCAATTGACATTGAATTATTTCTGATATAAAAGAAGAAATATTTGCATATTTAAGTGATGCAAACAAAAATTTAGTATCTTTTCCCTGAAATTCAGCCTATTTTATGAAAAACAACCAATCCTGATGTACAAAATGTACCGAAATCAAATGACGGTTCATAATTTCTATCAAAATAAAGAAATGATTGCATTCTTATCTAACAAAAACAAAAGTTTATGCATATATTCTTCAATGATTCACATTTTATACAAAATTACTTATCTAAAGGCATTTATAATGACTGATTTCAATTGACGTTTCATTTTTTCTGATATAAAAGAAGAAATATTTGCATTTTTAAGCAAAGCTAACAAAAATTTAGTATCTTTTCCTTGAAATTCAGCATATTTTATGAAAAACAACCAATCATGATGTACAAAAAGTACCTAAATCAAATGACGGTTCATAATTTCTGTCAAAATAAAGAAATTATTGCATTCGTATTCAACACAAAACAAAAGTTTAAGTATTATTCTCCTTACATTATCAAAATTCTCACAAAAAAACTAAATCTTATTGGCAGACTTTGAAATAACTAGTTACAAATAACATTGCATATTTTTTTATCAAAAGAAGAAAAGAAAAATTGGTAATTTTAATCAATGCAAACAACATTTAAGTATATATTCGCAGATATTATTTTGATTTTATAAAAAACAACCAATCCTGAACCATAAAAAGTACAAAAAACCATAGGAGGTCAATAATTTCCATTAAAATAGAGAAATAATTGAACTCTTATTTAACAAAAACAAAAGTTTATGTATATTTATCCTTAAATTATTCATATCTTATACAAAAGTAATTATCTGAATGCATTAACTATGACTGATTGCAATTGAAGTTGCATTATTTCTGATACAAAAGAAGTAATATTTGCATATTTAAGCAACGCAATGAAAAATTTAGTATCTTTTCCCTGAAATTCAGCATATTTTATGAAAACAACCAATCCTGATGTACAAAATGTACCGAAATCAAATGACGGTTCATAATTTCTATCAAAATAAAGAAATTATTTAATTTGTATTCAACACAAAACAAAAGTTTCAGTAAAATTCTCCTTACATTATCAAAATTCTTACAAAAAAAATCTTATTGGAGAACTTTGAAATAGCAAGTTACAAATAACATTGCATTATTTTTTATCGAAAGAAGAAAAATTGGTTATTTTAATCAATGCGAACAACATTTTAGTATCTTTTCTCAGATATTATTTTGATTTTATAAAAAACAACCAATCCTGAACCATAAAAAGTACAAAAAACCATAGGCGTTTCAATAATTTCCATTAGAAAAGAGAAATTAATTCATATTTTATACAAAAGTAATTATCTGAATGCATTAACTATGACTGATTGCAATTGAAGTTGCATTATTTCTGATATAAAAGAAGAAATATTTGCATATTTAAGCAACGCGAACAAAAATTTAGTATATTTTTCCATGAAATTCAGCATATTTTATGAAAAACAACCAATCCTGATGTACAAAATGTACCAAAATCAAATGACGGTTCATAATTTCTATCAAAATAATGAAATTATTTAATTTTATTCAACACAAAACAAAATTGTAAGTAAAATTCTCCTTACATTATCAAAATTCTTACAAAAAAAATCTTATTGGAGAACTTTGAAATAACTAGTTACAAGTACACTTGCATTATCTTTTATCAAAAGAGGAAAAAATGGTAATTTTAAACAATGCAAACAACATTTTAGTATATTTTCTCAGATATTATTTTGATTTTATAAAAAACAACCAATCCTGAACCATAAAAAGTACAAAAAACCATAGGCGTTCCAATAATTTCCATTAAAAAAGAGAAATTATTGAATTCTTATTTAATAAAAGCAAAAGTGTATGTATATTTATCCTTAAATTATTCATATCTTATTCAAAATAAATTATCTGAATGCATTAATTATGACTGATTGATATTGACGTGCATTATTTCTGATATAAAAGAAGAAATATTTGCATTTTTAAGCAACTCGAACAAAAATTTGGTATCTTTTTCCTGAAATTCAGCCAATCCTGACGTACAAAAAGTACAAAATAATGAAATGATTGCATCTTTAATCAACAAAAATTAAAGTTTAAGTATTTCAATACTTATTTTTTTTAATTTTCTTTCAAAGAAACTTTCTTGAGGCCTTTGAAATAACATTTCATTATATGTTATCCGAAGAAGAAATATTGGTTATCTAGAACAAAAATTAAAACAACACTCTAAATTAATTAATCCAAACAAAGCTGTATGTATCTACACTGTTCTACTATTTTTATTTTCATCATCTAACGACAACAAATAGAGTACTTGTTTTAAATGATAACATTTTATCGTTTTTTAGTGGTACATAATTAACGAGTAAAGGTGTCTTCGTAGAGGTCCGCGTTTACCGACTGTAAATACTGTGGAGTTCGTTTTACATAAGAATTTTAATTATATACGTATCCGTCCGATCCGTGCATACAATTAATTTACTGATCGATCGCTGACCGTTGTCACGGTAACTCTCACATAGCCTTTTTGACGTATCTGACGGATTCTATGGGTCATCGATCACCGATCAGTCATCGATCAGTCAAACATCCGTCACCGATCATTCACCGATCAGTCAAGTTCACGTCAAACAGTAACGCCTAAGGTTGCAAGTACTGTATACGTTGGTTAACAATGTCTTTTCTTTCAACTAAACCTTTTCTGTTTTTATCAACTTTCTTATATCTAAAGCCGAGTTTTCCATAATTTGTATTTTGATAAACTAATATCATGATTTTTTTCCAAAAGATGTTTTAATTTTTTTAATGTCACACATTCATTTTTCCAAAATAAATTATGCACAGTATTTTTTGTCAGATCTTTGTCAAACTGATCAATTTTATTCTTTTTAGTTGACACACTTTTTGACTTCAAGATTTCTTCTGATCCAAGCATTTTTTTATAAAGCTTTCACTTACTTTCAAACAGTGGGCAGTTCTTTTTGTGGTATTATGCCATGAATGAAATGGAGCTCCCCGCTTTGACACGGCAAGAAAACAATTGAACACTTTCAGAATTATATCCTTTTTAGCTCACCTGGCCCAAAGGGCCAATGAAATTTTCTCATCACTTGGCGTCCGTTGTCCTGCGTCCTGCGTCCGTCGTCCGTAAACTTTTACAAAAATCTTCTCCTCTGAAACTACTGGGCCAAATTTGACCAAACTTGGCCACAATCATCATTGGGGTATCTAGTTTAAAAAATATGTCTGGTGACCTGGCCAACCAACCAAGATGGTCGCCATGGCTAAAAATAAAATATAGGGGTTAAATGTAGAATTTGGCTGATATCTCTGAAACCAAAGCATTTAGAGCAAATCTGACATGGGGGTAAAATTGTTTATCAGGTCAAGATCTATCTGCCCTGAAATTTTCAGATGAATCTGACAACCCGTTGTTGGGTTGCTGCCCCTGAATTGGTAATTTTGCCGTTTTTGGTTATTATCTTGAATACTATTATAGAGATAAACTGTATACAGCAATAATGTTCAGCAAAGTAAGATGTACAAATAAGTCAACTTGACCAAAATGGTCAGTTGACCCCTTAAGGAGTTATTGCCCTTTATAGTCAATTTTTAACCATTTTTCGTAAATTTTTGTAATCTTTTACAAAAATCTTCTCCTCTGAAACTACTAAGACAAATTTAACCTAACTTGTCCACAATCATCATTAGGGTATCTAGTTTAAAAAATGTGTACGATGAACCCGCCTGCGAACCAAGCTGGCCGACATGGCTAAAAAATAGTACATAGCGTAAAATGCAGTTTTTGGCTCATATCTCTGAAACCAAAGCATTTAGAGCAAATCTGACAAGGATAAAATTGTTCATTAGGTCAAGATCTATCTGCCCTGAAATTTTCAGACCAATCAGCCAACACTTTGTTGGGTTGCTGCCCCTGAATTGGTAATTTTAAGAAAATTTTGCAGCTTTTGGTTATTATCTTGAATATTATTATAGATAGAGATTAACTGTAAACAGCAATAATGTACAGCAAAGTAAGATCTACAAATAAGTCAACATTACCAAAATTGTCAATTGACCCCTTAAGGAGTTATTGCCCTTTATAGTCAATTTTTTTACAATTTTCATAAATTTTGTAAACTTTTGTACATTTTTGTAAAATATTTTCCACTGTAACTACTGGGCCAAGTTCATTATAGATAGAGATAATTGTAAGCAGCAAGAATGTTCAGTAAAGTAAGATCTACAAACACATCACCATCACAAAAACACAATTTTGTCATGAATCCATCTGTGTCCTTTGTTTAATATGCACATAGACCAAGGTGAGCGACACAGGCTCTTTAGAGCCTCTAGTTTCTTTTGACATTTTTTGAGGCATGTTAATTCCTTTCTTTACATATAAGTAAGGGAGATAATGCAGAATTAAAAAAAAATGTTAAAAACATCCTCCTTTTCATCGATTAAGGTCTTATGGTTACATTTTATCTAATTTTATTTTCATATTTGAAAGTCATAAGCTGTGTTTTTTTCAAGAAAAAAGTAAATATTAAATGTATTCTGTAAATACTTATTGGTAAAACTTTTTAGAGCCTCTCCATTTGGTTAATATTGTCATCATGCTTTAAGCACGAAAAGCTTGCTTATATTCTTTTAGAAGATATATTTAAATATATAATCAAATTAAAGTAACACAAATTAAGATTTGTTAAGGAATAAAAAACAAAATAAAACGTCTGATTATAATATTTTCCCCAGAAATAACATCGTTGTGGATACATGCAAGTTCATTTATAAAATCATATAAAAACCAGTTAATAAAAAAACTTATATGATGGTCATTTTTTATGACATGTAAAGTGTCCTTTGATATTTAAATGATTTAAGTAACTTTTTTGATTATTGGTCCAAAATTATGATATTCATATTCTATTTTATTTATTTTCAAACACCATCTTGTATGGAGTATAGTTATCATTTATTTTTAATGTAATATATCTTAAAAATTACTGTATAATTAATACTATATATATATGTATATGTATATGCTTGGAAATGGGCCCTTTAATTGGATTCAATAAATATTCTTATTCTTAGTCAGAGTTCGTATATATCATACATTAACATACACGAAGAAAAACAATATTACTAAGGTTACTCATAGAAATTGAACAATGAAAAATACAAAATCATGTTTACAGAAAGTTCAGTAATCACATGACATAAAACTTAAATGAAGTCCAAGTTTGTTGATGGTCAGAGTTATTCAAATGAGAAAAGTCACATGGTACAATGAAACAGGTTTAAAGCACATGTCTAATGTTTTTGTTTTGAATGGAAGGCTGTTACAATATTTATACTTACTCCATCAAGTATTTTATATAAAAAAAAATAGAAGTAACATAGAGACATAATGGGTAACTTTTTGTCGAGCCTTCGACTTTAGTCGAAAAAGCGAGACATAGCTATCCTACATTCTGTCGGCGTCGTCGTCGGCGGCGGCGTCCACAAATATTCACTCTGTGGTTAAAGTTTTTGAAATTTTAATAACTTTCTTAAACTATCCTTGATTTCTACCAAACTTGGACAGAAGCTTGTTTATGATCATAAGATAGTATCCAGAAGTAAATTTTGTAAAAATAAAATTCCATTTTTTCCGTATTTTACTTATAAATGGACTTAGTTTTTCTGCCGGGAAATATTACATTCACTCTGTGGTTAAAGTTTTTAAAATTTTAATAACTTTCTTAAACTATCCTGGGTTTGTACCAAACTTGGACAGAAGCTTGTTTATGATCATAAGATAGTACCCAGAAGTAAATTTTGTAAAAAAATAAATCCATTTTTCTTTATTTTACTTTTAAATGGACTAAGATTTTCTGCCAGGAAACAACACATTCACTCTGTGGTTAAAATTTAAAATTTTTTTATAACTTTCTTAAACTATCCTGGATCTGTACCAAACTTGGACAGAAGCTTGTTTATGATCATAAGATAGTATCCAGAAGTAAATTTGTTAAAAAAAAATATATTGTTTTCCCGTATTTTACTTATAAATGGACTTAGTTTTTCCGCCGGGAAACAATACATTCACTCTGTGGTTAAAGTTTTTAAAATTTTAATAACTTTCTTAAATTATCCTGGATTTGTACCAAACTTGGACAGAAGCTTGTTTATGATCAAAAGCTAGTATCTAGTGGAATATTTTGTTAAAATTTTGTACCTGTTTATCCGTATTTTAGTTATAAATGGACTTAGTTTTTCTTCCAGTTAACATTAAATACAGTCTGCAATTAAAGTTTTTAAAACATTTATTAGATTCATAAACTACCCTGGATTTATACCAAGCTTTGACTGAAGCTTCTTACAATCAAAAGATAGTATCTAAAGGAATATTTTTCTTGCTTTTTTTCCTCATTTTTGTTGAGCCTGTGATTAACAGTAAAAGTAGGCGAGACACTGGGTTCCACGGAACCCTTACGAATTTTTTTATTATTGGCCCAAAATTATAATATTCATGGTCAGAGTTCGTATTTATCATACATTAACATACATCAAGAAAAAAAAAATGTTTATTTGTAAAAATGAATTTTTAAGAATTATTTTCTGAAGATTTATAGAAGTCAAACGGACTATACAAAGGTTTGTCTGTACGAAAAGTAAATTTTTAGGGGCAAACACCGACATTTTTGTCCATTTGTTCTGAAGATGTTATCTCATGGCTAGAACTGATCAATGTAAACTACCTTTCAATTTGAATGATTTTCACTATTGTCATTCCAGAGATTTGTGATTTTATTCATAAAAAATAGATTTTTTTTCACATATCAGAATTTACTTCAGTGTGCTTTGATTGGTATCCTCACACTTTACATTTTTTTTAGAGATTGATAAAAGGAAGCTCCCTTTAGATTTTGAAAATTTTCTGGTTTGTCGTTCCAGAGTAATGGAACTTTAACCATCAGATTTAAGAAAACTTTTCACATGTACCATAACCTGAATATGCTTCAATGGATTTACTGGAAAATTTCCACAATTGTTTGAATTGATTAAAGTATTAAAGATATCGTTTGATTTTTAAGATATTTTGATATGTCATCCCAGAGTTATGGGACTGTAACCGTCAGATTCAAGACAATATTTTACGTGTCACATACTAGCTCTACAATAAAAGCATTAGTTCATGAATATTAGTGAATCTTGTTTCTTGTTGAATATACATTGTTCGGCTGTTATCTGCTCTTTGGTCAGGTTGTTGTTTCTTTGACATATTCCCCATTTCTATTCTCAATTTTATTGAACTCCTTAGCTTGTGCAATATTCATGGAATAATATTACCGTGTACAATACAAACTTATTATTATTATGAATATGACATTTACACCTTCTTTCTAGGAGACAACATGTTAACAGCTTTAAGTGTTGCTAGGGAGATTGGTATGGTTCCACCTAAAGAGAGGATTGTGTTAGTTCAAGGCTATCCAGAATCAGGCAAAACTGATGCTTATTTGGAGTTTGTTTATGCAGAGGAATACAAACAGGAGTCCACTAAAACAGGATCTTCTTCTATAGAGGTATCATAGATTGCTTTATAAATAATGATGGCTATACTGGTAGTTAGAGAAATGATATATTGAAAAATGAATTGCTTTGTGTTTACTAAGAAATAGGAAAAGTAATTATGTGTGAAACTAACGAAAGAGAAATAATTTGTGCAGACAAAGTAATATTACCTACCCCTTGCAAGTAAAGTTTTCCACCACTCACCTAGGCTCTTGAAATTTTGTTCAAAAATATTTAACAAATGCAATTTTCCCTTTAGCATTCTTTTCTTCAAGAAATGACCTGTACCGCTTGCTAAGGTTTACAGTTACAGATTTTACCATCTGGTAAATGAACTAATTTTTAACACAAATTTAAGAAAAACTGTCCATATTTTAATGCCCCCCTCCATAGGCATTAAGTGTTACTCTTGACCGCCCTCCATCCGTCTTTCTGTCTGTCTCTCCGTCCCATTTTCGTTTCCACACTCTAACTTAAGTTTTTCTCATTCAAACTTCATAAAACTCATACACAGTGCTAAGAAGTAAGTAATTTACCAGTCTAGAGTTCTGCCCCTTTTTAACATTGAAAATTGCAAATTTTTCAGTTTCCGCACTATAACTTAAGTTTGTCTCATCCAAATTTTATGAAACTCATGCATAATGCTAAGATCACAACACGCAGACAGAATGCAAATTTGGGCAGTAAATTAACTTACAGTTCTAGAGTTATGCAAAATTTGCAAAGCTTGCGCAGAGTGTAAATTTGGTCAGTAAATTCACTTACAGTTCTAGAGTTATGTCCCTTTTTAACTTGAAAAATTGCAAAGCTTGAGCAAGAAATTCATGTTCTCAGACACACACATTTTTCTGTACTCGACTGTACTGATTTTTACTCGACCAGTCTGAATTGGTCTGAATTTTACTCGACTCCTGTCTTCAACATACTCGACCGTACTGATTTGTACTTGACCCTTATCTTTGCCATTGAAAATAGTCTGAACTATTACTCGACCAGTCTGAAACAGTCTTAACCCATTCTCAACCTGTACTCGTCCTATTTTTTTAGTCTAAACCATACTCGACCAAAGGTCTGAACAATACTTGACCTGTCTGAACCATACTTGACCAAATAACCTCTACTTTTTTTTAATTTTAGCTGTTAAGATTAATTTCTTTTTTTCTGACATAATAACAGCCACAATAAAATAAAGATATATATAAAACATATTCTTACATCCTTACATGATTCTCACATTTGTCAAATAGAGATAGTTAAATCAAATTATCTTATATAATAATTTAATTATATTCATTTTAAGTTTTAGAGTTTTGTTAAAAAAAAAATCTTTTACCTAAAAACCACACCTTTACTGAGGGTAATAAAACCTTATTAAGGTGCTTCTTGGTTGGCATGTGTTTTTTTTTTTTAAACTTAATTTTCCTAAATTCCTAAAGAAAAACTACATAGGTTAATGGTTACATACAATAGTTATATAGTCATCTTTTTAATGAGTTAACAACAGCCAAAAATCATCACTGAAATTGTTTAATCTTATATTAGAAATATATCTATTCTTATTATAATTTGGGATATAATATATATAATATATATCAAAAAGGGATAAAAAAGTTAAAAGAAATAAATAAAAAAAAAATTCTGAATAGTGGTAAAGTATAAAGTAATACCTCCTGCTTGGGGCAAACTCATTAAAAAGATCACACATGGTCAGAGAGAATTAATTTCTAACTAACATTCAGTAAAAATTGCGACATCCTGTAAAACTTGAATCGCAAGGCTTTTTGAATTCACTAGATAAGTAATACACGAGTTTAAGAAAAATAGGGCTTTCTTTTTACCTGTAAAACACACATGTAATGAGGTAATTAAACCTTATTAAAGTTCTTCTTGTATGCCATGTCTTTAATTTTGACAAAAGTTATGTAAATTTAATTGAAATAAATTTTTTCTGCAACTTTGGAACACATTTCCTTTTTGTCGAGCTTTCGACTTTAGTTTTTAAATTTTAATAACTTTCTTATACTATTTTGGATTTGTTCCAAACTTGGACAGAAGCTTGTTTATGATCAAAAGCTAGTATCTAGAAGGAAATTTTGTAAAAAAAATAAATCCATTTTTTCCATTTTTTACTTTCAAATGGACTTAGATTTTCTGCCAGGAAACAACACATTCACTCTGTGGTTAAAGTTTTTAAAATTTTAATAACTTTCTTTTACTGTTTTGGATTTGTACCAATCTTGGACAGAAGCTTGTTTATGATCAAATGCTAGTATCTAGAAGGAAATTTTGTTTTCTTCCAGTTAGCATTACATTCAGTCTGCAGTTAAAGTTTTTAAACATTTATTAGATTCATAAGATATCCTGGATTTTTACCAAACTTGGACAGGAGCTTCTTACAATCAAAAGATAGTATCAAGAGGAATATTTTTATTGATTTACTTCCTCATTTTTGTTGAGCCTGCGATTAACAGAAAAAGTAGGCGAGACACTGGGTTCCGCAGAACCCTTACGAATTTTTTAAATGGTTATCAAGGATTGCTACGGAAGTTCTATTATCATGATTATATTAAATTCTTGGTTTTACAAAACAAAGGTGTGATCTTTTAAATTTATTAAGTTGCTTTATATACTATTCTAAATAAATTTCAATAAAAAAAATGTTCACTGCATTATTAACTAAACTCAACTGACACCATAAATCTATACAAGGCTTAAGTAAACGATGAAAATTGTCCAGTAACCATAAAATGTATCTGAAACATTCAAAAAATTTTGAATAACATTGAAAATATTAGTCATCATTCAGTTTTGAGATTATTGGATCAGCTTGTTTTATTTTAATTTTAAAGGTGATATATATATATGTAAGAGTTGATGAATATGGTGTTGAATTTATATTATGTTTATTGTGAAATTTTGGTTTCAATGGCATATTGAATACATTTTAAATTTCAAATTGTTGTTCAAATTTCTAGCCAGGGGAAATAGCTGTTAAAAACAGTTCCTAAATTGATGAAATACAATAGATAGATACAAAAAATATGTCTACGTTGGTTAAGACTTGGTCAAGTATGGTTCAGACTTGGTCGAGTATGGTTCAGACTAGGTCGAGTATGGTTCAGACTAGGTCGAGCATGGCTCAGACGTAAATAAAATGGTTAAGTACTGGTCGAGTGTGGTCGAGTACAAGTTCAGACTGTTAAGTATGGTTAAGACTACAGTCGAGTATAATCAAGTAAATTTCAGACCAATTCAGACTGGTAGAGTAAAAATCAGTACAGTCGAGTACAAATATAGGCCATTTCAGACTTTCAATGGTTTGTAGTGTATGGAATAACTCATTTAAAAGATCCTCCCATTTTTAAAGAGGGAAATGTAGTAAGGGATATGAAGACCATTCCATTTCTTAAAAGTTGAGTTAGACTTTGTAAATCTGAATGATGTTAACAACAGAGTAGTCATGGTAGTTGTTTAAGATAACTGTATACATAACCAATTCATAAAGTGAAAGAACCAAAAGAGTTGTATTCACATACTGATTTACTATTCACTCTTGATAGTGTTAGTGAACAAATCTTGATAATAACTCTTGTGCTGAAAACTTTGTTTCAAATCCAGAATTATGTTTACTAGTGAATAATATTTGTAACTGTAGAAGGTCCAGTAACAACAACACTTTAAGGAATGCTCCAGTAATTTATTGAGATCGACATGTTTCGCTGGCTAGGCCACCGTCATCAGGATAGAAAACAATATATAAAATCTTGATGAGGTACAAAATCGGGTTGAGAAAATTAAACGTCACAATGTTGCTATGGTGAGTAACGTTATAAATAGCAATTGAAAGAGAAAGTGAAAGTAAGTATATATGGAAGTACACTATTAAAATAAAATAAAATAAAATAAAAATACAATGTTTTTGTTTTTCAAATGTTTGTTAAAGTTATTCTGCCATCATGTGTTAGCACTCTTGCACAGTGGAACCAATTATACAATTAATTATTGTCAGTTATGTTCTGTGTAAACTTTGTGTTCAATTAATGTCTTTATTTCCAAATAAAGACGTCATTTTACTGGCAATTCCGTACCATTTCGACTGGCTTCCCTTGGCCAGAGGTACTACTCCCAATCGCGTTGGAAATACTGTAAAGTGTTTGACCGCCGAAGGTATAGGGAAAATAAAATAAAATATCACTAGTCTATGCTGAAAGTAAATGCTGTGTTCCTTCATTAAACTATCGGAAGTAGCTGGTAAACTTGTAATCTGGTAAAGGTGGTAGTATGTTTGATTAACGTTTTTTCTGGAACTTCAAAGTGAATTTCATAATAAGAAGTCTGGTGCATATAATTGCCAATAAATTCTGTAAGTGAAAAATAATCTTATCACAGTTATTATCCTCCTTTGCACTCGTTTTTGGTTGAGATGGTTCATCAGAATTTACTTTCTTTGTGCCTGTTGAATGCCTGATAGCATTTTAGGAAGGCCGGTTCCTGTTGGTGCCTCAATGATATAATTGTTTGTTTTACTGCGTGCCGATGGCTAACAAGATTAGCGCAGGTTGCAACGGCGGTTCCTCGAAGGATGCAGTAGTTCACGATCAAAATTGGAATCTACTGACAGAAGATTTACCAGGCGCTGGTTCACTTATGTTTAATTTTTTTCAATTTTTCAATATTTTTTTTCATTTGGAACTCATATTATGAAGGAACTTCTATTTCGTGACACCACCAAGGTGTTTGGTTCAAAAGGACAATTGCCAAATTATTCTGTATGGATGGAGGTGCAACACTTAATTACATCATGTAGATTTTTCTAATTCTGTTCTGTCAATTGTCGTTACAGGAAGTTACAGTAGACATTTTACCAAGGGATGATGGAAATACTTTCCATTTTGCTATTGATGGCCGTTCTTGGTCAGTTGTAAGGACACACTTTGATGATCTGCTTCAAAAGGTTGGTGAAAATTTCTTTGAAAAAATGAGTTATGTCCCTTTGGACATATGTTTTCATTAACCATTTAGCATGACTGTCAGAAGCTCATACTTATGATGTATATAAATATATGTTATAATATTGCCAATGAGACAACTATCCATTTAAGACCAAAGGACCTGTGATTGTATTTAAAGTATATTGTTTTCACTTAGTCAAAAGTGCCAGAGTGAGCTGTTGTTGTTACTATATATCCTCTATCCATAAATGAACCTGTTAAGGTCAAGTTACAGTCAATGGGCTATGTCACAGATTTTGGTAAAATTTTGCATACAACTTTGGCTGGTTGAACTATAACTGAAAATTAAAAAAAATTACATTTACCTCTTTTATCATCTGAAATATTACTGATTTAGAAAGCACATGAAATCAGTGAAAAACTTCTTAAATTTGTCTTAGAATCATTAAATCTCTAATTTCTAATACATAGATTTTTCTTGAAAAACTATATGGTGTTGATTTTAGTGGTAGGTCAATGAATATTGGTATACAGTTGTATTAGCATTGACACATCTCATTTCCATAAAGATTATATGGTCCCACCCCTCACTCATGGTCTATTGACCTTGAAACTTTTGCTTTGTTTACATGGTAATTAATTAGCATTTGCAAGTCTCATTTCCATGGAGACTATATGGCCCCACCCCCTCATCAAAGGGCCAAGTGAGCTTTTCTCATCACTTGGCGTCCATCGTCCGTCGTTCGTCGTCCGTAAACTTTTACAAAAATCTTCTCCTCTGAAACTACTGGTCCAAATTTGACCAAACTTGGCCACAATCATCATTAGGGTATCTAGTTTAAAAAAATATGTCCGGTGACCCGGCCAACCAACCAAGATGGCCGCCATGGCTAAAAATAGAACATAGGGGTGAAATGTAGATATTTGCTTATATCTCTGAAAGCAAAGCATTGAGAGCAAATCTGACAATGTAGAAATGTTTACCAGGTCAAGATCTATCTGCCCCGAAATTTTCAGATGAATCGGACAACCCGTTGTTAGGTTGCTGCCCCTGAATTAGTAATTTAAGGAAATTTTGCTGTATTTAGTTATTATCTTGAATATTGTTATAGATAGAGATAAACTGTAAACAGCAATAATGTTCAGCAAAGTAAATTCTACAAATAAGTCAACATGACCAAAATCGTCAGTTGACCCCTTAAGGAGTTATTGCCCTTTTATAGTCAATTTTTAACAATTTTTCGTAAATTTTTGTTATCGTTTACAAAAATCTTCTCTGAAACTACTAAAATGAATTTAACCAAAGTTGTAAACAATCATCATTAGGGTATGTAGTTTAAAAATTGTGTCTGATGACCCCGCCCGCGAACCAAGATGGCCGACATGGCTAATAATAGTACTTAGGGTAAAATGCAGTTTTTGGCTCATATATCTAAACCCAAAGCATTTCGAGCAAATCTTTTAAAACAAAATTGTTTATTATGTCAAGATCTATCTGCCCTTAAATTTTCAGACCATTCAGGCAACCCGTTGTTGGGTTGCTGCCCCTGAATTGGTAATTTTTAGATTTTTTTTCAGCTTTTGGTTATTATCTTGAATATTATTATAGATAGAGATAAACTGTAAACAGCAATAATGTACAGCAAAGTAAGACCTACAAATAAGTCAACATGACCAAAATGCTCAATTGACCCCTTAAGGAGTTATTGCCCTTTATAATCAATTTTTAACAATTTTCATGAATTTTGTAAATTTTTACAAAATAATTTCCACTGAAACTACTGGGCCAAGTTCATTATAGATAGAGATAATTGTAAGCAGCAAGAATGTTCAGTAAAGTAAGATCTACAAACACATCACCATCACCAAAAGACAATTTTGTCATGAATCCATCTGTGTCCTTTGTTTAATATGCACATAGACCAAGGTGAGCGACACAGGCTCTTTAGAGCCTCTAGTTGGAATATCAAGTCCTGTGTCTTATACACTTTGGTGTGTCACAGTGAAGTCTTAAATTGTACTATCATAAGTGTGTATCTGTTTTTTCTTTTTCAATAGTTTTGTCTTTCAGGGAGCAGTTATTGCTAATCTTGGTGTTTGCATACCTGTCAACTGACCCGTATCCTGCGGGTGAGACCAGAGAATTTCACTCCATACCAGGGACTTTTTAAATACCCACTGGGTCGTCAAATAACCCGAGAATTCGGAAAATGACCAGTTTTCACCCAGGTTCTTGAGCCTTTAGGCTGATTTCATAAGTGATTTTCCTTTGAAATACTGGCAAATTCGTAATTCTTCCGGGACAGGAAGTTCAACTACGTGTGTTAACGGTCAAATTAAGTAACCCATTAAGTGCATGGCTTCACTTGACAGCTTTGGTGTCAAACACACTGTTAATTAACACTAATTACCTTAGCTTAAGGTCATAAATAATTTGTCTATTTCAAAGTTGTTTAACAATAAATTTGAGTTACTTTCCCTTTTTTGTCACCTTTCACAATATACTCCTTAGTTTTATGGTTTTTTTTTTGTAAAAATTTAAATCTTAAAGAAATTGAATGCAAATACATATCAGAATATTATTTTCTTTTATTTTTCTACCTTAGAACAATTAAAAAATTATTTTGAAAATTATTTTTTTTATCTCTACTTCCCTTAAATGCTTAATTTTGATTTATTATATTTCAATATAAAACACACTGTGAAACAAGTAGCTTGAGAATGGATACAAAACTATGAATGAAACATGAAGGTGGGGTAAGGCTTTGCTTGAAATGTCAATGTATAACACATTAATATATCAATGGCTTATTATGCAATGAAAAAATAAAATTAAAGTTTTAAATTATTTTCGGTTAGTACTTATAACCATGTGAACATATTTTGGAAACTGTTCGATCTAAAATATAAAGAAATGTCCCCTAAATACTTATATTCAGCTGAAAAAAGTTTGTACCCGTTATGACCTGAGATTTTCTTCTTCAATGCAGGTCATGACCTGCATTTTCGTTTTCATAGGTTGACAGGTTTGTTTGTATCTATTTTTAGATGATTGTTGATCAAGAAATCTATTGCTAAATTTAAAAACATGCATATAATAATTGCAGTGCCATCTATGTGTCTTAGCTTTTAGTCTTTGTATTTCTATTGCAGTTATGTGTAAGGGGAACAGTATTTGCTAGATTTTAGCATTTGTATTCACATTGCAGTTATGTGTAAGGGGAACAGTATTTGCTAGATTTTAGCATTTGTATTTCCAATGCAGTAATGTGTAAGGGGAACAGTATTTGCTAGATTGTAGCATTTGTATTTATATTGCAGTTATGTGTAAGGGGAAAAGTAGTTGCTAGATTTTAGCATTTGTATTTACATTGCAGTGATGTGTAAGGGGAACAGTATTTCTTAGATTTTAGCATTTGTATTTATATTGCAGTTATGTGTAAGAGGAACAGTATTTGCTAGATTTTAGCATTTGTATTATATTGCAGTAATGTGTAAGGGGAACAGTATTTGCTAGATTTTAGCATTTGTAGTTATATTGCAGTTATGTGTAAGAGGAACAGTATTTGCTAGATTTTAGCATTTTTATTCACATTGCAGTTATGTGTAAGGGGAACAGTATTTGCTAGATTTTAGCATTTGTATTTATATTGCAGTTATGTGTAAGGGGAACAGTATTTGCTAGATTTTAGCATCTGTTTTTACATTGCAGTTATGTGTAAGGGGAACAGTATTTCTTAGATTTTTGCATTTGTTTTTACATTGCAGTTATGTGTACGGGGAACAGTATTTGCTAGATTTTCTCCAGAACAAAAGGGACAGTTAATAGAGACATTACAAGAATTAGGGTAAGATTTAAAGAAAAGAAAATATGTGGTAACTTGATCATCACTTAGCAGGCAAAATGGCCCACCATAATTTTGCACTACTTACTTCCATATATCAGTCTGTTAAACTGTAAGTTTTTTAATTTTTTTAGATATCACCTTGCTTTTATATAAGATCATCATGTGGAGCTACAGTTGATTCTTCTTTTTCACTGAGTTATGGTCCTTGAAGGTAGAAATTTCAATGAATTGAAAGTTTTTTTGTGTTTTTTTCTAAATGTGGTGTTACAATTATTGTAATGGTCTGATTCTTCTTTACGTAATTATGATTAAAGCAACTTATTAGAGAGTAGTAGGTTACTTTGAAGTTTTGTTTAGGTCCAATTTTTTTTACAAAGTTCTTTAACTTTATATAATAATGTATGTATGGAGTATAATTGACAAAGGTGAAGGTCAAACAGTATGATGAAACAGGCTCCACAGGCTAAAAAGGTTGCCTTTTACTTTCCACTTAATTCAAATTTGTTATGATGGTTTTTTTCAGCCATTATTTCAAAATTCTTTGTTGGAAGTTATCCTAAACAACCCTCTGAATGATGGGTCAGTATTTATTTTATTAAATTTGGGTGTTTAAGACTGAATTAGAATTTGAATCACTATTAATGTCTAAAATGTATTGAATTACTGCTTCATATATTTACCA
Source organism: Mytilus californianus (assembly GCF_021869535.1). Lineage (NCBI taxonomy): Eukaryota > Metazoa > Mollusca > Bivalvia > Mytilida > Mytilidae > Mytilus > Mytilus californianus. The sequence goes on from NW_026262593.1 coordinate 42,928,557, forward strand.
TTGATTGATTGTTGTTCACTTTACCTCCAGTGGCAAACATCAAGGAATGCTAAGATTACACATAAAAGTCCCAGAATATTGATGACAATTGTATTAGTAACTTAAATCACAAGGATGATTAAAATATTATTATGTTTTATTTTACCATACTGGATGTAGACATCTCCTCTGAAGTCATGTATGGTTTTTGTCGAGCCTACAACTTTTGTCGCAAAAGCGAGACATAGCGATTATAGATTCCGTCAGCGGCGGCGGCCACAAATATTCACTCTGTGGTTAAAGTTTTTGAAATTTTAATAACTTTCTTAAACTATCCTGGATTTCTACCAAACTTGGACAGAAGCTTGTTTATGATCATAAGATAGTGTCCAGAAGTAAATTTGGTTAAAAAAAAATCCTGGTTTTACGTATTTTACTTATAAATGGACTTAGTTTTTTCTGCCAGTTAGCATTACATTCACTCTGTGATTATTAAAGTTTTTTAAATTTTAATAACTTTCTTAAACTATCCAGGATTTGAATCAAACTTGGACAGAAGCTTGTTTATGATCAAAGTTAGTATCTAGATGGAAATTTTGTAAAAATATATTTCCTGTTTTCCGTATATTACTTATAAATGTAATTAGTTTTTCTTCCAGTTAACATTATCTTAACTCTATGGTTAAAGTTTTTTAAATTTTAATAACTTTCTTTAACTATCCAGGATTTGAACCAAACTTGGACAGAAGCTTGTTTATGATCAAAAGTTAGTATCTAGATGGAAATTTTGTAAATATATTACCTGTTTTCCTTATATTACTTATAAATGGAATTAGTTTTTCTTCCAGTTAACATTACATACAGTCTGTAGTTATAGTTTTCAAAACATTTATTAGATTCATAAACCATTCTGGATTTTTACCAAACTTGGACAGAAGCTTCTTACAATCAAAAAATAGTATCTATAAGAAAATTTTTAATAATTTTTTCCCCATTTTTGTTGAGCCTGTGACTAGCAGCAAAGGTAGGCGAGACACTGGGTTCCGCGGACCCCTTACTAATTTTTAATGCAAACATATTGGATTCCTTTTAAAAGATGGAGGAATGTTGCATTTCACATGTTGAAATATCATTTCAGTTACTTTGTTGGGATGTGTGGAGATGGAGCCAATGATTGTGGGGCCCTGAAGACAGCACATGCAGGGATATCTCTTTCTGAGGCAGAGGCATCAGTTGCCTCTCCATTTACCTCTAAAAAACCAAATATAGAATGTGTTCCTACACTTATCAGGTAGGTTTACATTATTTTAGTCTTACAATTGTTTGTCCAGTATGATCTTTGATAAAATTGATTTTTAATACATTGCAATAAAAATATAAATTTAAATAAACATAATATAAATTTTTTTTGAATTATGAATACTTTAAGATAAAGTATATTAATGAATTATATATATACATAGAATGTTACATAGGAGATGATAGTTGCATTTGTTGAGAATGATTTGCATTTATTTATTATAAAATATGAATTAAAAGATAGAAAGGGATATTACAATGATATAGCACCCTAACAATATGTTAAGTTTTGTATTTTATAAAATCTATTTTTTTTTATTATGTATATAGGTTCAATAAATTTGATAGAATCAGTTACACTTTATATGAAATAGAAATAAATATTATGATAATGGAATTTTTTTTTGGTAAAACAGTGATGTTTCTTACTTTCAATTTTTCCTCATTATCTGTTAATCAGCATGTTATTGTTTGCTCGTTCTTGCATGGGTTTGATATATTTTTATCAGCAATTGTGATAACTTGATACAGTATCTCTTAAAACATGCTGTAAACCCTTCTGGTACAGACAAAACAGCCTAAGTTAACATACTGATTGAATGAAAATAAGTCTTTGGTAAATGGTTATAATACTTTATAGCTAAGCATGTATTCTTAAGTTCTTAGATTGTTCCATTACAATCCTAGTTGCAAGATATATGATTGGATATTGCTATCCTGCATGTTTAAGAACTTAACACAAATGTCTTTCCTGAATAATGCCCTTTAGTGAAAGGGCAAAATAAGGAAATATAAGGATTTATCATTTCACTCACCTCTGCCTTTTACATTATTCCTATAACTAGATTTGTAACAGAATAATTTGAAACTGGAATAAAATAAAAGAGACATGGTTTTAATGATTTAACTTTAGTTATCATTTTTTTTCTTAAGAAAAAAGCTAAAATTATTTTCCTTTAAAATCCTGATGCAAAAGAATTCTAAATTTAAAAAAATGTGTTCTAGTCTAAAGTTGTATAATATATATATGTACGTTGTGTATGTAAATCCTGCTTTGATAGCTTCTGTATTGAATATCTGCTAGCATGCTTTTCTTCATCCCTCTATAGGGAAGGTCGAGCAGCTTTAACAACATCATCTGGGATCTTTAAGTATATGGCTATGTACAGTTTAACACAGTTTCTGACAGTTTGTATATTGTACTGGGTAAGTTGCTTTTATTTTTGTGTACCAAAGCTGTCTTCTTTTAATTTTACATCAAGTTGTAAAAGAAGAAAAAGTTGGAAGCTACAAATTGAGTTGGAATCTCTCTAGTAAACTTTAATCGAGGAACCTTATTTTCAAAAAGTTTCTTTGAATGCTTGAAAAATAATACACCTAGATTAACAGTAAACAGTTTAATTTCGTCTAATGACTTTAAGAATGGTTGCGAAAATTTGAAGAAATTTCGAATCGAAAGTAATTTTTTTACTGAATTTGCTAAATATTGTAAGAGTTTGCCCGGATTAAAATACACAAAATATTTTTCCTTTTTAAATACTAGATTTGAATAGAAAAAAATCCTCCATATTTGAACAAAAAATTAGCCAACAAGAGAGCTTCTAGATGGCAACTTGATGTGAAAATAAACCAAAACAGCTATCAATAGGAAGTAATAACCAGATTTATATTGCTTTATACCAATATTATAAGACAATAACACAACACCAGGTAATCCAAATGTCTGCTACTGATGTTCATAGTTACTTTTATGTTAAATATTTTTAAAATCTGGCATTTGGTGATTTTCAATAAATCAAAAATATGGTAAAAGAATGATAGTTCCATAAACTTTTTTGTACAGTACAGGAATTTCCGAAATTAATGTCTGGTTAGGGAAAGCATGAAGAAAAATATTTGTAATATTGTGAGGGAAATGCAAAATGAACATCTGTTGCAAAGAATTTGACAAATATGCATCCAGTTGTATTTTTTAAAGGATCAAGTTTCATGGGAGGTGGGGGTTACAATGCGCTGCTAACTGCATCAGAAGTGCTTTACCCCATCTTAGGCCCGAGAACACAGTTATTTCGTAGTGCATTTCTTTTAGACAATAAATTCAAATTAAAAAAATCGCACCTGCTCTATCTCAAAAAGATTTTTACAGTGTAGTGTACTACTATTGATACAAATAATATCAAAATTATAGAAACTTCTACCAGCTCTAACTCAAAATATTGACAATTCTGTGTTAAGGGGGGATAAAATTCAGTTTGACAGCTTCAGACATTCTAATTTTTGACCTTTTTTAACTGGACCAAATCACTACTTAACATAAAGATTCAGCACCCAAATTTTTTTAACATGTAATTTCATCCCCTTACTTAATATTTCATGCATAAAATATCAAGAAATAAATTGGGAAAGTGTATAAAAAAAAATGCAAGTTATACACTGTTCACACTAGGGACTATATTCGTAGAAAACGAAAACCAAAGGACGATAACTGTGTCCTTGGACCAGAAAGGAAAATTATGATCATACTCTTTTTTAATCAATCAGGGGATATTATTAAGCATTTGGTATTATTGCTAATGATATTTGAACACTGATTTTACATTGCTTACCATAATTGAGTTTTTTTTTAAAAATTAATGTGTAGGGAAAGGGTTGGGGTTTTATAAAATCAGGGAAAGTTTTAAATGTCAGTTGAAATACCTCGTAGAAAATGTCCTAATTGATGATTTCCTAATATTTTGAATAATAAAGTGTGGTGTAATAATAACAGAACATTTTTTTTTAATTCATACTGACAACATGATGAGAGACAGTGCTTCTGGTCAAGTCAAAATCCATAAGATAGCTTTAAGATTTTAAAACTTTTAATTGAATATCCTAGTAATATTCACCAAGAAAATTTACATGTTCTGTTAAGTTTTCATCAATTTATACTTACCTTTCTCCATTCTATATTTGCCTCTGATTAAAATGAACAGGTTCTTCAAAGTAAGTATAGTATGTATTTGATAATGCTTACACTTATGTTCTGCACCTAAAATCCTGCAGTTGTAACTTTTACAACCCTTGGAATATACTGCTGCAGCATGTTGTTATATTTGTCTGTGTCCTGGTGTATGATACTGCATGGCATGAATCATTACTTACAAAAATACCAAACTGATTGAATCTCAGTATATCTTTTAATGACAAAATCCACCTAGGTATACAATTTTCTTGCAACTGATCAAATTAGTTAGATTGTTAAGTTTATTTTCTATTATGAAATGCTGTGAAGAAAAATTTGGGTCACTGTGACCTAAATAACACAATTAACTTTAGTTTAATTTTTGCATTTAGGTCCTTTTCTCTGAAACCTATGCAAATCTATTATGCATATAAATTCAGTGCTTTTGTATAAGAAAGACAGGGTTCAGGACACTTTGATTTGCTGTGATCCAACGTTTTATGCCTTTGTGATTTTGTGAAGGTTTTAGGGGGTAATTGTGTAAAAAAATATGATAAGAAACCAATGATATTTCTTCATTTCAAACCTTTAGAATAAAACAAAGAATTTCAGTAACATTTAAGACACTGTGACAAGAAATTTATTCAACATCTGAATGGTTTTAAGTCACATGTCCAACAATTGTCACAGCATCTAGTCAAATTGCTAATGAAACAAAATGACAACATTTGATCTTTTGCGAAAAATAGGTATGTGTATTTCATCTTATAAATCTTACCATATTTTGCCATAAGTATGTAGGTCAAAAATAAAACAATAGGAAGAAAAAGACATCATAAATAGAATAAAATTTAAGTTTTTTGATGAAGATTAAAATATTAATTTTTGGTGTGACAGAGAGGGAAGAGCATGTTGGCAGACATGTATGGGATTATTTAAATGTGCAGCTTGTTTTAGTCTGACAGAATTTACATCTGTTTGTATTCTCAGATGGGTGAGTTTTTATATCAATTATTTTAAAGTTAAATTGAGAGGTTTTCTACAGAGAAATGTGTACAGTAATGAGTTTAACAATTTGAAATGCTTCTGATTTTGAAAATTTTGACTTTTAGTTTTCCCGTGCCATTTCTAAATATAAATTTGTCCTTCTCCTAATTTTCATGGTACACTTTTGTATCATGATTAGATGATCATTCCATTTACTGTAAACCAACACATTTTTCGTAAGTAAGTTATTATGCTACTTTGAAAATATGTTAAATTTGAATCTTCTTTCATTTGAATTTATACACAAGCAAAATTACAAAATGGCTAAAATAAATTGCTGCAAAGATGGCTAGAAAGTACTAAGCAAGAAAAAAAAAATCTATAAAAATAATTTGATTTACAGTTCTATGAGTGATAGGTCTTAGAGAATCATAATTATCTTGTTGACATGATGCACTCATAATGCCATTAACCATATTGTCATGCTGTTATATTAAGCTCAAGTCTAGTGTTTCAGTCATAGGTTTTATTCAAAGATTTTCACCATCAAAAACTACATTTTGCCTCAATTTTGTTGCTTTTCTTATGACTGATAGAAAGTGCAATGCCTTTAAACAGTGCCCTTAATACATTATCCAAGTCTTATATGGTCACAAAATATGAATAAAAATCAAATTCAGTTTAAATTTTCTGCAATATACTGCATATAAGTTTATTACCATACTTAGTCTTTAGATTCATTTTATGGGATGCAAATAAATCTAGCAGGATTAATTGTCCTTGACCTCATTTTCTTTGTTCATTGATCCAATTTGTTCTGAATCATTTAATGATAAATTGATCCTATGGCTAAAACATTGGACTAAGGCTACATGTGTTGTGTTTATGATAATTTAGAAAATACATTTCCTTTTGAATAATGTCCTTTAATTACCTGGTATACATATTTTCTTAGTTCAGTCATCCAGATTTGGTGATCAGGTGATATGTTTTATTTACTTGTGAATTGTAAGTTACAAGAACTTTTACTTTTAAGATGTTTTTCCCAAGTCTTCCAGAGAGTTGTCATTTGGCCATGTTGAGCCCAAAGTCATGAAGTTTAATATCCACAGATTTAGGTCCCTTTGTTTTTATGCTCTCAAACATTTTATATTTTCGTCTTTCTATTTTTTTTTTCATGGGTATACCTGATGACGGTTATTCCAAAAACATGTGTTGAACGTACAGAAATAATTTTATATCAATTGTTGCTTTTTTAGAGATGCTTGTGATTAATTTCATGAGCTATCTTGACTTGTCAGAATTTCTATGATAAGTTTCAATGCTGTCAATCAAATATGAGTAAACAATTTAATCAAGCTTTTGTATTACAGATCTCTAACAACTTGACAGATTTTGAATTCCTATATATAGATCTGTTTATACTTACCACGCTTAGTATATCATGTGAGTATATATATTGAAGATTGTTTAAAAAAAAAAAGATTTTATTATGTGGATATCAGTTATGAAAATATTGCATTGTTTTTAAATTCGTAATGCCTCAGTATCACAAAACGTTTTGACTAGCATGAAATGTATGCCATAGTGACTTCAGGCTACTTTCAAGAAAGATGAATATGTTTATAAGTAGTGTGACATCATATTTTTCAATTTTGAATGTTGTTTTTTGTTTTTTTGTTTTTAGCTCACCTGGGCCAAGTGAGTGTTTCTCATCACTTTGCGTCCGTCGTTGTCGTAGTCGTCCGTTAACTTTTACAAAAATCTTCTCCTCTGAAACTACTAGGCCTAATTCAAACAAATCATCATTGGGGTATCTAGTTTAAAAAATGTGTCCTATGACACCGCCTGCACAACAAAATGGCCGACATGGCTAAAAATAGAACATAAGGGTAAAATGCAATTTTTGTCTATTATTTTGAAAATCGTTATAGATAGAGAAAATCTGACAGGGTCAAAAATGTTCAGAATGTTCAGCTCTACCAGTTGTCCAAGTACGTCAAAACTGGCAGACGACTTTTTATAGGAGTTATTGCTGTTAAATGACAAATTTTACAATTTTTTTCATTTTTGCCTATTATCTTGAAAACTATAATAGAGAGAAACTTTAAAATGCAAAAAAAAAAATCAGCAAGACAAGTTCTACTAATAAGTCTCATGATTGAAATTGTCAGTTGATTCCTTTTAAGAGTAATTGCCTATTGATATCGATTTTTACTAATTTTTTGCATTTTTGCCTTATTTCTTACAAATTATAATAGATAGAAAGAAACGTATATAAGCAAAAATGACCAGCAAGACAAGATATACAATTATGACAAATGGCAGAAATCGTTTGACACTTCCTTATTGGAGTTATTGCCCCTTAATGACGATTTTTACCATTTGTTTTGCGTTTTGCCCTATATGATAAAGATTTTAATAGATAAATAGACACGTTAGATCACAAAAATGATCAGCAAGGCAAGATCTACAAGTCGAATTTTGCCGATATAGTAAGTAAACTGTCACTCTTCATAGGAGTGATTCCCTTAAATAAGGATTTTTTTACCCTCTTTTGTGTTTTGAACAAAAACTAAAGAAGATAGAGAGAAACTAAACAGACTAAATGATCAGCAATACAAGATCAGCAAAACAGAGATTTTTGTCATGAATTCTGTTCTCTTCTACAATGTTGGAGTGTCCTTTGTTGAATATGTACATAGACCAAGCTGAGCAACACAGGCTCTTTATAGCCTCTACATTAAATTAATATAAAGAAAAAAACAGTGAAACACAGGCATTAGCAGATTTTGATTGAATGCAGTATTCTAAAGAATAAAAAGGCTCACAGAGTCAGTTTTCAAAGTGTACTCCACAGGTTTTCTGAATGGAATTGAGGTCATTACATTGCTGTATGTGACTTTGATTTTATATTGAAATTCTATTGGAAACATTGTTACTCGTTACGGTACCTTTATATTTCAAATTCATGTAATTAATTTTGATGTTACATTTGTTATTCTCGTCGGATTTTGTCAAATGTCTTAACGTCTTTTCTGTTATATTCGTGTGTTATGGTAAAGATAATTAATCACTCCCTTCATTTATTAGATTTTATTTTGGTTCAACGAAATTTATACGATATATTTGGTTTACAGTTTGATTCAGAAGAAACACCGACATAGCTAGATAATACAATTAATTATCTAATTACTACCACAATTTGATATTAATAAGTATTGTAATTTTCATTGTTATTAATAAATGTAATGTCAGTATTACAAAAGTAATCTTGAATCAATCCTAATACTATCTTATTTTGGGGAAATATTTTTACAAATTCAAATGTGACGTCACTTTGTGTTTTTTTAGAATTTCAAATGTGACGTCACTTTGTGCATTGATGCTTTGGCTAACTCGGCTGTGTATTTTTATATGTTGGATTAAGTTTTTTTATGTAATGTATCCGTTTTTATTCTGTGGTTAGTCCCCACTTCGGTTTTATCATGTATATCTATTTTATAGTCATTTTATAAAATTTACTGTTTGCAAAATAATAAATTATTCTAAATAATAAGGATGGTCTTGTCCCAGGCAGAAAACCCTGGCCGTATTAGGCGCAACATTTTGGAAGTCTTGGTCCTCGGTGCTCTTCGGCTTTGTACTTGTTTTGGCTTTCAAGCTTTTTTCATCTGAGCGTCACTGGATGGTCTTGTGTGGACGAGACGCACGTCTGGCGTGTTCAATTTTAAGCCTAGTACCTTTTGTTAGCTATTATTCGTGTGTTTCTTTGTCCTATATGTTCTCCCATTTATTTGTATTGTGGTCCTGTCATGTGATGTTGTCGTTTTGGTGTTGTGTTTGACGTTGCCATTAAGGCGGGAGGTTTGGCATGCCACAAAACCAGGTTCAACCCACTATTTTTTCTTAAAATGTCCTGTACCAAGTCAGGAAAATGGCCATTGTTATATTATAGTTCGTTTCTGTGTGTGTTACATTTTAATGTTGTGTTTTTGTTGTGTCGTTGTTCTCCTCTTATATTTGATGCGTTTCCCTCAGTTTTAGTTTGTAACCCGAATTTGTTTTTATCTCTATCGATTTATGAGTTTCGAACAGCGGTATACTACTGTTGCCTTTATTTACTTCTGTATAAGCATACTGGTTTTGATAAGTGTTTCATTTGTGTCGTGTTAGTACTACAAAACATGATGTAATTATAAAATATTGGAAGTTTTGTCAATAAATTAAAAATGCATTAATAAAAAATATTTTGAATATACAGTTGGAGCCACTGGAGCCTATGGGAAATTACATCCAGAACCTCCACTGATAAACCTTTTCAGTATTGGACCAATCCTGACTCTAATTTTACAGACAGTGATACAGGCCGCAGCTCAGGTTTTTGTCTACCTCAATGTTCAGAAACAACCATGGTAAGTGAGATGATGTTCAAGTTTGGAATTCTGCAGTGTACAGAAAAACATACATCAGTATTCTAAATGAAAAACCAGGCAGTTTGGTTGATAATGTGATATTCCAAATGAAAAACCAGGCAGTTTGGTTGATCATGTGGTACTTCTTTTAAAAGATAAAAAGATGATTTTGATATTCCTGGAATTCCTCATATGAGGGAGATTCAATACAGATAAATGGGTGTCTTTAGCCTAATGGGCATGGAAATGGATTAAGACATATGTTATGGATTCCCCTCCCCTTAAGCAGCTACTTAAATGGTTAATGCATAGACTTTTTACAAGTCCCACTCCTAAAGTTGCCTTCCCACTGGGCCCACTTTTTCTAAATCCTGGATCCGTACCTGTGTTATAAATGATTTATTATTATTTAAGATTCGTTCTCGTCTTTAAAATGCATATTTTATTTCCTGTGTACATTAAGCAACCAAAAAGCAACAATTTTTAGCTCACCTGGCCCACAGGGCCAAGTGAGCTTTTCTCATCACTTGGCGTCCGTCGTCCGTCGTTTTGTCCGTCGTTGTTATCTTTTACAAAAATATTCTCCTCTCAAACTACTGGGCCAAATTTGACTAAACTTGGCCACAATCATCATTGGGGTATCTAGTTTTAAAAATGTGTCCGGTGACCCGGCCAACCAACCAAGATGGCTGCCATGGCTAAAATAGAACATAGGGGTAAAATGTAGATTTTGGCTTATATTTCTGAAACCAAAGCATTTACAGCAAATCTGACATGGGGGTAAAATTGTTTATCAGGTCAAGATCTATCTGCCCTGAAATTTTCAGATGAATCGGACAACCCGTTGTTGGGTTGCTGCCCCTGAATTTGTAATTTTAAGGAAATTTTGCCGTTTTTGGTTATTATCTTGAATATTATTATAGATAGAGATAAACTGTAAACAGCAATAATGTTCAGCAAAGTCAGATCTACAAATAAGTCAACTTGACCAAAATGGTCAGGTGACCCCTTAAGGAGTTATTGCCCTTTATAGTCAATTTTTAACAATTTTTTCGTAAATTTTTGTAATCTTTTACAAAAATCTTCTCCTCTGAAACTACTAAGACAAATTTAACCAAACTTGTCCACAATCATCATTAGGATATCTAGTTTAAAAAATGTGTTCGATGACCCCGCCCGCGAACCAAGATGGCCGACATGGCTAAAAAATAGTACATAGGGTAAAATTCAGTTTTTTGGCTCATATCTCTGAAACCAAAACATTTAGAGCAAATCTGACAAGGATAAAATTGTTCATTAGGTCAAGATGTATCTGCCCTGAAATTTTCAGACCATTCAAGCAACACGTTGTTGGGTTGCTGCCCCTGAATTGGTAATTTTAAGAAAATTTTGCAGCTTTTGGTTATTATCTTGAATATTATTATAGATAGAGATAAACTGTAAACAGCAATAATGTACAGCAAAGTTAGATCTACAAATAAGTCAACCTCACCAAAATTGTCAATTGACCCCTTAAGGAGTTATTGCCCTTTATAGTCAATTTTTTACAATTTTCATAAATTTTGTAAATTTTTGTAAATTTTTACAAAATATTTTCCACTGTAACTACATGGCCAAGTTCATTATAGATAGAGATAATAGTAAGGAGCAAGAATGTTCAGTAAAGTAAGATCTACAAACACATCACCATCACCAAAACACAATTTTGTCGTGAATCCATCTGTGTCCTTTGTTTAATATGCACATAGACCAAGGCGAGCGACACAGGCTCTTTAGAGCCTCTAGTTTATTAACTTTCAGGTTTACACCATTTGTTGACAATGAAGACGATGCTTATGAAAGTTACGAGAATGCTTCTGTATTTCTGATATCATCATACCAATACATTATACTAGCTATTGTCTTTTCGAAGGGAAGGCCATACAGAAATACTATTTTCTCCAATTGTAAGTCATTTATTATTAGGATCATAGGTGTTTTTGACGCATAAGGACTAGTTAGCTATTTAAGGGAATAATTGTTGGCCATTATAGTGAATGTAAAGTTAAAATGAAAAATTGAGAAAAAAAGTCATTTTCTTTTTATGAAACATTGTGAATAACAGAATCTATGTTAAGGAATTGTAGAACATTATTCATTGCAAATATTTATTGTATGTGCAGACACTACAACCATTAATCCCCTATGGTATTGGTACAAGACCCTTGCAGAAGCGATTTGAGTAAACTCTTTTTAAAAATTTGGAATCATGAAGTTTGTTGGTCTTTGCATTTTTATTCTAAATAGGGTTTAATTGATCAATAAAAATTATTGACAATAACAAAAATAACTGATATAATTTAAAGTACATAAAGTTAATGGAGTGCATGACCTTTATAAAATGTTTCTATTGTAGGTTTTTTTCTTGCCAATATCATGTTTTGTTTGGTCTGTATACTATATGGTTACACTTATAACAGTGGAATTCTTTATAGAACTTTTCTATTGTAGATTTTTTCCTTGTTAATATAGTGTTTTGTTTGGCCTGTACAGTATGGCTACACATAGAACCACTAGAATTCTTTAGAGAGTTTATGGAGGTAAGTGTGCATTTATCCATTATTTTCAATTCAAAGTCATTTTGCAGTATAAAGGTGCCTTTCCATCGATCTGGTTTCATAGGGTTCCAACCATTCCTTGAAAAGTGGAATTTAATTGTAGTTGTACCAGGCCTTAAAATGTCTTGTTGTGTCTTCTTGAAAAAAAGATGGATGAGTTGGATAAATTTTTTGTTTTTTGTTTTGTTTTTTTTTTTAGGAGGAGGGAGTTACAAAAAGAATAGAATTCTATTGAAATACTTCAATGCTTTTGGTCTCATGTTTTGTTCCCAGCTTGAAAACACTTGTTACATTTTATTAAACAAGCAGCATATCTCTGAGAGAGAAAACTTGTATACTTGCAAAAATGCATGACTATGACTAAAACATCATGCCTAAACGCCTAAACACCTATTCATGCATAAGAGTCCATTTTCCTATACGAATAGTTTCCAGTGTTTAAGATACTTGCATTTTACAGGAACATGAAGTTCTTGTAGAGTTCCATGCTTTTGCTCTTGGTTCTTTTCTCACATTTCAACTGCTTAGTACAAAAAAAACAGCTAAACACCTGCATGTAAAAAATACTTTGGGACAAATATATTTGCCGTTGTAAGTTACATAACTCTGTTAAAGACAAGCATGTTGCATTCAGAATCATATGTTTGAATGGAATAAGATACCCTCTTTTATTCAGTTACACCAGTTAAGCCGTTATAATATCCAGTTCAGAATATGATCTTATATAAAGCTTACTTCATGTAGGTTAAAATGTTTCGAGTCTACGATGCTGCAAATAGAAATATTTCTAAAATAAATCAGCAGCTTCTAGCTATTGATATTTGTACTCTGAAATATGATAGCATGACGATCCTAGTTATAAATACTATGTTTGTTTTGCCCTTATATATTATTTGCATATTTATATTTCAGTTGGCAGATATACCTTCTATGGAGTATAAACTAATTTATCTGGGAATTGTTGCAATCAACTTTGTTCTTTCGTTTTTAGTTGAAGTAAGTATAAGGTTTCAGACCACCAATTCATCCACTCCAATTTTGAACATATGTAAAAGTAGCCCTTCCCTGACAAAAAATAGTGCTCTTGATGTCATTGTTTACTTAAACTAACCAACAAATTTGCAGAAATGAAACTTTTAATGAAAAAGAAATATATTTTGACCATTTTGAGCCAACATTTACTTGTCCATGGGTTTACATTTAAAATTGATGATTAATGTGCTCCATAGTATACTTATTTAAGATTTCCAGAAGACCAGAGGTTATTTTTAGTAGTAGTTGCCTTCTGAAAGGTTGTGTTTCACTACCAGACTTTAAACATTGGTTGAAAATTGTCATGTAGAAAGGCAATACATGTACAATTCAGGATATACCTGATTTCTATGAAGTTAAACTTAAGGTAAAATATTTAGAAAGCTGTGTAAATTGAAAAAAATGGCTGAATAGATTTTTAATTAGTGATCTGAATAATTAAGTAAATTTTGACACTAAAGGGCTACAACTGCGACAAACAATGAATCTGAAATAATCGTTGCCTTTTTCCCTACAGAAAATTGCTTTTGGCTGTAGAAATCATTGGCTTTTGTGCACAGTTTCCTACCATGATACTGATAAAAAATCCATGTATTTTATCAAATATACAATGGACATACATTAATTTATTATTTGTTGAAGGCACCCAGCCTCTTGACCAACATCTTGAATATAAATAACTGTTTTCCCTTGAAATTTGTCAGCCATTGATTAAAAAAAATCTAGGTTCAATGTACCAAGCACAATTGAAGAATATTTGTTTTGATGATAAAAATTTGTAATTTTTTTTCTTTACATCAAATTTGTAGCACAAATCAAATCAAGTAAATTTATTCTTTGAAGATGGAATATGCTTGTTTTCACAGAAGATTGTTTTGAAGTAAATGTATTTATAGAATATTATTTATGCAAACTTCATTTGGATACATCTTTGACTTTTTTCAGATTGAGTACTGTGTATTAATTATTAATAGTGGGATATTCATGGATTTCTTTTGTATAGATGAATCATGAATTTTAAATGTTCATTGAAGTAGAAATTTTCTATAGGCTTGTATGCAGACTTTGGCAAAGCCACAAAAAAATATCCCCCAAAATTCGATTTTTTTTTAATTCACAAAAAATTGGTACCCAAGAAAATAAATGAATCCACAGTGATGAAGTATTTGTTTGTTGATTTCATGAGTACCCGTATACTTACTTTTGTGAAAATTTACAACCATAGATAGAGAATATCATATGGCTTTTTCAATATCACATCCGCATCAACCTGAGACACCAATATAATCCAAAGAGCTCTGCTGGAGGGATTTTATTGATTGAGGGTTGATACAGCGTGTGATATTGAACCAGCCATATCATATACACTTTATTATATATACCTCAAGTAGATGTTTTTTATGTGACATGACGTTCTACAGATTAGGGGTTTAATAAAGCCTTTGCAATAGTGACTGATATCGATGACGTGACATCATACAGATTAAAGGTGTGATAAAGGCTTTGCAACCGTGACTGATATTGATATCATCATGGATTACAGCACGATTGCCGTTGACCATATTACACATACAATTTATCTGTATTTACTACTAAGTATATAATAAAATTAATTATATGCTAGTTTGATCATGATTGTATAGTTAAAGATATAATGATAAACAAAGAATTTATTTATCAATTCTTGATAAAAAAATATGTATACATGAAAAAAATTAAAGTTGTTCTTCATCTCAAAGTGACAACATGGCCTTAAACATGGAGCAAAAACACTCATCTGATAGCTCTAGATACCCTTGAGCTCTAGTTGAGCAAACATCTTGGCTTAAGTGGATGGTCCTAATCTGTGCATTGAAGAACATAGCTGTTTGGT
Organism: Mytilus californianus; assembly: GCF_021869535.1. Taxonomy (NCBI): domain Eukaryota; kingdom Metazoa; phylum Mollusca; class Bivalvia; order Mytilida; family Mytilidae; genus Mytilus; species Mytilus californianus. The sequence continues at coordinate 42,943,683 of NW_026262593.1, forward strand.
AATATCAAAAAAATATATAATGTAAAAGAATCATATATATAGTACCAAACTGTTATTATAAAATAATTCTTGCCTTAGATTATTTATAGCATTTCTGTGTCCCATTTATAAAGTATTGTAAATTTTCAGTCATATTTCTGTGACAGCTACTTAATCAGCAGAAAATTACAAGAAAAAATCAAAGAGAATTTCTTCAATAGCCAATTTAAATACAAGGCATTGGAAGAGGAGATTTCTCAGTCGCCTCACTGGCCACCTGTTTCTTCCACAACGGATCTTGTTGAAGTTTTCCAACGCATGGACAGTGCAGCATCGGTAGACATTGATCGTACTAGTTTAATGAGCAGTCTGGCAGACTCTGCAAGTGAGACTGGGTCACTCAGAATCAAAAATATGGAAAGCACAGCAACACTTGACACCCAGGCAAGCATGACCACACTCGACACACAGATCTCTACTGTGGATGACGAAGCACAGCTCATTGAGGATGGGGTAGATAATGCTGGATTTGAGGAAGATCAGCCTGATATTGGCTCACATTCTACAACTACCACAAATTTATAATGAATTCTTTTTGTGTGTTATTAAACGCGTACATTATTTAAATGGTTAATTCCTGGTATCCTTTTTATATATTATTTAAAGTTTTTATAGAAATAATTATATTGTAATAAAATGCTTTTAGGCATATCTAGAGAAAAAATCAAGAATGTCATAAAGCTTGAAAAAGTGAAAATAAAAAAAAAAATATTATGTTCTTTTTATTAAATTTCATATTAATTTATGAGGTATTAAAGTATAAAGTTCGCTTGGTGTGTAATGCTGTATATGTAGGTGCATTAAGCATTTCACTATATGCATTTTAATCTTGAAATACAATAACCTTGGGGCATTCAGATATATATTATGTCTCCTAGATGTTTTTGTAGGTTAAATTTGGTTCAGGCTGGCTTTTTACATCACGATGACCGTGTACTGCTATCGCCTAGATTTCCATTACGTAACTTTCGTTTTGGGTTTGTAACAGATCTATAAACATGATAAATACGCGGATATTAACGAGTGCAAAATAACATTCCTTATCGTTTGTTACAAATACATTTCTTCATTCAATGAATACTGATAACAATATTTTTGTTAAGAACATAAATTAATAATATGAAAATGTTTTGTCGTTAGATGTATATATATAAGTAAAAAATTTTGATATGGTAAAGCATGCGGAAGAATATCTAAAGAACATTTTGCGACAATCCCGGCAAGGACCAGTTACTCTGCATGGAAGATTGTTTTGCGAGAAAATATGAATGCCTACTCATATTCAATCTTTTAGAAAAATCGAATTTTTACAGAAGAGTGTCCACCATGTACTTGCACTGCTCTCTTAATAGAATAGTAGAATAGAATGATAAACAAATGGATGAAAAATATAATAATATAATATATAACAACAAACCAGTGTATACTGATTTGTATCACTACAATATAATAGTTATTACGGTGATGTTGAATTTCCTGTCATTTATTCATCATCCACGCACGAACTTGTCTCAGAAAAAAAATATCTCTGTACAATAACCTCAGTTTTAGGTATAGAGTTTTTTTTCTGTGACAAGTGCTTTTGACAAACCACAAGAACTTGCTGTCATCCGATGTTCAGTACTTTGATTATCTATTAAATTTGCTAGTTCCCAAAATAATATATGACAACTGCATATATATAATATAACAATGTATGTATTATTCACTATTGCATAAATAATTATCATGAAATTAATAAACTTGATTTTTGTCTAAATTTAAGTTTCTGTGGAGAGGTGTGTGCAGGCTATGCATTAGAAACTGTTTAACACCATTTGATGCTTATTATCTAGAAGAGAAAATACATGACATTCAGTAGAAACAATGTCAATTTCTGCATGCATCATAATTTTTTTTTCTAAACACTGATTTTTTTTATTTCTCTAAACATCAGCAGTATTATTGTGCACTATATTTTGATATGGTGAATAGAAATGTGAGTTTTTCGTCAATGAAAAAACAACCAATAGACATGAATTTGACTGACATAGGAATAGATAGTTTAAGTTGTTTTTTTATACGACCGCAACATTTTTTTGGGATCGTATATTGGTATGACGTTGGCGTCGTCGTCGTCCGAAGACACATTGGTTTTCGCACAATAATTTAAGTTAAAGTGAATGGATCTCTATGAAATTTTTGGGGTTATGGTACCAACAGTTAAGGAATTAGGGACCAAAAAGGGGCCAAAAATAAAGCATTTTTGGAACTTCCAGACAATAACTTGTGTCAAAGTGTATGGATCTCTCTGAAATTATACCACAAGTTTCCATACCACAAAGGAATGGTTAGGATTGGCTTTGGGGGGTTATAGCTCAAACCGTTTAGGAATTAGGGGTAAAAAAGATGGAAAAAACAAGGGTTTCCTAGTTAATGGACAATTTAAAAGCAGTGTAAGGGAGGTAATCCAAAAACAAAATTGTACAATGTTGTACAATTATGGATTACCTCCCTTACCAGTCAGGGGTATAACTCTATAGGGTTATTACAGAAAAATAACATACATTTGTTACTGTGGACGAAAAAACCAAAGAACTGTGATAACATATGTATGTTACATGTTTCAAAGGGACAATATACATCACTAGTTTAGTTAAAATGCATACAAGTTATATTGATACTACTATTGTCTTTATGTATACTTAACTATAGACATGATAGAAAGATATAACAGTTCATAGTTTGCCAAATTTGCATTGTACACCTATGTTATTACAGAACAAATATGCCTGTAATAACTAAAGGGTGTTATCACAGCTTCTCTATATCACTCCAAAGCATTTTCTCACACACACACATCATGCTTAATTACAATGTAATTTGATTTATTGTAAGAAATAATGACCAGAACATGTAATGAGGTTCTGCGCCAGCTTCCCAGTAATTCGCAAGTGTTTCTCATATAATAAGTTACATTCCGTTAATAACTAAGCCTTGTTATTACAGCTAAGTTTATCCCTTAAAAGCCTCGTCTCATTGATTTACCATGGTTAATCAAAAATGTATTAATTTAATTAAAAAATTAATTATCCAGGCTATGCATTTAGTTTCTGCGCAAAGTCTCAAGAGTTCCCTAGAGCCCATTATAAATTAAAATATTTTTGATTTATTTTACAAAAACAAACATATGTTATTGCAGATTTAGAAAATTTAAGGAATAAAGAGTAGACAACTCATGTTAGTATCTGTAATAACACACGCAAGTTATTTTCTGCAATAACCCTATAGAGTTATATCTCTGACTGCTTACACTGCTTTTAAATTATCTATTTAAGACTTTTATGATGTATTTAAATTGGTAATAATGGTTGCAAACTCCATTGGAAATTTAAATTGAGATTATGACCATATTTTGGAAAGGGGGGGAGTGGGGTAAAAAAGAAATAGTGGCGGGCATTTTTTTTTTCATTTCAGATTTCAGAAATTAAAAAGAAAATTTCAAATATCTATTTTTTTGGCAAAAAAAAAGGGGGGGGGGGGGGGGAGGGGGCTAAAAATAAAAAATCTTTTTTTTTTTTGGGGGGGGGGGGGGGGGGGTCAATACGCAACAGCATAGTGTATTTCACAAGAGCAAAAATTTGAATACAAATTCAAATCATTTAACCAATTCAAAGTTCTTTGACTGCAGTTATTCGTGTCAGAAACCTATTATGTGTCAAATATTTATTTGCAATCCAAATTCAGACCTGTATCAAGCGCGAATATTGTGTCCATTTACGCCTCAGCTGTTCAGGGTTGGACCTCTGCGGTCGTATTTAACTGCGCTCAGCGAAGCATTTTATCAGCACTTGATCCCCCCTCCAAATTTTAAACCTAAATCAGTGAAACAACAAAAAATACATAGAAGGTTGTACAACAAAAATTAGTTCAGAAAAAGTACTATCAAACTCTAATACTGGCAATAAGGAAACAAAAAGCACAGGTACATGTATTAGTAAAATAATGATGAATAATACTGAGGCAAAGATTGCTTTAAACAAAATCATTAAAGACACATGGCTTATAATTTTGTATGCCAAACTCTTGTTTCGTCTACAAAAGACTCATTAGTGAAGCTCGAATCGAAAATTCAAAAGTTAAAAGGCCAAATAAGGTACAAAGTTAAAGAGCATTCGGACTCAAAATTCTAAAAGGTTTTACCAAATACAGATAAGTTAACCTTTTCCTGGGGTAGAACACCCTTGCTATTTCGAACCATTCAAGTTTTGTAAACAGTTGAGTTACTTAAACCTGCAATGATCTCGACACTTAATCTGATGGTTTGAAAGGAGAGAGTTGAAATTATTTTCCAGTTCGATTCATTCTTACGAAAATATGTCTATATAGAAATGCATGTCTTTTTCTAGTCTTTTTCCCAGATGTTGAGTGGGAATTTTCATACATCTCACCTATTTTTGTTCTTAGTATAAAGATTCTGTATATTTACTCAAGATTTTGATTGTACATGCAAATCATGACAATTGTTGGCACATTTTTATAGATATTTACCATTTAGATTGTCACATATCACTGATTTCAGTTATGAAAGCATACTTTTATTTCATATCTGTTGTGATTATTTTATATGTTTATATATATGTACCGGTATAATATTATATCTTATTCAGGTCTCAGACAGGGTATATAATGTGACATTCCCGGCTTAGAGTTTTAATCCCTGAGCCGAAGGCAAAAGGATATAAACCATAAGCCGGGAATGTCACATTATATACCCTGTCTGAAACCTGAATTACACATATATTACGGATTACACCTACCTTAATGGTTTTTCCAGTACCAGAAATTTGTTACATTCACCATGCAGTATATATATTTTCCGCATACGTGAAGGATTTTGTAATGTCCTGTGGAAATAATTCTATTGTGTATGCAATAATTTATAATAACACTTTTTGACATTGATTAAGTATTTGATGTGTAAATCGCATGATTTTAAATGAAAAACGTATTGTTGACGAATACACGTTATTATTTTTCCTCTGTTGGCCTCTGACGTTCTTTAAGTGTTCTGTATAGCTTAACACTGCGTCACATCGTGACGTTCGTTATGATGACGTTGTTGAGGTTCCAATTAGGGTGACAAACGTCGTATATACCCCGGCAGTTTCCCGAATATATCCTTACATCTCTGTGTTGTTATCCAATCACAAAACTCGACACATTTGTAATCCGTAATATATTAAAATGTAGCTCCCAAAATATATTCTTAGATTTCATTGTTATTTTATATAAAGTTTGTGGTATATATTTTAATAAAATGTAAGATCTGACTTTATTTAGTTTTTGTCATACTAAGATTACAACAAGAACTCCATACCCAGTTAGCACTATTTCATTTCAATGTTCCGTGAACCATGAAATATAGGTTTAAACCCCAATTTGGCATATACATGGATATTAAATATTTCTTCATAATAAACATGTGGGCTAAGTTTCACATTGATGTGACCAGAAACTACCTCAAACTAAAACTTCAACCTATTACATTTCCATTTTCAGTGAACTGTGAAAGCTTGGAAATAAAATTTGTTTTGCAATAAATATTTTACATTTCAACTATAATGGATATCTGTACTAATTTTCATGTTGATATGACCACAAGCAACTTGTACCAAAAGTTTAACATGATAATGGACCGACAGATGCTCAAACCAGAAAACATAATGGCCTTTCTATCTTAGGCAGGGCACTAATTATCAGATAGCCGACCGTGCAAGACCCTCATTGGTAGTCGAGGTCTTTAAAAAAAAATTTGTCATAATAAATAGATATATAGGGCCATTCACAATTCACAATAGCTCTCTGTTGCTCAAGTACTTGTTTAAAAATTTTGTAGCAAGGCATTTTTTCATTTACTATTTTCTTTGATTGCTATATGGTGGTCTTAATCCATCATTGGTTATTTCTAAAATCTTTCACCTTTCACCTCTAGTCTAGACTCCAGGATCACCAGAGGCTATTAGTAAGTGGTCCTCCACCACTCTTCAAATTTTTATCACTTCCTTTGTATTTCCATAACAATTTATGATTTTTTTTCAGCATTGATAATTATTTTTGAGATAATATGAGATAATTTTGGAAAACATTTCTTAATAAGAATAATTTTCAATGGTTTATATAATAATTATTTTGTATGCTCCATGCACCTTTGAAAATTATTATGTGGTGATCCCTGAAGACACTGAATCCTCTGTATAAGGATGACACATTGTTGTGTTTACCATACATCTTTTAACTTATAAAATTTAAATCAGAATCTACTTGAGAAATCATCAGACAACATTTTTTCTGTCAAGGGAAATAACTCTAATCCGATATTTTTCCAACATTTTCAAATGAAATGAAGTCACAAACTTCATTCCGAAATATTTTTTTTAAGATTTGCAAATATGGAATAATTTCAACAATAGTGAACCAATAGATAGGCCAATGTGAAAACAACTTGGGAAGAATGATTTTTTGAAAGACCTCAACAAACTACCCTGATTTCAAATGATGAAAAACATTGCTACCAGAGGCTATTGGCCATTTTTAAAACTCTTCTCTGATAATACAAGAAATGTTATGAACTTTACAGGATTGATGATTGAGAAAACCTCTACAAATAATTCTTAAATGTTAATTGGATGGCAAACACGGTGGCATTGGTGTCAAATAATTAAGTAGTTCCTTTTGAAACTCAATGGAACATCCCATTTTCTACTTCTTTTCTGATTCTTCCAGACAAAATTCAACCATATCTATTAGGAATATGATGAAAGATTTTTACAACAATCTCGTGTGGTATTGAATAAATGAGGCTGCCAAAGGCATTCTTAGATTCTGATTGAACAATTTTAACATCTGAAAAGAAACACCATTCATAACTTTGTATCTAGTTTGATACCAGGTGAGTAATACAGGCTCCCTGCAGGCTCTAGTTTATCATCCTTGATAGAAAGTATTTAATAAGAAGTAGTACAGGAAAATCACTTTACTGATAGTACACAAACAGCTGGGCCAACCCAATAGATGTATAAACAGTATGATAATGATTTAAACATGCAATGTACATGTTTATAAATTTACCTTCATGAATAAGGTAAGTTCGATGCGAACAGTTGTGAAAAATCAAATAGAGGCTCTATGGAGCATGAAGCACTCGTCTGGTCAATCGGGAATCAAATTATTTGCAATATCGTCCAAGCCTCCCAGAGGCAGATTTAGGGGGGAGGGGCCCAAGGGGCCCGGCCTCCCCCCTATTTTTGGGAATCATTTGGTTGATTATATAGGGAATCACCAAGAATGACCAGAGCGGGTGCCCTCTTCGGCAGTCACTGCCTCCATCAACGATACAAAACTATTCATATGGCTTAAACCGTAAATTGAACCCTTAAACGTATAATTGCTCATAATCAGTGAATAGTACCTAGCCTTTACTGATGATTTTTGACAGACTGACAGACATACGGTCACGAATACATAACCTTTGAACCATGACAATGAGGTCAAGTTCAGGCAAAACATACCAACCAGACGGACATGGATACCTTACAACCGTTCAAAACACTACATAAAGCTGGTCTATTTCTTATAGTATATGAGAAACAGACTGAAACACAAAAAATAACATTGACATAAACCATGCAAATAAGGTCAAGGTCAGTTGAAACCTTGCAGACTGACATGTACACCCTAAAATTATCCCAAACACCTAATCAAGTTGACCTATTCCCTATACCATCTGAAAAACAGACCAAACCACATATTTCATATTTTTCATGTCTGGGCCTTCTACATTTGAACTTTGGTGTATAGTTGTCTCATTGGCAATTATAGCACATCTCCATATTTTTATATTATTATATATGGTGAAAATGTGGTAATTTTTTGTGTAAAATATTAGTCTTACTAAAAAGTAAAATCACAAAATACTGAACTCCGAGGAAAATTCAAAACGGAAAGTCCCTAATCAAATGGCAAAATAAAATGATAAAACACATCAAACGAATGGACAACAACTGTCATATTCCTGACTCGGTACAGGCATTTTCAAATGTAGAAAATGGTGGATTGAACCTGGTTTTATAGCGCGAAACCTCTCACTTGTATGACATCAAATTCCGTTATATTTACAACGATGTGTGAACAAAAAAGACATAATAGGTAACATTGTCAAAATATGGATACAGCAGTCATCACTGTGTCACAATCTCAAAACAAACAAACATTTAACAAAGAAGAGCATAAAGCATCTATCAAATTTAACAACCACATTCATTGCTTACTTTTTTATGTATTTTAAATCAACCCATAAAGGATTGAAATATTTTAAGTCCTGTGACTGCATTCACATCTACTCTTACCGTAGAGTCGCGGGTTTGACGCCAGAAAATGGAAACGTCACACAGGAAGAAATATAAAATAATTTTGTCGTTCAAAGTATTTTCAAAAATTATAATTTCACATGGGGAATGGTGGTATACAGGGTAGAAAAATCAAAAGTTTTTCTTAGAACTAATTTCGGAAAAAGACCGAGATTTAAAACTATCCAGAAGTTCTTTAGAAATTTTAAGAATCCACATATGGTTAATACCATTACGCGAATAAAATAATTTTGACTTTCAAAGTATTTTCAAAAATGCTGAAATACTTATAATAAAATTACTTGAATATTTTCCGTTTGCGTTATACATGTTATATGATGTATTCAACATATCAACTTTTTTTTAAGTACTATTTCAACCATCAAAAAAGAGCGCTATAATCTATTGTTCATGTTCAAGATTCTCCGTAGATTATAGTATCTGGAAGTATACTGTAAAAACACGAAATTTTAGAAAATTCGACCACGGGAACTTACGACGACAATCATGATTGTAAAATTATTAAACCATTACTACTGTTTATAGCAATTTTTATAGATAGTCAATATTGATTTATTTATAAAAACACTAGACACCGCTGCACTCTTTGATCTGCACACTGCTTTCAAATATATATTTTTATACGCCCGTTTACGGGACGTATTATGGTATACCGTTGTCCGTCTGTCCGTCCGTATGTATGTCAGTCCGTCCTCAACATGATAGACAATAATTAAAAAACGCTTGAACCAATTCGCATTAAACTTTGGTGAATTGTTAATATCTATTGACGTTAGCTCCCTTTCGTTTTTTATGAATTTAAGATTTTAAGTTTCCGAGTTTTGGGGGTTTTATTTCATTAAAAAGGGGGATTTTCCAGTTTTCTGACATTAACTCATAAACACTTTCACCAATTTGCAAGAAACTTTGGTGAATTGTTTAAGCTCCCTTTCGATTTTTATAAATTTTAGAATTTAAGTTTCGGAGTTATGTGAATTGTATTCATAACAAAGGTGGTATTTTTCATTTTTCGGTCAATACTTTGAACAGTTATCATAAAACTTTGGTGACTGGTTAATTTATATCTATTAAGATAACCTCCCTTTAGTGTTTCATGAATTTCTGATATGACATTGAGAAGTTATTGAACTTTATTCTTTGAAAAAGCGACGGGCGTATCATGCGCTTATGGCGCAGCTGTTTATTTTATTTTTCGTCAAAGTGTAAGCTGCTGATGAAACATCTGTCATATTTGACAATTGTGTATGATTGAAGATAAAAGATTGCATAAAACTATCAAAGAAAAACTGATTTACTTATATTGTAATTTATCCAAACGAAAGGAAATTTAAAAACCAAAGAAATTGAGTAAATAATTTAAAGAAACAAATTAAACAAAACTTTTATGAAAATACTAATAGAAAAATCAATTGAACTTAAGCAAACAAATAGTAGAGTATATTGGAAAATCATAAACTCCCTATTAAAAGAAGACATATCTTCTAATGATATTCCGCCGTTGCAAAACCCTAGCAATAATTTAGAATTTTCTTATGATGTAATAGAAAAAGTTGATATTCTAAATAGATATTTTTGTTCAATAGCTAGCTTAGATGAAGAAAACAAAAACTTGCCTGACTTCGATGATAGAGGTAAATAACGTTTTGTCAGAAATTACTGTAACTGAAGAAGAGGTTAAAGATATTATTTCTACTTAAGTTCCAAATAAATCTGTTGGGCCAGACAAAATCAGTAATAGAATGCTGAAAACAATGAAAAATAAAATTGCACTTCCCTTATGTATTCTGTTTAACAAATCGCTCTCTCAAAAAATATTTCCTTAAGATTGGAAATTGGCATATCTTTTCCTTTATATAAAAATGGAGATAAGTCAATGCCGTCTAATTACAGAGCAGTTTCACTTCTTTCTTGCGTGAGCAAGGTACTAAAAAAATAATATTTGAACATGTGTTCAATCATTTAATTTCTAATAATTTTTTGTATAAATTTCAGTCTGGTTTCATACCCGGCTGCTGTATTTTTCATCATCCAATTGAGATGTACCATTCTATCTTGTATGCTTTAGACAATAAATTTTTTTACAAGTTTAACATTTCCTGATGTAAGCAAGGCATTCGATCGAGTCTGGATAAGGGGCCTACTTCTTAAGTTAAAACTAATAGAACTCAGAGGTTAGTATTTAAAGAGACGACTTCCGAATTAGGCAATATTAAAGCTTGTGTTCCACAAGGCTCGATACTGGGTCGCCTTTTATTTCTAATCTTTATTAATGACATTGCAGATGATATGATTGGATTAAGTAGAATATTTGCAGACGATATATCTATTGGACATACTGCTCCAGATGAAATTACTCTTCAATCCATGATAAATATCGATTTACAAAATATTAATTCCTGGGCAAATGATTGGCTAGTTAAATTCAATCCAAATAAAACTAATATTATGTTGTTTATTATCAAAAGCTCAAAAAATAACTTGATTTTTGATTTTTGCGGAGTCCAGGTAGATACAGTTCCTAGTCACAAACATTTGGGTTTACTTTTTCAGTAGTGACTGCAAGTGGACCAAGCATATAGATTACTTAATAGAAAAGGTATCAAAACAATTAAAATGTTCTGAGACAAATGAAATTCCGACTAAAAAGGGAATATTTAGAAAAAATATATTTAACTTTTTTTTATTAGCCCCGTTCTTGAATATTCTTCTGAAGTTTGGGATAATTGCGGACAATCGAATTCTGAAAGATTAGAAAAATTACAACTGGAAGCAGCACGTATAGTCACTTGTCTAACAAGCTATGCTAGTACTCAATCACTTTATTTAGAAACGACTTGGGAAAAGTTTAAGATTAGACGGGAAGTTAAAAAAATAACTCTATTTTACAAAATTATGTATGAGGATGCTCCAGAATACTTATTAGATTTAATATCTCCTACCTTTGCAGAAACACATAATTACAATCTACGAAGTAGTCAAAATATATACCAAACTCCCCGCAGATTGTCCCTTTATCAAGAATCCTTTATTCCATCTAGTGTTAAACTGTGGAATTCACTCGATATAAGTATTAGTAATGAACTCTCTTTAAATATGTTTAAATAAAAAATTAAGCAGAAATATTGGTAAGAGTTCCGTATGGCACCCCACCATACAAAAGAACACAATAATGTATTACAGTTTATTCCGTGGGGGATGCCATATGGAACTCTTTCCGAAATATTATAAATACAAATCAATCCCTACATATTTCACAATTGGCGATAGATATTTAAATCTTTTGCACACAAGATTAAGAAATAAATGCAGTGCTCTTAACATGGATATGTATCGTGCAAATATTAAACCCAATGTGTCAATGTGGATATTTATATAAAAATACTCAACATTATTTCCTCTCGTGTAAAAATTATACAGCTCAAAGGAATACCTTATTTTTTGAACTAAGAAAAGAAAATATCCCTACTGATTTAGAAACTTTAATGTACGGTAATAACATGTATAATATGGACCTAAACACGTTAATTTGATTACTTTCACTAAAGTGCAGAATTATATTGATGAGACCAATCACTTTTCATAGTGTATAGACATTATGGCTAATTATATAAACATTTATAGTGTAATTACTTTTTGTTGACCTCGAATGATTTTATATGTAATATCCCAATAGTTGACAACAACAATTTAATTGCTTTAAAAATAAAAACTTACCTTAACTTACCTTTAGAGTGTATATTTATTCCGAGATTAAAACAGCCTACTTGGTCTTTTTTATAAATAAATTTACGTTCAACTCGACTTTTTGAAATCGATGAGCCATGTCGTTTAAATACCTGTTCATTAATATTGTATATGATGTTATTTACATGTATTTTATTTTGTTCAGTTATTTGTTATTTGTATTATAATATAGTGTTATTAACTGGCTGTTTCTGTATTGGCCCTGTTATAGATTCGAGGTTAGCTGTATTGGACCCGAGACTCTCATGTTTGTATTAACAGTTTGCAAGTGTGAGTTCATCAATTTTTATTTGATGGTTCCTTTTGTACAATGTTCATAAATTGTTCAAGTCTTTTATTGTTTTCATCGTAATAACCATTGATGATGTTATGTGTCGTTTTTCATTTTATTTGTTCAAGAGTGAGCCGATACGACGTCCATGCATTCAGTTTTTCACCAACAGAAGGAGGGTGTTAATCTTATCCAAACTGTGTGGGCCAAGTGGAACGTCGGTCAAAGTAATATCAAATTGGGCGAATGGATGATATACACACAGGTAATAGAAATTGGTACTGTGAACAAATCTTACAAAATTATACCCCGCACCTTATTTTCAACTTAATAAAAGTCTATGATATTTTCAGTTATGGAAACTTAAAAATAATTCGGATAAAACGCAAATAAGAAGTGCACAATGACACGCATTATATGGTTAAGATTCTGAAAATTTTTCAATAATTCTAATAGAGACATAGATTTCTGATTCAAATATGGGGTTTGAAGGAGCTACAATGGGCATCTTCAAGATAAAGCAACGACAAAGTCCATGATTTGCAATGGAAAAACAAAAACCACGGTGAAGATTCTTTCACGTGTTTCATTAAATTCTGGTTAGGTGTTTACAAGTTGAAGTTTATATAAACGTGTACTATAAAGTGCGGATTTGATAAATTTCAAGTCATGCAAAAAATAGACCCACAAGTCATTCCGATGTAGAAATAAAATAGGAGCGCAAACGAACTTCATAAAATTCTGTGAAAGTTTCACAAAATTCTGCCAAGCTTTTCAAGAACAGTAATGAGATAGAAAAAAGTTGAACGGAAAGAAGAACAGACTTATGTACTAAACAATACATGAAACAAACATATGATAGACAGCAACCAACGACTGAAATACAGGCTCCCGACTTGGGACAGACAGAGTCAGCCTATTTCAATTGATTATTAAAGTTTTCTCTTATGTTGTGCTGTAACGCATCTCTGCCAGATATTAAGTGCTCACAAACATGTTTAACCCCGCAACATTATATACATGTGACTGTTCCAACATAGGAGCCTCTAATGCAGTAGTTGTATATGGTTGCTGTCTGTAAATTTTTTTTTTCGTTTATAGTTCAGTACATAAATCGGGCCGTTTGATTGTTTGAATTGTTTTACAATTTGTCATGGCGGGGTCTTTTATAATTGGATTTACGGTATGTGTATTGCTCACTGTTGAAGGCTGTACTATAAAAGAGAGGCAAAAGGTACCAAAGGGACATCTAAACTCATAAGTCAAAAACAAACTGACAATGTCATGGCAAAAAACGACTAAAAGACAACACAACAGTACAAAAAACACAGTATAGTAAACTAAAGAATGAGCAACACGATCCCTACAAAAAATCCAGGGGTGATCTCATGTGCTCCGGAAGAGTAAGCAGACCCTGCTTCACTAAGCTATAGTGCTTAAAACTACGTCATTATGACTCTGTTGGGAAGTGGTTTCATTGGTATCTTGCTATGTCTCCTTATTTGAGTGGTTAAACATAATGTTTGTGACCCCCTTCCTAACTTAAGACAGTGGTGTAACAGCCAAAGGTTAAACTTATCAGATCGACTCAAAGCAACAAAATACAACTAATAAAAAGACCAAAAACAACAAAGTGCGGATCTGAGAGTACTCGCCGTTACTGAAATATAGTTCAAAGCCAACGCATTACAACTAGTAAATATGTCATGTTTCCGAGACTCAAATATAAGTCAATACACATTCAATGGATTGAGTTGGTAATTACGTCATAAATAGTGTGCGAAAAACATGTGTAATACCAAAATATAAGTATAAACATGATGTAGGACAGTACGTGTGGAAAGGAAAAGAGTACAATTTTAGGCAGGTTTTAATCTGTATCAAAATCAGTGTTAAAAAAACAATATTAAAAGATCTTATTACAGTATTTAATTGATAACCTTTTAGAATAAGTTTATTCAAATGATCGATAAATTTAAATGAATCATATCTAAATTAACGGGCTCTATAAACAACCTCACCGTAAACAAATGAGGATGTGATATTCCGTTTGTAATACGTTTTCGACAGAAATTGTAAGTAACATCATCTAGCACCGTAGCTGTGCGTACAGATAATAGGGAACGAAAGTCATCCCTTTTGTGGTACTGTTTTGTCTATTCTTTCTTTTTACCGAGGTTTCTGATATTGAAAAACATGATGCGTTTTTGCTTTTTCCTTTCATAACAAAACGACAAAATTATATAAACTAAATTATTTTACATTCAATCTTAAAATCATGTAAAATCACGATTTGCAAGACGCGGGATTTGGTAAACCGACACATAACCGAACACACATACTGCATATTCTTTGAAACACGTGTGAATTATATGTTTTAAACTTTACATGATTTTATGCCCATAAATGGCGGTATAGAAATTTCTTAAGCAAGTACAAAATTTCGACTAGTGGTTGTCTTTTTCAGACAAGTGATATATTATGATCACTTGCAAGTTATTAAAAAAAAATAATGCGAACCCTGCACTAATGCATGCTAATTTTGATCTTTTGCTACTAATCTGAACATGCAAACCTACAAGAAAGACAGAAAAACCCGAGGACACAACCAATGCATAAACTCGGTGGGGTAAAACAATGTCAAACATAATAAGACAGCTAAAACAATTACTATCCACACTGATCTGTTTCCACATTTGTATATATATCATAATGGTGTATTGATCTTCATTTTATTTTTACGATATATCCATGGCACATTTACCTCCGTCTGTATTATGAAAATGGCACAAATGGGAATAACAATGGTGAGATCATACAAAGCATCTGGAGTCGGTTTCACAAAAAAACTTTCGGCTAAGATTGATCGTAAGTCATGAACAATTCAGTATACTTACGATCAATCTTAGTCGTAATTTTTTTTTGTGAAACCGACTCCTGAACATCGAATGACGAACTGGTGTTCGCATGCATCATATATTTAAGTACAGTAAACTTTGCGTTAAATACACGCAAATGACATTCAAAACGTACTATTTTAGAAAGAAGCGGGCTTGTCTCAGTTGGACAAAAAAGTCGCTCAAAACGACGCCGACTATACATGACCTACATTCCTGATTTTAGGACTAGGGGCAAACAGGGGTCAGCTTAAGGGCTAAGCTATATTTCAGCTATAATGATAAAGGGTTTGATCTATTCTTTGATATGTTTATAAAGTTACGCTTTGACGCTCAAAATTTTACCTGTATATATACGGTGCGACTTGTAGCGAAAAAAAGGTAAAAAGTTTGGTTTGACATGTAATGAACATCTATAAGTTATTTGCATCCATGTCGATCAACTGTTGATGGGAAATATTGGATGAGGAAAGGACTAAATGGGCAGTAAGTCTTCTGTAATATTATTTCGTTTGAATAATTTGTGACAAAGCTTGTTAGCTTCCTCTTATGCGTTTAGTGTTATGTTCATTTTGTCACATTTATACTTTTGTCTTCCGCTAAGTAAGTAAAACTGAACACTAGTACATTAATTAAAATTCGCTAGCAGTTTCTCACTTGCTGTCATTTTATATGTGACCTTGCATATTTCTTTAATTTATGCTCATGGGTGAGTTTAGCTAATGTTTAATCTGCGGATGTTGTAATGATACTTAGTATTTTGGTCACCGAAACTAAATATTTAAATGCAAAAGAAATATTATTTTTTAAAAGAGGTTTGCTGTGGTGCAGGGGGAATGTTGTAAGCAATGTTTTGGAACATTCACTACACTTATATATTAATATACCGGTATTAAAAGAAACTTACTTCTGTGAAATATTCGATTACAAAATGAAAATGGAAATGCATGTTGATTTGAATGTATCTATATATAACAGAAACTTGCACAAGTTTAAAATAAAACAAAATAAATGCAATGTATACCGAGAACTTTTATAATAATATAATTATAAATTCTTCCTTTCAAAATCCTTGGTTTTACATATGATAGTCATATCTTGTCATGTCTTTGTAAAGAATATGCACGTGAAGTTAATTGATAGGAGCATTCAGAGAGTCTTCGGACATTCCTATATACAACAGCTTATAGAACGTATAAATTAAAGATACATACTTTAAATATGTAAACGCAGTTTGGTTAAAGTGAATCGGTAATGGAAGAATAGTTTTATGCAGGGGACCCGGCCACCTTATTGAGCTTCATATATGATAAATGCATATAGACTTTTTACAAGTATCACGCCAGACATTGGCTTGCTAAAGGGACCCTCCTTTTTTCAAATTCCTGGAACCGCACCTATATAGTGGTAACATTATTCCCTAGTTCCTAGGACTATTGCACTAAGTATATTAGTCCCAGCTAGTTCTTTAAGTAATGCAACTTTCTTATGCAACCCAGTATATGAATAGAAAAACGAAAGCGTTACTTAAAAAAGCAACACATATTTAAAATGCATTAATGCAACATATTAACACAGTCATATTAAATAAAATGAAGAGATTAATTTAATTTTTATTCACTATTGAAAATTATTTGAAGCATAACAAAACTTAAAAGCGTAATAACATTTATATTTGTGTTTCTTCTGTAATGCTCCATCAGTGGCGCAACATTGGTAGTAATAAGTTTTGATTTGAATAATCTGAGATTTTTTTTGTGTAATAGTACAATTAAGGATTTATATAGTAAATAGTCTTAATATATATCTCGAGTAGTATATAAATGGTTGGAATAATATTTTGATTTTGTCTCTGTTTGAAAATACATATATGAAAATAAAAAAGAATCAACAAGGCAAATGCCGGCCTGCGTCTTTAATATGATCCAATATAATTAAAATATAGAACTCGGATTTCTTTATACTACTACATAGCTAGGTAGTATAACGAAATCCGAGTTCTATATTTTAATTAGATTGTAATATGATCCAAAACTAAGACAAACACATGCAGGCAGATATCCAGTTGAAATTAAACAAAAGAAATGTAACTCTTTATTAGAGAAGGAAAAAAGCCCAAGTTGGTTTACATCTGTTTATACTGCACTCGTTCTATTTGAGCAATCAAAATGCGTTGACCGTATATTTCTATGTCATATACAGTCACTGACCTGATATCACTTAAATGAATATTTAGATAGAAATTGCCGAAATTATAATTAATTATTCATACGACCTATTCAACCTGTTCTTGTTTCCAATGTATACAACTACTCAAACTTATTTCTTTTGCAAATTTTAGAAAAAAAAAACATATTTCACTTGTTAATATTTTTGGTTTGCAAACTATAAATCATTATGTTTTATGCTTATTGTTGATATTTTAGTTCATTCTCAATCAAATTCGTTCACCATCGATTGCGGGTTTCAACAGGTAATGTACATTTCATTGTGTTGTTTATTTCTCCACCTGCATGATATGAGGCCTTTTTATAAAAGGGGGAAGTTTCCCAATATTTAAATCAAATAATAACATTAACACATTAAACAACAACTGAAAATGTTTTTTTTTAAATTGCAGTATATAGACAATAATAGTGCATTGACTTGACATATCAACGATATAAGGATTCGGCCCGAAACGGGGAAAAAGCTCGGCAGAGCCTCGCATTTCCCCGTTTCTAAGCCTCATCCTTATATCGTTGATATGTCAAGTCAATGAACTATTATTGTCTATTTCAATTGCTTTAAAAGTTTAATGTAGGTGCATAATCTAAGATTTTTTGCATCTTATATACGTGTTTTTATTTAAATTATAGTATGGCATAAAGATATAAGAATGACCCTTATAAAGCATTATTTGCATCTCTGACCCCGGCGACAGTTTTATGTGAAAAAATCCTAAAAATGTGCAATAATCTCATCGAAAAGAGAAAGTCGAGTACACCTTTTTGATGTTCAGGCGTTTTTGAGTTGATTGCTTTTTTTTTTAAAACGTATAAAGCAAACATATTTGATACACCATCTCGCTATAGATTCTATCATTTTTTTATGTATATAGGCGACAGGTTGATATGATAACATTAAAAATTCACAGTACTTAAAATGAAAATATGGGTCAAGCGAAATACCTTTCTAAAGAGTCATAATAACAGTGTGGATTTGTTTGAATAACACCTTTTTACTAAAAGTACTTAACGACAGACTTGACAATGGTCCTGAAAGTTTATTAAATGATGCTTGATCTGTGTCTTTAAATATTCATCTGTCATGTAAGAATCGTATTGAAGCTATGTGGATAAATTTATCGGTTTTCAAGAGCTACATTGACAGCGCGTCATCCCGAAAATGGCTTCGATTTTAACGATTAAAAAATTATGTGGCGTAACGGGGAGATTATTTTTGACGAAGTTGAATCCTGACTGCATTAGAAAAAGAGAACAGTAATCGAGCGGAACCATCTTGAAGACACTGTAGGGGCGCACCGAGACTTGAAAGATTCAAAACTTTTCTCGCGCACCTTCAATAAATCGACGCTTCTCTCTCTACCGTTGTATCGGTATTAGTATCAACAACGTGATACAGATACAGATACTGATTTTCACATTTTTCTGACGCAGTCAGTATAATTTTAGTTTGAAACCCATTTAAAAAGGACCCTTCACTATGTTAACGGTATGCATGATGTCACAAATCTTTATTCTGATTGGACGAAATAACGGAATTGAAAAAAAGGAAAAAAGGCAAGATGCTTTTTTAAAAAAAAAAGAAAAGCAATACGTGAACCCAAGACCGCTGACTGGTCACCAAACAATTGTTGATGAATTTTCGTTTGCTTTTGAATTGAAATAATTGACTGTGAATAGAATAAGATAATAAAGATGTTTTAACATCTTTATTAGAAATATTCAATTGTGTGTTGATTCTTGCACAAGTCAGTTGAAAGCAATGTTGGATAGTTGTGAATAGAAAAATGAATATATACAGCTTCTATTTGAATATACATTTTAAAGCTCGACTATTTTATTTATTATTTGGGAATGTACATCATTTTTTCATCACCCTTTTGCAAATCCCAGTTTCTACAAACCGGATGTCTATTTCAAATTGCACAAACCAATCGCAATATAAATTTAAGCACTCAGTTTGCTTAATAATCTGAATGCATTTATTTTATCTATCATATCTTCATATTTTGTTTCCTGCATGGATGCCTTCAATTATTCTCAACTCGTTTTTGAAGCTGTCTGTACTCATAGTAGATGTTGTATAGATAAATTTAAAGTCCAATTTCCATCTGAAGTGAAACCCTGTGGCATGCAACTTATATAAGAAGGTTAATTCTTATATTTTTCTTGAGAGTAACACACCAGCTTCATTGTGACCTTTTATATAAAGACTTATTTTGGTTTCATAAAACATCTCAAATTATAAGGACTTCCTGATTTTATCAATCCATATATTCTACAGGAAAACTTGGTTTTGAAGAATATCTAATTTTCAGAAGTTTTATGAATACCTGAACCGAAAGACCAATTTATATAAAAAGATATGTAGATGTAAAAAGATACCAGGATTATAATGTTGTACGCTAGACGCGAGTTAAGTCTACAAAGATTCAACAGTGACGTTTGAATAAAAAAAGTTAAAAAGGCCAAATCAAGTACGAAGTAAAGTAATCTATTCCTTAGGTAGAAAATCCTTAGCATTTCGAAAATGTCAAAGTTTATAATAGGACAGTGACTAAAAAAAAGAGAAACAGCTAGAGATCAGAATACCGTAAGTAATGATAACCGTGCTTGAAAGTCACATGTCAAGCTATTACTGCCGTGTCCTGAATTTAGATCAGAAAAGCGAAAATTC
The DNA here is from genome assembly GCF_021869535.1 of Mytilus californianus. Taxonomy (NCBI): domain Eukaryota; kingdom Metazoa; phylum Mollusca; class Bivalvia; order Mytilida; family Mytilidae; genus Mytilus; species Mytilus californianus. The sequence continues at coordinate 42,963,944 of NW_026262593.1, forward strand.
GCATTCACGAGTGAAATTAATATTTATGCATGCACGTGGTATTTTTGCGCAAGAATTAGTAAATAGAAAGCATACGCACTGATACTCTGGATAAGAATACGCATTTGTACCATAGTACAAATATTTAGATGCTATAGGTTGCACTTTGTAAAAACAGCTGTTTTTCAAACCACGCCTCTTTTGGGGAAATATATAATATTCATAGACAATTAATTTTGTTTACGTACTGGTTCCCGGATATGATCTCTATGTTTCATCTCATAGAGACATAACTTGGGAATGTTACTAGTAAGTATACATATTCATAGTGATCAAGTTGAAGTCTGTGGAAATCCTTAAGTCAAGGTTAGGGTAGTATAGAAATTTAATGTAAGTTTAAACTCTTAGAAGTTAGGGGCATATAAACGTTGAAAATATGCCGCACAGCCCTATATTTTTCTTCAAAACTTCATAGTAAAAGTGGTACAGTTTTAGCCGTGAAAGGAGTTCCTATGGGAAATTGCATTATTAATATTAACAAAAATGCAACCTATAAGGTTGAACTATTAAAACAAACAAACAAAAAAAGAATTGAAATTTATTAGTAAACATGCATACCTGTTAGTGATTTTTTTTCCGAAAAAATTTGAGAATATTATTTTATAATATCAATAAACACAAACGTCAAGTATTTACGGGTGGGCATTTTATTTATCAAGTCAATCTCTTTTTTATATTGCTATACAAAATATAAACAGAGACTTATAAATCCATTCTAAAACAGTATACAATAATTAACATTATGAGAGTAATTAATTATGTTATGATTATTGTTAAATATTAAATACGTTTTTTGTGACATGCAAGGATTTAAAGTCCTTGTGAATTGAAACCATGCAAGTATTTTTCATTCACGACCGTTTAAAATTTAGATATTTAGCTGACTTTGGGTACGCATCCCTTCTCATTGGTGCTCATACGTTGCATATAATTTTCATAAATGTAATAACTGTTCAAACCTGTGAGACATAATGCACGTATATATGACAATTTTAATTATATTCTATTAAGAATAAATTTAGCCTCAGCTTAAACTTAATAATGAATATTCTCTTATTCTAGTAGTATCTATAAATGAAATTCGATATTTTTGACAGAAAGTCCTTTTGTTTGATTATCTTTCTGCTTTCCGACCACTGTTTTTCAGACCTAAGATAAATATTTTTAAAAGAAATATCGTTTTTGTCGAGCCTGCGACTTTTGTCGCAGAAAGCTCGACATAGGGATAGTGATCCGGCTGCGGCTGCGGCGGCGGCGGCGGCGTTAGATAACTTCTTAAAAGCTTTATATTTTAGAAGCTAGAAGACCTGGATGCTTCATACTATGTATATAGATGCCTTATGTTACGAAGTTTCCGTCTGTCAAATTCCTTTGTCCTTGACCTCATTTTCATGGATCAGTGACTACTTGAAAAAAAGTCAACTTTTTTTGTAATGTTAATTTTTTTCTTATTATGAATAATAGGATAACTATATTTAGTATGTGCGTACCTTGCAAGGTCCTCATGCCCGTCAGACAATTTTCATTTGACCTCGACCTCATTTCATGGATCGGTGAACAAGGTTAAGTTTTCGTGGTCAAGTCCATATATCAGATACTCTAAGCAGTAGGTCTACTATATTTGGTATATGGAATTATTGTAAGGTGTACATGTCCAACTGGTAGGTGTCATCTGACCTTGACCTCATTTTCATGGTTCAGTGGTCAAAGTTAAGTTTTTGAGTTTTGGTCTTTTTTCTAATACTATATGCAATAGGTCAACTATATTTGGTGGATGGAAATATTTTATGATGTACATGTCAGTCTCGTAGGTTTTATTTGACCTTGACCTCATTTTCACGACTCATTTCTCAGTGTTAAGTTTTTGTGTTTGGTCTGTTTTTCTTCAACTATAAGCAATAGATCAACTATATTTGTTGTATGGAAGGATTGTAAGGTGTATATGTCTCTCTGGCAAGTATCATCTGACCTTGACCTCATTTTCATGGTTCATTGGTCAATGTTAAGTTTTCATGGTTAAGTTTGTTTCTTAGATACTATAAGCAATAGGTCAACTTTATTTAATGCATAAATTGATTGTAAGGTGTACATGTCTGTCTGGCAAGTATCATCTGACCTTGACCTCATTTTCATGGTTCATTTGTCAATGCTAAGTTTTCTTGTTTAAGACTGTTTCTTAGAAACTATAAGCAATAGGTCAACTATGTTTGGTTTATTGAATGATTGTAAGGTGTACATGTATTTCCATTTTGGTTTATCTGACCTTGACCTCATTTTCTTGGATCATGTTAAGTTTATGTGTTACTTGGAGTTAAGTTTTATATTTAGGACTATCAACATAAAATCAATGGTTAGTAAAGAAGGCGAGACATTTCAGCGTGTGCACTCTTGTCTTAATTTTCTTCATGCTTTCCGACATTTCCCCATACTTTGATTGAAATACAAAATATCAAATGATAAACGTCTAGAAATAATCAGTGAATTCTGGGACATTATATATCAATAAACTATTCCCAGGTTTGTCACAATGCACAACAGCAAGCTTTTTAAAATACTACACACACAACGCGTTCAGGGACAGTCTCAAAGCATGAATTATATAATTGCGTTATCATTTTACTTGATATTTAATAAACATTCACATTATTAAAAACACATAACTTTTGTCAAAAGGCAAATAGGTTCTAACGTATAAATGATTTTTTGACTGCAACCTATTTTTTGTTTTGTTTTACTTTCCAATCTACAAATGAACTTTGATTGTTGAAATACACAATGCCACGTGGTAGCCTATCAATAGAGGGACCGTTTCAAAGACATAAATAACCACCTGTATAAATGATAGAAAATTTTCGAGCCGTTCCGAAAATCTTGATTCAGAGGATATCGAGTGGCGTAAAGACACTTCCAAAACTCACCAATATATAAGCGTGAACTCCCTGACCAAAAAAAGATATATGCTACAAAAAAAGGAGAAACCTACGGAGATAAAATCACACTTAAAAATGAAATTAACCAGATAAATTAAAATAAATTCAGATAAAGAAGGTGTCGTTATCACTGTCAAATTGTTTGGATTTTGTAGGGTGAGCCTTTAATACATGAGTAGGTAAATATCACTGACCGGTTCATTAGATCTACCAGGTCAATATAAGGCTATTAATAGCTCGAGTGCTTTAAATATATCGTATCGACTAAAGCTTCCAATTCGTAATAATAATCCCAAAGAGTACAAAATATTATATTAAAAATAAAGATTGTCAAAATACATATATCGCAAACTTAATTACTTGTCAAAAGCTGTGGCGTAGCGATGCCATTTTTAAGTGTACGTCCAAACCTCGGCAAAGGTCTGAAGGTCCCCATCGGCCCCAGGGCAGAGGACCCCCAAGTAGAGGGCGAAACTCCTGGAAGCTCACGTGTTATCCTGAAAAAGAGACCATTTCTGTCATTCTAAATTTATCAATAGCAAAATACTTAGTCGGTTGAAAACACAAAACTTTACTACATAGAGATGATTTCAGCTTCCCAGTTGTGAACTTTTGATTTCTAGGTAGCAACATTCCAGTAGAAGTGTGATATGTGTATATATCTCCCAGTTGATACAATATTTTAGAACTTGCATTTCCTTGGAGATTGCTACGAGGAAGCTTTTAAACAAAGTGTTGCAAGTGGTGAAGTTGAAAGCATCCCTTCGGAAATTTTAAGATCGCTATCACGAGTTGGTTAACTGTTTCACAATTGACAACGAACATGTTCCATTGTTGTAACGACAATTCCGTCTTCTTTTCTTCGAATTTGAACTTCCGAATAAGACTTATCTTCGAGTTTTTACTAACATGAGCAACCCGACGGGTGCCACATGTGGATCAGGACATGCTTGCCCTTCTGGAGCTCCTGAGTTCATCCCCGGTTTTAGGTGGGCTCGTATTGCCTAGTCTTTAGTTTTCTATGTTGTCTTTTATATACTGGTTGTCTTTTCGACGTTTTTCGTCTTTTGAAATGACATTGCCAGTTTGTTTTATGAGTTTGAATATACCTTTGGTATCTTTAGCCTCTCTTTAAATTTTATTTGTTTGGGGTTTTTTCATGTTGATTTCATTGTTTTGATTTGGACTCTAATCGTCCTTTGTTTTAAAGAAAAATGTCCAAACCGGTTACTTTAGAATATGTTTAAAAGAAGATGTTGGGTAAACCAACCAAAAGACAAAAAAATCAAGACTTTATAAAAATTGAAAAAACACCAATAAGTTCTGTATTAATTATTTTAACTTCATACAATTTTCACACCTTTTTCCCAGAAAATTTCTTTAATGAACGCATGAAATGATTAATTTTCATAGATGGTCAGGTGTAACATAAAAATGCAAGCCACGCATATAGTATCCCAGCAGATACTTAATTGCTTTGCTTTAAACAAAAGTAATCTGGGTAGAATATTCACTGTTAATTCAAAGTTTGACAGAAAATGAACAAATATATAATATGATACCATTTGATTTAAAAGTAAATTTCGTCACTTTAATGGCTTCAATTACGAGTCATTGAAAAAAGCATTACAAAATAATTGCTCGTGTGCTTCAAAATAGTTTCTTTAATTTTTTTGGATGAAAATAATTTTCCCTCCGAAAATATTGTGCACGCCCGGGCATTTTGACGCAAACGTAGCTACGCGCCTGGTATTATATAGATCATCTTTCTCTGGCGTCCGTCCCCGATTTACACACCGAAATAGGTTGTATCAATTACGGATCCAGCCATTTTTAAAAAGGGGTTCCAACCCAGGATAAAAGGGGGGCCAACCATATGTCTCCCTTCAAATGCTTTGATCGTCAAACAAAGGGGGGGGGGGGGGGTCCAAACCCCCGACCCCCTTTTTTGGATCCGCCACTGTGTATCTCTAATTGTTAAAGTAGTTCTTGATATATAGTTATAATTGACATTTCTTCATGGATCTATACTGTTTCAAGCTTGTTATTCATTACAGATTGTATACTACTAATATATGTGTATGTTTATTTCACAGCTATAGGTACTTTAATCTCTGAAAAATACCTTTATATATACATTTAGTTAAGTACCATGCAGTACAGATTTTAATTCTTTAGAGACAAGCGCATATACTCAACTTTCAGAATCGTCAGCTTTTTTCTGTAAAATTGTTATTAATTTTGTAGTTTTTTTTTAAATATGATAAAAAACCTGATAAAGATTCATGGTTTGTTTTAACCTCTATGATCTGTATGTGTCAGATATCTATTTTAAAGATAGTACTTGTTTTTACCCTAAAATGGGAAGAGTAAGTAAGCAAAATAGGTTGTATCTCTAACTGTGAAAGTTGTGCTTGACATATAGTTATAATTGACATTTCTTCGTGGTTCTAAACTGTTTCAAGTTAGTTATTCATTACAGATTTTATACTACTAATATATGTGTATGTCTGTTTCACAGCTATAGGTACTTTAATCTCTGAAAAATATCTTTATATATACATTTAGTTAACTACCATGCAGCAAATTTTTTAATTCTTGAAGAGAAAGGCGCATATCCTCAACTTTTAAAATCGTCAATCTTTTGTCGTCAAATTGTGTGCAATTTTGTTAACTATGATAAAAGATAAAACTCTATGCTCACATCCAGAGACATATATACACATGTATCATTGTAGGTGTATATATTTCTCTGTCACATCTGAATGCATCAGATATCTTTTTTTAAAGAAAGTACTCGTTTAGTATTAATACTTTTCGATTAAAAAGTTGCATCACGCTGGGAACAGTATATCTAACGGGAAATGAATCTGGTAGGCTTTTCAGTATAAAATATTTATATGTTCCTGCATCACGTGAGTTGCACGACTTCATAATCACACGTAATAATCAAACCATATTTATTGTTTCCACCCCCAGCCATGTAATGATCTTCTCAATGCATTGTCAGAAGCAAAAAGATAACATAATGATACACATTGGTGCCAGGTTTTAAGGTATAGATGGTTTTATAGAAAAACCACCACCAATTAAGACTTCTAGACGAAAATTTAGAAATACTATACAGATGTATAAATACGTGCCAGTTTCTTAACATTTTACATTTGTTTTTGATCCATTTTTATTAAAAAGACAATCGTTTTAACTCATTTGCGACTTCAAAAGAATTTTTGAAAATCAGGTATTTCCAATTTGCAAATATATGCATATTATATGTTATATTTTGACCATGCTCACAGACAACTGATATTGATCTATAAAACTGTATGGTTTTCTGAAGGAACATGCCATAGAAAGGGATTAAATGGTGGGTGTTTACAAAATGAGTGAACTTGCAGCTTATGTTGATGCTTTAAGAAAAAGGATCAGATCGATCCTCATTATGTAACCTTGCCATTGAAAGAGAAAGATACTTAAAAGTGCTCAGGTGTCAAAGAACTTGTAAAATCTGCAAAAGTAGTGAAATTGAAAATGAACAGCACATACATGTATGCTACTACATTGTAGAGGGTACTTTAATATCAGAAAGACTTTTAAATTCAAAATGTCCAAAATTACTAAAAAAAAAAAGTAACACGTCCTTTGTGCAATGAATATAAAATAAAGCTTATACTTAATAATAAATCTTACACAGCACTAAGGGAGCTACCATTTGATTTTTATGGGGGTTAGGATGAAATTTGAAAAAAAAGCAGGACCGGAGATTTTGAGTTAAAAAAACGCAGCATGAGCAACTTAGCAAAAAAAAGGCAGGATGACAATTTATGTAAAAATAGTCAGGATGGAAAAATGAACTGACCCTACCATGGAAAACTGAACTCCTCTATAGACCTCAGATGTTTAAATTGTCTTAGCTATTCCAGCTATGTTATATAGTTATAATGCATTAATAAGTACTTGGTAGGAATAAAACATGTCATGAAAGTTTTAATTTTTTTTTACTCAGCCTTGGAAAATTCAACCCCCTCCTATAGACTTCAGATATAAATACGAAGATGTGGTATGAGTGCCAATGAGACAACTCTCCATCCAAGTCACAATTTATAAAAAGTTAACAATTATAGGTCAAAGTACGGCCTGCAACACGGAGCCTTGGCTCACACAGAACAGTAAGCTATAAAGGGTCCCAAAATGACTAGTTCAAAACAATTCAAACAGGAAAACCAACAATCAAACCTATGAACCACACCAACAAACGACAACCACTGAACAACAGGCTCCTGACTTAGGACAGGTGCATAAAAATAGTTACAGTAGTGTAACATTACAACATAAAAAGACACACTATAATATATCAATTGAAATTGTTTAACTCGATCAAAAAGACATTTAAACAAAAACAAGTAAACATACAATGAAGGAATAAGTTTGATCTATGACACAATATAATTACAATATTAAAACGTAGGTGCCTATATAACATAGACATTACAGGTAGTAATAAAAAAGATGTAAGAAGAGTGTCAATAAGACTACTCTTACCTGGGACAAAATTTTTTAAAATAAAACAACGTACACAGGTAAATTTAAAATTATAATAATTTTGTTGTTAGGAGTATGGAAGTAAACATTAACAACATTAATAAATTTGTTGTTCAGAGTACAGAAGTGAAAATTTATCGTCATACTAAATACTTATCAAAGGTGGTACATATGCGAAATAGTGAGACGAGATATAACACAAAATAAGTAAACATTGAATTACAGAAATGCATTGATAAGTACTTGGTAGGAATAAAACATGATAAAAAACGATTTTTAAACATTTTTACTCAGCCATGGAAAATTGATTGATTGATTGATTGATGTTTGCTTTACGCTGCTTGAGCACAAAAGGCTATATCGCGACGAGAGCTAATTCAAATATTTAAAAATTCAAAGTATATTTTTAAAATCAGACAAAATGTCCTTCAATATATTATAACTCAAATCTAAATTAAAATTGTTTATATACAAATAAAATACAACGCTAAGATAACGTGATAAAAATTAAAATCATTTAAATTTTATACAACATTTTTATATTTTATAATATATTCCAACTTCTTTTAGGAATGAAACAATATTTGTAATTGAAACACTATCAAATAAATCATACATATTATTGACATTGAAATGCTTCCTACGAATATCTGCAAAGTCAATACAATTAATTAAAACATGTTTAATAGTAAACTTGCAGTTGAAGATATACATTGTGGTTCTTCTTCATTTTTCCATGAAATATTGAACCCCCTCCTATAGACATCAGATTTTCCAATTGTCATAGCTATTCCAGCTATGTTATATAGGTTATATATATAGTAATAATGCATTCATAAGTGTTTAATATGAATAAACATCTTAGAAATGATGTTGAAACAATTTTACTTAGCTATTGAAAATTGCCCCCCCCCGCCCACCCCCCCCCCGCCCCCCCTCCCCCCTAAAAAAAAAAAGATATCAAAATTTCAATTTATAACAGCATTTTAAAACAACTTACCATTATTTTATGTTCCAATTAGTTTTTTTGAATGAATAAACAAGGGGTTTGAATATTCAATGCAGAAGGGGGGGGGGGGGGGGGGGTTCAAATTTCCATATGACATCGGGAAAAATCAGTTATTGATTAGGGGATGTACGGTGGTAGGGTGGGCGGGCAGGTAGGCAAGCGGGCTGTTGTTTGAAACATTTTGTGGTAGGTTTCTTTGTTATTCTGTATAAACTAATTTTCTGAATGCTATATATATAATTTTTTTTTTATGAAGTGAACTCCTTTAATTAGATAATAATCTATTTTTATTAAGGGATATATTTCATTACATTACATTGTGAAGATAAAGTTATTGACATTGAAAGATAAGTTGCAGATCTATATTAGTTTGAGATAAATGAAAGAAAAAAAATTTGAACTATTAATTATATTTGATTATAATTTGAAAATAGATATACATTGTGTAACATCATATCTAATTTAAGAAAATAGTGGTTAAATCATATCTAATTTTAGAGAACTATTTGTTTATAATCTATTCAGTTTGAGTTATTTCCCTTTGACAGAAATTATATGCATAAAATTAAACATTTCAACAGAAATGTAATATACATAGGGTTCTTTCAAATGCTGAATCTAAACCTGTATTTAAATATTAGATTTTTGGGCCCTGCTTTCAAGTTGTGTTTAACTGTGTTTGATTTTAACATAAATTGAATATATATGGGGTTCTTTGATATGCTGATTCTAACAATGTACATAGATTTTGGATATTGGACCATAATAGGTAAATGTCCAATTTCAAATTTTTCAGTTCTTTGACCACATTCATTTTGGGTCACAAACCTATGCTGTGTCAAATATTCAATCACAATCCAAATTCAGAGCTGTTTTAAGCTTAAATGTAGTGTCCATACTTGCTCAACTGTTCAGGGTTCAACCTCTGCAGGAAATCCGGTTTGCTGTCACTCTGACAGCCTCTTGTTTTGTTTAAACCTGAAAATAATATTAATATTATTAATTAATTTTTACAATTTTTCTTTTGTACTTTGATGTAACTGTGACCTGTTAATATATTACCTTGTAGTTACAGAAGCCTATCCATGTTGACTGAAAGTATCAGTGACTTCATTGTCTTGCTCAGTAAACTTTTATGGCAGACCTAGTAAGCTAAAATGTCTAGATTAACAGATTTCTAAAAAAAACAGCCTAGCAGTGATCTAGTTTTTACATCTTTGAATGATACCTCCTTTTGTATCTGAATTTCAATGGATGCATTTAGGATAATAGTAGATATCTACATACCCTGGCATCCTGACCCAATCTAATTCGTGAATAGGGCCAGGCGTAATACAATCCACATGACCAACTATCAGCTCTGAACAGGACTGAATAATTGCGCATGTGCATGTTCTATAGAATAGGAATATATCATCTGATTGTTAATTTACGATGTCAATCAATAACGTTTGAACTATATATGCTAAATTTTTCGAAATTTACATTTCATATGAAATGAAAAATAATTTTCAGTAATTTCATGACAATTAAAATATTTCCAGCCATATGTCAAGAAATGACGCTATCCCACAATGCATCATTCTAACATCCAATTGAGCAGTGAGCCAGGATCCCAGGCTAATATCTACAGTCTTATTACCAACCAACACCTGATGTTGGCTGTTTTTTTTTCTCTTTTTTCATTTTAACATCCAAAAGGATATTAATGTTGTCATAGTACCAAAACAGCACATATAGACATGATTCCGTATATGGACATGATGGATTAAGAATTGCAAGATTGGACTCCATACTGTCAAGAAAGTACATGAAGTACATGTACGAAGGGTCACAATTTTGGGCCATAAAATAATTGATGTTGAAATCACGTTTACAGACGGGATCGTCCGCGAAAGAGTGAAAAGTCTTATTTTTTTCCAATTTTTTTCAAATCCTCAATCAAAAATGGCAGTGCCCTTTACTTGTGCATGATGGTAGGATATTTGATCATACTTTTACCTTATGTTTCAGAACCAGCTAAAATAAAGGCAGGAAGAGTTGGACCACCACCATTAAAAGATGACATCTTATATGTTAATGCATGTCAAGAAGATCAAATGGTAACTTTCATTATGATTTAATATAGAAGGTCGTACGGTGGTGACCTGTAGTTGTTAACTTCTATGCCACGTGAACCCCCTACCATGGAAAACTAAACCCCCCTATAGACCTCGGATTTTTAAATTGTCTTAGCTATTCCAGCTATGTTATATAGTTATAATGCATTTATAAGTACTTGGTAGGAAAAAAACATGTTAGGAAATGTTTTAATTTTTTTTTAATCAGCAATGGAAAATTGACCTCCTCCTATAGACTTCAGTAATAATGCATTGATAAGTACTTGGTAGGAATAAAACATGATAAAACAGATTTTTAATCATTTTTACTCAGCCATGGAAAATTGAATACCCTACTATGGAAATCTGAACCCCCTTCTATAGACCTCAGATTTTCAAATTTTCATAGCTATTCCAGCTATGTTATATAGGTTATATAGTAATAATGCACAAGATTTCATATCACAAAGAGAATGTTTGGATTGATTGTAGGGGCCTCAAAATTTTAGGAATAAGGGGCCAAAAAAGGGGAAAAAAAAGAAGCATTTTTCTAGTTTCATGACAATAACTTGTGTGTAAGTGTATGGATCTTTCTGAAATTGTACTACAAGATTCCATATTACAAGGAAAAAGCTGGAATTGAGTTTGGGGGTAATTGCCGAAAACGTTTAGGAATAAGGGGCCAAAAAGGGGCCAAAAATAAGCATTTTCCTAGTTTCCAGACAATAACTTGTGTTCAAGTGTATGGATTTCTCTGAAATTGTACTGCAAGGTACCATACCACAAAGGGAAGGATGGGATTGAGTTTTGGGGTAATTGTCTCAAAATTTTAGGAATAAAGGGCCAAAAAGGGGCAAAAAACAAGCATTTTTCTAGTTTCAGGACAATAACTTGTGTGTAAGTGTATGGATCTTTATGAAATTGTATCACAAGGTTTCATATCACAAAGGAAAAGCTGGGTTTGAGTTTTGGGGTAATTGCCGTAAACGTTTAGGAATTTGGGGCCGAAAAGGGGCCAAAAAACAAGCATTTTTCTAGTTTCCAGACAATAACTTGTGTTCAAGTGTATGGGTCTCTCTGAAATTGTACTGCAAGGTACCATACCACAAAGGGAAGGCTGGGATTGAGTTTGGGGGTGATGAATCATAAGGGGATTCAAAAAATTTGGGGGGGGATTTTTTTTTCCTTTTTTTTTTTCTTTAAAATTTTCCATTTTAAATTGGTTATTTCTGATTTATATATAAAAGCAAATAATAATAATATGATTTAAATAGGTAAATTAAATTTTTTTAAGTTCTTAGACCACACTCATTCTGTGTCAGAAATCTATGCCGTGTCAAATATTTAATCACAATCCAAATTCAGTGCTGTTTCAAGCATGAATGTTGTGTCCATACTTGCCCCAACTGTTCAGGGTTCGTCCTCTGCGGTCGTATCAAGCTGCGCCCAGCGGAGCATTTTATTTATTTTTTTATTCTTTTTTTTTTTAGTTGTCTTGAAGATCCTGCTGTACTGCCGGTTACGGCCTGACTCCATTTCCGAGTCACTAACCCGGGTAACTCTTGCAGTGTAGTTGGTCTTCTTAACGATGTTTTCCTCAGTACTGCTGGTATTCTTGTAGAAGTTGTTTTATTACTGCCGGTTACGACCTGAATCCATTTCTGAGTCACTAATCGGTAACTCTTGCAGTATAGTTTGGTTATTTTGGAGGAGCTTATCTATATTACCTTTTTTATTACTTATATAAATTTATGGTAATCAATTTCTGTTAAATATTGAACTAAGCACGACCAGACATATTGGTGTTTGTCTTTAGGAGGATCTAGTAATATTTTGGTATTAATATTTTGTATTTGAACCTTTACTAAGTTTAATTGTAAATTTTGTCTGGCTTGTGAGTGATTAATGCAGGTAACTAGTATGTGTTCTATATCCTCTTTAATGCCGCATGTATTGCATATTGGAGATACCCTACAGGTGTACTGTCCTAGTTGACCAGGTAGTAAAGTAGTACCAAACCTAAGTCTAGTTATTGTTTTTGCATGATATCGATTACCTTGATAAAAAGTAGGTTTTTTATTTATCGAACGGCTCCATAAGAAGCATGTGTTATCCCATCTAGCTTGCCACTTTTTCTTATATAATGCTGTTGTTATTGCAATGAATCCGTTTGCACTAGGACTCATGTTAAGATCAATTTTATCGTTACTTAGCGCTAGTTTTGCTAGTTTGTCTAATTAGCCATATTTTGCATACAATATCAATTCTGACAAAATAACATGTGGTCAAGGTGAAAATCTTTCAGCAAAATGAAACTGTATTGCTACTTTATGAGGCCCTACCATATGGTTCCTAAAGAGGAAACCCTTAACACACATTGCTACAACAGAAGGGGGCAGTATGTTTTTTGGTCTATGTATTCGTCTTATATTCAGTATTTCTGACGATGGGTCAGTTTGTTATTCCTTTCGTTTGTCCCTTAACAGATTAAATATTTTGGTTAAGGTAGCAATACACAGTTAGGAAAAATATTGACACTCATAATTTTTAAACACCTTCTTTCCCTTCCTTTCTAACAAATAAGGCTTAATATTTGTATTATGCATGTGTATATTTATGGAAAGAGCATCTTCCATAGATTTGATTTCCAATAGTTATAATGGTAAAATATAATCTCTTTTTGGTGTAACCATGGCAACAATCTGCATTTATTTGATACAAAATATTGCGAAAAGGGGGTTGAAAATGTCACAAAAGTCTCCAAAATTTGGTCCAAAGGAGAATTTCAATCCATTAGAGTGATACCTTTCCTGAAACCATAGACATTTATCTATCAAGAGGTCAAAGAAATCATATGCATTTCTGCTCGTTTTTCCATAAAATTGAATCGAAAAGATCGAGGGTCAAATCTTTGTTGAAAAACACTACAATAATTTCTGGACCTATGGGCGGTACGGATGTGAAAATACGGACTGTCAAACAGAAAAATGGCGAATAAAACATGCTAAAAACAATCTAGAGGCTCATATAAACGCCCATTTGGAAGGCTATATCATTCTTCAACTATCTAAAAATCAATTTTATTGTACAAAAACTTTAATATTTAAAAAAATCACCATGGCCAAAATGCGAAACTAAACTTCTAACTGTGTATTGCTCCCTATGGTAGTTTTAAAATTACATGCCGGATTATAGTTTTGACCTGATTTCCTGCTTTAATGACTATAGAAAAGTGATCTGGTTAAAGTTTTTGGATAAGCTTGTTTATTATGTAGTTTTGATTACTGGTGGCATGTGGTTGAAACTAATTTTAATTACAAATGTGCATTGGTAATTGGTAATTGTAATTAGTGGCCTTCGGCTGTTATCTGCTCTTTGGCCAGGTTAATGTCTCTTTGACAAATTCTCCGTTTCCATTCTCAATTTTATTATGTTATTTGGTTAAGAGAACTTACCAAGAAATTGAGGTAAAATCAATTGAAATTTAGAACGCAGTCTTGTGAGATTATGCACTTTTAAAATTACATGCCGGATTATGGTTTTGACCTGATTTCCTGGTTTACTGATCATAGACAAGTGATCTGGTTAAAATTGTTGGATAAAGTAGTCAAGCATGAAGTTGTGATCACTGGTGGCATCAGCTTGAAACAGGCTAAATAGTACAAATGTGCATGTCATTATGACGTGAACTAGTTTAAACAATATTAAATGCTGTCCTCATATGTTACTTAAATTGTTATACTTATATATAATATATTAAATTATGATGTTAAAATTCTCTTTAAAGATTGATTTTTGTTTTGGTTGGTTAGATCTTATCAAAATATCCCACTTAGACGTCTGAGCATTTAATCAAAACAATAAATATTCAACATCATATTTTGTTATGACTGACAGGCACTGTTTGAGATGTGGTATATCATTATCAATGAGACAACTATCCACAAGAGACCAAATCTGTTTTAATGTCTAATTCACCCAAATACCTGTTAGATCTAAAGTTATGTAATCAAAGGTAGTGATAAGAAGTTGGACAAGGTCGTTTAAATCAAATTAACTATATACCTACTTATATAAAAGTACACTTTTATGTTTAAAAGATTGAAAGCTTTTAGTTTATAACATTTTAAATGCTTAAGAGCCAGTCTGTGGTAAAACCATGCAAAATGGTCCGAATCCAAAATTATCCGATCAGACTGATATTTTGCCTTTTTGATACCTTATATGTAATTACTGTTTGTGCAAAATATTTTGAAAAAATATTCAGCCATTATTTGTGTATGCAGAACATTCGATAATTGTCCATTTCTGTACTAACAAAAGGCCATTTTTAGCCTATTTTAGGGTATTTTGACCTGGTTTTTTGTATTATTATAGAAAAGTTGCAGCTAAATGATAACTAATACCTTAACAAACAACTTAAAATAAAAGAAAATTAGGATAGTTTTCAAAGTTTTGACATTTCTCAATACCCCTACTGGCAGGTTGATATTTCATGGTTTTGAAAAAGTGCCGATTCAGCAAAATTTTTCTTTTTTAAAGACCTGAATCTTGTAAGATCAGGTTTTGTTTTTAATAAAATGTAATACAGCATAAAGCTTATATATGTATCTACAAAATGCAAGAAAATGATACCTTCTTACGATAAAATAACAATTTAAGATGGACAAGATGGCAATTTTGCCGTATTTATGAATTTTTTATTGGTTACAAGAGAAACTTTACAAATGTATGTGATAGTAAAAATATAAGAAAATAATGACAGATATAATGTTTATTGCTTATCTTGTTTGATTAAACTCAGTTTAACTTAGTTTTAATTGAAAATATACTACAGAAGTAAGCCTGGTAAGACCCCTTTTAAGCTCCACAATTTAGCATTTTTACAATTTGTTTATTAAAAATACATGTATTAACTTATCGCTACTTATTGGAGTCACTTTTCAAAAGTAGAATACTTCAGTTTATTTAAAATCATTTTTTAATGGGCTGTTTTTCTACAATACTATGAACAGTCAACAGGTACTATCATCATTAATTTATGTAAAATTTCTGAAATCTTCACAATTTTAGCATTTGTGCTAATTTTAGACGTTTGTTGTCTAAAATGGATATGGCCACTTTTGTTTAGTCTTGATATTTAAATACATGTTGTATTAGATGATATTACATAAACATATAAAAATTGAGCCTGGGTGCTTCTTACCTAGAAAAGGGGGTCCATTGTTTTATATTGGAATTAATCTTTATAAGCTTTTTGTCAAATATCAAGCAGATGCTGAGAAAAGTGTTACTTAAATTTTGTGACGCTGACATGAATGACAGATAGTGATCTCTATGTAGCTTCTGGGGAAACAGTCGACAAAACAACAATGTTAAGTTTCCTCATAGAATGTAATCTCCAATAACTTGAGGCATGTGAATAAGACATGTAAGATGTAGTTAGCCTATTACTACCACAGACAAACAAAAATATTTCAAATGGAAATAAAATTTATTTTATACCTACATGAATAAAAACAAATATACAGATATATGGTTCAACTGTGGTGCAGACATTTTCATTAAAATGGTTATATAATTATTCAGGCTGTTTGCTTATAATTTTACTGTCATATAATATTAGCGAAGTCTGCAATAAAGGGAAACATGCAAAACGGTCTGAATACATGCAAACAGTAATAAGATCTGAAGCCAGGTCGGATGACTATTCAGGTCTAAGTTAGTAAGTATGCATCAACAAGAGCTTCAGTCAAAACATCCTGTTGTAATATTGACTGTTTTGTCTGTTTTCCTCTTTTCTACTACAGATCAGAACACTTTATCGACTTGTATTGTGCAGGTACAATATAGTTCAAAATCAAATCAATAATTTCTGATGATATTTTGTAGAAAAAGCCATTGTACTTTTTGATACATCATCCCATGCCAGATTCAATTGGTTCCTAAATGATGGATACTTTCCATTTCAAAGAAAATGCAAGCCTCTGTTGAGTTTCTCCCGGTCAGAAATGATATCTGTTTCCTAATCTGATGCTTAATATTATGAACAATTAGTTGATGCTGTGAATATACTCCTATGAGAAGCTGAGCATCTTTAATTTGGCTTTCATCTCCATCTAAAAAGATAAAAAAATAAATCTACAAATGTACTTTAAAAAAATAATATATCCCTTATTAAATTAAAGATAAAAGAATTCTCAAATATATAATGTCCATGATATATGAGATAACTATGAAATCGTTTTGGTTGGGACCCAATGAAAAAAAAAATATATAAGATATCTCAACTGGTGGAGTAAAATCATTGCTTTGCCACATCTAGTATATCTGATAAAACCTCAATGTCTTAATGCAAAAACTTAACCAAACCATTCATGCAGAAATTGTAGGCCAAAGTGACCTTATCAATAGTAACCATGTTGTACTACCCAAGATATCTATCCACTAGCTATAGTCAAGTATCAATGTAATACCATGTCTATTACAGAGAGACCTAAACACACAAAATTAACAAAGTTGCTCAAGTGGAAAATGTAGGTCAACATTACGTTTATAAAAGTGAATCATGTTGGACTATCCAAAATCAATACACTGGTTAAGTATCACAAAGCTATACAATTTTGTACCCGAGATGTTGACCTTAATGCAAAAAACTTAACCATGTCACTCATGTGGAAAATGTAGGTCAAGTTGACCTAATTTTTATCATTTACCCTATTGCTCTACCTAAAACCTATCCACTGGTCAAATATCATAGCTATACTACATGTTTCATGACTATATCTAGTGTCACTTAAGTGAAAATGTAGGTCATAATGACCTAACTATAAATGTTAATTAGGAAACTCTAATATGAGGTCCTTGATTGAATCCAAGTCCATGATAAAACTAATACAAAGCTATACCCAGTACTGTAAATTCAGAAATTATTGCGTGCATTAATAACTGCGATTTTGTAATGTAATTTTAGACTGAAATGCGTATTTAATTTTTGCAATATTCAGAAAAATCCTGTTTAATTCATATAGTAAATTGCAAAATGCGAGTTTAACATGTTTAAATTAGTGCGATTATAACCCTGTCGCATTTTTCACAATAAAAAAACATCGCAATAATTTCAGAATTTACAGTAATATTTTTGACATTACCACTTTTTTGGTAATGGTTAAAAATTTTACCACTGGTCATCTCATGATTTCCTAACCTCCACCCCTTCCCACTAAATGTATCTCTGTACATTTTACAATCAGTTTAAAATTTTCAAAATGCCTTTCAATTGCCCCTGTAAATTAACTATATGGGGATGTATAAGAACCCTGCCACATCCAATCTCTGATTTTGTTAGATGAATTTATGCTTTGTGTCAATCTGATGAGTTAAGCCTAAACGGACACATGACTGATTTCAATGGTACCATACACACTAAAAACATCAATAAAACACGATCATATCAATGTCCAGATGAACAATGTTTCAGGTATGAACAACCAATCAATTTATAAACCTGTTGTTCTACGGCATAATGTCAGTGAATAAATTATAATAGACAAATCTGTTTTATCAAATTAAAGGTTAAAACTAATTTATTTACAAAAGGCATGCCTCATTCGAATACATGGACATGATGGAGACATTATTAAAGTCAGTAAGCAGAATAAATATCAAGACTACATGTAAAACGTCATACAACTTCAAGTGAGAAACTCACACCCTATCACTATAAAAATCTAGATTTTGTGCTTTCATTTCAGACAAATAAAAGGGGAATTGAGATTTTAGTGACAAAAACAAAACAAGTTTAACCTCACTACATTTATGTGTGCCCTTTCCAACTAAGGAATATATTGTAGGTTGGTTTTTACATGTAGTACCGCCGGTATGTCCTTGCTTCAATAGAAATTTATAATTTACAAATTTTTGTATCTTGACCATATATACATGTAGTGCAGGTTGTTTTTTTTATATTTAATGACTCATTTCTGGTAAATTACAGCTCGTAATTAGATGGTGGTTGTGCGTGTTGCATATATCACATATCTACATGCATTAGAAATAAATGCCTTTTTCCATATACATGTATATATGTTCATTGTATCACATAATTATATACCTCGCCACTATGTCATGCCTTGAACATGAGGAAAGTTTGATAAACAGGCCTCACTGCCCACAGTGCTGTGGATAAATTCAAGGTGGTGGTTGTGTCCTTTTTACAAAGATAAACTTTGTTTAACAGATGAGTTGTATAGTGCTTTGATTGTCCACAACAACCTCCAAGATTAGAAAAATCGGACCGAACAGACGCGTCTGCTTTTCATCACTGGAAGCTGCCATATTGCCAGTGAAAGATTTCCACTAAGGGAGACAATTTAACCACACAAATAACATTGAGGCTACCTTTCGGTAACTTAATGTTAAATTTTGCAAATTAACTAGAAAAAAACCATACATTTAGCCAGAAATATTTTTCAACATAAAATAAATGTCACCTTAAATTTCCTTATATAGTAAACAAAACATTTTAAACAATTGTCATTCTGTAGTTCAAATCCTTAAAACTCACTGTGCAAGTTTTATCACTACTCAATATAGCAGGGGCGGATCCAGCCATTTTAAAAAGGAGGGTCAACCCAGAATAAAGGGGGGTTCCAACCGTATGTCCCCATTCAAAAGCATTGATTGTCAAAAAAAAGGCGGGGGTTCCAATCCCCAGAACCCCCTGGATCCGCCACTGTATAGTAACCTTTTAAAAGTGATGAATTCTGAGAAAATTCTTATGAAATCAGGAAAGTATGAATTTTATAATTTTTGTGCAAATTAATAACCAGATGTTCTCCAAATTTTTCAAAAATTGCCTCAACAATTGAAATTATTTTTTTAAGACAATCAAATCCAGTTGAGTAATTAAGTAACCGGGTAGGTAATGTAATATAAGGTTACATAATGATAGCATTAATTGACTTTTGACTGTTTCTGGGCAAGTCTTTTGGCTCATAACAAAATTATGGTGCTATACAGTCAATGAATGAAGAGAAAAGCTATTTGTTAGTAGTGGATTTTGTTCTCATTATAAAGTTAGGAGATGTGGTAGACATGTAATTGCCAATCAGAAGTTATAAAAGGCCCTGACATAGCAAAATAATTCAAATAAGAAACCCAACAGTCTGAATTATGTACAGACAACAAAGGAAAAACAAATATGATATATATTGTAGTAGAATCCTTAAAAATCAGGAGACTACAGTTATGTATTGAGACAAAATCTTGAATTCTTCTAGAACAAGGATAATCCAACTTTTTGTGGGTTTTCCTAACCAGTTTTGGCTTTTTCGTGAACTTACACCTGCATTTCTTTCAATTTTGACAGGAAATTTACGGGTATGCTAAGAACAAAGGTAAAGAAATCTGCATGTGGATTCTATACTTCTTGACAGTAGGTTTACTACGGTTATTTTTCTTCTGGTACCCACATCTGATGATAGCAGCCACACATGAGAAAAGTTCTTTAAAACATGCAGTAGTTGTTGTGCTCAAGGTAAAATATGATTTGTATATGGAGAAGTGATTCAATGCTTACTTGATAGGTAAATTAACAATACCTTGTAAAAAAAAGTTAATAAAAAATAACAAATGATATATCTACCATTTTCATTTGTACAATACATGTTTCTTGACTACAGCGGATTCATTATTAATTGTGGGTTAACAATTTTTGTGGTTTTTGTGAGTATGTGTGAACCAGGAATTTAAATGTTCAGAAAAGTACAAATTTTCTTTAGGCATATATACAGACTTAAGCAAAACCACAAAATAATCAAATATGAATATTAGCAGATTAGTAAATGTTTTTGCCAAAGTGCATCAAATGAGCTTTTACCTATGTCAGTTTTCTTTGTCTTTTTTGGTAATTGGTTTATAAAAATCATTTTCTTATCAAAAATCAACTATGTTAAAAAGTGTTAATCATTACATAGCAGTCAAGGAGAATAATTTTTAGTGTATAGTCTTATATTTTTTACAAATATGAATACACCAAGGAAATATTTATTGCTTTCTTTGAAAGTAAATGATTTGGATTTATATTAACAGACAATGCTTAATTTTCAGTTTTAATCACTGCCACCAAAAAACTTTCTGAAGGAGAATTAGTTTTTGTTCTTTGTTTCTTGGGGTTGCTCTGTCACGGAATAGAAGTTCCTTCATGATATAAGTTCCAAATGGAAACAATATTCTAGAATATTATTTCCACTGAAATAAATATTACAGTAAATGTTCCCAACGGAGTTAATGGTATAGAATATTTGTTCAAACGGAAACAGATATTATGACATTGTTTATAACAAAGTTTCCAGTGGAACTTCTGTTAGGCGGAACAAATATACGTTGACAGCTTATCCTAAATATGTATGAAATATTTTATTATGGATACTAAGCTAGCAATACATAATCAGCAAATATCTTTAGGTTGCTGCATATACTTTTATCCTTTTTATCCTTTTATTAAGATTAAAAAGATAATGTAGGTTTTAAATGCAATCATTTAAAAAGTAAATTAAATAAGCTGCTGCGAATGACACTTTACAGCCTTAAGTGTGCAATGCAATTGACAAAAATCAGAAGTGTGAACATACTAATAGTATCAGCCCATGTTTATGCAACAAAAGTATTCTACTTTTCAATAAATAGCTAAAAGTTTACATTTCTAACAAATTTGTAAAGATGCTATATGTTGGGGCCAAAAAGGAGTCTTACCGCGCCTTAACTTCTTTATATTTATCAATATTTGATATCAAATATTTATAAAATATTATATGAAAATCCAGTCATGACCGGTATTGTAAAACCATGCTAGTATGAAAAGAAAAGGCGTTGAAGTTTTATATCATTTAATGGAAACAAGTTTACATTTGAGATCAGATAGTATCTCAAGACTACTTTTTATATCATACCTTCTTTATACCTGCAGATTGTACATAGTTTTAAACATTATTAAGTCCTAAAATTATAGATTATCGTTGGTTATCTCAAGGAGATTGATTTTCTCGCTTGAGCCGGTACGGCGAAAGTGAGAAAAGCAATCGAGTTGAGATGACCAATGATAATCTGATTATCGCTATTTTACCTATAAAGACGTTGTTAATTTCCTTGACAACGGCACGTGTTCCCTTAGTTTCTAGCGGTAATTTTCATATCACTCGACTCCGTTTTCATATCACTCCACTCCGCTGAGAAAGGAAATTATCAGTCAGCAAGATCAAAGGAAAAAATCGTAAAATAGCGATAAAGATTTATATTGCTCCAAATCTTTGATTTTAGAATTTAGCCCAAATGTTGACTTGATATTGGCCTAAACGTACCATTTTTTTAACCCAAATGTTACATCAATTAGACCTAACATGCATATCCCATAGTGTATGCATGATTTTCTTCAGTTTTAACATGTTTAAGGCTAATTTCAATTTTTGTAAGTCAGAAAATTATTTTCAGGAAATCCTGGTGTCATTGTGACTTTATTGAATCATGTTTTTTCCCCTAGACCAAACCTATTTGTATAGACCGGCATATATATAACTGGTATATAAAAATAGTAATTGTTTAAAAAAAACGCAGAATTTATAAAGTACAAGATAGGATGCTTATAACCTGTTTGTTTAGTCATGCACTTAATGTTAAAAACCACAAAACACTTATAAAAAAAAATAAATAATCATGTACCATTACACTAATAAATAACCTTATAACATATTATTAATTTTTTTCCTCAATTAAAAGTGCATCCATCACTTTGCACTTGACAATTCATATTGTCATTTCCGGATGTTGCTAGAAATTGACTTTCTGAGGTTGATCTATATGCATAAATTTTATTGCATGACAGAAATGCAATTGATTGAAAGAAAAGCTATATAATACATTTTTATTTAAGTTTTATTTAATATCTAGACTAGAGACATATATTACATAGGCAACTAGACGAAATCTCAAATTATTAAGCAGCCCTCTTCATTTCATTGGTAATGTTAAATTCCTAACGAAAATGATTGTCTCTCAGAAATCATGCAAAAATATTTAGATAATTCCTTCAATACTGTAACCTTATCAAGAAATCATTTAGATATTAAGGTTAATCTACACCATATTTGTACTATGAAAAAATATATCAGCCGTTCCAACACGTCTCTCTTTCTGTAATATCTTGATGTCAATCTTTCACTTTCATTGCTCATAAAATCTTTATTTCAAAAGATATTTTTTTCAAACATTTTAAACCAATTTCGAGAAAAACTCAAAAAATGAGAGAGAGAAAAAAGAAAAGAGAAGGAATATGTCAGTACGGAAAAAAGGAGTCTGCAAAAATAATGAGAGAGTCATAAGTTAAATAGATTACATGCCATTAAAATGGAGTTGCTAATCACTTGTATTATATGTTTCTGTCTATACACTATGAATTTTATAATATATCAATGCATATTCATATTTTTGTCTACTTTAAATTTTTGTTATGTTAAAGACTAGACTTGAAAAGCCAGCTTAAAATAAAATGAAATGTTTGTACAGTCGTTATGAAAATGTGAATTGTGTCTTATTTAACGTGTTATAACTAAATTTGTTTTTTAATAGGACCAGTATAATCAATGGTTTGTGGCCAAGGTTAAATTTAAAGAGAGCAATGGAAGGGATGTGTAAGTAATTTGACACATCATTTGAGTTTTACATGTGCTGTATAAGTGTCTGTGTAATTCAGTGATTGATTATATCAGTAGGTTAAAGAGCTCTAAAAAGCTCATGTTCAATGTTGATTGTATATATTTAAACTTTAAATAAAGATTACTTTCCTTTACTTAACATAGTAATTTATGTAGCACCCTGGGCACTTGAATAATTTCAGAAGAGATGCACATTTTGAAATAGTGGACAAAATGTAGTTCTTTACCTTGCCTCATACACTCAGCTTGGAGCTCCTTCTGGAATGCAATATAAAAAAAAGAAGATATAGTATGATTTCCAATGAGGTAACCCTTCACCAGAGATTAAATGATGGAGAAGTTCCTATTTGATAGCTTGATGGAGCATTAGTTTATGGAATCAAATGTAGTCTCTATGTAAGATTTTGAATATATATGTAATTCTTATTTGTTCCATCGCAAATAAGTATTTAATGAAATTGAAATAAAAAAACAAAGAAACAGAATTAAGGTGGTACCAAACACCTTGACTAAAATTAATTCAGCTCGTTTGATTTTCATAAAATTTTGACAAAATATTTACTTTGACCCTTTGACAAAAATGTAAAAATTTCAAAAAACTTGAACCACACACTTTATCGGAAAAATTTCATTGGATATATAGCAGTTGACAAACACTAATTATTTTTTATAAAAATCAAGTTCAAAGCAGCCTGTATTTTAAATGTAGATTTTATCATTAGATTTATGCCCCAAGAAAAAAACAACCCAATAATTTTAAAACATTTGACCTGGTTTGAATAAAGCACTTAAACATTCTAAGTGCCAACATTGTTTAAGTTATATTTACAGAAACATATTTTACATAATAACTTTCATATTCCTCCATCACTTTTTCAATGATAATTTTTACTCCAAAAATATCAGAATTAAAACATACACATATATGCATCAATGAATACTGCAGGGCTGAAACAAGAAGCCTACCTTCCATTTCTATAAAAAGTCCATTTAGAAATTACCCTTTGTTTTGAACAAAATTATAGAAAGAGCAGACATTTTGTTAACCCATCTATGTGGAAGACTCGAGGTGGAAGATGTATGTTATATAGCACATTATTTTTTTGTTTAGCTCTATGGAATGCTTAATGCTCACCAAGTATTAATGAAACTTTTATTGAAATTTAGGATATCTGTCAAAGCTGTAGAGAATACATCTGATTTATAAATACATATTTCAAACATAAATACACATAATGATATAATCTGCGAGCATTTTTGAGATCTGTTGGACACCTACATCATGTTTGTTGATGTTTTGAATTTCTAGATATTTTGAATTAACTTTAAATTTCAGTTACACTTTTCTTTTGTACTACATAATAGAATAACTTCATTTTCAGTCAGCAACCTATCAATGATAACTTGTAACATTTGAGTATTTTTCAGATTTTACATGACAAATACTCCCTGTTATTTGATACTTGAATTGCAAGTCTGGGGTATTCTTAGCACTACCATGTGTGCATGTCTTGTTTTATGTCAATGTATGCTTTTCTTAACCATTAAGTTGGGCATGACACAAATTTTGTAGTAGAAACATACTTTTGAAGTATAGGGCACTTCAGGGGAGGGTGTCATAGTGATAAATTTTCCTTTTCTTAACACTTATAAAAGCCTTCATAATTTTAAATGGGGGTAACATGTAGATGTAGAATGATTTTACTATAATGCTTTATTTGTTTCACAGCCAAAGTCCAGAGACTGGACAGGAGAACAAAGTAGAAGTTATATCTTATAAGAAAGGAAATTTACCAAATACACCACTTAAACAGGGAGATGTAGTAGTAAGTAAAAACAGTACCAATAATACTTCATAACTATATTGACAAAATTTTCTATATATAACTAAAATTGTGTTGATTTTATTTTGATATTTTTTAATTTTATAGATAGGAATATACAGATCAACATACATTGACATTTTTATGTGTTCATATTTTAAACACTGATCTTTTTTTTATTTTTTAAATCTGCATATTTTGAACACTGATCTATTTTAAAATCTATATACTGTTTAAAACAACATTTGACAAATGCATGAAAATCTAGGACAATAACATAAGTTTGTTAATATTCTATCAAATTATACCTTTGCTATTATAAGATAAAAGCAAACTAATGTGCAAACTTTTTTTTAACAATATGATATTTTATTTCAGTTGACCGAGGTAAAGTTAAAACACTATGGCTCATGTGCGAATTTTTTTTAAACAATATAATTTTATTTCAGTTAACTGAGGTAAAGTTAAAACACTGATATCATTCAAACAATTGTCTGATCAAACTTGTTAGCCTGGGCATTCAGGATTTCTGGAGCTTTTTTCTAGATTGCTTTAAAGTCTTATTAAAATATTTTGTTTTAACAGTGTTGATCTGGTAATGTAATGTTAAAGAATTTGTACCATAATTTACAATGTAATCACTTCAAAAGACTTCATAAGAACAAAATTTATAAGGCCATTAATAAATTTAGGATTTTGTGCAATGTAAATACATGCATCTATTTTTAATGGTAGTATTTTTAATGATTACATGGCATATACTGTGGACTCATTATTATTCTTGAGATACCAATTTTTGTGGATTTCTTGGGTAACGGTAAAGCACAAATTTAAATGCTCAAGGAAGTTCAAATTTTTGTATAGGCTCGTATGCCGACTTTGGCAAATCTAAAAAATCCAATATACACAAAAGTAAAATTTCCCCTCCATCCAAGAAAATTGGTATCCACGAAAATAAATGAATCAACAGTATTTTGAAATGTGGTACAGATAACTTAACCTCACTATGACCTTTGAGGCTGCTTTACTAAACCTTTAACTGAATATTTGTGCAGCTTGTAGTGTTCATGCTTAGTTGTGTAGGCTGTGATGTGACACTTGTTTTGGGGTTTTTACACTAATTATCACAGGTTATGATATTGTTCAGATAATTTAGTAAAGTGTGGTTTTAGTTCTTTAATTCACAAAGCAATTTTCAAAAGCCTTCTCATAAAATTATACTGAATTCTTGCAATGTTTTCCAGAAATTCTGTTGAATGATTTTTGTCTCGCCTGCGATGAACGTTGAGGTCAGCGAGACATAGGGATTGTTTTTCCGACTCCGGCGTCAGCAATTGTTAAGTTTTCTGCTTAAGTTAGTTTGATAGGAACTACTTGTGATAGATCATTGATATTTACTATGAAGTTGCATTACTGTCAGTACATATCAGTTTAAAGACTATTTTGAGGCCCTGCCCCCTAGGACATGGTCCAGTGACTTTTAATTAATTAGCAATTTTCAATGTTAAGTTTCCTGCTTAAGTTAGTTTAATAGGATCTACTTATGATAGATCAATGATATTTTGTATGAAGTTGCATTACTGTCAGTTCATATCAGTTTGATAACCATTTCGAGGCCCTGTCTCCTTTGTCATGGTATAGTGACTATGAATTAATTAGCAATATTTAGTTTTTCTGCTAAAGTTATATTGATAGGAACTATTTAAAATAAACAATGATATTTTCTATAAAGTTACATTACTGTCTGTACATCTCAGTTTGTCGACCATTTTTAGGCCCTGCCCACTAGTCCAGTAACTGAATTAATAAGCAATGTTGCTGTGTATCAGATTGTCTTTTTCTGAAGTTTATGCTGATAGGCGAGACATATCTCCGTGTCAACATTTTATTATAAAAGCTTTTTAGAATTACAGTAAAACCTGTGTAAGCTAAACTCTTGTACTTGTCTACTCTGAGCTAAATTTTCAGTCCCTAATTGGTTCCATTTAGACTGTTTTACTGTACTTCCTTTTAACATTGATTAAATATATTTTTGAATTATTGCGAAAGAAAGTTTTCCTAATCCAGCACTTATTGATTAATTCACCTGAAATTAAAAAAACTTTTGAGTAGATGCGAATACATGTATCAACTCACAAAACTGCATGTGATGTTGTAATTGTTCAATATCAATAGTATATTTTCAATCTGTTCAATATAAACTCTGATTTTATCATAAAAAATTGATTTCGGATAAATTTTATAGCATTGTTTCTTTTAAAACTTGCAGGTTTTTTGTGTTTGTCATAGAATACGTTTAAGAAGGCCTTAATTTAAACATCGTCATTTTGCAGTTTTTATTTGTCAAACACACAATAAAACAAATTTCAATAGGAACAATGTTGAAAATTTTGCCAGAAATCATTTATTAATGTTTTGATCAGTGTGTATATTGAACAGATAAAAAATATATTATTGATATTGAATAAATACAACATCACATGCAGTTTTGTGAGTTGATACATGTATTTTCATCTACTCAGAAGATAATTTTTTTTCTTCAGGGAAGCTAATCCTAATTTATGCGTAACCCATCTCTAGCTAAGGGGTTTAATTGAAGGTCACATGAATACGGATTCAATAAAATTGAATTATTCACTTTCAAGTGAATAATTCATCAGCTATGTTTCTTAGCTTATTTTGACAAAATTGAACCAAACTGGCTGCTATAAGCGAATTATTATTTCACTTTCACTTTCATGAATGATTGAACAAAACAAAATCAAATTTTATTTTTTTTTTATAACTCGTGGCTAATGGTCCCAGAGAATAAACTACACAGAGATCAATATCTATTGTATTTATTCAATGGGACAAGTGAACTGACAAAAGTTTAAATCGACAGGTAAACTGCAAATGATTCTGTGGAAAACTCCCATTTCTTTTACAATAATGTTTTTGAAATGCTTAAAATGTTGCCTTTGCCTATGCATACTTCTTCTGAAGTACTCGTAATGCTTCTAATCACAATGTTCCAGATTCTTGTCTTGACAAATTTTTCTATATCTAAATTTGAAGTCTTAAGTGATACCTTGCCTGTGGTTATAGGTAAAACAGGGGTTATAGTTAAATCAATATAATAACCTCCTGTTGATTAATTAACTAATTACTTTAAATACTGATATTTTCTTCGGTTATATTTCACGATTTCAATGCATAAGCTTTTCGTACAGAGATTAAATTTGCTCATCAATGACAAATTCACACTTCATACCAATAATTTTGGCTTTTAAAAACAATTTGCACTGAGGATTTTTTCGGGCAGTTGACAAGAACACGAAATAAGCAACAACCGAAAAATATCTGCATGAAAATTTACATCTTGGGTAATTAAAGTAATTTTTCCTTATTCAAGGATGAAATAAACTAATGAAAAAAGGCAAAAAGTCAATGATAATCCTGCTTTATACTGGCCTTAGCCTACTTTGACTAAATTTGTAACAGTGACAAAGAGAAGAATAACAATATAGTTTGTATGCATGAAGAAATGGCAGAAGTTTTACAATTTTTAAATGTTATTTTAATACCTGGAAGTGCAGATAGTTTTAAACTCCTTTTATTATCCTAGTAAAGTTAACCATTTTCTTGACTTGTATGACAATTTTCACAAAAACCATTGAATATTCTTTACATTTGATTGCGACCTTATTTATTACTGTCAATTAATGACTTTTGTCTTTGATACTGAACTTAAATCATAACTGGTTATATTATAATTGATCTTTTAAACAATAAAAAATGTTTTAAAATTATTATAAAAAGTAACTCATTTTTCATGAAGTCATTACAAATAACATTCTTTTGTATTTTCAGATGGAACAGAGTCTTATTCGATTTTTTATAACAAAGAAAGTGAAGTATGTGTGGAACACAAGTTCTCAGGAATTTGAGAAGGCAAAGTTAGTTTTTACTCAGTTTTTTGCAATCAGTATAAATTAGGGAGGATTTCAAATACATGACATTTATAAGTCAACTTGGATATAAATCAATTTTGTTTAAGTAATTTCCCTTAAAACATAAAAGGAAAATAATAATAAGCTATATTGTTGATTTTATCAATATTCATTTTAGATATAAGGGGCTCCAGCAGGGTACCTCCCCCTTTTCGGTCCCATGTTCACATTTAAAATTCAATTGCCTCAGATCACCAGGTTACTTTAAAGCAAATAAAAGAGTTAAATAAAACAGATTTGAACATGTTTAAAGGTCAAAGGTTCTTATAAATAAGACCTCAGGTTGCAAGGTCGCAGGTCAGATTTGTCCATGTTGGAGCCACATATATAGAAGCTTTGTTTTATATTGATATCTCATTTGAGTTTAAAACTAAATTATATTAGAAAACATATGTACCAGTTGTACCCTCTTGTAAACTTTAAACTGGACAAAGGGGTCTTTAGGTCTTTTAATGTTCTCATTTTTTAAATCTTTTTACATAGCTTTTAATTTTGTATATCTTAATCAGATTGAAAAATAGGGTGTTTTCAAAAAAACTGATGGAGTTATATTATAAACTCCCATTCAAAATATTTGAAAACTGGCAAAAATTATATTGGGTGACTTTTAAAAATTTAACTTTGTTTTTGACACTGAAATGTATCTATTTATACAGAAAAATAAGCTTATCTAAGTAAAACTTGGGACCTCATTAACAATGGTTGTAGGCATTGTCTACATTATTTCTTGCTTAAACTTGTAAGTAATACCAAAATACACTTTCTCTGTGAATTCCTTTTTGGAGCAAGGATTGTGCTGTTTATTTTATAAATCAGCATATGAGACAAAGTCATTTTCATTGTTACATGGTATGGTTTGAAAATTTGAGTAAAGAAGCAAATCTGGATGAAAATATAGAAATAAGAGATATAATAGGAATTATGAAATTAAGCAAAACAGAAAACAAATTGTGGCTCTCTATGTTAAGTTTTTCATGTTTGGTAAATTATCTGCATTTCTAAGGTAATTATGAACTTTTAATTGAACAATTGATTTGTCAACACGTGTAAGCTAACTATGGACTTTTTATTTAACAGAGGATTAGACCATTCAACAAGATGCTCATACTTCCATGAAGCTTCAGGACTTAGTCATTTAGAACAGTCTCAAAGGTAAGATCCTTGTAAGATAATATGAAATGGTCTATCCAATTGAAATACAGATCCTGTGTCCACTCTTCGCTTACAAGGATCTGACTACACTCCGTCCTACTTTCTGTTTTAATAAAATTTATATCAACCAATGAAATGTCTGCCTTCAAATTTTTGAAGGTGTGTATCATTATGATGAAACCTGAGGACCCTGAAAGGTTGTTAAAACAGAAAGTAGAATGGAGCGTTTTTGGATCCTTGTAAGTGAAGGGTAGACACAAAATCTGTATTTTAATCAGATTGTACTATGGTTTGAGAACATGTATGTAGAACATTACTTTTTGGTTTACATGAGATAATGTGTACATAAAAACAGAGCATATATTACTTACATTTAAGGTGACTTTTCAAGATGATGTCATATTACCTAAATAATATTATTTTTTAGCTCACCTGGCCTTAAAGGCCAAGTGAGCTTTTCTCACCACTTGGCGTCCGGCGTCCGTCGTCCGTCGTCCGTCGTCGTCGCTAACTTTTACAAAAATGTTCTCCTCTGAAACTAATGGACCAAATTTAACCAAACTTGGCCACAATCATTATTAGGGTGTCTAGTTTAAAAAATGTGTCCGATGACCAGGCCCGCTAAACAAGATGGTCGCCATGGCTAAAAATAGAACATAGAATGTAGATTTTGGCTTATATCTCTAAAACCAAAGCATTTAGAGCAAATCAGACAGAGATAAAAGTGTTCAGCAGGTCAAGATGTATCTGTATGGCACGCCTGAACCACTTTTATAGATAATCCTAGATTATCTCAGATAAACTAGGATTATCTCACTGTTTTACATTAAGCTCAGATAAACCGGGATTATCTCGATTTTTTCAGATAATCCCGGTTTATCTCAGAATTTTAAGAAAATCCGGGATTTTCTCAGCTTAATGCATATTTGAGATAATTCATTATATTCCTCACAAAATTAGATAAATAATTAACTGGAGAAAATCCGGGATTATCTGAAAATTCTGAGATAATCCGGGATTATCTGAGAATTTTGAGAAAATCGATTAACTGAAGAAAAAGTAGCCAACAGAAAGGTACGACATATTGGAGGAAAATTTCATGGTCATAAGGGATAAGATATAGATACAATGGTGCATCTATACAGACAGAGAAGAATGAAAGATTACGCTCTTACGGGAAACGTTTTAGAAGTTTTAAATTTCCAAATTTGATAAAAATAACAATTGATTTATTCAGGATGTACATGTATGACAAGTGTATCGATAATAATGAAGATCAGAGGGATCTAGAATTTAGAAGTTTGTCTTGAGAGGTTATTTTAAGAGAATTTGAATGTTAAATCCGTATTTGTCTTTATGAAGATAGTGAAATATGTTACATAAATCTGGCATCCGCACAATTAACTAGGACAAATAACTAAAATGTTGAAATAAGTTAAGCAAAGTTGAAATACACCATTTCGAAGTTCTAATGAGTTTTATTTTAGAAAGTTATAATCTTTAAAAAAAAATATCACGCGCCGTTTTTCTTTCCTTAATTTTCCCTATTTAAAGAGTAAAATATAGTGCAGGAATTTATCATCCATTTATTGCAAAGTGTTACATTTTAGTACTTACTTGGTAAGTTGTATAAAGTGTTTGTTGTCAATTAGATAATCTAATCATGATAATGACAAATGTCCAATAAATGAAATATTTATTACCTTACAACTCTATTATATTGTTAATCAGTTTGTTTTTTAACGACACGTGGCCAATGCATAATTAACCTTTAAACAAACGCTGTTAAAACGGGGTTTTGATCCCTGAAGGACGCCACACTTTGCAATGAATTAGATCTATATTTGTTAACGTTTTCAAATTAAATAAACTGAATGGATTTCTTAAAATTCTCAAATGGCTTTAATATTATTACAAACAAAACGAAACGTTTATTTAACATTTTTTGCAACTTTTATCTTTATTTTTGTTCTAAGAAAACCTTTCTTGCTTGGTTAACTAGTATGTGTTGATTACCTTCACTAATTACTAAAGATCAGACGACCTAATTAAGTATTTGTATAGACCTAATCAACATGATAATTGGTATCGAATATGATCATCGGTCATGCATGACATATTCCAAATAACGGCGCGTGTTAATAAAAACTTCAATAACTTCTGAAATATTCAATTAATTTTATTCAAACAAAAATATTAAGATAAAAAAATAAATAATTTATCGGACGCATACCCTCAACGCCCACTAAAATATCTATAACATGTCCTGAGTGCACTCAGGAGGCCCTGAGCGGTTTTAAAACGTACCGCAAAATTATTACTTAAAATGATTTTTGTTGACTGTTAAATGAAATACATTTCAATTCATGGAGTGTCAGTGAGTTATAATATATTTTACAAATGAGGGCCCCACTTTGGTAGTCCAACTTGAACACATTGAGCGATCGTATATATGCAATCAGGAACAGATGTATCCACGAAATTATATTAACATTTTATGAACTTGCCTGCTTTAATAAATAAATCATGTTTTAGTTATAACATACACTTTTAATGTACTATTATTTATAAATCAATGTTTAAAATTCACATATATGTGCTAAGATTAAAACTTCGTGTAATATTTTAATACTTTATTCTTGTAAAATTTTTCATTAATAAATACTGTTTAAACTAAGATTAAAATTTCATGTGTCATACGGTCATTCCAAGTGTCATTCGGTCATTCGTGTTGCGTATCTCCAGTACTTCTCTATGGATAAGAGCTAAAACTACCAAAAACAAGTTCACCAGAATTAATCGAAAACTTCCAGAAAAAGCTACTAATAAGCTTATACTCTCATTACCAACTTATGTAGCAGATGTTACTATCAACATCCTAAACGGAATACTACCAGTAGAAGCCCAACTACATATCCGAGTACTTGGACTATTGAACAACATCTGTAATCAGCCCGAAAAAAGCATAGATAAATTGCTAGCTGACGACAACTTAAACTGAAAAATAGCCAAAGTTCTAGTTGCGTGTCGCTATAAAACATATGCGCAAGAAATACGATCTACAAAATGGTACATGGACAACACCATCAAAAAAATATTATGGACCTCCAACATCAAGAAAACAGTACAGAGCTACTAGTCTAAGAGTAACTTCAGTAAAAAGCAACACTGTATTCTATCTTCGAAGGCCGTACGGTGACCTATAGTTGTTAGTTTAAACATATTTTATTGTTCAAAAATGACAAATGGATTAGACACAAGTTTTTCAACTTAGTAACGTCACCTATTGTTGTCAATTTCTGTGTCATATGGTCTCTTGTGGAGAGTTGTCGCATTGGCAATCATACCACATCTTCTTTTTAATTTCCAAAACGACGAGTGTAAAAAAAAAAGCAAATATGCAAACATACAGCTTGATTTATATTTACAACAAAAACAAAATGAAATACAGGAACAAAGACTCAATGACACAATATGTCATGACGGAGGAAGGCACATGCATATTTGGAAGGGGCTAAAAAAAGGTCTAGTGCCAAACCATACCTTAAACTGAAACTGTACACATGGGATAAGACCGAAGTCAGAACTTAAAGTAAAAATTTGTTGTAAAAAGGTCCAGGGTACCGTTTCACAAATCCTTCGTAAGTCTATGTGTCATCGTACGTTCATCGTAAATAAATCGTAGGTTTTACAGCCGTTTCACAAAGCCGTCGTAAGTTAAGATGAGCGTAAATAATACGTAAATCCTGGCGTGACTTACTACAGCTATACCCAGTCGTATCTCGATCGTAGTTTGTCCGCGAATATGAATTAAACCATATCTAAGATGGCTTTATTCTCGATCAAGATGCCGCAAATGTAAGAAGACGAAGAAGAATCTTCAATATAAGAACCACACTTTCTTCGTTTGATCATTTTAAAAATGAAATGGATATTATATCCAGATACAGACTGGATAGACACAGTATCAATGAAATAACATTGGCAATAGAACCAGATATAAAACATGATACAAATAGGTCCCATGCACTTACTCCTGAAACGCAGGTTTTGTTAGCTTTGCGCTACTCACTGGTTCTCCGGTAAAGCGCCCATTTTATGACATTGATTTGTCCCACCGTAACAAAGGAAAACTAACGACTTCGAGTTATATACCCGTAGCTTGTTATACTTATATCTGAGATTTTTATATTTCTTTATTGTCTATATTTTTAATTTTTATAAAGTTAAGTACATATTGCACAACGATAGTGATCGTACCGGCCCGCCGTCAAAATATAATGTTTTCTTCGTAAACCTGTAATACCCGTTAACGGATAGATGACCAAGCAAGACTAAATATTTAGCACAACATTATGGAACGCGGGAATCACATTAATAGATAATCACAGTTTATCGGGGATAATGATAGTTTATAGGTCGATCATTATAGTTAGTCGGCGTAAAGTATAATTTACGGTCGACCATCATAGATGATGTAATCAATGCGACTCGCGCGCAGATATTGATAGTTACTTTTTTGATAATGCATTAACGGTCGATAATGTGAATTGTTTCGATAATGATAGTTAACCTCGATCAAGTGAATTAAAACACGAGTCGTACATTCGAAAACTGTAATTAAAACTGGAAATGCTTGCCGATTGTAAAATCGATTTTGATTGGCGGTCAACTTTTTTCTACTTTCTCTTTTGCGAATTGATGTAAGCAGCATGGATACAACAATCTATATGTTTTTGGAGGTGAGTGACAGCTGTAAATTATAATCTTATGTTATTTAAGGACATTAGTTACTGTAATTTTTGTAATACTGATTCTCATTACTCCTAAATATATAGACCTGAATCAAGCGATATTCCTCAAATTCCTTGACAGGTCAACGTCAAAAGACCAAGGTAGCCTGTTGTCACCTGGCATTCAGCTTTTCACCCCATGTGCCTATAAATTGCGTTTGTGTTATAGGGAAGGGGGTTTTGAAATTGAATTATCGCTGCTTGCAATTACCGAAAATAAGTATCCGAGCACAGTTACAAGCCCCTGTGACAGGATGAAGCTGTTTAAAACAAATAATCTACAGGACAACAAAGGCAGTCTGACTACACCCAGCCCCTACTAACGGCAGTGGATTGTAGGGGTTGGGTCTAGTCACGAAATGTGGTTTTCAATTTTTAGTCCAAGTGCTTTAATCTTGCTTGTCCAAATAATTATGACATCTTGTGAGGCTAGTTGTATGCTCCAATTGAAGGGGTATTATATTTTTTGGTAAATGTATCTGTCCGTCTTCTTATCTGTTTTTCAATCCATTCATAATAAGGTTATAGTTTTTAAAGTAGTTTAGGGTAAAGTTGTAGTCACTTCAACTTGAAAGTAATTAATAAATGTTCCTTATGATGTGTTCTTTCTAATTTGCAATTCGAATTAGGGCTTTGATTTCTTTTTCATGCTTCTGGTATGCGGTAAACGATTGAAAAATAAGGAACAAGAAGTCACATCGGGACCAAAAAGCACAAAACAACCCAAGGCCACCAATGGGCCTTCTACACAGCCAGAAGTCCAATAGCCAGAGACTGGCTTGAGCAGGCCCGAAACACTAATGTATACTAGTTCAGGAAAATGGCACCACTCTACCATCCGAAACAAAGATATGAACCAAAATGAAAAAAAACACTTTCAAGACTAACAAAGGCAAGATGTTCCTGACTTAGGACTGGCGTAAAAAAGCTGCCGACTAAAACATGTTAACTTGTGTGAGATATCAACCTTCCCACTATAAGTACATTTAAATAAACTTAAAAAAAAAAAAAAAACCTTTAAATATCCTTTTTGAATTAAAAAAAAAACCTATACTTATAAAAAAAGTTAATGTTTCAAACATATAAAATTCATCAAGAGTAGACCGAACGGAAAACTATAATTTTCTAAAGAAGATGAAATTGTTATACCACTTGCTTGCGACCTGGGAGTAGATCAAATGGGAGTAGACCAACTGGGATGTTACCATTTTCAGTACCTGCTAATACCTAAAATTATCTAATCAACATAAATATAATTTTATGGTACATGTACTGTATTGTACTGTAAATTAATTTTTTAAAGCCGTGGGCTCTGATGTAATAAAAATGTTCAGAAATACAAGTAGGAGATAAATAAGTAAATTGAATGTTTTTATTAACATAAAATTTACAAAACTGTCTGAACCAAGTATAATGAACAGTTCTTGTAGTATAGGCAATATAACTGTTCCAAAGTTCATCACAGCTTGATTTTTGACCGTATACTTCTGAGCTATCTTAAATTATATAACTGATCTGAAGAAAAATCAAACTACAGTTGGTAGCAGACCAAGTATAACATGAAGTCAACGCGCGTTAACGCCACGTGAACATATTTCATTTGTTAACTCCAATTGTTGCGTTTAATATAATTACGTTAACGTGGTCACAGAAATGTTTGAATCTTATGAATTTAATGCAAGATAAAATCAGTACTTTAGAAATCATTGAAACATTTTGATGATACCGAAATACAATCAATGGATTTAACTTCTGTTTGGATATGCCAGTTTCGTCCCATTTACAATGTTTACGATATGATAATTTGCAATGAAATACATTAGAAGGCTTTGTATTTGACTTGGAAGGTCAAACTGAAATTTACAGAATTTCAATCAAAATAAAAGTTCATCCAATATTTTGAAATTTTAATTGAATGCAAGACATAAATAGCAGTGCTTTAGTACTTCAGTATATCAGTTGAAATAAGAGTAATGACACCAAGAATGCAATGAATACATAAAATTGCGTCTGTTTGGGGTTATGAGTTTCTCCAGTTTACACTGGTTGAAATGTGATCATTTTTTTACTTAAACTGAATCTCTCCCTTTTGGGCCGGTCACCTGCGATGGAAATCAAAATACCCTATCGTT
This sequence comes from Mytilus californianus, assembly GCF_021869535.1. Taxonomy (NCBI): domain Eukaryota; kingdom Metazoa; phylum Mollusca; class Bivalvia; order Mytilida; family Mytilidae; genus Mytilus; species Mytilus californianus. The sequence goes on from NW_026262593.1 coordinate 43,001,165, forward strand.
ATTTCCTATCATCATTAGAGTTGATTTTATAGTATTTATTGAATGATTTGCACTGTACAACCCTTATTTAAATTGTAAAAAGACATCATAGGTCAGCAAGAATGATAGTCTTACTTGATTCCATATACCCAGTTGATAAATAACTTTAATATATGTGTGCTCAAATATTAAACAATCATTGGGTGTTGGCACTTAAATTATTTTGTGGTAGGGGTGAGCAGCTGAGGTGTCATACCCTGTCATATATTGTTTGACAAAAAAAGACCATTATAACTTCATTACACTATTTCATGGAGAATAATAAAAGATTACATAATTAAGAATATCAAGCATAAGATAGTATATTGCCTATGATATCATCATATATTTAATCTTAATTTCTCAACCTTAGCATATGTCGTGTTGCTTATAATAATAGTGACATATTGCAGTTGTTCACCCCTGACATTCATCACAAAGTAAGTCCCCGATCCCCAAAGACGTTGGCTTTAATGCAGAACTTTGAAGGAAAAAAAGGTGGTATCGCATAACCTCCACCTTTGTAGCTCCATACGCTTAGCAGGTATGATACAAAAGAAATGGCAACATGGAAATAAGCAACAGTCCTAAAGGTGGTGTTAAACACCATAAATCAATCAACCATCAATGTGCATAATCATTGTACATCGTCTTGCATGTATCAATAAACTCATCATAGATACCAGGATTAAATTTTTATATTTACGCCAGACGCGTGTTTCGTCTACAAAAGGCTCATCAGTGACGCTCGAATCCAAAAAAGTTTTAGGCCAAATAAAGTACGAAGTTGAAGAGCATTGAGGACCAAAATTCCTAAAAGTTTTGCCAAATACAGCTAAGGTAATCAATGTTCATCTGTCAATTCCATGGAATTATATGGAAAATAGCAAATTACATGTATACATCAAAATTCAAATATATATTACTTGTACTACTATACCTAAAGACAGACAACATTTCCATTGTGATTTCTGGGGTCCTAATTTGAGGCTCTTACGTGTGTTAAAATACTCAAAATGATCTTAAATTAACACCATTCCTGTTTCAAAGGATGTTGAACTCATTAAAGAAGGAAAATCCCTAGCGACTACATTTTTCCTATCGAATTCTAAGTTCATACGTACATGTTAAAAACTGATATTTGTTTAGTTATGAACATTCGGTTTTTCAATGAGATAAAGGAGTGGTCATATACTGTAATTATAAGGACACCTGTCTAGTTTTTAAAATTAACTTATGTCTTGAAGATTAATATTGGTTATCTATATCGTTAGATTGGTGTCTTATTGACGTGAATCTAACAGGCTCTATTCCAATAACCATGTATTTTGCGGTAGTTGTGTCTGCTTTTGATTCTAATTTAACATTTAAGCTTCGGATGTTTTTCTCATTGTCTACTATTATTATTGTGTGGGGTATGTAAAAGTTGCACTCCAGGCAGGTCTACCATTCCAATACAATACATTTTTTACAGTTGGATTAACTAGTGTATTTCAGAGTAAACATCCCCACCACAGGGCTCTATTGACTTATCTAGTTATGTAATCAACTATGACAAATGCAAATTTTTGTAGAAAGTTGCAAACAGATTAATCTCAGTTTGACGACTATTGAGTGAAGAATAGTGGTACATGTGGTCTTCATTTTTACCATTTTACATTCAAAAAGGAATTGTATTGGTAACTAAAAGCAAACGCGTTTCATTTGCATATTATGATTGCTGTATATAAAGCATGCATGACCTGCCAGTTCTCTTCTGGCACAAATGCACACTCCGTTTGCACAGTATAAACATAAAGGATTATTTCAGCTCTAAAGATTATTTCACTGGTTATAATTTTTATTTGATTAAGAAGATATGGCCATGTGATGCTCCATATACACTGAAAAATGTTTAAGTTATAAACTAATATATTTACAGCCTGACACTTCACTCGGTTGCACATAATTCAAATAGCAATACTACGCAAATTCTAAATGACCGAATTAAGAGATGTTTTGATAATACTTCACTTATGATCACGAGGAAAAAGACTGATCGCATCATATAACGTAGATTTAAATTTTGAAGTTCATTTTTTGTTTTGTGTTTTAAAAAGAAATATTTCATATTGATTTTTACGATGTGATATGACCCATCCACATATCATGTTCGTCAATGTAATTTCACTTTAAATCAATTACAGCCAAGTGTCACAAGAAAGAAATTACAAATATAGAGTTAAATAGTTATTGAAATCTTTGTTTGCACATTATCGGTAATATTTGTAATTTTCTACATGTTACAAAATGTATGCTTGTATTTTTTTAAGTTACACTAAAAAGAGTATTAAGAAAAACCTTCTGTTTCGTCGTTTCTATTATGTCATTATACTGCCTTTATGATGTATGATGCTCATTTTTTGGTTCGATATCTTCTACAAGTTACCAGAACTCATCAACGAAACCATGCTTATATTTAATACTCCAGATGTGCGTTTCGTCTACATAGAACTCCTAAGTAGCGCTCAAATCAAATCAGTTTGACAAAATTATTAACGACGTTGAAACCAAGTCATTAACGAAGTAGAAGACAATTGCACACCAAACTTTCAACTTCATGATAAAATTTCCAATTTCTCAGCACTAATATACCCTCTGATTCATCGTTTGGCGTTTGCACATATCAGTTAATAGGTTAATCTCGTCCATTTTATCACTATTCCTCATTAAAGGGGTTGTACTTCTTTCATAAAAACTACGCGAACAGAGTTGTGAGGAATATTGATTATAATTGACACACTACATAAATTTCACAATCACCATCATCAATTGATCGACCGATGCATGTGTCGGTGTCTTAACTCACAAGCGACATGTTTTTGCGGTCTCATATCTTCATATCCATATTGTACCAGAAATGTGGTGTGATCTGTAATTTTACTGATGGTGTCCAATGCCCGATTGTGAAATTTTGAGCAAGTATTGATTTGCATGGCCGGTGATACTTACATAGCAGGAGCCGCTTACCGTGTCGACGCACCCGGCCTCGTTCTTTTTGGAAGTCAAGCCATTCTATCAGTCTTTTCTTGTTCCCTGCTTTCGTGTCTTCTTGATCGGTATATGAGATGTTAAATGTTTTATGGATAATAATTGCCAATGCACTTACAAATGTAACATAATATGAACAGACTTTCTTTATGAATACTTGGAATCAGGAAAAATACAACATTAAGACGATTCTCAGTATTGTACTTTGTTAATCTTATGAAAGTTATGATTTGACATTTTTAAGTTTTATGGTGATTTATATATTTTTGTCCATTTAAAGAGAACTATAAATATATTGTATTGTTAATGCTGTAAAGTGATATTATGTTTTCGTATATAATCACGCCATCAGTATTATATAATCGTCCTTGGTAAATGTACATCGCAGGTTTTTTTTTTTTATTTAATGACGCACTTGATAAATGTTTCGATCAAAACTTAGAACCTTAGCACAGCTGACATATTTTCACATTTAGTTTAAAATGGAAATCCCGTTTTCTATTAAGTTGCAACTTTGTTAAATGAAACAGTTAGCTTATATAACCTTCTCAAATTCAGAATAGTTTATGCATTATACCCCCCACAAAAAAAAAAAAAAAAAAAAATAAAGTACACAAAAAAACAAACACAAAAAAACACAAAAAAACGCAGTCTTAAAATTTCAAGCCAAGGTTGACAATGTCTTTTCGAGGGGTAACAATCTGCTCTATCACACTCTCCGATATGTGTTATTTAATTCATTAAACTGAATGTTCTGTTATTACTGTCTATTAAATTTCAAATTCAAAGAAATAAACTGTGACGTCTTGTACATAACAATCATCAGTATTTATTAAAGCGTACACTTGATCAAGCGTCTTTGTGAAGGGTAATAGAGTGTTTGCCATGGGATAGAGTAAATTGTCTCCCTCCTATCAACCAATCAAAATCTAGCATTTTGACATGAAGAATAATAAAACAATATCCAACGGTACTTAGGAAAGAAACATCATAACTAAATACATGATTGTTGGATCTATAAATACCGAGACACGTCGTATAGCATGCGTATTTACAATCGGCAAAACAGTCATATTCGGGTCACGTTCGGTACTTAGCAGACAGACGATGTAGATGATAAACCACAATCTAAGACGTGGTAAAAACGTCGTTAGTTAGTTAAGATCAACCAATTCGTGATGTTGTCCATAAAATTAACGGAGTGTCATTTTTCTCATCACTTGGCGTCCGTCGTCCGTCGTCCGGCGTCGTCCGTCGTCCGGCGTCGTCCGTCGTCGGCGATAACTTTTTACATTTTGAACTTCTTCAAGAGAACCACTGAATGGAATGAAACCAAACATGGCATGAATGTTCCTTATGAGGTGCTGACCAAGTGTTACTACTTTGTAGCCGATCCATCATCCAAGATGGCCGCCAACGGGGGACTTAGTTTAACATAGGACCCTATGGGAAATACATACAAATGTCTTCTTTTAGAGAACCACTGAATGCAATGAAACCAAACATGGCATGAATGTTTCTTATGAGGTGCTGACCGAGTGTTGTTACTTTGAAGTCGATCCATAATCCAAGATGGCTGGCAGCGGGGGAATTAGATTAACATAGGACTCTATGGGAAATACATACAAATGTCTTCTTTTAAAGAACCACTGAATGGAATGAAACCAAACATGGTATGAATGTTCCTTATGAGGTGCTGACAGAGTGTTGTTACTTTGAAGCCGATCCATAATCCAAGATGGGCGCCAGCGGGGGACTTAGTTTAACATTGGACCCTATAGGAAATACATACAAATGTCTTCTTTTAGAGAACCACTGAATGGAATGAAACCAAACATGGCATGAATGTTTCTTATGAGGTGCTGACCGAGTGTTGTTACTTTGAAGCTGATCCATAATCCAAGATTGCTGCCTGCAGGGGACTTAGTTTAACATGGGACCCTATGAGAAATACACACAAATGTCTTCTTTTAGAGAACCACTGAATGGAATAAAACCAAACATGGCATGAATGTTCCTTATGAGGTGCTGACCGAGTGTTGTTACTTTGAAGCCGATCCATAATTCAAGATGGCCGCCAGCGGGGGACTTAGTTTAACATGGGACCCTATGGGAAATACATACAAACGTCTTCTTTTAGAGAACCACTGAATGGAATGAAACCAAACATGGCATGAATGTTCCTTATGAGGTGCTGACCAAGTGTTGTTACTTTGAAGCTGATCCATCATCCAAGATGGCAGCCAGCGGGGGACTTAGCTTAACATAGGACCCTATGGGAAATACATACAAATGTCTTCTTTTAGAGAACCACTGAATGCAATGAAACCAAACATGGCATGAATGTTCCTTATGAGGTGCTGACCAAGTGTTGTTACTATGAAGCCGATCCATAATCTAAGATGGCCGCCAGCGGAGGACTTAGTTTAACATAGGACCCTATGAGAAATACGTACAAATGTTTTCTTTTAGAGAACCATTGAATGGAATGAAACCAAACATGGCATGCATGTTCCTTTTGAGGTGCTGACCAAGTGTTGTTACTTTGAAGCTGATCCTTCATCCATGATGGCTGCCAGATGGGGACAATGTTTAACAAAGGACCCTATGGACAATACATACAAATGTCTTCTTTAAGAGAACCACATACTGAATGGATTGAAACCAAACATGGCATGAATGTTCCTTATGAGGTGCTGACTAAGTTTTGTTACTTTGAGGCTGATCCTCCATCCATGATGGCCGCCAATTGGGGGACTTCCTTTAACATAAGACCCTATGGGAAATACATACAAATGCTTCTTCTAGAGGTACACTGAATGGAATGAAACCAAAACATGGCATAAATGTTTCTTATGAGGTGCTGATTAAGTGTTGCTACTTTGTTGCCGATTTACTATTCAAGATGGCCACCAGGATTTTTTGTTAAATTACAGGACCAATATTAAACTAAATTTGGCCTCACTCATTATTAGGGTATCTGTTATGATTTTAATCTATTTTTACATGATTTCCAAAACCAAAGTAAAATCAGGTGAGCGACACAGGCTCTTGAGAGCCTCTAGTTAATCTTTCCTCCTCATAACTCTGTTGGAGCAGTTTCTGCGTAAGGAGCACACTCCTGTATATGACGTCCGTATAGTGTGAACATGCACGAGTATAACGTATCAATTGAGATATGTAAACACCATACGACGGAGCAGAGGGTATATTACTGCTGAGAAATGGGAAATTAATAATTGGGAAGTTGAAATCATCCCGTTTGTCATAGATTTTAGTGTGAAGTCGTCCACCTGTGTCAATATTAAGAAAAATATCATGGTATGAAGCAGTCCTTCTAGTATCAGTAGTATCCTCAATTTCAAGTTCACTGGGATATATGAGATGCAAGTACTGACTGAAATATGGGTTATTCGGTGATAGGACATCATTACTATATCTGAAAGTAAAATTAAAGAATTTCGCAAGGTGCTTTTTCTTTCTCTTTTTAAGAAGGTTCTGATTGAATTCTGCTTCATACGAGTAGAAAAACAAATCGGCCAGAAGGGGTGCATAATAAGTACCCATTAGAATACCGACTGTCTGTTGAAATATCAATCCTCCAAACTCAACAAATATATTGTCGATTAAAAAGTCCAGCATTTTGATAATATCATCTTCAGTGTATTTTCTGATAGAATCAGTGTGGTTCTTCACAAAATAAGAATTATTATAACCCAATACAAGAAATGTATATCTACGATTCCCATTTTTATAGAGATGGTGAAGTCGATCTTTCAATTGAGCATGGGGAATAAAGCGTAGAAAAATCAAAGGTCTTAATGTTGCTGCAAAATTGCAGAGATTGTAGTCTAAGATTTAGCAGTAGATCTTTAGAATTTTTGAGAATCCACATCTGATTGACACCACTGGTTGAATATATCTCATCACGATATTTTTGAAGGCCATCTTTTACTGTAGAAAGAATAGTAGTCAGCACTTTAGAAAGATGTTTAGTCGAACATCTTGATGATCCAGCTATGTATCGTTCTTTATAAGGAGTTTTGTGAAGTTTTGGTATCCAGTATAATGACGGTAGATTTTCTTCGTTTTCTTTGATGTTAATACCAAAAGAAAGAAGCTTTATAAATATAATGGGCATAAAAATGGGAATTCAAAGTTATAAATACAAAATTAAACATCTTAATGTATAAAAAAACAATACTTATGAAGGACGGACAAATGGACTGGTATTGATACAATTTACCAAGTCTGTGTGGTATTATAAGATATTAGACCCAATGGCATTGCATGATTATAGCCCTATTCACCAGCAAAAGAGACCCGGGTCAGTCATGCCAATCTAGTTTTTTTAATACCAATAACAAATATTAATTATCATATAATTGAAGAATAATATGAACGTCTTCGTAGCATTAGATCTTTCACGATTCTTTTCACGATCTTCAAAAACCGGTACGTGATCTTTCACGATCCGAAATATCAATTTTGTGTGAATATTTCTTTTTTTACCAAGTTTCAGATTATGTTTATACAAAATAACTATGAGAACCATTTGATGCATTCAAATAGAATGCCCTTTTTCCAAGAAAAATAGTTTATTTTGTTGGAATTTGTGAAAAAATCATGTTTGTTTACATTTTTGATGTCACTGAAATGTCGAGGAGCAATATGCCTTTTGTTGTTTTGTAAAAACTATGTACTTTTAGAACTGGATTTTCTCACATACTGATCATAATGTTCAACCATTTTGACAGACAGTTTTATTTTGTTGTAAATTTGTCCGTGTAATTAATTAAATTAGATTAATTAATGACTTTTCATATGTCTTCTCGATTAAATTTCTTTCACGATCCGGTACCAGAGCTTTCACGATCGTCTCGCAATAGTTGACCTCCGTTAGATATTCTTTCACGATCATTTCTCTCGATAAACCGAATGACACCCGTGTTAGCGAGTACACACACATTTTGTATTCAGACTATGTACATTTATTGTTTATATCCTACAATAATTAATAACTGGCGCTTTAAGGTTCGTGGCATATAAACTCTTATGTATTTAATTATTTTGAAAACAAAATGAAAATTATGTCTAATGAATAACCATGATGAAATAATTGTTTTTTCCATAATTGAATCGTGCATTATGTGTATTGGATGACTTAGTTGCCTTCTTTCTAGTGCTATCTATTTTGTTTACTGACAAATGACGAAATAATGCAATAGTTAAAATTAAATATTTTACAAAACTTTGTCACGATTAAAAAATTAAAACCGACTGAATGAATTAAAATATGAGAATTCAATGATTATCGATGTCGAAATTAGCCGTCGGTAATAAACAGTCAGTTTGTGTAAAAGAAATAGCTACCAAATTTGTTTATTATGTATGTACAAAGTATATGTATATTGTATATAATCAGCCCTTCTGTATATTACTTGTTTTTATAATTGATTCAACAAATTTCGCTTGTCCAGGTGTCAATAACGGTGATGTTCACACCACGAGTAGTGAAAAATGACACAATAACACAGCGATCGATCAATAATATAAGTAAAAATTGCGTGCCGTATGCTGAATGTCGCCCCTCCTCTGAAAAAGGACGCTAATTTTTATGTAAAATCTCGCAAAATTATGACCCATATTTTGGCACATCCCTGTTCACCCAATAATAGGAAGTGAATTCGTCACCATCATGGTTTCAAAGAGAAAGTAAAACGTTAAACGCCGGATTGTCGTCCAATTAAAACACTCGTTACATTGTTCTTTTGTATATTTAGAATCCGAGATAAACCTAGAATTTCTCGAGAAATGAGATAATTCATTATCTGAAATTGAGAAAATTAATTATCTGGAGATAAATTAGGATTATCTGAAAATCGATCAGAAAAACCTAGATTTTCTTAATATTTTGAGATAAACCGGGATTTTCTCCAGATAATGAATTTTCTGTATTTTCTGAGATAAACTTGGATTTTCTCGAATTTGAATTAAGCTGAGATAATCTTAGTTTATCTGAGATAATCCTAGTTTATCTGAGATAATCTCAGATTATTTAATAAAAGTGGTTTAGGCGTGCCATATATCTGCCTTGAAATTTTCAATCAGACAACCCATAGTTGGGTTGCTCCCCCTGAATTGGTAATTTTAAGAAAATTTTGCGGTTTTTGGTTATTATCTTTACTATTATTATAGATAGTGATAAACTGTAAACAGCATTAATGTACAGCAAAGTCAGATCTACAAATAAGTCAACATGACCAAATGGTCAATTGACCCCTTAATGAGTTATTGCCCTTAATAGTCAATTTTTAACAATTTTTTGTAAATTTTTGTAATCTTTTACAAAAATCTTCTCCTCGGAAACTACTGTGACAAATTTAACCAAACTTGGCCACAATCATCATTAGGATATCTAGTTTAAAAAATGTGTCCGATGACCCCGCCTACCAACCGACATGGCCAGCATGGCTAAAAATAGAACATAGGGTAAAATGCAAGTTTTGTCTATTAATTTTTGAACCGTTATAAATACAGAAAATCTCAAAGGAGCAAAAATGTTCAGAATAATGAGCTCAACCAATTGTCCATATACGTCAAAACTGTTAGACAAATTCTTATTGGAGTTATTGCCCATAAATGACAAATTTCATCATTTTTTTTCATTTTTATACGACCGCAAAACATTTTTGCGGTCGTATATTGGAATCCGTTGTGGTCGTCGTCGTCGTCGTTGTCGTCGTCCGAAGACACTTGGTTTCCAGACAATAACTTTAGTTTAAGTGAATGGATCTTTATGAAATTTAAACACAAGGTGTGAAATTACAAAAGGAAGGTTGGGATTGATATTTGATATTATGGTCCTAACAGTTTAGTAATTAGGGGCCCAAAAGGGGTCAAAATAAGCATTTTTCTAGTTTCGAGACAATAACTTGTGTTTAGGTGTATCAATCTCTCTGAAATTATACCACAAGTTTCTATACCACAAAGGGATGGTTAGGATAGACTTTGGGGAGGGTTATGGCTCAAATCATTTAGGAATTAGGGGCAAAAAAAGTGGGAAAAACAAGGGTTTCCCGGTTAGTGGACAATTAAGATAATTTAAAAGCAGTGTGAGGGAGGTAATCCAATCACATTTAAAGAACAATGTTGTGCAATTTTGGATTACCTCCCTTACACTGCTTGTAAATTATGTGTAATGAAATTTTGTATTGTCTTGAGGTGATTAGCTGTCAATTTAATTAGCAGTTACTATTAATTAATACTAATTTTAGCCATATGTCATTTTCTATTTTAAGACTTTTATGATGTATTAAATGGGTAATTATAGTTGCAAACTTCATTAGAAATTTGAATTGGGATTATGACTATATCTTGGGGGAATGAACATTTTTTTGGGAAAAGGGGGAGGGTGGAAAAAATTAGACGGGGGGGGGACATTTTTTTCTCATTTCAGATTTCAGAAATAAAAAGGAAAATTTCAAATATTAATTTTGTTTTGCAAAAAAAAGGGCAAAAGGGGGGGGGGGGGGGGGGGGGGGGGGAGGGAGGGGGGGGGGGGGGGAGGGGGTAAAAATTTTTTTTTTGAGGGGGGAGGTAGGAGGTTGGGTCAATACGCAAAATCCTAGTGTATTGCACAAAAGCTAAGTTCTTTGACTACAGTTATTCTGTGTCAGAAACCTATTATGTGTCAAATATTTAATTACAATCCAAATTCAGACCTGTATCAAGCGCAAATATTGTGTCCATATTTTCCCCAACTGTTCAGTGTTAGACCTCTGCGGTCGTATCCAGCTGCGCTCAGCGAAGCAATTTATTGCCTTTTATCATGAAAACTATGATATTTAGATAGAAACATTTTTTTTCCGTTATGCTTTATATGATTTAATTTACGATAGATAAATAAACACTTTAAATCACAAAAATTATCAGCAAGGCAAGATCTATTCAAAAGTCAGATTTTGCCGATATAGTCAGTAGACTGTCACACACTCTTCATAGGAGTGATTGTCCTTAAATGAGGTTTTTTTTACCCTCTTTTGTGTTTTGAGCAAAAACTAAAGAAGATAGAGAGAAATTAAACAGACTAAAACATCAATAATACAGGATCAACAAAATAGAGATTTTTGTCATCAAGTCTATTCTTGTCTACAAAGTTGGAGAGTGTCCTTTGTTTGATATGCACATAGACCAAGGTGAGCGACACCGGCTCTTTAGAGCCTCTAGTTTAAATATGCCTGAGAAGATAAACAAAACTAAATATTTCAAACTGAAGGATGGAGCATAAAATATTAATAGATATGAAAGAGATAAAAAGCATTGATGGGATATTATTTTTTGAATGGTGAAACCAAGATACAAGCTTAAATCATGCTCAGAAGACTTTGGGACTTTTTTGCAGTGTTTAAAGGTTATTTTGAAAAGTTTATGAAAAAGTACTTGCAGTTTACCATTGATATTTGATATGCTTTTGCATTAGCATTCATGCAGTTCAGTTTCAAGCAGGATATAATATTCTGGATAATCATGGGTGAAATCTTTGCAGAAAATAGTATTTTTTGACAGTATATAAGTCAGATAATGCATATTTTAAATTTTTTCTGGTTGCATAGCACACTGATGGATGTCAGGATTGATCAAATGAAAGACCGATCATAGAAAGGTCCTGCTTTGGACAACCCTGACATCCTCAGACCTGCCATCTTTTCAAAACCTTCATGGGGGATTTTAACCACAAGAGAACCTAGTGCATGTTTTGTACATGCATAAAGTATATTTGGTAAGATATACTATGATTTTTAAGGAGTATATAAGTACTTAAATGCCATTAAACTAATTTATTTTCAGGTATTAAGTTCACATAATAGAGGATTTAGATAGTCAGGCTACCCCCCCCCCCCCCTCCCTCCCCCCTATAAATCGTGTTAATTGGCTGGTCTGCATCCCTTGGTGTTTTATATGACAAGAAATCCTTTTAGAGTGGGTTTATCTAGAACATATTATTAAAATTTTGCAGGAGACATGTATACGGCAGTAATTCTATTCAGATCCATGTGACACCTATAATCACATTACTATTCAAAGAGGTAAGATTTAAACAACTACCCCAAAAATAAATTCAAGGTAATTCAGCATGAAATAACTTCAAGGTAATATTTCATAACATTTGAGTTTAAATCATAAATATAATAAAATGTACTGTAATTTATATTCATAGGGGACAAAGTATTAACACAGATAGTATACTTTGGCTTTTAACTAGATCAGTTTAATAAAATCATTAGAATAATATAGTTTTATTCACTTTTTTTATATTAATCTATTATATACAGGTCTACCTGTTTGATCTTGGTTCTTGCATGTTACAATACAATAAATTTGCATACGAAATATTAAGAAAAGTTCTTTCTTTTGCCTCATTTATATTTATGATTTCAATTGAAGTTGCTTCAAGTAAAGGTGGTAAACAAATGTTTAGTGAAACATGTGACTCCTAATGACAAAATTATTATGTTAAAAAAGATATACATGTAGTTAGGATTGATTTCTGAGGTGAAGAAGGATTTTTTTATTGCTTATTTTAAAAGCTTATACAATTTGATTAATGGATTTGTTGTACGATATACTTCATATCCCATGTTCTTTCTTTACAAAGTTATTATTTTATTAAATGAACTTCTGATTGGCAATCACATCACATCTCCTTATTTTTATGTTCACAATCTGCGAAATATCAAAGTTTGCTCCAAACAAGCAAATATATGATATGAATAAGAGGAGATGTATATTAAAAAAAATGCTTGCAGAGAGTTTTGTTTTTTAAATTACAAATTTCATGCAGTCTATATCCTTTGTTTTAACATTCCAACATTATAACATGTAAGAGGTCCATCTTTGACCTTTTATTATATAACTTTCTTATGTATCTGTCCAAGATAGTATTTATAAATTTAAAGTGATTAAACTGGTATAGACCAGGTTTCCCTTCTTTAGGATTGAAATGCAAACATTCACCAAATTTCACGTCGATTTATATCCATGGTTTATATTCAAGAGACAAGACTGGAATATTTACTTTTACTGTGTAGAAAGAATTTATATACACAGTATATTTATTATATCATCTTAATGTCAAAAATGTTTTCACATTTATATATTTTATTTTTAGACCACCTAGTCAAATAATGAGATCTTTATACCCCTGCAAATAATTTTTCGATGTATACAGGAAGCCATCCATCCGTTCATCTGTCTATTACAACTCCTCCTAATAGGTTGAATGAATATAAATGAAACTTTTCACAGTTATAGAACACTACCAGATGATGTGCATAAAGCATATTAAAGGGGAGATAATCAGATTGCCAAAGTGGTATCCTCTTGTGATTCACTGACAGTTCTAGTTAATTATAGATCAATCATCTGTCTGTCTTGAAACTTAGTGATAAACACTCTACTGAACAGTCAGAGCAGATGAGATAAAACTTTGGGATTGTGTTCCACAAGATGGTTGCACCATGTTACTTTGTTTGAAAGGTGTCAAAAAAATAAACTTTTCATATTTTAATACTGAACTTAGAAGATTGTCTTCTTTAGAACTTCCAAAGTCACTTAGACAAAATATAACAGAATTATTCTCTGTTGTATTTTATAAGTGTTGTTGCAAATTCATGATAATTGGTAAAACAGTGTGACTTCTGTATAGTCAGTACAGTACTTTCTGATTGCTTGGTGATTGTGAATTGATGGGATGAAATTCTTCTGACTGCCACAGATGATATCAATAATAAAGGAGTTTACACTATTATCCCCTTGTTGACACTGCAAGAGAGTAACAAATCTCCAATTCTCCATAGGTATCACAAGTGTGTAGAGGAGAGAATTAATTGTAACTCTTGTCTAATTTAGGTACAAAAAGGCTGTAGATTTTGAATTTCATAACATTTACTCAAGAGTTGAAAGCAATGTCATTTTTGTCTCGCCTTGAAGGAGTCAAAAAGCGGGACATATGTATGCTGTTTCCGGCGGCGGCGGCGGCGGCGTCAACAATGTATTAGTTTGTGATTAGGTCTAGTTCATGGTGAACCACTAGTGGTAGGTCAATGATATTTGGTATGCAGTTGTATTAGCATTGGCACAACTCATTACCATGGAGATTATTTGGCCCTGCCCCCTCAGTCAAGATCTATTGACTTTGAAACTTTGCTTAGTTTACATGTATTCGTTTGTGATTAGGTCAGTTTATGGGGAACCACTAGTGGAAGGTCAATGATATTTGGTATGCAATTGTATAAGCATTGGCATATCTCATTTCCATGGAGATTATTTGGCCCCGCCCCCTCATTCATGGTCTATTGACTTTAAACCTTTTGCTTAGTTTTCATGTATTAGTTTGTGATTAGGTCATTTTAAGGGGAACCGTTAGTGGTAGGTCAATGATAATTGGTATGCAATTGTATAAGCATTAGCACATCTCATTTCCATGGAGAATATTTGGTCCTGCCCCCTCAGTCATGATCTATTGACTTTGAAACTTTTGCTTAGTTTACATGTATTAGTTTGTGATTAGGTCAGTTTAAGATGAACCACTAATGTTAAGTCAATTATAATTGGTATGCAAATGTATTGGCATTTGCAAGTTTCATTTCCATGGAGATTATATAACCACACCCCTTAATTATGGTTCATTGACTTTGAAACTTTTACAAAGATTACAAGTTAATGTTTGTGTTTAGGTTTGTCGGATTAGGGAACGACTTATGAAAAGTCAATGGTATTTGATTTGCAGTTGTATTAGCATTGGCACATCTCATTTCCATAGAGATTGTTTAGCCCTGTACCTTCAGTCATGGTTCATTGACTTTGAATAACTTACATGTTAAAGTTTTGCTATTTAATTTCAACATTTGCATTATAAAAATAACAAATTGGCGAGACATATCTTTGTGTAAACAGTTTATTTATCTAAAAGATATCTGCACATTTGTTAAAAAGTACTTTTAATTTTGTAGGTGTTATCCCCATTCTACATATTCCAGTTATTTAGTTGTTCTGTGTGGTATGCTGATGAATACTATTATTATGCTTCCGCTATCATCCTAATGTCAGTCATATCTATAACTGTCACTATTATACAGACTAGGCGGGTAAGTTTTGAGGTCATCATCATCAGTGATAGCGTAGAGGTGTGCAATTGTTTAGTAGCTCTCTGTAGTACACTGATGAATATACATATCTATAACAGTCACTATTATACAGACTAGGCAGGTAAGTTTGAGGTCATCATCATCAGTGATAGGGTAGAGGTGTGGAATTGTTTAGTAGCTCTCTATAGTACGCTAATGAATATACATTTCTATAACAGTCACTATTATACAAACTAGGCAGGTAAGTTTGAGGTCATCATTATCAGTGATAGAGTAGATGTGTGAAATTGTTTAGTAGCTCTCTTTATTACGCTGATGAATACTATTGTTATGCCTCAGCTATAGTTCTATTAATGTCAGATTTATATATAACAGTCCTATTGTACAGAATCTACAGGTAAGTTTGAGGTCATCATCATTAGTGATAGGGGAGAGGTGTTGAATTGTTTAATAGCTCTCTATTGTACACTGATGAATACTTGTATTATGCCTCAGCTAGTCCTTATGTCAGTCATATCTATAACAGTCACTATTAATACAGACTAGGTAGGTAAGTTTGAGGAGGTCATCATCATCAGTGTTAGGGGAAAGGTATACTAATGATCTCTACTATTATGCCTCAGCTATGGAAATAATATCTTTTAAATTTATAACAGATTCATTATTTAGTTCCTTCATCTGAAAACCATCCCTATAGCTGTATGATGGCATCTGATTAGGGGTGTCATTACAAAGAAATTGCTTCTCTGTGAAACTTTTATAATCATAGCGGTCTTTTTTTTTCAATATGAAGGAAGGATATTACTGTGTTATACATTTTTAATGATAGCTTCTTTATTTACATTTGTTAGAGATGTTCTTGTTTCTTTAAACATTCTGAGTAAGAAAGCCAGTTTAAAAAAAATAAAACATATGAATGTAAAACAGATGAGATAATGAATCAAGTACTCTCCTGAGTACAGACTGCAAAATCGCATACGGCTCTTTGTATGATTCTTGAATAGTGCGACACAAATGTCATAATATTATACACAACTTACTCTGTAATGTTATGGTCATATTTTCTGTATTATATAACAATAAATCCTGTTAGAAGTATTCAACAAATATATTACCCTTGATTTCAGATGCAAAAAGCTTTGCGGAATACGATTGATTCCTCCAGTATAGTTACTGTTTGTAGAGGTCGTGATGGTAAGTATATCACTAATGGAACATGAAGTGTACACATTAACCTTCTCGCAAATTTGGCCTTGTTTACGCTTAAAAATTTCTTCAGAGTCAGACAAGCCATGAACTATTTCCAATCTAATATTGAAAAATGCAAAACTTAGATTTCAATTTGGAGGAATAACGTTTCCTTGAATTCAGCACCTTTTGATGTCATTCATTTGTGAATATTATGGTTTATTGCGAATTTTCATTGAACATTGATGTTGTTTTAATACAACATGGAATATAAGAACACACAAGAGAAAACCCAATTAAACAATCTATTAATTAGATAGGTTCTTTATGTTGGTTGAGTAGGATGAAAAAAGAAAGTTTAGACTGCCATTGGTAAAACACAGGGTATTATGATTAAAATTAGAATGTTTGTCTTACAATAGGTTACCTAGAGACTTCGATTAAGAATTTTTGCAAGTTTTCTTTTGTCTGCACAGAGTGTGGCACACTTACATTCACTATGGAAATTAGGATCAAGGAATTATTGTCTCCCTTTTCCTTGTTTTTATTCCAGTCAGCCACAAAAGATTTTTTGAATGCAAATCCACTACATATATGAATACATGATGATGACAGAGTCACTTCATACCATGACATGATTTTTGTCGAGCCTGCGACTTTTGTCGCAGAAAGCTCGACATAGGGATAGTGATCCGGCGGCAGCGGCGTTAACTAACTTCTTAAAAGCTTTATATTTTAGAAGGTAGAAGACCTGGATGATTCATACTTTGTATATAGATGCCTTATGTTACAAAGTTTCCATCTGTCACATGTCCATTGTCCTTGACCTCATTTTCATGGTTCAGTGACTACTTGAAAAAAAAGTCAAGATTTTTGTAATGTTAATTTCTCTCTTATTATGAGTAATAGGATAACTATATTTGGTATGTGCGTACCTTGCAAGGTCCTCATGCCCGTTAGACAGTTTTCATGTCCAACTGGCAGGTGTCATCTGACCTTGACCTAATTTTCATGGTTCAGTGGTCAAAGTTAAGTTTTTGAGTTTGTGTCTTTTTTTCTAATACAATATGCAATAGGTCAACTATATTTGGTGTATGGAAATCTTTTATGCTGTACATGTCAGTCTTGCAGGTTTTATTTGACCTTGACCTCATTTTCACGGTTCATTGCTCAGTGTTAAGTTTTTGTGTTTTGGTCTGGTTTTCTTAAACTATAAGTAATAAATCAAATGTATTTTTTGTATGGAAGGATTGCAAGCTGTACATGTCTGCCTGGCATGGTTCATCTGACCTTGAACTCATTTTCATTGTTCATTGGTCAATGTTTATTTTTCTTGGTTAAGTCTGTTTCTTAGAAACTATAAGCAATAGGTCAACTATATTTAGTGTATTGAATGATTGTAAGGTGTACATGTATTTCTCGTTTGGTTTATATGACCTTGACCTCATTTGCTTGGATCATGTTAAGTTGATGTGATAGTTGTAGTAAAGCTTTATATTTAGGACTATCAACAGAATAGCAATGGTTAGTAAAGAAGGCGAGACATTTCAGCGTGTGCACTCGCATTTATTTGTATATCAGATTAATCTTTGGGGATTTCTCAAGACCAAAACAGGGACTCCTTTTATTTAATATATCAATGAACCCATCCATAACCGGAAAATCAGGAAAATCAATCATCTTTTGAAATGGCTGGTTTTAAAAAAGTGTCTGGGAAGTGGTAAAGTATGTTTGTTTTCCAGTATCAAGGTTGATGTCTTATGTAGCCTGAAAGGAAATTTGTAATTGTTTTACGTCTAACACAAGTTTTAATCAAAACTGTACATATTTTGCAGAATACATTGAAATCTCGTCTGAAGATTTAGTTCCAGGTGATGTGATAGAAATACCAAGAAATGGGTGTATCATGCAGTGTGATGCTGTATTAGTGGCAGGCAATTGTATTGTCAATGAAAGTATGCTGACCGGTAAGAATTGAGTTACGGGTTCCCAATTTACTGTAGGCTAGTAAGTATCAATATTTCCAATGAAAATAAGATAACAGGTACTTATGACATGAGTATTAGGCCCCAGGATACAGGATTCAGACAGAGCTGTATTTTCAGACAAAATAATTTCATTGGTAATTATGGCTGAAACAGCAGGTCTTCAGAACATATGTATTGTTAATGAAAAAGGTCTGAGCAGCTATTACAACCTGAGTGGCATGTATTCATGTAAAAGTTTCAAAGTCAATGAACCATGATCAGGGGTGGGGCTTTATAATCTCCATGGAAACGATACTTGCAAATGCCAATAAATTTGCATCACAAAAATAAAGTTGCTTCTTATATGTGTAGGTAATTTCTGAAAAAAATCAATTTGTAATCCTTCAAAATGTTAGATTTTAAATCCTTTGATTAATTTCTGGAAATATTAGCGTTGAGGTGCTTTAAGTATCAAATTGAGGCAATTTTGGCCAAAAATAGCTGTTTCAGGTTGGCTTTTGACTGAAAAAATGAACGAAATCACAAGTATACAAAATTTTGTTGTTTGTATTTAATTTTCAGGTTTGGCATAGAATCCCACAGGAGATTTTATATTTTTAAAAGCAAACCTGAATGAAATCAAAATATAAAATTGAGAATGGAAATTGGGAATCTGTCAAAGAGACAACAACCCGACCATAGAGCAGACAACAGCCGAAGGCCACCAATGGGTCTTCAATGCAGCGAGAAACTCCCGCACCCGGAGGCGTATTTCAGCTGGCCCCTAAACAAATATGTATACAAGTTCAGTGATAATGGACGTCATACTAAACTCCAAATTATACATAGGAAACTAAAATTAAAAATGATACAAGACTTACAAAGGCCAGAGGCTCCTGACTTGGGACAGGCGCAAAAATGCGGCGGGGTTAAACATGTTTTTTGAGATCTCAACCCTCCCCCTATACCTCTAGCCAATGTAGAAAAAACAAACGCACAACAGTACGCACAATAAAAACTCAGTATAAGAAGAAAATATGTTTTTTGTCTTTTTACAGGTGAAAGTGTACCAGTAACAAAGACCCCATTACCAAATACTAAAATGTCTAAATCTCAGGACGATATTTTTTTCAACATTAAGGAACATTCTCGTCATGTTTTGTTTTGTGGCACTCATATCATTCAGACCCGTTATTATGGAACCCACAAAGTTAGAGCTGTTGTCTTGAGAACAGGTATATTGTATTCCAACTTCAAATCATCAAGTGATACTGTTAGACTGAATGATGTCCAGTTATGAAAAACATATAAACAAGGAACTAAATGATTTTTCTGCCTTTCATACTTAAAAACTTACCAACTGATAAAATCAATTGAATTTTTATAGGAATTATTAAATTTTTTTTTAAATAAGTCAGTTTTACAAAGAATTGACCTAAAAATTAATTTGAATTCAATTTCTTATATATACTGTATGGAACTCTAACGAGTAGAATAAATTTTTCCAACAACAACATAAATCCAAATAAGAAAAAGTGCTTTATTGTAATGCAAATGAATTTTGGCCAATTTGTGTCGTCAAGACGTTTTAACTTGCCATTAATGTGAATATTCATTTCCTATTAGGTTTTACAACAGCTAAAGGAGAACTTGTCAGATCCATCATGTATCCGAAGCCAGTAGACTTCAAGTTTAACAGAGATACATACATATTTGTTGGAGCTCTGGCAGCCATTGCTGGTATAGGATTTATCTATACAATTGTATTGATGGTAAGATATCTATAATACAGCCTAAGTGTATAATATAAATAATAATGCTAGAGAAAATGATCTTATAGATCCTTTCACTTGGACCACATGCAGTCTTGGTGTGAGTGGTGGAACAGTTGTATTTTTTGTAAAAAAAAATGATGTTTTGGGTATGAATGTGCCACAGTATTGTCATAAATTTTGACACATTTATATATTAATAGCTCAATTTTATACATCAGTGCTTTTGTAGTTTGACACATTTTATATGTTGAGCTCAATTTTACACAACAGTTCTAAAAAAATTGTAATATTAAAAGATTAGATTTAAGTGCCAAAGAATCAGAGAGTGGTGAAAACATGACAAAAAGAACCCACTCAAGTTTACATTAATTTAAGTTCAGAATATATAGTGGTGCACAAATATAACATTTGTTTCTTTTTCCTGCTCTGTTATTTCAAGATATAGAAATTTCCAATTAAGGGAACGAACTCCGTTATTTGCTATCAATCTAACTAAAAGTTATCTTCACATTTCTCGAATTACCAGACACTCAGAAATGAACGATCTATCATTTTTAACTCAGGAGAGGGTAACTTCAAAATAGGATGGTTAGGTCGGGAAGTTTTATATTGCCTGATTCTTAGAAAGGCTGACAGTAAATGCATAAATCCCTGATTTCTTCTGGTTTTATTGTGAAATCGTCACATATTCACATTATCCCATCTGATTTACCTCAATTTGGTTTTAAATTAAATGAAGACACTGTGTGACCCATAAAGCATTCTTAAGTTAAAGAAAGACATTCATGTTGTAGATATTTAGACATTGAAATAAGGAATTCTGTGAGAAGAATTTTTTTTCTCAATTCCACACATACTTCATACATGCACTGAAATAGATGGCTAGTTATTTAATTTTAATATGTTTATCTCCATTATTTATCTGAATTTAGGTACAAGCAGGAGAACATCCATCAGACATTATACTTCGTGCCCTTGACCTGATAACAATAGCAGTGCCACCAGCCTTGCCAGCAGCACTCACTATTGGAATTGTGTTTGCCCAGTACAGATTGAAGAAACAACTTGTATACTGCATTAGCCCTAGAAGTATCAATGTCAGTGGCAGTATCAATGGTTTCTGTTTTGACAAGGTACGTTAGTAAGAGTGGTCAAGATTGTTATTTTAGAAACTTGATTTATAATTGTGAGTAAAAAGAGATGTGGGTAAATGTCAATGAAACAAAATGTTAAAAAGCTATATAATACAGGGATCCAGTTTCAATGAATATCATTTTATGAAATATTTTTATACACAGGGTAGCAAGCAATACAGTTAAAGTGTCACAGTGGATTTATTCCAACATTGTATTTATTCCACAAAATAATTATCTTGTGTGAATCATCCACTAGAGATTTTACAGTAGTACATAATTTCCTTTCCTAGATAATATATGCATAACAAATTAAATATAATGCAGAGGTTTTTTCTCGTGGGAAATCTGTCAAAAAATGGGGCTTAGTTACAAATTTCATAAAGTTTATACATACATCTTATGGTATATTTCCCACAGATCAAATGAAAAAGAATTTTTTTTTCAGACTGGTACCCTTACAGAAGATGGCTTGGATATGCATATAGTTGTTCCTATGGAAAATGACAAGTAAATATTAAATTTAGACAGAGATAGTATTCATTTTAATTCTTAACATAAATTTTGATATACAAAGAAAAAAAAGGAGAATACCAGCAAGGTACACTTATAAAATTTTATCTTAGACAAATTTAGATAAATAGTAATGGGGCTCCAGTAATGTACCCCCTTAGGTCACAAGGTCACTTATAAAATTGCCTCAGATCGAGAGGTCACTTTTAAACAAATTTAGAAAGTTGGTTTTGAACATTTTTATAGGTCACAGGTCCTTTAGATGAGAAGTCAGATCGCAAGGTCTCCCTGGAAACCCCCAAAGTTGCAGTTCGGATTCGACCATATTGGAGCCACAGTAGCTGGTGTTAATCTTTCTTTTATTTTCTCTGAGAAAGCCATTCTTTGATTAGTAAAATTTAACAGAATTTTGATGACAAAGTTTAGTCATCAATTTTGGTATATTTATTATCTAAGTTGTGATTCCTAAGTGTCTGCATGTTCTAGGTTTTATGTTGATTCAGTAATGTTATGTAGCCTATAACTTCGATGTGAGTGTCTAAGTACTCGTTCTGACTATACATACCTGAGCTGTTTGTGTATTTTTTTGTTGCTTGCCTGATGTCCAGTTGCAAATATTTTCATGCATATTCAGAAGAAGAAGAAATTAATAAATGAAATAGGTTATTTTCACAAAGTGGGTCACCCTTTATGTAGGGGGAGGGAATTAAGATATCCGCTGGAAAAATGGTACTGGTACATAAGATAGTAGCATAAATTTTGTTTAATAAACGTTTGATAAACTTACCTTTTTTTTTTGAAATGCATGTTTTCCTTTGAATTAACTGCTATACATCTATCGCTAAGGGTTATTCCATTTAAATGTATGTGGGAGGGCAGGAAGGGAAGTTTAATCATTGAATGTGGGTCATGGGTCTTTTTTGAGTATGCGTCTATTACCATTATGACAAATTATCTAACAAATGGTTCATGGTTGTAGGGATATTTTGAAAGTCCCTTCTTACCCCCCCCCCCCCCCCCCCCCCGACATACATTTTAATGGAATAGCCCTTATCATCTTTTGGATGTTCTCAAGACATTTTTTTTAAACCAGCTAGCACTTATGATATATTTATATTTTTTGTGCATAGCATATATAAGGAAAACTGCTGTTACTGCCAAGTTTCCAATGTTTTGACATCACATTAATACCCAGATACATACAACAAAACTACTATTTAAGAATTAACTTTCATCTGAGATGGTCAAAGCCAAACAAATTTAATGCAAATTAATTGACAACAACCTGGAATCTAAAAAATCCAAAACCTCAACAAATACTTAAAAAGTTCTCAGGCTTGCTTTCACTTAGAGAACTTGAGCCTTAAGATATGAGAAAATTACAAATGTATGCATATAATTTGTGTCCAAAACATATCAACATGGTAGTTCAAAAACTGAAAACTATTGTATTGATGAAAATTTTTTCCACAATTACATCTTAAATTTTATGTATATTCTGTACTTATAATACAGTTTGGACAAGGAGTACACAGACTTGAGTAAAGTGGACAATGACAATTTTATATCTGCAATGGCAACTTGCCATTCTTTAACTCTGATAGAGGGTGTTCTAAGTGGTGACCCATTAGATCTTATCATGTTTGAAGCTACAGGATGGGACCTTATTGAGGAAGGGGAAAACTCGTCCAAGTTTGACATGATTGCACCAACCATCGTCAGGCCAAAATCTGATGAATCAAGATCTTTTGACCAACACTTTAAGGTAAAGAAGGTTTTCAGACACATTAAAAAATACAGGTTCTCTATAGGTTGCATTTCTGTAAATATTGACAATGCAATTTCCCATTGGAACTCCTTTTACGGCTAAAACTGTACCACTTTTACTATGAAGTTTCGAAAAAAATCATATCCTAGAATGGAAAGTTCATATGCACTACAATTTTTTTCAAAGGTCAAAATATAGGGCTGTGCGGCATATTTTCAACGTTTATTTGCCCCAAACTTCTCAGAGTTTAAACTAAGACTAAATTTCTTAACTATCCCTACCTTCACTGTAGGATTACCGCAGATTTCTATATAAACAATATGCATATGTATACTTACTGGTAACATTCCCAAGTTATGTCTCTATGAGATGAAACCTAGAGATCATAACTGGGAACCAGTATGTAAACAAAATTAATTATCTATGAATATTCTATGTCTTCCCAAAAGAGGCGTGGTTTGATAAACAGCTGTATTTACAAAGTGCAACCTATAACTGCTAATTATACCATTTATTCAATATTCATTTCTTTTTCAAAGTCTTATATTAATGCCATAATAGAAATATTTTAAAATACTGAACTTTGCTGGCCTACACACTTTATATAATAATGTTTTACCCTTTAAAAAAAAGGTCATAGAAATAGTTAATTTTTATGCTGTAGAAACTAAAAACATGACCTTAGATTTTTTTTTTGATGGAAAACAAGTGATATTGAACAGATACCTTATGTTTATTTCCACGATTTTTGACGTGTAGTCAAAAGTATGAAATATTTTTTGCATAATACTGATGGGAAAGGTTTAGTGCAGTTTGTTTTATAAAGTTTAGAGCTCTGACTTATTTACAGCCATTACAGAAGGAGATTGGAATTATACGTCAGTTTACATTTTCCTCCAGTCTACAAAGAATGTCTGTGATTGTGAGAATGTTAGGATCACAACATTTTGAGCTGTTTGCCAAGGGAGCTCCAGAAAAAATAATTCAGCTGTCTAAACCCGAAACAGGTTAGTCATTTTACTTTAGTTGAATAAATGAGGCAGGATATTTTTTATGTTTACAGGAATGGCTACATTGATAAAAAAAAATGTACAAATCTGTAGAAGATTCAATGCTCAAAAATGGTATTAGATTTTTAAATGAATATATTGTTTGAGTTTAAAACTTAATGAAATATTCCCTTGTATTTTATACAAAAGCCTGATTATTCTGGCTGTGTCTTTAGTTTGTACAAATTTTTGTTTCATATTTTCATAGTGAAAGAAATAGATTTGTATGTGTATACATATTTTCAGAATTCCATAGTAAAGATCTCATGCATGGTATAAATAAAAAGTATATTTTTCTGCAAATTTCAGTTCCTAATGACTACCATGACAAGTTGATGAAGTATACACAGCATGGGTACAGAGTTCTTGCTCTTGCCTGGAGACAGTTGCCAGCTAAGCTTAAATATACTAAAATTCAAAGAATTCAAAGGTTAGTCTTTTTGAATAGTAATTGCCAGTTATATTTTTATTTGAAAATTCTGGATTTCTACATATGAATAAAAGGATATGTGTCAGTGAGCAATCCTTTGAAGACCTTGAAAGAAAAAGCAACTAAAAGTCAACAAAAAATAATACTAAAGAGTCCATGCCATATTTAAAGTTCTTCTATGTCCGAAATATAAACAAATAATGATAAAAATCAACAGATTTTACCTTCAACACTAAATTCCTGAAATAACATTACTTTGATTGATTGTTTAATAAGTAGAAACCTTTTACTGCTAATATTTTATACTGTATGCAGTTACTGTAAACCAACTTATTTTCGCGGATACTTTATTTCCCGTTTAGCCCTTTCTAGTGCACTTCACGGCGATTAAATTTCGCGATTTTCTAATTTTCTTGATGTAGTTAGATAAGGAAAGATCCAAGTTTTACATATTTGCATTATTTTTCTACTCGCGAAATTCGCAAAAAATAGTTGGTTTACAGTATTGACCAATTTTAGGCAGCAGAATTATTTTAAACAATATTTAAAAACTTCAATTAACAGGGAACAAGTTGAGAAGGGATTAACCTTTCTTGGATTTTTGGTAACCGAAAATCGGGTAAAACCTGAAACTACACCTGTCATAACACAGCTAAGACAGGCCAACATTAGAACTGTTATGGTTACAGGTAAGTTATATGACTAACAATAGGCAAGTTTGTACATATGTACATTGTGAAATAATAACGCAACTATATTTTTGTACATCAAATTTCTGGAACATTTAGATGACAATAATGTTTGGAAATATCAATAGGCAATGTTCTTTGCTGTTTATTCTCATAGGTTTGTAACATTGGTTAAATAAATTTCACCAGAGAATACTGCTCTTTTGAGATAAAAAAGTAGAGATTTAATGAGTATCTTATATTTACATGAATTTCTTAACATTTAGATGTTACAAAACACTGAAAGAATAATGTACCCTGTATCATTTTGTATTATGGTATGCAGTAGTCCAACTGTACGTCAACATTTCATACAATTACTAAAATTTGCTTAAAGTGACTTGACTTTCACCAGTATCAGTCAGATTACAATTTTACCTTGACAACTAAGTTTATATTTAGCCTAGAAAATACATATTTAGCCTTGAGAATTGAAAGGTCAGTTTATCCCATTCATACAATAGAAGTTTACCTATGAGGGTCTGAATGGGGTTAACAGAATAGAGAATAATAGCAATAAACAAATATTGAATAGAGAAAATGAACAACAAAATAAAGAATAGAGAATAATGGGGTGCAAAAGTATAAAGAATAACTGTGCAAAATAAAAGAATTAGGTAATGCAATACTGATAAAATAAATGAACATGTACAGAATTAATAAATAATCTTATAACAGAAAGATTAAATAGTAAAATCATTTTCATGAGAATTTTACAGAATGAGAGTTATTTTTAAAGCTAAAGAAAAATGCCCTAAACATTTAAAGAATACAGATATTAAAAAACCCCATCCAGGTCCTTGTGTCATTGTCAAAATATAGGACACACCATTGTTATTCCAAGACTAAACTGAAACAAGAACAAAGAACAAAATTTATTGACACCTATTATGTGTATTCAGCACACTCAGGTATCTGGAGTTACAATTAAATCTTGTTGGCTAAAGTGAATGGTACATGTACCTGGAAAATAAATGATCATCTGTTTGTTTTTATTGGGTTTTGTTCTCTGGAAATTAATGATGCTTGTGTTGGTGTGTTGACTAATGAAAATGTTGGTTTTAAGGATTGTAAAATAAATTAACTGATATATGGTGAAGGGCTTGATAGTAATGGAAACAACAACAAAAATCCCTCCTGCCATCCCATCCCCGAGAATATCAAATGGTCCACACCTTATTGATAAAAGAGGTTTTCATGGATTGAAGCAACACAATATTGTTTTCTTCTATGAATAAGAAAACAATCAATAATCTAGGTTGAAAAGAATCTTTGAGATGTTCCCCTCAGGTATTGTTGTATTGATTGAAATATGGACAAAAGAGGTGCAAACAATAGATGATTTAAGCGAGTGCAAATGAGTGGACATCATCAAATAAAACCAGGAGTATGTTTATTTCACAATACACTTCAAGGTTGGGGTGTAAACATGACTATTATTGCCAAAAAGGTTGTAATGAACCATTAGCTATCCAGATAGTAATTATGTTATGAAGTTAGAGTTATAAAATGCATGATGAAATGCATAAATGATAAAATGAATTATCCCCGAAATTTAAGTTGAGAGGCATTTATTAAACTAATTAGGGACGACTAAACCATTTTAATAATAAGAGGAGCTGATTGGTTGTAGAATGATTGAAAATAAATGTAAGCACATTATATAAATCCTCTTGCCAATTCCTCATTCACCTAGATAATCAAATGGTCATCCCCCTTTTTTCGCGACGTCAAACTGCGACATACCGTGAAAAGATGCATTTTTCGACTGATTTTTATCATTCAGACTTATTTAACTTGAAAACGAGTTCATGGACACCTCTTTTTTAAAATGACATTAGGTTTGATTACGTATGAAGATTATTTGTACCATTTTTTATGAAAAAAGTCAATAATGGTATTTTTTTGAATTAGATAAATAGACAGCAAAAAATGCCGTTTTTTTTTTCCTAAACCCATGGAACTTTGATAAAAATAAATTATTTCCAAAGAATTTTTATCCAAAATTAGAGCATACTTATGTAAAGAAGATTTTCTA
This sequence comes from Mytilus californianus, assembly GCF_021869535.1. Taxonomy (NCBI): domain Eukaryota; kingdom Metazoa; phylum Mollusca; class Bivalvia; order Mytilida; family Mytilidae; genus Mytilus; species Mytilus californianus. The sequence goes on from NW_026262593.1 coordinate 43,028,951, forward strand.
GATGTTTTTACAAAAATCCGCGTGTGTTTTTCTCTTGAAACAAAAGAGTAAGGCATGTCTATCCAAAGGATAAAAATATAAAAAATAACTTAATTTTTGGTAAATTTCTAAAATTTTGACCCCATTTATCTCCGAAATTTTCACATGAAGGTATATTTTTTATTACATATTTGAATTGACTGGGTGAAAAATAGCTTGTAAGCAAATTTTCGTAAAAAAATCAATATGGGATCAAAACTGTATCGTATGCCCTTAACCTTCAATGCACATATTGAAATTCTTTTAAGATAAGTAGTAAAAAGTTATATTTTGTTTCAATTTGTTAAAAAAATGTCTTAACTTGAAACAAAGGCAGTGAAAAATAAAAGACTTATAACCATTCAATTTTAAGACCCTGTTGATGAAGGGTTTTATATTTTCAAATTAATTTGTAAAACATGTATGTAGTGTAGTAGAGGCAGATTTAGGGGGTGCAGGGGACCTGGTCCCCTCTAATGGAGCTTCATATATGATACATGCATAGACATTGTTTTGGACTAATCAATATGCCCACTTTCTTTTTAATCATGGGTGTGTAAATTAGTATGAAGGCTTTTTATGTATTACTAAGCACTGATTTGTTTTGACAGTTGACAGAATAAGAAAAATTTTATACGCCCGTTTACAGGACGTATTATAGCATACCGTTGTTCGTCTGTCCGTCCGTCCGTCGTCAACATGTAGGACATTAACTCAAAAACGCTATAACCAATTCGCATGAAACTTTGGTGAATTGTTAATATCTATTGTCGTGAGCTCCTTTTCTTTTTTTATAAGTTTTAGATTTTACGTTTCCAAGTTTTGGGGTTTTATTCATTAAAAAAAGGGGGATTTTCCAGTTTTCGGACAATAACTCACAAACTCTTTCAGCAATTTGCAAGAAACTTTGGTGAATTGTTTATAGCTATTGACATGAACTCCCTTTCGATTTTTATAAATTTTAGATTTTACGTTTCCGAGTTATGCGGTTTTATTCATTAAAAAGGGGGTATTTTCCAGTTTTCGGACAATAACTCAAAAATGCTTTTAGCAGTTTTCATTAAACGTTGTCGACTGATTTATATCTATTAAGATAACCTCCCTTTAGTTTTTTTTTTAGAAATTATTAAACTTTATTCTTTGAAAACGCGACAGGCGTATCATGCACAAATAAGGGACTAAAAGATCTAAAAAGATGCTACTTTTCATCTTGGAATGTCTGAACAAATGGTTTTTTTAAATTTCAATTTATTCACATCATTATGACGAGTGTAACTCAGAATATATATTAAGGTGTAAACGCAGCTATTTAAATAAATTTTTAACTTGGCATCATTTGTTTTGGATATGTTTGAAGAAAACATAATTTTCACTTGGCATCGGTTGTTTTAGATTACATGTATTGAGGAAAACATAAATTCCACTTAGCATCAGTTATTTTAGATTACATGTATTGAAGAAAACATAAATTTGACTTGGCATCAGATGTTTTAGATTACATGTACTGAAGAAAACATAAATTTTACTTGGCATCAGATGTTTTAGATTACATTTATTGGAGAAAACATAAATTTCACTTGGCATCAGATGTTTTAGATTACATTTATTGGAGAAAACATAAATTTCACTTGGCATCAGATGTTTTAGATTACATTTATTGGAGAAAACATAAATTTCACTTGGCATCAGATGTTTTAGATTACAATAACTGAAGAAAACATAAATTTCACTTGGCATCAGTTATTTTAGATTACATGTATTGAAGAAAACATAAATTTCACTTGGCATCCATTGTTTTGTAGAAATTTGAGAAATAAACAATTTTCGCTTGGCATCTATTGTTTTGGATAAATTGGAGGAAAACTATAAAGGAATATCTTCACTTCTTATTGATATTTGGCTGTGTTGGATTAAGTCCCAAACTGCCTAATAGTATGGTGATATTGGGCTGAGTGGCAGACAGGCAGGTTAAAGTGGATGCCTAAATTCTGTAATCAATTCCTCCTACAGTTTTTTTCCACATTTGGGAATAGTCAAAAAATGGTAAAAGTCCTATAACTCCCATAAAAATTATGAAACCGAAATGACGGTATAATATGGTCAACAACACATGATGGCCAACAATTCTCAGAGGAGTTTTTACAAGGTGTCACTGTTACAATACTAAAAAGAAATAGTCAAAGTTCCATAACTACCATAAAAATTGCCAAATCAAAATGATGGTATAATACAGTCAACTGCACATGGGGAAACAATTCTTAGCAAGTATGAGACCTTCCTCTCAAAAGGTCTGTAAGGATTTGTGTTCAAAAGGTGCTAATGTTACAATACTCTGACAAAATGTCAAAGTCCTTAACTCCAGTTAAAAGGTTAAAATCATAATGACTATATGGTCAACTACACATAATTGCAAATAATCCTACTAAGTATGAGAGCTTTCTGTAAAATGGACTAAGAGGAGCTGCGTTCACAAGGTGTCATTGTTACAATACTAAAAAAAAATGATCAAATTCCCATAACTCCCCTAAAAATGTAAAATCAAACTGACATTAAAGCACAGCCAAGAGAATATATCCCCTGCTGTGTGATGTGTGGGGACAAACAAAATCCTTTAAGGTTCATCATAACAAATAGTCAAAAAATGGATGTGTTTTAGTTTCCAAAAATACTCTATTACAGACAAACTAGCGTAGTTGGAAAAGTTTTAAGGACTAGCACCCACTATATATGTATTTAAAACTGACTGCATTTTGTGTTTCAGAAAAAAATTTTGGATTTTGATGGGCATTTTTTTTTTCATCACTACAGATGATGCTAAATAAACAAATACCTGAGTTGCATTTGATACTGTCCACTCAGTTACCCCCTATAGATCAACTATTGTTGTATAGATATCAATTGTCCTATTGTCCATATCAATCAATACAATACAAAACAATTGTTACCTGAGAGGGCCCCGGCATCTCAAAGATTTTACCCAACTTAGTTTATATTTACACCTTCTGCAGGAATGAACAAAAAAATGCCCATCAAAATCCAATTTTTTTTTATCTTTCTGAAACACTAAATGTATTTTACTTTTATATTTCTAGTGGATGCTTGGCATTAAAAATTTCTAACTACAAAGGTTTGTCTGTACGAAGAGACGATTTTTAGGTGCAAACACCGACATTTTTGTCCATTTGTTATGAAGAATCTCAAGATAGAAAGAATTTCAGCTCTCATTTAAAATATTTTGCAACTAAAACACAATTTTAGAATTTTATCTCATGGCTAGAACTGATAAATGTAAACTGCCTTTCAATTTGAATGATTTTCACTATTGTCATTCCAGAGATTTGTGATTTCATTCATGAAAAATTGATTTTTTTTTTTCACATATCAGAATTAACTTCAGTGTGCTTTGAATGTTATCCTCACACTTTACATTTTGTTAGAGATTGATAAAAGGAAGCTCCCTTTAGATTTTGAAAATTTTCTGGTTTGTCATTCCAGAGTAATGGAACTTTAAACATCAGATTTTAGAAAACTTTTTCACATGTACCATTACCTAAACATGCTTCTATGGATCTACTGGAAAATTTCCACAATTGTATGAATTGATTAAAGTAAGATATCGTTTGATTTTTAAGATATTTTGATATGTCATTCCAGAGTTATGGGACTTCAAGACAATATTTTACGTTGTCACGTACTAGCTCTACAATAAAAGCATAAGTTCATGAATATTAGTGAATATTGTTTCTTGTTGAATATACATTGTTCGACTGTTATCTGCTCTTTGGTCAGGTTGTTGTCTCTCTGACATATTCCCCATTTGCATTCTCAATTTTATTGAACTCCTAAGCTTGTGCAATATTCATGGAATAATATTACCGTGTACAATACAAACTTATTATTATTATAAATATGACATTTACACCTTCTTTCTAGGAGACAACATGTTAACAGCTTTAAGTGTTGCTAGGGAGATTGGTATGGTTCCACCTAAAGAGAGGGTTGTGTTAGTTCAAGGCTATCCAGAATCAGGCAAAACTGATGCTTATTTGGAGTTTGTTTATGCAGAGGAATACAAACAGGAGCCAACAAAAACAGGATCTGCTTCTATAGAGGTATCATAGATTGCTTTATTAATAATGATGGCTATATGTATCCGTTTTTATTTTGTAGTTAGTCCCCACTTCGGTTTTATCATGTATATCTATTATATAGTCATTTTATGAAATTTACTGTTTGCAAAATTATAAATTATTCTAAATAATAAGGATGTTCTTGTCCCAGGCAAAAAACCCTGGCCGTGTTAGGCGCAACTTTTTGGAAGTTTTGGTCCTCGGTGCTCTTCAGCTTTGTACTTGTTTTGGCTTTCAAACTTTTTTCACCTGAGCGTCATTGGTTGGTCTTGTGTGGACGAGACGCACGTCTGGCATATTGAATTTTAAGTCTAGTACCTTTTGTCAGCTATTATTTGTGTGTTTCTTTGTCTTATATGTTCTCCCATTTATTTGTATTGTGGTCCTGTCATGTGATGTTGTCGTTTTGGTGTTGTGTTTGACGTTGCCATTAAGGCGGGAGGTTTGGCATGCCACAAAACCAGTTTCAACCCACCATTTTTCTCTTAAAATGTCCTGTACCAAGTCAGGAAAATGGCCATTGTTATATTATAATTCGTTTCTGTGTGTGTTACATTTTAATGTTGTGTTTCTGTTGTTTCGTTGTTCTCCTCTTATATTTGATGCGTTTCCCTCAGTTTTAGTTTGTAACCCGGATTTGTTTTTATCTCTATCGATTTATGAGTTTCGAACAGCGGTATACTACTGTTGCCTTTATCTATACTGGTATTTAGAGAAATGATATATTGAAAAATGAATTACTTTGTGTTTACTAAGAAATAGGAAAAGTAATAATGTGTGTAACTATAAAGAAAGAGAAATATTATGTGCAGACAAAGTAATATTACCTACCCCTTGCAAGTAAATTTATTATAAGTTTACCACCACTCTCCTAGGCTCTTGAAATTTGTTTCTAAAATATTTAATAAATGCAATTTTCCCTTTAGCATTCTTTTCTTCAAGAAATGACCTGTACCCCTTGCTTATGGTTTACAGTTACAGATTTTACCATCTGGTTATTGAACTAACTTTTAACACAAATTTAAGAAAAACTCTCCATATTTTTATGCCCCCTCCATAGGCATTAAGTGTTACTGTTGACCGCCCTCCATCCGTCTTTCCGTCTGTCCCTCCGTCCCATTTTCGTTTCCACACTCTAACTTAAGTTTTTCAACTTTTATGAAACTCATACACAATGCTAAGAAGTGAGTAATTTACCGTTCTAGAGTTATGCCCCTTTTTAACATGGAAAATTGCAAATTTTTCAGTTTCCGCACTATAATTTAAGTTTGTCTCATCCAAATTTTATGAAACTCATTTTAATGCTAAGAACCACAACACGCAGACAGAGTGCAAATTTGGGCAGTAAATTAACTTACAGTTCTAGAGTTATGCCCCTTTTTAACTTGAAAATTTGCAAAGCTTGCGCAGAGTGCAAATTTGGTCAGTAAATTCACTTACAGTTCTAGAGTTATGCCCCTTTTTAACTTGAAAAATTGTAAAGCTTGAGCTGGGGCATTCATGTTCTCAGACACACACATTTTTCCTTTATTTTGTGTTGTAAAGGGGGGATATTTTATTAAATACTTTATATGAATAGAGGAGGGGAATAGATACCACTGGTAAATTTATATATCTTACTTTATATTCATTTTTTTTTAATTAGAATCATTCTATTGTAATGTGATGACAATTGGTTAATCCATGAAAAATTCAATCCACTAGAAAACAAAGAAATCTGGTTTTGAATATTTTTTGTCCATTCCAATTTTAAACAAGGAAATCTGGTATCGTTACATGGAATAGTTTATTTGAAAGTCCATTTCATTTTCAAACATGGAAACCTGATATGGAATAGTTTATTTAAAAGTCTATTCCATTTTTAAACAGGGAAACCTGATATGGAATAGTTTATTTAAAAGTCAATTCCATTTTTAAACAGGGAAACCTGTTATGGAATAGTTCATTTGAAATTTTGTTTTTAAACAGGGAATATGGAATAACTCATTTAAAAGATCCTCCCATTTTTAAAGAGGTAAATGTAGTAAGGGATATGAAGACCATTCCATTTCTTAAAAGTTGAATAAGACTTTGTAAATCTGAATGATGTTAACAACAGAGTAGTCATGGTAGTTGTTTAAGATAACTGTATACATAACCAATTCATAAAGTGAAAGAACCAAAAGAGTTGTATTCACATACTGATTTACTATTCACTCTTGATAGTGTTAGTGAACAAATCTTGATAATAACTCTTGTGCTGAAAACTTTGTTTCAAAATCCAGAATTGTGTTTACTAGTGAATAATATTTGTAACTGTTAACTGATAAATCTGGCATTATCATCTATTAATATTAATAATACTTCAAGGAGTTTTGCCGTTTGTTATAATTGTATAATGATAAATTTAATGTATCACTGACAGAATAGAATATTGAAGTAGTGAATTTTTAGGAGTAAAATATATAATATGAAGATAAAAAGGCGACCTTGAAATCCTCAATGACACTGTCAAGTCTTTCGATATATAGCTCTGTTGTTTTTATTCTAAAGATTACAGAAGAAATGATTGCATTGACCTAATTAGAAAGAGAGTTTCTGTCCTCATCCCTGGTTTTATTACTTGTATAATGATTAGTTTGCTTTCTCGAGAGACTCAGGTTTTTCGGAATTGATGTCATGACAAAATAATTATACTTTCACAAAGAAACTTATTTTGTCATGCAATAGATGTTTCATTATAATACTATATTCAAATTGAAGAAATATTATGAAATATTCTTTCCACTGAAAGAAATATTACAGTATATGTTTAACGGAATAAATAGTATAAATTTTTTTTAATTGGAAGAAATAATAAATATAGCATTGGTTCAAATAACAAAGTTTCCAGCGGAACTTTTGTTAGAAAGAACAATTATACCTTGACGATTTCACCAGAGGTGTATCATATTTTATAAATGTCTTTTTAAGATTGTGTTTTAAATAGAAGGTGTTTTATTTTTCTATCAAAATATAATAGTTATTTAATGTCATACTTGATTTAAATAATTAGAAAAATATCCTTTTGATCCTCCTCGGTTGAAGAAAAAGATCATAGCCATACACATTAATATGCATATTTAGGACGAGAACATGTTAATATAAAATGAATATTAACCCTGCTTTGTACTAGACCGACATTCTGAGTCGGATGTTTAACGTGCTAGTTCGCAAAAGACATGTCACCTTACCCGGACTCATTATTGCGACTCCGAGCCGACCAGTTTTTGCTCTTACTCCTTAATGCCGCGTGTTTAGCAGAGAAGCAGCAAATACCAATTTTAAAGTCTTTGGTTTGACCCGGCCGAGGTTCGAACCCACGACCTTCCGCACTCGAGGCGAACACACTACCACGAGACCACTGTCAACGTATATTTGTTCTGCCTAACAGAAGTTCCACTGGAAACTTTGTTATAAACAATGTCATAATACCTGTTCCTGTTAGAACAAATATTCTATACCATTTATTCCGTTAGGAACATATACTGTAATATTTATTGTAGTGGAAATAATATTCCAGAATATTTTTTTCCATTTGGAACCAATATTATGAAGGAACTTCTATTTCGTGACACCACCAAGGTGTTAGGGTTCAAAAAGACAATTGCCAAAGTATTCTGTATGGATGAAGGTTCAACACTTAATTACATCATGTACATTTTTCTAATTCTGTTCTGTCAATTGTCGTTACAGGAAGTTACAGTAGACATTTTACCAAGGGATGATGGAAATACTTTCCATTTTGCTATTGATGGCCGTTCTTGGTCAGTTGTAAGGACACACTTCGATGATCTGCTTCAAAAGGTTGGTGAAAATTTCTTTGAATAAATGAGTTATGTCCCTTTGGACACATGTTTTCATTAACTGCATATATATTTAGCATGACTGTCAGAAGCTCATACTTATGATGTATATAAATATATGTTATAATATTGCCAATGAGACAACTATCCATTTAAGACCAAAGGACCTGTGATTGTATTTAAAGTATATTTTTTTCACTTAGTCAAAAGTGCCAGAGTGAGCTGTTGTTGTTACTATATATCCGCTATCCATCAATGAACCTGTTAAGGTCAAGTTACAGTCAATGGGCTATGTCACAGATTTTGGTAAAATTTGGCATACAACTTTGGCTGGTTGAACTATAACTGAAAATTAAAAAAAATTACATTTACCTCTTTTATCATCTGAAATATTACTGATTTAGAAAGCACATGGAATCAGTGAAAAAACTTAGAATCATTAAATCTCTAATTTCGAATACATAGATTTTTCTTGAATAACTATATGTTGTTGATTTTAGTGGTAGGTCAATGAACATTGGCATGCAGTTGTATTAGCATAGACACATCTCATTTCCATATAGATTATTTGGCCCCACCCCTCACTCATGGTCTATTGACCTTGAAACTTTTGCTTTGTTTACATGCTAATTAAAGTTTGTGATTGGATCAGTTTAAGATGTATTAGCATTTGCAAGTCTCATTTTCATGGAGATTATATGGCCCTCCCCCTCATCAAGGTTCATTGACTTTGAAACTTTTACATTGTTTAGAAGTTAATGTTTATGTTTTGGTTTGTTTAAAGGGAATGACTTATGATAAGTCGATGGTAATTGGTATGCAGTTGTATTAGTTAATTTCAACATCTGCCTTATCAAAATAACAAAAAGGTTAGACATATCTCTGTGTTAACAGTTTATTATTTATGATTTCAAGTCAAATTCATTTCTGGAATATCAAGTCCTGTGTCTTATACACTTTGGTGTGTCACGGTGAAGTCTTAAATTGTACTTTCATAAATGTGTATCGGTTTTTCTTTTTCAATAGTTTTGTCTTTCAGGGAACAGTTATTGCTAATCGTGGTGTTTGTTTGTATTAATATTTAGATGATTGTTGATCAAGAAAGCTATTGCTAAATTTAAAAAATGCATATAATAATTGCAGTGTCATCTATGAGTCTTAGCTTTTAGTCTTTGTATTTCTATTGCAGTTATGTGTAATGGGAACAGTATTTGCTAGATTTTAGCATTTGTATTTATATTGCAGTTATGTGTAAGAGGAACAGTATTTGCTAGATTTTAGCATTTTTATTATATTGCAGTTATGTGTAAGAGGAACAGTATTTGCTAGATTTTTGCATTTGTATTTATATTGTAATAATGTGTAAGGGGAACAGTATTTGCTAGATTTTAGCATTTGTATTTCCATTGCAATCATGTGTAAGGGGAACAGTATTTGCTAGATTTTAGCATTTGTATTTACAATGCAGTTATGTGTAAGGGGAACAGTATTTGCTGGATTTTTTGCATTAATTTTGTATTTATATTGCAGTTATGTATAAGAGGAACAGTATTTGCTAGATTTTAGCATTTGTATTATATTGCAGTAATGTGTAAGGGGAACAGTATTAGCTAGATTTTTGCATTTGTATTTATATTGCAGTTATGTGTAAGAGGAACAGTATTTGCTAGATTTTAGCATTTTTATTATATTGCAGTTATGTGTAAGAGGAACAGTATTTGCTAGATTTTTGCATTTGTATTTATATTGTAATAATGTGTAAGGGGAACAGTATTTGCTAGATTTTTGCATTTGTATTTATATTGTAATAATGTGTAAGGGGGACAGTATTTGCTAGATTTTAGCATTTTTATTTACATTGCAGTTATGTGTAAGGGGAACAGTATTTGCTGGATTTTTTGCATTAATTTTGTATTTATATTGCAGTTATGTATAAGAGGAACAGTATTTGCTAGATTTTAGCATTTGTATTATATTGCAGTAATGTGTAAGGGGAACAGTATTTGCTAGATTTTAGCATTTGTATTTGTATTACATTTATGTGTAAGAGGAACAGTATTTGCTAAATTTTAGCATTTGTATTTTCATTGCAGTTATGTGTAAAGGGAACAGTATTTGCTAGATTGTAGCATTTGTATTTATATTGCAGTTATGTGTAAGAGAAACAGTATTTGCTAGATTGTAGCATTTGTATTCACATTGCAGTTATGTGAAAGGGGAACAGTATTTGCTAGATTTTAGCATTTGTATTTCCATTGCAGTAATGTGTAAGGGGAACAGTATTTGCTAGATTGTAGCATTTGTATTATATTGCAGTAATGTGTAAGAGGAACAGTATTTGCTAGATTTTAGCATTTTTATTCACATTGCAGTTATGTGTAAGAGGCAGTATTAGCTAGAATTAAGCATTTGTATTATATTGCAGTTATGTGTAAGGGGAACAGTATTTGCTAGATTTTAGCATTTGTATTTATATTGTAGTTATGTTTAAGGGGAACAGTATTTCTTTGATTTTAGTATTTATATTTACATTGCAGTTATGTGTACGGGGAACAGTATTTGCTAGATTTTCTGCAGAACAAAAGGGACAATTAATAGAGACATTACAAGAATTAGGGTAACATTTCCATTTATCAGTCGGTTTAGCTTTAAATTTTTTAGATATCACCTTGTTTTTATATAAGATCATCATGTGGAGCTACAGTTGATTCTTCTTTTTCACTGCGTTGTGGTCCTTGAAGGTAGAAATTTCAATGATTTGATAGTTTTTTTGTGTTTTTTTCTAAATGTGGTGTTACAATTATTGTTATGGTCTGATTCTTCTTTACGTAATTATGATTATAGCAACTTATTAGAGAGTAGTAGTTTACTTTGAAGTTTTGTTTAGGTCCAATTTTTTTTCACAAAGTTCGTTAACTTTATATAATAATGTATGCATGGAGTATAATTGACAACGGTGAGGTCAAACAGCATGATGAAAAAGGCTCCACAAGCTAAAAAGGTTGCCTTTTACTTTCCACTTAATTCAAATTTGTTATGATGGTTTTTTTCAGCCATTATTTCAAAATTCTTTGTTGGAAGTTAACCTAAACAACCCTATGAATGATGGGTCAGTATTTATTTTATTAAATTTGGGTGTTTAAGACTGAATTAGAATTTGCATCACTATTAATGTCTAAAATGTATTGCATTACTTCTTCACATATTTACCATTGATTGATTGTTGTTCAATTTACCTCCAGTGGCAAATATCAAGGAATGCTAAGATTACACATAAAAGTCCAAGAATATTAATGACAATTTTATTAGTAACTTAAATCACAAGGATGATTAAAATATTATTATGTTTTATTTTACCATACTGGTTTTAGACATCTCCCTGGAAGTCATGTATAGTTTTTAATGCAAGCATATTGGATTCCTTTTAAAAGATGGAGGAATGTTACATTTCACATGTTGACATATTATTTCAGTTATTTTGTTGGGATGTGTGGAGATGGAGCCAATGATTGTGGGGCCCTGAAGACAGCACATGCAGGGATATCTCTCTCTGAGGCAGAGGCATCAGTTGCCTCTCCATTTACCTCTTAAAAACCAAATATAGAATGTGTTCCTACGCTTATCAGGTATGTTACCATTATTTTATTCTTACAATTATTTATCCACTATGATCTTTGATCAAATTGTTTTTTAATACATTGCAATGAAAATATAAATTTAATGAACATATAATATAAATTGTTTTTGAATTATGAATACTTTTGTAAGATAAATGTATATTATAAATATATACATGGAACGTTACATAGGGTATGGTAGTTGCACTTGTTGAGAATGATATGCATTTATTTATTATAAAATATGAATTAAGGTGGTACATAACACTACAGGGAGATAACTCTGTAAAAATCAGTTGAATGTTTTAATCACGTTCTAGTGTTAAGGAAATATTAAGCTTCTCAATGATCAAAATCAGTGTTTTCGAAGTGCTATATTTATCCAATGAAATTTTTTTCGATAAAGTGTGTGGTTCAAATTTTTTGAAATTTTTATATTTTTGTCAAAGGGTCAAAGCAATATTTTGTCAAAATTTAATGAAAATTAAACGAGCAAAATTAATTTCAGTCAAGGTGTTTGGTACCACCTTAAAAGAGAGAAAGGGATATAACAATGATATAGCACCCTAACAATATGTTAAGTTTTGCATTTTATAAAATTTATTTAATTTTATGATGTATATAGGTTCAATAAATTTGATAGAATGAGTAACACTTTATATGAAATTGAATTAAATATTATGATTACGGAATTTTTTTCTCGTAAAACAGTGATGTTTCCTACTTTCAATTTTTCACCATTATCGGTTAATCAGCATGTCATTGTTTGCTCCTTCTTGCATGGGTTTGATCTAATTCTATCAGCAATTATGATAACTTGATACAGCATCTCTTAAAACATGCTGTCAACTCTTCTGGTACAGACAAAACAGCCTAAGTTAACATACTGATTGAATGAAAATAAGTCTTTGGTAAATGGTTATATTGCTTTATAGCTAAGCATGTATTCTTAAGTTCTAAGATTGTTCTATTACAATCCTAGTTGCAAGATATATGATTGAAGATTGCTAACCTGCATGTTTAATAACTTAACACAAATGTCTTTCCTCAATAATACCCTTTAGTGAAAGGGCAAAATAAGGAAATATTAAGATTTATCATTTCAGCCACCTCTGCCTTTTACATTATTCCTATAACTAGATTGGCAACAGATTAATTTGAAACTGGAATAAAAGAGACATGGTTTTATTATCATTTTGTTCAATTTTTTTTCTCATGAAAAAAGCTAAAATTAATTTCCTTTAAACTCCTGATGCAAAAGATTTCTAAGTTTGAAAAAATGTGTTCTACTCAAAGTTGTATATATTTATGTATGTTGTGTATGTAAATCCTGCTTTGATAGCGTCTGTATAGAATAAAATATGAATTAAGGTGGTACATAACACTACAGGGAGATAATTCTGTAAAAATCAGTTGAATGCTTTTCTTCTTCCCTCTATAGAGAAGGTCGAGCAGCGTTAACAACATCATCTGGAATCTTTAAGTATATGGCTTTGTACAGTTTAATACAGTTTATGACAGTTTGTATTTTGTACTGGGTAAGTTGTTTTTATTTTTGTGTACCAAAGCTGTCTTCTTTTAATTTTACGTCAAGTTGTAAAAGAAGAAAAAGTTGGAAGCTACAAATTGAGGTATAATCTCTCTAGTAAACTTTAATCGAGAACCTTATTTTCAAAAAGTTTCGTTGAATGCTTGAAAATAATACACCTAAATTAACAGTTAACAGTTTAGTTTCGTCTAATGATTTTAAGAATGGTTGAGAAATTTGAAGAAATTTCAAATAGAAAGTAGATTTTTGCTGAATTTAATAAATATTGTAAGAATTTCCCAGGATTAAAATACATACAATATTGTTTCTTCTCAAATACTAGATTTGAATAGAAAAATAATCCTCCATATTTGAACAAAAAATTAGCCAACAAGAGAGCTTCTAGATGGCAACTTGATGTAAAATTAAACCAAAACAGCCATGAGTAGGAAGTAATACCAATATTATACAAACCATAATTCATTTAAAATTTGGCATAGGGTGATTTTCAATAAATCAAAATTATGGTAAAAGAAAGATAGTACCATAAACTTTTTTGTACAGTACAGGAATTTCTGAAATTAATGTCTGGTTAGGGAAAGCGAGAAGAAAAATATTTGTAACAATGTAAGGGAAGTGCAAAATGAACACCTATTGCAAAGTATTTGACAAATATGCATTTAGTTGTAAAAAGTTTAGTTAGTTTTTTAAAGTATCAAGTTTCATGGGAGCTAGGGTCACAATGCACTACTCATTGCATCAGAAGTGCATTTAACCAAGAAAGGAATATTGTGGTCACACTTTTTTTTTAATCAATCAGCAGATATTATTTAGCATTTGTGATTATTGCTAATGATATTTGAACACTGATTTTATATTACTTACCATAATTGAGTAATCTGGGTTTTTTTTTCACTAATTAATGCGTAGGGAAATGGTTGAGGATTTATAAAATCAGGGAAAATTTTAAATGTCAGCTGAAATACCTTGTAGCAAATGCCTTTATTGATGATTCTCTAATATTTTGATTAATTAAGTGTGGTGTAATAATATTTGAACATTTTTTTTTAATTCGTACTGAATCATGATAGTTAAGGACAGCAGTGCTTCTGGTCAAGTAAAATCCATATGATCGCTTTGAGATTTTCAAAACTTTTATTTAAATATCCTAGTAATATTCACCAAGAAATTTTACATGTTCTGTTACATTTTCATCAATTTATACCTTTCTCCATTCTATATTTGCCTCTGATTAAAATGAACAGGTTCTTCAAAGTAAGTATGATATGTATTTGATAATGCTGACACTTGTGTTTTTCGCCTAAAATCCTGCAGTTGTAACTTTTACAACCCTTGGAATATACTGCTGCAGCATGTTGTTATACTTGTCTGTGTCCTGGTGCATGATACTGCATGGCATGATTCGTTACTTACAAAAGTACCAAACTGATTGAATCTCAGTAAATCTTTTAATGACAAAATTCACCTAGGTATAACCTTTTATTGGAACTGATCAAATTAGTTAGATTGTTAAGTTTATCTTCTATTATGAAATGCTGTGAAGAAACATTTGGGTCACTGTGACCTAAATAACACGATTTTTGGTTTAATTTTTGCATTTAGGTCCTTTTCTCTGAAACCTATGCCAATCTATTATGCATATCAAATTCAGTGCTTTTGTATATGAAAGACAGGGTTATGGACACTTTGATTTACTATGACCCAACATTTTATGCTCTTGTGATTTTGTAAAGGTTTTAGGGGGTAATTGTGTAAAAATATATGATAAGAAACCAAGGATATTTCTTCATTTCAAACCTTTTATATAAAACGAAGCATTTTAGTAACATTTAAGGCACTGTGACAAGAAATTTACTAAACATCTGAATGGTTTTAAGTCACATGTCCAACAGTTGTCACAGCATATCAAATTGCTAAACGAAACAAACTGACAATATTTGATTTTTTGCAAAAAATAGGTATTTTCTCTTATAAATCTTATCATATTTTGCCATATGTATGTAGTTAAAAAAAAAACAAAAAAAAAATAGGGAAAAAAAGACATCATAAATAGAATAAAATTTTAGTTTTTTATGAAGATTTAAATATTAATTTCTGCTGTGACACAGAGAGGGAAGAGCATGTTGGCAGATATGTATGGGATTATTTAAATCTGCAGCTTGTTTTAGTCTGACAGAATTTACATCTGTTTGTATTCTCAGATGGGTAAGTTTTCATATCAATTATTTAAAAGTTAAATTGAGAGGTTTTCTACAGAGAAATGTGTACAGTAATGAGTTTAACTAATTGAAATGCTTCTGATTTTTAAAATTTTGACTTTTAGTTTTCCCTTGCCATTTCTACATATGAATTTGTCCTTGTTCTAATTTTCTTGGTTCACTTTTGTATCATGAAAAGATGATCATTTCATTTACTGTAAACAAACACATTTTTCGCAAGTAAGTTATTATGCAAAGATGGCTAGAAAATACTAAGCAAAAAAAAAAGAATCTATGAAAATAATTTGATTTACAGTTCTATGAGTAATAGGTCTTAGAGAATCATAATTGTCTTGTTGACATGATGCACTCATAATGCCCTTAACCATATTGTCATGCTGTTATATTAAGCTCAAGTCTAGTGTTTCAGTCATAGGTTTTATTCAAAGATTTTAACCATCAAAAACTACATTTTGCCTCAATTTTGTTGCTCTCTTATGACTGCTAGAAAGTGCAATGCATTTATTCAGTGCCCTTAATTCATTATCCAAGTCTTATATGGTCACAAAATATGAAAAAAAAATCAAATTCAGTTAAAATTTTCTGGAATATACTGCATATATGTTTATTACCATATTTAGTCTTTAGATTCATTTTATGAGATGCAAATAAATCTAGCAGGATTAATTGTCCTTGACCTCATTTTCTTTGTTCATTGATCCCAGTTGTTCTGAATCATTTAATAATAAATTGATCCTATGGCTAAAACATTGGACTTAGGCTACATGTGTTGTATTTATAATAATTTAGAAAATGAATTTCCTTTTGAACAATCTCCTTTAATTACCCGGTATACATATTTTCTTAGTTCAGTCATCCAGATTTGGTGATCATGTGATATGTTTTATTTACTTGTGAGTTGTAAGTTACAAGAACTTTTACTTAAGATGTTTTTTCCAAGTCTTCCAGAGAGTCGTCATTTGGCCATGGTGAGCCCAAAGTCATAAAGTTTAATATCCACAGTTTTAGGTCCCTTTGTTTTTATGCTCTCAAACATTTTATATTTTAGTCTTTCTATGTTTTTTTTCATGGGAATACCTGATGACGGTTATTCCAAAAACATGTGTTGAACGTAAAGAAATAATATTATATCAATTGTTGTTTTTTCAGAGATGCTTGTGATTAATTTCATGAGCTATCTTGACTTGTCAGAATTTCTATGATAAGTTTCAATGCTGTCAATCATATATGAGTAAACAATTTAATCAAGCTTTTGTATTACAGATCTCTAACAACTTGACAGATTTTGAATTCCTATATATAGATCTGTTTATACTTACCACACTTAGTACATCATGTAAGTATATATATTGAAGATTGTTTTAAAAAAAAAATGTTTATTATGTAGATGTCAGTTATGAAAATATTGCATTGTATTTAAATTCGTAATGCCTCAGTATCACAAACGTTTTGACTAGCATGAAATGTATGCCATAGTGACTTCATGCTACTTTTAAGAAAGATAAATATGTTTATAAGTAGTGTGACATCATATTTTTCAATTTTGAATGTTGTTTTTTTTTTTGTTTATTTTAGCTCACCTGGCCAAGTGAGCGTTTCTCATGACTTTGCGTCCGTCGTCCGTTAACTTTTACAAAAATTCTCTCCTCTGAAACTACTAGGCCTAATTTAAACAAATCATCATTGGGGTATCTAGTTTAGAAAATGTGTCCTATGAAACCGCCTGCACACCAAAATGGCCGACATGGCTAAAAATAGAACATAGGGGTAAAATGCAAGTTTTGTCTATTATTTTGAAAACCGTTATAAATAGAGAAAATCTGACAGGGTAAAAAATGTTCAGAATGTTCAGCTCTACCAGTTGTCCAAGTACGTCAAAACTGGCAGACGACTTTTTATAGGAGTTATTGCCCTTAAATGACAAATATTACCATTTTTTCATTTTGCCTATTATCTTGAAAACTATAATAGAGATAAACTTTAAAATGCAAAAAAAAATCAGCAAGACAAGTTCTACTAATAAGTCTCATGATTGAATTTGTCAGTTGACTCCTTATAAGAGTTATTGCCTCTTGATATCGATTTTTACCATTTTTTTTGCATTTTTGCTTTATTTCTTTAAGCAAAAATATCAGCAAGACAAGATATACAATTATGACAAATGGCAGAAATCGTTTGACACTTCCTTATTGGAGTTATTGCCCTTTAATGACGATTTTTAACATTTGTTTTGCGTTTTGCCCTATATGATAAGGATTTTAATAGATAAATAGACACTTTAAATCACAAAAATGATCAGCAAGGCAAGATCTACAAGTCAAATTTTGCCGATATAGTAAGTAATCTGTCACTCTTCCTAGGAGTGATTCCCTTAAATAAGGATTTTGTCACCCTCTTTTGTGTTTTGAGCAAAAACTTAAGAAGATAGAGAGAAACTAAACAGACTAAATGATCAGCAATACAAGATCAACAAAACAGAGATTTTTGTCATGAATTCTGATCTCTTCTACAATGTTGGAGTGTCCTTTGTTGAATATGCACATAGACCAAGGTTAGCAAAACAGGCTCTTTATAGCCTCTACATTAAATTGATATAAAGAAAAAAAAACAGTGAAACACAGGCATTAGCAGATTTTGATTGAATGCAGTATTCTTAAGAATAAAAAGGCTCACAGAGTCAGTTTTCAAAGTGTACTCCACAGGTTTTCTGAATGAGATTGAGGTCATTACATTGCTGTATGTGATGTCCCAGACTTTGAAATATTGATATTGAAATTCTATTGGAATTATTTTGATAAGTGTTTCATTTGTGTCGTGTTAGTACTAAAAAACATGATGTAATTATAAGATATTGGAAGTTTTGTCAATAAATTAAAAATTCATTAATAAAAATTATTTTGAATATACAGTTGGAGCCACTGGAGCCTATGGGAAATTACATCCAGAACCTCCACTGATAAACCTTTTTAGTATTGGACCAATCCTGACTCTAATTTTACAGACAGGGATACAGGCTGCAGCTCAGGTTTTTGTCTACCTCAATGTTCAGAAACAACCATGGTAAGTGAGATGGTGTTTGGAATTCTGCAGTGTACAGTAAAACATACATCAGTATTCCAAATGAAAAACCAGACAGTTTGGTTGGTAATGTGATACTTCTTTTAAAAGATAAAAAGATGATTTGATATTCCTGGAATTCCTCATATGAGGGAGATTTAATACAGATAAATGGGTGTCTTTAGCCTAATGGGCATGGAAATGGATTAAGACATATGTAATAGAATTGGGGGAAGGTCCCCTCCCCTTAAGGAGCTACTTAAATGGTTAATGTATAGACCTTTTACAAGTCCCACTCCTAAAGTTGCCTTGCCGTTGGGCCTACTTTTTCTAAATTCTGGATCCGTACCTGTGTTATAAATGATTTATTATTATTTAAAATTCGTCCTCATCTTTAACATGAATATTATATTTCTTGTGTACATTAAGCAACCAAAAAGCAACAATTTTTTTATTAACTTTCAGGTTTAAACCATTTGTTGACAATGAAGAAGATGCCTATGAAAGTTACGAGAATGCTTCTGTATTTCTGATATCATCATACCAATACATTATACTAGCTATTGTCTTTTCAAAGGGAAGGCCATACAGAAAGACTATTTTCTCCAATTGTAAGTCATTTATTATTAGGATCATAGGTGTTTTGGACGCATATGGGCTAGTTAGCTATTTAAGGGAATAATTGTTGGCCATTATAGTGAATGTAAACTTAAAATGAAAAATTGAGAAAAAAAAGTAATTTTCTTTTTATGAAACATTGTGAATAACAGAATCTATGTTAAGGAATTGTAGAACATTATTCATTGCAAATATTTACTTACACAACAACCATTAATTCCCTATGGTATTGGTCCAAGACCCTTGCAGAAGCGATTTGAGTAAACTCTATTTGAAAATTTGGAATCATGAAGTTTATTGGTGTTTGAATTTTTATTCTAAATAGGGTTTAATTGATCAATAAAAATTATTGACAATAAAAAAAATAACTGATATAATTAAAAGTGCATAAAGTTAATAGAGCGCATGACCTTTATAAAATGTTTCTATTGTAGGTTTTTTCCTTGCCAATATCATGTTTTGTTTGGTCTGTATACTATATAGTTACACTTAAAACGGCTGGAATTCTTTATAGAACTTTTCTATTGTAGATTTTTTCCTTGTCAATATAGTGTTTTGTTTGGCCTGTACAGTATGGCTACACATAGAACCACTAGAAATGTTTAGAGAGTTTATGGAGGTAAGTGTGCATTTATCCATTATTTTCAATTTAAAGTCATTTTGCAGTATAAAGGTGCCCTTCCATCGATCTGGTTTCATAGGGTTCCAACCATTCCTTGAAAAGTGGAATTTAATTGTAGTTGTACCAGGCCTTAAAATGTCTTTTTGTGTCTTCTTGAAAAAAAGATGGATGAGCTGGATAAATGTTTGGTTTTTGTTTTTTTTTTTTTTTAGGAGGAGGGAGTTACAAAAAGAATAGAATTCTATTGAAATACTTCAATGCTTTTGGTCTCATGTTTTGTTCCCAGCTTGAAAACACTTGTTACATTTTATTAAACAAGCAGCATATCTCTGAGAGAGAAAACTTGTATACTTGCAAAAATGCATGACTATGACTAAAACATCATGCCTAAACGCCTAAACACCTATTCATGCATAAGAGTCCATTTTCCTATACGAATAGTTTCCAGTGTTTAAGATACTTGCATTTTACAGGAACATGAAGTTCTTGTAGAGTTCCATGCTTTTGCTCTTGGTTCTTTTCTCACATTTCAACTGCTTAGTACAAAAAAAAACAGCTAAACACCTGCATGTAAAAAATACTTTGGGACAAATATATTTGCCGTTGTAAGTTACTTAACTCTGTTAAAGACAAGCATGTTGCATTCAGAATCATATGTTTGAATGGAATAAGATACCCTCTTTTATTCAGTTACACCAGTTAAGCCGTTATAATATCCAGTTCAGAATATGATCTTATATAAAGCTTACTTCATGTAGGTTAAAATGTTTCGAGTCTACGATGCTTCAAATAGAAATATTTCTAAAATAAATCAGCAGCTTCTAGCTATTGATATTTGTACTCTGAAATATGATAGCATGACGATCCTAGTTATAAATACTATGTTTGTTTTGCCCTTATATATTATTTGCATATTTATATTTCAGTTGGCAGATATACCTTCTATGGAGTATAAACTAATTTATCTGGGAATTGTTGCAATCAACTTTGTTCTTTCGTTTTTAGTTGAAGTAAGTATAAGGTTTCAGACCACCAATTCATCCACTCCAATTTTGAACATATGTAAAAGTAGCCCTTCCCTGACAAAAAATAGTGCTCTTGATGTCATTGTTTACTTAAACTAACCAACAAATTTGCAGAAATGAAACTTTTAATGAAAAAGAAATATATTTTGACCATTTTGAGCCAACATTTACTTGTCCATGGGTTTACATTTAAAATTGATGATTAATGTGCTCCATAGTATACTTATTTAAGATTTCCAGAAGACCAGAGGTTATTTTTAGTAGTAGTTGCCTTCTGAAAGGTTGTGTTTCACTACCAGACTTTAAACATTGGTTGAAAATTGTCATGTAGAAAGGCAATACATGTACAATTCAGGATATACCTGATTTCTATGAAGTTAAACTTAAGGTAAAATATTTAGAAAGCTGTGTAAATTGAAAAAAATGGCTGAATAGATTTTTAATTGGTGATCTGAATAATTAAGTAAATTTTGACACTAAAGGGCTACAACTGCGACAAACAATGAATCTGAAATAATCGTTGCCTTTTTCCCTACAGAAAATTGCTTTTGGCTGTAGAAATCATTGGCTTTTGTGCACAGTTTCCTACCATGATACTGATAAAAAAATCAATGTATTTTATCAAATATACAATGGACATACATTAATTTATTATTTGTTGAAAGCACCCAGCCTCTTGACCAACATCTTGAATATAAATAACTGTTTTCCCTTGAAATTTGTCAGCAATTGAAAGGATTAAAAAAAATCTAGGTTCAATGTACCAAGCACAATTGAAGAATATTTGTTTTGATGATAAAAATTTGTAATTTTTTTCTTTACATCAAATTTGTAGCACAAATCAAATCAAGTAAATTTATTCTTTGGAGATGGAATATGCTTGTTTTCACAGAAGATTGTTTTGAAGTAAATGTATTTATAGAATATTATTTATGCAAACTTCATTTGGATACATCTTTGACTTTTTTCAGATTGAGTACTGTGTATTAATTATTAATAGTGGGATATTCATAGATTTCTTTTGTATAGATGAAGCATGAGTTTTAAATGTTCATTGAAGTAGAAATTTTCTATAGGCTTGTATGCAGACTTTGGCAAAGCCACAAAAAAATATCCCCCAAAATTCGATTTTTTTTTAATTCACAAAAAATTGGTACCCAAGAAAATAAATGAATCCACAGTGATGAAGTATTTGTTTGTTGATTTCATGAGTACCCGTATACTTACTTTTGTGAAAATTGACAACCATAGATAGAGAATATCATATGGCTTTTTCAATATCACATCTGCATCAACCTGAGACACCAATATAATCCAAAGAGCTCTGCTGGAGGGATGTTATTGATTGAGGGTTGATACAGCGTGTGATATTGAACCAGCCATATCATATACACTTTATTACATATACCTCAAGTAGATGTTTTTTATGTGACATGACGTTCTACAGATTAGGGGTTTGATAAAGCCTTTGCAATAGTGACTGATATCGATGACGTGACATCATACAGATTAAAGGTGTGATAAAGGCTTTGCAACCGTGACTGATATTGATATCATCATGGATTACAGCACGATTGCCGTTGACCATATTACACATACAATTTATCTGTATTTACTACTAAGTATATAATAAAATTAATTATATGCTAGTTTGATCATGATTGTATAGTTAAAGATATAATGATAAACAAAGAATTTATTTATCAATTCTTGATAAAAAAATATGTGTACATGAAAAAAATTAAAGTTGTTCTTCATCTCAAAGTGACAACATGGCCTTAAACATGGAGCAAAAACACTCATCTGATAGCTCTAGGTACCCTTTAGCTCTAGTTGAGCAAACATCTTGGCTTAAGTGGATGGTCCTAATCTGTGCATTGAAGAACATAGCTGTTTGGTAATATCAAAAAAATATATAATGTAAAAGAATCATATTTATAGTACCAAACTGTTATTATAAAATAATTCTTGCCTTAGATTATTTATAGCATTTCTGTGTCCCATTTATAAAGTATTGTAAATTTTCAGTCATATTTCTGTGACAGCTACTTAATCAGCAGAAAATTACAAGAAAAAATCAAAGAGAATTTCTTCAATAGCCAATTTAAATACAAGGCATTGGAAGAGGAGATTTCTCAGTTGCCTCACTGGCCACCTGTTTCTTCCACAACGGATCTTGTTGAAGTTTTCCAACGCATGGACAGTGCAGCATCGGTAGACATTGATCGTACTAGTTTAATGAGCAGTCTGGCAGACTCTGCAAGTGAGACTGGGTCACTCAGAATCAAAAATATGGAAAGCACAGCAACACTTGACACCCAGGCAAGCATGACCACACTCGACACACAGATCTCTACTGTGGATGACGAAGCACAGCTCATTGAGGATGGGGTAGATAATGCTGGATTTGAGGAAGATCAACCTGATATTGGCTCACATTCTACAACTACCACAAATTTATAATGAATTCTTTTTGTGTGTAATTATACGCGTACATTATTTAAATGGTTAATTCCTGGTATCCTTTTTATATATTATTTAAAGTTTTTATAGAAACAATTATATTGTAATAAAATGCTTTTAGGCATATCTAGAGAAAAAATCAAGAATGTCATAAAGCTTGAAAAAGTGAAAATAAAAAAAACAATATAATGTTCTTTTTATTAAATTTCATATTAATTTATAAGGTATTAAAGTATAAAGTTCGCTTGGTGTGTAATGCTGTATATGTAGGTGCATTAAGCATTTCACTATATGCATTTTAATCTTGAAATACAATAACCTTGGGGCATTAAGATATATATTATGTCTCCTAGATGTTTTTGTAGGTTAAATTTGGTTCAGGCTGGCTTTTTACATCGCGATGACCGTGTACTGCTATCGCCTAGATTTCCATTACGTAACTTTCGTTTTGGGTTTGTAACAGATCTATAAACATGATAAATACGCGGATATTAACGAGTGCAAAATAACATTTCTTATCGTTTGTTACAAATACATTTCTTCATTCAATGAATACTGATAACAATATTTTTGTTTAGAACATAAATTAATAATTTGAAAATGTTTTGTCGTTAGATGTATATATATAAGTAAAAAATTTTGATATGGTGAAGCATGCGGAAGAATATCTAAAGAACATTTTGCGACAATCCCGGCAAGGACCAGTAACTCTGCATGGAAGATTGTTTTGCGAGAAAATATGAATGCCTACTCATATTCAATCTTTTAGAAAAATCGAATTTTTACAGAAGAGTGTCCACCATGTACTTGCACTGCTCTCTTAATAGAATAGTAGAATAGAATGATATACAAATGGATGAAAAATATAATAATATAATATATAACAACAAATCAGTGTATACTGATTTGTATCACTACAATATAATAGTTATTACGGTGATGTTGAATTTCCTGTCATTTATTCATCATCCACGCACGAACTTGTCTCAGAAAGAAACGATCTCTGTACATTAACCTCAGGTTTAGGTACAGAGATTTTTTTCTGTGACAAGTGCTTTTGACAAACCACAAAAACTTGCTGTCATCCGATGTTCAGTACTTTGATTATCTATTAAATTTGCTAGTTCCCAAAATAATATATGACAACTGCATATATATAATATAACAATGTATGTATTATTCACTATTGCATAAATAATTATCATGAAATTAATAAACTTGATTTTTGTCTAAATTTAAGTTTCCGTGGAGAGGTGTGTGCAGGCTATGCATTAGAAACTGTTTAACACCATTTGATGCTTATTATCTAGAAGAGAAAATACATGACATTGAGTAGAAACAATGTCAATTTCTGCATGCATCATAATTTTTTTTCTAAACACTGATTTTTTTTATTTCTCTAAACATCATCAGTATTATTGTGCACTATATTTTGATATGGTTAATAGAAATGTGAGTTTTTCGTCAATGAAAAAACAACCAATAGACATGAATTTTGACTGACATAGGAATAGATAGTTTAAGTTGTTTTTTTATACGACCGCAACATTTTTTTGCGGTCGTATATTGGTATGACGTTGGCGTCGTCGTCGTCCGAAGACACATTGGTTTTCGCACAATAATGTTAGTTAAAGTGAATGGATCTCTATGAAATTTTGGGGGTTATGGTACCAACAGTTAAGGAATTAGGGACCAAAAAGGGGCCAAAAATAAAGCATTTTTGGAACTTCCAGACAATAACTTGTGTCAAAGTGTATGGATCTCTCTGAAATTATACCACAAGTTTCCATACCACAAAGGAATGGTTAGGATTGGCTTTGGGGGGTTATGGCTCAAACCGTTTAGGAATTAGGGGCAAAAAGGTGGAAAAAACAAGGGTTTCCTAGTTAATGGACAATTTAAAAGCAGTGTAAGGGAGGTAATCCAAAAACAAAATTGTACAATGTTGTACAATTATGGATTACCTTCCTTACCAGTCAGGGGTATAACTCTATAGGGTTATTACAGAAAAATAACATACATTTGTTACTGTGGACTAAAAAACCAAAGAACTGTGATAACATATGTATGTTACATGTTTCAAAGGGACAATATACATCACAAGTTTAGTTAAAATGCATACAAGTTATATTGATACTACTATTGTCTTTATGTATACTTAACTATAGACATGATAGAAAGATATAACAGTTCATAGTTTGCCAAATTTGCATTGTACACCTATGTTATAACAGAAAAAATATGCCTGTAATAACTAAAGGGTGTTATCACAGCTTCTCTATATCACTCCAAAGCATTTTCTCACACACACATCATGCTTAATTACAATGTAATTTGATTTATTGTAAGAAATAATGACCAGAACATGTAATGAGGTTCTGCGCCAGCTTCCCAGTAATTCGCAAGTGTCTCTCATATGATAAGTTACATTCCGTTAATAACTAAGCCTTGTTATTACAGCTAAGTTTATCCCTTAAAAGCCTCGTCTCATTGATTTACCATGGTTAATCAAAAATGTATTAATTTAATTAAAAAATTAATTATCCAGGCTATGCATTTAGTTTCTGCGCAAAGTCTCAAGAGTTCCCTAGAGCCCATTATAAATTAAAATATTTTTGATTTATTTTACAAAAACAAACATATGTTATTGCAGATTTAGAAAATTTAAGGAATAAAGAGTAGACAACTCATGAAAGTATCTGTAATAACACACGCAAGTTATTTTCTGCAATAACCGTATAGAGTTATATCTCTGACTGCTTACACTGCTTTTAAATTATCTATTTAAGACTTTTATGATGTATTTAAATTGGTAATAATGGTTGCAAACTCCATTGGAAATTTGAATTGAGATTATGACCATATTTTGGAAAGGGGGCGAGTGGGGTAAAAAAGAAATAGTGGCGGGCATTTTTTTTTTCATTTCAGATTTCAGAAATTAAAAAGAAAATTTCAAATATCTATTTTTTTGGCAAAAAATAAAGGGGGGGGGGAGGGCTAAAAAAAAATTCTTTTTTTTTGGGGGGGGGGCAATACGCAACAGCATAGTGTATTTCACAAGAGCAAAAATTTGAATACAAATTCAAATCATTTAACCAATTCAAAGTTCTTTGACTGCAGTTATTCGTGTCAGAAACCTATTATGTGTCAAATATTTATTTGCAATCCAAATTCAGACCTGTATCAAGCGCGAATATTGTGTCCATTTACGCCTCAACTGTTCAGGGTTGGACCTCTGCGGTCGTATCCAACTGCGCTCAGCGAAGCATTTTATCAGCACTTGATCCCCCCTCCAAATTTTAAACCTAAATCAGTGAAACAACAGAAAATACATAGAAGGTTGTACAACAAAAATTAGTTCAGAAAAAGTACTATCAAACTCTAATACTGGCAATAAGGAAACAAAAAGCACAGGTACATGTATTAGTAAAATAATGATGAATAATACTGAGGCAAAGATTGCTTTAAAAAAAATCATTAAAGACACATGGCTTATAATTTTGTATGCCAAACTCTTGTTTCGTCTACAAAAGACTCATTAGTGAAGCTCGAATCGAAAATTCAAAAGTTAAAAGGCCAAATAAGGTACAAAGTTAAAGAGCATTCGGACTCAAAATTCTAAAAGGTTTTACCAACAGATAAGTTAACCTTTTCCTGGGGTAGAACACCCTTGCTATTTCGAACCATTCAAGTTTTGTAAACAGTTGAGTTACTTAAACCTGCAATGATCTCGACACTTAATCTGATGGTTTGAAAGGAGAGAGTTGAAATTATTTTCCAGTTCGATTCATTCTTACGAAAATATGTCTATATAGAAATGCATGTCTTTTTCTAGTCTTTTTCCCAGATGTTGAGTGGGAATTTTCATACATCTCACCTATTCTTGTTCTTAGTATAAAGAATCTGTATATTTACTCAAGATTTTGATTGTACATGCAAATAATGACAATTGTTGGCACATTTTTATAGATATTTACCATTTAGATTGTCACATATCACTGATTTCAGTTATGAAAGCATACTTTTATTTCATATCTGTTGTGATTATTTTATATGTTTATATATATGTACCGGTATAATATTATATCTTATTCAGGTCTCAGACAGGGTATATAATGTGACATTCCCGGCTTAGAGTTTTAATCCCTGAGCCGAAGGCAAAAGGATATAAACCCTAAGCCGGGAATGTCACATTATATACCCTGTCTGAAACCTGAATTACACATATATTACGGATTACACCTACCTTAATGGTTTTTCCAGTACCAGAAATTTGTTAAACATTCACCATGCAGTATATATATTTTCCGCATACGTGAAGGATTTTGTAATGTGCTGTGGAAATAATTCTATTGTGTATGCAATAATTTATAATAACACTTTTTGACATTGATTAAGTATTTGATGTGTAAATCGCATGATTTTAAATGAAAAACGTATTGTTGACGGATACACGTTATTAATTTTCCTCTGTTGGCCTCTGACGTTCTTTAAGTGTTCTGTATAGCTTAACACTGCGTCACATCGTGACGTTCGTTATGATGACGTTGTTGAGGTTCCAATTAGGGTGACAAACGTCGTATATACCCCTGCAGTTTCCCGAATATATCCTTACATCTCTGTGTTGTTATCCAATCACAAAACTCGACACATTTGTAATCCGTAATATATTAAAATGTAGCTCCCAAAATATATTCTTAGATTTCATTGTTATTTTATATAAAGTTTGTGGTATATATTTTAATAAAATGTAAGATCTGACTTTATTTAGTTTTTGTCATACTAAGATTACAACAAGAACTCCATACCCAGTTATCACTATTTCATTTCAATGTTCCGTGAACCATGAAATATAGGTTTAAACCCCAATTTGGCATATACATGGATATTAAATATTTCTTCATAATAAACATGTGGGCTAAGTTTCACATTGATGTGACCAGAAACTACCTCAAACTAAAACTTCAACCTATCACATTTCCATTTTCAGTGAACTGTGAAAGCTTGGAAATAAAACTTTGTTTTGCAATAAATATTTTACATTTCAACTATAATGGACATCTGTACTAATTTTCATGTTGATATGACCACAAGCAACTTGTACCAAAAGTTTAACATGATAATGGACCGACAGATGCTCAAACCAGAAAACATAATGGCCTTTCTATCTTAGGCAGGGCACTAATTATCAGATAGCCGACCGTGCAAGACCCTCATTGGTAGTCGAGGTCTTTAAAAAAAATTTGTCATAATAAACAGATATATAGGGCCATTCACAATTCACAATAGCTCTCTGTTGCTCAAGTACTTGTTTAAAAATTTTGTAGCAAGGCATTTTTTCATTTACTATTTTCTTTGATTGCTATATGGTGGTCTTAATCCATCATTGGTTATTTCTAAAATCTTTCACCTTTCACCTCTAGTCTAGACTCCAGGATCACCAGAGGCTATTAGTAAGTGGTCCTCCACCACTCTTCAATTTTTTATCACTTCCTTTGTATTTCCATAACAATTTAGGATTTTTTTTCAGCATTGATAATTATTTTTGAGATAATATGAGATAATTTTGGAAAACATTTCTTAATAAGAATAATTTTCAATGGTTTTTATAATAATTATTTGGATGCTCCATGCACCTTTGAAAATTATTATGTGGTGATCCCTGAAGACACTGAATCCTCTGTATAAGGATGACACATTGTTGTTTACCATGCATCTTTTAACTTATAAAATTTAAATCAGAATCTACTTGAGAAATCATCAGACAACTTTTTTTCTGTCAAGGGAAATAACTCTAATCCGATGTTTTTCCAACATTTTCAAATGAAATGAAGTCACAAACTTCATTCCGAAATTTTTTTTGTAAGATTTGCAAATATGGAATAATTTCAACAATAGTGAACCAATAGATAGGCCAATGAGAAAACAACTTGGGAAGAATGATTTTTTGAAAGACCTCAACAAACTACCCTGATTTCAAATGATGAAAAACATTGCTACCAGAGGCTATTGGCCATTTTTAAAACTCTTCTCTGATAATACAAGAAATGTTATGAACTTTACAGGATTGATGATTGAGAAAACCTCTACAAATAATTCTTAAATGTTAATTGGATGGCAAACACGGTGGCATTGGTGTCAAATAATTAAGTAGTTCCTTTTGAAACTCAATGGAACATCCCATTTTCTACTTCTTTTCTGATTCTTCTAGACAAAATTCAACCATATCTATTAGGAATATGATGAAAGATTTTTACAACAATCTCGTGTGGTATTGAATAAATGAGGCTGCCAAAGGCATTCTTAGATTCTGATTGAACAATTTTAACATCTGAAAAGAAACACCATTCATAACTTTGTATCTAGTTTGATACCAGGTGAGTAATACAGGCTCCCTGCAGGCTCTAGTTTATCAACCTTGATAGAAAGTATTTAATAAGAAGTAGTACAGGAAAATCACTTTACTGATAGTACACAAACAGCTGGGCCAACCCAATAGATGTATAAACAGTATGATAATGATTTAAACATGCAATGTACATGTTTATAAAATTACCTTCATGAATAAGGTTAGTTCGATGCGAACAGTTTTGAAAAATCAAATAGAGGCTCTATGGAGCATGAAGCACTCGTCTGGTCAATCGGGAATCAAATTATTTGCAATATCGTCCAAGCCTCCCAGAGGCAGATTTAGGGGGGAGGGGCCCAAGGGGCCCGGCCTCCCCCCCTATTTTTGGGAAACATTTGGTTGAATATATAGGGAATCACCAAGAATGACCAGAGCGGGTGCCCTCTTCGGCAGTCACTGCCTCCATCAACGATACAAAACTATTCATATGGCTTAAACCGTAAATTGAACCCTTAAACGAATAATTGCTCATAATCCGTGAATAGTACCTAGCCTTTACTGACGATTTTTGACAGACTGACAGACATACGGTCACGAATACATAACCTTTGAACCATGACAATGAGGTCAAGTTCAGGCAAAACATACCAACCAGACGGACATGGATACCTTACAACCGTTCAAAACACTACATAAAGCTGGTCTATTTCTTATAGTATATGAGAAACAGACTGAAACACAAAAAATAACATTGACTTAAACCATGCAAATAAGGTCAAGGTCAGATGAAACCTTGCAGACTGACATGTACACCCTAAAATTATCCCAAACACCTAATCAAGTTGACCTATTCCCTATACCATCTGAAAAACAGACCAAACCACATATTTCATATTTTTCATGTCTGGGCCTTCTATAGCCGACTGTACGGTATGGGTTTTTCTCATTGTTGAAGGCCGAACGGTCTATAATTGCTTACATCCACTACATTTGAACTTTGTTGTATAGTTGTCTCATTGGCAATTATAGCACATCTCCATATTTTTATATTATTATATATGGTGAAAATGTGGTAATTTTTTGTGTAAAATATTAGTCTTACTAAAAAGTAAAATCACAAAATACTGAACTCCGAGGAAAATTCAAAACGGAAAGTCCCTAATCAAATGGCAAAATAAAATGATAAAACACATCAAACGAATGGACAACAACTGTCATATTCCTGACTCGGACAGGCATTTTCAAATGTAGAAAATGGTGGATTGAACCTGGTTTTATAGCGCTAAACCTCTCACTTGTATGACAGTCACATCAAATTCCGTTATATTTACAACGATGTGTGAACAAAAAAGACATAATAGGTAACATTGTCAGAATATGGGTACAGCAGTCATCACTGTGTCACAATCTCAAAACAAACAAACATTTAACAAAGAAGAGCATAAAGCATCTATCAAATTTAACAACCACATTCATTGCTTACTTTTTTATGTATTTTAAATCAACCCATAAAGGATTGAAATATTTAAAGTCCTGTGACTGCATTCACATCTACTCTTACCGTAGAGTCGCGGGTTTGACGCCATAAAATGGAAACGTCACACAGGAAAAAAAATAAAATAATTTTGTCGTTCAAAGTATTTTCAAAAATTATAATTTCACATGGGGAATGGTGGTATACAGGGTAGAAAAATCAAAAGTTTTTCTTAGAACTAATTTCGGAAAAAGACCGAGATTTAAAACTATCCAGAAGTTCTTTAGAAATTTAAGAATCCACATATGGTTAATACCATTACGCGAATAAAATAATTTTGACTTTCAAAGTATTTTCCAAAATGCTGAAATACTTATAATAAATTAATTGAATATTTTCCGTTTGCGTTATATGATGTATTCAACATATCAACTTTTTTTTAAGTACTATTTCAACCATCAAAAAAGAGCGCTATAATCTATTGTTCATGTTCAAGATTCTCCGTAGATTATAGTATCTGGAGGTATACTGTAAAAACACGAAATTTTAGAAAATTCGACCACGGGAACTTACGACGACAATCATGATTGTAAAATTATTAAACCATTACTACTGTTTATAGCAATTTTTATAGATAGTCAATATTGATTTATTTATAAAAACACTAGACACCGCTGCACTCTTTGATCTGCCCACTGCTTTCAAATATATATTTTTATACGCCCGTTTACGGGACGTATTATGGTATACCGTTGTCCGTCTGTCCGTCCGTATGTATGTCAGTCCGTCGTCAACATGATAGACAATAATTAAAAAACGCTTGAACCAATTCGCATGAAACTTTGGTGAATTGTTAATATCTATTGACGTTAGCTCCCTTTCGTTTTTTATGAATTTAAGATTTTAAGTTTCCGAGTTTTGGGGTTTTTTTTCATTAAAAAGGGGGATTTTCCAGTTTTCTGACATTAACTCATAAACACTTTCACCAATTTGCAAGAAACTTTGGTGAATTGTTTAAGCTCCCTTTCGATTTTTATAAATTTTAGATTTTACGTTTCGGAGTTATGTGAATTGTATTCATAACAAAGGTGGTATTTTTCATTTTTCGGTCAATACTTTGAACAGTTATCATGAAACTTTGGTGACTGGTTAATTTATATCTATTAAGATAACCTCCCTTTAGTTTTTCATGAATTTCTGATATGACATTGAGAAGTTATTGAACTTTATTCTTTGAAAAAGCGACGGGCGTATCATGCGCTCATGGCGCAGCTGTTTATTTTATTTTTCGTCAAAGTGTAAGCTGCTGTTGAAACATCTGTCATAATTGACAATTGTATATGATTGAAGATAAAAGATTGCATAAAACTATCAAAGAAAAACTGATTTACTTATATTGTAATTTATCCAAACGAAAGGAAATTTAAAAACCAAAGAAATTGAGTAAACAATTTAAAGAAACAAATTAAAACAAAAACTTTTATGAAAATACTAATAGAAAAATCAAATGAACTTAAGCAAACAAATAGTATAGTATATTGGAAAATCATAAACTCCCTATTAAAAGAAGACATATCTTCTAATGATATTCCGCCGTTGCAAAACCCTAGCAATAATTTAGAATTTTCTTATGATGTAAAAGAAAAAGTTGATATTCTAAATAGATATTTTTGTTCAATAGCTAGCTTAGATGAAGAAAACAAAAACTTGCCTGACTTCGATGATAGAGGTAAATAACGTTTTGTCAGAAATTACTATAACTGAAGAAGAGGTTAAAGATATTATTTCTACTTTAGATCCAAATAAATCTGTTGGGCCAGACAAAATCAGTAATAGAATGCTGATAACAATGAAAAATAAAATTGCACTTCCCTTGTGTATTCTGTTTAACAAATCGCTCTCTCAAAAAATATTTCCTTAAGATTGGAAATTGGCATATCTTTTCCTTTATATAAAAATGGAGATAAGTCAATGCCGTCTAATTACAGAGCAGTTTCACTTCTTTCTTGCGTGAGCAAGGTACTAAAAAAATAATATTTGAACATGTGTTCAATCATTTAATTTCTAATAAATTTTTGTATAAATTTCAGTCTGGTTTCATACCCGGCTGCTGTATTTTTCATCATCCAATTGAGATGTACCATTCTATCTTGTATGCTTTAGACAATAAATTTTATACAAGTTTAACATTTCCTGATGTAAGCAAGGCATTCGATCGAGTCTGGATAAGGGGCCTACTTCTTAAGTTAAAACTAATAGAACTCAGAGGTTAGTATTTAAAGAGACGACTTCCGAATTAGGCAATATTAAAGCTTGTGTTCCACAAGGCTCGATACTGGGTCGCCTTTTATTTCTAATCTTCATTAATGACATTGCAGATGATATGATTGGATTAAGTAGAATATTTGCAGACGATATATCTATTGGACATACTGCTCCAGATGAAATTACTCTTCAATCCATGATAAATATCGATTTACAAAATATTAATTCCTGGGCAAATGATTGGCTAGTTAAATTCAATCCAAATAAAACTAATATCATGTTGTTTATTATCAAAAGCTCAAAAAATAACTTGATTTTTGATTTTTGCGGAGTCCAGGTAGATACAGTTCCTAGTCACAAACATTTGGGTTTACTTTTTCAGTAGTGACTGCAAGTGGACCAAGCATATAGATTACTTAATAGAAAAGGTATCAAAACAATTAAAATGTTCTCAGACGATTGAAATTCCGACTAAAAAGGGAATATTTAGAAAAAATATATTTAACTTTTTTTTATTAGCCCCGTTCTTGAATATTCTTCTGAAGTTTGGGATAATTGCGGACAATCGAATTCTGAAAGATTAGAAAAATTACAACTGGAAGCAGCACGTATAGTCACTTGTCTAACAAGCTATGCTAGTACTCAATCACTTTATTTAGAAACGACTTGGGAAAAGTTTAAGATTAGACGGGAAGTTAAAAAAATAACTCTATTTTACAAAATTATGTATGAGGATGCTCCAGAATACTTATTAGATTTAATATCTCCTACCTTTGCAGAAACACATAATTACAATCTACGAAGTAGTCAAAATATATACCAAACTCCCCGCAGATTGTCCCTTTATCAAGAATCCTTTATTCCATCTAGTGTTAAACTGTGGAATTCACTCGATGTAAGTATTAGTAATGAACTCTCTTTAAATATGTTTAAATAAAAAATTAAGCAGAAATATTGGTAAGAGTTCCATATGGCACCCCACCATACAAAAGAACACAATAATGTATTACAGTTTATTCCGTGGGGGATGCCATATGGAACTCTTTCCGAAATATTATAAATACAAATCAATCCCTACATATTTCACAATTGGCGATAGATATTTAAATCTTTTGCACACAAGATTAAGAAATAAATGCAGTGCTCTTAACATGGATATGTATCGTGCAAATATTAAACCCAATGTGTCAATGTGGATATTTATATGAAAATACTCAACATTATTTCCTCTCGTGTAAAAATTATACAGCTCAAAGGAATACCTTATTTTTTGAACTAAGAAAAGAAAATATCCCTACTGATTTGGAAACTTTAATGTACGGTAATAACATGTATAATATGGACCTAAATACGTTAATTTGATTACTTTCACTAAAGTGCAGAATTATATTGATGAGACCAATCGCTTTTCATAGTGATAGTGTATAGACATTATGGCTAATTATATAAACATTTATAGTGTAATTACTTTTTGTTGACTTCGAATGAAATTGTTCATTTTATCCAAAGACCTGGATCATCCATTTGATTTTATATGTAATATCACAATAGTTGACAACAACAATTTAATTGCTTTAAAAATAAAAACTTACCTAAACTTACCTTTAGAGTGTATATTTATTCCGAGATTAAAACAGCCTACTTGGTCTTTTGAATAAATAAATTTACGTTCAACTCGACTTTTTGAAATCGATGAGCCATGTCGTTTAAATACTTGTTCATTAATATTGTATATGATGTTATTTACATGTATTTTATTTTGTTCAGTTATTTATTATTTGTATTATAATATAGTGTTATTAACTGGCTGTTTCTGTATTGGCCCTGTTATAGATTCGAGGTTAGCTGTATTGGACCCGAGACTCTCATGTTTGTATTAACAGTTTGCAAGTGTGAGTTCATCAATTTTTATTTGATGGTTCCTTTTGTACAATGTTCATAAATTGTTCAAGTCTTTTATTGTTTTCATCGTAATAACCATTGATGATGTTATGTGTCGTTTTTCATTTTATTTGTTCAAGAGTGAGCCGATACGACGTCCATGTATTCAGTTTTTCACCAACAGAAGGAGGGTGTTAATCTTATCCAAACTGTGTGGGCCAAGTGGAACGTCGGTCAAAGTAATATCAAATTGGGCGAATGGATGATATACACACAGGTAATAGAAATTGGTACTGTGAACAAATCTTACAAAATTATACCCCGCACCTTATTTTCAACTTAATAAAAGTCTATGATATTTTCAGTTATGGAAACTTAAAAATAATTCGGATAAAACGCAAATAAGAAGTGCACAATGACACGCATTATATGGTTAAGATTCTGAAAATGTTTCAATAATTCTAATAGAGACATAGATTTCTGATTCAAATATGGGGTTTGGAGGAGCTACAATGGGCATCTTCAAGATAAAGCAACGACAAAGTCCATGATTTGCAATGGAAAAACAAAAACCACGGTGAAGATTCTTTCACGTGTTTCATTAAATTCTGGTTAGGTGTTTACAAGTTGAAGTTTATATAAACGTGTACTATAAAGTGCGGATTTGATAAATTTCAAGTCATGCAAAAAATAGACCCACAAGTCATTCCGATGTAGAAATAAAATAGGAGCGCAAACGAACTTCATAAAATTCTGTGAAAGTTTCACAAAATTCTGCCAAGCTTTTCAAGAACAGTAATGAGATAGAAAAAAGTTGAACGGAAAGAAGAACAGACTTATGTACTAAACAATACATGAAACAAACATATGATAGACAGCAACCAACGACTGAAATACAGGCTCCCGACTTGGGACAGACAGAGTCAGCCTATTTCAATTGATTATTAAAGTTTTCTCTTATGTTGTGCTGTAACGCATCTCTGCCAGATATTAAGTGCTCACAAACATGTTTAACCCCGCAACATTATATACATGTGACTGTTCCAACATAGGAGCCTCTAATGCAGTAGTTGTATATGGTTGCTGTCTGTTAATTTTTTTTTTTCGTTTATAGTTCAGTACATAAATCGGGCCGTTTGATTGTTTGGATTGTTTTACAATTTGTCATGGCGGGGTCTTTTATAATTGGATTTACGGTATGTGTATTGCTCACTGTTGAAGGCTGTACTATAAAAGAGAGGCAAAAGGTACCAAAGGGACATCTAAACTCATAAGTCAAAAACAAACTGACAATGTCATGGCAAAAAACGACGAAAAGACAAAACAACAGTACACAAAACACAGTATAGAAAACTAAAGAATGAGCAACACGATCCCTACAAAAAACCAGGGGTGATCTCATGTGCTCCGGAAGAGTAAGCAGACCCTGCTTCACTAAGCTATAGTGCTTAAAACTACGTCATTATGACTCTGTTGGGAAGTGGTTTCATTGGTATCTTGCTATGTCTCCTTATTTGAGGGGTTAAACATAATGTTTGTGACCCCCTTCCTAACTTGAGACAGTGGTGTAACAGCCAAAGGTTAAACTTATCAGATCGACTCAAAGCAACAAAATACAACTAATAAAAAGACCAAAAACAACAAAGTGCGGATCTAAGAGTACTCGCCGTTACTGAAATATAGTTCAAAGCCAACGCATTACAACTAGTAAATATGTCATGTTTCCGAGACTCAAATATAAGTCAATACACATTCAATTGATTGAGTTGGTAATTACGTCATAAATAGTGTGCGAAAAACATGTGTAATGCCAAAATATAAGTATAAACATGATGTAGGACAGTACGTGTGGAAAGGAAAAGAGTACAATTTTAGGCAGGTTTTAATCTGTATCAAAATCAGTGTTAAAAAACAATATTAAAAGATCTTATTACAGTATTTAATTGATAACCTTTTAGAATAAGTTTATTCAAATGATCGATAAATTTAAATGAATCATATCTAAATTAACGGGCTCTATAAACAACCTCACCGTAAACAAATGAGGATGTGATATTCCGTTTGTAATACGTTTTCGACAGAAATTGTAAGTAACATCATCTAGCACCGTAGCTGTGCGTACAGATAATAGGGAACGAAAGTCATCCCTTTTGTGGTACTGTTTTGTCTATTCTTTCTTTTTACCGAGGTTTCTGATATTGAAAAACATGATGCGTTTTTGCTTTTTCCTTTCATAACAAAACGACAAAATTATATAAACTAAATTATTTTACATTCAATCTTAAAATCATGTAAAATCACGATTTGCAAGACGCGGGATTTGGTAAACCGACACATAACCGAACACACATACTGCATATTCTTTGAAACACGTGTGAATTATATGTTTTAAACTTTTACATGATTTTATGCCCATAAATGGCGGTATAGAAATTTCTTAAGCAACTACAAAATTTCGACTAGTGGTTGTCTTTTTCAGACAAGTGATATATTATGATCACTTGCAAGTTATTAAAAAAAATTAATGCGAACCCTGCACTAATGCATGCTAATTTTGATCTTTTGCTACTAATCTGAACATGCAAACCTACAAGAAAGACAGAAAAACCCGAGGACACAACCAATGCATAAACTCGGTGGAGAAAAACAATGTCAAACATAATAACACAGCTAAAACAATTACTATCCACACTGATCTGTTTCCACATTTGTATATATATCATAATGATGTATTGATCTTCATTTTATTTTTACGATATATCCATGGCACATTTACCTCCGTCTGTATTATGAAAATGGCACAAATGGGAATAACAATGGTGAGATCATACAAAGCATCTGGAGTCAGTTTCACAAAAAAACTTTCGGCTAAGATTGATCGTAAGGCATGAACAATTCAGTATACTTACGATCAATCTTAGTCGTAATTTTTTTTGTGAAACCGA
This sequence comes from Mytilus californianus, assembly GCF_021869535.1. Taxonomy (NCBI): domain Eukaryota; kingdom Metazoa; phylum Mollusca; class Bivalvia; order Mytilida; family Mytilidae; genus Mytilus; species Mytilus californianus. Next base: position 43,067,007 of record NW_026262593.1, read on the forward strand.
CTCCTGAACATCGAATGACGAACTGGTGTTCGCATGCATCATATATTTAAGTACAGTAAACTTTGCGTTAAATACACGCAAATGACATTCAAAACGTACTATTTTAGAAAGAAGCGGGCTTGTCTCAGTTATACAAAAAAGTCGCTCAAAACGACGCCGACTATACATGACCTACATTCCTGATTTTAGGACTAGGGGCAAACACGGGTCAGCTTAAGGGCTAAGCTATATTTCAGCTATAATGATAAAGGGTTTGATCTATTCTTTGATATGTTTATAAAGTTACGCTTTGACGCTCAAAATTTTACCTGTACATATACGGTGCGACTTGTAGCGAAAAAAAGGTAAAAGTTTGGTTTGACATGTAATGAACATCTATAAGTTATTTGCATCCATGTCGATCAACTGTTGATGGGAAATATTGGATGAGGAAAGGACGAAATGGGCAGTAAGTCTTCTGTAATATTATTTCGTTTGAATAATTTGTGACAAAGCTTGTTAGCTTCCTCTTATGCGTTTAGTGTTATGTTCATTTTGTCACATTTATACTTTTGTCTTCCGCTAAGTAAAACTGTACACTAGTACATTAATAAAAATTCGCTAGCAGTTTCTCACTTGCTGTCATTTTATATGTGACCTTGCATATTTCTTTAATTTATGCTCATGGGTGAGTTAAGCTAATGTTTTAATCTGCGGATGTTGTAATGATACTTAGTATTTTGGTCACCGAAACTAAATATTTAAATGCAAAAGAAATATTATTTTTTAAAAGAGGTTTGCTGTGGTGCAGGGGGAATGTTGTAAGCAATGTTTTGGAACATTCACTACACTTATATATTAATATACCGGTATTAAAAGAAACTTACTTCTGTGAAATATTCGATTACAAAATGAAAATGGAAATGCATGTTGACTTGAATGTATCTATATATAACAGAAATTTGCACAAGTTTAAAATAAAACAAAATAAATGCAATGTATACCGAGAACTTTTATAATAATATAATTATAAATTCTTCCTTTCAAAATCCTTGGTTTTACATATGATAGTCATATCTTGTCATGTCTTTGTAAAGAATATGCACGTGAAGTTAATTGATAGGAGCATTCAGAGAGTCTTCGGACATTCCTATATACAACAGCGTATAGAACGTATAAATTAAAGATACATACTTTAAATATGTAAACGCAGTTTGGTTAAAGTGAATCGGTAATGGAAGAATAGTTTTATGCAGGGGACCCGGCCACCTTATTGAGCTTCATATATGATAAATGCATATAGACTTTTTACAAGTATCACGCCAGACATTGGCTTGCTAGAGGGACCCTCCTTTTTTCAAATTCCTGGAACCGCACCTATATAGTGGTAACATTATTCCCTAGTTCCTAGGACTATTGTACTAAGTATATTAGTCCCAGCTAGTTCTTTAAGTAATGCAACTTTCTTATGCAACCCAGTATATGAATAGAAAAACGAAAGCGTTACTTAAAAAAGCAACACATATTTAAAATGCATTAATGCAACATATTAACACAGTCATATTAAATAAAATGAAGAGATTAATTTAATTTTTATTCACTATTGAAATTATTTGAAGCATAACAAAACTTAAAAGCGTAATAACATTTATATTTGTGTTTCTTCTGTAATGTCCTCATCAGTGGCGCAACATTGGTAGTAATAAGTTTTGATTTGAATAATCTGAGATTTTTTGTGTGTAAAAGTACAATTAAGGATTTATATAGTAAATAGTCTTAATATATATCTCGAGTAGTATATAAATGGTTGGAATAATATTTTGATTTTGTCTCTGTTTGAAAATACATATATGAAAATAAAAAAGAATCAACAAGGCAAATGCCGGCCTGCGTCTTTAATATGATCCAATATAATTAAAATATAGAACTCGGATTTCGTTATACTACTACATAGCTAGGTAGTATAACGAAATCCGAGTTCTATATTTTAATTAGATTGTAATATGATCCAAAACTGAGACAAACACATGCAGGCAGATATCCAGTTGAAATTAAACAAAAGAAATGTAACTCTTTATTAGAGAAGGAAAAAAGCCCAAGTTGGTTTACATCTGTTTATACTGCACTCGTTCTATTTGAGCAGTCAAAATGCGTTGACCGTATATTTCTATGTCATATACAGTTACTGACCTGATATCACTTAAATGAATATTTAGATAGAAATTGCCGAAATTATAATTAATTATTCATACGACCTATTCAACCTGTTCTCGTTTCCAATGTATACAACGACTCAAACTTATTTCTTTTGCAAATTTTAGAAAAAAAAACATATTTCACTTGTTAATATTTTTGGTTTGCAAACTATAAATCATTATGTTTTATGCTTATTGTTGATATTTTAGTTCATTCTCAAACAAATTCGTTCACCATCGATTGCGGGTTTCAACAGGTAATGTACATTTCATTGTGTTGTTTATTTCTCTACCTGCATGATATGAGGCCTTTTTATAAAAGGGGAAGTTTCCCAATATTTAAATCAAATAATAACATTAACACATTAAACAACAACTGAAAATGTTTTTTTTTAAATTGCAGTATATAGACAATAATAGTGCATTAACTTGACATATCAACGATATAAGGATTCGGCCCGAAACGGGGAAAAAACTCGGCAGAGCCTCGCATTTCCCCGTTTCTAAGCCTCATCCTTATATCGTTGATATGTCAAGTCAATGAACTATTATTGTCTATTTCAATTGCTTTAAAAGTTTAATGTAGGTGCATAATCTAAGATTTTTTGCATCTTATATACGTGTTTTTATTTAAATTATAGTATGGCATAAAGATATAAGAATGACCCTTATAAAGCATTATTTGCATCTCTGCCCCCGGCGACAGTTTTATGTGAAAAAATCCTAAAAATGTGCAATAGTCTCATCGAAAAGAGAAAGTCGAGTACACCTTTTTGATGTTCAGGCGTTTTTGAGTTGATTGCTTTTTTTTTAAAAACGTATACAGCAAACATATTTGATACACCATCTCGCTATAGATTCTATCAGTTTTTTATGTATATAGGCGACAGGTTGATATGATAACATTAAAAATTCACAGTACTGAAAATGAAAAATATGGGTCAAGTGAAATACCTTTCTAAAGAGTCATAATAACAGTGTGGATTTGTTTAAATAACACATTTTTACTAAAAGTACTTGACGACAGACTTGACAATGGTCCTAAAAGTTTCTTAAATGATGATTGATCTGTGTCTTTAAATATTCATCTGTCATGTAAGAATCGTATTGAAGCTATGTGGATAAATTTATCGGTTTTCAAGAGCTACATTGACAGCGCGTCATCCCGAAAATGGCTTCGATTTTAACGATTAAAAAATTGTGTGGCGTAACGGGGAGATTATTTTTGACAAAGTTGAATCCTGACTGCATTAGAAAAAGAAAACAGTAATCGAGCGGAACCATCTTGAAGACACTGTAGGGGCGCACCGAGACTTGAAAGATTCAAAACTTTTCTCGCGCACCTTCAATAAATCGACGCTTCTCTCTCTACCGTTGTATCGGTATTAGTATCAACAACGTGATACAGATACAGATACTGATTTTCACATTTTTCTGACGCAGTCAGTATAATTTTAGTTTGTGACCCATTTAAAAAGGACCCTTCACTATGTTAACGGTATGCATGATGTCACAAATCTTTATTCTGTTTGGACGAAATAACGGAATTGAAAAAAAGGAAAAAAGGCAAGATGCTTTTAAAAAAAAAAAGAAAAGCAATACGTGAACCCAAGACCGCTGACTGGTCACCAAAAAATTGTTGATGAATTTTCGTTTGCTTTTGAATTGAAATAATTGACTGTGAATAGAATAAGATAATAAAGATGTTTTAACGTCTTTATTAGAAATATTCAATTGTGTGTTGATTCTTGCACAAGTCAGTTGAAAGCAATGTTGGATAGTTGTGAATAGAAAAGTGAATATATACAGCTTCTATTTGAATATACATTTTAAAGCTCGACTATTTTATTTATTATTTGGGAATGTACATCATTTTTTCATCACCCTTTTGCAAATCCCAGTTTCTCTAAACCGGATGTCTATTTCAAATTGCACAAAGCAATCGCAATACAAATTTAAGCACTCAGTTTGCTTAATAATCTGAATGCATTTATTTTATCTATCATATCTTCATATTTTGTTTCCTGCATGGATGCCTTCAATTATTCTCAACTCGTTTTTGAAGCTGTCTGTACTCATAGTAGATGTTGTATAGATAAATTTAAAGTCCAATTTCCATCTGAAGTGAAACCCTGTGGCATGCAACTTATATAAGAAGGTTAATTCTTATATTTTTCTTGAGAGTAACACACCAGCTTCATTGTGACCTCTTATATAAAGAATTATTTTGGTTTCATAAAACATCTCAAATTATAAGGACTTCCTGATTTTATCAATCCATATATTCTACAGGAAAACTTGGTTTTGAAGAATATCTAATTTTCAGAAGTTTTATGAATACCTGAACCGAAAGACCAATTTATATAAAAAGATATGTAGATGTAAAAAGATACCAGGATTATAATGTTGTACGCTAGACGCGAGTTAAGTCTACAAAGATTCAACAGTGACGTTTGAATAAAAAAAGTTAAAAAGGCCAAATCAAGTACGAAGTAAAGTAATCTATTCCTTAGGTAGAAAATCCTTATCATTTCGAAAATGTCAAAGTTTATAATAGGACAGTGACTAAAAAAAAGAGAAACAGCTAGAGGTCAGAATACCGTAAGTAATGATAACCGTGCTTGAAAGTCACATGTCAAGCTATTACTGCCGTGTCCTGAATTTAGATCAGAAAAGCGAAAATTCGCATTCACGAGTGAAATTAATATTTATGCATGCACGTGGTATTTTTGCGCAAGAATTAGTAAATAGAAAGCATACGCACTGATACTCTGGATAAGAATACGCATTTGTACCATAGTACAAATATTTAGATGCTATAGGTTGCACTTTGTAAAAACAGCTGTTTTTCAAACCACGCCTCTTTTGGGGAGATATATAATATTCATAGACAACTAATTTTGTTTACGTACTGGTTCCCGGATATGATCTCTATGTTTCATCTCATAGAGACATAACTTGGGAATGTTACTAGTAAATATACATATTCATAGTGATCAAGTTGAAGTCTGTGGAAATCCTTAAGTCAAGGTTGGGGTAGTATAGAAATTTAATGTAAGTTTAAACTCTTAGAAGTTAGGGGCATATAAACGTTGAAAATATGCCGCACAGCCCTATATTTTTTTTTCAAAACTTCATAGTAAAAGTGGTACAGTTTTAGCCGTGAAAGGAGTTCCTATGGGAAATTGCATTATTAATATTAACAAAAATGCAACCTATAAGGTTGAACTATTAAAACAAACAAACAAAAAAAGAATTGAAATTTATTAGTAAACATACATACCTGTTAGTGATTTTTTTTCCGAAAAATTTAGAATATTATTTTATAATATCAATAAACACAAACGTCAAGTATTTACGGGTGGGCATTTTATTTATCAAGTCAATCTCTTTTTTATATTGCTATACAAAATATAAACAGAGACTTATAAATCCATTCTAAAACAGTATACAATAATTAACATTATGAGAGTAATTAATTATGTTATGATTATTGTTAAATATTAAATACGTTTTTTGTGACATGCAAGGATTTAAAGTCCTTGTGAATTGAAACCATGCAAGTATTTTTCATTCACGACCGTTTAAAATTTAGATATTTAGCTGACTTTGGGTACGCATCCCTTCTCATTGGTGCTCATACGTTGCATATAATTTTCATAAATGTAATAACTGTTCAAACCTGTGAGACATAATGCACGTATATATGACAATTTTAATTATATTCTATTAAGAATAAATTTAGCCTCAGCTTAAACTTAATAATGAATATTCTATTATTCTAGTAGTATCTATAAATGAAATTCGATATTTTTGACAGAAAGTCCTTTTGTTTGATTATCTTTCTGCTTTCCGACCACTGTTTTTCCGACCTAAGATAAATATTTTTAAAAGAAATATCGTTTTTGTCGAGCCTGCGACTTTTGTCGCAGAAAGCTCGACATAGGGATAGTGATCCGGCTGCGGCGGCGGCGGCGTTAGCTAACTTCTTAAAAGCTTTATATTTTAGAAGCTAGAAGACCTGGATGCTTCATACTTTGTATATAGATGCCTTATGTTACGAAGTTTCCGTCTGTCATATGTCCATTGTCCTTGACCTCATTTTCATGGTTCAGTGACTACTTGAAAAAAAGTCAACTTTTTTTGTAATGTTAATTTTTTTCTTATTATGAATAATAGGATAACTATATTTAGTATGTGCGTACCTTGCAAGGTCCTCATGCCCGTCAGACAATTTTCATTTGACCTCGACCTCATTTCATGGATCGGTGAACAAGGTTAAGTTTTCGTGGTCAAGTCCATATATCAGATACTCTAAGCAGTAGGTCTACTATATTTGGTATATGGAATTATTGTAAGGTGTACATGTCCAACTGGTAGGTGTCATCTGACCTTGACCTCATTTTCATGGTTCAGTGGTCAAAGTTAAGTTTTTGATTTTTGGTCTTTTTTTTCTAATACTATATGCAATAGGTCAACTATATTTGGTGGATGGAAATATTTTATGATGTACATGTCAGTCTCGTAGGTTTTATTTGACCTTGACCTCATTTTCACGACTCATTTCTCAGTGTTAAGTTTTTGTGTTTGGTCTGTATTTCTTCAACTATAAGCAATAGATCAACTGTATTTGTTGTATGGAAGGATTGTAAGGTGTATATGTCTCTCTGGCAAGTATCATCTGACCTTGACCTCATTTTCATGGTTCATTGGTCAATGTTAAGTTTTCATGGTTAAGTTTGTTTCTTAGATACTATAAGCAATAGGTCAACTATGTTTGGTTTTTTGAATGATTGTAAGGTGTACATGTATTTCTCGTTTGGTTTGTCTGACCTTGACCTCATTTTCTTGGATCATGTTAAGTTTATGTGTTATTTGGAGTTAAGTTTTATATTTAGGACTATCAACATAAAATCAATGGTTAGTAAAGAAGGCGAGACATTTCAGCGTGTGCACTCTTGTCTTAATTTTCTTCATGCTTTCCGACATTTTCCCATGCTTTGATTGAAATACAAAATATCAAATGATAAACGTCTAGAAATAATCAGTGAATTCTGAGACATTATATATCAATAAACTATTCCCAGGTTTGTCACAATGCACAACAGCAAGCTGTATTAAATACTTCACACACAACGCGTTCAGGGACAGTCTCAAAGCATGATTATATAATTGCGTTATCATTTTACTTGATATTTAATAAACATTCACATTATTAAAAACACATAACTTTTGTCAAAAGGCAAATAGGTTCTAACGTATAAATGATTTTTTGACTGCAACCTATTTTTTTGTTTGTTTTACTTTCCAATCTACAAATGAACTTTGATTGTTGAAATACACAATGCCACGTGGTAGCCTATCAATAGAGGGACCGTTTCAAAGACATAAATAACCACCTGTATAAATGATCGAAAATTTTCGAGCCGTTCCGAGAATCTTGATTCAGAGGATATCGAGTGGCGTAAAGACACTTCCAAAACTCACCAATATATAAGCGTGAACTCCCTGACCAAAAAAAGATATATGTTACAAAAAAAGGAGAAACTTACGGAGATAAAATCACACTTAAAAATGAAATTAACCAGATAAATTAAAATAAATTCAGATAAAGAAGGTGTCGTTATCACTGTCAAATTGTTTGGATTTTGTAGGGTTAGCCTTTAATACATGAGTAGGTAAATATCACTGACCGGTTCATTAGATCTACCAGGTCAATATAAGGCTATTAATAGCTCGAGTGCTTTAAATATATCGTATCGACTAAAGCTTCCAATTCGTAATAATAATCCCAAAGAGTACAAAATATTATATTAGAAATAAAGATTGTCAAAATACATATATCGCAAACTTAATTACTTGTCAAAAGCTGTATTCAGTGGCGTAGCGATGCCATTTTTAAGTGTACGTCCAAACCTCGGCAAAGGGTCTGAAGGTCCCCGGCGGCCCCAGGGCAGAGGACCTCCAAGTAGAGGGCGAAACCCCTGGAAGCTCACGTGTTATCCTGAAAAAGAGACCATTTCTGTCATTCTAAATTTATCATTAGCAAAATACTTAGTCGGTTAAAAACACAAAACTTTACTACATAGAGATGATTTCAGCTTCCCAGTTGTGAACTTTTGATTTCTAGGTAGCAACATTCCAGTAGAAGTGTGATATGTGTATATATCTCCCAGTTGATACAATATTTTAGAACTTGCATTTCCTTGGAGATTGCTACGAGGAAGCTTTTAAACAAAGTGTTGCAAGTGGTGAAGTTGAAAGCATCCCTTCGGAAATTTTAAGATCGCTATCACGAGTTGGTTAACTGTTTCACAATTGACAACGAACATGTTCCATTGTTGTAACCACAATTCCGTCTTCTTTTCTTCGAATTTGAACTTCCGAATAAGACTTATCTTCGAGTTTTTACTAACATGAGCAACCCGACGGGTGCCACATGTGGATCAGGACATGCTTGCCCTTCTGGAGCTCCTGAGTTCATCCCCGGTTTTAGGTGGGCTCGTATTGCCTAGTCTTTAGTTTTCTATGTTGTCTTTTATATACTGTTTGTCTTTTCGACGTTTTTCGTCTTTTGAAATGACATTGCCAGTTTGTTTTATGAGTTTGAATATACCTTTGGTATCTTTAGCCTCTCTTTAAATTTGATTTGTTTGGGGTTTTTTCATGTTGATTTCATTGTTTTGATTTGGACTCTAATTGTCCTTTGTTTTAAAGAAAAATTTCCAAACCGTTTACTTTAGAATATGTTTAAAAGAAGATGTTGAGTCCAACCAAAAGACAAAAAAATCAAGACTTTATGAAAATTGAAAAAACACCAATAAGTTCTGTATTAATTATTTTAACTTCATACAATTTTCACACCTTTTTCCCAGAAAATTTCTTTAATGAACGCATGAAATGATTAATTTTCATAGATGGTCAGGTGTAACATAAAAATTCAAGCCACGCATATAGTATCCCAGCAGATACTAAATTGCTTTGCTTTAAACAAAAGTAATCTGAGTAGAATATTCACTGTTAATTCAAAGTTTGACAGAAAATGAACAAATATATAATATGATACCATTTGATTTAAAAGTAAATTTCGTCACTTTAATGGCTTCAATTACGAGTCATTGAAAAAAGCATTACAAAATAATTGCTCGTGTGCTTCAAAATAGTTTCTTTAATTTTCTTGGATGAAAATAATTTTCCCTCCGAAATTATTGTGCACGCCCGGGCATTTTGACGCAAACGTAGCTACGCGCCTGGTATTATATAGATCATCTTTCTCTGGCGTCCGTCCCCGATTTACACACCGAAATAGGTTGTATCAATTACGGATCCAGCCATTTTTAAAAAGGGGTTCCAACCCAGGATAAAAGGGCGGCCAACCATATGTCTCCCTTCAAATGCTTTGATCGTCAAACAAAGGGGGGGGGGGGGGGGGGGGGGGTCCAAACCCCCGACCCCCTTTTTTGGATCCGCCACTGTGTATCTCTAATTGTTAAAGTTGTTCTTGATATATAGTTATAATTGACATTTCTTCATGGATCTATACTGTTTCAAGCTTGTTATTCATTACAGATTGTATACTACTAATATATGTGTATATCTATTTCACAGCTATAGGTACTTTAATCTCTGAAAAATACCTTTATATATACATTTAGTTGAGTACCATGCAGTACAGATTTTAATTCTTTAGAGAAAAGCGCATATACTCAACTTTCAGAATCGTCAGCCTTTTTCTGTCAAATTGTTAGTAATTTTGTATTTTTTTTTTAAATATGATAATAAACCTGATAAAGATTCATGGTTTGTTTTAACATCTATGATCTGTATGTGTCAGATATCTATTTTAAAGATAGTACTTGTTTTTACCCTAAAATGGGAAGAGTAAGAAAGCAAAATAGGTTGTATCTCTAACTGTGAAAGTTGTGCTTGACATATAGTTATAATTGACATTTCTTCGTGGTTCTAAACTGTTTCAAGTTAGTTGTTCATTACAGATTTTATACTACTAATATATGTGTATGTCTGTTTCACAGCTATAGGTACTTTAATCTCTGAAAAATATCTTTATATATACATTTAGTTAACTACCATGCAGCATATTTTTTTAATTCTTGAAGAGAAAGGCGCATATCCTCAACTTTTAAAATCGTCAATCTTTTGTCGTCAAATTGTGTGCAATTTTGTTAACTATGATAAAAAAAAAAATGATAAAAGATAAAACTCTATGCTCACATCCAGAGACATATATACACATGTATCATTGTAGGTGTATATATGTCTCTGTCACATCTGAATGCATCAGATATCTTTTTTTAAAGAAAGTACTCGTTTAGTATTAATACTTTTCGATTAAAAAGTTGCATCACGCTGGGAACAGTATATCTAACGGGAAATGAATCTGGTAGGCTTTTCAGTATAAAATATTTATATGTTCCTGCATCACGTGAGTTGCACGACTTCATAATCACACGTAATAATCAAACCATATTTATTGTTTCCACCCCCAGCCATGTAATGATCTTCTCAATGCATTGTCAGAAGCAAAAAGATAACATAATGATACACATTGGTGCCAAGTTTTAAGGTATAGATGGTTTTATAGAAAAACCACCACCAATTAAGACTTCTAGACGAAAATTTAGAAATACTATACAGATGTATAAATACGTGCCAGTTTCTCAACAGTTATATATTTGTTTTTGATCCATTTTTATTAAAAAGACAATCGTTTTAACTCATTTGCGACTTCAAAAGAATTTTTGAAAATCAGGTATTTCCAATTTGCAAATATATGCATATTATATGTTATATTTTGACCATGCTCACAGACAACTGATATTGATCTATAAAACTGTATGGTTTTCTGAAGGAACATGCCATAGAAAGGGATTAAATGGTGGGTGTTTACAAAATGAGTGAACTTGCAGCTTATGTTGATGCTTTAAGAAAAAGGATCAGATCGATCCTCATTATGTAACCTTGCCATTGAAAGAGAAAGATACTTAAAAATGCTCAGGTGTCAAAGAACTTGTAAAATCTGCAAAAGTAGTGAAATTGAAAATGAACAGCACATACATGTATGCTACTACATTGTAGAGGGTACTTTAATATCAGAAAGACTTTTAAATTCAAAATGTCCAAAATTACTAAAAAAAAAGTAACACGTCCTTTGTGCAATGAATATAAAATAAAGCTTATACTTAATAATAAATCTTACACAGCACTAAGGGAGCTACCATTTGATTTTTATGGGGGTTAGGATGAAATTTGAAAAAAAGGCAGGACCGGAGATTTTGAGTTAAAAAAACGCAGCATGAGCAACTTAGCAAAAAAAAAAAAAAGGCAGGATGACAATTTATGTAAAAATAGTCAGGATGGAAAAATATAATAATTTTGTTGTTAGGAGTATGGAAGTAAACATTAACAACATTAATAAATTTGTTGTTCAGAGTACAGAAGTGAAAATTTATCGTCATACTAAATACTTATCAAAGGTGGTACATATGCGAAATAGTGAGACGAGATATAACACAAAATAAGTAAACATTGAATTACAGAAATGCATTGATAAGTACTTGGTAGGAATAAAACATGATAAAAAACGATTTTTAAACATTTTTACTCAGCCATGGAAAATTGATTGATTGATTGATTGGTGTTTGCTTCACGCTGCTTGAGCACAAAAGGCTATATCGCGACGAGAGCTAATTCAAATATTTAAAAATTCAAAGTATATTTTTAAAATCAGACAAAAAGTCCTTCAATATATTATAACTCAAATCTAAATCAAAATTGTTTATATACAAATAAAATACAACGCTAAGATAACGTGATACAAATTAAAATCATTTAAATTTCATACAACATTTTTATATTTTATAATATATTCCAACTTCTTTTAGGAATGAAACAATATTTGTAATTGAAACACTATCAAATAAATCATACATATTATTGACATTGAAATGCTTCCTACGAATATCTGCAAAGTCAATACAATTAATTAAAACATGTTTAATTATAGTAAACTTGCAGTTGAAGGTATACATTGTGGTTCTTCTTCATTTTTTCATGGAAAATTGAACCCCCTCCTATAGACATCAGATTTTCCAATTGTCATAGCTATTCCAGCTATGTTATATATGTTATATATATAGTAATAATACATTCATAAGTGTTTAATATGAATAAACATCTTAGAAATAATGTTGAAACAATTTTACTTAGCCATTGAAAATTGCCCCCCCCCCCCCCCCCCAAAAAAAAAAAAAAAAAAAAAAAAAAACAGATATCAAAATTTCAATTTATAACAGCATTTTAAAACAACTTACCATTATGTTATGTTCCAATTAGTTTTTTTGAATGAATAAACAAGGGGTTTGAATATTCAATACAGAGGGGGGGGGGGGGGGTTCAATTTCAATTTTTGTGGTAGGTTTGTTTGTTATTCTGTATAAACTAATTTTCTGAATGCTATATATATAATTTTTTTTTGATGAAGTGAACTCCTTTAATTAGATAATAATCTATTTTTATTAAGGGATATATTTCATTACATTACATTGTGTAGATAAAGTTATTGACATTGAAAGATAAGTTGCAGATCTATATTAGTTTGAGATAAATGAAAGAAAAAAAATTTGGAACTATTAATTATATTTGATTATAATTTGAAAATAGATATACATTGTGTAACATCATATGTAATTTAAGAAAATAGTGGTTAAATCATATCTAATTTTAGAGAACTATTTGTTTATAATCTATTCAGTTTGAGTTATTTCCCTTTGACAGAAATTATATGCATAAAATTAAACATTTCAACAGAAATTTAATATACATAGGGTTCTTTCAAATGCTGAATCTAAACCTGTATTTAAATATTAGATTTTTGGGCCCTGTTTTCAAGTTGTGTTTAACTGTGTTTGATTTTAACATAAATTGAATATATATGGGGTTCTTTGATATGCTGATTCTAACAATGTACATAGATTTTGGATATTGGACCATAATAGGTAAATGTCCAATTTAAAATTTTTCAGTTCTTTGACCACATTCATTTTGGGTCACAAACCTATGCTGTGTCAAATATTCAATCACAATCCAAATTCAGAGCTGTTTTAAGCTTAAATGTAGTGTCCATACTTGCTCAACTGTTCAGGGTTCAACCTCTGCAGGAAATCCGGTTTGCTGTCACTCTGACAGCCTCTTGTTTTGTTTAAACCTGAAAATAATATTAATATTATTAATTAATTTTTACAATTTTTCTTTTGTACTTTGATGTAACTGTGACCTGTTAATATATTACCTTGTAGTTACAGAAGCCTATCCATGTAGACTGAAAGTATCAGTGACTTCATTGTCTTGCTCAGGAAACTTTTATGGCAGACCTAGTAAGCTAAAATGTCTAGATTAACAGATTTCTAAAAAAAACAGCCTAACAGTGATCTAGTTTTTACATCTTTGAATGATACCTGCTTTTGTATCTGAATTTCAATGGATGCATTTAGGATAATAGTAGATATCTACATACCCTGGCATCCTGACCCAATCTAATTCGTCAATAGGGCCAGGCGTAATTCAATCCAGATGACCAACTATCAGCGCTGAACAGGACTGAATAATTGCGCATGTGCATGTTCTATAGAATAGGAATATATCATCTGATTGTTAATTAACAGTTGATTTACGATGTCAATCAATAACGTTTGAATTATATATGCTAATTTTTTCGAAATTTACATTTCATATGAAATGAAAAATAATTTTCAGTACTTTCATGACAATAAAAATATTTCCAGCCATATGTCAAGAAATGACGCTATCCCACAATGCATCATTCTAACATCTAATTGAGCAGTGAGCCAGGATCCCAGGCTAATATCTACAGTCTTATTACCAACCAACACCTGATGTTGGCTGTTTTTTTTCTCTTTTTTCATTTTAACATCCAAAAAGATATTAATGTTGTCATAGTACCAAAACAGCACATATAGACATGATTCCGTATATGGACATGATGGATCAAGAATTGCAAGATTAGACTCCATACTGTCAAGAAAGTACATGAAGTACATGTACGAAGGGTCACAATTTTGGGCCATAAAATAATTGATGTTGAAATCACGTTTACAGACGGGATCGTCCGCGAAAGAGTTAAAAGTCTTATTTTTTGCCAATTTTTTTCAAATCCTCAATCAAAAATGGCAGTGCACTTTACTTGTGCATGATGGTAGGATATTTGATCATACTTTTACCTTATGTTTCAGAACCAGCTAAAATAAAGGCAGGAAGAGTTGGACCACCACCATTAAAAGATGACATCTTATATGTTAATGCATGTCAAGAAGATCAAATGGTAACTTTCATTATGATTTAATATAGAAGGTCGTACGGTGGTGACCTGTAGTTGTTAACTTCTATGCCACGTGAACCCCCTACCATGGAAAACTAAACCCCCTATAGACCTCAGATTTTTAAATTGTCTTAGCTATTCCAGCTATGTTATATAGTTATAATGCATTTATAAGTACTTGGTAGGAAAAAAACATGTTAGGAAATGTTTTAATTTTTTTTTTAATCAGCAATGGAAAATTGACCTCCTCCTATAGACTTCAGTAATAATGCATTGATAAGTACTTGGTAGGAATAAAACATGATAAAACAGATTTTTAATCATTTTTACTCAGCCATGGAAAATTGAATCCCCTACTATGGAAATCTGAACCCCCTTCTATAGACCTAAGATTTTCAAATTTTCATAGCTATTCCAGCTATGTTATATAGGTTATATAGTAATAATGCATTCATAAGTGTTAAGTATGAATAAACATCATAGGTCAGCATTTCTTAATGAAGTTGTAACCCTAGGTTTTATGAGATTAACAGATTAATAAAATTTAACAGCTATGTATTTATAAAAATGAAGTTAGAAATGTAGACTTAAAATTTAGTGCACTCTCAGTGTTTTAGTTTGGGATTTTTCACGCTAGTCCAGGTTGTCATCATTTTTTTTTTCAAATCCCTAGTTCCGTCATTTTTATACGACCGCAAAAAAATTTTGCGGTCGTATATTGGTATCACGTTGTCGTCAGCGTCGTCCGAAGATGGTTGGTTTACGGTCAATCACTTTAGTATGATAAAATAGAAATCTATGAAATTTAAACACCAGGTTTATAACCACAAAAGGAAGGTTGGGATTGATTTGGGGGGGGGGGGGGGGGTTATGAACCTAACAGTTTAGGAATTAGGGGCCAAAAAGGGGCCTAAATCAGCATTTTTCTAGTTTCCAGACAATAACTTGTGGAAAGGTGTATGGATCTCTCTTAAATTATACCACAAGTTTCCATACCACAAAAGGATGGTTAGAATTTGCTTTGGGGGTTATGGCTAAAACCATTTAAGAATTAGGGCCAAAAATGGTGGAAAAACAAGGGTTTCCTGGTTAATGGACAATTATTTAAGACAATAAAAAGCAGTGTAAAAGAGGTAATCCAAACACAACGTTTTGATTACCTCCCTTACACTGCTTTCAAATTATGTATAAAGAAATGTTGTATTGTCTTTAGCTGTCAATTTATTTTTAGAAGTTACTATTAAGGAATATTAATTTTTAGCCATGATTATGTATGTCATTTTCTAATTTATTAGACTTTTATGATGTATTTAAATGGATAATTATGGTTGCACCTCCATTGGAAATTTGAATTGAGATAATGACCATATCTTGAGGGAAAGAATTTTTTGTGGGGAAAAAGGGGGGGAGGTGAAAAAAAAAATTTGAAGGGGTAAAAAGAAATTGTAGGGGTCAATCTTTTCTCATTTCAGATTTCAGAAATTAAAAAAAAAAATTCTTCAAATATTATTTTTTGGGTAAAAAAAAGTGTGTGTGTGTGTGGGGGGGTCAATTCGCAACAGCAAAGTGTATTGCACAAAAGCAAAAAAATTGAATATAAATTCAAATCATATACTGGTAACCAATTCCAAGTTCTTTGACTACAGTTATTCCGTGTCAGAAACCTATTATGTGTCAAATATTTAATTACAATCCAAATTCAGACCTGTATCAAGCGCGAATATTGTGTCCATTTTTGGCCCCAACTGTTCAGGGTTTAACCTCTGCGGTCGTATCCAGCTGCGCTCGGGGAAGCAATTAATGTTTTTATGTATATGTCATGTATGTAGCATTCATGTTCAAGTCTTCATATTAAACCAAAGACTAGGTTAAAAATCAAATTGAGTTTCTTTTTGCAACCAAATGATGAAGACTAGACCGAGCTTAAACAATTTTGATGAATCTTTTAACCTGATAGTTCAAACCCAGGGTGAGGACATATGTACTATTGTATCGATAGATCATGACCTTCTACTGAACCTACCTATTCGAAAATTTACTGATACATCATTAAGTATTTTAGATTTTAATATAGATTCTAGAATTTTAAATTTATATTTACTAACTGAATCATATTTTGCATAAATTTAGCTGCAAACTACTTTAAAAGAAATAATTTTAATTCTAAGAAATCTATTAGTGCCTGGTACATTGATTGAGACAATATAAATGTACTTTCTCAGGTAGACAACAAATACTTTATAATATTGACTGGTGACGAGGTAGTCCCTTGGATCCAGCAAATCTCAATTAAGGCCTTCAAATGCCAAAGAAATCTTTGACTATTTAAGCTGGAACTAGCAAGTTTGTTGTCTCTTAGATACCAACTAATATAAAAGCCATTCGACAACTGTAGGCCTGATGCTAATCTGCATGTTATGTTTCAGTAAAATAGGTTTAAGTTCTATGTCTGCATGAGTGACGCTCTCAGATACTGATATATCATATAATTTAGTGCAAGGCTGCATTCGGTGGAGAACAGCTGCTTCCAACCAAGAGTAGGTGACACTGACCTGTTTTTATACGACCGCAAACAATTTTGCAGTCGTATATTGGTATCAAATCGTCGTTGTCGTCGTCCGAAGACATTTGCTTTCCGGACAATAACTTTAGTATTAGTAAATAGAAATCTATGAAACTTAAACATAAGGTTTATAACCACAAAAGAAAGGTTTGGATTGATTTTGGGGGTTATGGTCCCAACAGTTTAGGAATAAGGGTCCAAAAAGGGGCCCAAATTAGCATTTTTCTAGTTTCATGACAATAACTTGTGGAACAGTTTATGGATCTGTCTGAAATTATACCACAAGTTTCCATATCACAAAGGGATGGTTAGGATTGGCTTTAGGGGTTATGGCTCAAACCGTTTAGGAATTAGGGGCAAAAAAGTGAGAGAAAAACAAGGGTGTCCTGGTTAATGGACAATTACTTAAGTACAAATTACAGTGTAAGGGAGGTAATTCAAACACAACTTTGAATAACTCCCTTACACAATATTGAAGCATTATAACTAGACCATGTAGCTTGAATGCTTTAATTATTTGAAATTACAACATATATATATATATATATATATATATATAAAAGTCTAAATTGAAACCAACGTTCAAACCTATGATTGCGTTGGATAAAAACCGCAATTTTTATACGTGTGCATGTAAAACAAATTTCTTGGTAGAGGGGTCTAAATACAGCACAAACAACAATTTCCAAAAGACCAAAAAAAGTGAAAAAGTCTATTTTAACAAAACGCATTTGACTAACAGGTCGAACAACTGATGTTCTTTAACCCTGCTGACTGCCATTGGCGATTGCCAAATAAATTGATCACCAGATCTAACAAAATGGATCTGAATATTAATTTAATGCCAAACAGAAAACAATAAACTTGTGGAAAAGATGGTATACCACAAACATGAGGTGCAAAAATTTGTACACCATATCCGGATTTCGACAATTAATGTCTCTTCAGTGATGTTAGGGATCGAAACGGTATTTGGAAGGCCAAAACTACCCTTATATAATATATATATATATATATATATATATAAGGGTAGTTTTAATTTCCCATGGTAAAAAAGGGGGAGGGGTCAATTACCATGGCTCAGTTAAATTTAAAAAGTATAATTTTCAAAACGTCTTTTCATGCATGTTTTTACCATGGGAAATTAAAACTACCCTTATATATATATATATATATATATATATGTTGTAATTTCAAATAATTAAAGCATTCAAGCTACATGGTCTAGTTATAATGCTGCAATAAGTATTTTGAATAAAATTTTGTTGGTAAAGACTTCAGAGCACTTATACCAAGCAAAGATATTTCTTTTAACCAATCAGGGAAAATTAACCTCTCCTTCTTGTATGAATGATTTTTAATCTATGATAAGCTTTAGAATAATGTATAATGTTCTAATAATCATCTAGAATGAAAAAAAACAGGGGGGGGGGGGGGGGGGGCGGTTGAATTTACCATGGGGGGGGGTCAATTTTCCATACAGGGGGTTCAATTTACCATAGCGGTATTTTGACCCCCGGGTCAATTTACCATGGGGTTCAAAATACCATATGACACCGGGTAACTCTTGCAGTGTAGTTGGTCTTCTTAACGATGTTTTCTTTAGTACTGCTGGTATTCTTGTAGAAGTTGTTTTATTACTGCCGGTTACGACCTGACTTCATTTCTGAGTCACTAATCGGTGACTCTTGCAGTATAGTTTAGTTATTTTTATACGACTGCAAAAAATTTTGCAGTCGTATATTGGTATGACGTTGGCGTCGTCGTCGTCGTTCGAAGACACATTTGATTTCGCACTCTACCTTTAGTTTAAGTGAATGGATCTCTATGAAATTTTACCATAAGGTTCAGTACCACAAAAGGAAGGTTGGGATTGATTTTGTTATGGTACCAACAGTTAAGGAATTAGGGGCCAAAAAGGGGCAAAAAATAAGCATTTTTGTAACTTCCAGACATAACTTGTGTGTTAGTGTATGGATCTCTCTGACATTGTACCACAAGATTTCATATCACAAAGGGAATGTTTGGATTGATTGTAGAGGTAATTGCCTCAAAATTTCAGGAATAAGGGGCCAAAAAAGGGGGAAAAAAACAAGCATTTTTCTAGTTTCATGACAATAACTTGTGTGTAAGTGTATGGATCTTTCTGAAATTGTACTACAAGATTCCATATTACAAAGAAAAAGCTGGAATTGAGTTTGGGGGTAATTGCCGAAAACGTTTAGGAATAAGGGGCCAAAAAGGGGCCAAAAATAAGCATTTTTCTAGTTTCCAGACAATAACTTGTGTTCAAGTGTATGGATTTCTCTGAAATTGTACTGCAAGGTACCATACCACAAAGGGAAGGATGGGATTGAGTTTTGGGGTAATTGCCTCAAAATTTTAGGAATAAAGGGCCAAAAAGGGGCAAAAAACAAGTATTTTTCTAGTTTCAGGAATTTGGGGCCGAAAAGGGGCAAAAAAAACAAGCATTTTTCTAGTTTCCAGACAATAACTTGTGGTCAAGTGTATGGATCTCTCTGAAATTGTACTGCAAGGTACCATACCACAAAGGGAAGGCTGGGATTGAGTTTGGGGGTGATGAATCATAAGGGGATTCAAAAATTTGGGGGGGATTTTTTTTTCATTTTTTTCCTTTTTTTTTTTCTTTAAAATTTTCCATTTTAAATTGGTTATTTCTGATTTATATATAAAAGCAAATAATAATAATATGGTTTAAATAGGTAAATTAAATTTTTTTAAGTTCTTAGACCACACTCATTCTGTGTCAGAAACCTATGCTGTGTCAAATATTTCATCACAATCCAAATTCAGTGCTGTATCAAGCATAAATGTTGTGTCCATACTTGCCCCAACTGTTCAGGGTTCGTCCTCTGCGGTCGTATCAAGCTGCGCCCAGTGGAGCATTTAATTTATTTTTTTATTCTTTTTTTTTAAGTTGTCTTGAAGATCCTGCTGTACTGCCGGTTACGGCCTGACTCCATTTATGAGTCACTAACCCGGGTAACTCTTGCAGTGTAGTTGGTCTTCTTAACGATGTTTTCCTCAGTACTGCTGGTATTCTTGTAGAAGTTGTTTTATTACTGCCGGTTACGACCTGAATCCATTTCTGAGTCACTAATCGGTACCTCTTGCAGTATAGTTTAGTTATTTTGGAGGAGCTTATCTATATTACCTTTTTCATTACTTATATAAATTTATGGTAATCAATTTCTGTTAAATATTGAACTAAGCACGACCAGACATATTGGTGTTTGTCTTTAGGAGGATCTAGTAATATTTTGGTATTAATATTTTGTATTTGAACCTTTACTAAGTTTAATTGTAAATTTTGTCTGGCTTGTGAGTGATTAATGCAGGTAACTAGTATGTGTTCTATATCCTCTTTAATGCCGCATGTATTGCATATTGGAGATACCCTACAGGTGTACTGTCCTAGTTGACCAGGTAGTAAAGTAGTACCAAACCTAAGTCTAGTTATTATTTTTGCATGATATCGATAACCTTGATAAAAAGTAGGTTTTTTATTTATCGAACGGCTCCATAAGAAGCATGTGTTATCCCATCTAGCTTGCCACTTTTTCTTATATAATGCTGTTGTTATTGCAATGAATCCGTTTGCACTAGGACTCATGTTAAGATCAATTTTATCGTTACTTAGCGCTAGTTTTGCTAGTTTGTCTAATTAGCCATATTTTGCATACAATATCAATTCTGACAAAATAACATGTCTCCCCATGTGGTCAAGGTGAAAATCTTTCAGCAAAATGAAACTGTATTGCTACTTTATGAGGCCCTACCATATGGTTCCTAAAGAGGAAACCCTTAACACATTGCTACAACAGAAGGGGGCAGTATGTTTTTTGGTCTATGTATCCGTCTTATATTCAGTATTTCTGACGATGGGTCAGTTTGTTATTCCTTTCGTTTGTCCCTTAACAGATTAAATATTTTGGTTAAGGTAGCAAAACACAGTTAGGAAAAAATTGACACTCATAATTTTTAAACACCTTCTTTCCCTTCCTTTCTAACAAATAAGGCTTAATATTTGTATTATGCATGTGAATATTTATGGAAAGAGCATCTTCCATAGATTTGATTTCCAATAGTTATAATGGTAAAATATAATCTCTTTTTGGTGTAACCATGGCAACAATCTGCATTTATTTGATACAAAATATTGCGAAAAGGGGGTTGAAAATGTCACAAAAGTCTCCAAAATTTGGTCCAAAGGAGAATTTCAATCCATTAGAGTGATACCTTTCCTGAAACCATAGACATTTATCTATCAAGAGGTCAAAACAATCATATGCATTTCTGCTCGTTTTTCCATAAAATTGAATCGAAAAGATCGAGGGTCAAATCTTTGTTGAAAAACACTACAATAATTTCTGGACCTATGGGCGGTACGGATGTGAAAATACGGACTGTCAAACAGAAAAATGGCGAATAAAACATGCTAAAAACAATCTAGAGGCTCATATAAACGCCCATTTGGAAGGCTATATCATTCTTCAACTATCTAAAAATCAATTTTATTGTACAAAAACTTTAATATTTAAAAAAATCACCATGGCCAAAATGCGAAACTAAACTTCTAACTGTGTATTGCTCCCTATGGTAGTTTTAAAATTACATGCCGGATTATAGTTTTGACCTGATTTCCTGCTTTAATGACTATAGAAAAGTGATCTGGTTAAAGTTTTTGGATAAGCTTGTTTATTATGTAGTTTTGATTACTGGTGGCATGTGGTTGAAACTAATTTTAATTACAAATGTGCATTGGTAATTGGTAATTGTAATTAATGGCCTTCGGCTGTTATCTGCTCTTTGGCCAGGTTAATGTCTCTTTGACAAATTCTCCGTTTCCATTCTCAATTTTATTATGTTATTTGGTTAAGAGAACTTACCAAGAAATTGAGGTAAAATCAATTGAAATTTAGAACGCAGTCTTGTGAGATTATGCACTTTTAAAATTACATGCCGGATTATGGTTTTGACCTGATTTCCTGGTTTACTGATCATAGACAAGTGATCTGGTTAAAATTGTTGGATAAAGTAGTCAAGCATGAAGTTGTGATCACTGGTGGCATCAGCTTGAAACAGGCTAAATAGTACAAATGTGCATGTCATTATGACGTGAACTAGTTTAAACAATATTAAATGCTGTCCTCATATGTTACTTAAATTGTTATACTTATATATAATATATTAAATTATGATGTTAAACTTCTCTTTAAAGATTGATTTTTGTTTTGGTTGGTTAGATCTTATCAAAATATCCCACTTAGACGTCTGAGCATTTAATCAAAACAATAAATATTCAACATCATATTTTGTTATGACTGACAGGCACTGTTTGAGATGTGGTATATCATTATCAATGAGACAACTATCCACAAGAGACCAAATCTGTTTTAATGTCTAATTCACCCAAATACCTGTTAGATCTAAAGTTATGTAATCAAAGGTAGTGATAAGAAGTTGGACAAGGTCGTTTAAATCAAATTAACTATATACCTACTTATATAAAAGTACACTTTTATGTTTAAAAGATTGAAAGCTTTTAGTTTATAACATTTTAAATGCTTAAGAGCCAGTCTGTGGTAAAACCATGCAAAATGGTCCGAATCCAAAATTATCCGATCAGACTGATATTTTGTATTTTTGATACCTTATATGTAATTACTGTTTGTGCAAAATATTTTGAAAAAATATTCAGCCATTATTTGTGTATGCAGAACATTCGATAATTGTCCATTTCTGTACTGACAAAAGGCCATTTTTAGCCTATTTTTGGGTATTTTGACCTGGTTTTTTGTATTATTATAGAAAAGTTGCAGCTAAATGATAACTAATACCTTAACAAACAACTTAAAATAAAAGAAAATTAGGATAGTTTTCAAAGTTTTGACATTTCTCAATACCCCTACTGGCAGGTTGATATTTCATGGTTTTGAAAAAGTGCCGATTCAGCAAAATTTTTCTTTTTTAAAAACCTGAATCTTGTAAGATCAGGTTTTGTTTTTAATAAAATGTAATACAGCATAAAGCTTATATATTTATCTACAAAATGCAAGAAAATGATACCTTCTTACGATAAAATAACAATTTAAGATGGACAAGATGGCAATTTTGCCGTATTTATGAATTTTTTATTGGTTACAAGAGAAACTTTACAAATGTATGTGATAGTAAAAATATAAGAAAATAATGACAGATATAATGTTTATTGCTTATCTTGTTTGATTAAACTCAGTTTAACTTAGTTTTAATTGAAAATATACTACAGAAGTAAGCCTGGTAAGACCCCTTTTAAGCCCCACAATTTAGCATTTTTACAATTTGTTTATTAAAAATACATGTATTAACTTATCGCTACTTATTGGAGTCACTTTTCAAAAGTAGAATACTTCAGTTTATTTAAAATCATTTTTTAATGGGCTGTTTTTCTACAATACTATGAACAGTCAACAGGTACTATCATCATTAATTTATGTAAAATTTCTGAAATCTTCACAATTTTAGCATTTGTGCTAATTTTAGACGTTTGTTGTCTAAAATGGATATGGCCACTTTTGTTTAGTCTTGATATTTAAATACATGTTGTATTAGATGATATTACATAAACATATAAAAATTGAGCCTGGGTGCTTCTTACCTAGAAAAGGGGGTCCATTGTTTTATATTGGAATTAATCTTTATAAGCTTTTTGTCAAATATCAAGCAGATGCTGAGAAAAGTGTTACTTAAATTTTGTGACGCTGACATGAATGACAGATAGTGATCTCTATGTAGCTTCTGGGGAAACAGTCGACAAAACAACAATGTTAAGTTTCCTCATAGAATGTAATCTCCAATAACTTGAGGCATGTGAATAAGACATGTAAGATGTAGTTAGCCTATTACTACCACAGACAAACAAAAATATTTCAAATGGAAATAAAATTTATTTTATACCTACATGAATAAAAACAAATATACAGATATATGGTTCAACTGTGGTGCAGACATTTTCATTAAAATGGTTATATAATTATTCAGGCTGTTTGCTTATAATTTTACTGTCATATAATATTAGCGAAGTCTGCAATAAAGGGAAACATGCAAAACGGTCTGAATACATGCAAACAGTAATAAGATCTGAAGCCAGGTCGGATGACTATTCAGGTCTAAGTTAGTAAGTATGCATCAACAAGAGCTTCAGTCAAAACATCCTGTTGTAATATTGACTGTTTTGTCTGTTTTCCTCTTTTCTACTACAGATCAGAACACTTTATCGACTTGTATTGTGCAGGTACAATATAGTTCAAAATCAAATCAATAATTTCTGATGATATTTTGTAGAAAAAGCCATTGTACTTTTTGATACATCATCCCATGCCAGATTCAATTGGTTCCTAAATGGTGGATACTTTCCATTTCAAAGAAAATGCAAGCATCTGTTGAGTTTCTCCCGGTCAGAAATGATATCTGTTTCCCAATCTGATGCTTAATATTATGAACAATTATTTGATGCTGTGAATATACTCCTATGAGAACCTGAGCATCTTTAATTTGGCTTTCATCTCCATCTAAAAAGATAAAAAAATAAATCTACAAATGTACTTTAAAAAAATAATATATCCCTTATTAAATTAAAGATAAAAGAATTCTCAAATATATAATGTCCATGATATATGAGATAACTATGAAATCTTTTTGGTTGGGACCCAATGAAAAAAAAAAATATATAAGATATCTCAACTGGTGGAGTAAGATCATTGCTTTGCCACATCTAGTATATCTGATAAAACCTCAATGTCTTAATGCAAAAACTTAACCAAACCATTCATGCAGAAATTGTAGGCCAAAGTGACCTTATCAATAGTAACCATGTTGTACTACCCAAGATATCTATCCACTAGCTATAGTCAAGTATCAATGTAATACCATGTCTATTACAGAGAGACCTAAACACACAAAATTAACAAAGTTGCTCAAGTGGAAAATGTAGGTCAACATTACGTTTATAAAAGTGAATCATGTTGGACTATCCAAAATCAATACACTGGTTAAGTATCACACAGCTATACAATTTTGTACCCGAGATGTTGACCTTAATGCACAAAACTTAACCATGTCACTCATGTGGAAAATGTAGGTCAAGTTGACCTAATTTTTATCATTTACCCTATTGCTCTACCTAAAACCTATCCACTGGTCAAATATCATAGCTTTACTACATGTTTCATGACTATATCTAGTGTCACTTAAGTGAAAATGTAGGTCATAATGACCTAACTATAAATGTTAATTAGGAAACTCTAATATGAGGTCCTTGATTGAATCCAAGTCCATGATAAAACTAATACAAAGCTATACCCAGTACTGTAAATTCAGAAATTATTGCGTGCATTAATAACTGCGATTTTGTAATGTAATTTTAGACTGAAATGCGTATTTAATTTTTGCAATATTCAGAAAAATCCTGTTTAATTCATATAGCAAATTGCAAAATGCGAGTTTAACATGTTTAAATTAGTGCGATTATAACCCTGTCGCATTTTTCACAATAAAAAAACATCGCAATAATTTCAGAATTTACAGTAATATTTTTGACATTACCACTTTTTTGGTAATGGTTAAAAATTTTACCACTGGTCATCTCATGATTTCCTAACCTCCACCCCTTCCCACTCAATGTATCTCTGTACATTTTACAATCAGTTTAAAATTTTCAAAATGCCTTTCAATTGCCCCTGTAAATTAACTATGTGGGGATGTATAAGAACCCTGCCACATCCAATCTCTGATTTTGTTAGATGAATTTATGCTTTGTGTCAATCTGATGAGTTAAGCCTAAACGGACACATGACTGATTTCAATGGTACCATACACACTAAAAACATCAATAAAACACGATCATATCAATGTCCAGATGAACAATGTTTCAGGTATGAACAATCAATCAATTTATAAACCTGTTGTTCTACGGCATAATGTCAGTGAATAAATTATAATAGACAAATCTGTTTTATCAAATTAAAGGTTAAAACTAATTTATTTACAAAAGGCATGCCTCATTCGAATACATGGACATGATGGAGACATTATTAAAGTCAGTAAGCAGAATAAATATCAAGACTACATGTAAAACGTCATACAACTTCAAGTGAGAAACTCACACCCTATCACTATAAAAATCTAGATTTTGTGCTTTCATTTCAGACAAATAAAAGGGGAATTGAGATTTTAGTGACAAAAACAAAACAAGTTTAACCTCACTACATTTATGTGTGCCCTTTCCAACTAAGGAATATATTGTAGGTTGGTTTTTACATGTAGTACCGCCGGTATGTCCTTGCTTCAATAGAAATTTATAATTTACAAATTTTTGTATCTTGACCATATATACATGTAGTGCAGGTTGTTTTTTTTTATATTTAATGACTCATTTCTGGTAAATTACAGCTCGCAATTAGATGGTGGTTGTGCGTGTTGCATATATCACATATCTACATGCACTAGAAATAAATGCCTTTTTCCATATACATGTATATATGTTCATTGTATCACATAATTATATACCTCGCCACTATGTCATGCATATTTGGCAGTTTTAAAAATGAATCTTTTCACAATACAGTTGTGGATCCATCCAGGGAGGGACCGGTTGTCAAAATAATTATGACTTCTTGAAAGGCCATTTTATTTTATGGCTATGCCTATGGCGCCTGCGTCGCAGTAAGGCATCAAACATGTCAAAGCAAAAAAAATAAAATAGCCTTTCAAGACATCATATATATTTGGACTAGGGACCAGTTGGTTAGAACCTTCACTTTTTTGCTAATTAATGCTTTTGAATAGGAACACATGGATGAACCTCCCTATTTATCCTGGTAAGAACCACCATCCCCCCTTTTTTTAAATTGGCTAGATCCACCCCTGGCATAATTAACTAATTTATTTTTGTAGTTTACCTGACCCTTTTGGAATAAGTTGTCATTACAAAAGTCCTATGATAGGGTTAGTGTGGTTCCTCAATCACTATCAGCTTTTCGCCTTTTGGAGTTTTGCCTTATATTAATGTCAGCAGGACGATCTTTGAATCCACACTTTTGTTGAATAGTCCCGCCAATATTTCCCAAAAGAGTCTCTGTGCCATCGGCATGGACATATTGACAATTTTATAGCAGCACGATCAACAGAAAACAATGTCACTTATGTGTATAAAGTAGTCCTCCTTGAACATGAGGAAAGTTTGATAAACAGGCCTCACTGCCCACAGTGCTGTGGATAAATTCAAGGTGGTGGTTGTGTCCTTTTTACAAAGATAAACTTTGTCTAACAGATGAGTTGTATAGTGCTTTGATTGTCCACAACAACCTCCAAGATTAGAAAAATCGGACCGAACAGACGCGTCTGCTTTTCATCACTGGAAGCTGCCATATTGCCAGTGAAAGATTTCCACTAAGGGAGACAATTTAACCACAAAAATAACATTGAGGCTACCTTTCGGTAACTTAATGTTAAATTTTGCAAATTAACTAGAAAAAAACCATACATTTAGCCAGAAATATTTTTCAACATAAAATAAATGTCACCTTAAATTTCCTTATATAGTAAATAAAACATTTTAAACAATTGTCATTCTGTAGTTCAAATCCTTAAAACTCAACTGTGCAAGTTTTATCACTACTCAATATAGCAGGGGCGGATCCAGCCATTTTAAAAAGGGGGGTCAACCCAGAATAAAGGGGGGTTCCAACCGTATGTCCCCATTCAAATGCATTGATTGTCAAAAAATAAGGCGGGGGTTCCAATCCCCAGAACCCCCTGGATCCGCCACTGTATAGTAACCTTTTAAAAGTGATGAATTCTGAGAAAATTCTTATGAAATCAGGAAAGTATGAATTTTATAATTTTTGTGCAAATTAATAACCAGATGTTCTCCAAATTTTTCAAAAATTGCCTCAACAATTGAAATTATTTTTTTAAGACAATCAAATCCAGTTGAGTAATTAAGTAACCGGGTAGGTAATGTAATATAAGGTGACATAATGATAGCATTAATTGACTTTTGACTGTTTCTTGGCAAGTCTTTTGGCTCATAACAAAATTATGGTGCTATACAGTCAATGAATGAAGAGAAAACTATTTGTTAGTAGTGGATTTTGTTCTCATTATAAAGTTAGGAGATGTGGTAGACATGTAATTGCCAATCAGAAGTTATAAAAGGCCCTGACATAGCAAAATAATTCAAATAAGAAACCCAACAGTCTGAATTATGTACAGACAACAAAGGAAAAACAAATATGATATATATTGTAGTAGAATCCTTAAAAATCAGGAGACTACAGTTATGTATTGAGACAAAATCTTGAATTCTTCTAGAACAAGGATAATCCAACTTTTTGTGGGTTTTCCTAACCAGTTATGGCTTTTTCGTGAACTTACACCTGCATTTCTTTCAATTTTGACAGGAAATTTACGGGTATGCTAAGAACAAAGGTAAAGAAATCTGCATGTGGATTCTATACTTCTTGACAGTAGGTTTACTACGGTTATTTTTCTTCTGGTACCCACATCTGATGATAGCAGCCACACATGAGAAAAGTTCTTTAAAACATGCAGTAGTTGTTGTCCTCAAGGTAAAATATGATTTGTATATGGAGAAGTGATTCAATGCTTACTTGATAGGTAAATTAACAATACCTTGTAAAAAAAAGTTAATAAAAAATAACAAATGATATATCTACCATATTTGCACAATACATGTTTCTTGACTACAGCGGATTCATTATTAATTGTGGGTTAACAATTTTTGTGGTTTTTGTGAGTATGTGTGAACCAGGAATTTAAATGTTCAGAAAAGTACAAATTTTCTTTAGGCATATATACAGACTTAAGCAAAACCACAAAATAATCAAATATGAATATTAGCAGATTAGTAAATGTTTTTGCCAAAGTGCATCAAATGAGCTTTTACCTATGTCAGTTTTCTTTGTCTTTTTTGGTAATTGGTTTATAAAAATCATTTTCTTATCAAAAATCAACTATGTTAAAAAGTGTTAATCATTACATAGCAGTCAAGGAGAATAATTTTTAGTGTATAGTCTTATATTTTTTACAAATATGAATACACCAAGGAAATATTTATTGCTTTCTTTGAAAGTAAATGATTTGGATTTATATTAACAGACAATGCTTAATTTTCAGTTTTAATCACTGCCACCAAAAAACTTTCTTGGGGTTGCTCTGTCACGGAATAGAAGTTCCTTCATGATATAAGTTCCAAATGGAAACAATATTCTAGAATATTATTTCCACTGAAATAAATATTACAGTAAATGTTCCCAACGGAGTTAATGGTATAGAATATTTGTTCAAACGGAAACAGATATTATGACATTGTTTATAACAAAGTTTCCAGTGGAACTTCTGTTAGGCGGAACAAATATACGTTGACAGCTTATCCTAAATATGTATGAAATATTTTATTATGGATACTAAGCTAGCAATACATAATCAGCAAATATCTTTAGGTTGCTGCATATACTTTTATCCTTTTTATCCTTTTTTTAAGATTAAAAAGATAATGTAGGTTTTAAATGCAATCATTTAAAAAGTAAATTAAATAAGCTGCTGCGAATGACACTTTACAGCCTTAAGTGTGCAATGCAATTGACAAAAATCAGAAGTGTGAACATACTAATAGTATCAGCCCATATTTATGCAACAAAAGTATTCTACTTTTCAATAAATAGCTAAAAGTTTACATTTCTAACAAATTTGTAAAGATGCTATATGTTGGTGCCAAAAAGGAGTCTTACCGCGCCTTAACTTCTTTATATTTATCAATATTTGATATGAAATATTTATAAAATATTATATGAAAATCCAGTCATGACCGGTATTGTAAAACCATGCTAGTATGAAAAGAAAAGGCGTTGAAGTTTTATATCATTTAATGGAAACAAGTTTACAGTTGAGATCAGATAGTATCTCAAGACTACTTTTTATATCATACCTTCTTCATACCTGCAGATTGTACATAATTTTAAACATTATTAAGTCCTAAAATTATAGATTATCGTTGGTTATCTCAAGGAGATTGATTTTCTCGCTTGAGCCGGTACGACGAAAGTGAGAAAAGCAATCGAGTTGAGATGACCAATGATAATCTGATTATCGCTATTTTACCTATAAAGACGTTGTTAATTTCCTTGACAACGGCACGTGTTCCCTTAGTTTCTAGCTATAATTTTCATATCACTCGACTCCGTTTTCATATCACTCCACTCCGCTGAGAAAGGAAATTATCAGTCAGCAAGATCAAAGGAAAAAATCGTAAAATAGCGATACAGATTTATATTGCTCCAAATCTTTGATTTTAAAATTTAGCCCAAATGTTGACTTGATATTGGCCTAAACGTAGCATTTTTTTAACCCAAATGTTACATCAATTAGACCTAACATGCATATCCCATAGTGTATGCATGATTTTCTTCAGTTTTAACATGTTTAAGGCTAATTTCAATTTTTGTAAGTCAGAAAATTATTTTCAGGAAATCCTGGTGTCATTGTGACTTTATTGAATCATGTTTTTTCCCCTAGACCAAACCTATTTGTATAGACCGGCATATATATAACTGGTATATAAAAATAGTAATTGTTTAAAAAAACGCAGAATTTATAAAGTACAAGATAGGATGCTTATAACCTGTTTGTTTAGTCATGCACTTAATGTTAAAAACCACAAAACACTTATAAAAAAAATAAATAATCATGTACCATTACACTAATAAATAACCTTATAACATATTATTATTTTTTTTCCTCAATTAAAAGTGCATCCATCACTTTGCACTTGACAATTCATATTGTCATTTCCGGATGTTGCTAGAAATTGACTTTCTGAGGTTGATCTATATGCATAAATTTTATTGCATGACAGAAATGCAATTGATTGAAAGAAAAGCTATATAATACATTTTTATTTAAGTTTTATTTAATATCTAGACTAGAGACATATATTACATAGGCAACTAGACGAAATCTCAAATTATTAAGCAGCCCTCTTCATTTCATTGGTAATGTTAAATTCCTAACGAAAATGATTGTCTCTCAGAAATCATGGAAAAATATTTAGATAATTCCTTCAATACTGTAACCTTATCAAGAAATCATTTAGATATTAAGGTTAATCTACACCATATTTGTACTATGAAAAAATGTATCAGCCGTACCAACACGTCTCTCTTTCTGTAATATCTTGATGTCAATCTTTCACTTTCATTGCTCATAAAATCTTTATTTCAAAAGATATTTTTTTCAAACATTTTAAACCAATTTCGAGAAAAACTCAAAAAATGAGAGAGAGAAAAAAGAAAAGAGAAGGAATATGTCAGTACGCAAAAAAGGAGTCTGCAAAATAATGAGAGAGTCATAAGTTAAATAGATTACATGCCATTAAAATGCAGTTGCTAATCACTTGTATTATATGTTTCTGTCTATACACTATGAATTTTATAATATATCAATGCATATTCATATTTTTGTCTACTTTAAATTTTTGTTATGTTAAAGACTAGACTTGAAAAGCCAGCTTAAAATAAAATGAAATGTTTGTACAGTCGTTATGAAAATGTGAATTGTGTCTTATTTAACGTGTTATAACTAAATTCGTTTTTTAATAGGACCAGTATAATCAATGGTTTGTGGCCAAGGTTAAATTTAAAGAGAGCAATGGAAGGGATGTGTAAGTAATTTGACACATCATTTGAGTTTTACATGTGCTGTATAAGTGTCTGTGTAATTCAGTGATTGATTATATCAGTAGGTTAAAGAGCTCTAAAAAGCTCATGTTCAATGTTGATTGTATATATTTAAACTTTAAATAAAGATTACTTTCCTTTACTTAACATAGTAATTTATGTAGCACCCTGGGCACTTGAATAATTTCAGAAGAGATGCACATTTTGAAATAGTGGACAAAATGTAGTTCTTTATCTTGCCTCATACACTCAGCTTGGAGCTCCTTCTGGAATGCAATATAAAAAAAAGAAGATATAGTATGATTTCCAATGAGGTAACCCTTCACCAGAGATTAAATGATGGAGAAGTTCCTATTTGATAGCTTGATGGAGCATTAGTTTATGGAATCAAATGTAGTCTCTATGTAAGATTTTGAATATATATGTACTTCTTATTTGTTCCATCGCAAATAAGTATTTAATGAAATTGAAATAAAAAAACAAAGAAACAGAATTAAGGTGGTACCAAACACCTTGACTAAAATTAATTCAGCTCGTTTGATTTTCATAAAATTTTGACAAAATATTTACTTTGACCCTTTGACAAAAATATAAAAATTTCAAAAAACTTGAACCACACACTTTATCGGAAAAATTACATTGGATATATAGCAGTTGACAAACACTAATTATTTATTAATAAAAATCAAGTTCAAAGCAGCCTGTATTTTAAATGTAGATTTTATCATTAGATTTATGCCCCAAGAAAAAAACAACCCAATAATTTTAAAAAATTTGACCTGGTTTGAATAAAGCACTTAAACATTCTAAGTGCCAACATTGTTTAAGTTATATTTACAGAAACATATTTTACATAATAACTTTCATATTCCTCCACTTTTTCAATGATAATTTTTACTCCAAAAATATCAGAATTAAAACATACACATATATGCATCAATGAATACTGCAGGGCTGAAACAAGAAGCCTACCTTCCATTTCTATAAAAAGTCCATTTAGAAATTACCCTTTGTTTTGAACAAATTATAGAAAGAGCAGACATTTTGTTAACCCATCTATGTGGAAGACTCGAGGTGGAAGATGTATGTTATATAGCACATTATTTTTTTGTTTAGCTCTATGGAATGCTTAATGCTCACCAAGTATTAATGAAACTTTTATTGAAATTTAGGATATCTGTCAAAGCTGTAGAGAATACATCTGATTTATAAATACATATTTCAAACATAAATACACATAATGATATAATCTGCGAGCATTTTTGAGATCTGTTGGACACCTACATCATGTTTGTTGATGTTTTGAATTTCTAGATATTTTGAATTAACTTTAAATTTCAGTTACACTTTTCTTTTGTACTACATAATAGAATAACTTCATTTTCAGTCAGCAACCTATCAATGATAACTTGTAACATTTGAGTATTTTTCAGATTTTACATGACAATTACTCCCTGTTATTTGATACTTGAATTGCAAGTCTGGGGTATTCTTAGCACTACCATGTGTGCATGTCTTGTTTTATGTCAATGTATGCTTTTCTTAACCATTAAGTTGGGCATGACATAAATTTTGTAGTAGAAACATACTTTTGAAGTATAGGGCACTTCAGGGGAGGGTGTCATAGTGATAAATTTTCCTTTTCTTAACACTTATAAAAGCCTTCATAATTTTAAATGGGGGTAACATGTAGATGTAGAATGATTTTACTATAATGCTTTATTTGTTTCACAGCCAAAGTCCAGAGACTGGACAGGAGAACAAAGTAGAAGTTATATCTTATAAGAAAGGAAATTTACCAAATACACCACTTAAACAGGGAGATGTAGTAGTAAGTAAAAACAGTACCAATAATACTTCATAACTATATTGACAAAATTTTCTATATATAACTAAAATTGTGTTGATTTTATTTTGATATTTTTTAATTTTATAGATAGGAATATACAGATCAACATACATTGACATTTTTATGTGTTCATATTTTAAACACTGATCTTTTTTTTATTTTTTAAATCTGCATATTTTGAACACTGATGTATTTTAAAATCTATATACTGTTTAAAACAACATTTGACAAATGAATGAAAATCTAGGACAATAACATAAGTTTGTTAATATTCTATCAAATTATACCTTTGCTATTATAAGATAAAAGCAAACTAATGTGCAAACTTTTTTTAAACAATATGATATTTTATTTCAGTTGACCGAGGTAAAGTTAAAACACTATGGCTCATGTGCGAATTTTTTTTAAACAATATAATTTTATTTCAGTTAACTGAGGTAAAGTTAAAACACTGATATCATTCAAACAATTGTCTGATCAAACTTGTTAGCCTGGGCATTCAGGATTTCTGGAGCTTTTTTCTAGA
Organism: Mytilus californianus; assembly: GCF_021869535.1. Taxonomy (NCBI): domain Eukaryota; kingdom Metazoa; phylum Mollusca; class Bivalvia; order Mytilida; family Mytilidae; genus Mytilus; species Mytilus californianus. The sequence goes on from NW_026262593.1 coordinate 43,101,233, forward strand.
TTGCTTTAAAGTCTTATTAAAATATTTTGTTTTAACAGTGTTGATCTGGTAATGTAATGTTAAAGAATTTGTACCATAATTTACAATGTAATCACTTCAAAAGACTTCATAAGAACAAAATTTATAAGGCCATTAATAAATTTAGGATTTTGTGCAATGTAAATACATGCATCTATTTTTAATGGTAGTATTTTTAATGATTACATGGCATATACTGTGGACTCATTATTATTCTTGAGATACCAATTTTTGTGGATTTCTTTGGTAACGGTAAAGCACAAATTTAAATGCTCAAGGAAGTTCAAATTTTTGTATAGGCTCGTATGCCGACTTTGGCAAATCTAAAAAATCCAATATACACAAAAGTAAAATTTCCCCTCCATCCAAGAAAATTGGTATCCACGAAAATAAATGAATCAACAGTATTTTGAAATGTGGTACAGATAACTTAACCTCACTATGACCTTTGAGGCTGCTTTACTAAACCTTTAACTGAATATTTGTGCAGCTTGTAGTGTTCATGCTTAGTTGTGTAGGCTGTGATGTGACACTTGTTTTGGGGTTTTTACACTAATTATCACAGGTTATGATATTGTTCAGATAATTTAGTAAAGTGTGGTTTTAGTTCTTTAATTCACAAAGCAATTTTCAAAAGCCTTCTCATAAAATTATACTGAATTCTTGCAAGGTTTTCCAGAAATTCTGTTGAATGATTTTTGTCTCGCCTATAACGTTGAGGTCAGCGAGACATAGGGATTGTTTTTCCGACTCCGGCGTCAGCAATTGTTAAGTTTTCTGCTTAAGTTAGTTTGATAGGAACTACTTGTGATAGATCATTGATATTTACTATGAAGTTGCATTACTGTCAGTACATATCAGTTTAAAGACTATTTTGAGGCCCTGCCCCCTAGGACATGGTCCAGTGACTTTTAATTAATTAGCAATTTTCAATGTTAAGTTTCCTGCTTAAGTTAGTTTAATAGGATCTACTTATGATAGATCAATGATATTTTGTATGAAGTTGCATTACTGTCAGTTCATATCAGTTTGATAACCATTTCGAGGCCCTGTCTCCTTTGTCATGGTATAGTGACTATGAATTAATTAGCAATATTTAGTTTTTCTGCTAAAGTTATATTGATAGGAACTATTTAAAATAAACAATGATATTTTCTATAAAGTTACATTACTGTCTGTACATCTCAGTTTGTCGACCATTTTTAGGCCCTGCCCACTAGTCCAGTAAATGAATTAATAAGCAATGTTGCTGTCCATCAGATTGTCTTTTTCTGAAGTTTATGCTGATAGGCGAGACATATCTCCGTGTCAACATTTTATTATAAAAGCTTTTTAGAATTACAGTAAAACCTGTGTAAGCTAAACTCTTGTACTTGTCTACTCTGAGCTAAATTTTCAGTCCCTAATTGGTTCCATTTAGACTGTTTTACTGTACTTCCTTTTAACATTGATTAAATATATTTTTGAATTATTGCGAAAGAAAGTTTTCCTAATCCAGCACTTATTGATTAATTCACCTGAAATTAAAAAAACTTTTGAGTAGATGCGAATACATGTATCAACTCACAAAACTGCATGTGATGTTGTAATTGTTCAATATCAATAGTATATTTTCAATCTGTTCAATATAAACTCTGATTTTATCATAAAAAATTGATTTTGGATAAATTTTATAGCATTGTTTCTTTTAAAACTTGCAGGTTTTTTGTGTTTGTCATAGAATACGTTTAAGAAGGCCTTAATTTAAACATCGTCATTTTGCAGTTTTTATTTGTCAAACACACAATAAAACAAATTTCAATAGGAACAATGTTGAAAATTTTGCCAGAAATCATTTATTAATGTTTTAATCAGTGTGTATATTGAACAGATAAAAAATATATTATTGATATTGAATAAATACAACATCACATGCAGTTTTGTGAGTTGATACATGTATTTTCATCTACTCAGAAGATAATTTTTTTTCTTCAGGGAAGCTAATCCTAATTTATGCGTAACCCATCTCTAGCTAAGGGGTTTAATTGAAGGTCACATGAATACGGATTCAATAAAATTGAATTATTCACTTGCAAGTGAATAATTCATCAGCTATGTTTCTTAGCTTATTTTGACAAAATTGAACCAAACTGGCTGCTATAAGCGAATTATTATTTCACTTTCACTTTCATGAATGATTGAACAAAACAAAATCAATTTTATTTTTTTTTATAACTCGTGGCTAATGGTCCCAGAGAATAAACTACACAGAGATCAATATCTATTGTATTTATTCAATGGGACAAGTGAACTGAAAAAAGTTTAAATCGACAGGTAAACTGCAAATGATTCTGTGGAAAACTCCCATTTCTTTTACAATAATGTTTTTGAAATGCTTAAAATGTTGCCTTTGCCTATGCATACTTCTTCTGAAGTACTCGTAATGCTTCTAATCACAATGTTCCAGATTCTTGTCTTGACAAATTTTTCTATATCTAAATTTGAAGTCTTAAGTGATACCTTGCCTGTGGTTATAGGTAAAACAGGGGTTATAGTTAAATCAATATAATAACCTCCTGTTGATTAATTAACTAATTACTTTAAATACTGATATTTTCTTCGGTTATATTTCACGATTTCAATGCATAAGCTTTTCGTACAGAGATTAAATTTGCTCATCAATGACAAATTCACACTTCATACCAATAATTTTGGTTTTTAAAAACAATTTGCACTGGGGATATTTTCGGGCAGTTGACAAGAACACGAAATAAGCAACAACCGAAAAATATCTGCATGAAAATTTACATCTTGGGTAATTAAAGTAATTTTTCCTTATTCAAGGATGAAATAAACTAATGAAAAAAGGCAAAAAGTCAATGATAATCCTGCTTTAAACTGGCCAGAAATAAAGCAACACTAGGATTATTTATATGTAAGGCCTTAGCCTACTTTGACTAAATTTGTAACAGTGACAAAGAGAAGAATAACAATATAGTTTGTATGCATGAAGAAATGGCAGAAGTTTTACAATTTTTAAATGTTATTTTAATACCTGGAAGTGCAGATAGTTTTAAACTCCTTTTATTATCCTAGTAAAGTTAACCATTTTCTTGACTTGTATGACAATTTTCACAAAAACCATTGAATATTCTTTACATTTGATTGCGACCTTATTTATTACTGTCAATTAATGACTTTTGTCTTTGATACTGAACTTAAATCATAACTGGTTATATTATAATTGATCTTTTAAACAATAAAAAATGTTTTAAATTATTATAAAAAGTAACTCATTTTTCATGAAGTCATTACAAATACTATTCTTTTGTATTTTCAGAGGGAACAGAGTCTTATTCGATTTTTTATAACAAAGAAAGTGAAGTATGTGTGGAACACAAGTTCTCAGGAATTTGAGAAGGCAAAGTTAGTTTTTACTCAGTTTTTTGCAATCAGTATAAATTAGGGAGGATTTCAAATACATGACATTTATAAGTCAACTTGGATATAAATCAATTTTGTTTAAGTAATTTCCCTTAAAACATAAAAGGAAAATAATAATAAGCTATATTGTTGATTTTAACAATATTCATTTTAGATATAAGGGGCTCCAGCAGGGTACCTCCCCCCTTTTCGGTCCCATGTTCACATTTAAAATTCAATTGCCTCAGGTCACCAGGTTACTTTTAAGCAAATAAAAGAGTTAAATAAAACAGATTTGAACATGTTTAAAGGTCAAAGGTTCTTATAAATAAGACCTCAGGTTGCAAGGTCGCAGGTCAGATTTGTCCATGTTGGAGCCACATATATAGAAGCTTTGTTTTATATTGATATCTCATTTGAGTTTAAAACTAAATTATATTAGAAAACATATGTACCAGTTGTACCCTCTTGTAAACTTTAAACTGGACAAAGGGGTCTTTAGGTCTTTTAATGTTCTCATTTTTTAAATCTTTTTACATAGCTTTTAATTTTGTATATCTTAATCAGATTGAAAAATAGGGTGTTTTCAAAAAAACTGATGGAGTTATATTATAAACTCCCATTCAAAATATTTGAAAACTGGCAAAAATTATATTGGGTGACTTTTAAAAATTTAACTTTGTTTTTGACACTGAAATGTATCTATTTATACAGAAAAATAAGCTTATCTAAGTAAAACTTGGGACCTCATTAACAATGCGTGTAGGCATTGTCTACATTATTTCTTGCTTAAACTTGTAAGTAATACCAAAATACACTTTCTCTGTGAATTCCTTTTTGGAGCAAGGATTGTGCTGTTTATTTTATAAATCAGCATATGAGACAAAGTCATTTTCATTGTTACATGGTATGGTTTGAAAATTGAGTAAAGAAGCAAATCTGAATGAAAATATAGAAATTAGAGATATAATAGGAATTATGAAATTAAGCAAAACAGAAAACAAATTGTGGCTCTCTATGTTAAGTTTTTCATGTTTGGTAAATTATCTGCATTTCTAAGGTAATTATGAACTTTTAATTGAACAATTGATTTGTCAACACGTGTAAGCTAACTATGGACTTTTTATTTAACAGAGGATTAGACCATTCAACAAGATGCTCATACTTCCATGAAGCTTCAGGACTTAGTCATTTAGAACAGTCTCAAAGGTAAGATCCTTGTAAGATAATATGAAATGGTCTATCCAATTGAAATACAGATCCTGTGTCCACTCTTCGCTTACAAGGATCTTACTACACTCCGTCCTACTTTCTGTTTTAATAAAATTTATATCAACCAATGAAATGTCTGCCTTCAAATTTTTGAAGGTGTGTATCATTATGATGAAACCTGAGGACTCTGAAAGGTTGTTAAAACAGAAAGTAGAATGGAGCGTTTTTGGATCCTTGTAAGTGAAGGGTAGACACAAAATCTGTATTTTAATCAGATTGTACTATGGTTTGAGAACATGTATGTAGAACATTACTTTTTGGTTTACATGAGATAATGTGTACATAAAAACAGAGCATATATTACTTACATTTAAGGTGACTTTTCAAGATGATGTCATATTACCTAAATAATATTATTTTTAGCTCACCTGGCCTTAAAGGCCAAGTGAGCTTTTCTCACCACTTGGCGTCCGGCGTCCGTCGTCCGTCGTCCGTCGTCGTCGCTAACTTTTACAAAAATGTTCTCCTCTGAAACTAATGGACCAAATTTAACCAAACTTGGCCACAATCATTATTAGGGTGTCTAGTTTAAAAAATGTGTCCGATGACCAGGCCCGCTAAACAAGATGGTCGCCATGGCTATAAATAGAACATAGAATGTAGATTTTGGCTTATATCTCTAAAACCAAAGCATTTAGAGCAAATCTGACAGAGATAAAAGTGTTCAGCAGGTCAAGATGTATCTGTATGGCACGCCTGAACCACTTTTATAGATAATCCTAGATTATCTCAGATAAACTAGGATTATCTCACTGTTTTACATTAAGCTCAGATAAACCGGGATTATCTCGATTTTTTCAGATAATCCCGGTTTATATCAGAATTTTAAGATAATCCGGGATTTTATCAGCTTAATGCATATTTGAGATAATTCATTATATTCCTCACAAAATTAGATAAATAATTAACTGGAGAAAATCCGGGATTATCTGAAAATTCTGAGATAATCCGGGATTATCTGAGAATTTTGAGAAAATCGATTAACTGAAAAAAAGTAGCCAACAGAAAGGTACGACATATTGGAGGAAAATTTCATGGTCATAAGGGATAAGATATAGATACAATGGTGCATCTATACAGATAGAGAAGAATGAAAGATTACGTTCTTACGGGAAACGTTTTAGAAGTTTTAAATTTCCAAATTTGATAAAAATAACAATTGATTTATTCAGGATGTACATGTATGACAAGTGTATCGATAATAATGAAGATCAGAGGGATCTAGAATTTAGAAGTTTGTCTTGAGAGGTTATTTTAAGACAATTTGAATGTTAAATCCGTATTTGTCTTTATGAAGATAGTGAAATATGTTACATAAATCTGGCATCCGCACAATTAACTAGGACAAATAACTAAAATGTTGAAATAAGTTAAGCAAAGTTGAAATACACCATTTCGAAGTTCTAATGAGTTTTCTTTTAGAAAGTTATAATCTTTAAAAAAAAATATCACGCGCCGTTTTTCTTTCCTTAATTTTCCCTATTAAAAGAGTAAAATATGGTGCAGGAATTTATCATCCATTTATTGCAAAGTGTTACATTTTAGTACTTACTTGGTAAGTTGTATAAAGTGTTTGTTGTCAATTAGATAATCTAATCATGATAATGACAAATGTCCAATAAATGAAATATTTATTACCTTACAACTCTATTATATTGTTAATCAGTTTGTTTTTTAACAACACGTGGCCAATGCATAATTAACCTTTAAACAAACGCTGTTAAAACGGGGTTTTGATCCCTGAAGGACGCCACACTTTGCAATGAATTAGATCTATATTTGTTAACGTTTTCAAATTAAATAAACTGAATGGATTTCTTAAAATTCTCAAATGGCTTTAATATTATTACAAACAAAACGAAACGTTTATTTAACATTTTTTGCAACTTTTATCTTTATTTTTGTTCTAAGAAAACCTTTCTTGCTTGGTTAACTAGTATGTGTTGATTACCTTCACTAATTACTAAAGATCAGACGACCTAATTAAGTATTTGTATAGACCTAATCAACATGATAATTGGTATCGAATATGATCATCGGTCATGCATGACATATTCCAAATAACGGCGCGTGTTAATAAACACTTCAATAACTTCTGAAATATTCAATTAATTTTATTCAAACAAAATATTAAGATAAAAAAATAAATAATTTATCGGACGCATACCCTCAACGCCCACTAAAATATCTATAACATGTCCTGAGTGCACTCAGGAGGCCCTGAGCGGTTTTAAAACGTACCGCAAAATTATTACTTAAAATAATTTTTGTTGACTGTTAAATGAAATACATTTCAATTCATGGAGTGTCAGTGAGTTATAATATATGTTATAAATGAGGGCCCCACTTTGGTAAACCAACTTGAACACATTGAGCGATCGTATATATGCAATCAGGAACAGATGTATCCACGAAATTATATTAACATTTTATGAACTTGCCTGCTTTAATAAATAAATCATGTTTTAGTTATAACATACACTTTTAATGTACTATTATTTATAAATCAATGTTTAAAATTCACATATATGTGCTAAGATTAAAACTTCGTGTAATATTTTAATACTTTATTCTTGTAAAATTTTTCATTAATAAATACTGTTTAAACTAAGATTAAAATTTCATGTGTCATACGGTCATTCCAAGTGTCATTCGGTCATTCGTGTTACGTATCTCCAGTACTTCTCTATGGATAAGAGCTAAAACTACCAAAAACAAGTTCACCAGAATTAATCGAAAACTTCCAGAAAAAGCTACTAATAAGCTTATACTCTCATTACCAACTTATGTAGCAGATGTTACTATCAACATCCTAAACGGAATACTACCAGTAGAAGCCCAACTACATATCCGAGTACTTGGACTATTGAACAACATCTGTAATCAGCCCGAAAAAAGCATAGATAAATTGCTAGCTGACGACAACTTAAACTGAAAAATAGCCAAAGTTCTAGTTGCGTGTCGCTATAAAACATATGCGCAAGAAATACGATCTACAAAATGGTACATGGACAACACCATCAAAAAAATATTATGGACCTCCAACATCAAGAAAACAGTACAGAGCTACTAGTCTAAGAGTAACTTCAGTAAAAAGCAACACTGTATTCTATCTTCGAAGGCCGTACGGTGACCTATAGTTGTTAGTTTAAACATATTTTATTGTTCAAAAATGACAAATGGATTAGACACAAGTTTTTCAACTTAGTAACGTCTTCTCCTATTGTTGTCAATTTCTGTGTCATATGGTCTCTTGTGGAGAGTTGTGGCATTGGCAATCATACCACATCTTCTTTTTAATTTCCAAAACGACGAGTGTAAAAAAAAAAGCAAATATGCAAACATACAGCTTGATTTATATTTACAACAAAAACAAAATGAAATACAGGAACAAAGACTCAATGACACAATATGTCATGACGGAGGAAGGCACATGCATATTTGGAAGGGGCTAAAAAAAGGTCTAGTGCCAAACCATACCTTAAACTGAAACTGTACACATGGGATAAGACCGAAGTCAGAACTTAAAGTAAAATTTTGTTGAAAAAGGTCCAGGGTACCGTTTCACAAATCCTTCGTAAGTCTATGTGTCATCGTACGTTCATCGTAAATAAATCGTAGGTTTTACAGCCGTTTCACAAAGCCGTCGTAAGTTAAGATGAGCGTAAATAATACGTAAATCCTGGCGTGACTTACTACAGCTATACCCAGTCGTATCTCGATCGTAGTTTGTCCGCGAATATGAATTAAACCATATCTAAGATGGCTTTATTCTCGATCAAGATGCCGCAAATGTTAGAAGACGAAGAAGAATCTTCAATATAAGAACCACACTTTCTTCGTTTGATCATTTTAAAAATGAAATGGATATTATATCCAGATACAGACTGGATAGACACAGTATCAATGAAATAACATTGGCAATAGAACCAGATATAAAACATGATACAAATAGGTCCCATGCACTTACTCCTGAAACGCAGGTTTTGTTAGCTTTGCGCTACTCACTGGTTCTCCGGTAAAGCGCCCATTTTATGACATTGATTTGTCCCACCGTAACAAAGGAAAACTAACGACTTCGAGTTATATACCCGTAGCTTGTTATACCTATATCTGAGATTTTTATATTTCTTTATTGTCTATATTTTTAATTTTTATAAAGTTAAGTACATATTGCACAACGATAGTGATCGTACCGGCCCGCCGTCATAATATAATGTTTTCTTCGTAAACCTGTAATTCCCGTTAACGGATAGATGACCAAGCAAGACTAAATATTTAGCACAACATTATGGAACGCGGGAACCACATTAATAGATAATCACAGTTTATCGGGGATAATGATAGTTTATAGGTCGATCATTATAGTTAGTCGGCGTAAAGTATAATTTACGGTCGGCCATCATAGATGATGTAATCAATGCGACTCGCGCGCAGATATTGATAGTTACTTTTTTGATAATGCATTAACGGTCGATAATGTGAATTGTTTCGATAATGATAGTTAACCTCGATCAAGTGAATTAAAACACGAGTCGTACATTCGAAAACTGTAATTAAAACTGGAAATGCTTGCCGATTGTAAAATCGATTTTGATTGGCGGTCAACTTTTTTCTACTTTCTCTTTTGCGAATTGATGTAAGCAGCATGGATACAACAATCTATATGTTTTTGGAGGTGAGTGACAGCTGTAAATTATAATCTTATGTTATTTAAGGACATTAGTTACTGTAATTTTTGTAATACTGATTCTCATTACTCCTAAATATATAGACCTGAATCAAGCGATATTCCTCAAATTCCTTGACAGGTCAACGTCAAAAGACCAAGGTAGCCTGTTGTCACCTGGCATTCAGCTTTTCACCCCATGTGCCTATAAATTGCGTTTGTGTTATAGGGAAGGGGGTTTTGAAATTGAATTATCGCTGCTTGCAATTACCGAAAATAAGTATCCGAGCACAGTTACAAGCCCCTGTGACAGGATGAAGCTGTTTAAAACAAATAATCTACAGGACAACAAAGGCAGTCTGACTACACCCAGCCCCTACTAACGGCAGTGGATAGTAGGGGTTGGGTCTAGTCACGAAATGTGGTTTTCAATTTTTAGTCCAAGTGCTTTAATCTTGCTTGTCCAAATAGTTATGACATCTTGTGAGGCTAGTTGTATGCTCCAATTGAAGGGGTATTATATTTTTTGGTAAATGTATCTGTCCGTCTTCTTATCTGTTTTCAATCCATTCATAATAAGGTTATAGTTTTTAAAGTAGTTTAGGGTAAAGTTGTAGTCACTTCAACTTGAAAGTAATTAATAAATGTTCCTTACGATGTGTTCTTTCTAATTTGCAATTCGAATTAGGGCTTTGATTTCTTTTTCATGCTTCTGGTATGCGGTAAACGATTGAAAAATAAGGAACAAGAAGTCACATCGGGACCAAAAAGCACAAAACAACTCAAGGCCACCAATGGGCCTTCTACACAGCCAGAAGTCCAATAGCCAGAGACTGGCTTGAGCAGGCCCGAAACACTAATGTATACTAGTTCAGGAAAATGGCACCACTCTACCATCCGAAACAAAGATATGAACCAAAATGAAAAAAAAAACTTTCAAGACTAACAAAGGCAAGATGTTCCTGACTTAGGACTGGCGTAAAAAAGCTGCCGACTAAAACATGTTAACTTGTGTGAGATATCAACCTTCCCACTATAAGTACATTTAAATAAACTTAAAAAAAAAAAAAAACCTTTAAATATCCTTTTTGAATTAAAAAAAAAACCTATACTTATAAAAAAGAGTTAATGCTTCAAACATATAAAATTCATCAAGAGTAGACCGAACGGAAAACTATAATTTTCTAAAGAAGATGAAATTGTTATACCACTTGCTTGCGACCTGGGAGTAGATCAAATGGGAGTAGACCAACTGGGATGTTACCATTTTCAGTACCTGCTAATACCTAAAATTATCTAATCAACATAAATATAATTTTATGGTACATGTACTGTATTGTACTGTAAATTAATTTTTTAAAGCCGTGGGCTCTGATGTAATAAAAATGTTCAGAAATACAAGTAGGAGATAAATAAGTATATTGAATGTTTTTATTAACATAAAATTTACAAAACTGTCTGAACCAAGTATAATGAACAGTTCTTGTAGTATAGGCAATATCACTGTTCCAAAGTTCATCACAGCTTGATTTTTGACCGTATACTTCTGAGCTATCTTAAATTATATAACTGATCTGAAGAAAAATCAAACTACAGTTGGTAGCAGACCAAGCATAACATGAAGTCAACGCGCGTTAACGCCACGTGAACGTATTTCATTTGTTAACTCCAATTGTTGCGTTTAATATAATTACGTTAACGTGGTCACAGAAATGTTTGAATCTTATGAATTTAATGCAAGATAAAATTAGTACTTTAGAAATCATTGAAACATTTTGATGATACCGAAATACAATCAATGGATTTAACTTCTGTTTGGATATGCCAGTTTCGTCCCATTTACAATGTTTACGATATGATAATTTGCAATGAAATACATTAGAAGGCTTTGTATTTGACTTGGAAGGTCAAACTGAAATTTACAGAATTTCAATCAAAATAAAAGTTCATCCAATATTTTGAAATTTTAATTGAATGCAAGACATAAATAGCAGTGCTTTAGTACTTCAGTATATCAGTTGAAATAAGAGTAATGACACCAAGAATGCAATGAATACATAAAATTGCGTCTGTTTGGGGTTATGAGTTTCTCCAGTTTACACTGGTTGAAATGTGATCATTTTTTTACTTAAACTGAATCTCTCCCTTTTGGGCCGGTCACCTGCGATGGAAATCAAAATACCCTATCGTTATTTCCTATCATCATTAGAGTTGATTTTATAGTCTTTATTGAATGATTTGCACTGTACAACCCTTATTTAAATTGTAAAAAGACATCATAGGTCAGCAAGAATGATAGTCTTACTTGATTCCATATACCCAGTTGATAAATAAATTTAATATATGTGTGCTCAAATATTAAACAATCATTGGGTGTTGGCACTTAAATTATTTTGTGGTAGGGGTGAGCAGCTGAGGTGTCATACCCTGCCATATATTGTTTGACAAAAAAAGACCATTATAGCTTCATTACACTATTTCATGGAGAATAATAAAAGATTACATAATTAAGAATATCAAGCATAAGATAGTATATTGCCTATGATATCATCATATATTTAATCTTAATTTCTCAACCTTAGCATATGTCGTGTTGCTTATAATAATAGTGACATATTGCAGTTGTTCACCCCTGACATTCATCACAAAGTAAGTCCCCGATCCCCAAAGACGTTGGCTTTAATGCAGAACTTTGAAGGAAAAAAAGGTGGTATCGCATAACCTCCACCTTTGTAGCTCCAAACGCTTAGCAGGTATGATACATGTATAACTGTATCGTATTCAAATACATCCTACAGCTCTATCATATTATACAATCATGTGTATCAACGTGTATAGATGACCTCAGTTGCCTAGTCGTCTAAGTGCTCCATCTGCAATGATCACTAGTCTGTCAACTGAAGTTTGTGAGTTTAAACTCTCCCAGTGGCAGGTGCATGGTACTAAAAAACGCTGTCTGTTTTTTTGTACTCTAGATACTTATCAAAAGAAATGGCAACATGGAAATAGGCAACAGTCTTAAAGGTGGTGTTAAACACCATAAATCAATCAACCATCAATGTGCATAATCATTGTACATCGTCTTGCATGTATCAATAAACTCATCATAGATACCAGGATTAAATTTTTATATTTACGCCAGACGCGTGTTTCGTCTACAAAAGGGTCATCAGTGACGCTCGAATCCAAAAAAGTTTTAGGCCAAATAAAGTACGAAGTTGAAGAGCATTGAGGACCAAAATTCCTAAAAGTTTTGCCAAATACAGCTAAGGTAATCAATGTTCATCTGTCAATTCCATGGAATTATATGGAAAATAGCAAATTACATGTATACATCAAAATTCAAATATATATTACTTGTACTACTATACCTAAAGACAGACAACATTTCCATTGTGATTTCTGGGGTCCAAATTTGAGGCTCTTACGTGTGTTAAAATACTCAAAATGATCTTAAATTAACACCATTCCTGTTTCAAAGGATGTTGAACTCATTAAAGAAGGAAAATCCCTAGCGACTCCATTTTTCCTATCGAATTCTAAGTTCATACGTACATGTTATAAACTGATATTTGTTTAGTTATGAACATTCGGTTTTTCAATGAGATAAAGGAGTGGTCATATACTGTAATTATAAGGACACCTGTCTAGTTTTTAAAATTAACTTATGTCTTGAAGATTAATATTGGTTATCTATATCGTTAGATTGGTGTCTTATTGACGTGAATCTAACAGGCTCTATTCCAATAACCATGTATTTTGCGGTAGTTGTGTCTGCTTTTGATTCTAATTTAACATTTAAGCTTCGGATGTTTATCTCATTGTCTACTATTATTATTGTGTGGGGTATTTAAAAGTTGCACTCCAGGCAGGTCTACCATTCCAATACAATACATTTTTTACAGTTGGATTAACTAGTGTATTTCAGAGTAAACATCCCCACCACAGGGCTCTATTGACTTATCTAGCTATGTAATCAACTATGACAAATGCAAATTTTTGTAGAAAGTTGCAAACAGATTAATCTCAGTTTGACGACTATTGAGTGAAGAATAGTGGTACATGTGGTCTTCATTTTTACCATTTTACATTCAAAAAGGAATTGTATTGGTAACTAAAAGCAAATGCGTTTCATTTGCATATTATGATTGCTGTATATAAAGCATGCATGACCTGCCAGTTCTCTTCTGGCACAAATGCACACTCCGTTTGCACAGTATAAACATAAAGGATTATTTCAGCTCTAAAGATTATTTCACTGGTTATAATTTTTATTTGATTAAGAAGATGTGGCCATGTGATGCTCCATATACACTGAAAAATGTTTAAGTTATAAACTAATATATTTACAGCCTGACACTTCACTCGGTTGCACATAATTCAAATAGCAATACTACGCAAATTCTAAATGACCGAATTAAGAGATGTTTTGATAATACTTCACTTATGATCACGAGGAAAAAGACTGATCGCATCATATAACGTAGATTTAAATTTTGAAGTTCATTTTTTGTTTTGTGTTTTAAAAAGAAATATTTCATATTGATTTTTACGATGTGATATGACCCATCCACATTTCATGTTCGTCAATGTAATTTCACTTTAAATCAATTACAGACAAGTGTCACAAGAAAGAAATTACAAATATAGAGTTAAATAGTTATTGAAATCTTTGTTTGCACATTATCGGTAATATTTGTAATTTTCTACATGTTACAAAATGTATGCTTGTATTTTTTTAAGTTACACTAAAAAGAGTATTAAGAAAAACCTTCTGTTTCGTCGTTTCTATTATGTCATTATACTGCCTTTATGATGTATGATGCTCATTTTTTGGTTCGATATCTTCTACAAGTTACCAGAACTCATCAACGAAACCATGCTTATATTTAATACTCCAGATGTGCGTTTCGTCTACATAGAACTCCTAAGTAGCGCTCAAATCAAATCAGTTTGACAAAATTATTAACGACGTTGAAACCAAGTCATTAACGAAGTAGAAGACAATTGCACACCAAACTTTCAACTTCATGATAAAATTTCCAATTTCTCAGCACTAATATACCCTCTGATTCATCGTTTGGCGTTTGCACATATCAGTTAATAGGTTAATCTCGTCCATTTTAACACTATTCCTCATTAAAGGGGTTGTACTTCTTTCATAAAAACTACGCGAACAGAGTTGTGAGGAATATTGATTATAATTGACACACTACATAAATTTCACAATCACCATCATCAATTGATCGACCGATGCATGTGTCGGTGTCTTAACTCACAAGCGACATGTTTTTGCGGTCTCATATCTTCATATCCATATTGTACCAGAAATGTGGTGTGATCTGTAATTTTACTGATGGTGTCCAATGCCCGATTGTGAAATTTTGAGCAAGTATTGATTTGCATGGCCGGTGATACTTACATAGCAGGAGCCGCTTACCGTGTCGACGCACCCGGCCTCGTTCTTTTTGGAAGTCAAGCCATTCTATCAGTCTTTTCTTGTTCCCTGCTTTCGTGTCTTCTTGATCGGTATATGAGATGTTAAATGTTTTATGGATAATAATTGCCAATGCACTTACAAATGTAACATAATATGAACAGACTTTCTTTATGAATACTTGGAATCAGGAAAAATACAACATTAAGACGATTCTCAGTATTGTACTTTGTTAATCTTATGAAAGTTATGATTTGACATTTTTAAGTTTTATGGTGATTTATATATTTTTGTCCATTTAAAGAGAACTATAAATATATTGTATTGTTAATGCTGTAAAGTGATATTATGTTTTCGTATATAATCACGCCATCAGTATTATATAATCGTCCTTGGTAAATGTACATCGCAGGTTTTTTTTTTTATTTAATGACGCACTTGATAAATGTTTCGATCAAAACTTAGAACCTTAGCACAGCTGACATATTTTCACATTTAGTTTAAAATGGAAATCCCGTTTTCTATTAAGTTGCAACTTTGTTAAATGAAACAGTTAGCTTATATAACCTTCTCAAATTCAGAATAGTTTATGCATTATACCCCCAACAAAAAAAAAAAAAATAAATAAAATACACAAAAAAACAAACACAAAAAAACACAAAAAAACGCAGTCTTAAAATTTCAAGCCAAGGTTGACAATGTCTTTTCGAGGGGTAACAATCTGCTCTATCACACTCTCCGATATGTGTTATTTAATTCATTAAACTGAATGTTCTGTTATTACTGTCTATTAAATTTCAAATTCAAAGAAATAAACTGTGACGTCTTGTACATAACAATCATCAGTATTTATTAAAGCGCACACTTGATCAAGCGTCTTTGTGAAGGGTAATAGAGTGTTTGCCATGGGATAGAGTAAATTGTCTCCCTCCTATCAACCAATCAAAATCTAGCATTTTGACATGAAGAATAATAAAACAATATCCAACGGTACTTAGGAAAGAAACATCATAACTAAATACATGATTGTTGGATCTATAAATACCGAGACATGTCGTATAGCATGCGAATTTACAATCGGCAAAACAGTCATATTCGGGTCACGTTCGGTACTTAGCAGACAGACGATGTAGATGATAGTTTAGATCAACCAATTCGTGATGTTGTCCATAAAATTAACGGAGTGTCATTTTTAGCACACCTGGCCCGAAGGGCCAAGTGAGCTTTTCTCATCACTTGGCGTCCGTCGTCCCTCGTCCGGCGTCGTCCGTCGTCCGGCGTCGTCCGTCGTCGTCCGGCGTCGTCCGTCGTCGTCCGTCGTCGTCCGTCGTCGGCGATAACTTTTTACATTTTGAACTTCTTCAAGAGAACCACTGAATGGAATGAAACCAAACATGGCATGAATGTTCCTTATGAGGTGCTGACCAAGTGTTGCTACTTTGTAGCCGATCCATCATCCAAGATGGCCGCCAACGGGGGACTTAGTTTAACATAGGACCCTATGGGAAATACATACAAATGTCTTCTTTTAGAGAACCACTGAATGCAATGAAACCAAACATGGCATGAATGTTTCTTATGAGGTGCTGACCGAGTGTTGTTACTTTGAAGCCGATCCATAATCCAAGATGGCTGGCAGCGGGGGAATTAGATTAACATAGGACTCTATGGGAAATACATACAAATGTCTTCTTTTAGAGAACCACTGAATGGAATGAAACCAAACATGGTATGAATGTTCCTTATGAGGTGCTGACAGAGTGTTGTTACTTTGAAGCCGATCCATAATCCAAGATGGGCGCCAGCGGGGGACTTAGTTTAACATTGGACCCTATAGGAAATACATACAAATGTCTTCTTTTAGAGAACCACTGAATGGAATGAAACCAAACATGGCATGAATGTTTCTTATGAGGTGCTGACCGAGTGTTGTTACTTTGAAGCTGATCCATAATCCAAGATGGCTGCCTGCAGGGGACTTAGTTTAACATGGGACCCTATGAGAAATACACACAAATGTCTTCTTTTAGAGAACCACTGAATGGAATAAAACCAAACATGGCATGAATGTTCCTTATGAGGTGCTGACCGAGTGTTGTTACTTTGAAGCCGATCCATAATCCAAGATGGGCGCCAGCGGGGGACTTAGTTTAACATTGGACCCTATAGGAAATACATACAAATGTCTTCTTTTAGAGAACCACTGAATGGAATGAAACCAAACATGGCATGAATGTTTCTTATGAGGTGCTGACCAAGTGTTGTTACTTTGAAGCTGATCCATCATCCAAGATGGCAGCCAGCGGGGGACTTAGCTTAACATAGGACCCTATGGGAAATACATACAAATGTCTTCTTTTAGAGAACCACTGAATGCAATGAAACCAAACATGGCATGAATGTTCCTTATGAGGTGCTGACCAAGTGTTGTTACTATGAAGCCGATCCATAATCTAAGATGGCCGCCAGCGGAGGACTTAGTTTAACATAGGACCCTATGAGAAATACGTACAAATGTTTTCTTTTAGAGAACCATTGAATGGAATGAAACCAAACATGGCATGCATGTTCCTTTTGGGGTGCTGACCAAGTGTTGTTACTTTGAAGCTGATCCTTCATCCATGATGGCTGCCAGATGGGGACAATGTTTAACAAAGGACCCTATGGACAATACATACAAATGTCTTCTTTAAGAGAACCACATACTGAATGGATTGAAACCAAACATGGCATGAATGTTCCTTATGAGGTGCTGACTAAGTTTTGTTACTTTGAAGCTGATCCTCCATCCATGATGGCCGCCAATGGGTGACTTCCTTTAACATAAGACCCTATGGGAAATACATACAAATGCTTCTTCTAGAGGTGCACTGAATGGAATGAAACCAAAACACGGCATAAATGTTTCTTATGAGGTGCTGATTAAGTGTTGCTACTTTGTTGCCGATTTACTATTCAAGATGGCCACCAGGATTTTTTGTTAAATTACAGGACCAATATTAAACTAAATTTGGCCTCACTCATTATTAGGGTATCTGTTATGATTTTAATCTATTTTTACATGATTTCCAAAACCAAAGTAAAATCAGGTGAGCGACACAGGCTCTTGAGAGCCTCTAGTTAATCTTTCCTCCTCATAACTCTGTTGGAGCAGTTTCTGCGTAAGGAGCACACTCCTGTATATGACGTCCGTATAGTGTGAACATGCACGAGCATAACGTATCAATTGAGATATGTAAACACCATACGACGGAGCAGAGGGTATATTACTGCTGAGAAATGGGAAATTAATAATTGGGAAGTTGAAATCATCCCGTTTGTCATAGATTTTAGTGTGAAGTCGTCCACCTGTGTCAATATTAAGAAAAATATCATGGTATGAAGCAGTCCTTCTAGTATCAGTAGTATCCTCAATTTCAAGTTCACTGGGATATATATGATGCAAGTACTGACTGAAATATGGGTTATTCGGTGATAGGACATCATTACTATATCTGAAAGTAAAATTAAAGAATTTCGCAAGGTGCTTTTTCTTTCTCTTTTTAAGAAGGTTCTGATTGAATTCTGCTTCATACGAGTAGAAAAACAAATCGGCCAGAAGGGGTGCATAATAAGTACCCTTTAGAATACCGACTGTCTGTTGAAATATCAATCCTCCAAACTCAACAAATATATTGTCGATTAAAAAGTCCAGCATTTTGATAATATCATCTTCAGTGTATTTTCTGATAGAATCAGTGTGGTTCTTCACAAAATAAGAATTATTATAACCCAATACAAGAAATGTATATCTACGATTCCCATTTTTATAGAGATGGTGAAGTCGATCTTTCAATTGAGCATGGGGAATAAAGCGTAGAAAAATCAAAGGTCTTAATGTTGCTGCAAAATTGCAGACATTGTAGTCTAAGATTTAGCAGTAGATCTTTAGAATTTTTGAGAATCCACATCTGATTGACACCACTGGTTGAATATATCTCATCACGATATTTTTGAAGGCCATCTTTTACTGTAGAAAGAATAGTAGTCAGCACTTTAGAAATATGTTTAGTCGAACATCTTGATGATCCAGCTATGTATCGTTCTTTATAAGGAGTTTTGTGAAGTTTTGGTATCCAGTATAATGACGGTAGATTTTCTTCGTTTTCTTTGATGTTAATACCAAAAGAAAGAAGCTTTATAAATATAATGGGCATAAAAATGGGAATTCAAAGTTATAAATACAAAATTAAACATCTTAATGTATAAAAAAACAATACTTATGAAGGACGGACAAATGGACTGGTATTGATACAATTTACCAAGTCTGTGTGGTATTATAAGATATTAGACCCAATGGCATTGCATGATTATAGCCCTATTCACCAGCAAAAGAGACCCGGGTCAGTCATGCCAATCTAGTTTTTTTTAATACCAATAACAAATATTAATTATCATATAATTGAAGAATAATATGAACGTCTTCGTAGCATTAGATCTTTCACGATTCTTTTCACGATCTTCAAAAACCGGTACGTGATCTTTCACGATCCGAAATATCAATTTTGTGTGAATATTTCTTTTTTTACCAAGTTTCAGATTATGTTTATACAAAATAACTATGAGAACCATTTGATGCATTCAAATAGAATGCCCTTTTTCGAAGAAAAATAGTTTATTTTGTTGGAATTTGTGAAAAAATCATGTTTGTTTACATTTTTGATGTCACTGAAATGTCGAGGAGCAATATGCCTTTTGTTGTTTTGTAAAAACTATGTACTTTAAGAACTGGATTTTCTCACATACTGATCATAATGTTCAACCATTTTGACAGACAGTTTTATTTTGTTGTAAATTTGTCCGTGTAATTAATTAAATTAGATTAATTAATGACTTTTCATATGTCTTCTCGATTAAATTTCTTTCACGATCCGGTACCAGAGCTTTCACGATCGTCTCGCAATAGTTGACCTCCGTTAGATATTCTTCTCTTCATTTCTCTCGATAAACCGAATGACACCCGTGTTAGCGAGTACACACACATTTTGTATTCAGACAATGTACATTTATTGTTTATATCCTACAATAATTAATAACTGGCGCTTTAAGGTTCGTGGCATATAAACTCTTATGTATTTAATTATTTTGAAAACAAAATGAAAATAATGTCTAATGAATAACCATGATGAAATAATTGTTTTTTCCATAATTGAATCGTGCATTATGTGTATTGGATGACTTAGTTGCCTTCTTTCTAGTGCTATCTATTTTGTTTACTGACAAATGACGAAATAATGCAATAGTTAAAATTAAATATTTTACAAAACTTTGTCACGATTAAAAAATTAAAACCGACTGAATGAATTAAAATATGAGAATTCAATGATTATCGATGTCGAAATTAGCCGTCGGTAATAAACAGTCAGTTTGTGTAAAAGAAATAGCTACCAAATTTGTTTATTATGTATGTACAAAGTATATGTATATTGTATATAATCAGCCCTTCTGTATATTACTTGTTTTTATAATTGATTCAACAAATTTCGCTTGTCCAGGTGTCAATAACGGTGATGTTCACACCACGAGTAGTGAAAAATGACACAATAACACAGCGATCGATCAATAATATAAGTAAAAATTGCGTGCCGTATGCTGAATGTCGCCCCTCCTCTGAAAAAGGACGCTAATTTTTATGTAAAATCTCGCAAAATTATGACCCATATTTTGGCACATCCCTGTTCACCCAATAATAGGAAGTGAATTCGTCACCATCATGGTTTCAAAGAGAAAGTAAAACGTTAAACGCCGGATTGTCGTCCAATTAAAACACTCGTTACATTGTTCTTTTGTATATTTAGAATCCGAGATAAACCTAGAATTTCTCGAGAAATGAGATAATTCATTATCTGAAATTGAGAAAATTAATTATCTGGAGATAAATTAGGATTATCTGAAAATCGATCAGAAAAACCTAGATTTTCTTAATATTTTGAGATAAACCGGGATTTTCTCCAGATAATGAATTTTCTGTATTTTCTGAGATAAACTAGGATTTTCTCGAATTTGAATTAAGCTGAGATAATCTTAGTTTATCTGAGATAATCCTAGTTTATCTGAGATAATCTCAGATTAATTAATAAAAGTGGTTCAGGCGTGCCATATATCTGCCTTGAAATTTTCAATCAGACAACCCATAGTTGGGTTGCTCCCCCTGAATTGGTAATTTTAAGAAAATTTTGCGGTTTTTGGTTATTATCTTTACTATTATTATAGATAGTGATAAATTGTAAACAGCATTAATGTACAGCAAAGTCAGATCTACAAATAAGTCAACATGACCAAATGGTCAATTGACCCCTTAATGAGTTATTGCCCTTAATAGTCAATTTTTAACAATTTTTTGTAAATTTTTGTAATCTTTTACAAAAATCTTCTCCTCGGAAACTACTGTGACAAATTTAACCAAACTTGGCCACAATCATCATTAGGATATCTAGTTTAAAAAATGTGTCCGATGACCCCGCTTACCAACCAACATGGCCAGCATGGCTAAAAATAGAACATAGGGTAAAATGCAAGTTTTGTCTATTAATTTTTGAACCGTTATAAATACAGAAAATCTCAAAGGATCAAAAATGTTCAGAATAATGAGCTCAACCAATTGTCCATATACGTCAAAACTGTTAGACAAATTCTTATTGGAGTTATTGCCCATAAATGACAAATTTTATCATTTTTTTTCATTTTTATACGACCGCAAAACATTTTTGCGGTCGTATATTGGAATCCGTTGTGGTCGTCGTCGTCGTCGTTGTCGTCGTCCGAAGACACTTGGTTTCCGGACAATAACTTTAGTTTAAGTGAATGGATCTTTATGAAATTTAAACACAAGGTGTGAAATTACAAAAGGAAGGTTTGGATTGATATTTGATATTATGGTCCTAACAGTTTAGTAATTAGGGGCCCAAAAGGGGTCAAAATAAGCATTTTTCTAGTTTCGAGACAATAACTTGTGTTTAGGTGTATCAATCTCTCTGAAATTATACCACAAGTTTCTATACCACAAAGGGATGGTTAGGATAGACTTTGGGGAGGGTTATGGCTCAAATCATTTAGGAATTAGGGGCAAAAAAAGGGGGAAAAACAAGGGTTTCCCGGTTAGTGGACAATTAAGATAATTTAAAAGCAGTGTGAGGGAGGTAATCCAATCACATTTAAAGAACAATGTTGTGCAATTTTGGATTACCTCCCTTACACTGCTTGTAAATTATGTGTAATGAAATTTTGTATTGTCTTGAGGTGATTAGCTGTCAATTTAATTAGCAGTTACTATTAATTAATACTAATTTTAGCCATATGTCATTTTCTATTTTAAGACTTTTATGATGTATTAAATGGGTAATTATGGTTGCAAACTTCATTAGAAATTTGAATTGGGACTATGACTATATCTTGGGGGAATGAACATTTTTTTGGGAAAAGGGGGAGGGTGGAAAAAATTAGACGGGGGGGGGACATTTTTTTCTCATTTCAGATTTCAGAAATAAAAAGGAAAATTTCAAATATTAATTTTGTTTTGCAAAAAAAAGGGCAAAAGGGGGGGGGGGGGGGGAGGGGGGGGGAGGGGGTAAAATTTTTTTTTTTGAGGGGGGAGGTAGGAGGTTGGGTCAATACGCAAAATCCTAGTGTATTGCACAAAAGCTAAGTTCTTTGACTACAGTTATTCTGTGTCAGAAACCTATTATGTGTCAAATATTTAATTACAATCCAAATTCAGACCTGTATCAAGCGCAAATATTGTGTCCATATTTTCCCCAACTGTTCAGTGTTAGACCTCTGCGGTCGTATCCAGCTGCGCTCAGCGAAGCAATTTATTGCCTTTTATCATGAAAACTATGATATTTAGATAGAAACATTTTTTTTCCGTTATGCCTTATATGATTTAATTTACGATAGATAAATAAACACTTTAAATCACAAAAATTATCAGCAAGGCAAGATCTATTCAAAAGTCAGATTTTGCCGATATAGTCAGTAGACTGTCACACACTCTTCATAGGAGTGATTGTCCTTAAATGAGGTTTTTTTTACCCTCTTTTGTGTTTTGAGCAAAAACTAAAGAAGATAGAGAGAAATTAAACAGACTAAAACATCAATAATACAGGATCAACAAAATAGAGATTTTTGTCATCAAGTCTATTCTTGTCTACAAAGTTGGAGAGTGTCCTTTGTTTGATATGCACATAGACCAAGGTGAGCGACACCGGCTCTTTAGAGCCTCTAGTTTAAATATGCCTGAAAAGATAAACAAAACTAAATATTTCAAACTGAAGGATGAAGCATAAAATATTAATAGATATGAAAGAGATAAAAAGCATTGATGGGATATTATTTTTTGAATGGTGAAACCAAGATACAAGCTTAAATCATGCTCAGAAGACTTTGGGACTTTTTTGCAGTGTTTAAAGGTTATTTTGAAAAGTTTATGAAAAAGTACTTGCAGTTTACCATTGATATTTGATATGCTTTTGCATTAGCATCCATGCAGTTCAGTTTCAAGCAGGATATAATATTCTGGATAATCATGGGTGAAATCTTTGCAGAAAATAGTATTTTTTGACAGTATATAAGTCAGATAATGCATATTTTAAATTTTTTCTGGTTGCATAGCACACTGATGGATGTCAGGATTGATCAAATGAAAGACCGATCATAGAAAGGTCCTGCTTTGGACAGCCCTGACATCCTCAGACCTGCCATCTTTTCAAAACCTTCATGGGGGATTTTAACCACAAGAGAACCTAGTGCATGTTTTGTACATGCATAAAGTATATTTGGTAAGATATACTATGATTTTTAAGGAGTATATAAGTACTTAAATGCCATTAAACTAATTTATTTTCAGGTATTAAGTTCACATAATAGAGGATTTAGATAGTCAGGCTACCCCCCTCCCCCTTCCCTCCCCCCTATAAATCGTGTTAATTGGCTGGTCTGCATCCCTTGGTGTTTTATATGACAAGAAATCCTTTTAGAGTGGGTTTATCTAGAACATATTATTAAAATTTTGCAGGAGACATGTATACGGCAGTAATTCTATTCAGATCCATGTGACACCTATAATCACATTACTATTCAAAGAGGTAAGATTTAAACAACTACCCCAAAAATAAATTCAAGGTAATTCAGCATGAAATAACTTCAAGGTAATATTTCATAACATTTGAGTTTAAATCATAAATATAATAAAATGTACTGTAATTTATATTCATATGGGACAAAGTATTAACACAGATAGTATACTTTGGCTTTTAACTAGATCAGTTTAATAAAATCATTAGAATAATATAGTTTTATTCACTTTTTTTATATTAATCTATTATATACAGGTCTGCCTGTTTGATCTTGGTTCTTGCATGTTACAATACAATAAATTTGCATACGAAATATTAAGAAAAGTTCTTTCTTTTGCCTCATTTATATTTATGATTTCAATTGAAGTTGCTTCAAGTAAAGGTGGTAAACAAATGTTTAGTGAAACATGTGACTCCTAATGACAAAATTATTATGTTAAAAAAGATATACATGTAGCTAGGATTGATTTCTGAGGTGAAGAAGGATTTTTTTATTACTTATTTTAAAAGCTTATACAATTTGATTATTGGATTTGTTGTACGATATACTTCATATCCCATGTTCTTTCTTTACAAAGTTATTATTTTATTAAATGAACTTCTGATTGGCAATCACATCACATCTCCTTATTTTTATGTTCACAATCTGCAAAATATCAAAGTTTGCTCCAAACAAGCAAATATATGATATGAATAAGAGGAGATGTATATTAAAAAAAATGCTTGCAGAGAGTTTTGTTTTTTAAATTACAAATTTCATGCAGTCTATATCCTTTGTTTTAACATTCCAACATTATAACATGTAAGAGGTCCATCTTTGACCTTTTATTATATAACTTTCTTATGTATCTGTCCAAGATAGTATTTATAAATTTAAAGTGATTAAACTGGTAAAGACCAGGTTTCCCTTCTTTAGGATTGAAATGCAAACATTCACCAAATTTCACGTCGATTTATATCCATGGTTTATATTCAAGAGACAAGACTGGAATATTTACTTTTACTGTGTAGAAAGAATTTATATACACAGTATATTTATTATATCATCTTAATGTCAAAAATGTTTTCACATTTATATATTTTATTTTTAGACCACCTAGTCAAATAATGAGATCTTTATACCCCTGCAAATAATTTTTCGATGTATACAGGAAGCCATTCATCCGTTCATCTGTCTATTACAACTCCTCCTAATAGGTTGAATGAATATAAATGAAACTTTTCACAGTTATAGAACACTACCAGATGATGTGCATAAAGCATATTAAAGGGGAGATAATCAGATTGCCAAAGTGGTATCCTCTTGTGATTCACTGACAGTTCTAGTTAATTATAGATCAATCATCTGTCTGTCTTCAAACTTAGTGATAAACACTCTACTGAACAGTCAGAGCAGATGAGATAAAACTTTGGGATTGTGTTCCACAAGATGGTTGCACCATGTTACTTTGTTTGAAAGGTGTCAAAAAAATAAACTTTTCATATTTTAATACTGAACTTAGAAGATTGTCTTCTTTAGAACTTCCAAAGTAACTTAGACAAAATATAACAGAATTATTCTCTGTTGTATTTTATAAGTGTTGTTGCAAATTCATGATAATTGGTAAAACAGTGTGACTTCTGTATAGTCAGTACAGTACTTTCTGATTGCTTGGTGATTGTGAATTGATGGGATGAAATTCTTCTGACTGCCACAGATGGTATCAATAATAAAGGAGTTTACACTATTATCCCCTTGTTGACACTGCAAGAGAGTAACAAATCTCCAATTCTCCATAGGTATCACAAGTGTGTAGAGGAGAGAATTAATTGTAACTCTTGTCTAATTTAGGTACAAAAAGGCTGTAGATTTTGAATTTCATAACATTTACTCAAGAGTTGAAAGCAATGTCATTTTTGTCTCGCCTTGAAGGAGTCAAAAAGCGGGACATATGTATGCTGTTTCCGGCGGCGGCGGCGGCGGCGTCAACAATGTATTAGTTTGTGATTAGGTCTAGTTCATGGTGAACCACTAGTGGTAGGTCAATGATATTTGGTATGCAGTTGTATTAGCATTGGCACAACTCATTACCATGGAGATTATTTGGCCTTGCCCCCTCAGTCAAGATCTATTGACTTTGAAACTTTGCTTAGTTTACATGTATTAGTTTGTGATTAGGTCAGTTTATGGGGAACCACTAGTGGAAGGTCAATGATATTTGGTATGCAATTGTATAAGCATTGGCATATCTCATTTCCATGGAGATTATTTGGCCCCGCCCCCTCATTCATGGTCTATTGACTTTAAACCTTTTGCTTAGTTTTCATGTATTAGTTTGTGATTAGGTCATTTTAAGGGGAACCGTTAGTGGTAGGTCAATGATAATTGGTATGCAATTGTATAAGCATTAGCACATCTCATTTCCATGGAGAATATTTTGTCCTGCCCCCTCAGTCATGATCTATTGACTTTGAAACTTTTGCTTAGTTTACATGTATTAGTTTGTGATTAGGTCAGTTTAAGATGAACCACTAATGTTAAGTCAATTATAATTGGTATGCAAATGTATTGGCATTTGCAAGTTTCATTTCCATGGAGATTATATAACCACACCCCTTAATTATGGTTCATTGACTTTGAAACTTTTACAAAGATTACAAGTTAATGTTTGTGTTTAGGTTTGTCGGATTAGGGAACGACTTATGAAAAGTCAATGGTATTTGATTTGCAGTTGTATTAGCATTGGCACATCTCATTTCCATAGAGATTGTTTAGCCCTGTACCTTCAGTCATGGTTCATTGACTTTGAATAACTTACATGTTAAAGTTTTGCTATTTAATTTCAACATTTGCATTATAAAAATAACAAATTGGCGAGACATATCTTTGTGTAAACAGTTTATTTATCTAAAAGATATCTGCACATTTGTTAAAAAGTACTTTTAATTTTGTAGGTGTTATCCCCATTCTACATATTCCAGTTATTTAGTTGTTCTGTGTGGTATGCTGATGAATACTATTATTATGCTTCCGCTATCATCCTAATGTCAGTCATATCTATAACAGTCACTATTATACAGACTAGGCGGGTAAGTTTTGAGGTCATCATCATCAGTGATAGCGTAGAGGTGTGCAATTGTTTAGTAGCTCTCTGTAGTACACTGATGAATATACATATCTATAACAGTCACTATTATACAGACTAGGCAGGTAAGTTTGAGGTCATCATCATCAGTGATAGGGTAGAGGTGTGGAATTGTTTAGTAGCTCTCTATAGTACGCTAATGAATATACATTTCTATAACAGTCACTATTATACAAACTAGGCAGGTAAGTTTGAGGTCATCATTATCAGTGATAGAGTAGATGTGTGAAATTGTTTAGTAGCTCTCTATATTACGCTGATAAATACTATTGTTATGCCTCAGCTATAGTTCTATTAATGTCAGATTTATATATAACAGTCCTATTGTACAGAATCTACAGGTAAGTTTGAGGTCATCATCATTAGTGATAGGGGAGAGGTGTTGAATTGTTTAATAGCTCTCTATGGTACACTGATGAATACTTGTATTATGCCTCAGCTAGTCCTTATGTCAGTCATATCTATAACAGTCACTATTAATACAGACTAGGTAGGTAAGTTTGAGGAGGTCATCATCATCAGTGTTAGGGGAAAGGTATACTAATGATCTCTACTATTATGCCTCAGCTATGGAAATAATATCTTTTAAATTTATAACAGATTCATTATTTAGTTCCTTCATCTGAAAACCATCCCTATAGCTGTATGATGGCATCTGATTAGGGGTGTCATTACAAAGAAATTGCTTCTCTGTGAAACTTTTATAATCATAGCGGTCTTTTTTTTTCAATATGAAGGAAGGATATTACTGTGTTATACATTTTTAATGATAGCTTCTTTATTTACATTTGTTAGAGATGTTCTTGTTTCTTTAAACATTCTGAGTAAGAAAGCCAGTTTAAAAAAAAATAAAACATATGAATGTAAAACAGATGAGATAATGAATCAAGTACTCTC
This sequence comes from Mytilus californianus, assembly GCF_021869535.1. Classification (NCBI taxonomy): domain Eukaryota; kingdom Metazoa; phylum Mollusca; class Bivalvia; order Mytilida; family Mytilidae; genus Mytilus; species Mytilus californianus. The sequence continues at coordinate 43,129,166 of NW_026262593.1, forward strand.
CTGAGTACAGACTGCAAAATCGCATACGGCTCTTTGTATGATTCTTGAATAGTGCGACACAAATGTCATAATATTATACACAACTTACTCTGTAATGTTATGGTCATATTTTCTGTATTATATAACAATAAATCCTGTTAGAAGTATTCAACAAATATATTACCCTTGATTTCAGATGCAAAAAGCTTTGCGGAATACGATTGATTCCTCCAGTATAGTTACTGTTTGTAGAGGTCGTGATGGTAAGTACATCACTAATGGAACATGAAGTGTACACATTAACCTTCTCGCAAATTTGGCCTTGTTTACGCTTAAAAATTTCTTCAGAGTCAGACAAGCCATGAACTATTTCCAATCTAATATTGAAAAATGCAAAACTTAGATTTCAATTTGGAGGAATAACGTTTCCTTGAATTCAGCACCTTTTGATGTCATTCATTTGTGAATATTATGGTTTATTGCGAATTTTCATTGAACATTGATGTTGTTTTAATACAACATGGAATATAAGAACACACAAGAGAAAACCCAATTAAACAATGTATTAATTAGATAGGTTCTTTATGTTGGTTGAGTAGGATGAAAAAAGAAAGTTTAGACTGCCATTGGTAAAACACAGGGTATTATGATTAAAATTAGAATGTTTGTCTTACAATAGGTTACCTAGAGACTTCGATTAAGAATTTTTGCAAGTTTTCTTTTGTCTGCACAGAGTGTGGCACACTTACATTCACTATGGAAATTAGGATCAAGGAATTATTGTCTCCCTTTTCCTTGTTTTTATTCCAGTCAGCCACAAAAGATTTTTTGAATGCAAATCCACTACATATATGAATACATGATGATGACAGAGTCACTTCATACCATGACATGATTTTTGTCGAGCCTGCGACTTTTGTCGCAGAAAGCTCGACATAGGGATAGTGATCCGGCGGCAGCGGCGTTAACTAACTTCTTAAAAGCTTTATATTTTAGAAGGTAGAAGACCTGGATGATTCATACTTTGTATATAGATGCCTTATGTTACAAAGTTTCCGTCTGTCACATGTCCATTGTCCTTGACCTCATTTTCATGGTTCAGTGACTACTTGAAAAAAAAGTCAAGATTTTTGTAATGTTAATTTCTCTCTTATTATGAGTAATAGGATAACTATATTTGGTATGTGCGTACCTTGCAAGGTCCTCATGCCCGTTAGACAGTTTTCATGTCCAACTGGCAGGTGTCATCTGACCTTGACCTAATTTTCATGGTTCAGTGGTCAAAGTTAAGTTTTTGAGTTTGTGTCTTTTTTTCTAATACAATATGCAATAGGTCAACTATATTTGGTGTATGGAAATCTTTTATGCTGTACATGTCAGTCTTGCAGGTTTTATTTGACCTTGACCTCATTTTCACGGTTCATTGCTCAGTGTTAAGTTTTTGTGTTTTGGTCTGGTTTTCTTAAACTATAAGTAATAAATCAACTGTATTTTTTGTATGGAAGGATTGCAAGCTGTACATGTCTGCCTGGCATGGTTCATCTGACCTTGAACTCATTTTCATTGTTCATTGGTCAATGTTTATTTTTCTTGGTTAAGTCTGTTTCTTAGAAACTATAAGCAATAGGTCAACTATATTTAGTGTATTGAATGATTGTAAGGTGTACATGTATTTCTCGTTTGGTTTATATGACCTTGACCTCATTTGCTTGGATCATGTTAAGTTGATGTGATAGTTGTAGTAAAGCTTTATATTTAGGACTATCAACAGAATAGCAATGGTTAGTAAAGAAGGCGAGACATTTCAGCGTGTGCACTCGCATTTATTTGTATATCAGATTAATCTTTGGGGATTTCTCAAGACCAAAACAGGGACTCCTTTTATTTAATATATCAATGAACCCATCCATAACCGGAAAATCAGGAAAATCAATCATCTTTTGAAATGGCTGGTTTTAAAAAAGTGTCTGGGAAGTGGTAAAGTATGTTTGTTTTCCAGTATCAAGGTTGATGTCTTATGTAGCCTGAAAGGAAATTTGTAATTGTTTTACGTCTAACACAAGTTTTAATCAAAACTGTACATATTTTGCAGAATACATTGAAATCTCGTCTGAAGATTTAGTTCCAGGTGATGTGATAGAAATACCAAGAAATGGGTGTATCATGCAGTGTGATGCTGTATTAGTGGCAGGCAATTGTATTGTCAATGAAAGTATGCTGACCGGTAAGAATTGAGTTACGGGTTCCCAATTTACTGTAGGCTAGTAAGTATCAATATTTCCAATGAAAATAAGATAACAGGTACTTATGACATGAGTATTAGGCCCCAGGATACAGGATTCAGACAGAGCTGTATTTTCAGACAAAATAATTTCATTGGTAATTATGGCTGAAACAGCAGGTCTTCAGAACATATGTATTGTTAATGAAAAAGGTCTGAGCAGCTATTACAACCTGAGTGGCATGTATTCATGTAAAAGTTTCAAAGTCAATGAACCATGATCAGGGGTGGGGCTTTATAATCTCCATGGAAACGATACTTGCAAATGCCAATAAATTTGCATCACAAAAATAAAGTTGCTTCTTATATGTGTAGGTAATTTCTGAAAAAAATCAATTTGTAATCCTTCAAAATGTTAGATTTTAAATCCTTTGATTAATTTCTGGAAATATTAGCGTTGAGGTGCTTTAAGTATCAAATTGAGGCAATTTTGGCCAAAAATAGCTGTTTCAGGTTGGATTTTGACTGAAAAAATGAACGAAATCACCAGTATACAAAATTTTGTTGTTTGTATTTAATTTTTCAGGTTTGGCATAGAATTCCACAGGAGATTTTATATTTTTAAAAGCAAACCTGAATGAAATCAAAATATAAAATTGAGAATGGAAATTGGGAATCTGTCAAAGAGACAACAACCCGACCATAGAGCAGACAACAGCCGAAGGCCACCAATGGGTCTTCAATGCAGCGAGAAACTCCCGCACCCGGAGGCGTATTTCAGCTGGCCCCTAAACAAATATGTATACAAGTTCAGTGATAATGGACGTCATACTAAACTCCAAATTATACATAGGAAACTAAAATTAAAAATGATACAAGACTTACAAAGGCCAGAGGCTCCTGACTTGGGACAGGCGCAAAAATGCGGCGGGGTTAAACATGTTTTTTGAGATCTCAACCCTCCCCCTATACCTCTAGCCAATGTAGAAAAAACAAACGCACAACAGTACGCACAATAAAAACTCAGTATAAGAAGAAAATATGTTTTTTGTCTTTTTACAGGTGAAAGTGTACCAGTAACAAAGACCCCATTACCAAATACTAAAATGTCTAAATCTCAAGACGATATTTTTTTCAACATTAAGGAACATTCTCGTCATGTTTTGTTTTGTGGCACTCATATCATTCAGACCCGTTATTATGGAACCCACAAAGTTAGAGCTGTTGTCTTGAGAACAGGTATATTGTATTCCAACTTCAAATCATCAAGTGATACTGTTAGACTGAATGATGTCCAGTTATGAAAAACATATTAACAAGGAACTAAATGATTTTTCTGCCTTTCATACTTAAAAACTTACCAACTGATAAAATCAATTGAATTTTTATAGGAATTATTAATTTTTTTTTTAAATAAGTCAGTTTTACAAAGAATTGACCTAAAAATTAATTTGAATTCAATTTCTTATATATACTGTATGGAACTCTAACGAGTAGAATAAATTTTTCCAACAACAACATAAATCCGAATAAGAAAAAGTGCTTTATTGTAATGCAAATGAATTTTGGCCAATTTGTGTCGTCAAGACGTTTTAACTTGCCATTAATGTGAATATTCATTTCCTATTAGGTTTTACAACAGCTAAAGGAGAACTTGTCAGATCCATCATGTATCCGAAGCCAGTAGACTTCAAGTTTAACAGAGATACATACATATTTGTTGGAGCTCTGGCAGCCATTGCTGGTATAGGATTTATCTATACAATTGTATTGATGGTAAGATATCTATAATACAGCCTAAGTGTATAATATAAATAATAATGCTAGAGAAAATGATCTTATAGATCCTTTCACTTGGACCACATGCAGTTTTGGTGTGAGTGGTGGAACAGTTGTATTTTTTGTAAAAAAAAATGATGTTTTGGGTATGAATGTGCCACAGTATTGTCATAAATTTTGACACATTTATATATTAATAGCTCAATTTTATACATCAGTGCTTTTGTAGTTTGACACATTTTATATGTTGAGCTCAATTTTACACAACAGTTCTAAAAAATTGTAATATTAAAAGATTAGATTTAAGTGCCTAAGAATCAGAGAGTGGTGAAAACATGACAAAAAGAACCCACTCAAGTTTACATTAATTTAAGTTCAGAATATATAGTGGTGCACAAATATAACATTTGTTTCTTTTTCCTGCTCTGTTATTTCAAGATATAGAAATTTCCAATTAAGGGAACGAACTCCGTTATTTGCTATCAATCTAACTAAAAGTTATCTTCACATTTCTCGAATTACCAGACACTCAGAAATGAACGATCTATCATTTTTAACTCAGGAGAGGGTAACTTCAAAATAGGATGGTTAGATCGGGAAGTTTTATATTGCCTGATTCTTAGAAAGGCTGACAGTAAATGCATAAATCCCTGATTTCTTCTGGTTTTATTGTGAAATCGTCACATATTCACATTATCCCATCTGATTTACCTCAATTTGGTTTTAAATTAAATGAAGACACTGTGTGACCCATAAAGCATTCTTAAGTTAAAGAAAGACATTCATGTTGTAGATATTTAGACATTGAAATAAGGAATTCTGTGAGAAGAATTTTTTTTTCTCAATTCCACACATACTTCATACATGCACTGAAATAGATGGCTAGTTATTTAATTTTAATATGTTTATCTCCATTATTTATCTGAATTTAGGTACAAGCAGGAGAACATCCATCAGACATTATACTTCGTGCCCTTGACCTGATAACAATAGCAGTGCCACCAGCCTTGCCAGCAGCACTCACTATTGGAATTGTGTTTGCCCAGTACAGATTGAAGAAACAACTTGTATACTGCATTAGCCCTAGAAGTATCAATGTCAGTGGCAGTATCAATGCTTTCTGTTTTGACAAGGTACGTTAGTAAGAGTGGTCAAGATTGTTATTTTAGAAACTTGATTTATAATTGTGAGTAAAAAGAGATGTGGGTAAATGTCAATGAAACAAAATGTTAATAAGCTATATAATACAGGGATCCAGTTTCAATGAATATCATTTTATGAAATATTTTTATACACAGGGTAGATGGCCTTTAATTGTGCTGTGCTGTTGAGTTGCCATATCCTTTATTCATATACATGTAAATGTAGCAATTATTTGAAGTTCGTTAAGAGTTTTATGTACACGTAAAGTAAGTGAAGTTTGTTGAAGTGAGATCAAAAGTTTTGCTGTATCAACTTTTTGTTGTGCAAGCAATACAGTTAAAAAGTCACAGTGGATTTATTCCAACATTGTATTTATTCCACAAAATATTTATCTTGTGTGAATCATCCACTAGAGATTTTACAGTAGTACATAATTTCTTTTCCTAGATAATATATGCATAACAAATTAAATATAATGCAGAGGTTTTTTCTCGTGGGAAATCTGTCAAAAAATGGGGCTAAGTTACAAATTTCATAAAGTTTATACATATATCTTATGGTATATTTCCCAGAGATCAAATGAAAAAGAATTTTTTTTTCAGACTGGTACCCTTACAGAAGATGGCTTGGATATGCATATAGTTGTTCCTATGGAAAATGACAAGTAAATATTAAATTTAGACAGAGATAGTATTCATTTTAATTCTTAACATAAATTTTGATATACAAAGAAAAAAAAGGAGAATACCAGCAAGGTACACTTATAAAATTTTATCTCAGACAAATTTAGATAAATAGTAATGGGGCTCCAGTAATGTACCCCCTTAGGTCACAAGGTCACTTATAAAATTGCCTCAGATCGAGAGGTCACTTTTAAACAAATTTAGAAAGTTGGTTTTGAACATTTTTATAGGTCACAGGTCCTTTAGATGAGAAGTCAGATCGCAAGGTCTCCCTGTAAACCCCCAAAGTTGCAGTTCGGATTCGACCATATTGGAGCCACAGTAGCTGGTGTTAATCTTTCTTTTATTTTCTCTGAGAAAGCCATTCTTTGATTAGTAAAATTTAACAGAATTTTGATGACAAAGTTTAGTCATCAATTTTGGTATATTTATTATCTAAGTTGTGATTCCTTAGTGTCTGCATGTTCTAGGTTTTATGTTGATTCAGTAATGTTATGTAGCCTATAACTTCGATGTGAGTGTCTAAGTACTCGTTCTGACTATACATACCTGAGCTGTTTGTGTATTTTTTTGTTGCTTGCCTGATGTCCAGTTGCAAATATTTTCATGCATATTCAGAAGAAGAAGAAATTAATAAATGAAATAGGTTATTTTCACAAAGTGGGTCACCCTTTATGTAGGGGGAGGGAATTAAGATATCCGCTGGAAAAATGGTACTGGTACATAAGATAGTAGCATAAATTTTGTTTAATAAACGTTTGATAAACTTACATTTTTATTTTGAAATGCATGTTTTCCTTTGAATTAACTGCTACACATCTATCGCTAAGGGTTATTCCATTTAAATGTATGTGGGAGGGCAGGAAGGGAAGTTTAATCATTGAATGTGGGTCATGGGTCTTTTTTGAGTATGCGTCTATTACCATTATGACAAATTATCTAACAAATGGTTCATGGTTGTAGGGATATTTTGAAAGTCCCTTCTTACCACCCCCCCCCCCCCCCCCCCCCCGACATACATTTTAATGGAATAGCCCTTATCATCTTTTGGATGTTCTCAAGACATTTTTTTAAAACCAGCTAGCACTTATGATATATTTATATTTTTTGTGCATAGCATATATAAGGAAAACTGCTGTTACTGCCAAGTTTCCAATGTTTTGACATCATATTAATACCCAGATACATACAACAAAACTACTATTTAAGAATTAACTTTCATCTGAGATGGTCAAAGCCAAACAAATTTAATGCAAATTAATTGACAACAACCTGGAATCTAAAAAATCCAAAACCTCAACAAATACTTAAAAAGTTCTCAGGCTTGCTTTCACTAAGAGAACTTGAGCCTTAAGATATGAGAAAATTACAAATGTATGCATATAATTTGTGTCCAAAACATATCAACATGGTAGTTCAAAAACTGAAAACTATTGTATTGATGAAAATTTTTTCCACAATTACATCTTAAATTTTATGTATATTCTGTACTTATAATACAGTTTGGACAAGGAGTACACAGACTTGAGTAAAGTGGACAATGACAATTTTATATCTGCAATGGCAACTTGCCATTCTTTAACTCTGATAGAGGGTGTTCTAAGTGGTGACCCATTAGATCTTATCATGTTTGAAGCTACAGGATGGGACCTTATTGAGGAAGGGGAAAACTCGTCCAAGTTTGACATGATTGCACCAACCATCGTCAGGCCAAAATCTGATGAATCAAGATCTTTTGACCAACACTTTAAGGTAAAGAAGGTTTTCAGACACATTAAAAAATACAGGTTCTCTATAGGTTGCATTTCTGTAAATATTGACAATTGGAACTCCTTTTACGGCTAAAACTGTACCACTTTTACTATGAAGTTTCGAAAAAAATCATATCCTAGAATGGAAAGTTCATATGCACTACAATTTTTTTCAAAGGTCAAAATATAGGGCTGTGCAGCATATTTTCAACGTTTATTTGCCCCAAACTTCTCAGAGTTTAAACTAAGACTAAATTTCTTAACTATCCCTACCTTCACTGTAGGATTACCACAGATTTCTATATAAACAATATGCATATGTATACTTACTGGTAACATTCCCAAGTTATGTCTCTATGAGATGAAACCTAGAGATCATAACTGGGAACCAGTATGTAAACAAAATTAATTATCTATGAATATTCTATGTCTTCCCAAAATAGGCGTGGTTTGATAAACAGCTGTATTTACAAAGTGCAACCTATAACTGCTAATTATACCATTTATTCAATATTCATTTCTTTTTCTAAGTCTTATATTAATGCCATAATAGAAATATTTTAAAATACTGAACTTTGCTGGCCTACACACTTTATATAATAATGCTTTACCCTTTAAAAAAAAAGGTCATAGAAATAGTTAATTTTTATGCTGTAGAAACTAAAAACATGACCTTAGATTTTTTTTTTGATGGAAAACAAGTGATATTGAACAGATACCTTATGTTTATTTCCACGATTTTTGACGTGTAGTCAAAAGTATGAAATATTTTTTGCATAATACTGATGGGAAAGGTTTAGTGCAGTTTGTTTTATAAAGTTTAGAGCTCTGACTTATTTACAGCCATTACAGAAGGAGATTGGAATTATACGTCAGTTTACATTTTCCTCCAGTCTACAAAGAATGTCTGTGATTGTGAGAATGTTAGGATCACAACATTTTGAGCTGTTTGCCAAGGGAGCTCCAGAAAAAATAATTCAGCTGTCTAAACCCGAAACAGGTTAGTCATTTTACTTTAGTTGAATAAATGAGGCAGGATATTTTTTATGTTTACAGGAATGGCTACATTGATAAAAAAAAATGTACAAATCTGTAGAAGATTCAATGCTCAAAAATGGTATTAGATTTTTAAATGAATATATTGTTTGAGTTTAAAACTTAATGAAATATTCCCTTGTATTTTATACAAAAGCCTGATTATTCTGGCTGTGTCTTTAGTTTGTACCAATTTTTGTTTCATATTTTCATAGTGAAAGAAATAGATTTGTATGTGTATACATATTTTCAGAATTCCATAGTAAAGATCTCATGCATGGTATAAATAAAAAGTATATTTTTCTGCAAATTTCAGTTCCTAATGACTACCATGACAAGTTGATGAAGTATACACAGCATGGGTACAGAGTTCTTGCTCTTGCCTGGAGACAGTTGCCAGCTAAGCTTAAATATACTAAAATTCAAAGAATTCAAAGGTTAGTCTTCTTGAATAGTAATTGCCAGTTATATTTTTATTTGAAAATTCTGGATTTCTACATATGAATAAAAGGATATGTGTCAGTGAGCAATCCTTTGAAGACCTTGAAAGAAAAAGCAACTAAAAGTCAACAAAAAATAATACTAAAGAGTCCATGCCATATTTAAAGTTCTTCTATGTCCGAAATATAAACAAATAATGATAAAAATCAACAGATTTTACCTTCAACACTAAATTCCTGAAATAACATTACTTTGATTGATTGTTTAATAAGTAGAAACCTTTTACTGTTAATATTTTATACTGTATGCAGTTACTGTAAACCAACTTATTTTCGCGGATACTTTATTTCCCGTTTAGCCCTTTCTAGTGCACTTCACGGCGATTAAATTTCGCGATTTTCTAATTTTCTTGATGTAGTTAGATAAGGAAAGATCCAAGTTTTACATATTTGCATTATTTTTCTACTCGCGAAATTCGCAAAAAATAGTTGGTTTACAGTATTGACCAATTTTAGGCAGCAGAATTATTTTAAACAATATTTAAAAACTTCAATTAACAGGGAACAAGTTGAGAAGGGATTAACCTTTCTTGGATTTTTGGTAACCGAAAATCGGGTAAAACCTGAAACTACACCTGTCATAACACAGCTAAGACAGGCCAACATTAGAACTGTTATGGTTACAGGTAAGTTATATGACTAACAATAGGCAAGTTTGTACATATGTACATTGTGAAATAATAACGCAACTATATTTTTGTACATCAAATTTCTGGAACATTTAGATGACAATAATGTTTGGAAATATCAATAGGCAATGTTCTTTGCTGTTTATTCTCATAGGTTTGTAACATTGGTTAAATAAATTTCACCAGAGAATACTGCTCTTTTGAGATAAAAAAGTAGAGATTTAATGAGTATCTTATATTTACATGAATTTCTTAACATTTAGATGTTACAAAACACTGAAAGAATAATGTACCCTGTATCATTTTGTATTATGGTATGCAGTAGTCCAACTGTACGTCAACATTTCATACAATTACTAAAATTTGCTTAAAGTGACTTGACTTTCACCAGTATCAGTCAGATTACAATTCTACCTTGACAACTAAGTTTATATTTAGCCTAGAAAATACATATTTAGCCTTGAGAATTGAAAGGTCAGTTTATCCCATTCATACAATAGAAGTTTACCTATGAGGGTCTGAATGGGGTTAACAGAATAGAGAATAATAGCAATAAACAAATATTGAATAGAGAAAATGAACAACAAAATAAAGAATAGAGAATAATGGGGTGCAAAAGTATAAAGAATAACTGTGCAAAATAAAAGAATTAGGTAATGCAATACTGATAAAATAAATGAACATGTACAGAATTAATAAATAATCTTATAACAGAAAGATTAAATAGTAAAATCATTTTCATGAGAATTTTACAGAATGAGAGTTATCCAGATAGTAATTATGTTATGAAGTTAGAGTTATAAAATGCATGATGAAATGCATAAATGATAAAATGAATTATCCCCGAAATTTAAGTTGAGAGGCATTTATTAAACTAATTAGGGACGACTAAACCATTTTAATAATAAGAGGAGCTGATTGGTTGTAGAATGATTGAAAATAAATGTAAGCACATTATATAAATCCTCTTGCCAATTCCTCATTCACCCAGATAATCAAATGGTCATCCCCCTTTTTTCGCGACGTCAAACTGCGACATACCGTGAAAAGATGCATTTTTCGACTGATTTTTATCATTCAGACTTATTTAACTTGAAAACGAGTTCATGGACACCTCTTTTTTAAAATGACATTAGGTTTGATTACGTATGAAGATTATTTGTACCATTTTTTATGAAAAAAGTCAATAATGGTATTTTTTTGAATTAGATAAATAGACAGCAAAAAATGCCGTTTTTTTTTCCTAAACCCATGGAACTTTGATAAAAATAAATTATTTCCAAAGAATTTTTATCCAAAATTAGAGCATACTTATGTAAAGAAGATTTTCTAGATGTTTTTACAAAAATCCGCGTGTGTTTTTCTTTTGAAACAAAAGAGTAAGGCATGTCTATCCAAAGGATAAAAATATAAAAAATAACTTAATTTTTGGTAAATTTCTAAAATTTTGACCCCATTTATCTCCGAAATTAGCACATGAAGGTATATTTTTTATTACATATTTGAATTGACTGGGTGAAAAATAGCTTGTAAGCAAATTTTCGTAAAAAAATCAATATGGGATCAAAACTGTATCGTATGCCCTTAACCTTCAATGCACATATTGAAATTCTTTTAAGATAAGTAGTAAAAAGTTATATTTTGTTTCAATTTGTTAAAAAAATGTCTTAACTTGAAACAAAGGCAGTGAAAAATAAAAGACTTATAACCATTCAATTTTAAGACCCTGTTGATGAAAGGTTTTATATTTTCAAATTAATTTGTAAAACATGTATGTCGTGTAGTAGAGGCAGATTTAGGGGGTGCAGGGGACCTGGTCCCCTCTAATGGAGCTTCATATATGATACATGCATAGACATTGTTTTGGACTAATCAATATGCCCACTCTCTTTTTAATCATGGGTGTGTAAATTAGTATGAAGGCTTTTTATGTATTACTAAGCACTGATTTGTTTTGACAGTTGACAGAATAAGAAAAATTTTATACGCCCGTTTACAGGACTTATTATAGCATACCGTTGTTCGTCTGTCCATCCGTCCGTCGTCAACATGTAGGACATTAACTCAAAAACGCTATAACCAATTCGCATGAAACTTTGGTGAATTGTTAATATCTATTGTCGTGAGCTCCTTTTCTTTTTTTTATAAGTTTTAGATTTTACGTTTCCAAGTTTTGGGGTTTTATTCATTAAAAAAAGGGGGATTTTCCAGTTTTCGGACAATAACTCACAAACTCTTTCAGCAATTTGCAAGAAACTTTGGTGAATTGTTTATAGCTATTGACATGAACTCCCTTTCGATTTTTATAAATTTTAGATTTTACGTTTCCGAGTTATGGGGTTTTATTCATTAAAAAGGGGGTATTTTCCAGTTTTCGGACAATAACTCAAAAATGCTTTTAGCAGTTTTCATTAAACGTTGTCGACTGATTTATATCTATTAAGATAACCTCCCTTTAGTTTTTTTTTTTAGAAATTTCTGATATGACATTGAGAAGTTATTAAACTTTATTCTTTGAAAACGCGACAGGCGTATCGTGCACTCATGGCGCAGCTGTTCATTTCACATATTTAAATAAGGGACTAAAAGATCTAAAAAGATGCTACTTTTCATCTTTGAATGTCTGAACAAATGGTTTTTTTAAATTTCAATTTATTCACATCATTATGACGAGTGTAACTCAGAATATATATTAAGGTGTAAACGCAGCTATTTAAATCAATTTTTAACTTGGCATCATTTGTTTTGGATATGTTTGAAGAAAACATAATTTTCACTTGGCATCGGTTGTTTTAGATTACATGTATTGAGGAAAACATAAATTCCACTTAGCATCAGTTATTTTAGATTACATGTATTGAAGAAAACATAAATTTGACTTGGCATCAGATGTTTTAGATTACATGTACTGAAGAAAACATAAATTTTACTTGGCATCAGATGTTTTAGATTACATTTATTGGAGAAAACATAAATTTCACTTGGCATCAGATGTTTTAGATTACATTTATTGGAGAAAACATAAATTTCACTTGGCATCAGATGTTTTAGATTACATTTATTGGAGAAAACATAAATTTCACTTGGCATCAGATGTTTTAGATTACAATAACTGAAGAAAACATAAATTTCACTTGGCATCAGTTATTTTAGATTACATGTATTGAAGAAAACATAAATTTCACTTGGCATCCATTGTTTTGTAGAAATTTGAGAAATAAACAATTTTCGCTTGGCATCTATTGTTTTGGATAAATTGGAGGAAAACTATCAAGGAATATCTTCACTTCTTATTGATATTTGGCTGTGTTGGATTAAGTCCCAAACTGCCTAATAGTATGGTGATATTGGGCTGAGTGGCAGACAGGCAGGTTAAAGTGGATGCCTAAATTCTGTAATCAATTCCTCCTACAGTTTTTTTCCACATTTGGGAATAGTCAAAAAATGGTAAAAGTCCTATAACTCCCATAAAAATTATGAAACCGAAATGACGGTATAATATGGTCAACAACACATGATGGCCAACAATTCTCAGAGGAGTTTTTACAAGGTGTCACTGTTACAATACTAAAAAGAAATAGTCAAAGTTCCATAACTACCATAAAAATTGCCAAATCAAAATGATGGTATAATACAGTCAACTGCACATGGGGAAACAATTCTTAGCAAGTATGAGACCTTCCTCTCAAAAGGTCTGTAAGGATTTGTGTTCAAAAGGTGCTAATGTTACAATACTCTGACAAAATGTCAAAGTCCTTAACTCCAGTTAAAAGGGTAAAATCATAATGACTATATGGTCAACTACACATAATTGCAAATAATCCTACTAAGTATGAGAGCTTTCTGTAAAATGGACTAAGAGGAGCTGCGTTCACAAGGTGTCATTGTTACAATACTAAAAAAAAATGATCAAATTCCCATAACTCCCCTAAAAATGTAAAATCAAACTGACATTAAAGCACAGCCAAGAGAATATATCCCCTGCTGTGTGATGTGTGGGGACAAACAAAATCCTTTAAGGTTCATCATAACAAATAGTCAAAAAATGGATGTGTTTTAGTTTCCAAAAATACTCTATTACAGACAAACTAGCGTAGTTGGAAAAGTTTTAAGGACTAGCACCCACTATATATGTATTTAAAACTGACTGCATTTTGTGTTTCAGAAAAAAATTTTGGATTTTGATGGGCATTTTTTTTTCATCACTACAGATGATGCTAAATAAACAAATACCTGAGTTGCATTTGATACTGTCCACTCAGTTACCCCCTATAGATCAACTATTGTTGTATAGATATCAATTGTCCTATTGTCCATATCAATCAATACAATACAAAACAATTGTTACCTGAGAGGGCCCCGGCATCTCAAAGATTTTACCCAACTTAGTTTATATTTACACCTTCTGCAGGAATGAACAAAAAAATGCCCATCAAAATCCATTTTTTTTTTATCTTTCTGAAACACTAAATGTATTTTACTTTTATATTTCTAGTGGATGCTTGGCATTAAAAATTTCTAACTACAAAGGTTTGTCTGTACGAAGAGACGATTTTTAGGTGCAAACACCGACATTTTTGTCCATTTGTTATGAAGAATCTCAAGATAGAAAGAATTTCAGCTCTCATTTAAAATATTTTGCAACTAAAACACAATTTTAGAATTTTATCTCATGGCTAGAACTGATAAATGTAAACTGCCTTTCAATTTGAATGATTTTCACTATTGTCATTCCAGAGATTTGTGATTTCATTCATGAAAAATTGATTTTTTTTTTTCACATATCAGAATTAACTTCAGTGTGCTTTGAATGTTATCCTCACACTTTACATTTTGTTAGAGATTGATAAAAGGAAGCTCCCTTTAGATTTTGAAAATTTTCTGGTTTGTCATTCCAGAGTAATGGAACTTTAAACATCAGATTTAAGAAAACTTTTTCACATGTACCATTACCTAAATATGCTTCTATGGATCTACTGGAAAATTTCCACAATTGTTTGAATTGATTAAAGTAAGATATCGTTTGATTTTTAAGATATTTTGATATGTCATTCCAGAGTTATGGGACTTCAAGACAATATTTTACGTTGTCACGTACTAGCTCTACAATAAAAGCATAAGTTCATGAATATTAGTGAATATTGTTTCTTGTTGAATATACATTGTTCGACTGTTATCTGCTCTTTGGTCAGGTTGTTGTCTCTCTGACATATTCCCCATTTGCATTCTCAATTTTATTGAACTCCTAAGCTTGTGCAATATTCATGGAATAATATTACCGTGTACAATACAAACTTATTATTATTATAAATATGACATTTACACCTTCTTTCTAGGAGACAACATGTTAACAGCTTTAAGTGTTGCTAGGGAGATTGGTATGGTTCCACCTAAAGAGAGGGTTGTGTTAGTTCAAGGCTATCCAGAATCAGGCAAAACTGATGCTTATTTGGAGTTTGTTTATGCAGAGGAATACAAACAGGAGCCAACAAAAACAGGATCTGCTTCTATAGAGGTATCATAGATTGCTTTATTAATAATGATGGCTATATGTATCCGTTTTTATTTTGTAGTTAGTCCCCACTTCGGTTTTATCATGTATATCTATTATATAGTCATTTTATGAAATTTACTGTTTGCAAAATTATAAATTATTCTAAATAATAAGGATGTTCTTGTCCCAGGCAAAAAACCCTGGCCGTGTTAGGCGCAACTTTTTGGAAGTTTTGGTCCTCGGTGCTCTTCAGCTTTGTACTTGTTTTGGCTTTCAAACTTTTTTCACCTGAGCGTCATTGGTTGGTCTTGTGTGGACGAGACGCACGTCTGGCATATTGAATTTTAAGTCTAGTACCTTTTGTCAGCTATTATTCGTGTGTTTCTTTGTCTTATATGTTCTCCCATTTATTTGTATTGTGGTCCTGTCATGTGATGTTGTCGTTTTGGTGTTGTGTTTGACGTTGCCATTAAGGCGGGAGGTTTGGCATGCCACAAAACCAGTTTCAACCCACCATTTTTCTCTTAAAATGTCCTGTACCAAGTCAGGAAAATGGCCATTGTTATATTATAATTCGTTTCTGTGTGTGTTACATTTTAATGTTGTGTTTCTGTTGTTTCGTTGTTCTCCTCTTATATTTGATGCGTTTCCCTCAGTTTTAGTTTGTAACCCGGATTTGTTTTTATCTCTATCGATTTATGAGTTTCGAACAGCGGTATACTACTGTTGCCTTTATCTATACTGGTATTTAGAGAAATGATATATTGAAAAATGAATTACTTTGTGTTTACTAAGAAATAGGAAAAGTAATAATGTGTGTAAGTATAAAGAAAGAGAAATATTATGTGCAGACAAAGTAATATTACCTACCCCTTGCAAGTAAATTTATTATAAGTTTACCACCACTCTCCTAGGCTCTTGAAATTTGTTTCTAAAATATTTAATAAATGCAATTTTCCCTTTAGCATTCTTTTCTTCAAGAAATGACCTGTACCCCTTGCTTATGGTTTACAGTTACAGATTTTACCATCTGGTTATTGAACTAATTTTTAACACAAATTTAAGAAAAACTTTCCATATTTTTATGCCCCCTCCATAGGCATTAAGTGTTACTGTTGACCGCCCTCCATCCGTCTTTCCGTCTGTCCCTCCGTCCCATTTTCGTTTCCACACTCTAACTTAAGTTTTTCAACTTTTATGAAACTCATACACAATGCTAAGAAGTGAGTAATTTACCGTTCTAGAGTTATGCCCCTTTTTAACATGGAAAATTGCAAATTTTTCAGTTTCCGCACTATAACTTAAGTTTGTCTCATCCAAATTTTATGAAACTCATTTTAATGCTAAGAACCACAACACGCAGACAGAGTGCAAATTTGGGCAGTAAATTAACTTACAGTTCTAGAGTTATGCCCCTTTTTAACTTGAAAATTTGCAAAGCTTGCGCAGAGTGCAAATTTGGTCAGTAAATTCACTTACAGTTCTAGAGTTATGCCCCTTTTTAACTTGAAAAATTGTAAAGCTTGAGCTGGGGCATTCATGTTCTCAGACACACACATTTTTCCTTTATTTTGTGTTGTAAAGGGGGGATATTTTATTAAATACTTTATATGAATAGGGGAGGGGAATAGATACCACTGGTAAATTTATAAATCTTACTTTATATTCATTTTTTTTAATTAGAATCATTCTATTGTAATGTGATGACAATTGGTTAATCCATGAAAAATTCAATCCACTAGAAAACAAAGAAATCTGGTTTTGAATATTTTTTGTCCATTCCAATTTTAAACAAGGAAATCTGGTATCGTTACATGGAATAGTTTATTTGAAAGTCCATTTCATTTTCAAACATGGAAACCTGATATGGAATAGTTTATTTAAAAGTCTATTCCATTTTTAAACAGGGAAACCTGATATGGAATAGTTTATTTAAAAGTCAATTCCATTTTTAAACAGGGAAACCTGTTATGGAATAGTTCATTTGAAATTTTGTTTTTAAACAGGGAATATGGAATAACTCATTTAAAAGATCCTCCCATTTTTAAAGAGGTAAATGTAGTAAGGGATATGAAGACCATTCCATTTCTTAAAAGTTGAATAAGACTTTGTAAATCTGAATGATGTTAACAACAGAGTAGTCATGGTAGTTGTTTAAGATAACTGTATACATAACCAATTCATAAAGTGAAAGAACCAAAAGAGTTGTATTCACATACTGATTTACTATTCACTCTTGATAGTGTTAGTGAACAAATCTTGATAATAACTCTTGTGCTGAAAACTTTGTTTCAAAATCCAGAATTGTGTTTACTAGTGAATAATATTTGTAACTGTTAACTGATAAATCTGGCATTATCATCTATTAATATTAATAATACTTCAAGGAGTTTTGCCGTTTGTTATAATTGTATAATGATAAATTTAATGTATCACTGACAGAATAGAATATTGAAGTAGTGAATTTTTAGGAGTAAAATATATAATATGAAGATAAAAAGGCGACCTTGAAATCCTCAATGACACTGTCAAGTCTTTCGATATATAGCTCTGTTGTTTTTATTCTAAAGATTACAGAAGAAATGATTGCATTGACCTAATTAGAAAGAGAGTTTCTGTCTTCATCCCTGGTTTTATTACTTGTATAATGATTAGTTTGCTTTCTCGAGAGACTCAGGTTTTTCGGAATTGATGTCATGACAAAATAATTATACTTTCACAAAGAAACTTATTTTGTCATGCAATAGATGTTTCATTATAATACTATATTCAAATTGAAGAAATATTATGAAATAGTCTTTCCACTGAAAGAAATATTACAGTATATGTTTAACGGAATAAATAGTATAAAAATGTTTTAATTGGAAGAAATAATAAATATAGCATTGGTTCAAATAACAAAGTTCCAGCGGAACTTTTGTTAGAAAGAACAATTATACCTTGACGATTTCACCAGAGGTGTATCATATTTTATAAATGTCTTTTTAAGATTGTGTTTTAAATAGAGGGTGTTTTATTTTTCTATCAAAATATAATAGTTATTTAATGTCATACTTGATTTAAATAATTAGAAAAATATCCTTTTGATCCTCCTCGGTTGAAGAAAAAGATCATAGCCATACACATTAATATGCATATTTAGGACGAGAACATGTTAATATAAAATGAATATTAACCCTGCTTTGTACTAGACCGACATTCTGAGTCGGATGTTTAACGTGCTAGTTCGCAAAAGACATGTCACCTTACCCGGACTCATTATTGCGACTCCGAGCCGACCAGTTTTTGCTCTTACTCCTTAATGCCGCGTGTTTAGCAGAGAAGCAGCAAATACCAATTTTAAAGTCTTTGGTTTGACCCGGCCGAGGTTCGAACCCACGACCTCCCGCACTCGAGGCGAACACACTACCACGAGACCACTGTCAATGTATATTTGTTCTGCCTAACAGAAGTTCCACTGGAAACTTTGTTATAAACAATGTCATAATACCTGTTCCTGTTAGAACAAATATTCTATACCATTTATTCCGTTAGGAACATATACTGTAATATTTATTGTAGTGGAAATAATATTCCAGAATATTTTTTTCCATTTGGAACCAATATTATGAAGGAACTTCTATTTCGTGACACCACCAAGGTGTTAGGGTTCAAAAAGACAATTGCCAAAGTATTCTGTATGGATGAAGGTTCAACACTTAATTACATCATGTACATTTTTCTAATTCTGTTCTGTCAATTGTCGTTACAGGAAGTTACAGTAGACATTTTACCAAGGGATGATGGAAATACTTTCCATTTTGCTATTGATGGCCGTTCTTGGTCAGTTGTAAGGACACACTTCGATGATCTGCTTCAAAAGGTTGGTGAAAATTTCTTTGAATAAATGAGTTATGTCCCTTTGGACACATGTTTTCATTAACTGCATATATATTTAGCATGACTGTCAGAAGCTCATACTTATGATGTATATAAATATATGTTATAATATTGCCAATGAGACAACTATCCATTTAAGACCAAAGGACCTGTGATTGTATTTAAAGTATATTTTTTTCACTTAGTCAAAAGTGCCAGAGTGAGCTGTTGTTGTTACTATATATCCGCTATCCATCAATGAACCTGTTAAGGTCAAGTTACAGTCAATGGGCTATGTCACAGATTTTGGTAAAATTTGGCATACAACTTTGGCTGGTTGAACTATAACTGAAAATTAAAAAAAATTACATTTACCTCTTTTATCATCTGAAATATTACTGATTTAGAAAGCACATGGAATCAGTGAAAAAACTTAGAATCATTAAATCTCTAATTTCGAATACATAGATTTTTCTTGAATAACTATATGTTGTTGATTTTAGTGGTAGGTCAATGAACATTGGCATGCAGTTGTATTAGCATAGACACATCTCATTTCCATATAGATTATTTGGCCCCACCCCTCACTCATGGTCTATTGACCTTGAAACTTTTGCTTTGTTTACATGCTAATTAAAGTTTATGATTGGATCAGTTTAAGATGTATTAGCATTTGCAAGTCTCATTTTCATGGAGATTATATGGCCCTCCCCCTCATCAAGGTTCATTGACTTTGAAACTTTTACATTGTTTAGAAGTTAATGTTTATGTTTTGGTTTGTTTAAAGGGAATGACTTATGATAAGTCGATGGTAATTGGTATGCAGTTGTATTAGTTAATTTCAACATCTGCCTTATCAAAATAACAAAAAGGTTAGACATATCTCTGTGTTAACAGTTTATTATTTATGATTTCAAGTCAAATTCATTTCTGGAATATCAAGTCCTGTGTCTTATACACTTTGGTGTGTCACAGTGAAGTCTTAAATTGTACTTTCATAAATGTGTATCGGTTTTTCTTTTTCAATAGTTTTGTCTTTCAGGGAACAGTTATTGCTAATCGTGGTGTTTGTTTGTATTAATATTTAGATGATTGTTGATCAAGAAAGCTATTGCTAAATTTAAAAACATGCATATAATAATTGCAGTGTCATCTATGAGTCTTAGCTTTTAGTCTTTGTATTTCTATTGCAGTTATGTGTAATGGGAACAGTATTTGGTAGATTTTAGCATTTGTATTTATATTGCAGTTATGTGTAAGAGGAACAGTATTTGCTAGATTTTAGCATTTTTATTATATTGCAGTTATGTGTAAGAGGAACAGTATTTGCTAGATTTTTGCATTTGTATTTATATTGTAATAATGTGTAAGGGGAACAGTATTTGCTAGATTTTAGCATTTGTATTTCCATTGCAATCATGTGTAAGGGGAACAGTATTTGCTAGATTTTAGCATTTGTATTTACATTGCAGTTATGTGTAAGGGGAACAGTATTTGCTGGATTTTTTGCATTAATTTTGTATTTATATTGCAGTTATGTATAAGAGGAACAGTATTTGCTAGATTTTAGCATTTGTATTATATTGCAGTAATGTGTAAGGTGAACAGTATTAGCTAGATTTTTGCATTTGTATTTATATTGCAGTTATGTGTAAGAGGAACAGTATTTGCTAGATTTTAGCATTTTTATTATATTGCAGTTATGTGTAAGAGGAACAGTATTTGCTAGATTTTTGCATTTGTATTTATATTGTAATAATGTGTAAGGGGAACAGTATTTGCTAGATTTTTGCATTTGTATTTATATTGTAATAATGTGTAAGGGGGACAGTATTTGCTAGATTTTAGCATTTTTATTTACATTGCAGTTATGTGTAAGGGGAACAGTATTTGCTGGATTTTTTGCATTAATTTTGTATTTATATTGCAGTTATGTATAAGAGGAACAGTATTTGCTAGATTTTAGCATTTGTATTATATTGCAGTAATGTGTAAGGGGAACAGTATTTGCTAGATTTTAGCATTTGTATTTGTATTACATTTATGTGTAAGAGGAACAGTATTTGCTAAATTTTAGCATTTGTATTTTCATTGCAGTTATGTGTAAAGGGAACAGTATTTGCTAGATTGTAGCATTTGTATTTATATTGCAGTTATGTGTAAGAGAAACAGTATTTGCTAGATTGTAGCATTTGTATTCACATTGCAGTTATGTGAAAGGGGAACAGTATTTGCTAGATTTTAGCATTTGTATTTCCATTGCAGTAATGTGTAAGGGGAATAGTATTTACTAGATTGTAGCATTTGTATTTATGTTGTAGTTATGTTTAAGGGGAACAGTATTTCTATGATTTTAGTATTTATATTTATATTGCAGTTATGTGTAAGAGGCAGTATTAGCTAGAATTAAGCATTTGTATTTATATTGCAGTTATGTGTAAGGGGAACAGTATTTGCTGGATTTTTTGCATTAATTTTGTATTTATATTGCAGTTATGTATAAGAGGAACAGTATTTGCTAGATTTTAGCATTTGTATTATATTGCAGTTATGTGTAAGGGGAACAGTATTTGCTAGATTTTAGCATTTGTATTTATATTGTAGTTATGTTTAAGGGAAACAGTATTTCTTTGATTTTAGTATTTATATTTACATTGCAGTTATGTGTACGGGGAACAGTATTTGCTAGATTTTCTGCAGAACAAAAGGGACAATTAATAGAGACATTACAAGAATTAGGGTAAGATTTCCATTTATCAGTCGGTTTAGCTTTAAATTTTTTAGATATCACCTTGTTTTTATATAAGATCATCATGTGGAGCTACAGTTGATTCTTCTTTTTCACTGCGTTGTGGTCCTTGAAGGTAGAAATTTCAATGATTTGATAGTTTTTTTGTGTTTTTTTCTAAATGTGGTGTTACAATTATTGTTATGGTCTGATTCTTCTTTACGTAATTATGATTATAGCAACTTATTAGAGAGTAGTAGTTTACTTTGAAGTTTTGTTTAGGTCCAATTTTTTTTCACAAAGTTCGTTAACTTTATATAATAATGTATGCATGGAGTATAATTGACAACGGTGAGGTCAAACAGCATGATGAAAAAGGCTCCACAAGCTAAAAAGGTTGCCTTTTACTTTCCACTTAATTCAAATTTGTTATGATGGTTTTTTTCAGCCATTATTTCAAAATTCTTTGTTGGAAGTTAACCTAAACAACCCTATGAATGATGGGTCAGTATTTATTTTATTAAATTTGGGTGTTTAAGACTGAATTAGAATTTGCATCACTATTAATGTCTAAAATGTATTGCATTACTTCTTCACATATTTACCATTGATTGATTGTTGTTCAATTTACCTCCAGTGGCAAATATCAAGGAATGCTAAGATTACACATAAAAGTCCAAGAATATTAATGACAATTTTATTAGTAACTTAAATCACAAGGATGATTAAAATATTATTATGTTTTATTTTACCATACTGGTTTTAGACATCTCCCTGGAAGTCATGTATAGTTTTTAATGCAAGCATATTGGATTCCTTTTAAAAGATGGAGGAATGTTACATTTCACATGTTGACATATTATTTCAGTTATTTTGTTGGGATGTGTGGAGATGGAGCCAATGATTGTGGGGCCCTGAAGACAGCACATGCAGGGATATCTCTCTCTGAGGCAGAGGCATCAGTTGCCTCTCCATTTACCTCTAAAAAACCAAATATAGAATGTGTTCCTACGCTTATCAGGTATGTTAACATTATTTTAGTCTTACAATTATTTATCCACTATGATCTTTGATCAAATTGTTTTTTAATACATTGCAATGAAAATATAAATTTAATGAACATATAATATAAATTGTTTTTGAATTATGAATACTTTTGTAAGATAAATGTATATTATAAATATATACATGGAACGTTACATAGGGTATGGTAGTTGCACTTGTTGAGAATGATATGCATTTATTTATTATAAAATATGAATTAAGGTGGTACATAACACTACAGGGAGATAACTCTGTAAAAATCAGTTGAATGTTTTAATCACGTTCTAGTGTTAAGGAAATATTAAGCTTCTCAATGATCAGAACCAGTGTTTTCAAAGTGCTATATTTATCCAATGAAATTTTTTTCGATAAAGTGTGTGGTTCAAATTTTTAGAATTTTTATATTTTTGTCAAAGGGTCAAAGCAATATTTTGTCAAAATTTAATGAAAATTAAACGAGCAAAATTAATTTCAGTCAAGGTGTTTGGTACCACCTTAAAAGAGAGAAAGGGATATAACAATGATATAGCACCCTAACAATATGTTAAGTTTTGCATTTTATAAAATTTATTTAATTTTATGATGTATATAGGTTTAATAAATTTGATAGAATGAGTTACACTTTATATGAAATTGAATTAAATATTATGATTACGGAATTTTTTTTCGTAAAACAGTGATGTTTCCTACTTTCAATTTTTCCCCATTATCGGTTAATCAGCATGTCATTGTTTGCTCCTTCTTGCATGGGTTTGATCTAATTCTATCAGCAATTATGATAACTTGATACAGCATCTATTAAAACATGCTGTAAACTCTTCTGGTACAGACAAAACAGCCTAAGTTAACATACTGATTGAATGAAAATAAGTCTTTGGTAAATGGTTATATTGCTTTATAGCTAAGCATGTATTCTTAAGTTCTAAGATTGTTCTATTACAATCCTAGTTGCAAGATATATGATTGAAGATTGCTATCCTGCATGTTTAATAACTTAACACAAATGTCTTTCCTCTATAATACCCTTTAGTGAAAGGCAAAATAAGGAAATATAAAGATTTATCATTTCAGCCACCTCTGCCTTTTACATTATTCCTATAACTAGATTGGTAACAGATTAATTTGAAACTGGAATAAAAGAGACATGGTTTTAATGATTTAACTTCAATTATCATTTTGTTCAATTTTTTTCTCATGAAAAAAGCTAAAATTAATTTCCTTTAAACTCCTGATGCAAAAGATTTCTAAGTTTGAAAAAATGTGTTCTACTCAAAGTTGTATATATTTATGTATGTTGTGTATGTAAATCCTGCTTTGATAGCGTCTGTATAGAATAAAACATGAATTAAGGTGGTACATAACACTACAGGGAGATAACTCTGTAAAAATCAGTTGAATGCTTTTCTTCTTCCCTCTATAGAGAAGGTCGAGCAGCGTTAACAACATCATCTGGAATCTTTAAGTATATGGCTTTGTACAGTTTAATACAGTTTATGACAGTTTGTATTTTGTACTGGGTAAGTTGTTTTTATTTTTGTGTACCAAAGCTGTCTTCTTTTAATTTTACGTCAAGTTGTAAAAGAAGAAAAAGTTGGAAGCTACAAATTGAGGTATAATCTCGCTAGTAAACTTTAATCGAGAACCTTATTTTCAAAAAGTTTCGTTGAATGCTTGAAAATAATACACCTAAATTAACAGTTAACAGTTTAGTTTCGTCTAATGATTTTAAGAATGGTTGAGAAATTTGAAGAAATTTCAAATAGAAAGTAGATTTTTACTGAATTTAATAAATATTGTAAGAATTTCCTAGGATTAAAATACATACAATATTGTTTCTTCTCAAATACTAGATTTGAATAGAAAAATAATCCTCCATATTTGAACAAAAAATTAGCCAACAAGAGAGCTTCTAGATGGCAACTTGATGTGAAAATAAACCAAAACAGCCATGAGTAGGAAGTAATACCAATATTATACAGACCATAATTCATTTAAAATTTGGCATAGGGTGATTTTCAATAAATCAAAATTATGGTAAAAGAAAGATAGTTCCATAAACTTTTTTGTACAGTACAGGAATTTCTGAAATTAATGTCTGGTTAGGGAAAGCGAGAAGAAAAATATTTGTAACAATGTAAGGGAAGTGCAAAATGAACATCTATTGCAAATTATTTGACAAATATGCATTTAGTTGTAAAAATTTAGTTAGTTTTTTAAAGTATCCAGTTTCATGGGAGCTAGGGTCACAATGCACTACTCATTGCATCAGAAGTGCATTTAACCAAGAAAGGAATATTGTGGTCACACTTTTTTTTTAATCAATCAGCAGATATTATTTAGCATTTGTGATTATTGCTAATGATATTTGAACACTGATTTTATATTACTTACCATAATTGAGTAATCTGGGTTTTTTTTCACTAATTAATGCGTAGGGAAATGGTTGAGGATTTATAAAATCAGGGAAAGTTTTAAATGTCAGCTGAAATACCTTGTAGCAAATGCCTTTATTGATAATTCTCTAATATTTTGATTAATTAAGTGTGGTGTAATAATATTTGAACATTTTTTTTTAATTCGTACTGAATCATGATAGTTAAGGACAGCAGTGCTTCTGGTCAAGTAAAATCCATATGATCGCTTTGAGATTTTCAAAACTTTTATTTAAATATCCTAGTAATATTCACCAAGAAATTTTACATGTTCTGTTACATTTTCATCAATTTATACCTTTCTCCATTCTATATTTGCCTCTGATTAAAATGAACAGGTTCTTCAAAGTAAGTATAATATGTATTTGATAATGCTGACACTTGTGTTTTTCGCCTAAAATCCTGCAGTTGTAACTTTTACAACCCTTGGAATATACTGCTGCAACATGTTGTTATACTTGTCTGTGTCCTGGTGCAAGATACTGCATGGCATGATTCGTTACTTACAAAAGTACCAAACTGATTGAATCTCAGTAAATCTTTTAATGACAAAATTCACCTAGGTATAACCTTTTCTTGGAACTGATCAAATTAGTTAGATTGTTAAGTTTATCTTCTATTATGAAATGCTGTGAAGAAACATTTGGGTCACTGTGACCTAAATAACACGATTTTTGGTTTAATTTTTGCATTTAGGTCCTTTTCTCTGAAACCTATGCCAATCTATTATGCATATCAAATTCAGTGCTTTTGTATATGAAAGACAGGGTTCTGGACACTTTGATTTACTATGACCCAACATTTTATGCCTTTGTGATTGTGTAAAGGTTTTAGGGGGTAATTGTGTAAAAAAATATGATAAGAAACCAAGGATATTTCTTCATTTCAAACCTTTTATATAAAACGAAGCATTTTAGTAACATTTAAGGCACTGTGACAAGAAATTTACTAAACATCTGAATGGTTTTAAGTCACATGTCCAACAGTTGTCACAGCATATCAAATTGCTAAACGAAACAAACTGACAATATTTGATTTTTTGCAAAAAATAGGTATTTTCTCTTATAAATCTTATCATATTTTGTCATATGTATGTAGTTAAAAAAAAAACAAAGAAAAATAGGGAAAAAAAGACATCATAAATAGAATAAAATTTTAGTTTTTTATGAAGATTTAAATATTAATGTCTGCTGTGACACAGAGAGGGAAGAGCATGTTGGCAGATATGTATGGGATTATTTAAATGTGCAGCTTGTTTTAGTCTGACAGAATTAACATCTGTTTGTATTCTCAGATGGGTAAGTTTTCATATCAATTATTTTAAAGTTAAATTGAGAGGTTTTCTACAGAGAAATATGTACAGTAATGAGTTTAATTAATTGAAATGCTTCTGATTTTCAAAATTTTGACTTTTAGTTTTCCCTTGCCATTTCTAAATATAAATTTGTCCTTGTTCTAATTTTCATGGTTCACTTTTGTATCATGAATAGATGATCATTCCATTTACTGTAAACAAACACATTTTTCGCAAGTAAGTTATTATGCAAAGATGGCTAGAAAATACTAAGCAAAAAAAAAAAAGAATCTATGAAAATAATTTGATTTACAGTTCTATGAGTAATAGTTCTTAGAGAATCATAATTGTCTTGTTGACATGATGCACTCATAATGCCCTTAACCATATTGTCATGCTGTTATATTAAGCTCAAGTCTAGTGTTTCAGTCATAGGTTTTATTTAAAGATTTTAACAATCAAAAACTACATTTTGCCTCAATTTTGTTGCTTTTCTTATGACTGCTAGAAAGTGCAATGCATTTATTCAGTGCCCTTAATTCATTATCCAAGTCTTATATGGTCACAAAATATGAAAAAAAAAATCAAATTCAGTTAAAATTTTCTGGAATATACTGCATATATGTTTATTACCATATTTAGTCTTTAGATTCATTTTATGGGATGCAAATAAATCTAGCAGGATTAATTGTCCTTGACCTCATTTTCTTTGTTCATTGTTCCCAGTTGTTCTGAATCATTTAATAATAAATTGATCCTATGGCTAAAACATTGGACTTAGGCTACATGTGTTGTATTTATAATAATTTAGAAAATAAATTTCTTTTTGAACAATCTCCTTTAATTACCCGGTATACATATTTTCTTAGTTCAGTCATCCAGATTTGGTGACCAGGTGATATGTTTTATTTACTTGTGAGTTGTAAGTTACAAGAACTTTTACTTAAGATGTTTTTTCCAAGTCTTCCAGAGAGTCGTCATTTGGCCATGGTGACCCCAAAGTCATAAAGTTTAATATCCACAGTTTTAGGTCCCTTTGTTTTTATGCTCTCAAACATTTTATATTTTCGTCTTTCTATGGTTTTTTTTCATGGGTATACCTGATGACGGTTATTCCAAAAACATGTGTTGAACGTAAAGAAATAATATTATATCAATTGTTGTTTTTTCAGAGATGCTTGTGATTAATTTCATGAGCTATCTTGACTTGTCAGAATTTCTATGATAAGTTTCAATGCTGTCAATCATATATGAGTAAACAATTTAATCAAGCTTTTGTATTACAGATCTCTAACAACTTGACAGATTTTGAATTCCTATATATAGATCTGTTTATACTTACCACACTTAGTACATCATGTAAGTATATATATTGAAGATTGTTTTAAAAAAAAAATGTTTATTATGTAGATGTCTGTTATGAAAATATTGCATTGTATTTAAATTCGTAATGCCTCAGTATCACAAACGTTTTGACTAGCATGAAATGTATGCAATAGTGACTTCATGCTACTTTTTAGAAAGATAAATATGTTTATAAGTAGTGTGACATCATATTTTTCAATTTTGAATGTTGTTTTTTGTTTTGTTTTTTTTAGCTCACCTGGCCAAGTGAGCGTTTCTCATCACTTTGCGTCCGTCGTCCGTTAACTTTTAGAAAAATTTTCTCCTCTGAAACTACTAGGCCTAATTTAAACAAATCATCATTGGGGTATCTAGTTTAGAAAATGTGTCTTATGAAACCGCCTGCACACCAAAATGGCCGACATGGCTAAAAATAGAACATAGGGGTAAAATGCAAGTTTTGTCTATTATTTTGAAAACCGTTATAAATAGAGAAAATCTGACAGGGTCAAAAATGTTCAGAATGTTCAGCTCTACCAGTTGTCCAAGTACGTCAAAACTGGCAGACGACTTTTTATAGGAGTTATTGCCCTAAAATGACAAATATTACCATTTTTTCATTTTGCCTATTATCTTGAAACTATAATAGAGATAAACTTTAAAATGCAAAAAAAAATCAGCAAGACAAGTTCTACTAATAAGTCTCATGATTGAATTTGTCAGTTAGCTCCTCATAAGAGTTATTGCCTATTGATATCGATTTTTACCATTTTTTTTGCATTTTTGCCTTATTTCTTTAAGCAAAAATGATCAGCAAGACAAGATATACAATTATGACAAATGGCAGAAATCGTTTGACACTTCCTTATTGGAGTTATTGCCCTTTAATGACGATTTTTAACATTTGTTTTGCGTTTTGCCCTATATGATGAGGATTTTAATAGATAAATAGACACTTTAAATCACAAAAATGATCAGCAAGGCAAGATCTACAAGTCAAATTTTGCCGATATAGTAAGTAATCTGTCACTCTTCCTAGGAGTGATTCCCTTAAATAAGGATTTTGTCACCCTCTTTTGTGTTTTGAGCAAAAACTTAAGAAGATAGAGAGAAACTAAACAGACTAAATGATCAGCAATACAAGATCAACAAAACAGAGATTTTTGTCATGAATTCTGATCTCTTCTACAATGTTGGAGTGTCCTTTGTTGAATATGCACATAGACCAAGGTGAGCAAAACAGGCTCTTTATAGCCTCTACATTAAATTGATATAAAGAAAAAAAAACAGTGAAACACAGGCATTAGCAGATTTTGATTGAATGCAGTATTCTTAAGAATAAAAAGGCTCACAGAGTCAGTTTTCAAAGTGTACTCCACAGGTTTTCTGAATGTAATTGAGGTCATTACATTGCTGTATGTGATGTCCCAGACTTTGAAATATTGATATTGAAATTCTATTGGAAACATTGTTACTTCTGTATAAGCGTACTGGTTTTGATAAGTGTTTCATTTGTGTCGTGTTCGTACTAAAAAACATGATGTAATTATAAGATATTGGAAGTTTTGTCATTAAATTAAAAATTCATTAATAAAAATTATTTTGAATATACAGTTGGAGCCACTGGAGCCTATGGGAAATTACATCCAGAACCTCCACTGATAAACCTTTTTAGTATTGGACCAATCCTGACTCTTATTTTACAGACAGGGATACAGGCTGCAGCTCAGGTTTTTGTCTACCTCAATGTTCAGAAACAACCATGGTAAGTGAGATGGTGTTTGGAATTCTGCAGTGTACAGTAAAACATACATCAGTATTCCAAATGAAAAACCAGACAGTTTGGTTGGTAATGTGATACTTCTTTTAAAAGATAAAAAGATGATTTGATATTCCTGGAATTCCTCATATGAGGGAGATTTAATACAGATAAATGGGTGTCTTTAGCCTAATGGGCATGGAAATGGATTAAGACATATGTAATAGAATTGGGGGAAGGTCCCCTCCCCTTAAGGAGCTACTTAAATGGTTAATGTATAGACTTTTTACAAGTCCCACTCCTAAAGTTGCCTTGCCGTTGGGCCCACTTTTTCTAAATCCTGGATCCGTACCTGTGTTATAAATGATTTATTATTATTTAAAATTCGTCCTCATCTTTAACATGAATATTATATTTCCTGTGTACATTAAGCAACCAAAAAGCAACAATTTTTTATTAACTTTCAGGTTTAAACCATTTGTTGACAATGAAGACGATGCCTATGAAAGTTACGAGAATGCTTCTGTATTTCTGATATCATCATACCAATACATTATACTAGCTATTGTCTTTTCAAAGGGAAGGCCATACAGAAAGACTATTTTCTCCAATTGTAAGTAATTTATTATTAGGATCATAGGTGTTTTGGACGCATATGGGCTAGTTAGCTATTTAAGGGAATAATTGTTTGCCATTATAGTGAATGTAAACTTAAAATGAAAAATTGAGAAAAAAAAGTCATTTTCTTTTTATGAAACATTGTGAATAACAGAATCTATGTTAAGGAATTGTAGAACATTATTCATTGCAAATATTTACTTACACAACAACCATTAATCCCCTATGGTATTGGTCCAAGACCCTTGCAGAAGCGATTTGAGTAAACTCTATTTGAAAATTTGGAATCATGAAGTTTATTGGTGTTTGAATTTTTATTCTAAATAGGGTTTAATTGATCAATAAAAATTATTGACAATAAAAAAAAAAACTGATATAATTAAAAGTGCATAAAGTTAATAGAGCGCATGACCTTTATAAAATGTTTCTATTGTAGGTTTTTTCCTTGCCAATATCATGTTTTGTTTGGTCTGTATACTATATAGTTACACTTAAAACGGCTGGAATTCTTTATAGAACTTTTCTATTGTAGATTTTTTCCTTGTCAATATAGTGTTTTGTTTGGCCTGTACAGTATGGCTACACATAGAACCACTAGAAATGTTTAGAGAGTTTATGGAGGTAAGTGTGCATTTATTCATTATTTTCAATGCAAAGTCATTTTGCAGTATAAAGGTGCCTTTCCATCGATCTGGTTTCATAGGGTTCCAACCATTCCTTGAAAAGTGGAATTTAATTGTAGTTGTACCCAGCCTTGAAATGTCTTTTTGTGTCTTCTTGAAA
This sequence comes from Mytilus californianus, assembly GCF_021869535.1. Classification (NCBI taxonomy): domain Eukaryota; kingdom Metazoa; phylum Mollusca; class Bivalvia; order Mytilida; family Mytilidae; genus Mytilus; species Mytilus californianus. Next base: position 43,160,240 of record NW_026262593.1, read on the forward strand.
AAAAGATGGATGAGCTGGATAAGTGTTTGGTTTTTTTTAGTTTTTTTTGGAGGTGGGAATTGCAAAAAGAATAGAATTCTATTGAAATACTTCATTGCTTCTGGTCTCATGTTTTGTTCCCAGCTTGAAAACACTTGTTACATTTTATTAAACAAGCAGCACATCTCTGAGAGGGAAAACTTTTATACTTGCAAAAATGCATGACTATGACTTCTAAAACATCATGCCTAAACGCCTATTCATGTATAAGACTCCATTTTCCTATACGAATAGTTTCCAGTGTTTAAGATACTGGCATTTTACAGGAACATGAAGTTCTTGTAGAGTTCCATGCTTTTTCTCTTGGTTCTTTTCTCACATTTCAACTGCTTAGTACAAAAAAAACAGCTTAACACCTGCATGTAAAAAATACTTTGGGACAAATATATTTGCCGTTGTAAGTTACATAATTGTGTTAAAGACAAGCATGTTGCATTCAGAATCATATGTTTGAATGGACTAAGATATCCTCTTTTATTCAGTTACACCAGTTAAGCCGTTATAATATCCAGTTCAGAATATGATCTCATATAAAGCTTACTTCATTTAGGTTAAAATGTTTCGAGTCTAAGATGCTTCAAATAGAAGTTTTTCTAAAATAAATCAGCATCTCCTAGCTATTGATATTTGTACTCTGAAATATGATAGCATGACGATCCTAGTAATAAATACTATTTTTGTTTTGCCCTTATATATTATTTGCATATTTATATTTCAGTTGGCAGATATACCTTCTATGGAGTATAAACTAATTTATCTGGGAATTGTTGCAATCAACTTTATTCTTTCGTTTTTAGTTGAAGTAAGTATAAGGTTTCAGACCACCAATTCATTCACTCCAATTTAGAACATATGTAAAAGTAGCCCTTCCCTGATAAAAAATAATGCTCTTGGTGTCATTGTTTACTTAAACTAACCAACAAATTTGCAGAAATGAAACTTTTAATGAAAAAGAAATATATTTTGGCCATTTTGAGCCAACATTTACTTGTCCATGTGTTTACATTTAAAATTTATGATTAATGTGCTCCATAGTATACTTATTTAAGATTTCCAGAAGACCAGAGGTTATTTTTAGTAGTAGTTGCCTTCTGAAAGGTTGTGTTGGTTGAAAATTGTCATGTAGAAAGGCAATACATGTACAATTCAGGATATACCTGATTTCTATGAAGTTAAACTTAAGGTAAAATATTAAGAAAGCTGTGTAAATTGAAAAACATGGCTGAATAGATTTTTAATTGGTGATCTGAATATTTAAGTAAATTTTGACACTAAAGGGCCACAACTGCGACAAACAATGATTCAGAAATAATTGTTGCCTTTTTTCTACAGAAAATTACTTTTGGCTGTAGAAATCATTGGCTTTTGTGCACAGTTTCCTACCATTATACTGATAAAAAAAACCCATGTATTTTATCAAATATACAATGAACATACATTAATGTATTATTTTTTGAAGGTACCCAGCCTCCTGACCAACGTCTTGAACATCAACAACTGTTTTCCCCTTGAAATTTGTCAGCCATTGAAAGGATTAAAAAAAACTAGGTTCAATGTACCAAGCACAATTGAAGAATATTTGTTTTGATGATAAAAATTTGTAATTTTTTTGTCTTTACATCAAATTTGTAGCACAAATCAAATCAAGTTAATTTATTCTTTGGAGATGGGATATGCTTGTTTTCACAGAAGATTGTTTTGAAGTAAATGTATTTATAGAATATTATTTATGCAAACTTCATTTGGATACATCTTTGACTTTTTTCAGATTGAGTACTGTGTATTTATTATTATTTGTGGGATATTCATTGATTTCGTTTGAATAGATGAAGCATGAATTTTTAATGTTCATTGAAGTAGAAATTTTCTATAGGCCTGTTTGCAGACTTTTGCAAAGCCACAAAATTAAAATATCCCCCAAAAATTCGATTTTTTTCTTAATTCACAAAAATTGTACCCAAGAAAATAAGTGAATCCACAACGATCAAGTATTTGTTTGTTGATTTCATGAGTACCTGTATACTAGTTCTTACTTTTGTTTAAATTGACAACCATAGATAGAGAATATCATATGGCTTTTTCAAAATCACATCCGTATCAACCCGTGACACCAATATAATTCCAAGAGCTCTGCTCGAGGGATTATATTGGTTGAGGGTTGATACGGTGTGTGATATTGAAACAGCCATATCATATACACTTTATTGTATATACCTCAAGTAGATGTTTTTATGTGACATGACGTTATACAGATTAGGGGTTTGGTAAAGCCTTTGAAACAGTGACTGATATCGATGACGTGACATCATACAGATTAAAGGTGTGATAAAGCCTTTGCAACCGTGACTGATATCGATATCATCATGGATGGCTGATACAGCACGATTGCCGTTGACCATATTACACATACAATTTATCTCTATTTACTACTAAGTATATAATAAAACTAATTATATGCTAGTTTGACCATGATTGTATAGTTAAAGATATAATGATAAACAAAGAATTTATTTATCAATTCTTGATAAAGAAATATGTGTACATGAAGAAAATTAAAGTTGTTCTTCATCTCAAAGTGACAACAAGGCCTTAAACATGGAGCAAACACCCTCATCTGATAGCTCTAGATAGCCCCTAGCACTAGTTGAGCAAAAATCTTGGCTCAAGTGGATGGTCCTTATCTGTGCATTGAAGAACATAGCTGTTTGGTAATATAAAAAAAATATGTAATGTAAAAGAATCATAGTACCAAAATGTTATTATAAAATAATTCTTGCCTTAGATTATTTATAGCATTTCTGTGTCCCATTTATAAAGTATTTTTTAAATTTTCAGTCATATTTCTGTGACAGCTACTTAATCAGCAGAAAATTACAAGAAAAAATCAAAGAGAATTTCTTCAATAGCCAATTTAAATACAAGGCATTGGAAGAGGAGATTTGTCAGTCGCCTCACTGGCCACCTGTTTCTTCCACAACGGATCTTGTTGAAGTTTTCCAACGTATGGACAGTGCAACATCGGTAGACATTGATCGTACTAGTTTAATGAGCAGTCTGGCAGACTCTGCAAGTGAGACTGGGTCACTCAGAATCAAAAATATGGAAATCACAGCAACACTTGACACCCAGGCAAGCATGGCCACACTCGACACACAAACATCTACTGTGGATGACGAAGCACAGCTCGTTGAGGATGGGGTAGATAATCCTGGATTTGAGGAAGATCAGCCTGATATTGGCTTACATTCTACAACTACCACAATTGTATAATGAATCCTTAGGAATTTCATTTTTTGTGTGTAATTATACATTATTTGAATGGTTAATTCCTGGTATCCTTTTTATATATTATTTAAAGTTTTTATAGAAACAATTATATTGTAATAAAATGCTTTTAGGCATATCTAGAGGAAAAATCAAGAATGTCATCAAGCTTGAATAAGTGAAAATAATACAAAATATATACTGTTCTTTTTTTTTTAAATTTCATATTAATTTACAAGATATTAAAGTATAAAGTTCGCTTGGTGTGTAATGCTGTATATGTAGGTGCATTAAGCATTTCACTATATGCAATTTAATCGTGAAATACAGTATCCTTGGTGCATTAAGATATGTATTATGTCTCCTAGATGTTTTTTTAGGTTAAAATTGGTGCAGGCTGGCTTTTTATTAATTAAATTTGCTAGTTCCCAAAATAATATATGACAAACTTCATATTATATAACTATGTATGTATTATTCACTATTGCATAAATAATTACCATGAAATTAATAAACTTGAGTTTTGTCTAAATTTAAGTTTCTGTGGAGAGGTGTGTACAGGCTATGCATTAGAAACTGTTTAACACCATTTGATGCTTATTATCTAGAAGAGAAAAAGTACATGACATTCAGTAGAAACAATGTCAATTTCTGCATGCATCATAATTTTTTTTTCTAAACACTGATTTTTTTTATTTCTCTAAACATCATCAGTATTATTGTGCACTGTATTTTGATATTAATAGAAATGTGAGTTTTTTTGTCAATGAAAAAGCAACCAATAGACTTTTGACTGGCACAGGAATAGAAAGTTTAAGTTGTTTTATACGACCGAAAACATTTTATTGGGATCGTATAATGGTATGATGTCGTCGTCGTCTGCGTCGTCGTCCGAAGACACATTGGTTTCCGGAAATAACTTTAGTTTAAGTGAATGGATCTCTATGAAATTTTGTAAGAAGGTTCAATACCACAAAAGGAAGGTTGGGATTGATTTTGGGATGATGGTCCCAACTGTTTGGGAATTAAGGGCACAAAAAGGGTCCAAAAAGAAGCATTTTTCTAGTTTCAGGATAATAACTTGTGTATAAGTATTTAGATTGCTCTGAAATTGTACCACAATGTTTAATACCACAAGTAAAAGATTGGGATTCATTTTAAGGGTTATGGGGCCAACAGTTTAGGAATTAAGGGCCAAAAAGGGGCCAAAAAGGGGCCAAAAACAAGCATTTTGCTAGTTTCCAGACAATAACTTGTGTGCAAGTGTATGGATCTCTCTGACATTGTAACATAAGGTTCCATACTACAAAGGAAAAGCTGGGATTGAGTTTTGGGGTTATTGCTCCAAGGGGGGTTTCAAAAATTTGGGGGGGGGGGATTTTTTTCCCAATTTTTTAAGGGATTCATATTTTATTTCAAAATTTTTAAAATTTGAATTTTTGAAAAGTTTCAAGAAAAAATCTTCAATTGCACAGTATTGTGCAATGAATTTATACGATCTTTGACCACATTTATTTTGTGTCAGAAACCTATATTATGTCAAAAATTCAGACAGTATCAAGCTTGAATAATGTGTCCAAATTTGCCCCAACTGTTCAGGGTTCGACCTCTGCGGTCGTATCAGGCTGCGCTCAGCGAAGCATTTTATTTTAGCATTTACAAAAGACTCATTAGTGAAGCTCGAATCTAAAATTCAAAAGTTAAAAGGCCAAATAAGGTACAAAGTTAAAGAGCATTCGGACTCAAAATTGTAAAAGGTTTTACCAAATACAGATAAGGTAACCTTTTCCTGGGGTAGAACACCCTTGCTATTTCGAACCTTTCAAGTTTTGTAAACAGTTGAGTTACTGAAACCTGCAATGATCTCAAAGCACTTAATCTAATGGTTTGAAAGGAAAGAGTTGAAATTATTTTCCAGTTCGATTCATTCTTGCGAAAATATGTCTATATAGAAATGCATGTCTTTTTCTAGTTTTTTTCCCAGATGTTGAATGGCAATTTTCATACATTTCACCTGTTCTTGTTCTTAGTAGACAGATTCTGTATATTTACTCAAGATTTTGATTGTACATGCAAAACATGAATATTGTTGGCACATTTTTATAGATATTAACCATTTAAATTCACTGATTTTAGTTATGAAAGTCTGTTTCATATCTGTTGTGATTATTTTATATGTTTATATATATGTACCGGTATAATATATTAAAATGTAGCTCCCAAAAATATATTCTTAGATTTCTTTGTAATTTTATATAAAGTTTTTGGTATATATTTTAATAAAATGTAAGATCTGACTTTATTTAGTTTTTGTCATATCAAGATTACAACAAGAACTCCATGCCCAGCTAGCACTATTTCATTTCAATGTTGAGTGAACCATGAGATCTAGGTTTAAACCCCAATTTGGCATATACATGTATATTAAATATTTCTTCATAATAAACATGTGGGCTAAGTTTCACATTGATGTGACCAGAAACTACCTCAAACTAAAACTTCAACTTACATTTCCATTTTCAGTGAACTGTGAAAGCTTGGAAATAAACCTTGTTTTGTAATAAATATTTAACATTTCAACTATAATGGGCATCTGTACTAATTTTCATGTTGATATGACCACAAGCAACTTATACCAAAACTAAAACATGATAATGGACCAACAGATGCTCAAACCAGAAAACATAATGGCCTTTCTATCTTAGGCAAGGCACTTATTAACAGATAGCCAGCCGACCGTGCAAGACCCTCGTGGGTAGTCAAGGTCGTTTAAAAAAAGCTTGTCATAATAAACAGATATATAGGGCCATTCACAATTCACAATAGCTCTCTGTTGCTCAAGTACTTGTTTAAAAATTGTGTAGCAAGGCATTTTTCATTTACTATTTTCTTTGATTGCTATATGGTGGTCTTAATCTATCATTGGTTATTTCTAAAATCTTTCACCTTTCACCTCGAGTCTAGGCTCCAAGATCACCAGAGGCTATTAGTAAGTGGTCCTCCACCACTCTTCAAATTTTTATCACTTCCTTTGTATTTCCATAACAATTTATGATTTTTTTTCAGCATTGATAATTATTTTTGAGATGTTATGAGATAATTTTGGAAAACATTTCTTAATAAGAATAATTTTCAATGGTTATAATAATTATTTTATATGCTCCTTGCACCTTTGAAAATTTTTCTGTGGTGATCCCTGAAGACAGTCAATCCTCTGTATAAGGATGACACATTTTTGTGTTTACCATGCATCTTTTAACTTATATGATTTAAATCAGAATCTACTTGAGAAATATTCAGACAACTTATTTTTGTCAAGGGAAATAACTCTAATCCGATGTTTTTCCAACATTTTCAAATGAAATAAAGTCACAAATTTCATTCTGAATTTTTTTTTAAAGATTCGCAAATATGGAATAATTTCAACAATAGTGAACAATAATTATTTTTAGCTCACCTGGTTTAAAAGATTCGTTGAAACTTCAAGGGAAGATGTTTCAAAATTTTATAGGATTGATGACTGTGAAATTCTTTAAACTATACTAATTTATTGTTGAATGGATGGCAACCATGAAGGGTTTGGTGGCACATAGTTCCCATTGTATATCTGTCACAACCTGAAACCAATAGATAGGCCAATGTGAAAACAACTTGGGAAGAATGATTTGTAGAAAGACCTCTACAAACTACCCTGATTTCAAATGATGAAAAACATTGCTACCAGAGGCTATTGGCCATTTTTTAAAAACACTACTTCTCTGATAATACAAGAAATGTTATGAACTTTACAGAATTGATGATTGAGAAAACCTCTACAAATAATTCTGTAATGTTGATTGGATGGCAAACATTGTGGCATTGGTGGCAATTAATAAAGTAGTTCCTTTTGAAACTCAATGGAACATCCCATTTTTTACCTCTTTTTCTGAATCTTCTAGACAAAATTCTACTAAATCAATCAGGAATATGATGAGAGATTTTTACAAAACTCTCGTGTAGTATTGAATAAATGAGGCTGCCAAAGGCCAAAGGCATTCTTAGATTCTGAACAATTTAACATCTGAAAGAAACAAAATTCAAAACTTTGTATCGAGTTTGATATATCAGGTGAGTAATACAGGCTCCCTGCAGGGGCTCTAGTTTGTCAACCTTGATAGAAAGTATTTAATAAAAAATAGTACAGGAAAATTACCTGTACTGATAGTACATAAAAAGCTGGAACAACCCAATGGATGTATAATAGTATGATAATGATTTAGACATGCAATGTACATGTTTGTAAAATTACCTTCATGAATAAGGTAAGCTCGATGCCAACAGTTGTGAAAAATCAAATAGAGGCGTTATTGAGCATGAAGCACTCGTCTGGTCAATCGGGAATCAAATTATTTGCAATATCGTTCAAGCCTCCATCAACGATACAAAACAATTCATATGGCTGGAACCGTAAATTGAACCCTTAAACGAATTATTGCTCATAACCTATGAATAGTACCCAATCTTCACTGATGATTTTTGACAGACTGACAGACATACGGTCACGAATACATAACCTTTGAACCATGACAATGAGGTCAAGACAGGCAAAACATACCAGCCAGACGGACATGTATACCTTACAACCGTTCTAAACATTACATAAAGCTGGCCTATTCCTTATAGTATATGTTATAGTATATGAGAAACAGACTGAAACACAAAAAATAATAACATTGACATGAACCATGAAAATAAGGTCAAGGTCATATAAAACCTGGCAGACTGACATGTACACCCTAAAATTATCCCAAACACCTAATAAAGTTGACCTATTCTCTATACCATGTGCAAAACAGACCAAACCACAAAAACCTGGGACTATTGTACTGTTAGTTTGATAGTCCGACCCAGCAAAAACGTAACACTGACCCATGAAACATGAAAATGAGTTCAAGGTCAGATGAAACCCGGCAGACAGACATGTACACCATACAATCATTCCATATATGGCCCAAATATGGTTGACCTTCTGCTTAAAGTATCTGAGATACGGACTTGATCACGAAAACGAAAACTTGATCACTGATCCATGAAATGAGGTCAGAGGTTGGGTAAACCCTCATTTTATCTTTTGGACATATAGACCTTACAAGGAAACCATACACCAAATACAGCTTTCCGATAACTCGTAATAGAGGTTTCCCGATTTGCTACCGTACAAACCGTAGTACGAACTGGGAGCCGTCATGGACCTTTTGAAGCTAATTAATATATACACTCATGATTTTAAACTAGCCCGTTTACAGTTCCTTGATCTTGATCAGAATTAAAATCTTGTACTAGTAAACATATGTAGTTTTTTTTTCTCAATTGAATTGTTTCATAGTTTTCATGTCTTGACCTTCTATAGCCGACTATACGGTAGTGGTTTTTCTCATTGTTGAAGGCCGAACGGTTGTCTATAATTGCTTACATCCACTACATTTGAACTTTGGTGGATAATTGTCTCATTGGCAATCATACCACATCTCCATATTTTTATATGTAATAATTTTGCTTTAAAATATTAATCTTACCTGAGACTATACGTTATAGTAGCCTCAGGTCTTACTAAAATGCTGAAAGACTTATACTTAAATTACTTAAATATTTTCCGTTTTCGTAATATGATGTATTTAACCAGGGACAGTCTATAGTATAGGCTGTCCCTGATTCAAAATATAAACTTAATCTTAGGTACTATTTCAACCATTAAAAAAGAGCGCTATAATCTATTTTTCATGTTAAAGATTCCCCGTAGATTACAGTATCTGGAGGTATACTGTAAAAATACGAAATTTAGAAAATCCGACCACGGGAACTTACGACGACAATCATGATTGTAAAATTATTAAACCATTATTATTATTGCAATTTTTAGAGATAGTCAATATTGATTTATTCATAAAAGACTAGACCTATTTGAATGGTTTTACACTAGTCCTTTTTGTGGCCCTTTATAGCTTGCTGTTCGGTGTGAGCCAAGGCTCCGTGTTGAAGGCCGTACTTTGACCTAATATATGGTTTACTTTTACAAATTGAGACTTGGATGGAGAGTTGTCTCATTGCCACTCATACCACATCTTCTAATATATATAGACACCGCTGCACTCTTTGATCTGCCCACTGCCTTCAAATATTTATTTTTTTATTTTTCGTCAAAGTGTAAGCTGCTGATGAAACATCTGTCATCTTTAATAATTGTGTATGATTGATGATACAAAGATTGCATAAAACTATAAAATGAAAATTGATTTACTTATATTATAATTTATCCAAATGAAAGGAAATTTAACAAAATGCTTCGCTGAGTGCAGCTGGATACGACCGCAGCGGTCCAACCCTGAACAGTTGGGGCGAAAATGGACACAATATTCGCGCTTGATACAGGTCTGAATTTGGATTGTAATTAAATATTTGACACATAATAGGTTTCTGACACCGAATAACTGTAGTCAAAGAACTTAGAATTTGTTATATGATTTGAATTTATATTATTTTTTTTTGCTTTTGTGCAATACACTATGCTGTTGCGAATTGACCCCCCCCCCCCCCCCCACCCAACAAAAACAAAAAAAAATTATCCCCCCTTTTTTTTTGCTTTATTGAAATACACTATGCTGTTGCGTATTGACCCCCCCCCCCCCCCTTTTTTTGGCCAAAAAAAAATATTTGAAGAAATTTTCTTTTTAATTTCTGAAATCTGAAATGAAAAAAAAATTGCCCCCCGAAATTTCTTTTTTACCCACCTCCCCTCCCCCTTTTCCCAAAAAAAATTCTTTCCCTCAAGATATGGTGATAAACTCAATTCAAATTTCCAATGGAGTTTGCAACCATAATTACCAATTTAAATACATCATAAAAGTCTTAAATAGATAATTTAAAAGCAGTGTAAGGGAAGTAATCCAACATTGTACAACATTGTACAATTTGGTTTTTGGATTACCTCCCTTACACTGCTTTTAAATTGTCCATTAACCAGGAAACCCTTGTTTTTTTCCCCCCTTTTTTGCCCCTAATTCCTAAACGGTTTGAGCCATACCCCCCCCCCCCCCCCCAAAGCCAATCCTAACCATCCCTTTGTGGTATGAAAACTTGTGGTATGATTTCAGAGAGATCCATACACTTAAACACAAGTTATTGTCTGGAAGTTACAAAAATGCTTATTTTTGGCCCCTTGATGGCCCCTTAGTCCTTAACTGTTGGTATAATAACCCGCAAAATCAATCCCAACCTTCCTTTTGTAGTATTGAACCTTATGGTAAAATTTAATAGAGCTCCAGTCACCTAAACTAAAGTTATTGTGCGAAAACCAATGTGTCTTCGGACGACGACGACGCCAACGTCATACCAATATACGACCGCAAAATTTGTTTGCGGTCGTATAAAAACCAAAGAAATCGAGTGAATAATTTAAAGAAACAAATTAAACAAAACTTTTATTAAAATATTAATGAAATCACAAATGAACTTAAGCAAACAAATAGTAGAGTATATTGGAAAATCATAAACTCCTTATTAAAAGAAGACAGATCTTCTAATGATATTCCGCCGTTGCAAAACCCTAGTAATAATTTAGAACTTTCTTATGATGTAAAAGAAAAAGTTGATATTCTAAATAGATATTTTTGTTCAATAGCTAGCTTAGATGAAGAAAACAAAAACTTGCCTGACTTCGATGGTAGAGGAAAATAACGTTTTGTCAGAAATTAGCTGTAACTGAAGAAGAGGTTAAAGATATTATTTCTACTTTAGATCCAAATAAAGCTGTTGGTCCAGACAAAATCAGTAATAGAATGCTGATAACAGTGAAAAATGAAATTGCACCTCCCTTATGTATTCTGTTTAACAAATCGCTCTCTCAAAAAATATTTCCTAAAGGTTGGAAATTGGCATATGTTATTCCTTTATTTAAAAATGGAGATAAGTCAATGTCGTCTAATTAAAGACCGGTATCACTTCTTTCTTGCGTGAGCAAGGTACTAAAAAAAATAATATTTAAACATATGTTCAATCGTTTAATTTCTAATAAACTTTTGTACATATTTCAGTCTGGTTTCATACCCTGCTGCTCTACTTTTCATCAACTAATTGAGATATACCATTCTATCTTGTATGCTTAGACAATAAATTTTATACATGTTTAACATTTGCTGATGTAAGCAAGGCATTCGATACCTTTTATTTCTAATCTTCAATAATGACATTGCAGATTATACTGATAACAAATGATTATATCACTACAATATAATAATTATTACAGTGAGGTTGAATTCCCTGTCATTAATTCATCGTCCACACAGGAACTTGTCTCAGAAAAAATATATATCTATGTACCTTAACCTAACTTTCAGGTATAGAGACACAGGCACTTGTCTAAGAAAAAAAAATTCCTATATACCTTGTTATATTAAGGTATATAGGAAATTTTTTTTCTGAGACAAGTGCCTGTGTATAGAGATAAGATTTTTTCTCTGAGACCATCCACCAGAACTTGCGGCCATCCGATGTTCAATTCGTCAGTACTTTGATTTTAATTACAGACTAAAAGTTATGAAATCAATAGTCGAAGTTCGTATATATCATATGTTAACCATTATGAAGAGAAAAATGTTACTTTTAAAAAAACAATTTTAACGATTTTTCCCCGAAAATATACAGAAGTCAACTTGAACGGACAATACCTTGATTTGTATCTTCTTTAATCAATTTATGAGATTTGGACACCTGTTAACAACTGTTACATAAATTTAACCCATTAAAAAATTCTTACTATCTTTAAAACTAAAACGGATAGAAAGGAACTCTTGCAGAATGATCAAGGCAAGATTTAAATTGGCCGACACAGTTTCTATTCAACACAAATATTCTTCTGGCACAGATATTCCTCTGGCATTGGAATAATCTTGTGCAAAAATGGCAGCGGTGAGGGTTACAAGCTCCTAGGAAAGAAAGTTACTAATGCAAATTCAACCTCAAAATATAGAAAAAGTAGAACTTGAAGAGAGACTGACATAACATTTTTAAACAGTTATTTAAAGGATAAAACAATAGACTTAAACACGCCAAATGTTAAAGGTGTTTCCATATCAACTTTGTTACTGTCAGCAGTCAACTGTGATGCAAATCAAAGGTTTTATCAGGCCAAACTTTTGAAATTGAAAACTATATATTCATTCTTTTTGTCTTTTGTATTCTATACAGTGTTTTGTGTCCTTGTTTGTATTTTCGTCCGTTTGGTTTTTGTCATGGAGTTTTCAGTTTCGCTGCCTCAGTTTCCACTGATAAACAAAACACTGAAAACAAACGGTATTAGAGAGCGCATGCACGGATTTTAATAGTAAACACGATTATAATCCTGGTAGAGAACAATACAATCATCAAAATAAGCAAATGTCAATTAAAACTTTAATGAAAATGAAAGGTAAGGATATTTGATCTCCCGTTACCTCAGTACTGTACCAAGTCAATGAGGAATATGACAGTTGCTTTTCTCTTGTTCCGTTTGATTTTGTCAGTTTTTATGGGCTAGCCTTTATAAATTTACCTTGCATGGAGTTCGGAATTTTTGTTATACTTTTTACATCGCGATGACCGTTAGGGCATTTCGACTGATGTATTGCTATCGCCTAGATTTCCATTACGTTACCTTCGTTTTGGGTTTGTAACCGATCTATAAACATGATAAATACGCGGACATTAAGGAGTGCAAAAGTAAAATTCCTTATCATTTGTTATAAATACATCTCTTCAAAGAATACTGATCAAAATATTTTTGTTTAGAACATAAATTAATAATATGAAAATGTTTTGTCGTTAAATATATATGTATAAGTAAAAAATCATTGATAATATCTATACACACGTACCGAAAAATTGTGTTCACGCATGCGGAAGGATATCTCAAGAACGTTTTGCGGCAATCCCCGCAAGGACCAGTAACTCTGCATTGAATAATGGTGGGAGAATATGAATGCCTACTCATATCCAATCTTTTAGAAAAATCGAATTTTTACAGAAGAGTGTCCACCATGCACTTGCACTGCACTTTTATTACAATAGTAGAATAGAATGATGTACAAATGGATGAAAATTATATATAATTGTAACTGTTATATTAATATCATATATAACAACAAACCAGATTATACTGATTTGTATCACTACAATATAATAAGGGGACGAAGTCCCCAATTACGGTAGAAACATCAATAAAAAAAAATCGTAACTGTTATATTAATATCATATATAACAACAAACCAGATTATACTGATTTGTATCACTACAATATAATAAGGGGACGAAGTCCCCAATTACGGTAGAAACATCAATAAAAAAAAAATCGGGAAATTTTCCCGAAATTTTCATTCTACTAATGAACTCAAAATCGTTAACTTTTTTTTAACTTTTTTATTTTCCCGCATTTGCGCAGAAATCTACTTCCTTTTTCCGGTCTCGTTTGCATGAGTCTTTGAGTAAAGTATATATTTATCAGTCTAGTAAAATATACTATAGGAAGGAACGCAATACCAATTCCATTTTTAATAATTCCATGAATGGCTTGATATGAAAAAACGTTACCTGATAGCGTTTCTTTGTTTACATTGAATATGACGTCATAACATAAATAACGTCACAACTAAAATTCCGAACAACAGAATCGAAATCGGAAACGTAAGGGTATTTCCGTTTCTTTTTGAACAGATTTTGAAGTTAAAATATGTTTGAATTAAAAAAAAATAATTCATACAGACTTCGTCCCCTTTCGCAGGTAACGCCTGCCTCATATTAAGGGGAATCAAAAAAAAAAATCGGGCAAATTTCCCGAAATTTTCATTGTACTAATGAACTTAAAATCGTTAACTTTTTTTTAACTTTTTTTTTCAGACTTTTTTTATTTTCCCGCATCTGCGCAGAATTCTTTTCCGGTATCGTTTTGGTTCGGGATTTGAGTAAAATGTTATGGGGACGTACCTTACACCAGTAAGCAAATCAATAAAACTACTAAAAATCAAAATAAAAAATCAATATACTAATAAAATCATAATCGTAAACGTTTTTCGAATCAAATGGTAGCTCCCTTATGTACCTACATGTTACACCGAGGTATTGAGCAAAATTGACACAACTTTTGTTTTATATATACAATAACATGCATGATGGCTTACCATCACAAAAGAGTAAAAAAAAAGGAAAATGATACAATGAGAAGAAAAAAGAGAAATCAACTTCACATCACCAGATCTATTAGCAAGAAGTGAGAAATTCGTATTGTAACGCGATGCAGTAAACATGGTGAAGAAACAATGAAAAATGATTATTTCTAGCAACGTTTACCTTGTCACACAAATATTTAAACCAATGTTTTTATGTTATCACCTTCTACATTCATAGTAGCCACTTGCAAACCCATTGCTCAAAGGTCATGCATCTCAATGAGATATGATGTATATTGAATTTTACAACCTTCAATCAGAGTTTAAAGTCTGAAGCAAGAAAATAAGACACTTTTATGACCACTGTTAGAGTGTTTCTACTCTATGTATATAGAAGCTGAAACTGTAACACTTATATGACTTAAGCCCATTTCTATACTGTTTTATCGTGTGATGTTTTTCAGATGTTTATAAAAATTAGGAGATGTGGTGTAATTGCAAATGAGACAACCTTATGTTACTTGTATATGCCTGTCCCAAGTCAGGAGCCTGTGATTCAGTGGCTGTCGTTTGTTGCTGTGTTACATGATATGTATGGTGTACCATTTGGTTCAAAGGGTATTTTTATCGATTAACCGCTACTTTTATCGGTTAACCGCTACTTTTTTGTCGGTTAACCGCTATAAATATGCCGGTTAACCGCTAGTTTTACCGGTTAACCGCTAATTTTATCGGTTAATCGCTATTTTTATCGGTTAACCGCTATTTTTATCGGTTAACCGCTATTTTTATTGCTTCATCAATTCTAATTTATCGTCTATGCACAAATAAATTATTATCTTAAATGAGTAAGTGATTGATGGACAAAGTTTATCGCGTAGCCTGTTAAAACGTAATGTGGATTGCTTACGCCTCCCATATTTCTATTTTTGGTCAATCACTCCCACCCAAGTTATAGAATTGTTAATTGACATGAATTATACGCACACAAGATTTTAGTGTTGAACACGTGGCAATTCTATATAGCACTTTATTGTACGTCAACAATTTTTTTTTTTATTTAATTTTACACTTTTAATATGACAAAATGTATTGGATTTCATGGATCTGAATATTAAATAATTATATGACGATGTTTTAAATTACAAAAACTTAGTGAAAAAAACATGAAAAATGCTCATTTATCAAATAGAGGTACTTGTATATATTCCACTACTACAAATCTGTATAAATGATAATTCGATTGATGATACCGTGTGTACTGAAGACGAGAAATGTTATCTTCTACCATATCTATTTTTGGTCAATGACTCCCACCCAAGTTATAGAATTGTTAATTGAAATACGCACACAAGATTTTAGTGTTGAACACGTGGCAATTCTATATAGCACATCACACTTTATTGTACGTCAACAATTTTTGTTTTATTTAATTTTACACTTTTAATATGACAAAATGTATTGGATTTCATGGATCTGAATATTAAATAATTATATGACGATGTTTTAAATTCCAAAAACTTAGTGAAAAAACATGAAAATGCTCATTTATCAAATAGAGGTGCTTGTATATATTCCACTACTACAAATCTGTATAAATGATAATTCGATTGATGATACCGTGTGTAATGAAGACGAGAAATGTTATCTTCTAACATGCACATATATTTTGTGTTATTTCCAAATTAGAAAAGAAAAACTGTTCTCTTCCATATTTCTCCCACAGACATGAAACGATATCTATGATACATTTTCTATATTATTGAATTAAATTGTTAATGCTATTCAAAAACTCTACCAATGCTTTAATTCAATATTTTTTTAATAAATCACTTGAAGAATGTATTTTTTGTTATGATTGTATTATTGCAAATATTATTGGAAAAAAGGTGGATTCAGCATCTTCTTTCCGATTTATGTCCGATATATGTTACAAGCTGGGTGGTATAAAGTAATGGAGAGAGTTATTTAATAAGAAAGTATAACTTTATTTAATAACGAGAAACAAACGTTTTATGAAAATTCGTCAAAATTCCGCCTAAAATGGAAAACTGTGCATCAACTAATAGAAATGTACATAACTGCTTTTTTAGCTCATCTGGCCCAAAGGGCCAAGTGAGATTTTCTCATCACTTGGCGTCCGTCTTCCGTCGTCCGTCGTCGTCGTCCGTCGTCGTTAACTTTTCCAAAATATTTCTCCTCTGAAACTACTGGGCCAAATTTAACCAAATTTGGCCTATATCATCATTGGGGTATCTAGTTTAAAAAATGTGTCCGTTGACCCGGCCAACCAACCAAGATGGCCGCCATGGCTAAAAATAGAACATAGAGGTAAAATGTAGATTTTGGCTTATATCTCTGAAACCAAAGCATTTAGAGAAAATCTGACTATGGGGTAAACTTGTTTATCAGGTCAAGATCTATCTGCCCTGAAATTTTCAGATGAATCGGGCAACCCATTGTTGGGTTGCTGCCCCTGAACAAGTAATTTTAAGGAAATTTTGCCGTTTTTGTTTATTATCTTGAATATTATTATAGATAAAGATAAACCGTAAACAGCAATAATGTTCAGCAAAGTAAGATCTACAAATAAGTCAACATGACCAAAATGGTCAGTTGACCCCTTAAAGAGTTATTGCCCTTTATAATCAATTTTTAACAATTTTTGGTAAATTTTTGTAATCTTTTACAAAAATCTTCTCCTCTGAAATTACTAAGACAAATTTAACCAAACTTGTCCACAATCATCATTTGGGTATCTAGTTTTAAAAATGTGTCTGATGACCCCGCTCGCGAACCAAGATGGCCGACATGGCTAAAAATAGTACATAGGGTAAAATGCAGTTTTTGGCTCATATCTCTAAAACCAAAGCATTTAAAACAAATCTGACCAGATAAAATTGTTCATTAGGGCAAAATCTATCTGCCCTGAAACTTTCAGACCAATCAGGCAACCCTTTGTTGGGTTGCTGCCCCTGAATTTGTAATTTTAAGAAAATTTTGCAGCTTTTGGTTATCTTGAATATTATTATAGATAGAGATAAACTGTAAACAGCATTAATGTACAGCAAAGTAAGACCCACAAATAAGTCAACATGACCAAAATGGTCAGTTGACCCCTTAAGGAGTTATTGCCCTTTATAGTCAATTTTTAACAATTTTCATAAATTTTGTAAATTTTTGCAATATATTTTCCACTGTAACTACTGGGCCAAGTTCATTATAAATGGAGATAATTGTAAGCAGCAAGAATGTTTCAGTAAAGTAAGATCTACAAACACATCACCATCACCAAAACACAATTTTGTCATGAATCCATCTGTGTCCTTTGTTAAATATGCACATAGACCAAGGTGAGCGTCACAGGCCAAATATAGAATGACTGTTCCTTATGAGGTGCTGACCAAGTGTTCTTACTTTGTAGCCGATCCATCATCCAAGATGGCCGCCAGCGGGGAGCTTATTTTAACAAAGGACCCTATGGGAAATACATACAAATGTCTACTTTTAAAGAACCACTGAATGGAATGAAACCAAACATAGCACGAATGTTCCTTGTGAGGTGCTGACCAAGTGTTGTTACTTTGTAGCCGATCCATCATCCAAGATGGCCGCCATCGGGGGACTTAGTTTAACATAGGACCCTATGGGAAATACATACAAATGTCTTCTTTTAAAGAAACACTGAATTGAATGAAACCAAACATAGCATGAATGTTTCTTATGAGATGCTGAACATGTGTTGTTACTTTGTAGCCGATCCATCATCCAAGATGGCTGCAAGCAGGGGACTTAGTTTAACATAGGACCTTATGGGAAATACATACAAATGTCTTCTTTTAGATAACCACTGAATGGAATAAAACCAAACATAGCATGAATGTGCCTTACAAGGTGCTGACCAAGTGTTGTTACTTTGTAGCTGATCCTTTACCAAGATGGCCGCTAGAGGGGACTTAGTTTAACATACGAACCTATGGGAAATACATACAAATGTCTTCTTTTAGAGAATCACTCAATAGAATGAAACCAAACATGTCATAAATGTTCCTTGTGAGGTGCTGATGAAGTGTTGCTTCTTTGTTGCTGATTTACTGTTCAAGATGGCCACCGGGATTAATTATTAAATTACAGGGCCAATATCAACCAAATTTGGCCTCAAACATTATTTAAGTATCTGTTATGATTTTTATCTTTTTTTTTATGATTTCAAAAACCCAAGTTGAGTCAGGTTAGCGACACAGGCTCTCAGCAGTTTAATTAAAATTTAGCTACTTCGATTTTTTTGTGTTTTTTGTGTGACTTTTCTAAGTTATTTGAACGTTGGATAAAGATTCTTCTAGAAAAAAGAAATGAAAGAATATGCAGTTTGATGTGACTTGTTAAATAGTTTATGAGTGACCTACAAAGGAGACAAAAAGAGCGAAAATGAAAAAAATAAACCATCTGTATTTAGTCACATTCCCGCTGAAGTCCTTCAAGAATCAGTAAGAACCTTAGACTAAAATATTTCATATATATATAAACTAATAACATATTTGATTAACTCGTTTTCTTAGTAGACATGTTGCTGATGATGTTTGAACGAGCAGCTCGGTCTTAATACACTGCCAATCAAACCAGTTGTTGACCATGACTTGAATAAGCTGCACGAATAGTTAAGGAAATGGCAATTTGTTTTACTATTTAGATAAGACTGAGAACATAGTAGTTACTAATTTTACTTTCCAGATCTAAACTTTATTTCATATAGCCAGGACATTCGCATTGCTAAGTCATATAAACATTCTGTTGTAACATTTGACCCTGAATTGGAACTCTCATATATATATTGAATTATTAATTGACCCACCATGCAGCTTATCCCTCGATCTTCCCCTCCTCTCCAACTCTGAATTGTACATGTAGTTCTTGTCATAATTCTGACGTTTATAATTTGATGACTTGATAAGCCAAAACATGTAAAGTAAAAACATTTGCGATACTATGAATTTAAGTAAAAAATGAAAGACTGTTTTTCCTTTTGACCATTCATTTTTAATAGAACATGCTCATGTATATTTTTTAACATTTGGCAAATATTCCTGGTTTAATCTTTATTTTTTAAGGATATACTGCATCAAATTTTGGGAACATCAGTACAAGTAACGGGGGAAATCAGTACTGGGAATAGGTTGATCTGAACCATTTGTGCACAAAGGTTCAAGTTAAATTACAAGACATTTTTATCATTTATAATCTTATTTTGTGCATATTTCTACATGAATTTGTCGATTTTTATATTTGAAAAAAATCAGGAAATGAAAACAATATCTAATATACTGAGGGTTTTCTTATTGAAACTGAAAACTGAAAACTTTGGACTTAAATCATTTGCATAAGAATCAAAATAAAGAAAAGGGAAGGTCATGATGTAACTTCAAGGCAATCCTTCCTCGGGATATTACTTACTAAAGACACAATCAATTATCTTTATCAAATTGATCATTTCCAGCTACTTAAATAAATTAAGGTAGTCAGAGTTTATATTCCTCCAAAAAAATCACCGTCTTGAAACGGAGAAGTTAAAACAAATAAAACAGGCTGGATTAAATGAACTTGAATGTAATTTCACCTAGTAGGCGAATCATATCACAGTGTGGTTCAGTAATTGATCGGTCATTTACAAGGTTTTATTTTGATGTTGGGTTAGATTCACGATTGCAGATTTATTTTCTGTAACTCACATAAAGCCTTTTTCTGCAACTGTAATAAGAGCATTAATTGCCAATCTCAGAAAAGATCCGTCTGAAGTAAATTTAATTGATAAATTTAAAAACATTTACCGTTATCTTGATGATATTCTTGCTCTCGAAAAAACACGTACAATGTTATATGCTGAATTTGAAGTAAAACAGTGCTCTAAATGAGGGTCGTCTAGTTGGTTATTAATTTCTCATTCCTTAGTCGTTAATTATTCTTTTTCTTATTCGAAACCTATTCGTTACTTATTCCTTATTCGTTACTTATTCGTTACTTATTCCTTATTCGTTAGCTATTCGTTACTTATTCCTTATTCGTTACTTATTCGTTACTTATTCCTTATTCGTTAGCTATTCATTACTTATTCCTTATTCGTTACCTATTCGTTACTTATTCCTTATTCGTTACTTATTCCGTATTCGTTTCCTATTCGTTACTTATTCCTTATTCGTTACCTATTCGTTACTTATTCCTTATTCGTTACCTATTTGTTACTTATTCCTTATTCGTTACTTATTCCGTATTCGTTTCCTATTCGTTACTTATTCCTTATTCGTTACCTATTCGTTACTTATTCCTTATTCGTTACCTATTTGTTACTTATTCCTTATTCGTTACCTATTTGTTACTTATTCCTTGTTCGTTACCTATTCGTTACTTATTCCTTATTCGTTACCTATTCGTTACTTATTCCTTATTCGTTACCTATTCGTTACTTATTCCTTATTCGTTACTTATTCGTTACTTATTCCTTATTTATTACTTAATCGATTTTAGTATGCGTTCTCTTTTCGTGCTTTACTCTCTTATCTCTGGTGATAGTTCTTTGTGTGTAGAGGTGAATTACACTTTTAGCACGAATGTACCCGTATCAGCGCTTGACTGATACTCTATTACTTAATCGTTCCTTATTCGCTTGTAATACATGTGGTATACGTTGCACCTTTTAAAAACAATTTTAATTTTTTTTTTCTTGTCTCTTGTGGGCTTTTGCAGGTGAACTAACCATATTAGCGCATATGTAACCGTTTAGGGCTCGACTGATACCCTGTTACTTATTCTATTCGTTCCTTATTCGCTTGTAACATGTGTAATGCGTGTGTTATACGTTGCACCTCTTAAATAAATTCTTTTCAATTTTTATCATGTCTCTGCTGTTAGCTATGAGTTCTTAGAGGTGAAATAGCCCTATTAGAGCGTATGTACTCGTTTCAGCGCTCGACTGATACCCTGTTAGTTATTAGTCCCTTATTCGATTGTAATACGTGTGTTATACTTTGCACCTTTTTAAAAATGGTTGTAAATTTTTTCTTGTCTTTAGTTTAAGTTATGGGTACTTACACGTAGAAGTAAAATAACCCTATTAGTGTGTATGTACCAGTTTCAGCTCTCGACCTTTTTTTTCCTTATTCGCTTGTAATGCGTGTGTAATACGTTGCACCTTTTAAAATTTGTTCATGTCTCTGGTGTTAGCTATGGGTTCTCAGAGGTGAAATAACCCGAGGAGCGTAAGGTAACGAATAAGGAATAAGAAACGAATAAGGAATAAGTAACCAACTTGATGACCCTCTGAAAATGAGAGTTTCTAAAAAGTGGAAAAGGAATATGGAAAGGAAACGGAAACTAGAAACAGAGAAATACATGTAAGAATGTAGTCATCTCCTGTTTAGGAATTTGTGTCAACTGTTCGGACTCCTTGTTTTTTTTTTAACGATACAGGGTAAAATATTTTCCCCATACATGTATCACCCTTTTCATTGCATATTAGACTTCAATATAGCATACCCAAAGGGTGACTGGGGAATAAAAGTATGGTCATCATTGGTCTTCCTTCCAACGGTAGTAAAACCCTCGTCAAAGTAGATCGTCCGTTTGGCTGTGCGGGATGTACAAATAATCAGGTGTTTGCCAGAATAAACGATCAGATGCGTAGTGTAACTTAAAGGGTATTTTTTTTCGTCATAAAAAAGAACATGTAGAGAATAATAATTTTTCAGTTATCTTTTTATAGCACTACAATCTTTACAATCTACAAATATATATATATATATATATATATACATATCATATAGGAGTAACTTTCAAATTTCAACATTCCTTTTGGGTGAATGAATATACATGCATGTCTATGCTAATGTTTTCGATCATAGTAATGCTTAAAAAAGCAAACTGAATGAGTGACAATATTTTCAATTGTACTATTGTAAAATAAATTTCATGGCTACATGAATGGGATTGAAATTTCGGACAAAGAATTAAGCGGCATGACATCCAAAGCACTGTGAACAATTTGATTTTTAGAACTTGCGAAAGACACTGTGCAAATCGTAAATCCATGTACTGACTTTGCGCCAGTTTTTATCACTACAATTAATGCACAATTTGAAAGAAAAATGATGAAAAGCGTTTCCCCCAAAATGTATTACTTCACACCTATCTAGAACCGAGGCGAATATCCATATTTTTAGGTCGTATGTAGATCTTTTTAGTGTTGTTGGGTTACTGTGTTATTGACGTTTATCCAATATGTTTATTATTTACTTCTTATTAATCGCATGATCGCTCCTTTACGACGTACGTCCACGGTCACAAGTAGAATTCAAAATAAACGAACCACTGGAGCAATTGCAAGCGGTTTACGCCATCAAATTACGTGCAATTAATATTTTAAAAACATAGTCTCATCATCTCACGCCAATTATATCAATACGTTATGCTTTAAAATCTTTTATCTTGAATACTGGAGTTAGGTGAAATTAAACAAATATCTGGAATTTAAGGATGTACTTAGGTGAAATTAAAAAAATCAAGAATTTAAAATTGATACTGTCGAAAAAGCATTAGTTAAGGAACAAAATAAGCTAAAAATATTGATAGATCATGGAGCTCCTTTTCAAGATAATTGATTTTTAAAATATGACGGGAAAAGGTTGAATCGGACTTTTACCTTATATTTGTATTGGTATTATTTGGGTCTCAAATCAAAAGAAAAGAAATTAAGAATCTGCTTAAATTTTTGCAAATGACCTTTTATGAGCTATTAAGTCTTGTATGAAAAGATAGATGGGTGTATTTTACCTTGTATCGTATGGAAAAAAAACAAGGAGTCAGAACATCTGACACAAATTCCAAAATCTCACCTAAGTACATCCTTAAAATTGATACTAGTACTATAAATCCGAAGAGTATTAGTTTAAGGACAAATCAGGTAAAAAATTGATAGGTAATGGATCTCCTTTCGCGACAATTTTTTTAAAGCGGGAATAGGCTGGCTTGGACTTTTATCTTATTTAGCATAAGGCAATATTTTGGCTCTCAAATCGTATAGAATCGGCTTGACTTTGGTTAATGACCTTTTATGAGATATTGATTGATTGATAGTTGGTTGCTTAGCTTCCATGCAGTAGCAAATATTTCATGCATATTCAGGACGAGAACTAAAAAAATAGGTAGGTTCTGTAATAGAGGCGTCCGGGATTTAGGTCAGAGAAATTTAGACAACCACGGGAAATGAGGGTATATTGGATAGGAATAGAAATTTAGTCTTGCAACAGGTCACCTGCGGACTCATAAAAGAGTTGCTGCAAGGGTTCTTAACGTTTAAAGAGCCTGGCACTCTTTTTACACGAGGCATCGGATTTAATGTTCCCATTCTGACCGGACGTGGCTGCAAATTTAATACTTTGCGAGAAGTGTGATAATTTTGCTGCATTCTAACCTTTTGTCAAAATAAAACCTTAAAAATCCTCAATAATTATGACTGATGAATCTCTCTGAACTGTAGACATGAGACATCACTACCACATGAAAACTAAAATATGAATTTGTGCGTAAAATATATTCATATTTAGCGCACAAAATATTAATTGATACCACAATATTTTATATCGAGCAATCAAAATATTTATTTGTGCGCACTATAAATTTATATTAAACGCACGAAATATATAATGAGCGCACAAAATATTGTGTATTGTCGAACGATTTATATATTGTGTCTGCATAGATCCCTACCGAGCTTCGTAAAAATCAGTCTACCTGTATAACAGATCTGTACTTTCAACTTTCATTAATATCAATGAGAAATTAAAACCTACAGCAAATAGCCTGTCGGTTTCGTTTGATACAACACAAATATTTACAAATCTTCCTAAAATTGTTCTATTAGTTGCAGTTAAAGGAGCCTATGCCACTGAAAAGTATAACAAAAAGGACTCCAAGGTTTTTTTCAAAAAGGAGGGGCATGGGGTTGGGGAAGGGATGGGGGTGGGGTCCATATAAAATTACAAAATCAAACATTATCAATAAACGGAACGAGTGAAAAACAACCGTCATATCTCTATTTTGGTAAAAGCATTTTCGGAGGAAAATAGTGAGGTAAACCTGATTTTATAGCTAGCTAAACCTCAAACTTGTATGACAGTTGTTTATAGAGCAATCCAAACTGACATATTCAAAGTCGATGTCCCAACGGTCAATGTAATAAAATACTTCTGTTGACTGATACTCATTATAGATTACTTTTTATTTTAATTTGATTGGAAAATATAAAAAAAATACTAGGTACGATAATTGGCGGCAGTTTTTTAACAGGAAATCTGTGGCATACTTATGTTTGAAATAATGAATAAGATAGTTTCTGCATTTCGACATAAAAAAAACATGGAAAATATAGGGTGATGGATTTATAATATATACTAGTAATGGAGCATCAGATGAAGTTAAAGATTTTTTTCGTCTGGACAATCCTTTACTAAAGTCTAACCATGGAATCTCAAACTACTCAGTCAAAGATTTACAACATATGGCATTCTTGACCTTGAAATACATTTAATAGAAACAAATGTTATCAATCTGAATCGAAATAGCTGTCTATCACAGCATGTATTCCAATGATGTATTAAAGATGAAGCGGCCGATACAGAAACAATAAGTGACCATAACAAATTAATACAAATCTAACAAATTTTAGAGAGAGGTTATGATAACGTCAAAAACGACGAAACTAGTATAATAACATATGCTCTATTTATTGATTCTACTGAAATATTGCAGCACAAAAACTTAGATAAAAAAGAATATAAATTTTTTATATTCATTATTTTTAATAACAAAATATAACCCATGTATTCGTAAAAAAGGTATCATAAAATATTAGCATTTATTGCAGTCTGACGAAGAATGTGGGCAAGTGTTTAATGTTGAACCAACAGTTATGTAGAGCAATCACAAAAGTCTAGGAGACATGCTTACTAGATCAAGACTTAAAAACAAACAATTGACAGTTGGACCCCTGATGATGGCAAATCTGTCATGATATGTATTGATGAATCATTTAAATATTTATAATTTAACATGTACTAGTATATGAATAATTTTTATATTTGATCGTATTCAAGTCTAAGAGGACCAACCCAAGCTTTATAACTGCCGAAATACTAAAACAGTGTTGGGTCCTATCAGACGACATTGGATGCATGGTTGCATCGTTTTATGATTATAAAAAATGTACACAAAAATCTTTTCATTTTACAATCGGTGGAAATACTCGAATAGCCAATTAAATCATCGAGCCTGACTCTCACGAACATATACAGTTATTTTGATGTTGTTGCTTAAGCTAGGTTCACACTGCCGATCAGATCAACTCGATGATCCGGATTGTCCAAATTTGCAAGATTAAGCGTAACCAAATTCTCGATCGGGCCTGTTTACGACTTCTACGTACCTGACCGCTATCCAACTGTACACGACTTTAACTCGACAATTCACAACTCCTTTTAAATGACTCCATCACGACTCCAAACCGACCATTAATTGTATACATATTCGATTATTCCGACCAGTTCACGATCGCTATACACGATCTTTACTCGACTAGCTAGACCAAATCAATTATACTCGATCTCAGCCCGATCTCGATCAGACCAGATAGACCTGAGTGTTACCCTTGTCTGTCCGTACATACGTACGTCCCAACAAATAGTTTCTGTTCTCTAACTTAATTGTATATACAATATGCTTATTACCATAAAAAAGAAAACAGATCAAGTACGAATTTGGGTGGTCACTTTTACCGTTCTGAAGTAATGACCTTTTATAACGTTATATGCAAGTCGGGGCATTATATGTGTCCCACGAACACATTCTCCATTTAGTTGGCTAGATTCAGTAGTTCACAGAATGTAAAGTAACACAATTAATATATCTACATGGAAATAAAGCAGTTGGGTTTGTGGGCAAGGTAGTAAGAGCTCAAGGGAGACAGGTTAATAGCTGTTACGGAGCTTGAAGAGATCGTAGAAAGACAAACAAGAAGGCATAGACAGCAATCGGTGCCGAGAAATCTAGGTGAGGTAGAAGCTGACACGGCGAAAACACCGTGCGTGTATTTGATAAAAGCATATTGCAAAAAGTGGGGAAAGATGTCACGTATATATTTCCCAAAAATTTGGTCAAAAGTAAAATTTCAATGCCTTGAAGTGATACATCTTGTACCTTGTCTGAAACTGTATACATATATCTATCAAGAGATCAAATAAAAATCATTTGTAAAATTGAGTCAAAAAGTTCTTATGAAAAAAGTGTTTGTAAACAATTGGCCGTACGGTGACTTATAGTTGTTAATTTCTGTGTCATTTGGTGTTTTGTGGAGAGTTAGCAATTATACCACATCTTCTTATTTTTATACTACAAAAATTTCTGGCCAAATCTACTTCCGTTCCAGAGCACCTGAGATCATCCCAGTTTTTTGTTGGGTTTTGTGTTGCTAAGTTTTTAGTTTTCTATGTTGTGTTATGTTGACTGCTTCTTGTCTCCTCGTTGGTTTTCCTTTTTTCGCCATGGCTGTGCCGGTTTGTTTTCGACCTTTGAGTTTGATTGTTCCTTTGGTACCTTTTGCTTCTCTTTTAAAATTGTAACCCTCCTTGCAAAAGTACAGAAAAGTACTGTACATGGAAGAAATTTTGCGGAGTTAATCCTTTGTACAATTAAAAATAAACAGTGACAATATATTTTTGCGGAAGTTATGAGAGTTAATCAGATCTGCACTCTTTTAGAGAATCATGTAACATACATGTGTATTCGTGTATGGCCGAGTAGAGATCGAAGAGTGGTCGAATGTGGTCACGTAGGGATCGGGTATTTGTCGAGTTGGTCTGGGATAAAAAAAAAAATAAATAATAGAAGTCGCAGTGATCTGGAAGCCATCGGGCATTGGTCGAGTAAATCTATACCAAATATCAAACAGGTTGGCGTTGATCGGGAAATGATAGGATATTAGTCGAGCAAAGGTCGAGTTGATCGAGTACTGATCGGTAAAATATTTGTTTTCCAAACTCGATTACACAACCATTTCTAGATCAATATGACCGCTACTCGACGAATTCCCGATCTCTTCTCGAGTGAATGAGGAATAAAAAATTAATGCAAAACAATTGTGGGATGATATTATTTTAGCCCCAAATATTTTGTCCATTAATTTGCATTAAGATTTTAGGGTAAATGTGCTATGAAGTATATTCGTAAAGGTTTTCACACTGTCAGAGGTTTTTTTCAGTCGTTAGTGATTCGGCATCTGTCTCTTAAAGATTTAAATATTAGTTATGAATTGGCATACACAATTATACACGAAATATTCGGGATATATATGGTTTCTATAATTTAAACTTTATGTAAAGTTGTTTAATTCAACTTGGCCAATTAAGTTGAATTTGGTTTTGAAATGGTGATATATGACAGCTAAACATTTTCTAGATGAAAATTTAATATTTAAGCAACAAAGAAGTCTAATATTGGTGAAGCTAATTTTGACTTAACTTTGCCTAAATGCATAGTGCCGATCGGAGATTTAATGCAATACATAATTAGTTGACATTGATTGTTTCGTCGTCTTACGACAGTTCTTCTGCTCATTCTTTACATTTGAAAATAAACTTTTCAAACGTAGCTGTCTCTATTAATTAGTAAGCATTAATTTTGTACGATTTATCTATATATATCCTTATGCATAACAGAGATTTTTTTGATTTTTTGGTTATTTGTTTGCAATACATTCTTATTTATGATGCACACTGTTTCCCAATGAAATTTTGTTTTGAAAGTAGAAATCTAATTTATAAAAAGGATGATGTGTGAAAATACGAGGAATTGTACCACTATTAATACAATTTCGCTGAGAAACTCATTCGTTTTTTAATGGTCGCCAAAAAACACCGCTAGCAAAATCGAAAAAGGAAAATTAATGTAACTGGAAATCAGGCATAAAAGCCCCGTACGAGCAGACATTCAAACTCGGATAGAAAATAGTTGTTCGGCATGGAATGAAGAAAAGAAAGTTAAAATTGGTTATTTGACCGAAAAAATTTCCCTGTGTTCCAAGTGTAAACAGTCTCTGAAATGTATTGGACTGTACAGAAGAAATCCTATATAGCTATGAAACTATTTTGTTAGCTTTGGATTCGTATATGCGCAGTCTAAACAGGACAGCAACATCGGAATGAGGAGAAAGTTAACAAAGGTTTGAAATACATGTGCACTTGGTTAGGACGAAATGAAATTAAATAATTCAGATCTAGTTTTTTCAAATTATTTTCTCGAAATTTACAAACAAATAAATCATCAAAATAAATGCGTGGCTCCGCAATAAGAGATGATCTGCGTTCTGATGAAAGTAAATCCAGAAAAGCGCTTCGAACGCAAAACAAAATTAATTATTAAGAGATATTTTCATTAACCTATATTATTCAAAATAAAGAAACAAACTGAAAAAAACCCAGCGATATCTTAAAATCATTTAGATCTGATATTAATTCGCTTGGATATTAGGGGATGGGTGTGTTTTTGGTGTTTTGAGTTGGACATAATGTACAAGTATAGATTATGAAAATTGTTAACGCACCATTTCACAAAGTGTGTGGGGGGGGGGGGGGGGAGGGGGGGAACACAACGACTGAAAGACGATTATCAAAGTTGCCTTTTTTGGGAGAGGCATATTGTTCACATAGGCGTAAGGAAAAGCCCTAGGGTATTCCCAGTCTTATAAGGAGTTTTTATAACAAGTATACAAGTATGTATGTGAAAAAGGTATTCAAAGTGTTGGTAATTTTGTGTGTGAATAAATGGATATGTGAGATATATAATGCAAGATTGGCGGGTATATTTTTTTAATGCAAATTTGTAGTTTTAGTTAACATTCGTTGGTTCCTTGAAATAGAAGGCTAATAGGTATATTTAGTATAGCAAGTATTAGATCTTTCAAATTATAACAGCACATGTTCACAACAATAGCCAGATTTTAATTATCACAGTAGCATACAGTTATTTAGTACACATTTGTTAAAGTCTAAAATTCTTGAATTTCGGGAGAAAACTGAAATCATTATGAAATCAGGAGTTGTGGTATGATTGCCAATAAGACAAGTTCCACCAAAGACCAAATGATGTAGATGTTAGCTTGCTTACATTGCTACAAATTACCTTTCAACTATGAACTACTGCATATATTCAAAAAATTATTTTGTCACCAAATGCTTTATAAAATAGAACATCATCATATATACCCTTATATACATTTTGCTCCAACGAAAAAATGACAGTTTTTCGACCGTCCATCCATTACTTGGTATAAGGTTTATACGACTAATTTCTTCGGACTACAGTTTTTAAAAGCTTTATTTTTTAAATTAGTTTCTTAATGTTACTGCATATACTTAAGGTGTGCATTTCGTCAGGATTATTTTTCTAAATGACAGGTTGTTGAATATGGCATTTTGATAATAAATAAAGGCACGCAGAGTACAGACTCCGGTTTACTCCTCCCGAATGTATAATTTCAAGCTGGAACTTTAATGTTGCGCAGAGTGTTTTACTTATAAAGAGGGTGCATATATAGATATTCTCAGGTTTATTTTTGGTCTAATTTTCCACGAATGACATGCAGAATGTTGAACTTTTTTTAAGAGAAATTTTGCATACAGTTTGGAAGGTTTGTCTGACTAACTACGCACACAGAATATATTATATTAATGCCTGTATCAATTCAGGAATATGACAGTTGTTTTCCATTCATTGTTGTGTTTGGGCTTTTTATCCTGCCAGTCGATAAGCATGAAATGGGCTTTTCGTTTTGAATTTTCCTTGGATTTGTTATTTTACATTTTCGAATGTGTATTTGATCAGGATATTTGTTTTCTGAATAATTTTCACACCAGAATGTTTAATATTTTTGACCGGTGCATACAATGTGTTCTAAAGACAAAACTGTTTCAAATTTTATTGTATCGTTCTGGGCATGAATGAAATATTCGCCAATGAACGTTAAGCAACAATCAATCAATCATTTTAAATTGTACTTCAACATCTCTGTTTACTGAAACAAATTTTTGGAGCACTTTATTCATGCATGGATGCAGCGGTGGCATCACCATCGACAAGTATGGTAAAATAAATATGATATTTTTCATAATTTTAACTAGATATGAAAATTTAGATATTATATGAATAACTGTAATTTGAATTCACGTGAATTTCACGTGTACAAAGTTCTTGTGATTTATACATGAAATTATCATAAAATTCACGTGGAAATCAGTTCACGTGAGTTTCACGTTTAAGCTCGTTTGAGGTGAAATTCGTGTGGATTTCACACGATAGCGAAATATCCCTGTGTAGGACGAAAGAAATTAAATCAGTAGAAATTTATATTTAATAACTATAAAATTTACGAAAAATAACAGGCGAAATAAAACTAAAATAAATACCTGTCAGATCCCGACACATATATTTTTTTTCAAAACCTCAGCGGCTGAATAAAGAATAACGTTTAATTTTTTTCTATATTCAATAACGTCACTGATATACGTTTTCGGTCAAATTCTAAACGTATTGATTGATCAACTTTGAAGCAATTTATCTAAAAAAACAAGGGATGGTGACATTAGTATTTTTATACATGCATGCAATTACATGTAGTATACAATCCAGGATATTATGTCAGTCTTATTTCTCCATATATAAGAAAATAGCCATACATTGAAAAATCTAAACAGATACAGTGGAGATCACTTCTAACCTCTCATCAAATCTGTCAGGAGAACTGTTCTAGGACAGTATGTAGAACTGTCACCCTGACACCTTTTAGACAGTTCTAGCTAGAACAGTTCTGATCTAGAACTGATTTGGTCAGTTCTACCTAGAACTGATTTAGACAGTTCTACCTAGAACTGATCTTGACAGTTCTACCCTAGAACAGTTTTAGACAGTTCTACCTAGACTTTGGTCAGTTCTACGACTAGAACAGTTCTACGGCTAGAACAGTTCTACGATTAGAATAGTTCTACGATTAGAACTGATTTGGTCAGTTCTACGGCTAGAATTGATTTAGTCAGTTCTATCCATAGAACAGTTTTAAGAACTCTCTGTCTTAAATATAAATAAATCAAAAGAATATAATATATATTAAAAATTTCTCATTTTGCGTGTGTCTTTATTAACGATAATAATAACACTGAATGGTGACCAGTGAGATGCCCTAAGTGCAGTGACGTCATTTAGAACTGTTCTACAATCATGACAGGGTTGGTCATTTCTACGGCTAGAACTGATTTGTTCAGTTCTGCTGACAGTTCGGGCGCATTGCATTTGCGCCAATTTTTTTTTTTACAAAATCCAATCTTTCATTTGCGCCACAAGGTTATATTTCATTTACGCCAAAAAATTAAAACTACTTTTGCGCCATTTTACAGGTAACTTTTAACGGAAAAGTTAAAAATATAAATCGTTTTATCGTGAATAAGATTTTTTTAGGGTATCCCCCCTTGATATCTAAGTAAGTTAAAATGCTCATTTCTTATGCATGATACTGAGAGTCACTTAGATATAAAACTATAAATATAAAATAAGTCTGTAATTTTTTATTTTGACCACACATATAGTTTATCCAGTGTACATGAGAACATCCGGGCCGTTGCTTACAAGTCTTGTGTCAGAACGAACTTTTGGTCTTACTCCAGTGTATAGTGCTTCCTTTTGGGTTTGATGAGCTCGTTAATTTATAACAGAATTGTATTATGAAATATCTGTTATCAAGAACGTATCCGTGTATATTGCTTTCATTATGGTTACGATGACTGATTTCGGAGAAATATATTTTATGATGCAATCAAAAATTGTGGTTTGAGGTTATTATGAAAAGTCTTCTTTAAATATAACTATTTGTTTTACTAATTACCTGTATTAACCTGTATCATTGGCGCAAATGAAATGTTTTATTTTGGCGCAAATGAAATATGGTTTGTGGCGCAAATGAAAGATTATTTTAGCGCAAATGAAATGCCAATTGGCGCAAAAGTAAAGCTCCGGACAGTTCTATGGTTAGAACTGATTTGTTCAGTTCTGCTGACAGTTCTAAGACTAGAACTGATTTGGACAGTTCTACCTAGAACAGTTTTAGACAGTTCTACCCTAGAACTGATCCTGAGAGTTCTACCTAGAACTGATTTGGTCAGTTCTACCTAGAACTGATTCTGACAGTTCTACTTAGAACAGTTCTAGGGTAGAACTTTTCTAGGTAGAACTGTTCTAGGACAGTTTAGAACAGTTCTATAACAGATTATTCTGACAGTTCTAATGAGAGGTTAGAAGTGATCTCCACTGTAAGTCGAAAACGGCTTTTTCCTTATTATATCCATGTAAGTTCACGAAGGTTTAACATTGGCCATAAGATTTTGATGGTTTTTTTTTAATCAGGCCATAATACTACACAGATCACATAGAAATAGTCATGATATTACTTTTATTACAAAATAACTTTAATTTGGCACATCATATTACATATGACGAAGTATTGACTCTTTAAGTATTCTTTATTTGATTTGGTCAATAATTCTTAACATGTTTTTGCATAATTTACTTTGGCCACCATACAAATTCAGAAAGTTTTGTGTCTAGGGATTCAATATCATCATCGGCAACAATTGGTTACAGAACATTTTGAATCCTAGGTTGCAGCCAAGGGTTTTCTCAAGCTTATAGGTCCGAAATTTTCCGAAATTCACAAAATCATCTATTTTGACAAAATATAAAAAATGTGCTGATTTTGAAGCAAAGAATGCACTCTTATGAAGAGATTTCTTTTACCAAGAAAGTAAATCTTTTAAAAACAGATCCATTTAAGATTTTGAAATTTTACGATAAAGCTGAAATTCAGGGCTATATTTAGCCTAAAGTGATCATTTTCCTATGCCACCAAAATTGAAGTTTTCCTATGAAAATTACAAGAAAACAAAAATGGTGACCCCCATTTTGTATTTCATATTCCAAAATAACTCGGATCAAATTCAAAGTGTGCAAAATATTTTAGAAATAGGGAGATATGCCATTCGGTATCGTGTTACTTGTGCCATAAAATGTATTGTAAACTCCCGTGGCACATTCCATGCATCTATTTTATTGCCATCCAATGTTTTTTGGTTTATAATATATCTTAACCATTTCCAAAGAAACATTTTATTCTTATAATTATGTGAGCATTCTTTTCAGACTTTTCTGCATGTATCATTAGAAACAATGGTATATGTCATTTAGACAGCAATCCAACGACACGAATAACTACTAGACTCTTATAGGTCACAGTATATGGTTTTAGTTTTATATCATCACATGAAGGATTCTGGGTTCATGTGATAGTAAAATGTGTTTTACCTAAACAAAAAAACCGCTTCATAAAAAATCAAGTGATACATTTTCAAGAAAAAAGCTACCGGTATTCATAAATTTTCTGAAAAATGTATTCTAGTTTAACCCAACCACATTCTGTATCTGCCTCTCCCAAGTCAGGAGCTTGTAATTCAGTGGTTGTCTTTTGTTGATGTTACATATTTGTTTTTCGTTCATTATTTTGTACATAAATTAGGTCGTCAGTTTTCTCGTTTGAACTTTTTTACATTTGTCATTTCGAGGCCTTTTATAGCTGACTATGCGGTATGGGCTTTTCTCATTGTTGAAGGCCTTATGGTGACCTATTATAATAGTTGTTAATTTCTGTGTCATTTGGTATCTTGTAGAAGCGTTTAAGATGCTTAATAAGCCAAAAACCACCAGTGCATAATATTTTTTCAATGTTTTATAAAGAGAATGAACAAAAAAAAAACAATAAATCACGAATCGATCTAGAAATTATGATATTTAGGAATAAAGAGGTAGAAATTGTAAATTCCATCACCAGGAAAGCGTCTACCGCGTTGTTTTGTCGGCGTAAATATAAAAAAGGAGGTGAGGGCGGGAGAAGATGGGAATCTGAGAGGTAAATTAATCCATTCTTTGGTGATTAATTCACGCAAAGCAATACGTTTTGTCATAAATAAAATAAAAATTGCTGACGTGCAATATAGTGCTATGTGCTATGATATTGCCACGTGCTCAACGCTCGAAACAAGTGGGCGTTCGTCAAACAATTCTTTAAGTTGGGTGGGAATAATTGACCAACATGGGAGGAGTCAGCAATTCAAATTACTGTTGAAACAGGTTAAGCGATAAACTTCCTCCATCAATCACTTACTTATTTCTAATAACTAGTTGTTTTGTTCATAGACGATAAATTAGAAGTGACTAACAATAAAAAATAGCGTTTAACCGATAAAAATAGCGGTTAACCGATAAATTAATAGCGATTAACTGATAAAAATAGCGGTTAACCGATAAAAAAAGGCGGTTAACCGGTAATATTAGCGGTTAACCGACAAATATATAGCGGTTAATCGATAAAAATAGCGATTAACCGACATTAAATAGCGGTTGACCGATAAAAATAGCGGTTAACCGGTATATAAATAGCGGTTAACCGATAAAAATACCTTTTGAACCAAATGGTACACCATAGATATGTGTTTTTCGTTCATTTTTTGTGCATCAATTAGGCCGTTAGTTTTTTACTTTAAATTGTTTTACATTTGTAATTTTGGGGCCTTTTATGGACTTTGCTCATTGTTGAAGGCCGTACAATGACATATAGCTGTTAATTTCTGTGTCATTTGATTTCTTATGGAGAGTTGTTGGATTGGCAATCGTACGACATCTTCTTTTGAATTTTTATCAACCAAAGATCAAATGAAGTGGATATAAACAATTATAGGCAACCGTATAGCCTTCTAAAAAGAAAAAAACCCATACAGTATAGTTGGCTATAAAAGGCTTTGAAATTACAAATGTAAAACAATTCAAACGAGAAAACTAAAGGCCTCGACATGTTTGTTTGTTTGTGGTTTTTTTAGCAGTTGTAAGTTAATTTTACTTTTTTTCTGTACGTTTTAAGAAGACAACTGTTATAAGCTATTTGAGACATTGAATAGTTGCCATTCGAAAGCATAGAACTGTTCAAGTTTTTACTAGCTTCAATAGTGTTATTGTCTATTGTATTGGTGTGTCTGACACGTCTCCAAGGCATCCATATTTAATAGTATCGTATATCACCTTCCACATTTTCCATATAAATTGAGATTACTAGTGGCACTTCCTGTATACAAGGTGATATGATGTGCCGCTGGAATTGGTCACCTTTTCAAGCTTGAAATTATGTGTAATGGTCGGGAAAATATCACAAAAATATGACAAGGTCAATAAAGTTCCCATAACTTCTTCGTCTGTCACCGTTCTTGGTGTTCCCTGCTGTGTTTTAATCAACCAAGTTTTCATTTTTGACATTTGGGTATTCCACTCCTACATTACACACCACATGAAACCCAAACAATATGGGAAAAGGTTACATTTTCACATACGCAATATATGAAAAGGTATCCATTTTTTTAAATCTAAATCATATGAATTGAAGGTGAGGTAACTCTGAAATTTTCTGAAGGAATTTAAATTAAATTTTTCTATTTTATATTTTAGCCAGAAAAATTGTACAGTGACCCTATCTTTTCTTATAATATTCTCAAATCATTTTCCAAAAGTTGTCTTCTCGTATTTATTTTACAATTCTATCGGTGTCTTCCCGATTGTCCCACTTTTTGAAATTACAGGTAAAAAAGTTATGAAATTTTGTGGGACAATCGGGAATATGTTTGTGGGACAATTGGGAAGTATAAATGTGGGACAATCGGGAATTGTTTTGAAAGTTATTAATTTGTTTTTATAGTGTGTAGCAGGTAATTACAGGTAACTAATCAATGTAACTTATAGAATATGAAATAAACAAGAACAAATAATATTAACATATTTTGTTTTGCACATAATAGGTACAGTTGAAGTATCATCAAACATAAAATATAATATTAAGCCATAAAATAGCTCATACCAAGCACTACTCAATTCCTTAAGAGGTACACTTAAGCACACATAATAAACAGCTTTATACAATAAAGCACACATAATAAACAGCTTAATTCATCAAAGCACACATATGACATGAAGAGCAGATACAATGTACTAGTATATAAAGCACACACAATGCAGAAGGTACAACAATTAAGCACACATAATACATAACATAAACAGCACAACACACCATTGGCATATGATTGCAAAAAATATAGTCGAAGTGTAACAAATAAGAGGCAATGCTAGCATACTGAAACACACTAACTTAGCCATTCTGAAGACGAATGTAAATGTCCTCTGATTTCCCTAGTAAAAGTGCAAAGACTAGTGGAAACATATCTCCATCAACAAATGCGTGTAGACTGTATGTAAACGAGTTTATACTTTATGTTTCTAAATTGCATGCATTATTTCTAAATTTATTTTAAAACTTTAGAAAAAAATGTAATTAAAATTACGGTATGGATATTTGTTTTATAAATAAACGTAACATTATAGATATATTTCAGAAATCAGAAATGTTATTTTAATTAAGCAAAAGTTCATTAATCTGATGTTTTAAAAAAAAATCATATTTTATACATTTATTAGATTGATATTTAATAATAATTTGAACATGTAATAATTAATTCTTGTGTATTTAGCAAAATAAACAACAGTTGCCTTGTTTGTTTAAGAATATTTTGCTTCGTAAAATAATGTGGGACAATCAGAACTTTTCATGTGGGACAATCAGAACTCTAAAATTTAAAAAAGTGGGACAATCGGGAATAAACCATTCTATCATTCAGTTTACATGTAGCTTCTAATCGCATAATTAATGATGTTTTCAAGGCTGCTATCCCTATATTTTATTACTTTAATAATTTGTTGGTTTTATGATTAAAACGACGTTTTCTGTTAGCTTGATTTGAAGACAAATACTTTTTCACCTTATCATATCCATAAGAATTTTTTTTTAGAAAAATGACACCAGCTGAATTTAAGGATATTGCAAACTTTATTTCCACATCTGTACCTAGTGCTCAAATGTATAGCATTCTAAATGAAAACTGGAATCCACCTAGTTCTTTTCCTTTTCATAAACAAGAAATGTACGGGTAAAAAAGTTTGACGACAACCCCGAACAGTTTGTTAAAAACCGTTCAGAATTGGGTTAAGAAAATGGTGAATGTTAATCCCCCCCCCCCCCCAAAAAAAAAAATACCACCAAACAGCCTTATTAAGATCACAAGACTTGACCAACACACATGATAAGACGGCTAGTGGAATAGATGCAAGGGCTGATACAGCAATTGCAAAACGGTGGATACGATCTGTAATTAAATAATTAAACTAATCTAAAAAGTTTATTTTGAGTAACCATATGTCGGATGAACAAAAAGTGTGCCAATTATTGAAAAAACATATTGTTTGGTATAACAAGAAAACTTCTCTAATGTTCAAAAACATTTCTCACAACCCCCCCCCCCCCCCCCCCCCCCCCCCCCCCCCCCCCCCCCCGCTTTAAGCTTTAAGCTCTGGATCCGCGCCTGACTATTTATTACATGTAACTTCTGTATACCATTGTATTGACGAAGGTTTGTCAGAATAAAGATATATAAATCAGTTACTCTCGAATCAAAAAAGTTAATAAGGCCAAATAAAGAACGAAGTTGAAGAGTATTGATGACCCAAAATTCCTTAAAGTTTTGCCAAATACAGCTAAGGTAATATATTTCTGAGGTGGAAAAGCCTTAGTATTCCGAAAATTCATAGTTTTGTAATTTAGAATGCTGATTAGATATGATTACGATGTCTTTGATCTCACTAATTGTTGTAGTTATTGTTTTTGATGGATTAATAATGAAATTGTTTTTTTTAAATAAACAAGTCAGCTTGGAATGAGTTAAAACAATGATGTAACAATTGTAAGACATTAAAGGGAAATTGTTTTCGCCGCTTGGCTTCTTTGATCTCAAGGTGTTGAGTAAGTTGGATCTTGCTATACCTGTTTGGATTGTTTTGAAATTGTTACAAGGTTTCAAAAAAGATAAATTCATACAGATAACTTGGTTCATGAACACTTCTTCTTCTTCAAAATATTGTCCACATTCAACATGATGAATATTCTGGCAAGAATATTCAATGCAAATCAAAAGAAAAATAATTATCTGGTAGCATCAATACAACATAAATATTTCGGCGGAATTTTCAACGAGCTTTAACATAATTAATTCAAATAATTTATATTATATAAGACAACAAAATAAAATAGAAATCAGGGCGAACGGACTCGGTGCGAACAGGAATTAGGGCGAACAGGTATTAGGGCGAAAAGGTACAAGGGCTAAAAGATTTCTGACTTCGTCCCCTTTCACAGGTAACACCTGCCTCATATTAGTTATTACGGTGGTTGAATTTCCTGTTATTTATTCATCTTCCACGCACGAACTTGTCTCAGAAAAAATTATATATCTGCAGACGGTTGTACGAACAATTAGCCTAATGGGTCATTAAGTCTTCATAATGAAGACTTAATGACTCATTAGTCTGACTAATGACACGTTCGTACAACCCGGCGGTTGCTGTACATTAACCTCAGTTTCAGGTATAAAGATGTGTTTTTTTTCTGAGACAAGTGCGTTTGCCCATCCACAAGAACATGCGGTCATCCGATGTTCACTACTTCAGTACTTTGATTTACCGCTGCTAACAGGCCTATGCTACACAAATATTAGTGGTGCTCCAGGAGGCGGAGGGATTTATAATTAAGAATAAGTGACAGGATCGGATTTTCAACATGCGCATGCACTGTTGTAGCGGAAGTGAAGTGGAATCCATTCGTTCATGAACCTGGAGATGCAACGTGGCTAATTATGAGAAATTCTCTATTTCTAGAATATTCAGACACATAATTTATGAAATAATTTGAAAGATTAAATCCATCATAAAAGATAAGTCCAGGTAAACACCATACAAAAGCACGTAAGAGACAATATAATAACTGCTTCTGACACTGTACAAAGTACCGGCACATCGTAAATAATTTTATCCTTTTGGAGTTCTGTATCCCAAAAAGGGATTACAGTTCAGTGATAATCGAATCTTTTCTCGAAAGCACTGTTTGGAATTCGTTAAGTTAATATACCACAGGATTTGTGCATCTTGTTTATATGATCAAGAAATTGCCGGAATGGCAATAAAAATCATTTTTTGAGGGGTATGATTTATAGAGAGGTGAAAGATACCAAAGAGATCATGATAAATCGGACTAATAAGTCGAAAAACAAACTCAATGCCATGACAAAGAAAGACCAAAAACAACATTATTAAACACCACATAAAAAACTGACGATATAATCTTCAATTTGTTGAAGGTGGTCACTACATATATGGTAGAAGACAAAGTGAGAAGACATTAACATGAACTACACTAAAAACCAGCGGTGATCTCAGGGGCTCTGGAAGGGTAAGCTCCAAGCAGATCCTGCTCCACATGTGTCACCTGATGTGTTGCAACTGAAGATGATTGCTGGCGCAAAACTCTCCTCCTAACCAGGGACTGGTGTAACAGTACAACATAAAAACAAACTTTAAAAGTCAGTTGAAAAGAGCTTAACTCATCATATTGAGATATACAGCACAAAAAGACTCAAAAGTACAGATCTGAGAGTTCTTGCAGTTACTGAAAGCTAGTTCAAAGCCAATAAGAACTAATAAAAAAATCATCTTAAGGACTTGTTTCAAAATTCTGTAATTTGTCCGAACCAAACTGAGGGATAAGGTATTTAGAAACTGAAAATAAATTTCACATTTACAAGTTACCATTGCAACAAACCATGATGAAAATTGTATATTTTGGATTGAAAAAGTACATGCGCCCCAAAGAAACAACTTTATATTTAGTGTGATTATATAAATAGCTTCAATAAAGCATCAGCATGTTACATTTTGAAATTGAAAGGCATCTTGATCAATTATATCTGGGGGACAATAAAGGACAATGCTTCTGGTATATCCATTTAAATTTTGTCTTTAATTGTGACTGTTCTTTACTTCTATACCACCTGTTACTTAATGAAATGTACTCTTTAGAAAGGTGGAAATAAAAAGCACTGTTTGATAATCATCACTATTGAAACAAGTACATACTATCCATAAGTCTTTGAATTTAAATATTAATAAAGTTATCAAACACAACCTTTAAAGGTGGTATTTATGTTTCAATTGGCAAATATAATTTTTATTAATAATTATATATAACCCACCTTAAATAATAAAAGAAAATCTTTAACAAAAATTCTGTTTCTATCAGATGCATCTTGGAATATGTTAGCCTTTATTTAAACATGTCTGTAATAACATTTCATTACTTATAGAAAGGGTCATCCCATTTCTTCCTTTGATATTAAATAATATACTGATTTTAATTGTGAATTTGTAATTTGAAAGATGTAAATAAAAGTCAATAAAAAAAGTCTAATTTGGCCATTGGAAACTTTCTTAAGGTGGTACCTAACACTACAGGGAGATAACTCTGTAAAAATCAACTTAACGTTTTAATCACGTTGTATTGTTAAGGAAATATTAAGCTTCTCAATGATCAAAATTAGTGTTTGTCAAACTGCTATATAACCAATGAAATTTTTCTGATAAAGTGGTTGGTTGAAATTTTTTGAAATTTTTGTATTTTTGTCAAAGGGTCAAAGTAAACATTTTGTCAAAATTTCATGAAAATAAAACGAGCCAAATTAATATTGGTCAAGGTGTTGGGTACCACCTTAAACATGTGTTTGTTAATTATGAAGTTGTAAGGGAAAAACATAACTAGTTTGAGTCAAACAACTAAAAGTGAGAGAAAAGATATACCTACCGTGCTTAATTGTACATACTTATTCTTAAAAGAAAAGGTGGAGAGGGATGGTAATGAAATCAAATTATTTAAATTATCAAGGCATTTTAATTTTTAAAGCTTCATAAAAAAAAATACTTATTTCATTTTCTGATAATGCATATGTATAAAAAAATGCAGGTCTTTGTCTATTAAATATAATATAACCAACATGGCAGTTATAAGTAAATGTAACATTATGTCGCAAACGCAGAATGTGAATCTAATAATATCGCGCGCTTACCGAAGCCAGAGCTCCAGGTAAGAATTCACAAATTGGGGTTTTTACCCACCATTTTTTTATGTAATTGGATGATAAAGTTTTTTAATTGCATTATCAATTCCAATTCACCCCTCAAGCAAATATCAAATTGGGTTTTTCAACAACAAGCTCCTTAATGTATTGGGTTTTTTCAACAACAAAATATTGAATATTTAGGCATGTTATAATCACATTATATCAACCCCAGATGTGTTTCCATCTTAAATGTGTTTCTTTCTTTGTATATGTGCTTAGCTGTTTTATTTGGTTTATTCACTGACGAGCAATTGAACGTTTAATTTGTGTCCCGTTTTAAACGTTCTGTCAGTCATTGTCAGTTTTGTATTTTCTCAAAACTTATGTAAACTGCAGCTGGTGTCACTAGTTGGACAGTAACTAATTGCCTTTCTAGATCCCATATGATCACCCTACAGTTTATAATTATAGTTGGGGTAGGTGTGGCTAAGTGTTTAGATTTTTATGTAATATATGTGAAATTTAGGTGCTGTAAGAAAGTTTTGCCAGTCCTTTCACCTATTTGCCAGATCTACTTTTTAATAAAAATAAAAAGAAGTTCCCAGATTTAAGATATACCCCAAAACCTTGAGATTTATAGGGTGGTTTAATGATGGAGACCACATTCAACTTAAATTTACAAATAATTCTGCAACATCAAGTAAATAAATGACAATGTTATACTGCACTTGCCAATAAGACAACTATCTTAAGCATCCAGAACAATTAGACCAAAACAAAGAAAGTGTCAAGCTGCATAATTTGACGTAAAAAACGGATATGTGTATTCATTCATCAACTAAAATGAAAAAAAGTTATATATAATTATAAACTGTTTTTGTTTAATTCAATTTACATAAATCTGGGTTAAGTTGTCCCTTATCAGAACTTTTGGTTTCCGATGCTTTCCAACTACATATCATGTCATAATTGATTTGGCCTTTCACTTTTTATTCCAACTGATTTCGTTTTTGACAAAACCCCGTGTTTATCGTTCTATAGCAATGTTCTCGTACCTTCAAACACGCCCGTGCGTTCAATGGACGCTTCCTAAAATCACTAGCTGAGTCTTGTTATCATTATAACTTTCCCTCAGCTATCATAAAGAAGCCGAAAACATGCTTCTATTCAATATTTTTATCGGACATTTACTTTAGTTTTAATTCATTGTATGTTATGATAAATCCCAAGCAATTCGAAAAAATATGACAGCATGTCACATGCTAATTGGATAAACGCCGAGAAGATCGAAATATTTTCATAAACACGTGTACCTTTTGAGCAATGGAAAATTCCAACAGGGACCCATTACAGCTACTTGATGCAGGGCTCTATTTTAAGAACGAAAGGACATTTCCAATTATAAATATTATAAAAATAGATTTACGCGACGGCTGTAATCAGACAAGGGTAAATAACGCAAACAATAGCAAATAAAAGCGTTAAGAACTCATGGTTTTGGCATATAATTGGGTTTTCCTTTGAATTAATTGGGTTATTGAACCCTGCAATGGGCAATTGCATTGGGTTTTTAATTATTTGTATTGCGTGATCACGCAAATACGCAGCTTATCTGGAGCTCTGCACAGTGCTATCAAAAAATCCTGGGGAGAACACTGTATATTTTATTCTAATGGTCTATTTCCAACAAGGACTGAGACCAATAACCTGCACATTATCAACCCCTGGAAAACACATTGAAAAAAGGAAAAAAAATCTTTACAATCAAAGTTGTTAAGGTTTGGTACAATACAGGGATTTTACAAGCTAAGTGCCAGATGGAAAAAACATTAACCATTCTTAGATTCAATATTACTAGAACACACCCGCGAAATCGCGGGCATTTAGAGTGCTGTTGATGGTATGTAAACTGTTGTAGGATGAATTTTTGTAAAAGATTTTATGACTGGAGTATTTCAGGAAAGTTATCAAAAGTCAAAGGTACTTGGGGACAGTGCAATTTTTTTAACCCTCCCCCTTTTTCCAAAGTCCGTTATTTGTTTGTTGTTTTTTCTGTTAATTTCAATTATATTAGCGTTTTTTTCTGTACACTAGGAACATACATAATAACATATACTATATAAATACAGTTTATTTGGTATTTATTATCAATCCATGGAATTAAACTTGGAATTGATAGCAAATAGCAAATACACTGTATTTATATAATATACATGTATGTTTGTTCATAGTATACAGAAAAATGCGAAAATACTAATTGTCCTGTCCCCTTGTACCTATGAAAATAATGTGTAAGTTTAAGTCCTAAACGGAAGTCTTATCTATAACTTAAAAGTCAGTCCGAGGACGGAAACAATATCCGGACGTCTTTATTTTGGTTTTTCTCCCAAAAAAACCCAAACGAAATATTTATAAGCGAGGATGACAAATGCAACTATGCATGGTACCTATAGGACATAGAAGCATGATGATTGATTTAATGTGGAAGGAAGAGAAGCGACACACAAAATGAGGTCTTCTCATTTAATAGTATAGATATGAATAACTATAGATTAATTTTTATACATAGAACATTCGTTTTTTCAAGTGTAGTCTAAATTAAATAAAATACAACTATTTTCTTTTTAGGTAAAAATATGGAGGCCATTGATACCCCACCTTCACAGCCTGGTGCAGTTACTATGTTTTTTAAAAGACTAGGGGAGGTAAGTGGTAACAGTATGATAAATATATAAAATGTACATCTAAGTGTCTGAATAAATGTACTTTTTGTGTCTGAAATATTTGTGTGTGAAACAAACTATGTACGTGCTTACAAATGTTTTAAGGTAGATTAACTGTATACCACCATCTTCAGTGTTCCAGCTAGGATTTCAAAAGGGCAGGGTACCAATCCTGAAAAAGGGCATTTAATGCGTGACATGATAATAT
Organism: Mytilus californianus; assembly: GCF_021869535.1. Taxonomy (NCBI): domain Eukaryota; kingdom Metazoa; phylum Mollusca; class Bivalvia; order Mytilida; family Mytilidae; genus Mytilus; species Mytilus californianus. The sequence continues at coordinate 43,204,818 of NW_026262593.1, forward strand.
GAAAAGGGCATGTTTTAATAAAGGTATTAATCAAACATTGTATTTATTCATTGAATCACTGGTTATATATATACAAGAACAACATCATAAGCCATATAAAACTCTATCTCTACTTTTTAGGCTGAAAAACTTGTCAAACACCCTGTCACACAAGTTTTCAAAGCATGCATTGCTTGACACAGTTAAGCTTTATATGCAGTGTGTTTTGAAAGGTGTCCTGGTTCATTCTGTTTCTATGGTCACACTTTACAAGTTTTACCTTTGAAAGACCCTTTCTACCTCTGCTGTGCTTAAAGGCAATACAGCATAAAAAAACAGCTGTGCTCAGTAAACACAATGTTAGGAATTAGTGAACAGTGAAAATTTGTATTAAAAATAAAGAATACAGAAAAGATGACCAAGGCACCCTATCAACCCTGCTACTAAGACCCTCTTTAACTTTTCCCATAACTCAAAAGACCTTAACATATAAATTCTAAGGCCAGAAGTATGTAGACATATTTTAGAATATCTTTAGTAAGTAACTCAATGCTAGGAAAAAAATAGGTTGAGTTATCTTTCTTTATTCGGGTGTGCTCCTTCTTTGGAGGATTATAAACAGTACGTAGAAAATGGTAAATACGATCAACAATGGCGGTCGATTTTGTTATTTTCGTATAAAAATGAGGGCAGTCTAAGACAAATACGTCTGAATTGCTATTTTTTTTTACGGAAAACGAGTAAAACGATGTTTTTAGCAAGTTGATTATGGTTTTCGTCTCTCCTATCATTTACGTTTTATCTATGAAACTACGGTAAACATTGCAAATTGTCCGGAAGTTGAACATTTCTTCAAAGACAAATGCCGACTGACCGATTCTTTTTGAATTAATTAATGTTGATGATCATTAATGACCCATCCGATAAATGGATTAGCTGTAACAACAAATTATGACACCTGTTGTAACCGTTGATTAGTTTGGGTTTGTAAACAAAGTCATAAACTTGTCGCCAGGTAAAATTTCGTAATTGGCGTCTCACAACTGGGACTATTATACTAATAATAGTATAATAGTCCCAGCTCACAACGAACAAAAAAATATGCAATCGATCTTCAAAAAGGCAGGGCGCCCTGGAAACTGTAAAAAGGGCACAGGGCGGCACTCGGGGAAAGGGCGGGCGGACCGCCCTGTGAAAACGGCCTAGCTGGAACACTGATCTTTTGATTGTTTAAAACAGCAGTACACAATTCCCTAGTTCTTTGTTAAGTCTGCAAATTTTGAGACACGATGAACAATAATATATAAGACGGTTTATTTGAAAAAAGAAAATTAAGTGATTTAATGTATTAATTAGACTGTTTTAACAAATACCAAATATTTGTTTTTGTTCGAATCAATTTTTCAAGTTAACCATTTAAGGAGAGATAAGTAAACTCGAGTAGTAAATTTTTTTTTAAGGAATGTTAAAGAAATTTACATTTTTTTACTTGTAGCAAGGAAACAATGTCAGTGACACCATTTTTTCTTTTCTTAAAGCATATTATAATACCTATCTTCTCACATTTTTTTCAAAATTGAGTCTCCTAGATTTTTTTTCATTCACCAAAAAGTGTTTCTGAATAATCTATGCAAATTTTGCACAACTTGTTGCTTGAATAATCGCATGGTGACCCATATTTATTTTTTGTTAAAGGTATGGTTAAATCTACGTTTTGGCATTTTTAGTATAAGAAAATTCTACCTGAGGAAATATATACAAATGATCCAATGCAACTTGAGTTTGTTATCAGTGCTCTCCTAAGTATTTCAAGATGGTTTTGTACTGTTTTTGTTCTGTAAAATAATAGCATTTATACATCTTTTCATATATCATTGTGATAAAAGCAAGGTTTCCCATGGGTCAATTTTCTTTATTGCCACCTTTTGTTAAAATAATAATTTTTTCACCACTCAATTTTTTCTCGCCAACTACACATGCTACATGTAACAAAAGCATAATTTTCGTTTAAAATTTTCTTAAATGTCTTGCTAACAAACAAAAAATCAGCTTGCAGCATGGTTGTCTAATGTTTTAAAATTCTACAAATCTTATTTTTTAATCTACATCGTAATAAATAAACACTCAATACTAAACAAACAGTTCCTTTTTAAAGGATAATTTAAAATTGCAATATAAATCATGAAATCATATAAGCTTCAAACATGTGCGTCTATAAAACGATTGCGAAATACCCACTTCAAACAATTATTTCTATCAAAGTTGTAAAAAATCCCTTATGTGACGTGACGCAATTTATCACAAAAATTTCATTAAACAATACAATGAACACCTTTATGAATAATTCCATTGTTGCCAATAGCTGCTTCTGCTTCGACAATGTATTAGTTTGTGAGTAGGTCGATCAGATTATGGGGAACCACTAGTGATTAGTCAATGATATTTGGTATGCAGTTGTATAAGCATTGGCACATCTCATTTCCATAGATATTTTTTGGCCCCGCTCCCGTAGTCATGGTCTATTGACTTTAAAACATTTGCTTAGTTTATGTATGAGTTTGTGATTAGATCAGTTTATGGGATCCTCTAGTGGTAGGTCAATGATATTTGGTATGCAGTTGTATTAGCATTGACACATCTCATTTCCATGGAGATTTTTTGGCCCTGTACCTTCAGCCATGGTTCATTGACTGAATATTTTGCATAACTTACATGTAAAAGTATTGCTATTTGCATTTTACTATCAAAATGATAAAAAGGCAAGATATATTTCTGTGTTAACAGTTTATTTGTCCTTCATCCGTAAGTCACAGGGCATATTTACACATGATGGCTGATCAATATTTTGGTTAGATTACATGACAGGCAATGATGTTTAAATAGGGCAGACTGCTTAACACTTCAATAGAATAAATCTAAAGAGAACAAAATGAAGTGGTACACATCGGAGGAATTATCTATAAAATATAATACATTTTGATAGTCAACATTTGGATATATTTTTGTACAATTAATTTCAGATCCAGCAAGGCTATTTAGACAAAGCCACCCCTCATTTGGCAGCTAGATGGATATTCTTAATCGTATGGTTTTTGCTGTATGGTGTGAGGGTATACTTTTTACAGGTATGTTTTTAACTTTAAATTGATACATATAAAAATGAGGAGATGTGGATGTGGTATGACTGCCAATGAGAGAACTATCCACCAGAGATAAAATAAAGTTGCAGTAAGCAATTATGTCAACCAATCAGAAAACAAGAAATATGACTAGACTTGTATTGATATGTTTGGTCAATAAGGATTGCATATAATGTAGATTCAAATCAATGATCACAAATGAAACAAAATCTAGAAGTAGGAAGAACAAATCAATACTATTAGACATAATTATGCTTTGATAGAAAGTAAACCCACCCCTTAATGGGAATTAAACTGGTCCAAAAACAAAATGGCAATGCTTTATATTATATTTTGATCCTCAAAGTCAGTGATTTCTGTATCCTACATGTCCTTTGAAATAGAGTAGACCATCTGAAATAGATATATTGTACAAAAATCAGAAGGAGCACAAATACTACACTAACATAAAATTAACATACACCAACAAATCATGTGCCAGAGAACTAATGATTGAATGTTGCTTGCTTAATGTCTGACGATGAATATACAAATTTGATAGCATTCATACTTGTAACATCAGTAGCTCATGTGCTGTACTTGTACATGGCATAAAAAGTGTATATGACAATAATATTAAGATCTTGCTGATTACTATTCTTTAACAAAAGGTGTACATGTAAAATAGAGCGAGTTCTTAAAAAGTTTTATGAATCCTTTGTCCATTAAGTTTTGGTGCGGATGAAATTGAACTATATACACATTATTATGGACATCATAATATGATTTATTTAACATTGTTAGTACATTTAGTTAACCACCATTATCTAAATTACAAATGTTTGACTATATTTTCAGGGGTGGTATATAATCACATATGCCTTAGGAATTTACTTACTAAATTTATTCATAGCTTTCTTAACACCACAAGTTGATCCTGCTATTATGGATGATGAAGGTAAGGAAACAAATTATGACCATTTCATTTAGATATTTCAGCATACATCATACATATTGTAGCAATAAACAGCCATATCTTTATAAAATTTAGCAATATATTCAGAGTTCACTGAAATTAATCTCTGTTAAAAGTTCAATCACAACATTTACAATCTTATGTAAGGCATATCGTGACGTTTCAACAGTTTTGATTGGATATTGGTTAAAACAAAATTATATTTTCTATATTTTCAGAGGATGGTCCTTCATTACCAACAAAGTCCAATGAAGAATTTAAACCTTTTATGAGAAGATTACCAGAATTTAAATTTTGGTAAGGAATTCTGATACTGTGAAAAGATATAGAAGTAAGGAGATGTGATATGATTGCTAAGGAGACCACTTTCCACTTGAGACCAACTTATTTTTATCATCAAAAATAATAAAAATGGTTTTTGTTGGTAATGCACAACCTAGAGCCCATTTACAATTTTCTTTGAGTAACTGGGTGTAGAAGTTGTGCCAAATTAATTGGTAGATATAGTCAAAGAATTCTGTTCATATTCATGTCTAGTTTTCTTGCTTATTCTGCAAACATTTGATATTATATATCTGTATCAATTTTGCTAAAGAAGATGTAAATAAGCTAGCTATTAAACTTTTTTTTCTCACTAATACAGAATCATAAATTTGTGTCCCTGATTATCAAAGCTATTGCTTCAATGTACAGGAATAACCCAACACATTACAACAATTTGTAAATATTATCTCACAAAAACCTTTCAAGATGGAAACAAAGGAAATCTGGCAACCCAACAACACAAGTAACCAAAAGACATTTGAAAGATTCCTTAGTAGCATGGCAGATTAATTTTATTTCAGAAATAATTTTTGGTGCTTTGAAAATGCAATCTTTTTTTTTTTTACCATCACCTAGTCAGTCCAGCTGGTGAGGGATTATAATTCTGCAAGAGTACCATTATACTGACATGATTTAATTGTGAATTTCCATTTCATAAATATGTATACTGTATTTGAACTAAAACTAAACTTGCAGTTAAAGAAGAGTGACATCAGTTTGTTAAACACATTTCATAGATACTTTCATATAATTAAAAGTGTAATTTAGATGTAAGTAATGTTGTATTAAAAATCATACCTTTTCGATATTGAGGCATAGCAGTATGTGTATTCCTAAACATTACTAAGATAGCTTGTGAAAGTTACGAATCATAAAAAGTTTCTGACAATTACACATGAGCACAGCCTCTTATCCACTTTTATCTTTTGCCAAGTAAGTGGATTTTTAAACTTTGCAAAATTAAATGCAGATAGAAAAGGGGTTTTGAACATATATTGTTCATTTCCCTTGCTTGATCTGCAAACATGCCTTTAATGTGAAATTAAAATCGCTTCACATCTTCTATATGAATTAAAATTAATGTTCTATTTTGTAAAAATGCCAAGATTGCATTTGACAAGGGTCCAATGGTTAAACTTGACTGAATGTCTGAATTTTGGAATTGTTGGTAACAAATTTATCAATCCTCCAGTGAATTTTGTTTTGTCAGTAAATAATAATAATTCTAAAACTACATAAGCTCTCTACTGACTCAGGGTATGTAAAATTTACCTAAATTATATGAAAGATTGTTGTTCAATTAAAATATATGCCAAATTGTTTTTGAATATTTTAGATTAATGGTATAAGAATTTGAAACTATACACATCGAAAGGTTAAGCAACCATCAATCAATCAATCGAAAGGTTTTTAACGAAATCTTTATTATTATTACATTTTTAAACAATTCTAAGTGACTTGAAGACAGGCTACTTTTTTATTAGATAATTTTCCGATTTATAGTTTAGTGTTATGGCATTTCAATCATAAAAAATTGTTTTTTTTTTAATTGTCACAAATGAATAAAGTAAGCTTTGTTCCAATTTGATTGTTTTAAAATAAGTAATTCTAGAGTTATGGTACTTTATTGTCTCTAATACTGATAATGGTTTTTAAGTGATAAATGCACAACCTAGAGCCCATTTACAATTTTCTTTGAGTAACTGGGTGTAGAAGTTGTGCAAAATAAATTTGTAGATATAGTCAAAGAATTCTGTTCATATCCATGTTTAGTTTTCTTGCTTATTCTGCAAACATTTTTTTTATTATCATGATTATAGCTGTGTATGATCTTTGCTAACAAAAGGTGTTAGTGATTTTTGAAGAAATTTTTTTCACTTATAAAGTTGTAATAATTTGTGGTCCTTTATTGGTATTAATGTCTCAAAGTAGAGTGTTCAACAATGAGGAAGAATTCTATACATCAAAACAATTTTTAAATATTCTCTCACAATAAATCTGTTTTGATGTGGATAGAGGAGATGTGCAGTTTGTGTCAATAAGACAGCAACCCAACAACAAAAATAGCCAAAAGACATACAAGTAGGGGAACAGATGTTATTCTTTGAAAGGATTCATGCTGACAGAAAATGATATCTTAAATCTTTACAACCACCAAATCAGTCCTGCTGTTGATGAATTGAAATTCTTTGAGGGTAGTAACATGGTACCGGTAGATGGTACTTTGTACTGACATGATTTTTGTATGTTTTGATTGTAAATTTTCATTTCATAAACACTGTAATTGTACTAAAAATTAAGGTTGCAGACTAGAGTAATACTAGCTAATTAAACACCTGTTTATATGTGTCTCCATAGTTTTAAAATGTTATTTATAAAAGTGTATTGTTGTGGTCTTAAAATTTAACATTGTCTACACAAAATCATAGCAGTTTGTCTTTTCCTTGTAATTATCAAGATAGCAAGTGAAAATCATTTATGAAAAGAAATTAACAGAACCATAATAAGCACAGCCTCTTATCCACTTGCCTCTTTTCCAAAGTAAGTGGATTTTAAAAACTTTGCAAAAGTAACTGCAGGTAGAAAAAGGATTTTGAACATACTTTGTACATATTCCTTGCTTGATCTGCAAACATGCCTTCAATTTCAAAATAACATTTTTATACGACCGCAAAAATTATAAAATTTGGTCATATATTGGTATCACGTTGTCGTCGTCGTCGTCAGCGTCGTCCGAAGACACATAGTTTCCGGATAATAACTTAAGTATAAGTAAATAGAAATCAATAAAATTTTAACACAAGGTTTATAACCACTAAAGGAAGGTTGGGATTGATTTTGGGGGTTATGGTCCCAACTGTTTAGGAATTAGGGGCCAAAAAAGGGCACAAATAAGCATTTTTGAAGTTTCCAGACAATAACTTGTGTTAAAGTGTATGAATCTCTCTGAAATTATACCACAAACTTTCATACAACAAAGGGATGGTTAGGATTGACTTTGGGGGGTTATGGCTCAAAGCATTTAGTAATTAGGGGCAAAAAAAGGGGAAAAACAAGGGTTTTTCTGCTTAAAGGACAATGGAGACAATTTAAAAGCAGTGTAAGGGAGGTTATCCAATTCAAATTAAAGAACACTGTTTGATTACCTCCCTTACACTGCTTGTAAATTATTTATTAAGAAATGATGATTGTCTTGAGGTGATTAGCTGTCAATTTTTTTTTGGCAGTTTCTATTAATTAATATTAATTTTAGCCATGAGTATGTATGTCATTTTATATTTTAAAACTTTTTATGATGTATTTAAATGGGTAATTTTGGTTGCAAACTGCATTAGAAATTTGAGATACTGACCATATCTTGAGGGAAAGAATTTTTTTGGGGAATAAGGGAAATGGGGGAGGTGAAAAAAATTGGAGGGGGGGAGACAATTTTTCTCATTTCAGATTTCAGAAATTAAAAGGAAATTTCTTCAAATATTTTTTTGGGGTTAATATTCAACAGCTTAGTGTATTGCACAAAAGCAAAAAACCGGGGTAAAATAAATTTTTTTTGGTAGGGGGGAGGGGGGGGGGGTCAATTCGCAACAGCATAGTGTATTGCACAAAAGCAATAAATTGAATATAAATTCAAATCATATAACCAATTTGAAGTTCTTTTGACTACAGTTATTTTGTGTGAGAAACCTATTATGTGTCAAAAATTTAGTTACAATCCAAATTCAGACCTGTATCAAGCGTGAATATTGTGTCCATTTTGGCCCAACTTTTCAGGGTTGGACATCTGCGGTCATATCCAGCTGCGCTCAGCGAAGCAATTAATTTTTACATATAGCTATGATAATTGTTCTAATAAATTATCTTGCACCTTTGCTAACTCAGGAAATGTAAAACTTTGCTTATTTTATGAAAGACTGTAAGCCAATTAAAGTAAGCACCCATGTGTAATTTTGAAAATTTCAGATAAGTCGTCCAATAGGTATTAGACTTTAAACACCAAAAGCTAGGTCACTTTTTTAATTAATTGTTTATTCTTATGTAATTTTTACACAATTCTTGCTGATTTTTATTGAGGATTCAGATTATAAGTATAGAGTTTGGGGACTTAAATTGTCTTAAAATAAGCAATTTCATAAGTTTGTCTTTTCATTGTAATTACCAAGATAGCTTGTGATAATTATTTAAAAGAAAAAACATTAACATTTACATTATGAGCACAGCCTCTAATCCACTTGCATCTTTTCTTAAGTAAGTGGATTTTAAAACTTTGCAAAAGTAAAACTGCAGGTAGAAAAAGGATTTTGAACATACTTTGAACATATTCCTTGCTTGATCTGCAAACATGCCTTTAATTTGAAAATAAAAATCTTTTACTTATACTTGATAAATTAAAGACATTGTAATATGTTGCGTTTATGCAGATTTAGAGAAAGACATTTATCCAAAGATTAGTCATGTTGAATTGGTAAAAAGATAATTTTTACTTGACTGAATGTTAGAATTCTGGAATTGTTGGTAATAATATTATCTCAATTGTCCAGTAAATTTTTGTTTTGATCAGTTTATACTAATTGTTCCAATGAACTATCTTGCACCTATTCTAACTTCAGAAATATAAAATTTGCTCAATTCTATGAATTACTGTAGTTAAATTAAACTATCTTGCACCTATTCTAACTTCAGAAATATAAAATTTACTCAATTCTGTGAATTACTGTAGTTCAATTAAATTGTATGATGATTGCATATAAGTAGTTGCAGTGTTTACTACAAGATAAAAACTAGGCAATTTTTTAAATGTATGGGTAATTCTAATAAACATAAGGATATTTTTGATGTCATAAAAACTAGTTTTATTTCTATATGATAACTTTCAAATTAGAAGCAGAGAGTTAAGGGACCTCAAAAGGCATTTCCATATTTTAAATGCCACAATTATTATAGTGAGCTCTCTTATTTGATGCTTTTAAAATAGTTATTCCAAAGTTGTGGTACTTTAACTGTCAAAAATGGTTTATGAGTGAGTAATGCACAACCTAGAGCCCATTTACAATTTAATTTGAGTAACTGGGTGTAGAAGTTATGCAAAATAAATTTGCAGATATAGTCAAAGAATTCTGTTCATACCCATGTTTAGTTTTCTTGCTTATTCTGCAAACATTTGATATTATATCTGCTTATGATCTTTGCTAACAAAAAACATTAATGATATTTCTGGAAATCTTTTCTTCACTTATAAAGTTCCAAAAATTTGTGGTCCTTTAAATTTAACGGAATACATGTCTTTCAAGGCAAAGTCTCCAACAATAAAGAATTTTCGAAGTACTCTATACATCAAAACAATTTTACAATATTCTAACAAAAAAGTCTGAAAGATGAATAGATGAGATGTGAGGTATATATGTCAATAAGACAGCAACTCTGACCTCAACAACAGAAATAACCAAACTTATAATTTAAATATGCGTTAAGCTGTGATCATAAAAATCTGACCTTATCAAAACAGTGGCATATCAGTTTATCCTTTCTTATTCATTACCAAAATAGTAAAAGTTGTGATAATAAAAAATATCAACAGTTACATAATAAGCACAGCCTCTAATCCACTTGCATCTTTTCCTAAGTAAGTGGATTTTAAATTTTGCAAAAGTAAAACTGCAGGTAGAATAAGGATTTTGAACAGAATTTGAACATATTCCTTGCTTAATCTGCAAACATGCCTTTAATTTGAAAATAAAAATCTTTTTTCTTATACTTGCTTAATTAAAGACATTGTAATATGTTGCGGTTATGCAGATTTAGAGAAAGACATTTATCCAAAGATCAAACATGTTGAATCCGTAAAAAAGTAATTTTTTACTTGACTTAATGTTAGAATTCTGGAATTGTTGGTAATAATATCTCAATTGTCCAGTAAATTTTTGTTTTGATCCGATTATACTAATTGTTCCAATGAACTATCTTGCACCTATTCTATCTTCAGAAATATAAAATTTACTCAATTCTATGAATTACTGTAGTTCAATTAAATTGTATGATGATTGCATATTAGTAGTTGCAGTGTTCACTGCAAGATAAAAACTAGGCATTTTTTTTTTATATGTATGGGTAATTCTAATAAACATGAGGATATTTTTGATGTCATAAAAACTAGTTTTATTTCTATATGATAACTTTCAATTTTAAAATAGAGAGTTAAGGGACCTCAAAAGGCAATTTCATACATTTTTGAATGCCACAATTATTATAGTGAGCTCTCTTTCTTATTTGATGCTTTTAAAATAGTAATACCAAAGTTATAGTACTTTAACTGTCAAAAATGGTTTATTAGTGAGTAATGCACAACCTAGAGCCCATTTACAATTTAATTTGAGTAACTGGGTGTAGAAGTTATGCAAAATTAATTGGTAGATATAGTCAAAGAATTCTGTTCATACCCATGTTTAGTTTTCTTGCTTATTCTGCAAACATTTGATATTATATCTGCATATGATCTTTGCAAACAAAACATTATTGATATTTCTAGAAATCTTTTCTTCCAAAAATTTGTGGTCCTTTAAATTTAATGGAATCCATGACTTTCAAGGCAAAGTCTCCAACAATGAGATGTACTCTACACATCAAAACAATTTTACAATATTCTCTCACAAAAAAGTCTGAAAGATGAATAGATGAGATGTGAGATATATGTCAATAAGACAGCAACTCTGACCTCAACAACAGAAATAACCAAACTTATAATTTAAATATGCGTTAAGCTGTGATCATAAAAATCTGACCTTATCAAAACAGAGGCATATCAGTTTATCCTTTCTTATTATTACCAAAATAGTAAAAGTTGTGATAATAAAAAATATCAACAGTTACATAATAAGCACAGCCTCTAATCCACTTGCATCTTTTCCTAAGTAAGTGGATTTTAAAACTTTGCAAAAGTAAAACTGCAGGTAGAAAAAGGATTTTGAACATACTTTGTTCATACTCCTTGCTTGATCTGCAAACATGCATTTAATAACAATATAAAAATACTGAAAATATTGAAGTTAGTATACAATTTGTGATAATGCAGAATTTGTGTTAGATATTGATCGAATGATCAAATTGTTTAATCGGTAAAAAGAATTTTATTTTTTGATTGAACATCTGAATTTAAGAATTGTTGGTTATATATAATATCAATTTTCCAGTGAGTTTTTATACGACTGCAACTTAAGTAAATGTAAATAGAAACCTATGAAATTTAAACACAAGGTTAATAACCACAGAAGAAAGGTTGGGATTGATTTTGGGGGTTATAGTCCTAACAGTTTAGGAATTAGGGGCCAAAAAGCGGCCCAAATAAGCATTTTTCTAGTTTCCAGACAATAACTTGTGAAACGGTGTATGGATCTCTCTGAAATTATACCACAAGATTCCATACCACAAAGGGATGGTTAGGATTGGCTTTGGCGGGTTATGGCTCAAACCAGTTAGGAATTAGGGGGAAAAACAAGGATTTTCTGGTTTATGGACAATTAAAAAAAATTACAATGTTATGTTTGGATTACCTCCCTTACACTGCTTTTAAATTATGTATAAAAAAAAATGTTGTATTGTCTTGAGGTGATTAGCTGTCAACTATTTTTGGAAGTTATTATTTTAAAAGGCTGGTTAAGGAATATTAATTTTAGCCATGATTATGTATGTCATTTTCTATTTTAAGACTTTTATGATGTATTTAAATGGGTAATTATGGTTGCAAACTCCATTGGAAATTTGAATTGAGATTATGACCATATCTTGAGGGAAAAAATTTTTTTTTTGGTAAAAGGGGGGCAAGGTGAAAAAAAAATGGGGGCGGGGGGGGGGGGGGGGGGGGGGGGGGGGGGGGGGATGTGGACAATTTTTTTAGATTTCAGAAATAAAAAAAAAGGGGGGGGGGGTCAATTTGCAACAGCATAGTGTATTGCACAAAAGCAAAAAAATTAATATAAATTCAAATCATATAACCAATTCTAAGTTCTTTGACTACAGTTATTCTGTGTCAGAAACCTATTATGTGTCAAATTCATTACAATCCAATTTCAGACCTGTATCAAGAGCAAATATTGTGTCCATTTTTGCCCCAACTGTTCAGGGTTCGACATCTGCCGTTGTATCCAGCTGTGCTCTGCGAAGCAATTTATTTTATTAATCAGTAAAGAATAATTGTTCTAATTAACTATTTTGCACCAATGTAAAATCTACCCAATTTTAAAAAGGACTTGTTCAATCAAAGTAAGAGCCCGTATACTTTTGATGATTTCTGATAAACCAGTATTGGAGTTATTAGATTATCAACATCAAAAGTAGGCCAAATTTTTTTTTAATGAATTGTTTATTCTTATGTATTTTTTGCACAATTCTAGCTGTGATTAAATTTAAGACTATTTGCTTTTTAATTGATGATTTTCAGATTAGTAGTATATAGTTTTGGGATTTTAGTTGTCTATAAATAAGCAATTTCACAAGTACTGAATGTCATAAGTAATTTGTTCCAATTGGATGATTTGAAAAAAGTAATTCCAGAGTTAATTTACATATAATAAATTTGCAGATATAGTCAAAGAATTCTGTTCATATCCATGTCTAGTTTTCTTGCTTATTCTGCAAACATTTGATTTTATATCAGTGAGTTATCTTTGCTAAGAAAAGATATGAATGTGCTTTCTAGAATTTTTCTCGCACCTATTCAGCTGCAAAAATTTGTTTGCCTTGTATATAATTCATGTTTGTCAGAGCAATATCTTTAGCAATGAGAAAAAATCCAACACTTTGCTAAAACCGTCTGCCTCCATTGATATCATATGTTGTCATAACAGTTGTCTTTTCATACTTAATTACACTCAAGTGATTTTAGGGAATAAAAAAAAATTAAGTTACACACATGCACAGCCTCTAATCCACTTGCATCTTCTCAAAAGTAGGTGGATTTAAAAACTGTGCAAAAGAAACTGCAGGTAGAAAAAGGATTCTGAACATACATTATCAGTTTCCCTTGCTTGATCTGCAAACATGCCTTCAATTTAAAAATGAAAATCTTTTTACATACACTTTTTAAATAGAAGGTACATTTAGTGTACTATTTTGTGAAAATTCAAAGTTTGTGAAATAAATTGATCCAAATTTTATGAAGGACTGTTGTTCCATTTGAAGACATATTGAACCCAGGAATAGCACTTTAAGAATGGAATATCCATTCATGCTAGCAACTTGAACATTTCTTAATTATACACTTTTGTTTTGAAAATTTTTAAAAGACAATTTCTTAAGAAATATTTTAAACAACTGAACTTTAATTTTTCTAAAGTGGACCTTAAATTTGTAAGGCCTAAATGTCATGGACCTCTGAAACTAATTTTGAACCCCTGCCTAATGTTTTGATAGCTAGATATTTTAATTGGTTCAGATTCATATTTGTTGAGAGTACTGTTGCTTTTCCTTTCACTATCGTTCACTATCTAAGATATGTATTGTGAAATAGTATTTGCTTTAAATACAGTATGTCAAAAACATCAATCTGACCAGTTCAATATTATTTAACAGTTGTCTTTTCTTTAAAATTTACAGTATAATGATCATGAAAATAGCTAGTAAAAATTGCGACAAGTTATAACATTCACATAAGCACAACCTCAAATCTATTTACATCTTTACTATAGTAACTGGATTTTAAAAACTGTGTCAAATGAATTGCAGGTAGAAAAAGGATTCTGAACATATTTTGTTCATATCCCTTGCTTGATCTGCATACATTTTTAATTTTATTTAGCAAATAAAAATCCAGGTGAAGTGACATGTCTTCCTGCTGTTTGTTAACTTGTACATGTTGGTCTAGTACTGTACAAACCAAGGTACAGTCACATCACTTTAAATAGTTCTATCTAAAATTTAGCTGCTGAATGTTAGGAATTTTAAGCCAACCATCCTTAAGGTGTAATACCACCATTGATTTTCCCCGATTAGTCTTTGTTAAATTTTCACTTTTCAAAAAATTGTGCAGAATTTATCTTTGTTTCAAATAAAGAAATACTTGGCATGAGTAAAGTTTTATCCTATCCAGTACTATAGAAAAAATTTCACATAACATTTCATTGCATATAAGAAAATAACCATCACTGGAAGTTAACCAATCAAATTTTCCCCTTTTATTAACCTGTGTAAAAGCTTTAGTAACCATGTAACCTCAAGTTTCTAAAATATTCTATAGAAACCCCAAATGAAAAAATAATGGTGCTTTTAAATACCCAAGATATATGTTTATGACCCAGAAATGTTTTACTGCAATGAAATGTAGGATTAATTACCTACAACTGTCAAATTCAAGGGAATATTTTTTTTCGACCTATTTTCCTATGCAACAGGATGTGACTTACTATGATTTGGTGGTATTACACCTTAAATTGGAATAAATAATGTAGATTACATTTAATAGTATTACCATATTTAGAATTCAGAAAGCACCCATATAATTTTGATAATTTCGGAATAGTCGTTCCAGTTATGGGACTAAAAATGCGAAAAGCTAGCTCAATTTTTATAGAATACATTGTTTTTTTCTATAACATTTTATACATTTCTAGATGTCATAAAGTTGGGCTACTTTTTTATACAACCGCAAAAAAAATTTTTGGGATCGTATAATGGTATGATGTTGTCTTGTTGTCTGCGTCGTCGTCCGAAGACACATTGGTTTCCAGACAATAACTTTAGTTTAAGTGAATGGATCTCTATGAAATTTTTTAAGAACGTTCAATACCACAAAAGGAGAGTTGGGATTGATTTTGAGGATGATGGTCCCAACTGTTTAGGAATAAGGGGCACAAAACAAGCATTTTTCTCGTTTCAGGATAATAACTTGTGTATTAGTATTTCGATAACTCTGAAATTGTGTCACAATGTTTAATACCACAAGTAGAAGGTTGGGATTCATTTTAAGGGTTATGGGGCCAACAGTTAAGGAATTAAGGGCCAAAAAGGGGCCAAAAACAAACATTTTTCAAGTTTCCAGACTATAACTTGTGTGTAAGTGTATGGATCTCTCTGACATTGTACCACAAGGTTCCATATAACAAAGGGAAGGCTGTGATTGAGTTTGGGGTAAATTGCCCCAAACATGTAGGAATTAGGGGCCAAATAAGGGCCAAAAACAAGCATTTTTCCTGTTTCTAGACAATAACTTGTGTTTAAGTGTATGGATCTCTCTGAAATTGTACTACAATGTTCCATACTACAAAGGAAAGGCTGGGATTGAGTTTTGGGGTTATTGTTCCAAGGGGGGTTTCAAAAAGTTGGGGAGGGGGGGGGGATTTTTTTTTCCAATTTTTTAAGGGATTCAAATTTTTTTTTTAAATTTTTAAAATTTCGAATTTTTAGCTCACCTTGCCCGAAGGGCCAAGTGAGCTTTTCTCATCACTTGGCGTCCGTTGTCCGTTGTCGTCGTCATTAGCTTTTTACAAAATCTTCTCCTCTGAAACCACTGGGCCAAATTTAACCAAACTTGGCCACAATCATCATTAGGGTATCTTGTTTAAAAAATGTGTCTGATGACCCCGCCAACCAACCAAGATGGCGGCCATGGCTAAAAATAGAACATAGGGGTAAAATGTAGATTTTGGCTTATATCTCTGAAACCAAAGCATTTAGAGTTAATCTGACATAAGGTAAAACTGATTATCAGGTCAAGATCTATCTGCCCTGAAATTTTCAGACAAATTTGACAACCTGCTGAATTGGTAATTTTAAGGAAATTTTGCAGTTTTTGGTTATTATCTTGAATATTATTATAGATAGAGATAAACTGTAAACAGCAATAATGTTCAGCAAAGTAAGATCTGCAAATAAGTCATCATGACCAAAATTGTCAGTCGACCCCTTAAGGAGTTATTGCCCTTTATAGTCAATTTTTAACAATTTTTCGTAAATTTTTTTAATCTTTTACAAAAATCTTCTTCTCTGAAACTACTGAGACAAATTTAACCATACTTGGCCATAATCATTATTAGGGTATCTAGTTTAAAAAATTTGTCCAATGACCCTGCCTTCCAACCAACATTGCTGACATAGCTAAAAATAGAACATAGGGGTAAAATGCAGTTTTTGGTTTATATCTCTGAAACTAAAGCATTTAGAGCAAGTCTGACAGGTGGCGAAAATGTTCATCAGATTTAGATTTATCTGCCCTGAAATTTTCAGACGAATCCGACAACCCGTTGTTTGGTTGCTGCTTCTGAGTTAGTAATTTTACAGAAATTTTACAGTTTTTTGTTATTTTCTTAGATATCATTATAATATCTAATACTATTAATTATGATTTTAACCTTATTTTACATGATTTCCAAAGCATCAGTAAATACAGGTGAGCGACACAGGCTCTTGAGAGCCTCTAGTTAATAGTTTCAGGAAGGAATCGTCAATTGCACAGTATTGCGCAATAGATTTGTAAGATCTTTGACCTCATTTTTTGTCGAGCCTTCCACTTTAGTCGAAAAAGCGAGACATAGCGATCCTACATTCCGTGGGCGGCGGCGTCCACAAATATTCACTCTGTGGTTAAAGTTTTTGAAATTTTTATAACTTTCTTAAACTATCCTGGATTTCTACCAAACTTGGACAGAAGCTTGTTTATGATCATAAGATAGTATCCAGAAGTAAATTTTGTAAAAATAAAATTCCATTTTTTCCGTATTTTACTTAGAAATGGACTTAGTTTTTCTGCCGGGAAATATTACATTCACTCTGTGGTTAAAGTTTTTAAAATTTCAATAACTTTCTTAAACTATCCTGGGTTTCTACCAAACTTGGACAAAAGCTTGTTTATGATCATAAGATAGTATCTAGAAGGAAATTTTGTAAAAAAATAAATCCATATTTTCCGTATTTTACTTTTAAATGGACTTAGATTTTCTGCCAGGAAACAACACATTCACTCTGTGGTTAAAGTTTTTAAATTTTAATAACTTTCTCATACTATTTTGGATTTGTACCAAACTTGGACAGAAGCTTGTTTATGATCAAAAGCTAGTATCTAGAAGGAAATTTTGTAAAAAAATAAATCCATTTTTTTCCGTATTTTACTTTTAAATGGACTTAGATTTTCTGCCAGGAAACAACACATTCACTCTGTGGTTAAAGTTTTTAAAATTTTAATAACTTTCTTATACTATTTTGGATTTGTACCAAACTTTAACAGAAGCTTGTTTATGATCAAATGCTAGTATCTAGAAGGAAATTTTGTTTTCTTCCAGTTAACATTACATTCAGTCTGCAGTTAAAGTTTTTAAACATTTATTAGATTCATAAACTATCCTGGATTTTTACCGAACTTGGACAGAAGCTTCTTACAATCAAAAGATAGTATCAAGAGGAATATTTTTATTGATTTACTTCCTCATTTTTGTTGAGCCTGCAATTAACAGAAAAAGTAGGCGAGACACTGGGTTCCGCGGAACCCTTACGAATTTTTTTGTGTCAGAAACCTATATTATGTCAAAAATTTGATCACAGCCCAAATTCAGACAGTATCAAGCTTGAATATTGTGTCCAAATTTGCCCAAACTGTTCAGGGTTCGACCTCTGCGGTTGTATCAGGATGCGCTCAGTGAAGCAATTTTATTATTTGGTGATTATCAGATTATTAGTATGGAGTTATGGGACTTTCGTAAAAAAAAATTGGCAATTTTGTACATTTTTGCTTTTACAATTAATAAAAGTAAGCTCTCTTTCCAATTGAGGGTTTCAAAATTAAATATATGAAGGTTATGGTACTTTTATTGTCAAGAATAATAAATAGTTTTTCTTGAGTTATGCACAACCTAGAGCCCATTTACAGTTTGACTTGAGTAACTGGGTGTAGAAGTTGTGCCAAATAAATTGTAGATACAGTCAAAGAATTCTGTTCATAACCATGTATAGTTGTCTTGCTTATTCTGCAAACATTATATTATAGCTGTATATAATCTGTGCCAACAGAATATGTTAATATGCTATCTAGAAAACTTATTTACCTAATACAGTTCTTTTATTTTTAAATTAGTTTTATTATTATTATATCTTTTTTTGTATTTCAGGTATAGTGCTGTAAAAGCTGTTACTGTTGCTATGATATGTACATGTTTTGATGCATTAAATATACCAGTATTCTGGCCTATATTAGTGATGTACTTCATTTTATTATTTGTTATTACCATGAAAAGACAAATTAAGGTAAGAATAAAATTTGTATTTAAATAAAGAAAATTAAAAAAAACTTGCACAAAAATTTGCACTAATAAACATAAACTTTGATATAAACCTGGTTTCCTCAATCTGCTGTATATTTTAATAGTATCCACATCAGTGGTAATTAAGTACCATTTTAAAAGAAGTTAAATATGTGTATGTTCCAAAAACAATAGAACTTTTATGAACTTCATATCTCCCTGGTCAATCAAGATGAGAAATCACAATATATTAAATTGTTAAAAATGTAAACAAATTTCGGGCTATTTTATAACTTTTTCAGTTACATGGCTCACATATTTAATGCAAATTTCAGCATTAAAAGCAATCGATATTTAGTATTCATATGAGCTTAGTCAGATGTTATGAAGTGTTAAATATTTAACTAATTTCTTACATTTTTCTCCTTGCAGCATATGTTGAAATATAAATATTTACCATTTTCACATGGGAAGAAAAAATATCAAGGAAAAGAAGACACAGGGAAAGTAGTTTATAACAAATGATGTTAGTGACCATTAGTTGTCATTTCATTGTATCATAATTCCATTAAACATCTCTCAGACTAAGGTGATGGCATGGTAGAGTCCACAAGAACAAGGCTGTGAGGAAGGATGCATGTATACTCTTCTGTTAATCCTGTTGTAGACACTATCCTCTAGTCTATTTACTGTTGTTTGATGAACTTCCCGTTAAATTCTAAATTTCAGAGAAGTATTAACAAAAAGAAGCAGGAATTCATTATTTTTTATTGTTTGATTACTTGTAGTTTTGTCTGAAATTGTGTTGAATTTTTATGTTCTTATTTATTGATTGTGTGTTGATTTTTCACTTAGTGGTAAATCCATAAAAAATAATGTTATGTTATTTTCATTGTCAAATACTATTTAATTTTTTCAGTTTCCTTATATTGGAAAAACAAGGCACATTTTAAGTAAAAGAGATTTTTTTTGTCTTTTCCAAATAAAATTGTTACAGTGTGAAAATAAGAAACACATTTATATAATTTTGTCTCCAAGCTTTTAGTATGTTGGTGAATGAACTTTTGTAGAAAGTTCTGTTACAGGTTTTTGATAAATGATAGTGAATATTTAAATCTGTTGGCCGTTCTTTAATATTAAAATATTGGTAAATATTCTTGGATGGTGGAATTTTTTATTGAACATAAAAATGAAATAAAAATTTCACAATATTAAGAATTACCTTTTCATAACATTGCAATTTATTATATTATAAAAAGTCATGAAAGATATTGAAGATCATTTCTGTATATGTAATTGATACAAGTAAATATGTGTATTTTTAAAATCATGATATGTTTCAATGAGTAAGTTAAGTGTATGTATTTGTCAAGTGTCTTTGATAATGATGTAATATTCAATCGGACAGTGTATGGGTTAGTTAATACATCTTTCATATTTATAAATTAGTCACTATTATGAATTTATCTGTAAAGAATAAAGGTGTTTGTGAAAAAAAACAGTTTAAATTTAGAATAGGATTATTTTCATGTTGGGAATAAGTAGAAGTTGATCTGTACTTAAGAAATTTGAATCCAAAGGTTTTTTTTGCACATGTAAAATGTTTCAAATGAAGACATAACATGCTTATTATTTTATCTGCATCTTTTAATTCACAGTAGAAAAATGATATATAGCTTATATGAAGTTTATTTTAACCAGTAAAATGTAGGTATTGGTAAAGTACATTGGTAAGGTGCAACATGCTTATTGATATATATCGCTCTTCTTACTCTCAGTAAGAGAAAAAAAAAACATTTAGAAATTTCTTCGAACAATGAAGTTAAAATTTTAATACAGGGATTCAAAGAGATGACATAATTTTAAGATTATGAAAGTATCTTCCTTGTAGGGAGAATGTGTAATGCTGTCATAAAAGATGATTGACTTTTTTTTTTACACATAAGTTGTCTCCCTTTTCACATGAAACAGTTATGTCCATTAAGACATTTTAAAGGTGGTTGTAATCATTAACAAAGAAAAGATGTGTGTGAGTGCTCATTGCTAATGAATTCGAAAGATTTAAAATGTATTGTTGAAACAAATTTTTATTCACGAGTTATAAATATATATAATGTAAATAATTTAAGATGTGTAAATTTCTTGAATGAAATTTATTAAAGAAAATTATATTATGAAGCGATTATTAGTGATGATTATTTGTATTTCTAGCAGTTGAGATAATATATCTGAAAAAACCTGAAAAAGTTTCTAAAAGTACTATACTTATTTGTAGTTATCATCAGTGAATATTTTGAATATTCAATAGCTAATATAACATGCATATTCAACAGGAACAAATAAAAACAGTCAATCAGTTAAATAGGTTTCTTAAAGTTAGTTATCATAATTTCGGAGATCTGGATAAATGCTAATTAGACAACTGTCCACCAGAGTCCAAATGATGTGGATGTAGGTAATTATAGGTTACAGTAATGCCTTCAGTAATGAGCAAAACCCATACCATATTGTCAGCTATGAAAGACTTAGACATGACAAAATATGAAACCATTCAAATGAAGAACCAAAGGCCTGATATATGACAAACAATCAACAAAAAAAGAATAACCAACAGCAACCACTGAATAACATGCTCCTAACTTTGAGACTTGATGTTTATGAGCACTTTACACTCTTCCTAACCTGGGACGCCAAAAATTGATGGCAATTAGATCAATCAACAAACCTACTCAATCTTTGGAGGGGCCTCAGTGGCCGAAAGGTCTAAAGTAAATCATTAATAGCGATCACTAGTGTGTCAAAACTGAGCTTGTGAGTTAAAACCCTGCCTCGGTTTATAGCGAAAATGATAAGCAAGGTAAGATATACAAAGAAGTCACCTCTAAAAATCGTCTGAGGACTCCTTATTGGAGTTATTACCCTTTTGATGACTATTTTTGATATTTTTTGGCATATTTGTCCAATATCTTAAAAACTATAAATAGATCGATAGAAACTTAGATAAGCAAAACTGATCAGCAAGATGAGATCTTCAAATAAGTCAGCATGACTCAACTCGTTTCATAAATCCTTATTTGAGTCATTGCTCTTTAATGACGATTTTTACACATTTTTAATTTTTTAGTTCCCTACCAACGAAGTCGAAGGGGACTTTAGGTTTGCACTCTGTCCTTCTCTCTCCGTCTGTCCATCCGTCAGTCCGGCAAATCAATTTTCCACACTTTTTTTCTTCGTTCTTGAAGATATTGATTTGATATTTGGTATATAGTTTAGCCATGACAAGTTATAGATTAAGTTCGAATTTTGTTCCGGTCTGATGATTTAGTCCAGAGTAATGGACTATAACTCTGTCCATAACTCTGGACCATATCTAATGTTAGAGTACTATGTTAAACCATATTTCTGTACACAGGGAGATAACTCATTTTTTAAAAGATATTCTTTGGTAAATTATTTGAAGAATTTTTTGGCAGGTTTGTTTGTTATTTTGTATAAACTAATTTTCTTAATGCTATATATATAAAAAAAATTATGAAGTGTAATCCTTAATTAGATAATAATCTATTAATGTATATATTACATTACATTGTGTAGATAAAAATTGTTTACATTTTATAGATAAGTTACACATCTATATTAGTTTGTGACAATTTTAGAGAACTATTAATCCTATCTAATGTGAAAGTGTTTTCCACACTTTTTTCATCATGCTTGAAGATATTGATTGATAATTGGTATATAGTTTTATCATGACAAGTATACAAATCAAGTTCGAAATTTTGTTTCGGTCTGATAATTTTGTGCAGAGTTATGGTCCTTGGACTTGAAAAATTCACTCATTTAATCAGTTTTCCACACTGTTTTTAGTCATGCTTGAAGATATTGACTTGATATTTTCCTTTTTGTTTACACCATGACAAGTTATAGAACAAGTTAGCTTTTTGTTCCAGTATAATGAATTTTTACCGGGTAGGGAACTATGTATTGCCACTCTCGGAATGTTTGTTTGTCTTGCATCTTAAAAACTAGGATAGATGATAAAAACTTACATTAGCAAATATGACCAACAAGACGATATCTAATTGCTAAAATCGTCAGTTGACTCATTATTGGAGTTACTGCACCTGAATGACGAATTTATCCCAGTCTTATTGTTTTTGCCTATTATCTTTTACTATAACAGATAGATACTTTAATTAGCAAAAATGATAAGCAACTTAAGATCTACATATAAGTCAACTTGTCCAAAAATCGCTTGTCAACTCCTTATTGGAGTTCTTTCTATTGAATGACAATTTTTACCATTTTGTTTGCCTGTTACCTGTAGTGTTGCTCATGTTAGTACAAACCCAGTAATAAGTCTAATTGGTAGGTCACATTCGGGGAAAAGGGGACAGGATTGTAGTTACGACAATTAGAACATATCCGCCATCATCTGTGAAATGGATATTCCAAAACGGTCAACAAACTCGTGATGGTGTCCCTAAAATTTACAAAGGGATGATTTCAACTCACCACTTGGAACTCTTAGTTTAATAGCTTCCTTTTGAGCAGCAACCCTCTATCAAGGAAATCATGATAGGAAATACAAGCCTTGGAATATCGAATCAACAGAGAGAAATATATTCCGTATCCAAGCGCTGTTAGAATGTTGCTATATAGAAATAGAAAGTTCATAATTGGGAAGCTGTAATCATCTCTTTTGTCGTAAAGTTTTGTTTTCTACCAATCGCCATTGTCAATTTCTAAGTGATATCCCTTAAATGACGATTTTTTTTTTATTTTACCTTTTTTTGTGTTTTGGGGGAAAAAAAAGATACAAAGAAACTGTTAACAGAAAAAATTATCAGCAATACAAGATAAAAAAAAGAGATTTTTATCATGAATTATACTCTAATCCACACTGTTGGAGAGAGTCTAATGTTTAAGATGCACAAATACCTAAGTTAGCGAAAAGGGCTCTCTAGAGCCTCTTGTTTAATTGGCAAAGTGCCTGTTTATAGACAAAAATAACATATTTGAAAGATGTACAGTTTTTGCTACAAAAAATCAGATGCTATTAAACAATAGAATATTAAAAACATTTCCTTCTGTATAATGGATTATACAGAAATTAGGTCTTGATAAATAATTGATCTATCAAGAAGTAGGTAATTAAGGTGTTCATCACATTAATTTGCATTAAAGATCTCTCAATTTTAACGAGTAATAACACTACTGTAGCGTAGATACATCTTTAGTATCTGCAGCCACAAACTACTACAAAGTATCACAAAAGCCTTGCCATAATGCCTCCCTATTGAACTGGTTTCTAACTGCAGTTTGCAGTTTAAAGAAAGATTTTGTGGTTTTTGTTCTCGAACACTATACCTGTAGTGATATAAAAAGAGCATTTTATGATACAGTATATTTTAAACCTATAATATTATCGAAGCAGGTTATTAACTAAGCAATACATTCCTAGTTTTTGTTATGGCTTTATCATGCATTGCTTTCTTATATACTTTTGTTAACGAGGCTGTTGTTTATATAGTTCTGTGGAGGCTGGCTATATGCTCTTTGCTCACAGTTTGGTATCTGCAACTGCTCATGAAACTGCATAACAGAATTTTGTGAAACTTTCACCGAATCTTATTCACATTCATCAAATCGATTTGTTGGCATTACATGGACTTTTTCATATCTGTACACTACAGTGCATTTTTGTCCCTTTCTACTAAGCCCCATATCATAATTTGATCGAACTTTCTCAGAATCTTCACCATATATTGCCATTGTTCACCTACTATAAATAAATTGTTTTAAATCCGGCGTTTCCGTTAATAAATCATTGATTTTACCATTGCTATATCTGGAGTGTTTCCATTTTGTACCCACAAATCCTAAACCCATTATTAGGATTTATCCAAAATCTCTGAATCAAAAACATATAAGGCCCTTGTGAAAATCGGACTGGGACAGACATGTTCAGTATGTCCAGATCTACGTGCTGTCCATAGAATAACAAATGATCAGCAAAATATTTCTGACTCGGCCAAATTCTTTATGTGCATGTCCAAAGCAAGGAGCAACCGGTATCAATTACACTGAAAAGATATGTTATCAATTGGAGTGTTAACATATTTATAATCGCCATCGCAATGAAGGTTTAGAACTGATTTTACCACCATACAGTATTGATGTCTAAGAGAAAAGTGTTGACAAAATTCAAATACACAGAAACAAGCCATCTTACATTTTTAAAGATGTATTGTCTCGATTTCGATAACTGTCAAATAACGTGAGACAGCTGTTCGCTAATCAGACATCTGAAGAAGTGATGACGTAGGCTTTTCTATATACCTTATGCAATTGCCATTGCCTTTATGATATCGTGCGACTGCCATATTTGTGATCTAGATTAATGCCAACTGGATAAAGTAGATTATTTACCGATTGACTGCTTAACTTTATGCTAGATGAATTAAGAAGAAATCCTAGTGAAAAATGTATCTTTATCATTGTCATTTCATTCTTTAGATTTATCATCAAAATATCAAATCATGTTATTTGGTGATTTAATATTGAAAATTCCAATGAATAATTCCTAAGAGCAATATCTAGTTAGAAAACATCTGTTTTGCTACAATATCAGGTAATCAAATATGATAATCCTCGATTGGGGCCTTCACACCTTTTGCTTGTTGAAGTGCCAGTTTTTGTGATATAAGATTGAGAACTTAGCAAACTGAATTAATATTTGATGACAAATGTAACAGTATGTTATTTCAGAGGCACAACTTTTTATGCAAACAAATCGTAGCATTTTCTTCATTCTTAACTCAAGCGTACATGAAGAGAATCTGCTTTTCGGCAAACTTAATTCTTTACTTTATTAAAACGTGATTATAATGGCCTTGGGTTAACGTTTGATGATTTTTTTTGCATTAAAACTTATTATTTGCCTAATTGCTCGTCAAAAATTGTTTATTTATGTGAATTTTCCTTCGTCCGCACATGATAAATTGCTACAAACCACGGATCGGAGGCGAACCACCTATGACTCTAACGGAGACCCAATTGTTTCTTGGAGAAATTCACGGAGGGTTATGACCGGCATAAAGAGAGCAATACTGTTTTGAGTATTAATAGGGTCATTTTATTCACTTCCTGGTTAAACATAAAATCAAAAATGAAATTTGGAATATTTACTCAGACAATCATCCACCCTACACATTTCAGAATCACATAAAATTTAACAGAAGTTGACATTTTAATGGGTATTCTTTGAATAAACTATGAATTTAAGGATCTTTACACAATTTTCATCTCGTTAAAACTTCAGATTGAGGAACCCAATGTAACCCGAACAGAACAGGATTCGAATGTAGGCGCACACTTTTAAGTTTTTTCTGTTACACTTCTGGAACTAGACCGTCATGTTTTGCATGGCATGTAAAATGTAAAAAAAAAATTAAATAAAAACAGTTTGAAGGCTAAATCAATTTTGAAGTTGAGTAAAATTCGAAACCCACAATTCCAGAAGGACTGTCAAATCTAGATTAAGTCAAATTTGCCGAAAAATTATTGTTTTGAATGATATTTACTTATGATGAAAAGTAGGTTTGCAGAAATGATGCGTCTATGATAATTTATGTCAGCACCGGTGTATTGACTATTAGCTGGACTGATAATACTCACTTGAACCAATAGTTCGTCAGCACTTGTATCGACCAAGATATCATCACAATATGCAAGGCTTATATTGTTACACCCCAAACACACGTTTGGTCTACGTAAGACAGGTCAGTAATGATCAATGGTGCCCAACCATAATAAGTTGCATTTGGTGATATTGACTATTAGCTGGACTGATAATACTCACTTGAACCAATAGTTCGTCAGCACTTGTATCGACCAAGATATCATCACAATATGCAAGGCTTATATTGTTACACCCCAAACACACGTTTGGTCTACGTAAGACTGGTCAGTAATGATCAATGGTGCCCAACCATAATAAGTTGCATTTGGTGATAAGTTATATATGAGAGGCAACAGTACGTAGTTTATCGATATTCAAATCTCACAATCGATTAAGAAGATACAAATAAAGGTAAAAAAAACACACAAAAAAATAGCTCCAAAAGGAGCGAGACCGGTTGCGTCGACAGGGTCATCGTTTTCTACTATGCACGCATCACCGGCCTTGCGAATTCAAACTCACATATGCGATTAATAGACTATGAAAGTAACTGTGACAAATATAACAAACGTGCACGTGGCCATCTGTGAGTATCAACCAAGTCACAATGACGTCCGACAATTTTTTTAAAAGAAAGGTTCAACTTTGTGTCGAAGAACCCTAGGCTCAGCAGCAACCATCTAGTAGATGTTTAACTGTAATTACAACGGATGTTCATGCTTGAGCAATAAGATGAATCTTGTCATCGCAGTGATTTTATTTGATGCCTGTTTACCGAGGAACAAGACAAATAGGCATCCAAAAACTATGATTTTTTAAATGGGATCGAGTTTCCTTTTTAGGCACCCTCTTAAGGCAACATCAGTTCCTACTTCACTGTCTGCTTTTTAATTAAACTAATGGCACATAATAAAAAATTATATTTTTTTTTCATAAATGTTTACTGTGCAATGCGGTATTTTTGAAGATTCCTGTTGGTCGTACTTTAATTTTTTTATTTAGTTTGCTTGAAAAACAATAAGAACGTCGATATTTTTTTTTTTATTTTTGCTTTTAGATTAATTTCAAATGGAAGGCATTTAAACAGAAAGAGCAAATATTTTAATCGTGTCCTTCCGAATATTATCACTAGAATAAAATATCAATTGCATAAATATTAATTATGTATTTTGTCCTTTCTTTGACATTAAATGGGCTAAATATCAAGGTCCAAATATCCAAACAAATAAATGTATTTGTTTTTCAAAACACCTGCAAAATAAAAAAAAAGGCTTTCGCGACAAAACCACCAATCAAATAATGATTATATAAGATACATTTTAAACCTTGTTCCTCGTCTATGATATCACCGAATGCGACCTATCACCTACTTTTACTTGCCATGATCAACATGACGGGTGCAATAAGTCGAAACAAACATCTTCACCCTTCAAAAGCTCTTAAGTTAATCCCCGTTAATTTGGCGTAGGGTTCATGTTGCTTAGCGTTTATGTGTAGTGTTTTTTGGACGATTGCGTGTTGGTTTTAGTCGATGACGCATGGTTTTTGATTGTACCTGTTTTGTCATCTCTCTTTTTATTTGAGACATCATCTGTGTGTAGCATTGGTATCGTCGACATGTATTCGTTCGTTTCTTTAATTGTCTGTTGAACGATCATTGCAATATTCGAAATGAAATTGGGCGCCTAATAAATTTTTCAAACTGTGTGAATGATCGACCAAAGTCCATTTTTAGTGCTTAGCGTTTATGTGTAGTGTTTTTTGGACGATTGCATGTTGGTTTTAGTCGATGACGCATGGTTTTTGATTGTACCTGTTCTGTCATCTCTCTTTTTATTTGAGACATTATCTGTGTGCAGCATTGGTATCGTCGACATGTATTCGTTCGTTTCTTTAATTGTCTGTTGAACGATTATTGCAATACTTTGAAATGAAACTGGGCGCCTAATAAATTTTAAAACTTTGTGAATGATCGACCAAAGTCCATTTTTAGAGACAAAGAAGCTGTGAAATGTCTATCATCTCTTCACGATAAATACGTTGTTGTTTCCGCGGACAAAGCTTCAAATAATATTGTTTTTGTATGTAAATCATACTACTACGAGTGTCTTGTAAAATAATAAGGAATAAATGAGCACCCAGGTAATCCCTCATACAAAAACATATCATTTGACAAGGATGACATTTTGGCTAATCATAAGTCCTGCATGGCTTCAATGAACATTAAGTATACGATTTGAAATTGAAAACAATCAGTTACTATGATGTATATAAACAACTATAGTATATACTTACATATAATTACTCAAGTATTGTAACAATCTGCATGACATGGAATATTCGTAACATTTGTGACAATCTGAATGAGGAAGATATCAAAGCGAGCAAAGACCAATACATCAAACGGTCATGTTTGCCATTTTATTAAGTTCCTCTCAAGGAGATTACACATACACGCACAAGGGTTTATTTCAGAATTACCCAGACATTTAGGTTTAAATAAAGATTTGTAAGAATCTGTCTGCTAAACATTTTGCTTTCTTCAGTAATTGCAGTAATAATTTCGACTTGATAATTCTGCGTTTCAAAATACAATTGATTTTTTGGGCTAATTTCCTTGTTCGTACACCAAATTCAAATATAGTACGATTATTTCTAGATATCCTTTGTTAATGACTTTTTTTTACCGATCCCAACAACTTTATGTACGATTTGATTTTTTTACCGTTTTTGAGGCGAGGGATTCTGTATTAACCTCCATCATAAACTCTCATAGACAGACACAGTTGGATAAATACGAAGGGATTTTTTTATTCAAAAATGCGTGATAATTTGTACATGCCTGTATAGCTTTTGTTTGCCTGTTATCTTGAAAATTGTAAAAGATAACACAATATAAAAAGCAAAAATGATCAGCAAGACGAGATTAATAAATAGTCAAATTATGCTGAATTCGTTTATAAATTCTAAAAGAGAGGCGATGGATACCAAAGGTGCATTCAAAATCGTTAGTTGAAAATAAACATACAACGCCATGGCTAAAAAAAAAAAAAGAAAAAGACCAACAGACAACAGTACTCAAGACACAACATTGAAAACTAAAGACCGAGCAACACGAACCCCACCAAAAACTTGGGGTGATCTCAGGTGCTCTGGTAGGTCACATTCGGGGAAAAGGGGAAGAGATTGTTATAATGACAATTAGAACATATACGCCATCATCTGTGAAACGGATATTCCATAACGGTCAACAAACTCGTGATGGCGTCTCTAAAATTTACGAAGGGATGATTTCAACTTCACCACTTGGAACTCTTGGTTTAAAAGCTTCCTTTTGTGCATCAACCCTCTATCAAAGAAATCATGATAAGAAATACAAGCCCTGGAATATCGTATCAACTGAGAGATATATATTCCGTATCAAGTCGCTACTAGAATGTTGCTACATAGAAAAGGAAAGTTTTAATTGGGAAGCTGAAATCATCTCTTTTGTCGTAAAGTTTTGTTTTCAATCGATTCTCATTGTCAATTTCTAAGAGTGATTTCCCTTAAATGACGATTTTTTTTACCTTTTTTGTGTTTTGGGGAAACTGTTAACAGAAAAATGATCAGCAATACAAAATAAAAAAAAAAGAGATTTTTATCATGAATTGAACTCTAATCCACAATGTTGGAGAGAGTCTAATGTTTAAGATGCACATATACCTAAGTGAGCGACACCGGCTCTCTAGAGCCTCTTGTCTAATTGGCGAAGTGCCTTTTTATAGACAAAAGTAACATATTTGAAAGATATACAGTTTTTGCTACAAAAAATCAGATGCAATCAAACAGTAGAATATTAAAAACATTTCCTTCTGTATAAAGGTCTTGATAAATAATTAATCTTTCAAGAAGGTGGTAATTAAGGTGTTCAGCACATTAATTTGCATTAAAGATCCCTCAATTTTAACGAGTAATAACAATACTGTAGCGTAATTACATCTTTAGTATCTCCGACCACAAACTACTACAGATTATCACCAAAGCTTTTCCAATCATGCCTCACTATTGAACTGGTTTGTAACTGCAGTTTGCAGTTTATAGAAAGATTTTGTGGTTTTTGTTCTCGAACACTATACCTGTAGTGATATGAAAGGAGCAATTTATGATACAGTATATTCTAAACCTATAATATTATCGAAGTAGGTTATTAACTAAGCAATACATTCCTAGTTTTTGTTATGGCTTTATCATGCATTGCTTTCTTATATACTTTTTTTTAACGAGGCTGTTGTTTATATAGTTCTGTGGAGGCTGGCTATATGCCCTTTGCTCACAGTTTGGTATCTGCAACTGCTCATGAAACTGCATAACATAATTTTGTGAAACTTTCACCGAATCTTATTCACATTTATCAAATAGATTTGTTGGCATGACATAAACTTTTTCATATCTGTACACTACAGTGCATTTTTGTCCCTTTCTACTAAGCCCCATATCAAAATTTAATCGAACTTTCTCAGAATCTTCACCAGATATTGCCATTGTTCACCTACTATACATATATTGCTTTAAATCCGGCGTAAACCATTGACTTTACCATTGCTATATCTAGAGTGTTTCCATTTTGTATCCATAAGTCCTAAACCCATTATTAGGATTTATTCAAAATCTCTGAATCTTAAACATATAAGGCCCTTGTGAAAATCGGACTGGGACAGACATGTTCAGGATGTCCAGATCTACGTGATGTCCATAGAATAAAAAATAACAAATGACCAGCAGAATATTTTTTACTCGGCCAAATTCTTTATGTGCATGTCCAAAACAAGGAGCAGTCCGCAAGTGATTGTCGTTGGTGGCTGTCGGCCACAATTGTATTTTGTTAAGTGTTTTACTATAACAGGCAGTTGGTTTTCTATTTTGAATTGCCAACCCATGGCCTTTTATAGCTTACTTTACGGTGCGGGTTTAGCTCATTGTTGAATGCCGCACAGTTTTAGTTTTTTGTTTTAATAGACCTGTGATCGTTAACATCTTGGTTCGTTAGGTTTGATAGATAGTTGTCTCAGTTGTTTTTTTCTAAATTACATTCGTATGTGTACAAGAGTTTATCAGCTTGCAGGACATGAAACAAAATAAGTATAATAAGAAACCGATTGTCAGTTGAAAACCGGTATCAATTAAACTGAAAAGATATGTTATCAATCGGAAAGTTTAACATCTTTATAATCACCATCGCGATGAAGGTTTACAACTGATTTTACCACCATACAGTATTGATGTCTAAGTGTTAACAAAATGCAAGTACACAGAAACAAGTCATCTTACATTTTTATAGATGTATTGTCTCGATTTCGATAAATGTCAAATAACGTGAGACAGCTGTTCGCTAATCAGACAGCTGAAGAAGTGATGACATAAGCTTTTCTATATACCTTATGCAATTGCCGTTGCCTTTATGATATCGTGCGACTGCCATATTTGTGATCTAGAATAATGCCAACTGGATAAAGTAGATTATTTACCGATTGACTGCTTAACATGTTAACTTTATGCTGGATGAATAAAGAAGAAATCGTAGTGAAAAATGCGTCTTTATCATTGTCATTTCATTCTTTAGATTTATCATCATAATATCAAATCATGTTATTTGGTGATTTAATATTAAAAACTCGAATGAATAATTCCTAAGAGCAATATCTAGTTAGAAAACATCTGTTTTGCCACAATAAAGGCAACAGTAGTATACCGCTGTTCGAAATTCATAAATCGATTGAGAAAAAAACAAATCCAGGTTACAAACTAAAACTGAGGGAAACACATCAAATATAAGAGGAGAACTACGACACAACAGATACACAACATTAAAATGTAACACACACAGAAACGAACTATAATATAACAATGGCCATTTTCCTGACTTGGTACAGGACATTTTAAGAAAAAAATGGTGGGTTAAACCTGGTTTGTGGCTAGCCAAACCTCCCGCTTTTATGGCAATGTTAAATATAACATTAAAATGACAACATTATATGACAGGACTACAATACAAATAAATGGGAGAACATATAGGACAGAGAAACATACGAATGATAGCTAACAAAAGGTACCAGGTTTAAAATTTAATACGCAAGACGCGCGTTTAGTCCACCCAAGACTAACTAGTGACGCCCAGATCAAAAAAGTACGAAAGCCAAAACAAGTACACACACAAAGCCGAAAAGCACCGAGGACCAAAAGTTCCAAAAAGCTGTGCCAAACACGGCTAAGGTTATATGTCTGGGATAAGAAAATCCTTAGTTTTTAGATTAATTCATACTTCTGCAAACAGTAGATTTACAAAAATGACTATATAATAGATATACATGATAACACCGAAGTTGTGACTAACTACAGAATAAAAACAGATACATAAAACAACATAAACCAGCACATAAAAATTCACAGCCGACTTAGCCAAAGAGATCAACGCTAAAAAAAAGGTGACGTATATACACAATATTAGGTAATCAAATATGATATTCTTCGATTTGGGCCTTCACACCTTTTGCTTGTTGAAGTGCCAGTTTTGTGATATAAGATTTAGAACTTAGCAAATTGAATTAATATTTGATGACAAATGTAACAGTATGTTATTTCAGAGGCACAACTTTTTATGCAAACAAATCGTAGTATTTTCTTCACTCGTAACTCTAGCGTACATGAAGAGAATCTGCTTTTCGGCAAACTTAATTCTTTACTTTATTAAAACGTGATTATAATGGCCTTGAGTTAACGTTTGACGCCTTAAAAACGTATCATTTTTCTAATCGCTCGTCATTAATTGTTTATTTTTGTAAATTTTCCTTCGTCCGCACATGAAAAATTGCTACAAACCACGGATCTGAGGCGGACCACCTATAACTCTAACGGAGACCCAATTGTTTCTTGGAGAAATTCATGAAGGGTCACGACCGGCATAAAGAGAGCAATACTGTTTTGAGTATTAATAGGGTCATTTTATTCACTTCTTGGTTAAACATGTTAAAATCAAAAATAAAATTTGGATCATTTACTCAGATAATCATCCACTCTACACGATTCAGAATCACATAAAATTTCACAGAAGTTGACATTTAAATGGGTATTCTTTGAATAAACTATAAATTTATGCATCTTTACATAATTTTTATCTCGGTACAATATACTATTTAAAAAATAGTAAATTTGTAAAGGGATTTCATTCCTGGGTACACATCCCCTTAAAATCTCACCACTGCTTCCTATCAGTTTCAAAAGAGAGGTCAATTCTCCCTATGATTTCAGGATTGCAAAATCAATTTTAGATACTAGTAGTCTTTTCTGAATTTGAACAATATAGTATTATGTCAGGTTTAATTCTTTTGCACATGGATGAAAACTAGAAGTCATTCAAACAATGCATTGGCAGTGATGTCTTTGCAGCGCTGTCGCGCTTTGATTTTCAGAATGTGAAAGAGCTTAATAAAAATTAATAAATATCTCTGGATTCGGAAAGACAAAATGGCTGTTACTGGTACACAGCACTATTTTTGTTTGTTTTTGTTGATGAAAAAACGAAACATATTAAAGGAACGAACAAATTTTTTCAACAGTACACAAAACGTACAGATTTAAAACTTCAGATTGAGGAACCCAATGTAACCCCAACCGAACACGATTTGAACGTAGGCGCACACTTTCGTAATGTTTTTTCTGTTACACTTCTGGCACCAGACCGTCATGTTTCGCATGGCTGGAAAAATGCAAAATATAAAAAAAAAATTCAAAACAGTTCGAAACCAAAAATTCCAGAAGGACTGTCAAATCTACCTTAAGTAAAATTTGTCGAAAAATTATTGTTTTGAATGATATTTATTTATGATGAAAAGTAAGTTTGCAGAAATGAAGCGTCTATGATAATATATGTCAGCACCGGTGTATTGACTACTAGCTGGAACCAATAGTTCATAAGCACTTGCATCGACCAAGATATCACAAGATACAAGGCTTATATTGTAGCACATAAAACACACGTTTCATCTACGTAAGACTGGGCAACAATGATCAATGGCTCCCAAACATAATAAGTTGCATTTGATGATAAGTTCTAAATGAGAGGCAACAGTACGTAGTTTAAAATTCAGATCTCACAATCGATTAAGAAGATACAAATAAAGGTAAAAAAAAACAAAAAATAAGCTCCAAATGGTGCGAGACCGGTTGCGTCGACAGGGTAAATAAAGGCAATTATAATCGTTTCATACTATGCACGTATGACCGGCCATGCGAATTCAAACTCACGTAAGCGATTAATAGACTATAAGATGAAACATGTTATCGCAGTGATATTATTTGTTGCCTGTTTACCGAATAACGAGACGTACAGGCATCCAAAAACTACTAGTATGATTTTGTTAATGGGATCGAGTTTCATTTTTGGCACCCTCTTTAGGCAGCATCACTTCGTACTTCACTGTCTGTATTCTAATTAAACTAATGGCACATGATCAAATTTTTTTATAAATGTTGACTGTTCAATGCGGTATTTTTGAAGATTCCTGTTGGTTGTACTTTAATTTTTTTCTATTTAGTTCGCTCAAAAAACAATAAGAACGTCGATATTTATTTTCATTTTTACTTTTAGATTTATTTCAAATTTTACATAGCTAAAACAGAAGGCATTTAAACAGAGAGAGGAAATATTTTAATCTTGTCCTTCCGAATATTATCATTAGAATAAAATATCAATTGCATAAATGTAAATTTTGTATTTTGTCCTTTCTTTGACATTAAATGGGCTAAATATCAAGGTCCGAATATCCAAACAAATAATCATTGTAAATGTATTTGTTTTTCAAAACACCTGCAAAATGAAAAAAAAGGCTTTTGAGTCAAAACCACCAATCAAATAATGATTATAAAAGATACAATTTCAACCTCTTTCCACGCCTATAATACCATCGAATGCGACCTATTACCTACTTTTTACTTGCCATGATCAACATGTCGGGTGTAATCAGTTGAAACGAACAGCTTCCCTCTTCTAAAGCTCTTAAGTTAATCCTTGTAAATTTTGATTAGGGTTTATGTTGCTGAGCGTTTAGTTTTATGTGTAGTGTTTTTTCGACAATTGCCTGTTGGTTTTAGTCGATGATGCATGGTTTTTGATTGTAGCCGTTTTATCATCTTTCCTCTTATTTGATACATCATCTATGTGTAGCATTGGTACCGTCGACATGCATTCGTTCGTTTCTTTGCCTGTTGAACAATCATTGTAATATTTTTAAAATGAAACTGGGCGCGTGATAAATTTTAAAAACTGTGTGAATGATCGACCAAAGTCCATCTTTAGAGACAAAGAAGCTGTGAAATGTCTATCGTCTCTTCACGATAAATAGGTTGTTGTTCCTGCTGACAAAGCTCAAATAGTATTGTTTTTGTATGTAAATCGTACAACTACAAGTGTCTTGTAAAAGAATAACAAATGCATGAGCACCTAGGTAATCCCACTTACAAAAACATATCATTTGACAAAGATGAGATTTTGGCTAATCATAAGTCCTTCATGGCTTCAATGAACATTTCAGTGAACAGCAAATCTGAGGACTTAACTGGTTTATATTGGATACCTAAACTTCAGTACATTGCCGGCTTATCTGCATGTTCTACAAAGGAATTGTCCATAAGTTTGACAAAAACACTGTCTGTAGTGAAAGAGGGTCTTATCAAATACTTTGAAATTGTTTACTCGCTTTGTGGTATTAACCATATGTTGATTCTTAAAAACTCTAAAGAACTTCGGGATAATTTTAAATATCGATCTTTCTCTGATATTAATTCTATCAAAACTTTTGATTTTTCAACCCTGTATACCACCATTCCCCATGTGAAATTGAAAAATCGTCTAAAAGAAATAATCCACGATGTTTTTCAATATAAAAATGGTAGCATATGCTATAAATTTATTGGTTTAGTATATCATACGGCATATTTTGTTAATAGTGAACAAAAAAAGGTAAAACATGCTACACAGCAGAACAAGTGATCAGAATGCTGGAGTTTCTTATTGACAACATATTTGTTGAATTTAGGGGTAGACTTTTTCAACAAATTGTCGGCATTCCTATGGGAACGAACTGCGCCTCTCCTTGCCGACCTCTTCTTATTCTTATATGAGTCGAAGTTCCTTCAGACACTTATCAAAAACGAGATCATCGAAGAAGCCAGATCATTTAATTTTACATTCAGATATATTGATTATGTTCTTTCCATTAACAATTCAAACTTTTCTGATTGGGTTCCATTAACATATCCTCCAGAACTAGAAATTGAAGAAACAACAGACACGGCTTCCTCCGCCTTATTTTTAGAATTATACCTCGAATTTGACATAATTGGTCATCTCAGTACCATAATATATATATGTCTTTGTATATTTTTAACCTTTACTGTTAAGTCCATTTTTGGTAGTCAGGAATATGACAGTTGTTTTCCGTTCATTTGAAGTATTTGAGGGACTGTCCGTTTGAATTTTCATTGGGGTTCGGTATTTTTGATATTTCACATTTTTTTAAACATTAAACAATAAGTTCCCCTCTAGAAGGTAGCACATACACGCACAAGAATTTATTTTAGAATTACCCAGACATGGAGGTTTCAATAAGGATTTGTAAGAAGCTGTCTGCTAAAACTTTTTTTTTCATCGGTAATTTCAGTAATAATTTCGACTTGATAATTCTGCGTTTCAGAATACAGTTGAATTTTTAAGGCTAATTTCTTTGTATGTACACCGAATTGAAATATAGAACGATTATTTCTAGATATCCTTTGTTAAGTACTTTTTTTATCAATCACAATGACTTTATTTGCGACTTGATATTTTTACCGTTTTTTTTAGGCGAGGATTTCTGTATTAACCTTCATCATAAACTCTCATAGACAGACATTGTTGGATACATACGAAGGGTATTTTGTATTAAAAAATGCGTGATAATTTGTACATGTTTGTATAGCTATTGTATAGATAATTGTCGTTTGAAGAAGCAGGCATATAGGCAAATACATGCTACATTTATAATTTTAAATATGAAAGGATAAAGTTAAAATTCCAATAAAACCGACATTGCCTTCAGATATTTTCTTCCATTGATAGCTTTGCATATTTTATCTGTTAGTTATTAAATACGAATACGCATAGTTCCTTTTCTTTGTTTTGCTTTTATGGTATAAGTCCTTCCTTGCCATAAATTATCATTATTCCTCCATATAAGTTCTGTATCTAGTTATAGATATTTGTTTGCAAAATACCTGTTGTTGAATTTTATATAACCTTACTAATACTGAGTTCTCTATGATGTTTTATTGATTACGTTATGTTTATTTCAATGAATTACAATACCCTTTATTAATTAGTTTTTGTTTACATAACGATTCTGGAAGTGTTCTACTATATCTCACTACGAAACATTTCCATCACCTTACACATGTTATACATATTATATAGAATTATTTTATAGCTTCTAGTAAAGAAAAATACCAGTTACGGCCAGAAATTAAAACTTTGTTTACATTAAGTAACGAAAGTTCGAAAGGTTGATTTCTATTGGCAAACTAACTTTGTGTTCAGCGTAGAAAACTGATGGTTTGGAGTGTAGATTTATGAAGTATACGAATTTAACAACATTTCTAAGAATATCTGTTTCTTATTCAGTAATAAAAGGTATTACAAGGAAAACCAAAACTAACATGGAATAGTTTATAGTCAATAACTTATATATTATTACTCAACTTTATATTTTCAGGTAAGTTATTTCTAAGAATATATATAAATGATTTACCCTTTTAACAAAAACCCATTGTGGCCTTGGGCTGTTTTCTGCTCTTTGGTCGGGTTGTTGTCTCTTTGACACATTCCCTATTTCCATTCTTAATTTTATCCCTAAATGTAAATATATAGGAGAAGGTATGATAAGGCAACATTTTGTTACCCCCGGAAAAAACTTCCGATGTCTATATGACAAAAGAGTATCAATCATCGGTATAGATATTATTGATGTTCTTCTTATTTGCATGTTCTTCAAACCTTTGTCATTTTGTAAAAAAAAAAATTAAAAATCTGCAAAAATAGCATCATTTCTAAATTGTGTCACTAATACTAAGATATTAGCCAAAGCTTTACCCAAAAATTAAGGTTCTTAGTCATCAAGGGAATCAACAGCTTTTAGTTGATTTAATAATGTTAGAACCTAAGGTATTTTGCTACCAAATGAAAATAGCATGTTAGAAATTTAGTTCGTCCGAATTGCTTTACTGGATTTACCTTTATCAGAACGCTCTATAAACCTATATATTTGAAAGCCAGGGATGTAAAAATACAAAGAACGTGCTTTAAAAGCTAAGAGATATAAGACCAAAAGAAAACTACAAAAAAGGCCAATTGCAGCTAACGTCAATCTTAATTTCTTAGTAATTTCTTATTTATCATGGGGAATTTTAGACAAAATTTTTTCTGAAATCATGTCAAGCCCTGACGAACAAGCTGTTGATTCCCTTGATGCTTAGAGTTCACCAGCACTGGACTCGAAACATTGCCCGTAAACGATTTTTTTTATGAATTTGAGATTCTAATGCTTGTAGATTATTTTTTTGGTAAGGCTTTGGCTAATAAATATTTTGACCAATAACTATACGCCAAATAGTCATTTGAGGTAACATATGTTTATTTTAACATGTTTATAACATTAAAAGTGACCTTTTGCACTACAATATCCAGAATATAATTAGCCATTTATTTAACATAATTTTGAAATTCTTTCAATTGGTAGTTTTTATAATTTTTGTAATTTCAGGGGTTAAATATTGGCTGTCCTTCTTCAAAGTTTTTGTCATCAGACAAATTGAACGATGGGACTATACTTTCTACTTCGTCAAAAAGTATGTGTTAACCAAAATCTTTCATTTTTATTACGGAATGAAATTCATCTTCCACTTCTCTTCTACACAGTTGACATAATTATTTTTGTAGGTTGATTTACGATGTACTCTCGTGTTTAATGTTTAATATACTATACCATGTATACCTTAATCTCATTTTGTTGAATTAGATAGAATATATAGATTTACATCTACAGACAAAACATTTCTAATTCATAATATATTTTAAGAATTGTCTGCAAGTTTCACTGGTTTCACTTGTTTCACTTGTTTCATTTAGGAATTTTTGGTTATTAAACGTTTTCTCCGGGATCTTATATATCTCTCAGCTAATTTATGCTTCATTGCACAGAGCAGTTATTTCTTTGAAAAAGCATTTTGATCTTTCCATATATGATTGATATGATATGAAACAAACAGCAAATCCAAGCTGTAAACTTGAGCTGTAGTATGTGCAAACAATTTGCATGACTAATAAAACAATGTGCGTAAAACAGATGACGAACAAGTCATGCTTGAACTTAAGGGTCATTTTCATGCGTATTAAAGGATCTTCAAAATATTGTAAGTCACAGCGAACAATAATTTCAGGTAAACAACAAATTAATCATTCATTTTTAATTACTGCAGTATCTGTTTTTTTTGTAATATTTCAAATTTGATAAATTTCTTTGTAGACGGATACGCATAATATGTACATGTATCAACGTTAATAAATACTAGGGTATTTTCAGATATAAACAGAGAACTGAACTACCAGCGTTTGAAGTAAAACCATGTAAGTAGCTCTCTCCTATTTAAAAAAAAAATCTTTTTCAACAATTTACTTTTATATTCTAAATTGATATTCAACGTTTCAGAATTTGAAGATTGTCATTGTTCGTAAACAACGATGAAAATACACCATTTGATAGATACTGTTGAGGACACTGTGAGTCAATCACTACTCTATTGAAACACATGTTACTTTGAATGCATGAGATTCTAAACCTCGAATTGTAATTTGAATGAAAGATATATAAATATCCTCATACGAATCAAAGTAAATTTGTTTTAAATGCGTTATTCTGTATTAAACTTCAGAAGCAACTTTCATCGGAAAATGTTTGGGCATTGAACGTGGGACATTGAACAAAGGGAAATAAAAAAATGAATCGTATACTGACATTTGTTAACAATGTCATATTGGAGGATCAATGTTAGTAAAGCTGAAAAGAAGGATTCCTTTTTGGGAAAGCAGACAAATTGCCTGGCTATTAAATACTAATTAATGAATTAACTGTTTACAAAATGTTTTCGATTTAGGATTTTCTTCCCAAGGAAACGATAACCTTAGCTGTATTTATCAAAACCTTTCAGAATTTTGGTTCCTCGATGTTCTTCAACTTCGTACCTTATTTGGGCTTTTTTAATATTTTTAATTCGAGCGTCACTGATGAGGCTTTTGTAGACGAAACGCGCGTCAGGCGTTCTTAATGGTAATCCTGCAATCTATGATGAGTTTATCAGACTACACTAAGATTCTAAAAGTGTTACATTTGATCCTTAAACAAACATATAAATTTGATCAGTGGACATTGTTTGTTTTTTTAATTGTTTCCGTATGGCGTTAGTCATAAGTTATTCAATGATCACCAGAAAACATCCGATACAATTAAAGATATATAAAGACTCATTAATAAAACTACATTATACATTATAAAAAAAAACTTGTTTAGATTTCTATATTAAAATGATTTAGAGGTTCAGACGTTTGCCAACTCTTTCCTCATTTCTTCTATTTGGACAGTACTTCAAAGGAACCATTTTTGTCATTTACAGTTCACAGGAATTCACTCGTTTTGTACATATTTACCATAATCGTAATAAATAAGTTCTTCGAGTGGTCATAGTGGAAAGTCTATCAGCACCAACGTAACAACAGACAGTAAGTACCTTACAGTAAAAACAGAATTTACATCTGTTTAGTTACAATTAATGAAGTAGTTCGCCAGAAAATTGTTTTCTGTATGTTTTTCGTAGGCTTGTAAGATAAAGTCAACTGTTGTGAAATGATTTAACCAGGGATCTATCTGGTTCATATTGTCTTTAATTCAAATATAATTGTCTAAAGCATCAATGCAGCGATTGTCAAATGGATTATTTTCAAGTGAAGTCCCCGCTTTTGGTAATAGTAAATGGTCATATTTTTCATTTAACTATCATGGACAGTTATCTGTCAAGATGGATACTATTTGACATCATCGATTCAAATTAACTGTTTACGATGAAGGACGATTGGTAGTGACAAAAGATTACTTGACCTAGTGATCTAAAAAGATAATGTAATTTAGGAATGATGTAAGACACATGATATCATGATTTATATTCTATCTGTCAACTGATTGCCTTATATTTTCAAATAAGACCTATGATATAAATTAGAATTATGTTGTTGATCCTGCTGAAGTGTCGAGAAAAGCGTTTCATTCAAATGCAGCTTTAGAGTTGGTATCTTAGAAATTATGGGTCCATACCATTGCTCATCCACTGTTTGTCAATACCTGCTGCCAAATTGTTAGACGAACCTATTTTTCTGGGAATTTATTTGAGGTGACAGGAATTACAATACAAAAATGATCGTGACAAGTACAATTTCAATTAATTTTCCTAATCCAAAGGAAGAATTCCGTCAAAAGAACAAAA
This sequence comes from Mytilus californianus, assembly GCF_021869535.1. Classification (NCBI taxonomy): domain Eukaryota; kingdom Metazoa; phylum Mollusca; class Bivalvia; order Mytilida; family Mytilidae; genus Mytilus; species Mytilus californianus. The sequence continues at coordinate 43,246,716 of NW_026262593.1, forward strand.
TTAATAACTTTATCTGCAACTTACAATTAATCACTTACAAAAAGTATAACCAAATGTCAGCTGAATATTTACAAACATATAAAAAGTTATGAAGATTTTAAGAAAAAAATATTCTTATGAAGTTAAAGTTATAGTTATTTCACTTATTTTATTTTGACATTAATTAATTGCAAATGGAAAACTAACATGAAATAGCTCTCAGTCATTGTGATATTAATGTGTATTAGGGTCGACCGAATATCAATCTTTGTATTATTTACGATAAGTGTGCCAAGTTCATATACTGTGTGACTGCAACGTTTATTATTTAATATGTTTCGTTTTCTGTAAAATTATAAAAGCGCAAAGCTCGAACGTTTTCGTCCAATATCCTTATGAGACATTTTAAAGTTCCTATATTTCCTTTAATTGTTACTTTAACTTGTTATACTCATTTACAAAGCTAACTGAATATTTTGTGTTTTTTTTTGAAAATTTGGGACTTCTCATTTGCCCAAAAAATATTTCAGTTCTAATCATATTTTACCAGAAAATGATAATATTATTATGCAGCCTTGTATAACAGTCTGTAATATAGAATAAAATTATTTAAAAGTACATGCGAAAATTTTAACAAAGTATGGCCTCTGCTGTATCAACTTTAACGAGGATAAAAGAAAGTTTTGAACAAAATTAGAGTAATAAATTATAAACAATTGTCATACAAGTTGGAGGTTTAGCTAACTACAAATTCAGGTGTTACCCAGTATTTTCTTCGTAAAATGACTATACTAAATCAGGAAAATGACCGTGGCTTTTCACTCGTTCTGTTGGTTGACATAGTCGAGCGTTTGATTTTTTTTCAGCTTTGATTGGTTACCCCTTTTTTGAATATACGTAACAGTTCGGTGTTTTTGTTAATACATATTTACATCAGAATAATAATTCTATTTAATAGAAACAATGGATGGAAGCAAGGTTCTCCTCCTGATAATAGTTATTGTAATTTGTAACAATATAATTGGTCAATCAGCCCAGACTCCGCCTGCCAATAACATGACACCGCAACAACATGCCAGGATGATGAATATTATAAGATCAAGAAATACTCAAGGACGTCAAACAGGTAAGATGTTTCAGGCAATGCATATTATAAAACATGATGTGTTATTTTCTCACAGAGTGTTTTGTTTTTGTTTTATGTATAATTCGGTGAACAGGTTTTTCTGTTGTTTTGATGCACTTAAAAGTTATCTTCGAAAATAGAGTAAATTGATCGTCACTACGTTATGTAATGGTATAAATCATGTAAAATGCATGACCAGCCTGTTCATTGATAAATATTGTAATTAACTAATCTTTCTGTCGGTTGTGATCTCACAAATACTCTTATCTCACATATACGTGATCTATGATAAGTGATGTTCATCCTGTAATATCGCCTCGAAATAGCCTTTTTGTGCTGAGGCGGCGTAAAGCAACCACCAATCAATGAATGAATGAATCAATCAATCAATCAATTAATCATCCTTTAATAATTGACCTTTTCTACACATAAAAAACTTCAGCAGTGAAGAGACAAATTAAAAAATAAGATTAACGTCAGACTATGTTAGAAAGTGGAAACAAATAGTCAGTACCTATTCCATATCAGATACCTAGTCAGTGTTTGTCTTATGTCATGGCTTAATGAGTTTTGTTATTTGGATACATTAGAGTTGATGGTAGATATTTGATCACTACTTTTTAACTTATTCAAAACTTTATTAGAGGTCGGTCTATTTGGAGCATGACATTTTGTATAGATACATGTCTAAAGACGGGATATTGTCCTCTAATTGCAATTTTTATTTTTTTGTCGATGGGGTGCTTTCTCGTTATTATGATGAGTTTATTGACGTTTATCCCCATACCTTTGTTATTTATAAGACTAAGAAATATTCGTTTTATTTGCTTAAAAGTATGAATTACTACTAAAACAAGAACAAATAAAACTATTGTACTTTATAAAAGCTACCATTTAAAAGCAAGAACATTCTCTTTAAAGCGAAGCGAGTCTGGTACGCCGTCAAATTTCAACAAAATGTTAATACGACAAAAAAAACTTTATTTTAATCATTGTTATTAGAGAAAGCAATTCACGATAGATCTGAATTTGAATCAGATTGCATCTTCTTGTCGTATGTAATACACTTTTCATGACAACTTGAGAAGATACCATACTAGCGCAAACAGTTGAAAAATGTAACGGAAGTAAAAAATACTAGTACTACATCAAAGAGGAAGTTATATCTTAGGAGAATCTGCCTGCCTCAGTAATATAAAAACATTTCATTTTTACCTGAAATAAGATTATCCGTATTTATCTTACGTTTTGAAAAAAAAAAGTTTTGTATAAATTCAACAAGAATGGGCGCTGAATCTGCATGAGTTCTTCATATAAATTGTGTATATGAGGAGATTGAAATCCTGATGCATTTACAAATTAGAATTGATGACTTTCACAAATTAGAACCTAATCATTGTTTGGTTGACCACTATGGAATATTCATCTCACTGATGACCAAGGATATGTTCCACTTGTCGTAGACCCAAGAAATCTCCTCATTTTTGTCCCCCGCGCAACGTGTTGCAGGGGGACAGAGAAATACCGAGCGTCAGTATGTCCGTCTGTGCGTCCTTCCGCCCGGTCTTGTTAGCGTTCTTTCATGTACAATTCTTGGCAGATTTTTATAAAACTTATATTATAGGCTTATATCAGCAATGTCTCGGACGAGTTCGAAAATCAGTGCCGATCAATTATTTTTAAAAGAGTTGTGCACCTTGGAAACATTGATTATGTGCAAAAATGCATCGTTAGCGCTCTCATGTGTACAATTCTTGCGAGAATTTTATGAAACTTATATTACCGGTTTATATAAACAATGTCTTTGGAACTTTCGAAAATAATTGCTGATCAAATATTTTTAACGAGTTATGCCCTTGGAAATATGAATTATATCGGAAATCACATTGAATTTGCTCTGAAGCATTCATTTCTCTAAGATATTTAGGAACTATTTTAAAGAACAAAAAAGTGTATTTTTTTAGTTATTGCCCTTGTACCTTAGATAGACAAAATATGTGCAACGCGGGGGACATTGGAACTCTGTTCTTTTATATGAATTGTTACATGACCGAATGTGGCTTTTACACCAGTCAAGAGGGAGCTGTTTCAATTTATTCGTACAGTGTTTTGGATAGTTATTTGTCTTTTTTCCTCTTTTGTTTTGACCATAGTATGTCTGTTCTGCGACTTATTGTTTGTCCTTCCCATTGTATCAATGTTATAAAAAGCTCTTTTTCCAAAAGGAGTTAACCCGTAAATATTGTTGAAGTTCATTTTGCCACAAACAACTGTGATGAAGTTGTTCCTTGATTTACGTGTATTTTATGACACTTAAGTGGTTTCGACACTTGTGTCTGGTTTGATGATTATTGCAAGACAGTCATGATGACCGCTTAGTGTTATTCTGTTTATTTTGTAACACAATGCATTGTACTTAATCTCAGTATTGTATTTGTTTAGTTTTTTTTTCACATACAGCTCTGTACGTTATTTTGGCATCAATAGAAGACGAGTTGGAAAGTAATAACAAATCGATCGCCCTTATGATTATCGTGATATTAATGTGTTTAAGGATGCACCAATATCAATCTTTATTATTTAAAAAAAAAATTGATACATAGATTTGCCAACGTCATATACTATATGTTATCAACAGTAAACTATGAATCAAAATGGCACACATACATATTAGAGAAATCCAAGTTTTCAGGGTCAAAATTTAGTTTTTTATTATTTTGAATGGTAATCTGACAGAGATTACTAATATTTCGTGTTACTATTAATTAATATATGTGTTAAACATTCTGTAAAACAGTTAAAACAACAATGACCAATGATCACCACGGATATGCTCCACTAGTCTTCACTGCAACCCCTCGATCTTTTCCTCGATTGTGACATTAACGAATGCGACTTATCAATATATATTTACTTGCAAGGAATAATTAGACGTGTGCTATAAGTGGAGCAAGGATCGTCTACTCTTTCTTTTAGGCTGTATGTGAAATTGAAACATATATATTTGCTTATTATTGTTTTTAATGAACAACATACGTTTTGATAAAAAAAAAATGCTTTGATTGTTATTCAGCCTTTTAAAACGGCCGTAGTAAACAATAATATTTTTTCTTCATAAAACATGTTGAGACGTTAAAAGTTAACTATATTAGTTGTTGTAACAATCAAACTTATAAGAAAGCTCGGACGCACGAAATTTATAAAGTGTTATCTTTATTTACTAGCACTAGGCCAATCAGCTCAGTAGTAAGTGCTTTGGTACTGAAATGATTTATAATATTTTTTTTTTCAAATGTCCGATGAAAATTAAAAAATGTTAAGAAAAAAAATTTCACAAGCAAAGTTAACCTTAGAGGAACTTGGCTATTGTTTTTAGTCTTCTTTTGGTTATATAGCTCTTCACACATTCATCCTTGACTTTCAAATATTTAGGTTTGGAAATGCTTTATGATAAAAAAAACGACTGCTGACATGACTAACCAATGCAACATCAGCGCAGTTTCATTGATGATATGGTAACTAACTTATATTTCAGTAGTTGATGATCTGATACCATTTCGTTATCATCATAAACGGCTTAAGGACATACGTGTTCTATCATAGTCATATTTCTCTTGTGACAATGTATATGGGATACACAATGTTAAAAAAAATCTTGATTTTTTAAAGTTGTAGGTGAGTGTATTTCATCAGACATCAACCTAAGAATGCTGTAAAATCGACAAACGATCTTTAGTTTGTTTTCTAGAAAGCACTACAGATGTTCTTGGTTTTAATTAGTATTTTTTGTATTTGGTTTTAAATGAGTCCATTAATGATGTATCTTATGATGCAGTCAAGTCAACCTTTGTGGATGATATAGATATAAGAAGATGTGGTATGAGTGCCAATGAGACAACTCTCCATCCAAGTCAAAATTTATAAAAGTAAACCATTATAGGTCACGGTACGGTCTTCAACACGGAGCCTTGGCTCACATAAACATGTGAAAGCTCTCTCACAGGCAAACAACCCATAATTAAAAATTATAAGGGCATACACCACAAGCACGGGGATTACTATGGTAATAACCATATGGTTACTTGTGAACCCAAACGGTGATTTCAATAGTATTTTGCCTTTGATCTTGATATGTCAATCTAGTTAGAACAGTGATAATGACTTTATGATGAAAAGTTAAATGCTTGTGAAATGTAACACATGTGTAATGAAAGGCACAATTGAAATTAAAGATAAAATAATCATCAAAAAAATTGAACTCCCTTCGTTTTATTAAAGAGCTTAGTTTTGAAATATTTAAACCTTGAAAAGGAAATTTATAAATGATATCAGGGAAGTTTGTAAAAGAAATTGAATACCAATCGGTTGCTGCAGAAATTGTATAGAAGTTTGAATTTTAATGAAATAATTTAAACAGAAAAACCAATGAGCTGAAATAATAACAAAACAACAAACGGAAAACAAAAATGAAAGATATCAACCAACGGAAAACCACTTAATCTCATGTTCCTGATTTTGGACAAACACATAAGAAATATGTCGGGGTTACACATATTTGTGAGCGATCAACCCTCCCCTTACATGGAACAGTGATGTAACATCACAATATATGCATTAACTGTAAAAAATCAGTTAGAAATGGTTTTACTCATTTGATTGGCACGATGCACAAAATCGTGCAAAATAAAGACAAAAACATAAGTCACTTGAAGACAAAAGACATAAAGTACCGATCGCGATCTAAGGGTTATCGCCAGTTCTCATTAAATATGACTGTTAACTCGACTATAACAACTGCAATATCAGCGCGATTTCATAATAAATATGGTAATTAGCTTATTGTTCAGTACTTTGTGATCTAATAAACATCACTTCGTATCCATCATAAACGGCTTAAGGACATACGTGTTCTTTAAGTCATATTCCTCTTGTAACGATAGACCTATTACATACAAAAATCATTCTGAAGTAAAAATACCGATGAACTTATGATATTAATCTCGAACTATATGTAAGAACAATTAAACTAAGGTGAGTGCAAACAACTATTAGACAAAAAAATTACAAAATTAATTAATAATATTGAAACACAAATACCATAGGTTAAATATCTTTATAACATATTTGTATTTGTACACATTTTTTATACCGGATATTGCTGTCAAATAGTTGCTTATTGATTGTACACTGCAATTGCTATTTACATAACAAGAACATGTACACAGTCTCGTATTCTGTCTGATGTTGCGTGTACAAATCCTGCTATGAAGTTTTGTTATTAGAGAAAATTTGGATTGATGACAGCTATCAGTAATATCTGGTGTATGGGATACACAATGGTCACAATAATCTTGATTATTAAAGGAAGAAGATGAAGTGTACTTCAACGAGACAGCAACCTAAGAATACTATAACATATCCAGACAAACTATATTTTGTTTGTTTACAAGAAAATACTACAGTTGTTCTTGGTTTTAACTTTATTTTTCTTGTGACAATGTGTATGGGTTACACCATATTTAAAAACATCTTCATTTTTATAAGGTAGTAGGTGAGTTGTATTTTAATCAGACAGTTACCTAAGATTGAGAATGGAAATGGGGAATGTGTCAAAGAGACAACAACCTGACCAAAGAGAAGAAAACAACAGAAGGCCACCAATGGATCTTCAACACAGCGAGAAAATCCCGCACCCGGAGGCGGGCTTCAGCTAGCCCCAAAACAAAAATGAGTACTTGTTCAGTGAAAATGGACGTCACACTAAACTCCAAAATATGTAAATGAACTAAAATTAAAAAAACATACAAGACTAACAAAGGCTCCTGTCTTGGGACAGGCGCAAAAATGCAGCGGGGTTAAACATGTTAAATATGTTTTGTGAGATCTCAACCCTCCCCCTATACCTCTAGCCAATGTAGAATAAAAATTACACAGCAATATGCACAGTAAAACTCAGTTAAAAAGAAGTCCGAGTTCGAAAAGGTAACAAAAGAAAATAAGCAAAATGACAATGATACATAAATTAACAAAGGACTACTAGCAGTTACTGACATTCCAGAACCAGACCTCAATTAAACTGATTGAAAGATTATGTCTTATCATATGAAAATCATGCACAATCCCTGACCTGACAACAGTACCGAAACTATATCCCTTCTGAATAAGTCTGTTTAAAGGTTTGTTTAGCTCTTGAGGTGAATGCCGACATTTTTGTGCTTTGTATAGAATATTACCATGAAAGATTGGATGTGAAATACCTGAACGTATAAGATGTCTGTATGTTGATTTATATTTACGAATGATGTCCTTGTACCGATGATAAAATTTAGTAAATGTTTTGACTAGTTTGTGATATCGAAAACCCTGGTTTAATACTTTTTCAGAAATGCAGATATTTCTTTCGTTAAAATCAAATACATTGTTACATACACGAGCGAATCGAACAAGTTGAGATATATAAACCCCATAAGATGGTGACAAGAGAACGTCATCATCTAAAAATTGATAATTAACTATAGGAAGTGAAAATCATCTCTTTTATCATAAAATTTGGTATTGAGCTTCCCGTTAAAGATGTAGATATCAAGATCCAAGAAAGGGCAGTGTTCATTGTTAGTATTAGCTTTATTTAAAGTCAGTTCAGCAAGATAAATCTCTTTAGTGCACATACTGAAGTCGCCATTATTGAGAGCCAATATATCATCCAAATATCTAAAAGTATTATTAATTTTTTTTGTATCAGATGTTGTTTCAATAGGTCTTTGTTGATTTTAGTCATAAATTGTAACTCATAACAATACAGAAACAGGTCCGAAATAAGTGGTGCACAGTTAAAATTGAGAATGGAAATGGGGAATGTGTCAAAGAGACAACAACCCGACCATAGAGCAGACAACAGCCGAAGGCCAGCAATGGGTCTTCAATGCAGCGAGAAACTCCCGCACCCGGAGGCGTCCTTCAGCTGGCCCCTAAACAAATATGTATACTAGTTCAGTGATAATGGACGTCATACTAAACTCCAAATTATACACAAGAACTTAAATTAAAAATGATACAAGACTAACAAAGGCCAGAGGCTCCTGACTTGGGACAGGCGCAAAAATGCGGCGGGGTTAAACATGCTTTTTGAGATCTCAACCCTTCCCCTATACCTCTAGCCAATGTAGAAAAAAACAAACGTACAACAGTACGCACAGTAAAACTCAGTTTAAGAGAAGTCCGAGTCCGATGTCAGAATAGGAAACAAAAGAAAATAAACAAAATGACAATAATACATCAATAACAACAGACTACTAGCAGTTACTGACATGCCAGCTCCAGACCTCAATTAAACTGATTGAAAGATTATGTCTTCATCATATGAATATCAGGCACAATCCCTCCTGTTAGGGGTTTAGTATTATGCCGTCATAAAATATATGAGAAGAACATAACCCATGTCATGCCAACAACTGGTTTAAGAATAAATATGTTTAATTCCGATGCAGTTAGTCTCCATTAGAATTCCGATAACTTGATTATATACGGAATCTCCATAGCGAACAAAAATGTTATCTAGTATAAATTCAAGGGCAGTCATCGTATTAAAGCAGGTCCAATTGACATAGTTCTTTTTTTTTTTTGTTACTAAAAAATGACCTAGAAGAGTTTGAACATATCTATTCGCAATCTGACTTTTTAAATGCCCATTTGATTAGGTGTGTGAATTTTTACTTAATAAGATTATGAGACAAAGTGGTATATAGGGTAGAAAAATCTAAACTTTGAACACATTCGAAATCACCAATATAAGTATGCAATTTATCAAGTGCATCCAACGAATTTTTGACACTCCAAAAGTAATTAATTCCACTATTTTCAAAGGCCTTATTTGAACAAATTATTACCAGGTTTATCAGCCGGGACAAAAACAAATTCCTTGGCGAGATCTTTTAGCTTATGTTTAATGCGCGAAATTTGGCTATTAATTGTTGTTGTTAGGAGTAAAATGTTCTTTAAAATTTTTTATACGAATATCAACTATGTTCATTACTGCATTAAAAAAGAATCTAAGGACTTTTTGTCAGCTTTTTATCGTTTTATCCATTTCGAGCATTAAGTACGGAGTGAGTCGTAGATGATGTTACGACAATCATTCCAATTAATAATTGACGGGGGACGATATTTAGGTCCTTTACTGAGGAATGATTTCAATTCTCGGTCATCATGAACGATGTTAAGGTCTCCTGTTATAACATCGGAACTGGGTCCATGCTATAACATATCCACACAAACGATATTTTGTTTGTTTAAAAGAAAGCACTACAGTTGTTCTTGGTTTTACTTACTATTTTTTGTATTTCGTTTTAGCTATGAATCCATTGATGATGTATATGATGATGCAGTCTGGTCAACCCTTGTGGATGATAATGTTACTTATGAATCCAAACGCTGATTTCAATAGTATTTTGCCTTTGATCATGATGAGTCAATCTAGTTAGAACTTACAATGGAGAGGAACACCTGTTTGATTTGACAATGACTATATGATGAAAGTTTATTGTCTGTGATATATAACACATGTAAAATGTAAAGCACAACTGAAATTAAAAAGAAAATAATCGTACCTAAAAATAACCCTCCCTTCGTTTTTTTTCTGAAGGAGCGACGTTTAGAAATATTCAAACCTTTAAAAGGGAAATCTGTAAAAGTTATCAGGGAAGTTTGAATAACAAAGGTTTGCTGCAGAAATTTGACAGAAATTTTATTTCCAATATTTAATTTGTCAAGGTTCACCAATTGTAGTGGACTTAACATTGCCAGAAGTATTCAAGGGAAAAACATATATTTATAGAATTGTCCTATAGGAAATTGAATTAATAATTAGGAAGCCTATTGAGATTTTATAAAACAAAACATTCGAGAAATGGTTTACAAAAAGATTTAAATGATAACAGTTCATATTTTTTTCTTTTTATAAAGAAAGAGCAGTGCCATTGTCATTACTTAAACTGTAAAACATAAGACAGATTAATTATAAAACCAATTGTTAATAAACTCATCATAGATACCAGGCTTAAAATTTTATACGGCAGACAAAAGAGTCATCAGTGACGCTGGAATAAAAAAAAAAGTAAAAGGAGGGACAATTGTAAATCAGTCGAATTAGGGCAGATAACACCTTGATCGAAAGAAAAGGGACAAAAAGACGAACCACAATCCACAAAACATTGCACATTAACTTTTTTTAGACGGCCGGTTATAAGCGTGTTTGCTATCACTTAAAAATTAATAAAATCATGAGTTTATATGTTGTTTCCTTCATATGACGTACTTAGGTTTGACATAAATTTTGGTCGAATAGTTCAGTATAATACTGTAATACAATCATAAATTGCAAAATTTTACCTGCAGATGATCAGACTTCCAAAAATAATACGAATTACAATCACTTTCATGTTGGTTATTCAGAGGGATCGATGCCGGCCTGCGCCATAAAATTTGTCCATAATTTGAATAAATAAAGTCCTACAAAATGTACGAAAAAGACCAAATTAAGCCTTCTAAAAAAGAAACGGAAGATACCAAGGGAGCATTCAAAAGTCGAAGAGAAACTGGCAACGCCATGGCTGAAAAAAACAAAAAAAACAACAAGCAACCATACAACTGTTCAATTGCTGATATCATGATATCTATTGACTATACAACTGTTAAGCTGCTGGTATCTTAATATCTATTGACCATACAACTATTGTACTGCTGGTATCTTGATATCTATTGACCATACTTAAATATTATCGTTGGTCATCTCAACGAGATTGATTTTCTCGCTTGAGCCGGTACGGCGAACGTGAGAAAAGCTATCGAATTGAGATGACCAAAGATAATCTGTTTATCGCTATTTTACCTATGACGACGTTGGTAATTTCATTGACAACGGCACGTGCACCCTTAGTTTCTAGCGATAGTTTTTCATATCACTCTACTGTCCTGCGAAAGGAAATTATCAGTCAGTAAGATCAAAGGAAAATTACGTAAAATAGCGATATTACTGTTTTATAGTATCTTGATACCTATTGACTATACAACTGTTGTATTGATGGCATCTTGATATATATTTACCATACAACTATTGTACTGCTGGTATCTTGATATCTATTGACCATACAACTGTTGTATTGATAGCATCTTAATATCTCTTCACCATACAACTGTTGTATTGCTGGTATCTTGATATCTAGTGACCATACAACTATTGTACTGCTGGTATCTTGATATCTCCTGACCATACAACTGTTGTATTACTTGTATCTTGCTATCTATTGACCATAGAACTGTGTTATTGCTAGAATCTTGATACATATTGACCATACAACTTTTGTATTGCTCGTATCTTGATATCTATTGACCATACAACTGTTGTATTGCTGGTATCATAATATCTCTTGACCATACAACTATTGTATTGCTGGTATCTTGATATATATTAACCATACAACTATTGTACGGCTGGTATCTTGATATCTATTGACCATACAATTGTTGTATCGCTGGTATCTTAATATCTCTTCACCATACAACTGTTGATTGCTGGTACCTTGATATCTATTGACCATACAACTACTGTACTGCTGGTATCTTGATATCTTCAGACTATACAACTGTTGTATTACTTGTTTCTTGCTATCTATTGACCATACTACTGTTTTATTGCTAGTATCTTGATACATATTGACCATTTTACTGTTGTATTGCTGGTATCTAGATATCTATCCACCATACACCTGTTGCTTTGTTGATATTTGGATATCTATTTACCATACAACTATTGAATTGCTGGTAGCTTCATACATATTGACCAAACAACTGTTGTATTACCTGTTTCTTGCTATCTATTGACCATACTACTGTTTTACCGGATTTGTTTCAGTTCAATCGATTTATGGCTATTGAACAGCGGTATACTACTGTTGCCTTTATTTATTGCTAGTGTCTTAATACATATTGACCATATTACTGTTGTACTGCTGATATCTTGATATATATCAGACATACAACAGTTGTATTGCTGATATATTAATATCTCTAGATCATACAACTGTTGTAGTACTTGTATCTTGATATCTATTGACCATACTACTGTTTTTTTTGCTAGTATCTTGATACATATTTACCATATTACTGTTGTATTGCTAGTATTTAAATATCTACCAACCATATACCTGTTGTTTTGCTGGTATCTGGATATCTATTGACCATACAACTGTTGTATTGCTGGTATCTTGATATTTATTGACTATACAACTGTTTTACTGCTGGTATTATATGCCAATTGAGCAGACGTTAACCTTTACACTTTATGTAGCAGTGATTGTTCTTTCATTGCTGAAGACAGGACTTCCAGAAATCCTGACTAAATATGGTATTTATCCATCACATAACTGTTGTTCAGAAAAGAATGATTCACTATTTGGAAACAACTATCATTATAACTTTGGTGTCATCCTTTTATGTAATGTATGTTATGTTATTAGGTTGATCATATTATTTCTAAACTGTTACGTTATTAAGATAGTTAATATGTAAGTTACATGAATGTGTAGGTCATTTGGATAGTTATAGCTTGCTGTTCAGTGTGAGCCAAGGCTCCGTGTTGAAGACCGTACTTTGACCTATAATTGTTTACTTTTTTTAAATTTTGACTTGGATGGAGAGTTGTCTCATTGGCACTCATACCACATCTTCTTATATCAAGTTACCTGAATGTGTAGTTCACTGTGATATATGATATATTAGTTACCTGAATTTGTATGTCATTGGGATAGATGATATGTAAGTTACCTGAATGTGTAGTTCATTGGGATAGATGATATGTAAGTTACCTGAATATGAAGTTCATTGGGATAGATGATATGTAAGTTACCTGAATGTGTAGTCATTGGGATAAATGATATGTAAGTTATCTGAATGTGTAGTTCATTGGGATAGATGATTTGTAAAATTCCTGAATGTGTAGGTCATTGGGATAGATGATATGTAAATTACCTGAATGTGTAGATCATTGGAATACTAGTAAACGATATGCAACTAAACTGAATATGAAGTTCATTGGGATAGATGATATGTAAATAAACTAAATGTGTAGGTCATTGGGATAGCTGATATGTCAAGTCCCTGAATGTGTAGGTCGTTTGGATAGATGATATGTCAAGTCCCTGAATTTGTAGGTCATTTGGATAGATGATATGAAAATCACCTAAATGGGTAGGTCATTTGGGATAGATGATATGTAAATCAGCTGAATGTGTAGGTCATTTGGGATAGATGATATGTAGATTACCTGAATGTGTAGGTGATTGGGAAATGTGCTATGTAAATTACATGAATGTGTAGGTAATAGGGATAGATGGATAGATGATATTTAAATATCCTGAATGGATAGTCGAATTGGATGTATAGTCCAGATTACCTTTAAAATTAATGGGTATGGCCTTCTAAGCGAAAGCTTAAATGAAAAGTATTTTTTTCATAAATAATCCTATCCAGTTATTAATTGAATTACAGTTGAACCTCGTTGTGTCGAAGTAGAAGGGAACGGACCAAAGTATTCGACTCATCCGAGGTTCGACTCATCCGAGGTCGAGTGTGTCGCCATAAATTTGGAATGCATGAAATACGGTATGAGATTTGTGTAAACTAGATACAATGAACAGTGTGCCTTTTTTCGATATGACACTTTATGATTGTGTATTCAATCTCCATTTTGGTCCTTCGTAATAATTAAACACACAAGTACAGATACAAATCATGCACAAATAAAATCAATAGCCTACACAAATATTTACAAAGGTCAGTCACTATAAACGATGAAATCCCCAGCGGCACGAAATAAGTTCTGAACGGTCTCTGATGAGGTCGTCTGCTTTACATTAAATTATCATGAATTTATTATAATTGTCCTAATCCTTTTATTTATTTTAATTGTAATTAATGTGTTTTAAATCTAACGTTTCATTTAATCTCGCTTTTGGTCATTTAGATTCGTTTCGTTTTTATCTCATGTGAAGAATGTTCAACACACTAACATTCCGCTTGAACGATCAACAAAGGTGTTAATTAGCGGTCTTCATAAACATGTCATTTTAACTGTTATACAAACAAGTATGTTTACTCAGCTTTAATCTCTTTTGAAAATGATTAGGTGACATTAAAAATACATCCGATTTGAATTTTTATCATTAGGCCTGCATCTTTCGAAAATTCTTACTTTCGAACTTCGAGACATCGGGGTCAATTTACATTAATTTTACTTCGACGGGACTATAAAATTTACTCGACTTAACCGAGTATTCGAATCAACCGAGTTCGACTTATCAGAGGTAATTATGCATTGATGAAACGGGAATTTTACCGGGACCGAGAAATTACTTCGACTCATCCGAGTTTTCGACACAACCGAGTTCGACACAACGAGGTTCGACTGTATTATACATTGTGAAATCATCTGGATTATAACATGAAATTTCCATATCGGTCCTTGTATCAGCACGAGACCCCCTGTCGGACTTGAGCCCGATGTCCCAATATGGTTTCAGGGATTGAATAAAGACCGATATGAAAATAATTCCGTGTAATTATCATTTTATGTATCACACATTTAGCCTAAGAAATTGGCTAAATGGCTAAAATTTATTATAAAACAAAACAATTGATTAAAGCTGATTAAATAATCTATTTACTTTCATTTGTTTTTCTTTGTTTGTTTCTTATATGTTGTTTCGCATTGACTACCGTTCAAATGATTTTATAAACGGTAGACTTAGTTTACAATAAAGCGTCTATCGCAAATTGTACACGATTCCTTAAACTAGAAGAAGGCTGATACGGATTATGCACATGAGCTGACAGAATTTCTTTGAAATAGAAAAGGAAGCCGACCAAGGCTCTTAAGGGGCGACAAATTTGATATTTCACCTTTTTCTTCGCCCCGGATGTTCGTGTTGTTCGATGTTTATTTAACTGTGTAATGTTTTGTTATTTGTCTTTTCGTAGTTTTAAGTGTTGCCTGATATTTTAAACCCTTGCTTGTCGATTGTCCCCTTGGTACCTTGTCTCTTCTTTTTTTATGATAAATAGATTGAAATGATTAAGTGTTTTTATTTTTCTTGCCAAGACAAAATCATCCAGCATGTAAACATAATTAATCACTTTGTTTTTCAAATAAACAATAAATACTGAAAACTATTCTTGTGTCCATTTTATAGCTTAAAGGTACAACGACAACTTTGCTCTGAAAAAGACCTAAATATAAAATTGGTGATTAAAAGCGTGAAACAAGGTAATTCGTCCTATTTTTTTATGTTATTTTTGTTAAAGCAGCATCATTATCGGAAGGTAAGAGGTTTACAGTTACATTTTTTTAAATCGTTAACTTAAACAATTGAAAAAACAATTGTCAATTTTCGGGAAAGAGTAACATTTAGTAATTCAATAAATTATGAGAACATAGGTCGTATAACATGGTGGGAAAAAAGTAAAGAAAAAAATGAGTTCCTTTTAATTTTTTCTTACTTTATAATAGAATAGATAATTTACTTTATATTCCGTCTTAACGTTAAATTATCACAGTTATCTCCCTTTAAAAATGAATTAATCAAGAATAAGATTTTTTTGAAAACACAGCCGTATCAAAAATTGAAAACAACATTTTTTTAATTTAATGCGTCCCAAACGCTTTTCAAGATCTACCTTCCGATTATGAACGCTAAAAGCCGACAATTTGAAGGTCAATGATGTATAAGAACCGAAACAGTTGAAGAGCTATATGACCATGAAGGACCTTAAAATAATAGCAAATCCATCTTAGGTCAACTTTGCCTTCTTTATAAATTCTAAGCTTATAAATGGACATTTTAAGAAAGGTATGTTATAAATAATGCCGGTACCGAAGTACTGATTACTGAGCTGATGATGTCCTCGGAGACTGATAGTCCATCAACAGTGATATAGAGATTAAATCTCATATTTTTTTTTCATTTGCATTCTTTTGTAAGAATTGACATATGGGTTGATCATATGCTTGGTATTTTTCAAAGAGATTTTTTTTTTAAATACACCTCAACAATGTTATTTTTTTCTATTTTTTTTAAAACAGAATAACAGTTTTTGACCAAAGCTTTACAGGTTGTTTATCTTTTTTCCCTTTGAAATTAGAATACTATTTTTCTCTCCAAAAACCTCAAACCCCCCTCCCCCATAACGTTAAATGGTTGTTACCTAAGCATCGTATGTTCAATTCATATGTACTATGTTTCATCCTATAGCCTATGCTAATGGTTTTAGAGAATAGAGTATTTATCTGTTACCAGGCTGAATCCCAGTTGAAATTAAACAAAGGAAATTGAACTCTTTGTTAAAGAAGGTAAAAAAGGCCAAGTTGGTGAATTTGAATTGTTTACATCTGTTTCTATGGGCTTTAAAAATTTAATGAAAGTGCCTAATTTAGGATTTTATGCATCTTATGCATGTGTTTTTATTTAAATTATGGTATGGAGCTTCGAGATATTTGTAAACTTTTAAATTATAGACAATTTTTTACAAAACAGTCGATTGTGGTAGGTGCAAATACATGTGATCTTTTTTTGTGCATAAGCATAAATTCCGCCGAAAAAAAATCCAAAGAAACATAATAAATTGATCTTTTTAAAGCATTAATTTGCATCTCTGCCCCCGGCGACAGTTTTTGGAGAAAAAATCCTCAAAATGGGCAATAATTTCATCGAAAAGTGAAAGTCGAGTACACCTTTTTATGTTTAGGCGTGTTTGAGTTGACTACCCTGTCTTGAAAACGTATTAAAAAAAAAAATTTGATACATAATCTCACTTCAGATTCTTTTATTTATATATATTTAGGCTCTAGGTTGATATAGATTAATAACATTTAAAAATTTACATAACTAAAAAATGAAATATATGGGTCGAGTGAAATACCTTTCTAATGAGTCATAACAGAGTAGGTGTGTTTGAATAACAAATTTTTACTGAAAGTACATGACGACAGACTTTTCAAGTGGATCTTAAAAATGCATTACTTCGAAAAAAACTTCATTTGTTTGTGTTTAATCTAGGGTAATTAGTCTTCAACCTCTGAAAAGTTTAGTCTGTCCTTCCACAAAATATTTAATTAGAATTTTTTTAAATATTTTTGAACTTACGAAAATTCCCCTTGACAACCGATCAGACAATAGTTTTAAGTTGACCAAATGCATAAAAGTACATTAAATGATTCTAAATAGCTAGTAGATACATTTGTCTTTTAAAATACAACTGGCATATAAGGATCGTTATTATGCTATGTGGATAAATTTTCGGTTTTCAAGAGCTAAATTGATAGCGCGTCATCACTACAATGGCTTCCATTTTTACGATTATAAAAAATAGGTGGCGTAATGGGGAGATAATTTTGGCGAAGTAGAATCCTGACTGTTACTAGTGGACTACGTTTAAGTTAGACAGTACTTGGTCATGTTTTATGAAGATTTAAAGCCCAAGGCGTAGCCGAGGGTTTTAAATGTTCATAAAACATGACCAAGTATTGTCTAACCAATTTAATACATATTCACACTTTCAAGTGACCTTACGAAATTAGCCTTTCCCATTGTTATATTCAAACCCAAATAAGAATTCACTTTTTATAATGAAGTGAATGCATAACATAGGTAATGATCATTTCAATGGATGGAATGAAATAGCACTGACATAGTTTGTGAGGACAAAAAGGATAAATTGTTAATATATATCGTTACACCCCAGTTCTATTGTTATACTTCACAGTTTTTATTTCTGAAACAAGTGTAAATTGAATACATCTATTGTTACGAATAACAATGGATTTTGACCACAGGGTGTGACGAGCGGGGTTTCTGGAAACTCCTGCTTCTACATCCCGTAAACACAGTCCATTGTTATTCATAACAATAGAAATTGATTATTTTTTTTAAATAGCATAAACATAAGAAATTACAAATAGTGTTCACTTCAAGTCAAGATATTAAAAAAACACATTTTAGGAAATTCCAATAGCGAAAAATATATTTAGCATCTATTTTGAATAAAAAAAATCCTTTAAATACTCTTTTGCTTGATCCCAGTCATATGTCTCTTAAAAAAAACGGGGATTCTAACTCACGGACCCCCCCCCCTTGATTGCCCCCAAAAAGGGAGTTCCTTAATATTCAATTTGTATTTTTGTATGTTGTCAAGTTTCTAATCCAGACACACCTATCCCTCAGTATGTCCGAACATGAATGTTTGTTATAATTATTCTTGGGAAGAGGGGGGGGGGGGGGTCTTTTTTTTTTTTAAATCGTAACATATAAAATTTTATGATTACCTTCATTAAACTGATACAGGTAAGTACTTTGGGTTATAATATTGCCTTTATCTTTAGTCTCTTCTACCAAATCCAACGCTTGACTCAAAATGTCGTCCGTCTAATACCCGTCCATATTGACAACTGCATACAAGGAGCATGATGTATTTTTTTTGGTAATAAGAATCACGAAACGGTCAACCTTGACCTGCTGATCCATATTAGCACATGGATTTAACGGGAATATGCAAAACAGCAACTTTGACATTTGTAAAATCTACTCACTTGTCAGTTTGAACGATGATAACCAAAGTAAGGCTACTAGTGGGGTTTCATGTAAAACAAAATAAAAATTCTTATAAATCATGGTTTGATATTGTCAAAAAATATGCTATCCGTTCTTTTTCATTTAATAATCAATGTTAACAAATATAGGGTTTAGCACCGGGTGTATGTTAGTTATACACCTCGGGATACGGCGTGTCTGGATAAGAAACCCCTAAGCCCTCCGGCCGTCGGGGTTTCTTATCCAGACACACCTATCCCTCGGTGTATAACTATTACATACCTCTTGTTTATTAGAGGGGACTTAAGTGGGATTTCTTCTTAAAACAAAAGCAAAAATGGGATCAGTGAGTTAATACTCACAGGTGAATATGACGTCCTACTGATAATCTATCGGATTAAGTCGCAGAAGATTAATTAATAAAATACATGCAGTTATAACTAATCTATCTAAATAGAGATTAACGAGATAAATTCAAACACGCACTTGATAAACAAACGGGGAAAAACATTCGCTTTTCTTCATCTCAAAGTCACAGCGAGGCCATCTACACGAAACACGAGTAGTTCATGACGGAACTCTTTGCTTTATCAAATGGCTGTCTCTTATATTCTATCAACGGACGAAAACGAACAAGATTCTGAAATTTTATATTAGAAAAAAAAAAACAGTAACTGCAAACAAAAAATTAATTGAAACAAAAGCATTTATATTTTCTCCAGCTGCCAAGTAATTACCTTGGGGAAACGAATTTTAAATACAATCACATCAGCTATTAAAATGACCATTTGATGTTTTATTTTTAAGTTCAAATCAAGATGAAAGCAAAGAATATAGCAATTTTAATGGTTATTGCGACTGTACTTCATTGTGTTTTAAGCCAAGAAGAAGCGACGGGTCAAGGACCATCACAAGGACAAGCACATAATGCTACTGTAGCAGCTCAAAAAGCAGCAATGGTGGGTGCCATTAGACAACAACGTCTTAATCAAGTAGGAGGTGCAGGAGCCTTCCAAAGGCACAGGAGACCACAAGGTTAGAAGAATAGCGAAAATTAGAATACGTATAAAACATTTATAGAACCGTAGATAAATCTATGCAGATGAAATATTGCACTTTTTTTGGAATGATATGAAGCACACCGGTAAGGTAATCATCCGTTACGCCG
This sequence comes from Mytilus californianus, assembly GCF_021869535.1. Classification (NCBI taxonomy): domain Eukaryota; kingdom Metazoa; phylum Mollusca; class Bivalvia; order Mytilida; family Mytilidae; genus Mytilus; species Mytilus californianus. Next base: position 43,266,625 of record NW_026262593.1, read on the forward strand.
TGTTACGCTTGTACAACTCGCTAAGCTATTGTATTTTGTATTTCATTTCATTAACATGCGTTCTAGTTTGAATTTTTCATGTCGGAGTCTTTTATTGCTGACTATACAGTATGGGTTTTTCTCATTGTTGAAGGCACTATGTTGACCTATAGTTGCTTGAATCTACGTCATTTTAACCCTAGTGGGTAGTTGTCTCATTGGCAACCGTACCTCATCTCCTTGTCTTTATATCTAAAAATACATAACACTTAACGATTGGCACACCATCAGTTTATACTTAAATCTTATAAACGCCAAGTTGACAAGAAGTGATTGTGTCCAATTTTCGAAATTTTATGCTTAGTCAGTTACGTTTTACAAACTCTTTACTTTTTCAAAATCAGATTTATGATAATACACTCGCATTCATTATGAAAACACATTATAGAAACTAAACAACTGTAATCTTGAAAACTCAAGAAAACCAACTTTGACAATGTATGTGCAACATACATGTACCTTTTTACAAATCACATATACTTTAACAAACCGCTATTTGATAAAACAATACACAATACTACATTGGGACATCTTTGTTACTTGTACATGCATCTTTCTAAGTGAACCGCCTCTATTGTCCCGTGGTAAGGTGCTCGGCTCAAGTGTGAAAGGTCATGGGTTAACATGTCGGGTCAAACCCAAAATTTGAAAATTGTAATTTGCTGCCACTCCAAGCAGCGTTTAAGAGTAAGTGCAAAGACTGGTCGGCTCGTAGTCAGAATAATGTGGCCGGTTTGAATGACATATCTTCCTGCGAACACTTTGCTAATTAGTAAGTTAAACATTCGTATTAGTGTGTTTAGTAAGTACAAAGCAGGGTTCATATTAAAAAACAGTAACATGCAATCGTCCTGACATGCATGTAATATTTGCCTTTGGAACTCAAACAACAGTTTAAAAGCGCAAATAGTATGTAGCACCAATCAACCAGACAACACGAACAGATGTGGAACAATATGACCTTATTATCACAACGTTACATTTTCAGTCCATTATAAAATCACTGCATTAGCTGTAAAATAATTTATCTATGAAAAACGTGAGAGAGTTTTTTTTTCAAAATAAAATATGTACATTCTGTATGTGCCAGTCCCAAGTCAGGAGCCTGTAATTCAGTGGTTGTCGTTTGTTGCTTTGTAAAATATTTGTGTTTCGTTCATTATTTTGTACATAAATTAGGCCGTTAGTTTTCTCGTTTGAATTGTTTTACATTTGTCATTTCGGGGTCTTTTATAGCTGACTATGCGGTATGGGCTTTGGTCATTGTTGAAGACCGTACGGTGACCTATAGTTGTTAATTTCTGTGTCATTTGGTCTTTTGTGGAGAGTTGTCTCATTGGCAATCATACCACCTCTTCTTCTTATATTTATTTCTTGATTGACAATTACTACTACATGTATTTAATTATAAACTACTATGCTAATCTACATTTTTTTTTGTATTATTGTTTAGGTAAGAGGCCTTTGAGTCCAACGATGAAAGCACTATTGATGTACCTGCTGATAGAAGGAGAACTGGAAGGGCCTGCATTGTTTATGGTACTCAAGATGCTGGGAAATTAACTTTTGTAAGAAAACCACAGTTCTTGAATTGTTGAAATACCTGATAACAGAAAAGGGGTTAAGAAAAGCGGCCGGCGATGAATTACAAACTAAGATAGAGGCGAATTATAATTTTGATGTATACAAGTTTTATATGCATAACTTTTAGAATATATATCATTTTACCACAAACAAAATACCTTATTGAGTGATTAAGTTTTGCGTCATATGACCTTCACAGTGAAATGGGAGGTTTATGAGCACGTAATTCTAGTTTTCCCTACCAAATTGTGGACCATTATAAAGTGGGGCTATCTGGACAGTGTGTTGTTCGTTGTTATTTGTCTTTTTTATATGTCGGTTATTTTGTAGGGGTTTGGAGTTGGTGGTTGATGTAGTGTGTTGTACTGACACTACTGTGTTGTTTTTTTTTTTGTGATTCCCGTTTTCTTTTTATGTATAATTATAGACATAATGAGGCATACGATTGTCAAGTTTGATGGTTTAAAATACTTCATCAATAAAAATATAATACACACAGTATGCACAAATATTATCCGTCCGTTTAAAGATAAACTGTTTTTTCATCGTTCTATTTCACATCCCGTTCGTGTGATTTAAAAAAAAAATACGGACGCCCATTAACAATTAACAATTAAGCTATCTTTAACAACCATTTGATGGATTGATGGATTGATTTCTTCTACAAGCGCATTGTAATATGTGGATATGCAATACATGCAATGCATTGCACTGTATATGTTATTTTGATTGCCGCCATACTAATTCGGTCGGTTGAATTTTTAGACATTCAATTTTTCCGTTGTGTCCAAATGATGACCACGGATGTGTCCCCAATTTCCTCCCCTTTCGTCGTTTATGATATATCTCCTAATGAGACTTGACATCCGATATAAGAATAAGAAGATTTGGTATGATTGCCAATGAGACAACTCTCCACAAGAGACCAAATGACATAGAAGTTAACAACTATAGGTCACCGTACGGCCTTCACCAATGAGCAAAACCCATACTGCATAGTCAGCTATAAAAAGTCCCGAAATGACAAATGTAAAACAATTTAAACGAGAAAACTAACGGCCTATTTATGTTAAAAACAATGAACGATGTTCACTTGAAATTAACAATACGATAGGCGCCATTAGTGGATTTGGAACTTCTGTCCTTTCCAGATCGAGCACCCGCGTTCACTTTTAACGTGTTTTGGGAGTTCTTGTTGCTTTTGATTTATTGCTTTTGATTTAGTTTTCTTTGTTGCATTAAGATAGTGGCTTTATCTATCATTTGTGCAGAAAAAAGTCTTTTCATTTCAAACTTGTACATGCGGTCATGGAAAAAAATAATAAAATAACGCTTGATAAATTTCATGCGTCCGAAGCGCTTTTCTTGATTTACCGTCACGAGGAACGCTCAAAACAGAATTAGAAAACAAGGATGTTTTTATTTGAAGCGTTAGATTATTTACATGTAACGTTGTTTAAAATAGTTAGTAATGTCTAAGGGTCAGACAACAGATATTTACCAAATAGCAACTGTATTGCGCCTTTATTTATTATTTGTTATCACACACAAGTTTTAACAATTATATCAGATTACCAGGGCAGGTGTCAATATTTGAGCAATGATTGCTGGCCCTTCTGGACTACCTACGTGAACGCTTTGGTTTTTGTGAGGTTCGTAGTTACATAAAGCGAACTCTAATTGAATAGTATAGAAATTTAATTCTAGAGTTTTCATGTTTTTACTACTAATCCGTTCGGTGACATGCATTTGCCTACTTCCACATCTTTTTTTCTCTGGTTGATCTCATTGTCATTCATACCGCGTCTTCTTATTTTTATTACTGATTAAATCCAGAGAACAAACATTTGGATGGTATGATGATACAGTTATAATTCTATGAACGCAATGCAGGATTAACTCTGTCCGTCATATGTATGGATGTACAAATGAGTAACGTCTTGACCAATGCTAGTGAAAGAAAGTGTAGATAAAATGTTTAATTGCCTTGTGAAATTTTCCTACGCTCGACAGGGCATGGTGATATCAGATGATGATGGTAACAGATGAATGTTTAACGTTCATTGACAAGTTAAAAACAAATCCAGAACGAGAACATGTTAATAGAATACAAATACGAGCACTGGTTTGTACTAGACCGACAAACTGAGCCGGATTTTTAACGTGCTAGTTCACAAGATAACCGCCCACAGGAAGCCATATCACCCTATCTAGACACATTATTCTGACAACGGACCAACCCATCTTTCCTCTTACTCCTAAATGCCGCGTTCTTAGATAAAAAGCATCAAATACCAATTTTGAAGTGTTAAGTTTGACCCAGTCGGTGACCAAACCAACGACGCTACCACAAAGCCAAATAGACTACTAAAAATTAAAAATAAAACGGTTGAACCTCATGCTCATTTATTCATGAGTCATTGTTGACTCAAAAAATTAACTAAAAAAACTACACAAAGATTAAACGAATTTAATATTGCACAAGAACATGTACATGTCAACACTAAACATCATATGATATAAAGTGACACAAAAAGTGATTTGTCCTATTTCAAACAAATAGGCAAAGTCCTAAAATACACCATTCTTATTTCATTATACAATAGAAACTTCTCATTTGTTAGCTTCTTTACTTGTTATTTCTTAAAAACATCTCGAAAGCAACATATGTAGTAAAACCGAAATCCAAAGCAAAATCAAAGTACATTAATTCATCGTTTTAAAATAAATATATGTATAGTGTTAAGTTTTCGTGAAATTTTGTATGTGCGTTTAAAAGTTTTAATAGTTAAAAAATTCCCAGTGCATTGTGTATAAATGTTGGAAACCGTACAGAATCCGTTGTGTTTTCAACACGGCTTTTAAGTACCATAATAAACAACCAGATACGCCGAAAACTAAGGCGAAAAAAATCCACTGAAATATTCCTGAGCTTAGACATGTTAGAATGGCCAACACTCTATAGATTTTGTCATAATTTATGAATTATTTAAATTAGATTTTTTCAATATAAAGAATATTGTTAAGGACGAGAAACTATATGTTAGATTTGAATTACATGTAATTCAAGATTAATTACTAAACAAAGTCAGATACAATCAAGTCCATCGTAGTAATGGATCGCTTCGTTTAATTATCAGACCACATGCCGTTGAAATCAGCTTTGAACAACTGAAACCGTCCTTAAACAACTCGGCCTAGTTCTCTTGTTAGATGATTTTGTTTTAATGAACAATGAATAAATATTAAAGATAACGAATAACGGGAAAATGCAAATAGACCGAACATTTCCATTACAAGTCATTGATGCCACACTTTACTGTGCCATTAGACTTCTCATCATCATGAACAGCATTGGTCCTTCCATTTCACCTGCCATAAGTTGTCTCATAAACATCATTTTCATTAATGGATTCATTTGTGGTCGACGTCTTTGTGAGGCTGAAATGAAACACGTGTAACATTGTTAATTTTATAAAATAATCTATATTATTCTAATAAACATATTTCAAGACGTTCATGTGTACAGCGAATTGTTTTTCTTTTTTATAGCTATAAATAAAACCATCTAAACCACAAAAACACATTAAAAAAACCTAAAACACCTTAAGTACTAACAAACAACTGTATTTACTGGATTGTATAAGAATTATTCTTTCTTTATACATCATATTGATGGCATTATATAATCTCTATTGCCAAATTATACTAATAGTTAGGTCTTGCTAATGTATTTGTAGGCACTGAAGTGATGTTAGGTTTGTGCTCGTGTTTAAAATACCAATTGTGTCATTACATACAGTCGACTTGACAATTTTTAATTTGTGCTTGCAACAGAATATATGCACACAGACTGATGATGATTATAAGCTATATTAAAAGGCAGTTGCAAGTTAAATGCATACTCAACAAATGAGACGAGAAAACTCTGCTTTTTACACGACCGATGCGCTGTTCGAAAGTTTATGATTAAACTTGGTCAAAGTCAATAATTTACGTAGCTATATATGTAAAGTAATGGGACGGTATTATCAAAAGAAATCAAGACCAGCCTTGCTTATGGATTAATTGATTGATTGTTCCTGGCTTATCATATGCACCAGAAAAAATATAAAAAACATAGTCCATGCCCAACATTGCTCGATATTCAAATCTCGCTTAAATCTCATCTTTCTTACCCATATTACGAGAAGCCATAGCTTTAAGCATCATCATTTGTGGATTTAATGAACCTGGTCCTGCTGCTGTGGCTTGTGCTGCTGCTCCGGCCCCCATTTGCCCCAATACACATTGCGATGTAATGGCAACAATCAAAACGATAATTAATTCTTTGCAAAGCATTTCGATAATCTGAAAAAAAATCGCATTCAGAATTAACATGAACAATAGTGGTGATTTAAAAAATCACATTCAGAATTAACACGAACAATAGTGGTGATTTAAAAAATCACATTCAGAATTAACATGAACAATAGTAGAGATTAAACATGTGCTAGAAGTAGGGTTGAGCATGCATATGTGTCTCATGAAATACCATGCGTTGTCACCCTCGATTTTAGGTGGGTGTTGTTCAGTCTTTATTTTTCTATGTTTAGTTTTGTGTACGGTTGTTCGATTTTCGTCCTTTTACGTATTTTGCCATGTTATTGTCAATTCGTTTTCTACTATTGATTTTGAAAGTCCCTTTGGTATCTACACGTCTCTCGTTTATCATTAGCATCTGATTTCTTTTCCTTTTCTAAATTTTGATACAAAAAAAAAAAAATAAGTCTCATTGGTCAAGCCAGTGCTTGTCACTGCGTCTTTACGAGGGTCTGGATGGAGGGTCTTCATATCTGTTATTTTTTATGCCATTTTTTCTCTAATCTTTATTTATTTCATTAAGTTTATAATTCTTGTCCTATTAAAATCAACCTATTTTGAGTTCGCATTTTTCTTCTGCTTTCACGAACTTCATTTTTGTACAAACAATCAATAAATTAGCTACATGCTGTAATCAGTTATGCATTCACACATTATCTACCATGTGCAAGAAAATTTGACAGAATTTCTTTTATCTTGTTTTTGAAATTATATCATACATAAAACATTTTTTTTATTTTTACTGTCAACGCACCTGTCAAATTTGTTTTATTAGACGTGTATTAGAATGCTTTTGAGATATTTAACTCTTCAATTCTTTTTTAGTATTTGCAAACCCAACAAAATAAATGTCTTACACTATTTTACATGATACGTAATAGCGAAATGGCCATAATATGTATACCTTTTTTTTAATCATTTTAATGGTAAAAATCGTTCTTTAACGTCAAACAAAGTTTTGATTTGGCTATTCAGAGCTTGTTACCAAAGATGTTGACAAAATTGGGAGGTTCATTTATACTTGAACTATGTATAGAGCTATATAAGTGAAATATCAGTTTAGTTTTGACATAGATAACACCATACAAGAGCGAACTTGATGCGTATGAAGGTGTTTTGTAAAAAAATCAGGGCCATAAAACCAACTGTCTGCTACAAAAAATGATGACAGAACAATGTAAGAACCCTATTTATACCGACCAGTTTTCTAAGAAGTATACTATTTAAACCTAAATGTGATTCTTTAGTTGCGTTTTCGAAAATATTTAAAGTTAACAACTGTGCTTCCGTGTATATGAAAGAGGTAATAAGAAACCATGGTACAACTACAAAACTACAACTACAATATGCAAATTTCATTTTATTATACTTCACGTTAAATTTTGATTGGTTAATGCTAGGGTGAGGGTGACAATTTACTCTATCACATGGCTCAGCGGGAGACAACTTTTTGAATGTTACCCTCTCGTGCAGACCAATCAAAAATCGGCAATTTAAAGGACAATGAATTGAGTTAAATCAATAATTTTAAGGGCAATGTTCTACGTTTCGGACTCAGACCTTTTTCAAAGACTGTCAACATAAAACAAAATTCATGTTGCTTCCCTTTGTGTTGTTTTTTTTTTTAAACATTAACGATATTAAGTACTCGACAATTACTATTAATTTACAATTTGATTCTTACTCATTACACATTTGTTACATTTTGAATTAAAGATTGATTAACATTTTTTTACATTGTTTAAGTTACTAAATCAATACCCATTCTCAAATTACTTTTAGAAACTGCATTTCTTTTTATAAAATACCAGAATGAATACAAAAGACAATAATGACAGAACATTCAGTATAATAGATTAAATAACACATCGAATTCTACTTCGCCTCGGTTGACAATATTTTCTCGGGGTAACAATCTGCTCTATCACTCTCTCAGCTATGTGTTATTTATATACTGTTACAAAACTTCCAGATCTTGAAATGGATTTTCAACACTGAAATAGCATACACATTACAAAGAGATGTGATTAGTTATTCCAATGTGATTTACCATACAGGTATCAAATGTCTGAAAATGTCTATTATCTATGATTGATTTGGCACAAATATGATGTCATATAACATATAATCCGAATACTATCGTCATTTGTGCAAAAAACAATAATAATATGTTATGATATTTCTTAATTATTTTTTTGCTGTTGTAGTTTTTATCATGACATTAATAACTATTAAGTTATGATTTCATTTTTGCACTTTATCACAAATCAAAACAATCATAATGTTCTTTTAAATACAGACATCCACATTTGACAGGAGTCATGGTAAAACCTGTCTCTTGCCGTAAGAAAAAACATAAACATAATTAACGCGCATTACATATATTATTAATGCAGTTTTGATTTCTTTTTCCGCCCTTAAAGGTAATATATAGACATACTTTTTCTGTGTAAAAAGATCTTTAGTGTCATCTTCACAAATTTGTCATCATGAAATCACTTTTAACTTTTGATTAATACAGAAGAAAAGGGAGCAGCGCGCTGATGGATAATAAATTAAAAATGAAACTTAACCACATGTCATCAACATTTTATGTTTTGGGCAAGGGACACCTAAATTGAAATTCTTTGCTCCTTTTAAATGGTATATCAACATCAGGAGATGTGGTATGATTGCTAATGAGACAACTATCCACCAGAGTCAAAATGAGGTGGATGATAGCAACTATAAGTCACCGTATTGCCTTCGATGAGCAATACCCATACCGTTTAGTCAGCTATAAAAGGAACAAACCGTTTAGTCAGCTTTCAAAGGAACCGACATGACAAAATGTAGAACTTTTCAAACGGGAAACCAATGACCCGATTTATGACAAAACTATGAACGAAAAACAAATATGACAAACAGCAACCACTGAATAATAGGCTCCTGAACTCTTCAACATAGTTTTGTGATTCATTCTTAAGTTAGTTTTTCTTGAAGATTCCTCATACTATCACATTGCGAATTAGAACAGAGGCTTGGCATTAAGGCCCTTGTATGAGAACTTCTTCAATCCAAAATATCATACTCAAATTGTGATACAGAATAAAGAAAATAAAACACATACATCGTCATTGTTTATTGCCATGGTAACTCTTAATTCTATGTTCTTAACACCATTTACCTAAGTAAAGACAGTTTAAATCAAAAACTTTTAATTAAGAACTTATATTCAAATTTAAAGCCAAATTTGGACCTGTTTGCCCTTCTTCTCTAAATATACTGCCCATAACAAGATATTACAGTTGGGTTCAGAAACTCGAATTTAAGTCCGGTATGATTTTAGTTGTTGATATGTTCTGAATATACTTTCAGTGCGCATAACATAAAACTCTAAGGAAATTATAATGTCGCTGTAAATAATTTTCGAGGTAAATCAATAGACTGATTGTTGCTTGCTTGCTTAAGGGATGTTTGATTCTCTGTTTCAAAATAACAAGCGTTTTAAAAGACTGTTATAAATTGTATTTTTCATACATTTAACATTGGCACCTTTTTTCCTTTCAATAACTATGAAAAAATAACAAAGATTTTATAAGATTCTTACAAAAATGGCTTTTTAAACTATATGTAATAAAACTATGAAAAGAAAAAGTACGGGTTAGTGGGCAAAACATTTGAATGTCACCACATGGATAAAACCAGAAGACTCTGAATATCTGACAAAAAATCAAAAACAAGAGAAGCAAGCATCATTAAATCGCATAAAGTTTGCTATGAAAATCAAACATAAGGATGCAACTGGACCAAATCTAATTACACGTATAAACACACCTTAATGATAAACGGATGACTGTTTGGAAAAAAATAAATATGGCGTAAATGCATCATATAGCATATTATATAAGAAGATGTGGTATGAGTGCATATGAGAAAACTCTCCATCCAAGTCACAATTTGTACAAGTAAACCATTATAGGTCAAAGTACGGCATTCAACACGGAGCTTTGGCTCACACCAAACAGCAAGCTATAAAGGGCCCCAAATATGACTAGTGTAAAACAATTAAAATGACACTGAATCCCGACAATCCATCGACAAAACAAAAAGCATAGTAACCGTGATTTTATTGTCGTTCTTCATTTGAAAGTCACAGTGTGCTTAACTATTATACCCACATATATTTTGATTTTGTAATGTTCATCATACTCGTATCTATACCTCATAGATCGGGTTTAATAATTAACAGTTCGTATTCACATAAAATAATTATAGCAAGAAAATCTCAAATATTCAATATTTATATATTACGATTTACATTACTATTTTATTGTTTTGTTAGGAATTAACGGTTGTATTCCAAAGCTGGACAATTAAACCGTACTAAGTCAAAAAGAGTTTAAGGATTTATTCCATTATGGAAAAGATGTCAGACCTTTTACTCTTCAAACATACAATGTAATGCATTTTTTTTATATGGTAAAATGACATAATAAATGTTGACATTTTTGTAAATTTTATTAACAAACTTCTTATCAAATCAACAAAAACTATGAAATAAAAACGTGATAAGCCATTAGGCGATAAACATGAAAAATATAACCATGTATCGATGTCTAAATAAATAATTGTCATCAAAATTAAAATGCTTTTGTTGTTATATTTATATTAAGTGTCAAACGTGTGTTATAAAATGATGTTTTGATCATGCATGATCTTCCCCATCGGTACTGTCAAATTGAATAACGATGTTGTGTGCTGTAAACAATACATGCTTTACTATCATGTCAGGTGTCCTACAGTAAGCTTTATAATGACGTAAAGCTTATTAACTATTTTTCAGATTTTTTTTTCAGTTTCCCCTAAAGCAAAATTGACCATTGATGGATTTGGCTGTTCTCTTATATATATTTTATTGTGTATATTAATGGTGAGACGTTAATAAACTATCTATCTTTCTATCTCTCTCTCTTTAGATCCTTTTTGGTCACAAAGCTCCTCACATTTTCAAGTACTAGTACTTAGATATAAGAAGATGTGGTATGAGTGCCAATGAGACTACTCTCCATCCAAGTCAGAATTTATAAAAGTAAACCATTATAGGTCAAAGTACGGTCTTCGACACGGAGCCTTGGCTCACACCGAACAGCAATCTATAAAGGGCCCCAAAAATTACTAGTGTAAAACCATTAAAATGGGAACGACTTTCAAATGTTTGACTTTGAGTGTTTCTGATGAAGTTAAATCCAGAAAATCGCTTTTGACGCAACACATTTATAAAGTGTTATTCATGTTTTTAGTGACAGCCATTCACTTCTAATCCACTTTTATAAGATTAATTATATTATAAGATTAACTATATTTATAAGATTTATTGTATTTATAAGATTAATTTCATTTATAAGATTAATAATATGTATAGAAGGAAACATCATTATCACGAGATAAATAATGAGATGTGGCATGATTGCTAATGAGACAGCTATCCATCAGAGTTCAAATGACGTGGATAAGAGCAACTATAGGTCACTGTACGGACTGCAACAATGAACAAAATTCCGTAAAAATCGCATATTAAAGCCTCCGACATGACAAAATAACCAGTTATATAAACAGTTCAAACGAAAAAAACCAACGGGCTGATTTTTGACAAACAATAAACTAAAAACAAATATAACAGATAGCAGCAAACGGCAACCACTGAATTCCAGGCTCCTGACTTGGTACAGGAACATAAAGGATGTAAACATGTTTGAAAGTCCCTAGCTATGAACAATGGTGTAACAGCACAAAATAAGGACAAAATAAAAAAAAATAATTGGAAATATTTGTTCTGGTATAAATTTTGTTAAATATCTAATGACCTAATGTTCTAAATATTCGAGCTACGATTACCAGATAGCATGACTGGATCAAAACCACAGGCGGTGAAGGTCGAAAAGGGACAAACTAATTTTCGGAATTAAATTCTTAATTCGGCTTCATCTGAAACTGAGAAAACACAAAAGTTTGACAAAATGATAACTTTTGAGTTCCCATTGATCAGATAAGAGTTAACACATCTCTGCCAAATATCTTAGCTGTATTTGCAAAGCTAGTATTAGCCTAAGAGGAAGTAATTCTGAAGAGTTCCTTGAATACATGCATGTCAATTCTTGTGTTTTGCAGAGGAAAAGTTATATGAATAAATGATAACTGACACAAACAGACTTGAATTGAATTGCATTTAAAAAGAAACAGTCCTTTAACTAATGGTAAAAGGTAAAATAACAAAAATACCGAACTCCAAGGAAAATTCAAAACGGAAAGTCCCTTATCAAATGGCAAAATCAAAAGCTCAAACACATCAAACGAATGGAAAAGTACCAGCTAATCAATGTTAAGAAGATTCACCACTGAGTTTCCAGTAAGCTCTTATCACAATTCAGCATATGTTTAACTAATCAAAGTGCTAGGACAGATGTGCCCTGTATTTGTTTCACTCACAAGCAAAAAATCAGAAAGTTATTAAAATCTTCTTTGTATTCAACTCAATGTAGAAATAATGATAGTTTCTGTTATGGTATTACATAGTCTTACTATGGTATTACATAGTCTTACTATGGTATTACATAGTCTTACTATGGTATTACATAGTCTATGTAATATCATAACAGAAACTATCACCATTTCTACATATTTCAGTTTAATTAAAATAACATTATCATAACATATTGCTATTGAAGACCGTCAATATTGCAAATATTGTCTGGTTTCATAAAAGTACGTCTCTAAACAAAAGGAATTAATTTGTATTTATATAGACGGACACTAATAATTAAACGCTAATAGCTAAACGTCCCACATAATTTAATTTTGTTTAAGAACCATTTTTGAAATACCCCAAATTTACCCAAATCCGTCAAAAAGTGCAGTTTGAGCCAGCTCTATGCATTTATAATGTGGTCACATGTTCGAAAATACACCGAAATATCAGAATATCCTATTGAAACTATGATAAGGGAATTTTGGCAAAGATCGGAAAACTTTTCAGAAAATGGATCTCGTTTAAACTACAATTTCAAGAGAAATTGGCCATACCTCAAATTTACACAACCATTTTTAATTGAAATATCGCCAGATGTTAATATATTTGATATTTTTTTTTATACTACATCAAATCTACAATATGGGCAAGAACATTCATTGGTAACGATACGAAGAAACAATTTTACGAGAGACCAGTAAAATCGGAAGTGTAGCAACTTCTGATACAACTAATAGCCAACCGCCAAGTTGTTATAATACATCCAAAATCACTATTAGATTGAAAGACGGGATGACAAAAATTACAAATACGTGCATAAAATTGGAATAAATTAAAGAGTTTAGTGATTCTATTTGATAATTTGCAAATACTTCAAGTACGTTTGAACATTATGTTATATGCAAATTAAAGCACCAGTGAAAAAGTAGTTTTTGGCTGAAAAATTTTAGTTGCGGACGGTTTTGCAAATGGAAAAGCAAAGACATTTTGGTCCTACATTAAAATTAAATTGAGATGGTAAGGGCAATAGTACCAAAATGACACCCCATCTTAACAAATGAGCTCAATAACGTGTTACAGTGTATTCCGAGAGTGCCATATGGAACTCTTTCCATAATTTGAACTAAAATAGAAAGCTTGAACGGGACAATTACATACTTAATTGAAGATCAAAGAATTGAATATATTTTCTTTTGATATTGGGAAAAAAGGATGGAAATTATGAATAAGCTAAGAGGTCTTAAATGCTCAGTACCTTTCAAAATTTGAAAAAAATATAATCATATTTTTTTGCACTGAAAAACAAAATATGCCGATACTTTCTATTGAAATAAAAAAAATCTATAACTCTCACTCATATATATATATATATATATATATATATATATATATATATATATATATATATATATAAATGTAACAAACTGATGTTCGATTTGGCAATTTCATTTTTGCATGATAATTTAAAAAAATTTATTCAATTTAAGATTAATTATTTCATCTGATTTCCTTGTACTTGTAAAACAGTACAATACCATTAATATAAAACCCTATTCTGTTTTTCTAATATTGAGAATAGAACTTTCTCTTACCTTTTACTCTGACGCAACTACTTGTACAGGTGAAATGACAATACTGTTGTGAAAATAACTGTGCAAGAAAATTGTGTTCCACTTAAATAAACATCAAGATTACGTGAAAAGCTTCATCATTTTCTTACCCTGAAGGCCCAATATGATTTACTGGACATAAACTTATTAGAAAAATGCACGTGTATATATTACTTATTTTGAATTAATTTATTGTGTTGCTACGACAATCACGATATGTTGCATCCGTAGTAAACAATAGAACACGACATTAGTCCAATTTAGTGACCCAACCCAAACGATTTGACCTGTAAACAATAGAACACGAATTTAGTCCAATTTATTGACACAATACAAACGATTTGCCCTGTATTCTAGGTAATTTTTCAAAAATGGGTTAAATATTAAAGAGATAAGATGTAGGGTAGATAACTATTACAGAGCAACCTACCGATACAAATAGACTCTTTTACGCACGTACTCTTCATTGAATTACTCAATTTGAGCCACAAAAGTAAAATTAAAAAGAAAAGAAAAGATTCTCAATAACTTATATATTTAATTTGCAAAAAGGTTTCTTTAGTATAAGTTTATGTTTTTTGGAATTTTTACTGGTTAATCAAAATTGATTTTAAATGCAGAATTCCACCAAAACACAACAAAATTACATACTAGTATAAAATGAAATCTTATCTATGGGAGGTAATTAAATCGGCACACTTTAATACATTTGTTACTGTACACGATATGAAAAGGCATAATACATATTTCTGTGGGCGCACGGAATGTGATTCTTGAATAGCTGTCATCGGATATATTCCGGTACTATGGAGACTAAACGTTCGGAAAGGCTGAAATATAAAACGTTTGGGAGCAAAAGACACATACAAAACAAAAACAAAAACGGAACCCCCAATTTAATCCTAAAAAAATGTTGCATTTCAATGTTGCCCGAGACTGAGCAATGACAATCTGAATTGGGCCATTAGAGTTTTGCAGACAGGAAAACGTCAACGTGCAGTTGTAAGACCATGTCAGAATTTCCTTTTACAATCCTTACAACAACGGTACAGACAGACGAAATTTGTTAATGACCACCCATGACTAGATCAACCTATAGTGACAACGCCACGTCAATATAATGTCATTACATATTAGCGACCGCAACGTCATCTGCTAACCAAAGTTTTCAGATATCATGACAGACAATATATTCACCCCATAATGTTTCCAATATACTGAAATGCCGTAGAATCGACTGCAGAAAAACAATTTAAGGCTAACAGTTTAGACCGCAAAATTGCCAAAAACAGACCGTAATGGTTATAACAGAGGCCAAATCCGGGGATAGAACATAACTCAAATCATTCTAAAACGAACTGTTTTACTTTTCTGTTAATCATTTAATTAGGAGTTGATTACAAACAGTCTTCTACGGTGACGGTGACACATTGATTGATAAGGAGAAAATCAGGGTTTCAGTGCATATCACATGATTTTAACATCAAACACGACGTAATCAATTAACTTTCGTAATGCAAATTTGATTAAGACAATGAAGTAATGAAAGACATTTATGTTAATATTTTTATTTTACAATTATTGCATATTTGAAAATTAGAATTAAAAAGAATAATCTACCGTCAGTATATATTTTTTTTAATTTTCTCATCACCATGTGACCGGAACTGTCTTATATTTCACTTCTTTTTAAGATTTAATGTATTTTAAAAATGGAAATCACATTATATTTAGTATGGCATTAACATATTCAAGTTAGCTTTAGGTAAACTTTGTAAATTATGAACAATTATGGGACGTGCTATCTTGGATGTGTTGGTTTCTTGATAAGCCGGTATTTGTTTGCATCTGTCCTAAGTCAAGAATCTGATGTTCAGTAGTTGTCGTTTGTTGATGTGGTTGAAGTGTTACTCGATTCTCGTTTTTTATATAAATTAGACCGTTGGTTTTCCCGTTTGAATGGTTTTACACTAGTCATTTTTGGAGCCCTTTATAGCTTGCTGTTCGGTGTAAGCCAAGGCTCCGTGTTGAAGACCGTACTTTGACCTATAATGGTTTACTTTTATAAATTTTGACTTGGATGGAGAGTTGTCTCATTGGCACTCATACCACATCTTCTTATATCTATATACATTTCATTGATTTGAAACATCAATTCATTACTAAACTTTGTATAATATTTACTTGAAAACGTTGCTTTCTCAAATTATTTTATATTATTCTTAAATGTAGATTAAAGAAAATTTCTACAATTATTGGCTTATTAATAAATGAAATAATCATCGATGTTGCCCCGGGGGTAACATTTGTACAAACGTATACCATGTATACAACACAGGAGAGATAGTTAAATCGGCTGATATTGTATTTCCATTAAATTTTTAACTACGTTAATATTATAGCAAGAAACACCATAAAATATGTCCCCCATCCTTTTTTGTTCACGAAAGAAATTGACAGAAATAAAATACTCACAAAGTTAACAGTTCTACCAATTAGGTGTTTTTTTTATTCGCCAAAGAATGGTTATCATGAATCCTAAGAAAATTATTAAAATTTGAAAAATAAATTTAAAAAAAATTGAAATTTTGAATGGACATACGTGATTCTCTCAAATGAAAATTCAAGAAAAACTATCGTATATTTATTCACTGTCTATTCATCTTAAGACGACTACAACCCCTCTCTCTTTTAAAACGTTCCACTAATGCTGTCATGCATTACATGTTTAATATATCCAAAACGCCTTTTCTCAACTAGATTATTTAATGTGTTAATACAATAGAGTATTGATGTCAATATGTTTTAACATCAGTTCACATGTACTTGATTGAAATATGAATCAATGTCTGTCAGCAAATACATTTTTTTTAACCCGAAGCAATGCAATTATGGACTGGACATTTTGGATGTATGACAAATAAGTATGAATAAGGAGCACGAAGATTAATTTGAAGTTTTATATGAGGAAATAAATGGTGAACACGATGTAATGTCCAACTTAATGATCGTGTCCACGAATTCATCATCCTTAAGGCTTTGATAAAACACCTAGGGTTGAATAAAAAACATAGACAGGTGTGTAAAGCTAACATTTGTAATACTACATGTTGTAATGTAATTACAAGATCACATTAAGTGTGTTATTGACTTCAAAATTAGATGAAAAAAAAATAAAAACAATAAATGTATTTATGTGCGGTATGAGGTATGAGTTTGAAAGATTTCGCGTTGATTTTATAAAGGGGAGTCAAAAGGTTGTGTTGTTGTCATTCTGTTTGGCGGTCCGTTCATAAGGTAACTGTACGAGTTTTAAGTTATCGATGATTTTGTAGTGACCAAACCGATTTAACATAGTAATAGTTAGAAGTTTAATTTTTCTTTTACAAAAATATTTTTATATTTTTGTTTTCATATTGTTTAAGTACCTTGAAAGTGTTTTTTGTAGATCGGTTTGTTACAGAACACTTGCAGGATTATGCCAAGCAGTTTCTTTTGATGGGCCTGATGGGGAGGGGGGGGGGGGGGGGGGGGGGGGTCTCATCACGATTCACGAGTTGATTTTTTTGTCAATCACGATTCACAGAAAATAAATTTCCATGATCACGGATCACGAAAATGTAAAAAAAAAAAAAAATCTGTAGAAAAACGGATCACGATAGCGAAAAT
Source organism: Mytilus californianus (assembly GCF_021869535.1). Lineage (NCBI taxonomy): Eukaryota > Metazoa > Mollusca > Bivalvia > Mytilida > Mytilidae > Mytilus > Mytilus californianus. Next base: position 43,284,397 of record NW_026262593.1, read on the forward strand.
GCGCCGATCATGAAGAACGAAAATAACCCATCAGGCCCTTCCCTTTTGTGTTGATAGGAACTTTTATATTCTAGTTTGGATTTTGAGGCAGGCGATATATTTTGTATTAGAAAACAATAGTTTTAGCTGGTCACTGCCTTCAGTACCCAAACATTGTGTTTGTGTTTCATTGTTTTTAGTAAGGAAAGAAGTGTACATAATCACTGTGTATCATTACCACCGGATATAGGTACCCTTGGCCTGGTTCTCTGTTCATTGTCAAAACTACATTGCTGTACATATATCAGCATAGAGGTACCCAGTACGCTTGTATTTGTACAGTAATGTTGTTTTTCTTAGACAATGAACAGAGAACAAGGCCAAGGGTACCTTTATCCGGTGGTGATGATACACAGTGATAATTACATGTGTTCAATTATGTTCACATGGTTTCAAAGTAGCTGGAGCATTTAATGGCATAAATATTTGATGTTTGTTTAAACAACGTGAATTAAAACATAACATCATCTTACTGACGTTGTATATGATAAACTGTTGAAGTTAGTGTTAAAAGTATCACTGCATACAACATATAATTAACAAATTAATCTATTACATTTTGTTACATCTTTAAATGAATAGTCACTGACATTATTTTATTTGACAATTGCTTCACAATGTATCCTTGTCTCTTGAATGTAAACACGGTTTTATAAATCACAATTAGGCCCAGTTTAGGCAGTTTACTATTTCAAATTACTAAAAGTATTATTGAATATTTTCGAACATTTAAATAAATCGATATCGTCTCAAACCCCCCCCCCCCCCCCCCCCCCCCCAAAAAAAAAAAGAAGAAAAAGAAAGAAAAAGAAAATGAAAAGAAAAGAAGAAGAAGAAGAACACAGAAAATGAACAAAAACTGGTATTTTTTTATATTTGAACGAATTGTAAGTATGCATATGAAAAATGACTAAGAGGGCCAAAATGACAATTTGTGAAATAAATCCGATAATATAACTCCTTTGACGTCATACAATTAAAAAAAAATAACAATGAGTGATGTCAAGACTTTGTCGATTCCGTCGACAACGGAGATGCATTTCGCTATATTTTCACATGTTCTGTACTTTTTGATTATCGTAAACAATAACGAGAAGTACATATAGAAACCGACCAAACTAAGAAATACAGTACATGTATGTACTGATGCATTATATAATACTATATATTTGTGTGTATCCCCATAGCGATGTAGTCTGGCATGTTTGGTATGTTGAGAAGTAAAGATCTGTAAAACAAAAACCATACTTCTGTCGTAATTAAAACAATGCAATCTCAATCAGATACAAATCTATTCAGTCCTTCGATACAAAATTTTACAAAACTAATAAAATTGCAATGTTTCATAAAATTTGTCTTAAAAATCAATGGATCAAAAAGTTACAAGGCGGGTATCAGTATGAGTTTCAAAATTTCATAACAGCAGGCCGTTTTGGGAATACACTCATTTTGCTCATGAAGGGTTAAAACAAAATAAAAATAGAAGATGTGAGAAGATTGCCAATGAGACAACTTTCCACCAGAGACAAAATGACATAGACGTTAACAACTAAAGGCCACTGTACGACCTTCAACAATGAGCAAAACTCATACCGCATAGTCAGCTATAAAAGGCCCCGCAATGACAAATGTTCAACAATTAAAAAAGAGAAAACTAAAGGCCTTATTTATGTACAAAACAATGAACGAAAAACAAATATGATAAACAGCAACAAACGCCAATCAGTTCTTTTTAAACGATCAATTAGGTCTTCAAATCATCTAATTGAACAATGAAAAGCGGTTCACAAGTGTGCCAATGTTGACTTGATATTCTATAGATACGAAGACTAGTTTCCGTCACTAGTGAATCTATCTACTTAACTGTAGACGTTTTCATTTACTATCAATTTTAATGTCACATTTTGTCATTGTGTAGCAAGATGAGAAGAAACATGTCATATGAAACAAGTGCAGTGTCATTTTGACCGTAAATTCGCTAGATAATCTTGCTTCTATAAATATCTCAATTTATCAAGAATTTGTGTCATATTGTATTAACAATATGTTCTGTATTTGAAAATGATTAATATATACCGATGCGATGTTCCAGAACTTTCATTTCCTATAATAATTTTTCCTTGATAGGGGGTTGCTGCTTACTAGGAAACTATTAAAACATAAGTTCCAATGCAAGTGGTTTTGGTGGGGTTCGTGTTGTTCAGTCTTTAGTTTTCTATGTTGTGTTTTGTATACTTTTTTTTTTTCCGTTTGATCGTTTTTCGTTTTTTGCCATGTCATTGTCAGTTTGTTTTTTCACTTATGAGTTTGAATATCCTTTTTTATTTTTCGCCTTTCTCTTAAACATACGTTCATTTTTTATAGAAATTCATATTCGTTTAAGAAAGGGATCCTACACATCGCTGTGACTGAAAACGTTAAATTTTCTAAAGCAAGGACGCAATGAAGAAATTCCCCAAGAAGGGTTTAAAAAAATCAGAAAACTCGACCCCGAAGTGAACAGCAGTGTTCCGTATTTACACAATGTGTTCTATATTGCCTTTTCAATCTATATTTTGTTCTTCTTGAACTTTAGAATAAAGATATAATATTGCCAAATTACTCTGATCATAACGGTATATTTTAAAAATCATTTCATGAAAAATGTTGTGTTAACTAGTTTGTTTTAATGTATTGTAAATTGTGATACAAAAATACCCAAAATCAAGTTGAGTCGAGACCGGAAGTACAGAGGATGTAGCTTTTGAAGGGCCTTTCTTTATTTATCTTTTTTTAAAAACGAACGCTAAGATCCATGGATAGTTCAATTGTTTGTATTGATAAAATAGTAAATAAGTATGGAGCTGAGAATGATTAAAATGCAAGTTGAATTTGTTGTAATCAATTGAATTTGTTGAAGACTACACTAGTTTTCTTTTATGCAAATTGTTGATGACTTCCACGGGAACTAAATATCATACATAAACACTATATTGTTTGTAACACAGCGAAACAAAGTCATGTCTTCTTTACGTCAATAGACGCTTAAGATGTCCAGAATTTCGTGTCATGTCCAAATGTAAAAAAAAAAAGAAGATGTGGTATGCTTGCTTATGAGACAACTCTCCATCAGAGACCAAATGACGTAGAACTTAACACCTATAAGTCACCGTACGGCCTTCACCAATGAGCAAAACCTATACCACATAACAAGCTTCAAAAGGCCCCGAAATGAGTGTGTCCATTTTCTTGAATAACACGTCTATCATTAACTGACACCCGCAAGCATGATTATTTGAATTTTAAACACACCATTAGCTAAACTTGTATCACAACCTATTAAAAAGCCTGAAATTTGATTATCATTGTATTACAAAGTATTGACCGGTATAAAAATAAATAGTTTGATTGTCATAGACTGGTCTGGTTCCCAATAAATAATACAATAAGTAATATTTTTATTATACTTTTAAATTAAATAATGTCAAAACTTATAAAGGTGACTGAAATTTAAGTGTTTATTTAAAAATATTGAACTGTTATAGCAAATAGTAAGTTTTTAAAATATAAGAATAGTCTGTTTTAGAAAAAAAATATTTATACCTTTTAGTAATACGATTAGCAAAAACTGCATCGCAACAAAACTAAAAGGTTGAAACTTTCCCTGTTTGATTAAAACCAGTTGAAACATTGACAATAAATATTATAAGTCATTAAGAATAAACTCTCCTCCACAATTTCATAGTATTATATATAGGCTATGTAAATTATAATAAATCTCATGATGAAGGCTGATACTTAGCAGTTCAATTTTAAATAATCATGGTCTGTTTTTGAAAAAAAGTATATATTTGAAACAAGAAATACGCCCAATTGTTTCACGACCTATTCGACATGTTGGAAGGTCTGAAATGATTATTTTATTAAAAACTTTACCGGTATAAACAATTTATACTTTTAGTAATTAGGCTACATTATGGTCTATTTCAGAATGTTTTAATGTTTTTCTAGTACTAGTTGCTGATATTGTATCGCCTTTAACTGATATTCCATTATTTCGTTAAAAAAAGGTTAGCATTGGAAATGTTTTTTTTTGCAATAAACTTTTTAAAGTTTTACTACAAAGGAACTTAAAATTATATGAAATGTCATTACAAAACCTTCTTATGTTGAAATTAAATCAAAATGAACTCGTATTGAAAACGGACAGATTTTGCATTTAAGAATGGTTTGTTCCAGAAAACCATTTAGCTTCTTTGAACATGCAATTAGCAAATTAAACAATTAATCGCATCAAATGAAAATGGCTGAAAATTTCATTGTTCGATTTAAAATGTCGGCCGATATAGACAATAATCAGTTTTAGTTTTAAAGAAGGGTCCTGTCTTCAATAATTGTATTATATTATTAATGAATAGGATATATTGTTGTTTTAATCAGCATAGCTAATAAAAAGTTTCTTTATCTTAGAATGGTCTCAATATACAAGAGTTGTCCGATTCCATAAATTAATAATAATTTGATTATGAATATCTTTCTTCTACATTTTTGGATAAATACTCATAATCCAGCAAATTCCAAGTTGAACCTTCTTCAGTAGGCTTATCCCCACCAGAGACCAAATGATACACAAGTTAGGTATATGAAACGATATGAATGCAACAATGAGCAACAGCCATACCATCTAGCTAGCTATAAAAGGCTTTGAATAATATAAAATAAATAATACAGGAAGCGTAAGTTAAATCAAAACTAAAAAAAAACAAAAACAAAAAAAAAAAAAAAAAAAAAACCCAATACAATTTGAAGCTTTTGTTAAAATATTGGACTGCTATAGTAAATTTTTCATCTACAATTATCTGAGAACAATAGATAAAGGGACACGGAACTTAGATAATTTTTCAGAATCATTGTCTCCTCAAAGGCAAGCAAATGACTGTTTTTTAGGCATTCCACTGTTTAAACATTGTTCAACCATTTTTCTAATTTCTCCTGAAATTGCCTTTTGATTTTGATAAACATTATATGACATTGATGACGAATGATTGTTCGTTGGTATAGAGATATTTCCCCCATTATCTTATTGTAAAATCTTTATGAAAGTGTTCAAAGTTTGAGAATTTGTAATTTAGTTCTTCAAATATTATACTTGTTAAAGGCCCATTGTTTTTAGATCCCCCCCCCCCCCCCCCCCCCCAGATAATTTGCCATGAATGATTTTATATGGTTGGATAGAAGACGTTTCAAACATTTTTCTTTTATTGAATTTGATTTAAAAGTTTTCTTGGAAAAGGAATTGAAACATGCATTTTTTTCAAAGAATTTAAGCTTCTGTTAAAAAAACAAAAAATAAAATGCGGGTTAATTCTTTATTGAAAAAAAGAAAAACATTTCCAGTATCAAAACATACAGACATAATATACTGTTAAAAGGCTGATTTATGTGTAAAAATGTGTAAGAGAGTTAATCTCAAGCACTATGTTTATTTTATATTTTGCAAGAACCAATGTGCCATACAGCTTCTATATCTAAACTGTATGTAGATGTTATTTTTTTATTCATCATGTAGCAGCTCTTTTCTTTTAAATTATCATATGTGAAGATTAGCAGTACAAAATTGAGAGAGTGATCTTAATCAGGGTAGGAATTTAAAACTTACGAATATTTCCAAATCTGATGCAATTAATGGAATCGAAGGGACACAGCTATATATTATTTACTTTTCCCACTAAATGTCGGTATATCCCTGAAAACAGTGCTTTGAATTTATATGAACCGATCAGTATGTCTAGCATGAACTTTTTTGTGTATCTTAACGTCAATTAATTCACAGCATTATTATAGCGACCAAGGAGAAAGTTACATGACCAGAATAAAGTTACATGACAAGAAGTTGGAAATACTCTTTCAATGCTGTCTAAAATTGTTTTGCATACGTAATTATTTAATCATATTACGAAATATTTACCATATCGATGGTCTGTGGTTTATAATTGTTTTGTCTTGATAACATAACCGTGTCCATTATCCATTTCTTGATAGTGCAAATGTTGCCATTCTATTCTTAAATGAATCTATATGAAAAAGTGTTAATTTAGACACCTTTGAAAAGAATAACACTTGTTTGTTAATTTCTTCCAAATTTCAGAACGAATGTCTTATATGTGTCAATTGTCGAACCTTTCAGCCTTTTCTTATTGCATCAAATCTTTTTCACAGTAACGCAAGTAGTAAAATATTAATCGATGCGCATTAGCCAGAGTTATTGAAAATAATTTCTTTATTTCAGTCATGCTGTCTGTGGATACTCCAACTTATGTGATTTAAAATACTTTTTGTATGATTACTTTCCATCATTTAACGAAAGATACTGTACGCATATAGCCATTGGGTTAGTAACGACCATCCGAGGGCTTTGTAGGAAGTCAAGGTCGTAAACCACATCCATCATCATCAGTACTAGTGGTTTATGAAATTTTCTTCCCATTGGTTATCACCAACCAAGCAGTCATTTTGTGTAAAATTCTAAAATTATTCAAAATACTTATTAGTTTCTACCCCAGGAGTACTTGATCCAATAAAATTAGTTTTTTTTGGATATTAAGTCTACAATGCTCTTCAACTTTGTTAGTGTTTTTGCTCTTTACTGTTTTGGAACAAACGTGACTGAAGAGAATTTTGTAAACGAAACCAGGTTTTAGTGTACCGAATAACTGCCATAACTGTTTTGAAGTTTTGGTGTCCAATACTCTTTAAAGTCGAAATTGAGTACGTCTATCAACTTTTTCTTCGTTCGAGATCCATCGATGAGTCTTATGTAGACAAAACGCATGTTTGACTTACTAAATTATAAGCCAAACATCTGTCATTACCCGTAACAAACAATTGCAATAGGTTGATATCACTGCTGATGAATGTTTTGAATGAGAGCAAACAGGCTATGTAGTCAAAACACATGGAATATGAAATATCATGCGGCCATTTTCTCTAAATTGACTGTTCAAAGTTATTCATTAAAGCATAAATGACCAACACAAAATTTGGTATTATATTTTTGAGAAAATGGGTGTTCAATGCTTTTCAAATATGTAATAAATTTGTCTTCGAAATAGTGTTGTTCAAGCGATAGTGATTAGTATTATGTACACGAAACGCGCCTCTATTTTATCTTAAAGAACTGGACAATTAGGATTCCAAAGTCTGCCGAAAAAAGTAATATTAAAAAAAAAACCCGAGCTCCAACGAATATTCAAAACGGAAATTCCCTTATCAAATGGCAAATCAAAGGCTCAAACCCATCAAACGAATGGAAAACAACTGTCATAATCCTGACTTGGTACAGGCAGTTCCTTTTGTAGAAAATGGAGGATTAAACCTAGTTTTATAGGTAGCTAAACGTCTCCTTTGTATGACAGTCTCATAGAATTCCATTTTATTTACAACAATGTGTGAGCAAAAAAAACAAACATAATTAGTAAAAATGTCAAAAATCGGGGTAGAGCAATAGATAACTAACTGGAATGTTTCCAATTCTTTGGATGTAAGCATCTTTGAATTCAAAACTGGTGAACATTTCTGATGCAATTAATGCCACCAATTTATGTTATTTGTGTTTGCTTTCACCGTAACATAAAAGTTAAAACATTAAAACACCAAACACAACAAAACAGTATATACAAAAATATATTTTATTTACTTAAAACATGAAATGCATTTAAAATCAGATACAAAATCAAATGCAGTAATACATAAATAAACTTTAAATAACTCAACAAAACAATTGCGATGAATGTATTAGTTTCATCCTTGCAATATAAATAGACTCCAGTTTCATATTGTGTTGAGAATGCAAAATAATTTGGTTTTCAATGTACAGCAATGCCACAGTGTTGATTATACGATCTATGTACAGATATATGAATTTAATATGATTATGATTATAAAAGATGATGAAAAAATGTCCAGTTCGAAGTCCAGAAGGAAGCACAAGATTAAGTCCTAAATTTCTCATAGATCATTTACGCTTTATCACTCCATCGAAGTCAATGTTCGTTTGTTGTATTATGAGAAATTATTTGTTGGTTTTATTAGATAATAATGATGATAATATCCATGAGTTTCTACACGCTAAGAAAGAACACGTTCGTTCAAAAAATTGATTACTTCTGTAGACTTGGAATGAATAGCGTACATCATAGCATTCCTACCCGAACCATCAGTCTCATAGATATCGACATTTTTTTCCAGCAGACATTTTATAACTTGGATCTTTTTGTTTACATCAACATTCATCAGGCAGGCAATCATGAGTGGAGTCTGTCCAGATGGGTTTTTAATGTTGAGATTTACTCCACCTTCAATTAAAATTTTAGCAAGTTTTATATCACACGAAGTTAAAGATTTGAGTAGCATTGTATTCGTTTCCATGGCCATCATCTACAGAAGTCGATTGCAAATGTCTTTCTTTATCACTTTCGTCACAGTTCTTATAATGCTAGATTGTTAGGAAACGCCTTCTTTCACATTTTCTAGAAGAATGACTATTGTTCAAAGGTCTGGCGTATCTCGAAATAGCTTTTTCTTGACATTTGAATTTTACGAAATGTGCGATCGTACGTCGAGCGGATTTTGAATGTGCTCGTTCATAAGGTAGAAGTCAACAGAAAAACAGGTCATCTTTAAGACACATTATTCTTGCTCCTGAGTTGGTCTGTCTTAGCTCTTACTCCTAAATCCTTATAGATAAAAGAAAATAAACCCTTTTTTGAATTTATTTAGATTATTGATAATCCTTATCACAATCGCTTCATCAAAAGGAATATTTTATATTAACGGGGTATGCATTTCTTTTAATGTTTTTAATATTGTGTTGTATTCGATTTGAAAAAAAAACGCATAGTTGTAAATCTTCATTCAATCGATGATTTTTGTGCTCTATATCATTCATGTAAAGGCCATTGAGTTTGCAAATATTCTCTTTTATAAATTTATGGTTTTTTTAGTTTAAAACAAAATATTACTTACTATTTTTACAAAACCTATATTTCATATACATGGTATAGGGCACGAGTCAAAGTGTTACTTTGGATTGCAAAATAATTAACGCGTTTTTGTAATATATTTCAAATAAAGACTCAGTTATTATTTCTAGTTTTAAGACTTAATAACAAAATGCCATACTATTTTTTTTTACAAAAATCCAATAAAAAATCACTTTCGACAGCAATGAAATGGTTAACACTTTTGTAAATGTATCTCACATGTCAGAAACGTATGTTATATTTGATATTTCCAATATATGTGTGATTTCTCGAACCTTTCAGCTTTTTAAAAAGATGTTTAGTACATTGCTATGATAATAATTGTGGACTGTGAAAAAATATAGTACACTTTTTAGCTTGTAGCATGTGTATTGTTTTTATTTTCTTCTCAAAATCTGTCTGTATGCACCTGAACTTTATTGGTCAAAAATATTTCTGCATACTACCGAAATAAAAAAATAATGTACAAATAAATGGCCTGGCAAAAATTGCCATTACGTTTTTCTGGTTTTTGTGTTTGTCAATGATCTTCAACTTCGTAATTGACTATGTCTATCAACTGTTTTCTTTCAAATCTTTATGGGCCCATTCAATACCACAGGGGAGATACCATCTGCTAGCAGACGCGTTGTCCCCAAGGGTATCAACTACCTAGTAGTAAACACACCCCTGCAGATATGCAAAATTATTGGTGGAGTAAATTTCTGTTTATTTTCTTTAAATGAAAAGATATATTACTGAGAACAATAAGATGTTTCTAATATAAGGCATATATGACTTAAGAAAGATTTGGTATAATGTTTTTGTAAATCTTGTTTTAAATGCTTTTCTACTTTGCACTAAACTTAAGCAATCCTATTGTTTTGGTTCGAGCTTCACTGACAAATCTTATGTAGACGAAAAGGATGAAGCATGCTAAATTATTAGCCTGGTATCTTTGAGGACTTGTTTTGACTCCTAAACTAAGTAATATTGTACATCTTGGCCTTAAAAGCTTTTTGTATTAATAATATTTGAACATTTATATGATAATTTAATACTCTGTTGAAACATTTCCCATTCGTAAATTAACTTTAAATTTGCTGTTTGACGATTTATGTAGTGTTTCAATGTATTGAGAAGATTCACTATTGCAACAAATTTGGAATTTGAAGAAAATTGGCATAATTAAAGAAAACAAATACTGAGTAAATATGGGTTTCGTAAACAATCGAATATTATACTCATATAATATTTTGCTGGTTCAGATGCTCTTTTAGATTGATGTTAGCAAAAAGTGTATTGTCTTTTTAATTAAAATTTTTGTTCTACTCCAGGTATAGAAGACCGAATTTGGATTGATCACAACTATTGTTCTGTAATTTAGGTTTAAAATGCTTTTTAACATAAAAATAAACATTTTATAAATTTAGTGAATCCAAATTGTTAGAGGGCCACCGATGAGACAGTCTTGTGTAAACGAAACGCGTGTCTGATGTACAAAATTATAAACCTGGTATTCGCTATGAGTTTTTATCATACAAATGGGAAACTATATGCAAAAATTGAAACAGGATATGCCTGCATTTTATTAGAGAAAGCGTATCGACTGACGTTCGTTAAATCATTTCTGACCTAAAATCTTACATGATGATAACACTTCATAAATGTCGTGTGTGCAAAGCGCATTTCTGGATTTACCATTTTAATGACTTATTTACGGGAAAAAAATACAGCCACGGTTTTCGCTAACATACTAATAAAATTCCAAAGTCAATGAGACAGCCACCCAACAACAAAAATAGCAAAAACCTATTTGTTAGTACGTTGGCAGGTAATCAAAGATAAGAATGTGTTGTCCGAACTGAAATGTTTACAATTGTTTGTTTGGACATATCATGGAATTCAAGACTGTAGAGCGTTCGTGATGAAATAAATTAAACCAATTTAGTATACTTTTATTTGATTTCTCCTTTACATAAAAGTTAAAACAGTATATATATTTTATTTACGTATACGATAAAGTATATCATTTAACATCAGATACAAAATCAAATCTTTTTCACAGTTATTCTAGTAGTAAAATATTAATCGGTGCGCATTAGCCAGAGTCTTTGAACATAATATATTTATTTCGTTCATGCTGTCTGTGGATACTCCAACTTATGTGATTTAAAATACGTTTTGTAGAATTACTTTGATATGTAATGAAAGATACTGTACGCATATAACCATTGGGTCAGTAACGACCCTGCGAGGGCTTTGTAGCCAGTCAAGGTCGTTAACCACATCCATCATCATCAGTACTAGTGCCTATGGAAGTTTCCTTCCATTGGTTATCACCAACCAAGCAGACATTTTCTGTAAAATTCTAAAATTATTCAAAATACTTATTAGTTTCTACCCCAGGAGTATTTGATCCAAAAAAATTAGTTTCAATATTCTTCAACTTTGTTAGTGTTTTTGCTCTTTAACTGTTTTGGAACAAGCGTGACCGAAGAGAATTTTGTAAACGAAACGAGGTTTTGGTGTACCGAATAACTACCAAAACTGATTTGAAGTTTTGGTGTCCAATACTCTTTAAAGTCGAAATTGAGTAAGTCTATCAATTTTTTTTTAGTTCGATCTCCATCGATGAGACTTATGTAGACGAAACGCATGTCTGACTTACTAAATTATAAGCCAAACATCTTTCATTACCCGTTACAAACAATTGCAATGGGTTGATATCACTGCTGATGAATGTTTCGAATAAGGGCAAACAAGCTATGTAGTCAACACAAATGGGATATGAAATATCATGCGGCCATTTTCTCTAAACTTACTGTTCATAACATATTAAAATTATTCACTCAAGCATAACTGACCAACACAAAATTTGGTATCATTTTTTTGAGGAATTGGATATTCAATTCTTTTCAAATATGTAATACATTTGTCTTTGAAATTGTATTGTTCAAGACATAGTGATTAGTATTATTTACACGAAACGCGTCTCTTTTATATTTTAAAGATCTGGAAAGTTAGGCATCAAAATCCTGCCAAAAAAAAGTAATATTAACAAAAAAACCGAACTCCAAGGAATATTTAAAACGGAAAGTCCCTTATCAAATGGCAAATCAAAAGCTCAAATACATCAAACAAATGGAAAACAATTGTCATCTTCCTGAATTGGTACAGGCAGTTCCTTTTGTAGAAAATGGAGGATCAAACCTAATTTTATAGCTAGCTAAACCTCTCATTTGTATGACAGTCGCATAGAATTCCATTATATTTACAACAATGTGTGAGCAAAACAAACAAACATAATAGGTTAAAATGTCAAAAATTGGGGTAGAGCAATAGATAACTAACTGGAATGTTTCGAAATCTTTGGATGTAAGCATCTTTGAATTCCAAACTGGTGAACATATCTGATGAAATAAATGTCACCAATTTATGTTATTTGTGTTTGATTTCACCGTAACATTAAAGTTAAAACATTAAAACACCAAACACAAAACAGTATATACAAAAATATATTTTTATTTACCCATAACATGAAATGCATTTAAAATCAGATACAAAATCAAATGCAGTAATTCATAAATAAACATTAAATAACTGAACAAAACAATCGCGATGAATGTATTAGTAACCTTTACACACACAATTGAAAGTTATTGGAAAGATATGCAATAGCTGATAATAAGTTTTCGGTTTAACTTTACAGCAATATAGTTTCATCCTTGCAATATAAATAGACTCCAGTTTCATATTGTGTTGAGAATGCAAAATAATTTGATTGTCAATGTAAGTACTGCCACAGTGTCGATTATACGATCTATGTACAGATATATGAAATTAATATGATTATGATTATAAAGATGATGAAAAATGTCCAGTTCGAAGTCCTGAAGGAAGCACAAGATAAAGTCCGAAATTTGTCATAGATCATTTACGCTTTATCACTCCATCGAAGTCAATGTTCGTTTGTTGGATTATGAGAAATTATTCGTTGGTTTTATTAGATAATAATGATGATAATATCCATGAGTTTCTACACGCTAGGAAAGAACATGTTCGTTCAAAAAATTGATTACTTCTGTAGACTTGGAATGAATAGCGTACATCATAGCATTCCTACCCGAACCATCAGTCTCATAGATATCGACATTGTTTTCCAGCAGACATTTTATAACTTGGATTTTTTTCTTTACATCAACATTCATTAGGCAGGCAATCATAAGTGGAGTCTGTCCAGATGGGTTTTTAATGTTGAGATTAACTCCACCTTCAATTAAAATTTTAGCAAGTTTTATATCACACGAAGTTAAAGATTTGAGTAGCATTGTATTCTTTTTCATGGCTAACATCTACAGAAAGTCGATTGCAAATGTCTTTCTTTATCACTTTCGACACAGTTCTTATAATGCTAGATTGTTAGGAAACGCCTTCTTTTCACACTCTGTAGAAGAACGACTATCGTTCAAAGGTCTGGCGTATCTCGAAATAGCTTTTTTTCCTGACCTTTGAATTTTGCGATATGTGCGATCGTACGTCGAGCGGATTTTGAAAGTGCTCGTTCACAAGGTAGAAATCAACAGAAAAACAGGTCATCTTTAAAACACATTATTCTTGCTCCGAGTTGGTCTGTCTTTGCTCTTACTCCTAAATGATATATACTTAGCGGAAAAACAGCAAATAAAGTTTTGAAGATTTCACTTTGTCCCGGCCTGTCATGGAATCCGCTACATCCCGCTTTCCAGGCAATCACTCCAACATGGGATAACCGTAGGGGATATGTCCTATAGGATAAAAGATATATAAAAGAAACAGGTTTAGTACATAAACATCTTTCGATGATAAACATGTCACAAATATGGAAGCTAGAGAGATTGAAATAGGATGTCATTAAACGTTTAAAGGCAAAATAGAAATAAACTTATCATAGATACCACGATTACAATTTTGTAAGCCAGACGCGAAACAAAGATTACGAATGGGTTTTTATTTTATCAGGAAAAACAATTGAAAATGTTATTATTTTAACACCATTAAAACAAACTTCCGTAGCAGTTGTCTTCCTCTACATGTTCTTTAAGGCAATTGTTCTTGAAGGCAAATGTCTGCAGTCTTTATTAAATATATTTACAGCTTGTCTGCACTTCTAGAGCAGTAGATGAGATGCAAACACTTTTTTGTTGCTGAAAACCAATTACCGATCTCTAAAATCCTTTTAAAATATTTGAATGTTTGTCTTGTTTGGTAGCTCTCTGAATGACACATATCGAGCTTCCCCTTTATGTATACATATTGTGCTCTTTTTTGCATAAATCCTTATAGATGAGAGAAAATAAACCTTTTTTTTGGGTTTATCTATATTATTGATAACCCTTATCACAATCGCTTCATTAAAAGGAATATTTTATATTAACGGCGTATGCATGTATATTGTTTTTATTTTCTTCTCAAAATCTGTCTGTGTGTACCTGAACTTTATTGGTTAGAAATAATTTCTGTATACTACCGTATTAAAAAAATAATGTACAAATTGATGGCCTGGCAATATTTGCCATTACCTTTTTACTGATTTTTGTGTTTGTCAATGATCTTCAACTTCATAATTGACTATGTTTATCAACTGTTTTCTTTTAAATCTTTATGGGCCCATTCAATACCACAGGGGCGATACCATCTGCTAGCAGACGCGTCATCCCCGAGGGTATCAACTACCTAGTAGTAAACACACCCCTGCATATATGCAAAATTACTGGTGCAGTCATTTTCTGTTTATTTTCTTTAAATGAAAAGATATATTACTGAGAACAACAAGATGTTTCTAATATAAGACATATATGACCTAAGAAAGATTTGGTATAATGGTTTTGTAAATCTTGTCTTAAATGCTCTTCTTCTATGCACTAAACTTAAGCCATCACATTGTAATGGTTCGAGCTTTATTCTCAAATCATATGTAGACGAAAAGGATGAAGCATGCTTAATTATTAGCCTGGTATCTTTGAGGACTTGTTTTGACTCCTAAACTAAGTAATATTGTACATCTTGGCCTTAAAAGCTTTTTGTATGAATAATATTTGAACACTTATATGATAATTTAATACTCTGTTAAAACTTTTCCCGTTCGTAAATTAACTTTGCAATTTGACGCTTTATGTAGTGTTTCCATACAGTGAGAAGATTCAATATTGCAACAAAGTTTGAATTTGAAGAAAATTAACATAAATAAAGAAAACTAATTCTTAGTAAATATGGGTTTCGTAAACAATCGAATATTATACTTATATAATATTTTGCTGGTTCGGATGCTCATTTAGACTGATGTTAGCAAAAAGTGTATTTTGTTTGTTCTACTCCAGGTATAGAAGACCGAATTTGGATTGATCACAACTATTTTTCGGTATTTTAGGTTTAAAATGCTTTTTAACATAAAAATAAACATTTTATAAATTTAGTGAATCCAAACTATTAGAGGGCCACCGATGAGACAGGCTTGTGTAAACGAAACACGTGTCTGATGTACAAAATTATAAACCTGGTATTTGCTATGAGATTTTATCATACAAATGGGAAAATATATGCGAAAATTGAAGGAGGATATGCCTGCATTTTAAATTAGAAAAAGCGTATCGACTGACGTTCGTTAAATCATTTCTGATCTAAGATCTTATATGATGATAACACTTCATAAATGTCGTGTGTGCAAAGTGCATTTCTGGATTTACCATTTTAATGACTTATTTACGGAAACAAACTAGAGCCACCATGGCTCTAGTTTGTTTCCGTAAATAAGTCATTAAAATGGTAAATCCAGAAATGGTTTCACTAACATATTTATAAAATTCCAAAGTCAATGAGACAGCCACCCAACAACAAAAATAGCAAAAACCTATTTGTTAGTACGTTGGCAGGTAATCAAAGATAAGAATGTGTTTTCCGAACTGAAATGTTTACGATTGTTTGTTTGGACATATCATGGAATTTAAGACTGAAGAGCGTTCGTGATGAATTAAATTAAACCAATTTAGTTTACATTTATTTGATTTCTCCTTTACATAAAAGTTAAACACAAAACAGTATATATATTTTATTTACGCATACGATAAAGTATATCATTAAACATCAGATACAAGATCAAATAAAGTAGTAAAATATTAATCGGTGCGCATTACCCAGAGTCATTGAACATAATTTCTTTATTTCGGTCATGCTGTCTGTGGATACTCCAACTTATGTGATTTAAAATATTTTTTTGTAGAATTACTTTCATATATTATGAAAGATAATGTACGCATATAACAATTGGGTAAGTAACGACGCTGCGAGGGCTTTGTAGACAGTCAAGGTCGTAAACCACATCCATCATCATCAGTACTAGTGCTTATGGAAGTTTCCTCCCATTAGTTATCACCAACCAAGCAGTCATTTTCGGTAAAATTCTAAAATTATTCAAATACTTATTAGTTTCTACTCCAGGAGTACTTCATCCAATACAATTAGTTTCAACTTTTTTTGGATATTAAGTCTTCAATACTCTTCAACTTTGTTAGTGTTTTTGCTCTTTAATTGTTTTGGAACAAGCGTGACTGAATTCCAAACTGGTGAACATTTCTGATTAAATAAATGGCACCAATTTAGGTTATTTGTGTTTGATTTCACCATAACATAAAAGTTAAAACATTTAAACACAAAAAACAAAACAGTATATACAAAAATATATTTTATTTACCTATAACATGAAATGCATTTAATATCAGATACAAAATCAAATGCAGTAATACATAAATAAACATTAAATAACTGAACAAAACAATCGCGATGAATGTATTAGTAACCTTTACACACACAATTGAAAGTTATTCGAAAGATATGCAATAGCTGATAACAAGTTTTCGGTTTAACTTTACAGCAATATAGTTTCATCCTTGCAATATAAATAGACTCCAGTTTCATATTGTGTTGAGAATGCAAAATAATTTGATTGTCAATGTAAGCAATGCCACAGTGTCGATTATACGATCTATGTACAGATATATGAAATTAATATGATTATGATTATAAAGATGATGAAAAATGTCCAGTTGAAAGTCCAGAAGGAAGCACGAGATCAAGTCCGAAATTTGTCATAGATCATTTACGCGTTATCACTCCATCGAAGTCAAAGTTCGTTTGTTGGATTATGAGAAATTATTCGTTGGTTTTATTAGATAATAATGATGATAATATCCATGAGTTTCTACATGCTAGGAAAGAACATGTTCGTTCAAAAAATTGATTACTTCTGTAGACTTGGAATGAATAGCGTACATCATAGCATTCCTACCCGAACCATCAGTCTCATAGATATCGACATTGTTTTCCAGCAGACATTTTATAACTTGGATTTTTTTGTTTACATCAACATTCATCAGGCAGGCAATCATAAGTGGCGTCTGTCCAGCTGGGTTTTTAATGTTGAGATTTACTCCACCTTCAATTAAAATTTTAGCAAGTTTTATATCACACGAAGTTAAAGATTTGAGTAGCATTGTATTCTTTTTCATGGCTATCATCTACAGAAAGTCGATTGCAAATGTCTTTCTTTATCACTTTCGTCACAGTTCTTATAATGCTAGAATGTTCGGAAACGCCTTCTTTTCACACTCTCTAGAAGAATGACTATCGTGCAAAGGTCTGGCGTATCTCGAAATAGCTTTTTTCCTGACATTTGAATTTTGCGAAATGTGCGATCGTACGTCGAGCGGTTTTTGAATGTGCTCGTTCATAAGGTAGAAGTCAACAGTAAACAGGTCATCTTTAAGACACATTATTCGTGCCCCGAGTTGGTCTGTCTTTGCTCGTACTCCTAAATGATAAATACCTAGCGGAAAAACAGCAAATAAAATTTTTGAAGATTTCAGTTTGTCCCGGCCTGTCATGGAACCTGTTACCTCCCGCTTTCCAAGCAATCACTCCAACATACGATCACCGTAGGGGATATGTCCTATAGGAAAAAAGTAATTTAAAAGAAACAGGTTTAGTACATATACATCTTTCAACGATAAACATGTCACAACTATGGAAGCTAGAGAGATTGAAATAGGAAATCGTTTAAAGGCAAAATAGAAATAACTCATCATAGAAACCACGATTACAATTTTGTAACCCAGACGCGAAACAAAGAGTACGAATAGGTTTTTATTGAATCAGGAAAAACAATTGAAAATGTTATTACTTTAACTTCATTAAAACAAACCTCCGTAGCAGTTGTCTGTAGCCATATTTTCCTCTACATGTTCTTTAAGGCACTTGTTCTTGAAGGAAAATGTCTGCAGTCTTTATTAAATATATTTACAGCTTGTCTGGACTTCTAGAGCAGTAGATGAGATGCAAACACTTTTTTGTTGCTGAAAACCAATAACCGATCTCTAAAATCCTTTTAAAATATTTTAATGTTTGTCTTGTTTGGTAGCTGTCTGAATGACACATATCGAGATTCCCCTTTATGCATACATATTGTGCTCTTTTTTGCATAAATCCTTATAGATAAAAGAAAATAAACCCTTTTTTAGATTTATTTAGATTATTGATAATCCTTTTCTCAATCGCTTCTTTAAAAAGAATATTTTATATTAACGGCGTATGCAATTCTATTTTAATGTTTTTAATACTGTGTTGTATTCGATTTGAAAAAAAATGCATAGTTATAAATCTTCACTCGATCGATGATTTTTGTGCCTATATGATTCATGTAAAGGCCATTGAGTTTGCAAATATTCTCTACTATAAATTTGTGGTTTTTTAGTTTAAAACAAAATATTACTTTCTATTTTTACAAAACCTATATTTCATATACATAGTATAGGGCAGGAGTCAAAGTGTTACTTTGGATTGCAAAATAATAAACGCGTTTTTGTAATGTATTTCAAATATAGACTCAGTTTTTATTTCTAGCGTTAAGACTATATAACAAAATGCCATACTATTGTTTTTTTTTACAAAAATCCAATAAAATCCCTTTCGACACCATTGAAATAGTTAACACTTATTTAAATTTATCTCACATGTCAGACACGTATGTTATATTTGATATTTCCAATATATGTGTGAATTCTCGAACCTTTCAGCTTTTTAAAAAGAAGCTTAGTGCATTGCTATGATAATAATTGTAGACTGTGAAAAAATATAGTTCACTTTTTAGCTTGTAGCATGTGTATTGTTTTTATTTTATTCTCAAAATCTGTCTATGTGTACCTGAACTTTATTGGTCAAAAATATTTCTGTCTATTACTGTAATAAAAAAATATTGTACAAATAAATGGACTGGCAAAAATTGCCATTACGTTTTTCTGATTTTTGTGTTTGTTAATGATCTTCAACTTCGTAATTGAGTATGTCTATCAACTGTTTTCTTTCAAATCTTCATGGACCAATTCAATACCACAGGGGCGATACCATCTGCTAGGAGACGCGTCGTCCCCGAGGGTATTAACTACCTAGTAGTAAACAAACCCCTGCAGATATGCAAAATTATTGGTGGTTTCAATTTCTGTTTATTTTCTTTAAATGAAAAGATATATTACTGAGAACAGTAACATGTTTCTTATATAAGGCATATATGACCTAAGAAAGATTTGGTATAATGTTTTTGTAAATCTTGTTTTAAATGCTTTTCTACTATGCACTAAACTTAAGCCATCCTATTGATTTGGTTCGAGCTTCACTGACAAATCTTATGTAGACGAAAAGGATGAAGCATGCTTAATTATTAGCCTGGTATCTTTGAGGACTTGTTTTGACTCCTAAACTAATTAATATTGTACATCTCGGCCTTAAAAGCTTTTTGTATGAATAATATTTGAACATTTATATGATAATTTAATACTCTGTTGAAACATTTCCCATTCGTAAATTAACTTTGCTGTTTGACGATTTATGTAGTGTTTTAATGTATTGAGAAGATTCACTATTGCAACAAATTTGGAATTTGAAGAAAATTGGCATAATTAAAGAAAACAAATACTGAGTAAATATGGGTTTTCGTAAACAATCGAATATTATACTTATATAATATTTTGCTGTTTCGGATGCTCTTTTAGATTGATGTTAGCAAAAAGTGTATTGTCTTTTTAATTAAAACTTGTGTTATACTCCAGGTATAGAAGACCGAATTTGGATTGATCACAACTATTTTTCGGTATTTTAGGTTTAAAATGCTTTTTAACATAAAAATAAACATTTTATAAATTTAGTGAATCCAAACTGTTAGAGGGCTACCGATGAGACAGGCCTGTGTAAACGAAACGCGTGTCTGATGTACAAAATTATAAACCTGGTATTTGCGATGAGTTTTGTATCATACAAATGGGAAAATATATGCGAAAATTGAAGGAGGATATGCCTGCATTTTTAATTAGAGAAAGCGTATCGACTGACGTTCGTCAAATCATTTCTGACCTAAAATCTTACATGATGATAACACTTCATAAATGTCGTGTTTGCAAAGCGCATTTCTGGATTTACCATTTTAATGACTTATTTACGGAAACAAACTACAGCCATGGTTTTCGCTAACATATCAATAAAATTCCAAAGTCAATGAGACAGCCACCCAACAACAAAAATAGCAAAAACCTATTTGTTTGTACGTTGGCAGGTAATCAAAGATAAGAATGTGTTTTCCGAACTGAAATGTTAACGATTGTTTGTTTGGACATATCATGGAATTTAAGACTGTAGAGAGTTCGTGATGAAATTAATTAAACCAATTTAGTATACTTTTATTTGATTTCTCCTTTACATCAAAGTTAAACACAAAACAGTATATATATTTTATTTACGTATACGATAAAGTATATCATTTAACATCAGTTACAAATAAAGTGTTATCAAATCTTTTTCACAGTTATTCTAGTAGTAAAATATTAATCTGTGCGCATTAGCCAGAGTCATTGAACATAAAATCTTTATTTCGGTCATGCTGTCTGTGGATACTCCAACTTATGTGATTTAAAATACTTTTTGTAGAATTACTTTGATATGTAATGAAAGATACTGTACGCATATAACCATTGGGTCAGTAACCACCCTGCGAGGGCTTTGTAGCCAGTCAAGGTCGTAAACCACATCCATCATCATCAGTACTAGTGCTTATGGAAGTTTCCTCTCATTGGTTATCACCAACCAAGCAGTCATTTTCGGTAAAATTCTGAATTTATTCAAAATACTTATTAGTTTCTACCCCAGGAGTACTTCATCCAATACAATTAGTTTCAATTTTTTTGGATATTAGGTCTTCAATACTCTTCAACTTTGTTAGTGTGTTTGCTCTTTAACTGTTTTGGAACAAGCGTGACTGGATTTCAAACTGGTGAACATTTCTGATGAAATAAATGGCACCAATTCAGGTTAGTGGTGTTTGATTTCACCATAACATAAAAGTTAAAACATTTAAATGCAAAACACAAAACAGTATATACAAAAATATATTTTATTTACCTATAACATGAAATCCATTTAAAATTAGATACAAAATCAAATGCAGTAATACATAAATAAACTTTAAATAACTGAAGAAAACAATCGCGATGAATGTATTAGTAACCTTTACACACACAATTGAAAGTTATTGGAAAGATATGCAATAGCTGATAATAAGTTTTCGGTTTAACTTTACAGCAATATACTTTCATCCTTGCGAAAAAAATAGACTCCAATTTCATATTGTGTTGAGAATGCAACATAATTTGGTTTTCAATGTAAGCAATGCCACAGTGTCGATTATACGATCTATGTACAGATATATGAAATTAATATCATTATGATTATAAAGATGATGAAAAATGTCCAGTTCGAAGTCCAGAAGGAAGCACAAGATTAAGTCCGAAATTTGTAATAGATCATTTACGCTTTATCACTCGATCGAAGTCAATGTTCGTTTGTTGGATTATGAGAAATTATTCGTTGGTTTTATTAGATAATAATGATGATAATATCCATGAGTTTCTACACGCTAAGAAAGAACACGTTCGTTCAAAAAATTGATTACTTCTGTAGACTTGGAATGAATAGCGTACATCATAGCATTCCTTCCCGAACCATCAGTCTCATAGATATCGACATTTTTTTCCAGCAGACATTTTATAACTTGGATTTTTTTGTTTACATCAACATTCATCAGGCAGGCAATCATAAGTGGCGTCTGTCCAGCTGGGTTTTTAATGTGGAGATTTACTCCACCTTCAATTAAAATTTTAGCAAGTTTTATATCACACGAAGTTAAAGATTTGAGTAGCATTGTATTCTTTTTCATGGCTATCATCTACAGAAAGTCGATTGCAAATGTCTTTCTTTATCACTTTCGTCACAGTTCTTATAATGCTAGATTGTTAGGAAACGCCTTCTTTTCACACTCTCTTGAAGAATGACTATCGTTCAAAGGTCTGGCGTATCTCGAAATAGCTTTTTTCCTTACATTTGAATTTTGCGAAATGTGCGATCGTACGTCGAGCGGATTTTGAGTGTGCTCCTACACAAGGTAGAAGTCAACAGAAAAACAGGTCATCTTTAAGACACATTTTTCTTGTTCCGAGTTGGTCTGTCTTTGCTCTTACTCCTAAATGATGTATACTTCTCGGAAAAACAGCAAATAAAATTTTTGAAGATTTCAGTTTGTCTCGGCCTGTCATGGAACCCGCTACCTTCCACTTTCCAAGCAATCACTCCAACATGAGATCACCGTAAGGGATATGTCCTAAAAAAAAGTAATATAAAAGAAACAGGTTTAGTACATAAACATCTTTCGATGATAGACATGTCACAAATATGGAAGCTAGAGAGATCGAAATAGGAAATCATTAAACATTTAAAGGCAAAATAGAAATAAACTCATCATAGAAACCAAGATTACAATGTTGTAGGCCAGACACGAAACAAAGAGTACGAATGAGTTTTTGTTGAATCAGGAAAAACAATTGAAAATTTTATTATTTTAACACTATTAAAACAATCCTCCGTAGCAGTTGTCCTAATCTACATGTTCTTTAAGGCACTTATTCTTGAAGGCAAATGTTTGCAGTTTTTATTAAATATATTTACAGCTTGTCTGGACTTCTAGAGCAGTAGATGAGATGCAAACACTTTTTGTTGCCGAAAACCAATTACCGATCTCTAAAAATCTTATAATATATTTGAATGTTTGTCTTGTTTGGTATTTGTCTGAATGACACATATCGAGCTTCCCCTTTATATATACATATTGTGCTTTTTTTTTTGGCATTAATCCTTATAGATAAAAGAAAATACACCCTTTTTTGGATGTATCTATATTATTGATAATCCTTATCACAATCGCTTCATTAAAAGGAATATCTTATATTAATGGCGTACCATATTCTATTTTAATGTTTTTAATACTGTGTTCTATTCGATTTGAAAAAATGCATAGTTATAAATCTTCACTCGATCGATGATTTTTGTGTCTATATCATTCATGTAAAGGCCATTGAGTTTGCAAATATTCTCTATTATACATTTTTGGTTTTTTAGTTTAAAACAAAATATTACTTACTATTTTTACAAAACCTATATTTCATATACATGGTATAGGGCACGAGTCAAAGTGTTCTTTGGATTGCAAAATAATTTACGCGTTTTTGTAATGTATTTCAAATACAGACTCAGTTTTTATTTCTAGTGTTAAGACTAAATAACAAAATGCAATACT
Source organism: Mytilus californianus (assembly GCF_021869535.1). Taxonomy (NCBI): domain Eukaryota; kingdom Metazoa; phylum Mollusca; class Bivalvia; order Mytilida; family Mytilidae; genus Mytilus; species Mytilus californianus. Next base: position 43,308,139 of record NW_026262593.1, read on the forward strand.
ATTTTTTTTTACCAAAATCCAATAAAATGGCACAAGTCGAGGAGTCACTTTTGACACCAATGAAATGGTTAACACTTTTTTTTAAATGTGTCTCACATGTCAGAAACGTATGTTATATTTGATATTTCCAATATATGTGTGAATTCTCGAACCTTTCAGCTTTTTAAAAAAATGTTTTTAGCTTGTAGCATGTGTATCGTTTTTATTTTCTGTGTGTACCTGAACTTTATTGGTTAGAAATAATACCGTATTAAAAAATAATGTACAAAAAGATGGCCTGGCAAGATTTGCTATTACGTTTTTCTGATTTTTGTATTTGTCAATGATCTTCAACTTTGTAATTCACTATGTTTATCAACTGTTTTCTTTTAAATCTCTGAGGGCCCATTCAATACCACAGGGGCGATACCATCTGCTAGCAGACGCGTCATCCCCGAGGGTATCAGATACCTAGTAGTAAACACACCCCTGCAGATATGCAAAATTATTAGTGCAGTCATTTTCTGTTTATTTTCTTTAAATGAAAAGATATATTACTGAGAACAATAAGATGTTTCTGATATAAGGCATATATGACCTAAGAAAGATCTGGTATAATGTTTTTTGTAAATTTAGTTTTAAATATGCTCTTCTACTATGCACTAAACTTAATCCATCATATTGTTTTGGTTCGAGCTTCACTGACAAATCTTATGAAGACGAAAAAAATGAAGCATGCTTAATTATTAGCCTGGTATCTTTGAGGACTTATTTTGACTCCTAAACTGAGTAATATTGTATCATCTTGGCCTTAAAAGCTTTTTGTATGAATAATATTTGAACATTTATATGATAATTTGATACTCTGTTGAAACATTTCCCATTCGTAAATTAACTTTGCTGTTTGACGATTTATGTAGTGTTTCCATATATTGAGAAACTTCAATATTGCAACAAAGTTTGAATTTGAAGAAAATTGACATAATTATAGAAAACAAGTACTGAGTAAATATGGGTTTCGTAAACAATCGAATATTATACTTATATAATATTTTGCTGGTTCGGATGTTTTTTAGACTGATTTTAGCAAAAAGTGTATTGTCTTTTTAATCAAATGTTTGTTCTACTCCAGGTATAGCAGACCGAATTTGGATTGATCACAACTATTTTTCTGTATTTTAGGTTTAAAATGCTTTTTAACATAAAAATAAGCATTTTATAAGTTTAGTGAATCCAAACTGTTAGAGGGTCACCGATGAGACAGGCTTGTGTAAACGAAACGCGTGCCTGATCTACAAAATTATAAACCTGGTATTTGATATGAGTTTTTGTCATACAAATGGGAAAATATATGCGAAAATTGAAGACGGATATGCCTGCATTTTTAATTAGAGAAAGCGTATCGACTGACGTTCGTTAAATCATTTCTGACCTAAAATCTTACATGATGATGACACTTCATAAATGTCGTGTGTGCAAAGAGCATTTCTGGATGTACCATTTTAATGACTTATTTACGGAAACAAACTACAGGCTTGGTTTTCGCTAACATATAAATAAAATTCCAAAGTCAATGAGACAGCCACCCAACAACAAAAATAGCAAAAACCTATTTGTTTGTACGTTGGAAGGTAATCAAAGATAAGAATGTGTTTTCCGAACTGAAATGTTTACAATTGTTTGTTTGGACATATCATGGAATTCAAGACTATAGAGCGTTCGTGATGAAATAAATTAAACCAATTTAGTATACTTTTATTTGATTTCTCCTTTACATAAAAGTTAAACACAAAACAGTATATATATTTTATTTACGTATACGATAAAGTATATCATTTAACATCAGATACAAAATCAAACAAAGTGTTATATGCCTTTTAAAATTGAGTAAAACAATCATGATGTCAGTGTCTTTATACTTTTCAAACACAATGAAAGAAATTGAAATTTAGTTTCTGGAATGGTATAACAATGACCTTGATTATTTGTCAATTTAATTCTATAAAAAAAAAACTCTCATTTTTGTACATAAAACTTCAAGTGTATACATTTTAAACCGAAACCCGCCTATAGGTAGCAATTCTGTAAATATAGACAATGGAATTTCCCATAGGAACTCCTTTTACGGCTAAAACTGTACCACTTTTACTACGAAGTTTCGTAAAAAATTATATATTTAAATGGAAATATCATATGTACTACTATTTTTTTCAAAGGTCAAAATATACGGCTGTGCGGCATATTTTCAACATTTATATGCCCCGAACTTCTAAGAGTTTAAACTTATACTAAAATTCTGTACTACCCATCCCTTCACTTAGGGACTTCCACAGATTTCAATTTGACCGCTATTTATGTTTATTTATACTGGTAACATTCCCAGGTTATGTCTCTACGAGATTAAACATAGAGATCATATCTTGAAACCAGTAGGTAAACAATACAAAATATCTATGAATATTATATATCACCCCAAGAGAGGCAAGGTTTGTGAAACAGCTGTATTTACAAAGTGCAACCTATACTAACATTTATTTAAATAGAAAAATGTTGAAAAACACTTTTTCTCACAACAATAGTTATTTTTCAGAATCATAGTCTAAAAGAAATCACTGCACATGCTCATACTTTTCTTTTACAGTACATTTTAATATAACCCTGTTTTAATTTTTATTTTTAAAAATTTGAAAACAAGACTTTAGTTAATGTCAGCTTACCCTATGTGCATGTTTTCAGACATGAAATGACTAGAACCTGTATGAAACTATTCTGATAACAAATTGAAAACATTTCAGAATACTATAAAGTATCCAATCCTGCCTCTGTCGCCATTCCACATCTTACTGTTTGCCTATTTTCCTATAAAAGTTCACAATTTCTGCCTCAAATGGTCAGTTTAGAAATCTTGTCACAATAATATTATCTCTTACTATATACCTAACATAATTTGGCTAATATGTGTCTAGAAGTGTTAAAACAAAGCCATATATTCAAAAATTGTATGTATGAATTAACCAGTCTGATATATGAATTCACTAAAAGTTTTACAGAACTGAGTGATGGAATCTGTTTTTTGCATAAATTCAAAGCACAGTTATTGTTTTCTATACAAAAGACCTGTATAATAATAAAAGCATAGCCTTTACATGCTTTACAGGCTAAATTAGCTGTTTTATGACCATGGGGCTAGTGATTTTTCCCTTGGGGCCTCAAATTTGCAAAATAATTCTGCTGTTTCTGTGAATATGGAATATTTATTACGTTTTTAGGATAGAACACACTATTGTAAGTTTTACAGAGGTATTTTTGTATTTCTAGCTTGTATATTTTTTATGCCGCGGTCACAAGAAAGCACATTCAGGTGTTATGGCTTACTTTTGAGATTTTGACAGGACAAAAACACCCCAACAACAATATTTATCAATGATCTATGAGTTTCAATGACTGCGAAGAGTAAATATAAGCACTGTTTAACAATTTAGATTACAAATGTGCATATATAATGAATTTACTTGCATACAGGGCGTTAGGTAAACTATGCATAATTGTTAACTGTGAATTTATGCTGAGTCATAATAGTAAAAGGCCAAGGATTTTCTCAAACTTCATGAAATATTTATAAAACCTTATATTTGAGTTAATTTATTAAGACTCTGAAGATAAACCAGATTTGGTGAAATTCTACATGTACTCTTTTTTCACCCGATATAGGTTGCAATTCTGTAAATATAGACAATGCAATTTCCTGTAGGAATTCCTTTTACGGCTACAACGGTACTAACAGATTGTAGAGCCAGTGTGCATATGTTTATAAAAATAATATGTAGTTTGTTTTTTAATTTACTGATAACAAAATCAAATATTAATACCAATAAAACAATATTCAAAGATTTATTTACAGTATTTAATTGATTACCTTTTATTTATCTTCAATATAACATGCAATTTTACGTATTTTTCTTGTAAAGTGATGTTAAGGCAATTTCGATTAGATTTGGTCAGGGGGCGGTAACTCCGCAAACACCTCATTAAAAATTCTTGGAACCCCCACCCCCTCCCAAAAAAAAAAACAAATTGTCCTATCAAATTCAATATAATTATACTCTTGATTTAAAAGGATTTTTTTTCTGAAATTTAAAATTCACGCAACGACACTTAATTCTTTGATTGTCTAATCTTTAATTTTAAGATTTATATGTTTCTGTTGTAAATTGATACTTGGTAAATAATTATAAACAAAACCAGTGTTTTTGCAACATGCCCAGAAGGGATGCTCCGAAAAAGACAGTCTATCTATATTAAGGTGTGTATAGTCGTGATCTGCAACATATGACAAAAGGTTTTTTGTGTCGATATTTTGGTTTCAAAGGCTGATGATTTGTTTTTAATAGTCTTGGTATATATTTCTAGTGTTTAATGTTAAAACAAAGTATGCCATATTACTTTAACAAAAATCTGTAAGTAATGTAGCACTCTAGTCGAAGGGTATCTTTCAACACGTTTGAAAAGATTTTAACAAGTTTTAGTGTTGTGTTTCAAATGTCAGAATTCTAAATAGTCTCTTGCTTTTCTATTTCTGGTATTAAGACTAAAAATAAATGAAATTCTATTTATACCAAAATCTATCTTTGTCAATGTGTTTCATATATCAGAAATATATTCAACATCATATTTTGTTATATATATATATGTGTGAATCCCGAACCTTTCAGCATTTTGTTAATTTGTAGAAGTACATTTCTATTATATTGCTAGAGTGTGAAACATTCATTGGTACTAATTAGCTCGATGCAAAACTTATTAGAATTTCGGTTTGAATTGCTCTACAACCTTGTTATGAATTATGCCTTTCAACTGTTTTCTTGCAACCGAAAATAAAGACAAGCCATCGTATGACGTACTGAATTATAGTCCCAATATGTTTATTGACTTTTTATAACGAATGCAGCTGAAATATTGCTTATGAAGTTTCCTCCACTAGGATATCAACAACCAAGTAGTCTCCGCTCGGGTGTATCTAACCTAGACATATTGGACCATATACAATTAGTCATAACCTTTTAAGATATTTAAACGTTTTCAAAGCTCTTCAACATTGTAAGTGTTTAGTTACCTATTATCTTTTTTTAAACGTGACTGAAGATAATTGTGAACGAATTATACGAAACGCGCGTTTTATGTACTAAATAATTAAGATTTATCAAAACTGTTTTGAATTTTCGGTGTTCGATGCTGTTCTTCGTAATTGATAATGTCTACAAACTTGTTTCGTTCGAGGTCCATTGACGAGTCTAAGTATACATAACGCATGTTATTATTAGTTAATCATCCTTCTTTTCCCAACATCTAGGTCGATGCAACAACTGATGGACGTTTCGTTCCTGTGCGTATCATTCGCAATGTATCAACATATCACTGATGCGACCATTTTCTGTAAGTTTATTGTTTCATAAAAATACATAAATGAAAAAGTTAGTTATCTTTAGCAATTTAGTTTTCAACGCTCTTCAAATATGTAATTATTTTTTACTACTTCCAAGCTGATTTGTTAAGCGCCAATGACAAATAAAGGCAACAGTAGTATACCGGTGTTCAAAAGTCATTAATCGATTGAGAGAAAACAAATCCGGGTTACAAACTAAAACCGAGGAAAACACATCAACTATAAGAAGAAAACAAAGTCTTACTTTTAACAAAACGTGCATCTCTTTTGATTAAAAAGACCTGGAAAATTAAGAAAAATATGCTTTCGAATGTTTTTAAGTGCGTTGAAATGTTCCGGACCTACTCCACAGGTCTAACATGACCTTCAAAACAGAAAAAAAAATTATTCAAGTAATTATTTTCGTTAAAATGTAAAGAAAAAGGTCAAGGTCAATGAGACAGCGACCTTACAAGACTACTAAAAAATACGTATTTGGTTAGGAAACACATCAATGAAAATTTACTGGAATGTTCTGAATGTTTTTGCAAGCGTCTTTGAATTCCAAACTGTAGAGCGTTCCTGATAAATTAAATGCGACCAAATCTGTATAGTTTCTGCTTTAAAGAATATTTTGATACAAAACAGTACATAAACCAGATAATTTATTAACGCCTACCATATATGCATTTAACATCAGATACAAACTCAAATGAAGCGATTCATAAATAGTATATTGATAACTAGGCAAAACAATCATGATGACTGCATTTTTAACCTTTTTACACAAAATTAAAAGTTAAAAATAAGTTGTAGGTTAAAATCTACATACAAAGTCTTTAATCCTACTGAAAAAATTCCAGTGTTATACATTTGCAACATTAGGTTTATTTATGTTAATCAGAAAAGAGAACTTTGGGAACGGGAAAGTTAAGAAAAATAACATAATGATTAGGTAAGTGTAGTTTTTGGTGATTGTTGAAGGCTGTACGGTGATTTATAGTTGTTAACTTATATGTCATTTGGTCTCTGGTGAAGAGTTTTCTCATTGGCAATCATACCACATCTTCTTATTCTTATATAGTATAATTCATTATCTCAATTCTTTAAGACTGTACTGTAGAGTATTGTGTGTTAATTCAAATGATAAATAAGTACATAATGGAATAGTTTTTGTCTGTCAAATTAAGCAATGCCACTGTGTCGTTTATATAATCCTTGTACAGATATTTGGAATTCCAATGATCTTGATAGGAAACACTAGATCAAGTTCGAAATTTGTCATCACTTTTTAACACTATATCAGTCCAGCAAAGTTAGTGTTCTCTTACTAGGTAAAACAATATTGTCGTTGGTTTTATTAGATAATAAGAATAATAGTATTCATGAGTTCTTATACGCTAGAAAAGGAAAAGAACATATTCGTTGAATAAATCAATTACTTCTGTTGATTTTGAACGAATAGCGTACATCATGGCATTCCTTCCCGAAACATCCTGCTCCAAAATATTAACACCGTTTCTAAGCAGACATTTTATAAGTTGAATTTTTTTGTTTACATTAACGTTCATTCGGCAGGCAATCATTAGTGGCGTTTGTCCCTCGTGGTTTTTAATGTTGAGATTTACGCCGCCTTCTATTAAAATTTTGGCAAGTTTTATATCACACGAAGTTAAAGCTTTGAATAACATTGAAGTTTTTTCCATAATTACCAGATACACGACGATTTTCAGATGTCTTCTTTATCACTTTTCTGACATGTAATAAGCTTTTATACTGCTTAGTGTATTGATAACACCTTCTTTTTACACTGTCGACGAGACTATCAATCGTTAACAGATCTGTCATACCGCCAATCTAGATATTTTGGTGAAGGGATATTTTGGCTGTTTTTACCAAAATAGTTGTGATTTGTATTTCAAATTTCGGCACTTTTTGTCAGTAACTTTTTTAGCATAATTTAATCCATTTTGAAATTTATATGAAAGAAATCAGGTTATTTTCATTGCAATAAGAGAGTAGATCTATTTAAGTTTTTATTTTATTACTTATTGTTGTTACAGTATTGATCTAATAATCAAATAAAAGGGACCATTAATTTGACTGTAAAACCATTTGATGTTTTGATCATTCTAATTTGATATAATTAGTGATATTTTATTTTTCTAATCATAATAAGTTTTTTATTAAATGATATGTTATATAGTTATCGAAATCTTCCGTTTGTCATTGTAATTACTGTTTTATTTTTGTCATAAATATGCCCTGTCCTAGAGATTTCATTCATCTTGGGGGAAAAAAGGAAAAAGGACCATTCAACGGTCAAGGAAAAGTTCGTTTGTGGAGAGAGAAAGTGTACTTATGTGTTTTTCCCCTTGTAACAAGGAATACAAAACATTGATGAAGGTCATTCTGTAAAAATTATGAAAAATGTAGTTGTTTTCAGTCATACCTTGTTGTTTATTTGTCATTTGAAGAGTTTGCTCTTAAAGTCCATTGAATATATCGACAGCTTGTCGTTATGATATAATTCGCGATTCTCTTTATTCACATAAAGGCCATATATGAATATATTAATATCATAACAAAATCCTTTTCTGGTTTGACATATATGAATGATAAGCCTGTATCACGATCAATTCATTAGATTAAAGGCGTACGGAATTTTATTGTTGTGCTTATAAAACTGTGTTGTATAAGATGCTAGAAAGGCATAGTTAGAAATCGTCATTCGTTTGATGATCTTTGTCTCCATATTTTGGTTTCAAAGGCTCATGAGTTTTTAAAAGTCTTGTTATATACTTTTAGTATTTAAAGTTGACACAAAATATGCCAAATTACTTGATCATTAAACTATAATTAACATAAGAAACGAGTCAAAAGGTCACTATCAACACAATTGAAATGATTTTAACAAGAATTAAGTGTTGTGTTTCAAATGTCAGAACTCTAAATAATCTCTTGTTTTTTATTTCTGGTATGAAGGCTCAAATAAAATGATATAATATTCATACATTCAAAAATCTTTCTTTTATATATGACGTGATACGCGATCGAGGTGTCACTTTCGACACGAATGAAATGATAAACATTTGTTGTCAATTTGTTTCATATATCAGAAATATATTCAACATCTTTTGTTGTTATAAATATATATGTGAATATCGAACCTGTCAGTATTTTTTATTTTTAATAGTAAATTTCTATTACATTGCTAGAGTGTGAAACACTAATTGGGACTCATTAGCATGAGATAGTCATCATAATTTCTAATGTGTCTGTACTGCTTGTCTGTGTTTAGTTAAACAAGTGATTTGAAATTCTTTCGGTATAGCTACTTTCATGTTTTTTTCTCAATCGAGTTATGAATTTCGAACAGCGGTATACTACTGTTGTCTTTATTTATTCATATTCAATGTCTGCTGGAGGATTAAAATTTTTTTTTAAAAATAACACTTTACGAATTTCATGCGCCCGAATCATGTTTCTGGATTCATCAGAAACTTTAAAAGCATTTGAAAGTCAAGGATTTTTGAAAAACGAAACAGTTAAAGAGCTATATGACTAAAAAGGATCTAGAAATAATAGCCAAATCCATTTAAGGTCAACTTTGCCTGAGGGAGTTGAAACCTTAATTTAATGATAATTACTGAAACGGTAAATTTAAAAAAAGTATGTTATAAATCATGTCAATACCGAAGTACTGACTACTGAGCTGATGATACACCAACCAGGAGCGGTTTCGACCCAGTGCTTTTCTGGATTTACATTCATTAGGAACAATCAAAGCCGAATATTTGGAAGCCAAGGATATATAAGAACCGAAAAAGTTGAAGAGCTATTTGACCTTAATGGAAGTTTGGTTTGAAATGCTTTTCAAGCTTGTTATGACTGATACATTTGGTTGTTTTTGTACAAACCCAAATGAAGGCAAACGGTCGTATGACGTAATAGAAAAATTATCAAAAAAATAACAAACTCCAAGGTATAAGATTCAAAAACGGGAAATCAATAAAAGTTAACAAAACAGACGTTGGACTTTATTTACCAACTAATCGAATGGAAAACAATGGTAATATTCCTGACTTGGTATAGGCATTTTTCGAAGAAAATGGCGGGTTAAATGTATTTTTTGACATTTTTAACAACCATTTGATCAGTTTGACGTTATCTCTACTTGCGTATCAACAGCCAAAAATACTGCACTCGGAGTCATTTTCAATAAACTTCTTGTTCATAAAATGCTTAAATTATTCAAAATACGAATGCATTTCTTTCTTACCCCAGGCTTATTGGAAAGTATAGAAGAAGCCATAACCTTTTTAGATATTAAGTTTTCAATGCTCTTCAACTTTTGTAGTGTTTTGGATTTGCATCTGTTTTAGTCCTAGTGGTACTGAAGTGTCCTATGTAAACAAAAAGCGTATAAAGTGTGTAAAATTTGTAAAACTGTGTCTAATTGTTGGTGTCTTATGCTCTTAATCGTCGTTATTAATTTATGTTTACCATTTTTTTCGTTCGAGCACCACGAGTCTTATGTAGAAAAAACACACGTCTGGTTTACTAAATTATAAGCGAAGCATATTTTTAAACTTTCCATAACCACTCGGTTGATACCTCTGCTTTTTGACATTTTCTTGATACCAGGAACACAAAAATTTCAGAAGTTCATTTTGTCAACGATATCAAACATATACCACCTCTCTGTAGTTGTCTTCAATCATATATTGGTGTTTTATTTGTTATAAAAAGAATTTGTTATTGAAGCAAATGATTGCCATGTCCGTTAAATATATTGTCAGCCTGTCTGAAAAACATATATTGCGGTTGTCTTTTATTCACATACGGGGCATTTATAAATAAATGCATATCAAAAAAACCTGTTTTCAGAATTGATGTTTATTTATGATACTTTTGAATCACAATCGGTTCTTCAGATAGAATATTTGATATTAGCGATGTATGAAATTGTTTTCTTGGGCTTTTGAAACTGCGTTGCATAAGTTGTTAGAAAGGTTAGATACCTACAATAGGTTGATGCCTTTTAAATTGGTGTTGTGATTTTAAAGGCTCTCAAGTTTTTTCAATAGACTCTGTTATATATTTCTGGTAGATAAGGTTAAAAAAGTTATCCATATTGCTTTTACAAATTACTTTCTTTGATATAGGACACTAGTCAAAGGGTTACGTTCAACACCATTGAAATGATTAACACGTGTTTGGCATTCTGTTTCAAATGTCAAACATTTAAATTGTCTCTGTCTCCATTTTTAGTCTCTGTTTTTCTATATCTGGTATTTAGGGTTAAACAAATGATGCCATTCTAAATATATATATATTGAGGTAAATTATATGGCCTTCCAAATACCGTTTCGATTCCTAACATCACTGAAGAGACATTAATTGTCGAAATCCGGATATGGTGTACAAATTTTGGCACCTCATGTTTGCGGTATACCATCTTTTCCGCAAGTTTATTGTTTTCTGTTTTGTATTTAATTTATAAATTAAGATCCATTTTTACATCTGGTGATCCGTTTATTTGGCAATCGCCTTGGCAGTCAGCAGGGTTTAAGAACATCCGTTGTTCGACCTGCTAGTCAAATGCGTTTTGTTAAAATATACTTTTTCACTATTTGGTCTTTTGGAAAATGTTGTTTGTGCTGTATTTAGACCACTCTACCAAGAAATTTGTTTTGCATGCACACGTATAAAAATTTGCGGTTTTTATCCAACGCAATCATAGGTTTGGACGTTGTTTCCAATTTAGACTTGTTTATATTTTTCCGTTTGGGCTTGTATTATATTTGCCTTCGGGCTTTTATGATCCGTTCATCCTATTTTGACTCTTCGAAATTCAAGAGTCAATCCCAAATTGAGGTAAATTATATGGCCTTCCAAATACCGTTTCGATTCCTATCATCACTGAAGAGACATTAATTGTCGAAATCCGGATATGGTGTACAAATTTTTGCACCTCATGTTTGCGGTATACCATCTTTTCCGCAAGTTTATTGTTTTCTGTTTTGTATTTAATTTATAAATTAAGATCCATTTTTACATCTGGTGAACAAATCGGAAAGTCATGCTTTATCACGATTTCACAAAAAAAATTCCCCGTGGGAAAAAAAACTCTACGAAAGGGCAAAAATGGTAGTTTAATGTTTACGCAATCATCATGTGGATTTTCAGCATTGAGGTATGTCGTTCCATTAAACTCTTAAAATAAGATAAAGTCCTTTTTCATCTGTTTGGTTGGGTTGTTGTCTGTTTGACACATTCCTCGTTTCCATTCTCAATTCTGTTAATCTTAACGAATATCAATTTAGTTTAAACAATATTTCATACCTGACAACTGACCCGTTTCCTGCGGGTGAAACCCGTAAATTTCAACCTCACCCGGGATTTTTAAAATACCCGCCGGGTCGTTAAATAAACCGAGAATTCGGAAATGACAGGTTTTCACCTGGATTCTTGAGCCTTAAGACTAATTTTTATAAGTGATTTTCCTTTGAAATACCGGCAAATTCGTAATTCTTCCTAGACAGCAAGTTCAACTAGCTATGTTAACTCTCAAATTTAGTGACCCATTAAGTGCATGACTTCAATTGACAGCTTTGGTGTCAAACACACTGTTAACTAACACCAATTACCTTAGCTTAAGGTCATAAATAAATTGTGTATTTCAAAGTTGTTTGACAAAAAATTTACTCCCCATTTTTGCCACCTTTCACAGTATACTCCTTAAATTTATGGGTTTTTTTTTTGTTGTAAAAAGATAAAATTGAAGGCAAATTTAATGCAAATGCATATCAGATTATTAATTTCTATTATTTTTCTACCTTTGAACAATTACAAAACTTGATTAATATTTTGAAAATCATTTTTTTCATCTCTACTGCCTTTAAATGCTTATTTTTTGTTTATATATTCTAATTCCATAAATTAATAAATAAAGCTGTACATTTGTAAGCTTACTGTGGAACATGTAGCTTGTGAATCGATTTCAAACTATAGATGAAACAAGAAGAGGGAGTATGGCTTGGCTTGAATTGATATAGTCAAATACATTAATATTTCAATGGCTTATAAATGCAATGAAAAAAATCAAATTAGAGTTTTAAATTATTTTCAGTAAATACTTAACCATGTGAACATGATTTGGAAACGGTTCGATTTAAAATATAACAAACTGTCCTCTAAATACTTAAATTCAGATGGTAAAATGTTCGTACGCGTTACGACCTGAGATTTTCTTCTTCAATGCAGGTCATGACCTGCATTTTCATTTTCATAGGTTGACAGGTATGATATTCTATTTTTCAAAAGTGCACGAATTACAATTATACAATAGAAATACAGGGATTTGGAAACAAGAAGAACTTATATAAATCCGTCTCCCTTTCAATTTAACACCGTAGTTAGATTTTGCATATTATTTTTATCAGTACTAACATTTATTTTGAGTTTTTAATAAGGATAACCAAATACGTATTGCTATACCGTTCTGAAAACTTATGGTCCTCGATATTATGTGCTTATATTGTGGCATTTCATAAAGTCATGCATTTCTCAGACTGTTAATGGCTTCTTTACATTAGATCTTACGGATGGGTACTGATTGATAGTTTAGTCTGGGAAAACATGATTTATTTATAGTTGTTATTGACTTTTAACTAGCTTTCACTAACTGCGAGTTATTTGTCCTTCGTGCCAATCTGACGAGTCAAGCCATCTGTAACTGATTTTACAGTTTGTTTTAATGGTGAGCTGCTACACCACTGTCTCAGGTTAGGTGACACATTCTAAATGTGTCTGACCACAACTTGCTGGAGCTTGGACTTCAGTGTTGTTGTCGGTTGCTGTATGCCATACTTGTTTTTCGTTTCTTGTTTGGGGCATTTTGTCATGTCGGTTATTTTTGTATAAATTATTGGGTTAGTTTTTTCTTTTAAAATTTATCACATTTATACAGCTGACGTGACAGTAAGTGTTTTGCTCATTGTTGAAGGTCGTGTAGTTACTTTTTGTTGTTTATTAATAAATGAATTTCAAATATTATTTGGTAGATAATATGAGATTCGCTCATATTTTATTTCAAAGAAAGGAAATGCGGTATGATTGCTAATGAGATATCTATCCGTAGATACTAAATAACAAAAAAGTGACCAATTACAGGTCAACATTCTGCCTACAGCAATGAGCAGAACTCATGCTGTAAATTAAATAATAATAGTCCCCGGTATAATAACATGTAACAAATATTTCAAACGAGTAAACCAACAACCTGATTTACCAAGAAAAAAACGAAAATCAAATATGACAGACAGCAAGCAACAACATGTAGTTTTGTACTTCAAATCGGATGACATTAAGTAAACATCGGTTTATTTGAGAAATATTCGATAGCAAAGAGTCTTATACAATATGAAATGATAATATATACAAGGGTTGGTGTTTGTTCTTAGATTATGCTATTAAAATAAGACAACAAAGATGTCTTTATTCAACTGCTCAAAATAAAACACCGAAAAACAAAAACAACACCTGACCTTTTGATTTCTTCTCTTGGAACAAACAAAAAGTTTAAATAAACTATAAAATAAACATTTCAACAGAAATAATTTCCTTCCTCGATTTTCATTTTATTGATAGTCGTCGTTCAAAAAATGTTAAACAGCTGTTTTATATGTTGTTGACATGAGACAGGATCACACAATACAAATTGAAAAGAAATATCAGGGTCTGTGTTCATTATAAGGTTATGAATTATAAAATGTCAAAGACGTCATTATGTAACTAAAAAAATGATAAAAGGTAAAACAATAAAACAAAAACAACAGATGACCTTCTCGTACCGCCCTTGGTACAAACACACTTCTGTGTTAGCCATGAAAAAAGTAAAGCAAGAACAATACCGAACTCCAAGGAAAATTCAAAACGGAAAGAGTCGTAACATATATTCTGATGTTTTCTATATGTCACTTATATAATTTTGATAAGATGTTCTAGCTCTTCTTTAAATTAAGGTTGTTTTAACAATATAAGAGTACTAAAAAATATTACTAGAACACAATTTTTTTTAGGGGCCAGCTGAGGACCACCTCTGGGTGCGGGATTTTCTCGCTGCGTTGAAGACCCATTGGTGGCCTTCGGCTGTGGTCTGCTTTTTGGTCGGGTTGTTGTCTCTTTGACATATTCCCCATTTCCATTCTTAATTTTATTTTTTACAGCGTTTGTCTTTAGTGCCGTGTGGAGACAGTAGAGTGCCTCCCAGTGCTTCAGGTTTATGCTCTTATAATATACTAGTTAATGGAGTGTGTGTCCAAGCGAGAACATTTCTATGTTCTTTACTTTAGGAATATTTATTCAAAACACAGTTTTCACTATTCAGCCCCATTCTACTATTAAGTCAGACGTCAGACGCTACCCTGATATACCCTGTCTTTTGTTTTTAACGTATTTTGTCGGGTACTTAATGACAGATAGCGTTTGACGTCTTTAGCCGAACAGTTTTATCATTTTTACTTTTTTATATTCCTGTGTGCTGGTTCATATTCTGGACGCCATTTTTTCTCCTTTCAACATGTTCAATTAGTAAAACAGATAACAAAAAACAAATCAAGAAACTTCGAAATGGAAAAATACTTAATACTAAACTCGTTCAAAGGGTATCTACACGTCTCAATCTTCAAAATCGATTATCTAAATATACTACAATCGGTAACATTTTTAATAACAAAAATCATGGTTACCCTTTTATCTATAAGTGTCATGCCAAAAAATGACTTACATGTCCCCGTCTTTCCACTAACAATACGGTAATGTCCACGTTTAATAGTCGCTAAACTTTGAAACTGATATCACTTGAAAAACTAACAGTATTATATATTTACTCACATGAAACAAACCGGGATGCGGTATTCAGTACGTAGGTGAAACTAGACGATATTTATCTAAACGCACGCAAAAACACCTTTATCGTTTTAAAAGACCCAATAAATTCAAATGTATCTTTATCAACACCTTAAGAAGCACAATCATCCTTTTAAATATTTAACAGTTCAACCTTTAGAAGTAGTTAATAAGCAGCCTGGGGAATCTCATTCAAAATTTGTACGATCACGAAAAACAAATTGAATTAAATTGGATTAACAAATTACAGACAGTCTATCCTCTCGGTCTTAACGACAATATCATGGGAATTGGTAATATAACTAGAACAGATTCTGTTAACATTTTGGATATAGTTTCTAAAACAGTACGCAAAAACCGTTCTCATTGGCGTAGAATAAATTGCAATATCAAAGAAAATTTCGTAATAACAATACAAATATTTCGGACCTAATTTCTATTTCAAAAAACAACGGTAGACACTATCTATTAACCAAGCTCTGTTCTTTGCCTGTTAATAAATAACATCAAATTTTGGAGGAATGCAACACAATTCCATATTACAGTCCTAAGTATGAAATCGTCCAAATTATAATTGCATATTGTTATTCTAAATTGTTTCCAAAAATTGATTGCCCTGAAGATCACAAAAAATATTTTATTAATATTAAATATGTCAATATAGGTTTTGATTTTGTAAATATTGCCGGTATTTTTAATGATCATTCTGTTAAAGAACAAATTCCTGGCTATTTTGATAATACTGAACTCCCTCTTATTTAATATGTTTACAAAAAATCTACCCGGAAATATGTGTTTAATTACAGTGAAGTGTGTAAAGATGTTAATATCAGTGGCAATACACCAACCTCATGAAATTGCAGTTAATCCGAATACATTTATGTCCCCAGTTCCCATGTTATAACAGGAGACCTTAACATTGTTCGTGACCGAGAGTTCAAATCATTCCTCAGTAAAGGACTTAAATATCGTCCCCCGTCAATTATTATTTGGAATGAATGTCGTAACATCATCCACGACTCATTCCGTACTTACTGCTCTAAATGGATAAAACGAGAAAAAGCTGACAAGAAATCATTAGATTCTTTTTTTAATTCGGTAATGAACATAGTTGATATACGTAACTATTCAACATTTTAAAGATCATTTTACTACTAACAACAACCATAAAAGCACAATTTCCCGTATCAAACATAAGCTAAAAGAACTCGCCAAGTAATATATTTTTGTCCCGGCTGATAAGACTGCTAACAATATCATTGACGTAAATTTTACATTGATGTTCTACAAAAGGTAATCACGAATTCACCAACATTCCAACTGACTCCATTTTCGGAAAATTACATCTGTAACAAACATTAACTTTAAGCTATTTCTTTACAAGCAGAACCAAATACAATGAAAGTTCCAACTATGTACTGGCTTCCGAAGCTGCACAAAACTCCTTACAAATACAGATTTATTTCGTCTTCAAGCCATTGGTCCACTACTAAACTATCTATTCTACTTACTAGTATATTTGGTACAATCAAACACCTGGTAATAAATTGTTCAAATAAGGTTAAAAAAATGTGGAATTAATTATTTTTGGAGTGACAAAAATTCGTTGGAAGTACTTGATAAATTGCATGCTTATATTGGTGATTTCGAATCTGTTTAAAGTTTTGATTTTTCTACCCTATATACCACGTTGCCTCATAATCTTATTAAGAAAAAATTCACACACCTGATTAAATGGGCATTTAATAAGTCAGAATGCTAATATATATGTTCAAACTCTTTTAGGTCATTTTTTAGTAACAACAAACAAAAGAACTATGTCAATTGGACCTGCTTTGATACTATAACTGCCCTTCAGTTTTTATTAGATAACATTTTTGTTCGCTATGGTCAGGTGATCGGAATTCCCATAGGGACTAACTGTGCACCACTTATTGCGGACCTGTTTCTGTATTGTTATGAGTTACAATTTATGACTAAAATCAGCAAAGACCCATCGAAACAACATCTGATTCAAAAATTTAATAACACTTTTAGATATTTAGATGATATATTGGCTCTCAATAATGACGACCTTAATATGTACACTAAAGAGATTTATCTTGCCGAACTGACTTTAAATACAGCTAATACTAACAATGAACACTGTTCTTTCCTGGTTATCGATATTTTTATCTTTAATACCAAAATTTATGATAAAAGAGATGATTTTTCATTTCCTATTGTTAATTATCCATTTTTAGATGGTGACGTTCCCTTCTCGCTATCTTATGGTGTTTATATATCTCAACTTGTTCGATTCGGTCGTGTATGTAACAACGTATTTGATTTCAACGAAAGAAATCTCTGTATTACTGAAAAATTATTACACCAGGGTTTTCGATATCACAAACTAGTCAAAACATTTACTTAATTTTATCATCGGTATAAGGACATCTTCGTAAATACAAATCAACATGGAGACATCTTATACGTTCAGGTATTTCACATCCAATATTTTATGGTAATATTCTTTACAAAGCACAAAAATGTCGGCATTCACCTCAAAAGCTAACCAAACCTTTAAACAGACTTATTTGGAAAGGATATAGTTACGATATTGTTGTCAAGTCATTAAGGATTGCATATTTTGGTATTAATATTGATTCACTCATAGGGTCTTTGCATCGGAAATAAACACATTTATTCTAAAATCAGTTGTTGGCCTGATACGGGTTATGTTCTTCTCATATATTTTATGATGGTATGATACTAAAACCCTAACGGGAGGGATTGCACTTGATTTTCATATGATGAAGACATAATTTTTCAATCAGATTAATTGAGATCTGGAGCTGGCATGTCAGTAACTGCTAGTAATCCTTTGTTCATTTATGTATCATTGTCATTTTGCTTAGTTTCTTCTGTTACCTATTCTGACATTGGACATGTGTTTCTTCATTCTACATTGGCTAGAGGAATAGGGGTTGATATCTCACAAAACATGTTTAACCCCAACACATTTTGGCGCCTGTCCCAAGTCAGGAGCCTCTGGCCTTTGTTAATCTTGTATGTTTTTTTAATTTTAGTTCATTTATATGTTTTGGAGTTTAGTGTGACGTCCATTTTCACTGAACTAATACATACATTTATTTAGGGGCCAGCTTAGGACCACCTCCGGGTGCGGGATTTTCTCGCTGCGTTGAAGACCCATTGGTGGCCTTCGGCTCTTTGGTCGGGTTGTTATCTTTTTGACATATTCCCCATTTCCATTCTCAATATTATATCAAAATGTTCCGAAAACAAACAAAAGCTATTTATCGAAAATTAGGCTTCCCATACACAACCAACAGGAAAGTGGATTTTTATTAGAATGAAATATATTCAAAAAAGGCTGCGGTCCTCAGAGAATCAAGTCAAATAGTAGACATTCGAAACATTACAACATCACAGCCAAAGGTATCTTCTGAATGTTTTAAGATTTTAACTATGAATTGGCTTCCTAAACTACACAAGAACGTCAATTATCGTTTCATCTTGGCTTCTTGAAAACAAATTCGTGACTACAATTGGAAATTATTTTATTAATTTTTGAAACAAAGCACATGAAAATAACAAAATTAATAATTTTGGAATGTGAAAAACTTTTTTGGATCTTTTAGACAAATTACATGATTTTGATGGCTTTTCTACTTTAACAACTAAACTTCCACTCAATCTCATCAAACATATAGTCTATGAAAAATTAGATTGCAAATTCATTTGCTTCAACTCATATAAAGTCTCCGTCTGTGGTGAGAAAATTATGTTTGCTAGTTAAAAGTCCTTACTGGAACTGTGACGCAATTACTAAAGCTATTAAATTTCTCCCTGTCAACATCCATTATTCAACAACTAAGTTTGTTGACAGATTGTTGGTATTCTTATCGTCTCCAAGTTTGCTCATTTAATGACAGACTAGTTCCTGTATTTTAATTTGTCATTTTATGGTTAATTAAAACCTCGTAAACAATCCGATAACACTTACCTTTACCGTGAAGATTTTATTGCTTTAAATAGCTAAAATTCTCAAATTATACTTCAAAAATTTACCCAAGGGTAATGGGACGATGTTTATAGAGTTCGTAAATTATATATACGATCAATATAGACTTTTCGTTCCTTTGAATGAACTTAATCTTAGAGGTTATCACTTGACATGGTAGAAGAATCCCTGAACATTGACTTTATTGGTATAGCTATTCATTTGTTTTACAAATAGATTTACTTTTGATATTGTATTTATATTGTGTCATAGATCAAACTTATTTGTTTAGTGTATGTTTACTTGTTTTTGTTTTAATGTCTTTTTGATCGAGTTAAGCCATTTTAATTGATATTTTATAGTGTGTCTTTCTATGTTGTAATGTTACACTACTATTTCAGGTTAGGGTGAAGGTTGGTGTCTGTTAAAACGTTTAAACTCGCTGCATTTGTTTGCACCTATCCTAAGCCAGGAGCTTCTTGTTTAGTGGTTGTCGTTTGATGGTGTGGTTGATAAGTATTTCTCCTTTACTATATTTTTATATAGATTAGACCGTTGGTTTTCCTGTTTGAATTGATTTACACTAGTCTTGGATGGAGAGTTGTCTCATTGGCACTCATACCACATCTTCTTATTTATATTAACACATAACTGCACAAGTATTGTAAACCAGGTATTTACACCAATAGTATTACATCAAGACGATACTTGTATGTTGGCAATCCACATTCACGCTTTCTGAGATCAAGACTGCATATGACGTTTTTCTACATGATCCATGAGAGAACATGTTTATAAATTAGTTGAAATGTAACTTTGAACTAGATTTGCGTAACTGCGAGTACTCTTATATCGGTAATTTCTTTTTTTTTTATTTGTTTTGTGATTAGTACCAATTAAATGAATCAATTCCTTTCCAACTATATGTTTTGTTACACCACTGTCCCCTGTCAGGGATATTGAAACAGTCTCAAAAATACTTTACATTCCTGGCCCAGGTCAGAAACCTACAGTCACTCAATACATATTTGTGCTCTGAATACTTAATATATAATAGTATTTTTAATACAGCAGATTTATTATTTTATGGTTATAATCTGCTGGATACAAATTTATCATAAATGTTTTGATTGGGGTGTTGAACTATGATTTATATGATTCACTATATATTGACTTGCGCATATCGTCTGCTAAATCACTGCCCACGCAGTGTTGTCCGGTTGCGTATGTAAAGTTATTTTAACAAATACAGGAATTATTTCAGGACATAAATACCAATCAATCAGAAGAACCATAATGAATATAATAACTTACAAAGCTTTATATTCATTTAAAGGAGCTCTGGGTATTAGATACTGCATTCAAAGGGCGTTTGTAAAAAACTGCCTAGTTTAGAAGAGGATACTCTCGGTTGGCTTACAACACTATTTATTTTCTCATATCACAATCGGTTCCTTAGAAGTAATATCTAATTTTAATAGACACTTAAATACAATTTTAATGGTTTTCAAAAGAGAGGCAGAAGATAACAAAGGGATATTCAGACTCAAAAATCGAAGACAAACTGATGCCATGACAAAAAACGAAAAACGACGAAATGACAGAAAAAAACAGTCTACAAAAAAACCCATAGAAAATTAAAGACTGATAAACACTAATTCCACCAAAAACCAAGGTTGATCACACGTACTCCGAAAGAATAAATGGATCCTGCTCCACATGTGTCACTCGTCATGTTGCTCATTCACGTACAAAATGTTCGATAACTGTTGGACAGATATTCCATAACTGTCAACCAACTCGTGATGGCGTCCATAAAATTTTCGAAATGATTACTTCAATGTTATCTCCTGGAACTATATTGTAATTCTCCCTAGTAAGCAACAACCCTCCATCAAAGAAATCACGAAAAGAAACGCTAGTTCTGGAATATCATATCAACCGAGAGATATATACTCCAAATGCAGGTGCTGCTGGAATGTTGCAACATAGAAATTGAACTTTCACAATTCGAAAACTGAAATAATTCCAAACTGTGTTGTATAAGATGTCAAAAATGTTCATGCTCTTTCTTTTCTATATATTGGTTTAATAGGCGCTTGACTTTTTAAATAGTGTCTGTTTTCTATTTCTGGTATCTTAGGTTAACACAAATGATGTACTTTTTTAACAAAAATCTATATTTTTTATATGGTCGAGTTTTTTTACAATGTGTATCAAATGTCAGAGACGCATTAAATATATGTGTAAAATCTCTAACCTTTCAGCATTTTTTATTTAAGCTAAACATTGCTAATAATGCATTACTCGTGAATTTAGCTATTTTGTAGAAGATATTCAAAAACCTTGTGAAACTAGTCAATATATTTTCAAAATTTAAATTTGATATTTCTGCTTTCAAATCATTCATTTTTATACATTTTTTTCTTCGTTATATACAAAAGTGACATATCGACATGTATTTTTGTTATATAATAACGATATAGATCACTATACAGATAGTAAAACAGTTTTGGTTTACGTGTATAGTTGCAATGATAGTTAACATTTATAATGTAGAATTATATAAGTCTTATATATACCCTATATACCACGTTGCCTCATAATCTTATTAAGAAAAATTCACACACCTGATTAAATGGGCATTTAATAAGTCAGAATGCTAATATATATGTTCAAACTCTTTTAGGTCATTTTTTAGTAACAACAAACAAAAGAACTATGTCAATTGGACCTGCTTTGATACTATAACTGCCCTTCAATTTTTATTAGATAACATTTTTGTTCGCTATGGTCAGGTGATCGGAATTCCCATGGGGACTAACTGTGCACCACTTATTGCGGACCTGTTTTTGTATTGTTATGAGTTACAATTTATGACTAAAATCAGCAAAGACCCATCGAAACAACATCTGATTCAAAAATTTAATAACACTTTTAGATATTTAGATGATATATTGGCTCTCAATAATGACGACCTTAGTATGTACACTAAAGAGATTTATCTTGCCGAACTGACTTTAAATAAAGCTAATACTAACAATGAACACTGTTCTTTCCTGGTTATCGATATTTTTATCTTTAATACCAAAATTTATGATAAAAGAGATGATTTTTCATTTCCTATTGTTAATTATCCATTTTTAGATGGTGTCGTTCCCTTCTCGCCATCTTATGGTGTTTATATATCTCAACTTGTTCGATTCGGTCGTGTATGTAACAACGTATTTGATTTCAGCGAAAGAAATCTCTGTATTACTGAAAAATTATTACACCAGGGTTTTCGATATCACAAACTAGTCAAAACATTTACTTAATTTTATCATCGGTATAAGGACATCTTCGTAAATACAAATCAACATGGAGACATCTTATACGTTCAGGTATTTCACATCCAATATTTTATGGTAATATTCTTTACAAAGCACAAAAATGTCGGCATTCACCTCAAAAGCTAACCAAACCTTTAAAAAGACTTATTCGGAAAGGATATAGTTACGATATTGTTGTCAAGTCATTAAAGATTGCATATTTTGGTATTAATATTGATTCACTCATAGGGTCTTTGCATCGGAAATAAACACATTAATTCTAAAATCAGTTGTTGGCCTGATACGGGTTATGTTCTTCTCATATATTTTATGATGGTATGATACTAAAACCGTAACGGGAGGGATTGCACTTGATTTTCATATGATGAAGACATAATCTTTCAATCAGATTAATTGAGGTCTGGAGCTGGCATGTCAGTAACTGCTAGTAATCCTTTGTTCTTTTATGTATCATTGTCATTTTGCTTAGTTTCTTTTGTTACATCTTCTGACATCGGACATGTGTTTCTTTATGCTACATTGGCTAGAGGTATAGGGATTGATATCTCACAAAACATGTTTAACCCCAACACATTTTGGCGCCTGTCCCAAGTCAGGAGCCTCTGGCCTTTGTTAATCTTGTATGTTTTTTTAATTTTAGTTGATTTATATGTTTTGGAGTTTAGTGTGACGTCCATTTTCACTGAACTAATACATACATTTATTTAGGGGCCAGCTTAGGACCACCTCCGGGTGCGGGATTTTCTCGCTGCGTTGAAGACCCATTGGTGGCCTTCGGCTCTTTGTTCGAGTTGTTATCTTTTTGACATATTCCCCATTTCCATTCTCAATATTATATCAAAATTTTCCGAAAACAAACAAAAGCTATTTATCGAAAATTAGGCTTCCCATACACAACCAACAGGAAAGTGGATTTTTATTAGAATGAAATATATTCAAAAAAGGCTGCGGTCCTCAGAGAATCAAGTCAAATAGTAGACATTCGAAACATTACAACATCACAGCTAAAGGTATCTTCTGAAGGTTTTAAGATTTTAACTATGAATTGGCTTCCTAAACTACACAAGAACGTCAATTATCGTTTAATCTTGGCTTCTTGAAAACAAATTCGTGACTACAATTGGAAATTATTTTATTAATTTTTGAAACAAAGCACATGAAAATAACAAAATTAATAATTTTCGAATGTGAAAAACTTTTTTGGATCTTTTAGACAAATTACATGATTTTGATGGCTTTTCTACTTTAACAACTAAACTTCCACTCAATCTCATCAAACATATAGTCTATGAAAAATTAGATTGCAAATTCATTTGCTTCAACTCATATAAAGTCTCCGTCTGTGGTGAGAAAATTATGTTTGCTAGTTAAAAGTCCTTACTGGAACTGTGACGCAATTACTAAAGCTATTAAATTTCTCCCTGTCAACATCCATTATTCAACAACTAAGTTTGTTGACAGATTGTTGGTATTCTTATCGTCTCCAAGTTTGCTCATTTAATGACAGACTAGTTCCTGTATTTTAATTTGTCATTTAATGGTTAATTAAAACCTCGTAAACAATCCGATAACACTTACCGTTACCGTGAAGATTTTATTGCTTTAAATAGCTAAAATTCTCAAATTATACTTCAAAAATTTACCCAAGGATAATGGGATGATGTTTATAGAGTTCGTAAATTATATATACGATCAATATAGACTTTTCGTTCCTTTGAATGAACTTAATCTTAGAGGTTATCACTTGACATGGTAGAAGAATCCCTGAACATTGACTTTATTGGTATAGCTATTCATTTGTTTTACAAATAGATTTACTTTTGATATTGTATTTATATTGTGTCATAGATCAAACTTATTTGTTTAGTGTATGTTTACTTGTTTTTGTTTTAATGTCTTTTTGATCGAGTTAAGCCATTTTAATTGATATTTTATAGTGTGTCTTTCTATGTTGTAATGTTACACTACTATTTCAGGTTAGGGTGAAGGTTGGTGTCTGTTAAAACGTTTAAACTCGCTGCATTTGTTTGCACCTATCCTAAGCCAGGAGCTTCATGTTTAGTGGTTGTCGTTTGATGGTGTGGTTGATAAGTATTTCTCCTTTACTATATTTTTATATAGATTAGACCGTTGGTTTTCCTGTTTGAATTGTTTTACACTAGTCTTGGATGGAGAGTTGTCTCATTGGCACTCATACCACATCTTCTTATTTATATTAACACATAACTGCACAAGTATTGTAAACCAGGTATTTACACCAATAGTATTACATCAAGACGATACTTGTAAGTTGGCAATCCACATTCACGCTTTCTGAGATCAAGACTGCATTTGACGTTTTTCTACATGATCCATGAGAGAAAATGTTTATAAATTAGTTGAAATGTAACTTTGAACTAGATTTGCGTAACTGCGAGTACTCTTATATCGGTAATTTTTTTTTTTATTTGTTTTGTGATTAGTACCGATTTAATGAATCAATTCCTTTCCAACTATATGTTTTGTTACACCACTGTCCCCTGTCAGGGATATTGAAACAGTCTCAAAAATACTTTACATTCCTGGCCCAGGTCAGAAACCTACAATCACTCAATACATATTTGTACTCTGAATACTTAATATATAATAGTATTTTTAATACAGCAGATTTATTATTTTATGGTTATAATCTGCTGGATAGAAATTTATCATAAATGTTTTGATTGGGGTGTTGAACTATGATTTATATGATTCACTATATATTGACTTGCGCATATCGTCTTCTAAATCACTGCCCACGCAGTGTTGTCCGGTTGCGTATGTAAAGTTATTTTAACAAATACAGGAATTATTTCAGTACATAAATACCAATCAATCAGAAGAACCATAATGCATATAATAACTTACAAAGCTTTATATTCATTTAAAGGAGCTCTGGGTATTAGATACTGCATTCAAAGGGCGTTTGTAAAAAACTGCCTAGTTTAGAAGAGGATACTCTCGGTTGGCTTACAACACTATTTATTTTCTCATATCACAATCGGTTCTATATAAGTAATATCTAATTTTAATAGACACTTAAATACAATTTTAATGGTTTTCAAAAGAGAGGCAGAAGATAACAAAGGGATATTCAGACTCAAAAATCGAAGACAAACTGATGCCATGACAAAAAACGAAAAACGACGAAATGACAGAAAAAAACAGTCTACAAAAAAACCCATAGAAAATTAAAGACTGATAAACACTAATTCCACCAAAAACCAAGGTTGATCTCACGTACTCCGAAAGAATAAATGGATCCTGCTCCACATGTGTCACTCGTCATGTTGCTCATTCACGTACAAAATGTTCGATAACTGTTAGACAGATATTCCATAACGGTCAACCAACTCGTGATGGCGTCCATAAAATTTTCGAAATGATTACTTCAATGTTATCTCCTGGAACTATATTGTAATTCTCCCTTGTAAGCAACAACCCTCCATCAAAGAAATCACGAAAAGAAACGCTAGTTCTGGAATATCATATCAACCGAGAGATATATACTCCAAATGCAGGTGCTGCTGGAATGTTGCAACATAGAAATTGAACTTTCACAATTCGAAAACTGAAATAATTCCAAACTGTGTTGCATAAGATGTCAAAAATGTTCATGCTCTTTCTTTTCTATATATTGGTTTAATAGGCGCTTGACTTTTTAAATAGTGTCTGTTTTCTATTTCTGGTATCTTAGGTTAACACAAATGATGTACTTTTTTAACAAAAATCTATATTTTTTATATGGTCGAGTTTTTTTACAATGTGTATCAAATGTCAGAGACGCATTAAATATATGTGTAAAATCTCTAACCTTTCAGCATTTTTTATTTAAGCTAAACATTGCTAATAATGCATTACTCGTGAATTTAGCTATTTTGTAGAAGTTATTCAAAAACCTTGTGAAACTAGTCAATATATTTTCAAAATTTAAATTTGATATTTCTGCTTTCAAATCATTCATTTTTATACATTTTTTTCTTCGTTATATACAAAAGTGACATATCGACATGTATTTTTGTTATATAATAACGATATAGATCACTATAAAGATAGTAAAACAGTTTTGGCTTACGTGTATAGTTGCAATGATAGTTTACATCTATAATGTAGAATTATATAAGTCAAGTTACAATGTCTTATTCTTCATTTGTTCTTCATTTTTGTTTAATACGTTTTGGATTTTCTAATATTTTTCCCTCGAGCATCACTGAAGAGACATTTATTATCGAAATGCGCATCTGGTAAAGGAAAATTGGGTACCGTCGATGTTGTTGAAATTATATAACTTTTGATTTGAGCTTTCCCGATGAAAAGAAATCCATAAAAATGCTTCGGAAGCACCAACTTATTGCTTTTCTTTTCATTATTGGCAAAAGTTTCCCTATGATATTCATTCAGTAATGGTTTTGAAGTAGTGTACAACTTTTTTAAACAACTTTCGTTCATTTCGTATAGAACTTGGATATTAGGTCTCCAAATACACATCTAAAATCAAAAGGGTGATCTTCTGTTATGTTTTCTTTTCAAAGATAAAAGAATAAGTACTCTATTCTTCTCTGCTTTACATGCTGCCTTTGGCATTTTCTTGAAGCCTGTTCCTAATTTTTTTAAATGTATTTAATTCATCCGACATGGCATATTTTTGGTATATTTTTCTTCGAAAAATGTTCTTTTAATAGCAACAATTGATCTATGAGCTCTGTTTCATTTACGTTATTTTTTTTCTGATATAGCACAACCTTATCGGCACTCCCGTGGTGGCATACTTGATTCAAGTACGAAAGGTGGCGGGTTCAACAACTGGCCAGTTCGAAACCATAATTTGCTGTTTTCTATCATTGCGCCCCAATTAGAGGTAAGATCAGTGACAGACCGGCTCCGATTCAGAATAATGCGTCTGGTTTGGGTGTCTTTCTACTTTGTGAACTAGCGCATTTAAAATCCATATGGTCGTGTCGGTTCAATATAATCACACACATCGAGTAATAAGTTTTCCATAAACATGTCAACACTAAAGCTATTTCAAGATATGCCAGATTTGTATGACGATTGCAATTCTACAAGAGAGTGTGAAAAGAAGGCATTATCAATACACCAATCATTATAAAAGCTGATGACATGCAAGGAACGTGATAAAGAAAGACATTTGGACTCGACATCGTGTAGATCATAAACATTGAAAAGAATATAATGCTACTCAAAGCCTTAACTTCGTGTGATGTGAAACTTGCTAAAATTTTAATTGAAGGGGGAGTAAATCTCAACATCAAAAACTCCGCTGGACAGACGCCACTTATGATTGCCTGCCTGATGGACGTTGATGTTAAGAATGCTATGATGTACGCTATTCATTCGAAGTCTACAGAAATTATTAATGTATTGAACGAATATGTTCTTTTCTAGCGTGATGAAACTTCATTTAGTGCTTCTTACAAACTGGACTTTGTTTATCATCCTATAATTAAGATTATATTGCTTTCATATAATTTCACAAGGATCGAATAACCGACACGTTGGTATTTCTTAAGCTGAAAGACGAACCGTGTATAATGAACACACTAATTATTAATTGAGAGGTACAAGACTCTACAATACGTTTTTGAGAAACTGTGATAGTGTATTATATAAGCTATACTTAGATTACTTAGTAAATCAACCATTTTTCCGGATACATAAATAAAAGATTTTCTTGAAAATGTATAACACTTGAGGTATTGTCACAAAGATGAAAATCTATTGCTTAAGCAATGAAGCGATATCTACTTTTATGTCATTGTTATATCTTTCCGATAACATTTTAGTTATGTTTGAAACGATTTAAAATAATTACATCACTATTGTTTTACTTAATTATTTAAAGGTAATTTTATATATACCTTAACTTGATTTTGTAGCTGATGTTAAATGCACTTTATGATATACGTAAACAAAATGTCTGTCTTATACACTGTATTGTGTTTAACTTTAATGTTAAGGTGAAATTAAACATAAGTGTACTGAATTGGTTGAATTTATTTCTTAATGTTTTTCTACATAAGACCCGTCTATGGAGCCCACATGAAAAAAATTGGTAAACACAATTCAATTACGAGACCGACGTTTGAAAACATAAGACACCAAGAAAAAGATACAGTTATGGCACATCTTATTAATTCAGTACAATAAACGCGCGTTTCTTTCACATAAGACTCTTCAGTCTAACTGGAAGCAAAAGAGATGGAAACCAAAGGCAATTACAAAAATGAAGAACATTTAAAACTTATAATTATAGATAAAAAAAGTTATGGCGAATTCTATCGGGTCCAATATACCTGCATGGGGTTAGAAACGCATTAGTATGTTAAATAATTGAAACATTTTATGAACAGCCAATCTACAGAAAATGACCTACTCCATGCTATTTTATATCAACACCCGAGTTGACCCAACTGGAGGAAACGTAAATGAGCATTAGTACTGATCCAATGGTTATAAAAATGTCAATAAGTATATAAGGCCTATAATTTAGTACGGAATACGAACGTTTACCTACATTTGCGCTGCAAAGAGTTGGAAGGCATAATTCAAATCGAGATTGAAGAGCATTTCAAACCAATTCTTCAGCTAGGTCACCTATGCGCACAATATTTTTCATTAAATATGAAAGACGTATATCGAAAGGACTTAAATGTACACACAGACAAATAGGACGGGAAAAAAGTATGCCAAATGCCTCTATCTAATGAGTACCGATGAATGTTTCACACTTTTGAAATGCAACAGAAATGTACTACTAAAATTAGCAATATGATGAAAGGTTCGAGAATTCACACATATATATATAACAACAAACGATGTAAGATGCGTTGTTGACATATGCAACACATTACAAAGAACGTTTTTCAGTTGATCGCTTTTGAATCTGACACCTCGAAATATGCCAAAAATTAAATATAGATTTTTGTATCAATAGAATGACATCTTATTTAAGCCTAAGAACCAGAAATAGAAACAATTTCTGACATTTAAAACTCATTGCTACAAACGTGTTAATAATTTCAATGCAGTTGAAAGTGACCCTTCGAGTCGCGTCCTATATTAGATATAGCTATCTGTATGACATAATTTGTTTTAACCTTCACTTCCAGACATATATAACAGAGACTATGAAAAAATATCTAAAAGCCTTTGAAATCAAAATCGAGACAAAGAGCATCAAGACAATGAAGATTTCTAAATATGACTTAATAACATATTATGCAACACATTTTGTATAGCATTAGAATACAATTTCATACGTCGTTTTTACCAAATATTCCTTCCGATTTTAGGAAAGCTTATTAATAATAATAAACATTAATCCAGAAAAACAGTTTTGTTACTGTATGCATTTATTCATAAATGCCCCGTATGTGAATAAATGAAAACCGCGATTCATTTCATTAAGACAAGCAATCGATATTTTAAACGGAAACTGCTATCATCTGCCCACAGAACACAGCATAGAAATTTAGACTAAAAAAACCGAACCCCACCTAAAACTGGAGGTGATATCACGTACTCTGAAAGGGTAAGTGAATCCTGCTCCATATCTAGCACTCGTCTTTTTGCTCATGCAAGTACACATTTTTCATAAACTGTTTGACATATATTCCATAACGGTCAACCAATTCGTGATGGCGTCCGTAAAATGTCTGGTTAGGGTGTCTTTCTGTGGATTTTTCATCTTTTGAAATAGCTCGTTTAAACTCCGTTACGGCGTGTCAGTTCAATACAATTACACATTTCGTGTTACGACCTTTTTATCAAAATGTAAAAAATAAAGCAATTTCAAGATATGACAGATTTGTGTCATTCTCCTAAAGAGTGTGAAAATAAGGCATTGTTTGTCTCTCAAACACTATAAAAACTGATTACATGAGAGAAAAGTGTCAAAGAAAGAATTTGAAATCGACATCGTGTAGAAGATAGTCATGGACAAGAATACAATGCTACTCAAAGCTTTAGCTTCGTGTGATACAAACCTTGCAAATATCCTAATTGAAGGTGGAGTAATTCTCAACATTAAAAACTCCGATGGACAGACGCCACTTATGATTGCCTGCCTGATGAACGTTGATATAAACAAAAAGATTCAAGTAATAAATTGTCTGCTGGAAAACGAAGTCGATATTTATGAGACCGATGATTCGGGTAAGAATGCTATGATGTACGCTATTCATTCCAAGTCTAGAGAAGTTAGAACGGACAACTAATGTTCAGCAATTGTTATATCTGTCCAATAACTTTTTAATTATTTGTGAAAAGGTGGAAAAAATACAGTCATCATGATTTTGTACTCAGTTGTTCAAAAGTAATTTATATAACCCTTCATTCTATTTTGTATCTGATATTAAATGCACTGTGTGATATACGCAAATAAAATATCTGGTTAATACACTGTTTTGTGTTAGACTTTTATGTTAAGATAGATTAACTGTATATCGCCATATTGGATTGTAAAATAGCAATACACAATCGGTCTAGTTCTTTGCTTCAATCTGCAAAGTTTGAGACAGAATGGCAATTTATGTGCAAGACTGTATTTTTTGAATTAAGAAAAATAAGTGATTTATAATATTATTAAAATTTTATATAAGAACGTTCATGAAAATTTAATTTTTTACATGTAGCAAGAAAACAAGTTGGGTGACATCATTTTATTTTTATTTTTGAAAAGCATATAATAAAATCTATTTTCTCATATTTTATTTCAAAATTCTATGTCCTAGATTTCTTTCTACTCACAAAATAGTTTTTTTTTATGAATAATCGATGCAACATTGAGCATTTTGCACAACTTGTAGCTTCAAAAATTGCACGGTGACCTATTCTTGTCATTATATTTTTGAAAAAAAAACATAGTAATATCAACATTTTGGCAAAGTTATAAAACCATTCTATCTGAGAAAATATTTAGTGATGATTCAGCTTGAGGGGAAAACTAAACATATGTTTACTAAATTGGTTGAATTCATTTCATCAAAAACTTGACCATGATATTATTCTTTATATTTTTACAAAAAAGCTTTCGTTTTTATCCTGTTGAGGAAGTCATGTTAGCATTTTGGAGTCAGTCCGGAACGTTTTGATGAACATAAATTACACTTTCTCTTATAACATTTGCAGGCATATGTTTCTTAATTTTCCAAGTCTATTTAAAAACAACATTTCGTGTACATAACACTATACACTGGTGCTTGATCAAACCAGTTTGAGAGTTAGATTAAATATATATTTGAATATCATATAAAATAAAATTTCCCAAAAGATTGTAGAAAATTGTGTTTGTTAATCTATCCCTGATTGAATACTTAGTTCATTTTACGAACAGCAAATGTATAGAAAATGGCCGCACCAATGATATTTCATATCATCACATCAGTGTTTACTACATTGCATGTGAAACCCGTAAGGACGAAACAACCGAGTGGTTATAAAATGTAAAGACATATGCTTGGTTTATAATTTAGTAAGCCATTTGTGGGTTTTTCTACATAAGACTCATCAATGGAGCTCGAACGAAATAAATTGGTAAACATGAAAACAATAACGACGTTTAAGATCATTAGACACCAATATTTAGAATTACATACAATTATGAAAAATCTTACTAATTCAGTACAATAAACACGCGTTTCTTTTACATAAAACTTTTTCAGTCACACTGGTACCAAAACAGATGGAAACCCAAAACACTTACAAGTTGAAAAGTATTACAAACTTAATATCCAAAAAGGTTATGGCTACTTCTATCGGGTCCAATATGCATTGGGTTAGAAACTCGGTAGTATTTCAAATGATTTTAGCACTTTATGAACAGTAAATTTACAGCAAATGACCAAATCAATCATAGAGTATATAATAAACACTCGAGTGTAGACTACTTTACTGTTGATAATACTGGAGGTGACGACCATAAGCAAGAGTACTGATCCAATGGATATAAAATCGTCAATAAATATTTTAGGCCTATGATTTACTACGGCAAACGACGGTCTAAATTTACGCTACAGTTGGAACTCATAATGCTAGAGCATATCTAACCAAGCTTCGAATTAACTATGCCAAATCTTCCGCTAGGCGATTTATGCAAACAATATCTTTCATTTAATATGAAAGTAAAAAAGAGGCGAAGGAAACCAAATGGACATTCAAACTCATCAGTCGAAAATAAACTGACAATGCCATGGCTAAACAAGAAAAAGACAAACAGAAAAACACCAGAATACGAAACATAAGATAAGAAAAAACCAAACACTGAGCAGCACGAATCCCACCAAAAACTGGGGGTGATCTCAGGTGCTCCAGAAGGGTAAGCATATACCAATTGGATTTAAAATCACAATAGTAGGAGTATACACAGACAAACAGTACAGGAATATGAAACTATGTCCAATGCTTCTAGCTAATGAGTACCGATTGATGTTTCACACTCTAGCAATATAATAGAAATGTACTTCTCAAAATTGACAAAATGCTGAAAAGTTCGAAATTCACACAAAAGGTGTTGAATGCATTCTTGACAAATGAAACACATTTACAAAAAAAGCGTTAATCTGTTAATTGGTGTCGAAAGTGACCTATCAACTCGAGACATATATAAAATATACATTTTTGTATAAATAGAATGGCTTCATTTCTTAAAGCCTAATACCAGAAATAGAAAGACAGACAAGAAATAGAAAAAAAAAGAGACTATTAAAAGTTATGACATTTAAACCACAATGCTACAAACGTAATAACCATTTCAATTGTGTTGAAAGTGATCTTTCATGCACCTCTTATCCTGAATCAAATATAGCTATTTGTAAAAGTAGTATGGCATAATTTACTTAACCTTAAATGACAGAAATATATAACAGAGACTATCAAAAAACTTAAGAGCCCTTGATACCAAACCATTGAGACAAAGAACACCAATCGAATGAAGATTTCTAACTATGCCTTTTTGACATCATATTGTAGACAGTTTTAAAAGCATTATAATACAATTTCATACGCATGAGAACCGATTAATGTTTCACACTCTAGCAATAGAACAGAAAGGTAATACTAGAAATTAATAAAATGCTGAAAGATTCGAAATTCACACATTTATTTAACAATAAAAATGTTGAGGCATTTTTGACATGAAACACATTAACAAAACACGTTAGTCAGTTTATTGGTGTCAAAAGTCACACCTCGACTCAAGCCATATATAAAATACAGTTTTATATATATGCAAGTCAATATATATATATATAGGATGGCATCATTTGTTTAACCCTAAATACCAGAAATAGAAAAACAGAGACCAAAAATGTGGAGACAGAGACAATTTAAATGTTTGACATTTAAAACAGAATGCCAAACACGTGTTAATCATTTCAATGGTGTTGAACGTAACCCTTCGACTATTGTCATATATCAAAGAAAGCAATTTGTAAAAGCAATATGGATAACTTCTTTAACTTTAACTACCAGAAATATATAACAGAGTCTATTAAAAAAAACTTGAGAGTCTTTGAAACCACAACACCAATTTAAAAGGCATCAACCGATTGTAGATATCTAACCTTTCTTACAACTTATGCAACACAGTTTCAATAGCCCAAGAAAATAATTTCATACATCGCTAATATCAAATATTCTATCTGAAGAACCGATTGTGATTCAAGCGTATCAATAATAAACATCAATTCTGAAAACAGGTTTGTTTTGATATGCATTTATTTATAAATGCCCCGTATGTGAATAAAAGACAACCGCAATATATGTTTTTCAGACAAGCTGATAATATATTTAACGGACATGGCAATCATTTGCCTTCAAGAACAAATTCTTTTTATAACAAATAAAACACCAATATATGATTGAAGACAACTACAGAGAGGTGGTATATGTTTGATATCGTTTACAAAATGAACTTCTGAATTTTCTTTGTTCCTGGAAACAAGAAAATGTCCAAAAGCAGAGGTATCAACCGAGTGGTTATTGAAAAAAAAAATTATTAAAAAAAAATAACAAACTCCAAGGTATAAGATTCAAAAAGGGGAAGTCAATAAAAACTAATAAAACAGACGTCGGACTTTATTCACCAACTAATCGAATGGAAAACAATGGTAATATTCCTGACTTGGTACAGGCATTTTCCGAAGAAAATGGCGGGTTAAATGTTTTTCATTGACTTTTTTAACAACCATTAGATCAGTTTGACGTTTCCTCTACTTGAGTATCAACAGCCAAAAATACTGCACTCGGAGTCATTTTCCATAAACTTTTTGTTCATAAAATGCTAAAATTATTAAAAATACGAATGTATTTCTTTCTAACCCCAGGCTTATCGGAAAATATAGAAGAAGCCATAACCTTTTTAGATATTAAGTTTTCAATACTCTTCAACTTTGGTAGTGTTTTGGATTTGCATCTGTTTTAGTCCTAGTGGTACTGAAGCGTCATATGTAAACAAAAAGCGTGTAAAGTGTGTAAAATTTGTAACACCGTGTCTAATTGTTTGTGTCTTATGCTCTTAATCGTCGTTATTAATTTATGTTTACCATTTTTCTCGTTCGAGCACCATGAGTCTAAAGTAGAAAAAACACACATCTGGTTTACTAAATTATCAGCGAAGCATATTTTTAAACTTTCCATAACCACTCGGTTGATACCTCTGCTTTTGGACATTTTCTTGTTACGAGGAACACAAAATATTCAGAAGTTCATTTTGTCAACGATGTCAAACATCCTTTCTAAAGGAAAACTCCATACGAAAATTTACGACAAAAGAGACGATTTTTCATTCCCTATTGTTAATTTTCCTTTTTTAGACGGCGATGTTCCTTTGGCTCCATCATACGGTGTATATATATCCCAACTCGTTCGTTATGCCCGTGTGTGTAGTGATGTCATAGATTTTAACGAACGTAATCAATGCATCACTGGTAAATTATTAAATCAAGGATTTCGTTACCATAAATTACGTAAAACTTTTGCTAAGTTCTTTCATAGATACAAAGATTTGATTAGTAAATTTGGCTGTACTTGTAGAAAACTGATTAAAAACGGTATTTCACATCCTAAATTTTACGGTAATATTGTACTTAAAGCGCGGAAATCACTATGTGATCCGTGTAAACTCATCGAACCTTTAAACAGGCTTATTAGTAAAGGTTATCTTACCAATGTTGTAATTAGATCTTTGAATATAGTTTACATTGGCACTAATATCGATTTTGTCATCAGCAAATTAAAACATAACTAAATTTGTATTTTTTTCAAGTGGGAT
The DNA here is from genome assembly GCF_021869535.1 of Mytilus californianus. Taxonomy (NCBI): domain Eukaryota; kingdom Metazoa; phylum Mollusca; class Bivalvia; order Mytilida; family Mytilidae; genus Mytilus; species Mytilus californianus. The sequence goes on from NW_026262593.1 coordinate 43,344,099, forward strand.
GTATAAAGACACACCCACGTTCGTTTAGATCTATAAAGAGGTTAAACTCCTAACTATCCTACTGTCTGTCGATACATTTATTTTTGGCATTGCACTAGTCATGTCTTCTTTGACTGTCCATGACGTTAAAATACTAAATCCCTGGGATGTGTTTTAGTTGATTTTAGTCTCTGATGCATGATTTTTTATTATTAATTGTTTTGGCTTTTAACTAGCTGTCAGTAACTGCGAGTACTCTCAAATCGTACTTTCTTGTTTATTTGACCTGTTGATACTAATTGTATTGCTTTTTTGTTATTTAATGTTATTCAGGGTTATATCTGGTCTATATACCAGCTTTGATAAGTGTTTGGTATAACTATAAATTTTCACTTCGTACAATGAACATCAAAAGTATTTATTTTGTAATAATATTTCCTTTCTCTATTGGTACTGTACACGTATACCTAACTACAAAATTATTTTCATTTACCTGTGTTTAAAGTTATTGCAAATGGATGGTATTTTTGTTCAAGCATATTGTTTTTCTTTAATTGTTTAACATTTCTTACCGATATAACATGTTACTTTTATTATTCTTCCCTTAGTTTATTTATTTTGTATTCAATATTATTTATTTTGTAAAAATATTTCCTTTCTCTATTGGTACTGTACAGGTATACCTAACAACAAAACTATTTTCATTTACCTGTGTTTAAAGTTATTGCAAATGGATGGTATTTTTGTTCGAGCATATTGTTTTTCTTTAATTGTTTAACATTTCTTACCGATATAACATGTTACTTTTATTATTATTCCCTTAGTTTATTTATTTTGTATTCACATTGTGTCATAGGTCAAATTTATTTGTTCAGTATATGTTCAATGGTGTTTATATGTCCTTTGATTGAGTTAAGCTATTTCAGTTGATATTTTATAGTGTGTCTTTCTATGTTGTGATGTTACACTATTGTTTCAGAAAAAGGGTGAAGGTTTGGTACCATTAAAACGTTTAAACCCGCTGCATTTGTTTGCACCTGTCCCAAGTCAGGAATCTGATGTTCAGTAGTTGTCGTTTGTTGATGTGGTTCATAAGTGTTTCTCGTTTCTCGTTTTTTATATAGATTAGACCGTTGGTTTTCCCGTTTGAATGGTTTTACACTAGTAATATTTTGGGGCCCTTTATAACTTACTGTTCGGTGTGAGCCAAGGCTCCGTGTTGAAGACCGTACTGTGACCTATAATGGTTTACTTTTATAAATTTTGACTTGGATGGAGAGTTGTCTTTTTGGTACTCATACCACATCTTCTTATATCTATATACCACCTCTCTGTAGTTGTCTTTAATCATATATTGGTGTTTTATTTGTTATAAAAAGAATTTGTTCTTGAAGGCAAATGATTGCCATGTCCGTTAAACATATCATCAGCTTGTCTGAAAAACATATATTGCGGTTGTCTTTTATTCAAATACGGGGCATTTATAAATAAATGCATATCAAAACAAACCTGTTTTCAGAATTGGTGTTTATTATTGATACGCTTGAATCACAATCGGTTCTACAGATAGAATATTTGATATTAGCGATGTTTGAAATTGTTTTCTTGTGCTATTGAAACTGTGTTGCATAAGTTGTTAGAAATGTTAGATACCTGCAATCGGTTGATGCCCTTTAAAATGGTGTTGTAGTTTCAAAGGCTCTCAAGTTTTTTTTTAATAGACTCTGTTATGTATTTCTGATAGTTAAGGTTAAAAAAAATATCCATACTGCTTTTACAAATTGCTTTCTTTGATATATGACACTAGTCGAAGGGTTACGTTCAACACCATTGAAATGAATAACACATGTTTGGCATTCTGTTTTAAAGGTCAAACATTTAAATTGTCTCTGTCTCCACATTTTTGATCTCTGTTTTTCTATTTCTGGTATTTAGGGTCAAACAAATGATGCCATCCTATATATTTATATATTTAGACGCAATCATAGGTTTGAACGTTGTTTTCAATTTAGACTTGTTTATATTTTTTCGTTTGGGCTTGTATTATATTTGCCTTCGGGTTTATATGATCCGTTCATCTTTTTTTGACTCCTCAAAATTCAAGAGATTTTCCTAAATTGAGGTAAATTGTACGGCTTTCCAAATACCGTTTCGATTCCTAACATCACTGAAGAGACATTAATTGTCGAAATCCGGATATGGTGTACAAACACCTTTGTCCCTTTTGTTTGCGGTATATCATCTTTTCCGCAAGTTTATTGTTTTCTGTTTTGTATTAAATCTATAATTAAGATCCATTTATAACATCGGTGATCCGTTTATTTGGCAATCGCCAATGGCATTCAGTAGGGTTTCAGAACATTTGTTGTTCGACCTGTTAGTCAAATGCGTTTTGTTAAAATATACTTTTTCACTTTTTGGTCTTTTGGAAAATGTTGTTTGTGCTGTATTTAGACCCCTTTAACAAGAAATTTGTTTTGCATGCACACGTATAAAAATTGCTTTTTTATCCAACGCAATCATAGGTTTGAACGTTGTTTTCAATTTAGACTTGTTTTTATTTTTTCGTTTGGGTTGGTATTATATTTGCCTTCGGGTTTATATGATCCGTTCATCCTATTTTGACTCCTCAAAATTCAAGAGTCTATCCTAAATTGAGGTAAATTGTATGGCTTTCCAAATACCATTTCGATTCCTAACATCACTGAAGAGACATAAATTCTCGAAATCTGGATATGGTGTACAAAAACCTTTGCACCTTTTTTTTGTAAGTTTATTGTTTTCTGTTTAGTATTAAATTTATAATTTAGATCCATTTATTACATCGTTGATCCGTTTATTTGGCAATCGGCAATGGTAGTCAGCAGGGTTTAAGAACATCTGTTGTTTGACCTGTTAGTCAAATGCGTTTTGTTAAAATATACTTTTTCACTTTTTTGTCTTTTAGAAAATGTTGTTTGTGCTGTATTTAGACCACTTTAACAAGACATTTGTTTTGCATGCACACGTATAAAAATTGCGGTTTTTATCCAACGCAATCATAAGTTTGAAAGTTGTTCAAGAGTCTATCCTAAATTGAGGTAAATTATATGGCTTTCCAAATACCGTTTCGATTCCTAACATCACTGAAGAGACATTAATTGTCGAAATCCGAATATGGTATATAAAAACCTTCGCACCTTTTGTTTGCGGTATATCATTTTTTCCGCAAGTTTATTGTTTTCTGTTTAGTATTAAATTTATAATAAAGATCCATTTATTACATCGGTCACCCGTTTATTTGGCAATCGCCAATGGCAGTCAGCAGGGTTTAAGAACATTTGTTGTTCGACCTGTTAGTCAAATGCGTTGTGTTAAAATATACTTTTTCACTTTTTTGGTCTTTTAGAAAATGTTGTTTGTGCTGTATTTAGACCACTTTAACAAGAAATTTGTTTTGCATGCACACGTATAAAAATTGCGGTTTTTATCAAACGCAATCATAGATTTGAACGTTGTTTCCAATTTAGACTTGTATATAAATATATATTTTATATATGGCTTGAGTCGAGGTTATGACTTTCGACACCAATAAACTGACAAACGTTTTTTGTTAATGTGTTTCATGTCAAAAATGCCTCAACATTTTTATTGTTAAATAAATGTGTGAATTTCGAATCTTTCAGGATTTTGTTTATTTCTAGTATTACCTTTCTGTTCTATTGCTAGAGTGTGAAACATTAATCGGTTCTCATGCGTATGAAATTGTATTATAATGCTTTTAAAACTGTCTTGCATAAAATGTCAGAAAGGCATAGTTAGAAATCTTCATTCGATTGGTGTTCTTTGTCTCAATGGTTTGGTATCAAGGGCTCTTATGTTTTTTGATAGTATGTGTTATACATTTCTGTCATTTAAGGTTAAGTAAATTATGCCATACTACTTTTACAAATAGCTATATTTGATTTAGGACAAGAGTTGCATAAAAGATCACTTTCAACACTATTGAAATGGTTAACACGTTTGTAGCATTGTGGTTTGAATGTCATAACTTTTAATAGTCTCTGTTTTTCTATTTCTTGTCTCTGTCTTTCTATTTCTGGTATTAGGATTAAACAAATGAAGCTATTCTATTTATACACAAATGCATAGTTTATATATGTCTCGAGTTGATAGGTCACTTTCGACACCAATTAACAGATTAACGCTTTTTTTTGTAAATGTGTTTCGTTTGTCAAGAATGCATTCAACACCTTTTGTGTGAATTTCGAACTTTTCAGCATTTTGTCAATTTTGAGAAGTACATTTCTATTATATTGCTAGAGTGTGAAACATCAATCGGTACTCTATAGCTACAAGCATTGGGCATAGTTTCATATTTTTCCGTACTGTTTGTCTGTGTATACTCCTACTATTGTGATTTTATATCCAATTGGTATATGCTTACCCTTCTGGAGCACCTGAGATCACACCCAGTTTTTCGTGGGGTTCGTGCTGCTCAGTGTTTGGTTTTTTTTATCTTATGTATTGTGTTCTGTTGTTTGTCTGTTTGTCTTTTTCTTGTTTAGCCATGGCGTTGTCAGTTTGTTTTCGACTTATGAGTTTGAATGTCCATTTGGTATCCTTCGCCTCTTTTTTACTTTCATATTAAATGAAAGATATTGTTTGCATAGATCGGTTAGCGGAAGATTTGGCATAGTTAATTCGAAGCTTGGTTAGATATGCTCTAGCATTATGCGTTCCAACTGTAGCGTAAATTTAAACTCTCGTTTGCCGTAGTAAATTATAGGCCTAAAATATTTATTAACGATTTTATAACCATTGGATCAGTACTATTGCTTATGGACGTCACCTCCAGTATTATCAACAGTAAAGTAGTCTCCACTCGAGTGTTTATTATATACTCTATGATTGATTAGGTCATTTTCGGTAAATTTACTGTTCATAAAGTGCTAAAATCATTTGAAATACTACTGAGTGTCTAACCCAAATGCATATTGGACCCGATAGAAGTAGCCATAACCTTTTTGGATATTAAGTTTGTAATACGTTCCAACTTGTAAGTGTTTTGGGTTTCCATCTGTTTTGGTACCAGTGTGACTGAAAACGTTTTATGTAAAAGAAACGCGTGTTTATTGTTCTGAATTAGTAAGATTTTTCATAATTGTATGTTATTCTTATTATTGATGTCAAATGGTCTTAAGCGTCGTTATTGTTATCATGTTTACAAATTTATTTCGTTCGAGCTCCATTGATGAGTCTTATGTAGAAAAACCCACAAATGGCTTACTAAATTATAAACCAAGCATATGTCTTTACATTTGATAACCACTCGGTTGTTTCGTCCTTAAGGGTTTTACATGCAATATGAAATATCATTGGTGCGGCAATTTTCTATAAATTTGCTGTTCATGTCCTAAGTATTCAATGAGGGATAGATTAACAAACACAATTTGCTACAATCTTTTGGGGAGTTTTGTTTGATATGATATTCAAATATATATTTAATCTAACTCTCAAACTGGTTTGATCAAGCACCAGTGTACAGTGTTTTGTACACGAAATTTTGTTTTTAAATAGACTTGGAAAATATAGAAACATATGCCTGCAAATGTTATAAGAGAAAGTGAAATTGATGTTCACCAAAACGTTTCGGACTAACTCCAAAAGGCTAACATGACTTCCTCAACAGGATAAAAACGAAAGCTTATCGTAAAAATATAAAGAATAATATCAAGGTCAAGTTTTTAATAAAACGTATTCAACCAATTTAGTAAACTTATGTTTAGAAATGTTTAGTTTCCCCCTCAAGCTGAATCATCACAAAATATTTTCTCAGATAGAATGTTTTTATTACTTTGTCAAAATGTTGATATTACAATTTTTTTTCCAAAAATATAATGACCAAAATGGGTCACCGTGCAATTTTTGAAGCTGGAAGTTGTGCAAAATGCTCAATGTTGCATAGATTATTCATTAAAAAAAACTATTTTGTGAGTAGAAAGAAATCTAGGACATAGAATTTTGAAATAAAATATGAGAAAATAGGTTTTATTATATGCTTTTCAAAAATAAAAATAAAATGATGTCATCCAACTTGTTTTCTTGCTACATGTAAAAAATTAAATTTTCATGAACGTTCTTATAAAAAATTTAATAATACATTAAATCACTTATTTTTCTTAATTTAAAAAATACGGTCTTGCACGTAAATTGCCATTTTGTCTCAAACTTTGCAGATTGAAGCAAAGAACTAGACCGATTGGGTATTGTTATTTTACAATCAAATATGGCGATATACAGTTAATCTATCTTAACATAAAAGTCTAACACAAAACAGTGTATTAATCAGATATTTTATTTGCGTATATCACATAGTGCATTTAACATCAGATACAAAATAGAATGAAGGATTGTACATGTTGTATAAGTTACTTTTAAACAACTGAGTACAAAATCATGATGACTGTATTTTCCACCTTTTCACAAATAATTAAAAAGTTATTAGACAGATAAAACAATTGCTGAAAATTAGTTGTCCGTTGAACTCTTCAGAAATAGACCTTCACCCTTTCAACAATACCTCCATTGTTATACATTTCCAAGAAAGTCTTTCATTTATATATCCGGTAAAGAGGTTGATTTTCGTCGTAAGCTAAGTATAACTAGTATGATATATCATCACAGTTTCTCAAGAACGTATTGTTGAGTCTTGTACCTCTCAATCATTAATAAATGTGTTCATGGTTTTTTAATTCAAACAATGCCACAGTGTCGATTAAACGATACTGGTGAGGGTATATGAACTTTATTATAAGTAGGAGGATACACTAAGTCCAGTTTGTTGGAGTCTTGTACCTCTCAATCAATAATAAATGTGTTCATGGTCTTTTGATTCAAACAATGCCATAGTGTCGATTTAACGATATTGGTGAGGGTATATGAACGCAATATGAACTTAATTATAAGTTGGAGGATACACTAAGTCCAGTTTGTTGGAAGCACTAGATAAAATTCGAAACTAGTCAGCCCTAATGTATACTTTTTCAGTCCTTCGAAATTTATTTTTGTTAATAGGGTTAAAAGAAATTACTCGTTGGTTTTATTACATAATAGTCATAATAATATCGTCTACACGCTAGAAAAGAACATATTCGTCCAATGCGTTAATAACTTTTCTAGACTTGGAATGAATAGCGTACATCAAAGCATTCTTACCCGAATCATCGGTCTCATAAATATCGACTTCGTTTTCCAGCAGACAATTTATAACTTGAAGCTTTTTGTTGACATCAACGTCCATCAGGCAGGCAATCATAAGTGGCGTCTGTCCAGCGGAGTTTTTGATGTTGAGATTTACTCCCCCTTCAATTAAAATTTTAGCAAGTTTTATATCACACGAAGTTAAGGCTTTGAGTAGCATTGTATTCTGTTCCATGTTTATGATCTATACGATGTCGAGTCCAAATGTCTTTCTTTATCACGTCCCTTGCATGTCATCAGCTTTTATAGTGATTGGTGTATTGAAAATGCCTTCTTTTCACACTCTCATGTAGAATTGCAATCGTCGTACAAATCAGGCATATCTTGAAATAGCTTTAGTGTTGACATTTTTATGGAAAATTTCTTACTCGATGTTTGTGATTGTATTGAACCGACACGGCCATATGGATTTTATATGCGCTAGATCACAAAGTGGAAAGACATCCTAACCAGACGCATTATTCTGAATCGGAGCCTGTCTGTCACTGATCTTACCTCTACGTCGATGATAGACAGCAAATGCAGTTTTTTAAATTATGGTTTGGAACTAGCCAAATCCATTTAAGGTCAGCTTTGCCTGAGGGAGAGGAAACCTTAATTTCTTAATAATTACTGAAACGGTAAATTTCAAAAAGGTTTGTTATAAATCATGTCAATACCGAAGTACTGACTACTGAGCTGATGATACACCAACCAGCTGCGGTTTCGACCCAGTGCTGTAAAAATACACTTTATAGATTGCATGAGTCCAAAGCGCTTTTCTGGATTTACATTCATTAGAAACCCTCAAAGCCGAACATTTGGAAGCCAAGGATTAATAAGAACCGAAATAGTTGCAGAGCTATTTGACCTTATTGGAAGTTTGATTTGAAATGCTTTTCAAGCTTGTAATGACTGATACATTTGGTTGTTTTCGAACAAACCTAAATGAAGGCAAACGGTCGTATGGCGTATAAAAAATAAAAATAATATTAAAAAAAAACAAAAAAACTCCAAAGTATAAGATTCAAAAAGGGGAAGTCAATAAAAACTAACAAAATCAGACGTTGGACTTTATTCACCAACTCATCGAATGGAAAACAATGGTTATATTCCTGACTTGGTACAGGCATTTTCCGAAGAAAAAGGCGGGTTAAATGTATTCATTGACTTTTTTAACAACCATTAGATTAGTTTGACGTTTCCTCCACTTGAGTATCAACAGCCAAAAATACTGCACGCGGAGTCAAATTTCCATAAACTTCTTGTTCATCAAATGCTAAAATTATTCAAAATACGAATGTATTTCTTTCTAACCCCAGGCTTATTGCCAAATATAGAAGAAGCCATAACCTTTTTAGATATTAAGTTTTCAATGCTCTTCAACTTTTGTAGTGTTCTGGATTTGCATCTGATTTGGTCCTAGTGGTACTGAAGCGTCCTATGTAAACAAAAAGCGTGTAAGGTGTGTAAAATTTGTAAAACTGTGTCTAATTTTTGGAATATTATGCTCTTGATCGTCATTATTAATTCATGTTTACCATTTTTTTCGTTCGAGCACCATGTGTCTTACGTTGAAAAACACACGTCTGGTTAACTAAATTATAAGCGAAGCATATTTTTAAAATTTAAATAACCACTCGGTTGATACCTCTGCTTTTGGACATTTTCTTGTTACCAGGAACCCAAACATTTCATAAGTTAATTTTGTCAACGATATCAAACATATACCACCTCTCTGTAGTTGTCTTCAATCGTATATTGGTTTTTTTATTTGTTATTAAAAGAACTTGTTCTTGAATGCAAATGATTGCCATGTCCGTTATAGAAGTTCATAAAAAGGACCAACCAGCAAATTACTATGTACCGGATCGTCTAGAATAGACGATACTGTGCAGATAAGGATAAAATTATATAGGTCTAGAGATTTGCAAAACGATACTAATATAAGTTGGTATTATACGAAGATGTAGTTATTAAATCGTGTTGACAAATATTTCGTTGGTGTCACGATATCTCAGTAGCATGAGTTCGAATCCCGGCCAGGGAAGAACTAAAAGTTTGCGAAAGCAAATTTACAGATCTCACATTGTTAGGCTGATGTTTAAACGAGTTGTATATACAGAATGTACACAGCCATTTATCACCATCACTGCTGGTGATCCGATGAATAAATCTGTTGTAGAGTTGTCACTGGTTCAGACGTACTTATAAATATAATTATTTCTGTGACTGTATCTTTCTTTAATTTGTAGGATCCTTTACAATAGATATTTCAGCTGATCTGTAACAATTCCATCTTCATGCCTTATATATCATGTGCTGTATTACGACGCTAGATTAAAACTGACGAGAAAAGGTAACACCCGGCCACCGAAAGCTTTATTATTGTGAAGCCTAGGTGGTCGTTTGGTCTAGCGCGTCGGATACAGTGCAGGCGATTTGGTGTCACGATATCTCAGTAGCATGAGTTCGAATCCCGGCGAGGGAAGAACTTAAATTTTGCGAAAGCAAATTTACAGATCTAACATTGTTGGGTTGATGTTTAGACGAGTCAGTTTTAATCTAGCGTCGTAATACAGTACATGATATATAAAGCATGAAGATGGAATTGTTACAGATCAGCTGAAATATCTATTGTAAAGGATCCTACAAATTAATGAAAGATAGTCACAGAAATAATTATATTTATAAGTACGTCTGAACCAGTGACAACTCTACAACAGATTTATCCATAGAATATATATATAAAACTATATTTTATATATGGCTTGAGTTGTGGTGTGATTTTTGACACCAATAAACTGACTAACGTGTTTTGTTAATGCGTTTCATGTCAAAAATGCCTCAACATTTTTATTGTTAAATAAATGTGTGAATTTCGAATCTTTCAGCATTTTATTAATTTTTTAGTATTACCTTTCTATTCTTTTGCTAGAGTGTGAAACATTAATCGGTTCTCATGCGTATGAAATTGTACTATAATGCTCTTAAAACTGTCTTGCATAAGATGTTAGAAAGGCATAGTTAGAAATCTTCACTCGATTGGTGTTCTTTGTCTCAATGGTTTGGTATCAAGGGCTCTTACGATTCTTGATAGTCTCTGTTATGTATTTCTGTCATGTAAGGTTAAGTAAATTATGCCATACTACTTTTACAAATAGCTATATTAGGACAAGAGTTGCATGAAAGATCACTTACAACACCATTGAAATGGTTAACACGTTTGTAGCATTGTGGTTTAAATGTCATGACTTTTAATAGCCTCTGTTTTTCTATTTCTGGTATTAGGCTTAAACAAATGAAGCCATTCTATTTATACAAAAATGTATATTTTATATATGTCTCGAGTTGATAGGTCACTTTCGACACCAATAAACAGATTAACTCTTTTTTTGTAAACGTGTTTCATTTGTCAGAAATGCATTCAACACCTTTTGTGTGAATTTCGAACTTTTCAGCATTTTTTCAATTTTGAGAAGTACATTTCTATTATATTGCTAGAGTGTAAAACATCAATCGGTACTCATAAGCTAGAAGCATTGGGCATAGTTTCATATTTTCCCGTACTGTTTGTCTGTGTATACTCTTACTATTGTGATTTGATATCCAATAGGTAAATGTTTACCCTTCTGGAGCACCTGAGATCACCCCCAGTTTTTGGTGGGGTTCGTGCTGCTCAGTGTTTGGTTTTCTATCTTATGTTTTGTGTTCTGTTGTTTTGTTGTCTGTTTGTCTTTTTCTTGTTTAGCCATGGCGTTGTCAGTTTATTTTCGACTTATGAGTTTGAATGTCCATTTGGTATCCTTCGCCTCTTTTTTACTTTCACATTTAATGAAAGATATTATTTGCATAGATCGCCTAGCGGAAGATTTGGCATAGTTTATTGGAAGCTTGGTACTATTACTTACGGAAGTCACCTCCAGTTGGTATCAACAGTAAAGTAGTCTCCACTCGAGTGTTTCTAATATACTCTATGATTGATTAGGTCATTTTCTGTAATTTTGCTGTTCATAAAGTGCTAAAATCATTTGAAATACTACTGAGTTTCTAACCCAATGCATATAACCCGATAGAAGTAGCCATAACCTTTTTGGATAGCAAGTTTGTAATACTTTTCAACTTGTAAGTGTTTTGGGTTTCCATCTCTTTTGGTACCAGTGTGACTGAAAAAGTTTTATGTAAAAGAAACGCGTGTTTATTGTACTGAATAAGTAAGATTTTTCATAATTGTATGTAATTCTAAGTATTGGTGTCTAATGGTCTTAAACGTCGTTATTCTTTTCATGTTTACCAATTTATTCCGTTCGAGCTCCATTGATGAGTCTTATGTAGAAAAACGCACAACTGGCTTACTAAATTATAAACCAAGCATATGTCTTTACATTTTATAACCACTCGGTTGTTTCGTCCTTAAGAGTTTCACATGCAATGTAGTAAACACTGATGTGATGATATGAAATATCATTGTTGCGGCCATTTTCTATAAATTTGCTGTTCATAAAATGTACTAAGTATTCAATCAGGGATAGATTAATAAACACAATTTGCTACAATCTTTTGGGAAATTTTGTTTTATATGATATTCAAATATATATTTAATCTAACTCTCAAACTGGTTTGATCAAGCACCAGTGTATAGTGTTATGTACACGAAATGTTGTTTTTAAATAGACTTGGAAAATTAAGAAACATATGCCTGCAAATGTTATAAGAGAAAGTGTAATGTATGTTCACCAAAACGTTCTAGACTAACTACTAAAGGCTAACATGACTTCCTCAACAGGACAAAAACGAAAGCTTATTGTAAAAATATAAAGAATAATATCAAGGTCAAGTTTTTAATAAAATGTATTCAACCAATTTAGTAAACTTATGTTTAGTTTCCCCCTCAAGCTGAATCATCACTTATATTTTCTCAGATAGAACGTTTTTATTACTTTGCCAAAATGTTGATATAACAATGTTTTTTTTTCAAAAATATAAAGACAAGAATGGGTCACCGTGCAATTTTTGAAGCTACAAGTTGTGCAAAATGCTCAATTTTGCATAGATTATTCATAAAAAAAACTATTTTGTGAGTAGAAAGAAATCTAGGACATAGAATTTTGAAATAAAATATGAGAAAATAGGTTTTATTATATGCTTTTCAAAAATAAAAAATAAAATTATGTCAACCAACTTGTTTTCTTGCTACATGTAAAAAATAAAATTTTTATGAACGTTCTTATATAAAATTTTAATAATACAATAAATCACTTATTTTTCTTAATTTAAAAAATACGGTCTTGCACGTAAATTGCCATTCTGTCACAAACTTTGCAGATTGAAGCAAAGAACTAGACCGATTGTGTATTGTTATTTTACAATCCAATATGGCGATATATATGGCGAGTACAAAATCATGATGACTATATTTTTTCCACCTTTTCACAAATACTTTAAAAGTTATTGGACAGATATAACAATTGCTGAAAAATTAGTTGTCCGTTTAACTCTTCAGAAATAAAACTTCATCCTTGTAACAATACCTCCATTATTATACATTTCCAAGAAAGTCTTTCATTTATGTATCCGGTAAATAGGTTAATTTTCGTCGTAAGCTAAGTATAGCTAGTATGAAACATCATCACTTTTTCTCAAGAACGTATCGTTGAGTCTTGTACCTCTCAATCAATAATAAATGTGTTCATGGTCTTTTAATTCAAACAATGCCACAGTGTCAATTAAACGATACTGGTGAAAGTATATGAACGCAATATGAACTTAATTATAAAAAAACAATATGGTAATATCAACACTTAGAACGTATCGTTGAGTCTTGTACCTCTCAATCAATAATAAATGTGATGATGGTCTTTTAATTCAAACAATACCACAGTGTCGATTAAACGATACTGGTGAGGGTATATGAACGCAATATGAACTTAATTATAAGTGGGAGGATACACTAAGTCCAGTTTGTTGGAAGCACTAGATAAAATTCGAAACTAGTCAGCCCTAATGTATACTTTTTCAGTCCTTCGAAATTTATTTTTGTTAATAGGGTTAAAAGAAATTATTCGTTGGTTTTATTACATAATAGTCATAATAATATCGTCTACACGCTAGAAAAGAACATATTCGTCCAATGCGTTAATAACTTTTCTAGACTTGGAATGAATAGCGTACATCAAAGCATTCTTACCCGAATCATCGGTCTCATAAATATCGACTTCGTTTTCCAGCAGACAATTTATAACTTGAAGCTTTTTGTTTACATCAACGTCCATCAGGCAGGCAATCATAAGTGGCGTCTGTCCAGCGGAGTTTTTGATGTTGAGATTTACTCCCCCTTCAATTAAAATTTTAGCAAGTTTTATATCACACGAAGTTAAGGCTTTGAGTAGCATTGTATTCTGTTCCATGTTTATGATCTATACGATGTCGAGTCCAAATGTCTTTCTTTATCACGTTCCTTGCATGTCATCAGCTTTTATAGTGATTGGTGTATTGATAACGCCTTCTTTCTCCCACTCTCCTGTAGAATTGCAATCGTCATACAAATCTGACATATCTTGAAATAGCTTTAGTGTTGACATTTTTATGGAAAATTTCTTACTCGATGTGTGTGATTGTATTCAACCAACACGGCCATATGGATTTTAAATGCGCTAGTTCACAAAGCGGAAAGACACCCTAACCAGACGCATTATTCTGAATCGGAGCCGGTCTGTCACTGATCTTACCTCAAACTGGGGCGCGATGATAGAAAACAGCAAATGCAGTTTTTTAAATTATGGTTTGGAACTGACCAGTTGTTGAACCCGCCACCTTTCGTACTTGAAGCAAGTATGCCACCACGGAAGTGCCGATGAGATTGTGCTATATCAGAAAAAAATACCGTTAATGAAACAGAGCTCATAGATCAGTTGTTGCTATTAAAGGAACATTTCGAAGAAAAACATACCAAAATATGCCATGTCGAATGAATTAAATACATTTAAAAAAATAAGAAAGATGTTCATGAAAATGTCAAAGACAGCATGTAAAGCAGAGAAGAATAGAGTACTTATTCTTTTGTCTTGGAAAAGAAAACATAGCAGAAGATCATCCTTTTGATTTTAGATGTGTATTCGGAGACCAAATATCCAAATTCTATAAGAAACGAACAAAAGTTGTTCAAAAGGTTGTACACTACCTCAAAACCATTACTGAATGAATATCATAGGGAAACATTTTCCAATTATAAAAAGAAAAGCAATAAGTTGGTGCTTCCGAAGCATTTTATGGATTTCTTTTCATCGGGGACGCTCAAATCCAAAGTTATATAATTTCAACAACATCGACGGTACCCAATTTTCCTGTACCACATTTCGATAATAAATGTCTCTTCAGTGATGCTCGAGGGAAAAATATTGGAAAATCCAAAACGTATTAAACAAAAATGAAGAACAAATGAAGAATAAGACATGTTAACTTGACTTATATAATTCTACATTATAGATGTAAACTATCATTGCAACTATACACATAAGCCAAAACTGTTTTACTATCTTTATAGTGATCTATATCGTTATTATATGACAGAAATACATGTCGATATGTCACTTTTGAGTCAATATAATGAAGAAAAATGTATAAAAATGAATGATTTGAAAGCAGAAACATCAAATTTAAATTTTGAAAATATATTGACTAGCTATAGTTTCACAAGGTTTTTGAATAACTTCTACAAAATAGTTAAATTCACGAGTAATGCATTATTAGCAATGTTTAGCTTAAATAAAAAATGCTGAAAGGTTAGAGATTTTACACATATATTTAATGCGTCTCTGACATTTGATACACATTGTAAAAAAACTCGACCATATATAAAATATAGATTTTTGTTAAAATAGTACAACATTTGTGTTAACCTAAGATACCAGAAATAGAAAACAGACACTATTTAAAAGTCAAGCGCCTATTAAACCAATATATAGAAAAGAAAGAGCATGAACATTTTTGACATCTTAAGCAACACAGTTTGGAATTATTTCAGTTTCGGAATTGCGAAAGTTCAATTTCTATGTTGCAACATTTCAGCAACACCTGCATTTGGAGTATATATCTCTCGGTTGATATGATATTCCAGAACTAGCGTTTCCTTTCATGATTTCTTGGATGGAGTGTTGTTGCTTACCAGGAAGTATTAAAATTTAGTTCCAGGAGATAACATTAAAGTAATCATTTCGAAAATTTTATGGACGCCATCACGAGTTGGTTGACCGTTATAGAATATCTGTCCAACAGTTATCAAACAATTTGTACGTGAATGAGCAACATGACGAGTGACACATGTGGAGCAGGATCCATTTATCCTTTCCGAGTACGTGAGATCAACCTTGGTTTTTGGTGGGATTAGTGTTTATCAGTCTTTAATTTTCTATGGTTTTTTTTGTAGACTGTTTTTTTCTGTCATTTCGTCGTTTTTCGTTTTTTGTCATGGCGTCAGTTTGTCTTCGATTTTTGAGTCTGAATATCCCTTTGTTATTTTCTGCCTCTCTTTTGAAAACCATTAAAATTGTATTCAAGTGTCTATTAAAATCAGATATTACTTATAGGTTGCACTTTGTAAATACAGCTGTTTCTCAAACCACGCCTCTTTTGGGGAGATATATAATATTCATAGATATGTTAATTTTGATAATATACTGGTTCCCATTTATGATCTCTGTGTTTCATCTCATAGAGACATCACTTGGGAATGTAACCAGTATAGAAAAACATGGTAGCGCCTAAATTTTAATTCTTAGGAGGTCCAAATATGAAGGTAAGGGTTGTATAGCATTTTAGTATAAGTTTAAACTCATAGAAGTTCAGGGCATATAAATGTTGAAAATATGCCGCACAGCCCTATATTTTGACCTTTGAATAAAATAGTAGTGCATATAAACTTTCCGTTCTGGGATATTATTTTTCACGAAACTTCATAGTAAAAGTGTCACAGTTTTAGCCGCAAGGGGAGTTCCTATGGGAAATTGCATTGTCTATATTTACAGAATTGCAACCTCTAAGGAACCGATTGTGATATGAGAAAATAAATAGTGTTGTAAGCCACCCGAGAGTATCCTCTCCTAAACTGGGCAATTTTTTTTCGAACGCCCTTAAAATGCAGTTTCTACTACCCAGAGCACCTTTAAATGAATATATAGCTTCGTAAGTTATTATATTCATTATGGTTCTTCTGATGATTGGTATTTATGTATTGAAATGATTCCTGTATTTGTTAAAATAACTTTACATACGCAATCGGACAACACTGCGTGGGTAGTGATTTAGCAGACGATATGCGCAAGTACATATATAACGAATCATATAAAACATAGTTCAACACCCCAATCAAAACATTTATAATAAATTTGTATCCAGCAGAGTATAACCATAAAATAATAAATCTGCTGTATTGAAAATACTATTATATATTAAGTATTAAGAGTACAAATATGTATTGAGTGGTTGTAGGTTTCTGGCCTGGGCGAGGAATATAAAGTATTTTTGCGACTGTTTCAATATCCCTGACAGGTGACAGTGGTGTAACAAAAGATATAGTTAGAAAGGGCTTGATTAATTAAATCGGTACTCATTACAAAACAAATAACAAACAAACAAGAAATTACCGATATAAGAGTACTCGCAGTAACACAAATCTAATTCAAAGTTACATTTCAACTAATTAATAAACATGTTCTCTCATGGATCTTGAAGAAAAAACGTCATATGCAGTCTTGATCTCAGAAAAGCGTGGAATGCCAACATACAAGTATTGACCGAATGTAGTACTATTGGTGTAAATACCTGGTTTACAATACTTGTGCAGTTATGTGTTAGTATAAATAAGAAGATGTGGTATGAGTGCCAATGAGACAACTCTCCATCCAAGACTAGTGTAAAACAATTCAAACAGGAAAACCAACGGTCTAATCTATATAAAAAATAGAGTAAAGGAGAAATATTTATTAACCACACCATCAAACAGCAACCACTGAACAACATGCTCCTGCCTTAGGACAGGTGCAAAAAACATGCAGCGGGTTTAAACGTTTTAACAGACACCAACCTTCACCCTAACCTGAAATAGTAGTGTAACATTACAACATAGAAGGACACACTAAAAAATATTAATTTAAATGGCTTAACTCGATCAAAAAGACATTAAAACAAAAACAAGTAAGCATACACTAAACGACACCATCAAACGACAACCACTAAACAACAAGCTCCTGACTTAGGACAGGTGCAAACAATTGCAGCGGGTTTAAACGTTTTAACAGACACACACCTTCACCCTTACCTGAAATAGAAGTGTAACATTACAACATAGGAAGACACACTATAAAATATCAATTGAAATGACTTAACTCGATCAAAAAGACATTAAAACAAAAACAAGTAAACATACACTTAACGAATAAGTTTGATCTATGACACAATATAAATACAATATCAAAGTAAACCTATTTGTAAAACAAATGAATAGCTATACCGATAAAGACAATATTCAGGGATTCTACTACCATGTCAAGTGATAACCTCTAAGATTAAGTTTATTCAAAGGAACGAAAAGTCTATATTGATCGTATATTTAATTTACGAACTCTATAAATATCATCCCATTACCCTTGGGTAAATTTTTGAAGTATTATTTGAGAATTTTGGCTTTTTAAAGCAATAAAATCTTCATGGTAACGGAAAGTGTTATTGGATTGTTTACGAGGTTTTAATTAACCATAAAATGACAAATTAAAATACAGAAACTAGTCTGTCATTAAATGAGCGAACTTGGAGACGATAAGAATACCAATAATCTGTCAACAAACTTCATTGTCGAATAACAAATGTTGACAGGGAGAAATTTAACAGCTTTATTAATTGCGTCACAGTTCCAGTAAGGATTTCTAACTGGCAAACATAATTTTCTCACCACAGACGGAGACTTTATATGAGTTGAAGCAAATGAATTTGCAATCTAATTTTTCATAGACTATATGTTTGATAAGATTGAGTGGAAGTTTAGTTGTTAAAGTCGAAAAGTCAAAACTTTCAACCGAATAGAAAAAGCCATCAAAATCATGTAATTTGTCTAAAAGATCCAAAAAAGTTTTCACATTCCAAAATAATTAATTTTGTTTTTTTCATGTGCTTTATTTCAAAAATTAATAAAATAATTTCTAATTGACGTTCTTGTGTAGTTAAGGAAGCCAATTCATAGTTAATATCTTAAAACTTTCAGAAGATACCTTTAGCTGTGATTTTGTAATGATTCGAATGTCTACTATATTTGATTTGACTCTCTGAGGACCGCACAGCCTTTTTGAATATACTTCATTCTAATAAAAATCCAACTTCCTGTTGGTTGTGTATGGGAAGCCTAATTTTCGATATATAGCTTTTGTTTATTTTCGGAAAATTTCTATATAATATTTTTTAGTACTCTTATATTGTTAAAACAACCTTAATTTAAAGAAGAGCTAGAATATCTTATCAAAATTATATAAGTGACATATAGAAAACGTCAGAATATATGTTACGACTCTAGATGGGATGCTCACAACAGGAAAGTATAGCATAGTCGACTACTGCAGTAAAAATTAATGTTCACTAAAAAACAAAAAGCCTCCTGTACCTTGCTTTAAGCTGCTAGGTTTTTACCGAAAATGTTCGTATTTACAGTAAAAATCTGAACTGAAGTGAAATAACGCAAAACGTCGTTCAAATTTTAAGTATTAATAAAATCATTACCAAATAAAACCCCAACGAATTTTTAACCTACAAAGAATAATACTTTCACATATTGGAAACCACGAATATTTATCCAGATTAAACTAACACTTGAAAATTAAAACAGCAGTTAACGTTAAAAACGCAAATCATGGAAAACTATTATTTAAATTCTTCTGCTGTTTTTCGTTTACAATATATTCATCTCTGTTTTCATCAATCCTATCAAAAAGGTTTGCGTTGAGGTCAAAAATCATAAAAACAACAGGTTTAATCCACCATTTTCTACAAAAGGAAATGCCTGTTCCAAGTCAGGAATATGACAGTTGTTTTCCATTCGTTTGATGTGATTGAGCTTTTGATTTTGCCAATTGTTAAGGGACTTTCCGTTTTGAATTTTCCTTGAAGTTCGGTATTGTTCTTGCTTTACTTTTTTCATGGCTAACACAGAAGTGTGTTTGTTCATTCCAAGGGCGGTACGAGAAGGTCATCTGTTGTTTTTGTTTGATTGTTTTTCCTTTTATTATTTTTTTAGTTACATAAAGACGTCTTTGACATTTTATTATTCATAGTCTTATAATGAACAGAGACCCTGATATTTCTTTTCAATGTGGTGTGACCCTGTCTCATGGCAATAACATATAAAACAGCTGTTTAACATTTTTTGAACGACGGCTATCAATAAAATGAAAATCGAGGAAGGAAATCATTTCTGTCGAAATGCTTATTTTATAGTTTATTTAACTTTTTTGTTTGTTCCAAGGGAAGAAATAAAAAGGTCAGGTGTTGTTTTCGTTTTTCGGTGTTTTATTTTGAGCAGTTGAATAACGACATCTTTTTTGTCTTATTTTAATAGCATAATCTAAGAACGAACACTAACTCTTGTATATATTATCATTTTATATTGTATAAGACTCTTTGCTATCGAATATTTCTCAAATAAACCGATGTTTACTTAATATCATCCGATTTGAAGTACAAAACTACATGTTGTTGCTTGCTGTCTGTCATATTTGATTTTCGTTTTTTTTTTTTTTTTTGGTAAATCAGGTTGTTGGTTTACTCGTTTGAAATATGTGTTACATGTTATCATACCGGGGACTATTATTACTTACTTTACAGCATGAGTTCTGCTCATTGCTGTAGTCAGAATGTTGACCTGTAATTGGTCACATTTTTGTTATTTAGTATCTACGGATAGCTATCTCATTAGCAATCATACCGCATTTCCTTTCTTTGAAATCTACCAAATACCACTTGAAATCTATTTATTAATAAATAACAAAAGTTAACTACACGACGTTCAACAATGAGCAAAACCCTTACTGTCACGTCAGCTATATAAATGTGGTAAATTTTAAAAGAAAAAACCAACCCAATGATTTATACAAAAATAACCGACATGACAAAATGCCCCAAACAAGAAACGAAAATCAAGTATGGCATACAGCAACCGACAACAAAACTGAAGTCCAGGCTCCTGCAGGTTGTGGTCAGACACATTTAGAATGTGTCACCTAACATGAGACAGTGGTGTAGCAGCTCACCCTTAAAACAAACTGTAAAATCAGTTAGAAATGGCATGACTCGTCAGATTGGCTCGAAGGACAAATAATTCGCAGTTAGTGAAAACTAGTTAAAAGTCAATAACAACTAATGAATAAATCATGTTTTCCCAGACTAAACTATCAATCAGTACTTATCCGTAAGATCTAATGTAAAGAAGCAATAAACAGTCTGAGAAATGCATGACTTTATGAAATGCCACGATATAAGCACATAATATCGAGGACCATAAGTTTTCAGAACGGTATAGCAATACGTATTTGGTTATCCTTATTAAAAACCCAAAATAAATGTTAGTACTGATTAAAATAATATGCAAAATTTAACTACGGTGTTAAATTGAAAGGGAGACGGATTTATATAAGTTCTTCTTGTTTCCAAATCCCTGTATTTCTATTGTATAATTGTATCAATTCAAGCCAAGCCATACACTCTCTTCTTGTTTAATCTATAGTTTTTAATCAATTCACAAACCACATGTTGCACAGTAAGCTAAAAAATGTACAGTTTTAGTTATTAATTTATGGAGTTCAAATTTAATAAAAACAATTAAGCATTTAAAGGCAGTAGAGATGAAAACAAAATGATTTTCAAAATATTAATCAAGTGTTTAATTGTTCTAAGGTAGAAAAATAATAGAAATTAATAATATAATATGCATTTGCATTTAATTTGCCTTCAATTTAATCTTTTTACAAAAAAAGAACATAAATTTAAGGAGTATATTGTGAGTACACGGGTGCCACATGTAGAGCAAGGTCTACTTACCCTTCCGGGGCACCTGAGATAACCCCCAGTTTTTGGTGGGGTTCGTGTTGCTTAGTCTTTAGTTTTCTATGTTGTGTCATCTGTACTATTATTTGTCTATTTGTCTTTTTATTTTTGGCCATGTCGTTGTCAGTTTGTTTTTTGATCTATGAGTTTGACTGTCCCTCTGGTATCTTTCGTCCCTCTTTTGTGAAAGATGGCAAAAATTGGGAGTAAATTTTTTGTCAAACAACTTTGAAATACACAAATTATTTATGACCTTAAGCTAAGGTAATTGGTATTAGTTAACAGTGTGTTTGACACCAAAGCTGTCAAGTGAAGCCATGTACTTAATGGGTCACTTAATTTGAGAGTTAACACAGCTAGTTGAACTTGCTGTCTAGGAAGAATTACGGATTTGTCGGTATTTCAAAGGAAAATCACTTATGAAATCAGTCGTAAGGCTCAAGATTCCAGGTGAAAACGTGTCATTGTCCGAATTCTCGGTTTATTTAACGACCCGGCGGGTATTTAAAAAATCCCGGGTGAGGGTAAAATTTACGGGTTTTACCCGCAGGAAACGGGTCAGTTATTAGGTATAAAATATTGTTTAATCTAATTTGTTATTCGTTAAGATTAATAAAATTGAGAATGGAAACGCGCGGGGAATGTGTCAAAGAGACAACAACCCGACCAAACAGATGAAAAAGGAATGATGACAATTACAATGTCTCATTTGGTTTTCAGTTTAAAAACAGGAACAGGACTAATGAGTTACTTTGTAATAGTGAACTGAGAAATTGAGACAATAATGAACAACTAAATCAGGACGGCGACCGTCAAAAAAGGTAAAAATCCCGTAATACCTCGCTATGTGTAATGTCACAATCTAGTAAAAGGGGACAGGGTTGTGATAACGACAGGCCAAATATATCCGTAGTAATATGTGACACAAATATTCTATAACGGTCAGGCAAACAATTATGGCATCCGTAAAAATGTGGAAGAGATGACTTTTACTTAACAAAGTGTAGCACTTGATTCAATCCCTTTCATGTAAGCAGTAACACTTTGTCAAGTAAATCATAATAGGGAACACAAGCACTTGCTATAAAAATGAGGAGATGTGGTATGAATTCCAATGAGAAAACTATCCACAAGAGTTAAAATTAAGTGGTAGTAATAGTGGAGTGACAAATTAAGACAAAGTTGCTTATTTTAAGAGTTTAATGGACCGACATACCTCACGGCTGAAAATCCACATGATGATTGCGTAAACATTATACTACCATTTTAGCCCTTTCGTAGAGTTTTCCCGCACGAGGATAAAAGCTTTTGTGAAGGGTTACTGCCAGTCACTCAACGTCAAAACCGTAGCACTACGAATATTGTCTACGCAAGTTAATGTAGTCCCAACAAAAAAGGTAGTAGATCTATATACCTAAAGGGAAACATTGTAATTAAGCATTTATTTGCTATTGAAGTGCAATCTTTCTTCATTATCAAATTAAATAGAATAGCCTGTAATTTACAAGTATTATTGATTCCAGTAAAAAAATTTAAATTAAAATCGACGATGTTATTACATATGCAACGTGACTCAGTTGATGCTAAACATTATAAATTCTGTCCCTCTTTATAATATGTATTTTGTGTCCTTTAATTTTAACAATAGGTTTCATATATTTTATCTTTTGATTATCCTCTTTGTTTTACGTTGAAAATTACTGTTTATTGGAAATATATTAAATACCTTTAACAATCATATCAGGCAAAATGATAGGTGACTGCAGGTCACATTTACATATCACCAACTTTTAAAATGTTGTAGATCTGTACACGTAGGGTATCATGGATTTACAAGTATTCATATGAGGGTCAAGGAGGAAATTTAAAGGTAAGATCTCGGACCTGATTTTCGAAAGTATCTTATGACTAAGACATGTTCTACGATAGTTTTATTTCATGTCATAGTCGTAAGATATGTATTCGAAAGGGTCTCAAGTTATGATATGTCATAACTTTTATCGTACACTTAGGACACCTTGCAACATGACTTATGGTGGGTGGTCTTATGATTGTCATAAATGTTACGACATCACACATTTGTTTCTAAGGTATACGTGTCATTTACTGCATCTCTATTTGCACATGCAGGTCCAGGACTTTGAAAAAAAGGGTCCCAAACTAGACAACGTTTGGAGTGGCATATGCTAAAAATTTATACATAAACCATATATGTCCTAAAATGTGTCCTTAGATGTATCGTATGACATATCTTGGGATACTTTCGAAAACCAGCCCTGGACTTTTACAAATCAACAAAATTAAATGTCTACTCAAGTTCGTGAAAACATAGGTATCAACCGAATTTGGAATCCCGAAAATATCTACAGGGGCATATCTTTAAAGTTAACTGAATCAACAGGTGAACTTCGTCTTAGTTCAAATGTTGTTTTAGTGGAGTCTAGTTTCCATTTCCTTTCTTGAGTGTTGCAGTGTTTTTTCCCTTTTTTGGTAATTCATAATGTCAAAGAGTGGTGTCGTGTTAAAGGACTTTTAAATTCAATTAAATGTTATTTCTGACCGTTTTACTCTACATAGACGATCTTTTAGAACCCCGCAGGAGTTTTACTTAAAAGGGGGACATGTATCCCTGCAGGTACACCAACATTGTATCAAAGTTGATCCAATGTCAGACTTCAACGTTGCTAGAACGTTGGAACTTGGGTTAGATTTGAAAGTTGAAATGACATTGAAATTCTGACGTTGAATCAACGTTGCAGTTTCAACGGTGTATTGACTTTGATAACATGTTGAAATCAGGTCCAGTGAGGTTGAAATCAAGTATTGACTTTGATAACATGTTGAAATCAGGTCCAGTGAGGTTGAAATCAAGTATCTCAATATTAACAAAGCTTTCTTTTCTAGCACATCATTAATTTCCCAAAGCAAAGGAACACATGTATCACCTTTCTACAGCACATTGTTTTGATTCTGGTTTCCAACTTATTCAAAATCATGTAAATGCAGCAAGTTTGACACAGTGACACAAAATGTCTCCCTGGTTTAATGTGAATACATAGCAGGAACATTTAAAAAAAAACCTGATCTCATTTTAAGTTTTTGTTATCCGGTATTCATTTCTGTTTTTTTTTTTTTTTTTTTTTTTTTTTCTTTTTTCATTTTTATGGATGTCTTGTCAATCTGAATTTTAACTTTTTGTGGGTATACAGGATACGTTGTTTTTACATTTTTCTTTAAGGCTTTTGGAACAATCCATAACATCGCCAAGTGTGTACTCATTCATTATATATACACCCGATACAATTGAGTAAATCGAACAAAAAGATGCAGAATTCCAAATAATGTATTTCTGAATTTCACTGCCCTTTTTTTACTGGCAACTAAGTTAACTATATGAATTAAAAAAAAGAGGTTTTTAAAATAAACAAATTATTTTGTTTTAAAGATCTATTCTTTTGGCCTAGCAACTCCTTCTGCTCTCTGTGGACAACACTTTAAATGTCTTAAACGCTGCTCAGATATTTTGGATTCTGTTGTCGCTTTATGGCAGGCTAGAACAGCATCTGAAAGCATGGAAGAAAATAAACATAAATTTGAATTACATAATAAAAGTTGTGTTATTAAGCCGGAAATGTTATCAAATTCTACACATAACAAAAAAACATATTCAAAATCATAGAACGCAACATATCCATTTGAAAAAATTGTCCCAGCTTGCATCAATAACAAGTCCAAGCATGAATTCTAACGAATTCTAACCAGATCTGCGTTTGGCAATAACCATAATGTTGATACAGATAAAACTGACAAAGATGACTGATATTTTACGAAAATATCAAAAAGACCAAAACAGTGTTTTAAGAGCAGGCCATTTCTATGTGTGTCAGACACACCCTGTCGAGTTGTATTAGAACAAATTGGCTAGTATTCGATGACCCTCTCCCCCTTTTATGATATTACTGATTCTGTACATGCCTAGATATGTTTATGTTAGTTCGCTAATTGGAGGATGCATACAAACAAATTATTAAACTGTTTTGACACAAAGATAATCAGATTCAGTAAGATTACCCTTGTCGTGATTTCTGTGAACGTAAACAGATAAATTATTTGATCATTTGAATGTGTTTGTATATATTATGATTCTTCATTAATCTAAATGTAAAATATACTTACACTAATATCAAGAAATTTATATAGAAAAGTCTTCTCTTGTCTTTATATTCTTTAGACGTAGTTCAAGTTGTTCACTATTTGTTTATCAGTCTGGTGTGATAATTTTCAAAATCATCGTTCAAAACGGATATCAAATGGAGGTGCTCGTGCTTGCGTGCGCATCCGAAAGTAAATTTTCGGAACTCAACTTGAAATAACGCAAAAACTTAAAGATTACTCAATTATTATACTGAATACAGTGTACATCGATGATATTTTAAGATCGTTTATATATATTAATTATTTATCGGTAAAAAGAATTAAAATAAATCAACCGAAAAATTTCTTTTATTTATTTAAATGAAAGAAAGCAACTAAAAATACGATTTGATTTAAAAATATAAATTAAGAATATATAATATTTATACAGATATACATATAATTAAAATAGCATGAACAGGTTTTGAGATCCCCTCAAAAAATAGAAAATCATTAAACACAAGTTACTGAATAATGGTTTCGATATTTTTTTTAATGATACTTAAAAAATAAACAAAGAAAAAAAATTAAATGGAAAAAGCAGATGTGTTATTGGTGATGACTCCTGACCCCTTGTTCATGCGCAAAACTTCTAACCATACACCATGTATACACAGTCCGGTCTCCACCCTTTTGTGGCAAAATTTGGTTGATTATATTGAAATCACGAAAGAATGACAGGAGGAGGCCCCATCATGCTTATGGCAGTCAGTGGACCCCTACCCTTATAAGTCTTATAAAAAGTTCTGGATTATCCACTGATTATCCAATCGTTTAAAATACTGAACTGTCCCTTGTCCGATTTGCTCATTAAATATATCTGTACCCCTCAATTTTGACAATAAGATTTTTCTGTCGCGAATGACTACGTTGTAAAGTCAACATTGAATACCATGACGTTGATCAACGTTGAATTTAGGTTGATCAACGTCACGACCTAATTTCAACCAAATTTAAACGTTGTTTCAACGTCCAGTGCCCACTGGGATATGTGTTCACGTGTGGAGTTAATTGGTGGCATCAATATTCTTGCAAGTAGTCATGCCAAGAAATTTCCTCCGTTGCAATTTTGAAAACATCCCATGAAGCAAATTACACGGATGATTTATATTGACCATTTGGTACATAGCAGGGGTTTAAGCGACATGTGCATGCAAGTCATAAATTAATTTGTTGAATATTTAACTACTATTGGGTGTCGTAGAATGTCAACCAAGGTTTAATTGAACTGTTCGTGGCATGACTAGTACGGCGAACTGTCAGATCTTTTAATTTCTTTAAATAATAATTATAATTAGTTTTTGGTTTTATGCCAATCTTTTTTTCTATAACTTTACATCTATATTTTGAACTACATTTGCATTTGTACAATTACTTCATATTAAGGCTCTTGTATTGCACGATGCAAAGAACTATTCTGTTCTGAGCTGTGTACTGGTAAACATGTAGGATTAACATGTACCACCAAGGTTACATCCATGCATATTGATGAAGCAACCAGATAAGAGCATTATGGTACAGATCAATAACAGGGAAACCTACAGGCATCTCAGATAATTATGGTACAGATCAATAACAGGGTGACCAACAGGCACCTCAGATAATTATGGTACAGATCAATAACAGGGTGACCTACAGGCATCTCGGAAAATTATGGTACAAATCAATAACAGGTTGACCTACATGCAAAACCAAATGAGTTTTATATGTTTTATGGAATGCTAGCCATACCCAATAATACATGGGTAGCTGCAGGTCACACACAAACGTATTGGTAAGAACAATTTACTGCATCTTAATAAATGTGGAACATGTTTTATTTTGTAATATCGGCCCAGGCATAATGCAGTTGACACTAAATACTAGAATTGCTTTGTTCATTGCATAAGTCGCACTAAAATGCAGACGTCTTTCTTCTCGTCAAATGACAGTTCACTGGTCAATGCAGGCCATTAATAGACGTGAGTTACTGCTAGTCTTACCGATAATACAGGTGATGCTACTAATATTACCCTTCAGCATATGATTTACTGCTAGTCGTACAAAATAAAACATGAGTTATTGTTAGTCATACTCAATAACACTGGATTTACTGCTAGCCATACCCAATAATACATGGGTAGCTGCAGGTCACACACAAACGTATAGGTAAGAACAATTTACTCCTGATAACATATTAACTACTGCTGGCCATTCCATATAACATATAAAACTCATTTGGTTTTGCATGTAGGTCAACCTGTTATTGATTTGTACCATAATTTTCTGAGGTTCCTGTAGGTCTGTACCATAGTTATCGTAGGTGCATGTAGGTGACCCTGCTATTGATCTGTACCATAGTTATCGTAGGTGCCTGTAGGTCACCCTGTTATTGGTCTGTACCATAATTATCTGAGGTGCCTGTAGGTCAACCTGTTATTGATCTGTACCATAATTATCTGAGATGCCTGTAGGTCACCCTGTTATTGATCTATACCATAATTATCTAAGGTGCCTGTAGGTCACCTTGTTACTGATATGTATCATATCATTCCAAACGTGTAGGTATGTAACCCTGCTGTTGATATGTACCATATCTTATCAAAGGTGGAAGAGGTCACATTGCTATTGATCTCTATCATATCATAGCGTGAAGGTCATCTACTATTAGTCTCTTCCATATCCTACCATAGCTGCTGAAGATTATATTCCTATTTGTCTTTACCATATCCTATCATAATTATCAAAAGTGCCTATATGTCATCCTGCTATTGATCTGTACCATAATTATCTGAGGTACCTGTAGGTAATTGATTTGTTTCATAATTATCTGAGTAGCCTGGAGGTAACCCTGCTATTGATCTGTACCATAATTATCTAAGTTACCTGTAGGTCACCCTGCTTTTGATCTGTACCATATCATTTCAAAGATACCTGTTGGTCACCCTGATGTTAGTATGTAACATATCAAATCAAAGGTACAAGAGGTCACATTGCTATTGACCCGTACATGTAGCATATCCTTTCAAAGGTGCTTGAATATCACCTTGTGGTTGATCTGTACCATTATATAATAACACATAGCTAAGAGGGTGATAGAGCAGATTGTTTCCCCGAGAAAACATTGTCAACTGAGGCGAAGCCAAGATTGACAATGTTTTTTAGAGGGGTACCAATCTGCTCGATCACCCTCTCAGCTATGTGTTATTTGATTTATTATACTGAATGTCATATCATCGTTGTCTTTTAATGTTGAATTTTAAATTTAAAGTATTTTACCAGGACGTCACGTACAACTTTACAGATATTTAAAAAATCAACAGAAGTGAAGCAAGATTTTTTTTTTATTTTGACATTCCATGAAAAAGTTCTGAGCCAACACGTAGAACTTGAGCATTGTAATTAATTATTTGTTGTAAATTCAATTCATTATCCTTTAAATTATCTATTTTTGATTGGTCTACACTAGAGGGTGACATTCAAAAAATTGTCTCCCGCTCAGTCATGGGATAGAGTAAATTGTCTCCCTCGTATTAGCCAATCAAATCTGGCATTTTAATGTGAAGATTAATAAATCCTAATGGCAATCAAAGGTGCTTGTAGGTCATCTACTATTCGTCGTCTCTACCATATCCTGTACCAAGTCACGAATAATGCAGTTGTTACCACATAGTCCGGTTCTATGTATGTTGGCGTTTGTTTTTGTCGCACTTCAGTGTTTCTGTTGTTCCGTTGTTTTCCTCTTATAGTTGATGTGTTTCCCTCGGTTTTAGTTTGTAACCAGGATTTGTTTTCTCTATCGATTTATGACTTTTGAACAACGCTATACTACTGTTGCATTTATCTATCATAGCTGCTAGCTGCTGAAAGTTATATTCCTGTTTATCTTTACCATATATTATCATAATTATCAAAATTATCAAAAAGGTCACCCCGTTATTGATGTGTACCCTATGATATCCTAGGTGCCTGTATGTCATACTGCTTTTGATATTTAGCAATCATTTGAACGGCTCTGTTGTTAACCATTTCATATTATAGATGAACGTAGGTCACCTTGTTATTTTCCATATCACATTATAGGTGCCTGTAGTTCACCTTGTTATTTTCCATATCACATTATAGGTGCCTGTAGGTCACCTTGTTATTTTCCATATCACATTATAGGTGCCTGTAGGTCACCATGTTATTTACCAAACCCTATCATAGGTGCCTGTAGGTCGTCCTGCTATTTATCCGTACCATAAGTGCCTGCAGGTCACAATGTTTTAATTCACTAACTAGGTGACTGCAATTGTCATGAACATATATTATCATAATTATCAAAAGTGACTGTTGGTCACCCTGTCATTGATTTGTACCATATCATATCCTATGTGCCTGTATGCCACACTGCTTCTTATCTTTACCATATTATTTCAACGGTGCCTGTACGTCACCCTGTTGTTTACCATATCATATATAGATGCCAATAGGTCACCTTGTTATTTTCCATATCATATATAGATGCCCGTAGGTCACCTTTTAATTTTCCATATCATATATAGATGCCCGTAGGTCACCTTGTTATTTTCCATATCATATATAGATGCCCGTAGGTCAACTTGTTATTTTCTATATCATATATAGATGCCCGTAGGTCACCTTGTTATTTTCCATATCATTTATAGATGCCCGTACGTCACTTTGTTATTTTCCATATCATATATATTATAGGTGCCTGTAGGTCATCCAGTTATTTCAAATTTCATATTATAGGTGTCTGTAGGTCACCCAGTTATATTACATATCCTATTATAGGTGCCTGTAGCTCACCATTGTATTCATTCATTTCATATTACAGGTGCCGTAGGTCACCATGCTATTTTTTTATCCTATCATATGTGCCTGTAGGTTACCTTGTTATTTACCAAACCCTATCATAGGTGCCTGTAGGTCGTCCTGCTATTTATCCGTAACTTAAGTGCCTGTAGGTCACCATGGTATTTATCGATATCATATTATAGGGGCCTGTAAGCTTAAGTCATCCTGTTACATTGTATCTTACATATCCTATCATCGGTGCCTGTACGTCACCACGTTATTTTCCATATCATATATATTATAGGTGTCTGTAGGTCACCCTGTTATTTTACATATCCTACCATAGATGAAAGTAGGTCATCATGTTATTTTCCATACCGGTATTATATTATAGGTGCCTGTAGGTTACCCTGTTATTTTACATATCCTTTCATAGGTGCCTGTAGGTCACCATGGTATTGATCTATATGGTATTATAGGTGTCTGTAGGTCACCCTGTTATTTTGTTTCACCTATCATAGGTGCCTGTAAGTCACGATGGTATTTATCCATATCGTATTACTAGATTCAACCTTCATGCACCTATGATACAGATCTATATGGTGATTTGATCTGAAGTCTCCTATAATGCGCAAAAGTATAGACAAATATCAGTGTGACCTGCAGGCACATATGATAGGCTATGGTATAGATATAAAGCTGTGTGATCTTCAGGCACCGAATATAGCCTATGTTACATATACACAGCAGTGTGACCTGCAGGCTCCTATGATGGTCTCTAGTAAAGATCTATGAGGATACGACCTGCATGCACCTATGATACAGATCTATGATGACGTGACGTAACGTAAAGGCTCATATGATGGGCTATTTTTCAGATACAGGCACATATGATAGGCTATGGTATAAATAAATAGCAGTGTGACCTGCAGGCTCCTCTGAAAGGCTTAGGTACAGACATATGGCGATGTGACCTGTAGGCAACTATGATAGGCTATGGTGCAGATCTATAGTGAAGTGACCTACTTGCACCTATGATAGACCCACGATAGACTATGGTACATATCTATGGTGATTTGACCTGCATGTAGGCACATATGCTAGGCTATGGTACAGATTAAATGTTGTATGGCCTGCGGGCACCTATGAATGAAAGGATATGGTGCAGATCTATGGTGATATGACCTGCAGACACCTTTGAGAGACTATGGTACAGATCTATGGTAATGTGATCTGCAGGCACCTAAGATTGACTATAGAACAGATAAATATCAGGGTGACTTGCAGGCACCTATGATAGTCTATGGTACACATACAAAGTTGTATGACCTGCAGTCACCTAAAGACTATAGTACAAATAAAACGCTCTACGATAGTCTTTGTTGCAGATATATGGTGATGTGACCAGCAGGCACCTAAAATAGGCTATTGTACAGATAAATAGCAGTGTGACTTACAGGCACCCATGATAGGCTGTGGTGCAGATGAAAAGTTGTATGACCTACAGGCACCTATATTAGGATATAGTCAAGATCTATAGTGAAGTGACCGACAGGCTCCTATGATAGGCTATGGTGCAGATCATAAGTGAAATGACCTACATGCACCTATGATAACTGCAAGTACTCTCAGATCTGTACTGATTGTTTTTTTTTTTGTTTGTTAATTGCAGGTACAAGTACCCATCCACGTCCACTTTGTGTTTTTGTTAGATAATGATGTATTTCTATTTGTATCCATCTGATGAGTTAAGGGCATATAATACAGTTACAGGGGAGGTAATGACGTTGCTAACGTAAAATGTTATTTTCGCGACGTCAAACTGTGACATATCGGGAAAAGATGCATTTGTCTACTGTTTTTTTTTTTTTGTGATTTAAACTGATTTAACCTGAAAACGAGTACATAGACCCCTCTGTTTTAAAATAGCATTAGGTTTGATTACGTATGAAGATAATAACATTGACATTTTTTTTTAAATTTGATTAACATACCGCAAAAAAGCTGTTTTTTTCCTAAAATCCTGAAACTTTGTTAACAATTAATTATTTCCAAAGAACGTTTTAACTGTTGAACATATTAAGACGATATTTATGTAAAGAGATCTTCATAATGTTTCTATAAAAATCCGCTTGTGTATATCTGTTGAAATAAAAAAGTTAGGTGTGTCTATCCAAAGGATAGAAATGTCCAAAAAACCGAAATATTGAGTAGAGGTCTAAAATTTCTACCTCTGTTATCTCTTAAAGTAGCACATGAAGGTATATTTGAATTGCTAAGATGAAAAATAGCTGGTATGGAAATTTTCGTAAAAAAATCATCATGGGATCGAAACTGTATCGTATGCCTTTAAGCCTTTTTCAACTAATTTGTATAGTCTGTTCCTATGTTGTACTGTTACACCACTGTTCCAGGTTAAGGGAGGGTTGGCGCCTTCAAACTAACTCTGTATGTGCCTTTCCCAAGTCAGGAACCGGTAAATCAGTGGTTGTCATTTGTTGCTGTGTTACATATTTGTTTTCCGTTCGTTTTCTCGTTTGAATTGTTTTACATTTGTCATTTTGGAGCCTTTTATAGCTGACTATGCGGTATGGGCTTTGCTCATTGTTAAAGGTCGTAAGGGGACCTATAGTTGTTTGTTCATTTCTGTGGCATTGTGTGTCATTTGGGTCTATTGTGGAGATTTGTCTCATTGGCAATCATACCACATCTTCCTTTTACATTTTATATCTATAGTGATGTGCCCTGCAGGCACCTACCATACATATATATAAATGAAAGTGTGACCTGCAGGCACCTTTAATAGCATACAGTGTAGATCTATGGAGATGTGACATGCAGGCACATATTAGAGGCTATGGTACAGATAATTAGCATTGTGACCTGCAGACTTAAACGATAGGCTATGTTACAGATCTTCATTGATGTGATTTGCAGGCATCTATGATATAGATAAATTTTGGTGTGACCTGCAGGCACATTTTATACAGATAAATTTTGGTGTGACCTACAGGCACCTTTATTATTGTTTATGATTATACGCGTAGGTATATGCAGCAATACTTTTTAATAAGTGGTGACTGGCAGTAACCCTTCACATAAGCTTTTATCCTCGTGCAGTTTTCCCACGGTGCATTTTTTTTGTGAAATCGTGATAAAGCATGACTTTCCGATTGTTTCTTTTTCATAATATAACACGGGAATGCTTATAATTAATTCCCGCATAAAGATATCAGCAAATATTTCCTATAAAATGAAAGAATAATGTATCATCTTTCATTTAATTTCAAACTTGAATATCATATGAAAATACGTTTTGAGTGAATTGGGAGAATTTCATTGCATGTGACATTTTTTTTCAATCTTACTGTCTGTCAGAGTATACCAAATTTATAAATAATAAATAATGAATAAATTTTAGGTAAGTGTTCTTTCATCAATTGTGATATTAAGATAGGGTGTGAAAGTCATTATACAACAACAACTAAAAATAGAACAGAAGGAACAAATGTTAAACTGTGGAAAACAATTAATTTGTACCTCCACGCAGACCTTTATTTATGTGACTGATAAACAAGATAATTATAGTGTACAATAACTAGAATAACTGAGATGATTGTTTAAGGTTAACCATCGTTTCTTCTTTTAAGGTGCTTATCTAATCTGTTGTATTTGATGGTGGTTTGATTAATGAAGGTGACAGTAATTTACCGATGTTCAGATCCCGTAAATCGATTAGAAAAAGACAAATTAAGTTACACTGTATATTCATTATACATGTTATAATTCATGGGGTACCAATTGTATTGGATTTTGTGGTTTGATGTGAACCATAAATTTAGATGTTCAACGAAGTACAAGTTTTAAAGACTTGTATGCAAAACCATATAATCAAATATCCGCAAAAATACAGTTTTTCCTCAATCGACGAAAATTGGCTCCCACGACAATAAATGAATCTACAGTCACAATTAAAAACCGAAGGACTCGCATGAATTGAAAAAAAGAGCGAGACTTAAAATGTGAACGACGTTTCACGCTGCTTGACGTCTGAAAGGTATATGCAAACATTGTGGCATAAGAGCTAACAGCATACATCATGGTATAGGAGGTCCCTTGTACTTTTTATAGACATGTAATTTTTACTCCATCTGTCTTTTATACTACTAGTATGCTTTGCTATTGTCAATCTTCACTGCAGAATAGTAACAAATCTTCTATCATTGCCTATGATCCCTTAATAACGGTTTTAATTCGATATTCCAGCTCTTGATTATATTGTAGTGGTTTCAATCCCAGACGTACTCAACACAAATAAGCGGTCTAGCAAGGTTTTACATAAGAACGACTAATATTTTAGTTTATTCAAGTGTCTCAATTTTCACAAGCGATTTTTAATATTCTAACTTTTCAATTGATCAAACAGACTGTACAGTATGTTTTTTTTTTTCTCATTGTTGTATGCCGTAAGGTGACCTCAAATGTCTTATATCCACTTCATTTGAATTCTGATGGATATTTGTTATATTGGCAATCATAGTACAGCTCCATATATTAATATATATCAGGAATGAATATTGCACATTGACACTGGTTTTATCATGCTACTGGCTATAATAATTGCTTGAAAAGAAAAAAAAAATGTTTATCATGTTTCATCTTTATAAAATATAAGACGAAATTAAATTATTTCACCCACATGTTTTTCTCGTGTGTATTATGATTGAATGATTGACTTTTTGGTGTTTAACGCCACGTTCATCACTATTGTCTGTTTTGTTTCGACCAGTTTTTATTTGTAAAGGAAGCCAGAGTGCCAGGAGAAACCCACCGACCTTTGGTAGATAACTGTCAATTCTAGTCAATGGTGTTAATTATACAGTAGTTTGACTACCTAGACCACATGGTCACCGAGGTCTCCATTTGCATTTTGACATATGAGATATAAGTAAATATCAGTACAGGGTCTTAAACAAATGAAAAAAAACTCACAAAAACATTGTCGATATGAAGATAAGGACCACCAAAGACCAAGGGACGAGGATGTAAATCATGTGACTGTCTGGTGTATGTCTAGCAAAAGATGCTTAGCCCCTCAGCATACCTAGTCTCACTTAAATTGAAGTTCGAGCTACTTCCATTTGATTCGCTCCCGTTCTCTACAAAAAGTTAGAATATGTAGTATAATTTACAAGGAGACAAAACTAAGATAATTTACAGGTCACTGTACGTTATTCAATAATGACCAGACCGAATATTGTTTAGTAAATTATAAATAAACTCATCATAGATACCGGGATTTAATGTTTGTACGCAAAATGAGCGTTTAATTCTATAAGACTCATCAGTTTCGCTCGAATCAAAAAAAATTAAAAAGGCCAAATAAAGTATAAAAGTTGAAGAGTACTGAGAATACAATATTTCGATAGATTTTGCAAAATACAGCCAATGTACAGTATAACAAAATGTGAACAAATTAAAAAGAGAAACCATAGACCTGATTTAAAAATGATAGATATAAATATAGAATAAATATGACAAACAGCAAAAACAACATGTTAGTATTTACTTCGTAATATATAATTAAACATCGGTAAACTACTGTCCAAATCTATTGCTTAGACACAGCTATAGGGTCACACAATAGCAAATGACATAGATATCAGGGTCAGTGTTCATTATTGGATTAATATTATATAAATAACACATAGCTCAGAGGGTGATAGAGCAGATTGTTACCCCGAGAAAACATTGTCAACCGCGGCGAAGCCAAGGTTGACAATGCTTTTTCGAGGGGTACCAATCTGCTCTATCACCCTCTCAGCTATGTGTTATTTAATTTATTATACTGAATGTCCTATCATTATGGTCTTTTACAGATTAATTTTATTCTAAAAGTATTTTCTATGACGTCACGTACATGACAACGTTACGGGTATTAGAAAAAAAAACAAAAGTGAGGCAAGATGTTTTATTTTTTTTTTTTTTTTTTACGGTCAAATAATAAAATCTGAGCCAAAACGTAGAACTTAAGCATTGTATTTAAATACTTGGTGTAAATTCAATTCACTGTTTTTTAAATTATCGATTTTTGATTGGTCTGGACGAGAGGGTGACATTAAAAAAAATTGTCACCCGCTCAGCGATGTGATAGAGTAAATTAACACCCTCGTATTAGCCAATCAAAATATGGCATTTTAACGTGAAGTATAATAAATAAAAATAATAAAGCGTCAAACTCGTCATAATGTAACTCAAAAATAGAATAAAAGTATAAAAGAATCAAACATTGAAAAACAAAAACAACACATGACCTTTTCTGTATTGCTCTTGGACATAACAAACTTATATATTCTCTTCAAGTCATGAATTTTCACCTCAAATTAAACCTTTATTGATAAGATTGTTGAAAACAGAAATTATTATTATACTATAAAAAAAAAACAGAACAACATAAATAAATATTATTCATGATTTGCTGTTTTAACGTTGACCGTCGTTTAAATTTTAAGTGTTAGTTTAATCTGTTGTACTGCAGAAACATTGTTTTTGTAGGATAAAATAACGTGGTTTTGTCTCTTAATTAGATTTCATGAGTATTAATTTTCGTGGTTTTCGATATGTGAAAGTAATATTCTTTGTAAGTTAAAATTTTGTTGGGGTTTTATTTGTTAATGCTTTGAAATATATTGAAATGTTAACGACGTTTTTTGTTAATTGACGTTAGTGTTACTTTGGATATTTGTCAATTATAATCATGAATTGGTTTTTCATTTGAATGTCTCCATTTCCCATTAGATATTTTTCAATCATTATCATGAATTGGTTTTTCATTTGAATACCTCCATTTCCCGACTTTTTTTAACTTTCAATATTTTTTATATATCAAACAGGTCAAGAATAAACATTTGTACCGATTTTATTATGACTTTGGATAGAAGATGCTTATCATGTCTCATAGTATTTAAAAGTACCGGAATCTAGTCCAAAGGCAATTTCAATGATTAGATAAACTATGTTTTCTAGGACTGAAATGTTCCTTGTTCGTTTATATCTAAATGGAATGTCAAATCATCGTAAAATATCATTTCATCTCGTCCTCTTGTAAGTGTTCTACAACTAATCTTTTATCAAATAACTAATCACTGCTTTTGTTATAAAGCATATAACAAAAGTTGAATTTGTTATTTTTGGAGTGTAAAACATTCTGTGGACGTTTTAGATAGATTACGTGCTTTTTATTGTCCTTTTGATTTACTAATATTAACAGTTGAGACTTTTCGACTCTCTACACTACATTTCAATACAATCTTTTCTAACAAAAGTATTCCTATTTAATTAAATGTTTGTTTGAAACATTTGACTGCCACTTTATCTGCTGTAATTCACATAAAGCCTTCTACTGTAACGAAGGCGATATATTTGCTAGATAGATACACTTAAAGTAGGATGAGATAATTAATAAGCTGTAAATTTACTGCATTTCAAAATCTATGTACGTTTCTGCAATAAAGTATATCTGCAGGTTGTATGAACATGCATTCCCATTGACCCCAGATGCGTCATGTTTATAGCAGACTTGTTACTGTATTTGTATAAGTCACAGTTTATGAAAACACAGTAAAGACCCCAATAAATTACATGTAATTGATCAATTCAAAAACACTTACCATTATCTTGATGATATTTTCCATTACATAACCAGAAAAAGTCTAAATATTCAGCAGAAATTTATTCAAAGGAACTAACGATGAACAAATAAAAAATTAAGCAGTGATAACTGTCCTTTCCTAGATTTAGATATTTCTGTTTTACATGGAAAACTCTACACAAACAATTACGACAAAAGGGTCGATTTTTCGTTCCCTATGTTAATTTTACTTTTTGAACAGTGATGTTCCTTTGGTCCTATCTTACGGTGTTTATTTTTACCAACTCGTTCGCTAAGCCTTTGTCTGAAGTGACGTGTGGGTTTCAATGAACGTAATCTATGCACTACTGGTAAATTATTAAGTCAAAGATTTCATATCTTCAAATAACATAAAACCTTTACTAAATACTATCATAAATTTAAGGATTTGGTTTGGAAGTTTGGTTGTACCTGTTAAAAGCTTATTACAAACAGGAAAGTACATCCTAATCTTAACGTTGATGTTGTTTATCGAGCCCTTAAATTTCGATACGATCCGGGTAAAATTGTCGATCCTTTAAATAAACTTATTTTACAAGGTTATCAATTTAACATTGTAAATAAACTCATCATAAATACCAAGTTCAAAATTTTGTACGCTAGACGACCGATTCGTCTACAAAAGACTCATCAGTGACGCTCGAATCAAAACGTTTTAAGGGCAAAATAAAGTATAACGTTGAAGAGCATTGAGGATCCAAAACTCCGAAAGGTATTGCTTATTATTTGATCTTTGAATTCTTATTATTGGTATAAATATTGATTTTGTTATCAATAAATCAAAACCCAGTTGAAAAATATTGTTGTACACCAGTGAATATTTACGGTTCTACATGCAGTCGAGACTTATATTGTGCGCAAGATGATGCTTTTCTATGAATGTTAATGACGTCATTACAATATAACCATTGGATGTTGGATGTTTACTGATTGATATTCTTATCTTCGATACATGATTTTTTTTATTCGTTGTTATTGGCTTTGAATTCACTTTTGTCAACTTTACGTACGCTCAGATCTGTACTTTGTACTGTTATACCACTGTTTAAGGTTAAGAGTTGGGTTGGGCGTTCAAAAAAATGTTAACCCCACCATATTCTCTTTGTACCTGTCCCAAGTCAGGAGCATGTTATTCATTGGTTGTCGTTTGTTGCTATATATTATATTTGTTTCTCGTTTATTGTTTTGAACATAAATAAGGCCTTAGTTACCTCGTTTGAATTGTTTTACATTTGTTATTACCGGTCCTATTATTGCCTGGTATGCGCTATGGGTTTTGCACATCGTTTAAGCTGTACGAAGAACTATATCTGCTATTGAATATACGTTATTTTGTCTCTGGTGAGAGATGTCTCATAGGCAACCATACCACATCTTCTTATTCATATCAGAATACTTTAACATCAAATCAACAGAAGAAACTAGAAATACGAAATAATCTTATATAAAGCGTGTATGCTTACATTGCACACAAATGTGTTTCGGAAAAAAACTTTATCAGAAGTGCTGAAACCAAAAGAACGGAAAGCTAAAGATATAAAACGTTAGAGAATACTCAAAATAACAAGCACATACTCATATTGGGTAAACTTCGCCTTAGAAATTTTGCATTGAACTTATATACTAACGTTTTAGTGTTAGCAATGCTGTTTGAGGTCAATCCAACCACTTGTCCAAATGATCGATGTCAAGCCAATGAATTTTAGAATTAATAATCTTAGAATTCAATTATCGAAAAATATTCAATGACTGACCGACCAACACATCAATTCAAGAATGTGCGTATTCTTATTCTTTTTATTACATTAACTTTTAATGCAACTAAAGTAGAAAATACAAGGCACGGTATCTTTTCAACGAGTTGCGATTTTGGAGAGGGGTTGAATTACATGATTTCTAGTACAATAAATATCTTGTTCTTACTGAAATCACGGTATTTTATAGCAGCCAATTCAACTCTTGTTTTAATTAGCCATAGAAAAATTAATTGGACTCATAAACCTTGATAAACTTTAGCACATATTTTATTGCTGCCTGTCCAAAAACCATAAACCAAATCAATCAAGGGTATCCTTATATTTTCTGTATTTGCCCTGTGTTTGTTATATGTTTGTTATGTTTAACTAATGCCTTAACATAGGGCAGGTATCTACAGTTTGTTTTCAGAATTCTTAGACTGCAATACTGTCTACCCATTCCGTAATGGACACATTTCTTTATGTCGGGCCTTTTATAGCCGAGTATACAGTACGTTTGTTATGTCGGTGTAGATAATTGAACACGTTACATTTCTTATTCGTTATTGTTTTGCAACTGGTGAAGTTTTTAATTTTTATTAGGAGAGCTACCCAACTACTTAATATTCTCGGATTCCTTTGAAATATCAGGTGACAAATTTTGAAAACGAGTCGCACAGTTGTGACATGTTTAACATGTTCAAACTAGTAATTGAAATGTTAGCCCAAAATCTAAAAGCACTGTCACTTCTTACAATGTAAACCACTGAAAAAAAGAAATTAATTAACTAAGTATTGTTTGTCTAATTGGTAAACTGAATCGGTTATTTCAATATAAATAAAAAAACAGTAGTATACCGCTGTTTAATAGTCATAAATCGATTACGCGAAAACAAATCCGGGTCACAAAACAAAACCGAGGGACATCAACATCAACTATAAGAGGAAAACAACGGAACAACAGAAACACTGAACTACAACAAAACAAACGCCGACATACGTTGATAACAACTGCAATATTCCTGACTTGGTACATGACATTTTAAGAAAAAAATGGTGGGTTGAACCTTGTTTTATGGCTAGCCAAACCTCCCGCTTATATGACAATGTTAAAAATACCTCTAAAATAACAACGTGACCGTGAACAAAATAGAACAACCAAAGACACACCTTATTGGTCAGCCATACCTCCTCCTAAAGTATCTTTCGCTAACGTATCTAATTTGATAAAATGTGGTATTGCTTACTTTATTTGTTTACCAATTCAACTAACAAAGTTATAATTAGTACTTTCAATAGCAACCCAGCAAGGTTATGCGTAGATCGACTTCAATCATTTTGCTCATATTTGTGTCAGTCGACATCTGGACGGTGTTGTTCATTAATGACTCAACTCATCATACACATTTATTTTTTTTTCATAGATCAAATCTGTCCACTATTGACTATTTTGACACCACTGTTGGTGTTGTCATGCTCACGGATTCTACTTTTACTTACGACAGTTAAGACCAGTAATTATGGTGGGGTTTGTGTTGCGCAGTCTTTAGTGTTCTATGTTGTGTATTGTATACTGTCATGCGTCTTTCGATCGTATTTCGTTTTTTGCCATGGCGTTGTGAGTTTGTTTTTGGCTTATGAGCTTGAATGTACCATTGGTATTTACGACTCTCTTTTACGAATTTATGTGACATTGGAATAGTGTGACGAGTGGTGTATACTTGCATGGGATGCTGAAGACTCCAAACACACCTGGTCTCACTTTAAGTTAAAATTCAGACTATTCCGATTTTATTTACTCAAGTTCTTTTTTTAAGTGCTTTATACTTCTAGTTGTAAGGTACAATAAACATCGGTATAATGCCATAAATTTTGATCGCTATGAGAAATATATACAATACAAAATATATAAATATATATAAATAGAATATGTTTATGCTGCGATTATGATATTGAGATGAAATGTCAAAGACGTCATTATATATATTTATTCAATTTAAAACAAAAGGATAAAGAGCAAACAGAGAAAAACAAAAACATCAAATGACCTTAAACATCTTATAAGCAATTCCCTTGAAACTTGTATATTATCTATGACAACAAAGATGAGTATACAAAACAATAACAACTGAGATATTTATTTTCCACGTGTTGAGTTGTTTTATATAATCGGTCTTATAAATCAAGCTTGAATTTTCCTTGGCGTTCGGTATTTTTGTTATTTTACCTTTTATCTCTGTTAAACATGTAATTTTCCGTTTAAAACCATTAAACAGATTATTTAAGGATATATTTTTGTATCTCAACTTTTTTTGTGAAACTATATTTTTTATACAAATTGTTTTAACTCGGTTTGTTTGTTTTGAATACTTACTTTGGGTGTTTTTTCTGTTACCATTTAAGCACAAAGGACAATAATTTAAATTTGGATGTAACGCGTCTTCCGATTGGCTGACGTTGTTTTGTTTATCAGCTCATAGGCCTTAACGTCATCAACGTTTTTTCATGATTTACTCCGGTTTAAAATGGAATTAAGAATTAAATTATAAGAAATGACTGTAATATTTTTTCTGTTTATTCGAAATAACATAGAAAATGTGGTGCACATTTTAAAATAACCCGCTACGCGGGTTATTCAGTGTGCACCACATTTTTGATGTTATTTCGTCATAGACAGAAAAAATATTACAGTCATTCCTTAAATATATTAGATTTAATTGGTATATTTTCCCTTTGAGAATAATAAAATTATTATTATAGTCATCGTTGTCATTTGAAAAAAACTGCTTTCAAATTCATCGCATAACTTACCTTCTAACAAGTCTAATATGTATATATGATTTCAGTTGTAAAGACAAGCCTATCATCAGCTTCATGCATAGCTATGATTGCTTGTTAGGGTTTGGCTTGACTTTGGTCCTTGTTGGTGTTATCAGCTCTTTAACGTTTGTATTCTGGTTTTTATTTTCAGATATATTGGCCTCGAGCATCATTGAAGAGGCATTCATAATCAAAATGCGCATCTGGTGCATTAACAGAGTTACCGTTAACCTTAGTCAAATTTAGATAAGTAAAATATCTTTAGCCTAAGTCTTTATCGCTTATAAAGCGAGCTAGCGCCTGCTTTTCTTATGGCAAATTCACTAACATTGATATACCAACATCCGGGATTCGAGAGGAGGTTTTAGTGTAATAGGAATTCATGCCTTCGCAAGTAGATGTGGTTTGATTGCCAATGAGACAACTCTCCACCAGATACCAAATGATATAAAAGTTAACAATTATAGGTCACTGTACGGCCTTCAATA
This sequence comes from Mytilus californianus, assembly GCF_021869535.1. Lineage (NCBI taxonomy): Eukaryota > Metazoa > Mollusca > Bivalvia > Mytilida > Mytilidae > Mytilus > Mytilus californianus. Next base: position 43,387,091 of record NW_026262593.1, read on the forward strand.
AGCTATCGATTCAGGTGTTGCGCCGAAAGAACTATCAAATATTAAATGTCTCAATTTTCACCTTTTTTTTTAACATTTTTAATATTTTACTGACCGAAGATGTCCACCAATATGTTCATCTGCGATCTGACAAAAGGAATTAACATTAGTTCTTTAGTTATAAAATTAAAATATTGACATGGATATTATATGACTGATATATTTCCAGTCTGATTAGTATCCTCCCCCTCCTCATTTTAAAGACAGAATAATCTTCATTGGTCTTATGTTTTATTGATCAGCAATTTTTTTTTAAATATTGACTAATTTGAAATAAAATTATTTTCGCGTAAAAAAATGAACTCTCATATTCATCTTCAGAGAAGACTGCTAAGAATAACGTTGGTTTGTTCATTTCTTAAATTTATCTTAAATAAAGACTTTTTTACAACAATTAAAATTTTGCTTTCAAAAGTGTAGTAATTGTTTGCTTTGGTCCACCAGGTACACTGGAGCACTAAAGCTCCATGAAATTAGCCGTAGTTCCATCTCATATAATTTCAAATAGAGAGAAGGACACCCTTAGAATATAGATCCAGTACTTCAGCTCCAGTTGGGACTCTACAAGCAACAAATGTCTGTGTTTTGTCGAAAAACAGCAAACATTTTAGATAATAAACATGAAAATTATAATTTACCTACTGAAAATGTTTTACGATTTTAATATTTTTCAAAATGTGTGTTCAACTTGCATAATTAAATGTACAACTTTGTACGACTTTAATTGTTAAACATACATCGACATTTTAAAAGTTATATAAATTGAGTCTTTCTTTCGGCTTAACTTATTTCACAGACTTTTATATGGTTTTAAAGCCGTTGATCATCTTGAGACACGAGCGATATATAATTCGTCTAAACAATAGCCCAACAATGTTAGATCTGTAAATTTGCGGAAGCAAATTTTTTGTTTGTTCTTCCCTGGTCGGGATTCGAACTCATGGTACTGAGATATCATGGCACCAAATCGCCTTTTAGGAAAAAAAGTAAATACAATTTTATTTAAAAAAAAACGAATTTGTTCCTGAATGTTATAGAAAAAAAGAATTGTTTGTTTTGTATTAAAGCTGACAAAAATTGTTACTCCTCAAAAGATGAAAGGTCGTATAAGCTTAGAATCTGTATCAAAATGGCAATGGTATCATCCTATTGAGACAGCTGATGATTAAATGAATAAAATATTAAAATAATAATTAATCCAACTTAGTTTAAGACATATTTAGACATATTCAGAAGGTTAAGAATCTATCAAGGCATATTTAGAATGTTAAGAAAAAATCAGTATGTTAAGAATAATCACAATGTTCAGAGTCTGTTAAGAAAAATCAGAATGTTAAAAATATGTTAATTATCATTTTTAATTTTAAAAATTTGTTCAGAAAAATTCCAAATGTTAGGAATAATTATGCTGGCTGAGACAAAATCAAAATGTTAAGAATATGTCGAGACAAAATCAGACTGTTCAGAATATCTGAAAGCAAATTAAAAATGTTAAGAATTTGTCATTTCAGAATCTGGTGACTTGGTGATGCATTTCATTGTATTATAATTCACGGATAATATACACTAGACTTTTGACTTGTTTTAAACAAAACGATAACAAGTTGGATTTAATGTGGACTCATTCAAATGTAGGACTTTTCCTCAAATATGTATATTTTCTTAATCAAATTCAAAATAAGGCATTATGTTTTTTAAACAGGCATCGAGTTATTATTAAAAGCATATTATATCAATCATCAAAACAAGTTATATAAAATAAACTTTCACGGAGAAATGGACCGTTACTGACCATGATCTAAAAAAACAAAGCTTCCCATTTACGGTTTACCAGTTTGATATTTTACGACATTTACACTTCAACGTTTCGTAATCTCTTATTCATCGTTTCATAACCCACTTATGAACGTTTTATAATCCACTATTGAACGTTTTATAATCTCCTATTGAACGTTTAATCTATGAAGAAGATAAATATTAGAAAAAAAAACATAGAAAGCCTTGATATGACTTTAATTAAAAATACATGTATCAAAACTGCAAGCTCATTTTCATATGGACTGATATGAGAATATTAACAGGTCTATATGTGTTTTTTTCTTTTACTAACACATATAATGTTTTGGTCAATTTTTGGGTAGAATTCTCATTTTATTTTGGTGAGTGTGGAAGCAAAAACGATTCGACCATGTTTCATAAGAAATGTAATATAAATGCAGAATGGATTGAATTAGCAGATATTAGAGTAAACCTTTTGCTTTATAGAAATAAGAAGTAATGCATACGGTGAAAAAATGGCGAGTGGAGTCAAAGTTATGAAACCAAAATGTTAATTAGAAACAGACCAAACACTGCATTCTACACATTAATATGACATATTGAGCAGAAATTGACTATACATTTGAAATGTAGTTAAAGAGTATCTACAGGAAGACGGTTCTGTATAGCATCAATGTTTTTTACATACACTTGCAGACAACATAAAAAAAATGGTCAAATCTAGTAGTACTTATTACGTTTCATCGTCTACTGCTAGCTTGAAAGCCAACAGACCACGTCTATGTCGTCGTCAGAGACAACATGACAGTATTTTTGTCTTACCTGCGACGCAAGTAAAATTTTAGTCTTAATAAAATGCTAAAGTACTTAAACAAAAATCACATAAATATTTGTTATATGATATATTTGATATATAAACTATATTCTAAGAACTATTTCAACCACCAACAAAGAGCGCAATAATTTTATGTTTCATGTTAAAAATTTCCCTTACAGTACGGCATCTGTGGGTACTCTGAACAACACGAAATTTAGAACATCCTGACCACGGGCACTTGCGACGACAATCATGATTTTATGATATAATGATTTTCCTATAATTTGTAATTTGCAAACAGATGTAGCCAAATGTTATTTCGTTAACTTTAACATGTTAACTAGAGGCCTTTTTTGACACTGGGCACTGTATCACTGAACTTTAAAAACTAACAGTTTTTAAAACCACCAACTCATCTTTCCACCAGTAATGTACCAAGTGTTACTAGTAATGATTGTTCACAATAAGGTGCTTATTTGCACTTGGTGTTAATTTGTTTGTCGAAAAAAAATGTTTAGGGGTATTTTTGTGTTCCTTTGTTGTATTGTTGTGATAATATTCTTGTAATTTCTCATTTACCTTGTTGGTCATTATAGAAAAAAAAGATGGTAACTTTAATCCGTTTCTTTGTTTGATTAACACGTTCTTAGTTTAGCTGAATCGGTTATTTACGGAAATGTCAAGAATTAATCTATTTCGAGATATGACAGATATTTTTAACGCTGCCATTCTCATTAAGCGTGTGGAAAGTGGGCGTTTTCTTATACATCAAACACTATAAAATGACAACACTTGATGAAATTTATGCATAAATACATTTGGAATCGACTTCGTGTATATTGGATTCATGGAACAGACTACAATGCTACTCAAAGCTTTAACATCTCGTGATATTAAACTTGCCAAAATTTTAATTGATGGTGGAGTTGATCTCAACATTAAAAATTGCGCTGGTCAAACGCCACTCATGATTGCCTGCCTGATGAATGTTGATGTAAACAAGAAGATCCAAGTTATAAAATGTCTGTTGAGAAACCAAGTTGATATTAATGAGACTGATGGTTCGGGTAGGAATGCTATGATGTACGCTATTCATTCTAAGTCTATAGAAGTTATTCATTTATTGAACAAATATGGTCTTTCATAGCCTTTAGAAACCGTTGGATATTTTCAGTATTATCTTATAAAACCAAAGACGAATTTTGTATTACCCAATAAATTACCATTAGCAGAATGTGACAAATATCGGACCTTATCTAGTGCTTCCTACCGGAATACTTGTGTACTGTTCTTCCAAAGTCTTATACCTTGAAAAGGATCGTAGAATCAAGACTGTGATACTGCTAACGTTGAAATACCAACCCTTTTGCAATATGAAAACATTTATAATGGGTTAAGTTTCTTGAGATATATATATATTTGATAATTGTTGTATACTTAGCTAAACATTCTGAATTGTTTTGTCTTTACTTTTCCTGTTACAGCGAAACGAACACGTTTCTATAGAGTATAAATAAATACTTTGTTGAAAATTTTTTGGCACTGTAAGTTTTATTCACATGTATGAAAGTATATATATAAATAAAATTAAGATGACTCGTTTTCAACCATTGTTATATAATACAAATAATACTACTAACTAAAATCTAATTTTGTTTAATTATGTGTAAAAAGTATAAAAAAAAAACATTCATCGTGATTGTTTTATTCGGTTATAAAAGATTATTACTATATAACTTTGTTTGATTTTGTATCTAAGGTTTAAAAAACCTCATCGAATATACCAGGCTTATAATTTTGTAAATTTTGTTAAATGCACTTTATAATAAACGTCAATAAAATATTGGATGCATATACTGTTTTGTGTTTACTTTTCTGTTCTAGAGAACTCGAGCCAACATATTCAGTCGTGACTGAATTTGTTTCACGAGGAACGCCCAGCAGTCTGAAAAATGGAATGATGTATGCCTACACTTCCGACTCGGGAAACATATTTTAACCTCTGGTGTATTCCGAAACGGCAGACAATTTGTGGAGTTTTTTTGTTACGGTTTTGTAAATAAATATGCAGACCTCATTTTACAAATTTTTTTTGTACAAGATTTGAATCCTATCGTAAAATAAGGTTTGGAAGCCATCATTCTGAAACATGATCTTCAGATGGTTTCTAAAACATGAAACTACTTTTTCGCCTGTGTTGCTCACCTTGTTCTATGTGCACATTTAACAAAGGACACCCTTCAACATTGTAGACGCGAATAGAATTAATGACAAAAACCTCTGTTTTGTTGATCTTGTATTACTGATCATTAAGGCTGTTTAGTTTCTATCTATCTTCTTAACTTTTTGCTAGAAAAACAAAAGAGGTAAAAAAAATTCCTCATTTAAGGCCAATTACTCCTACAAAGAGTGACAGTCTACTAACTTTATACGCAAAAGTTGACTCGTAAGTAGATTTTGCCTTGTTGATCAATTTTGTGATTTATTATCTATTATAATTTTTATCATATAAGGCAAAACGCAAAAAAATTGGTAAAAATCGTCATTAAAGGACAATAACTCCAATAAGGAGTCGTCGGACGATTTCTTCCATATTGTCTTAATTGTAGATCTTGTCTTGCTGATCATTTTTCCTAGTTTAAGTTTCTATCTATCTATTAAAATTTTAAGATAAGGCGCAAACATCGCAAAAAATTGGTAAAAATCGTCATCAAAGAGCAATAACTCTAATAAAGAGTTGAATGACGATTTCGACCAAGTGAACTTATTTGCAGAACTTGTTTTGCTGATCATGTTTGCTATTGAATGATTCTCTCTGTCTATCATAGTTTTCAAGACAATTGGCAAAAATGAAAAAAAGGTAAAATTTGTCAATTAAGGGCAATTAAAATTGAGAATGGAAATGGGGAATATGTCAGAGAGATAACAATCCGACCAAAGAGCAGAAAACAGCCGAAGGCCACCAATGGGTCTTCAACACAGCGAGAAAATCCCGCACCCGGAGGCGGGCTTCAACTGTCCCCTAAATAAAAATGTGTACTAGTTCAGTGAAAATGGATGTCATACTCCAAAACATATGAGTGAATTAAAATTAAAAAAAAAACATACAAGACTGACAAAGGCCAGAGGCTCCTGACTTGGGACAGGCGCAAAAATGCGGCGGGGTTAAACATGTTTTGTGAGATCTCAACCCTTCACCATTACCTCTAGCTAATGTAGAATAAACAAACACACAGCAATACGCACAGTAAAACTCAGTTCAAAAGAAGTCCGAGTCCGATGTCAAAAAAGGTAACAAAAGAAACTAAGCAAAATGACAATGATACATTAATTAACAAAGGACTACTAGCAGTTACTGACATGCCAGCTACAGACTTCAATTAAACTGATTGAAAGATTATGTCTTCATCATATGAAAATCAAGCAAAATCCCTCCCGTAAGGGGTTTAGTATCATACCATCATAAAATATATGAGAAGAACATAACCCGTATCATGCCAACAACTGGTTTTAGAAGAAATGTGTTTATGCACTTATTTCCTATGCAAAGACCCTATGAATAAATCAATATTTATACCAAAATATGCCATTTTCAACTATATCGTAACTATATTCCTTCTGAATAAATCTGTTTAAAGGTTTGGTTAGCTTTTGATGTGAATGCCGACATTTTTGTGCTTTGTAAAGAATATTACCATAAAAGATTGGATGTGATATACCTGAACGTATAAGATGTCTGCATGTTGATTTATATTCACGAATGATGTCCATTCGTTTGATGTGTTTGTGCTTTTGATTTTGCCATTTGATTAAGGACTTTCCGTTTTGAATTTTCTTTGGAGTTCAGTATTTTTGTGATTTAACTTTTTTCTTGTACCGATGATAAAATTTACATTTATAAGAAGTTGTCTGACAGTTGTGACATATATGGTCAATTGGTAGAGCTCAACATTCTCAACATTTTTGCCCTTGTCAGATTTTCTCTATTTATAACGGTTTTCAAAATAATAGGCAAAACTTGCGTTTTACCCCCATCTTCTATTTTTAGCCATGTTGGTCATCTTGGTTGCCAAGCGGGGTCATCGGACACATTTCTAGAAATAGATACCCCAATGATGATTATGGCCAAGTTTGGTTTAATTTGGCCGAGTAGTTTCAGAGGAGAAAATTTTTGTAAAAGTTAACGACGACGACGACGAAGTGATGAGAAAAGCTCACTTGGCCCTTCGGGGCAGGTGAGCTAAAAAAACGAACAACTTTTTTTCTAGAGCAAAACAAAATAAACTTAAGTTGATTCCAAAACAACATACAAAATTCTCTCATGTCTTGTGTTTAAAACTTGATTTTTGTTTAGCATTTTTTCACAAATAAAATTGCTGATTCGTCTAATGACATTGGAGATATAAATGAAGGAGAAGCTTAAACTGTTGTTTTGCTGCAAAATGACATTTGAAATTGCCAATTTATATATACATGTACTTTTAAAAACAAATTGTCTACGACAGTTTACTGATTAAGATTTTGACAAACAAATATTCAAATCTATTATACGCACGAATGTAACATTAGGTATTGCTTCTATCTATTTGTTTGCATTTCGGGAATCAGTAGAACATAAAAAACGTATCCATTACAGAAAAATATAAAGAATACAAAGAGAGAAAGTTGTAACGCAACTCGGAAATAAGTTCATAAGTATACTCTATCAGTTTAACATATTGGAGGTATTTCGCGTTATTGTCTTTTCGTAGTTTTCATTTTTCTTCATGTCATGGCGTTGGCAGTTTTCTTAAACTTATGAGTTTAGAAGTCCCCTTGGTATCTGTCGCCTCTTTCTTCCCCGCAATCTTTATCTTAACTTGTGTTATTGTCTTTTCGTAGTTTTCATTTTTCTTCGTGTCATTGCGTTGACAGTTTTCTTAAACTTATGAGTTTAGAAGTCCCCTTGGTATCTGTCGCCTCTTTTTTCCCAGCAATCTTTATCTTAACTTGTGTTGATATAATATATAACATATTTATCTAAATCTAAAGCGAATTTGTTAGTTATAACTATGGATTAAAAGCTTCATTTGATTTCGGTCTAGTTCAGAAAGCATTGTCAGCAGGTGTGAAACTGAATAAATATGAACTGTTCGTTTTGATTTTATACATTATTTGTTAATATTTATATTAAAATCGTCCCATGGCGCTTTAACTATTCTTGGTATAGCCTCTTTTGGTCTCTTTTACAGCGACAGGATTGATTGAATTAGGAGATAAATCGTGGGTTAAGAGTGTAAATGATTATAAGATAATGACATTTGAGTCGGAAACGTAATTATTAAACGTTGGATGCACATAGGTAAATATGTGTAATCTAATCTATGAAATATGCTATATCCATATTCAGTACTTAGTATGAAAACTGGGACATTGACATAATCGTTTTGGCGATTAAAGCACCTTCCTCAAACTCTGACAGTTTTTTTAAAATAATTGCTCGCTTTGGATGTAAACTATTTAAGTCCGAAAATCAATATCAAGCCTTTTGTCGAGTGGGCGTCGGCCAGAGTTGATAAGATGGGTATCTTTGACGTGAAAAAGCCGTGATACGCAGCTGTAGGAAGACATGAGAAGAGAGATATATAAGCAATAATAATATTGATAATCCTTTTTGAAAATAGAACTTAATATCATTACGTTTGTCATAGAACTTGGTTTTCGGCAGCATATCCAGCAGTATCAGCTGAAAGATACAAATCTCACTGTGAAGCATAAAATCAATTCCGACTTGACCACTTATTGGACGAAGTTCATCCAAAGATATTTATCTTCAAGAGGATCGTAGAATCAACACTGTGATATTTTCGACATTGATATACCAACCATATTGCAATATGAAGACATTTATTATTAATTAAGAGGTTCTTGAGGAAACTAATAATTGACACTGGAAGTTTAAGTATATTTCTATAGATTTAAAACAATTTATGTTCAGTCTTCGTTATTCAATACATATATCAATTTTGTGTGACATGTATAAAAAACTTTCATCATGATTGTTTGACTCGGTTATTTAAAGATTGTTTATTATGTACCACTTCATTTAATATTTTGTATCTTTTATTGGATGTACTTTATAATAAACGTCAATAAAATATGTAATACCTATACTATTTTGTGTTTACTTCTCTGTTCAGGAGAACTCAAGCAAAAATATTTAGAATTGACTAAATATATTTTACAAAGAACTTCAACAGTCTGGAAATTCAAAGATGTATGCATACACTTCCAGATCGAAAAAAGAATTTTAACCTTTGACAATTCCAAACCAACAGAAAATATTTTTTTTGTTTTACATTTCACAGAAAAACATTTGTGTTGGTTTTTTTTTTTTTTTTTGGGAGATCTGTCTGATAGACGTTTGCCCTTTCTTCTGTATTTATCTTCTTACCAACTACCATTGCGTCAGTTTTGTTTCCAGTTTTGGAAGACAGAAAAGATTTTGGGAGTATCCCGACGAAAACGATTAAGCAGACATTCATTACGGTTTTTCAAAACATTATGTCGGTACTTTATTTTCCAAATCCTTCCTTGGAAGCCTTCAATCTGAAACATGATTTTCATATGTTTTTCTAAACTATTCTTTCTGATGAAAACAACAAAATCGATTGATAACAAAATCATCAGTAGAGAATTATACTGACTTTCTACTGATTAAGATTGTCTTGCTTCAATTTTTGGAAAAAGAGTGCTCTAATCCTTTCTTTGAACATACCAAGAAACATATCCTCTATCTTTTTTGTCTGTGGTTCTGGGATCAGTAAAACATAAGAGGTTCATTCATTACAGAAAAAATAAAAGAATACAAAGTTAGAAAGTTGTAACATTATTCGGAAATATGTTTTTGATAAACCTTCTTCAATTCAACATTTGAGGGGTTGTGTGGACGTGATTGTCATTTTGACATTTTCGCTTATGTGTCATGGCGTTTTCCATATCTCATCGACTTATGTGTTTTGAATGTCCTCTTGGTACCTTCCGTCTCTTTTTCTACCAGTAAATCTGTATCCGTTTAAGGTGGTACCCAACACCTTGACTAATATTAATTTGGCTCGTTTAATTTTCATAAAATTTTGACAAAATGTTTACTTTGACCCTTTGACAAAAATATAAAAATTTCAAAAAATTTGAACCAACCACTTTATCAGAAAAATTTCATTGGTTATATAGCAGTTTGACAAACACTAATTTTGATCATTGAGAAGCTTAATATTTCCTTAACAATACAACGTAATTTAAACGTTTAGCTGATTTTTACAGAGTTATCTCCCTGTAGTGTTAGGTACCACCTTAATTTCCCAATCAGTTTGTAATTGTGTTGAAATAAATATCTAACATTTAAACCTAAACTTCAACTAATACTTTTGAGACGAGTGGTTTCATAAAGCGAATATTAGGAGTATAAAAAAGCAAGACAAGAAATACAGCTTCTAACCATAGCTGGACGAAAACGGCTAAACATGAATGAAATATAAAATGTGATATGAACAATTTACATGTCTTCAACTTTGTACTGGTTTGGCTTTATAACTATTTAGATCTGATCGTCACTGATGAGTCTTAGGAAGACGAAACGCGCGTCTGGCGTATTAAATTATAATCCTGGTACCTTTGATAACTATTTACAGACACTGAAAACAAATTATAGGGCTAAAGGGACAACGACACTGTCAGTAGGTGTTAAAAGTAATAGACATGTATTTTTCGTTTTGATTTTACTAGTTATTTGTAAATATTTATATTAACATCTTCGCATGGCGCTTTTAATCTTAACATCTATGGGCTTCTTTGAAAATGACCGCATTTGTTGATTAAGTAAATAATAGTGGGTTTGGAGTGTAAATGATTACAAGATAATGACATTTTGATGAAAGCTATTACACTTAAAGCTTAAATAAATAATTTCAAATAAAAGTGATGTTAAATACATGAAGAATATCACGTTTCATCATAAAAGGTCATAATGCTGAATTATCACCTTATATGGTTTAATGTCCCTTTGTTTATTTTTCTCCGTTAATACGCATATTTGTCCTCTAGGTGAAGGCAAGAGGTAAGTATATGGATTCCTATCAAATATGTATGACTTTTAGCATTTAGCCAGGAATAATGAAAGAACGGTATACATGAATGTTATTTTGTATGATTATATAAATATTGATAAAATAGGAGTATAAATGTGTTCAATGAAAAATAACTATACGGTCAAGAAATTCTAGAATACTTTGAATGACTTTTCTCGTTGTCTTTTCCGTTTTCGTTTTCCTACAAAAAAGACGTGGGATTGCCTTTTAAAATTCATTTAATAGCTATAATATTTGACGCGTCGCAAAAATCTTTTCGTAAACATATATAGTCGATTAATGTGAACAGTGTTAAGGTCCAAATAAGCCTTATGTCTAAAGACTGTCCTGTATCATGCAGCAAAACCTTATGTTAGACTGTTTGTTGATCTAACACACATTCATGTATACTTTATAAATCAAAACCAAAGTTAGCGTCTCCCTTCCAAAAGAAATATGTATCATTCGCAAATAATAATACATACGTTTTACATTTCAAACTGTTAGCATACGTTATTTGCGGGGGTAGCGAGTTAGTTTTAACATTTTAAAGAAAATTTGAAATATCTAGATTGAGCTCAATATATTCTTGCTGGAGGCAACGTTTCATAAACATATGAGATATCATTCATTTACGAACCTCAAGCATTGAACTTCAGTCATAAAAGCGACTCGGACAAATCGAATCACGTATTCAAAATTCTATATATTCATTACTTTGTCGAAATCACTTCCATTTGATTATTGTAAATTCCTGATGTTAAAATTCAAATTTGGTTTTGTAAATTTTTTAAACCGTGCCCGTGGTTTTAAATACTGTTTTAAAACTAAGGTTCCGATAAAGAAATTTATTAATTTACAAAAACTACGATTCCAGCTACCCCACACAATAATGAACTGAGAAGGTTTAGGATATACTTTGTATCATTTGTTGAATATATAGCTACATATTCATTCCAAAATTTGAATACCAAAGCTTTAGCTTAAAGAGTTCCTATATAAGATAGAAGTTAGTCATGAAAAAGAAAGAATGGTGTATGTATTCATGAGACAAAATCCCAATATGCGCTTGAAAAAATCCAATAGCAAAGAAACTTTAATTGATTTTCTTCATAACAAAGTCACAGAGAGCCCTTCAAATCTGAGCGAACAATCGTCACTTACTGTTTACGATAGCCCCTAGCACCGGTCTTAGTGAAATTCCGTGCTAGGTGTCAATAACACTGCCTTATTCTGTGCATTGTGGAAAACAGTTTCGGGGTAATCTCAACAAGCTAGAAACTATATCGGCAAAGAAATCTAACAAAATACGCAATCAAACCAAACCTATATAAAAAAATCACAAACATTTAGACAACTATGGGTTGAAATAAGATAGAGGTTTGATATTGACTTCTAAGTAAACACAAATCGTTAGAGAACCAAATTTAATGAATTAATAAACAAATATTATATTGTGTGCTTGAATGTATTCAAGCGAATACATACTACATATAATGGACTATTTTGAACATTTTAAACTTTAAAAGTATGTGGAAAATGAAGTTACAAAAGACGCGCTGAATGGACAATTATGAAATATACAACACTTGCAACCTTAACTGTACCTGTTTCAGCGACCAATCAGCAGTAAACAATCTGTTTACTGTCAGCCTAGGATTGGCAATCAAGCAATAATTGTTATCAGATGTGGAGGAGGGGAGATAAACTATATACTTTAAATGACATAGTTAATTTATGAAAATGACAATATTATTGAAACAAACCTATGCTTGTGTTCAATGAGCAATATACTAGACAAATGATTGGTTCAGTAGTAATAAAATAGACAAATGCTTGTGTCCGGTGTGCAATAAAACAGACAAGTGCTTGCAATTGGTAAAGCATGCAATAAAACAGACAAATGTTTGGTTCAGTATGCAAAAGATTAGACAAAGGATTTTGTTCAGTATGTAATAAAACATAATAACAAATATTATTACATTGGTTGCAATGAATTACATTGATTTCCCAGTGAAATAAAAACCGATAATTTCACATGTGAAATAAACGTGGTTATTTCACTCCTCTGACGTCATACAACAATAGGCGTTGTCAAGACGTCGAAAACGTCGGATCAAAACAAATTGTGAATGCTTAGAAAACGATATAGTTCCTTACATTTTCTACTTTAATTTCATAAAAAAGCCATTTGCCAATGTAATAAAAAGAATAACTAATCAAAGAATTCAAATATCGAAAAATATTTAACTCGTGACCGAACAACACTGATAATTAACTCATGCGCTACGCGCATTCGTGAATTATTGTGTTGTTCGGTCACTCGTTGAATATTTTTCTCTATTTGAATTCTTCGATTAGTTATTCTATGACTAGTTTTACTATTACGCAACGTCATTTGCGAGATATTTTTACGGCCGCAACGTCTACTGCTTACCAAGTTGTCGAATGCCATGGCTGACAAATGCGCGCCATAAATGTTTCCCATATACTGAAATGTCAAAGAATCGACTGCCGAAAAAAATTTAAATCACTAAAGTTTAAACCACATAATTGCCAAAAACACACTGTAATGGGTGGGACCGAGGTTAAATCAGAAGGTACAAAACAGAACTCAAAACATGCCTAACAGACCTTTCTGACAATTATTTAGGCGTTAGTTACAGGGTGAACTATCCTTTGAATTCAGCTCTTTAAACACTTTATGGGACAGTACAACCAATAATAACAGAAGTGTAATGTTTGTATGGGGAATATATGCATTGATTTATTAACTCTAGAAACTGCATATATATTTCGTTAAATTATCCTTCTTCCAAATATCAACATTTTTGTTAAGTATATTTTCAAAATTTATTTCACATAATATAATACTGTCATTTTCTTTTTTTTTTCATTCTGAACCCAGAAAGTCAAATAATTTCCTTCCCTTTATACTATAATTTGACGTCTATTTATAGTTTTGATTAAAAAACATTATTATTTTTAATTATCTATTAACCTTGAAATTTACATTCAATAGGAAGGAAACAAAATAACATTTGAATTATCTCGACAAAGCAGAAGATACAAAATACACAATTTTGTTCTCTGAATTCGAAAATAAAAAAGTATTAAAAAAATCTATCAAATTACGTCTTTTTGATGTGCAAAAGTTTACTCCTTATGATGTATCTTGCATAAAAAAAAAACACTTTTAGACTTCAAAAGTCTTTGCAAAAACTGTTTTTGAGATCCTTTTTACAATGTATGTCTGACACCTATCAGAATTATACTGACGTTTTACTGATTAAGATTGTCTTGCTTCAATTTTTGGAAAAAGAGTGCTCTAATCCTTTCTTTGAACATACCAAGAAACATATCCTCTATCTTTTTTGTCTGTGGTTCTGGAATCAGTAAAACATAAGAGGTTCATTCATTACAGAAAAAAAAAAATACAAAGTTAGAAAGTTGTAACATTATTCGGAAATACGTTTTTGATAACCCTTCATCAATTCAACATTTGAGGGGTTGTGTGGACGTGATTGTCATTTGGACATTTTCGCTTATGTGTCATGGCGTTTTCCATATCTCATCGACTTATGTGTTTTGAATGTCTTCTTGGTACCTTCCGTCTCTTTTTCTACCAGTAAATCTGTATCCGTTTAAGGTGGTACCCAACACCTTGACTAATATTAGTTTGGCTCGTTTAATTTTCATAAAATTTTGACAAAATGTTTACTTTGACCCTTTGACAAAAATATAAAAATTTCAAAAAATTTGAACCAACCACTTTATCAGAAAAATTTCATTGGTTATATAGCAGTTTGACAAACACTAATTTTGATCATTGAGAAGCTTAATATTTCCTTAACAATACAACGTAATTAAAACGTTTAGCTGATTTTTACAGAGTTATCTCCATGTAGTGTTAGGTACCACCTTAATTTCCCAATCAGTTTGTAATTGTGTTGAAATAAATATGTAACATTTAAACCTAAACTTCAACTGATACTTTTGAGAGGAGTGGTTTCATAAAGCGAATATTAGGAGCATAAAAAAGCAAGACAACCATAGCTGGACGAAAACGGCTAAACATGAATGAAATATAAATTGTGATATGAACAATTTACATGTCTTCAACTTTGTACTGGTTTGGCTTTATAACTATTTAGATCTGAGCGTCACTGATGGGTCTTAGGAAGACGAAACGCGCGTCTGGCGTATTAAATTATAATCCTGGTACCTTTGATAACTATTTACAGACACTGAAAACAAATTATAGGGCTAAAGGGACAACGACACTGTCAGTAGGTGTTAAAAGTGATAGACCTGTATTTTTCGTTTTCATTTTACTAGTTATTTGTAAATATTTATATTAACATCTTCGCATGGCACTTTTAATCTTAACATCTATGGGCTTTTTTGAAAACGACCGCATTTGTTGATTAAGTGGGTTTGGAGTGTAAATGATTACAAGATAATGACATTTTGATGAAAGCTATTACACTTAAAGCTTAAATAAATAATTTCAAATACAAGTGATGTTAAATACATGAAGAATATCACGTTTCATCATAAAAGGTCATAATGCTGAATTATCACCTTATATGGTTTAATGTCCCTGTGTTTATTTTTCTCCGTTAATACGCATATTTGTCCTCTAGGTGAAGGCAAGAGGTAAGTATATGGATTCCTATCAAATATGTATGACTTTTAGCATTTAGCCAGGAATAATGAAAGAACGGTATACATGAATGTTATTTTGTATGATTATATAAATATTGATAAAATAGGAGTATAAATGTGTTCAATGAAAAATAACTATACGGTCAAGAAATTCTAGAATACTTTGAATAACTTTTCTCGTTGTCTTTTCCGTTTTCGTTTTCCTACAAAAAAGACGTGGGATTGCCTTTTAAAATTCATTTAATAGCTATAATATTTGACGCGTCGCAAAAATCTTTTCGTAAACATATATAGTCGATTAATGTGAACAGTGTTAAGGTCCAAATAAGCCTTATGTCTCAAGACTGTCCTGTATTATGCAGCAAAACCTTATGTTAGACTGTTTGTTGATCTAACACACATTCATGAATCCTTTATAAATCAAAACCAAAGTTAGCGACTCCCTTCCAAAAGAAATATGTTTCATTCGCAAATAATAATACATACGTTTTACATTTCAAACTGTTATCATACGTTATTTGCGGGGGTAGAGAGTTAGTTTTAACATTTTAAAGAAAATTTGTAATATCTAGATTGAGCTCAATATATTCTTGCTGGAGGCAACGTTTCATAAACATATGAGATATCATTCATTTACGAACCTCGTGCATTGAATTTCAGTCATAAAAGCGACTCGGACAAATCGAATCACGTATTCAAAATTCTATATATACATTACTTTGTCGAAATCACTTCCATTTGATTATTGTAAATTCCTGATGTTAAAATTCAAATTTGGTTTTGTAATTTTTTTAAACCGTGCCCGTGGTTTTAAATACTGTTTTAAAACTAAGGTTCCGATAAAGAAATTTATTAATTTACAAAAACTACGATTCCAGCTACCCCACACAATAATGAACTGAGAAGGTTTAGGATATACTTTGTATCATTTGTGTCGAACTCGGTTGTGTCGAAAACTCGGATGAGTCGAAGTAATTTCTCGGTCCCGGTAAAATTCCCGTTTGATCAATGCATAATTACCTCTGATAAGTCGAACTCGGTTGATTCGAATACTCGGTTAAGTCGAGTAAATTTTATAGTCCCGTCGAAGTAAAATTAATGTAAATTGACCCCGATGTCTCGAAGTTCGAAAGTAAGAATTTTCGAAAGATGCAGACCTAATGATAAAAATTCAAATCGGATGTATTTCTTATGTCACCTAATCATTCTCAAAAGAGATTAAAGCTGAGTAAATATACATGTTTGTATAACAGTTAAAATGACATGTTTATGGTGACCACTAATTAAAACCTTTGTTGGTCGTTCAAGCGGAATGTTAGTGTGTTGAACATTTTTCACCTGAGATAAAAACGAAACGAATTTAAATGACCCAAGCCGAGATTAAATGAATCGTTAGATTTAAAACTCATTAATTACAATAAATAAAAGGATTAGGACAATTATAATGAATTCATGATAATATAATGTAAAGCAGACGACCTCATCAGAGACCGTTCAGAACTTATTTCGTACCGCGAGTAATTTCATAATTTATAGTGACTGACCATTGTAAATAAATGTGTAGACTATTGATTTTATTTGTGCATGATTTGTATCTGTACTTCTGTGTTTAATTATTACGAAGGACCAACAATGGAGATTGAATACACAATCATAAAGTGTCATATCGAAAAAAGGCACACTGTTCATTGTGCCTAGTTTACACAAATCTCATACCATATTTCATGCATTCCAAATTTATGACGACACACTTGACCTCGGATGAGTCGAACCTCGGATGAGTCGAATACTTTGGTCCGGTCCCTTCGACTTCGACACAACGAGGTTCGACTGTATATAGCTACATATTCATTCCAAAATTTGAATACCAAAGAGTTCCTATATAAGATAGAAGTTATTCACGGAAAAGAAAAGAAAGAATGGTGTATGTATTCATGAGACAAAATCCCAATATGCGCTTGAAAAAATCCAATAGCAAAGAAACTTACTGTTTACGATAGCCCCTAGCACCGGTCTTAGTGAAATTCCGTGCTAGGTGTCAATAACACTGCCTTATTCTGTGCATTGTGGAAAACAGTTTCGGGGTAATCTCAACAAGCTAGAAACTATATCGGCAAAGAAATCTAACAAAATACGCAATCAAACCAAACCTATATAAAAAAATCACAAACATTTAGACAACTATGGGTTGAAATAAGATAGAGGTTTGATATTGACTTCTAAGTAAACACAAATCGTTAGAGAACCAAATTTAATGAATTAATAAACAAATATTATATTGTGTGCTTGAATGTATTCAAGCGAATACATACTACATATAATGGACTATTTTGAACATTTTAAACTTTAAAAGTATGTGGAAAATGAAGTTACAAAAGACGCGCTGAATGGACAATTATGAAATATACAACACTTGCAACCTTAACTGTACCTGTTTCAGCGACCAATCAGCAGTAAACAATCTGTTTACTGTCAGCCTAGGAATGGCAATCAAGCAATAATTGTTATCAGATGTGGAGGAGGGGAGATAAACTATATACTTTAAATGACATAGTTAATTTATGAAAATGACAATATTATTGAAACAAACCTATGCTTGTGTTCAATGAGCAATATACTAGACAAATGATTGGTTCAGTAGTAATAAAATAGACAAATGCTTGTGTCCGGTGTGCAATAAAACAGACAAGTGCTTGCAATTGGTAAAGCATGCAATAAAACAGACAAATGTTTGGTTCAGTATGCAAAAGATTAGACAAAGGATTTTGTTCAGTATGTAATAAAACATAATAACAAATATTATTACATTGGTTGCAATGAATTACATTGATTTCCTAGTGAAATAAAAACCGATAATTTCACATGTGAAATAAACGTGGTTATTTCACTCCTCTGACGTCATACAACAATAGGCGTTGTCAAGACGTCGAAAACGTCGGATCAAAACAAATTGTGAATGCTTAGAAAACGATATAGTTCCTTACATTTTCTACTTTAATTTCATAAAAAAGCCATTTGCCAATGTAATAAAAAGAATAACTAATCAAAGAATTCAAATATCGAAAAATATTTAACTCGTGACCGAACAACACTGATAATTAACTCATGCGCTACGCGCATTCGTGAATTATTGTGTTGTTCGGTCACTCGTTGAATATTTTTCTCTATTTGAATTCTTCGATTAGTTATTCTATGACTAGTTTTACTATTACGCAACGTCATTTGCGAGATATTTTTACGGCCGCAACGTCTACTGCTTACCAAGTTGTCGAATGCCATGGCTGACAAATGCGCGCCATAAATGTTTCCCATATACTGAAATGTCAAAGAATCGACTGCCGAAAAAAATTTAAATCACTAAAGTTTAAACCACATAATTGCCAAAAACACACTGTAATGGGTGGGACCGAGGTTAAATCAGAAGGTACAAAACAGAACTCAAAACATGCCTAACAGGCCTTTCTGACAATTATTTAGGCGTTAGTTACAGGGTGAACTATCCTTTGAATTCAGCTCTTTAAACACTTTATGGGACAGTACAACCAATAATAACAGAAGTGTAATGTTTGTATGGGGAATATATGCATTGATTTATTAACTCTAGAAACTGCATATATATTTCGTTAAATTATCCTTCTTCCAAATATCAACATTTTTGTTAAGTATATTTTCAAAATTTATTTCACATAATATAATACTGTCATTTTCTTTTTTTTTTCATTCTGAACCCAGAAAGTCAAATAATTTCCTTCCCTTTATACTACAATTTGACGTCTATTTATAGTTTTGATTAAAAAACATTATTATTTTTAATTATCTATTAACCTTGAAATTTACATTCAATAGGAAGGAAACAAAATAACATTTGAATTATCTCGACAAAGCAGAAGATACAAAATACACAATTTTGTTCTCTGAATTCGAAAATAAAAAAGTATTAAAAAAATCTATCAAATTACGTCTTTTTGATGTGCAAAAGTTTACTCCTTATGATGTATCTTGCATAAAAAAAAAACACTTTTAGACTTCAAACGTCTTTGCAAAAACTGTTTTTGAGATCCTTTTTACAATGTATGTCTGACACCTATCAGTTTCATGATTACTAGTTTAATATGACATGAATGAGTTAAAAGATCAATATACGCATGCTAGCCTACATTCAGGTGAAGTTTTGTATACAATTGACGGTACCAATAAAACATTAAATAAGTAACCGTTAATTCCATGTGGATGATCTGTCCGACTTAAGGTAGATTAACTGTATACCGCCATCTTGGATTTTAGAATAGCAGTACACAATCGGTCTACTTCTTTGCTTAAATCTGCAAACTTTGAGACAGATTGGCAATTAATGAGTAAGACTGTTTGCTTGAATTGAGAAAAAGTTGTGATTTATTGCATTATTTAGACTGTTTTAACAAATACCAAATATTTGTGTTTGTTTAAATCGATTTTTCAACTTAGCTATTTAGGGGGAGATAACTCTAATAGTTAAAAATGTATAAAGGAATGTTAAAGACATTTTCATTTTTGTACTTATAGCAAGAAAACAAGTTCGGTGACACCATTTTTTCTTATTATTTTATTTAATCATATAAAACCATTGTCTCACATTTTATTACAAAATTCTATCTCATGGATTTCTTTTTATTCACAAAATGTTTTTTTCTTGAATTATCAATGCAAAATTAGGCCATTTTGCATGACTTGTCGCTTAGAAAATAGCACGGTGATCCATACTTTTTATCATATTTTTCAAAAAAGCATGGCAAAGTATAAGAAAAATTCTATCTGAGGACAAAATAAATTCCGATGATCCACCTTAACATGTTGTTACATCAGGGAGAAGATACAAAGATGGCAATCAAAAACTATGGCATGTAAAAATCGATGAAAAACCAGCAATACAATTGTCTAAAAGAAAACCGTCGACAAATCAGAGTATGATAGAACAAATCATTTGTTACACGAGCCACCCTTTTCAACATAAGGAAATGCCGGTACCAAGTCAGGAATATGACGGTTGATGTGTTTGAGCTTTTGATTTTTCCATTTGTAAAGGAACATTCTGTTTGGAATTTTTTTTGGAATTCGGTATTTTTGTTATTTTACTTTTTTCATAAATCTGTATATCCTCAACTACAGTTACTGATATAAGAGTGCAATGATTAAATAAGGCTTGACACATAATGTATGTATTTACAAGGTATAGCGTATCGCGTGAATTATCCAAGGACTGAAGCATTGGCCCTTTTATGTATTTCATCCTTGGAAACTGTCAGCCATCCAGCAGTGGTACCGAATCAGTTGTGGTTTAAAAACATATTTAACCAATTTTGGTGTACATGATCTGCTCTTGGAATGACGTTCTCCAGGTAGTCACGAGGCGAAAAGTTCGAAAAGACATTAATCACAACCATAAAGAGTATAAATAGAACTAAATGGTCTACTAATGGCGATGCAGTTTCAATTTTAGGGAAACAATACATGTACTGAAAATGCACAATCACAGTGTATCATTTAAATCATAATGACAGAAAACACTTTGAGCTACATTCTTTTATCGCCTCTATGATGCAAATTATTTCACATTGATTTCTATAGCTTGTATTTTCTTTGTATCATTTGTTATTCCACAAATTGAAGAAAATAGAAAGAGAGTTCATTTATAATTTTCTTCAATTTTGGCGGTTTAGATTTTGACCTTATTAACATTGTATGTGGATACATGATGTCTCACTGCATATGACTATCTTTATAATCATATACATGTTTGATTGTGTTGTGTGATTGCTGTCATTTACGTTAACCGTACAGCTTCTATTGTTTAGAATTTGGAACAAATCTTTTCATTTATATTCTAAAATGCTGTATCATTTTTCTTGGTGATATTTGTAAATTTCATTTAAATCGTACAGAAATCGTCCAGTTTTAAAAGTTTTTGTTTGACAATTTAATGAAGGTAAATTTATATCGACAGAAAATTCAACCTCCAAATTTTCCATTTGTACATGTACATGTAAATAATGACAACCACCAATCAACATAATGTTGCCAGACTCAATATTTGATTTTCTAAAAGATTTGCTTTTTTTCTATTTCTTAAAAATCTTTAAGAAATGACTTTATTTATAATGCAGTCAATCTGTGTTTCAAATTTGCAATTAATGAAATAACGCATTGTATTATATATTCTATGTTAAATCTTTTTGGAGAATATTTAATTTAAAATTTTTTTGAAAAAATCACTATGAAATAACTGATTTTGAATGCCTTTAATTATACAAATAACGATTTCAAATAAACATAAGGTAACTGCTTGTTGTCTTCAAATTATGTCCAAGTCAAAGAACATATTGGTGTATGGTCTGGGTCTACGCAATGATGATTGTAAAACTGTCAAACAGTATTGTTTAACGTTGATATATAATTGTCCGATAACAAACTAATTATATATAAGCACGTGTATTTTTTGAAAATATTTAAAACACGACGTTTTTCGCAAAACTTGTGGAATAGTAACTGGTTAACCTTTAAAGCACCTAAACTTACTAATGGTACTCAACCTTTCATTTTCTTTATAAACTTTTGCAATCTGTTTTATGGCGTTTTTCTTTTGGCCATGTTGTGGGCGTTTTTCTTTTGGCCATGTTGTGGGCGTTTTTCGTTTGGCCATGTAGTGTCTTTTTGCCTTAGAACTATGGTTTTTCGATAGTTTCCCTCGGTATCTTGCTACTTTTTTCCTACACTCGCACTCAAATGGACAAAAGCTTGTTGGAACAAGCTTCTACAATTGAATTTTATAAATTCAAAACAGTAAACCCATATTGTGTATGAACGTCATACGTTTTAGTAATCTTCCCTAAAAATATTGTTCCAGTTATGAATTCCCGTGAAACTGTTAAGGATTTGTAAAGATAAAGGGAGATTATTGTGGTCAGCTGGTTGATGACATCGCGAAGATAATAACCTTGTATCGGTTAAGTTTGGAGCAATATTTGTGTCAACACCTTCAATATATGTCCCTGTCTAAAATGCGATTAACATGTTCTTGGATTAATTTGCACTTCTCATGAGTGCAAATTGGAACCACACTTTTTTTAACGGTAGAATCATCAAATTTGGCAATAATGTACCCCTGGGGATAGGTAACACAATACAAAAAAAATTTTGGTGTGGCTCGCCTGGTTCGGCAACTGGAGTGAAAACAGTGACAAAATCCTGTAGGATATTATTTTCTCCCATAGGATTTTTAAAAATCCTACAGGATTTTGAGAAATCCTATAGGATAAAGTCATAATCCCGTAGGATATTTTTAATATCCTATGGGATATTTAAATCCTATCGGATTTATTTATCCTATAGGAAAATGTATCTCCTATGGGATAAAATTAATATCCTACGGGATTTAAAATCCTGTAGGATTTTCAAAAAAAGTGTTAAATCCGATGGGATTTTTTTTATCCTATAGGATTATCATGAACGACTTTTTCTCAGAAACAAATGTCCCTTAGGATTATTTTTCCTCCTAAGGGATTTATTTTGTCCTGTGGGATTTTTTTTCTCCCATAGGATAATTTTTCTCCTACCGGATTATATTCTCTCCCTTAGGATAAATTTTGTCCTGTAGGATACTTTGTTCTCCCTTAGGATAAACTTTGTCCTATAGAATTATTTTTTTCTCCCATAGGATAAAATTTGGATACGTTTTGACATCTAAGATGGTTTTGTCAGTTTTGTTGGTATTTTACAAACGTTTACAATACTGTTATGATTGTCAATGCAAATAATTTGTGTGGTCCAGACTAAGGAGCATCACAAATCAATAGGAAAGATATTAAGACAATAAAAACTGTTTAGCTTGTATTGTTGGATTGCAGTCTCATATATATATATCACAGCGATTCCGAAATTATTTACTTTTATCAAATCATTATTTTTCATTCTAATTGGTGATTCGTACTAACCAAAATGAATGACATTTCAATATCATATAAAGTTGTCGTTAATGCAATATATCCAATGGCTATTTTCGGTAATTTCCGTTTCATGCATGGATTTTTTTCATTGATATTTGCTGAACGTTTAGTGGCAAATATTTCATGCATGTTATTGACGACCTTGAAATCTTATAAAGACCATACCATACGAAAACAGTTAAGTAAATCTCCTCCAACAATTTAAAATTTAAACAGATTGTAACACAACTTCTAATCAAACATACCTAGATGCATAGGGTCCTTGAGAATATTCAGATAAATGTTCAGTTTGGTTTTGATTATGTGTTCTTTGCCTGCACTACGTGACAAGCAAATGCAAAAAGTAATAAATGTTCTCTGTCCAGTCCAATTGATTAATAAATATTGTTTTGTTTGTTTGTCTTAATTCAAAACTGTGCCTGTTAACTTCAATGAATAAAATCGTATTAAAAAGGCCCAAATGTAATATATGTAGAATCTAGTAATGTAGGTTTGAGTGGCTCGCTCAAAACTGGTATAGATGAGATATTTTGGCAAGATTGACAATCGTTCTTAAATTGAAATACAATGTATTACATGAAAATAAACACTTTTATTTTAGTCTTCCGTCATTTCCTTCACACGTCTTAACTAAGAAATCACCCCTTGAAAATCTATTCTTACATGTCTTAGTTCCATAATAAATTGACATACCGGTAATCTTATATGATAGACCGTGAACAGTAGATCTAAGAACGAAAGAAAAAAAATTAAAAAAGAAATAGATATTACTGTTCATCCGTGTAGTGGTTTTCAAAGAGATAATTGAAAAAAGGCCGTTAAAGTTTCCATAATTATCGAAACATATACATGGAAATATTACTTTATAGCATTGTGCAATATCTTGCCTTCGTATACTGTTTACACGGAATTATTTATGAAGTTGTTTGATAAATGTTTTTTGTTTTACGTCTTGTGGCAAATATTTCATATATGTTCATAACGAGAACACATTAATTATAAATACAATAGGTAGGCCCTTCATAGCAAAAATAAAAGGTCGACTGTGAGGATGGACATGAAACTTGGAGTGCCACTGAAAAATGAGGGTATATTGGATAAAAAAAAAGAAATTTAGCCTTGCAACAGCTGGCCACACACGGATCCCTCAAATAATTGCTGCAAGAGTACCTAATGTGCAGAAAGCGTTCGTGCATGAAATCTACTCTGAAGTCAACCATCGATATTCAAGTGACGTTTCAATGATATCAATTGGTTAGATACTTTTTGCTGGCTTAAGTAAAAGGGAGAGTTCTTTGAGATTGTATTATTTATTGCACTTTAGTTTTTTGGTATGATATTCTATTTTTCTGACAGCTTCGGATTTCTCGTGGTAGTATTTTTGCCTCTAGTGCGGGAGGTCGTGGGTTCGAGCCCCGGCCGGGTCAATCTCGTTCAGAACATGCATGCATTTAACTTGCCGCTGGACATAAAGCCATCATCCACGTTCATCGTCTACTCTACCGTTAATATATATATAGTGAAGTATTTTTCTTGTACTAATTTTTTATTTCATGTACCTGTTTTGATTTCCACTGATTGAGATTAAAAAATGGGATGGTTTAACTTTTCATCCACACAAAAAATTTCTGTGTCTGTCGGGATATCTTTAATGATAGGTAATATTTAATTACCTCCTTACTTTATTTATACATGGGGCGGTTTTTAGCTTGATATTTTGTATAGGGATCTCTCTGTTATAAAATACTGCATGCTAACTCTAAATTTCTTGATTGTCTGTGTCGTTGGGTTGTTGTCTCATCAATATTTACCCTTATCCCCTTTTATTTGAACCCAAAGGGCTGACTTGAGTATAGAAATATTGTCCTCTCTTGACTTTTCCCGCTCGACAGGAAACCTTGCTGAAAAAATTACGTCAGTTTGGAGTAAGATTGATCTTTGTCAAGGATAAAAGTCACTAGAATAAAGTTGAACCATGATTAAAACCTTACGGTAAGCTATTACCACCCCAACCTACCCCTTTTTTCAACGGTAGATGAATGCCCTACCCCCTCCCCCAAAAAACGAAAATGAGTTAACAGGCTATAACGGCCTCTTTAAGTAAATGATTTATGGTGTTGTTTTTTTCAAATAAATGCCTATTTCAGCTAAATTTTCCTGGTTTTGGACAGAATAAAAATAAGGAGACTGATGTGGTTCGATTGACAATGAGACAACTATTACACTATTACTATCCACCAAAATTCAGATGAAGCTGATGTAAGCAAAGTCTGGATTTGTACTCTTATTTGTACTCAGATTATCGATATAACCGTAGATAACCGTAGATAATCAAACAAAGACACTTTAAATGTTTGAAATTATGATATTTCACTTGCCTGTTCTTTTCCCGATCCTATTTTGGACCTCCTGCTTCTAAGCGGTACATGTGTTATTAGTCATGCACGATTAACTTTTTCTAAATAAGTTGTCTACGTGTCACCAGAGACATATAATACATGTATTATATGTCTCTGGTGTCACTGTGATTAGTGATGTGAATAAACACATACAAGTAAACTTGGTAAACCATTAAAAAGGGTTCCTTTGAAAAGAAATAAACATATATACTGTTTTTGCAAAAATGTTTAATAAACTTATCGTTTTGTTTGTAATAATTGAAGCCTATTGAGAAATCTTCACAAAGTCGGAAAATTTTCCATTCAATTTATTTCATTTGAAAAGGTTAAAAAATATAGATCGAAATCATTATAAATATAAAATGTGGCGTCCTTAAAGATTAAAGCCCCGTTTTAACAGCGTTTGTCTACTTTTGCCTATTGCCGAACATTCAAAAACATAATGAAACTCGTAGAAATATCACCGGAATTACATAAAGTACAAATAAAATGTTCTCTGATTTTTTCGCCATCTACAAGTTTCAATAGAAATGTTTGTGTTCAAAGATCTAAATCTACAAAAAGAATCACTATTCTTGTTATATAGAATATCAAAGTAGGCTTCGCAACTTAGTTTTTTGCATAGACTTTAAAGGAGATGTGACATGATTTTTTTTTTTTTTTTTTTTTTAAATAAATATTTATTTATACATAATTACCCCCCCAAAAAACATCGAAAGCAATATAATTATCGTTTAAATGGATAAAATATGAATTTAAATGTATCGATCTGTCGACATACTAATTATGCATATTTCAATCCCGGAAGTCACTCAGAACGAGGCTGTGACGTCAGTGGTTTCATCAATCATATTTGACTGACGGGTGTATAGGCATAATTAGCGCAATTTCATTTTCGAATATCTTCCAACAAAACCCATGACAGTGATTAAAAATGGTTCTGTGTGCTGCCAGTGGATACAACAATAGGCATAAGAAGGACAGTTTAATTAGTTTTTTCCGTTTTCCGAGTAACCCGCAAACCAGGAAGGCGTGGACACACTATTGTAAGAGATGGGACTTCCTACCAAGCACTGGTCATAGACTTTGTTCCGCCCACTTTACAAATGCATGTTACGATCGTGACCCAGAAGTTATGAAGAATCTCGAGGGTTGTCCTACCATGAAGCCAAAACTCCGTCCAAATGCGGTACCTGACATTCCATAAACAGCTGAGCCAAGGCCACCTATACCTAAGCGGGGAGCTTATGAGAAGCGGAGAAAGGCTGACGTAAATATTTTTTTTTATCTTCGCAAATATTTTTTTGCATCCCTTTTTAATAATATTTTTTTTTATAGTTTCGTCATATTTGTGTATAGCCCAATATATCTCAGTGTTTAAATTTGGTATCGTGTACCTCCTTAGTGTACCTCACTACCTGTTCACGTGTGCAGGTGTGTACACTGAAATTGGACATACATCCATAAACATCCATAAACATCGATCAGAAGTTACAGGTATGCGGCACACTTTATCCGCAATGCTGGGTTACATTTTGAAGTTGAAAGCTACAGGTGTCATGCCCCCAGGTGATGATAGATAAGACATAGGTAATACGCAATATTGCGTAATATGCGTCGAATCTGTGTACATCCATGATCACCTGCTGGGTGCACAGGTGAGGTTGGAAAATAGACTAGAGCAAATGTTACAGACATAAGTTACGTAATGCATATCTGTTTTACCTGTTGGAATAAACAATACCCGACTGTCGGTTATGGGGTTTTACAGAATAGAGAAAAAAGGACTGACAGTGCAGCTTAAAAAGGGGGGATAGGAAATAATGGGTTGCTGGATTTACTTTGTAAAGAATGGAGTATAATAAGCAAAATGAATAGACAATGAAGAAGAAATGTTTTTAAAGTAAGAAAAGAATTTAAAATAAACCTGGAAAATTAAAAATTTAAATGCCTGTCAGTCTCCATAACTAAAACATAACCTGCAGTAGGTACATAGATTCTAATAAAAATTAGGCATGTATAAAAGGTGTATTGTAATTAAGTTTTTATTATTTACCCTTATTATTTTATTTATTTATGGAAAATCAATTTATTTCTTTATAAAAAAAATTGTGAAGAGATGCCAAGTCATACTATCAAAATGATTGACCATTGATGCAAGGTTATTGAGGTGAAATATGCAAAAGGTGACTTGAATGAAAAACAAATATTTTGGCTAGTGTATGTATGCAAGCCTTTATATTGCATAAGACATGAAGCTGAATAATATAGTTTTAACTTAAATAATGGAAATAAATCCAATTGATACAGACCTGGGAGTAGTAGATAATGTATAAGTATAGACTGAAGATATACACATTATAACAAATATCACAACAACAAAAAAATCAGTACTCCTAGAACATTTTCAATGGGATGATTATGGAGGAGACAAATACATAAATATATTTTACTGTTTCAAAACTTCTTTAAATATTACTTTTAATACTTCCCCTGTTATGTCATACTTATTACACATGTATTGGGGGCTGCTTCAGTAATTCAAATTTCACACCCAACATACTTGGTTAGGTGATAGGTAATTTATTACCTCTCTTTTTGTCTTATTTAATGTAATTCAATTACCTGTTAAACTCAAACATTTTTAAGAAATATATCGTGATTTATAGTGAAATAATTGTTATAGTACTGATATATTTCTACACAGATCTCTATATATGCATCCTAAATTTTAAAATGTGCATTATATTTCATATTGTGTTTATACGTGTATGTATGTGGTGCGACTATAATAAACTATAATAGACTTTTGAACTTGAACGCTAGATTTAGCAAACTAACTAATTTAAGTTATTAAATTAGTATCTAAGAACCAATTTATTAGTGGTAAATTTGATTGCTAACCAGACAACTATCCATGAAAGCTCAAATAAAATGGAGTTAAGAAGTTAGGTATATTTCTCTATGTTTTTGATTTCATTATAATTGTAATTTAAGACCACATAATTTAGAAATGCAATTGACCATTGTGTGACCCAAGACGTTCACTTGTATTTATATGTCTTAATTAATTATCACAGTAATTAAAGTTCTGTAAAACTAAATTAACAACAAACATTTATTCTTTGCAGATCCTACAGCTTGCATATTGCTTGAAAGATCGTCAATGTCGGACTCTTCGGATGACGAATTTATATCTTCTACTTGGTTATTTTCAACAAGTAACGGCTCAAACTGATACGGTCGAATATCTAAAGTTTGAGAGTTGTCTTGAAAACTGCTGTCAACACCGTCCATTGTTTAATTATGCAGAAATGTGATCGACTTCGTCCATATTGAGACATTTTCTCAGCTTGTATCCACTGACGTCATCACGATCACGTTACGACAAGCGCTGGATTATTTGACCATAAAAAGGCCGTTTAATGAGGTTTTGACAAGAAAAATTTATTAAAATATGTTTTTTTACCAATATTAATTAATTAATTAAAAAAAAAAATTGTGTCACGTCTCCTTTAATCGTTTTTTTTTCGCCTAAATTTCTTGAAACTCCTGATTGAGTTGAACATTATTAATAGACAGCTTACATATGCAAATTTCATTTTTAAAACAATATTGCGCCATTAAAACTCATTCTTGTCCAGTAAAACATTTCTTGAACGAGTGGAATTCTGAAATAATTATTTTTTAAAGCTTTTATCTTTAGAGCGATAGCCTATTTGTGAAAAAAAAAATCGTACGATCTAATTTCAAATTTCATTTAGTAAGATTTATTCCCCCATTTAAAATTAAATCGTTCTTGTCCAGTAATTTGTCTATACATGATTTACATTTATGATGCGGGAAAAGCCACACATATTTGATATTAGTAGGATAAAAGTCACAAATATGTTAGAAAATATCATCCAATTGTACACGTTGGGAAAAAATCCATGAAAAGGGTTTAAATATTTTTTTAACGTCTTCATATTTTTATTTATATTTAATCTCAATTACCAGATTAAAATTTTCAAACCCCACCATGTGTATATACCCAGAAACTCTGAACAAGGATTTGTACTACTTTTGTCTTATTATACAAATCCTTGGTGTGAACATGAAATAGATGTAAGAAATTTGTGTCAATTTTATGAGGGTCTGTATGGGGGTCCATCAACACTGTATTCTATTATTTTTTCAGTCTTTTTCTTTATTCGTTATAAGTATATTAGCACTTCATCATTCTCTATTCATTATTTTTTTCGATTTTTCTGTATTCATTATTTATTTGCCTTTATTCGGCACTTTTACCCATTATTCTCTATTCTACAAACCCCATCCAGACCCTCTTTTTTAATGAATCGTTAGAAAAAACATCTTGAATGTGGCATTAGCTTGAATTTACCTATACCAAACACATGTGTTCTTTATAATCTTTTGTTGTAAATAACAAAGTGTCAGCTAAGATGTGACACGTGAAATAATGACAAGACAGTCATATTTTACAGGAACTTATTTTTACCAAAAATTATTTTGTTTGACTAAATATCTTTAAAAAAAAAGAACGACTCCGTATAGCAGTGTGTAGCATTAAGAACAAAGTTTTTGCACTAAGGTCACTTGAACGGTGTTTTAGGAGCACAAATAACATGGATAAAAGAAGATATAAGCCAACCGGCACGTGACACACGATAAAGTACAAATTCCAAATCTTCGTGTTCAATGAATCTTATCTGAGACTATTATACTCAGACAACTCCATGGCTAAAAAGAAAAAGACAAACAGACAAACAATAGTCCACAAAGCACAACATAGAAAGACTAAGCAACACGAATCCCACCAAAACTAGGGGTGCTCTCAGGTGCTCCGAAAGGGTAAGCAGATCCCGCTCCACATATATAATATATCTCATTCGATTCAAAATTGAAATAAATTCTC
The DNA here is from genome assembly GCF_021869535.1 of Mytilus californianus. Classification (NCBI taxonomy): domain Eukaryota; kingdom Metazoa; phylum Mollusca; class Bivalvia; order Mytilida; family Mytilidae; genus Mytilus; species Mytilus californianus. The sequence goes on from NW_026262593.1 coordinate 43,417,795, forward strand.
AAATATTTAGATTGAATATGGAAATAATTTAAGAGTCATGGGTCATACAGCAACTGACGTCTTATATGACATGCACGAACTATATATTTTGCTAATTTGTTAATTCGACAGTCAATATATAGAGGGCAGTCAAAGACGAAATGGAGCTCAGTTCAGTTTTTTTTTTTCAATTGTTACAAAATATCATAGTCTTTTATGTAAAGTTACGTTTGAATACCTTCTAGTCTAAATAGGGCTAAGTATGACCGCTCAAGTTTACTCAACGTAATTATCATTTTCTAAGACAGCTTTATATTGTATGTTCATAGTGTTGAAACTTTTTGTATCTTTGCAAATAGGCATGCATGATGAGTGTAGCCCTTTTCAACAGATTTTTATAGTTTGTTCTTTGATTGTACTATTAAATACTTGTTCTTAAAAAAAAATGTCTTTTTTTCATATTTTACACGGGATAGATTTAGGTATAAAGTATTCACATTATCTTGTATTCCAAAAATTGTTATTTTCGTATCATATGGTAAAAGCATATTTTCTAAGCAATTCGTACAAAGCATAATCTTTTTTTGGACAAAATTATATCTTTAGCTCTAAATTAACACATACGGGATATTTTTCGTAAATAATGGGCTAAAAACTGTGGAACATTTTAAAAAACATTTGTCTCCTTTATATATTTGAAAATGAAACATCCTTTGACTTAATTTCGATATATGCTTTTTTTAAATTCTTTTACTTTAAGATAAAACAAATGTCGAACAATGACAAAAAAATAAGTACCGTATGAAGCCTTTGTAAACAGCTATATATAGATTAGACCGTTGGTTTTCCCGTTTGAATAATTTTACACTAGTAATTTTTGGGACCCTTTATAGCTTGCTGTTCGGTGTGAGCCAAGGCTCCGTGTTGAAGGCCGTACCTTGACCTATAATGGTTTACTTTTACAAATTGTTACTTGGATGGAGAGTTGTTTCATTGGCACTCATTCCACACCTTCCTATATCTATGTTATTCATATTGTCTATCAAACTGGTTGAAAACTAGCTGTTTTGATAAACTACAAGGACGCTACATGATTTTTTTCCCAATTCAATCGAAATTCGTAAAAATTATGAGTTAGTAATCTAAAGTAGAAGCAAACATCATGTTTTATAGTTTTCAGAATTTACTCATATTTTTTTAGTGAAACCATTTGTATATACACGCATCTAAATTCTTTAAAAAACTTATAAATATATCTATTCCTTTTGTCTTGGTATCTCCTACATAAACCTTTTAACAAGCTGACCACACTCTAACTTATTAGTTAGCGCACATCAGAGTCGTGCACCTATTGCAAATAACTTTGTCGGAAAAGAAATAAAACAAAAGCAAAATTATTTGTCCTTTTAATCATTGTAAATAAGAACAACACATTTAATTATAAAATATTAAGCATTAATCTTTTCGAAACAATTGTTAAGTACTTAAATTAAAAAGATTATGATTGTTTATTCAGTTGTTATGTTATATGGCACGTGTCAATCGGTTCACTGATTTTCGGCATATCAAAGAAAAACAGGCACGTGCCTAAACATTGCTTAATAACTAATTTATTTGTGATTATTTTTCTATAAAATTTGAAATTCATGCATTAAATATCAATATCTACCATAATATGAAAAGAAATTACATGTAACAGCACCCCATCTAGTCCTTAGTGGCATATTATAAGTCCTTAGTGCACTAAGGACTCCTTAGCAGTGTTTAGACGCACCGGGTTAGGGTAGGGTTTGCGCGACACCAAACTAGTTTGAATTACAAATACTGCTGTTATAGGGGATCGCTTTTGATTTATAAACTAGAATCAATATATGTATTAATAAATTTTAAAGATCATGGATATTTTTTCAACTTCGTTTGTCCGAATCTTACCGATAAATGGATTCAGTTTTTTTTCGCAGTTTAAATTAACATTATTAAGAAAAGTATAAAGTCAAAAGTTTGTCAAACCTTTTGTGGAATTTGTGAAGCTTTTTATGATGAATAGAGTATTTTTTTAATATTCGTTTGCCCTTATCCTTAATTTTATTTTATAAACCAAATACAAAACACGTGAAAAAATAAACAACTAGAACATGCTGAAATAACATATACATGCTCAAACTGTATGTATACACGTGCGTAATAAACTGTTCCTGATTGAATGATAATGAATTTCAATCGATTACACAGGCGGCAATCAATATTGAATGTGGCACGTGTCGATAAACCATTAAAAAAATTCGTAATTTTTAAACATGTAATTATAAAATGTTGAATTATTTATTTTAAAGTAGTCTACTTCTATATTTCATGTCCTTTGTGCCAATTATATAATATCATCTGGTCCCTTGTATTTGCGTCACATTTTACATATTTTTTCAACAGAATCTTTCAACAATTTCGATCACAAAGATGAAACTTTAAAACGTTTAAAAATATTTTCATGAGTCAAACAGGTGCTTTCTTTATCATGTTCTACGCATGCGGGAACGTATTCTTAAAAATTTAATAGACACTAAAAAGTAAAATACGAAATCATTTAGTATAAAATTAAACGAGCGACACAAATATATTTCTTACTGAGCAACTTAATTTGAAAATTGATAATTTCCCGCCTTTTTGTTAAACATCAATCTGTATATGAATTTGGATTCATTCTAAATTTGTTATCCTCTCGTCACTTCCTGATTTCATTTCGTTTAAAAATCGAAAGTAAACGTAATCTATTCTTGATAAATTCAAATATACTGTCATTTTACTGAATCGTTCATAGTTTATAAAAATCAATTCCAAATATCGATTTAATCGGTATAATGATTATGCAGAGATATAGTTGTTACAATTTCATCAAGAGAGTAACTTTTTAACTTCAAAGATAGGGAGGGGATCATGATTGTTTTGTGTGATTGAGATTTTTTTAGTTTTTTAATGCTATCGATCAAACTATTTTTCAAAATTTATCACTATAAGTTATGGGGAAAATCTGAATTCAGAATATTTTTTTTCACCTCCTGGCCACACTATTTTTTTTGCATTAAATTGGGGATCAGAATATATTTTTTAGGAAGAAAACAAAACCCCATCCCGTTCCCTAGGAAGTTAAATAGTCGTTCCTTTATGCTGTGATTCCTGGTTTAACTTTTGTTGATCAGGAATGTCTCCTGAAAATAACTAAGGTGAAGTGAAATTGTGAACTAGATTTCCGGATCCTTGTTCTTATCTTCATATTTAAGCATTACATCATGCAACAACTGCCTACATTTGTAGCATTCATAAGGCCCTCAAAGATTATTGAAGGACTTGGGCATATGTATAGCTAGTAATATACGTCCTTGGTCCTTTACTGTTGCCCCAAATAATGTTGATTTCCATCTCGGGTAAAGTGACTTAAGCCCTCAAACTCCTATCTGAAACCAGGTACCTGGGGTCAGGACAATTTTTTTTGGCCCTGAGGCTCCCCCTTTTTTCCAAAATCCGCATATTTTTTGTTTTCTATTAATTTCAATTAATTTTGCGTTTTCTGTATTATAATAACATAAATATACTACAAATAACTTGTTTTTGCTATTTAACTATCAATTCCAAGTTTACTATCCACAGTGGTCTCTATATATATATCTGTGACTAAGATATGTCCTATAACAGCTTTGTAAAACTGGGGCTCGGTATTGCATGTCTGTATTTAAAGTACAATCATTTAAAGTCTTAGGTTAGGACATCCTAGCTAAGATAATCCTAAGATAGCTTCGATGTGCATGCTGAGACATCTCTTAAGTCGGTCCTAACTTTATCCTAATATCTGTCCTAAGAAATTCTTAGAACCGATCGATAAACAGGCCCTTGGTCTTTAATCGTATTTTAACATAATTATAAGCGCGCCGACGATTAATTTTGATAACTAATTACAATCCGATAGTAGGAAAATCAGCTTGGCATCCTGACCGAATATAATACTTCGCCTACTGTCGAGCAGTGAGCTAGGATCTCAGGCTATTAGAAAATAAAATGAACAGTCAGACATGCAACTTTTTACATTCATGAGATATAATTGTCTATATTTATCGTTTCCGTTTCAATGAATTTTTGTTTACAGCACAAAAATTAAATCTTTTATATTTTTTAATATTTGCTTTTTCCGACGGATATGGTGAACAAATTAAAGTAAATAACTTAAACTGTACAGACAATATATAGGTGTACGCTTATTGGCCTTTTACTATCTATGCTTGGACTAGGTATATGCGATGTGTTCTATGGCAATACTCGTGAAAGGCTTGTAACAAGGTATAAGGTAATTAACAAATCGGAAATTAGCCAGGCCTCTAGGGCACACGTGTCAGGTGTGACTGTCAATTCGAATGGACCATAAGATAGAAGGTCGAGTTTAATACACAAAGTTAAAATACATATCAAAGGAGGTGGCAAATACCAATAGATCGCCGTGGAATATTAAATTATATTTAGGGTTAATTCCGTTGTTTACCAAATGATGATTTTGAACATGTATTTCATATACATGTAGGATGGATAAATCCGATGCTATAAAATAATAAATAATGTATAAATTTATAAATCTAAAGAAGAAATAATTAAAACCAAAATGATTTCTCTATTTAATTAGTTTAAAAACGAAGAAATAATCTTAGGATCACCAATAATCAAGTGTTATAATAAGAGTTTGGCTGTTTACACGAGAGAAAAATAACTTGATTTAAAAAAGAAGTTTTGAGCACCATTATTAACGTGAACCTCTATACGTAAGACCTCATGGGACAGCATTTTATCATATACAGGTAACATGCATGTAGCTCTGTAACACTCGGAAATGTCAAGGTAAATCACTACCTATACAGAAGACTTTTGCGCCAATTGGCATTTCATTTGCGCCAAAATAATCTTTCATTTGCGCAAAAAACCATATTTCATTTGCGCCAAAATAAAACATTTCATTTGCGCCAATAACACAGGTGAATACAGGTAAATAGTATAAAAAATAGTTTTATATTAATGATAACTTTAAAACACAGTCTTTGATTACAATTCATAATAATCCGAAACCAGTCATCGTAACCATATTGAAATCACTATATACACTGGTCATAAAAAAATTACAGACTTATTTCCTCTACTAACAATTAAGGATTTCCAATGAGACAACTATCCACCAAAGTTCAAATGAAGGAGATGAAAGCCATCATAGACAACCATACGGCCTTCAAAAACCCATTCCGTATAGTATGTCGGTTATAAACGGCCCAACATGAAAAATATGAACTAATCCAATACTGAAAAACTAGCTCAGAATTGACAATGTCCATCTTGACACCTCATAAATATGAACAACTATATAATTTTAACCCTAAGTGGTTCTCAGTTTTATATTAAAAAATAAGTATGAACTTACTTAGTTAACTAGGGGGAATACTTAATAAAACCATTCACGATGTAGCAATCATGAATATATTTTAAACTTTTCAGTTCAATGTTACCTGTAAAATTGCGCAAATGTAGTTTTTATTTTTTTGGCGCAAATGAAATATAACCTTGTGGCGCAAATGAAAGATTGGATTTTTCAAAAAATGGCGCAAATGCAATGCGCCCAAAGAAACTCTCCCGATTTTAAAACATGACCATTCATGATTTAAGAGGGGTCTTAGGTGAGGGAAATTCTGACTAGTTTTTTTTTCTCAACTTATATCACTTAACCGGAAAAAAAACAATTTAGTACATCCATGAAATTCATAGAATACTACCTAATATCGGCTACACTTCTTAGTGGACAAGCCGTATTAATTTTTTTTAAATTCTAATGATTTAATACATAGTAAAAAACACCGAAATCAATTTGATAGTCAATATGTTTCCTTAAAATATTACATATCCTCATTGACATTCGGTCTGAAAATAAAATGTGAATTTGGAATACAGAACATGCAGAATTGTGAATGTTATAAATCCTTATTGTCATGAATAGATACTGAACACCAATATAAATATAAACCAGTCTATACGTGAGACTTCATTGGAGATTGGAGAGTACCTTACCATATACAGGTAATATACATGTAACTCCGCTGTAATACCCGAAAATGTCAAAGTAAATCCCTACCTATACACAATGTACTATGTCACAGAAATTATCACGATTGTAAAGCATCACCAGTCATCTTTTAAGAGGTGTCCTAGGTGGGATAAATGTTTTAAATTCTTACTCAACTTTAATCACTAAAATAAATATTTAGTTTTTTAGGTTACATCCAGGAACTATTTTTATTTGTAAATTTACGTTTTTATCTGTAACTTTAGATAGAAGTGTGTTTTTTTAATTCCCCTTTGGAACGGGGCATTCCGACGCCCCATTAGTCCGTCACCCCATTGATTCGACACCCCAATAGTCCGACGCTCCATTATTCCGACACCCCATTGGTCATACACAAGAATCAGGGACAGCTCAGCGGGGGTAGCGTTATCAGTGACCAACAACGGGGCACTTTTGGACTGATAAAATTTAACATTGTTGTATATGGAAAAAACATGACAGTTGCTTTAAAATGATTTGTCAACATTTTATTTGTACAATCATAAACTATTGCCATGGCAGGTGAAAAAGTTATTAGATTTATCTTTATTTTGATGTAAAAAAAATTATTTTATGTTATTTTAAAGTGGTGTCCCTAATGATTTGAAAATTTCCCATGAAAAGATACGTTTTTCCTACATAACTTAACCAAATTCAATGATGACGAGTGGTAGAAAAAAATCCTATAAAATTCATTATTGCATCGACATTATTTCGCCATGTCCCATGTTATTTTTGTATAATTCTTCTTTCTGAAGGTGCAAAAAAAAATATTTTAAGTTTACATTTGATGGTGTCCCTGGAAGTTTGAATATGGTGCTTATTTCGTTATCAAACGTCAGTTCATGTATACGTATATTGTAAAGAACTGAAACCGATATCTATACATACCATATTGGGAAAGACGGAAAATGTTTGATATAACATAGCGTCGAAACTTAAAAAAAAAAAATAGAAATAATTTTAATCATTTTTCAATTATTGTTTAAAATAAATTCATGATGACGAAAATGTTAAATTGAATTTTAGTCCTTATTAAAAATTGTTAAAATTTTAAACATTATCCGGAAAATTTAAATATATAGATAGAACTTAAACACATTTTGTATGATTAGAAAATTGCTAATGAATTACAAAGAGCTTATTTGCAGTACAACCTAATGACAAAGGAAACAATGTGAATTTGAAATTCTGTACTAAAAGTTGGATGATGAATTAATTAAAAATGCAAAGCATAGCATTTGTGTATTGCTATTAAAGTTTTTTAGGGTTCGGGAAAAGTAACATTTAATTGTTTTTCTTTCTCGTAAACACTTATTATGTATAATACATATTTTATTTATTGGAAGGAAAAAGATATGTACAAGTATCGTTTATTGTGTTCTTATCTTAACCATATTAAGGTGTGAGTTTAAACAACAACCACCCGTTGTTTTATCATCTGCCAGCTATTCAATTAATGAAAGATGTAGACCGACATTCATGCTGCTTTTGAATATCATTTGACAGTACTAAAAGTTTAATGTACACTTAACGTATAACTCCGTCAACTTTTGTACTCAGGGATGTTTATACATGATATATAGCCCCGTCTAACATGTCTTGTGTGCATGAGAGATTTAACTAAAATTTTGAATTTTGAAATATTGGAATAATTCGTTCATTGTTGAAGATCCTACATCAACTGTCAAGATGAAGAACGGGAATAAAAGCCCTGTCCATTGATAATTTTCTATGTTTTCTATGTATTGTGTGCGATTTTGTCCCATGTACATTTATGGAGTCCATATCCTTTTATTTTCTATCCAATATGTTAATTGTGCATCTAGAACATTCAAATGGCCGATGATATAAAAAAAAACTTATTCAACAGTTAAATCATAATAATAAATTCAAAAACAGTTGGGCACTCTCTTTGACATATCATTTGATATCTGCAACAGGTTTTCTGATATTTCAAAAATAATATTACTTTGCCTTTCAATATCAGTGTAATCATTTCTATCAGACCAAACTTTTTCTATGAATGAAGGTAGATGTGGGGTATAAGTAAATGCAGGAGTCATGAACTTCTGGTAAATGAGATAGCAACCCAACCATGCACATAAATAACTTAGACATCTAGAGAGCAAAATATAGCCTTCTCCAAAAGACAGGCTCTTACAGGGCAACTTAGATACTCAACAATAGACATGCCTTTATAAAAATGTCAAGATCTAAATAGCCCAGAGTCTATACGTTCAATGTGAATTTAAAAAAAAAAACTATGTGGTGTTTGCTTACATCCTCGTTTTTCAGTCTCTGGTGGATTGTTTTCTAATATTGACAATAATACCACATCTTCTTATTTTTCTTAAGGTCTGTTATAAACACAAACATTCTCCAAATAACGAAAACAAATAAGATATGACATACGACAACTACTTACGAGGTCCCCAAATTTGGACAGGTACCAGTACATGTATATGGAAATGTGTTCGAGTTGAACTTACTTTTGTAGGTCTCAACCCTCCCCCTTTTGAATCTCAGTATAGATTAACAGAACGTGCATAAAAGAAAATACAAAACAGACAAGTTCTAGAAAAGCACTTAACTCTGGTTTGTTTAAGTTTATGCCACACATCTTGTTTTTGGTACCGAAAATTTGCTATCCTATGCCTTTTTTTTCACAGTAAATCGTCTAAGTTCCAATTCGCCTCCTATTGGTGTCTATATAAAAATGACCGTCCCACATGAGTGCATATTAAATATTTTTGAAAATCTATTTTGCCTTTCTGCTTACCGGGTTATGTGATTACAAAATTGTTTTGGATAGACATGTTATGTTTATGTATAAAATTCAAAGAACCCTAGCTCATACAATGGCTGTATAAAAAGTTGTATATAGCAGACATATAATGCTTTTTCATGAACCTATTTAGCGATTTTGCAGGTAAATATATATGAAAACATTTGTTATCTTCATCAATATGAATTGCTTTTTAAACTTGCTTGAGGAAGACGGAAAACGATCCCGGATACGCATGTGAAGATGAAGCTCTATAGGTAGTTTATTGAAAATTTAGATTCACACCGCATATGTTTTCGAGATTTATGAGTTTCATATGAAATTGTATTGTGTCTAGTTTTTGCATATTACTCCCATCTATTCTTTTCAATATGGGTTTATGTTAAGAATAAACATCATTATCTAAAGGTAATACAGATACAGCGTTTTTTTCTTTTAAATGATTTCTAATTTTTTCATACCGGGGCATTTTATAACATTAACTTTTTATAACATGTATAACTGGGTTTTACTCATTGTTAGATGACGTACAGTGTCCTATAGTTGTTAACATCCTCGTATTTTGTTCTTTCAATTGACGGAAAGTTTTCATCATACCACATCTTTTTATTTATAAGCCAATATATCCATTTGTTGAATTAAGATGATACATTTCAAATGTAGGACATAAAAGCCCCGGACACGAAGATGGTACCAGAAAAAAGTCAGGTTAGAGATAGTTTGTCTCTGATTTACAATGTGAAAAACTTATTTCATAGTAATATTTTGTGTTTTCTTGAACATTAATAATCATAAGTATAAACAACTTTGTAAACAAAATTAATTCACGGTAAAAGAATTCATAATGATCTAGTGATTATTTAGAAAATAGGCTGCGAAAAAAATTATTACTTGACTGGCCTTATGGTACCAAGAAATATATCCTTTGCATGAATAAAATTTGATAAGTCTTCATTTATCAATTCTAACGAACAATATTCCAAGCTGTATAATGAATTCTTGTGATAAAAAGAAAGTACTTCAATAATTTAAGTTTCTCTAATATATTCAAACGATAGTAAACAGTTTTACTATTTAATTGTGAATTTTTGTCCTATCAATTATGTGACGGTCAGGCGTGGGACTTTGTGCCATTTACTTGCTACTCAAGACTGAAAAATTACCTTTACTTATGACCTCATAACATTGTAAAGTCAATCGTTTACGGTTACAGAGGCGTATAAAACAGATAGTAAATACTCTTTTTTCAGATTTTTTTTTACTATAATCAAGAAAGACAAAGAAGATTCTCTTGAAAGAAAGATTTGTAATTATGCCAAATGAAAATTAAACAATGAATTTTTTTTGACATAGTTAGTCGTGAATTCTTTCTACTACAGCCCAAGTACAATGTAGCAATATTGCATATTTAAATATAATTTTTCTTTCCCTTTAAAACCAAGTGTCTTGCTGATAGCAAGGATTTAAAACTATACAAATCCTTGCTGATAGTTAACATGTTAAAGGATTCCCACTGATTAATCAATTAACACATATATGATCATATATAGACCATCGCGACACATATCGAGAGTTGTCTTATCTTGCGAACTGGACACCAGATGAGTCAAGGAGATTAGAAACCCAGTTCAAAAGAATTATTTTTTAATTTGAGTTATCTCCCTTAAAAGTGTCCACAATTCTTGTACATGGCGACGACCCAATAATCCGACGCCCCATTAATCCGACACCCCAATAGTCCGACGCGGAATAATTGAACAATATTTTAAATAAATAAATTTGTTACAACTAATTCTCCTGAGAGTCCTAAAAATAATAATAATATATTCATAAAGTACTTACAATATCATTATTTAGCTTAATGTCCAGTGGCAAATATTACATGCATTATGCATGTTCAGAACGAGAACAATTTAACAATAAATACAATAGGTAGGTCTTGTAATAGATGCCATCCGGGATGAAAAAATGTCAATGAAACTTGGACTGCCACAAGACGATGAAAGTACATGTATATTGAATAGAGACAGCAATTTGCCTTGCAACAGGCTCAGACAAAAGGCCACCGACGGCCCCTCAAAGAGTTGTTGCAATGGTTCTTATCCTGCAGAGAGCGTGGCACTCCCTCTACACGAGGCATCGGATATAACATCACCACTCTAGCATTTGTTGAAAATTATACACCCCGCAATCAAACGGACGTCCAACTTTGGCAAGGGTTTACTGCCAGTCGGAAGAAAACCACAGTGACCATATTTCTATTCCCACTTGCATTTTAAATATATATTAGAACTCATTTGACCTTGTCCATCGAATGACTAAGAACAGGTAATGCAATTTATCAACGTTGGTTGGTAGATATGTATTAGTGAAAATAGTGGGATATATTTATCCAAACAAAATATAGAATGACTGAGACGCGGAGTAGCGAACATTTTGTCAGACTAAATATACTTTGTGAAGTTTTTGTCGAATAACTAATATGAAGATACGCAGCTTTAGTATCTCTCCCAAAGCAGAGAAATAAGAAAGTTAAGACTCCAATTAGGCTTTACTGCTTAAAAGATTGTAAGTACAGAATTAATTTGAGAAGAAGATTAGTTTAGTTTGCCATTATACAACAGTGTTTGTACTTAATTGACACCGGAGTGAATTATTTACAGTTAATACATTGAACTCTTTAAGACAGTTGTAATACAAATAGAACTTTGTATTGTTTGATGCGTTCTCCGTAAGGAATCTGTTTGAGGATACGAGTTTGATAATGAAAACAGGTACATTCTTGTGACAGTGGCAACGTCAAGAGAAGTGGTGTTGGTCGCTAGAGTTATTTTCATGTGTTGTTCAAAAGACATACGATAAGTTGTGTTTTTAAAGACGCAACAAAGAACACAAATGAAAATAATTATATACAGAAAAAAAGTTTGTTGTTTTATCCATATGCACTTACAAATATTATTATACTTGACTATAGTAACCACTAAATTAAATAAAATAACCATCACAAATAACCCCTATTTCCCGCGGGTGACTGCACGTAGGCAGAATAACTGTTAGGGAATATGCACGTCGAAAAAATAACCCAATATTTCCCGCGGGCAAATGCGCGTAGGCAAAATAACTGTGTAGGAATGAGCGCGTAGGCAAAATAACTCCTTTAGCGACAATTTGCACGACGTCTTTCAAATAACAACTTCACGTTCAGTTCAGTATAATAATACAGTTATGGCATTCGTAAAGGTTAATATCCAAAATTATTACGTACATCTCGAATAAACTTATTTTCCCTCGGTCCTACAGACCTCGAGGAAAATAACCCTTTTCTCGATTTAATAATTTTGGATATTAACTTTTGATGAAGGCCATAATTGTATATTATCGCTTACTAGAAGATGTCCGAGAAATCGCGGTACCATTGGGCAAGCGTTGAAACAAAGAGTGTGGACACAGAAAGGATTTTGACACGGTTTATGCATTTAATTCTATTTCTTTAAAGAGATGAAAATGAGGAACATAATGCAAAAGACCCCATTTCTCTCGATTGGAAAATAAAAGTATTAAATACCCTAAGAAAAGTGTGGCAAAGTGTGATTTTCAGTACTTTTTTACGCTTTTAACTCAATAACCGTATGAGCTACGTAAAATCCGTTGACATTACCGAAAGGGATCAAAATTTGGATTTCGCGGGCAGTACGTTGACTGAGCATGAGCGAATTCGTATAAAACACGGATCGATAACGGTTTCCGAATTTGGATATTTTCTCAAAAAATTGGCGTTTTCTGTGGAAAAAAAGATTGTTTCAAAGACAAATGCAGGATGTACAAAACATTACATTTATATGTCATATCACAAATATTTCCGACTTTGTATGGTTTCAGAGGAGTTGCGGCTCAATGAAATCAGTCTCTTTCTTTAGTAGTATAGTCTATAGAAATTAGAAATAATCGATGTAAAAATGGTAGGATAGATTGGTAGTTATTTGCTTGTCTGATTTCCAGTGGCAAATTTATCATGACTATATTCAGTTCAAATTCATTCTGACAGCACATTTCATCCATTTTTATCGAAGTTTCAACCTTAATAAAGTCTTTTTTGTATAGAAAAAATTATCACCGATTGGACAATTTTACTATCGATGTTATAAACTTAAACTCGTCAATTTTCGAGCGTAATAAAAAAAACTATTATCAAGTAACTAATTAATTCGATAGCTCTCAGTTTTTTTTTTTAAGTTTTCGATCTTTAAGTTCGTGTACAGTATAGATGAATGGAGATGGTAATGTTTGGAAACAATAGTCTCTCTTTATGGTAAAATTACACTTTTAACAGTTTTGACTGTATCCGAGACCTAATCACGTGAACATTATTCTTTAGGATGAGGGACTGCACTGCTGATGACATTTCTTTTTTAGTAGAATGTGTTCCCATCTCCGTTCATTTCTGTATTTTTAGGGCATTTTCTCTATTCTTTATACTTTTTGCCCATTATTCTCTAATCTTTATAATTCAGCACCTCATTATTCTCTATACATTATTTTTTGGTTCATTTTTCTCTATTCTTTATTTTTTTGTTCATTTTTCTCTATTCTTTGTGTTTTTGCCCATTATTCTCTGTTCTGTAAACCCAAATCCACACCCTCATGTAGTAGATTTTCTATTATGGCATTTATTAACCTTTGTCGGACTATTGGGGTGTCGGACCAGTAGGGTGTCGGACTAATCGGGTGTCGGACCAATAGGGTGTTGGACTAATGGGGAGTCGGACTAATGGGGTGTCGGAATATCGGGCGACCCCTTTTGACGAATGCTTTTTTTTTTTAGAATAGTTGAAATCATAAATTGACTCTACGATTAAACAATATATACCCTCCCCCCCATATAACAAGAATCTGTCCATAGTACACGGACTATCATTTTCTATGTTCAGTGGACCGTGAAATTGGGGTCAAAACTTTAATTTGGCATACAATTAGAAAGATCATATCATAGGGAACATGTGTACTAACTTTCAAGTTGATTGAACTTCAACTTCATCAAAAACTACCTTGACCAAACACTTTAACCTGAAGCGGGACAGATGGACGAACGAACGGACGGACGGACGGATGGACGGACGAACGGACGGACGAACGAACGAACAGACAAATGAACGAACGAACGGACGAACGGACGGACGTACAGAACGGAAACATAATGCCCCTCTACTATCGTAGGCGTAGAAAAATAATGACAGAAATAGTCCCGTTTGAATGGTTTTACACATGTCATTTTTGGGGCCCTTTATTTGGGGCTGTTTGGTGTGAGTTAAGGCTCCGTGTTGAAGACCGTACTTTGACCAATAATGGTTTACTTTTACAAATTGTGACTTGGATGAGAGAGTTGTCTCATTGGCACTCATACTACATCTATGGAAATATATTTATGGTGTGTACAATGCAAATGCGGCTATGCACATTTTCTAGGAAGTTGAATAACTACTACTAACCACAGCGTACATGTACATTTTTTAATGACTCCTTCCACTAATTCAACCAAGAATGACAATTATATATGAAATGCTACAGTTGGTGAGACTTTATTCCTATAAGATGTGTGTATTTATTATCTTTATATTTATAAACCAAATTATTTGTGTATTTACCCTTTCAACATATTAGAAAATTTCGTATACCCGTTCCTTTTATGTACAGAAAAATCCTAAATGTATGCAATTTATATGATAATTTTCTCTCTTATTTTCAACATATATTTTAAATTGTGACGGTCTATAACAGTTCCGTAACTTTCTATCTGTATAAACCAATGACCAACAAGTACATACATTTTTATGAAATTATCAGCAATATAATTTAAAAAAAAAAGAAAAGATTTTAGTCACGAATAATATTCTAGTCTAACGTGTTGGTGTATCCGTTGTCGAAGATGCACATAGACCTAGGCGAACAACACACTCTCTTTATAGAACATCTAGTTTTTAGTTTCACAAAATTTGGGTTATTATCAAATTCTGTTGAAGGATTTATTGTTGTTAGTTTATGTAAATATTCAGTTGCAAATACTACATCCACATTGAGGACAAAATCGGAGAAATATAGTAACTGGCAAAACTATTCAGGCATCTCCACGTAAAATAAATCTTCATGGAACCTATACTAAAAAAAACCACTTATATACGATTTTCGAAGGTTTTTGTTTATGTAATTGTAGAATGAGTCTCTGTCTGTCTGTCTGTCTGGTTTGTCTGGTCTGTCTGTCTGTTTGTCAATGAACTCCTATTTGGATAGATCTGTTGGACGCATATTTCCGACTTGCTCTTACTTTCAATAAAGAGCTGGTGGTATTCTTAGCCTCAACACCATGTGTTGTTTGAATTTGCTTCTGATTTTTTTCACATATTAAGTTTTGGTTCAGATGGTGTCACAGTCTTGTTTTAGTATAACAATAGGGTTGAGTACAGGTGCCCTGATGGGTCCTCTACGCAGAGAAAATCCCACACATGCAGGCGGGCCTCTTTTGGTCACTAAACAATAATGTATACTAGTTCAGCGAAATGGTTGCTACACTAAACACCAAAACATGCTTTTGAACTTAAATTAAAAAACAAAAGCACACAAGATTAACAAAGGATAAAGGTATCTGCTTTGGAACAAGCAACAAAATGTAATTTATGACTTTTGATATCTCAACCTGCCCCTATACCTTTAGCAAATGAGGAATAAACAACCACACTGCATAAAACAGGGGAGAACATATAAAACTTATTTTCTTTTCTTTGGATTTGTTCCCAAATAGATTTTTTCTCCTATAGGATATTTATTTCTCCCATAGGATATTTATTTCTCCCATAGGAGATTTCTTTCTCCCATAGGAGATTTTTCTCTCTTATGATTTGCTTTGATCTCCCATAGGATTTTTATTCTCCCTTAGGATTTATTTTTAACCCTTAGGATTTTTTTTTTATCCCACAGGATATTTTTTCTGTAATGAAATCCCTTAGTATTTTTATTAATCCTATCGGATATTTTTTATCCCACAGGATTATTTTATTAGACAAATATCCTATAGGATAAAAAATATCCTGTAGGAAATGCTTTTATTTCTCCTAAGGGATTGTTTTAGTCCTAAGGGAGAAAATATATCCTGTAGGACATTTTTATTCTCCTAAGGGATTATAAATCCCGTAGGATTTAAATATCCTGTAGGATATTAAAAATATCCTACGGGATTATGACTTTATCCTATAGGATTTCTCAAAATCCTGTAGGATTTTTTAAAATCCTATGGGAGAAAATAATATCCTACAGGATTTTGTCACTGTTTTCACTCCAGTTGCCGAACCAGGCGAGCCACATCAAAATTTTTTTTATATTGTGTTGCCTATCCCCAGGGGTACATTATTGCCAAATTTGATGATTCTACCGTTAAAAAAAGTGTGGTTCCAATTTGCACTCATGAGAAGTGCAAATTAATCCAAGAACATGTTGATTGAAAGATTACCTGCTTCATTTAAGACATCCATGCACAATTGTTTTTTGCTTATGGATGTTTGCTCCTCTTGTGCTTGAATTTTTGCCAGATATTCGGAATCCTCTGGTTTGTAGAGCTATAAAAAATTTTGCCCACTAACCCCTACTTTTCTTTCCATAACTTGAATACATATAGTTTAAAATGTCATCTTTGAAAATCTTATAAAATCTTTTTTTTCATAGTTTTTGAAAGAAAAAAGGTGCCAATGTGAAATATATGAAATATCTAGAGAGAATCATTTCCCGCCAAATATTCAATGGCTTATATCTGAAAAACAAGGTCACGGACCCTTCATTTTTTCTGCTTTTTTAGTTCCATTATTGATATACTATCATTTGCTTAAAGCGATACAAGAATTCAGGAGTAATCTCCCATTGATCGCTATTATATATTTTCATTGTACTAGAGCCGTCTCGGAGGTAGCGTGTTGCCCTCGAGTACGACAGGTCGAAGGTTCAAGCATTGATTGGGTCAAACCAAAGACTCTGTTATAGTATTTTTATGGTCCTTGATTCTTCACGTGGCATTAAGGAGTAAGAGCAAAGACTGATCAACATCATACTAAAGAGTTACGCGCACAAACGAATGTTTAATAGAAACAGACAAAAGAAATTTGGAATGGTAGAATGCAGTTGTAGTGTAAGCCTTTATCTTGATATATCTAAAAGAACTTTTTTTATTTCAATAACCTTAACATTTTGTAATAGTTTAGGTGAAGTTGACTATGGGTGTTGGAGTGCTAACTTTTATTATTCTAAAAATAGTATACACCTTTCATATAAAGGAGTAAATTCACGAAGGGTCCATATTAGCCCTAAAATTCCTCAAAATGTAACTATAGTAATATAATAAAGATTTGAAGACACAAATATGTACAATTATCTTACCTCCTATACATTTCTAGGAATATGATTGGTAAAAGCAACCGCGTGGAGACCGTGTTTATTTCATATGGGGTTAGTAGGTTTGGTTTATTTCAATACAAGGTTTGTAGTGGTGTTACGTCTCTTTGTTATGACAACACGCTGTTGAGGAAAAATCTGAAAGGTTTTAACAGACGAAGAAATTGATGATGAACGATTGAAATAAATTCATAAAACACATTAAAAGCTTACAAGTTGTTATTGTTGGCATTTGTTTTTGTTTAGACCAATGTAAGTAGGTTCTTAATATTTAAGACTTGATCACTTTGATAGGCCACTAGTCTAAATACCACATGTTAAGATAGTCGGTAAGATATATTCGTTACACAGTGTGCTAATGACCTTATATGATATATATGGGGTCAGTCAATTCCATATGGGGATTCGAGCTTCGCTCTCACCCCATATGGAATTGACTGACCCCATATATATTGTATTACGTCACTATCACACTATGTAACTAATAATATCTGAAAAAAACAAATTCAACAAGATCTGATGCATTAGAACAATTTTGATGTCATTATGACGTTATAATTGTGCACTACAAAGAAAATAGTAATTTTTGTTTCAAACGAAATTGGCCATATGCCAGGACTACCTTAATTTTTTGTTAGGAGGTGTATCGGATCCATATACATCTTTTTATAACAACTTAGTTTGGTCAATGAGTGTGGCCAATGTTTGTCAGAAGGAAATAGACCTTACAAATTCATAAAAACAGGCAATTTGTCTGAAATCTTGTAAAATATCACCCTTTTGAAGGTGTCAACATTGTTAAAACAAACATCAGGCAACCAAAGTGTTTAGTTTAAGTTTGAATATTTGAGATCGTTGTTATATATATGTTTAGGGCTAATTCAAGGCCTTCGTGGCCATACTCCTTTAAGAATAGACATTAGTTTTTATCTTAAAATGCAAATGTTTTTTTTTTAAAGAAAGAAAGCTGTAGCAACAAGGTAATTGTAACAGATTTAGACTAGTAAATTGATTATCGCTTTCTTAAGGTTCATCATAACAAAGAGACAGAAATGGCTGTGTTTACACTTGAAGGTTTACTTTTATTACAGACAAATCTTTATAGTTGGAATAGTTTTAGGGTATAGTTCTCACTAGATGTGTATCTATAATAACATAAAAGTAATAAAAATTCGTCACGTAATTGCGAAAATGCTCAGCAATGCCTCGAATTTCCACCGTTTCATAGTCTTTTCCTAACAATGTTATTACTTCAAGCTTATATAAACTCCATATCTATTCTTCGAATGTTCTGCTGTCTGACAAAAAAGTTTCATGCGTGGCCGTTAGTACCCCCAATTAAAAATAGACAGTCACACACGATGATAACACTTCAGTAATTTCGTGTGTCCGAAGCGCTTTTCTGGATCTTCTTTCATCAGGACCCTCAATCCTAAACATTTGAAAGCCAGAGGTGTATAAATATGTAAAACCGTTAGGAGCTTTATGACCAATAGGGAACAAAATAAAGGGCCAAATAATTCTAAGGTCAACTTTACCTGCGAAAGTAACAAAATTTTTCCAATAATAAAAGCACTACCCTTAACACTGGCATTAGATTACATGACGTTCTTCTGTCTTCTGACCTTGACGAACTGTTCAGTGAACTACATCTGAGCAAGCCCGTCTTTAAGGTTGAAAACAATGGGGTACTCAACAAGATTGTAGCAATCTGCGTTTCCATTAAATATCATAAATGGATCGGAGATCAGGAGTACACTTCTTTCCTAGTAACGTAAAATCTTATGAATAAAGCATGTTGCAACTAGGAAGAAATATCGTCGGAATACGTATAGCGGCAGAGGTCTTTTGGCACTTTCGACTATTTGCTCGAGTATTCACCATTCTGCTGCAAAAACGTTTGGGAGTAAATAAATGATTGCAGCCACCACCGTAGTCCTCAAAGGGATAGAAAAGAGTGCAATCAAAGTCGTGAACAGATTGATAAAAAACCTAAGATACTTGCTTTTGTATTACTTTGTGAAACGCAACAAACCCCCAAAACGAAGACTTAACGACGTTCAAAAATGAACAGCATTAACTCATGAAACGACTACTATTCCAAACAAAAACCCAGTTGAACAATGTTTTTTTTCCCTTAGCAGCTTCTTTAGAATACTCACCGTAATCAGTTTGAATAAATAAATATACTCAACAGTAACGAAAGAATGCCCTTGAATAAAAATACTCCAGTAGTACCAAGGTCACATATAAGACACTGAATAATACATATGGTGTTGAAGATCATGTATCACTTATTCATCGGTGTCACGTGACTATCCTGAATCATCAGATAACACTATCCTGATAACAGATCAAACATATGAAATATCATGGTGTTCAGGATCTCCTGACCTACCCATATGATTTCTTTAAGTCACAAGTTCTGGTCTAGTTGTTGTGCGATGATTCATCGACAAAGGCTAAAGACGAAAAGACTTTTGCGTAAAAAAATATATCACCGTCTTTGTCTAGGATGTTAAAATATGCAGTCCCTTCCCTATTGTAATGTTCTAGCTTAATCGATGTCCTATATTTGGAAAGTACCAAGCACTGTTCACTCTGCCATTTGCATCAGCTCTTTCTTGCTTGTGTCAGTATAATACTAGAAGATGTGGTATGATTGCCAATGAGACAATCCAAACCAGAAACCAAAATGACGTGAAAAGTTAGCAATTATATGTCACCGTACGGCCTTCAACAATTAGCAAAACCAATAACGCATAGCCAGATATAAACAGTCCCGAAATGACAAATGATAAACAATCCATATTTCTAATCCCTCTCAGCCAGCACTACAATCCATACCCAATTCGTTGTTTACTACTAAGTTGTCCTGTTCTGAATATATGTAATGGTTGCCACTGAATGTTTGTGTATTTATTTTTTATAATACATTAATTCTTTTTTCGTGTTCTTTGTTACTTATATAGAATAGCGACCGTTGTGAACATTAAATATAAGAATTTTTCAATGATTATGAAATAGATACGACAATAATAAATAAAAAATCAACTAATCCTACTTTAATAACAACCAATCCGATCAATGCAACAATTAACTAAATACGTTTGTTTAACGTGACTTCGTGATTGTTAGTGATCAGTATCAACAACATGAACGTTACACAGAACATCTCAGTTTTAGAAAACAATACACATTGCGGAGATAATTGCAACAAAGACGATTCTATAGTTCTTATAGTAATTTTATATGTATTTGGATCTTTAACTGTTCTTTTTAATTTTCCATCTATACTTATGGTGATAGTGACAGCCTTGAGAAAAATGAAAATGAAATACATTCATATGCTGAGTTTGAGTATCACTGATGCTTTACTTGGAGTTTCCTGGATATTGTTGACACATACACTTGGAGGAACAAAAATGTTTTTCTTAGACTGTTACATCAGATGTTATTTGCTTTGTATAACGTTTATGGCATCAA
Organism: Mytilus californianus; assembly: GCF_021869535.1. NCBI lineage: Eukaryota > Metazoa > Mollusca > Bivalvia > Mytilida > Mytilidae > Mytilus > Mytilus californianus. Next base: position 43,438,599 of record NW_026262593.1, read on the forward strand.
TGTTTCAGGTTTTGGGAATTTGCATTGAACGAAATATTGTGATTTGTTTAAATTTGAAAATAATGAGCAAACAGAAAAACTTTGTATCAATGTGCATCATTATTATTTCGTGGGGCATAGCAATACTGATAAGTAGTATAATGTCGGCGGTCAATGTTAATCGTTTTCATGACGCCAGAACGTGTTCATTAGATAGTATGTTTCAAGAACATAAATATAGAGCATTTGCGACATTCGGAATAGTTTTTGCCGTTATCCAAGTTGGTGTTGTGGTTGCTATGATAATTTTACTGGGATTCCTTATTCAACATCAGAGGAAAATGGTGAAATTGAATGTAAGAAAAATTAAGAAGTCTGACATACAAATATGCATAACATTAAGCATCGTGGCTTTTTTATTTTTTGCTGTAAACACTCCTATAACTGTAGTGTATCTACTAGATGGATTTCATACCGGTATGTCATCATCAAGAATTTTAAGAAATGTGTGCTTTTTGTTTGCTGGGATAAATTCGGCGATTAATCCATTCATATACATCTTCAACATAACAAAAATACGAGATTTATTCAGACAAAGTTTTAATCACATTCGCTCTTGCAATAATCGTGTACATCCATGAAATACATAAAGGATTGCGCTGATTGTTAAGGTGACGGTCTTTTTCACAGGCTACTTACAGTTTCAATGCTGGGACGAACATAAATCTTGAAGAACTGAAAATAATGCACATTGTGTTTTAATTTGTTAGTTCATCACTCATTGTGTATCATTTTGTTTGTTTATCGATAATTGTGTATATGTGTGTTTGTTCGGTGTGCGTGTTTATTGTTTAGGTCTGTTCATGTGTCTAAATGAAAACATTTCCCCTTATGCGAATTACTTTATCCATTTAACTGTTATACACACGAGTCGCTTTAGGATATCTAAGTTGTATATTAGCTGCATATTGTTTTGTATCTACCCAAATCGTAACCTTGGTTAAAACAAATTAGGGTGAAACATGCGGTTATACATGTATGAATATTTGAAAAATGTTGTCCTTTGACTTACCAAAGATAGAATTTATGCCTTTCAGAAATAATCGCATTGCTGTGTATAACCACACCCCAATATGGGAGCTGTTATCAAAACATATACCGGCAAAAAAGGAACTGTTATAAAAATAGTATGTTGATAATTTTAACCCTTATACTCTCAACCGATGTATCCCAGGAGATAGGAAGGTAAAATTAACACTTTATGCATTTAGGTTTTTTCTGGATTTACCTTCAACAGAAGCGCTCAAATTCCAAAATTTGAAAACCAGATATGTATAAATACCTGAATTCGCTAGAAGCTAATTGACCAAAAGATACTACAAAGAACACCCAAATGTATTCATGATAAACTTTGCCTGAGGGAGTATGAACCTTAGTTTATAAAGAATTCTAAATTTATCTAAAAATATAAGAAAAATATGTTATGATACCGCGGGGACTTACAATCTATCAGTAAAGGTATCGACCAAGTGCTAAAAAAATTGAAATAATATTTTATAAATTTGGTGCGTCCGAAACACTTTTATGGACATCTGGATTTCCTCTTTTGGCAGTGGCAAATCAAATACCTGCACTTTATTCCGGTCTACATTGAAGAACATTTTGTTGTCATCCTTAGATATTCACGCAATATCTGCCTCTAGACGTTAAACAAAATTCAATCAATAAATCAATCAATCTTCGTCTTTGATTTTTTTTTCATTTCCGATGTTACAGTTTTTAACATGGGACTCAACGAGCGGACTATCGTTACATGATTAAAAATTAAGAATTAAATTAAGATTAAAAATTTTAGTATTTAAGGGTACATTTGTATTGAAGATATTTTTTCCTAAATTATATTGTTCATAATTAAGACATTCAATATTGATATGTTATTTGCTTAATTCAATCATTTAGTAAGACTTAGAATTATTAAGGTGTTGAAAATGTCGTGCAATATTGCATCTTTAGTGTATGGGTGTGTATTTGTTTCTTGCTGGATAGAAACACGTTCTATAGCTACTATCTTGTCACGCTCTTGCTGCGTCTAATAAGACCGTACCACGACTTACACGATCTCTGAACGCTTCTTCCAAAACCTTCCCGATCGCATTACGATTTCAATACGTGTCTACTACGATCGAAAAACGACTCCACTTCGTTGTCACTACGCTCTTCGTCCCTATAAATATCTTGACTTTCCCATTGTACACATCAGTTTCCTGGAGATAACTTTCCATGCATTAAAGGTATTAAAAACACTTAGAGATCGGGTTGCTAAATAAAAAGCAGAGGTCTCAAAAAAGGTATGCAATTTTGAAATTTCCAATTTGCAAATTAGTAAATATAACACAATTTTCGTGGCTAGGACGTAGTAGAATCGTAGTGATGTGGAAGAAGACAAGGGCAAAGTAGCAGCGCATTATTGATTTCCTCATCGTAGAATAATCGAATCAATATCGTAGAAGCGTAATTAAGACGTATAGTGAAATCGGGATAGTCGCAGTGAAATCTTATAGGCCTACCTAAGGTTGCAGCGAAATATTTTCCATTGGCTACCACGATTGCACCACGTTTCCAGTACGATGCTTCTATCCCGATCTAACTACGTCCTTACTGCGACTGAGTTCATACGGTTCTACTTCAACTAGTTTTGGCCATGACTACACTACGAATGTTTTGAGCATATTCAAAGCTCCACGATCATGAAGACTTGGCATGTCCTTATTCCGACCTTACCACGATCTTACTATGACTTTCAAAACTTTATAATTTCCGAGATCGTAGTGGGATCGTGGTCCTAGTGTGATGGGGATATAAGTAATTTTTGTTTAATTGTTTATCATATCAAACATGTCAAATGTATTCCGTTTTTTCTCAATATAATCTTATGACAGTCAGGAGCGTAGCTGCCGTTAGGCACTTTAGGCACGTACCTATATACATATTTTTTAGTGAATTGAGTATTGGATAGATAGTCATTATATTCCACCTTATATAAACTAAAAAACTAGATCTTTGCCATTCTTTGGTTCAGATCATTTCATTTCTATCAACAAATAATTGAATTAGCCTCATCATGCTCAAAACCCTGCTTTTTTATATACATGATTTGTTTTTTATTAATTGTTGTTGTTGACTTTCAACTAGCTTTCCACTTGATCCTTATCGGACCTACAATACCTTGCCGAAGTTAGGTGTTCGTTTGGTTGTGCGTAATGTATAATTACGCAGTCACGTCTGGTCAGAATGGGGACGTTAAATCCGATGCCGCTAGTGTAGAGAGAATGCAACGCTCTCTACACGTTAAGCAACTTGCAACAACTCTTTGAGGGGTTCGTAGGTGGTATACTGAAAGGCAAAATCTATGTTCCTATCCAAGAAACCCACATTTTCTATGCATTGCATTTCTAAAATTCCAGACCTTCATCCTCGACGATCAGGACCTAGCTACCTGTTGTATTTATTGTAAATTTGTTTTTGTCCTGAACAATCATGAACTATTTGCCATTTTTAGCAATCAATCAATCAATCAATCAATCAATCAATCAATCAATCAATCAACTAGCTTTCAGCAACTTCGAGTATTCTCAAATCTACCCTAGACCTGCTGGGTGCATTCAGCGGCCCCAGATCCCCTGCCGCAATGTTTAACCACCGTTTATTGGACATGTAGTTACGCTTCTCACAGTCTTAGCGCCCAGAGTACCAACCACCTATGGCGAGTCACTGACAAACTTTTTCTATCATTCCTAAATTTGTGACACCAGTAAGCCATTTATCGGTTCCCTGATATCTTGCCAATGGTAATACAAGTGTGATATACCGATAGGAGGGCTCTTGCAAGGCGACTTCTTATAGAAAAAAAAATATAAGCGGGAAACGGGAAACTAAAAAAATGATAAGCGGGATACGGGAATCTGACAAAACAATAAGCGGGATCCGGGATTAGACCCCCCCTCAATGAGACCCCCTACCAGCAGAGGTATCGACGATGTACTAGATAAATGAAAATAATATTAAATAAATTTGCTGCCTTCGAAGCACTTTAATGGACACCTGTAGTTTCTCTTTTGCCAGTGCCAGTTCAAATACACTGCACCTTATTCCGGTCACATTGAAAAACTTTTCAAATTATTTGTTCTCGTTCTGAATATTCAAGCAATATTTGCCATGAGACGTTTAGTAAACAGCAGGCAATCAATCTATCGATCAATCAATCAATCTTGGTCGATATGTCTTTTTTTCAATTTCGGATGTTACAGCTTTTAACATGGGACTCAACGAGCGGACATCGTTTCAATGATAATTGGAGTCAATTGTTGGTTACAGCCCAAGAAGATATGAAAAAGCAAAAAACATTTAGAAAATCTTTTGAAATTTAATTATATAGTATTTTTAAGGGTTCTTTTGAACTAAAGATATGTTTTTCTTAAAGTATTTTTTTTTTATAATTAAAATATTCAATATTGATATGTGGTCCGAGTACACAGTTATTTCGTAGTGCATTTCTTTTAGACAATAAATGAAAATTTAAAAAATCCCACCTGCGCTTTCTCAATAATATTTTTACAGTGTGTTGTACTACTTTTGGGACAAATTATATCAAAATTATAGAAAACTTCATCGGCTCTAACTCAAAATATGGACAATTTTATGTTAAGGGGGTCTTGAAATCTTTTGACAGCTTCCGAAGTGTTTATTTTTAACCTTTTTCAGCTGGACCAAATCACTACTTTACTTTAAAATTCATGACCCAAATTTTTTACAGTGTAATTTCATCCCCCTGCTTGCTATTTGAGGCATAAAACATGGAGAAATAAATTTGGAAGGTATATAAAAAAAATTGCCAAGTAACACACTGTCCACACTAAGCACTATATTTGTGGACAACGAAAATCAAAGGACGATAACTGTGTACTCGGACCTAATAGGATAGAAAAAGTTGACCAATCTTAATAAATCTTGGTATGACCAAAGCTTAATAAATTATGAGACTGCTTACAAAGTTTCATGGCAATAAGATATATATTAGAGACAGTATGATAAATTCTATATTCAACTTTGCGTGTTAAATTTTGACGTTAAAATTGAAAAATTTCAACTATCAACATTTGGGGCTTTTAAAATTAAAATATTGCAACAAAATACTTTTAAAATGCCTTAATATATAATATATCATGTATTAAAAGCAATAGAGTACTCATTTGATATATCAGACTTAGCATAATTATTCAAAAGTCAAATTTATATGAGCCTGTGCCTAAAAATGGAGGTTTTCCAATGAAGGGGGGGGGGGGGGGGGGCTTACATGAAGATGTAATATTTTCCAGCAATTTTAAATTTGTGAAGCTTTTTGGTTATAAATAATCCTTACATATGTATTTAATGTACTTTAAATGGAAAGAAAACTTACAAATAACATATCATATTAGTTTAAAAGGGTCTTAGGCCAAGTAAGACTGAAAATAATTTATGGTTAATTTAGGCCGTAGCACATATTTACATTAAAAATGCATATTGAAGCTATAGGAAATAAAAATTTGTGTCTTTTCTATCATTTCTATACTCAGGTGACATGATACAATAAATCTGAGCACAAAAAGACTCTTGCATTCAACTTTTTTGGCAGACGGTATGGTCTAATACAAAGATTTTTCACTTTTTAGTGAAAAACTTGCAGGCAATTTTAGTCTCAACAGGCTTATATTTGAACCACTTGCTATCCTACAGAAGAAAAGAAAGATATTATGTGAAATGAAACAGTTACAAAAGACATTGTTAAGTGCTTTTTATACAAATTTAGTGAGGTCTTTATTATGGACTTGCACTTTTATGTACCAAGCTCCTCACATTTTTAACTTGATCCAAACAGGGCGTTAGACGAGGGTAATTTATACAACAAATTTTGCACATATTGTCTGAGATAATCTTCTTTTCTGTACATTCAGAGTTCACAAATGAGTAATACATCTGGATTAAAGCATAGAAACACAAATATTGACACATGAAAACCTGTCAGATAGAAAGTCAGAATGCCACCTATGCATCAAAATTGAAAAAGCTATGAAATGCTTATTTTGACCATATAATGCCCAAATTGGTCATTTTTGCAGAAATTCTATCAAATAAAAGTTTAAATCCTTTAGTTTCATGCTATTTGACAAATTGACACCATTAAATTATTCAGGGAAGTTGCCAAAGTACAGATTCTATATTTCCTGATTTCACCTCTTAGCTCCGAGTGCACAGTTATTTCGTAGTGCATTTCTTTTAGACAATAAATGAAAATTAAAAAAATCCCACCTGCGCTTTCTCAATAATATTTTTACAGTGTGTTGTACTACTTTTGGGACAAATTATATCAAAATTATAGAAAACTTCATCGGCTCTAACTCAAAATATGGACAATTTTATGTTAAGGGGGTCTTGAAATCTTTTGACAGCTTCCTAAGTGTTTATTTTTAACCTTTTTCAGCTGGACCAAATCACTACTTTACTTTAAAATTCATGACCCAAATTTTTTTACAGTGTAATTTCATCCCCCTGCTTGCTATTTGAGGCATAAAACATGGAGAAATAAATTTGGAAGGTATAATAATATAAATGTTTTATGTCATACAATGTAAAATTTGATTAAAGAGTCATATCTTTGAAAGAATTGTATCGTACCAGTGTTCATATTGAGGTTATACACATAACTATGGAAATCAATAAACAACCTTGAAAACAATGTTGTGCACAACTAAAATGTATGATGTAAATGGTGATTTAAAAATGTTTCGTAACATTTTGGCTTTAATTGGATTGACTGTAAAAGTGTCTGGTACCTTGATTTGTTGTTTTGTGTGAACATTGACCATGCTTAAGCCTGACATTTCAACATGTAGTTTTGTATAAAAAGTACCAGATATTCTCATGTTTGTAATGCTATTTGGTGTTGCAATGTCCCAATCTGATGGACATAAAGGTAAATTAACAACTGGTATTGTCAAGCATAGTAAACCATTGCTGATTTCAAGTATGATTTTAGTGTGATGTCTTGTACATACTTGTTTATATAAATAATGCAATACTCCAACAAATGAGATAATTGTGATTGCTGACAACACAATTGATGGCCATTGATTTAATTGTGGTGATAATAATGATTCAAAATTTTGAGTTGTTGATATAGGTGATTACATGTAATGAAATGTTGGTGGTGTTTGTGGTGTTACAAATACAGCTGATGATGGAGCTTTTTGTAACAGTATAAGTGCTGTTGTCAATGCACGAACTTTGTTAAATAGTACAATGCAAGCAATCGTAAAAAGTATTGATAACACAAGAGATATTAGCGAGATCATCTCGTTTGTGTTTGGCCAAGAATCGTCGATATCAATTTCACCATCAAGTAATGGTTCTGACAATGAGGTAAATATTTTTCTGTCTGCTTTTGCTGCTTTTGCTATTCTTTTCAGGCTTAAGTGTAAATTATTGTCTTGTGCAATGACTGAGTTAAATGTATGGTTATAAAAATGAAGGTTGGGAAGTGTAATGTCTGCTGGGTCTGTAAAAGTTGTGTCACCTAATATCGAATTATAAGTTTCTGATGAGAAAAAGTGTTGAATAAGTGCTAAATTTACTGGATGTACTATAGTCACTGTATTGGTATTGTTATCGCACAATCCTATTTTTGCAGGTATAAATAACGAATCTGTTTTTACAGAACAAAGACATGAAACATGTATAATACAAAAGGAACATCCTTTTTCAATTTTATGACCTGATGGACAATCAAAAGCAAGTGTTATTGTTTTGTATACAAGTAAGCTTGTGTCAGTTATTTCCTTGACTGCTGGCTGTATAATGTTTGTGAGGAATCGGAAATTGCAATTGGAATGTACGCTTTCTTTGTCGTTAAAAAGTAACGCAAATGAGCAAATTGGTGAAACAGATGAAAGTAAAGGAAAAGTTTGAGTGCAATACAGTGTGTCTGTTCCTGAACATGTTTTTACACATTCATCTGATAATTTTGCATAATGTCTGTTGTCGGATGTGATTACTAAGTACTGTGGCAGATCTAATAATTGAGTTGCGTGATTGCTTGTTGCATATATAGGTACCGGGTATGAATTTATTTTGTATAATGTGAGTGGATTCACAAATGTAGTAATTGGAAATTTGATGCTAATGAATAAATTTTTGTGATGTCTAGTATATAAAATGTTAGCTTGTGAATAGTAATATGATGGGTTCACATTATTCAAGTAAAAACCTTTGAATTTGTCATTTAAGATAGATTGAATATGCTGAATGGTATGTTTGAGATTTTGTGGTGAAATAAAAAATGGTGACAATTTGCCTTTAACTAATTCATGTACAGCTATTTTGAGTTTTTCTAAGTATTTATTTATTTCAGCTGTTTCATTCATTTGTTTCAGTAAAAATTTTGACAATTTGATGCTTATTTTCTCAAATTGTGAGATGAATTTTGCAGTTTCTTTAGTAATATTTTGAATACCCTCGTAATTGTTTTTTATACCAACTATAATATTATCAAATCTCTAATTTATCATGATGTGTAATATCTTTTGCAAATTCATTGTTTCTTCTAATTAAAATGTTTACATGTTTTGCCAATCTATTTACATCTTCAGTAGTTGCTGTGCCAAATAGAGATTTAGAAATTGAGCCAAAAAGTCAAATAAACCATGCTTGAGTCTAGATTCTGTATTGGACTTGTCTTCAATGTTAATATGTGGAATAAGTTTATGAATAACCTCGACTGTGTGATTCACATTTGATGATACTTGAGTTCTAATTGCAGTAAGTTGTGATAAGACTTGGTTTAAAATGTAACAATGTTGATGTGTAATATCACATTGTTCAATTTTCACGACCCGTAAGTAAATTTGGTTGTCTCTCAAACACTACTCCATAATTGATACGCTGTATCTGGTGCACCTTGTCAGCTGACACACATATCATTATCCACAACCATAGGACAAAGAACCCTAATTGACCAGGTTACCTAGACATATGTTGTTTACACAACAACTTGTTTGTGTTTAAAGGACAATAGACTTAGTAAAAAACATGTCTAATTGTGTCCACTTAGCTTGTCGCTAAACATCTTAAATTGATAAAAATAATGCCTAACAAAGAGAAAATCTAAAGTGACAAATGCCAAAGTAAATATCTGTTAAATTTGAACTTCTTATCTAATTTATAACAGGGGTTTTCGTCGTTCCTGTTATATTTAGAGTTCTGGGGGAAAGTCACTGTCTAAAGTCAACAAAACTAAGTTAAGCTTTACGATGGTTTATATATAACTTCTTCAATAGTGCAATACATTAATTACAATAAAAGTTCAACGGTAATATTCCGAAAAGATAAAACAAATGGTAATTCCAATAAATGTTCTATACTAAACACAATGAATGTCACTGTAAATGCACGGCGTCCGTACAGCTTGACCGCTGGTATCCAACTGACCATTTACATAGAAACGATCTAATATGAATTACGTAATCTTACTTAATCATAACTACATGTAATAATGAAATTTGTCACTTAATGATTTAAACAAATAATACAATTAAAAAACATATATATGATAACAAGAAATGGACAATGCTAGGATTAAAATGGATTAACTTCTCAACATGTAAGCTAACAATTTCGAGAACAATAGTCGCTTGCCTTTAGATAAAGTTTGAATTTCCACGAAATAAAACAAAGAGGAATATATCGCTGTCAAAAATGCAACATTGACAAGGGTACATATTTGTACTCAAAAACTCCTTAATCTAGTAAGAGTTACAAGTGTACAGGAATTCAATCCCCATCTACAAGCAAGACAGGTATTGCAGTAGATTTCACTTTTTCATTTAGTTTTCTATTTAGACCTAAACAATCCAAAACGATCATCGTAATGTAACATCTTGCAAACTAAGACGGAAGACATGTATGGTGGCACTGTTCGTTTTTACAGTGCCTGTAATTTACTCGAGTAATCACCATTCTGCTGAAAAAACAATCAGGAGTAAAGCAAGGTGTGCAAACTACGAGTGCAATCCTGAAATGGGACGGGAAGGGTGCAAACAAATTCGTTGATCATGTCGAATACTGATTAACCAAAAGTCCCGAGATACTTAATTTACATTTCTTTGTGAAACGCAATAAACTATACAAGACAATGACTTAAAGGCAACTTACAAAATTCAACAGATGGACCTACTATGACTTCTAAACAAAAAAGCAAGTTGAACATCATTTTCACCGGCAGTAGTAACTCAACAATACGCAGCGTCGTCGTATTCTATGAATAAATGCGGATACTATTTATTACAGAAGGTTTCACCTTAGATTATGTTGTGGGTATATTCTTTGATGAAACCAATCAGATTACACTTATTTATTTAATGAAAACTATCTGAGACACAATATTGAATAATATAAATTGGAATTCACCTTAATTAGCTTAATATTGTTGATTTTAATAAACATTTTTAACAAAAATTGAATAAAAGAAAAAAATATGAATGAATTTTAAACCTGATGATTATTTATGAGCTTTCAGCACTACTTTATATAAGGAAAGGATTTCTTTGGTAAAAATATATCAGAGACACATCAGTTTCTTACCTAGATTGAGCAGATGAACCATGGAAAATTAATTTATTCCCAGCGTTTTTTTTCGGATAGACAGCATGTAACGTTCCTTAATAACATTCCAGAACCCCTGTGTTTTAAGATGGCATGGCAGCTGACTCTAGTGAATAGCTGTGGAAAAACACAAAGCTGAATTTCACAGGATTTTATATACATAAATAGCAGTAAAGAAATTTCTTAAGCAAGTACAAAATTTGAACAAGTGGTTGTCTTTTTTCAGACAAGTAATATTTTATGGTCATTCGGCCAAAGAACAAGTTGTTCGAAAAGTTAATGTCGAATCCTGCACTTTGGTAACTTTGAGCTTTTACTACTTTTATTAAAAATTAAGATGACTGTCACAATGGAACAAAGTTTGACATAGAACCATATGAGAAAGACATAGCACTCGAAACATCGGGTGGTGGCACAAACAAATCATAAACTCAGGGGAAAAACCATTGTCAAACATACCAACACAAATAAAACAATAACTATCCACACTGATCTGTGTCCACACTTGTTTATAATACAATAATTGTCTTTCTTTTCAACGATTAGAAAAAGAAATAATAACTTGACCGTTATACAATTATTGGATATAAGTATTTTTCAATGGGTATTATTCTTCATTAGACATACAGTCATTGTATAAAATCTATTTTTACTAATTAAACCTTCTTCAACTTGTTCAATAACGGTCAATTCCATCAATGAGATAATTGACTGACAATCAGCTGATACAGTTTATGTACCAGTTTTCCTTATAAAACATGACTACGTGATTGTTAGTGGTCAGTATCAACACAATGAACGTCACACAAAACTTCACAGTTTTAGAAAACGATACATATTGCGGAGATAATTGCAACAAAGACGATTCTATAATTCTTATAGTAAGTTTATATTTATTTGGATCTTTAACTGTTATTTTTAATGTTCCATCTATACTTATGGTGATAGTGACAGCCTTGAAAAAAATGAAAATAAAATACATTCATATGCTGAGTTTGAGCATCACTGATGCTTTACTTGGAGTTTCCTGGATTTTGTTGACACAGACACTTGGAGGAACAAAGATGTTTTTCTTTGACTGTTACATCAGATGCTATTTGCTTTGTATAACGTTTATGGCATCAATGTTTCAAGTTTTGGGAATTTGCATTGAACGAAATATTGTGATTTGTTTAAAGTTGAAAATAATGAGCAAACAGAAAAACTTTGTATCAATGGGTATCATTATAATGTCGTGGGGCCTAGCAATACTGATAAGTAGTATAATGTCGGCGGTCAATGTTAATCGTTTTCATGACGCCAGAACGTGTTCATTAGATAGTATGTTTCAAGAACATAAATATAGAGCATTTGCGACATTCGGAATAGTTTTTGCCATTATCCAAGTTGGAGTTGTGGTTGCTATGATAATTTTACTGGGATTCCTTATTCAACATCACAGAAAAATGGTGAAATTGAATGTAAGAAAAATTAAGAAGTCTGACATACAAATATGCATAACATTAAGCATCGTGGCTTTTTTATTCTTTGCTGTAAACACTCCTATAACTGTAGTGTATCTACTAGATGGATTTCATACCGGTATGTCATCATCAAGAATTTTAAGAAATGTGTGCTTTTTGTTTGCTGGGATAAATTCGGCGATTAATCCATTCATATACATCTTCAACACAAAAAAACTACGAGATTTATTCCGACAAAGTTTTAATCACATTCGCTCTTGCAATAATCGTGTACATCCATAAAATAAATGAAGGATTGCGCTGATTGTTAAGGTGACGGTCTTTTTCACAGGCTACTTACAGTTTCAATGCTGTGACGAACATAAATCTTGAAGAAATGAAAATAATGCACATTGTGTTTTTATTTGTTTGTTCATCACTCATAAGTGAAGGATTGCGCTGATTATGGAAGTCACGATTCGTGTCCTTACATTTCCAATGCTCTGACGAACACTATCTTGCAGAAATTAACACTTAAGTATGTTCGCTCCTCTTGTTTTTGAATTTTTGCCAGATTTTCGGAATCCTCTGGTTTTATCCATGTATTGCATAAAAAATGTACCCATTAACCCCTACTTTTCTTTTCATTACATATAGTTTTAAAAGCCATATTTGAAAGTCTTATGAATATTTTTTCATGGTTTTTGAAACAAAAAAGCGGCCAACGTTAAAAGAATGAAAAATCTAGAGAGAATTATTTCCCGCCAAATTTTCAATGGCTTTTATTTCGTAAAACAAGCTCACGGACCCTTCATTTTTTTTTTTTTGCTTTTTTAGTTCCTTTATTTATATACTATCATTTTAGAATAGTTTTTTAAAAAAGCTTGTTATTTTGAAACAGAGTATCAAACATCCTTAATATCCGATCATATACATTTAACTGGAGGTGAGAGCGTACAAAACTTGTATAAGATAGTGATAGTTCTGTTTTGTTATGTTTATAATAAAATCTCTTTTTTCATTGGTAATTTAAGAAAGTATACAGTGATGCCTGCTTATGTGGCGAGTTCAAAACTTTAACTATTTTGCATGGTTAAAATTACGATATACCTTTCGTTTACAGACAAAATTTGGATAACTGACTTATCTTTTTTTTTAATATGTGGGTCAATGAGACACCATCCAAACGACAAAAATATCCCAATGACATCTGTAGAAGGCAGCATAAAGTCTTCAATAATAGACAATAGGTATTTATTAGTATGTAAATTTGACTAAATTGTCCCGATTCTATATAAAAGTTTGCATGAAAAGTTTTTCCTAAAATCGGAAGGCGGGTCTATGAAAAAAATCTCTTTCAACAATGTATAAGCCAGTCAATTTATCTTTTAAGCAATTGGTCTATCATGACTTTAGAAATTGGATTTCAGTTTATTATATTTGATACATTGTACATCCCTAACCCAGCTTTTATTTTAGAACAATGAAGACTTATATGACAACAGTGAAATCAGTATACGTTATTGTAAAATTTTAAAAAAAATCAATTAATATTCACGATAGGGTATCATTCTTGGTTGTGCTGTTTAACAACGTTGTTGATAACGTTTTTCTTCCAGTGGTCTGTGAATTGTTCATTCTTGTCAGGTTTAGCTGCAAACTTCAGATACTTGTTATTGTTTGTGTTTTGAGTGCTTTCTTTTAGCTCTTTGCTTACCATGTAAAGTTTATCCAAGAGCAATTGTCTTGTTTCGAATTTTAGTGGAGCCTCTGTGGCCGAGTGGTCTAAGTAGTCAAACTTCTGTATCAATAACCTGTCAACACTCAGGTTGCGAGGTCGAATCCCGCACTTAGCAGGTGCGCTCGACTCCAATCTTAATTTTCCTACCGAATGTCGTTGATTCTCTCTGGGCACTCCGGCTTCCTCCACCAATAAAAACTGACCGCCATGAAATAGCACAATAGTGTTGATTTGATTTGATTTTTTGTGTTTTAACGCCACTTGTAAGCACTGCTTTTGGGCTATTTCGTGGCGGCCAGTTTTTATTGGTGGAGGAAGCCGGAGTGCCCGGAGAACACCACCGACCTTCGATAGAAAAACTGACAATCCTAGTCAATTAAGATTGGAGTAGAGTGCACTTGCACGAGCGGGGTTCGAACTCACAACCTCAGTGTTGACTGGCTAGTGATTACAGTAGTAACTACTTAGACCACTCGGCCACCGAGGCCCCCAATAGTGTTGATAATGGCATTAAACACCAATCAATCAAACGAACTTTAGTAGCGATACACACCAAAAGACGTCGTCTAATTGTCCAAACCTCCAATAAGAAAAGGTGGTCGTGTAACACTTAGTTACAATTTTAAACAACTAGCATTGGTATCCTCATCACTTGACAGGCTCCGAAAGGTCGCAGGGAAAATAAAACTAAAAAATTAGCAACATATATATATATATATAAGTCTAAATTGAAAACAACGTTCAAACCTATGAATGCGTTGGATCATAAAAACCGCAATTTTTATACGTGTGCATGTAACAAATTTCGTTGTAGTGGGTTCTAAATACAGCACAAACAACATATTCTATTAATTTAAATATATATCCACATGTTCTAATAATTATATAATAGTATTAAATGAACGTAGCAAGAGGAATTCTTTACTGATGATTACACGGGTAATAAATAACAACAATTTTATAATACTTATTAACAAGGAATATAAATAAGTGAAGTGATATGTGGGGTCAAATGCAACTGAAACAATTAGCAGTTCACTGTTATCCTTGAAAACTTCTTGACAACATCATCATTTTCATCATATCCGACATTTCGAATTCTCCATTCAGTAGATACTGCATCATCATTAATCTCATGAACGGGTTCACCTGCTGTTTTTGCACGGGTCGGCCTGAAAATAATAACATGTAAATAATTATATAGAAAAAACATTTCTTTTTAAATTTGATAATACATGTATAACCAAATAACATTTAGCGAAATCAAGACAAATGGCTTTAAATATATAAATTCACAAAAGGTTGAAATTTACGCCATCAATATCTAATTAAATAATAGAGGGACGATGAAAATGAATTCATATCAGTTGTTGAACATTGGTTTGTGTATCCCTTTGCTTGTTCATCGCTAATTATGTATCCGTCTACATCTTCATCGCGAATTGTGTATCTGTTTGCTTGTTCATCGTGAATTGTGTATTCCTTTGCTTGTTCATCGCTAATTCAGTATCTGTTTGCATGCTCATCGCGAATTGTGTGTTTCTTTGCTTGTTCAGAGCTAATTGTGTATCTGTTTGCCTGTTCATCGCTAATTGTGTATTTATTTACTTGATCATCGTTAAATGTGTATCTGTTTATTTGTTCATCGCTAATTGTGTATCTGTTAGGATGTTCATCGCTTATTGTGTATCTATTTGCCTGTTCGTCGCTAATTGTGTATTTATTTACTTGATCATCGTTAATTGTGTATCTGTTTGTTTGTTCATCGCTAATTGTGTATCTGATTCCTTGGTCATCGCTAATTGTGTATCTGTTTGCATGTTCATCGGTAATTGTGTATTTCTTTGCTTTTTCATCGTTAATTGGCTGTGTATATGTTTGCTTGTTTATTGCCAATTATTAATATAAATAAGACGATGAAGTATGAGTGCCAATGAGACAACTATCCGTCAAGTCACAATGTGTAAAAAGTTAACAATTATAGGTAAAAGTATACGGCCTTCAACACGGATCCTTGGCTCACACTGAACAGCAAGCTATAAAGGGCCCCAAAAAGACTAGTGTAAAACAATTCAAACATGAAAACCAACGGTCTAATCTATATAAAAAACGAGAAACGTGTATTTATTTGTTTGTTCAATGTGAGTGTTTCTTCTAATTGTTTAAATAAAAACATTTCCTCCAACGACAAATTATAGTACCCAGTCCTCTGTTAGTTACAAACATCATTCTGTTTATGATGTTTAAGTTGTAAACTAGCGGCATATACTTTGTATTTACTCAAATCGTAACCTTGGTTAATAAAATTTTGGACGAAACAAGCTAAAACATGCGGTTATATGTGTATGCACATTATGAAATGATTTGTCCTTTGACTTACCAAAGCTGCCATTGGCTCTTTTCGGAAATACTCGGATTGCTGCTGTCTGTGTTTGGGCACATACCAATATAGAAGCTATTATGAAAACTACGAGTGGTTTACAGGATGCCATCTTGAAAACAAAAACAAAACAAGAAATGTTATTAAAAAAAAGTATGTTGATACCAATTAAACCATTACTTGCTAAACCCCCCGCGAAAACAAAGTTAAAGTAACACTTTATAAATTGGGTGCATTCGAAGCGCTTTTCTGGATATCTCTTCCTCAGAAACGCTCAAACCCCCAAATTTGTAAACCGAGAAATTCAATGTTTAAATATTTGAATACGTGAAAAGCTATTTGACCAAACGGGTACTACTAAGAACAGCAAGAGATCAACTTTGCCTGAGGGAGTTGAGACCTTAGTTCTAAATAATTTTTAAATGCATCAACAGAGAATTAAAAAAAAGTGTGTTATAAATCATATCAGTACCGAAGCATTGACTACTGAGCTGATGATACCCTCGGGGACTTACAGACCACCAGCAGAAGTTTCGACCCGGAGCTAGAATAATGAAAATACCCTGCACTTCAATCCGGTCTACATTGAAGAACCAACCAAATTATTGATATTTGGTTCTAGTCCTGAATATGCATGACATATTTGCAACTAGATCTTAAGCAAACATCAATTAATTAAACAATTTTATACTAGTAGTCTATACATGTATATTTTCTTTTTAATTATTTCGGATGTCGTAGCTTTTGACAGAGGACTTAATGAGCGGACCCAATTTCTCTGACTGAGGGACATGACCATCATCACAAGAGGTGTTTGTTAGGTAAAGTTGGAATGAAGACTTTAAATATGATGTCTCCTGTAGGGAAAGTTTAATTCTCTTTGCATGTTAAAGAACCGTTGCAAAAAATCCCCGAGAGGTCTGTGATTGGCTTGTTGCAATACAAAATGTCTGCCCCTATAATACATATTTTCTTTTAACATGCAGTGGCAGTCCATATATCCAGCTCTTCTTTCGTGTCTGCATTTAGGACCTACCAGCGTGTTTGGTGATCTATTCACGTTTTGAATATGTATGAAATATTTGCTACAAGACGTTAAACAATCATCGATCAATTAATTTTAGTCTGATAATGGGGTTAATTGCATTCAATTAATTGTAACTCTTTAATAGTTTCACCTAAGCAACTTGATGATAATACTAAAACTGGCAGTTCAGATTAAGCAGTTATCTATCCACATTGTAGAACCTAAAATCTGCATGCTTCATATCTCTAACTGAATACAGTTATTACAATGATCATATGTGCATGTTCAGTGGAAGTGTGTGTCATAATATTTTATGTCCTTATAAAATGCAAAATTCATGACAGCACGTGCTTCCCATGATAACACCACAACAGTGCATGCGAAAAACATATGATATAATTCGTGTTTTCATGGTTGTAGCATAAAAATGTAATAATAAATAAAGGCAACAGTAGTATATCGCTGTTCAATAGTCATAATTCGATTAAGCAAAAACAAATCCGGGTAACAAACTAAAACCGAGGGAAACATATCAACTATAAGAGGAAAACAACGGAACAACAGAAACTCTGAACTACAACAAAAGCAAACGCCAACATACATAGAAACGGGCTGTTGATAACAACTGCCATATTCCTGAATTGGTACAGGACATTGTAAGAAAACATGGTGGGTTGAACCTGGTTTTATGGGTAACCAAACCTCCCGCTAAAAATCGAATGCTTCTTTGTGTAATTTTATGGGGTTTTGAAAGGGTTGATCGTGTGCAAAACGTGCTTCGGTCAACGCTTTTACACCCCCAATAAAATTAAATAGAGCAACGCAGAATAAACTTTAGACGTATTGCGGTATTATGTGAGGTACGTCATTATTTTATGTGTCAAATGTTGTACAAGTACGAAGCTTGTAAACTTTAAATCGGTACCGAGCGTACGCTAAGTCAATAATTAGGACTCATACAGATTAAATTGGAATTTTCAAAACTTAAAAACAAATATATTCATGACCACAATGTTAGAATTATATATTCCTTACCACCTAAAGTGCAATATGGATGCATTTGATTTAAACAAGAATGCACAATGTGCATATTTATGTTTACGTAAAGAATTCTAATAATATTAAAGGAGTGATTCTAAGATACAGTGTATTGGGAATACTCAACGGCACATTGTACAACACTCTAGATTGTCAAAAATAATCAAGTGACAAGACATTAGACTAAAATTATATTCCTACATACAAGACCTGAAAACAGAAAATTACTTTGAGACAGAAAAAAATGTATCCAGCTGACAAGGTTATCTTACATATCACGACGCCATTAAGTTCGACTCAACCCGTCTTAAACTGATCCGTTTATACTCAGTTATAATAATAATATTTCCATTACTTAGATAAGTTCCTTCAGAATGGTTAACAAAAATCAATTTCATTGCAACTTTCTAATAGATCATTGAGCTCTAATGTCTGTCTTATGAATGTAGTAAAATGCATTAAATGAAACATTAAGCAAATAGATTAAAAGCCTGAAATGAATAATGAATTAAAGGGAAACCGTTTAATAGAGGTTTCTCAATATCTTACGAACGGACGAAACTCTACGTACGTATCGTTAAGGAGCAGTAATTTTGTTAAAATAAAATCCACGATAAATTTCTGCCGATATTACAGTGTGTTTCAAGACAACAGTTATCAATTTCATAGTCTTTTTTCAACCTTGCATTTTATTTTTTGTGGTTAAACATCAGTGTTCTAATTTATTTTCTGTTGTTGAATGTTGCGTATTCTTACGTTGTGTTTCGTTTGTTTACATGTCGAATATATGCGTTCGATTTATCTCCCTTATCCATTTAAAAAGAACATTGTTATGTAATGTTGATGTTAACAACAATCGGCGCGTCTGGTTTGTATTTGATTGATTGAGTGTTGGATGTAAAACGTTCAGTGGCAAGTATTCCATGAATTTCGCGACGAGATTAGCGTTTGATAAAGGATTGAAAAGTGATTAAGATGACACAAGTTTAGTATATTTCATTTATTATATCGACACATCCTTTATAAATATGGAACGAATAAAGGAGGAGTGTTTGGGTAAATACTGTCTCCTAGAATACAGCACCCAACTGGAAAGTCTTAATGTACACTAGGTCCAAGTGGTCCGACTTTCTGTAACGCATGAGTGTCATTTACGTGTTCGAGAGTATCTTGGATAAATATGTCGTGAACACCGCTATTTATTTAAAAGAAAATTATCTATTGGGATATTGAAATATAAAGGAAAACTCGATCAATCGTAAAGTAATCGATTTTTGTGTATTCTTGTTGAAAGTATGAGTGCTACAGCACTGATAGTTACATATTTTTTAAAAGCCACGGTATATTTTTCTAAAAGTCCATCCCCTTAGTAAAAAAAAAAAAATACAAAAATAATATCAGAAGAAAATATATAACCAGCATGCCATAAAAACTCCACAAAAACAAGAAAACAAAATTAATTATATATACTAAATTTTGTACGATAATAAAACATACACAAAAAGAATAAGAACGGCCATGAAAAAAACAACAAAAAAACTAAATACATAACAGTACATCTTTTTAAAGTTTTAATTGTTTTTTTTTTTAAATATTTATTTCAATGTTTCCCGTTAGTTATCTTCTTGAGTTTACCAGTTTAGCTAGAATATAAATCAATAATAATCATTTAGGGTGAAGAAGTGATTATGTGGATTTTAGAGTTGGGGCAACGAAGCGGTTATCCCGGATCCGAGGATTTTTTTTTGTTTCAAATTAAAAACTAGAGGCATTCACGCCTAGATTTGTATTAACTCATGTTTGCGGAAGACCTTCTAGCATTGATCTCATCCTTGATAAGATTAAAAAAAAATCCTATCCCCTTCCATTCCAAAGTCCTATATTTACCCTTTTTCACATAAATGTACTAAAAAATTCAAATGATGTTGTTATGCTTATCAAAATCTCTTGTACGATTGCTGCCCTTGGTCTAAATATTTTAAATTATATTCTTCCCCATAATTTTTTGATCAGTTAGATTTTTCAACTGTGTTGATTGAACCGTAAATTGTATATTATATATTATATATGTTGTGTACAAATTGTAATGTTGTACAAATTGTAATGTTGTACAAATTATAATTTGTACAGTATTTTTGTACAAGTTATCAGTATTTTGTGAATCCCTTTACATAACTAGATAAAATAAGCACAGTGTCTTTGGTTAAGCTTATCACTGTTTTATTTCCACAACTACATGCTACAGTCTTGCACATAGTACTGACAAAAAGTTTATACAAAAACACTAAAATATATTTTGTGGACATAGAATTTGGTATAAGTAAAAAAATAGAAATATAATCTTAACCAATCATGTGTCCTTATTTGTAGTTTTATGACATAGAGGACAGTGCTTAATGTTAGGTTGAAGTATATAAATTTGTGAGTAAAACACCGAACTGGATAATTATTGAAGGTAAACTTGTATCACATGGTGAAAGAAGGTGTGTGTCAAAATACTGATAACTTGTACAAAAACCCTGTACAAATTATAATTTGTACGAAATTACAACTTGTACACAACATATATATCACTCGTCAATATAATATGTCTACGACTCAAAATGGTCTTAAAAATACAGCATGTATATATATTTTTTTTATATATAAAAGACATTTTTCAAAGGGAAGAAGAACACAGCCGATAGTCCAATATTATTAAATAAATTAATGCTCCCTCTTTTCTCGTTACGGCAAGTTACGTGAAGTTAGGGCAATTTTCGTTCGTTCGTTAGATGTTGAGAAACCTCTACTACCCGGTACAATACTAAAGGGATGAATTTGCCGACTTTTCACGATAACACATGGTTAAAACTAAAAGAGATATAGTTTGGGTGTACAGGCTATTCTCGTTGTTGGCAGTTTAATTTCCCTTTTTAATGCAAACAAGAGAAACTATTCTGTAACTCTGTGAAGTCAAAAATATTCATATTAAGTACTTAGAAGCAAAAACGTATCCAATGGTGAATGATATTGCTATAATTTAGTAAAGAATTATTTTAGTATCAAACCTATTTCTCAGCGATAAGCTGTATAAAGTCTGTTTTTTTGTGCAATAAATCAAGCATGTAAATTCAACCAAACCGATATACTGTCTTGTGTTCTGTAAAAAGCATGGTCGTTTTGTCCTAAAACTAATGACCAAATCACAGCGAAAAGTTGTATAATTAAAAAAAAAACAGTTATTTCGTGTATATGCTATGATCCCAGTACATGTAACTGAAATTTATGATCGAATTAATAACTGAATTTCTGAGAGGTCATAACTGTAGATAGATTTTTAAATATCTGCATCAAAGATCGTTCTAGCTTTTTGTTTTTGATTTATTAAGTTTCGGTGCATTTGGAACTGGAACATGCTGTTTATTTTACACTAGGAAATGAGGTAAGTAGTCAGCAACGATATCAAACACAGAAATTGTGAAGATATTTTTCTTTTACAAAAGATATGAAAATGTTTAGATTACTCGATGTTTACCTATCTTTATATACAAAAAAAGAATATTTTGCAGCAGTTATAAAGAATATCCTTTTTAAGCCATGTTCAAATTGATTATTTTTAACAGTTTCGAAGATATTTAAAACGATGCTAATTGAATGCAACGTTTGCATTATGGCATTCATTTGTAAAACAAAACAAATTAAGTTCCTATTTTGTTCAAATTGTTGAAACTTGTATATTTCTATCAAATAATAACGTCATCGTGCATATACAATAAAATTGAAATCCTGAAAATCTTAGACCAAAATCATTAATATTCATGATCCTTTTATAGAAATTACATAAATAAGTTTTTTTAACAAAGTGCTGACTGCTTGATATTACTTCTGGACTAACAGTCTACCAACAGTGACAGTGATCTCTACCCATTTGAAGTCAATGAAACGATTTGAGTTGGAGTGTTTCTTATATACAGTGTACTACAGAATACTACTATCCAGAAAGTTTAAAGCTGATGAACAGAAATAAAACCATATTTGATACCATTTTCAATCATGTCTGGTTTATCTGTATATGAGAATAAAAATAATATAGTAACAGAATGTCATGTTGAACACAGGGGAAAACAATATTAAAGCAAGTAAAATTACTAATTTACTCTTAAAAAATAACTTTAGATATTGTAGAAGATTTCTTTCAAGATTGGTGTGTAATAAACCATGCTGATAGTAACACAATAATTATGAAGTTCGATGTTACATTGTAAGAGACTTGATTCATGTTTATCAATTAAGATAATATGATCTTAAGAAAAAAAACTTGTTTCGGTTTTACAAAACTTAAAAAATATAAATTTAAAAAAGAAGTGAATAATGCTTTATCATGTGAAGGACAAAATATAATAAACTGTTAACACCGAGATATGTCTCGCCTTTTTGTTATTTTGATAATGCAAATGTTGAAATTAAAATAGCAATACTTTAACATGTAAGTTATGCAAATATTCAAATTCAATGAACCATGACTGAAGGTAAGGACTAAACAATCTCCATGGAAAATGTCAAAGCTAATACAACTCGGCATACCAAATATCATTGACTTATCATAATAAGACGTTCCTTTAAACACAAACATTAACTTGTAAACTATGTAAATGTTTTAAAGTCAATAAACCATGATAAGGGGGTGGGGCTATATAATCTCTATGGAAATGAGACTTGCAAGTGCCAATACATTTGCATACCAAATATCATTGACTTAACATTAGTGGTTCATCTTAAACTAATCTAATCACAAACTAATACATATAAACTAAGCAAAAGTTTCAAAGTCAACAGACCATGACTGAGGGGTCAGGGTCAAATAATCTCCATGGAAATGAGATATGTCAATGCTTATACAACTGCATACCAAATATCATTGACCAACCGCTAGTGGTTCCCCTTAAACTGACCTAATCACAAACTGATACATGTAAAGTAAGCAAAAGTTTCAGAGTCAATAGACTATGACTGAGGGGGCGATTCCAAATAATATCCATGGAAATGAGATGTGCCAACGTTAATACAACTGCATACCAAATATCATTGACCTAATCACAAACTAATACATTGTTGACGCCGCCGCCGCCGCCGACGCCGGAAACAACCGGAAACAGCATACCTAGGTCTCGCTTTTTGACTCCGTCAAGGCGAGACAAAAACTGTTAGTTCTATAACATAGATACACCTCTTAAATTGTTGTTCCTGACAGCGAATGTCAGGTGTGCGCATTAACCGATAAATATTTGCAGTTGCATGAAAAAATATGGGAGTAATCAATAAATCATATAAACAAATTTGAATATAATAAAAAAACAAATGAACCATAACTATAACGTTGTATTATAACACGAAAGATTACAGCTGATAATTACAAAAATCAGGTGTTCATGAAAAGCCATTTGAGCCTACTACATTAGTGGCACCCGTTGTTTATGTTGCTCGTGGCAAGAACGATTTCGGCGAATCATATTCAATGCTGTCACATCGAGGAAAAGATAGAGCTGTGGCAAGTACAAATGGATATTACGCGTTGTCATCTATGACACAGCTATTCGATAACGTTCATGATGATGTCTGTAAAACTCACGAAATAGGACTTTACCATTAGGAACCCTTGTTTCAATATATTCCTTGTAAGAAGCAACCATCAATCCTCAATTACGATATTCAAGAAAAGAAAAGTAAACCGCGTGAAATTTCGTACCAGCTGGGAGATATTTACAGCAAGGCGCTGCTGGAATGTTGCAACACAGAAATGAAAAGTTAAAAAGGGGAAATTGAAATAGTACTGGTATTTTCTCGTAAATTTTAGTTCTTTACCGACCCTCATTATAATTTATATGGTTTGCTACTGTCCCCCTACGGATACATTATTATAGAAAAAATCCATAGGAGGTGAGGCCAAATGAATGAATCAGGTGAAATGTTTACAATCATTTTATTTATATTAATGTTTAATGTTAAAGCACATATCGGATTTCACTTACCTTAATTGTAACGGTTAGTCAATGAAAAGGTATATATATATTCTAATTTCTATGAAATTTAGTGCTAATTCAAGATAACCATGAAAATATAAATGGAATCATTGGAAAAGAGAAGGCAAAGTCTGTGACAAATGAAAGGTGTGTCTTAACCCGCCTTTACTGTCAATTTTATGGTGTAGACCAAGTAATGAAGCAGACTTAGGTGCATCTTTGGTATCATGTATTTTAAGGTTAAGGGGATGCACAAACATGTCTGCAATCAAACAAGTTCCTAATTCATTCATTTGGCCTCACCTCCTATGGATTTTTTCTATAAAAAACAACAAGGTGAGCTCAATTTACAGATATGTATTAGTTCTTGTTAATTGCCCCCAAAGATCAATGTTTTACTATGAACTCCAGTTTCGAAATTATCCACAATAATAATCATAAAATAATAATCATAAAATGAGCTTATTAAGGAGTGCTAATTTCGATGATAACTATGTTCATGTGAAAAAGGGATATAAAAAAGCTCATCAAAGATACCAGGACTTATAATTTTGAAACCATATAAATATTTAATGGTGTAAAAGCTTATAAGATGACGCAAATTATATGTGAATTGTTATGCTAAATATTCTTGCTACATGTACAAGTAAATACGCACTTTAGCAAGGGTGAATAGTAAATTACTTAACGCTTTTACAAGAACAAGTATGTAATATGTCTTTAGAAAACACATTCAGAGCGATATTTTTGTTCGCCGTAAAGACTCGCCAGACTGTCAAATTGTCTTTCCTAATGCCATGAATTATAAATGAATGAGCTACTAAGATAAGAAGTTGGACAGAATCATTATAGTACAATGATAAGTTTATCCACGTTTGTAGTATAAATAGTCACTGTACGAGAAGCAATGAAATTATAAGAAAATTAAATACAGTCAAATGAAATATATAATGAATAAAATATGAGCCTTAAATTGAGAGATTTGAATTAACTAGAGAAAAAATAAATGCACTTATCATAAATATATTTACCTACCTTTCATGCAAGCAAGTTAAAACTGTGGAAAATAATTTACTGCTGGTTAAAACATTTTCGTGTTTCCAGTCCAGTAAGTGCATGTCAATAAAATTAATAGCGACATAAGGATTTTGCAAAAAAACTACAAAATATCCCAAAATAATGAACGTGACAACAGTAATACACGATTCCATATTCCGCCGAATAATTGTTTCATGTCATAATAAGTATTAATATGCTGTCATTTGTGGCGGTAATTAATTATATATTTCCTCTAATTGTTTATTTATTGTTTGTAAAACAGATAAGGACTACAACATGAACATGTTGTTATTTTAGATTACAAATAATGCACAAAGTATACACACCTTTTCTTTGGACGAAGTCGTAAAACGTTAGGTGTATATCAATAAAAGTATATAAAATATACGGAAATTATAGCCAGCAACACTACGATAAAGGTTTTTCAAATTAAATGAAGACATAAACGGGTCACCGTACACCCTTCAATAATACAACGAACGGTGAGCTGTGAATTAGGTTTGGTACGAGAGCAATAATAACTCCAGACCATACATATTAACATCAACACAGAATAAAAAAAGACCCTCTGCATCACCCTTAAAAAACAAAAATAAACATCTCAAAATGCTAAAAAGGATTCTGTTTTGAGACAAGTTAAAATGTAATGCTAATTGAAAACTGTAAAATATCACCATATTATCATGATTTTAGAGATTATTTGCAGGTATTAAATGTTGGTTCAACATACTTTGCCATAAAAGTCCTTTGTGAATAGTGTAGTAACTGTGACACGATCTGGTTTTAGGTTTATAACCATAAAACTCATGATAAAAGATAACAGTACAGTAATATTTCAATGTATTATAAACATTATAAAAATAATATTTAACAATAGCAGTATAGGCAATTGTCCCTCTACAGAGTTTATTTAATCCAATATTAATTTAGAATAGTGGGGCGATTTCATTTGCGCGCGCATTAGAGGATTGATATTTTGTAGGTTTTCTCGCAACAAGACTTTATTACATTTGTGCGTATTCATTTTATTGGTAACACATTAAAAATGTATATATTATTATTCATTATAAATATGTAGAAATTGTGAATTTTAAAAAACAAAATCTGCTACAGGACAGACGAAAACAAATTGTTCCCCTCGGAAAATGTTTACATAACTCACGAGTATTTATTTTCTGTTCAGTCCATCCGTGTTATTAAAATTATAAGGCTTCTCTTTAACGTTTCTGCGTTATTCTTCAACAGGCACGATAGGGACTAAAAGTAAAGAACGACAAAGTACAAAACATTAGAGAGTAATGCAAACAAAACCAGCCTAAACATCCTCGTCCTTTGGTATCGGTGACGAATTGTCTCATTGGCAGTTATACCAAATCTCCTTATTTTTATATAACATAGAACAGCAAAGACAGTCTACGCCGATATAAGCTGAGGAGCTTGATACATGATCTTCCAACAGGTGCTTTTTCCACGATATAATTTGACGTCACAAAGCAAATATTTTAACGTCAACAGGGGCAGTTTAAATTCATAAAATCGAAATTGGAAACTCGTCTATTTATGAAATCTTTCAGAATCTGTCAAAAAATGAATTCTTAATCTTCAATGTAAATATTATTTGTATTTAAAATAACAACTTGGTATAAAATAAAAAATTGACATGAAAAAAATACTTTATTAAAAAAGTCTTCGATTCGCTTCTCCCTCATTCCATTAATAAAAGCCATAACCAGTCATTGTTGTTTTGTGTTTCTTTTTCTGCCATCATTTGTTGCATCAGCCACATCCGAAGGTAAACATTTCCAACTTGGTTGCCTATAAAATAATAGATATACATAATATGTATTTATTTTAGGGGCCAGCTGAGGGCGGGATTTTCTCGCTGCATTGAAGACCCATTGGTGGCCTTCAGCTGTTGTCTGCTCTTTGGTCGGGTTGTTGTCTTTTTGACATATTCCCCATTTCCATTCTCAATTTTATTACATATATTGTTTTTATCCTGTAATTCAACCTTTATCTGAGCCTTTTACGTTTAATCTTTTTCTAATCTCAACAGTTGTCTGATATTTTATAGTAACATACACGACTTATACACCGACCATTAAATGAACTGGGACGTAATAGAAGTTTTAACAATACCGTTCGTTCAACACAGAAACAGGATAACAGTACGCTTTTTTTGTTCAAGTAGAAATAAAGTTAAACAAGAATGTGTCCATAGTACACGGATGCCCCATCCGTGTACTCGCACTATCATTTTCTATGTTCAGTGGACAGTGAAATTGGTGTCAAAACTCTAATTTGGCATTAAAATTAGAAAGATCATATAGGGAACATGTGTACTAAGTTTCAAGTTGATTGGACTTCAACTTCATCAACATCTACCTTGAACAAAAACTTTAACCTGAAGCGGGACAGACGGACGAACAGACAGACGAACGAACGGACAAACGAACGAACGAACGAACGTACGTCAGTTTAAATGTTGCACCATGGGAGCCCACCGCGCATATTAATATGTAGAAGAACGAAGCAGAGTGGGAAATCTGGTTTTCGTCATATTGTAGCATAAATACCAGTAATTAGACAATCTACAAGAATGACTACGCAATTTGAGAATGAAAAAAAAATGAAAAAAATGATTTCGCAAGTTTTTGGGCATTTTATGGAATACAACAGAAGGTGACAACAAGTTTACGTCAGTAGGATATAAAACTGTACGAAAGCGCAATTATTTGCGGAAATATACAGTCATGTAATTGTTAGCGAAAATAAACGTGTAATTGTTGGAAATTCACTATGTGTAAAGGACTAATTGTTTTTTTAATTTAATAGTACGGTATAATTAGACTAAACAAAAATAAAACGACAAAACGATAACAATGGTTCCACGTCCTTTAACTGGAGTGTGCATTAATTGAAAATTGGTAGGTGGAGAAAGGTTCATCCAGATTACAGATAAATAGATATAATTGGGAGTTCGCAAAATTAGCGTGGTAGTATAATCGCTTGTTAGATTAACACATTTAGCTCATAACTAAATGACTGCTACATATTTGTTCAAAGCATTTGTATCTCACCAAAATAAATCGAAATTAAAGTAAGAACGAACTAACAATAGAAAACGTGTAACGTTTACATGATTAGAGAGAGAACTGAAAATTAAAGAAAATATGTGTGTTCATTTTTTATGGGGGGTATAACTGTGTGTATATACCTGGTTGAATTGCTGACTTTGTAGCTGGCATTGCTGTTTGGGCATTACTTGTAATGAACGCAACACTAATGACTACCAGAAACAAACAACCGAAAGGCATGTTCATAATCTGAAATGTAATTTACGTACATATAAATATCATATTTTTTTTTAATTTGAGGTTTCTTGGCAAAATTTTATAATGCTACCTAATAAAAAAAATCTGGGGAAGCTCAAGACGATGGAGGAAAAACCACAAGAAACACAACCTGATAGACGGGATATTGATCAGCGAACACCATTCATATTACATTATATTAAAATTTTTACGAATTTGTAATTCGTTAAAACTTAGTCACGTGTACATTTGTATTTACTCAGTTTGCACGCCAATACTGTTGTGTTAAGCTTTTCGTAGGTCAAAAACAGCATATTGCACAGGGCATACAGCATGTTACTAAAAAATACATTCAGGAAATCCCATATTTTACATTGTTCATGTAATAGTTATTGATTAATAACATAACAATTGTAGCCTTTGGTTGAGGTCAAAACTATGTTATATCGACCTCGGACTTCATCCTCAGTCAATATGCTTCTCTTAGGTCGATATAACCTCGTATCGACCTCATACAAAGGTTATAATTGTATAATATTTATAAATGAATCTCAGACAAATATGTATCGTTCTTCATCAATATTAATATTGGTAAAAATCTATATGGAGCTCCACCATCTGAAACAAACATAATTACACATTGCTAAGTATTCCGTTGGGATGGATGCATTATGGAAATCTCTCCGAAATATGATACAAACCTAAAGCACGTGATTTGCGCGTAGAAATAATATTATACGTTTTTTTGCTACCTTTGTGTCGTTACTGCTGCTGTTGGACTTTTAGTGTCACTATATATAAAAAGAAGATGTGGTATCATTGCCAATGAGACAACTCTCAACAATAGACCAAATGACACAGAAATTAACAACTATATGTCACCGTACGGCCTTCAACAATGAACAAAGCCCTCACCGCATAGTCAGCTATAAAAGGCCCCGTAGTAATAAACTTGAATGTGTAATTCTGCTAAAGCTAAGTTAACCTTAGACGGTTTTGGCTGTTCGGTTGAAGTCCTATTGTTTTTATGCTCATCAATCTTTATTAAAAACATTTACATTCCATATTTTGGTATCTAGCGTATCTGATGCGGAATATTTCTGTAATCACATGATGAACGAACGGGCATATAATATCATTTATCAGATAGTTTTGTACAAATTGGCATAGATATAACAAACCTGGTTGGTGTTAATTTTCGTTTTTTTTTTTTTTTTTTATTTAAAGAAAATGGTTTAATATTAAGATTGGACATCTTTAGTTTGACTTTCCATATATGCTACAGGTATTTTTAGAAACACTGTTACATGCTAATGCATACTCTAAAAAGAGATGAAATCGTAATATATTACCATTGGGAAATTCATTTCAATTCGAGATGTCTGGTCGTTATTGCGTAAACCACTGAGGGTTTACGCAGTATATATTGGACGATGTCCGTAGTCTTTCGGAACACCGGATGTTATTCGGAATACATCTGTTTCTTTCTATGGCCACCTTTCATATACATGCGCAATAGCTTATCATTTGACCTGTTGAATCATTAGCATCTTGAAGTTGCTATAGAGATATGTTACATATGATGCAAAATTTATTATGACGCAAGCTACTTTAATAAGCATTTGAATACTTCCCAATCTAATTAAAATATAGATCTAGGATTTCGTTATACTACGTTATACTACATACGAGGTACAACGAAATCCGAGATCTATATTTTAATTAGATTGAATACTTCCTTGCACGCAATTACAAGCTGCTAATATTTAACTTACATATACGCGTAGTTATTCTAATTAGAGTCAAACGTTGAAACCAGCTGTGTGTGTAGATATGAGATAAGATTTCACGTAAACAATGCGATTTATATTCGAAACGAGATTTGTTAAAACTAAAATCTATAAAAGAAGTATTACTAGCATTTCACTTAAGATTCCGAGTCTAGGGAAAATGTACATAATGTACGAAGCAGGCTATTTCATAATTTTCATACCTCAACGTCCTTGTGGGACTAACTAAAGGACAATACTGAAATTAAAATGAAGTCTTTCTTGCACTTTGTTGAAATTTTACGTCCAGGATAGACCAAGGACGTCGTATATAATCTAAATTGAAATACGTCCTTGAATAGTTTTTATTTTCTTTAAAATTGCTATTTTCTTTGTTTAAATATTGCAACGTTATTTCCTTATCAAATGTCTATTAATTAATAGACACCGAGTGATGACAGATGAAGGCAGAGATAAGAAAAATTAATTTCTATTTACAGGGAACAGATTATCTATAACTATATGTTCGGCCTGTAGTAATTAATGCTCCTCAAAATGTTCGTCAAAATAAAAATAAATAATTATTATTTCATAAAGACGATCAGATGATGAATTTTCGATTTTAATATATTAAGTACGAAAATGTATAAAATAGTGTAAGAAGATTTTGAGCCATCTCACTGATCAGTAGGCTACACAGTGCCCCCAAATGACCAGTATAAAACTATCCGGCAAGAGAGAAAAAGGATAGCCGGGTCAATGTAAGAAACCTACTAGGCAACTTCAGTTCAATTTCAATATTTCGATTATTCTAATGGATTTGTCAAATGTCAGGGAATATCTTTGTAAATGTGGTAGGAAGACAACTCTCCATCAAAACACAGTGTAGTAACATTTAGCAATTATAGGTTATAATTCAGCCTTCAACTCAAAAGCTTGGCTCACATTGGACAGCATCCTACCGAGAGCCCC
This sequence comes from Mytilus californianus, assembly GCF_021869535.1. Lineage (NCBI taxonomy): Eukaryota > Metazoa > Mollusca > Bivalvia > Mytilida > Mytilidae > Mytilus > Mytilus californianus. Next base: position 43,470,017 of record NW_026262593.1, read on the forward strand.
AAAACACTGTTATAAAACAATTTAAACAGGAAAAAACAAACATTTCTAATTTAACTTCAAACCAGAAACAAAACGCAAATATGAACTGCACCAAAAAAAGACAACCACTAAACAACATGCTTCGGACTTGGGATATGTGCTTATGAATACACCTGGTTTAAAAGAATTTACATACATACCATAAGACAGTAGTGTAATTTTACCATGTAAAAGACACCCTTTAATATTTGATGAAAAAATCGTGTTCAGATAAAAAAAATCGTAACGGTTCCGCGGAACCCATTGTCTCGCCTACTTTTGCTGTAAATCGCAGGCTCAACAAAATGAGGAAAAACATCAATAAAAATATTCCTCTCAATACTATTTTTTTTATTTTAAGAAGCTTCTGTCCAAGTTTGGTAAAAATCCAGGATAGTTTATAAATCTAAAAAAATTTACTTCAGACTGTATGTAATGTTAACTGGAAGAAAAACTAAGTCCATTTATAAGTAAAATACAGATAAACAGGTACAAAATTTTAACAAAAAATTTCCTTCTAGATACTAGCTTTTCATCATAAACAAGGTTCTGTCCAAGTTTGGTACAAATCCAGGATAGTATAAGAAAGTTATTAAAATTTTAAAAAAACTTTAACCTCGGAGTGAATGTATTGTATCCCAGCAGAAAACTAAGTCCATGTATAAGTAAAATACGGAAAAAATGGAATTTCATTTTTACAAAATTTACTTCTGGATACTATCTTATGATCATAAACAAGCTTCTGTCCAAGTTTGGTACAAATCCAGGATAGTTTAAGAAAGTTATTAGAATTTTAAAAACTTTAACCACAGAGTGAATATTTGTGGACGCCACCGACGACGACACCGACGGAATGTAGAATCGCTTTGTCTCGCTTTTTCGACTAAAGTCGAAGGTTCGACAAAAAGGAACACCTTACAACAGTTCATAAATGTGACCTTTAAACAAACTCATATTTAGGTGATGGGTATACTGATCAGTGGTAATTTCAGGTTTGACCATGTTAGTTTTTTTGTTGTTTTCAATTTTGTTTGTTTGTTTATAAGTACAAGGTGTAAGCTGTTTTGTCTAGGCTATAATATCTTTTTTAATGAATTGGTTTCGGTCATCAAGGTGAAGAGGATACAGTGCGATTCAAATTGTATATATTTACAATTAAACTTGCAGGCCTTTTTTCATGACCCACAATTTAAAATATAAGAAAACATCAAAATAAAAAGGGTCATCCGGAAAATATCTTCAAAGCGAGTTAAAGGTTTTAAAAGTGTTTGTTTTTAACAAAAGAGGTTTGTCATCTCAAACTTTTAAGAGCATACACAAAGCACAGAACTTAAAATTGCCAATGCTTGCTACCCTAAGCATAAAAAAACCTTGCAGAGCAGGTGTAAGGATCTTAATAATGATCAATATCAAGCCATTGTTCAAATAACCATGAACATATCTCAAATTCCAATAAAAACGGCTATTTTACAGGTTCACGTATTGCATTTCTTAAACACATATAATCATTAATTGATTAAATTTCTTCACATTTGCATTTGAACTTTAGCCTAAAAACTAACTCTAATTTAAAAACAAAAACCAGCATCTTAGAATGGAACATCAAGTGGGTGACTTAACATGATGTCTTTTGGAAGAGAGGAGAGAGAAAAAATATTCCTTTAACAATAATATTTCACCCCACATTGAACAGTATTTACTTTAAGTAAACAGTCACTGTCAGTTTCTAATTCTTACATAACAAAAATGATATAAAACAATAAATCTTTTTTTTAAAACAATTATCTTATATTTAATGCCAAACAAGCATTTGGGTTTACGATTGCATTTCTTTTTTTAAAGAAAGCAACTTGTTACATTTGTAATTTGCCCAATGCACACATGTTTCGTATGCAATGTTACCGATAGTTATGCATTAAGCTATTACATGTAAACTAATAATAAATTGCAAGGCTTCGTATTTAAATCACCTTACATAAGGATTCGTTGTTAACCGTTATATTTTCTGCATAATTTAGATATTTTCGTAATTGATGCATTTAAGGATTTCATTAAATTGAAGGACTTTGTTGGGTAAAAATGATTTTGCAGTGTCTTTGGATCTCCACCAGGTCTCCAACCATGTTGTTCAGATTCTTTAAAAAGAACAACCTTAAAGAAAAAAGAACATACCATGGGGCAATTGAAATCATAAGACGTAGAAGGACCGACCGACATCGTCGTGGCCTAAAAAAGACAACACAAAAAAAAACACACCACAGAACACGAACATGAAAAACAATAAATAAAGAGTATAGGAGAGGGTTGGGGTGGTTAAAATCAGCTGCTCTGTAAAGGAAGGCAGTTCTTGTTCTATAAGTGTCACTCGTCATGTTGCTAATGACAAGTTCAATGCAATGATAATTTGTATTCAGTGTTCAGACTTGAGAAATTCAAAGTAAAACGGAATAGTAGATACGAATGATAGAAAATATCTTGTGTCTTTTGTGACAAGCATATTTTGTAACGGTCAACAAAATAATGATGATGTCTGTGAAACATTATAAAATTTGACCTAAACTTTATTATTGAGGATACATAAATTGGTATCTTCCATGTTAGAAATAACCATTCATTCAAAGAAGCCCTGGTATGAAATTAAACGCAATCTCTGGAATGTGGTATTAGAAATATATCCATATGGTTCTTCTTGAATATTACTCTTGCTACATAAAAAGAAATTTTGAAATCGTTTCCTTTAATTGTCGAAAAATTTGTTCTTAATCAACAGTCGATTTCTATTTTCAAGTCACTGATGTTTCTGTAGCAACCTTCCTATGAATAGGTAATTATGAGATTATCATGGTCAAAGTCGAAGATAAAGGCTAACGTCATATTCTTTCGTTGTTCTTCAGAAGTTCCGGTATGAAATCTACCTCGTATGAATAAAATAGCGAAAAGGAAAAACCAGATTGTTTCTAAAGGAATGCAGACTGTTTAATGAAAATCAAGTATACCAGACATAACAAATATGTTGTTGAAAAAATATCCAGCATCTAATTGAGTTTTTTTTTAAGAGAGAGAGAGAGAGAGAGAGAGAGAGATGACTGCTTTCATATAAATACAAAAGAACTTCTATATACAAATTTGTAAATTAACATAATGAAGAAATTTGTTCATAATAAAAGTTTATATTCCCCTCCTAGGATTGTGCGAAATATAATTCTCCCCCATCTTCTACTTTTCGGATATTCCTCGCTAAATCTTGATCTTCATTAATGTATTTGATATGAGTGTATAATCACTTATTCTTAAACTTAATAAATTTGGAATAATCGACAAAATTAATTTAAAATTCAATGTATAAATTTTCTTTTTAAATCGATTCCCTTTTTAAATAACCACATAATTAAAACCTACCTGCAAGTGCACAGTGTAAAAGTCTTGTACAAAATATCCTTGCATGCATATTGTCAACTGAATTATATGCTCAACACATTCTGTTTAAAAAACTTATCGAGAATAATAAAAACAATATTGAATTTTATTATTCTGTCAAAAAGGACACACAAAAGTCATTTTGTCATCTAGAAGACACGTGACATAATACGGTTTCATTTTTTTTTTCTATTTGTAGAAATTGGTAATTAATTTGTTTGTTTTAGTGCAAATACATTGTCATTACAGTAGGTGTATTTATGAATTTATTTTATGGAATTTTCTTGAGAGCAAATACATGTTTTTGCTAAATTGAATTTCTAAATTTTTAACACAATTTAAAACAACACCCAGTTCTTCATGGACGTACACAAGACAACCACAGTCACGATGTGGACATGCTTTACGCAGTGAAATGATAAATAAATTATAAAAAAATACACGTTGAAAGGACAACATATTATAAAAAGATAAGCTACATTGAATGTAACAAAGATGAAATAAACAATGCATGTATTAGTGTACCTCAATGTAACACCTACAAATGTAGTATTTTAAAACGTCGAAACCTTGAACTCAAAAAATTAAGTGCGAGTAATTAAGTTCATTCTATGAATAACTACCAAATTTAATGTTAAAACGCTTTTCTGAAATAAACCTTTACCAGACGATATTGCGAAACAATTAATTTAAAAGATCTAAAATATTTAATTAAATAACCATGCACTTTTGTACTGAAAGATAGTAAGACTTAGTAATACGGGCTTCGCCGTACAAACCAGGCGTCAAAGAGAAAATCCAGTTCTACACATTTTCTTGTTTTCTAGATATTTGAATTTCTTAATTTAAGATATATTTTACTTGCAATAGTATTAAAACATTTGACTTTTCTACACTTCACACAAGTATTCTCCATTCCAAAGTATCTTGTCTTAGAGAGGGATAAATCGTACTTTGTAAAAAATCACTCAGATTCAAACAAAAAATTATCAGAAACTCACAATATCAAGATGCTTGATTTCTTGATTGACAACATATTTGTTACGTTTCGAGGACGTGTTTTTCAACAAACAATCAGCATTCCCATGGGAACCAACTGTGTTCCTCGTCTTGTCGATTTGTTCCTTTATTCATATGAACCTGACTTCATACAAGAACTTCTTAGGAAGAAAGAAAAGAAGTTAGCAGTATCCTTTAACTTCACTTTCCGCTATATAGATAATGTTCTCTCACTAAAGAATTCAAAATTTGGTGACTATGTTGAACGCATCTATCCCATCGAACTTGGTGGTAAAGGATACAACAGATACAGTTATGTCTGCCTAATATCTAACTAACATCTAAAAATTGACAATAATGGTCGGTTGAAAACAAAACTTTACAACAAAAGAGATGATTTCAGCTTCCCAATTGTGATCTATACATTTCTATGTAGCAACATTCCATCAGCGCCTGCATACGGATAATATATTTTCAAGTTGATACAATATTCCAGGGCTTGTATTTCCTATCATGATTTTCTTGATAGAGGGTTGCTGCTCACATGAAAGCTATTAAACCAAGAGTTCAAAGTGGTGAAGCTGAAATCATCTTTTCGTAAATTTTACGGACGCCATCACGAGTTAGTTGATCGATGTGGAATATCTGTTTCACAGATGACAACGGGTTGTACTAACATGAACAATACGACAGGTGCACATACGGCGCAGGGTCCGCCTACCTTTCCGGAGTAACTGAGATCACCCCCGATTTTTGAAGGGGTTCGTGTTGCTCAGTCTTTAATTTTCTAAGTTGTGTTTTGTGTATTGTTGTATGTCTTTTCTTTTTTAGCCATGACGTTGTCAGTTTATTTTCGACTTCTGAGTTTGAATGTCCTTTTAGTATCTTTCGCCTCTCTTTTAAAACAATAAAGAAACAAAATTATGAAATATCAATAACCATTTTATGTATTTATAGAAGGTTAATCTTTGTTTACCGAACAAACCAAATCGAGCGACAAGTGACAGTTTTTTAATGCAACGTTGTCTTTGCTGATGGATCGACAAAATTATTACCGTCCTGCTCGCGCACACGTAAAACACATATATCTCAAATTTTAACATATACATGTATATACCCAGCTCATATCACTTCTGAATTTTTACGGGAGCCATCAATAGTTGGTTGACCGTAATGAAATACCAGTATCATAGATGATCACGGATGTGTTCTTATTGTCGTAACTTATTCCGTCCTCTTTTCCTCGATAATGACATCAACCAATTAGACTTAACATCGAGTTAGTGCTTATCATGAGCAACACGTCGGTGTGGCATTTAGAACAGGATATGCTTACCTTTCCGGAGCTTCTGTTATCACTGCTGTTTTTGATGGCTTGGTATAGTCCAAATCTATCATTTGGGGGACAATCATTTAACATTCGGCGGGGGGCGGGGGGCGGATTTATATTTTCTTTATAATAATCTCTTATAATTAACGCATGCTTATTTTTTCGCAAACATTTTATTTCTTTTCACTTTTGTACACTATTATTTCCTGCATTTTTCGATGCTGACTGTAAAAATAAGGAGATGAGGTATGATTGCCAATGAGACAAATATCCACCAAAGTTCAAATTAAGTGGATGTAAAGATAATCTAAACTTGAATTTAAAGAAATAGAAAAATTGTTATGATAAAAACTAATAGTAGACAGTTCTCTCACAAGCAAAAAACCCATAACTGTATAATATAAAGGGCATACACTATTCATTTTCATCCTGTCTTGAGCAAGATTATAGATTATTTATTTTTAGTTCTTACCAGGCTATCTAGGATATCCCCCCCCCCCCCCACCAAAAAAAAAACACGAAAATAAAATGATCGTCCAATTCCATCATTTTGGCCAAAATAGCATTAAAATACATTATCACTCTTGTTTCCTGGTATATCGTTCCGGCTATCTATTACTTTTCGCCTTCTATCACTTCTGAGAATATATCTCACATTGTTAAATAATAGGTTAAAATCTAGAGTATGGTGTTAGATAAGAATCAAACAACAAACCAACAATCAATCAACCAATCTTAATACCATTTTTTGCAGGAGTGTTAAGTATTGGTTACCCCACCCATGTTACAGTCACATCAACTGTAGTTATATGGTGATAAATATATTTTGTGTTTTATTCTTTCAGAAGATATAATTAATTATGTGTGTAAAAATGAATCTGCTTAGTATTCTATATTTACATTTAAGTAGTGCTTGTTTCAGATAGAACTTCATATCACTTTGTATTACTCAAAAGATAAAATGTGTCTTTATCTATTCTATATTCGGGAAGGTTTAGGCCCGCACGAACAAATGTTTAATGCCACCACATTCTTACAAGTGCTTGTCCAAAGTCGGAAACCTGTAATCATTAGGATGTTGTTGGTTACTACTGACTGCCATATTTGTTTATTGGTTTACTGTTTTTAGAATTAATCAGGTAGTTAGTTGGTGTTCTTTTTCATTTTGTCATGCCGTAGAATTTTATAGCTTACTATACGGTATAGTGCTAATGGTTGATGGCCTTACGGTGAACTATCAGACCTCTAGTGACTTATAATAGTATAATATTAAGACTGTTATTTACACCCTTGTCCATTGGTTTCTAGTAGATTGTTGTCTCTTTATGATATAGCAATGATATCATATAACTCCTTATTTTCATACTTATAACTGAATATGCAATACAGACGTTTCTATTTCTCAGTTCAATCTATTAATTTCCATGTCACGATTTCCTGTGATTATATAATTGTAAAATAATTATTCCCTTTAATGATCTGTATATATGTGTAATTGTTGTAATGATATTGTCTTTTGTTCGACTATGGGTAACTAATTAGATATAAGAAGATGTGGTATGAGTGCCAATGAGACAACTCTCGATCTAAGTCAAAATTTATAAAAGTAAACTATCATAGGTCAAAGTACGGTCTTCAACACGGAGCCTTGGCTCACATCGAACAGCAAGTGACTGTATTTGTATAATATTCGATTTCGCTGAAATCATTTAGGAGCTGTCAAGATTGAGAACAAAAATAAAAGCAAATTACTTTTGATTAACCGTTATTTTCCAGTCTCATAATACTGTATTTTTTAAATCCTCATTTTAACCTTTGAATTACAATTGATACGTGAAACCGAGGACTATGATGATTGAGCAATTTTTCGTGTTGAAACCACAACTACCTCCTTATTATTTGTTAGATTAAAGAAATTATATTTAGCACTTGAGAGTCATGACTGCTCTAAATTATTAAAAGGAAAGATTGGGTGTGCATTAATGAGGTAGCGACACAGCAACACAACTAACACAAAATCATCCCATTTTATTTATATCTAGTCTAAGAGGTATTTTCTTCACTCTTTGTATGTATAATTCATCAATGTTTTAATAGGGGGAGTGGTGATTAAAATCTTGAATTTTCTATCAATGCAATTCGTTTTTCTCAATGGAAATAAGAGTTAAGCAATGCCAATAAAAAAACAATGTTATAATTGGGTGGGTTTTTTTTATAAGACATGTTGTATTTATCAATTACTCGATCGCAGTTTCCTAGCGTTTTTACATATTTTTACATCCCCGACTTTCAAATCTTTAGGTTAGAGCGTTCTTGATTAAGTTAAATCAAGAAAGCGCTTCTGCTGCACGAAATTTATAAAATGTTATTTTCATCTACATATGCTCAATAATAAACTTGTTTTTCTTCTGTATAGTACTCCCATGGGTAAATAAACTATAAATTATTTAGCTATCAAACTATATCATGAGTAAAACATACTAATTACTTTCCTAACATCTGTATAACGAAAAGATTTTCTACGAACGTTTCGTACGAGAAACATCGCACGTCAATGGACGATTCGTGTAAAAAGGTGTCTTTTCATCAGGGTTCGGAATTTTGTAAGAAAAATGTCAGGAAAAAAACAAAGTGAGTAGAATTATAATCAATTTGCCTTTTTTGTTTCAAATAAAATAAATATCGAATCCATAGTTTGGATTATCGTTTCATTAATATAATGTTTAAGTATTGATATTACATTGTATTTATTACAATATATTGTTGAACTAAAATTAAATAAAAAAAAAAAGCCAGGTAGAGCTAGGCGCGAAAGTATGATACTTGTACATACGAGAATGTAGATCTAGCATTCATGTTACAATATAAAGAAGGTGGGAGAAAATAACAGAACAATAACGTTCTGTCAAGTCGGGCGATTAAAGAAGACGTTGACAAATATTTCCAGACACCAAACAAGTTTTACAATAAATAGCTTGACAATGTCCAAAAACAAAAATGGTGTGACACAAATGGACATATAGAGAGACTATGACTGAAACAAAACTTCATACTTTGCAAATCTTTATATTTATGACTAATTTTAAAGATTTAGAAATTATGTTAATTGATTAACACGTTAAAAATTTTATTTGTGATTTATATAATAAGAACTACCTTGACAACAGATGAGTTTGGTCAGTTTGGTATTCTGTTAATAGGCCTCTCTGGTTCTGGTATACTGCTGAGGTTTTGTATTTCAGCTGCTTTCGAAAATTGTTATTATCTAAAGCTTTCATACAGATGATGATGGATGGTTGTTTAACGTCCGACGGCAAATTAAATGCATATTCAGGCGAGAACATGTTAATGCGATATGAATATTAATCCCCCTTTGTACAAGACCAGCATGTCGATCCGGAGTTTAAACGTGCTACATTTAGGTCACAAGGAAGACATGTCACCCGACATACCCGGATACATTATTTTAAATCCGAGCCGACCCGTGTTTATTCTTATTCTTTAATGCCGGGTGCTTGGCGGAGAAGCAGCAAATATCAATTTTAAAGTTTGTGGTTTCCCCCCGACCTGGGTTGGAGCCCATGACCTTTCCAACTCGAAGCGAGCACACAACCACGATTACCATAGAGGCAGTTGCTTTCTTACAGAACATCGTAGTTTATAACATTCATTGTAATGTAAATAGAAAGTGTAACATAGATTATAAATCATGAAAAATAGTTATAAAACGTATACAGGTTTAATTTGTATATGAATAAAACATAAACTATGGTTTACACGTCATTGAGACAGAAACCCCACAATAAAAAAACCCAAGAAAGTGTAAAGATCACTATAACAGTTCAACAATATAACCATGTCAAGCTCTTAATGGCCTAGATCTAGATGAGATTGATTTATTTTTTTTTTTGGTTTTTTACGTCACTTTCAGCACTATTGGTTATAGGTTTTGGTTGTGGATGAAGCCGGAGTGCCTAGACTCTGTTCCTTTGCTTTTTGTGTGTTTTTGCTGTGCATGTACTGATTTTGTGTCATGAGTGGATAACCCTTATTCTTTGTTTTTCACGGAATTTCTGCCTTTTAAATATTTTTTTTTGAACGGCCGTTGCTGTCTTATTCAATTTTTTGGTTTTTAGATATATCTCCTTATTGTTTGCTTGCTTATTGTTCGCTAGTTATTGTTCGTTAGCTTTAGCCTGGTGTTTTTCTACTAGAGAGAATCACCGACCTTCGGTTGGAAAACTGACAATCCTAATCAATTTAGATTGGAGTCGAACACACCTGCCACGTGCAGGGTTCCAACTAACAACCTTGGTGTTGACAGGCTAGTGACACAGTTGTATAACTTTTTTTTCTTGCATAAATTTCAATATATCATCTAACATTATACATCATCTTCATTAGAAAATCATCAAGTCCCTATACTAATATTTTATCTCATTCAAATTGATAAAAAGCTTACACCGAATAAAAAGAAAACACAGCGTTTTATGACACTCGGCCACCGAAGACCCTCTAGATAAGAGAACAAGACCCACAATTAATAGCCTCTACCGAGTTGACGGTGCTGCACACAAAAAAAGTAACGATCGCACAATCTTGTACTAAAGAACTTATTGTGACAGTTATTGACCTTAGATACATTTTGGCTATGTTCATGCAGGTCTCTTTCGGTCATAAAGCTGTTCATGTGCTTTGGTCTTATACACCTTTGGCTTTCAAATCTTTGAGTTTAAGCATTCCTAATAAAGGTAAACAAAGAAAAGAGATTCGGATGCACGAACCGCTTTGGTTGAATTGTATCGCGGTAGCATTTTCAGTCACCTCCGGTGTGGTAAGTTATAGATTCGAACACCGGGATGAACAAACCGACTATCCCAGTACATATTTTCAACATTAAATTACTTTTAAACTTATCAAATAAGTCAAAGCGACTATCCCAGTACATATTTTCAACATTAAATTACTTTTAAACTTATTAGATAAATATTTTATTTCATAAGTTTAAAAGTAATTTGGTTTGACCATCCCGGTGATCGAATTAAGTGCGAAGTTATTCATGCCACTTTAAATAAGGTGCTATCAAATTTAATATTAAATAGAAATTATCTGTCGTCAGTATTTAGTAATTGCAAAATCCTGTATTTTTATTAACTATCATACCACATATAATAACCTCATGTACACATTTTAAGTTAAAAGCATAGAGTCTACGCGTATACCGTAATAATTTTAAATTGTTAGAGAAGATCAACCTTTATATTAAAGTCATTAGCATTGGATGTTCATATCGGACCTGATGAAAAATCAATTTTTGTCTTCAAACGATTTTATTGTACAAATATATCTGTATGTTTGATTTATGGGTTCAGTCTATGAAATATTGTCATAATTACGGCAAAGTACTCAAATATGCCTTTGATTGTTTTATCAAGACCTTAAACGTTCAAATCAATACTTGAAGTAATGATATGTTTATTTTCGTTTAGTAGATAGCAACTTAAATTCAAAATAAAAATTCTATACCATTTCATTTGAAATGAAAAACACAATAAGGTAAGGAATTATTACAAACTTATCTCTGGAGAATTTTGTTTTCACATGTTAAATATAATTATGGCAGAAATGTAAAAATCATACAAATGTACTAAATTGTACGAAAGCGTTTTAGGACTTAAAATTGGAATCAAAATGTAAATGTGAAATTTAGACAAAACGGCGATGAAAAATGAAATTGTTAGATATATCGCCTTATTGTTCGCTAGTTATTGTTCGCTAGCTTTAGCCTGGTCAATTTACACCAGCTTTAATCTGAAAATGATCTCATTAATTTTTTCGGATATTTTATTCTAAACAATTTATGTCATTCAGTTGTTTTCATAATTTAGGATGCAACGGACAATAGTGCCTACGCATTTTATCATTCAAATAATAAGAAAAATAAATCCCAGTCACGATTTTTGCTGTAAATCCATAGTCGGTAGTAGATAAACAATATACATCAGATTCCAAGCTCATATTTTTGCTGATCATACATGAAATATAAATATCAAATGTCGTTTAATTGAGAAAAATAACAATACGCTACAGCAGGTGACTGAAAATTGGAATTATTTTAGATGTATATTGTCAAAAGAAATGAAGGCGTATTTTATATATACTTCCGTTTGAAATGTAAACGTCTTGGAAGACAACACGAATTAGAAACTAACATCGTATCAAGATGGTTGTCTTAAAGAATTAATAATAAATCATATAAACGATTTAATATAAAAAGTGTAAAAAATGCAATGATTGGAATAAGAGGGATACTTGACAATTAATTTTTAAATGAACTTTAAGAGATACATGTAAATTTCATTGAAAAAATCTCAGGAATTATAGAAAAGCAGAGTTCATGGTTTTTATTTTCTTGCAACATAACAAGATTGGTAATTTCACAGTGTTAAAAATACAAAATCACTCAATTGCTAACACTTGATAATTTACACAGCAATAAGAAATTCTTATTGTGACCATAGCAACAGTTGCTGTTCTAAAATTGCGCCCTTTAACTTTCCAGAGCACCGCCACCTTAGATCGTCCTTGATAACTGGTGGGATATAGATGCTCAGTCTTAAATTATCTATGTACTGTTTTATATAGAGTGTATTCTTCATCTTTTCTCGTTTTTTTGCCATGGTTTTGTCAGTTTCTTTTTAGCTTATGAATTTTTAGTGTTCTTTTTGGGTCTTCCGCCTTTTGTTTATATTACTTTGAATAATCTGTAGGTTGTCGTTATTACAAACTAAGGTTTTTATGATTTATATTAACACTTCCGATACTGTAATTCAGTGTAGGATTTATATTAACACTTCCGATACAGTAATTCAGTGTAGGATTTATATTAACACTTCCGATACTGTAATTCAGTGTAACGTTTCATAACGCTATTTGCTTTAAAAGAAAATATAGTGATAATCATAGAAACCGGTTTGAAAATACAACTGTCATCACAAATAACCAAAAGAAAGACAAAGTGTTGATTTGACTTGAACGCACAGGAAACTATCATTACCAAATTGTAACAGACCCATGTATAACGTACACTCTGATAAAATTTCCGTCTACTAACATTATTTCATTAAGGCAATGAAATATCAAAAATGTCAGGCATGTATGTAGCTTAGTAGGAAATATTCCTACTACTAAAGAAAAAATAGGCTGTGCAAATCTCAAGATCTGACTTATTCCTAATTGCTCCCAGTTGCAAATATTATATTCATATTAATGTAAAAACGGTTATTATATTTTTATTTCCTTCAAGTACACGTTATAAAATGCTTAAGTTTACAAAATGTATATCGAATTTTGAAGATCTTTGTTGATTTTCATTTTCAAATATTGCCCTGTTAACATAATAAAAATGTCACTTAACATTTCAATTTCGTTTTGAATTTTTTTATCTTTCCATACAAGCCTCAGTGGGAGAACAATACCATTGTAGGTTTACAAAACTTAATGATATCACATTTCATTTGATATCTAATTTCTGTCACTCAGAAGTGCTTTGTTTGTGTGTATTGTCGTTCAAGTGTTTCAGACTGCCTTAGTGGGTGTCACAACAAATGCATACACGTGTTTTTGAGGTCATTGTGTCTATACATTTTATAGTAAAATAGGTATGTAGATGTACATTACAGGTTACAATCAACCATTAAATATTATGGGCGCAAGTTCTGTTACATTTAGAAGCTTTAGCGTTTAACGGTAAGACAAATGAAATTAATGCTTCTGCTAAAATACAGCTTAAATGTGCTGGTAACAATTTACGAAAATGTGTAGTTTTTAACGGACGCCATCACGAGTTGGTTGACCGTTATGGAATAAACGTTTCACAGATGATATCGGATGTGTTCCTTATGTTGTAACTACAATACCCTTCCCTTTTCACGAATGTGACCTACCGAATTAGACTATTTACCGGATTTGTAATAACATAAGCAACACGACAGGTGCCACATGTGGAGCAGGATCTGCTTACCCTTCCGGAGCACCTGAGATCACTCCCAGTTTTTGGTGGGGTTCGTGTTGCTTAGTCTTTAGTTTTCTATGTTCTGTCATCTGTGCTATTATTTGTCTGTTTGTCTTTTTATTTTTTGGCCATGGCGTTGTCAGTTTGTTTTTTATCTATGAGTTTGACTGTCCCTCTGGTATCTTTCGTCCCTCTTTTATAACTTGTAGGAACTAACAATATGGTATGGTCGTTTCGTGGTTTTATCTGGACAAGGCGCAGTTCTTATCAAATAGACGACAAAATGATTCAAACCCTGTAAAATTGTCTTACTGTTATTGATTGGTTGTTAGCAGCTTCATGATCTGTTGTGAATTTTACAGTCATGTTCAGGTCACCAAAAAGTTAACTTGTTGATTCCGTTTAGGGTTTGGCAGGAACAACAGACAGTAAGTTTTGACTGCAACTATGTTGTGCTTTGTATTTTGTCGTTTGTCTTTTAATCTTTTTCTTTTTGTGTCATGGCGTTGTCAAATTATTTATTGGCTTATGAGTTTGAATGTCTCTTTGGTATATTTCGCCTCTCTTTTAAACGTGTATTTGAAAAAGAAAAATCAGAGTTCCAGTTTTTGCCTCATATTTGACGTCCTCATGACCCCCAAAGAAAAGTTTTGTATGGTTTTTTGAAAATATACTGATGTTGCATTTTCCAATTAATTTGTTTCAGGTTTGAACGTCTACAATGCACTATCTTCTCCGTCCGCCAATTTCCAACCCAAATAATTCAGTCCCTCCCTGTAATCGATATCTTCTATCGCACAGCAATCGTAGAGGAGAGCAGCGAAATATAACGACTGAATTATTCGGTTTAGCCAAATTCGTGATATCTTTTATTCCACTGCAACACTGGTATAAGTATTTGTATATTGTAAATATCAAATTTGCGTTAATTTTAAATTTTAGATGTATACAAGCGTGGTTAGGTTTTTAATTTGTAAAAAACTGTATTACGTTCAAGTTGTTTTAGGAAATTAAGATTAGATTGATCAAGATTCTTTTACATCATACTGATGAAGGATATCTGTTATCCGAAATATCTATTGGTACTTGTATTTACTTTTTTCTTTTTTAATGTTGGTGTTGTTTTGTACACTTTTTATGCGTACATGTATATATGAAAGTTGTCTCTTTGACATATTCCCCATTTCCATTCTCAATTTTATGTAATTTGTTTATCATGTACAGTATATCGGTTTTCATACCGATCCAATCAATGCCCTCGTAAGAAAGATCGTTGACTTATATCTAGACTATACATATATGTATATATCTTATTTATTAATACTCATTCTAAAGGAAAGGTGTGCAATTAAACTTTTGCGATGTTCATATGGTTTTCAAATACCGTTTCAATTTGTTACCAACCCGGGTATTATTAAAATTACAGTGTACGTCACTATCAATTTTAATTTCTTCTTTGCGGTCCTCACGGTATGCACTTTAATGAAAGACCAGGACAACGACCAGGTTTTATAATATTTCATTCACATCCATAAATATTTAATTGCAAGATTAAAAACAACATACGTTTAAACAGTATCGTAAAATTTTACATTTCAAAGATATATATATATAAATATTGTTATTTTTGTATTTTATATTTAACGTTCATATTTAAAGTTATTATCGGTGTGTTAAAATTTGATGTTGATCCTACAGTGGTCAAATGATTTCGTCTTATAATGGTAAACAAAATGTGCAAAATTTTAGATATTCAATCTTCAGTGTGTTACACATGACTTTTTTACACTTTCAATTCGGGAACAAATATATATAATATCCAAAATTTTGTAGTTACGCTGGATACGTAAAATCATTTTTCTTTTGTTATATGTGTATAAATACAAAAAAACTCCTTTATTGTGAGTAAAAAGTAATATTTGTGTAATAGAGAAGACAATTCTATTTTGTAGAACTTGTGTCCGATCCATTTTTCATGTGTTATTTCGACAATCAATATGTTTAAACTACATGTATATAAAATGGTTTGTATAGAAATTTGTTATTACAGGCATGTCTGTAGAAATTTTCAGTTTCATATATAGTTGATAAAATAATCTTCATGCTGTGTGTGTCTGTTCCAAGTTAGGATCATGTAGTTGAGTGGTTGCCGTTGGTTGCTATCCATCATCATTGATTTTGGTTTGTTGTTCTGCACATAAATCATGCCATAAGTTTTCTTGTTTCCCGCTTTGTTTTAGGCTTACTATATGGTGTGGGTGTTGCTTATTGTTGAAGGCCACACGGTGACCTATAGTTGTATACATCTAAGTGATTTGGTCTCTGGTAGATAGTTGTCTCATTGTCAATCATACCTCGTAAAATGTTATTGATATTTCAGAAAGATGGAAAAACAAAGACAAATTTCCTGTGCAGCACGAGATCGTCTGCTTGGCAGAACGCATGTTGAAGAAGATATTTTGGATTGGGTTAAGAAATTACGAAAAGTTGAAGATAACAGGTAAATGTAGCACATGTATTGCAAGTAATTTGAATTCGAGATCACGAATTTTAAAAAAATCACAGATTTCGTATTAGGCTAACTTACGACTATGTATAACACTGAAAATTGATGTATGGAAATATTTTGAATGATCATGGTTATATTTTTTTTTTTCAGTAATCAGCAAAAATTAAAATGTTTCAAAAAACGAGTAACAAGGTTCTAAGGTAATTTTGAAAATTGATTTCGATTTTCTCCGCCAAACACACGGCATTCAGGAGTTAGAACAAAGACTGGTTGGCTCGGGGTCAGAATATTGTGTCCAAGTAGGGTGACATGTTTTTTCTGAGTACTGTGAACTATCACCTTTAAATCCGACTCAGCATGGCAATCTAGTACAACACAAGATTAATATCCATATGACAGTCTCGTCTTCTCGTCCTAAATATGCATTTAATTTGCAACTGGACGTTAGCCAGCCATCCATTATCATCTGATGCAATTCTCTCGATAAATAATGAAATTAAGATAATATGCAATTACATATATATATAAATATACATATAAACAAGTCTAAATTGAAAACAACGTTCAAACCTATGATTGCGTTGGATAAAAACCGCAATTTTTATACGTGTGCTTGCAGAACAAATTTCTTGGTAGAGTGGTCTAAATACAGCACAAACAACATTTTACAAAAGACCGAAAAAGTGAAAAAGTATATTTTAACAAAACGCATTTGACTAACAGGTCGAACAACGGGTGTTTTTAAACCCTGCTGACTGCCATGGCGATTGCCAAATAAGCGGATCACAAGATGTAACAAAATGGATCTTAATTACTAATTTGATACCAAACAAATACAAAACAATAAACTTGCGAAAAAGATGGTATACCGCAAACATGAGATGCAAACATTGGTACACCATATCCGGATTTCGACAATTAATGTCTCTTCAGTGATGTTAGGAATCGAAACGGTATTTGGAAGGCCATACAATTTACCTCAATTTAGGATAGACTTGAATTTTGAAGAGTCGAAGTAGGATGAACGGATCATATAAAGCCGAAGGCAAATATAATACAAGCCCAAACGAAAAAATATAAACAAATTTTAAATTGAAAACAACGTTCAAACCTATGATTGCTTTGGATAAAAACAGCAATTTTTATGCATGTGCATGCAAAACAAATTTCTTGGTAGAGGGGGTCTAAATACAGCACAAACAACATTTTCCAAAAGACCAAAATAGTGAAAAGGTATATTTTAACAAAACGCATATATATACATAATTACTCTAAATATCAGCACAACAATGTTAAATCTGCAAATTTTCGGAAGCAAATGTTTGTCCTTCCCTCGCCGGGATTCGAACTCATGCTATTGGAATATCGAGACAACACCGCCTGCACTGTGTCCAGCGCTCTAGACCACTCGGCCACCTAGACTGAACTAAAAAAATCGACTTTCGGTGTTACCTTTCCTTGTCAGTAGAATCTAGAGTTGTAACACAGTACATAATATATTAGGCATGAAGATGGAATATATATATATATATATAAAATGACCGAATAATAGCCAACGATAAATCTTACGGGGCGATGGATCATATAAATATGATACAGTACACTACAAAATATAATATATAACCAGTCTAAAAGGGTACAACATCACCAAAAAATGACAATAAACGAACAAATGTAACTATAAATATTTCGGATAACAGATATCCTTCATGAGTATGAGCACGATGTAAAATGAATCAGATCAATCTATTCTGATTATTAAACTATAGCAATCTTGAATTCTATACAATAAAAAAAAGTGAAACAGTTTCACCCGAACATCATATGTAGAGACGCTAATAAACTTTTAAAATTTCCAAAAAACGACTCAAAGACATGCCTAAAATGAAAATAGTAATTAGAGATATGAACTGGCACAACTCTAAAATTCCAAAATGACGTCAGTTAAGATGTTACAACAACTGCGTGTAAATACATTCCCCCAAAAAAAAACAGCACTGATCGATATAAGCTGGTAAAATATGTCAAACAGAGGCTTTTATCATCCCAAATAAATAGCAGTTTTATAATGAAAAGAAAAAATAATAGTAAATTTGGGATAAGGTTAAAAAAATGGACGTGGATGCGTACTTATAAATCCCTACCAAATGAAAAGAACCCTGGTATTTAAACTAGTAAAATTCAAAAAACTTTTCTCATCTTCTTCGTTAAGACCATCAGGTTCTAAAGTGTGGAGTTGGTGGATCCAAAAAATTTTCTCTTCTCCTTCTCGCCGTTGTGTCCCACTCGGTGTTGACTTCTATGATTTGGAAAGTAACATTATCCAAAGAATTTTTCGTTGAACGAAGATGTCTTGTGAGAGGACAGTTTTTGTTGGTTTTGTACCATGAACGATGGTTATTGAGCCGAATATTAAATTTGTCCATTGTTTCTCCCACATACTGAATGCCACAAGTGTCACATGTTAATATATAAATTGAGTTCTCCGTTTTACAGTCGGAATTTGAGTAGATGGTATAATTTTGTTTAGTAACGGAGCTGATGAAAGAACTGCTTGTATTGGCAGCTTTACAACACAAGCAGTTCCTTCGACCACATTGTTTGTAGCAACCGGGAGATGGAGTAGGCTGCTTTGCTAATACAGATGTCACTAATTTGTCACGGATGTTTTTAGGTCTTCTGAAGGCCATGACTGGTGGTGAGGAAAATACTTTTTTAAGATTTGAATCATTTTCTATAATTTTCCAATGCTTCTGAACAATGGAAGACACATTTTTAAAATCAGGATGGTAAGTGAGTACAAGGGGTGTTCTGTTAGCTGCTTTATTCTTATCTTTGTACTCTAGAAGTTCTTGGCGACTAGTTTTGTTTGCTCTTTCGAAAGCGCTATCAATGATGTTGTTTTTGTATCCTCGAACAACTAGATGTTTAT
Source organism: Mytilus californianus (assembly GCF_021869535.1). NCBI lineage: Eukaryota > Metazoa > Mollusca > Bivalvia > Mytilida > Mytilidae > Mytilus > Mytilus californianus. The sequence goes on from NW_026262593.1 coordinate 43,489,236, forward strand.
GTAGTTGTCCAAGTCTAGTATTTTGCGTATTTTCAGTAGAGCATATTCTCTTGATTCGCAAAGCCTGGCTGAATGGGATGACACGGGAGCAGTGTTTAGGATTGCAACTTTTAGGAGAAAGGAATTGATGTTTGTCCGTTTGTTTGGTATGAAGGTCCGTTATAATGGTTCCGTTCTTGATGTAACTCGTAGTGTCGAGGAAGTTTATTTTCTCCATAGATGATTCATATGTAAATTTTATTGAATGGTGGAAAGAGTTACAGTGTCCTAGAAATTCATTAAGATGTTCTTGTGAATCTGTCCATTTGAAATCAATATCGTCAATGAATCGGAACCATGATAAGGGCTGGTATGGAGCACTAGCCAAGAGGCGTTTTTCAAGTTGGCCCATAAATATGTTGGCATATGACGGGGCCATTTTTGTGCCCATACTAGTACCGTCTATCTGGAGATAATGTTTTTCATTGAAAGATAAGTTGTTGTTCTCTAACACTAGTTTCAGAAGTGTAACAAGGCACTCAGTTGGAGGATTTTTTTTCACTACGAGTGTTCCATACCTCTTCACACGCTGCTATTCCTTCGTCTTGTGGAATGTTGGTATATAAAGAAGACACGTCCATGGATGCAAGTATAGTATTGCTTGGTAGAGGATTGAGGCTTTCCATTTTCTTTAGATAATCAGTCGTATCTTGAATGTAAGAGGGTAGTTCTTTCACATGAGGTCTTAGATGATGGTCTACAAATTCTGATATCTTTTCAGTTGGATGACTATTTGCTGAAACAATTGGTCGACCTGGATTTCCCGTTTTATGTATTTTAGGCAACATATAGAATCTTCCGGCCTTTACTTCGTTAAGAAAGTGACAAGTTGTTTTAAGTAAATTTCCTTATTATCAAGAAACTCTTAAATATTCATAAACAAAGAGCGACAACCCAATCTTTCTAAAAGAAGTATATACATACAAGACTTCGTGTTGACCAACGAACAAGTCTAACTTTATTATAAAGGATTATTTACGACCGAACGTTAATGTTTTGTGGTCTGAGAAAACTACAAATTTCTTTAAAAAAAACTTAAATTAATATGATTTACATACGCCAGAGACATATAATAATGTATTTTATATGTCTCTGCATACGCTAATGTATAGGGAATTTGATGTCAAAATATTCATAATCATATTATTATTTTTTGGAAAGGTGCAAATATTGCAATTTAGAAATTAGGACGGAATACCTCGCAATATTAATCCGTAATCCTTTTAGACGAATAATAGATAAAACGACTGGCGACAGAAGTTAATCCAGTTATATATGAAGGACATTACTTAAAACGTTTATGGTTTAATTAATGATAATCTTTGTGTTTATTGTTGTTATAATTAGGTAATAATACGGTAATATGTTCCTCGACACTCGAGCGGTAAGTCGAGAACCATTCAAGTTGCAAGTCAATAAGTCAAAAACTATTGAAGTGAAGTGATAATACACTAATGGCCAGGATAAGACACATCATTAACAAGCGAATCATAATGATTGTTACACTTAATACGTCACAAATTTTACATAAATGTGATTATAGTTGCATATAAAAAGTGATTTTATTTTGGTCACATTTCGATTTAAGAAACCCTACCTAATATGGTTCATAAATTGTGTTTAATGATTAGATGATAATATCTGACTGAACATTCACATGTTACCCGAAATACACCCGAGAGAATAAAAAAGATAAATATTTTCAAAAGATGGATAGGAAAAATAAGAACATTATTCTTCCGAGTATTCATATTATTGGAGCGGATGAAAGTGAGCATGATTCAGACTACGGTAGCTGTACTGAGCTTGTTAGTTCCAGAGATATTGCTGCTCGGGCTTTTGGAAAAGTTTTTAATAAGATGTTATCTTTCAATGGGAGTTCGCCGTAAGTATAAATTAAGTAAACCCCCTACATCTTTACATAACCACAAAATTACTAACAACATAGAATTTGTTTGAAACGTTTATTTATAAATGTATAAAGAAAAAAACAGAATACTGTTAAATAATGCACAATAAAAGTTTATGATTCTGAACAATTTATTTTGGAATAACGAAACAATTATTACAACCATCTGGAAATGCAAATCACCAAAATTATTTTGTGAGTTTCAAATAAGAAAAGTTTCAAGATGGAAACTGCAGTTTCAAATTAAAAAAGTTTAAGGATAGAAAAGTGCAGTTTCGATATGGAAAAGTGCAGTTTCAAATAAGGAAAGTTTCAAGATGGAAAACTGCTGTTTCAAATAGGAAAAGTTTCAAGATGGAAAATTGTTCCATTTAAAGTCTTTGGCTTCAATGGATGAAAAAAATAAACACAAATGAATAAAAAATAATTACGCAATTTGTAATATTCTATAGGATTCGTAATATTACCAAATTCCTAAACTCTTTTCGCCTTTCGTTGCTTCAGTCATTTATTTTTTATATCAGTATGAAAATGAATCGCCGTGATGTGTTGAGCGACAACTGCCCATTAATGATATTATATCTCCCTTTTTTAGACAACGCAGGACAACAACAATAAAGTTTACGTTTTAATACAACAATACCATACTGGTGCAGAAAAATATATGGATTTGCAATGTCAAAAAGATGTGAAATTCAGGGCTCTTTACTCGAAAAAAGATTGTGTTTCATTTTCAAATGTTTTGTCAATATCAATTTCAAAAGCGGAGAAATGAAATCTTCCATAGATAATATGTCTATGTCATATGTATATAAAACAAAACTTTTACAGAAAAAGTAGATTGTAATTTACAAGGTAAATATATGTCACTCTATGGGTTATTACACGTAAAAATGTTATTCTTTTTAATTTGTAAATCGTTCACCGAAGAATATTTGGTATGAACACAGAAGCAAGGAAGCACTTCATACCAAAATGCACATTATCATTGCTTTTATAACCATATAAAACCACAAAAACTAAAAAAAGAAACATACAATTCGTAAACTTACATTCCTAAAACCAGAAAATAACAAATTAGATTAAGTTTTTTGTTTGTTTTGTTTTATATTTTCCTATAGGAATTGGTGCAATGTTATCATGTATGTTGCGTTTTATAAGAATATAAACTTCACATGACTGTTGTCTGCTAATTGAAATGAGGGAGTCCTTATTAAACATATATATAGTGTGATCATTTCCCAAAGAAAGTTCAGTATAATTATACATAATAATGATGTATTTTCCCCAAAAATTGCATACAAGTAAATTTGTATGTTGTGGTAAACAGGTATTTATGGCATGGTATTGGTTGCAAAAATTTGATATTTTTCATTTAAATGCAATATTTCTTATCTAATTGATATATATCTTCATTTAAATGCAATATTTTTTTATTTGATAGGTATATTTTTTCATTTAAATGCAATATTTTTTATTCAGATGGTATAATTTTTCATTCAAATGGTATAATTTTTCATTCAAATGGTATAATTTTCGTTCAAATGCAATATTTTTTATTCAGATGGTATAATTTTTCATTCAAATGGTATAATTTTTCATTCAGATGGTATAATTTTTCATTTAAATGGTATAATTTTTCATTCAAATGGTATAATTTTCGTTCAAATGCAATATTTTTTTTTCAGATGGTATAATTTTTCATTCAAATGGTATGATTTTTCATTCAAATGATACAATTTTCGTTCAAATGCAATATTTTTTATTCAGATGGTATAATTTTTCATTCAAATGGTATAATTTTTCATTCAGATGGTATGATTTTTCATTCAAATGGTATAATTTTTCATTCAAATGGTATAATTCTTCATTCAAATGGTATACTTTTCGTTCAAATGCAATAGTTTTTATTCAATTGGTATAAAATGTCATTTGAATGCAATATTTTTTATTCAATTGGTATAGTAGTTTTTTTTTATTTATATGCAATAATTGCATTATGGGAAATTCTTTGACCTCATAAGGTCAAATTTGCAACAACGTTTGTGATTGGTCGGTAATTGTTTGGATTTCTCCCCTTTCTTTCTAAACTTGAGTGACCAAGAATTAAAAAACGCGTCAGAATATCGCCCCTCTAACTAAATTTGGCGTTCGTGCGAGTTCGTGCACTGGTTGTTAATGCCAATAATGGCCAGGACGAGCAAAAAATGCGAGTGACAAGTAATAATAATTAATGTGACACACAACTTGTTCATGGATAGAAACAGATGCCTGCGTGCATGGCAAAAACACCTCCAATGAAAACCTTTTCTGAAGAAACTCTCCTACAGTCTACACATTGAAATAAAAAAAAATACATAGCTAGCCCCCCTCCCCCTTCTAAGTCCAGATACATGTAATCATAAAGTTCTTTAGTGCTATATCATTTTTTGCTTTTCTTGATCCTCAGAGACGTTGCAGGAAGGCACACATGAAAAAAGAATAAAAAGCATCCAGGACGTTACAATTATTTGGACTAAGCCCCGTCTCTTTTACTACATGTAGAAAAAAAATCACCTAATTACGACAGCAGAACCAGAACCCACAAGTAGAGACATAAGCTGTTATACTTCGGAACTAATTCTTTAATAAAGACAATTCAGGATAAATTGGAACCAGTTACTAACCCATGTTACAACAATAGTCCTATGGCATAGGACTTCACTATATGAGACGTGAACTTCATATTTAATACTATCTATAATATGTGCTCTCATGTCTTATGCTGCAAATCATTTTACATTTAGGATTCGTTGCTGAGCATTTTTTTTTTACTGTTCTCGCAGTCTCCGAATCCCTTAAATAGATTTTTTTTCAAGCCCCACAGAAGTTCAATAATTACTATATGTCTTTGCATAAATAAGTATGCAGGGCATATTTCAAAACATATTTTATCTTCAGGACTTTTAAATGATTTACTTTTCAATACTGCATTGGGAAGGGGGGTATACAAGTTTATTTTGTGACACATTATATAATATAATTAGGTATCCAACAAATTATATGATTGTACGTTTAGCTATTATCTAGACCCGTACAAAATGTATATAATTAGACACATTTAACCGGGGCGGATCCAAAACCTCGGTGTCTAGAGGGAGGGGGGGGAGGTAGGTTCAAATTTAGATATTTGTATAGAGATGTATATATGCGAGTATTGGCAGTAATGGTTATGGTGTGTGTGTGAGGGTAGGGGTTTCAGATCAAAGATCGTTTCTATAATTCTATATCTTTTAGTTTTTACCATTTCACTCTATTCTTTATCCTTTGATCTCTATTATATTTGTCCTAAACATGCGTGACATATTTGCCACTGGACATAAGGCAACCAAAAGTCAATCAACGTATTCTGTATATTTCATCATTTCTTTATTATGTTATCTATAGGTTTGGTCCCGCCCCTTATCTATTTTTTTGCACATTAGGGACGACATCAAAAGTTCAATGTAGGATAAAAAAAACTTAATTCATATAGTTTTTTTCACTGACAATAGACACAAAGCACCGACATAAGAGTATTTGCAATTACTGGAAGTTTGCTCAATCAAACCTAATTACAACTGGTACTGAAATAAATCTTGTTCTCCCAGACTGAGTTATCAATCAGTACACAACGCGCGGCAAAGTATTTATTTAAAAAAGAAAACAGTCTGAGAAACGTCTGGTTTACGTTGTATATAGATATAAGAAGACGTGGTATGAGTGCCGATGAGACAACTCTCCATCCAAGTCATAATTTGTAAATGTAAACCATTAAAGGTCAACGTACGGTCTTCAACACGGAGCCTTGGCTCAAACCGAACAGCAAGCTATAATTTAAAACCATTCAAACGGGAAAACCAACGGTGTCTAATCTATTTAAAAAAAAACGATATACTTGCATATAAATCCATATACAATGAAACGGTTTTTGAAAAGTGGACCGAACGTTTGGCCATCGAAATTTTGCAATAGAAATACTAGTTATGACCACAAGATTTTAACAGCCAATGCAGGACTCGCACGAACGTTAGATTTAGTAAGAGGGGCGATATTCTGACGCGTTTTTTAATTCTTGGTCACCCATGTTTAGAAAGAAAGGGGAGAAATCCAAACAATTTCCGACCAATCACAAACGTTGTTGCAAATTTGACCTTATATTAAAATATTGCATTTAAATGACATTTTATACGAATTGAATAAAAACTATTGCATTTGAATGAAAATTATACCATTTGAATGAAAAATTATACCATTTGAATGAAAAATTATACAATTTGAATAAAAACCATTGCATTTAAATGAAAAAATATACCATTCAAATAAAAAATATTGCATTTAAATGAAGAAATATACCAATTAAATAAGAAATATTGCATTTAAATGAAAAATATCAAATTTTTGCAACCAATACCATGCCATAGGTATTGTCTTTTTTTTCCAAGATGTATTTCACTACATTAACCTTCGTTTAGATATTCATACTTATTCAAAATTTATGATAACAGATAAATAAAAAAAATTTGACGAAAGAAAGAGAAAGATAAATAACCAATGAAAAAGGAAGCAACTGAATGCAACACTTTATATCGATATAAAACGATTCACATTCAAATTAAACATTTACACAATATTTCATAGTATTTTACGATTTGCTGTGGTAGATTTTATTTCTGGTTATTTTAGAATTAAGTTTGATGCAGATCCGATAAGTCGCATAGTAAAGCCTTCAGGGTAAATCGACAAGGTACACCTTTGGTGGTTCCAATCATCCACATTATGGCGTTCCGTTAGTCAAGGTCGTTAAAAAAAACCTAGTAGTAGTAATTAATTAAAACTAAAGAACTGTTATGTGGTCTTCGAGGTTTCGTGATGTGTCGGTTGTAAGCGGTTTCGTTTCATCAAAACGGCTTCAAAAATATATAGATGTACATTTATGAAGGGTGTTTGTCTTTCGATTTCATCGTAGTTTAATTATATTAGAGTGTTTGTATTCAGACATATAACATGTAAGACATGTGTTAAACGGTGTAAGACATGTATTCAATGGTTTTAAGAAAAAACACCCCTTTCAAAAAATTGGAGATTAAAGTTTTATGTTCAAAAAGACCCAATAGAAAATCCTTTTTTGTACCATATTTTAGCTTCAGTCCTTTTTCTGTCAAGTAGGAATGCGACTTTACAAATCTGCTTTGGGATGATTTTAGTTATTCCCCAATGTATTCCATCTGATTCACATAGAGTTTCGGTTTCTCGTCGTCTTAAACAAGTCTCTATATGTCTTTTTGTTATTTGTGTTGTTTGCTTGCTGTCGCATTGATGAATATCCTAGATCTCCTTTTATTTATCTCTACGACTGATTTGCAATTGAGTAAAAGGCATTTTATTTTTAATTGTTTAAATTTCTGCCAACAAAAAGTGAACCTCTTTGTTATACTCTTAACATGATAGGATTGAAAAAATAAGTATACACATTATGAAAAATAAAATGTGTATTCAAGAATAATTTATCCAACGTTCCAACTCGAGTTATCTGTCTTTGATAGAATTGCCAGATGTATAATTGAATTGATATTTTTTAGAAATGTCATTAATAGATAGTTACATACATGTACATGCATGCATAGGATTAAGGGTTGAATTTTTATATTTAAAGAAAAGGATACATCAATAAGACAGTTCTGCAACCCAACTACATTTTGACCAGAAACGAGAACTAACAGAAAACATTTAGTTAAATATATTTTCTAAACTATGATAAAATGGAGATGTGGATGTACGTCAACTAGACGGTGACCCAACAACACAAAAACACCACAAAAAATGTGGAGGTCAACATGTAAATATAACAAAAAGGGATAACAGGAATATCCCAATAATACCACACAGTACACCAGACTACCTCAACCACACAGTACACCAGACTACCTCAATCACACAGTACACCAGACTACCTCAACCACACAGTACACCAGACTACCTCAACCACACAGTACACCAGACTACCTCAACCACACAGTACACCAGACTACCTCAACCACACAGTACATCAGACTACCTCAACCACACAGTACACCAGACTACCTCAACCACACAGTACATCAGACTACCTCAACCACACAGTACACTAGACTACCTCAACCACCAACACCCCACTCATCCGCAAAAAAAGACATACAAATAAAGACAAAGCTGCGGAACTGTAGCTCTTAGGTCCTTATGATCATTTTTGACAATTTGCGGTCCGCACAAATCAGAAAACATAATTAGGACCATTAGAGTATAACTGTTCCTCAGCTAACAAAGACAAACAACAACGTACAACACATGATCAGTATATAGCCTGACTTGGTACAAGTACATAATATTGTGGGACGAAACATGTCAATCTTTTAATCATCATCAAACCAGAGAAGATTAAAACAAAAAACAGAGACAAACAAGATCTACTATCGTCTCCAAATTCCAAAAATGAAAAAAAGCATCAATATATAATTAAAGACAACTACTGACAAGCTTAGCATGGGATAGGTACATTAAAAAGTAAAATCACAAAAATACTGAACTCCGAGGAAAATTCAAAACGGAAAGTCCCTTATCAAATGGCAAAATCAAATGATAAAACACGTCAAATGAATGAACAACAACTGTCATATTCCTGACTTGGTACAGGCGTTTTTAAATGTAGAAAATGGTGGATTGAACCTGGTTTTATAGCATCATGATTTATGATATTCCAGTGAACATCTATCTCTAGAAAGAACATCTAATAATACTACTACAGATGAAATGATTTGATTTCACAGAAACTTACACACACATGCGCACACAGAGGTTAGCAGTTCTTCTATAACCATTGGTTGATGCGCTCGAATTTCTATATGATATTGATACTTCAAGACGCAAATGACAAGAGCAGAAATGGTGTCCCCTTCTTTCATGTAAGGTAATTTACAACATCAAATTAAACATCTTAACAATGTTTCATATCTAAAACTTCTTTACATTAAACGCCTTGAATGCTCAAGGCTCAGCTTTGTAGGGACTTTATTTACAATGGCATTACATTTTAATTAGATTAAAATTTCACTGAGATAATATTACCCAGCAAAGTAGACACCTAACAATTATATTATATTTATACAATTACATTTAAATGTTATAAATTTAAATATTTTTGTTTAATGAATAGTCTATATTTAAAAATTATTATTTGATATTATTACAACAAATAAATGCCATTATATCTTTATATTATGTGGCTAATAAATTTTAATATTGAAATAGGGTTTAAGGACAATTAATAAATTACTTGTGTGTTGGCACGTGGGAATTTCAAAATATATAGTACATAATCAAATGATAAACATTGATAACTGTCGTGATTACCTCGAATTTGTACCTCAGTGAAATAGAGTTGGGAATTATGTAGTTCCATGTTGATATAGAAACGAAAAATACCTTCGATATTACATTAATTGATTGTAGTGGAAACGGAATGTAAAAAAATAGAAAATGGCTGAAAAAGAGACAGAAGACAGGTAAATTTTCGTCTAAAACTATACGTTATTATATTTTTTGGCTGAACCAATATCCTTTTCTTTTTCATATATGCTTAAAAATATGTATAATGATTTAATAATTGAGATAGACTTTTGAACGCCTTACAATATATATATACACCAATTAATGGATCGACTGCCACATTTATATATTATTATTTTATGATATATGTGACTGTTGCATTTGATAAATAAAACATTTCAGTCATTTTTTTTTCAAAGAGCTTGGTGTTTTTAGTCATAAATATTCATGACAGGATTATCGGAGTCGATCATCATAGTTTAAGGAAGTAAAGGTTTAGACTGAACTTGTCCAAAAACAAGAAGAAGTGTTTATCTAAATTGCAAATTACACGCAACTCTGTAAAAGAGAGGCGAAAGATACCAAAGGAATATTCAAAATTATGTGTCAATTTACACAATATAGGAAAACGTAACCGGTGAGCATTATAGATTATCGTTGGTTATCTCAACGAGATTGATTTTCTCGCTTGAGCCGGTACGGCGAAAGTGAGAAAAGCAATCGAGATGAGATGACCAATGATAATCTGTTTATCGCTATTTTACCTATGACGACGTTGTTAATTTCCCTTAGTTTCTAGCAATAATTTTTCATATCACTCGACTCCGCTGAGAAAGGAAATTATCAATCAGCAAGATCAAAGGAAAATTTTGTAAAATAGCGATAATTTATCTTATCATAAAATCACATTGTCTCCTCCGGGACTCGAACCCAAAACCTCAATGTTACAAAGCAACGCTCTAACCGATTGAGCTAAAAGAAGCACTTTCCCATCTCAATCGCTTACGGCTGCCATATTATCTACTAAGGGGGAATCAACCTTGACTACCCGTTAGGGTCTCGCACGGTCCGAACTTTTCTTTAAGTATCTACTATTCAATCCCGTCACAAATCTAAAGACGGCGCATAAGTGTTTACCAAGTTACACAATAATAAGACCAAATCGGGAACCCTAAAATTGATGAAATATTACATGTGTCTTGGAATAACAGTGTTCGTTTCTGTAAATTGACTTAATCTAGAAAAGGAACAATACCGAACGATCAATTGAAAAAGACCAAAATAGCACATGCTTATTTGTAGTGGAAAAAGGTAGTCCCAGAATTTTCAATAAAATTAAGGACCTCAAAAAGTGAATGTTAGGATTCACGAAAAAAAATAATCGATTAAAAAGATGAATTGACGATGTATGAAGCATGCACTGTAGATGGTATATTTTGTCTGGTAGATTGAGTTTCTGTCATAATGATGATTTCCCACCAAGACTTTGATTCATACACGAATGATAGTACTTTATAAATCTATCAGCCTTTTATTACTAAATTTCTTTGTTATTGTCGATAAAACGTCTTTCATCTGTGATATTGTGATGTTGGAAAAGCAGAAATAAGTAATAAATAAAACAGATGAAGATATCTTGAAAGAAGTAATATATAAAGTAAATATAAATAATAAAAACAAATACGATAAAAATAAACAGTTCGATTTATCCTGATTTATCCTTCAACACTTTGAGTTATTTTACCATATAATATAAACATTTGGAGCAATTCTGACTTATCCACAAACACTTTGAGTTTAATACCGTATGATATAAACATTTGGAGCTATTCTGACTTATCAACAAACACTTAGAGTCATCATGATATAATATAAACATTTCAAATTCAAATCACATTAACATACCCCTTGATATGCATGTACTATTTGCCACTGGACGTTAACACCAATTCGTAATCATGGGTAATGTTAAATTTATATTCGTAATTGTTTACACCAATGCTTCATGGAAATGTCTTAAATGATAATTAATTTTAACCGATGTATTTGAAAGACTACCTTTGTATATGATCTTTGATATATTAAAGACGTTTTTTTTTGATACCCTGTTCATTTTTTCGATTACGATGCTCTTTCATTTAAAAGATATTTTCTAAAGTATCGACTTGGCGTGGTGGAATTTATTCTTTATATCTGATGTTTATAAGTACATGTACATTTAGTACAAGTATGGGCATGAATTGTCGTCTATCAAATTCATCTCGGAATTCCATTTGACTTGTGACGTGATTTTTTTTTATTAAAACCATAACTAGTTAATATGCATTAAATCTGTCTGTACGATTTTGCGTATTCATTGTACAAACAAGAACGCGTCAATGATTGCTGGTAAGATAGGAATTATTATTCCATCAGGAAATTATAGTGACCTCTGATGAAAAGGAGGGCGCAAAATATAATAATATAATATATGCAGGCATGTTCGGTCGGGGTACGGACGATAAATATGGGTTAGTGCCGCGCTGTTGGCATTTATATAATATTATTAAGATTACTAGATTACTATATGGTACCATTTGTAAGGAAAAACTTCTTTTTTTCACTCAATTATCAAAGTAAATATAATACAAAGCCAATTCTCCCGACCGATCGCAGTGTATTCAACGTTATATGTAAATTCTGGGGTTTCAATATGCATGTAATATTTACCGCTATGCTACAGTCTCCAACCACGCAATCAATAAAAAAACTGTTTGTTTTGCAAATGGTTTGTTACAGAAACATCTTCTAAAATGAAAAGAAGTATCAATATATCAATCTGTTAAATTTGATGTCAATGTGAGAAATAACATATTTGTTTATCGTTAAATGTTTTATTAGATATAAAGAAAAGACACGTGCGTATATTAAACTTTGGCGACATGTCTGTCTATGCAATATAGGTATATGAGAAAGTGAAATCAACATTTATCAAATGGTGAAGTCCTTGATAACAAAAACCTATACAAACGTGTAATATATAGTTTAAAATGTTAAAAAAATTTAATCATAAAATTTGTTCATCCGTAGAAACAAATAGTCAATAAAACTGATGGGTTGAGAATTGAATAATTTATCAAGTCAGTTCATATCAAATTTCAGACTGTATTAACAAACGTTGCATTATGCAGACGTTTAAATCTTTCCGCCGTTGAAAATCAGATGAAATGAGCAGGGATTTATGTCTTATATAGGTAATGTTAATCCAATTACGATCCTTCATACTTACGGACCACAAAAAGGTTGTCTTTCAAAGAAGTTAATTATTATTTTGATAGAAGTAAAGAGGCGCTTAAGAGATTATTTTTTACGTAAATTGTATTTGTGCAGTTTGTTTATAAACCAATTATGTATGTATTTGAGTTGGTGTGAAATATTTAAAAAATATTAAGTAAAAACGGATTTGGTGGGAACACAGGATAAGATATACAAGGTAAGAACGTCAATTATTATCAATTTCTAATTCATTTTATTCTATATATAATGTTATGTGTTTTTTTTTAATTATCTTTAGTTTTAAATAAGTTATTATTTAATTAAATATTGAAATGGCGACAACTTAATACATTGAAGGGGCCTCGGTGGCCTTGTGGTCCAAGTTGTCCAACTACTATATCACTCGTTTGTCAACACTGATGTTGTTATTTCGAACCCTGCACGTGGCAGGTTTGCTCGACTTCAATTTTAATCGATTAAGATTGTCAGTTTTTCTGCCGAAGGTCGGTGGTCTCTCCGAGCACTCCGGGTTCCTCCACCAATAAAATCTGACCGCCACGAAATAGCCATTTGATCTGGAAGTGGCATTAAATACCAATCAATCAATCAATTATACATTGATTCCGGGTAATTAATTACTGCCTTTTATTATTTATAACGATGATAACTCAAAGTAAAATAATTATGTATTTAATAACGTAAATAAAATGCAACGAATCTATTTAATAAATAAACCCAACTTTTACTAACATTTGAGTTTTGTATTACTCCAGACAAAATGCTGTGAACTCGCACTCGTCAATTTTCATATACCTTTGCAAACCTGTCCAATGAGAAGAAACCTTAATACTACGTCAACCGAATCTGTTTATTGCTAAATTTTACATAGAACTATATTTTAAAACATTACCTTATGCATTTTTGAAATATTCATGACCTTGGTTTAATGATCATTACTGAAATCAGATCTCAAATCAATTTTCAACATACGCAGATATTAAGCGCGATTTTATTAAATGGTCTATAATTGTTTGGTCTCTATAGTTTGAATCATGTTTGTATTGTTAATAAAATGCAATTACCATGATTACATTAATTAATTATGGGTTACTAGTCAATCAAAATAAATAGCTGGTAATTATTTACCGTAAAGATTTATTGACCTAAAATTTGAAGTGAAAAGTTTAATCATTTACTTGATACCTGCTGATAGGTAAATGATTATCTGTCATAAACAGAATTATGTCGTGTAATTACATTTTAGCTAATATTCATTCCGTTCTGCAAAAATAAAATTTCCAGGAATTTGTCATTTGTAAACATATTCAATGTAGCAAAAATACGAACTATATAAAATGCTAAAAAATGCATAATTTATTATGGAATGTCAGTGAGGATCCGAACAGACCCCCTTAATCTTTATTGTCACGGTAAACGTGATTGCGATGGTTCAATACCACTGCTGGTGAACTACCGGTTCCCGACGGTATCATCAGCTCAGTAGTCTGTACTTTAGTACTGACCTGATTTATAACCAATCTTTCTAAAGTTGGCCGTTTATAAATGTATAAATTATTAAGAAACTAACTAATAGGTTCCAACTCCCTATAGGCAAAATTGGCCTTAGATGGATTTGGCTATTATTTTATGGTTCCTTTTGGTCATACAGCTCTGCAACTGTGTCGGGTCTGTGGCTTTCAAACATTCGGCCTTGAAGAAGGAAAATCCAGAAAAGCGTGAAACTTATAAAGTGTTGTTTTCATTTTTATTGCTCGAATTTTAAAGAATATTATTCTAGGCAGAATATTAACTGCACTGACAGGCTCATGCAATGTGGTATTGTAGTCGGAACAATATTCAGCTATATACGTGAAATTCGAACATAGATATGAAGTACATTGAGATATTACCCTCGAACATAGATATGAAGTACATTGAGATATTACCTCGAACATAGATATGAAGTACATTGAGATATTACCCTCGAACATAGATATGAAGTGCATTGAGATATTACCTCGAACAAAGATATGAAGTACATTGAGATATTACCCTCGAACATTATTATGAAGTACACTGAGATCGTTCTTCTTAACTGAAACGATTTTAGGCAACTTTTTGTTCTCTGGTGTTTGTGTAGTAACTATTATTCTGTTATTAACTATTTGATTAACAAAAGTCACACCTGCATTTCAATGTATGAATTACCTTCAACAATAAAAAAAAACATACGTTAATTTTACACGTAAACATTAAACTAATGCGTTCTCACAAATATGTTGTAAAACCTATGAATGGCGCATTTAGTTTTTATTACAGACATAAATATCGTTGTAAAATACCATTGTCAATTATACCATTACACAATGGCTAACACAAGTGCCCTTAAATCTTCAAAATAAACAATTGGTATTGTTAATGGGTTAAAGTTTGTGGTTTTAATACTCGAAAATGAAGTTAATATCGTTTATGAATGGAAGTAGATGGGCCTACTATGTGAAAAAAAACAATATATTGTATAATGGACACAAAACCATTTTATTATTTTTGTTATAACATGTTTATAAACATATCACGGTCTAGACCCCTTGGAACGATACGACAACGTAATTTGAACTTAAAATATTTGACACTTCTCGCATACGATTTTTCAAAATTGCAGTGTTATAACTTGTATTTTAGATTTTAATCGTACTTGCCTGTCACTTCTATTTTTTCAACAAGGAAGTAGAAAAGCCTTCTTTTTATATAAAGCGAACTTCTACAATAAGTCTTTTTTATTTATTTGTAATTTGTCGTCTTTACAAGAAAATTCCAAAATAGTCCACTAAAGAGAACAATAAGCCATTTTATTGCCATTTTGTTTCTAAAATAAAAACAGCAGGCATGCAGAAATACATGTATGCAATTAAAATACATAAAGGACAAACTACTAGTTTCATTAAATATATTATATACTTTCTCATCTTGATTTAAAATTCTGTTTTGCCTTTTAATATAATAAGTAATCGTACTCGACATCTAGTGTGTATCAACAAATACTGTCCATTTTAACGATATTTATGAAGCATCACCTATGTTTAAAGTAGCATTTAAACGATAAACACATGATAACACTGACATACAAAGGATGTTTTATTTTCTCATTGACACCTCTAAATTTATGTACACAGACGTTTTCGGTGGTTGATTTAACCGGAAAAAATAATTCAAATATTAGCATTTATTTTTCGATTTATTTGAAAAAGTACTCGGTAATGTTTTCATACAGCATGAAATCTACTTAAGAAGTCTACTTTCTATTTAATTGAAGTTTGTAGTGTCAACTTTGTTCAAATTTGTATCAAATTAGTGCTGTTACAGTCCAAAGATAAACATATACCTGATTGCTTGTCCTTTATACTCTAAAATGATACCTATAAAACCGTGCCAAAAGAAATCCAGAATCTTTGGACTATTTTTTATGAGTGCATTATATTAAGAACACTGTCTTCTACTTCCCTACCCTTCTAGTGTCGATTTATGGCCTATCTTTATATTAATTTATACATATTTCAATAATGGGTAAGGTTTTCTGATTTTCTTTAGTGTTAGGGATACGCGATCTCTGAATGTTTGACAGTGCAAAACTTTGCATATGTGTGCGCCGATTCTTTTGAAGTTTAGTTTTTTTATGATGGACTAAGAGCTTCAAGTTGAAAAAATTGATTATATCGCTTGGTAGCGGGTCTTCTCAGTTTATTCTTCAATTCCTTCAACAGCTTATTTCTTTATTCACGCTAAATAATATTTTTTAAGTGTACATATAATAAGGTTACCTACTGGTACATGTAAAATGCTTCAATGTACCATGTGAATAATTCAGCATGAATCAATTCAGTACTTTAATTTTTTTTAAATCTCCTTAACCTTTTTTCAAATTGAATTTCGTATCATGCTGGTTTCGATTTATCAACAATCTGAGGAAATAGAACTTGAATAATGAACGTATGACCCTTTTTGATTTGATATATTCTAACTAAAAAATCGACACCGGACGAACTGATCGTACGACTTACAGAGACATGGTAATTCGAAATAGATGCGTTCAGTTTGATTAGTGTATCTGTACAGAAACAGGACTAAATATGTGTGCACTATTATCCTGTTTTAAAAGCTATGTAACCAACATGAGATTAAAAATATTCAAAAGGTGTTTTTTTTAGAAATGTTCTGAAACTTCGAGTTGACATTTTGGTAAAATACAATTAATTTACATGTATTTAAAAAACAATTGGAATTTTAAATTGTTTAAAAAACCCAACACCTACAGGAAATGACCAATAACGCGAGAATGAGTGGTTATGAGAATTTGTTAGAATATGATGGTTTAACTATTAAGGTATGAAGTCGTTTGACTTTGTATACAATCAACTCTTTCTTGAATAAAAATTTAAAACTCTTACCGGTAATCGGCAAGGATAAGATAAATGATTTTGACAAGGTAGAATAATTAAAGTATATTTTCGAATGTATCACACGAGTTAAACAGAAGAACGCGTAAAGTTGAAGGTAAGAATTGATTTTTATCTTTAAATGTAATAAGTATAATTACACAAATTTTCGTTCACATTTAGATTTGACAAAATTTTATCAACCTCTATCATAATAAGCGATCATGACCCCCGGAATAAGACTGGTGTTGTTTACAGATTACAACCGAGATATGGATAAAACGAAACGTGAGGTATACGTCTAATGCAAGGTATATTTTTCAACAAATTAAAGTTCTATCAAATGCTTAATCTTGTATAAAGTTGAAGGGACATTTTTTTCTATGTAATTACCAACACGTATTGTTTATCGCTTCATCACCGCCCCCACGAATAAGACAAGGAATGTTGTTTGTGGAAAATATCTTTGTTAATATGGCAACGTTGCTTCTTTGTAAAGATTTCGGGTTTTTCTGGCCTTCGCAAAGGGCATGTGGATAAAAGAAAATTTCATACATGTTGGTGGTCCTTCATACTTACACCTCTAGTTTGGTTAGTGAGATGTTGCATTTTACTTTCCTTCCCAATACGTATATATTTTTCTAGTATAAGCTAAACAAATTTATCAACTAGTAAGGCTCCACCCACTTTTCAGATGGTTCTTTCAATTGATATCAAGTCTCTTTGCTCTTGTCTCGAAAATGCATCAAACATATGTATCTTAATGTAAAGCACCTTTTGGAACCTTGTAGTTATATGACACAATGAATACTCATGTCCGGGACAACACACAAAATTTAAAAAGTTTAAGATAATTTGTGTTAAACTAAGTTAACTTGGGAGGTTTCTGTCATAATACCTTTAACATTATCACTCATGCACTTGTTTAAAAAATAGTGTAAGACTTTGTTATTGAGCAACAGCCTAAGCATTAATATGACAGATACGGAGTCAATTGAAGTATCAGAAATTCCGTTATTAGTGCAATTTAGCAAATGAAAGCGGCCCCATCAAGTGGTTGTTAATATATTTTGTCTAAATAAGAAGTATATACTTTGAAAAAGTGCAACCGATTTCTACCGAAAAATGTTTCACCTCGAATGTAGTAATGAAATGAAATGTACTGAAAGTGATAAAACACAAAATATGTTATTTGAAAGCAGAATTATGAATTGTTAGAGTACACAATAAAGGAGAAGTTAAAGTATAGAATTCGAAAGGTTAAGCCAGTAGTTCTGACTTTAGAACTTGTAAATATTTATTCTATCTCGTAATGCATTATACCTCGATATTTCGGAAGCAGTTTCAGTATGTGACGATAACAGATTTGAACTTCATTATAAAGCCCTCGTCTAAGTACATATGACTTTATAATATTATAAAAGAAAACATTATAACTGATCCATGCAGTCGTTACTGCATTATCTCTTTAAATGATATACACGTAGTTTACACCCATTTTAAATATCAGATACAATGTGAAAGAACTAACAATACATGTATTATGCTAAAATTGATGGACTCATAATTTTTTTTTATTTAATATTCTTCATTTACATTTGTTTAAGCTTTAACACATAGGAACCTTTAAAAACACTGAAACTAGGATGTAGCCTGTATATAGCGAAAAAAACACCTGATGGCCATTATAAAATGCTTCATACATAAAAGTAATGAGTTTGTTTCATTGCTGCCAATTTGTTGGTTGTCATCACAAAAGTTTGCGTTGTCACTGTTCATATCCTTTTACGTAAATGTACCTGCACACCAGAACATAAAAGGAATTTATAAACTGATCAGTAGAAATAAAAAGATCAAAATGTATCATGTGATTTGTCAAATGTCAACATCATAAGTGTGAAGTTAATATCTCAAACATCATACTGTCAAAGTTTGCAAGGATGTCTGTGTTACTAAAGAATCAAGTAAGATAAAATACTAAAACCAAAAGAACGTGGCAGCATTTGATTTTAAAAATCTTTTCAATAATTAAACAGATGTTTTTTTTGCTTAAAGAAATATAAGTCGTATGTTTTTAATGTTTATCGTGTAGCCTTCTATACATGTACAGCTCCCTTTATGACACCAGTCTTTCCGTATTGTTGGTACTATACCAGTTCATGTAATCGTATAACTTTTCCATTCCAGTGAAAATTAGAAAAAACCACTTCTGTTCCAAGTCGGCACTTTTTTTTTTAAATCATACAGTTTTCTTACGACGTATTCACTATTAGACATCCAGGATCCAATAAACAACGAAAAAAATTACTTTAAATGGTATATCTAGCAATTCGTAAACATGGAGTTTTTATCATATATTAAAAAAGTAAATCAAGATTTTATCGACTGCTTTGAAAGGTATCCCATATCATAGCCTCTTTGATGTATGAAGAATATGCTTAAGTCTTTCGATTAGGTTCCTACCAGAAAATAAGGATCATACAAAGCACACATCTTATTTGTTGACAAAACCTCTAACAATGTCATCTAAAAGTCATTTGACGTCTGATACGGTCCAATTTCAGCAGATTCATTTCAGTATATTAGCTAATCATGGAGAGAACCGGGCGCCAACGGAACAACATGTTTGTTTTATGTTATATGCTTCACCACTGTCCCATGTTAGGGGACGATTGATCGCCCACAAGCATGTTAAAAGCTGCCACATACTTCATTTGCCTGTCCCAAGTGAGGTGCCTGTAATTCAGTGGTTGTCGTTGATTTGACGTCTGTCATATTTGTTCTTCGTTTATTGTTTTAGCATAAACAGGACCGTTAGTTTTCTCGTCTGAATTGTTTCACAGTTTGTTATGCCGGGCCTTTATAGCTTACTATACGGTATGGGATTTGCTCATTGTTGAAGGATGAATAGTGGCTGGTAGCTGGTCACATCTACATCCTTTGGTCTCTGGCGGATAGTTGTCTCCTTTGGCATTTATATCATATTTCCCAACATTTATACATGTACTCATTTAAATTATTATAGATTAATCATGCTTACTTTACACCGTTTACAAAGTACACTTAGAAAATTCTTATGAAACCAAGATTCGTACGACATAGTATTGAAAAAATGATATCATGAAAAAGACTACAGATTAATTTTTTGATCTTCCCATTATTAATCGATATTTGTTTTTATCTTTTTGTTTATCTTTGTGATTTAGCGACCACGGCCACAGTTTACTACAGTTTCAAGAGCTTTTATTTAATCTGATCTTTTATCAAGCGAGCAATACTTGAAGTAACCAGGAATCAAGAAACACCGTACTGTGTAATTCGCTGCATATACAAATACCATTATCTAACTTTAAGGATGAGATTATGAGTTTTAACACCCACAAAAGTACATGAGGTACAAACTATATTATGACCTCGAATGTAGTTGAAATACTATTAAGAGACTTATAATTGTCTTCCTCAAGAATATGTTCTCTGTACAATGAAATCTCATTATGAATGAAAATAATAAACATAAAGATTCGACATGGTAATTTTCAGCATTTGTAAAAGTAATTGATAAGTGTCAGCATTTCACACAAGGTAATTGGTAAACTTCAGCATCTCTGAAAGTAATGGATTAACGTCAGCATCTGCGGAATTAATTGCTAAACATCTGTATTGCAAAGGGTAATTTATAAACGTAAGTACTTCAGAGTGTAATTGATAAACGTTAGCATTTCACAGGGTAATTGATAAACGACAGCATTTCACAGGGTAATTGATAAAGGTCAGTATTGCACAGGGTAATTAATAAATGCCAGAATTTCACAGGTTAATTGCTAAACGTCAGCATTTAACAGGGTAATTGATAAACGTTAGCATTTCAAAGGGTAATTGATAAACTTCAGCATTTCACAGAGTAATTGATAACAGTCAGTATTTCACAGGGTTATTGATAAACGTTAGCATTCCACAGGGTCATTGATAAACGTTAGCATTTCACAGGGTTATTAATAAACGTTAGCATTTCACAGGGTTATTGATAAACGTTAGCATTTCACAGGGTAATTGATAAACGTCAGCATTTCACAGGGTTATTGATAAACGTTAGCATTTCACAGGGTTATTGATAAACGTCGGCATTTCACAGGTAAATTGATAAACGTCAGTTTTTATAGGGAAATTGATAAACGTCAGTGTTTACAGGGTAATTGATAAACATTTAAAAACCGTTAGAATTTCACAGGGTAATGGATAAATGTCAGCATTTCAAAGTGTAATTGATCAACGGCAGCATTGCACATGGTAATTGATAAACTTCAGTATTTCACAGGGTAATTGAAAAAAGTCAGCATTTCATAGGATAACTGATACACGTCAGCATTTCTTAGTGTAATTGATAAACGTCTGCATTTCACAGAGTAATTGATAACAGTCAGTATTTCATAGGGTTATTGATAAACGTAAACATTTCATAGAGTTATTGGTAAACGTTAGCATTTCACAGGGTTATTGATAAACGTCAGCATTTCACAGGGTTACTGATAAACGTTAGCATTTCACAGGGTTATTGACAAACGTCGGCATTTCACAGGGTTATTGATAAACGTTAGCATTTCACAGGGTTATTGATAAACGTCGGCATTTCACAAGTAAATTGATAAACGTCAGTATTTACAGAGTAATTGATAAACGTCAGTATTTACAGGGTTATTGATAAACATTTAAAAACCGTTAGCATATCATAGGATAATGGATAAATGTCAGCATTTCAAAGTGTAATTGATCAACTTCAGCATTGCACAGGGTAATTGATAAACTTCAGTATTTCACAGGGTAATTGATAAGTGTCAGAATTTCATAGGGTAACTGATATACGTCAGCATTTCTTAGGGTAATTGATAAACGTCATCATTTCACAGGGTAATTGATAAACGTCAGCATTTCACATGGTAATTGATAAGCGTCAGCATTTCATATGGTAATTGATAAACGTCAGCATTTTACAGGGTTATTGATAAACGGCAGCATTTCACAGGATAATTGATAAACGTCAGTATTTACAGGGTAATTGATAAACATTTAAAAACCGTTAACATTTCACAGGGTAATGGATAAATGTCAGCATTTCAAAGTGTAATTGATCAACGTCAGCATTGCACAGGATAATTGATAAACTTCAGTATTCCACAGGGTAATTGATAAATGTCAGAATTTCATAGGGTAACTGATACACGTCCGCATTTCTTAGGGTAATTGATAAGCGTCAGCATTTCATATAGTTATTGATAAATGTCAGCATTTAACAGGGTTATTGATAAAAGTTAGCGTTTCACAGAGTAAGTGACATATTTGCAGATTTGTATTTTAAGCAGCAAACGTTAGACAAGGTGGTAAACATCAACGTGTGTCAGCTAGGAAAGGTGAGGGGGGGGGGGGTGTCCAAGAAAGCTGAATTGGACTGTCCTATCAGTATACATGTTCATTTATCACAGAAGTACTTTTAGGAAAGAAAAAACATTAATAAGATATCTTAGTTGAAGGTCGGAATGATTTTTTTAATATTTATCGTTTATATAGACTAAATTACATAAACTGTGTTTGGCGTAAATGGAGGTTACATTCAAAATTCAAAAATAAATTTAGGAAGATTTGTACTGGATGACGTTTGACGACATTTAATATAGTTTAAACTTTAACAAGTATTAGTTTTCAAAAATAACTTTCTACTAAGTTTATTTGTTAAACGCCTTAAAATGTCAGGAAACAATTTAAAATCCACTTAGAAGGTTTAATACTGAAGTAAAGTATATGTACTAAAAATCTTCTAGCATTACAAAGAGTTGTCTGGAGAATATGGAATTATTGGTTGTGCTTCGAATTCTAATGTATCACCAGAAATGTCAAGTCCAGAATAAATTCCGCTGAGACGTTACGACTAAAATGTTTGGAACCAAACCGCTTATTAACTAAATAACGAACTTTAATGTTCTTTCAGGTCGAACCTCCAAGACAAAACAAGATAAAAACAGAATAAATTCCGTGGATATCAATGCTTGCTGTTTGTCATATTTAATATTCGTTTTTTGTTTTGTACATAAATCAGGACTTTGCATTTCTCGTTTTGAATTGTTTCACATTTTGTCATATCATGGCTTTTTATAGCCTAGTATACGGTATTTGTCATCTTATTGTTGGATGCCATACGGTTAAATTCACGTCATTAGGACTTTTGTGGATATTTATCTCATTTGTAATCATACCACATCTCTTTATTTTCATGTATACCTAGAGTGTCACATAAATACGGATCAGCATGGCATCTTGGAAACCAAAATTGTCAACCATTCAAAGCTGGCTAAAGAATACTCATTTTAAGATGTAGAAATAACTTCCTTGTATTTATAAATACTTATGATTTAATAAATGAAAATAAAGTTCTCTACAACACGAGTACACTTTTTTGATCCAAAACATATTAATGTCAATCTGTTTTTTTATAATGAAGGTATCACCGTTTATACATTTAAGAAGTTAAAGTATGATTATATTTCCGTTAGAATATTAAAGTACACGTTAATGTAGCTGAACTATTCTTGATATGGCTTTCAAAGGTTAGTTTCCTTACATACTACTTTATGTTAACTCTCAACATTTAACTATAAGATAATACAAAATTTCAAGATACGGAGGCCAGTGTGATGCCCCATTTAATGTTCACAAAAATCATTTCTGGTAAATGGTGGTCGAAGTTAATTACGGCAGCTAAAAAATTCTGGTCTAATATGAAAACTTGCTTATGCAATTATCTACACTTCAACGCTAAACTAAATGTTGAAGATCAAATAACTCGATTCCTACAAACTACACATGTTATAATAGAAGGGAACAATGATTAAATGATGAAGTAAAACTGCGTGTGGAATTTAGAAATCGTTTTTTTTTAATTCATTTCTTAATCTTTGAAGAAAAAGCTTTATACAATTTAATTAATATGCATTATTAAGAAAAATATGTGTTCAAGATCAAGGTTCTGTTTCAAGAGTTTTTAAAGTAGGTTGTTATTTAATCGACAAAATGTTTTTTTCGATATAGTTTTGTCCTTTTAAATTATTTAGTATATCAATCTTCCAAAGAAATTTGAATGGAACAAAAATATACCAAATTACATTTGACAAGATTATAAAGAATTGTCTAATAATATTTAATTTTTGAAATTAAAATCATAAGTCACAACCAAAACCCGTAAATGTTATGCCTATTTAAAACATATTTACGTAAATTGATATTTAATTTAAATGAAAGATGTTTTTGAAGTTTTTAAATTACTCCTAAAATATGCAATTGAACCTATATAATGGATGTATTTATCAATATCATGCAGGTTTTCAATTAAATATGAAAATAATTTTCCCTTTTAAAATACACATAATGGGTATAGAATAGCTCATCCCACTACTATCAGATAATTAACTAACCAAGCACAATACCCTTGTATACGTGACAAAAATATACACAGAATATAATTATTTTTGAGTTATATAAAGAATTGATATTTTAATATTTGCATTGAAATATTATAAATCTGCATATAATTTATCATTGACATATGATAAGTAGTTCTGCGTTGGCGGTGTAGTTTCAGCGAAAATTAAATTGAAATAAGATGGGTTTTTTGTATTTGCAGTGCTTAGGTCAGAAATAAAGAAAAGATTGAAATGAAAATAAAATTAAAGTTGAACGAACATAATCGAGGACTTACAGAATTATTCTGACTAACATAAGCTATAAGAGAGGGATATTAAGGGCCAACATTTAAACTGTCCCTCAGCTAATTATTCTCTTGAAAATGCATTTTACCAAATGTTTTAGGCGGTTTTCGTTTGAGTGACGAGCTACCACTTTATACTATGTGTCCAATTTTGACTCATATTTGTACTAAATATAAGACAGTGCGACAGAACCAGTAGTTTTATACTACAAGCATGTTCGCCTCCACTATTTGAGATCGAGGGTTCATTCACCAACCGGGTAAAACATTGATATACTGGTGCTTCCCCCAATGTTATCATGTTTACACAGTTTTGGCTGCTGGATCCAAATTATTGTCTAATCAACCTATTGCGTCTGTTTGGGTTGCTTACCCAATTTTGTCAATATAAAGGAACTATAAGCAATTGTCATACAAGTGGGAGGTTTAGCTAGCTTCAAAACCAGGTTGAATCCACAATTTTCTATATAACACCAGTTAAAACATTTTTTAAAAGTGTAGTTTTTTTTTCTTCGGAAAATGCCAGTACCAAGTCGGGAATGTGACGGTTGTTTTTCATTCGTTCCGTTAGTTGATAAAGTCTCACGTTTGATTTTGGCGGTTTTTATGAACTTCCGCTTTTGTGAATTAACCTTTTAGTTTGGTGTTTTTGTTGTACTTTCTTTTACACAATCAATACATGCAACAAATCAACACCATTGGGGGACTGTCAGTTCCCAAGGATTTCAGAAGTCAGGGTTTCGTACGTACTGACATGATTTATTACGTACTATTCTAAAATTCCCATTATGAAATTATTAATAAACTAGGTTCCAACTCCCTCAGGCAAAGTTGACGTCAGGGTTATTTGACTATGCTATTGATCTCTTTTTGTCATGAAGCTCCTTACGTTTCTACGTATCTATACATCCCTGGCTTTTAAATGTTTAAGTTGGAGTGTTCCTAATGAAGATTAATCCAGAAAAGCGCCTCGCCTCGGACGCACGACATTTATTAAGTGTTATATTTTCATTTAAAGATCGATACTGATTTTAAAGCTACGTCCATTTTTCTAAAATTCTCCGATAAACATTATAGTCACTTATGAAGAGGGCATTTTCAAAATAAATCGACAAATCTTTGGACATTTTTATTGTCTTCAATATTTAATATAGGCTGCTTTTTGTTGATGTTTTCTATCTCCCTGACATTTACGTTACATCTATTAATCATAAATTGTAGACCATTGTTTTCAAAGTCAAAGAAATCTATTGCATCTTCATGAGATAAATCTTTTAGTCCGAGTGGATGTTATACTTAGCCTTCCAATTTATCCACAGAGTTTTATTTTATCTGAAATATGATAGCTTGTAAGTCGTTTTAAAGTCAATATCCACATTTTAGGTGTAGATTTATTTATCATTTTGACACACCTGACAGGAATACAATTAGAAGTGTTTAAACATGCGCAACACAAAGTTATCTCGTATAGTTGCGAGACATTGCGAGATCCTATTCGGTAGTTTACATATTTGCGTGTCATTAGTAACCAAGAGGTTCGATACAGTGATACAAGTTGAGATTTGAACAATACTGAAGCTACTGTGAAACTACAATACAACAGACATGCACACAACAAAACAACAAAGTTAACAGTCCTGTTACTATAGTTTGAGAAACGCGAACTGTCATAAATACTTGGTATGCGGGATGGTTAAGTTCTCAAAAGTTCCTTAATAATTTTGTATTTATTGTTATAGGTGAGTTTCCATACAACACCAACATGATCAATTCATCTTGATACTATATGTGATCAGTATATATTTACAATTGTCTCATATTTTAAATGTTTTGCATGATTTAAAAATAAGAAGATGTAATATGATTGCCAATGAGACAACTCTTGATACAGCTTCGCGACCAAATGACACAATAAAACGATTTGAATAAGTATTGTAACAGAAAAAAGTAAAATAACAAAAATACCGAACTCCCAGTAAAATTCAAAACGTAAAGTCCCTTATCACATGGCAAAAGCAAAAGCTCAAACACATCGTGGAAAACAACTGTCATATTACTGACCTTGTACAGGCATTTTCTTTAGTAGAAAATGGTGGATTAAACCTTGTTTTACAGCTAGCTAAACCTTTCACTTGTATGACAGTCGCATAAAATTCCATTATATTGACAACAATGTGTGAACAAAACAAACAGACATTACAGAAAAAAATGTCAAAAATAGGAGTACAGCAGTCAACATAGTGTTATAATCTTAATCACTATAAAACAAACAAATATGTCAACAAAGAAAAACAAAATGGCATGTAGACAAAGCACGTAAGCAAAAATGAAAGACAAGAATACAAAAATGACCATAGCACAATAACACAATGGCGGGATGTATAACTACCGAGCCACGCCAAAAGGATATTACCAAAAATGGACTAGACAGTATAGGTTAATAATTTACAAAGACAAATAAAAGAACACTATAACACGTAATTAAGATGATGAACAACGTCAGTACCTAGAATTTATACCTCAGGACCATCATGTATTATTTGTGAAGTTAATACGGAATATATATCATATTTATCCGATAAACTTATAAAAAAAAGGACCAGACGTTCTTTGACATAACCCTGGTTCATCAACTTTCTGCTCAAACAGTTTATAAGTTACTGTAGATATCTTAATTCTTTTTCAGGAAAATGTCCGAGTTTAAAAATTATGTTTCTAACACGCAATCGTTTGATAAGTTTGTCTTGTTGCACATTACTCTATGTAAACTGTACTTAATTGTTTGGTCCTTTTTCTTTTGAGAAAAAATCGAAATTAAAAGATCTTGGTAATCTAACCTGTTTATTTTGTTTTG
Source organism: Mytilus californianus (assembly GCF_021869535.1). NCBI lineage: Eukaryota > Metazoa > Mollusca > Bivalvia > Mytilida > Mytilidae > Mytilus > Mytilus californianus. The sequence continues at coordinate 43,516,862 of NW_026262593.1, forward strand.
ATTATTGACTTATTGACGTATTTGTTTTTATTAGAGCTACTTTGCTTCAATATAACAAGGAATTTCAAACGGTGATATCCGCATTGCAGTTTATATTTTAGGCAATCATTTACGTATTTCACAAATGATCGAGGAAAAACAAAGCAAACATACTTAGTCTCGGTTTTAATCAAAACCCAAGAAAACATAAATCGAGCGAAATAATAATTAATAATAATCTTGCATTAATAAACATGATTTTATTCATCATTTCTTTTGAAATTTTTCAATTAAACCTATACAGGAAGCGTTTAGAGTAAAATGTACGTGCAATTCAATGTACTTTTTCGATACCTTTTTTGAAAGTCATCGACAAAATAGACACTTGTGTTAGTTCAGGATCGATTACCGACAATCACTTTAATATATCAATATGAGTAGTCTATCTTTTTAAGATACTTTAGTGCAAAGATATAGAAATTTGATTTGTACACTTTAAGCACTTGGATTTTAATGGTTTAGTCGATAATGCTGATAGTTTAAACAATAGGTTGTCATCCTCAATAACCCATTCAAAACTCATTTCATATGTCACGTGGCAATAATGGTTAACCCTTTTTGAGGTCATACATTTGAACATTATTTGTGATGTATTGAATCTTTATTGCAGTATTACAGTTTGCCTTTTTATTGAATAGTTAAGTCAATATTCATTTAATTAACGTTGAGAAGAGTTTTACCATGCATTATTAAATCTTGGTATTAAGTGAGTAACATAATTGTAAAATTCTTTTGGATCTGAATGGGACATTTGTTAATATTTGTCTATATTACTAAGTTGATTTAAAAGATTTAAAAGAATCAAAAGTTATTTGTTGGGAGAAAACTACAGTTACAATTTGAGGAATATAGTCTTGATATTTCTATGATTTCTGGTTTGGTCAAAATTGTGTGTAATGTTACTTTATATTTGACTTTGTGTATAAATGACATTGCAAGCTATATTAATGTGAACAACTCGGCCGAGTCCGTACCTCCATCTAATAGATGGAGAGAAGCGCAGTCACCCGAGGTTACCCGATTGGCTACATCTTCGCAACCAGACGACACAATCAAAATGTATTAAAATAAGTATTGTTACAGTTTATTATAAGTTGATATCTTAATTTTGTTTTCAGGAAAATGTACGAGCTTACAAATTATGTTTCTGACACGCATTCGTTTTATGAGAAAACAGATGAAGAACGTCAAAATGAAAATAAGAATGAAAGACCAAATAAAAATGTTCCACCAGTATTTAACAAGAGACTGTTCGTTACTTCTGGCAATGTGGTTATCACAAAGGAAGCTAGACGAATTATGGCTCGAAATGCACGATACAGACCGGAAGAGGACCCTGTTTTATCGAAGACAGATTTGCGTACTATGAGATCAGTTGTTGAAGGTCTAAAACTTATTCACAAAGATCAAGGTCACATCAAAGATGCATTAAGTCATTGTGTTACCATGGAAACGTACGATGCTTTCCAGTACGTTGTAAAGAAACAATGGGAAGACGTATTGTCGTGTTACTACATTGTTCACGGGGCTGCTGAAGTGACGTATGATATGCGTGCTACATCATCAAGAGCTGTGTATCAACCGAATATTATTTATAGTCATGGAACTGGAGAATACCTTGGAATTGTTAGTTCCGAAGACAGGACAGAAGACATAGCTCCACCTGCTACTGTATATACTAAAGAATTTTGTGAATTTCTAAGAATTGATCGTGACAAATTTCACATAATATGTGAAAGATTCAAATCTATTCTCTTAATGGAAATAAGACGTTATGTTTTTGGAAAGTCAGCAATACTCGCAAAAGTTTCCAGGGAAGTGCGAGAAAAGATTCTACCTCTTATTCAAAAAGAAGTAGGTATATTTTCAATATTTCACTATATCAAAAGTTTATATAATCCTGATTTTGTGAAGTTTATTGAGTCCTAAAGCATTGTGTTTTCATTTGTTTTAAATACCCGCCTCCACAAAAAAAAAATAAACAATTCAGAAAGAGAAACACTTATTTAACCTTTGTTTGCCCGTTCGTTCACCCGTGCGCCTGAAAGGTATACATTGTATGTTTTTATTGTTTTCTTTAGCTATTAAGAAATTCAAATGTACTGTTTTTTTTTTGTTTGTGATTGGTATGTACCTAGAATGTTGTCTCATCACAGAGTCTTAACATGTTTTTCTACTTGCTTTTCTGTGCGTTTGATTGCTTCGGTCAATTATTGTCCTTTCATATATTTATGTGCTTGGACAAAAACCTTTTTGGTTTTTATTGCTATATCAATACTCGTCTGTGTATTGTTCATTTACATATATGTTACTTTCATATCAAGCCTCGATCTAGTCTAGTATCTGACGTATGGTGTTTTGGGGAAAATGTATTAACACCAATACCGAATCCAAGATAAATTCAAAATGAGGGAAATCCATTAAACCCGACAAAACCAAACGATTGACTATATCAATCAACTGAATGACTGGATAACAACTGTCACATTCCCTTTGGGATTTCCTTTTCATCATTAGGGAGCTACCATTTGATTTTTATGGGGGGGCTAGGATGAAAAATTGTGTCCTGCATTTTTTTTTTTTTGTTGTTTATCCTGACTTTTTATATATAATTTGTCATCCTGCCTTTCTTTTTGCCAAGTTGCTCATCCTGCCTTTTTTTTTTAATCAAAACTTCTGTCCTGCCATTTTTATACGCCCGTCAAATTTTTGACGGGACGTATTATGGTATACAAATGTCCGGCGTCCGTCCGTCTGTCTGTCCGTCCGTCCGTCTGTCTGTCCGGCGTAAATAAACATGTCGCACCGTAACTTGAGAATGACTTATCCAAATTTAATGAAACTTAACATAGTTGTTTCTTATGATGATCAAACGATCTGTATACTTTTTGGTGAAAATAAGATTAAAACTTTTTGAGTTACGGGACTTAGTAACTAAAACAGGTGTGTGTTTTTTTCACATGTCGCGTCGTATGTCAAAAACAATTTATGATTATTGCTTAAAACTTTACACACTTCTTAGTTATATTAATCTTAAGATCTGTATACTTTTTGGTGATGATTCAAAATTTTATTTTAGAGATATTGAGTATTTTGTTAAAAATTGGGGAGGGGTTTTTCACATGACGCGCCGTATCTCAAAAACAGTTTATGATTATTGCTTAAAACTTTACACACTTCTTAGTTATATTAACCTTAAGATCTGTATACTTTTTGGTGATGATTCAAAATTTTATTATTAAGTTATTGAGTATTTTGTAAAAAAAGGGGGAGGTGTTTTTCACATGTCGTGCCATATCTCAAAAACAATTTATGATTATTGCTTAAAACTTTACACACTTCTTAGTTATATTAATCTTAAGATCTGTATACTTTTTGGTGATGTCTCAAAATTTTATTTTAGAGATATTGAGTATTTTGTTAAAAATGGGGGGGGGGGGGGGGGTTCACATGTCGCGCCGTATCTCAAAAACAGTTTATGATTATTGCTTAAAACTCTACACACTTCTTAGTTATATTAACCTTAAGATCTGTATACTTTTTGGTGATGATTCAAAATTTTATTATTAAGTTATTGAGTATTTTGTAAAAAAAGGGGGAGGTGTTTTTCACATGTCGTGCCATATCTCAAAAACGATTTATGACTATTGCTTAAAATTTTACACACTTCTTAGTTATATTAATCTAAAGATCTGTATACTTTTTGGTTTTGATTCAAAATTTTATTTTAGAGATATTGAGTTTTTCGTAAAAAAAAGGGGGGTTTTCGCATGTCACGCCGTATGTCAGAAACTATTTATGCTTATTGCATAAAAATTCACACACAAGACGACGGGCGTATCATGCGCTCATGGCGCAGCTGTTTATTTTCAAATTTCATCCTAGGCCCCCTCCCCCATAAAAATCAAATGGTAGCTCCCTTAAAGCTGTTGCGTTTTAAGCGAATCCTTCAATAGACTAAGTTAGGAACATGAAAGTCAAAAACCAATAAATCCAAACCAAAACAGGTCTACGAAAGAAAAATGGTAAAAAAACCAGCTTAGGGAGCTTTCATATAAAAGAAGGGATACGATGTTGTAGTTCATGATATTTATGATTATGAAAAATTAAAACAGCAATTTTGACAATGTATGAAAGTTTTCATTATGTAAGACAACATTCATGATTATTTATTATTAAACTGTGTGCAGTTATCTGACTTATTTGTTTTGGACATCAGAAGAAAGATGCTATAAATTTGACAAAATAATATTTTTTTCTGTGGTTTTTAAGTGACCTCATTGTGACTTCATTCGTCCTATGGAAAATCAACCGAAGTGACATCTGTTATTTTTTTAATGTTGCTTATTTAAAGGGAAGCTCCGCAAAAAAATGAAAAATTGATATTTTGTTCTTTAAGCATAAAAAACCACATGTTCATAAATAAAAAACTTTTATTCTCTATGTAAAGAGATCAAAATCGATTTTTGAAATTCACTATCAGTTCTCGACATATCGCCATCTTGTCGGCATGTTCGATCTAAAAAGTCACGTGATATCTATAAACCACAAAGAACAAAAAGAATCGGGGATTTACCGACCGTGCGTTAAAAACTCCCATCATCAATTGGGGTTACCGTAGACGGTTATTCAGTGTCAAATGTCTTGTCAAGCGTACGGTTGTTCTGTCAGACAAGGTTATGACAAAAGTCTACATAGTTTTCCCAATCCCACAAAAAAGAAAGAATTGTATCAGACATGGTTGTACAACCTTAAACTTACAGCAAATAGTTGCATCTATAGCAAGCACAAGTTGGTCTGTGAAGACCATTTTGAAGAATATTGTTTCGAGGGAGATTCGATGGTAATTATCCTTTTTTTAATAACAAAATAACCAAGCAGTTCTGATAGCTATAGTTATCAAATCCTTAAATGATAAGATCTCGTTGAATAAATAAAATATAGATTTGATGAGGAAGAACAGTTTCAATTATAAGAAAGACAAATGCAGTGTTCTTGTAACAATCACTGATTTACAGAAGATTCATTAGTATGCCTCTTTTATATAAAGTGCATTGATTTGTGTAAAGAATAGTTCCGTATTTAGACAAGATAATTTTTCAAATAATAAATTTATAAGATATAAAATAACATTTTTTTAATTATGATATTTAACGGCTATTGACAAGGAGCAATGTTAGGAAGAGGTTTTAGCTGGGACATAATATGCTGATATAGTATAATTTTCCCAGGTTATAGATATGTAAATATCGAAATATCGGACATCTCAATTTTTTTTATTAAAAGTGGGTTTTTTTCAACTAATCTTTAAATTATATCAAATTGATACGGGATCAATTCGGAACGGTCACTTATAAAGACACTTAGCTTTACAGTTAAATGTGTGACTCTATCTGGTATGTTCGGTGAAAAATTTATATGTTTTTTTTTCTTTTTAAATTATATTTACGTTATCTTATTATATATATTTTTTGGCTCCTCCCGAATTGATAATAGGTATGTCAGAATTATTGATAGATGTCGTGTCAGAGCGACACATTCAGTTAGGTATTCCAAGGCCGTATATTAGATACACGTCCCTGGGTATTCCAGTGACATCCTGTCAACTAAAAATTCGTATTACACAATTATATAATACAGGTTCATGCATGGCCTCTTTATTGAGGTACCCGGTGTGCACAGGTAACATTTATTGAACCATATATTTGTGTCTAACGTTGTTTATCTTGTGTGTGTTTGAAATTATAATTCCACCTTTTAATGAATGATATTCTGATAATAATATTATCCACTATTTTTGCTGATAATAAGTTTAAAAAAAATTATAAACATGACCTTTGAACATTTTTGTGAAATGAATATTGTTTTGTCATGATTCTGGACCATATTTTTGAGAGAAAAAAATTCTTCACGCAAATACAAGCTTTTGTCGATTGGCAAACATGCAGATATACTTAGTATAAAGTAATGCAGCACTTATAGTCACTATCAATATTAATTCATTGAAGATAAGAGAGCCCCTTCTATGTCTAATGTCTCTATATCTTTATAAGGATTAGGACGACAGGGGAAAAAGGAGCGGAGATAGAGTGGCATAGTGAAAAAAAAATAACCGAATAGAGAACAATATAGAGAATGATCGACGAAAAGCGAAATAGTTATTGTAAAGGAGCGGAGATAAAGAGAGGCATAGTGAAAAAAAAATGTTTGCTTGACAAAGTTATTGCTCGCTTTGATATTTTTAGTTATACAAAATCACACATCGTGTACCTAATTGGTATTCACGTGCACTAACTTGATGCTGGGAACAGTATATTAATATATATGTTCCTGCTTGATGTGTAAAGTTTCTGCATAGCATGGTTAAAAATAATTAGTATCCCATTTGTTATATCGTAGTGTCACGGTGTTACTTTGATTAATTTATTTAGTTTGTTAATGATTGTGTAAATAAGAATAAATCTGTATAAAAACTTCATACCATTTTAGTGATTGCCTATAGGCGTTTGATTATTGATACATTTAAGAGATATATATATTTTTAGAACCTTTCATACATCTTAAAGTAAAAGATGTGTGTCCGAGTTAAACGACACAAGAACCCTGTAATACTAGTACGAGATTAAGCATGTAAAGATTCCTACTCAATATGGTTGTATTGGAAATCTTTTCATACAGATTGACAACTCATGGTCCGACATGCATGTAATATTTGCCACATAGTTCTTTCTACCATCATCATCTTATTCATTAAACATTGCTGTAAACATCGATGGTTCACACCCAAACAAAATGGGAGTAATATACCTTCAGATCTTTTCCGTGGTATACACTTGTGAAATATATAGACGAAATTCGGTATTGATGTGAATCTACATCTCACAAACACAATTTTTGAATTACGATTTTGAGTGAACACCCACCAAACCAATACAAACGTATGGCAAGATATAACCATGCAGGCATTTAGTTTTCGTCAGACACAAGATAAATAATCACTCTCATAAACGTATATATGCATGCAGTTTCAAATATCAAGAACAAGCGATCGATGTCTATAGATCATTGTTAAGTCCGTTTACTAACTGTTCAGAGTCAGACATGTCAATAGTTCATTCTTGGAACCTTCATATACCCCATCCGACGATGGGAACTCTTTCTGATAGTGTTGACAACATAAGCTTGTTTATCTGTACAAGTGGTTGCATGGCCTCTTCTGCCCCAACAAACAAATACGCTACTAGTCTGCTATCTCTGGAGCTCATCCTCAATGGCGCATATACGTCAGGAAACTTACAAGTATACTAGTAAAGATTGTTTCAAGAACAACGAGGTTGGGACGAACTGTTCTAAAATCGTCAATATCAGTAATACATTACTAAGATATGCCTTTAATTACAACAACTGTATTACTAATTTGGATTAATGACGGCTATCCTAAAAAAAATCCTCAAACAAATTAATGTATTAGCTTAGATTTATAATGTATGTATATTCATTAATGAAATAAACGATAATTGGTATTCTTTTCACAAATAATTTATCTAAGTGATTGTCAAACGAATTTAATTATGTAAGAATGAAATATTAATAAGAAAATTAAAAAAAATCATACATGTTGTACTGTTGTATTTTTTCAATTAAAAACTTTAAAATTGCGATAGTTTTACGATTGTTAGCATTTAAACATCGCCAGATTTAAATATAAGTTAAAGAATTCCGGTAAAGTAAATTAAACAGATGTGCAATGATTATTAATTGGGAAAAGTAACATTTAATTTTTAAGATTAAAAGTACTATTCTTTTAACTTCATATCTTAACTTTATGCGAATTGCATAGAACGTAACCGAAAATTGTTCCATTTTAATATTGTAACACTTCCGGAATTAAAAAGTTGAATGTTAATTTTCAATTTATTTATACAATTTATTTATTGTTTCTCTATTGTCATCGGGTATTTCATCTGGGTATATTAAACACGCTATACTCTTTCTGATAATCCATTCAATATGACAATATTCACACCTGTGTACGCTTGATTTCACACCTGTGTACGCCTGAGGCTAAATTGCTGCAAGGTAAAGTTCAAACGAATTCTCCTCAAATCGATAAATAAACACTGACTTTACAAAATAATATACACACTCTGTTCACAAAATTTTTACCTTGAAATGGTTACCAAAGTTATAACGGTAAATAAAACGTAAAATATTTTCAGTTTAATATCAGTCAAAGTGTTCAACAGATATTTTATGAAAAAATCTTAACAATAATTTATGAAATTAATTCGAAAATATTTATATTTAGATAACTTCATATAGGAAGTTTTATTCAATCAATACAAAACGGTACACACATATTCATTTTCTTTCATTCTTATATTGTGGTTATTAACTACGACCAACGGTCATCTGTGCGCTTTTAATTACGTAAAATTCTGATAAGCAATTAAGACTTTAACAGATTTTATTTTTTCCCATGATTCAACAAATCGGGTTAAAACGTCACAACCCAGTGACGTAGGTCAACCAAAAAAGTTACAAATACTTGATTTTCTCCGTTATTAGAAAGAATATAAATTTAAAACTTTGTGAATGTGTTTTTTATGTTAAGATGAACATATTTAGATGATAAGTCAAAAATCGCGGACTTTCCCTTTAAAATATTCTTCTAAGGTATATAAATATTTCAGCTATATATACAAGAACAACAACACTAAAATCACTTTTAGTATGTTTTTGCCATAGGTTATACATGTGGGATTTTTTTCTTGAATTTATACACCATTACCCTTCTTTACCGCGTATTTTACTTAGTGTAATGAACTTAAGTCCACATTTTAATGATTGAGTATGTACATTCATCGATGTTAGAGTGTATTCCATAATTAAATGTGGTCCATTTTATTTTGAAGGAATACTCACCAAATAAGACCATTCTACACCAAGATGAAGTTTCAGAATATTTATACATTATTATTTCTGGTAAGTAATAATACACTGAAGTTACATGTATCAAGTGGAAATTCAAAACCCATGAGTCGCAGAAAAACTGACAACGCCATGGAAATAAAACCAAAACGACGAAAAGACTCTCAAGTCTAATGAATACTACATAGAAAACTAAAGACTGGTCAACACCAAATCCAACAAAACAAACCGGAAGTGACCTCAGGTGCCCCGGAAGCATAAGCAGACCCCGATGTTTCAACCGGAATAAACCCGAGTATAGTTCAACATGTACAGGGGAGATAATAATAATCAACATTCTGTGTTGCTAAAGCTAATACTATTCTCAAACAAATAAACACTGTAACTGCAGTCATTAACTAACAAACATCAAAAACTTTATCAAAACATCAATGAATTTCAAAGCAATTTAAATTTGATATTGCATTGAACGAAGTATAAATGATGATTTATTACTAACCGTGAAATTATGTGAAAAACAGTCCTTTTTATGTTCATACATATGGTAACATTAAATTATACGCAATTATATTGCTATCTCGTGTAAATCATAAATTACGAAAATAAAAAGTAAATAAAAAGTATTCAGATTTTATCACTGTAACATAATATAAAAATGAAAAAGATTTTATGAGATGTTGATTGACAATTGCAAAGCGAAACGAATAATATATCTTTTTTAAATGTTTATGTATTAGAGCAGATACTCGATACAGTACACATAACTTCACTTTTTATATTTTTTAAGACAAAAACATTAAGATATAACAAGGGCCACCACTGACATGGTTAAATTTTATTTAAACCACAAAGTTGTTGTTTCAATAAAGACTAATAGACATCTTCTTTACGAAGGATTAAAAAAAACATAAGCAAAAGTTATTCCACGAGTATTAATTGTGATAGGTTTTTTACTTCTGCTAAATGTAGCAAGCGTATGTTTGGCTGTTTGGGGATTTATAAATACGAAGCAACAACCACACAAGGACAATTCACCCTTTAATCCCTTGTTGTATCTCAAATATTATAGTTTGAAGAAATATATCATTTGTTTTCTATGTTCCAAACGTGTAATGTATTTTCGGGGGAAAAACATCAATAAAGAAGGATCAATGGGGATAAGGGGCGGAAAATTCTGACTGCGTCTGAAAAGGGGGTAGTATGTTGGGTAGGAGAAGAATTTTATTTTGTAACATACTACCAATAAGTAATTTTCAAAGGATTGTTAGAGAGAGCATGACATTCTCCGAACATAGACTGTCGGCCAGGAGAAGTTCAAGTGACAATTAAGTCAATTCTTAGAATACGTAAGTTTAATTCTTTACTGCTTTGTTTTGACACAGGAACAAGTATTAAAATGTATATTATCGTTTCTCCCTGTATGCTCCACGAATTACCATTTCTTTTTACTCAATGATTTCTTTTCTGTTAGGTCGATGTCAGTTGTGTCGAGAAGTTTACATACCAGAAGCACAGAAGACGGTTACATTCTACGTAGCTTGCAAAGAACCAGGTAAAATTATGTCGATGTAACCAAAATACATTAAAGGTATCCATGCCAATAAAAGATCATCTTAAAATGAAAAGTATTCACGATGTTTGACATCACTTAAATACTTAGTATGAAAAATTCAGATTAATTATATGCATTCTACTTAAATATACTTATTATTTGCTAAGTTTACAAAAGTTGTTTTAGAAATTTAGTATTTACATCTTTGTCGTCTTGGTTTGTTTTAAGTGTTAATTAGCATGACGGGTGATGCATGTATAGCAGGAGACGCCTACCCAATCGATACACCCAGCCTCACTCCTTTTAAAAGTCATGCGACTTCCTCAGTTTTTGTTTGTTACATTGACTTGTCTGTTCCTAATCGATCTACGAGATTTAAACATCGATAAACTAATGAGGGGCCTGATGGGGGGGGGGGTGTCTCATTACGATTCACGAGTTTATTTTTTTGTAAATCACGATTCACAGAAAATAAATTTCCATGATCACGGATCACGAAAATATAAAAAAAAAATCTGTAGAAAAACGGATCACGATAGCGAAAATGCGCCGATCACGAAGAACGAAAATAACCCATCAGGCCCCTTACTAATGTTGCTTAAATTTATGCTCACGTTCTCAACGGTTACTTGATATTTAGTAACTTATCTTGACTTTTCGTACTTGTGCGTTAAATAATGTTGCCCAATGGCAATAACTTCGCATTTCTCGATGTTTTTGAAAACAGATATATAATATAAAATTAAAAAAATCGTTATTTTACTACATTTTTCAAAGAGCTTATAATATATATATATTAGTTCCCATGTATTTCAAATGAAAAATTGTAAAGACATACTTTTCTATCCAAATATTGAAATAAGATAATGGTGAATGATTGATTTGATCGCTACTTAGACGTTTGGTACAAATATGTTTTGAACAATTCGATATATCATACAAATTCAACCTAGAGAGCGACGGAAGATTCCAAAGGGATAGCCAAACTCATAAGTCGAAAACAAACTGACAATGTCATGGCAAAAAACGAAAACGACGAAATGATTGCGTTTACCCATTTAGTTTTATTGTTTTAAATCAATTTATTAATATTGATTATGCTACCAGATATTTTTTACAAAGATGTGGTAACAACAAAAAATATAAAACAGATATATATATATATATAACCATATCTCTATTCGATGAATAATTTCCCAAAAGTGTCATTTTTATGCATGATAGTTCATACAATGTAAATTATTGGCCGTTATGTACATTTTATTTATTCGAATTGATAAATCTTCCAAACTTTTCATCTTGTTTTTTTTAACTATATCTATGAAATTACAGAATCCTCTTTTGTCTGTTTAATTGATATAAACCATAATAAAAATAAGAAGATGTGGTATGAGTGTCAATGAGACAACTCTCCATCCAAGTCACAATGTGTAAAAAGTAAACAATTATATGTCAAAGTACGGCCTTCAACACGGAGCTTTGGCTCACACCGAACATCAACTATAAAGGGCCCCGAAATTACTAGTGTAAAACAATTCAAACAGGAAAACCAACGGTCTATATAAATAAGAAGATGTGGTATGAGTGCCAATGAGACAACTATCCATCCAAGTCACAATGTGTAAAAAGTAAACAATTATAGGTCAAAGTACGGCCTTCAACACGGAGCCTTGGCTCACACCGAACAGCAAGCTATAAAGGCTCCCAAAATGACTAGTGTAAAACAATTCAAACAGGAAAACCAACGGTCTAATCTATATAAAAAACGAGAAACGAGAAACACTTATGAACCACACCAACAAACGACAACCACTGAACAGCAGGCTCCTGACTTAGGACAGGTGCATATAATCTATATAAAAAACGAGAAACACTTGAGAACCACATCAACAAACACTGGACAACAGGTTCCTGACTTAGGACAGGTGCAAACAAATGCAGCGGGTTTAAACGTTTTAAGTGGCGCCAACATTCACCCTAACCTGAAATAGTAGTGTAACATTACAACATAGAAAGACACACTATAAAATATCAATTGAAATGGCTTAACTCAATCAAAAAGACATATTAACAAACAAAAAAATAAACATACTCCGAACAAATAAATTTGATATATGAAACAATATAAATACAATAATAGATAATAAAAAAAGGGGGGATGTAAAACAATGTCAAAAAGACAACTATAACCTTGGACAAAATGGCGTTAAATAAACTAACGTACATATGTAAATCTAAATATAATAATTTTGTTGTTAGGAGTACGGAAATATTTTTTTACAAAATAAATAAATTTGTTGTTCATAGTACGAGAACAGAAGTGAAAATGTATCGTCATACTAAATACTACCAAAGGTGGTACATATTTAAAATAGTGAGAAGAGATACAACACAAATTAATAAAACTCCGTTTGGAAGGCCGTACTTTGACCTATAATGGTTTACTTTTACAAATTGTGACTTGGATGGAGAGTTGTCTCATTGGCACTCATACCACATCTTCTTTTATTTATTGAATAACAAAAATGCATTACATAAACATATATTGTCATTTTACTGTAGATGAAATTTTCGGAGTAGAAGGCGTACTTGACAACGATCCAAGCATGAACTCGGTCATTACAACTAGTCCGACAATCGTGTACAGAGTTCCAAGGTAAATTAACATGCATACAAGTTTTGTAGGATCTTGCACCTTCAAAGTAAAGGCTTTGCATTGACATACAATGTAAAGCACAATCATTAAAAGTAGGCAAATTTGGTATGTTGCATGCAGTGTAATTTACTGTTATTTTTTTATATATAGCATGATGATTTGTGTTTCTTGATTATATCAAGCAATGTTTTGACTTTTCAAAAACAATTTTAAGTCTCGAAATCTACAACTTAATTTCTAAAGTACAATGAAATGTCCATACCAGTAATTTCAAAAGCTTTCTGGGAAAAGTAATAACATACTGTGTAATGAAGAATTGAAATTCACAGGAACAAATGTAAATATTACGGCAATGTAATTATATAGACATGTCTTGCTTGTGGAATTTTATTAAGAACTGCTCAAGTCATCTGTCATAATCATTAATTTGTTTTAGAATTGCATTTGATATTGTTAATAAAGAAAGTCTATCAAAGATAATTGCAAAACATAGAGACGAGGAAGTCGAGGATGTAGAGTTAATGGACAGAGGCTACTTCAATTCTGTGTGGAAAAATTACAAACATTCAAAAGTGCGAGAGGCACTGAAGGAACATGGAAAGATGAAGTATATGTGTAAAGATGCACCAAGTCATGTAGCTGAAAGACCACCATCTGCTCTGTATGTATTTACATCACTGACGATTTCAGTGAGTGTATCCTAAATAAAGTTCTCTTAAAAAAAAGTACAAATAAGATCAAAAAGGAGAGATGAACTGAGAAAAAAAACAAAGATACAGATACACGAACAACATAACTTTCCAAATAAAAAAAACAAAAAAATTAGCAGAGAACCATTTGATGCCTTTTCTCATGATTGTGAATCCGATGTTTGAATAACAGATTTTTGTAAAAAAAATAGTAATGACACCAGTTACTTCGACAAGCGATGACAATAATGTTACATACGGGAAACTAAAGTCAATACCGTAAAATAGTAGGCTGCGTTTATCGACAAGCATATAAGCAACAGGAACAGTAAAGATTGGCATGAAAAATAACAAATATCGATTGAAATAGATTAACCAAACTCAATGTTGTTGTTTTTCTGCTTTGTATCAATCTGATGAGTTAAGCCTTTTTCAACTGATTTTATAGTCTGTTCTTAAGTTGTGCTGTTACACCAATGTTCCAGGTTAGTGGGAGGGTTGAGCACTCACAAACATGTTTAACCCCCGCCACATTCTTTATATGCCTGTCCCAAGTCAGGAGCCTGCAGTTCAGTGGTTGTCGTTGGTTCGTGTCTGTCATATTTGTTTTTCGTTAATTGTTTTGTTATAAATTAGGCCGTTAGTTTTCTCATTTGAATTGTTTCACATTTTTTCAAGTCGGGGCCTTTTATAGCCGACTATACGGTATGGGTTTTTCTCATTGTTGAAGGCCGTTTAGTTGCCTATAATTGCTTACATACACTTTATTTGAACTTTGTTGTATAGTTTTGTCTCATTGTCAATCATACCTCATCTCCTTATTTGTATATCAAACACGATTTACGTTATAGAATTTAAAACATGAAAACAAAATATGCTTTAAAAAAAATTAAACAAATCCGTTAAAAGATATGATTGACATAAGTACTTACTCACCTCTGTATCTGCGACTTCCTTGAAACCCCATCATTATATCTCCTATCTATTTTCCTCAGCAATGCAAGTGCCCTTAGCATTTCACAAATATGTGATTTCAAAGGAAAACTGATATCAAGTTATCTTCGATTGTTGTTACTTTCCCCTCTTCGTTCTTGCAGTTGCCATCATCATCCATTGTTTTTTTTATTATTATTTTTAGTTCCTATACACTAATGCCTTTTTCACTAATTTTATTATAAATGGATATATATCTTATTATAATGCATGTTTACATATATTATCACGGGTATGATAGTAGAAGGATTTGAATATTACTTTAATACGACCATTTTACCGTTTTGGGTTTCGGCTATCATGGGATGTAACTATAATCAGTTTGATATCAGTGGCATTCTTGAAGATATATTCAAAGGCATAGAATGGAAATTTAAACAACATCAGGAACCTTAAATTTATATCTATATCTAATGATGAAACATATTTTTACAAGTATTTACAACAAATAGTTGACAATACTTGTGGTTTTAAAATTATCGTACACAAAATGTTGTAGAATTACTTTTATATGTTTTAAATGGTTTTCTCTATTTATGAAATGAAATAACAATTGTTAAGCAGCTTGATTTGCATTATTTACTAGATACATGCATCTTTATTTCTGTTAACAGGGAACAACACAAAGAAAATATGTACAGATTTATTCAGAAAGGAGCAGAATTTGAACCATACAGGGTTCGGTCAGCAGTGCAGCGACCAAGGTCTGGTCATAAACTACCCAATCGTCCACAGACTGTGGCCAACATTGATGTCACGGACAATGGTGTAGATGGTGAGTATCAAAAATAAACTATTTTGAATCAAATCTTTAAAGCAGAAACAGAAGATACCAAAAAGGAGAATCAAACTCAAAAGTCGAATAAAGGCAACAGTAGTATACCGCTGTTCGACATTCATAAATTGATTGAGAAAAAAGCAAATCCGGGTTACAAACTAAAACTGAGGGAAACACATCAAATATAAGAGGAGAACTACGACACAACAGAAACACAACTTTTAAAATGTAAAACACACAGAAACGAACTACAATATAACAATGGCCATTTTCCTGACTTGGTACAGGACTCGAAGAGAGACTGTCAAAATCATGACACAAAACGAGTCCAAATCAATTGAAAAACCTTGATACTTAAAAGTATGATTGCTTAATTATTGTGTTTATCAAATTTTATTCCATTTTTAATTCGCTTGCAATGAACTGTTATTAATATATTATATTATTTGCACGTTGGATTTGTCTCTCTTAACATATGTTATAATTGGACAAGAGTTGCACTGATGTTTAATGTGGCAGATAAAACACTATCATATATATTGATGGCTTGCAGTCGGTTCAATTTAATTAAATATTGTATTTTTCATTCTTATAGAGGAAGAATCTGATAGTTCTGATGAGGAAACAGAACAGAGTCAGCTAATTACAAAAGATCTGGCCAAAACATTGGACAGTTTTTATGCTAAGGTAAAAAAAATTTGTCAGACGATCTATTGTAACAGTAGTTGAATTGCTTGTACACTGTTTGTTTAATCTTTTAGATGTATGTTCAGTTAGAAATTGCTAATTATTAGTTTGTAAGTTTTGTTAGTGCAAGGGAGGTTCGACATTGTAGATATGTCTATATTACATAGACTTAAATTTGTATTCAAATGCATTAGATTTAAATGGCATTGCTTTAGCTAACCTTAGCAAATTGTAGGAACAGTAACTAAAGATGCATCTTGTATGATGTTGAAACAGGTTTTATTGTTTGAAGTTTTCAGCATTAAGAGATGTCCTTGTTAATATGTACAATGTAATTAAACTATGATATAAAATAAAAGATCAAAGAAAATGTTCATAATAGGAATATACTTGACAGGAAGACAAACCCAACTAGAAATATAAACACACATATATCTAGGGGTCATCAAACAGTCTTCAACAACAGTTTGGTGCATGTACACTATGGCAAGCTCTGAATCGTCAATAAAAATAGTAAATAGATTAAATAGAAACAATCAAAGATCTGCCATCACTACCAGATTTAAATTCTCTTAATAACAAAATCATAATGCTTGATTTTTAGAAATATATTAACATCCGTTCTTTCAACTTCAACTGTTTCGTTTTAAAGTAATAAAATTATGTATAATTTTGCTAACAATAGCTCTTTTCATCTTACTCAGAGGTATCAATTTTAATTATTATGTTTCGTATTATGTTAGTAAATAATGTACTTTTTCTCTAAACACTGTATCATTCTACTTAATGGCATTAACTTGGGTGAAATTTCTGTAACACTTAATATTTTGATATGGACGAAATTTAATCTTCATATGCAACTATGCAGCTAATCTGACTTGACTTTTGTTTGGCATAAAAATCACATGCAATATTTTACTAAAATTATTTTTAACTTTAATGTACAACTCAATAGTTAGCAATTTTAAAATGTAATTGTAAAACACGATGAATGAATTTGTAAAAGTTACATAGTTTTTTTTTATTTAAAAAGATCAAACGATTATGAATTATTTGAATGTATTCAGACGTTTCAAAGCACAATGATGCAATAGTGAAACAAGAATATGCCAATCAAAACTCTTGATGGAATATATTTCATTTGATATCTATATGTGCTCTGAATTTCATTGTCTCCGTTTAACACAGGGAAAACAAAATAGAAGATTGTCTATATATAAAAAGGTAGATATGTGTGTGCTTTTGCAATGTTGCTCCTTAGATAATTTATATTCATATACATAGATGTATATATGGTGATGCTTTACTAACAAATTGCTCAAAACTAACCATTAAATTCCAACACTGGTGTTTTATAACAAATACCCATTAAACTACATGACATTCTCATGAATAAATTCCTTATACCTACCCCTTTACAAAATATTATGCAAAACAATCTCGAACTTTTCCTTCACCTTCTGTTTAAGTAGTACCAGAAAGAAATAGATATGTTATGTCATTTTGTATTTTCAATTTGTTCTTTGTTTTCTTACTGTTCTTATTAGTTTTATTTTCCAATGACAATCCAAATTTACCGCCCTTCATTTCGATTGACCCACTCTGCAGATGTATCGTTAATTTGTACCCCTCCTGAATATGCATGTAATATTTCTCAGTGGACGTTAACAAAAACAATTATTTAATTAATGTTATCAGTTGCTTGAAGAAACTATATACGGAACTTAAAGTATCGACATACGTGTATGTTTGCTAAGCATTGCATTCACATAATATGTCATTTATATATCGTTATATTGGTGGTAAAAAGTATTAACACAGATACCGAAGTGAAGTCCATAAAACCTGACAAAACTAAACATCGACTATATCAACCAATAGAACAAATGAAAACACTTCGCACAGGCATTTTCTGATGACAAATGCTGAGTTTTACCTGGTTTAATTGCTAGCTAAACCCCTTTCTCTTATATGACAGTTTATAGATCTCTTATTTTGAGTTTCTTTTTATGAACAACCGAAACAGACATAATTGGTTAACGTGACAATATTGGGAACCAGCTGGCAAAATTGTGTAAAATAAATCATAGATGACTAACGAGAACAGATCATTTGAAATTATGCATACATGAAACTAAGGCATCAGTATTTGCCTCAACTTGATATAAAGTGACGATCAAACCAATATATATGTATTATCAAAATTTTGTACAATGCTTACTCAAATGAATATATGTAGGTTGCCTGCATAAAAAAATATACATTAATTCAGTTACTTTTGCTTCATGACATCTTATATATCATTGTATACAATATTTACCACAAACGATTGAATAATCTTAAAGTTCACTAATCATATTATAATCAGATATTGTTTATTTGGAAACTAAAAGCAAAATATAAAATTATAAATGTGCATGGATTTCTTTCTTACATACTGAGTATATTCAATCTTAGCTAAGCTAATCATTCTTAGCTTTGATTTTAACAGTCGTACATTAGTTGTCCACATTAAAGTCATACAGCATGTTTGCGATAAAAGGCTTTGGATATATTCATATTGCTATATATTGGATACATAACTAGTTTTGTGATTTTGTACAGCACATTCTGTACAATTTTTAGGATTTTCTTATCCCAGGTAGATAACCTTAGCCATATTTGGCACAACATTTTGGAATTTTGGGTCATCAGTGCTCTACATCTTTGTTTGGCTTTCTTTGCTATTTTGACCTGAGCGTCACTGGTGAGTCTTGTGTAGATGAAACACGCGTCTGGCGTATTAAATTATAAGCCTGGTACCTTAAATAACTATTAGCTTGTCGTAATGTTCTATCGTATTGTTAATTTGTGTGTTTCTCTGTTCTGTATGTTCTTCCATTTATTTGTACTGTAGTCCTGTCATGTAATGTTGCCATTTTAGTGTTATATTTAACATTGCCATTAAAGCGGGAGGTTTGGCTAGCCAAAACCAGGTTCAACCCACCATTTATTCTTAAAATGTCCTGTACCAAGTCAGGAAAAAGGCTATTGTTATCTTATAGTTCGTTTCTGTGTGTGTTGCATTTTAGTGTTTCTGTTGTGTCGTTTTTCTCCACTTATAGTTGATGTGTTTCCCTTAGTTTTAGTTTGTAACCCGGATTTGTTTTTTCGCAATCGATTTATGAATTTCGAACAGCGGTATACTACTGTTGCCTTTATTTAGCTCCTACGAAAAAGAGACCGAAAGAAAAGTAAAAATGATTCGTATTTATTAGTTAGCTTTTTTCTAGTACATTCATTTTGACATACTATACTACTGTTGCCTTTATTAAGCTCCTATGAAAAAGAGACAGAAAGAAAAGTAAAAATGATTCGTATTTATTAGTTAGTTTTTTTCTAGTACATTCATTTTGACATACTAGTATAGATCTGGCGAATTTTGTAATTTAATAGAAACTGAGTTTCAAACTTCGTCAGGACAACTTATCTTTAGATATATTTAGGTTATCCTTTATAACGTGTTATGGTTACACAGTCGCAATTTACTTTGTCTCTAACGGAAATTTATCAGGGTAAAATTGCATGTCCCGTAGAGTATACATTGTGCAAATTTCTGACATTGAAAAAGGTAAAATCATTAAAAATGCTTTCATCACCATTTTTGTATACTTTTACGTTAGCTTCAAGGAAACGAGGAAGATATGTTGAAAGCTTTGGACGAAAATAGTGAACTTGGAAAACATCTACGAAAAGCATGGGAAACCCCTGGAGCAGACCAAAAAGACAAGGATGGTTTCATGGTATGGTAATGCTTTAAGTAGCTTTATTAACATTGTCAGTATAGTGTGAAAATGTAGAAAAATGCCAAAAACAATTATTGTGGTCATGGAAATAAACAAGAAAGTCAAATTATTCATATTTGTTCAAGACTTGTAACAAATTGGATTCATAATATACAGAGAGAACAATAACCCATACTTTCACACACAACAGATATATTGATAGTCCTTGTAAATAAATATAAGACTTTGTCTACATCTGAACATCCACCAAATGAAGTAAAATATTTAGATTTAAAAGATCTAAAATTCGTTTGGAAGTTCCAATGTCAGCAATCAAATGTTAGTCGTGCTTTAAGACAGTTTAAGATTCCAAAGAGGGAAAAAGTCAGGAATAATATAAAGACGAGTGCCTTTCTTCTGATATATTTGAATACGACTTATATTTGATTGCTGACATGAATGCTTAACACATACGTTTAAGAAATTTATGTAGACCATATGTTGACCTCTATAATACTTTTGGTTTATTGTGTCGTAAAATCATATATAATGTCTCCTTTTAGTAATATTTAATAATAATTTAATTTTGGATGTAACGCGTCTTCTGATTGGCTGACGTTGTTTTGTTTATCAGCTCATAGACCTAATTTTGTCATGTGACCGTGACGTCATCAACGTTTTTTCATGGTTTACTCCGGTTTAAAATGGAGTTTAGAATTAAATTATAAGAAATGACTGTAATATTTTTTCTGTCTATTCGAAATAACATAAAAAATGTGGTGCACACTTTAAAATAACCCGCTATGCGGGTTATTCAGTGTGCACCACATTTTTGATGTTATTTCTTCATAGACAGAAAAAATATTACAGTCATTCCTTAAATGAAATAAAAATAGAAAGTAACATATGTATTCTTTCATCCTCTTTTAACAGGAAAATGGAGTTTTGGCCACAATGGAGTCGGATGATATTGTAAGAAAGGCAATTGCCATGGCAGATAAGAAAGCCACAAGACAAAAGAAACGTTCTTCTATTGAGGAGGAAGAGTTAGTATACTTTAAATTTTGTATTCTTACTATAAATTGTATACTTGAGAAACGGGAAAATAGATATACTTTTTTGGGGGGACCAAGACGTTTTGATAGGCATTATTTTTGTAAAATGATATTTTCGAATCTATTTGAATGCAGTGAAAAAATTGAAAAATTCGTATCCAGCAAACCTACTATTGAAGATAAAGAGTAAGGATACTTCATTATTTGTTTACTCTTAATATCAACTGTTATACTTGTAATACTTGCAAAATAAAAAACTAAATGTAATTTCTAAGTAGGTATATTTTTGTCAATTTTTTCGGGGACAATTTATTTGATTGACATAGTTTTTTAAAAATAAGATATTGAATCTATTTTACTTCAGTTAAAAAGAAGAAATTTTATATGCATTTACCTTTTTAAGTAGAGTGACAACATTGAGAAAATTCGTTTGTAAGTAAACGAACAACGTCTCAATGCATCCATTGTTTTCATGAACGAATCTGTCTTTACTGCTTGATTATTCCCCGAAGTTCGACTCTCTAATTTGTTTTGTTTTGGCTTGAGATTGCAAACATATATTGGGATTTACCACAATTGAAAAGAAGATATCCGTAAAATACGTTTCCTATGATGCTTAAAATTTATATTACTATTAAACTGCAATGCCACTGCTTAATTTAAACTTGTATTTTTTTTAGATATTACATTGGAATTTAATATCTTTGTTAATTCGAATTCTTCACAACTATCTGTATTTTCCGTTTCAAAATTATTTGCTATGTAATTCTTTAAACGTGGTTCAGCAGTTAATGCAAAAGTCCAAGTTCAACACGGTTTTAAAAAATGACTTATTTCTAACGACTTAATAGTGAAGGATTGAACTTGAATACGGCAGTGACAGCGTCAACGCTCTTTGATTAAAAAAAGTTGAGGTGTAAAGTTAGTCGTCGAATGCAAATCGGCAGTATGACAAATGAGACTGAGTAAACTTAATTTTGTTTTAAATACTAAGTATTTTCTGCCCTAGGAATAAATAACTCTAGCTTTTTTATGGCAAAATCTTTCAGAATTTTAGGTTCTCAATGCTCTTCAATTTCGTACTTTATTTTGCCTTTTTATTATTCTGATTCGAGCGTCACTGATGAGTCTTTTTTAGACGAAACGCATGTCCGGCGTACATAATTTTAATTCTTGTATCTATGATAAATTTATAAGCATAGAAATTTATCCTTTTTCAAATCTAATAACATTCGTTTCTCTACAGTGTTCTGAAAGAGTAAGTATATAATAAAAGTCACCTTTGTATGATGTGAATTCGCTGTTTGACGTTAACATTCCCTTTTAACATAATACCAATACCATTCAAAGTGCACCAAATTTTACAAAATCACTGAAAAACTTCGGGATTTTTCAATATCACTTATCATTTCATGGATTTTACACAAAATCTTTGATTTTACCCATTCACTTGTCACACATATCACATCTGTTCCTCCTACTGATAAAAGAGATCAATATGTAATTTTTTTACACATGAAAATATATCTACTTTGTTTGGTAAATTTCTTTTATATATCAATATGTTTTATTTTTTTCAAATGCACCAGTTTAATGTAAAGGACAGGCAGTGTATATTGTAGTTAATATATTCATAGACGAAAGGCAAATTCTTTTCTGCTTTGCATTGCCTCGATAAATGATGCTACTATGTTTGATGCGGATTGTAAATAGCTTTCCAATGTTAATGTAGAGCAAAGGCATCAGCACAATAAAGTCTCCTCTGTGTAGTGTCAACTTTTGCATACCACAAGTTAACAGTGCGTCCGTCTGTTCGTCCGTATGTCTATTGTCAGATTAATATTTTTAGTTAAAGTAGTTTACCATGAAGTTGTGGTTACATCAACATTATATAAATGGTAATTGTAATATGAAAATCACGTGTTTCGGTACTTAAACACTTATAAAATATTTGGTTTTGAGCATTCTTAATGAATATAGATCTGCAAAAGCGTTTCGGACGCATAACATTTATAAGTGTTCTTTATTCCATTTAATTTTGCAGTTATCAGTGTGTTCGTCATCTGCAGATAACTGAAAAAATTCTCAAGAGAATTTTAAGAAATATAAAGACACAGTTGTAAAATGTTTATCTGTTTGCCACTAGCATATAATGCAATTTGTATGGGCGACTAGAATTGTCAAGTTAAAGTTATCTTCATTTTGCCGGAACAAATAACCTCAATGAATTACGTTCTGTTTGAATTACACACTTTTATGAGCAATATCGAAACTGAATGTCTCTCACAGTTGGTATCAAAATAATAAATCATTCAGTTTAATATAGAATTGAATCATAAAAGACTTGGTAACCATTTTCTTACTCCCTGTTGTTAACCACTTTGCCACCGTGAACGATAGCGATTTTGCCTACCCCTCGAATTCAAAGAAAGCTTATTATTTTATCAGAAATTCTTCACCCTTAACAATGTAATATTAAATGTATTGTGGCAAAGACGTTTATTCGTCGACAGCTTTGTACCATATAGATATTCTATATATAATCTTTCATATTTTACAGCATGATGTAAAAGTTTAATATGATATATGTTTAAACGGTTGTTCATTTTTTTATAAATTAGATGGAATACAGTATTACATGCAGAAAACAAAAATGCAAAGTTTATGGCGGCAGCAAATAATATGCGCGTGAAAATGCTCCGTAAAAAGATGGAAGATCTACAGAAACGGAGAGTTATCATGTTTGAAAAACCCATAAAATCTCCAAAGGATGTTGTAGTCATAGAAGCAGATCATAACAATAATTTGAGGAAGAAACGATTCATGTTGGACAAGCTATCTGATATGGGAACAAGATCAAAAGAAGAGAAAGCCGCAGGGGTAAATAATTGCATCTTAATTAACAATAATTGAAATTATGTGTGTTTTACAAAGTATTTAATGTACACGTATAATATAGGGTTAAAGACAGCAATACAAAGTAATGTATTCTTGTTAAACAGGTATTGTATTTGAACAGAACATAAAAATAAAGATATACAATTGTCGTATAAAAATTATGAAAATGCTATATGAAATTTAAAGGCTATATGCCGGTTAAGGTCACTTTTGGTCATATACCTCATTAAGTATTTATACATCCCTTGCCTTAAAATGTTTGGATATGACCTTTCATTATGAAGGTCAATACAAAAAAGTGCTTCGGACGCACCAAATTAATAAACTGTTCTTTTCATTTAACAAAATCATAGAGTATAAAAGGATATTTGCAAAAAGTCATCGAAACATTAACAAATTGTAAATTGTAACTTTTCCAGACTGCTGTTGCTATGAAAGGAACAATGTTCATAACAAAAACTAAACGAAAGGTCTGTCAATCAAGAACCCAGGACGATAGTGATGTCTTAAGTCAGGAAAGAAAAGATGAAGATGAAGAATTTCTCGAAAAGGTTTGATGTTACAATAATTCAATAATGATTTGCATACCTAGTAATACTTGAAAAAATTTAACCAGTCTGTTGACATCTGTTCCACAACCGGGAAATGTTGCTCTGGTTACTGCTAAGAATTCTTGCAACTTCATTTAGGGACTCTCAGTCGTGTAGATATCCGATAACGATATCGAGTGGCAGAGTCAAACTTTGACATGGCAGCATTTTTATTTTATGACTAAAGTCGGACTTTAAACTTGGTTCTTTATACGCTTTAATTACCATTGAATTAACGGGCATTTAAAAGTTGAGACTTGTCTTTAACAGCCAAAGATTAAATTAACCATTTAAATTAACCTGGTTAATTGCAGAATTTGAATTTTGAAAAATAAAAGGTGTTTATGAGCTTCTTTTTAAAAAACAATATAGTTTACTCTCAGTAAAACTTGATGGTGCTGGTAGATAAGGAAGTGTTGAAACTTTTTTACCGGCAATACAAAACAGTTACTAGGTCCTCATCTTTTATTGGCTAATAATTACATTACATTACATTAGAATCTGTACTTTTGGTTGGCTGAAAGCAAGTGTGAGGCATCCAAAAATCAAATAGTATTTCTCAATAAATTTCAAAATTCATGAATGCACATGCTCCCAATGACAACATCACTCCAATTCATTGGAAAACAAACGAAAATCTTGATTTAACTCGTTATTTCAACTTTTAGCATATGTAATTATAAGAAATGAATGGTTCTTGTTGAAATTTTATAGGGTTGTAAAATGCGCTTCCGTCAACGCTTTTCCACCTCACTAAAATTACAAAAAGAAGCATTCAATTCGTAAGAACAATTTGTTAATAACATAGTTTCAAAGTTTAGAATTTGAATATTACTGAGACACTTTTTCTTAAAATAATTAATGTTTCAATACCAGTCTGTTTGTTTTTTTTTATCAAATATTCAAAACTTTTTATTTGTACTGCCTTTAATTTTGATACAAAATTGATGTTCACAAAATCATTATCATTATTTTTATATTGATATTTACAGCATTTATCCAGACTTAGACCTAGTAGTGCCATTGTTACCAAAGAAGAACAAACAACCTTTAAAACTACTCATAAGAAAGGTAAGGAGGATATGGTGACAGCGATTCAGTTACAAAATTCAGTGCTGACAGTTGGTGTTTTGCAATTTTTGACATGTATTTCACTATATAAATGTTGGTTTTTTTATGTAGGGAGAACAAAATTTATAAAAAAAACAACATAGATGTTCCTCTCGCTAGATCAAACCTGGTCTTTTTTCATAGCTATTGGACTGAAATACAAATTTAACGTGCGTGACATGATATAACCGACACACCAAACTAAATTAATTTACATAATAACATTACATGTACGTTTCATAAGAATCTGTTCTGACAACATTCGATAGCCATTCCAAAGTAATATTTTATTTTCCAAAACAGTTTACATTCATAACAGCACATGCTTCCCACAATAACGTCACAACAAGCATACTAAAAACACAAAATGGATGTTGCATAAAAAGACAGGAATCACAAGTTTAAAATAAAACAGACACGCCATGCTAAAACAAACAGATAAAACGAAGACCAAACTCCACCAAACATTACACAGAAAATGAAACGGTGAGTAAATAAGCCATTAAAGAAACTGATTGTGAGTTGTAAGTTTTGTAAGTTTCTAGGTACTATACCAAAGTCCATTCAGAAACCAATATCGAAATAGAAATAGACATGTTGTGAGTAAACAAACAATCTGGTTTTATTTAAACAAATGTCAACTGAATAGTTTCATATCTTTTGCAGGGCCATCAAGAAGAACTTTAGGTCTATCAACCAGTTCAATTAGTTCATGGACAAGTTCATCATCAGGTTACAAAAGTTCACAAACATCACTCCGCTCATCCTGACAACTGACTCATCTAATTTCTACCATTAGTGCCAATAACTGTTTTATTTTAAAATGTAAAATGAAATCGTCTAATAAATAAATACGCACATCGTTAAGTACTTCTTACTCGGCAAAGGTCATTATACGGCTTTTACCAGTTACATATAACTATTTCTTTCAATCGGTTTTACACGGACTGATATTGGTCCTCATATTTTATAGCAATATGCAGATTATTTATAAAATAATACTATGACAGTGTTGATATTAGAATGGAACGGGATATACTATCTTTTTGAACGCCCTGTCTTAGCGGGGAATATGCATAGACATACTTCTAGAAAATCAAGCTAGGTAATGCAAAAACATTTGCATTTGATATAAAAAAAAACATATGAAACCTAGACTTCAACTCCCTCCCGAAAAGATATATTTAGATAAATTTGGCTATTCTATTTAGGTCCTTTTGTGGACGTCTGGCGTCTGGCGTATCAAATTATAAGCCTGGTACCTTTGATAACTATTTACATCACTGGGTCGATGCCACTGCTGGTGGACGTTTCGTCCCCGACGGTATCACCAGCCCAGTAGTCAGTACTTCGATGTTGACATGAATATCAATTATATGGTCATTTTCATAATTTAACTGTTTGCAAAAGTATGTACTATTCGAAATACTAAGATTTTCTTATCCCAGGCATAGATTACCTTAGCCGTATTTGGCACAACTTTTTGGAATTTTGGGTCCTCAATGCTCTTCAACTTTATTCTTGTTTGGCTTTCTAACTATTTTGATCTGAGCGTCACTGATGAGTTTTATGTAAACGAAACGCGCGTCTGGCGTATCAAATTATAAGCCTGGTACCTTTGATAACTAATATGTCTACATTTTTATACATCTTTGGCATTCAAATGTTAAAGTTGTAGTGTCCATTATGAAGTTGAATAAAAAAAAGAGTTGACTGCATGATCATGAGAAATTTATAAAGTGCCATTTTCATTTACATCTTACAATTTTAAATATACAATTAAAACATTTTGTAATATACGTATTAACAAATATAATGTTATTAATATGATGATTAATGTAAGAATCCATCCTTGTACGGTTGTAAATCCGAGAACATTCATTCGCTGTTCTTTTTGGTTTTTTACACGCTGTTGGACGTAATAAATGTTTTGGTTTTGTATAATTTACATTTGGTATCAGCAAATATAATGAATGTTATTCAAGACACAGTTGTTATGCCCTTGGAAATCATATACTTTCATTTGTTAAAGTTTCTTAAAGTGAAATAATCTTAAGTACAAATAAAATATGGAAATATTGTTGAGAAGATTGTCTTTGTTAAACCTTATTATTGTAAGCCGTACTTTATGCCTCTTTCTAACTTACCGTCTGATTCAAGTTACACTCCAATTCCATTACCGTCTGATACCGGTTTTCCATATTCCAATAACAAACGCATTGGATTTATTGTTCATTTTTCTTGTCTTAAATCTACATGAAATATTTGTCACTGGGAGTTAAGAAAGCAATCAATCAATCAATCAGTTGTATTTAGTGAACTAAATAATTTAAGTCTTCGATAAATGATTGTCTCATTGTTATCAAACAACATTTCATATTTCTAGATATCTGATCTTTTTAAAAGTATGGGTTTAATCACTTTTTGGTTGAAAAACTTATATAATTGGGTCCTACATATTGAAAATGCAAACAAAAGAGTAGTTCTGATAAATTAGAATAAAATATAACGGAAAAGGTTTCTGATGGTCAGTTAGCACTCAGCTCAATAAAGCAGCGGCTTTGATTCATTTCAATTTCCTATTAGATTTTCAGTGATTGGAATTTAGAAAATTCTAAAATAATTTGTGGAAGGGTTAAAAAGCGTCCATCAACAAAATAGTAGACTGATTATTAGACTGTGTGAAGCCCTTTTACAATTTCCATTTCATTAAAAAACAAATTTGTCTTTATGATTTATTTGCCGATTATCGTTAATGTGTACATTTTCCCTCTGATTTGTCAAGATCTGAATATATCGCGATATCCATCTTTTTACTACCTGAGTAAATATTTAATAGGAAGTAGTGGCGATTTGTCTGATCATGCTAAATATCCTGCTCTCGAGTTCGTAAGTAATCTCATAAATATACCCCCCGCCCCTCACTGATCTTTGCCCACATTTGGTCAATTTAAAAAAATGTTTTACGTGCTTCTTAAAACTGTCAAAGAAAATATTTCAAACAACTGGCTTGTCAAATTAAAGCTGTGTGTTCGAACCCCACACATGCCCTTTCTTTGTATTATTCATTTTTTTGGGGAATACAGTGTTTAACTTATGACTTTTGTATGTACCGATTGTTAGTTCTCTTATCTCGTCAGAAGTTACATTGTATTTGAACCTTTTTAATGTTTTTTGTTACATCTCTTTTGAGATTTTCATATATTGACAGATTTTTTATGGGTTCAGTTTTTTTTCATAATTTTTTAAGGGTCGAGAGGATTTGGGGCTTGTGGTATTGTTTGGAGACTTTATATTGTTTTCTGTAGATGTCTTTTTGCTATTGTTTCTTTCGTTTGATTCCGATTGTATTTAAGTATACAATGCAGCTCATTTTACCTCATTTGTTTATATAATAAATCCTAAGAAGAATAATTGTTTCTTTTAAACTCACATTACTGGGGTTTTTTTTTCTCGCGCGGTCTTTCAAACCACTAAGATAAAATACTTAATAATTGTACGGTTTAGCATATCTTAAGAATTAAGATAGTATTTTTTTCTGAGAAGTAAGTACATTTGAAAAAAAAAATATCAATTGAAATATGCACTGTTAGAAAACAATAAACCTGGTAGTGAATTTAAAAGCTCGGATAGTTCCTGATTCATGATTTGCACCTATCGCGTAGCTCGTAAAAAATAACAAATGCGGTAAGCTGTCGCTCTGGGCGATGCCATTTATTAAGTAGAGAGAGTTGGAAGAACAACACGTGGGAATATCTGCAGTCATCTGAATCCATTGAAGAGAAATCTAAGCAGTTCTGTTAGTAGTATATATAGCGTGGAATGTTATAGATAGCATTCGACATATCACTGTTCATATCTTAAAACCGTTATTTTGAATAAGTGTATTTGAAATCTTCCCTGAAAAAGTATGCAGTTTGAAGTTTCTATCTTTTGTTGATTTTCAATGGAATACCGTTCTTTGCACGAATTATTTGTCCGGGATCTAGTTCAATGGGGATCTGAAAGAAATAACAAGAATGCTAGAATAAGTTTTTGTTGTAATTTCGAACTTTCAAAGATTGTTTTTTTTCTAGTAGCCTTTGAAAAGATTAATTCCAGCCATGCATAATGGAGAAACAAATCTAACTTATTATCACTATTTCATATGTTCTTATAAAAATAAGAAGATGTGGTATAATTGTGGTATATTATGCCTATCACGGTAGGTATAGTGTCCGGCTAGGATCGTGGTTTTTCGAGTGAATCTGTCCATTTTTTTCGAGTGTAGATCGGGCTTTTTCGAGTGATAAAACATGCGATCAGGTCAATTAACTACTAATTCGTAATTATAATAGTTTTGTACGTGACTGCCCGTCTTATTTTGAATACTATACATGTTTTGAGTAACAAAGAAGCACAATTTCCTTGTATTTAACCATTAAACTCAGTGTTTGTTATTGTCCGGGCTTTTTCGAGAGGAACTGTGAAACCGTCCGGGTTTTTAAACAAATGGTCCGGGTTTTTTAACGAAAATTTTATTAAGAAAAAAGTTATTTCTGACTTTAAAAAATGACTTTTCTAGTATATAAATGTAATTTAATGAATGAAATTATCATATATTCTCAATAAATCACCAAAACATATTACTACGTTGATCAAAATTAACCTTTTTCAATTTAATGCAAGTTTTCTGTTCGGAAAACGTTCTACCACAACTTTCAAGTATTAAATTAGAAATTATTGGACCATTTATAAAAAGGTCTTAAGAACATAGTGCAGGAGACTCATAATCTTTTCAACTTCATTTTATGGTATTTTTGTTGTCACAGTTAATAATATTTTTCGTGGTGAACCCCGGAGTTTTTATACTGTACGTATTATGGTATACCGTTGTCCGTCCGTCGTCAGCATGTCGGACAAAACTCAAAAACGCTGTAACCAATTAATATGAAACTTCGTTGATATTTTTTTATCTATTGAGGTATCCTCCCTTTCGAATTTTATAAATTTTAGATTTTACGTTTTCGAGTTAAAGGATTTTATTAAACAAACTAGAGGCTCTAAAGAGCCTGTGTCGCTCACCTTGGTCTATGTTCTGCAGTGCATATTGAACAATGGACACTCTTCTACATTAAAGACAAGAATATAATTCATGACAAAATTCTCTGTTTTGGTGATGGTGACTTGTTTGTAGATCTTACTTTACTGAACTTTCTTGCTGTTTACATTTATCTCTATCTATAATGAACTTGTTCCATAAGTACCAGAGGAGAAGATTTCTGTAAAAAAATGTTTGCGTTGCACATGATCCGCTATCCTTAACATTAAAATACAGTTATTAAGCTGCTCAGATTGTGATCTGTTCAACAGCAATTAAAACTCTAGACGTATATATCTGAGCATCACGTGACGACACAATGTAAAAATTAACGGACGACGACGGACAACGACGGACGCCAAGTGATGAGAAAAGTTCACTTGACCCTTTAGGGCCAGGTGAGCTAAAATGGGGTGATTTTACAGTTTTCAGACATATTTTAAAGTGCTTTGAGGAGTTTTCATGAAACTGTGGTGACTGCTTTATATAGATTAAGGTTACCTCTTTTTTGTTTTTGTGTTTTTCTATAAATTTTTGATATGACATTGAGAAATTATTTATAGGTTTCATAACGAGTGATAATGGATATCGCTTGATATCAACTCGAATTATTTAATTTCAATATAATATCAAACGATGCTCCGGTTTATTATTACTATTTGAATTAAATAACGAGAGGAAATTACTAACTTACTTACTCACTTGAATTAAATAACGAGAGTTGATATCAAGCGATACCCCATTCTCACAAGTTGTTAACCCTATTTGTCTTATGGTCAACACTCTCATTGTGTCAAATTAAAAATTCCGCAAATCGATGGTATAGTATTTTGCACATGAAATGTACATCGTCATAAAGTTTGATGGTCATCAATAACCTAACGAATAGCCAATGGAAATGCCGTAATATCGTCTTATGATGCTGGATAAGCAAATCAAATCAACGCAAATCCGTGCAGTGTGATATGAGAAATGTCTATTCATGCAAGAAATATATAATAAGCCACAACCATAAGAGAATGAACTTTATTCTTTGAAAACGCGACGGGCGTATCATGCGCCCATGGCGCAGCTGTTTATTAAAAAACGGAGTAAGAAACCTACTGGACAGCAGAGAAGAATCAATAAAATGCATTTGTTTTTGTTAGATGTATTTCTATTTGTATCCATCTGATGAGTTAAGCCTTTTTCAACTGATTTTTTATAGTTCGTTCTTATGTTGTACTGTTACACCACTGTCCCAGGTTAGGGGAAGGGTTGGGATCCCGCTAACATGTTTAACCCCACCACATTCTGTATGTATGTGCCTGTCAGGAGCCTGTTATTAAGTGGTTGTCGTTTGTTGATGTGTACATATTTGTTTTTCGTTTATTTGTTTTACATAAATAAGTCCGTTAGTTTTCTCGTTTGAATTGTTTTACATTTGTCATTTCGAGGCCTTTTATAGCTGACTATGCGGTATGTGCTTTGCTCATTGTTGAAGGTCGTACGGTGAGCTATAGTTGTTAATTTTTGTGTCATTTGGTCTCTTGTGGAGAGTTGTCTCATTATCTTCTTTTTTTATATGTAATAAAAAATATTCTACTAAAAGACACTTAATCCGACCAGTTTTTATTCCCATTGACAATAACATCTGAATTAAATTTCATATATAGTTAATGAAGTGAATAATTCACCAGCTTAATTCACTCTTTGTACGTACGTCTCAATCCCAATTGTATATGCTTACATTAGATTGTTGACATCATGAATATATACTGTACATGTAATTTATTAGATGTGACAAACAACAATATATACAGATGGCTGATACTTGTTTATAAAGTCTAAGTGTTAGTACACCTTTATTAAACTGATGAATGCATTGGTTTCGTGCCTTAAAAAGTACATAGTTTGAACCCTTTTTTTTATTGTTTTTAAACGTAAATACACTGACACACAACATTCTAAGCTATAGGAAATTTGTATAATCACTCGATAAAACACGGACGCACTCGAAAAAGCCCGCACTGCTCTTGAAAAAACCCGAACACATAGAAATGAATTTAGTCTCAAAATATCGTTTTTAAATGCAACAACAAGAATTTTTGTAAAGTGTCTGTATATCTAAGGATATATGGATTTCATGTATGCATTTCCATCGACGTTTGCATTGGTATGTGTATAAAAATGGCTTTATTCTGTTTTTTTTTTTTGGAATAAAAGCATTGTAAGGCTAAATTCAACTTTTTTAACGAAAAATAATGTCGGATTGATAATATCTTTTTATCTCAAATACTAACACACATTGTATATCCTTGTATATTAAACTCAAGCTTCTATATCACGTCTTTTCAGAAAGTAAGTCTGTTTGTTCACATTTTTGATCATATTCAATCGAAAAAAAGTGGTCACACTCGAAAAAACCCGATCAAATAACTCAAAAACCACGATCCTAGCCGGACACTATACCTACCGTGCCTATGTTCTGAGTAGAATCATTGTAGGATTGGTTGTCAGGGCGAATGTTGGAAAGCTCAATCATACTTCAAACGGAATGTATCATTCTTATTTCAATTTAATGTTGTTTTAATGCTAGCGAATAAAAAAATTACCCAGCTAAACTTAAATAAAACTTATTCATAATTGATACCAATTTCACAACGCGGAAAGATCTTAAAAAATAACTTTTCTGCACTTACATTGAAATCATTGTCAATAGTTAAAACATATCTTGCAAATAGTGTGATCAAGTTTATATCAACATTTTGTGGTCCTGCATTCTGTGGATACTTATGTTTTTGCAGTGCACAAATTGAGATCGTGAGTTTCTAAGACTACTTTTGGTGTTCTTATACTAAATCCTATTTAGTTTGATTGATTGATATTTATCTCTGGGAAACATGGTCTAAATATCACCAACGCGATTTTGAACTAGCTTTAAGTAAATGGAATTATTTTAAGGTTGGTAATTTTTGTCTATAATATACAGGTCCCTGTACACAGCTAGGAACATTTAGCGCATTGACTTTCATTGGTAGCTGTTTGCCATAACTGTTTTAATTAGGCCTAAATGTACATTGATCATTTTGAAAGGATCCAACTTCAGTTTTTTATGAGATATAACAGCTTACTATATTCTATTGTTTATTATAGCTGTTGAAGGCCGTACGTGGACTTGTAGTCTTTTACATTCTTGTTCTTTGTTTGATGATTTTATCATTTTCAATCATGCCACGTCTCCTTATTCACATTTTATTCAAACAAAAGGAACACTTTGCATATTTGCTTTATGAATAATATCTTCGTATAGTTGGGTGTGAAAAATCACTTTATAAGATTCCTACAAGTAAAATCATACAGATCTGCCCTCATAAATCCCCATACTAGTAATAAAATGTAAATTTTAAAAGCAAATTTTCATATGGTGTCAGGAAAGAATATTATGTATTTTTATTGATTATTCATTTCACAAATACATTAAATTCAAAAACGTTTTAAAGTATTAATCAGCTAGCCTACCTCTGTCTTACTACATGGAGAAAAAGTAAAGCTCTGTAACATAATCATTAATGCCATTTTCATTTCCATCAATGCCAGTCGCATTCCTATACATATCCTTGGACCAACACCGAATGGAATAAATGCATATTCTGGTCGTTTTGCTTTATTCTCTTCAGTAAACCTAAAAAATGTGTACACACTAGTTTATTAGTAACACACTAGCCAAAGAGAGGCAAAAGATACCAAAGGGACATTTAAACTCATCAGTCGAAAATGAATTGACAACGATAAAAAAACAAACAACAGTACACAAAACACAAAAAAGAAAACTAAAGACTTAGCTAGACAAACCCTACAAAAAAAACGGAGGCAGCTAATGTGGCTACTAAAATATTAAGTGTCTGGTAATTAGGCCGGTGACCAAAGTCGGAATTATAAAAATTTAATGGTCAAAAATAGTACACGGCTATATAATATACCATTCGATTCTAAAATATGTGTACTTTGAGATTAATTTGGTCGTCAAAAGAAAATATGGTGCAGATTTTCAAAAATCAATATCAAAGGTCACATGTCGTTTTCAATGAAAAACAAAATTGAATATCTAATTCCAATTTAAATACTCTTTTAGCAGTAGAATGATTGAAAACTTGAATCTATCTTCTTCCTTATTCAATTTTTCATCAATAAAGAGGAAACTCATCATTAAATGAGAATTCCGATTAAACGTATGCGACTTTACAAAAAGGGGGGTGGTTTTCAGTTTAAAAAGATGTATCTTTTTCAAATAATAAGTACAAAGGCCGTCAAAACTATACAAAATGTAAAGAAAAATATGAAAAAAATATGTATTTGTTAATATAACTATCTAGTTTACCCCAATGAAAGTGGAAACTTGAGTTTAGGGCATATACGTTGAATTAGGTACATGCAAAACTTGCGACAAAAATTATTTCAAAACAGACTTATAATTGAGTTTAAACAATGTCATGAGGTTTTGTATGAAATAAAATGTATTAATAAGAATAAAAATTATTATAAAATAAATTAACAACTTTAAAGAGACATTTTTAATGATAGAACCGCCTTTTATTCGTTTAAATATTTCGGTTATTCAATCCCAAACTAAGTGACACCAGTTAAGAAATGTTCTTATATGCCGGATGGTTTAACATCGCCCTAAACATACGTAACTGTAAAAGTAATTCAGATCTCAAATGACTTTTGTATTATGGGAACGTTATTTCAAGGTTCTGACCTTTGGCTAGAATACATATGTTCGTACATGGAAGGTTTAGCAAATCTCGAATGTCAATATTGGTCCAAAGTGGTTAAAGAACACGACAAATTTCTTAAACCACAAATCCTATAATAATATTGCGAACATGATGTTAAGTTTTGGACATTTAACCTGTTGTGCATTGGAATAGAGTGGTGGTCAAATGTTTTTGTACCACATGTAGCGTGCTTTTATCCAGCATCATTGGACATTTCAAAAACATTTCGTTATTGCAAAATACACTTTGGCCATATCAATCTAAAATTGGGGGACATAAAACAACAGTAACATCGGGCGCCTCTAGGACAAATTTCAAATGAACCCTGTCCAGAAAAGAATGGTTTGTCCTGCTGCTTGCAACTCTAAATATCTCTCAACAAAAGTCAAGAAAAAAAATCTCTGATCGACAGTATACACTTGCTATGATCACATGATTATAGTCTGTGGAATGTTTCCGATTATCGTGATCGTTCTGTCCTACGGTCTGGTCTGTATAATTGATTTAATATCTGAACTAGAGTAAGCATTGATATCGCACTGCTGGTGGTAAAAAACTTGTTTCTGTAAACTTGTCTTTGTAATAAATGAATAAAGTTTTAATCCCCGTAAAGGTTTAAAGTGGTTGTATGACAAGTTTGCCTTACAAAGCCTTTACTTGAATATAATGTTTTATAGTGTGTTATCCCTTGCCTTTGTTATTGTTTTTTTATTATAATATATGCAAGCATATGAAAAAACATTAATCCATTTTAAAGAGAGACGAAAGATACCAGAGTGACATTTAAACTCATAAGTCAAAAATAAACTGACAACGCCATGACCAAAAAAAGAAACACACCCACAGACAAACCATAGTACACAAAACACAACCTTTGATACCCGTGACTTCGATTTCTTGACTTGAACCGGCTTCTATTTTATCTGCCGTATGTCTCTAGGAAACATATTAGAGGCAACTACAATCGTATAGATATCGTAAAATATCTATACGAAGAAAACCCGATAATCTGTTTATCGTTCTATTACTGGTCTTTTTTTCCTCCCTAAGACAGTTTTACGCTTGACGAAAGCAAGCTTGATAACGTCTCCTCACACATTGTGACATCGCTGATAACTTCTCCTCGGACATTGTGACGTCGCTGATAATGCCTGCTCTCGTCTCAAAGCCGTGATACGAGAATAACGGGCGACTGAGCAGGGTAATATAGGCGTAGGGAAGGACGATAAGTTTGAGTATCCCTTTGAAATCTGCGGCCATTTTTAAGCAGTTAAATGTTAGGAGTACATCCCTGTTCATTAAGTCACTGACTCAACATGCACTTGCTTTAGACATCAATTGAGATATGTAAACACCATACGATATCTTAAAGGATATAGTACTATTGAGACATTGGGAAATTGACAATTGGAAAGTTAAAATTGTCATCAAAAAGTTTGTCATAGGTTTTGTTTGGAGTCGTCAATCTGTGTCAATATCAAAGAAAAGGTCAAGAAATGAAGCAGACATTCTAGTTTCTGTAGTATCCTTTATCACTGGCTCATTGGGGTACTGGTCACTGGGGTATATGAATTTAAGTACTGACTGACATGTGGATTATAGAGAGACAGGAAATCTTCAATATATCTGAATTTGAAATCAAAGAACTAAGCAAAATGGTTTTCTTTAGGTCTTTGAAAAGGTTCTGCATTTCCAATTGCAGTATGGACTGTAAACACTGTTATGTTATGTTGACTTGTGCATCATTAGTGTCCACTTTTATAATAAACAATTTCCAAACGAATTATCAATTCACAATCATCCGCGCACTTTCGGGCAAATTTCATCATTACACCTATCGACTATCAAAATACCGCGGTTGATTGTAAGTAAAATAAAACAATTATCCCACTTCTGCTTTTATGAAAATTGCACTATTTAAGGGATCAAACTTAATGTTTGCTTCTTTGAAATGATAAAGCCAATTTTCAACGGACTTCCCAGTTTTGTCATCTTTGGGGATTTTGTCGGATCCCCATTTCTTAATTAAACAACCGAAAAACGCATTTTGCCTTTAAATAAATAAAACTGTATCAACACAACCTGAAAAAATAAATTACAGACACCCAAATAAATCAACGAAACAATAAAACATCGACATAAACAAGTAATATCAAGTCCTTAATTTTGGAGGAAAACTATGTATTCAGCCCAATCATGGACGGGGCACAACTTTCCGGATTTTTTTTTAAGTTACTGATTGAATAGTAGAAATTTTTGAAAGTTTAAAAAATATCGTTTTAAAAAAATCTTACCTCATAAAAACTTGTATATATGAAAAGAAAAATTGCAGTTTTATTAATTTTTAGTAGTTACGATATAATTCATTCATCAGCGCATTATTGTATGATATTGGAATACGGTGAAAGACAAAATGTTCCCGTTTACAGTAATTTGTACCTTCATAATTTGTTATCAAAAGGCTTTTACGATTATCTTTTTCACATAATGAATAAAGCATTATGTGTTTTGTTTGAACAAAAAAAAAAGACATATATTTGAATGCAGCCCATGAATAAAAGCCAAACTTTATGCCACTCATGATCTGCACTTGAAGTCAAATTTGCTAGCTAAACGCTAAAATAAAAAAAAAAATGCACCATACGACTTTTTGACGACCAATCTTAAATTCAAGTAAAATCATTTTTCTAGGACTGTGCAAATTTTTAGCCGTGTATTATGAAGTGAAATTAAACTCTTTTAATATTCGACTTTTTCCTATTCCGTCACCACACTAAATGGTGAGTCATATTTAACAACGAAATCTCGGTATGAATATAGACATTGATTTATTATGAACTCTAGGCAGCATATATTCAACCTGCAACAGTTTGAGTCAAACATAAATATTTGTGAAGTTATGACATAATTTTAAAGGTTTATGCAAAGATACTTATACAAGTTACATATATAAAAGACTGATGAACATATTCCGACACAAAATGGCCTTCGTAACAGTTGATATTGTGTAAAAAATCAGATATTACAGTTTATGTAAACTTCTTCGCGATAGAAGACGTTTTCAGTCATCGGATAACCTAGGGTTGTGCAGTGCTTATACCATATATCATACATATTTCGGCTGAAATCAACATTATTATATATGCAAATTTACGGAAGTAATTTCTGTTATTCGCTCAGTAGTATTTAAATCCATGCTTTTGTGACAAGGTGGCAACATAGCCGTCAATGTATCCAACGCACTTGAACATTCGGTCAAAGAAGCTTTCCTAGGCTATATAAAATATAGTTTTTGTTATGTCAAGTAGTGACTTTCCTTGCCGGCTTTGTCTATGGTTGTTTCACAGTACATGATGTTTTATGGCATGTAGATAGAATACCTTGTAGATAAGTTGTTTTTGTTTTTCCTTAATACTTAACATGCACGCAAATCAATTTTTTGTTTTATACGTGTAGATACGTGACAACTTCGTGACCGGTGGATCAAAACAACCCTAGCATTAATCGACTGACGAAAGGAAAAACTTGATAAAAGCCCAGGTTGCCAACAGGTCTAAAATAATATACACAGTTCAGATTATGTTGACCCTATGCTACAAAAGCCTTGGTAAATATCTTGCTGAGGAGGGAAAAAAACGAAAAAAAAATTAAAGAAAAACACCACATAAATATATTATTTTGTGTATGATTGGCAATGTTAACTTTTTCTATAAATTTCAATACCTGTCAGGGTCAAATTTGTCAGGGTCTGGCCAGAACAGAGGATTTCTGTGTATGGCATACAAAGGAACAGAGACGTCTACATCTTTGGGAATATAAACACCTTTAACTATTATATCCTGTTTTCCTCCTCTTTGAATTCTATTAAAATTACAAAACACAAAATAATTTAAATATTCTACAAAAGTTGGCAATTGTATTTGAATAGATTGTGTCCAGATAATAGAAATTATGACAATCGACTATGATAAGAATGGTTAAAAGGAAATGAAAACTAATACTACATTATCTTCTTAGATGACTCAAACACATGTATTATTCAAACCATCCATTTAATATAACAATGATTAAAACAAGAGAAAAAAGTCACTTGCATGTTTTGGAACAGCGAAACGTTTCTATTATTGATTAGAAGGGTACGTAAAAATATTTAGGACTTGAAAATTTAATTGAATAAATTATATATATATATATATATATATATATAATAAAAGATGGAATTAAATAAATTTATTCCATAAAAAGTTGTAGAAATCTAGTATTATGCGCTTTGTTTGCTCTGTTTGTGTCCCTATCTTAACCAAAAAGAAACACATAAAAAATTCAAAATGCAGCTATATACCAGTAAAATATATGCATTTATTTTAAAAAAAAAAGGCTTCTACAAGTTTTACTAACCTTACTGCTGCACCGTAAAGGCGAAGTACTTCATTGAAAAATCTATCTAAATATTTTGATTTGGAAAGATCTTCTACTTGTGGTCTTCTCTACAATATATTTATATAATTATGGAAAGGTCTTCTACTTGTATCAAAAAAACGGTATTATAAATCTATCAAACAAGATTCTTCCTTCAGATGCAAACAAGCAATTAACTGTCAATTACTTATATGTTAGAAAATTGTTCTATGTCTTAGTTGTAGGGCTGCAAAACTGCCTAAAGGGCTTTATTTTGAGATCATATCATTTATATTTAGATGTTTGCATCAACCTTGCTAAAGGATATATTTACATTTGTTTTATACATAAATGTCCAAGTTTGTAAGTAAGATATACTGTTGGTCATCGATCACTATTGATAACTCACTAATGATATCCCCGTTATAAGAATTGTCGAAAA
Organism: Mytilus californianus; assembly: GCF_021869535.1. NCBI lineage: Eukaryota > Metazoa > Mollusca > Bivalvia > Mytilida > Mytilidae > Mytilus > Mytilus californianus. The sequence continues at coordinate 43,557,284 of NW_026262593.1, forward strand.
AATGTTGATAATCATTTGATGGGAAGACGCATCACTTGGTAAATCTCTTCAAATGAACCTTGATGTCCAATTTCAGGAAGCAGTTTTACTCAGTTTCCAAACATGTGACGCAAATTTATGCACGACCATAATGCAAAAGAGAAAATAGCCAGAAGATACAAAAAAACATTGTTTAGATGTCGAAGATAAATGAACATTGTATACCACGGCAAAAACGGAATATGTCAGTTGCTGATACAGCTAAGGCAAAGCAAATCCTGCTCCACTAGTGGTACCAGTACAGTTGTTCATTGCAAATATAAATTTGGCAGTAAGTCGCATTCGGTAATGCTATAATCGAAGGAATCGAAGACGGGATTGAGGCAACGACAATTGAAACATATCTGTGGTCATCTGTGACAATATGATTATCATTATCAACATAATATATAAAATTAAAATAGAAATAGATTAAACAAAGTTCAACCTTTCAAAGGGATAACTTCAATTTTACCAATAGTTTAAAGACAGTATGATATTTGAATTATTTTTACTAGACATGTGATTATAAAATCAATACTGACACCATGAAGAATGTTATCTATTTCCTCCATACATTTTCTTTGGACATCTTGGTTAGTTGCGAGACAATAACAGGCAAAGGATAATGTATTAGCAGTTGTGTCATAACCAGCTACGAAAAATGTTACAGCATTTTTTTTCAATTCAATATTGTTCAACCCTGTAGAAATAAAAATGCATTGGGTATATTTTGAGGCTTATTTGGCCCTGTAAATTTTCCAAAAATTTAAATGTTGCTTGTCATTTCCCATCTCATTTTTTAAGCATCAGAAAATGACTTTAGCCAAGGCTTTATAACACAATTTGACGCCTTTAGATGACGGCATAAGCAAGTTTTGTCCGATTTGAAACTAAAATTGGCTAATGTAGAAACATTTTAGCTAAAGTTACATATGCGTCGTACAAAATAAAGTTTTGTCAGTGAATAAATACGCATAGAATATCTTACTGTTTAAATATTTTTTTTTGGTGACACTTTATGATTACAAAGCAAGTACAAGTCAAATAGTTTAGATTCGTATATTTTCGCTATTTAACAAACTTTATGGTCATTTCATTGCTGCAAAACATATGAAAAGGCATATTTTTTTCAACAGCGTTGTTTAATGCAAGAATATATATCCAACGTTTTATTCTAAAAATATTTTTGATTTTAGTGTCAAATCGTATCCTTTATAAAGTGTTATTTTAATTGCATATCTATCAAGTAAATGCGAAATGGATTGAATTGTATGCTAGATCACTGATGTTAATATTGCTTACAGGATAAGACATCAATTAAAAGGAATGCCCCACAAGTTATTATGCATTAACGAAAAATTGCCTTTTGAGGGAGTCTACAAAACATTCAAAGTGCCGTCAATAATGAAATGACTGACCCGCATCTCTAAAATTGCTGACATCGTTAAACTCATTTAAAAGTAAGAAACCACTTATAAAATCATGACAGTTAGAGAAGATGGGAAACATTTGAAGATATGAACAGGAGAAGGGATGGACAAACAGGAGAAAACGAAAGCAAAGATTATTTCAGTAAACGGCTTACTGAGTGAAGGTATGACCAAAACTAGACTTTTGAAGTTTACCTCTGTTTTTAAAGTCTTTCAGATCACCCATCGTGAAGTAATCCGACTGTTTATCATCATGGCGTGCATTTAACATCAGTTGAAGAAAATCGTTATAAACCTTAAACCATAAATAATATTAATCACAATCAGTCACCATGTATATACTAAAAGAACTATAGAAATAAAATTTAGCATTATCAAATCGATATTATCAAATTCAAGAAAGCCCCAAATTGTGTTTTTAATATTCTGCTTGTTGATGTTACAGTGTGTTAAAGCTATGTACTTGTATAAAAAATAACCAAAACATTAAAAATGCGATGAAATTATAAAAAAAAAATCTATAAATTCTACAAACTTCTTGTCCTTTTTTTCTTAGTTCAATTGCAGAATCTACAACCGATTTGAAGAAATCTCCAGCTTCTTTCTTGAGGAATTGTACCGTAAACAAATGTTTCAAAATCGGGAACATCACTGAAATGAAAAAAATATACTACAAACCAACATTTAAACTGACTGACAACAAAAAATGGAGAATAATATGTTTATATGGACTTAATGCAGACATATCAGTATCATAAAACCAAAAGGGTACAATCAGAATTGAATGTTATTTGATAAACGTCCAGCGGCAAATAATTCATGCATTTTCAGGATGAGAACAAGTTAACAATAAATACAATAGGAAGGTCATGTAATAGATTCCGTCATGGTTGAAGGTCGGGGAAATTTAGACTGCTACTGGAAAATAAGGGTATATTGGATAGGAACAGAAATTTTGCCTCGCAAAAGGCCATATGTGGACCTCTCAGAGTGTTGTTGCAAGGGTTCTCAACATGCAAAGAACGTGGCACTCTCTTTGCACGAGGCATCGGATTTAATTAACGTCCCCATTTTGAACGGAAGTGGCTGCAAACTTGTACATCCCGCACAGCCATACGGACGCCCCACTTTGGCAAAAGTTTTACTGTCGGTCGGTAGAAGACCAATTTTACCATATTTCTATACCGAAGTCACCTTTTTTTTTTGGGGGGGGGGGGGGAGGGGGGAATTAGTCATGCGCATTTCTATTAAATGACAATGACCTTAATCTTTTGTACTAGTTATTTGTTCTGCCCTCCCACGTGTACTCTGAGCTCGAATATCAATTGGTTTAAAAGGGACAGGTAAAATCACATTATATCACTTCCATGCGCACAACATGCTTTCCTAGAATAACTGCAAAGAGGTGCCCTCGGGGATTGCGAATTAGATCAAATTTGCCGTAAGAAATTGGGAATATGTTCTACAATACTATTCTTTGAGCAGTGAATATATATATATATAACAGATTTAAGAATGTTCGCTCCTCTTGTTTTTTTTTGTCGGCTATTCGGCGTCCTCTGTTTTTATATCCATTGTAGTGCCATTAAAAATGTGGCTGCTGACCCCTACTTTTCTTATCATAATTTCATTACATATGGTTTAAAAAACTGTAATTGAAATTTTATAAAGTCCTTGTTATTTTTTTTTTACAGTTTTTGAAAGAAAAAAGGTGCCAATGCTAAATGTATAAAAAATCTAGAAAAGAATCGTTACCCGCAACTTATTCAATGGCTTATCCCTCGAAAACACGGACATGAACCCTTCATTTATTCTGCTTTTTAGTTCCGTTGTTTATATACTTCTAATCTATAACAGTCTTTTTAAAAGCTTTTTACTTTGGAACAGAGCAGCGAACATCCTTAATCGAGCACGATACGTAAGTATTGAATAAAGTGAATCACGATATGAAGCTAAGTCGAATAAATGAATTTTTCGGAGACAAATCAATTTTACTAGCTGAAGTACCCTTTTGGGGGATTTGGAACTATTGCGCGATGTGAATAGCATGCATATGTCCGAACTCAACGTTTCAAAACAAACTATCATACCAAAATGATACATACTATTTGTGAAAATTACTTACTTATAAGAATAAATTTAGGCTTAAATATTTCTCCAAGAGCTGCATCTTTGGCGTGCTTTACGAACTGGTTATTTGATTCGTTCTGAGAATTAACATCTATACCGAAAGCAGTACTGGCGATAACATCCATAGTGAATGTTTCACATACTCTTGAAATAAAATACACAATTTGAACCACAATATATATAAAATATCGTTAACTGGAAACATGTGGATTTCGTGTTTAAACCAAAGAGCTTAATTTTCGATTAGAAATTGAATCCAGATCCGATTAAAATACAGTTCCAGTATACACACTACGCGTACTGAAAATGCTGTACAAATGAAACACTTGTAAAAACTAAGGGCAATATCGTTGATGAATAAAAAGAATAATATGGTCAAACAATATACAGCTTCATATTGCACTAGTTATGTTTTTCTTAAAATTTCGTTTCAACTATAAAATACCGAATCGCGTTATCGCTGTCTAAATTCCATAAAAAAGGAAAAATCAGGTTCACCATTTCATTAGCTTATAAAACTACAATAAATGCATCGTGTCCGTCAACTTAGCCCAAGCTCAAGCTTAAATGACGCAACTAAATATAAATTTAGCAGATGGGTAAAAGCTTTTATTGACCTGCAAGGGATTGTACAAGATCACAATATATATATATAAATAAGATGTAGTATGATTGACAAAAAAACAATTAAAAACAAATAGGACAAATATGAACCAATGATAATCACTGAAGTACATGCTCCTGGCTTTTTATCATTTAACCTTCTTTCATGGTAAAGCTAATTAATGCAGCATATCCAACTACGTTTAATGACTCCATGGTGTAAATAATGATATGAGCAAATATGTAGAATGTTTAAGCCGAAATTTTATGTGTATAGATTACAGAGATTGCATTGGTTTTTTTTCGTATTGACTGTACAGTATATTTCAATCTTCAAAAGCAAATAATTATTAAATGATATCTTACTCTTTCATGTCGACTGGTTCCCCTTGTTTACTCTGCCGTTGAATGTTTTCAACTAGATTAGTACAACACCTTTGTATTTTTGGGACCATCTGAAATATTTGAAATACGTTTATTATCAATGGTATTCTGAAAAAAATAATAACACATGAAGTAATGTGACGTTAATTCATTAAATAAATCAAGCAGTAAGCAATTATCAAAATCAAAATCACGTAAAAGGACCAACAATAATGAGGTCTGTATATGGTCTCATATTTTCCAGGTTTATATTCTTTATTTCAATTAATCTTCGTGATCAATATGTAAAAATGTTGATAGATATGTACTCAAGATTTAGCTATATTTTTGTTTAAGGGCATGCGATACAGTTTTGATCCTACTGCGATTTAATTCACGATTATATTTATATAAGCTTTTTTACCTGATTGATTCAAATATGTCGTAAAAAGTACAACTTCACGTGCTTCTTTTAGAGATAAATCGGTCCAGAATTTAATAAATATACTCAAATTTCAATTTTTTGGACATTTCTATCCTTTGGGCAGAAAAACATAACTTTTTTGTTTCAAAGAAACAAACACAAACATTTCTTTTATAAAATCATCTGGATATATCTTCTTAACATAAGCATGCTCTAATATTTGTGTAACAATTCTTTTGAAATTATCCATATTTATTTAATTCTCATGATTTTATAAAAACAAAAACAAAACCAGCATTTTTGAAGAAACTTTATCTAATGAAAAAAATTCATCAGTACTTTTTAGCTCAACTGGCCCACAGGGCCAAGTGAGCTTTTCTCATCACTTGGCGTCCGTCGTTCGTCGTCCGGTGTCCTGCGTCCTGCGTCCGTCGTCCTTAAACTTTTACAAAAATCTTCTCCTCTGAAACTACTGGGCCAAAATTGACCACACTTGGCCACAATCATAATTAGGGTATCTAGTTTAAAAAAAGTGTCCGGCCATCCCGCCAACCAACCAAGATGGCTACCATGGCTAAAAATAGAACATAGGTTAAAAATGTAGATTTTGGCTTATAACTCTAAAACCAAAGCATTTACAGCAAATCTGACATGGGGGTAAAATTGTTAATCAGATCAAGATCTATCTGCCCTGAAATTTTCAGATGAATCAGATAACCCGTTGTTAGGTTGCTGCCCCTGAATAGGTAATTTTAAGGAAATTTTGTTGTTTTTGGTTATTATCTTGAATATTATTATAGATAGAGATAAACTGTAAACAGCAATAATGTACAGCAAAGTAAGATCTACAAATAAGTCAACATGACCAAAATGGTCAGTTGACCCCTTAAGGAGTTATTGCTCTTTATAGTAAATTTTTTACAATTTTTCGTAAATTTTTGTAATCTTTTACAAAAATCTTCTCTTCTGAAACTTATGAGCCAAATTTAACCAAACTTGGCCACAATCATCACTAGGGTATCTAGTTTAAAAAATGTGTCCGATGACCCCGCTCACCAATCAAAATGGCCGACATGGCTAAAATAGTACATAGGGGTAAATGCAGTTTTTGGCTTATATCTCTGAAACTAAAACATTTAGAGCAAATTTGACTGGGTAAAAATGTTCATCAGGTTAAGATCTATCTGTCCTGAAATTTTCAGACGAATCAGACAAGCTGTTGTTGGGTTGCTGCCCCTGAATTGGTAATTTTAAGGAAATTTTGCAGTTTTTTGTTATTATCTTGAATGTTATTATAGATAGAGATAAACTGTAAACAGCAATAATGTTCAGCAAAGTAAGATCTACAAATAAGTCAACATGACCAATATGGTAAATTGACCCCATAAGGAGTTATTGTCCTTTAAAGTCAAATTTAACAATTATCCGTAAATTTTTGTAATCTTTTACAAAAATCTTCTCTCCTGAAACAAATGAGACAAATTTAACCAAACTTGGCCACAATCATCACTAGGGTATCTAGTTTAAAAAATATGTCTGATGACACTGCCTGCCAACCAACATGTCAGACATGGCTAAAAATAGAACTAAGGGGGAAAATGCATTTTTTATCTTATTTCTCTGAAACTAAAGCAAATGTATAATGGTTGCATTATTTCATGCATCAATTGTAAATAAAAGTATCAGGTGAGCGACACAGGCTCCCTGGAGCCTCTAGTTCTTATGAAGGGTTGCTACGAAAAATCTTCCTACATAAATTAGCCAAACATCATTTCAAATTAAAAAAAAAACAAGAGTCCATGAATTCGTTTTTGAGCTAATGATCAAAATCAGTGGGAAAATACATCAGGGGCAATAACTCCAAAAATGAATTGCCCAATGTTTCCCAAAAATTACTTGGAAATAGACCTTGACCGGATTTTAGTTTTAACCAAGTCAGTTTTGCTCTAACTGCTTTAGTTTTTTTTAGGTATAAGCCAAAAACTGCATTTTACATCTATGGTCTGTTTTTATTAACAGTGGCCAGGTTAGTTAATGGATCAAAGCTCCGGATATATTTTCAAAGGAATATTCAGATTAATGTTGGTAACATTTGGCCCGGTAGTTACAGAGAAGGAGATTTATTTTTTAAATTAATTTTACAACGACACACGGAAGGACGATGGACCATGTGATGACCTTATACTAAATCGAGGGAAGAAATGTTCATTTTGATTTTATTAAGAACATTTTACTGCTATAACAGTATTCAAAATTACCAGTTTTAATTTTCCGGAAGAGAAGGTAGGGGATATTGTACTACGAAGAAACTTCCAATGATTGTCATAGGCAGTACCGACACTAGAAGCACTATCTTCGTCCATCTTGAATGGAATCTGAAAAAAGCCACAATTAGGAAATATTTATGGTATGCATATTGTGTGAATTATAAGGTAAATATGGGTTAAAATGTCTATATCACATCGGCGGTCATGCGGTAGCATGCTCGTCTCGAATGAGCGAGGACGTGGATTCCAATCGATTCCTGGTCATTCCAAACTAAAGACTTAAAAATGTATATGGCCTGCTTCTTTGCTAAGCATATGACAATAAGAGCAAAAACTGCTCGACTCGAAGTCAGAAAAAAATTACCGGCTATAGGGTGACAAGTCTTCCTGCTGACTGTTAGCATGTGAATTACCTTGCTCACCGTTTCGAGCTAGTACAAATTAGGGTTCGTTTTCATATCATATTAACATGTACTTGTCTAATTATCCTGATATGCATGTGATATTTGTCACTGGACATAAAATAACAATCTACCATCCTAATCATTTAATGATATCTTATATCTTATACTATGTTATTGAAAGTGTAACTCCTGTCCATTTTTTTCTATTATATACGTTTGGCAAAACAAAGGTAGTTGAACAATGCATAAAAATGTATCGATGTGGTCTAAACTAGCTTGTGAAATTTTGATGCGCATAACAAAAATCCGACAGTATAGATACGCATTATAAAAGTTGCAAAAATACGATTGGGAGAAATGATACATGTAATCTTTCAACATCATAAATAGCAACTAACAAATAAATAACTCCAAGATTTATTCAAGAGGACATTTATAATCATATATAAATGAGATTATTACATATAATGAACTACTAGTTTTCGTGACATCTACTCAACCATAGTTGACTCATAGTTCAGTTCAAAGGATTTAAACATAAAAATACTCTACTTATTAACTCAAACTAAAATAAATGGGGAATGTGTCCATGGGACACAGGTGATGCTCCCGCTTTCATATAACGTTATAAAGGGACATAATTCAAGAACAGTAAAAGTGACGCTACCCAAATTCGTACTTGATCTGAGTTTTGTGGTAATAAGCATTGTGTTAAAGTTTCATAACATTTGGTTGAGGCAAACTTAAGTTAGAGAACGGAAACGAAAAATTCAGCAATTTTTCCATTTGTAAAGGGGCATAACTCTAGAACGGTAAAAGTGACGCCACCAAAATTCAAACTTGATCTGTGTTTTGTGGTTATAAGCATTGTGTATAAGATTCATACCATTTGGTTGAGGCAAACAAAAGTTAGAGAACGGAAACGAAAAATAAATTCAGCAATGTTTCCATTTGTAAAGGAACATATTAACTCTAGAAAGGTAAAAGTGACGCAACCTAAATTCAAACTTGATCTATGTTTTGTTTTAATGTTGTGTTTTTGTTGTGTCGTTGTTCTCCTCTTATATTTGATGCGTTTCCCTCAGTTTTAGTTTGTAACCCGGATTTGTTTTTATCTCTATCGATTTATGAGTTTCGAACAGCGGTATACTACTGTTGCCTTTATTTGTGGTAATAAGCATTGTTGAAAGTTTCACGACGTTTGGTTGAGGCAAACTAAAGTTAGAGAACGGAAACTAATTTCGGGACGTACGGCGGGGGCATAAACAAAATTTTTTGCAAATTTATACCTTGATCTTTAAAACAAATTAATGTTGGTATTCATATTAACTTGAGTGATTTCAGATTTTTTCATGAAATTATTTTTCTATGTTGTGTTTTTTAGACTGTTTTATGGTCTTTACGTCGATGTTCGTGTTTGCCATGCCGTTGTCAATTTATCTTCGACTCATGAGTTTGAATTTTTATTTAGTATCTCCTGCTTCTATCTTACTATTATAGTAACAGTTACTATAAATGACTGTTTTGAAATACTCGGGTTAAAGTTATTCGCATGTTTTTTTTAACGTCAAACACAGGAACATTGATTTACCTTTCTTCTGCTTTATTATTTTCAATTCATGCTAGTAGTTTACATCCGGACCATAATACCCCTACATTCCCGCACTATTTATGATTATCTTTCTTACTACATAATATCAATATAAAATACAAATCATTCATACAATTTGATTTAACAGCTAATAAACGGACACTCCTGTAATAAATTAACAGCATGATTCCCACAGGACTACTACATCCATTTGGAATGAACAGGGAATCTATAATTCCTGTTACTTTTTAGACGAACTAGGAAACATTAAATTTTTTACGGCAGAATTTTTTATTTTTCTACAGTTAGATTCCTGGTATGGGTACAGTGATTATAACATTCCTACAAAAATATCTTTCTACCAGGAATCTTCCTATGAATAATTTCTCCCTGCCTCTGTTGGTTTTATCGTTAAGACGTCTCTGTTAAATTTTTATTTCGAAAATCATACCGAACTTACCGGTCTATTTGTGAAATTGGAAAACTCTTTTATGAAAATCTCCTTTACCATTTCTGGATCAGATACCAACAATACAGGCAGGTGACCATGATATATTCTGTAATATTATACATGTATACCGGAATATTCAACAGCAACAACAGTATATATATAACACATAAGAGAGGGGGTAGAGCAGAGTGTAACCCCAAGAAAAAATGTCAACCGAGGCGAATCTGTTATTGTGAATTTTCTGTCATTATTGTCTTTTAATTTTTAATTGAAAGTTATAAACTATAACTTCATGTACTGTGGATTCATTATTATTCGTGGGATACCAATTTTCGTGGGTTTTATGGGTACAGTTAAACCACGAATTTAAATGTTCAACGATTTACAAATTTTCTATTGGTTTGCATGCAGACTAAGGCAAAACCACGAAATTCAATATCCACGAAAATGCAAGATTTCCTCAATCCACGAAAATTGATACCCACGAAAATAAACGAATCCACAGTATATCACAACGTTACATTCATTAGAAAAGAAACAAAAATTAAGAAAGGCGTAAACTATTTGTTTACGTTGCCAGTGTATGAAAAAGACCTGAGGCCGAAATGTAGAACTTGGGCATTGTCTTTAAAGATATTGGTGTAAATTCAATTCATTGTCTATTAATATACATTTTATTATATGATTAACTTTATAACTGTTTGATTATACATTATAACTGAAGATAAAATAAGGTGAATATTTCAAGTTAAAACAAATATTCTGATAGTACTGCATGGCAATACATAGTCCCCTTCCGGTTAAAAATTCATTGTACTGGGACAAAATGCTAACTTTATCTATAACTTGTCATGGTGTAAACTATATAACAAATATCAAGTCAATACCTTCAAGTATGACGAAAAAAAAGTGCGGAAAACTGATTATTTAAGTGAATGCTCTATGTCCTAGGACCATAACTCTGCTCAAAATCATCAGACCGAAATAAAATTCGAACTTGATCTGTAACTTGTCATGATAAAACTATATATCAATTATCAAATCAATATCTTTAAGCATGACGAAAAAAGTGAGGAAAACTGATTATTTGAGTGAGTTTTTTAAGTCCAAGGACCATAACTCTGCACAAAATCATCAGACTGGAACAAACTTCGAACTTGATCTGTAACTTGTCATGATAAAACAATACACCAAATATCAAATCAATATCTTCATGCACGAAGAAAAAAGTGTGGAAAACTGATTTGCCGGACTGACGGACGGACAGACAGACGTACGGAGTGCAAACCTAATGTCCCCTTCGACTTCGTCGGTAGGGGACTAATAAGTGGTACTTACAAATTTTAGTGATCATCACCTGTTTTATTTGAATGATAGCAATTGATATTGCGATTTAAGACACTTTAAAAAATTCCAACTGTTCTATTTGTTGTATGGCAGTAATATTGTTGATTGTTTCAGCACGAAAACAGATATATAAAACTATTGAGATAAACCACTCACCCCACTACTGGTCCGTACGTGTTTACTAGTTCTAGGTCTGTCTTCCCTAATCCCTGTAAAATTTACAATCATAGGAAAATGGTAAATACGAAAATAAATTACATTCAAAACATTGGTTGCAATGAAATTTAGTGATTTGCCAGTCAAATAGTAACCGATAAGTTCACATGTGAAAGACATCCTGTAATTTCACCTATATAAAGTCATTCAACATTATTCATCGTTAATAACTTTGCATCAAAACGGTTTTAAAAAAGGTAAGGTTCATTGTATTGTCTACTTTATATACAATAAAAGTCAATGTAATAATAAGATAACTAATCCAAGGATTCAAATATCGAAAATGTTCAACTCGTGATCGCAGAATACCGATAACCAACTCATTCGCTATGCGCAATCGTGGATTAATGTTGTTCGGACACTCGTTCTCGATAGCTGAATTCCAAGATAAGCATTCGGGTACTGTGGATGCATTGTGGGATACCAGTTTTCATTGATTTCGTGTTTGTATAGGTAAAACAAGAATTTAAACGTTCAAAGAAGAACAAATATTCTAAAGACTTGTATGCAGACTTTGGCAAAACACGAAATCAAATATCCACGAAAATACAATGTTTCCACACTCCACGAAAATGGTATCCACGAAAATAAATGAACCCACAGAAAAAATTAGGAATTAATATTGTTTTACGTTTTAGTTTTTCAAATGTATGGGGATGATTACGATGAATTTGATTTTAACGTCCAGTGGCAAATTTCACATGTTTATCAGAATAAGAATATGTTTATCTGATATAGATACGAACCTTGCCTTGTTCAAGACCGACACGCCAGTTCATAAGGTCACAATCCCCAGGAAGATATGTTGCACTACCCGAACACACTATTCTGGCTCTGTGCCAACTACTCTCTTCATACTCTTATGCATAAATGACAAGTGCTTAGCGGAGAAGCGACAAACACACTAATTTAAGTTGTTGATAAAAGATATACATTGGAAAATATTTCTAAGTCAATTTTGCATTATAAAGTCAGCAGTACATCTTTCGATTCGATCTTGTTTACATTCTACAAGATTTCTTCTTTTTTCTTGTTCACATTAATATTAGAAAAACGACGGAGGGTTGAAGTCATTGCTAGTGTATGTTAATATGTGTTTTTTTAAATTATCAAGGAGTGATAGAGTAGATCAATGTTTTACGTCGACCATTCTATTCTTAAATTTATAACTTTTGCAAAGAAAAACGCAACCAGTCTTAATTCATATTTGTTTTGTTAGTTTGTCCACGATTATTTTCTCTTTTAAAATATGTTTAGTTTTCTTTTTCTCTTTCTGTCTCGTTTTCTTTTTCTGTTTCAAATCCTATCAATCATTTGTAGATATTTGTTAAATGATTATAATGATATACCTTTTTATAACGAGGTAGAATACCCAAGAAAGGTATTGGTCTTGGTCCTGGAATACCTAATTGCCTCCACAGACTGTGGTACCATAACGAATACCTATGAATACAAATGAACATTTAATAATAAAATTATTATTTAAAACACTTTTCAGTCAAAGAACAGAAAAACTTAGAAACAAGTTGTTTGGACTCGTAATAAACAAAATGCTCATCTTGAAATCGAAGATGTTCTTTGGGTCCATTTATTTTTAGAAGTATAATCTTCCTAGGTTTGGTATACAATTTGGTTGTTTTTATAATTCCGGCATTCAAGTCTATAGACATGTGTGTTTTGTTGAACACTTTATTAGTGGTTCACCTGTATATTTGAATAATATTAATACCCAACGAATGATAATGAAACCACAGTAAGTTTATCATTACTTGTACATTATTTGTATATGATAGATATAAGAAGATGTGGTATGAGTGCCAATGAGACAACTCTCCATCCAAGTAAAAATAAGCTGTTCTGGATTCCTACTTTCTCACACTTCACTCCAGTCCAGTCTTATCTAATATTTCCTATTATGTTGTTGGTTTTTTTTATGTTTTTTTTTTAATTTTTTATTACATGCATTCCTATTATGTTTTCGTCATATGTTAATATTGTTTTTATATTTGTATAGGTAACGGACGTCACTAACGTTGAGGGGGGTCGGAGGGGTCCTGATCCCGAAATCCCGGGCTTAAAAACATGAAATACCGAGGTCCCGAATTTAAAGAAATTTAAATCCCGACATCCCGAAATTCGAAAAAAGAATTCCCGGATCCCGAATGGATCAATCCCGAAATCCCGAGCTTAAAAACACCCGATCCCGGAGTCCCGATAAAGGTCCGATCCCCCTCAACGTTGTTATAACTTGTTTCTAATCCCTTTTGCTATTTTGAAAATAAAATATGTTAAAACTAAACTATATGGAGCTAATGAAATTTACAATTTTAAATTTGAAGCGCCAATAAAACTATCACATGGAATATTGAGAGATAAATATGAAAAAAAGTCATGCTAAACTAACTAATTCTAACGAGGTGTTTATTTACCCTACTATTTCGCCTTAGAAAAAAATAATCGGAATATGTCAAATAGGATCTTCTCCATTGATAGCCCAATAATATGTTGTTCTTTTTTCAAATACTTGCGAAATTCTTAATTTAATTGTAAATGTCCTCGACTCGATAATCGTGTGTAGAGCTTGCAAGAGTGCAGATTCGTTACTCAGCTGCGAATTTGCATATGAAACCAAATATAATTGAACGTTCATATTTGTGATTGACCATAACAGAAAAGGTAGTCCGAGGTGCTTAGGTATGAATTGGATCAATTATAATTAATCTAAAGTATATGACCACAACATATATAAGGTAGTCCGAGGTGCTTAGGTATGAATTGGATCAATTATAATTAATCTAAAGTATATGACCACAACATATAAGGTAGTCCGAGGTGCTTAGGTATGAATTGGATCAAGTATAACTAATCTAAAGTATAATGATAAAAATGGGGAGATGTGGTATGATAGCTAATGAGATGAGTATCCGCCAGTTACCACATGACGTGAATGTAAGCATCAATACTAGGTCATCGAAAGATATTCAACAATGAGCAAAATCCATACCATATGGTATTGTATTCCCCTTCTAACTGGTTTTAGAAAAAAGAGGGATAAGGTGTACAATACATGACACACATTTTTTTCAGCCCTAAGTCGACTCACAATAAATTTTTATTATTGATCTTCATCTCAAAGTCACAGTGACGCCTTGCATACGGAGCAAACATGATCACATCACATTGCTATTTATAGACGGTCAAGGGCATTGGTTTAATTGGAATTCCTTGCTAGATATTGATAACTCTACATAATTTATAATAATATAATGTAGTCATTAAGATACTTCAATGTATATTGTTTATCGACTTTATGTACATAATAGATGAATCGTTCTTAGTAATCATATATAGTATCAAATGGATAAAAGGAGAGGTTCCTAAAATTCAGTTTGACAAAAGAAGAAAAGATAAACATTTGAAGGTCATGCGATATTACGAGCTCTATGTTGGGTTCACATAGAAAGATATTCGTCTGTATATTTTTATATTTGATATAAAATTCTGGAAGTAAGTATGCAAAAATCATTATCCTAAATTACCTCTCCTGATGGAATACGCATATTTGAACAAAGAACCATGATGTGGGAATATAGCGCGACAATGCAAAAAAATACTAGCGTTGGAAAATTTCAAAATTTATACATGAAACTTTTACTTAAAAATAAATAGTAATGCATGATTGTGTACTTACAAATATAATGTAATTATCATGATGATAATAGTAAGAACCCATCCTGGCACGTCTATAAATCCAAGAATGTCCATTTGCACTATCGCACGCTGTAATCTAAACAAATAATTGATATTATAGTGTCCCCGTTACCTTTTTATATTATATCAGTATGACCTTGAAGTGTAAAAATTTAGACCGGGAATGTTTAACTGGATTAAATATTATTGAGCAATAACTTTTAAAAAATAAGGATAAAGGTAAAGACTCGATATTCTTTTTCGAAACAAAACCAATGGTACACTATACTTTGGTATTGGCGTGATTCAAAAAAGAGACGGAAGATGGCAGAGGGTCTGGATGGGGGGTCCTTCATTTCTGTATTCTTTAATAATAGGCTACTTTTCTCTATTCTTTATACATTTTGCCCATTATTCTCCATTCTTTATATTTTCGCACCTCATTATTCTATAATCTTTATTTTTTTTGTCCATTTTTCTCTATTCTTTATATTTTGTGCCCATTATTCTCTATTCTGTAAACCCCCATCTACACCCTCATACCGTGCAAAGGGGCAATCAAAATTCAAAAGTCAATTAATTTATGCATTTTTTTTTACAAAATTCAACAGGGTATATGCTAGCGTTGAAAAGATGTTGCTACTCTCTGAGGTAAAGTTGATTGCTAGTACCACAAGGCACAAGCAAACACAAACAAAACGAACTAAAACAGACAGCACCATGAAAGAAAGAAAATCAACGACAAGCCGAACAGTGCACAAAACAACACTGAAATTAGTATGTCTTGTAACAAAGGGATTTTTTTCAGATAGATAAATTCATCCGAAAACAGGTAAGACAGGCAAAGTAGTATTGAGTATGAGGAATAGAAATAGAAAAAATGTATATTCAGTGCAAACAATGAAAACAAAATATCCAAATCATACATGTACCTAAAAGCTTCTGTTGACAATGTATAGAATAAAATATACATACTTGACATGCAATTAACATCTCTTTTAAAATCTTTAATTTGTCCTATATATATATATATATACCTTTTATGAAATAATTCGTTCTTTGGTTATTCCACGAGACACACATACTGTGTATATGAATAAAAGTTGTACACAAAATCAATATGATAACTGTCACAAAGTACGACGTAGATTTGTGTTTTATCCCGGTAGGTCATGTGAAATAAACACAGTGGACAGTATATTATACATATTTTTGTTTTTGAAATGAGTAATATAAACATTTAGAGGGTATCATCAGCTCAATAGTCAGTGCGTCGGTATTGACATATTTTATAACATTCATTTCTTAAATTCTCTGCCTATAGATTTAGTAATTATTTCAACTCCATCATGTTTTGTCCCCCCCCCCTTTCCCCACACCTTTAAGTCTACTCTGATGCCACTGATTTCATTCTCAATTTATATAAATATGTGTTAATAGATATTCTCCTTTCACGCTTAATGTTTTATAACTTATTCCTAGGGATAATCTTGCCGCAATATAATTAAAAAACATGATAAAATATAAAGTAAAAAATTAAAATAGAAAATTAAATGATAAAAGAAAAGAAAAAGAACTATGGAGCAGACAGTATGTTGCAAACAAACCAACCACAGAAAAGCAAATAATATGAAAGAAATAGTTTTGTCTATCCGTTCGTCAATCCGTTACAATCTTCTTTCGGCAGTATACACGAAAGATTTAATACTTTTTACACAACTTTTTGTTTGTTATTATGTTGCACTGTTGACAACTTTTCCGCCATTTCTATTTCACAGGAGTAATGACACTCCAGATTGATCATTTTTAGTATATGGTAGCCATGACACCTTACGCACGCTACGTCTGCTACGGGTAAGGGGGAAAAGTCCCTCAAGCAAAGTTGACTAGTTACTGTTTCTGCATTTTTATATATTTATACACCCCTGGCTTTCAAATGTTTTAGTTTGATCGTTCCTAATGACGGTTAATCCAGAAAAGCGCTTCTAACGTTCGGAATCTATAATGTGTTATTTTCATTTAGACATTATGTCGCAAGTCTTCTTACTTAGTACGATGTTTTGTCATTGTGTGTGTAATTGACAATAACATATCTCAACTTAGCTTTGCTTAATTTTTACAATATTATAATATATATGTTATAAAGACATACTGAGCATTAATATACCACTTTTGAAGGTATGTAACCACTAATTCGGGCCCGGTTAGAAAGAACATACAAGAAAGTAGTACATATTTTAAACAAAATAGTTCCTACGCATAGCTGTAACTTTGTCAATTAGTAAAATATTTTGGTGAATTCGGTATCAAATGAAAGCTTAAAAACCTGGAATCACTGTAGGAGCCTTGTTGAAAGTTTATTTGGAATAATAAAAGACATATGAAATTGTAATAGGAGGGCACATTTGCCCTGTTGTTCAGATCAGAAGTACCTGTTTTTGTACTACCAAACTTTCGGGAACCAGTGCGCTCTAATATGCAATCAAAGGTATGTTGAATTTTTATACGCCCGTCAAATTTTTGACGGGACGTATTATGGTATACAAATATCCGGCGTCCGTCCGTCTGTCTGTCTGTCCGTCTGTCTGTCCGGCGTAAACATGTCGCACCGTAACTTGAGAATGACTTATCCAAATTTCATGAAACTTAATATAGTTGTTTCTTATGATGCTCAAACGATCTGTATACTTTTTGGTGAAAATAAGATTAAAACTTTTTGAGTTACGGGACTTAGTAACTAAAACAGGTGTGTGTTTTTTTTTTCACATGTCAAAAACAATTTATGATTATTGCTTAAAACTTTACACACTTCTTAGTTATATTAATCTTAAGATCTGTATACTTTTTGGTGATGATTCAAAATTTTATTTTAGAGATATTGAGTATTTTGTTAAAAAAGGGGGAGGGGTTTTTCACATGTCGCGCCGTATCTCAAAAACGATTTATGATTATTGCTTAAAATTTTACACAATTCTTAGTTATATTAATCTAAAGATCTGTATACTTTTTGGTTTTGATTCAAAATTTTGCTTTTGAGATAATGATTTTCTTTTTTTTTTAAAAGGGGGGGTTTTCACATGTCGCGCTGTATCTCAAAAACGATTTATGATTATTGCTTAAAATTTTACACACTTCTTAGTTATATCAATCTTAAGATCTGTATACTTTTTGGTTTTGATTCAAAATTTTATTTTAGAGATATTGAGTTTTTTGTAAAAAAAAAGTGGGTTTTCGCATGTCACGCCGTATGTCAGAAACTATGTATGCTTATTGCATAAAAATTCGCACACAAGACGACGGGCGTATCATGCGCTCATGGCGCAGCTGTTTATTCAGGATAAGGTAAAGTTTTGACATGAAATAACTGCAACTTTATTTAAGTTAAGACAAAGTAGCCATTAATGCTTGAAATTGCAGAATTTAACATAGAAAGCAATGGGGCTACGAATCAGTGGTTTTATTTCTATTGAACACTACTTCTTCCTATTGTTTGCTCAAAAGCTCCTATACTCCATAGGTTGTTTGTCATTATTAGTAGTTGTCTGTATTCAACCGTTATTTCGTACATTCGTCGTAGGAATTATGATACCTTGACAATTTTGGTCTACATTAGTATAATATTACAGTCTACATTGACACCAATCACAATTATAACACTCTTCAACTAGGATTGAAAATCCCTTTGTGTAACTGATCATTTTGATTTGACGAAAATTGAAATAAATTGATATTTACGAGATGTTCAAATTTCGATGATAATGTAAAGTTACTTTACACTTTCAAGTTAAATTAAATTTAATGAAACATCTAGAACCTGTACAATTTCGTCTTCTGTACATGTAGAAAATCTTAATCCAATCGACAAAGTAGCTTGTAAGTTTAAGGTAAAACAGAATATAACGTCAGATTATTGCATAGCGTATTTGCCAAAATGCTATTAGACAGGCTAAAGACCGTACGGTTGCCTATAATTGCTTGCATCCACTTCATTTGAACTTTCGCGGATAGTTGTCTCATTGGCAATCATACCAAATCTCCTTATTTTTATAACTAGAAAATTCTACCAATTGACATTTGCCATTAAGAAGATAGCACCGAAGATGCTATTCTCAACCGCAAATGAGTCTAAAGGGTCACCAGTCTAATTTATAAACTAGTACCTCATGCACAACTGACCCACATTACAATAAGATGTTCGTTGACAACCAAAAACCTTTGGTGTGTGATCTGATGTAGTCGTCGATATACTTTTGAAAGATGACTATTGCATAAATTTTTAGTTTGTTTACTTTGTAGTATTTAGTTCAGGTTGTTTTGGGGTCTGCGTTTCTTATTTCTGAGCCTCCTCATGGGGTTTTTGATGATGTGATTACTTGGCCGTTTTTATAGTGATTATTTGATAACCAGACTAAATATTTCATGATAATTTGATTATTTGATAATGTAGGACTGTATTTTTGATTATTTGATTATCTTGTTTAAAAAATAATTAATGATCAAGTGATTATATTGGCAAACAAATTGTGATTATATGATTACATGGACACCCCCATGAGGTGCCTCATTTCTATTTACGCGTATTGTATGCGGTTTTTTCCCCTAGTTTTTAAGTGTTCGTCTTTATTGTCACCAGGACTGAATTTTCCTTCTTCTGGACAGTGGCCTCAGTTTTGTACTTTTTTTTTAATAAATGTTACTTCATTTGGATCTGACTGACTAATTTTTAAGTCTTAAAAATGTATATGGAAATGATTGTAAGAAAGTCTCCCAAACTGTTGATTGATAGGCAATTTATTGGTTTTTACTGGTGATAGTCTGGCTATCAAGGACAATGGCAAGTTCGGGATATTTTTTTGGGATAAGATATATAATTTTGCTACATTCATGTCTGTGTTTTTGAGTCAACATTTTTCTAATTCGGAATACTATACTTATCTTTTAATATCGTATGAAAAATGGCGAGCGATGTTCCCAATATCTCATAAAAGTCCAAACCAAACCTTATGTATTCTTGTCAATACATAATTATTTGATTTCCGCGCCATACTTTTTAACGACTAACTTCAAGAGAGTGACGGTAACTTTCATAGACTTTTCGGTACTGCCATGTCAAAAACATGTGTTCATGTATGTATTTGTAACTACTTAGCTAACATATATATGTTAACTGAGGGTTGAAACTGGACTAGGATTTAGCTTCCAAGTACTGCAAGTTCTATAAGATCGGTAAATAATAGTTATAATATCCATTATAGTGAAAACAATCATGAAAATAATAATAACTTTATTTAAATAGGGCGACTCAATTAGAATTTACTAATCTACCTCGAGGCATCCATAGGATAACATACAGAACAAGTATGTCAAAGATACCCATACAAAACCAGGTTCAACCCACCATTTTTTTCTTAAAATATCCTGTATACCAAGTCAGGAAAATGGCCATTGTTATATTATAGTTCGTTTCTGTGTGTGTTACATTTTAATGTTGTGTTTCTGTTGTGTCGTAGTTCTCCTCTTATATTTCATGTGTTTCCCTCAGTTTTAGTTTGTACCCGGATTTGTTTTTTTCTCACTCGATTTATGAATTTAGAACAGCGGTATACTACTGTTTATTAAACACATAATACAAGCATTTACGTTAAAAAATTATCTGTAAAACAGACAAAATAAACTGCTTCGCTGAGCGCAGCTGGATACGCCCGCAGAGGTCCAACCCTGAACAGTTGGGGCAAAAATGGACACAATATTCAAGCTTGATACAGGTCTGAATTTGGATTGTAATTAAATATTTGACATATTACAGGTTTCTGAATAAATGTAGTCAAAGAACTTGAAATTGTTTATATGAATTGAATTTATATTCAATTAAAAATTTCTTGCTGTTGTGCAATACACTGTGCTGTTGCGCAATACTTAGTAAATCTGTTGTCAGACTATAAACAAATAAAGTTCAATTAATTCTCAATGTCATATTAGAAATTTATGAAAATCAAAAGGGAGCTTACATCAATAGATATAAACAATTCACCAAAGTTTCATGAGAATTGCTGACAGCATTTTTGAGTTATTGTCCGAAAACTGGAAAATCCCCCCTTTTTTAATGAATAAAACCCCATAACTCAGAAATGTAAAATGTAAAATTTATAAAATTCTAAAGGGAGCTTACTTAAATAGATATAAACAATTCACCATAGTTTCATAAGAAATGCTGAAAGCAGTTTTGAGTTTTTGTCAGAAAACTGGAAAATCCCCCTTTTTTATGAATAAAACCCTGTAACTCGGAAACGTAAAATCTAAAATTTATAAAAATCAAAAGGGAGCTCATGACAATAGATATAAACAATTCACCACAATTTCTTGCAAGTTGGTGAAAGCATTCTTGAGTTATTGTCCGAAAACTGGAAATGCCCCTTTTTTTAATGAATAAAACCCCATAACTCAGAAACGTAGAATTCAAAATTTATAAAAAACGAAAGGGAGCTCACGTCAATAGATATAAACATCACCAAAGTTTTATGCAAATTGGTTAAAGCGTTTATGAGTTAATGTCCGACATGTTGACGACGGACGGACAGACGGACGGACGGACAGACGGACAGACGGACAACGGTATACCATAATACGTCCCGTAAACGGGCGTATAAAAACACAATGCATACTACACAAACATTAAAAAGACAAAAGAGAGTTGTCACATATTACTTACAATAAAAAAATCTACTTATTTTCTTTTAAAAGTACCAAGACTTTCAGTGGTTTTTGATTGCTTCCTTTTTTTCTTCGCGTCCTTTTATAACCTTTTATAGGTGCTTTATATGTTGAATTAAATGAGTAGAATTTTTTTTAAAATCGATTGTTTAGTCATTTATTTGTGTTAACAAAATATAATACATGCAATCTAAAATAAATCATCAAAGATGCCAGGCTTATAATTTGGCACGTCAGACGCGCGTTTCATCTACACAAGACTGTTCATCAGAGAATCTACTAAGGGCGAAAACAGTAAGTCGAAGAAAGACATTAAATACCATGACCAAACAAAAGCACAGTCCAAAAACATTACAATGAAAACTAAAGAATAAACCGATGAACTCCGAAGCTCAGAAAGGATGCGCATTGTCCCTTTCACCAGTGGCATAGGGCGACTCTCGGGCGCGTTCGATTCGATAATGTCATCAATATGGGAAAAGAATACAATTGTGGATAAATGGTACATATCCACAAACAAGATTATTGTCTATATAATACAAGTCTATTCGCTTCGTAGTGTAGAATAACGTCAAATGTTACTTCCTACATACCACTGTTCATAGATTAAAACCATTTAAGTGTATATGAAATCTTGATTGAAAATTATCCAGTGTAAAGTTCCTATCTTTTGTTTATTTTCAATGGAATACCATTCTTGGCACGAATTATTCCTCCAGATTCAATTTCAACGGGTATCTGAAAAGTAAAACGACTAATTATTATGAACAGAAACAACTGTAATGTTAAAGAGATATTTTGCTTAAAATACGAGTTAATCCACTATTCATCTGGCATTCATCTGGCTACAACAGCCTTTGTCAGGATTTAAAGCAGCAATGAGAAAATGGATGATGTAGTAAATGTTGTATAGAGTGTATACTTAGAATGGAACGATAACAATCCTGTGGCATAATGTGCGATTTCAAATATGAGTCTCCAATATATATGAGCTCTCTAATGTTCCACTTGCCTGTTCAGGTTCAGTGTCATAACAAATAGAACATTAAAGAATGTACAATCACAATTAGTTCACAAAACCTCTAAATCCCGGAAATCATAGACAATGACATCAAAATATATTTATAGGTTCCATATATGGGTCATTTTAAAAAAATGTCGAATTTTGAAAATGTAAAATTGAATTAAAGTTACTAATTCAAACAACCCTCGTCAAAAGAAAATCAAAACAAAAAGATGCAATCTTGATAATGTCATACAAGAATATATTGAAACATTTTTTGATAGGTGTTGCAATATTTTGCCTCTCCTGTTACCATGTTCAAAAGAAATTTCTGGTTATTAAGAAAAGGTTTCGATAAAATTTTAAGCTTGTTTTTTGTAGCCAATAAGATGGTTTTCAATTGTAAAAACTTCTATATATATTTATTCTGTGAAATGATAGATTATTTGTCAATTTTCCATGTTGTACTGAAAAATGCCTCTAAAAATTGGTTTTTTAAAGGTTATGAAAATTACCACCAGTAACGCAAATCTAAGATAGCAATTCATAATGTTCAGCATTTTTTCTCTCTTTTTAATAAACCAAACATAAAGTAATTGCCTCGCATGTTGGTTTACTTTTATCTTTATTTAATTGGTAACAGGAACGTACGTTAATGATATACCATGCACCATATTAAGTTCTATCCTGTTACCTTTTTGTCTATCCTGTTACCGATATCAGTATTGCATCTGTAAATGCTAATTTGCGAAGATTAAGACGTTATAGCCTTTAGATGAGTTCAAACAACGAAACATTTCATTATGTGTACAACTATATGTAATTATAAACTTTTTAATGACATTTCTGTCTACTATTGCTATCCTGTTACTGTAACTATAGCAACCATAACAACCATAGCAACAGGATAGACATAACAGAATAGACAAATTTCTTCAATTTTGAATGCTGTTGTGAAATAACTTTTCCCTTTGATGAAGTGATAATGTTTTGCTGTTGTGATTTCGGTTTCCAACACGTTGTTGCACTTTTTACATGTATAATATTGGTGTAATATATAAATGTGTTGGTAACAGCATAGACATGACAAAAGGGAACCCACTACTTTTGTTCACTAAATGTTTTGAAATTTCTATTCTCTACACTGTTATACAAGAAACGTGCTGTGTTTAATGTTTGGGTTACTTTGTGGTTTTGAAATCAACACTGACTAGTTCAATATTCATAGGGAGAACAATTTAACGGTTGATTTAAGTAGCGGTAACAGGATGGACATGAACTTCATATACGCTGATTGAATTTAGTTTGTAGAAAAAATGTTACATATAATAATAAAGAAGCTGCGATTTTTCGTTAGAGTTATTATTAACATTATGAAAAAGTCCCTTTTGCAGATATCAAGTCAATCGGAAAATAGAAAAAAAAAAATTTGAAATGTGTTACCCTGACGCTGTACGCACATAAATTACGCAAAAATCGGACTTAAATATATTTTAATCTTACCAAAATAGATCTAAATAGTGTTTATTATCAATGTTCTGTCTACAAACTTTCATTTAAACACTTACAACTGCATTTTCAATTAGAAATTAAAAAAAAATAGCATAAGTGTACTAAAAATTCGACATTTTTGAAAATTACCCATATAACGAATGAGTAGTTGATATCAGCTCGAGTTATTGCTTTGGCGAGTTTATTGTTACTATTTAGATTAAATAAAGAAAGATAATATCAAGCGATATGCAATTCTCACGGAGTTGTGAAATCTATTTCTGTCATGGTAAACATTGTATTTGTGTTAAATAGAATTGTATAACACTATGACGTCATATTCCTGTTCTTGCGTCAAGCTTTAACATCAGATATTTTGAAATTTTTGTGTACACTACAGAATGTAATGAAATTTGAGAAAAAAAAATTTTTAAAGTGTTAAATGTTTAGTATATTTTTGAACGAATCAGATATCTCTATTTATGATTCTCGATAATCAAATTAACGATTGTTTTGTATCATTTATTCGTCTCGCATTCCGTACAATGTGATACGAAAAATATTTTTTCATGCAAGAAATAGATTAATTAATTGATTGGTTGTTGTTTAACGGCACTTTCAACACTAGTGTGCTATTTCGTGGCGGACAGTTTTTATTGGTGGAGAAAGCCGGAGTTCCCTGAGGGAATCACAAGAAATAGATATCAGGCCACAACCATAAAGGAAATAAAATCAAGACACTGTTGAATAATACCGTATCAAAGAATTCATGTAATAGACTATTTTCATATTACCGACTTTTGACTCCGGATTATATAATTTGTCGACTGGTTACCTTGGACATCATGGTACCAAGTCAGGTAAGAGCAAGCTAAAGAAGTAAAACCAAGCGTTCAATCGGTACAATTTTTGGGGAAAATTACTCGCTTAACATTCTTTTTTCACTACAAAATCATCGGAAAACAGTAAACTTTCCCCTCAAATTACACCGATTATATGTTTGATTTTACTTATTTTGGTTGCTCTTACTTGACCGAGTACCATGATGTCCAAGGTAACCAGTCGACAAATTATATAATCCGGAGTCAAAAGTCGGTAATATGAAAATAGTCTATTGAAGACAAAAATGCTCTTTTCGAAAAAAATTATTATAACAATAATTGATCTTAAGTTATGACGTAATATTACTTGGTATTGATATGACTTACGACTTCCTTTTGTTGTTAGATTTTTTGCGATTTCAGCATAAAAAACTATAATAAGGAAATGCTTAAAACTGCGAATCTTTATCAACCCAATGTCGTACAATATTCACTCATTTTACAAGTTACTAATTGTACTTCTATATAAATTTGTTATCTTTATAAATGAAAAAAGGAAATATTTACTGGAAACCTCTGTGTGTAAATGATTTTTTTTTTTGCAAACAACGAAAAACAACCAAAAGACAAACAACAGTATACAAACATAGCAAAACATAGCATCGGAAACTAAAGCCGGATTTGTTTCAGGTGTTCCGGAAGGGTAGGCAGATTCTGCTCCACATGTGGCAACCGTTATCTTTTCAAAATTCCTGCAAGTTGAATCATACAGATGTACCGTAATAAGTCCTATTATTTGTAGTACAATCTGAAAGCAAATGACAGAAACTAGAATGTTTATTTAAAGGGTAAAACTATATTTAAACCTACCTCTGTCTTGTTACAAGGCGAAAAAGTAAACGTCTGTAGCATAAACATTAACGCCATTTTAGCTTCTAATAATGCCAATCGCATTCCAATACATATCCTTGGACCTATTCCAAATGGAACAAATGCATACTCTGGTCTTTTTGCTTTATTCTCTGCAGTGAATCTGCAATACGTGTACAGTAAACATCATCTTAATAGTAAAACATTAGGGCCATGACAATATGCTAATTATTGGGGTCACGTGTAAGTTTCATATGCCAGATAATCGCATTTTACAAATCAAATTAATATAATGTTTTAGTCTTTACTCAAATACGTGTTTTACGTTCTATATTAATAAATGCAAAATACAAAATCAGAACTTTCCATATTATATATTTCAAATATAAAAATGTATGTCATTTGATCGCATATATATGCAAGTATAACATTTCAAATGTATAAACCAATGCTAACTTTAAAAATTTAGGTACCTGTCAGGGTCAAATTTTTCCGGATCTGGCCAGTAAAGAGGATTTCTGTGTAAGGCATACACAGGTACAGAGATGTCAACATCTTTAGGAATATAAACACCTTTAACTGTTACGTCCTGCTTTCCTTCTCGTTGAAATCTATTTAAAATTTAAAACAAAACCAATCTTTACATTCCAATAACTTACTTCAGTAATTTGTCCTTAGTCTAGGTAACGATAAAAACCACATTAAACTATGATAACAATGGATGAATGAAAAACTTAACACTTTTTATTAAGATGACTTCAACATTTGCATGCTTCAAAGCTTGTATGTCATATGATAATAATTTACGAAGAATGAAATATGTGCTTCTTTATTAGCAAATACAACTTATATTATTTAAAAGAACGGCTATAAAAATATATAAACAACCAAAACCAAAACTGACAAACGTATAACTATTATTGGAAACTGAACAAATTCAAATAGGATCGAGTCGGATGATTTTGTTTGTTCTATTTCCCTTTTCACTAACAGGATAGGTAGAAAATGTCAAAAAGGCTACTTGGTGTTAATAATACATAAATAAAAAAGGATCATCAGAATCGTCCAAGATACCACAAAGTACAACATATCACATCAACCACCAACACTCGACTCCTCCGAAATAACCAGACAGAACAGCGAACAACACTTGATCAAGGTAACGTGACTTAATTTGCATAGATTTCTCTACGGTTTGACTAACCTTGTTGCTGCACCATAGAGACGAAGTACCTCATTGAAAAATCTGTCCAAATATTCTAGTTTGGAAATGTCTTCCATCTGTGGTTTTTCCTAAAAATAAAAGATACATATATTTATGTTTAGTGTTAGAGGCTGCTAGTACCCTGAATCATTTATCTGAATATGATATGATATGTCTGTTGTGATTCGAGCGTCACTGATGAGTCTAATGTAGATGAAACGCTCGTCTGTCACGTAAAAAAAAGTTTGTTTTTTTCAAATGCTTGGTTCCTTGCATTTTGAAAATTAAAATGTAGAAGAACGTTTCACACATCTTTGAGAAGTTCATGAGACATTAATTTGTCAGATATCAAAATTGATACATTTAATTTTTAGTTCCTTTTTTAACTAAATGATTAACATATCCAATAACTATTTTCTATATTTGATCAAATGTGTGAATGTGGATAAGGTAGTGGCCTATATTTTAATTAGTTATCAAGTTGCCATTTTAGGTCCATTATGTCAATATAACATGTTTATGACATCATAATGCTTTTAAAACAAACAGTTCTGCCCTTAATCATCCAGGTTATATCATTTATTCATTTATTAACAAACATAAGTTTAAAGGATTAAAGGATTTAAAACAAGAATGTGTCCATAGTACACGGATGCCCTACTCGCACTGTCATTTTTTATGGTTAAATTGGGGTCAAAACTCTAATTTGGCATTACAATCAGAAAGATCATATCATAGGAAATATGTGTACTAAGTTTCAAGTTGATTGGACTTTATCTTCATCAAAAACTACCTTGACCAAAAACATTAACCTGAAGCGGGACAGTATCATTTTCTGTGTTCAGTGGACCGTGAAATTGGGGTAAAAAACTCTAATTTGGCATTAAAATTAGAAAGATCATATCATAGGAAACATGTGTACTAAGTTTCAAGTTGATTGAACTTCATCAAAACGTAACTACTTTGACCAAAAACTTTAACCTGAAGCGGGACAGACGGACGGACTGACGAACGGACGACGCACAGACCAAAAAATCCGAAAGCCACTAAGTGGGGCATAAAAATGATGCAATTTTATTGATAATGACCATTAATTCTCCTCCACCCTTACTTGCTCAGGTCTTAGTAAAAATATTTTTTTCCGATTGGGAAAATTCATATAAGAACTTTGCAAACCTATTCCACTGTTGTTCACATTGGCGAATGGCCGAACAGTTTAAAATAAGTTAAAAATGTGTTGTTTTTTTTTTATTTTTGAAAATATGACATCCAACAAAATCAAATCAAGAGTGCTGTAGAGGACCGTTCATACATATCTTTCAACTTTTGACAACAGAAAATAAAAATTTATTTCAAATATAATTCATTTTTGTTATTGTTTACCACCTCCGCTGCTCTGTTTGTCATCCTTTCAAATAAGATCAGGATCTTTGCAGAGGCTCTCGAAATCAATCAAGTAAAATTTGAAACATTTTCCCTAACGTTTTTCTTCAATAGAATATTTTATATATATATATATAATATCGTTTTAAAGACAAATAATTCGACAAAACAAATAGCTTTTGTCCATGTCTTCAGTGTGGATATTTCCCAAAATGAAATAGATAGAACATGACAAACCTTAAGTTCTCCCTTGTATAGTGTAAAATTACTAATATCCATGTAAGTTAATATGAAATACATCAAAAAGCAGGGTACATAACTTATAATCACCATAATAGAATACTATAAAATTATATGAGAGAAAACTAATTGTTTTCAGATTTCATTTTCCAAAAAAAAGATGCAAAAGGGGAAGGCAATTTCTAGTTTCGAGCTTTTATGTACATATACAATTGCAGCAATATAAGATGAAGAACAGTTCTTTATAAGCTTATCAATGCCAATCGCATTAACGGAATGAAATAAAACATGATATTATTGGTACGTCAGAGGCTTGATTTACCTTCATAAGGAACGATCAAACCCAGACATGTTAAAAGCCAGTGATGTATAAATTGTCGAATGCAATACTTAAGGAACTATATCCTAAACTGACCAAAAAAAGGAATAGCTAAACTCATCTAAGGTCAACTTTGACTTTCTTAGTTTCTTAAAAATATCTAAATTTATTAAAGGGAATTACAAAAGATATGTCGTTAATGACGTTAGTCCATTAAATGTTTGAATTAATTGATATGATCTTATCAGCCATAAAACGAATCGATCAACATGTGCAATACTGATGACGTCATCATGTTGATATTTATGCAGCTTGTTGTCCCGGTTCCATAGATAGAAAACAAATCCGTACAGGCTAATACAGCATATATACTTTCGGTTGCAATTAATTACGTCTCCAAGGTGTTTGACATCTTTTGAATCACAAGGTTAATTTTAGTCATAAATTATGTTCTATATTTTGTTACGATTTGTTTATGTTGGAATTATTTCACAGACTTTCCCAGAAGAACTTTCGATTAATATCAGTTCCATTTTAGTAAACCGACCACTAGAACGTAGAAGATATTTAAGAATTAAGTGGTTAAAGTCTGTTCATTATCAGCTAGCAATACTACTTGTAATAGTTAAGCAATGTGTTTTTTTTACTGAACACATGCTTAATCAATACCTACACCATGAAGAACATTATCTATTTCCTCGATACATTTGTCTTGGACATCTTGGTTAGTTGCTAGACAATAACAGGCAAAGGATAAGGTATTAGCTGTTGTGTCATAACCAGCAATGAAAAAAGTCACAGCATTTTCTATCAATTCCATATTGTTTAATCCTGTAAAAAATATTATTACACTGCGTGAGTTTTCACAGGTTCTGAATCGAATACATATTTACTTACAACAAATGTAATATTAAGAAACAGAAAAAGAAAGCTTCTATATTAATTAATTTGAATCACATTATAACGTAATTCGAATATATCGGAATTTTGCATTTAAGAGAACAAATTCAAGAAGACTGGTAAGAACATTCGTATCATCTAGAATTTTTGAGGCATTTCCTACGATTTTGACAATAGTTGCAAAGAGGATCAAAGTATGTTTTTGTTTATGTTTCAAACAAATACAAGAAGGGAATATTGAATAGTAATCCGTTATAAGCAGTCAGTGCGGGTAATTTTCATCAAAGAATGATCTTTTTTTTTGTATACAGATACAACATGTTTTAACAAGAAACCAAACTACAAGGTCAACGCAAAGAGGCGGGAAGTCTATAAAACCTGACAAAACCATAGATGATTTACATCATTCTTTTTTAGTCTATGATAACATCAAATAGAACAAGAAAACTCGCCAATATACTATTATTAAGCTATTTTTACAAACGCTTACTTCCGATTTTGTATTTATGTTTCTATCGGGGTTACATGCACATCCGCAATCTTTGGGATGATGTCGATTGTTCATTAGGTGGCGTCTTATTCCAACAAGCGCATGAAACGCTCATTCTTTTGATCGATAAATGTACTGTTTATTGTTTCCTATAGAACTTTTGTAATCCGGATATTCTTTTCAGTATGTTAAAAATCTATTTTGAGGCTTAAGATATAATCGCTGGTACTGAATTTCGTAGCTACAAATGTAATGCCGCTTTAAGTTCACTCAAAAGGATTTAGACATATGTCTTATTGCTGATGTGGGTATTGCTTATTAAAGAACAAGAAATTGAACGTAATGTTTGTCAAAGTATACATGCATTCGTTATTTGACATCGACGAAAAATTCCATGTTCTAAGAATATACTATAAAGCGTCATCGAACAGAAGAAAGTGGCAACCCAACAGTTAACAGTAGCTTACAACTCATGATATCATGTACCAGATTAGATATCAAAACATTCATCCTTAATACAGAAGCTGGGTAATCCTATCAAATTCCATGTCCAGTGGGTTTGAACAAAATTAAAATTATCGACAAATAGGAAGTAACTGCCTAACACATCCGAACATGACTAACACCATACAACTTAACATTATAAGCTTCCAGACGAAATTTCAAAGCATATTGTAGCGATGAATTCCATTCTCGCTAGGTAAAACAGAAATAAACCAAAGAGAGGCGAAAGATATCAAAGGGACATTCAAACTCATAAGTAGAAAATAAACTGACAACAGACAAACAATAGTACACAAAAAACAACATAGAAAATTAAAGACTGAGCAACACGTACCCCACCAAAAACTGGGGGTGATCTCAGGTGCTCCGGAAGGGTAAGCAGACCCTGTTCCACATGTTGCGCCCGTCGTGTTGCTCATGCTAGTACAAACCCGGTAATAAGTCTAATTCGGTAGGTCACTGTCGGGAAATGGAGGCGGGATTGTAGTTACGACATTAGGAATATATCCGCTATCATCTGTGAAACGAATATTTCATAACGGTCAACCAACTCGTAATGGCGTCCGTAAAATTTACGAAGGGATGATTTCAACTTCACCACTTAGTACACTTGGTATAATAGCTTCTTTGTGAGCAGCAACCTTCTATCAAGGAAATCATGATAGGAAATACAAGCCCTGGAATATCGTATCAACTGGGAGATATATTCTCCGTATGCAGGCGCTGCTGGAATGTTGCTACATAGAAATGGAAAGTTCACATTAGGGAAGCTGAAATTATCTCTTTTGTCGTAAAGCTTTGTTTTCCACCGACCCTCATTACTAATTTTTAGATGTAAGTCAAGTCAAAGTATCATCAAACAGGATGTCACTGCCCAACAGATATGAAAATCGTATTGCCTCACATCATTATTAAATTCCAGATTAAATATCAGATCAGTCTTTAAGACAGAAACTGATTTTTCTGTAACAAAAACATGTAGGGACACTAGGACGGAAGGAAAATGCCATTACAATACCCCATCCATTTTGTGAGTGGGTGCATTATTTAAAAAAGGCTCAACGAGCCTTACCTCTGTTTTTGAACTCTTTCAGATCACCTGTCGTAAAGTACGCAGACGGATTTTCATCACGGCGAGCTGTTACCATCAGCTGCAGAAAATCGTTGTAAACCTAAAAAACATAAAAACAATTGTTCAGAGAATTATTGAAGTATTTTCGCCGTATAAATCATAATATTTAACAAAAAGAAGAAGAAAAGATATGCAAAAGATTACGCTGAAATAAATGAGTGGGTAACAATGTTAAGTGTATGAGTTAAATTTAACACACCTCTTGTCCTTTTTTTCTTATTTCAATTGCAGAATCTACAACCGATTTAAAGAACTCTCCAACTTCTTTACCCGCAAAACGCACCGTGAACCAATTTTTCACAAACGGAAACATCACTGAAATGAAAAATATATACATGCCATACAAACATTATAACAGACTGAAAATGATCAAATCGAAAGGCAAACATTTGTTTGAAGTGTGCTAAATAAAAAAAAACTAAACACGAAAATATAATTAAATCGAAATGCATGTCTTATAAAACGATAGAACTTTAAAATGTGCATGCTTTTTGTAGTGATACTTTTGTGCACTTTTTATGGTATTTTTTTCTGTGTTATTTGATAATTTTCATTTAAAAGTTCAAGCAAAAATACAACAAAAGCTATGATTTATATGCACACAAAATGTGTTTCTAGAATAACTTCTTCAGGTACACTCGTTACCATATTTTAATAGGGTCAAACTATAAACGCTTGAGAGCATGAAAACAAACATTGCTAAAGTACAGAAGACTACCCGTCGAACGTCAACTTTCCTTTGGATAGTGGCAACCTTAGTTTTGGTAAAATTTCATAGTTTTATCAAATGCAAATGTATCTTGTATATATCGATATCGAAACAATGTCTAAAGGGCGGATAGTACTATAGGAAACTACAAATAAGGTTTAATTTGCTAATTTAGCATTTAGAAATCTGGAATATTCTGGACAATACTGTTCATAATACAATACATACATATATAATAATTACAATCTGTAATACATGGAATGAACATCAACAGGTAAAGCCAAATACTAGAGACTGTTCTGGTCATCGAAAACAGAACAACCACATAGCTCAAGGACAACTTTTACTAAGTTTGTTGAAATTTGTACGCGATACATTTCAGTTAAAAATGCCTACTTTCGTATGGTTTCGACTTTTACAAAGCTAACTTTTGCATATTTAAAATGATATACCGTAAACTAAAATGACTTACTTATGATAAGAAGTTGAGGTTTAAATATCAGTCCAAGAGCTGCTTGTTTTGCGTGCTTTACGAATGCGTTATTTGGATCTTTCTTTGAGTTAACGTCTATACCAAAGGCAGTACTAGCAATGACATCCATGGTGTAAGCTCCACATACTCTAAAAACATTTTTAATAGATATCAACCTAACACTTGACAAATGTGAGTCTTTACTGTTGTTTTTCACCTCTCGAAGCAAACGTTTGCACCGCGGCATTACCGTCTTAATTCTAAAATAAGGAAAGCTAGACCTGTCCTCGCGCTAATTCAATCGCTACAAAAGTAAAACAAAATGCGTTTTGTCCGTTTCTGATGCTAATCATTATATTCGAACTAATTTTAAAAGGAACATTTAAATAGGCTTGACGGATTCAAACAAGGACAATCATAATATAATGTTTCCCTCGGTTTTAGTTTGTTACCCGGATTTGATTTTGCTTAATCGAATTATGACTATTGAACAGCGGTATACTACTTTTATCTTTATTTATAATATAGACCGACTACAGTGGCGAATCAAGGGGGTCCAGTGGTTTACCCCCCCCCCCCCCCCCCCCTTCCCAACCCACCACCCCTTTTTTGATTGACAAGTGATCCTTTTGTGTGATTAATAAGCTAAAGCCTTAAATAGACTTTGAACATGTACAATGAATTTTTTTAAAATGAACAGATCTATGAAATCTCTACCACAACCGTATGTATACATGTTATTTAAAAATGTAGAGCAAAACATGTAAGGGAACAAATTAAGATTAAACAAAACAAATGTTATGGAATAATTTTCAAATCTAAGACCTTACGAATACCTGGTCATTAGGAAAATATGTATTATGTTTTAACCAAAATGAATTTGAATGTTGTACAGAAAACAGGGCTGTAGAGAGGATTTTCTTATGTACTGGTCACCTTTCCTTTAATGAAAGCATGTCTTACTCTTTCATGTCAACTAGTTCTCCTTGTTCACTGTGTTGTTCAATGTTTTCAACAAGATCAGTGCAACACCTTTGTATTTTTGGGACCATCTGAAATATTAAAAGTACAATCTTCAATTGTCGGTGTTTTTTTTTAATATATGACACATATATACTAATCTGAAATCTGTATTTGTAGATGAGTACTGCGATTATTAGAATTAAGAACATGCATTTTTCGAAGGACCAGGAATAATGAGACCTGGATACAATCTCATCTATATAAGATTTTTATCTTATTTGACAATTGTATAATTTAATGATACTATCAATTTCATAAATTAAGAAAACTGCTGTTTATTGAAACACATTTAATCGGATATATCTGCGTCTCAACTTACTCGCAACATGTGTTCGCAGTCATAGATTTTTCGATACCAGAATAGTCGTATAATCTATGAAATAATCTATTGTATTACCAAATTAAACCATTACCAGTTTTAATTTCCCGGATGAAAAGGTAGGGGATATTGTACTGCGGAGAAATTTCCAATGATTATCATAGGCAGCACCAACACCACAAGCATTCTCTTTGGCCATTTTAAATGGAATCTGAAAACAAAAACAGGACTAGTAATATAGATATTTTCATTCTGATTCATACGTTTTATAGTGATAGAATAAATAATATCTTATATAATTTGTATGTCTCTTTTTTCTTATATACCTCTTTACGTGTTTCAGTTTTTATACAGACTTTCAAAGGTTTGGCTTGGAGTGTTTCTGATAATGAAAAATACAGAAAAGCGTTTCGGAAGCATAAAATTTATAAAATAATATTTCGACAATAAATGAGAAACAACTATGGCAGATAGCAACCAAGGGCAACCACTGAATTTCTCGTTTTAGGACCTTCAAATCTGTATATCAGTTGTTTACATGCATCATAACACGGCAAAATTAATTTTTGTCTAACAATACCTCTAAATAATAATCGCTGATTGGTAGAGAAATTGACCAGAAATAAAATGTTGCGATTCTTTATATGTATTGGTTGTTTTCTCTTTCAAACACATCCCACTTCTTTTGCTTATTTTAAAATTCTACAACTGTATGTCCTGATGTTTTTCACATCCTCTCATCATTAATGTTTTGAAGCTTATATCAAAACGTTATTTGGAGTTTGGTCCCGTTTTCCTTTCAAAAACATTCACAATTTGTCTTCATGTGAAGCCTGTTTGCCTGTTATCAGACCACCAAAGTCATTTGCTTATAGGTTTTATCTAGGCATTTATATATATATATATATAATTATGGCTTCCTTAAATCGACAAATATTTTATCGTTTTCGTCGAGAAATTGTTTGTCGTACACCTCATTGTTTCTCAAATGATTCAATAATTCACGTCCAATTGCTTTACTCTTCTTGCTAAGCCTAGCTTTACCTCTGAACATAAAGTTGAAGGTGAATATAGAAAGACGCATCCTACAAAGAGTTTTGCTTTTATCAGAATATGATATCAAACTTACCGATCTATTTGTAAAATTTGAGAAGTCTTTAATGAAAATCTCCTTCAACATTTCTGGATCAGATACTAACAAAATTGGCAAGTGACCTTGATATATTCTGAAAAATTATAGTACAAATCTTACAGAAAGACTCAACTCGTGATTGGTTTCATATTTGTTTGATGTTTATAAAAGATCAAAGGAAGAGGCTTACTCATGAACATTTTAAAAATATAACTTACAATAATTTTCAATTGTACGATTATTTGTGAAAAAAAGTCATAGGTCTGCATGTGTATGTATAAATCTTATTTAAATATGTGATATCTAAAAATATTTATGAATTTCGCTTCATTTGAAAGTTACTTCTGAAATATAGATACGTTTTATAATCTAAAAAAGGCGAAAGATTCTAAAGGCTAATCAAAATTCACAAGTCGAAGAGAAACCGACGGCAAAAAAAAAAGAGGGGCGAAAGATACCAGAGGGACATTCAAACTCATAAATCGAAAATAAATTGACAAAGCCATGGCTAAAAAAGAAAAAGACAAACAGACAAACAATAAAACACAAAACACAACATAGAAAACTAGACTAAGCAACACGAACCCCACCAAAAACTGGGGGTGATCTCAGGTGCCGTGGAAGGGTAAGCAGATCCTGCTCCACATGTGGCACCCGTCGTGTTGCTCATGACAACGATCAGACTACACTACGCTACATAGATACTTAAGACTAAACATCATGAACCTCATAAAAAACTGAGGGTGGTCTAAGGTGACCCGAAAGGGTAAGTAGCTACAGACCACTATTTGGATTAATGGTGGTCTAAGGTGACCCCAAAGGGTTACTTGTTACAGCACACTTTTTGGATTGAGGGTGGTCTAAGGTGACCCGAAAGGGTAACTAGTTACAGCACACTTTTTGGATTGAAAGTGGTATAAGGTGATCCGAAAGGGTAAGTAGCTACAGGACACTATTTTGATTAAGGGTGGTCTAAGGTGACCCGAAAGGATAACTAGTTACAGCACACTTGTTGGATTGTTGGTGGTCTAAGGTGACCCGAAAGGGTAAGTATCTACAGCACACTATTTTGATTGGGGGTGGTCTAA
Source organism: Mytilus californianus (assembly GCF_021869535.1). Taxonomy (NCBI): domain Eukaryota; kingdom Metazoa; phylum Mollusca; class Bivalvia; order Mytilida; family Mytilidae; genus Mytilus; species Mytilus californianus. Next base: position 43,594,032 of record NW_026262593.1, read on the forward strand.
GGTGACCTGAAAGGTAACTAGCTACAGTACACCTTTTGGATTGAAGGTGGTCTAAGGTGACCCGAAAGGGTAAGTAGCTACAACACACTATTTGGATTAAGCGTGGTCTAAGGTGACCCAAAAGGGTAACTAGTAACAGCACACTTTTTGGATTGAAGGTGGTCTAAGATGATCTAAAAGGGTAAGTAGCTACGGCACACTATTTTAATTGAGGGTGGTCTATGGTGACCCGAAAGGGTAACTAGTTACAGCACACTTTTAGGATTGAAGGTGGTCTAAAAGAGGGACGAAAGATACCAGAGGGACAGTCAAATTCATAGACCGAAAACAAACTGACAACGCCATGGCCAAAAATAAAAAGACAAACAGACAAATAATAGTACAGATGACACAACATAGAAAACTAAAGACTAAGCTACACGAACCCCACCAAAAACTAGGGGTGATCTCAGGTGCTCCGGAAGGGTAAGCAGATCCTGCTCCACATGTGGCACCCGTCGTGTTGCTTATGTTATTACAAATCCGGTAAATAGTCTTATTCGGTAAATCACATTCGTGAAAAGGGAAGGGTATTGTAGTTACGACATTAGGAATATATCCGATATCATCTGTGAAACGGTTATTCCATAGCGGTCAAACAACTCGTGATGGCGTCCGTAAGGTGACCCGAAAGGGTAAGTAGCTACAGCACACTATTTTGATTGAGAGTGGTCTAAGGTGACCCGAAAGGTAACTAGCTACAGTACACTTTTTGGATTGAAGGTGGTCTAAGGTGACCCGAAAAGGTAAGTAGCTACAGCACACTATTTGGATTGAGGGTGGTCTAAGGTGACCCGAAAGGGTAAGTAGCTTCTACACACTATTTGGATTAAAGATGGCCTAAGGTGACCCGAAAAGGTAAGTAGCTACAGCAAACTATTTTGATTGAGAGTGGTCTAAGCTGACCCGAAAGGGTAAGTAACTACACCACACTATTTGAATTCTGTCGTGTAACTCATTGTTGGTACAAATGCGTTTATACGTGTCATTCGGTAATGCCCAATCTCAGAAAAGAAGATGGAATTATGGCTACGACATTTTAAACATATATGTTGTCATCTGTTTCATTGATATTTCATACAGTAAACAAAATCATGAAGGCATCAGTAAATTTTCGACTGGATGAATTAAAGTTTACCACTAGAGACCCATAGTTCAAAGCTTCATAGTAAGCAGCATATCTCTTTCAAGGAAATCATCATAGGAAACTCGAGGTCTGGAATATCGTATCCGATTAAAGATATGTACAGCATATGCAGTCTCTGCTGGAATGTTGCTACACAGAAATTGAAATTTCAAAATTGGAAAGCTTAACTTATCTCTTGTCCTAAACGTTTGTTCTCAACCGAACCTCAAGGTAACATTCCGGATTACTTTGGCAATTTATAAATAACCTATCATGCTATTTCTAGATAATAAAAGGGTATTATAAGGCATATCAACCTTCAGTTTTATCATCAATTGAGTATCTACAAGGTTAGAGATTATACACAAAAAAGAAACTTACCCCACAACAGATCCATACGTTTTAACTAATTGTAGGTCTCCTTTTGCTATTCCCTATAAAATTAACAATCATGAAAGAAAAATTTTGAGTGAAATAATTTCGATTATGGCACAAAAAAAGTTTGGGTTTACTGTTTCATTTTGTTTTCAAACTAAACTTGATTTTTAAGAACTAGGAAATATCCTTCTCAACCAAGGCCAATGTAAATATTTTAATAAACTGAATTTGGTATCCAGCAACAATGTATATTCTTTTATATGTGTTGACCGATTTACACCCAACACCTGTTGTATACAAACAAATACTTCAGCAAAAACGGTGTTAGATTCAGAGAGGAATTGATCAATTCATGTCTTAATATCACTTGTTTTCTTAGGGTATTGTATTCAGAACTTTCACGTTTTAATCGATGGAGTGAAGTTTTCTAGCTGTCTAAACGGTATGTTTTTTCCCCTCTTTGTTTAGCGAGGCCAAACGGTGACCTCCATGCCATTTCGACTCGGGTTGATTGTTTTCTTATTGACAATCCTACCACATCTCATTATTTTTATCTAAATATAATAACATTTTATTAGAAATTATTATATATTGGGCATACTGAATATCTATCGAGTCCGTGTGTGTGATTGTGTGTGAACATATTTTAAGTCACTTGCAGTAGGAGAGTGCCAGATTTTCAAGTCCGCCAATACATTTTGAAAGTTCTTATTAAACCTTTTTAGAGCATAGAGAAGCTCTTCGTGGCTAATCATTTATTAGCACATACCTTTTTTTTTCTTGTGGACTTCTTGGTCCTTTTTCTTTCTTTTGTACTTCTATTGCTATTGAAAATCATATTCTTTTTTTTATCTTGTTTGTTGTTGTTTCTAATTTCTTTTTGTGCAATATGTCTCTCTATATCTCTGATGACTATCGTTCTCATATTGTATTCAAAACAAAATTTCATGACCAATAAATGATGAAAAAATAATAATTACATGCTTCATATAAAGAGGTAGGACGCCCAGGAAAGGTATCGGTTTCGGTCCTGGAATACCCAATCGCCTCCAAAGGCTTTGATACCATAACGAATACCTATAAATACCAATTACAATTTAACATATATAGATAACAACAATTTTGTCTTGTCAAGAGACAGATAGAATCAGATCCAGTTGATTTATGCTGGTTATTAAAAACATATTAGATTTAAATCTTGCATGTAAGAATTGTTTTAGAAATTAGGGCAATTTTAAGATAATATCCGGTAAATTTTGAATTTACCCTAAATTTCAGAATCAAATATTGTCCGTACTCCTTTATATACTAGTATCCAATGACGCAATCAGATGGTTTAAATTTATTATTATAGATTTATTCATTTATTTGGCCTCTTTGAATATTGCAAATAAAATGAATGAATAGTGCAACGTGCAGTTTCGTAGCTCAGCTGTTATTTTGCATTTTTCAGCTCCAGTAAGTACACGCCCATGCACTATTTAATGGTATAAGGTGGTTATGACTGAGTCAAGCAAAGTATTACAAAGTTACAATTATGGCTTTCTGTTGATGCTGTCCTAACATCGATCAGTAAAATTTATAAAATGTCCGAAATGACATGATAGTAAAAAAAACACATGGTGTTAAAGGCCGTACGTTGCCTATAATTGCTTACATCCACTTCATTTGAACTCTGGTGGATATTTGTCTCATTGGCAATCATACCACATCTCCTTATGTTTAACGTCAATGTGACACATGAAGCAAAAATGCACACATTAAGGTCATTTCACCGTCCTTGACAATGACACAAGAGTACACGCAATTTAACTAGCTCTAAATATATTTTACACATATTGATATTCGTCTATGTGGAAATTACAAATGAAATGATCTATAACATAAACATGTATTTCTAATCATTGGGTAAAGCATGCGTACTCACAAATATAAAGTAATGAGAACGATGATTACTGTCAGAACCCATCCTGGTACGGTAATGAATCCAAGAATATCCATTTGCCTTCCGTCCACTTTCCTTACTGCAAAATATATTATTTATAGTATACCGTATATGACTATTTATAGTATACCGTCTATGTTTATCTATATGAATACAGATATAACCTTAAAAGGTAATCAGTTACAGGTAAGGAGATTTGAAGTAAATATATATGAAAATCACTGCTATATTTATCTCATTTGTCCTTAAAAAGCTAAAAAATATAGGTGAATTACAAATTTTTTAAAACTAAAGGCTTAATCTATATTTCTATCTTTCGAGGGTTCATATATCACGAATTGATATGATTAAATTGATATAATGGAAATTTTGATCATTAAACCTGTGTAACTGTTCCAAACTAAATTTGCTACTCCCTCAGGCAAAGTTAACAATAGACGGGTTTCGTTATTCTGTATAGGGCCTTAATGTTTTCATGCTCTCGAAGAGATCCCATATGATTTTCAGGGCTTTTAACTACATAAAACTGTAAATCGAAATTGAACCAAACATTAACAATTATAACTGTTTTTAGATATTTTCCTCGATATCCTCTAGGCTTAATTGAATGATGTTTAATTGTTGTTTCGAACTACTAGTATTGTGAAATAGGTTGATTGATTGTTGGTTGCTTAAAGTCCAGTGTCAAATATTTCATGCATGTTCAGGACGAGAACAAATTAACAATAAATACAATAGGTAGGTGCTGTAATAGAGGCCGTTCGGAATAAAGGTCTGGGAAATTTTGACTGCCACTGAAATATTAAGATATAATGGATAAGGACATAAATTTTGCCTTGCAACAGCAAAGAGTTGTTGCAAGGGTTTTTAACTTGCAGAGAGTCTGACGCTCTCTTTACACGAGACATCAAATTGAACGTCCCCATTCTTACAGGGCGTGGCTTGTACATCCCGCACCGTCAAACGGACACCCCACGGTAAGGGTTTTACTGCCGATCGGAAGAAGACCAATGTGACCATATTTCTATTCCCTCAATCACCCTCTGGAGTTGTGAAATAGGTAGAACACTTTAACCGTGGTTTCATTTTATGCTGAAATGTACATAAATCCTGCAGAAGTTTATTAAATAACTTTTTGTTTGAAGTGGAAATTATTTTTACCTACATTAACTTGATTAACAAATTTTCAAGGTGTTTAAAATCATAAATTATCTGCTCTATAGAGTATTCAAAAGTTAGAATCATAACAATTTCGTCAAACTAAATGCACCGATATCTAATTTTCTAAACTACTTATAAACTGTTATACTTCGCATGCTATGTGTGGTATAAACATGCATCATGAATCCATGTCAAAATGAAAATACAAAAAAAACTTTACAAGCTTCACCATTTAAACAAATGTTATACAAACTTCTAACTTCATTTCAACAAGTCCGAATACATTATCTGATAATATAAAAATGCAAGGAATTGTTTGTTATGCAGTAAAATTAATACATGTTAAATTTGGAGTAGGGATGATCTCCCCTGTAATTGTTTCACTCACAAGGTCAAATTCTTGTTATTTCCTACGGATATTTGAAAATTAGAGAGGGTATAGATGGAGAATTACAGAATAGTGTATGCAGGCAAATAAACAATAGAGAAAAAATAGCGCCAAAAATATGAAGAAAAGAGAATAATGGAGTGCTATGATATAAAGAATAGAGAATAATGGAGTGCTATGATATAAAGAATAGAGAATAATGGAGTGCTATGATATAAAGAATAGAGAATTATGGGCAAAATTTATAAAGAAGGGAGAAAAATGGCCTAAAAAATAAGAGAATAAAGAAATTTAAGTACTCTCAATCCAGACCCTCATTAGAAAGCCTTTATCACACTGTTTAACAATTTCACACATTTCCACAAAATCAAAATGTTATTCATCGCTGTATGTTGCTGTTGAAGACATATTCATACAAAATTGCCAAGCTTACATGGTTTTTTCAAATTTTGCATCGAAGGACATCGCTAACCAAAATGAATTTATTTGTATCCAGAGTACAAGACATAGATTAACGTCTAATAGATTTCAATATTGCTTAACGATCTCCTTCTTGTGCATGTTTTGGATACATACTCAAATTTGCGGTTTTGGACATTCTATAGTCGTTTATAATTTGACCACGCGTTTAGAAATAAGCCAGAATATTTCTAAAACCTTTAGGTACACATAATTGGCTGTGATACCAAGGATTTGTATAGTATCTAACTATACAAAACCTTGGTGATACTATGAACTTGAGTATAGATTGAAATACCTTTTCAAAATGGTCCCGGTGTGAAATAGAATCATGGAAATTTGCCTTACTCCTTTGTGTCTTAATAGACTGTTAAGTCGCATTCAAATACTACTTCTTTCAACAAATCTCTAATAATAACTTTACAGGTTGTTTTCTTTTAGTATGTGCAATTAGTCTATTTTAGACTAGTTATCCCAATAAGCCTGGAAATTTTGTGGCTTGTCACAAATAGGTTCACAACAGTTAAAGGATTGTCAGCATGCCGGCATAGATGATCAACTTTAACGCGTATATCTTGAACTGGATATTATATTTCATGCAATGTGTTATAGGTGTTACATTTTCTTTTCGATGTGTCTGATCATTCAAATCATTATCACACTCCTCTTAAAAGCATTGCACAGTTTATGTTTTTTAATCCTTGTTTTAAACAGAAATAGTCCCTTAAATATAGATGAAAGGAGATGTGGGTATTATTCAATGAGACAACTACCCAACGACAAAAATAAAAAAAAACAAAACTTCCAGAAGGCAACTTTCATCGTTGATCTCTTTTTTATTTTAGATTTTCTTCCATGTTACAAATTTAATATAAATATAGACGGCTATCACAGTATATGATAAAGAAAGGGGTCCGGGGAATCTTTTCTTTTGCAAAAACACTAAAGTGCAAGATAACATCTGATCCGGGGGGACGGGTGCAACCGGGTTCACGTAACACCCCTTAAGGTTGGCAAATATGGTGTGTACATAGTGTGCAATTTAAAGTTTTATTATTTTTTAACTCAATTAGTCTATGTTAAGACTATTCCAAACTAAAAGATAAATTGGAAGAGTTGGTCCTGCTTTGTTTCATAAAAAAGATAGCCAACGTAGATACAAGTATCTTGTCTTAGGGAGGGATAAATCGTACTTTGTAAAAAATAACTCCGATTCAAACAAAACATTCACTGAAACTGACATTATCAAGATGCTTGATTTCTTGATTTACATCATATTTGTTACGTTTGGAGAACGTGGTTTTCAACAAACAATCGGCATTCCCATGGCAATGAACTGTGCTCCTCTTCTTGCCGACTTGTTCCTTTATTCATATAAGGCTGACTTTATACAGAAACTTCTTAGGAAGAAAGAAAAGAAGTTAGCAGTATCCTCTAACTGTACTTTCCGCAATAGAGATGATGTTCTTTAAATAATTCAAAATTTGGTGACTATATTGAACGCATCTATCCCATCGAACTTGAAGTAAAGGATACAACATATACAGTTAAGTCTGCCTCATATCTTGACATACATCTAGAAATTGACAATGAGGGTCGGTTGAAAACAAAACTTTACGACAAAAGAGATGATTTCGGTTTCCATATTGTGAACTTTCCATTTCTATGTAGCAACATTCCATCATCTCCTGTATACGGAGTATATATCTCTCAGTTAATACGATATTCCTGGGCTTGAATTTTCCTATTATGATTTCCTTGATAGAGATTTGCTGCTAACAAGAAAAGCTTTTAAACCAAGAGTTCCAAGTAGTGAAGTTGAAATCATCCCTTCCGTAAATTTTACGGGCGTCATCACGAGTTGGTTGATCGTTATGGAATACAGATGACAACGGATATGTTCAAATTGTCGTAACTACAATCCCGTCCCCATTTCTAGGAATGTGACCTACCGAATTAGACTTATCATTGGGTTTGTACTTACATGAGCAACACGACGGGTGTTAAGCAGGATCTGCTTACCATTCCGGAACACCTAAGAACACCCCTTGTTTTATTTCAAAGGGGTTCGTGTTGCTCTTTCATTAGTTATACGTGTTGTTCTTTGTGATTTTTAATTTTTCAATGTTTTTGTTTTTTATACCGATAGCAGTCTCGTCTATCCTTTATCATGACAAAACTATCAAAATATCAAAATTTCACATTCGGCCAAGCTTCAGGGTTAGAACATTTAACATGACCGATGGTCTATAATTTGGTGATGTTTTTGGGTTAGATAAGAGTCAATTACCAATCCGCTACAGTGTGATGTCTAATCACTTGATATAACTTATCAACGTATTTTATAGGAGTAACACGACGGGTGTCACATGTGGAGCAGGATCTGCTTACCCTTCCGGAGCACCTGAGATCACCCCCAGTTTTTGGTTGAGTTGATGTTTCTCAGTCTTTAGTTTTCTATGTTGTGTTTTGTGTACTATTGTTTGTCTGTTTGTCTGTTGGCTCTTTTTCTTTTTTAGCCATGGCGTTGTCAGTTAATTTTTGACTTATGAGTTTGAATGTCCCTTTGGTATCTTTCGCCTCTCTTTTGTAACACAGAAAAATGCCTGTATTTGCTGTCAATTTACATTGTTAAGACAATACTGCTGTTGTGTCTAATAAAGAAGGTTATACAATTTATGTTTGTGCTTGGAGATTTACCAAAGCTATGATAAGTTACGTTGTTTGCATTTTGTCTGTGGAATAACCTCAATATTTCAAGGAATTTATACGCAATAAACGTTGAAATATTGCTTCAAATCATATGAAGTGCTTAAATCAAAGAAAACAAAAAAGGTAAGATAGATATTTCTTTTCTATTTTCTATTTACATCCTTCATTCTTTTTATCTTGCGAGAAAAATATTTTACAGCGTGTACTTATAGTACAATGGTGATGTTATATCGAAGTAATTTGTTGACAATTGTTGGTCTTTCCGTTGTTTTTCTTGTTGACCTTGGTATTGCCTGTTTTACCTCGAACTAAGGTTTTTTTATTGTCATCTTGGTATATTCTGCCTCTTTTTTGAAGTCTTATTTTTTTGTTGTTGCATCAATCACATTAAATGCATTGTCAATTACCTGGAAAATCATCTGGGGCAAAATTTATAATATAGAACCCTTTCAGTGAAAAGATTGTTTGCTTTCTGATACCTAAGCAACAAACGCTAATTTTTTGGAATATTAATATTTTTTCTATAAACTTAGAGCACTAAACTTCTTTTGTAAGAATGTGTAACAAATTGTATGAAATGCCAAAATTTCAATCGATGCGATTCAAAATTTCTGCTAAATGCTGAAATTGCAAGTGTCATTACATTTTCAAGACTAAAAGTTTAAATAGTCATATGTCTATATGACCTTATGTAAAGCTTTCTACAAAAATGTCCAAGAAAATAATTTAAAATGGAATACAATTGTAAAAAAATTCAAGACAACAAAAAAGTTTATTTTGGAGATGAAATTTTTTAAACATTTTTTTCCCAATTATTAGGCTCTTGTGTATATCGACACGTTTTGAACTATTGATAGCAAGTGATAGATAGGTTGTGCGTTAGCAAATGTACAAAGCTGTCAAAACTACTTAGTAGGTAAAGAATAATTTGTATCTTTCAAATGATATATTGCCATCTAAAAAGACAAGAACAGTTGATTTATAATTAAACTAAAAGATCTTTAAAGAGATGTATGTCTTAAATCAGACGCGAGGTTTTATTGTGGATCGTAACAAACGGTACTACAATCTGTCGGTGCCTATACTTTTGTTATGGCACAAGGTCATGTTTTCTCTGACTTTTGATACTTTTTATACCAAATCCATTGATGTGTACTGATTGATATTTTAGTCTTATATGCATGATTTTTTTTATTAGTTGTTATTGGCTTTGAACTAGGTGTCAGTAACTGCGAGTACTCTCAAATCTGTACTAATTTAAACGCACCGACCTTTTTAGCCGAATAGAATTTTTACTAATAATATTTTGATTCCAGGAAATAAACTTTTCACTAAGAAACTTAAGTCTAGATAATGCATGAATCAACTAATCTTTGTAAAATGATACCCTTACAACTACAGGACTCTGGTTAAGATGTATCCCTGTGTTTGATGACCAAAAAAAAATTCACAAACACTGCACGATTGGTTGTGTCTATATCTTCAACTGCATGACAGCTTTATATTTATTGTTTTGAAAACTTACAGCATTTTTTACATTTTAATTATCAAATAAGCAAATAAACTTTGGTTTTGTGTTTAAAATACTTATATTGCAGTCTTTTGTGATCATAAAATACGTTATAAATTCTGACAGTAGAACTTCTTTATTATATAGATTTCATCGTAGTGGAGAAGATGGCTACATTCGGTATAAGACAGAGGACAAAGGAGCGATTGTTCCGATCTTTCCAATTCAAAATGGAACACTCGGGTACTACAGAGAGTTAAGAAATTGCTTCTTGACTTTTGGTATCCTGTGAGTCACTCTCAACTGCAAGGAGTCAAGGATGATAGCGAATGTTTGGATACGTACTTCAATTCACTGTGCACACTTATTATTCTCTGTCACAACGAAAATATCATTGTCATGGTGATGTTCAACTAGTTTGTCTCCAAATGCTTCACAATGTCAAAGTACAGAGCATGTTCGGTCGTACAGACAAGAAGTCCACTGCCTGAGTCATCATAGTGAATTTCATGAGGATTTTTAAGTCCGTCTGCTTCTTTTAGAACTTGAACATGAGACCTCTTATCATGGGACACCTCAATATTGCATCTTTAAATCGCCATATAACCTTTCCAGTGAGATCACAGCAGAATATGGTATGATTGCTTTCGTCTGCACAGAATAAATTATCTCCTCTTGTCGTAATGCAGCTTGCCTTTTTCGTTGGTAATGAAAACTTTTGTTTTTCTACTCTTGGTTCAAATGAATCGCCAACAAATAGTACTTCTATCATATTTTCTATTGCAACGTAACGAAAATTTTTATTATAAGATATTCCCCAACATTTTCCGCTTACTTTTATCATTTTTAAAGTTTCGGTGGATGTGACGTCCATAATTGCAATTTGTTTGTCTTCAGGAAAGGTCAAGGCAATCGTATTGTCCATACACCTTACAACGGCAATGCTTTCTGGTCTATAATGTAGTATTATTTCTCTGATGAATTTACCATCTATGTCAAATATAAGTAATCTTTTTTCTTTGAAGTCGGTAAATAGTAGCTGATTGTTTAACAAAATGCCGTCCATGAAATCGATTGGTATGCTTAGTTTAATTTCTTTACGCAAAGTCAAATAATAAGGACGACCTATAAATAGATGAAATGAAATATCATTACAAATGCAGCGATAGATTTATGATTAACTTATACACTTGCATCTTAACAATTGTTTGGGTGTAACTTCAACTGCCCTTACCTTTTATCGTTTCAATATCTTTTATTATTTCTAATTAAGCTTATCTATATTCCTGCTTCTTTTGCCTGACTGAAAGAGGTTTGAATATTAGCTTACATAATTCAGGACAGAAATCTCTCAACGGAACGCATGTTTACATGACAACTCAAATATGCATTTAAAAATATCATTCAATGGGAAAATTGATAAACATACAGTACTAATATGATTAAAAAGTGTTACTATTTTTGTCTGATATTTTGTCTATAAAATATATTCATAGGTGTTTCATCTGCCTTCACAGATTTTGATTCCGAATTTGACTCAGCATAGGCCTTGACCAATCAGCAATACGACAGGTGCCTTGATATCACATGGTTTTGAAAGACAAATGCTTGGTTTTAAGAGTTTGAAGTATTTATGGAATTACTTTTAATCTACTTCCTTGGTGTATCGCCCCTGAAATCCCGCTTAATTATTCCCTTTTCAGCACATTGTTTCGTTCTTTTCTACCTGGTATTTACCAGCATTCTCAGCAGTTTCGAGAACGACGTCCACATTTGAATCCAATATCTCCGAATCAAGCATGGTTAAGTTATCCAGAAACTGTTTTAGGTTGTTTTTCACACGTTCGGTATCGTTGTCTGTATCGGTCATCTGCAAGTTCAATTTTAACCAGTTGTGTGACTTTGGATCAAATCTAATTTGCTTTTAGCATCCACCAGTTCTCTTTTATCTTAAAAAGTGATTCATTATCCATTTGTAACACTTATAATACTAGGAGGTAAATAAGATAACGTTCGGTTGATATATCATGGCTAATTCAGATAATTTAATGACTGATACTCTCATTAGAGAGCCTACTGGAGTATTGTTGTGTTTATTGTTTTATTTTTGTTTTTTCATCATATATACCAACTGTACTTGTATAAATTAACTTAAAATGTGTAAGCTGATCAACTGAGTCAACCAATATCTGACATTAGTACATAGTTTTTAAAATAAAATTTGGTCCAAATCGAAGGAGCGAGGTTAGAATTTTGTTTACCTCAGTTAAGATGACGACAACAGATTGATACAACAAGCGCATAGACTATCAAACGTTACATATTGTTTCGGCCAGGATTCAAATTGGTTTATTGAGTTTCATTCTCCAACGGTAAAAATGATCCAATATCAATCAACTTGGACCATAATGTTTGCTGTCTATAATAAGACTTCAACGTAAGACAGTTTTCAAATGTAAATCTAAAGGTAAAAATTTGACCTTTCGGCAATAATGAACTACTAGTATATAGTTTTCAAACTCTTCCAATTAAGATTTGAAGTTGACATGAAACATCTATAAAAAGACTTACTGCATGGGATGTTGTAATCTGACATTGATATCAGAAACTCTGCCTCTTTCTCCAGCAACTCAACCACTTCTTTATAACCAAAAAGCCTCTCTAAGAACGATAATATCTCATTCTCAAACTGATCTTTGCTTGAAAATGCTGTTTTGTGTACGTTTAATTTCAACAGAACGCTGCTTTCTTCAACTTTTAGTAACACTACCTTATAATTTCCTTTGTTCAATTCGTCTTTGATAGCGTTTACTCTATGAACAGCATCAGTCTCATTTTTCACTTTTCTTAAGTATAACATACATTCTGTTTCATCTGCAGATAACAAGATTTAAAAGGATTGGTTTGAGTATATGATTATCTTATTAAATATCAAAGTTTATTTCAATTTTTATCGACTCAAATAACATTTGTTAAAACTCACGATATTATAGTTGGAAATATACGGTCAACTTGATTAAAACGAGAAAACTGCAGTAAAACTGCATTATATGATTGTAAATTATTTAAAACATGTTCAACATGTGCAGATGATAACAAACCTTGTTCAAGTGTCCCATCTTCTAGCCTTTTGGTTATCGTTTTCCCGAGATATATTTTGCAATTGTTTTTTTTTGTTTTGTACATCTCTACAAAATAACAAAAAATGTCACACAAGAATAAATGGAAAATTTATAAGATTATTACGATATTAACCATGTGTATTTTCTGAATAAACTTACTTTATAAATTTTAAGAAAGTTTTTTAGAGACAGTTCCACTTCAATCATAACATTTGCGTAATTTAGTTTAATAGGAATTAACCTTGTCTCATTCAGGTGAGTCAATAACAAGGTTCGTGAAGCTTTTTTTAAAAATAAGCAATGACTGTTTGGCGATAGATTGTTGCTTTCTAAACGTCCAGTGACAAATATTTCATGCATATTACTTAAAGTTGGATTGTCATGTGCGCTAAACGAAAGATGTTAAAAGTGTACGTAGCTGTAATTGCGTTTCTCTCTTTTGTTTGAAGAGATACGTAGAATATCTCACTAATTACCTTGTAAATCGAGATACTTTTCAAGAAGTTTTATGTATTTCTCCTTTATGTCTTCGTCCATAGAGTACTTTCGAAGTTTCTCGATTTCTTTCTCAAAGATCAGTTTTTGAAGATATTTATCTGCTCTTTTTCAATGTCTGTTACATCTGAGAACAACTTTTTAAGCTCTATTTCAGTCATATCTGCCCTAGTTTTGTGAGTGATTTTATTTCTATGCCTCCGCAGTCTTTCAGTATCATCTCCGACATTAACGTCATCTGTATCTGGGGTATTACCCCAGCTTTTTGTAGGTTCGTCGACTAATTTGGAATATCTTATAAGTTTGTACAACAGACTAAAGTCAATTTCGTCGTAGTTGCCAGATTGCAACGACTGAATCATCTTTCTTTCATCTGCGTCCAGTGTATTACGAAATTATTTATCTCTAGAAACCATTCTTTCAAGAGCCTGTGCTGGCATGTTATTGTGCTGCACGGTGATAAACTGTCGTAATATTTCAGGAAATACATCAGTAATCAACATTGAGGAACGAGCGTATCGGGTTTGTGCATCTATCGACATATTTCAAATTTCTTTTATGCAGACTCCGTCTGTATAATGAGAACAAAATTTAGATGAAATTTCTGTGTTCTGTTCAATATATCTTATACAAAATTAGTTACTGCGAAGTTTTGCTGAAAAATGATTATTTAAGTTATACGTTCCGGATGGTTCTCATAATTTTTCAATATTTAATTGATATTGCACAATAAACAGAAATGAAAATAAAAGTCAACACGAGTTCAATTAGTTCAAACAATTCAATATGTAAAAACTATTTAAATGTATTACGTTTTACATAATTATGTTATTACTGATCATTCAAATGAAATGAATATGATTATTGACCCGAATCCATTTTGTATAAAACGTTCCGTCCATAGAAACATTACAAAACACAAGACTTTTGGATTTTTTCTCTCAATATGAATGACGTAGATATATCCTTAGTGTGTAAGGAAGAATACATTTCTGTTTTTCATTATATAGGGACGAAATTGTCTGTTATCAATAAATATATGTAGGGATAATTACGGATGTTTTAATACAGATGAAAAAATAATATAAAAAAGGACATGTGGTATGATTACCAATGAAACAACTATCCACCCAAGTTCAAATGAAGTGGATGTAAGCAATTATAGGCAACCGTACGACCTTCAACGATGAGAAAAACCAATACCGAATAGTCGGCTATAAAAGGCCCTGACATGAAAACATGAAACTATTCAATTGTGAAAACTAACGGCTTAATTCATAACAAAACAATTGCAAATACGAAAAACAAATATGACAGACATGAACCTACGACAACCACTGAACTATATTATGCTTGGGGATAAATACCAATTTATAATGATACATACGCATGTTAGTATTTTGCTTTACTATCAAGGACCATAATTCCTGAACTGCAAAATTGTGAATAGTCAGTATTGACCTTGACCACCATTTTATCATCAATAACACTATATATAAAAAATTAAAAGCTATGGTTATGATCAAGTGGATCATAAGTCATTGAACGGAAAAAGCCATAAAGAGCCATTTTCCAATATATCAAGGACTATAACTTCTGAACGGTAAACTTAAAAACCGTAAATATCGAAGCTGGCCTCCGTTCTGTCATCAGTATCAACATATTAAAATTTGAAAAGTGAAAAGGTTGAACGGTTCATAAGTTATTGACGGAAACTGTTGGCAGCCGCCCGCCCGCCCGTCATACTTCACCAAATTAATAACCGGATGCTTCCTCCAAAAATATGGCACTGCTATTTATATTTACAATGAATATAAAATAAATAACTATGAAAATGCTAAACATGAAGATTTTACAAAAAGGAAAATTAAATTCTATTTCTCTTCAAAAAGAATAACGCATTAGCAAATTAATAACTTTATCAGAAGTTACTTTTAGGTAATGAAAACCTTTAAACTGAATGCTTTAAATCATATTTAACAAACTTAAATTAACTTTGCTTACCTGAACCAATATTCAATAAAACTTGAAATAGTTTTATGTCTTTATTTCCAAAGAGCGCATGTAAAAGTGACGCTTTTTGGAATTAACTTTTTAGATTCGAATTTGGGGACTGTTTCAGGTTATCCAATCAAAATTAACATTTAATCAAAAACCATGACAACTTTAGTCTAATTGACAGAAAATAGGTGGGGTCATAGGTGACGTGTATGACTACAAAATATCTTAATTACTTATGTAATCTTGGTCTCTTAATTACTTATGTAATCTTGCTATCAATGTTTACTCTATACCATATTTGAGCCGGACATTAACAATAGAAATAATCCGAAATACATCTTATTACATGTCGGCTTCACTTTAAAAATCATATCTGTCAACACATTCTGACCATTGTCCGATAACTTCTTACGTAATCTATATACAACAAATAAGGCTTACTAAAAGGAAATATGTTTGTGTGAAAACCAAACTAAAGCTATTAAAATGTCTGTCCAAAATTGCAATAAAATATTGAACTAAAAATAATTTGCTTTAAACTTAGAACTTTTCTAATTTTCACTGAAATTTCGCAAAAATAATAAAATCTGATCAAAATGATACCATGACAGAATTACAAATTATCGAGTAGTGCATTTTAAAAGTAAAGGCTTAATCTATATTTACATCTTTCGAGGGTTCATATATCAGTCACGAATTGATATGATTAAATTGATATAATGGAAATTTTGATCATTAAACATGTGCAACTGTTCCAAATTAATATGATTTTCAGCGCTTTTAACTACATAAAACTGTAAATCGAAATTAAACCAAACATTAACAAATATAACTGTTTTCAGATATTTTCCTCGATATCCTCTATGCTTAATTGAATGATGTTTAATTGTTGTTTCGAACTATTGTGAAATAGGCTGATTGATTGTTGGTTGCTTAACGTCCAGTGTCAAATATTTCATGCATGTTCAGGACGAGAACAAATTAACAATAAATACGATAGGTAGGTCCTGTAATAGAGGCCGTTCGGAATAAAGGTCTGGGAAATTTTGACTGCCACTGAAAAATTTGGATATAATGGATAAGGGCATAAACTTTGCCTTGCAACAGCAAAGAGTTGTTGCAAGGGTTTTTAACTTGCAGAGAGCTTGGTGCTCTCTTTACACAAGACATCAAATTGAACGTCCCCATTCTTACCGGGCGTGGGTGCGTACTTATACATCCCGCACAGTCAAACGGACACCCCACGGTAAGGGTTTTACTGCCGATCGGAAGAAGACCAATGTGACCATATTTCTATTCCCCCAATCACCCTCTTGGGTTGTGAAATAGATAGAACACTTTACTTTGGTTTCATTCTATGCTGAAATGAAATGTACATAAATCCTGCAGAAGATTATTAAATAACTTTTTGTTTTAAGTGGAAATTATTTGTACCTACATTAACTTGATTAACAAATTTTCAAGGTGTTTAAAATTATAAATTATCTGCTCTATAGAGTATTCAAAAGTTAGAATCATAACAATTTCGTCAAACTTAATGCACCGATATGTAATTTTGTAAACTACTTATAAACTGTTATGCTTCGCATGCTATGTGTGGTATAAACATGCATCATGAATCCATGTCAAAATGAAAAGACAAAAAAAACTTTACAAGCTTCACCATTTAAACAAATGTTATACAAACTTCTGATGTTCAGTAGTTGTCGTTTGTTGATGTGGTACATAAATGTTTCTCGTTTCTCCTTTTTGATATAGATTAGACTATGGTTTACTTTTATAAATTTTGACTTGGATGGAGAGTTGTCTCATTGGCACTCATACCACATATTCTTATATTTATATAGACCTTTGGTTTTACGTTTGAATGGTTTTACACTAGTAATTTTTGGGGCCCTTTATAGCTTGCTGTTCGGTGTGAGCCAAGGCTCCATGTTGAAGACCGTACTTTGACCTATATTGGTTTACTTTTATAGATTTTGACATGGATGGAGAGTTGTTTCATTGGCACTCATACCACATCTTCTTATATCTATTCTAACTTCATTACAACAAGTCCGAATACATTTTCTGATAATAGAAAAATGCAAGGAACTGTTTGTTATGCAGTAAAATTAATACATCTTAAATTTAGAGTAGGGATGATCTCCCCTGTACTTGTTTCACTTACAGGGTCAAATTCTAAACTTGTTATTTCCCACGGATATTTGAAAATAACAGAGGGTATGGATAGAGAATTACAGATTTGTGTATGCAGGCCCAATTCCACAGAAAATGAGCACAAAAAAATTAAAAATAGAGAAAAAATAGCGCCAAAAATATAAAGAATAGAGAACAATGGAGTGCTATGATATAAAGAATAGAGAATAATGGAGTGTTATGATATAAAGAATAGAGAATTATGGGCAAAATTTATAAAGAATGGAGAAAAATGGCCTAAATAATTAAAGAATAAAGAAATTTAAGTACTCTCAATCCAGACCCTCATTAGAAAGCCTTTATCATACTGTTTAACAATTTTACACATTTCCACAAAATCAAAATGATATTCATCGTTGTATATTGCTGTTGAAGACATATTCATACAAAATTGCCAAGCTTACATAGTGTTGTCAAATTTGTATCGAAGGACATCGCTAACCAAAATGAATTTATTTGTATCCAGAGGACAAGACATAGATTAACGTCTAATAGATTTTCAATATTGCTTAACGATGTCCTTCTTGTACATGTTTTGGATACATACTCAAATGTGCGGTTTTGGTCATTCTATAGGCGTTTATAATTTGACCACACGTTTAAAAATAAGCCAGAATATTTCTAAAACCTTAAAGTACACATATTTGGCTGTGATACCAAGGATTTGTATAGTATTTAACTATACACACCCTTGGTGATACTATGAACTTGAGTATAGATTGAAAGACCTTTTGAAAATGGCCCTGGTGTGAAATAGAATCATGGAAATTTGCCGTACTCATATGTGTCTTAATAGACTGTTTAGTCGCATTCCAATACTACTTCTTTCAACAAATCTCTAATAATAACTTTACATGTTGTTTCCTTTTAGTATATGCAATTAACCTATTTAAGAATAGTTGGTCCCAGACCACAATTACAATACGAATACAGTTCCTTTTAATTAAAGAGTATTTTTTCTTATTTTTTTTCTTTCCCTTCCTCACTCATTTCTTAGTTTTTTTGTGGATGGAAATGAAAGAAGAGAGGCGAAATAAACTTTTGGATGTTGTATTTTAACTGATTTTGATATGGAAAGAGTGATTAGGCCAGGTGCAAAAAGGTGATATTTACAGTTTTCGGAACATCTCTTGACTTGTCCATAGGGGTATGGATGTGTATTGGCTAAATTTGTACGACACTGGGGAGCAATTTTTCTGAATGTTGGATATATGTTTGGACTAGTACTGTACTTTACACTCACAAAATATTTGACAAAAAGAATCGGTACATTTTTTTAATGAAACAAAACGTTATAAAGAACTAATAGAGAATTTAATTGTGGTCTGTGGCCAGCTATCCTAATAAGCCTGGAAATCTTGTGGCTTGTCACAAATAGGTTCACAACAGTTAAAGGATTGTCAACATGCCGGTACAGATGATAAACTTTAAAGCGTATATTTTGCACTGGATATTATATTTCATGCAATGTGTTTATAGGTGTTACATTTTCTTTTTCATTTATATTTCATGCAATGTGTTATAGGTGTTACATTTTCTTTTCGATGTGTCTGAGATCATTCAAATCTTTATCGCACGCCTCCTAAAAGCATTGCACAGTTTTGTTTTTTTTTAATCTTTGTTTTGAACAGAAATAGTCCCTTAAATATAGATGAAAGAAGATGTGGGTATTTTTCAATGAGATTACTACCCAACGACAAAAAATTAAAAAAAAAAAAACTTCCAGAGGGTAACTTTCATCGTTGATCTCTTTTTTTTATATTAGATTTTTCTTCCATGTTACAAATGTAATGTAATGCAGACGGCATTCACAGTATATGATAAAGGAAGGGGTCCGTGAATCTTTTCTTTTGCAAAAACACTAAAGTGCAGGGTAACATCTGATCCGGGGGGGGGGTGCAAACGGGTGCACGTAACACCCCTTAAGGTTGGCAAATATGGTAAGTACATAGTGTGCAATTTAAAGTTTTATAATTAATAACCCAATTAGTCTACGTTAAGACTATTCCAAACTAAAATACAAATTGAAAGAGTTGGGCCTCCTTTGTTTCATAAAAAAGATGGCCAACGTAGATACATGTATCTTGTCTTAGGGAGGGATAAATCGTACTTTGTAAAAAATCACTCCGATTCAAACAAAAAATTCACTGAAACTGACATTATCAAGATGCTTGATTTCTTGATTTATATCATATTTGTTACGTTTGGAGAACGTGGTTTTCAACAAACAATCGGCATTCCCATGGGAATCAATTGTGCTCCACTTCTTGCCGACTTGTTCCTTTATTCATATAAGGCTGACTTTATACAGGAACTTCTTAGGAAGAAAGAAAAGAAGTTAGCAGTATCCTTAACTGTACTTTCCGTTATATAGATGATGTTCTCTCACTAAATAACTCAAAATTTAGTGACTATGTTGAACGCATCTATCCCATCGAACTTTAGGTAAAGGATACAGCATATACAGTTAAGTCTGCCTCATATCTTGACATACATCTAGAAATTGACAATGAGGGTCGGTTGAAAACAACACTTTACGACAAAAGGGATGCTTTTAGCTTCCATATTGTGAACTTTCCATTTCTATGTAGCAACATTCAAGCAGCGCCTGCATACGGATTATATATCTCCCAGTTAATACGATATTCCAGGGCTTGAATTTTCCTATCATGATTTCCTTGATAGAGAGTTGCTGCTAACAAGAAAGCTATTAAACCAAGAGTTCCAAGTAGTGAAGTTGAAATCATTCCTTCGTAAATTTTACGGACGTCATCACGAGTGGGTTGACCGTTATGGAATATCTGTTTTACAGATGAACATCGGATATGTTCAAATTGTCGTAACTACAGTCCCGTCCCCATTTACCCGAATGTGACCTACCGAATTAGACTTATCACTGGGTTTGTACTAACATAAGCAACACGACGGGTGCCACGTGTTAAGCAGGATCTGCCTACCATTCCGGAACACCTATGAACACCCCACGTTTTATTTTAAAGGGGTTCGTGTTGCTCTTTCATTAGTTATACGTGTTGTTCTTTGTGATTTTTAATTTTCCAATGTTTGTGTTGTTTATACCGATAGCAGTCTCGTCTATGCTTTGTCATGACAAAACGTGTTTCAATATCAAAATTTCACATTCGGTCAAGTTTCAGGGTTTGAACATTTTACATGACAGATGGTCTAGAATTTGGTGAAGTTTTAGGGTTAAGAGTCAAGTACCAGTCTGCTACCGTGTGATGTCTAATCACTTGATTTAACTTATCAACGTATTTTATAGGAGTAACACGACGGGTGTCAAAAGTGGAGCAGGATCTGCTTACCCTTCCGGAGCACCTGAGATCACCTCCAGTGTTCGGTTGAGTTGGTGTTTCTCAGTCTTTAGTTTTCTATATTGTGTTTTGTGAACTGTTGTTTGTCTGTTCGTCTGTTGGCTCTTTTTCTTTTTTAGCCATGGCGTTGTCAGTTAATTTTCGACCTATGAGTTTGAATGTCCCTTTGGTATCTTTCGCCTTTTTTTGTAACACAGAAAAATGCATGTATTTGCTGTCAATTTACATTGTTAAGACAATACTGCTGTTGTGTCTAATAAAGAAGGTTATACAATTTATGTTTGTGCTTGGAGATTTACCAAAGCTATGATAAGTTACGTTGTTTGCATTTTGTCTGTGGAATAACCTCAATATTTCAAGGAATTTATACGCAATAAACGTTGAAACGTTGCTTCAAATCATATAAAGTGCATAAATCAAAGAAAACAAGAAAGGTAAGATAGATATTTCTTTTCTATTTTCTATTTACATCGTCCATTCATCTTGCGACAAAAATATTTTACAGCGTGTACATATAGTAGACGCCTAAAATATATATTTTGATATTCAATGGAGATGTTATATCGAAGTAATTTGTTGACAATTGTTGGTCTTTCCGTTGTTTTTCTTGTTGATCTTGGTATTGCCTGTTTTACTTCGAATTAAGTTTTTTTTATTGTCACTTTGATATATTCTGCCTCTTTTTTGAATTCTTTTTTTTTTGTTGCATCAATCACATTAAATGCATTGTCATTTTCCTGGAAAATCATGTGGGGCAAAATTTATAATATAGAACCCTTTCAGTGAAAAGATTTCTGATACCTAAGCAACAAACGCTAATTTTTTGGAATATTAATATTTTTTCTATAAACTTAGAGCACTAAACCTCTTTTGTAAGAATGTGTAACAAATTGTATGAAATGCCAAAATTTCAATCGATGCGATTCAAAATTTCTGCTAAATGCTGAAATTGCAAGTGTCATTACATTTTCAAGACTAAAAGTTTAAATAGTCATATGTCTATATGACCTTATGTAAAGCTTTCTACAAAAAAGTCCAAGAAAATAATTTAAACTGGAATACAATTGTATAAAAATTCAAGACAACAAAAAAGTTTATTATGGAGATGATTTTTTTAAAAACATTTTTTTCCCAATTATTAGGTTCTTGTGTATATCGACACGTTTTGAACTATTGATAATAAGTGATAGATAGGTTGTGCGTTAGCAAATGTACAAAGCTGTCAAAACTACTTAGTAGGTAAAGAATAATTTGTATCTTTCAAATGATATGTTGCCATCTAAAAAGACAAGAACAGTTGATTTATAACTAAACTAAAAGATCTTTAAAGAGATGTATGTCTTAAATCAGACGCGAGGTTTTATTGTGGATCGTAACAAACGGTACTAAAATCTGTCGGTGCCTATACTTTTGGCATGGCACAAGGTCATGTTTTCTCTGACTTTTAATATTTTTTATACTAAATCCATTGGATGTGTACTGATTGATATTTTAGTCTTAGATGTATGATTTTTTTTATTAGTTGTTATTGGCTTTGAACTAGGTGTCAGTAACTGCGAGTACTCTCAGATCTGTACTAGTGTAAACGCACCGACCTTTTTACTGACAGTAGCCGAATAGAATTTTTACTAATGATATTTTGATTCAAGGAAATAAACTTTTCACTAAGAAACTTATGTCTAGATAATGCTTGAATCAACTAATCTTTGTAAAATGACAACTACAGGACTCTGGTTAAGATGTATCCCTGTGTTTGATGACCAAAAAAAGTTTCACAAACACTGCACGATTGGTTGTCTATATCTTCAACTGCATGGAAGCTTTATATTTATTGTTTTGAAAACTTACAGCATTTTTTACATTTTAATTATCAAATAAGCAAATAAACTTTGGTTTTGTGTTTAAAATACTTATATTGCAGTCATTTATGATCTTAAAATACGTTATAAATTCTGACAGTAGAACTTCTTTATTATATAGATTTCATCGTAGTGGAGAAGATGGCTACATTCGGTATAAGACCGAGGACAAAGGAGTGATTGTTCCGATTTTTCAAATTCAAAATGGAACACTCGGGTACTACAGAGAGTTAAGAAATTGCTTTTTGACTTTTGGTATCCTGTGGGTCACACTCAACGAAACTACAAGGAGTCAAGGATGATAGCGAATGTTTGGATACGTACTTCAATACACGGTGCACACTTATTGTTCTCTGTCACAACGAAAATATCATTGTCATGGTGATGTTCAACTACTTTGTCTCCAAATGTTTCACAATGTCAAAATACAGAGCATGTTCGGCCGTACAGACAAGAAGTCCATTGCCTGAGTCATCATAATAAATTTCACGAGGATTTTTAAGTCCGTCTGCTTCTTTTAGAACTTGAACATGAGACCTCTTATCATGGGACACTAAAATAACATTTTTTGAATAGTAACCTAGCACGTAAAGATTTCTATTGGTATCTGTTGTCATACTTTTCGGACACCTCAATATTGCATCATTAAATCGCCATATAACCTTTCCAGTGAGATCACAGCAGAATATGGTATGATTGCTTTCGTCTGCACAGAATAAATTATCTCCTCTTGTCGTAATGCAGCTTTTGCCTTTTTTGTTGGTAATGAAAACTTTTGTTTTTCTACTCTTGGTTCAAATGAATCGCCAACAAATAGTACTTCTATCATATTTTCTATTGCAACGTAAAGGAAATTTTTATTATAAGATATTCCCCAACATTTTCCGCTTACTTTTATCATTTTTAAAGTTTCGGTGGATGTGACGTCCATAATTGCAATTTGTTTGTCTTCAGGAAAGGTCAAGGCAATCGTATTGTCCATACACCTTACAACGGCAATGCTTTCTGGTCTGTTATGTAGTATTATTTCTCTGATGAATTTACCATCTATGTCAAATATAATTAATCTTTTATCTTTGAAGTCGGTAAATAGTAGCTGATTGTTTAACAAAATGCCGTCCATGAAATCGGTTGCTATGCTTAGTTTAATTTCTTTACGTAATGTCAAATAATAAGGACGACCTACAAATAAATGAAATGAAATATCATTACAAATGCAGCGATAGATTTATGATTTAACTTATACACTGGCATCTTAACAATTGTCATTTCAACTACCCCTACCTTTTATCGTTTCGATATCTTTTATTATTTCTAATAATTGATATAAATCAAACCTATATTCCTGCTTCTTTTGCCTGACTGAAAGAGGTTTGAATATTAGCATACATAATTCAAGACAGAAATCTCTCAACGAAACGCATGTTTACATGACAACTCAAATATGCGTTTAAAAATATCATTCAATGGGAAAATTGATAAACATACAGTACTAACATGATTAAACAGTGTTACTATTTTTGTCTGATATTTTGTCTATAAAACATATTCATAGGTGTTTCATCTGCCTTCACAGATTTTGATTCCGAATTTGACTCAGCATAGGCCTTGACCAATCAGCAATACGACGGGTGCCTTGATATCACATGGTTTTGAAAGACAAATGCTTTGGTTTTAAGTGTTTGAAGTATATGTGGTATACTTTTAATCTGCTTCCTTGGTGTATCGCCCCTGAAATCCCGCTTTATTATTCCCTTTTCAGCACATTGTTTCATTCTTTTCTACCTGTTATTTACCAGCATTCTCAGTAGTTTCGAGAACGACGTCCACATTTGAATCCAATATCTCCGAATCAAGCATGGTTAAGTTATCCAGAAACTGTTTTAGGTTGTTTTTCACACGTTCGGTATCGTTGTCTGTATCGGTCATCTGCAAGTTCAATTTTAACCAGTTTTGTGACTTTGGATCAAATTCTAATTTGCTTTTAGCATCCACCAGTTCTCTTTTATCTTAAAAAGTGATTCATTATCCATTTGTAACACTTATAATACTAGAAGGTAAATGAAATAACGTTCGGTTGATATATCATGGCTAATTCAGATAATTTAATGACTGATACTCTCATTAGAGAGCCTACTGTGGTATTGTTGTGTTTATTGTTTTAATTTATTTTTTTTTCATCATATATACCAACTGTACTTGTATGAATTAACTTGAAATATG
The DNA here is from genome assembly GCF_021869535.1 of Mytilus californianus. Classification (NCBI taxonomy): domain Eukaryota; kingdom Metazoa; phylum Mollusca; class Bivalvia; order Mytilida; family Mytilidae; genus Mytilus; species Mytilus californianus. The sequence continues at coordinate 43,618,981 of NW_026262593.1, forward strand.
TAAGCTGTTCAGTTGAGTCAACCAATATCTGACAATAGTACATAGTTTTTAAAATCAAATTTGGTCCAAATCGAAGGAGCGAGGTTAGAATTTTGTTAAACTCAGTTAAGATGACGGCAACAGATTGATACAACAAGCGCATAGACTATCAAACGTTACATATTGTTTCGGCCAGGATTTAAATTGGTTTATTGAGTTTCATTCTCCAACGGTAAAAATGATCCGATATCAATCAACTTGGACCATAATGTTTGCTGTCTATAATAAGACTTCAACGTTAGACAGTTTGAAAATGTAAATCTAAAGGTAAAAAGTTTGACCTTTAGGCAATAATGACCTACTAGTATATAGTTTTCAAACCCTTGCAATTACGATTTAAAGTTGACATGAAACATCTATAAAAAGACTTACTGCATGGGATGTTGTAATCTGACATTGATATCAGAAACTCTGCCTCTTTCTCCAGCAACTCAACCACTTCTTTATAACCAAAAAGCCTCTCTAAGAACGATAATATCTCATTCTCAAACTGATCTTTGCTTGAAAATGCTGTTTTGTGTACGCTTAATTTCAACAGAACGCTGCTTTCTTCAACTTTTAGTAACACTACCTTATAATTTCCTTTGTTCAATTCGTCTTTGATAGCGTTTATTCTATGAACAGCATCAGTCTCATTTTTCACTTTTCTTAAGTATAACATACATTCTGTTTCATCTGCAGATAACAAGATTTAAAAAGATTGGTTTGAGTATATGATTATCTTATTAAATATCAAAGTTTATTTCATTTCTTATCGGCTCAAATAACAGTTTTTAAAACTCACCATATTATAGAAATATACGGTCAACTTGATTAAAACGAGAATACTGCAGTAAAGCTGCATTAAATGATTGTAAATTATCTAAAACATGTTCAACATGTGCAGATGATAACAAACCTTGTTCAAGTGTCCCATCTTCTAGTCGTTTGATTATCGTTTTCCCGAGATATATTTTGCAATTGGTTTTGTTTGTTTTGTACATCTCTACAAAATAACAAAAAACATCACATAAGAATAAATGGAAAATTTATAAGATTATTACGATATTAACCATGTGTGTTTTCTTAGTAAACTTACTTTATAAATTTTAAGAAAGTTTTTTAGAGACAGTTCCACTTCAATCATAACATTTGCGTAATTTAGTGTAATAGGAATAAACCTTTTCTCATTCAGGTGAGTCAATATCAAGGTTCGTGAAGCTTTTTTTAAAAATAAGCAATGACTGTTGGGCGATAGATTGTTGCTTTCTTAACGTCCAGTGACAAATATTTCATGCATATTACTGAAATTTGGATTGTCACGTACGCTAAACGAAAGATGTTAAAAGTGTACGTAGCTTAAATTGCGTTTCTCCCTTTTGTTTGAAGAGATACGTAGAATATCTCACTAATTACCTTGTAAATCGAGATACTTTTCAAGAAGTTTTATGTATTTCTCCTTGATGTCTTCGTCCATAGAGCACTTTCGAAGTTTCTCGATTTCTTTTTCAAAGATCTGTTTTTGAAGATATTTATCTGCTCTTTTTCCAATGTCTGTTACATCTGAGAACAACTTGTTTAGCTCTATTTCAGTCATATCTGCCCTAGTTTTGTGTGTGATTTTATTTCTATACCTCCGCAGTCTTTCAGTATCATCTCCGACATTAACGTCATCTGTATCTGGGGTATTACCCCAGCTTTTTGTAGGTTCGTCGACTAATTTGAAATATCTTATAAGTTTGTACAACAGACTAAAGTCAATTTCGTCGTAGTTGCCAGATTGCAACGACTGAATCATCTTTCTTTCATCTGCGTCCAGTGTATTACGAAATTCTTTATCTCTAGAAACCATTCTCTCAAGAGCCTGTGCTGGCATGTTATTGTGCTGCACGGTGATAAACTGTCGTAATATTTCAGGAAATACATCAGTAATCAACATTGAGGAACGAGCGTATCGGGTTTGTGCATCTATCGACATATTTCAAATTTCTTTTATGCAGACTCCGTCTGTATAATGAGAACAAAATTTAGATGAAATTTCTGTGTTATGTTCAATATATCTTATACAAAATTAGATATTGCGAAGTTTTGCTGAAAAATGATTATTTAAGATATACGTTCCGGATGGTTCTCATAATTTTTTAATATTTAATTGATATTGCACAATAAACAGAAATGAAAATAAAAGTCAACATGAGTTCAATTAGTTCAAACAATTCAATATGTAAAAACTATTTAAATGTATTACGTTTTACATAATTATGTTATTACTGATCATTCAAATGAAATGAATATGATTATTGACCCGAATCCATTTTGTATAAAACGTTCCGTCCATAGAAACATCACAAAACACAAGACTTTTGGATTTTTTCTCTCAATATGAATGACGTAGATATATCCTTAGTGTGTAAGGAAGAATACATTTCTGTTTTTCAATATATAGGGACGAAATTGTCTGTTATCAATAAATATATGTAGGGATAATTACGGATGTTTTAATACAGATGAAAAAATAATATAATAAAGGACATGTGGTATGATTACCAATGAGACAACTATCCACCCAAGTTCAAATGAAGTGGATGTAAGCAATTATAGGCAACCGTACGACCTTCAATGATGATAAAAACCAATACCGTATAGTCGGCTATAAAAGGCCCCGACATGAAATATGAAACTATTCAATTGTGAAAACTAACGGCTTAATTCATAACAAAACAATTGCAAATACGAAAACAAATATGACAGACATGACCCTACGACAACCACTGAACTATAGTATGCTTAAGGATAAATACCAATTTATAATGATACATACGCATGTTAGTATTTTGCTTTGCTATCAAGGACCATAATTCCTGAACTGCAAAATTGTGAGAAGTCAGTTTCGACCTTGACCACCATTTTATCATCAATAACACTATATAAAAAAAAAATTAAAAGCGCTGATCAAGTGGTTCATAAGTCATTGAACGGAAAAGCCATAAAGGGCCATTTTCCAGTAATCAAGGACTATAACTCCTGAACGGTAAACGTGAAAACCGTAAATATCGAAGCTGGCCTCAGTTCTGTCATCAGTATTAACATATTAAAATTTGAAAAGTTTATAGGTTGAACGGTTCATAAGTTATTGACGGAAACTGTTGGCAGCCGCCCGCCCGTCATACTTCACCAAATTAATAACCGGATGCTTCCTCCAAAAATATGGCACTGTTGTTTATATTTACAAAGATTCTGTATACAGTTCAATACTGGAATGAATTATTATTTTTCGTATAAATAATTTATATATGTTTAATAATTCAAAACCAATCTTAACTTGGAATAAGCTTAGTTTTGTTCTGATACACAGCTTTCTGGTATCATATTGGAAAGCTTGTAAGCTTTAAGATTAATTACGCTTCCAATATTGGTGCAACAAATTGAAATTTAATAAATATATCATTGGAGGGTTTAGTTACGTTACGACGTAAAGTATGTTTGATAGTTTTCAACCATCTTATCTCAAGTGCTTAAAATGAATGATACAACTAACAATGTCTTAAAATTCCAACAATGACATCAAAGTGTTAATCAAATTTAAACATACAATTCTATCATTTCACATTCTTTACTTTCCTGTACCTATGAAAAAAAATCTAATATCTTTTCTGGTCATATTATTATAGAGATTTTACAATAGAGATAATCGAAATTGAGTAATGTATATCTCGTATTATTGCTCACAGCCGAATTTACGAAAATTTGAGTCAACAGTATTAAATATTTAAAAGATATATACGCTGGAAAAATACACTCTTATAAATGTACGTGATAATCTTGTACCTACTTTGTTGAGAATGAGCTAACTGTTCCAAAAAAATGTCAGTACAATTTTATTTTTCTCCTTAGTAAGAATCTGATGTCATCCAGGAATGTTTTTCATCAAATTATCTTCCAGTGTTACATGTGATGGCTTTTTCACTTCTCTCCATAACCGTGGGTAACCACTCCTTTTTAAAAGAATATGTCACATTTGTGTACCATGATAAAATGTAAACTTTTTTAAATACACAATCCATTGAAATTTTCCACAAAATATTATATATAGTTCGTGTTTGTTCTGGTTTTTTTTTTTTTAATTCAATAAGCACTCATCCGAAAGAGAGAACATAGTTCCATGTTTAAACATTTGACAGGTCTTTGATCTCTCTCTTAATAAGGAATTTATTAGTGCATGTAACGCATAGTACAAAATGTATTTTAACGCTTTATACGATTGTTTTCTTTGCCGTGTTTCAAAATATATATATATATATATTAAACTTATTTTAAAAGTTTAAATGCGTAGGCTATAAACTTAATACTTAAGTTAAACAAATATAAGGAAATATCATAACCGGGTTTAGCATGAAGCATAGTAAGTTAGGCATACATGATGGAGATAACAGTGCTGACAAAAAGCAAAAAAAAGTGAAAATGATTTTGCTTACATCTAGCCTAATATCATAAACACAAATATAAGAGGTTTAGAGAGTTGAACTGGTAGGTATATACTTCCACACTTAATTGTTGTCAAAATTCGTTCTAGTTTTCCAACACTTAAACTTTTACAGCATAAACATGATCACACACAGCACACAGGAACTCGCAATTAAATTGTGTTTTGTCAATTTGAAGAATTGACTAAAACCAAATTCTATTTCGCGGACAATTGTATTATTACAAAAACCTTGCTCTGTATTTTCAATAAAAGAAAAGACTTTGTTAAAGCACATACTGTAAAAAATTACATGATTCCACACAATTGTGAGATATTGATAACAATCAGGAAATAAGAAAAAAGTGTCGGCGTCTTTTCTCACCTGCGACTTGTTTTCTGTCGCGGTCTCAGATCTTAAGATATTTTAAATTCTCCCTCATATATTCGTCCGAATTTAAAACATTTCTAATCTATCTACATGGCTAAATAAGAGGCAAGTCAAAATGTAGGCTTGGTTTGCTCGCAGTAACTTATTATTTTCTGTGCGATGCAACATTTAATAAAGATAATAAAAACATCACAAATATCTCTAAACAAACACACATCTAGCTATTCTACACTAAATCATTATAATATAATGCAAATAATATACTATGCAGAACGTGTTGTACTTAGAAGTTACTGTGAGCACCTCGATACATACTATACAAGTATCGGACTTATATATGACTATAGAACCCCACCCGTAATACCGCATAAGAAATGCCCGTGCAGTACTAACCAAAGACTTATAATTAGATACTAATCAAACTAGTTCTACAAACTAGTTCTACAAACTTGTTCTACAAACTTGTTCTACAAACTAGTTCTACAAACTTGTTCTACAAACTTGTTCTACAAACTTGTTCTACAAACTAGTTCTACAAACTGGTTCTACAAACTAGTTCTACAAACTTGTTCTACAAACTAGTTCTACAAACTTGTTCTACAAACTAGTTCTACAAAATTGTTCTACAAACTAGTTCTACAAACTTGTTCTACAAACTTGTTCTACAAACTAGTTCTACAAACTTGTTCTACAAACTTGTTCTACAAACTAGTTCTACAAACTTGTTCGACAAACTAGTTCTAAAAACTAGTTCTACAAACTTGTTCTACAAACTTGTTCTACAAACTAGTTCTACAAACTTGTTCTACAAACTTGTTCTACAAACTAGTTCTAAAAACTAGTTCTACAAACTTGTTCTACAAACTTGTTCTACAAACTAGTTCTACAAACTTGTTCTACAAACTAGTTCTAAAAACTTGTTCTACAAACTAGTTCCACAGTTATCAAAGATAGAAATAGATAAGGGAAAATCAAAATATAACGGAATAGAAATATAACGGAATAGAAATATATAGTTTAGTCGTCTGACCGATTTTGTTTTATTCCCAATTGTGACATTTTTACTGAATTCGCATGGCGGGTGATGCATGCAATGAAATAGAAGCTGACTCTGTCGACGCACTAGGATAACTCCTTATAGTATTTATGCGAATTTTTGTTTGATACCTTGATTTCCTAATCGATCGGTTGACGAGATTTGAACATCGGTAAACTACTGTTGCCTCAATTTATGCTGTTTTCATACCAAACGTTGCGTAATGTAAACCTGTTTACAAAAAGCATCCAGTAATGAACAGTTTTCACATGAAATCTGTTCTCATTTGTACATCCGGTTTTAATTGGTTCTACATGCATGAGAATTGTTCTCACATGTGAACTAGAAGTAGATGGCATTTGAGACCCATAGAATATTAATAAATCCAGTCCAGATTGTTTACATTATTTGATTAACATTGAAGATAATGCATATAATTTTAGGTATAAAGGCATATCAATTAATGATACCACGATCGAAAACAACAATGTATGATAAAAAATCTTAGGTTATGAGGCAGCAAGACTATGGAACACCTTGCCTAACGAGGCTAAGAGTCTATCAACCTTTGGCAAGCTCAAAATTTTTATTTCTGCACGGTGGTTTTTTCAGGAAATTGTACCTGTATCTCATGCAAATGATGACATATCTTGATGCCTCAGGACTAAACTCTTAAGCCTGCTTGAAGCTTTGCTTATATATCTTGTGGTTCGACTGTTTATCCCGACAGCACATTTGCTTTGCAGCCATATCCATTCCTATGTACTTTAGTTGTGTGCGTTGCTATGAACTCAAATATAAGCTTTTTCCAGCACACATACTATGAAATTGTTTCTTCGCATAGTCCTGTTGACATAAATGTATCAATGATCCAGTGTGTGGGTGTGTTTCACCCAATTATGGAAGACATTTTCAAATACATGATGCATGGTGGAATGCCAATTTCTAAGACAATGATAATAACACTTTACAAATTTGGTGCCACTTAAGGTGGTACCCAACACCTTGACTAATATCAATTTGGCTCGTTTAATTTTCATAAGATTTTGACAAAATGTTTACTTTGACCCTTTGACAAAAATATAAAAATTTCAAAAAATTTGAACCAACCACTTTATCAGAAAAATTTCATTGGTTATATAGCAGTTTGACAAACACTTATTTTGATCATTGAGAAGCTTAATATTTCCTTAACAATACAACGTGATTAAAACGTTTAGCTGATTTTTACAGAGTTATCTCCCTGTAGTGTTAGGTACCACCTTAAGCTTTTTTCTGGATTTACCTTCTTATCCTGCATTTGAATCCTTTAGACACAAAAAAACTAATGCAAACTCTATTTAAGGTGGTACCAAACATCTTGACTAAAATCAATTTGGCTCGTTTAATTTTCATAAAATCTTGACAAACTATTTACTTTGACCCTTTGACAAAAATGTAAAAATTTGAAAAAACTTGAACCACACACTTTATCGGAAAATTTTCAATGGATATATAGCAGTTTGACAAACACTAATTTTGATCATTGAGAAGCTTAATATTTCCTTAACAATAGAAAATGATTAAAACGTTCAGCTGACTTTTACAGAGTTATCTCCCTGTAGTGTTATGTACTATATTAAGGAAGGTAAAACATAACAACGAAGTATGATTCACTTGATTTTGATTCCATCGGTTGTTCAATCTTAACTTGCTGCCATGTTGTAGTCGAATATCAGGCTACTCCTATAGGAGAAGTTTGAACAGTAAGAAAGTAAGATTGATTTGCAGAACAGCAATTAAAGCACCGTTCCTTTGGTTAACTTAAGGTTTTGTTAAGTGCATGTATGGATTAATGTCATGCATTTTAATTATATATTAATATTTGTCTGCTATTAATAGTTATATTGGGTTCAAAATGATGAAATGTGCCCATTTTTGTAGAGCTATTTAGGAGAAAGAAATACCTCCAGAAACAGATCCTTGTAAATTCAATCAAAGAGATTTCATAAAAATCAAAATATAACATTTTGAAAAAATATCACGTATCAGTAATCCTTCAATATCTGCCTGGTTCTAAGGTGGAACAGTACTTAATACGCCATATTTCTTTGCTATTTCGTGAGAAAGAGGATTATCAAAATTCCGATAAAAACACATGTCATTGAGTACTCGTTACACTCTTGGTAACAAAAATATCATTGAAACGTTATTTTTTTTTTTTTTTTAGAATGGATCTTTAGTCTCAACACTTCGTACAAAACTGCTATTGAAGTAATGTTTAAGAACTTTCGTCATTGTTTTTAAAGATCCATCACATGTAAATCCATTGTCCTTATCTGATACTAAGGAAGTTAGTGGAAACCAGCTGTCTAATAATCGGTTTTCTCTTTCAATCTCATCTTTAGATCTTGTCGATCAATGTGTTTAATCCGTTTTAATACCGTAGGATTAAAATAATTTGCAAAACGAAACAAAGAATGTTTGGTCATCGATATGTTTTCTTCTTCGTTGGTGAACTTAACTAGAAAAAAAGGATGAATCTGTCACGCCACATCCAACAGACATGCGTATGATAATGTAACATTATTAAACATTAACAAAATATTCAACTATTGGCAAAGGAAAGTGAGCTAAAAAAGATATATAATGTCAAGACACATTTCGATGATCCGATTCTTGATCCTGATTTATTATTGCCGTCGTACTGGTAAGTATTCATGTCATACCTTTTTTTCTATTTGTGTGTCTGCTTGTGTGTGTGTGTTTTAACTGTTCTTTTTCGAAAGGTTTAGTCCTTTCTATAAATACCAAATGTCCAAAATGTTTTTCAAGTTGCAGTTTAAATTTATATATTAAAAGTGATCAACTAAAAACAAATTGGATATACAAACTTTCAGCATATTACCAATGAACAAGTAATTTACTCTAAACATTGTTTCAATGATTTTTAAACTACGTATACTATTAATTACACTGCACTTGCTTCATATTAACAACCGTTCACTAGGAATGGGCTAAACTTTTTCATTAAACAGTATGATAAGTCACTCTAATGACGAAGACAAAAATGAAAAATGAATGTGGTTAAGCAAAAGGCAACCAATCAATCATAGGAGCGTTCATTTGACTTAGCGCGGTGCGAAAACACGCACTTACGCCCTGTCGGTATGGGAACACACAATCCGAGGGCAATACAAATTTATGTTTTCTACTTTGCTAGTACACCTGTCTTGCTGCTTTTGATTTATAGCGTTCGTGTAATTGGCATGACGCATGTGCGTAATTAGCATGACACCTGTAAAGACAAATATCAAGACATATGTATTGGTATCGTTCGTGTGATATCTATTTGTTGCTTTTTTTAAAGCCTACAATATATGACAAGCCTGAATAGCCTGTACCACACGAAAAGCTCTAAAGCGCCTACACCATACAACAAGCTATAAAGAACCTACACCATACGACAAGCTCTAAAGTTCTTAATCATACGACAAAACATCTATCCTTACAGCAGTTAAAGTTCTTATGAAGAACTTCAATCCCTCATGATGAATTTAAAATCATTAAAGAATTCTTACACTGAAACTGAAGATGAACACTGACCCGAGTATTAAGTTTTGTTGGAACATTAATTAATTATATTAGAATAGAAAGATCCAAAACACACTTCTGCAACGGATAACTTGTATTGTAATGGTGCTGTAGTACTGACATTCATATCAACAAACTTTGAAAATCACTTTTCTTTTCTATATCTTCAGCTTATATCATTACTATATTTGTTAGAACAAACACTAAAATGTTTACAAATTCTTAATTCCAATCCATAATTGAATAATTTGTTTGTAGAAACAAGAATAAAACCATCATTAACATTAAGCAATGAAAAGCAGTGAATATTTGTTGTAAATACGTTTTATACAGTTTCAGGACTGAAAGCCTGTAAATATGATAGCTGGACGTTACATGATGGTAAATGTTATATGCCTATGTATAACCACAAAGATGGAGCTCCTTTCGAAACGGCAAAGAAAATGTGTAAAAAAGAACCACCAGGTGCAACTCTAGCTATGCCTAAGAGAAAGAACCAGTTTGATTATTTGGTAAATTCATATGCATAGTAAGTATACAGTTATTACGGTTATGGAATAAACCTGGGGTGGGGCGAGTAAAGCTCACAAAAACGATACATCCCCACCACACACGGACTCATAAAGCAATGACATATTCTATAATATTTGATTAAGGAAACAGGAAAAATAGTTCGAAATAAAAAACCAGAATGGGAAGTACACATTAGCAATAAATGGTTAAGATTTTTAGAAAGTTTTAATAAATTCTATAAAGGTTAATGGTATAGGTTTTGCTCATTGTTGAAGGCCGTATACGGTGACCTTTAGTTGCTTACTTCTATGTCATTTTTGTGAATGGATGATAGTTGTCTCATTGGCAATAATACCACATCTTCTTATTTATTATATTATGAAGAGTAACGGGTACAAAACGGCAACCCCAAGATAAAGTAATGACAAAAGTTCGTGAATTCCTATGGGAAATCACAAAACAAATTCGGATCAAATAAAGGAGGTGCACAATGACTTTTTAAAATTATTTTCATTCTAGTCTATATAATTGGGGTTTTAGGACACAAATGTGTATCGCAGTGTGCGAATATGGCACAAGTATATGTGATGCTCAAGTAAGCACCAAAAATCATTCATATAATGAAACGAAATTAAAAGATTTTAATTTATAAGAATTAAATTTGCAAAAGTTTTCAAAATTATGCCAACCCGTTTAGAAGCAGTATCAAATACAAAACTGGAACGAAAAAACGAACGGACTGAGGAAAGATTAAACGAATGGACGGACAGACGAACGAACAAACAAACAGACAGACACCTGCATCACGTTATACCACCCGCTTCAGAGAGCGGAGAGAGTAAAATAAATGACAATACATAATATATAAATGGATGAATGGAATCACCAAAAATACTGAACAGACCACTTCACCCACCAACACGACTGTTTACCTTTAAACTCCTTAGATTCATCGGTTCAACAAGAAGTGTTGAGTAAAACAAATCAACAAAAGCGATCGACGGGTTGCATGTACCATATAGTATTCGGGTAACTTGATTGATATATAACTATTACCACAACTATTGGTATTACAGGAGTGTGGTAAACCAGACAACAACCAAATGACACAAGGCAAGATTCAGTCTTCAACAATGGAAAACCCTCGTAATACTCTTTTTTAAAATACCTGTATCAAGTTTACAAATCAAAACAACTAGCTCTGATTATGTTCTGTTTGTATTCTGACAAAGTAAAGTATTAAGCTTAGGCATGTCTTTCTAAAACCATTATTTCTACTTGTTGACGTTTTTTGGGGGGAAAAACAACTAGCACATAAAAATTTATATTTATCTCAAGTGCTTGAAAAAATGATCAAAAGTCTGAACGCTATTGCAACAGTGATAATACATAGATTTATAGCATTAATTCAATAAATTGTCTTAAGAATCCACATCTGATACAAAGCACATATATAGACTAAACCAATTTACAAACATATCTCAAAGTAAATATCATTTTTTTTAATATGTAAAGAATTATGTCAATTATTTTCTTCTTGTTAACAAGTGTGGACACAGATCAGTGTGATAATAGTTGGTTTATTTTTTAGTCTAACTTCGTTTTGGATTGGATTGTATGATCCAAATAAAGACCGATATTGGACTTGGTTAGATGATTCACCACTGGAGGACTACACAAGTTTGACTCCAAGTAAATTCAATATTTTTTTGTCAGAAAACCAGAATGATTTGATTTGTAAACTAAAATCAGCTGATATGTTAATTCTTTTATGTGTTTTCAGTCAGAGGCAAGCTACAATTTAAAATGAAGAAAATATTAACATTATTTTTTATGCCCAACCTACGTTAGAAGAGGGGCATTATGTTTTTCGGTCTGTGCGTCCGTTCGTCCGTTCGTCCGTCTGTCCTGCTTCATGTTAAAGTGTTTGGTCATGGTAGTTTTTGATGAAGTTAAAGTCCAATCAACTTGAAACTTAGTACACATGTTCCCTATGATATGATCTTTCTAATTTCAATGCCAAATTAGAGTTATGACCCCAATTTCACGGTCCACTGAACATAGAAAATGATAGTGGGCATCCGTGTACTATGAACACATTCTTGTTTTTGTAATATTTTAGAACTGATTGAACAAATATGTTGAACAACAAATGACATACATTTATTGACCAGGTTCTATGACTTCTGTAGTTTTTGCTTAGCGGTTAAATGTTTTATGTCCATTTAGAATTTTTAGAATGATAGGTTCGTGAGAAAAATATCCATTTAAACGGCTAAGAGCAGAACTCATCCTCAAATTGAGTCTAAAAATCGGTAGGTATATATAACATATGTAAAATAATAGCAGATGCTGAAGCAAATAACAAAATATTGGGCAATATAATTTGTTTCACGTTTTTTTACTTGCAGACGTTCCGCTGAAGTCTACAAGTAAAAGACGTTTTAGTGTGTAAAATCAGTCACTCACAAAGTATTCGATACTGGTTATTGTAGAACTCCATAACTATGTTTGTGTATATATATATATAGTACAGCATCCATGATTTTCAAGAGGTAGCGGAGATGATAAAAAGAGGCGACAGTAAAAATTCAGAAATATGGTACTAAAAACACAAATTTTCAGCCATAAAGGACCTTTTGTCCAGCGGATATGCAAATGATATAACACATGTGTGTTTGTCTGTGCTATATTTTTCTGATGCAGTTCTAAATAATTGTAATATATTTTATTTTTTACTTATCTATTTTCAATTGAGACCAACATTGAATTATCTTAACAGGTTACAACAACGACAGTGAACTGTTCCAGACAAACCCTCTTTTATATGCTGGTTGTGTTGTTATATCACACGAGGATAAAACTACCGTGAGAGCTATTCCTTGTACTTTAAAAACCGGCGTTCTTTGTCAGGTAGATGCACTGGACATTCCATGGCCAGGTAATTAAAGTCTTCAAGACATTTTGACTATATTTGAGGGTCTGAATGTGGTTTACAGAACAGAGGATAATGGGCAAACAGTGGAGAATAAAAGGCAAAACAAATAAAGAATAGACAAAAATAGACATAAAAATAGAGAATAATGGGGTGTTAAAATATAAAGAATAGAGAAAAACGGCTTGAAAATTAAAGAATATAGATTTGTAGGAGCCCCATCTAGACCTTCATATTAATAAGCTGGTACATTAATAGGTTACATATACTGTTGGACATGTACTACATATACGCAAACTTGTTTCTTAGAACGTATATTTATTTTATTCCGTTTGTCTAATGATCGGGAAGATTTCTAATGTGAGCAATACAATGTATAGTAATATGTAACCTTTATTGAGAGGGGTAAACATTTTTCTGGTTCTAAATGGCTTAAAATTGCAAAAAATAAAAATAAATTTATCGACAAATAGGAAATATCTGAGTGATAATATTCTTATAAAGCACTAATATAATTTAGCATTGGTGAATTAACACGTTATGTGCATTTTTTTTTCGGGCAATACACACATTTGTCATGACAAACTCTATCCCATATACAGGGGTACATCAGTTTCCCCAGTCAAGTAAAAAAAATAATAATCTTTTTCAGATAAAAATTCTCATGATACATCATGTTACTGTTCCAGACACTCAAGTTGTAAATGTTGTGAAGATGAGAAAGTCCTGACAAATATAACCTCGACAACGATTGAGGTCATAGTAGAAGACCTTAAATTGGATAAATCAACACTATCTTCCTATCTGAGAGCGAAAACGAGTGCTCCTGATTCCAGGGTTTCTTCTCGATTTCTTGGGAGTATTGGAATTATGCTGATTACATTAATTTTTGGCTTCATTGTAGCGTTGGATTTTACACCTCCAAGACGTTTCAAGGTTAAATTCCTAAGAAAGGTACACAGGAAATTGGCTTATCGGCTAAGCAACAGAAGATGTCAACTTAGGGAAACAGTTCATGTACACTATACATCTGAAAACTGATGTCTGTAGCTCTACTAATGTTCAAATACATGATAGAATAAGTGCAAATGCTTTTTATCGATGATGTTTGAATATTTTCTTTATGCCAGTCACAAAATGTAATGATTCATGTTTTAATACACAACTTTTCATTAAAAATTAAAATAAAAGAATACAAAACAATTGCATCCATTTTTTACAAATATTCCAATACAAACAATTGATGGCCAATGAGACACCTATCCACCAAAGTTCAAATGAAGTGGTTGTAAGTAGAAATAGACAACAGTACGGCCTTCAACAATGAGAAAACCCCATACCGTATAGTCGGCTATGAAAATATGAAACAATTCAATTGAGAAAACTAACGGCCTAATTTATAGCAAAACAAATAAGCTACTACTTCATTTGTTCAGTCGACACATTGACTATATAATTTAAAGTAAGTTTTATTTTCTGTCTATGTGTCTGCATTAGAAATGTGAAATAAAGAGTTTTACTACAAAAAAAAGTTTAGTCTGCCTCATATATATTGACCTAGTTCTAGAAGAATGAGGGTCGGTTGAGAAGAGAACTACTGTTTACAACAAAAAGATGATTTCAGCTTTCATATTCATGACAAATTTTCTATTTTAATGTAGCAACATTCCATCAGCACTAAATACGATATTCCAGAGTTTGCGTTAATTCCTGTCATGATTTCCTTTATAGAGATATAATTACTTACTATGAAGCTATTGAACCAAGGGTTTCAAGTGCGTAAGTTGGAGTCATCCAATCGAAGGTTTTACGGACGCCATCATGATTTGGTTGTCAGTGTGAAAAAAGACAATGGATATGTTCCAATTGTTGTAGTGACCTCGCCGAATGAGACTTTTCACAAAACGAGTACTTGCTATGAGCAACACGAACACATGTCAATTAATATGATAAATTCTCGTACAATGGTTCAGTTTGTCTACGGTCACAAAAGCTTCAAAGTATACGTATATGTATTCTTCAGAATGGCTTGTTCCAATCATTTCAGAACGTTTGTCGCTTTATCACGTATTGGTCAAATGTTATGAATAATATAGAAAATGTGTTATAATTGACTATGTGACAATTATGCACTAAAGACCAAAATGACGTTATTGTAAGCAGCTATAGATAATTGTGCGGCCTTCAACAATGAGGTAAACCCATACCGTATAGTAAAAATGAAAACAACACATTAAACAGTTCATGCATCCGAAGCGCTTTTCTGGATTTACCTTATTTCTGAACTATCAAAGCAGAATATTTGAAAGCCAATGATGTATAAGAACCATTGAAGAGCTATATGACCAACAAGGACCTAAAAAATAGCCATATCCATCTAAGGTCAACTTTGCCTGAGGGAGTCACCTTAGTTTCTGTATCTATGATTAGTTTATTATGTACAAAACAATAACCGAAAAAAATAACAAATATGATAAAAAGCAACCGAAAACAACCAAAAACAACCACTGAATTACGGGGTTACTGACTTGAGACAGGCACATAAAGGATGGCAGTGTTAAACATATTTACAAGCGCTCAACCCTCCCCTAAATCAGGCCGTTGGTTTTCTCTTTTGATTTTTTTTTTATTTTGTCATGCCCGGGCATTTTATATCGTATCATACGGTATGGGTTTTGATTATTGTTGAAACGTATATATAGCTTTTAACAATAATCAAAACCCATACCGTATGATAAGATATAAAATGCCCGGGAATGACAAAATAAAAAAAAAATCAAAAGAGAAAACCAACGGCCTGATTTGTGCTAAAATACACTTATTCGTCGAAATAAGTCGATTTCTTTTTTTCGTCAATTGATAAGAATAAAACCAGGATACTTAGTATTTGTTATCTTCTGTACAAAGAAGAAAAGGTTTCCAAACAAGGGCCCTAAAGGGTATACACATTTAACATGACAATAATAACATCAATAATTCGAAATTGAAACATGCAATTGAAGAATGTACAATAAAATTAAGTGATAAAATAATAATTGACTAGCCCAGAACGTTCAGTATGTTTACTGTTCTTCGTATGTTTACAGTCCTTCGCGTGTCAACAGCAAGTTAGATAGCAGAATGGTATCTCAAATAGCAGCAGTCCTTTTGCGCCAATTGCAATTTTCAAGATACGAATCTTTTGCGCCAAATAATAATTTTCAAAGGTATCAATTGCGTCAATTTACGGAATTCATTTGCGCCAATTTACCTGTACAATATTTTCATAGTAGTCCTTCATATATTGTGGTAAAAGAATAAATATAATGAAAAAAATGACTATTTAAAAGCCAAAGAAAAATGCACACGTAAAGAGTTTAGCCTGTATGACCAAAAGGAATATCAAATAGCCAAATTCATCTAAGGTCAACTTTGCCCGAGGGAGTTTGAACCTTAGTTTCTTAATTATTTATTTTGGTTTGGGCAGATCAACGGAAAATTTAAGAAAAGTTTGTAATTAGTCATGTTAGTATTATCGAAGCAATAACCTTAACTTCGCCAATGTAAACTGCTGGTCCCATACCAGATTCATACCAGGTTAAATAAGAGAAGTGAAGTCATTATTTTTATCTTAATTAATTGGCGCAATTATATATTTTTGTTTGCGCAAACGATTCAATGTATTTTAAAACTTGTGGCGCAAACGTTACATTGGCGCAAATGAGCTGTAGCGCAAAAGGACGCATTTCTGGTGCAAACGGATTTCTCCCCTACAGTTGACACAAGGGGATTATACCTTGAGGGTATTAAATGACAACATCCTCAGGTATGTACCCACTGCATTTGTATGCACCTGTCCTAAGTCAGAAGCATGTTGTTCTATGGTTGTCGTTTCTCGTTTTTTATATAGATTAGAACGTTTATTTTCCTGTTTGAATTGCTTTACACTAGTCATTATGGGGCCCTTTATAGCTTGCTGTTCGGTGTGAGCCAAGGCTCCGTGTTAAAGGCTGTACTTTGACCTATAATTGTTTACTTTTTACACATTGTGACTTGGATGGAGAGTTATCTCATTGGCACTCATACCACATCTTCTTATTTATATGCAACTTGAAATCAGGGGAAGCCACATTTAGGATATAAGAATATTTGCATAAAAGAAAATAAAAGCAGCATCTATCAGTTTATATGACCACATTTGGTTTGTAAGGACTAGTGTGTGTGTGTGTGTGTGAGCCTCTCAGTTTAATATAGGAAAGTATTTCCTTAATTCTCTAAGCGATACAAATAGGATTCGTTGATTATATTGAAATAAATTGGACAAAAGGTTTCGCACAGAGTATAAGTTGAACCTGAATATGGTTTTCTAGTATTTCAAAAGATACATCCTTCTTCTTGCATTTCAGTGGAGAAAAGGATTAAACTTCCCCATACTTCATTAACATTTATTAAAAGAATCGGTCACCGTGAGATCGAAAACATGAAAACTTGTTTTTATATTGGATCCATTATTGGCATTAATGCTGAAAAGTCTTTCCGCAGTTTCACGATAACAGAGACATATAATACAATATATGTATTATATGTCTCTGACGATAATAAGTGTTTACGGATTTAGGGACTTATCATTATTTACCTAGGAAAGGGGGGGGCTGGTCATTTTGAAATCAAAAATACAAAATTTCTTGATCCCCCCCCCCATAATATTTCACTATTTTTATTTGATCCCCCCTGTGAAAACATTTTAAAAATGTGATCCCCCTCTATTAAACATGCCGAAATTTTAACATGCAAAACACTTATCATTTTATTTCACGAACATATTGAAAATGAAATATTCTCAGTGGATTGAGTCCAAAAACATATTTGAGGGAAACATGATTGCCTTGAAATAGGGCTCTTCCATGAATATTAGAAGTTGAGCAAGCCTGTGCTTTGAGTAGCTTATTCTGACTTTTTTTCTAATTTCCTATATTGGGCTATTAAAGAAAACTTGATCCTAAGTAACTCTGTAAAAATTTACATTAAAAAGTTAACTTTTCGAAACAGTAACAACACATTATTTACTAAGAGGGGTCTATTATATGTCTCTCTCTTGGACGCTGATTAAACTTAAGGCCTTATTGAAACCTCCATTGAGTCGCTAAACTTTTATATGGATAGTTCATTTCAGCTTGAACAATTCAATTACTCATTTATTGTCACATTTCATTCATAAATGTGTGATAGTAACCTCAAAATTTAGATTTATTAGCCTAAAAAGTACAAATTTTGAGGGAGTGTGAGGTATAAATGGAGTTAAAGGGATCTTGTAATGAAAACAAAAAGATAAATAAGGGTTGTTCATCATCTCAGAATCATCTTTTGTATCAATATTCAACTGTTTGTATGCATTAATTAATCATTCATTTTTTTGGAGAAGATATTGCTCTACACTATATTCTTTCATGATGCGGAGTGATTTGTATTTTTGGACAAAATTTTGTACAAATCGCTGCATGCAGATTTCGTTTTAATTTATACTTAATTTCTCTCAAACTATTAAGCTGATTATAACAAAACTTGGCAGTAATGCTTGTCAATTTAGTGATCGAAGTGAGTGAAATATAACGACTGAATAATTCGGATTATGAAGCACGTATGCATTTTGGCACAAAATGGCAGCTTCCTACATCACCAAAGTCTTGTGATGTCTTACTTAATTGTATATGAATGGTGTTCAAGATATATTTTCGTCAAGTTTGACTGTTTTATAATGTTCTTCTTGATATTTTGTCTCTTGAAGTATATGAACTACTAATATCCATGTGCAAATAATATTGATCTGAATTTATAAAAAATTTGAACCCCCCTTTTCCACATACAGAAAAAAACTTGATCCCCCTGCATTTTGACCAGCCCCCCTCCCAGATAAAAAATGATAAGTCCTTTATTGTACATTTCTTTTTTTAGCATAACTGAATGAACAAGCTGAGTTAAGTTATAAGCATATGGAACATGTAAAATAAAACGGAACTGTGAACTGAATGTATGCAACGTAGTACAAGCACAGTAGTTCTTTTAGTAGCCAAGCTAGGTGAATTTCTGAACTACAATCCGGATTTTGAATTTACCCGTATTCGTATTTGTCTCTATTATTTTTCCTTTTCCTGTCTAATTAGGGAAACTTTATTGTTATATGTTTCAATAAACAGCAAATTTTTAAATCAAGGGAAATTTATTTAAATATACCTTGATAAATCCTATTTAAATATTTTTGTTTATAAAAAACATTTTTTTCATCTATAATTCAATGATATTAACAATATAAACCATATAACTTCCTTCGTTCAATGTAGTATCCCGGTAATGGCTGAAACCAAAACATTCGAAAATCAAGAAAAAACTGCAATCAACATGCCTGGTCATTTGCCACTCTATGGCAGTCAAAAAATTGACCATGACAAACTGCGGTACCCGCACTGCATTGTCTGGACACCAATACCATGTCTTACGTAAGCTGTTCTGAAATTTTCGTGTAACAATCACTTTCAGTTTCAAGAAAAAGTAAAATTAGGGGGGTAACACGAATGACCGAATAACACCGTTATTATTCAAATAACACTTGTAATGACCGAATAACACTTGAAATTTTAATATTAGTACATATTGTTGACTTTTAAACAGTGATTATTAAATAATATTATATTATAAGTGTATTGTATAACTTAAAAATGATTAACAGAAAGCTGGTCATTCGAGGTACTGAAATTAAGGTAAAACTGTAAAAACACTATTTATATACATTAAAGGTTTCAGACCACCAATTCAAAATCCCTATCTATTCAACCAAATTTTGTTATTTTCACATCTTTCTAAATATTTTACCTTAAGTTTGACTTCATAGAAACCAGGTATATCCTTAATTGTACATGTATCACCTTTATACATGCCAATTTTGAACCCATGTTTAAAGTCTTCTAAGAAAAATTGCCCATCACATGATAAGTACTACTAAAAATAACCCCTGGTTTTCTGGAAATCTTAAATTAGTATACTATGGAGTGCATTGATCCTCAATTTTTAATGCAAACTCATAGACAAGTAAATTTTGGCTCAAAATGGTCTAAGTATATTTCTCTTTCACCAAAAGTTTCATTTCTGCAAATTTGTTGGTTGGTTTAAGTAAACAATGACATCAAAAGCACTATTTTGTGTCAGAGTAGGGCTACTTTTACATACGTTGTAAATTGGAGGGAGTGAATTGGTGGTCTGACACCTATAAATGTATATATTCGTTGGGATTTTCTTGATATTTGTTGTAAAATATCAAAAGGTAGTGATCTTCAAATTAGTGTAGTTATATAGGTGTTATCTTTAACATGCCTCGCCTCTTCTCATATATGGTCAGATGCTTTCAAGAGGCGACGGCCATACTTTCACAACGTCCATAGGATGTATGGTCCATACTTTATTCCCTTGTGGTTATAACATAAAATATAATAAAACAAGAAGTAATATTATTTCATACATGTAGTTCTAACATAAATATGATTTTTTTTTGCTTCTGTACATGTACATCTGCTGAAGACGAGTAGACTCATAGAAAATTGGTTTTAAGGTAATGCTTTTAAAATTCATCCCTACTATGACTTTGAAAATCGTTTTACAGCTTTCAATCAGCATGATCAGAGAGTAGAGAGTAAACAGCATATTCCATCTGTAATACCAGAGACATTATGTCTCTGACAATACGTTCTTATTTAATATTGAAAATTCCCATTCATGGTCATTTGTCATAATTTATACTCAAATATGCCGAATTATTGCTCATAAAACAAACGTATATGCAAATACAAGAAAAAAAAAGAAAATTGTGTTTTTCTTTTTATCGAACACTTAAAAATCGGTAATCTGGCATATTGAAAACCTGGTGTCTGCTGAACTCAATTTTAATCAATTAACTTGCATTTCTCGGGCCTGTGTGTCTTCATACGAACCTGATGTATGCAGACCCTTACATTTTTCTTATCCATTGTTTTTCTTGGGCCTTTATCAGTCTGTGGACTTATTGAAATAAGTGATTTTTAAATCACTTATTTAAGTAGCAAATTCGAAGTTTTGTCACAAATTGTGATTTTGTAGTTTTACCAAAATTTTAAACACATAGCTTAAGATAATATCTTTTCATTAGTAAAATTGAAAAAAATGAACTTTTTGCCTCTTTTAAGCATCAAGGTTATTGCCTTTGATGCAATCATTTAGCTGCAAATTCTATTTTACTTGAAAAAAATGCTATAACAATGGTTTTACATAATGAACTGATACTTTCTCAACAGATTTTTCCCAGCAGTGGGAGTATTTTTCCTGTAAAATTCAAGGTTTCATCTTATAGATTATGTAATAAAATTCTACTGTTCGCGATCAAAATTTCACTGTTCGGGGGTGTTGAAATTAGTGGGGGTTATTAAAATAATGATACTTAAAGAAGTGATTTTTTGGAAGGAAATTGAGGTATGATACTTGAACAAGTGATTTTTATGTCATTATCCTAGATTTAGTACAAGGTCATCACCTGACATGACCTGATCATCCTATCAACACAGATGTTGGTTCTGATAATTTTAGCAACATAATTAGTTCCTGGATCATTAGTATTCTATATTTAAAGCTACAATAAAATTAAATCACTTAGTCTAGTGATTAATTTGTACTACTTAAATAGGTGATTATTAAAGAAAGACAACTCTTACTTCCAACCTTTATGTACATAATGTTACTTGAATCAGTGATTTAGAAAATCACTCATTTAAGTAAGCCCCCTGACTGTTTATGCCAGCAGAACCTTCAATTTTTCTGATATATTGTATGACACATTTCATCTAGATGATCTCCCATTTTGGATATTCATTTTTAGTTGTCTTATTTTTTTCAGTTTGTTTTATGCAAGATATATTAATAAATATTTTATTAGATAAAGCACATTTATACATGTTATATATGATATATGTAATGCGTATTCCAAATGTATAACATTTAAAAACATGATCTGACAAATAGTGTAAATACAGCATAATACATTTACAAGTTATAATAACCATCTACATCATCAGTACATGCATATATCACACAATACTTTATAAATAAAATTTATTTCCGGAAAAAAACATGGACATGCACAAAATATCGACAATATTGTCCTATGGCCGATACATCTTTTCACGGTATGGCTGATCATCCTATGGACGTCATGGCAATATGGACGTTGCGACCTGCATCGGGTCAGATCATATGTTTTTGTACGTCATATGAATTCGTACTATGCATGCTTTTTCAATGGGAATTATGACGTCACAATGCATTTTTAATACATTTTTGTAGCATGAGAACCCATGAGATGATCATGAGGATACTACAGGCAATGTCGTCAAAATCTCTACAGAGCTTATGCTTGTAATGTGTAATGTTCATGTAAATTATTTATTCAATGATAATACTACTACAGAAAAAAAACGATTCCAAATTATACAAGATATGAGATGTTTTATTATGCCAATCATAGCGCCCATTACTGAGCAGAATAATCATTATAACAATAAACACAATATACAATTATGGACTGTCAATGACTGTAGAAAAGGTGAATATCAAAAATTATCAACTCTGAAATATTAATTTCCCTGATGGCACAGCCAAAAATAAAATAGAGTTGACATTTTTTTAGTCCCCTACCGACGAAGTCGAAGGGGACTTTAGATTTGCACTCCGTCCGTCTGTCCATCCGTCAGTCCGGCAAATCAGCTTTCCACACTTTTTTTCTTCGTTCTTGAAGATATTGATTTGATATTTGGTATATAATTTTATCATGACAAGTTATAGATCAAGTTCAAATTTTATTCCGGTCTGATGATTAAGTCCAGAGTTATGGACCATAACTCTGGACCATATCTAATGTTAAGAGTACTATGTTAAACCATATTTCTGTACAAAGGGAGATAACTCATTTTTTAAAAGACATTCTTTGTTAAATTATTTGAAGAATTTTTTGACAGGTTTGTTTATTATTTAGTATAAACTAATTTTCTGAATGCTATATATATATAAAAAAAAATTATGAAGATAAATCCTTTAATTAGATAATAATCTATTTTTATTAATGTATATATATCAATACATTACATTGTGTACAAAGTTGTTGACATTTTATAGATAAGTTACAAATTTATATCGGTTTGTGACAAATGAAAGAAAAACATATTTGGAACTATTAAATAACTATATCTGATTATAATTTGAAAATAGATATACACTGTACATTACATCATATCTAATTTTAGAGAACTATTAATCATATCTAATGTTTTTTTCATCATGCTTATAAGACAGTCAGGGATATAACTCTATAGGGTTATTACAGAAAATAACTTGCATTTGTTATTACAGATACTTTCATGGGTTGTCTACTCTTTATTCCTTAAATTTTCTAAATCTGTAATAACATATGTTTGTTATTTGTAAAATAAATCAAAAATATTTTAATCTATAGTGGGCTCTAGGGAACTCTTGAGACTTTGCGCAGAAACTAAATACATAGCCTTGATAACTAATGTTTTAATTACATTAATACATTTTTTATTTACCAAAAAGCTTTGGAGTGATGTAGAGAAGCTGTGATAACACCCTTTAGTTACAGTCATATTTTTTCTGTAATAACATAGGTGTAGATTGCATAATTGGCAAACTGTGAACTGTTATATCTTTCTATAGTTGAGTATACATAAAGACAATAGTAATATCAATAGAACTTGTATACATTTTATCTAAACTAATGATGTATATTGTCCCTATGAAACATGTAACATACATATGTTATCACAGTTCTTTGACTTTTTAGTCCACAATAACAAATGTATGTTATTTTTCTGTAATAACCCTATAGAGTTATATCCCTGACTAAGATATTGATTGATAATTGGTATATATTTTTATCATGACAAGTTACAGATCAAGTTCAAATTTTTGTTTCAGTCTAATAATATTGTGCAGAGTTATGGTCCTTGGGCTTGAAAAATTCACTCATATAATCAGTTTTCCACACTGTTTTTAGTCATGCTTGAAGATATTGACATGATATTTACTTTTTATTTACACCATGACAAGTTATAGAACAAGTTAGCATTTTGTTCCAGTATAATGAATTTTTACCCGGTAGGGGACTATGTATTGCCATGCAATACTCTCAGAATGCTTGTTATATTGATAATTCACTGGGGCCACAATATTTTGTTATTATCTTTTTCATTGTACCAAACTAACAGTTGAAGGGCCTTTTCGTTTTGAACCATTGAGGATACCTCTAAAAGAAGCACATGTCTTACTGCACAGTGTAGTAACAGATTGTCAAAACAATTGCATAAGAATATTTTTTGTCTTAGACCATGTAGACAATGTTAGAATGCTTCCTATGTACATCATGTACATACAACAAATGTAGATCCTCTGTAACATATTGATTGCCTTGAACATGTTGAAAAGGGCCATTTGCAACCAGAAAAGTCCTTTCTAAATCTCAGCAGATTCTCTGAATCACCATATATGTATTAGTAAAGTATACCACTTCACCACAATTGTTATTTTTATTCTCCTAAAACATGTAAAATGGTCGAAATAAGAAATATATATGTTTTTTTTATTTTGGTGAAGAGCTACATTTGTATAGAATGGTCACAGCATGTGGTTGTGATAATGAACACTGCTCATGGAAGGTGTGTTCAACTCCAATCTTTATTGACAAGTGTTGCCAGTTTTCTTGAAGAATGAGTAAAACTCCATGTTCTCTGGCTTAAACTCTGCTACTTAAAACTGATGATAAAGCCATGTTCATTGAAAGTGGCATGAAAGCCAACAAACTTTAAAATGATGTTTGATATAATTGGTAGTGGTTTTACTCATTGTGAAGGCTGCACATTGACCTATAATTGCTTAAATTCATTTGGACTACTACATCATTTGGTCTCTGGTGAAGAGTTGTCTCATTGGCAATCATACCTATCTTTTTATTTTTATATACTGTGGATTCATTTATTTTCGTGGGTACCAATTTTCGTGGATTAAGGAAAACTTGCATGTTAGTGGATATTTAATTTGGTGGTTTTGACTATGTCTGCATACAACAATGTACAAGCCTATAGTAAATTTGCCATTCGTTGAACATTTAATTTCATGGTTAACCTATAATCACGAAATCCACGAAAATTGGTATCCAACGAATAATAATGAATCCACAGTACATTTTATATGTTGGATAGTTGTCTTATCATAATTATTGGCAATCATTCCACATCTAATTTTATATTTTACCCAATATTATGTCATCATGGTCATATATGTAAGAGCATGTTTGATTTGCTGGGGTAGGTCTAAATTATGTTTAACTTTATTTAATACTGAAACTGTTTGTCATAAATTTGTAAAGTTATTATAAATATATGTTCTTTATTCCAGATGGCTGTTTCCAATTATAGGACATATGGGAATATGTACTAGCACAGGAGTTATTAGAGACTTTGCTGGCCCTTATTATGTCTCGGTTAGTTTTCAATTCGTGACATATGACTCTTGGCTTTAAAAAAGCTTAAAATGTGTCATATGTATGATGAAGTTACCCTCCTAAAAAATAAATAAAAAAACGACATTCTTAATCAATAGTTTCTGTTATATAGTTATAATATTACAAATAATTTACACTGCAAAATGACAAAGAAATTAGAAAAAAATAATAAGACTTTCAGAAGTGTCAGATGATTACTAAAATCAATTCAAAAACGTAAAACCACTTCAAATGTTAGCTGATGGAACATCAAATGTTGAAATCTTTTTTTCATGGGTGGTCCTTGAAGAAAAACTGCAGGTCCTCATTATTATTTCTATTGTAAAATATCTAAAAATTGTGTTGGTCTCGAACTCAGTCCTTTGCAAAATTTTGGTGGTCAGGACCAAAAAATATTTGAACAATGAAGTGTTACTGGTATGTATATGTATGGAGTTGTGAAGTCCCTACAAAGTAATTATTATTGTATTAATTTTATATAAATTAGGAGATGTATGATTGCCAATGAGACAATTATCTACCAGAGTTCAAATGACGAAGATATAAATACAGTTTGTAGTTGCATAATTTGTCTTATTTATGACAGTACAACATTTTTAGATTCATTTCTATGTTATAATGAAAGCATTGAACACATTGGATTTCAAAAAGAAGAAACATTTATGTATAAATCGAAATAAATTTATCACTTTGATGGTAAAGTGGTCAAAATACCATAGATAAAAAACACTGCAACTGAAAAAAAATTGTAGAAAAAACTTAGAATTTAATCTAATCAATTGATTTTCATATCAGAATGTGTAAATTGTTTCAAAATGCTATTTATCTCTCTAATTGATATGTAAATGATTATTTTAATATTGCTCTTTAATTTAAGGAAGATGATATGGCTTTTGGAAACCCTGTAAAGTAAGTATGTACTGAGATAAATAAAAGTAAAATGTACGTTTTTTTTTCTAAATAGGAATGACCCAAAATACTGGTGTCACACATTTCATGTAAGCTTTGTCTTGTCTTCTGAAGTTGAAGATATCTACCTTTAATGAACCGCCTTGAGTGCTGGAGGTTGTTGATTAGAACCCTGCCGCTTCAAACCAAAGACTTTAAAATTGTTACTTGCTTTTTCTCCCCTTAGCATGTAGCATTAAGCATGTTAAGGAGTAAGAGCAAAGGCTGGTTTACTCAGAGTCAGAATAATGTGTCTGGGTATGGTGACATGTCTTCTTATTGACATTTACCTTGTGAACTAGCACGTTAAAAATCAGACTCAGCATGGCAGTCTAATACAAAGCAGGGTTACCATTCATATATCTTTAACATGTTCTCGCCCTGAATATGCATTTAATTTGCTGCTGGACATTAAGCAGACATCCATCATCATCATCACCTACCATTAATTTTAAGGAAAGGTTCTGGATTTATACATGGAGGTATTAACAAAAAGTATTTTACTTAAAAAAAACACCATTTAGTTGTTGCTGAATTATATGTATTTTGAAACTTGAGCCTTCACAAACATGTTTAACCCCGCCACATTCTTTATGTGCCTGTCCCAAGTCATGAACCTGAAGTTCATTGTTTGTCGTTGGTTCATGTCTGTCATATTTTATTTTTCATAAATTGTTTAGTTTTAAATTAGGCTATAATAGTTTTCTCAATTGAATTGTTTCATATTTTTCATGTCGGGGCCTTTTATAGCCAACTATACGGTATGGGTTTTTCTCATCTTTGAAGGCCATATGGTTGCCTTTAATTGCTTTCATCCACTTCATTTGAACTTTGGTGGATAGTTGTCTCATTGGCAATCATACCACATCTCTTTATTTTTATATATATATATATATATATATATGTACATCAGCATCTTATATAAATTTGATAAAATAATTGTTATAGAATGGAACTTAATACTTTCTTTTATTAAGATAGAATTTTGGCACCCATTTTTGTCATGAATCCAGAAGTTGATAAGCATTATAAAGGTAATATCTGTCAGTTTAGTCAAATACTGTTGCAATTGTTCCCCATTATTGGTTTATAATGATTACTACATGTGTGAGGCCTGGGTATACACAAGTTTAAGTAACGAACTATGATATACATGTACATCTATGCAGTTATAAATAGTTACTTTATTATATTTGTATAACAGATGTACACTATACCACTTGTATGATGCCTGTCCTTTTAGGATGGGAGACGTTATGTTTTAATATTTATTTCTTTTTCTTTAATGTATGAGCTAATATGTTAGCAATGCTGAAATCTTTAAGTCTGTAATAGAAATTTTTTTAACGCTATAACTATTTTTTCTTATCAGATATTGGCAGCTAGACTTGGCTAAAGTGAATAATGGTAAAGAGTCCTGGGATCGTGGAGTGATGGACTCTTGTGAAGAATATAAACACAGAATGGTTTGTATTATTACCTATCTTTTAAGTTATGAATACAATATTATTTTGTTGGGTTGTTTTCTTATTTATGTATTTGTATTTCTCATATCATTTTTAGTCCTTTACCGACGAAGTCGAAGGGGACTTTAGGTTTGCACTTCGTCCGTCTGTCTGTCTGTCTGTCCATCTGTCAGTCCGGCAAATCAGTTTTCCACACTTTTTTTCTTTGTGCTTGAAGATGTTGATTTGATATTTGGTATATTATTTTATCATGACAAGTTACAGATCATGTTCAAGTTTTGTTCTGGTCTGATAATTATAATTTTGTGCAGAGTTATGGTCCTTGGACTTAGAAAATTCACTCAAATATTCAGTTTTCCGCACTTTTTTGCATCATGCTTGGAGTTATTGATTTAATAATTAGTACATTGTTTTATCATGACAAGTTACAGATCAAGTTCGAATTTTGTTCTGGTGCAGAGTTATGATCCTTGGACTTAGAAAATTCACTCAAATAATCAGTTTTCCTCACTTTTTTTCATCATGCTTGAAGATATTGAATTGATAATTGGTATATAGTTTTATCATGACTAGTTACAGACGAAAAATTCGAATTTTGTTCCGGTCTGATGATATTGTGCAGAGTTATGGTCCTTGGATTTACAAAATTCACTTGAACAGTTTTCAACACTTGTCATCATGCTTGAAGATATTGACTTGATATTTATACCCCCGCCGTACCGGAGGGGGCATTAAGTTTTACCCTTGTCCGTCTGTACGTACGTACGTACGTACGCACGTACGTCCCGAAATTGGTTTCCGTTCTCTAACTTGAGTTTGCCTCAACCAAATGTAATGAAACTTATACACAATGCTTATTACCACAAAACACAGATCAAGTTTGAATTTTGGTGGCGTCACTTTAACCGATCTAGAGTTATGCCCCTTTATAAAAGGAAATATTGCATAATTTTTAGTTTCCATTCTCTAACTTAAGTTTGCCTCAACCAAATGTTATGAAACTTATACACAATGCTTATTACCACAAAACACAGATCAAGTTTGAATTTTGGTGGTGTCACTTTAACCGATCTAGAGTTATGCCCCTTTATAAAAGGAAAAATTGCAAAATTTTTATTTTCTTCTAAATATCAAGTTTATATAATATATTTTTAAAATTGGAGTTATCTTCCTTTGACCATGATTATAGTTGAATCAACTACAATCAATGCTTTATACAATGCAATGTTTAATTTTGACTACCACTGATAAAACACAGATCAAGTTGAATTTGGGTAGTGTCACTTTAACCATTATTGAGTTATGCCCCTTTATAAATAGAAAGATTGCAAAATTTTTTAGTTTCCATTCTGTAACTGAAGTTTTCCCCAGCCAAAGATTGTGAAACCTATACACAATATTCATTCCAACAAAACTCAGTAAAGATCAAGTACATTTTTTTTGTTTCAGTTCTCTAACTTGAGTTTGCCTCAACCAAATGTTATGAAACTTATACACAATGCTAATTACTACATAATACAGATTAAGTACGAAATTAGGTGGCAACACTTTTACCATTCTAGAGTTATGTCCCATTATAAACATAAAAATTGCTGAATTTTTTAGTTTGTCTCATCCAAATGTTGTAAAACTTATACACAACCGTTCTAGAGTTATGCATCATTACAAATAGAAAAATTGCTGAATTTTTAGTTTCTGTTCTCTACTTAAGTTAGCCTCAACCAAATGTTATGAGACTTACACACAATGCTTATTACCACAAAACTCAGATCAAGTTCAAATTTGGGTAGTGTCACTTTTACCGTTCTTCAGTTATGTCCCTTTATAACTATATGATATGCAAGCGGGGGCATCATCTGTGTCCACATGTGGACACTATCCACATTTATTTTTATATAGTTTACACCATGACAAGTTATAGATCAAGTTAGCATATTGTTCCAGTACAAATAATTTTTAACCGGTAGGGGACTATGTATTGCCATGCAATACTCTCAGAATGCTTGTTTTATAAAAGTTCAGATTAACATTTTTCAGGTAAAATACAAGGAAAATGAATGTTAAAATTAAACACAATTCCATCAATTAAGGAAAATATCTTATGGACCTTAAAGTCATATCTCTAAGTATCCTGTATCTTCATGGAGGATTGTAGGAATGTTTTCAGTGCTACAGATAACTTGGTTAATACAAAATGCTTCAGAATCATATCTATGTGTGTATACTGCATATATGAGCTTTTCATGTTTTTTGAACCAAACAATCAATACTGAGATTGTTAATTTGAATATACAATGGCTCTTTTGTGATTGAGAGTCTTAAAACTATAGTTATACCTAAAGATCGATTGTTTTGTTATTTACTTTGCAAATATTATTACCATGAGAGACCAAATAATGTAGATGTGAGCAATTATAGGTCACGGTACAACTTTCATTTTTATACGACCGCAAAAAATTTTGCGGTAGTATATTGGTATCACGTCGTCGAAAGAAAAGAAAATCTCTTTTTATTTTTATTTTTTTCTTGTGGGGGGGGGTCAATTCACAACAGCATAGTGTATTGCACAAAAGCAAAAAAAGGGGGGTCAATTCGCAACAGCATAGTGTATTGCACAAAAGCAAAAAAAGGAGGGGTCAATTTTTTTTTCGGGAGGGGGGGGTCAATTGGCAACAGCATAGTGTATGCACAAAAGCAAAAAATTGAATATAAATTCAAATCATAAAACCAATTCTAAGTTCTTTGACTACAGTTATTCTGTGTCAGAAACCTATTATGTGTCAAGTATTTAATTACAATGCAAATTCAGACTTGTATCAAGTGCGAATATTGTGTCCATTTTTGCCCCAACTGTTCAGGGTTGGACCTCTGCGGTCGTATCCAGCTGTGCTCGGCAAAACAATTTATTATCTTTAAGTTGACACTTTTTGACACAGTTAAAAAATCGCCTGCATATAATTGTATCAATTCACTGAAAATAGTGGATCTATAATGTTGTAATACAAATGGGAAGATGTGGTATTATTGTCAACTATTTACCAAATGACATTGATGTATGCAACTATAGTTTGTATGTGTGGTAAAATGGCTACACAGACTCTTTTCTAGTTTCCTTTTGGATTGATACAATATTTTGTACATATTCATGTATGTATTCTATTGAAGATTTTCAAGGTTTTAAGGAATTAGTGCAGCCTTTTATCCAATCTAATTCAAAGTTATATGTTTATTTATATATTTTTATGAGAGACAGATTGATTTAAGTTTTTCTTGTTTCCCAATCCCTGTATTTCTATTGTATAATTGTAATATGTGCACTTTTGAAATATAAAATATTGTTTAAACTAAAGTTACATGTGAAATTTAATCAGCATCTTTTTTTTTCAGCATAATTTATGTTGTGATAATTGCCATTCCCACGTTGCCATGGCACTGAACACAATGAAATACAATGGTAAAACATCCTTCAATATGGTCAACCTTTGTCTGTATATGTTACTGTATGGAAAATACACAAAGTAAGTTTTAATATATATAATTTTAGTTACAATATTATGCGAGAGAAATTATGGTCAGGATATCCAGTTTCAATCACATCTTGTAAGTTGGTGAGTCTCAAACTATAAATACATTTATCAAAACATTCTGAAGATGTCAATGAGGGCTACTTACATAATGTCATCATTTGGTATGCTGTGACAACACTTTCAGGAATCATGTATTATTTAAAATGAGTTAGTCCCACGTTTTGTTAAAACAGAAAACAAAAGACAAAATTGAGAAAAAAAAAATTCCTACAAATTTTTTTATAGTAATTTGATAGGTGCAAACATTTGAAATACAATTTATTTCCAACAAATACAGCCCTTATTATTGCATAATTTCTAGTAGACTTTGCCATACAATTCTGACTAAATTCTCTAATTTAATTTTATTTTACTCTTACATAGAAATATTTTCTTCCTTGTCTTCATATGTTTGCTTAATGATATTCTATATCGGCCGGTGGTAAATCATGAGAATAAAAAATGAATAACTTGCATATAAGTACTTCGATCACAAAAAGTTTAAAATGATTGCATGTTATATCATCTGTAAATAAATAGATTTTAGAGGAATATATTTTATGAGAAACTATTCTTTTCCCAAAAATTGCTGTTTGCTTTCACTTACATATGCTCAAAGTTGTGTTAATGCTTAGCATATTTATTTAATTTTTTAAAATGTTTCAGTATCCCTTTTCAGTATCAGTATCACTAATTAATTGTTATGTTATTTTTCAGTCCTTGTGGATTTTTGAAGACATGGTTACCATTCTTGATCTTTGTTGGCATAATATTGGCAATTGTCTTGACAACAT
Organism: Mytilus californianus; assembly: GCF_021869535.1. Taxonomy (NCBI): domain Eukaryota; kingdom Metazoa; phylum Mollusca; class Bivalvia; order Mytilida; family Mytilidae; genus Mytilus; species Mytilus californianus. Next base: position 43,651,251 of record NW_026262593.1, read on the forward strand.
CATTGTAAACATCAAATCTCTATTTCTTGAATGACTGTGATATTTTGTAGCCATTATTTATTTTTACCTTTGTTTAAATGACAACCTGTAATATTCATGTTGTATTAAAAGGATTTCAATATCGAAAAAGACTGTATAAAACTTTTTCTGAGAAATATTCCAAACACATGAATACAATGTACTTGGGGGGGGGGGGGGGGGGGGGGGGGAGGGAAATCATCATTATATATATATAGACATTGAAAAATAAGATTTCATTGAATAAATGTTTGATTTTTTTTTCTGTAAAATTATTGTGGCTTTCTCTATTTATTCAAACCATTTTTGCCTTTTTGTTTTAATCAGATTTGGGAACTTTTTGATAATCTATATAATTTACTGCTACAAAAATATTTTGTTGAAAACTATTTAAACAACTTCGAAAAGATCAATTATTGTCTGGTTATAGTTCACCTGTCAGGTAACTAAAATAGAGTATCTGTATTAAAGAAAATAGTCTAGCCAAAAAAATAGTTTAAACTTTAATATTTTTGTTTTCAATTGTACAAAACTTCTGCATGCATTCTCAAACCTCTAATATTTTATTCAGCAAACACTATTTACATGTTTGGGTTATAAAGATGACAAAAAAATTATCTGTACTTTATTACTACACAAAATTTAAATGTATAATGTTCTTCAAACAAAGAAAATATGAGAAAGAGATTTCTACTTGGAAATTTGAGTTTGAAAGAACATGAATGTATTAATATTTTTTTTTTTTCAATGAAGATCAAAAGAATTATCTCCCTTGAGTTGTGGTTATTCATAATTCGGAAATTGATCTTTTATTAAATTGGATATGTCATAGTTAAGAAGCTTTCTTTTTTCATGTTTCATGAAGATAGTGCAGGATTTTAGAAAGATAAAGAAATAATTAATATAAAAAAGGTTTCAAATATTTTAAGACAAGATATCAGTCCAAAAGCAGTATTTAAAAATAAAAACTTTCACAAACACAGATTTTCTTCTGGAAGGTAAAATCAAAATATTGTTATTTAGTATTTTGTTCATATTGTGTTTTAATGTTGTTTATTATATACTTAGTATTAAATACTGATAAATTGTATGTGTAATACAATCATTGGCAAGCGTGCTGTATCAGCCACCCGTGATGATATCGATATCAGCACGGTTGCAAAGGCTTTATCACACCTTTAATCTGTATGACGTCACGTCATCGATTACAGTCACTGTTGCAAAGGCTTTATCAAACCCATAATCTGTATGACGTCATGTCAAACCTATAATCTGTATGACGTCATTTCAAACCTCCTTACCTGTATGACGTCATGTCACATAAAAAAACATCTACGTGAGGTATATGTATATAATAAAGTGTATATGATATGGCTTTTTCAATATCACACACCGTATCAACCCTCAACCAATATAATCCCTCGAGCAGAGCTCTTGGGATTATATTGGTGTCTCGGGTTGATACGGATGTGATATTGAAAAAGCCATATGATATTCTCTATTTATATTATGTTTTAAGTATAACAATTTTTTTCTTGTTTTGATCATTTGTTAATTTTTGACGTTGCAAAAAACATCTTGAAACCAAAATAGCTGCATATCAAAGCATCTTTTCAGGATATAAATGGCTATTTTCTAAATTCAGATGTGAATTGTATTTTATTTGTAAATGCATGAAAAACTCTCTGATGAATCATTATTCAAACAAAAATAATATTTACTGATATAAAAATTTTAAATTAGTATAAAATTTTGCTGATTTAGATTATTCTTGGCGTAAATCTGAGTTGTATCCCTTTATTCATGTTTAGATCTTAGAAATCTATAGACATTTGCAATAAATGTCAACTTGAGTCATAAACCAACTTCAACATTTAATACCAATATAATTTACATTTATTTGATTTGTTTTCAAGTGCTGTGCATTTCAATATAAGGGGAAAAATATAGATTCCACCACTGCAACAAGTATGTTACAATATTTCTCCACTCGAGACAGTTAAATATTAATATTTAAAGAGCAAGGCTTGCCGAGCTTTTTAAATAATTAAAATTTAACTGTTGTTAGTGGAGAAATATCGTAATACAAGAGTTATAGTGGTGGAATCTGTTTCTCTAATGATTTTTATCCTTACTTTTCAAAGATTTGCAGAAAGTTGTGACGTCATCAGCCATGGTCGTCTTTTTTCATGACGTCACAATAGAAAATTCAGAAGAAATAAAAAAATATTGCGTCATAATTAAATTTCGACCAATCACTTTCAGAGAACAGATATTTCACTAGTGAGGAGAAATATTTTTCTCACACCGATCAAGAAATGTGAAAATAGCCCAAAAATTAGAAAAGAACTGTTTTTCAAACACTTATATTGTTTTGTTTTTTTTTGTTTTCTTTACAAATATTATTATCATGTAAATGATTTTGTTTTAATCCATAAATTTGTAGATTCAACACCCGACATATATGATCAAATCCCTTTTTTTTCCAGTCTTTGATTATATCATAAAATAATCTTACACTAGCAGCAAGATTCAAATCTTTAATCTTAAAAAATATGAACTGTTTTCACCATAATTTCAAAAATGGGCAAATTAGAATACAATTTGAAGACAAGCTCTATTGAGTTCTCATAAAATATAGACTATATGTATAAACGGACATTTTTTTTTCAATCATTGGAATTTAACAGTAGATGTCAAGTGTTGTTGTTTTTTTTTTTTAACTTAACAGATTGATTGTACTGTGAATAAATGGAGTAAAACACAGAAATCCAAAATCCAAAGTATATAAAAAAACAAAAAGATATAAAAATAAGTGAAGTACAAGAAACATTCTATGTAAAAACAGACACAGAATAAAGGTTTAATGATATGAATGCAGATAAATTGTCTACAAATGAATTCTTCAGCTTTCAACTGAGTAATTATAGGATGTATTAGTTGGAAAATATTGAACAGAAAGTCAAGATACTAATCAAAGTCACTAGAAATGCAATTTACTCATAAGACTCATCCTAATTTTTAAATAAATTGTGTATTATAAAGATATCTTAATAATACTATTATTAAGATATCATTTTTCATTTTCAGTACAATATGTATCATGTTATTATCATGTTAAAAATCATTTCATATCATTTTGTATCAAATATATATAATTTTAATGTTTTTTTCAAATATTTTTTAATAAAGTGTATATGTTAGTGTAAAAAGTTGTTTTTATACTCTTGCAACAAAATTAAGGATGTTCGCTACTCTGTTTCAAAATAACAAGATTTTTGAAAGACTGTTCTTGAAACTACATGAATAAAGGAACTAAAAAAGCAGAAAAAAATGAAGGGGCTGTGTGCTTGTTTTCAAGATATAAGCCTTTGAAAATTTGGCGGGAAGTGATTCTCTCTAGACTTTTCTTACATTTAACATTGGCACATTTTTACTTTCAAAAAATATGAAAAAATAACAAAGATTTTATAAGATTTTCAAATATGGCTTTTTAAACTATATGTAATAAAAATATGAAAAGAAAAGTAGGGGTTTGTGGTCAAAATTTTTTAATGGCACTACATGGATAAAACCAGAGGATTCCGAATATCTGGCAAAAATTCAAAAACAACAGGAGCGAACATCCTAAAGAGGAGCAATAATAACACGTTAGTATTTGTTAACCTGACAAGTAACCAATCTTTGCATTGAAATCCCTAATTCCACTTGCTAGTCAACTATATTATAACATCTTTCTTACCTATGTTTTTAGTTCACCTGACAAGGTTCAAGTGAGCTTTTCTTATCACTTGGCGTCCAATGTCATTGTCTGTTAACTGTTACAAGAAATATTTTCCTCTGAAAATTTGACAGGTGGGGGGGGGGGGGGGGGGAAGAAATGTTCAGAATGGTGAGATCTATCTACTGTTCTTGATATCAAAACTGTCAGATGACTTTTTATAGGAGTAATTACCCTCATAAATGACAAAATTTACCAACTTTTTTCATTTTTGCCTATAATCTCAAAAATGATCATAGGTAGATACAAACTAACAAAACAAGATTTACAAATAAATCATCATGGTTGAAATATTTATTTGACTCCTTATAGATTTTTATCATTTTTAAAGGCAGTGCCGTTAATGGTATCAGGCAATAGACATTTTTATGCCCCCGCCGTAGCAGTGGGGGCATTAAGTTTTACCCTTGTCCGTCTGTACGTACGTCCCAAAATTGGTTTCCGTTCTCTAAATTTAGTTTGCCTCAACCAAATGTTATGAAACTTATACTCAATGCTTATAACCAACAAAACACAGATTAAGTTCAAAATTGGGTGGCGTCACTTTTACCGTTCTTGAGTTATGCCCCTTTATAAACATAAAAATTGCTGAATTTTTCGTTTCCGTTCTCTAACTTTAGTTTGCCTCAACCAAATGTTATGAAACTTTTACACAATGCTTATTACCACAGATCAATTTTGAAATTGGTTGGTGTCACTTTTACCATTCTTGAGTTATGCCCCTTTATAAACATAAAAATTGCTGAATTTTTCGTTTCCATTCTCTAACTTTAGTTTGCCTCAACCAAATGTTATGAAACTTTTACACAATGCTTATTACCACTTAATACAGATCAATTTTGAAATTGGTTGGTGTCACTTTTACCGTTCTTGAGTTATGCCATTTTATAAACATAAAAATTGCTGAGTTTTTCGCTTCCGTTCTCTAACTTTAGTTTGCCTCCACCAAATGTTATGAAACTTTTACACAATGCTTATTACCACTTAATACAGATCAAGTTTGAAATTGGTTGGTGTCACTTTTACCATTCTTCAGTTATGTCCCTTTATATGATATGCAAGCAGGGGTATCATCTGTGTCCCATGGATACATTCCACATTTATTTATTGTAATTCATTGATATTGTGAAGTAAAGTATCAAATGGTGTTTTTTGTAAGTTTTCAAAATTTATGATAGAGTTGCATTTTGCATTGTGAACGTCAAACTGATTGACATACTGATATTACTTAAAGATCTATGTGAAAGAGTTCAGGTTTATTTCGAGTAGTATTTTAATTTTTAGTTAGGGCCCCACCAAAAGGTGGGTCTCCCTATAGTGATCAGTCTGTCCGTCCATCCGTCCATAACAAATTGTGTCTGCTCTATATCTAGAGAACCGTTATAATTTCATACTTAATACTTGACATGTATATTAACCAACACCAGAGAGTGTGTCATAATGTTTGTACAACTTCTTAGGTCAAAGTTCAAGGTCAAAAACTTTGGTTTCAGTTGACAACCCCATGTCCTATGGTAAAGATCGTGTCCGCTCTATATCTAGAGAACCGTTATAATTTCATACTTTATACTTTACATTCATATTAACCAACACCAGAGGGTGTGTCATAATGTATGTACAACTTCCTAGGTCAAAGTTCAAGGTCAAAAACTTTGGTTTCAGTTGACAACCCCATGTCCTATGGTAAAGATCGTGTCCGCTCTATATCAAGAGAACTGCATGTTATAATTTCATACTTTATACTTGACATATATATTAACCAACACCAGAGGGTGTGTCATAATGTATGTACAACTTCCTAGGTCAAACGTCAAGGTCAAAAACTTTGGTTTCAGTTGACAACCCCATGTCATATGGTAAAGATCGTATGCACTCTATATCTTGAGAACCGTAATGATTTCAAAGTTTATACCTGACATGTATATTAACCAACACCAGATGGTGTGTCATAATGTATGTTCAACTTCCTAGGTCAAAGGTCAGGTCAAAAACTTTGGTTTCAGTTGACAACCCCATGTCCTATGGTAAAGATACAAATTTTTTACCACATGTTATTCACAGCGGAGCCCACAGAGATGGCTCCAATCTCAATGATGTCTAGTTGCTTTGAAGATCGTTTTAGTCATTGATATAACAATGAAAAGTCGACTGATCTATGCTTAGACGACACATGTCAATAATAACTCAGTTTTCTCGGGAACCCGATTATTTTTTCTTTTCTCATCAGAACATATTTTTGGTACGTTGCATCAGAGACATATAATACAATATATATGTATTATATGTCTCTGGTTGCATATTGCCAAAATCCGCCCAAACTATCAATATCGATCTGGAATTTATTGAAAACCAGAGCTGTTGAACATCGTCTGACTGTCTGACATAGCTATCAAGTCAGACCCTTTGTCGGGTTAACAATTTCGATCTAATAGGTCCGATAAAGTTTATTTTTTCAAATCGAACAGTGCCAAAGTTGACATCCGGGAATCAGTGTAAAATTCGATGGTCTCACTATCTGAAGCAAGTTGACATCCTTGTAAAGTTACCAGACTTACATACACAACAAAAACATTGTCCTAAGTATGATTTTTTTCTCGGAGTTGGAAATTGACAATCACAAACAATAATTGGTGACCTGGCATGGTCAGTTATATTTTTGCTCAGAGTAGTTTTTTGAAAAATAATGACTTTCTTGGCAAGAGTGGACACATTATATAACTCGATGTTTTTGAGATAAATTTCGCACCAAGCCATCAAGATGAACTGGAATGTTTTTTTTTCTCTAAATTGTGAATAACCACAAATAGTGAAAACCAAAATTGACCCTAAATATTCAGATGCACTTTTTTTAGTATAAATAAAAAGTAATCCAGAAATTATTGCGTGCATTTATAATTGCCATTTTTGAAGAATTATTGCTAATTTAGGAAAAACTACATACAGATATACGTATTTGATATCAGAATGCGAGCTCTTATTATTGCGATACTCCAGTATTCGTGTTATTAGCATTAATAAATTTCTGAATTTACAGTATGTTTGATTATAATTAATCTGGATTATAAAATAACAAAACCTCTAGGTAACTGCCTTTACAGCGCATTCGCGCTTTGATTTTTTTTTTTTTTGGTGTTATTGCTTATTCTTTTTAAAACTATAATAAATAGGGAGAAGTTTTGAATAGCAAAATAACCCACAAGACAAGAGCTACTAATATGTCTTACTTCTGAAATCGTAAGTTTACTTTTTATAGAGAGTTATTGCCCTTAATTGACAATTTTTTTACCATTTTTTTTTCATCTTTGCCCGTTTTTTGAAAATAACTTTTTAAGCAAAATAGACAAAATCTACCAACAATTCATCGTGGCAAAAATGGCCAGTCAATTCCTTATTGGATTTATTGCCTCTTAATGATGAATATATTACCATTTTTTTAAAAGTTGGCTATAGCTTGCTATAGCAATGAACTTTCCTATGGCATCGGTCTCAAACCGGAAGTTGGAAAGACTATCTTACTATAGGATGTGTGTTCGACTGCTACATAATGTAGTACTAGTGTTTGAATACTAATTTATAGGAAGATGCTTTTGAAATTTTGAGTTACTTCTATTTTGATAAGCTTACAGCTTGAATAAAAAAGGACTGAATGTTCACCGACAATTCAAATGAATCCAACTTCATTTTGAAAATGGCCGGTATCACAAACACTTCGATCTTCGCGGATCTGCCCTCTGCGAAAGATAAAATCAATACACATCAACACGAGGCAGCAGTTTCTACGTTTAATTCATTGAAAATTAATTTATTTCGAGGTGTGTGTTGGGTTTTTTTTTACATTTATTCATGAAATTATAGAATTCTTATTGTTAAGAATATCGTTATCTTTTCTTCAATTTTTACGTTTGTAGATGGTATTAGGTGTGACCTCTTTGAATTATGCATACTTTGAACTGTCAGCCATTTTGTATGTTTATGTTACCTGTATGTTTTCCTACGGGATTCCCCAGACTTGCGTTTAATCCATATATGTGAACCTCCCGACGGGAATACAATAATCCCGGTGTCAAGGGTCCCCTGCCGTCCTCCGATTGAAGAGAAAATAAATACCGTGTTTAAAATATTTCATGACTGAACATTTCCGGCGCCATTTACGATATTTACAAATGTTTATTAAAGACGTAAAAACCCGAGTGTATCGAATGTATCCTCATATCTCGGCCCATAACAAATCGGCCTAAAACATAATCGGCATCACAAAATCGGACTATAATTACTATAGAACCCTATTTATCTTGTAAACGGTCGAGATCCCCACCCCAAACCCCTAAATATATATTCTTGTATGCGACAATAAAAACAAATCAAATGAAATATTGAAGGAGTCCCCGGGGTCACCCCCACCCCCTTCTGTTTGAGAACTTGTAAACGGTCGAGGTACCTACCCCTAAACCATATATATTCATGTGTGTGACAATAAAACAAATCAAATGAGATATAGGGCGAGTTCCTAGGGGTCACCCCGGCCACCCTCTCCTGTTTGAGAACTTGTAAACGGTCGCGATCCCCACTCCTAAACCATAAATATTCTTGTATGGGACAATAAAACAAATCAAATGAAATATAGGGGAAGTCCACGGGGGTCACCCCCACCCCCTTCTTTTTGAAAACTTGCAAACGGTCGAGATCCCTATCCCGAAACCATATATATTCTTGTATGGGACAACAACAAAAAATCAAATGAAATAAAGTCGAGTCCCCTGGGGTTACTCCAACCCCCCTCCTGTTTGAGAACTTGTAAACGGTCGATATCCCCACCCCTAAACCATATATACTCTTGTATGGGACAAAAAAACAAATCAAATGAATTAAAGGGCGAGTCCCCTGGGGATCCCCCCTTTTTGAGAACTTGTAAACTGTCGAGATCCCCACCCCTAAACCATATATATTCCTGTTCGTCATTTCAAGAAGATTTGAATGACATACAGGGTCAATCCCTAGGCGTCACTTATGCATATCACTTTACTAGACCAAACCAATTTGTACTGGACTTTGCCCAATGTCAGGCGACAATGGGAATGACGAATTATGGGAGCTTTGTTTTGGAGACTTCGTTATAGCATCCTGTTGACAATTATTTCTTGTTAACAATGCGTCAATTCAACACAGAGGCAAAGATAATATCAAATGAATGGCTGAAAACCAAAAATCTCAAAATGTCATTGCCTCAATGCTGAATTTTACAGCAGCAACTAAAATGTATTACATGGTTATAAAATAAAGTACCTCTACGAATCTAGTGTATATTAAATTTGTTTTCCTGTCTACATATTGCCATTGTTGATTAAAGCCTTTCATATAAATTCACTTTCATTACAGTTGCATTGATTTAAGTTTGCTGTCTTATTTGAATTAAGAGATGTGGTAATTTTTGCGAATGAACCAGCTATTCAAAAGAGTTCAAAGGAGGAAGATATACATGTATAAACAATTATAGGTCACAATACGGTCGTCAACAATGAGAAAAACCCATACCATATAGTAAGCTATAAAAAGCCCTGACATAAAAAATGTGGAACAATTCAAACAAGAAAACTAACTGCTTAATTAGTAATAATACAATTTACTAAAAACAAATATGAAGGACCTAAATCAACAAAAGATACTAAAATCACAGGCCCTTTACATGGGATGGACATAGAAAGAAATTTACAGAGCTTTCTGTATATTTGATTATATCAAATCTACAGTTTAAGGTTGAAATAGAAATTATCAAAATTTTACATGACAAACATATGAAAAAAAGTAATTTTTGATAATTGCTGATGAGACAATGGTTTCGGAAAAAAACATGTGATTAAATACATATTTGAAATAATAAACATCTACAACCTATATGAAATAATACACATCTACAATATATTTGAAATAATACACATCTACAACCTATTTGAAATAATACACATCTACCGTTGCAAACTTTCCACAGGTGCTATCCAGAACTTTGATTTTGTGTTTTTGCCTATTATCTTGAAAACTGTGATGGATAGAAACTTTTAATAGCAAAAATGATCAGCAAGACAATATCTACAAATAAGTCAACCATGGCAGAAATCGTCAGCCAACTCCTATTACAATTTTTTTTTCGTTATTGCCTATTATCTTGAAAACTATAATAGATTGATAAAACCTTTAAAAAGCAAAATTGATGAGCAGGACAAGATCTACAATATATCAAGATGACCGAAATTGTCAGTCATTTCTTTATAGTAGTTGTTGCTCTTTAAAGATTAGTCTACCCACTTTTGCAATATTGGGGGAAACTTTGGTGGATAAAGAAAAACTCTAAGGGAACGACCATTTAATTTCAACGGGGGAGGAGGGTTATGGTTTTTTCCTAAAAAAAAATATTCTGATCCCCAATTCGATGAAAAAAAAAAAATTCGTGGTCAAGCAGATGACAAAAAAAATTATTTTGAATCCAGATGGTGTTAAATTTTGACAAAAATAATGTGATTGATAGCGTCAAAAAAAAAAAAAAATGTTCGCACTTTGCGCGAAAAAATTTCTGACTCAGACAAAAAACCATACCCCCCCCCCCCCCCCCCCCCACCCCTTTTGAAGTTAAATGGTTGCTCCCTAAACAGAAAAAATTACCAGCTTGGAAAAATCTATGAATAGGTGAACATAGTAAGTCACCGCCTTGCAGGAGTTATTGCACTTAAATGACAATTTTTACCCATTTTTGTAAATTAGAGAAACACCATAGTAGATAACTGTAAAAAGTAAAAAAAAAGACCAGTAAGACAAAAAAGATATTTTAGTAATGTCTACAATGTTGGAGAATAGTGATAGTTAAAGATGCACATAGATTCGGATGAGCGACACATGCATTCTAGTTTTAGGTGTATGAATTTATCTGGTCTACCTACATTTTAACGACTACGGATTATTGTATACAATTCAAAATAATTCCTGAAAAAAAACAATGAAATATCAAGTAACCAATGCAATTTAAAGCAATCTCTATCATGGCCCCTCAGTGCTCGCAAGCCTTTAAGAGGAAAATTATATACAATTCAAAATAATTCCTGGAAAAAACAATGAAATATATCAAGTACCCAATGCATTTTAAAGCAATCTCTAACACCTCAGTGCTCACAAGCCTTTAAGAGGATGGTCCGTATTGAGTAGAGGTGGTTACTAGCATTTAAAAAAAAAACATTATGGCGCAAGTGAGATAATTATCATTAGTTTGTCACCTTTATGTTAATAGAACCTCACAGAGTGGGGTGTCTACCTGCATGCAAACTTCAATTGTGATTTACACAATGTTTCATTGATTATGGAGTGTTGAGTACTTAATTCATTAAACACATAATGTAGGTCCTGAATTCAGTCTTCTTCTGTTAATAGAACCTCACAGAGTGGAGTGTCTACCTGCATGCAAACTTCAATTGTGATTTACACAATGTTTTCATTGATTATGGAGTGTTGAGTACTTAATTCATTAAACACATAATGTAGGTCCTGAATTCAGTCTTCTTCTGTTAATAGAACCGCACAGAGTGGAGTGTCTACCTGCATGCAAACTTCAATTGTGATTTACACAATGTTTTCATTGATTATGGAGTGTTGAGTACTTAATTCATTAAACACATAATGTAGGTCCTGAATTCAGTCTTCTTCTATCATAGCGTGTTGATTCCCATATTCCCTTTTAAAGCATGCAAGTCCTGAATATAGTTATTCACTACCATTTACAGGATAGTAATAAATGAATCCAGTCTTCATCTTTCTTTATTATGTACATAGTGTTAGACCTGAACCCAGTTGTCTTAATTTCATTAGGGTGCAAGTCCTGAATCTAGTCTTTTTCTTATTACATATTGTTTAATCTAACATCTGCTATATTTATACCCCGCTTTAAAAACGTGGGGGTATACTGTTTTACCTCTGTCTGTCCTTCCGTCAGTCCATCCATCCGTCAGTCCATCTGTTAGTCCGTCCGTCAATCCGTCCGTCCCATGAATATTTTCGTCGCATTTTTCTCAGGAACTACTTGACAAGGATTTCTGAAATTTGGTTTCAGGGTTTATAAAAGTAAGTTACACCGTGTGATGCGTTTTCAGATTCATCACTCAACAACTTCCTGTTTACCGAACACTTGTATTATTTTACACATGATAGCCAAGTTGAAAATTTTCGTCACATTTTTCTCAGGAACTACTTGACAAGGATTTCTGAAATTTGGTTTCAGGGTTTATATAAGTAAGTTACACCGTGTGATGCGTTTTCAGATTCATCACTCAACAACTTCCTGTTTACCGAACACTTGTATTATTTTACACATGATAGCCAAGTTGAAAATTTTCGTCACATTTTTCTCAGGAACTACTTGACAAGGATTTCTGAAATTTGGTTTCAGGGTTTATATAAGTAAGTTACACCGTGTGATGCGTTTTCAGATTCACCACTCAACAACTTCCTGTTTACCGAAATATTTCGGCGGGGGTATCATCAGTGATCAGTAGCTTACATTTTACTTGGTTTTTTTTAATATTGAACCCTAATATCTTTTATCATTGAGCGAGATCTCTGAATCCAGATTGTCTTTATATTAATCATGAATCTAGTCTTCCATTTTCATTGAACTAGTACACATGTTTGTTTAGGGGCCAGCTGGGGCCAGCTGAAGCCCGCTTACGGGTGCGGGATTTTCTCGCTGTGTTGAAGACCCATTGGTGGTCTTCGGCTGTTTTCTGCTCTTTGGTCGGGTTGTTGTCTCTTTGACACATTCCCCATTTCCATTCTCAATTTTATTCCTGAATGGTAAAATATATTGTTGCTTGCTCAACGCTTATTATTTCATGAATATTCAGAACATTAATCAATTTAAAATTAGCTCAGATTCCTTGTCCGTGATTGACCTGACTTTGACAGTGTTTAAGGTTTTATCTGCTCTTTCACGTTTATATCCATTTTTGGACTCAAATATTTTGACACTGTGCATTATTGTAGAGACATTAATTGTCAAAGTGTACATCTGTTGCAGTAGAATTGGTACCGTTATTAATACAATAATAGGGTCTGCAAGATAGGTCGACCGGAAGGAAGGCGGGACATCTGGAATGCCACTCAAAATGAAGGTATGTTAGAAAAGACATACGATTTAAATAGGACCCCTGAGAGACTTGCTGTAATGATTATTTAACGTGCAGACACCCTACACGAGTCATCGGAATAAATGTTCCCGGCCCATGCCAACCGAACGTGGCTACGTATTTATACATCCCACGCAACCAAATGGACACACCAACTTAACAAGGGTTTCACTGATGCATGGGAGAAGTTCAGTGATGACAGACTATTTCTATACCCCACTCAATCCTTTTGGTCTTTATGGTAGAGAGTTAAGTCCTGAGTTCGTTAGATGCACAGAGTATGTCCCCAACACACTATTCCCTATATGCGCACAGTGTTGTATCAACTTTCCAGCAGCGCCGCCTGCATATGAAGCATATATCTTTCAGTATACTGTAGATACGATATTACAGAGCTTGCATTTCCTATCTAATTCCTTGATAAGGGTTGCTGCCTCCTAATGGTAAAGTTAATGTCAGAGGTCATCAAGTCATAAATTTCACGGACCCTGTCATTATTTGGTGGCATGACTATTATGGAATATCTGTGTCCGAGATGACCACGGATATGTTCCAATTCCCGTTGCCACAATCTCGCTCTCTTTTAGTGGCATTTTCTTCTAAGCCCTCAAAATTTAAAAACTGAAAGTAACAACTAACTTATTATTACACTTATTGTAATCCTTTTGTGGTGTAATTTTCTGTGTTGAAAAAAAATCTGGCAAACAATTGAAATTCTCTGCACTCTAGGCTGACATCCAAGATACTGATCAATATAACAGTGTGAGATTGAACCAGATCTGAGGTGTGATGTATATGTTTTTGTTGTAAAATGCAGAAACGTTTACTTTCATCGTTAGAATTTGACTGTATCAATTTTATATTGGATACGTGAACTGTATGTAGACGTCCTTGACAAATTTTGGAATAACCAGAAACTGTTTCAATATTTAAATGTTTCTAATGTTATGTAATATCAAATCCCTGTGCAAGAGTTTACACTAAACTTTTGATGGAATGTCATCTGGTTTTCTTTCACTGTTGTAAAATCAAATATAGTGATATTTAAAAGGGGCATTAGCTACGAGATATAAAAAAATTAGAATATGATTTTTTTTTGTTCAATCATTAACGAAAGTGATATAATGAAATACTAATTAACTTTAAGTAGCCAATTTGGTTCAATTTTGTCAAAATAAGATAAGAAACCTCGCTGATGAATTATTCACTTGCAAGTGAATAATTCGACCTCATTGAATCCGTATTCATGAGACCTTTAATCTAACCCCTTAGCTGGAGATGGGTTACGCATGTATTCAGCTATTAAAAGGAAAAGAATGTCAACATTGAAAGTGAAACAATGATGAATCATTTGGTTGACTGATTCGGTCCAAAAAAAATAATTCTTACACAGGTAAAGATGAAGATGAATTTGACAGCTAATGCCCCTTTAAATGAGGGGAATATGCAACAAAAATTTAGACTTGAATTCATAATTTGATAGACCAAATGTCAAGCTTAACTGCATGGATTGCACTTAGTTTGAAAATATAAAGATTGAGCATAGGCTATTAGCGAAACCAAAGGTATTTTGTCTGTTTCCAAAATCAAATTTAGAAATTAGAGGCATTATCCGTTATTCCGAAAACAAATGTGAAGAACATTATTTACGTTGTTCAAATTCAGAAACAAAATGAGTGTAATGTCATCCGGTCCCGATGATCAAACAATATGTCTGGCATGTTAAAAACACCATTATAAACTTCATAAGTGCACGCATGTTGTATACAAATATTTTGCGGATTCAATTTCCCTCCCTTTTTTCAGAATATATGCATACTCACCAAACTTGCAACGTCCGGTCAGAATGCTGACGTCAACTTTATGACCTGATGCCCCTAACTCGAAGAATAACACCATGTATGAAAACATTTTTGTAGAATTACTGATCAAAACTTGGTTGGTTGGGGTCTTCAGTTGACCTATTTCATGACAATATTTCTGCTCCAGTGTAGCATCCGCGGCAGTCCAAATTCTCCACATTTCATCCACAGGCACTTGTCTTTGAAAAAAATACCTATATACAGTGTACCTTAATATAACATATTAAGGTAGAAAATTTTCACAGACAAGTGCATGTTCTATCCACTTTGTGAAAACCTAAGTTAATGAATCATTGATGAATTTGTTCTTTTTTTAGTATCGATGCAATGTTAGTCATTGCGCAATAACCAAGCAACAATCAAACATTATTTCTATATCAATAGTACCAGTTTATTAAACCATGAAGCAACGTACACAAAGTGTAAAACTATTTTTTTTTGTTCAATCAAAAAACTTGATGTTAGCAGATATATCTACGCACCCAAAATATATAAATAATATACATATTTAAATTCACAACAAAAGAAAGGTACCGAGATAATAAAAAAAATGTCGGTTGAAGGATTTGAATTTCATGTGATTAGGCATAAAAGTGAAATGATTTTAATAATACTCTACGGCTCATTAATTAGATCTGTAGAAATGATCATAAACTGTACATCATGAAACAATGATGGATAGCAATTTTGGTAGCTAACGGATACATCTGTAGGTGGCAATATAATCATTTTGGCGAATTAAAAATCATTTCGAATTACTAAATCCTACGATTGCAACATATATCAATTCTTTTCTTGAACCGCTTTTCCTCTTTATATTGCAGTTAAGTCGTCAAGACATTACAAAATAAAAGGAATAGGCAATTCCCCAGTGAACAGCAGTTTCAGACAATCAGTCTGTTCCTATTGTATCCTTCAGTTACACCAAAATCATTGCACCTAAAGTAATTAACTATAAGCAAGCATTGCAGGACCTTGATTTACAAGAATACCTACAAAAAAAAACTCTGACATGTGACTGTTCCCACTCGCCTTATATTTACAGCCCCTATGATCATGTTATTACTGAGGATCTAAACATAATTAATATCTCAAGGTCCTAAGTTCAGAGAACCCTAACACATCAATTGGAACCATAACTTCAAAATAATTATGGATTCCATTGAGGACTACGCCAGAGCATGGGCTAAACGAGAAGAAGTTGAACTGGACACTTTGTCAGAATGGGTCAAAACAATCAGGTCTCTGATAAAACGTCGAATTTATAAGTTGAAAATCTGTGTGAACGATTGACCAAAGTCTGTTTTCAGAGACAAAGAAGCTGTGAAATATTTATCATCTCTTCACGATAAATATGTTGTTGTTCCTGCGGACAAAACTTCAAATAATATTGTCTTTGTATGTAAATCGTACTACTACGAGTGTCTTGTAAAAGAATTAGGAATAAATGAGCAATCATGTAATCCCACATACAAAAACATATCATTTGACAAGGATGAGATTTTGGCGAATCATAAGTCCTTCATGGCTTCAATGAACATTATATTGAACAGCAAATCTGAGGACTTACCTTGTTTATATTGGATACCTAAGCTTAACAAAATTTCGTACAAACAACGGTATATTGCCGGCTCATCTGCATGTTCTACAAATGAATTGCCCATTAGCTTGACAAAAATTCTGTCCGCAGTGAAAAAGGGTCTTCAGAAATACTGTGAAACTGTTTACAAGCGTAGTGGTATTAACCATATGTGGATTCTAAAAAACTCTTTAAGAACTTCTGGATATTTTTAAATCTCGATCTTTCTCTGAAATCTATTCTATCACAACTTTTGATCTTTCAACCCTGTATACCACCATTCCCCATGTGAAATTGAAAAATCGTCTTAAAGAAATAATCCACAATGCTTTTCAATATAAAAATGGTAGCATACGCTATAAATTTAATTCTTTGGGATACTATACGGCATATTTTGTTAATTGTGAACAAAAAGGTAAAACATGCTACACAGAGGAACAAGTGATCAGTATGCTGGAGTTTCTTATTGACAACATATTTGTTGAATTTGGAGGTAGACTTGTTCAACAAATTGTCGGCATTCCTATGGGAACGAACTGTGCTCAACTCCTTGCCAATCTCTTCTTATTTTCATACGAGCTGAGTTACTTCAGACACTTGCCAAGAACGAGAAGATCAAAGAAGCTAGATCATTTAATTTCACATTCAGATATATTGATGATGTTCTTTCCATTACCAATCCATTTTTTTCTGATTGGGTTCAATTAATATATCCTTCAGAACTAAAAATTAAAGAAACAACAGACGCGGCTTCCTCTGCCATTCGTTTGATGTGTTTGAGCTTTTGATTTTGCCATTTTATAAGAGACTTTCCGATTTGAATTTTCTTTGGAGTTCGGTATTTTTGTTATTTTACTTTTCACATCTTTTTAGGGAGGCAATTGTAAATCCTTCATATTCTATCTTAATATTATGTAACATTTATTTAAGATAAAACCGTTGCTTAAATCAAAAACTGACTGGTCGGTAAGCCAGTAAAAATGCCATTTTAGCCATTTTCAGCTCTGGTTTGTATGCCTTAACTATATTCTAGAAGAATATTTCGACATCATCATATATTTTGTTCGATATGACCGCGATTGCTGTCCCCCGTTACCTCTTAAGTTTTTATCTTATCCTAAAACTTTTAGATGCTATATCTTGTGTTGGGATACAACTAAGTTTGTTTTCTATGGTTCATCAGACTGTGGTAATTGCTACTGAAATGCAAACTTAAATTAAGTTTTACTTGTACTGACCAAACTTGCAATTTGTAATTTTCTGTTTTAGAGACGAAATGAAGTAGAAGTTAACAACTATAGGTCATCGTACGGCATTTAACAATGGATAAAACCCAATGCGCATAGCAAGCCATAAAAGTCCCTGACATGACAAATGCTAAACAATTCAAACAAGAAAACCAAAGGACTGATTTGTGTACAAAACAATGAACGAACAACAAATATGATATACAGCAACAAACGTAAACCCCTGAATTGCAGGCATCTTATTTGGGACAGGCACATACAGAATATGGCGGGGTTAAACATGTTTGCGGGCGACGTAACCCAACCCAACCTATTCCTGGGATAGTGGTGTAACATCAACACATAAGAACAACCAATGAATATCAGCTGAAAGCCTTGACTTATCAGATTGTCACTAAACAAACAAAAACAACTAACAAAAGAACTGAAATGACACAAGTTACATATCTGAGAGTACTTGCAGCAATATTGAAAACTAGACTTCAAAGCCATCACAGCAGAATAGTCCTACAGACAGATAGATTGGTTATCTGTCGGACTAGTCTACTCTTAAAGGAGGATAGTTTACCTAACCTAATAATGACTTCACGGTTCAGCTAGCAAGCAAGCTAACCAAAGATACTACCTTTACCTACACACTCGATGCATTCTGATGTAACTAATTAGAAAAATAATGTTTCAAAGACTAAAATATCAATCAGTACACATCAAATAGGTTTCTGTGACTAAACTATCAATCAGTATACACCAAATGGATTTAGTGTAAAGACGTCATAAACATGATCTTGTGTAAATGCCGAAATATAGGTATCGGCAGAATGTATGACCGTTAATGTTCATAGCTGTATAGCAATAATATTTAGTTATGTTTCATTTTTTCGTTATTAAAATCAATGTTTGTACCGATGAAAACAATATTCACATTATATATATTATATAGACTCATTTATCGGTTATCTTTTGTGTTGTGGTTGCTGTTTCGTTAAGGTTATGTTCAGTCCATTGTCTCCTATTATTAACATCACGAAGCTACCAATTTTACGTATGCAGATTTCTATTCCGGCAAATTGTGAATTTCACAGAATTCTATCAGAAACAACCGTCTCCTTTTATTCATACCCGATGACATTTGTGAAAAAACTGGTTTCTATACGCAACCACCTGCATGTTTATTGTTGGCAGCTTGTATCTCATCGTTGTGTATCGATACCTTTCGAACATTTAAATACCAGACTGACTTTACTTTCGAATAGTATTTTTAAACTCAATATAAACTCATTGGTTCTAAACTACCTTACGTATAGATAATAATTCGTTCATCTATGTATACAAGATCTAATCGAAAAACTGCAGCTTTACCTTTGTATAAAACATCATATTTTACCCTTCCCATTCTTGTGGTGAATTCACCTTTACTTTAATGGATATTGCAGATTTTGCAGATTACGATTTGAGGTTCTCTGTAACTAAGTTATGTACTATCACTTAGAATACTCAAAAGATATGTATTTTAACGACTTGCAATTATCTATTTATGACATTTATATATTTATTTTAATTTTCATTTTTGAAACGACCACCTAGGCACAACAACTGTTAAATTATGAAATCATCTTGATAAAAAATTCTATATCATTGATCAAATATGCTCCAATAACAAATTACCACTGGAATTGCGCTGACTGAATCAGAATAACGAATAAAAGAATATCAAGATTTATCATCTTTATGTTGCAAATTTTGGCTACAATGTTATACAAGTTCATTATTGTATCATTAGTTTTAAAGTTCATGTCGTTTTGTGTTATTTACATTAAGAGTTTATTATTAACATTTGTGCAATTGAGTCTTCAATTTCTCTAGTATCAGCGGATATATAGATTGTTCGATCATGTTTTCAATACAAATTATTATCTTACTAATAATAATATGCACTATGGATGAACAGAATATGGATTGGCTGATTGTTGTAGATGTTGTTCTTCGGGTTGTTGTTAAATGATGATAAACACACAATACCATATTTTTTTTCACTTTCTTTGTAAATATTTTTTTTATTGTTGTCTTTATGTCATTTTTCCAAAATCTGGCTTGTATATGAACGACCTTAAATGTTTAATTTAACGTGACGACAAAAAGTAGTTATCTATCATTTGTAAAACATCTACATACTGTTTGCGGTCATTATGTTTAAAAAATAAAAGGTCAAATGAACATTTATGCCAAATTCAAATTCAAATTAAGTACCGTGGTTTGAAAAGTTCCATGGTTGAACCTTTTGAAATATTGAAATATCCCAGATTACTTTTTGTATCTTATCAGTGGACAGTCAGGATAAATTCAATAAATATGTCTATAAAAATGTACTCTTTATCAAACATTATATTGTATTGCACCAAAATTCAAAATAAAAACAACATTGGAACTTTAACCACATCTTCAATACGAACAAGAAATACAGTAAATAGAAACATTTCCACGTTTCAAAAGAGAAAATATCATGACAAGCCCATGCTTCAAGTGCTTAATTAAATCGACAACATAGTACAAAAATATAAAACATTGAATACAAAGACATTAATCTCGACAATTCATCAACAATGTTTATCGATGTCCAGTATCTTTATCTAAATAGTTATGACTAAATTGAATTAGTTTATTCACTACTTACTGACCACACGGAAGGAGGACTCTTAGTAAAAACATATAAATCTTCTAAGTCTATAATACCCATCCCTGTATTATTCTGTAATCTTTAATAACACTGTATTATTTCTCTCTAGATTTATTAAATGATAAGAAGAGAGAATAAGAATATTAGTTGATTGTTATCAGAAAATTAGATGATATGGTGTTAATAGAGTGCTTTACCTACACCTTAGTATAGAGTGTATACATGAGCAAACTTTGAAAAAGATTTAGTGCTTTCTTCTTCTTATGGATGACTTGGGTATAGAAATGTGGTCATCCCCAGTCTTCTCTCAGTCCTGCTGTAAAATCCCAAACTTTGCTAAAGAGGCGTCCGTTTAATTGTGTGGGATGTATTATAAATACGCAGCAACGTTCGATTGGAATGACGACGTAACATCCGATGCGTCATGTAGGGTGAATGCAACGCTCTTTGCACGTATACAAAAACTTGCAACAGCTCTTCGATGGGTCCGTATGTGACCGGTTCTAAGGCATACTTCGTAGTCCTATCCAAATTACCATATTTTTCTAGTGGCAGCCCAAGTTTCCCGCCCTTCTTTCCTTTAATACATGAAATAATCTCCACTGAACGTTTCAGAAATCAAAAATCTGTTTTATAAGTAGAATTAAATAAAATGGAAGCTTTTGAATTAAAACAGGTCACAATATTCAGGTAAGTTATAAAAAAGTTTCATAGATTGTGAAGTAGCAATATGTATTCGTCGCGAGAGGTCAACGGTAAAAAAAACACACTTTATAGAATAAAAATTATTGAAAAAAATCTTAGCATAAGTGTTAGTATAGTATTTGAATAAAAAATTGTCTGATACATTTTATAGTGTGGTAGTGCCTATACCTTGTCATATCTTTACTAGTTTTTGTATGTTCAATTGTGTGATGAATATAAGAATCAAAGACAAGCACGCAATATAACTGTACAAAAATAATCAGGGTATAATTTTTCACCAATTCATGGTAATTTAAGTGATAACGTGAATCATACAATTATTTGTTTAGCAAACAAGATAAACCACAGTGACTATAGTAAAATAGCATCAGAATATGTATGTCAAAATTGTGGATATTATGTAGTTTGCAATTGCATGCATTGAGTGGTTAGAATAGGAAATAGCTGATATTATAGTGAACATGGAAAGAATTTCAGGATTCACATTTAGCATCGGAGAAACAATATAACATATAAAGACTAAAGGGGAAACAAATGGAAAACGTTTCGTTCCTAGTTTCAAATGTGAATAAAAGGATGTGTGGCGTATATGGCAATGATACAAATATCATAAAGACATTTTTTCGCCTCTCTTTTAGAGGGTAACACATAGTCTTCACTACGTATAGACAGGCATACATACAATATGTCAATTTCTGGGTACCAAAACATGTAATGTTGACGACTTTCTTCCTTGTTTCTTCGTAATGAGAATGCTTTAAACCTGTTAAAAAACATGCAATTATTGAATCTGAAGTTTCCAACACAAGATTTTCACAAAACACACAGAGTTTTAGTCTTGGGTCCAGGCTCGTTGTTGTCAAAAACCCTGTGTTTAAAAACATGAAAAAAGTTCTTGCTGGTAAACTGCATGTGTGTTTACATTTGACGAAGCTATTGCTTCCTGTAAACGACCAACAAAGATAAGATTTATCTAAAAAAAAACACATAAGTCGCTCCTACAAGCGGATATATTACACAACTCCAGCCAGGTGAATATACATTTTCAAGTGGATATACAACTAAATACCATCAAGTTCTACATGGACAGTAAATGGATGTTAAATTACATATCGATGCATCGCTGATTTAATAGACAGAATTAGATAACTATTTGTTCTTAACAACTGAAATCACAGTCTTAATCTAGGAGATTTTGGAACACGTTTGATACAGTGACACGTTATATTAACTGCTGTGCATATTTCGACCAATCGTCTTCACGCACAAAATGAAAGGAGGAGGTATGATAGGAGCAATAATCTGGCCCCTGAAAATTTTGAAATAGTAAAACTGTTCAAGCCTATCGAAATTACATTTATGTTAAATTTACTAATAAATAAATTGGGGCATATCTGGAAGATTTAGTTCAGAATTGTCACTTGATGCAATAAACATGGAAATTTGGCCTTAACTGACCATTTTTCCAATAAATTTTTGTCAAAATCAGATATGCGCCAATGCCTTACCAACACTGATATTTCACCCAGATTGTTTTTATAGAAAAATCTTGTAGCAATAGTATTTCTTTTGTTGAGACCTTGACTCATGTTGGGAATAATGAAAAATCTTAAAGTCATATTATTTTGACAGATTTTGAAGATAAATTATGAATGCAAGAAGTAGCCCTACAGAAATATGTATGACAAAATTAAACAATATAAATACAGATATTTGACATTGAAACATCTCATTAACATCTGAAGGATATAATTTTGTTTTCAAATTCAAGGTACAAAAACGTGGCCATATGATACTTTCTCCTTTGTAGCTCAAATTAAATACGCGAAACAAAGAGACGAGCTTCTATGTCATTTGGTCATTGGCAATTATACCACATCTTCTTATTTTTATATATCAAGTTGCATTCAGCTTTTAAAATAACACTTGCATTAAGAGAGCTACCATTTGATTTCTAAGGGGGGGGGGGGGGGGGGGACTTGGATGAAAAATTTTGTCCTGCATTTTTTTTTAGTTGTAATCTCTTTCCTGCCTTTTTATTTTTCACTCTATTCGGCCCTGCCTTTTTTTTATTAGTTTATCCTGATTTTTCTTTACATAAATTGTCATCCTGCCTTTTTTTTTGTTGCAAAGCTGATCATCCTGCTTTTTTTTTACTCAAAACTCCTGTCCTGCCTTTTTTCAAATTTCATCCTAGCCACACCCCCCCCCCCCCCCCCCCCCCCATTATTATCAAATGGTAGCTCCCTAAACTATATTTTCAATGCAAATATACTGATTCCTAGCTAATATCGAAACTCGTATTTCGGAATTCTGTTTATTGATAACTTGACTTTTAATTAAGTGTATTAGAATAACAGACTTGCAAAGCTACTCGTGAATCAAGCTTGTCACTGTCAGATATAACGTCAAATTATAGCTAATACAACATTCTGAATTTAAATACATTTAATACAAAAAATGCAGTGCAAGATCGGGGCACTGATTATTAAGTATTATATAGCTTTCATGCACAGTATATAATGATCTATTACTTTTGCTGACTTGAAAATGTGAGAGAGGTTATGGAAATATGTATAGTAAAATAACTTAAATTATAAATTATTAATGCAAGCTGTTGGATTGATAATACGCCCTTCAATTACAATTAAGACATAACTAAATTACCGCAAACTTGTGACATCTTTTATATAAAATAAGGAGGTGTGGTATGCACTAGAGATCATAGGACGAGGATTTAACAGTAAGCAAAAAACCCATACCGTATTCAGCTTTCAAAGGCATGACACAATGTGAAACAATTCAAAAGAGAAAACCAACAGCCTGCTGTATGTTGAGACCAAAATGCGAAAACAAATATGATAGACCGCTACCAACGACATCCACTGGATTACAGACTTCTGACATGGGTAAACTGTACAAGCCTGTGAAGAATGTGGTGGGTTTAAACATGTTTTCGAGTGTTCAACCCTCCTCTAATCTGGGAGTGTGTGTAACAGCACAACATAAGAACAAACTTTAAAAAATCAGTGTGAAAGAACTTGATTCAACAGATCGGTACGGAGCACTTGATTCAACAGATCGGTACGGAGCATAATATAAAACGTAACAAGTAGACAAAAGAAACAAGAGTACCGATTGAAAAGTACATGCAGTTACTTAATGATGTACTTAGGTGAGGTTTAGGAATTTTTGTCAGATGTTCGGACTCCTTGGTTTGTTTCCTACGATAAAGGGTAAAATATTTTGCTCTTTTCATATAAGACTTCAATAGCTCATAAAAGGTAATTTACCAAAATTTAAGCAGATTCTAGATTTCTTTTCTTTAGTTTTGAAACCAAAATAATACCAATGCAAATATAAGGTAAAAGTCCGAGTCAGCCTTTTCCCGCCATTTTCAAAAAAAAAATATCTCGAAAAGGAGCTCCATAACCTTTCAACATTTTTAGCTTTTTTTGTTCCTTAACCAATGCTCTTCTGACTTAGCGTATCAATTTTAAATTCTAGATTTTTTTAATTACACCTAAGTACGTCCTTAAAGCTAGTTCAAAGCCAATATCAATTGATATCAGATAAACCATGTTTTCCCAAACCTTATCTTTTATAAAGTGTTATCTTCATTTTCTATAACAAATCTTATACATTTGTAATTTAAGTAGCAAAGCAGTTTGCTTTATGGTAACTTTTATAGGATTTATTTGACCATTTAAGAAATTCTGATACTACTTTCCTAACATGAAAACATGAAAGAACGGTTATCGAAAAATATAAAACGCAACTGTTTTAGTGGTGCGGTAGTGCCCACCTATCAGATTAGGTTGGTGAGTTGTGGTATGCATATAACGTCCAGTTGCACATATTCCATATATATAAAAATTGCGGTTTTTATCCAACGCAATCATAGGTTTGAACGTTGTTTTCAATTTAGACTTGTTTATATTTTTTTTGTTTGGGCTTGTATTATACTGCCTTCGGGTTTATATGATCCGTTCATCCTATTTTGACTCTTCAAAATTCAAGAGTCAATCCCAAATTGAGGTAAATTATATGGCCTTCCAAATACCGTTTCGATTCCTAACATCACTGAAGAGACATTTATTGTCGAAATCCGGATATGGTGTACAAATTTTTGCACCTTATATTTGCGGTATACCATCTTTTCCGCATGTTTATTGTTTTCTGTTTGGTATATTATTAATAAATTAAGATCCATTTTTACATCTGGTGATCTGTTTATTTGGCAATCGCCATGGCAGTCAGCAGGGTTTAAGAACATCCGTTGTTCGACCTGCTAGTCAAATGCGTTTTGTTAAAATATACTTTTTCACCTTTTTGGTCTTTTGGAAAATGTTGTTTGTGCTGTATTTAGACCACTCTACCAAGAAATTTGTTTTGCATGCACACGTATAAAAATTGCGGTTTTTATCCAACGCAATCATAGGTTTGAACGTTGTTTTCAATTTAGACTTGTTTATATTTTTTTGTTTGGGCTTGTATTATATTTGCCTTCGGGGTTATATGATCCGTTCATCCTATTTTGACTCTTCAAAATTCAAGAGTCAATCCCAAATTGAGGTAAATTATATGGCCTTCCAAATACCGTTTCGATTCCTAACATCACTGAAGAGACATTTATTGTCGAAATCCGGATGATGGTGTACAAATTTTTGCACTTATATTTGCGGTATACCATCTTTTCCGCATGTTTATTGTTTTCTGTTTGGTATATTATTAATAAATCAAGATCCATTTTTACATCTGGTGATCTGTTTATTTGGCAATCGCCATGGCAGTCAGCAGGGTTTAAGAACATCCGTTGTTCGACCTGCTAGTCAAATGCGTTTTGTTAAAATATACTTTTTCACTTTTTTGGTCTTTTGGAAAATGTTGTTTGTGCTGTATTTAGACCACTCTACCAAGAAATTTGTTTTGCATGCACACGTATAAAAATTGCGGTTTTTATCCAACGCAATCATAGGTTTGAACGTTGTTTTCAATTTAGACTTGTTTATATTTTTTTGTTTGGGCTTGTATTATATTTGCCTTCGGGGTTATATGATCCGTTCATCCTATTTTGACTCTTCAAAATTCAAGAGTCAATCCCAAATTGAGGTAAATTATATGGCCTTCCAAATACCGTTTCGATTCCTAACATCACTGAAGAGACATTTATTGTCGAAATCCGGATATGGTGTACAAATTTTTGCACCTTATATTTGCGGTATACCATCTTTTCCGCATGTTTATTGTTTTCTGTTTGGTATATTATTAATAAATTAAGATCCATTTTTACATCTGGTGATCTGTTTATTTGGCAATCGCCATGGCAGTCAGCAGGGTTTAAGAACATCCGTTGTTCGACCTGCTAGTCAAATGCGTTTTGTTAAAATATACTTTTTCACCTTTTTGGTCTTTTGGAAAATGTTGTTTGTGCTGTATTTAGACCACTCTACCAAGAAATTTGTTTTGCATGCACACCTATAAAAATTGCGGTTTTTATCCAACGCAATCATAGGTTTGAACGTTGTTTTCAATTTAGACTTGTTTATATTTTTTTGTTTGGGCTTGTATTATATTTGCCTTCGGGGTTATATGATCCGTTCATCCTATTTCGACTCTTCAAAATTCAAGAGTCAATCCCAAATTGAGGTAAATTATATGGCCTTCCAAATACCGTTTCGATTCCTAACATCACTGAAGAGACATTTATTGTCGAAATCCGGATATGGTGTACAAATTTTTGCACCTTATATTTGCGGTATACCATCTTTTCCGCATGTTTATTGTTTTCTGTTTGGTATATTATTAATAAATCAAGATCCATTTTTACATCTGGTGATCTGTTTATTTGGCAATCGCCATGGCAGTCAGCAGGGTTTAAGAACATCCGTTGTTCGACCTGCTAGTCAAATGCGTTTTGTTAAAATATACTTTTTCACTTTTTTGGTCTTTTGGAAAATGTTGTTTGTGCTGTATTTAGACCACTCTACCAAGAAATTTGTTTTGCATGCACACGTATAAAAATTGCGGTTTTTATCCAACGCAATCATAGGTTTGAACGTTGTTTTCAATTTAGACTTGTTTATATTTTTTTGTTTGGGCTTGTATTATATTTGCCTTCGGGGTTATATGATCCGTTCATCCTATTTTGACTCTTCAAAATTCAAGAGTCAATCCCAAATTGAGGTAAATTATATGGCCTTCCAAATACCGTTTCGATTCCTAACATCACTGAAGAGACATTTATTGTCGAAATCCGGATATGGTGTACAAATTTTTGCACCTTATATTTGCGGTATACCATCTTTTCCGCATGTTTATTGTTTTCTGTTTGGTATATTATTAATAAATTAAGATCCATTTTTACATCTGGTGATCTGTTTATTTGGCAATCGCCATGGCAGTCAGCAGGGTTTAAGAACATCCGTTGTTCGACCTGCTAGTCAAATGCGTTTTGTTAAAAATTGCGGTTTTTATCCAACGCAATCATATGTTTGACCGTTGTTTTCAATTTAGACTTGTATATATATATATATTTCTCTAATTCTTCGTCAATTTATCCCTTTCTGCACCCATTGTATAAAAAAAATTTAATCAACGTGTGGTTCGTTTGATCTCAGTTCTTCATTGGTTAAAATCCGATTATGACGTCGAATTTTCTTGCTTTCCTCTGAATTTCCTATTGTGACGGCATGAAAAAAGGCGACCATGCCTGATGACGTCACATAGAAAGAACACATCTTTTTGCAGATCATTCAAAAAGAAGGAATAACTTTGCCTGCATATTGTTTGAAAATCATTAGAGAAACAGATTCCACCACCAAATCTCGTGTAATACGATATTTATCCACTCTCGACCGTTAAATTTTAAATATTTAAAACGCTCGGCGAGCCTCGCGTTTTAAATTTAAAAATTTAACTGTCTCGAGTGGATAAATATCGTATCACACTCGATGCAGTGGTAGAATCTATATTTCTCTAATTCTTCGTCAATTTATCCCTTTCTGCACCCATTGTATAAAAAAATTTAATCAACGTGTGGTTCGTTTGATCTCAGTTCTTCATTGGTTAAAATCCGATTATGACGTCGAATTTTCTTGCTTTCCTCTGAATTTCCTATTGTGACGGCATGAAAAAAGGCGACCATGCCTGATGACGTCACATAGAAAGAACACATCTTTTTGCAGATCATTCAAAAAGAAGGAATAAGTTTGCCTGCATATTGTTTGAAAATCTTTAGAGAAACAGATTCCACCATCAAATCTCGTGTAACACGATATTTATCAACTCTCGACAGTTAAATTTTAAATATTTAAAACGCTCGGCGAGCCTCGCGTTTTAAATTTGAAAATTTAACTGTCTCGAGTGGATAAATATCGTATCACACTCGATGCAGTGGTAGAATCTATATATATATATAACCAGTCTAAAAGGGTACAACATCACCAAAAAATGTAACTATAAATATTTCGGATAACAGATATCCTTCATCAGTATGAGCGCGATGTTAAATGAATCAGATCAATCTATTCTGATTATTAAACTATAGCAATCTTGAAATCTATACAATAAAAATATATATATATATCAAACAGAAGAACTGATTGAACAATAAATTGAATAGGTAAGTTTGAAAAAAAGTTCGACTGGGATGTAAGAGGAACTAAAAAAACGTATGAAGGTTAATGTAAAATTTGTATCATAACAGACCACCTTCGAATCCCTCATACTTGTAGCAAGAGTTAGAGTTACTTTCCAAACACAGATCTTCGAATTCAATGTTCCCGATTCACCGAATGTTGGTTGATTTGAAGTTGAAACGAAAGTAATAACAGCGATTTTTATAGCAGTTTAATTCTTGTATATTTTAAATTCAAATTAAGAAATGAATGTAACACTTCTCAGTGTACTGTTATTTATGGATATTTATAAATTTTATCAAAATGTCATATTTTTTGTATATCGCGTAAGGCTATGAAAATGACACGCACAAAGTACTAAGCACCTTATAAAATGCTTTTTAAATGACAAATTGTTAAATTATTCAAAATTATTGATGCTAAATGAAAATTAAATGGCAATGCATTCGCTATCTAATTCTTTCATCATATGCACTGAGGCGAATGTTTGTTTGCTTGCCGTAAGAGAACTGCACTTAAAAGCTCAAGCATAACAACAAAAAAATCCCTTAAAATGATACAATTTTAAAGAAAGTTTATTTTATCTTTATTACCATTTTGTCCATAAGTTCCATAAATTTTCACTAAAGTGTTCGTTATGTTTTTGGTATGTTATATTTAAAACGTTATAATGTTGTTTATAATATTTAGTTCAAAGTAAAATGAAAAAGAAATGTAAATGTTGAAATACCGACAGGTGCACATTCCGTTTGAAGGGACCTGCAAAGATTCTGCTTTTGTAGGCACTAACAATTCTTCAAACGAGGGGAAGTCACGGATTTTGTTTACACAAATCTGATCTCAAGTTTTGGTGAAAAAAAATGTTTGTTTTGCTGTCGATGTGAAAAAAATATTTTGTGTACACATTCAGTCACTTAAATTACTTTATTCACTTATATGTTAGAACAAAATGCTGTTGAAAAAACAAACAGACGTAAAGCAAGTGTAGGTCAACCAATAACGTATAATAAGCTCTAAAAAGGCCACTACATGACAAAATGTAAAATAATTCAAAACGAGAAAAACAACGGCTTAAGGGAGCTACCATTTGATATTTTTAAGGGGGGTGGGGGTGGGGGGCTAGGATGAAATTTGAAAAAAGGCAGGACAGGAGTTTTGAGTTAAAAAAAAAAGGCATGCAGGATGAGCAAAATTTTTCATCCTAGCCCCCCCCCCCCCCCCCATAAAAATCAAATGGTAGCTCCCTAATTATGTACAAAACAATAACCGAAAAACAAATATGAGACAGTATTACAGACTCAGACTTAGGACAGTGGTGGGGTTAATTAGTTTGTGGGTGGTACCTGGACAGTGGTGTAACAGCACAACATAAGAACACAATGAGGATACATTTTTGTTTGGCGAAAGATAAAAAGTTGAGAGCATTTAGTTTGTGAAGTTTTGCGCTCAAGAATACCATAATCTCGTTTGAAATAAATGTAATGTGCTAAGTAATTATGTTATCTTTATCAATTTGCATTTGAGTAAAATTATTAAAACTTGTGTTTATTTCAAATTTTAATCAAGAATGGTATAATGTATATAATCTATAATATATAGATACTAACGCGTACTTAAGAAGTATGGCCAGTTTCCCTTAAAATGATTGCACACAAAGATCATGTACGCCGTAGCTGTCTCATGTGTTAAATTTTATGCTATGATGATACTTTGTCATTATATGCTGATAATTTGTCATTATATGCTGAAACTTTATCATTATATGCTGATACTTCGTCATTTTTACAGCGGATGACCGTGAAGGCATTCCGGTGTTATGTTGCCGCAGACATTTTATTCGCGTGACTTGCGTTTTTGACTGATAACCGAACGTATTTCGTATAATTACGCGGATATTATCGAGTGCAAAATAACATTCCTTATCGCTTGTTATATATTAATTTCATCAATAAATATTCATGAACATAATTTTTAAGAACATAGAAAAATGATATGAAAATGTTTGTCGTGAGAAATATATATATCAATAACAAATCAAGAATACCGAAAATGTGTGTTAACGCATGCGGACGAATATCTCAAGAACGTTTTACACAAAACGCGGGAAAATATGAATGCTACTCAATTCCAATCTATTAGAAAAACGAATCATTACAGAAGAGTGTCCACCATGCACTTGCACTGCACTATCATTATAATAGTAGAATAGAATGATATTGAATTCCCTGTCATTTATTCATCATCCACACAGGAACTTGTCTCAGAAAAAAATATAGCTGTGTAACTTTCTGGTATAGAGATGTGATTTTTTTCTGAGACAAGCACCAGCGGCTCTTTTCACAAAATATCTTAAGAGTAAAAACTGACCATTTGACCAATCTTGGTGTGCTGATACATCACGAAATGGGGTGTGGTGTCACATATCAGTCAGGTCACTCTGACTGTGAATTTGACCACTGACCTCTAAGCTAGTAAACTGGACATTGTCTGAATAGTGTTTGGTGCATAACTTTTGTACTCTAGCACTTATATTGACAAAACTTTGTATGCAGAAGCATCATACTGACCTTAACCTTGCTTGTTAGATTCTGAATCTACAAAATACAAACCTCACACTTTCTACCTGGTTCAGATCCACCTATCAATAACTATTTGTCTTTCTAGCTCCGAGGCAATGATTATTTAAAAAAAATAGCTGAAAACTAAAAATCTCAAAACTGAATTTCTCAGCAGTAACTAGGGATATAAGTCCTGCTCTAGTTTTTGCTAATTTGGCCAAAATGTTAAAACTGATTGGTCCAAATACAAAGCTATCCGTAATGGATATACATTTCAACGTTATTGTGTAGGGTACAAAATATTTTTTTTAAAAAGAGACTCTTGCAATACCATTTTAACCAAACTATACAAAAGTTTCAGGAAGAAATGACTCTGTAATTGGCAGCATAAATCATAACTGTAGTTTTTCAATTTTTAATACTAATATCTAGGTTATATTTATGATCTCTAAACACCTTTGAATTCCAAAATTATCATTGGTTCTGATTAATTGTTCATCTAATGTCTGATTACATTGTTCATCAAGCATTTGTGTAATGGGCCCAAATATTGGCCTGTTTACATCTTCAGTATTGGTGTAAATATATCCTTCAACACCATGATCTTGCAAATCTGTTTGATTGAGGGGGAAATCCTACAGGGTTCTTCAATTGTCCGGATGTCCACAAATTCATAGGAGACGATTTTACTGTTCGGATTATGTGACCAGACCACGCTACTACCCAAAATTGTAGCCTCCTGTTTATTTCGTCCAAATAAATGTAACGTAGTGCTGCTAAGTGTTTTAAATTTAACGTGTCTATAATACCTCCATCTTCCATATGACAGAACAGATTGTAAAAGTAACACAAAAAGCCTTTAAAAATGTCTGTCCAAAGTCTTTTTATCCTTTGGCTGTGGGTACTTTTGCCAGCAATCATGCCTCCTTCGCCCCTTTTGTAATACATATAATATAGTCTGCAACAGAAACGTTTTCTAGTCATTTGTCAGATCTTACTATAAAATGAATATCATAATTAGCAACATCAGACAAGAAATAGTCTAAAACGGTTTTGGATGTGCTGTTGGCGGCACATTTTAAAAACATTACCAGTCTACTGAAACCATCAATGCCACCAAGCGCAACAAATCTCCAGGGGACAAGTTTGTGGTTGATGTCTTTATGCCATTGTTGATAAGGGCCCATTACATAAAAGACACGCCTATGTAGTCTTCTTGTTTTTCTTGCCTGGACACCAGATTGGTCTATACGGTGAACATACTCTCTTGGCCGCCATCTCTATATTAGAATGTCTTTTGCAATTAACATCTGTCGCAAGATATTTCCCCACACAAAGGATAATCTTTTAATATTTCTCCATCCTGTTCATCGTTGTTTATTTGTGAAAAAGTCGTTTGCTCAATCCAAACTGTGCCATTCTTCGATAGACCGTACTTTCCTATATTTATAACAGCTTTGCAGTATCGGAGATCTGAAAACCATTCTCAGTTAAGTTCTCCAATGCTGATTTTGGTATGTTAAACACAAGAGGGCCGACACCGTTCATCTGCATTCTGTTTGGTTTTGATGTTCCATACTTCGCACACTTGGTATAAGTTTCACTATTTCTGACCTTTTTGAAATACCGATGGCTTCAAGTTCATACGCCGACAGCATAGAGACAATGTCGGGCGTAATGTGTTCCCTTTCAAAATGTTCATAAGCATGTTGTTAATTGAGTGTCGGTAATAGATTCCACATACTAGTATTTCAATGAATTAACACATACCAACACATCTTATAACAGCCGTCTTTGTTTTCCGGATGTTAGCTGTTAAAATTAGCTCATTAAAATGACAAAGTATCATCAGATAATGACAAAGAATCATCACACAAAGAACTGTCATCATATAATGACAAAGTATCAGGATATAAGACAAAGTATCAGCATATAACGACAAAGTATCAGCATATAACGACAAAGTATCAGCATATAATGACAATGTATCATAATTGCATGACACAGTATAATAATAACAAAGTATCATAATGACAAAGTATCAGCATATAATGATAAAGTATCAGCATATAACGACAAAGTATCAGCATATAACGACAATGTATCATAATTGCATAACAAAGTATAATACCGTAATAACAAAGTATCATAATGACAAAATATCAGCATATAACGACAAAGTATCAGCATATAATGACAAAGCATCAAATTTAACACATAAGACAGCTATGGCGTTCCATACATTTGCAAACTGCCTTCAAATATTAACCTAAACTCACTGATGTGTATGTTTCGGACCATATGAGTTTTGGGACCAAACGCTTATTGGGATGACCGTATGCATATATTATCATAATTATGGTCCGAATAATTAATATGGTGAACGTTGAAATGTTAACCTTTGATACTATAAAGTTCAGTTGGTATAAGATCTCTAGTTGTCGTCAAAAAGGAGCTTATGAAAATGAAATCTTGAGTTATCTAAGCATTGTTAGGTAATTAATGAAATAAAGTGAGATGAATAATCGTACGAATTTTACTCACCAGTTAAAATTATTGTAAACTGTAAATGTAACAGCCACTATGTTCCGTCAGTTACTTTGTTCCGGCGGAACTTTTCAACTAGCTATTTCGTTCCGATGGAACTTTCCAACTAGTTGTTTTATTCCGAGTGAAAAGTTCCGGAAAAAAGTAGCTAGTTGAAAAGTCCCGGAACAATGTAGCTAGTTGAATAGTTCTGGCCAAACAGAACAACTAGTTACATCGTTCCGAATATACCATATTTCGTCATTTTTGTAGAAAGAGGGGGAAGAATGAGTATCAGTATATATGAGAGCAAATCATTAATTTACAAGAATACCCAACGCACTGAAAGGGTGTTTCTTTGGGGACAAATATGCAAAATTTAAGTTGTATTTCATAGCTCACATAAAACGGAATAAGTTGCATTATCATGCAAATTTAGTATTCATAGTACTCTCAAGAGAGGGAAGAATACCACCCTCCTCATGTGGTTCTTTGCATCAATTCTCCAAATGGAACGTTGTGACTGGTTGATAAGTTCCGTTGGAACTTTTGGGCTAGTTTGTTAGTTCCGGTTTTGACTTATTTGCCAAAGAGGAACTTTGTGGCTAGTTGATAAGTTCCTTTTGACTTTTGTAATCAGCATCTTGGTTTCCCTTTGAAAGGTTCAAATATAATATGTTGCGCTTTTACTTTGCATCAATTCTCCAAATGGAACTTTCTGCCTGGTTGATAAGTTCCGTTGGAACTTTTGGGCTGGTTTGTTAGTTCCGGTTTTGACTAATTTGGCAAAAAGGAACTTTCTAACTAGTTGATATGTTCCGTTGGAACTTTTAAACCAGAGGAAGAACAAAGTAACTAGTTAATAAGTTCCTCCGGAACTTTTCGGCTAGTTAGTTCTTTCCGCCCGGAACTTTCCAACGTCGGAACAAAAGAGCATTTACATAAACACCTTATCGATTTGTCCTGAAGAATGACATTAATTCGTCGCTTGGGAAGATAACTTAAAGAAATATTTTAAAACTGTACCAACGTTTTGGCATATTTCAGAACATTTAACCAAAGTGTAAATGCCTAGATCTGATGACAAATTGTTGTGTCAGAATTTTTTAATTTTTTGTAAAATCGCAAAATTTCACAAAATTTAAAGAATTTGTAATTATACTGCCTTCAACAACAATGTATAGCTAAATAATATTTTGATTTTACGGATATGTCTTGAATTGTTATCAAATTATTATGTGTACGATTTAGACTCTGATATTCAAAGGAAATGTGTCCTGTCTAAAAGGTACAATTTAACAAACGAAATACAAATGTTGGAAATTCACTATATTATTGCGTAAACCCCTGAAGGTTTACGCAGTATATATCGGACGATGTCCGTAGTCTTTCGGAACACCGGATGTTATTCGGAATACATCTGTTTCTTTCTATGGCCACCTTTCATATACATGCGCAATAGCTTATTATTTGACCTGTTGAATCACTAGCATCTTAAAGTTGCTATAGAGATATGTTACATATGATGCGAAATTATTATGACGCAAGCTACTTTAATAAGCATTTGAATACTTCCTTGTACGCAATTACAAGCTGCTAATATTTACCGTACATATACGCGTAGTAATTCTAATTAGAGTCAAACGTTGAAACCAGCTGTGTTTAGATATGAGATAAGATTTCACGTAAACAATGCGATTTATATTCGAAACGAGATTTGTTAAAACTAAGATCTATAAAAGAAGTATTACTAGCATTTCACTTAAGATTCCGAGTCTAGGGGAAATGTACATAATGTACGAAGCAGGCTATTTCATAATTTTCATACCTCAACATCATTGTGGGACTAACTAAAGGACAATACTGAAATTAAAATGAAGTCTTTCTTGCACTTTATTGAAATTTTACGTCTAGGATAGACCAAGGACGTATATAATCTAAATTGATATACGTCCTTGAATAGTTTTTATTTTCTTTAAAATTGCAATTTTCTTTGTTTAAATATTGCAACGTTATTTCCTTATCAAATGTCTATAAATTAATAGACACCGAGTGATGACAGTTGCAGGCAGAGATAAGAAAAATTAATTTCTATTTATAGTTATCTTGGTCAGGGAACAGATTATCTAACTATATGTTCGGCCTGTAGTGATTAATGCTCTTCAAAATGTTTGTCAAAATAAAAATAAATAATTATTATTTCATAAAGACGATCAGATGATGAATTTTCGGTTTTAATATATTAAGTACGAAAATGTAAAATAGTTTAAGAAGATTTTGAGCCATCTCACTGATCAGTAGGCTACACAGTGTCCCCAAATGACCAGTATAAAACTATCCAGCAAGAGAGAAAAAGGATAGCCGGGTCAATGTAAGAAACCTACTTGGCAACTTCAGTTCAATTTCAATATCTCGATTATTCTAATGGATTTTTTAAATGTCAGGGAATATCTTTTTAAATGTGGTAGGAAGACAACTCTCCATCAAAACACAGTGTAGTCAAAATTAGCAATTATAGGTTATAATTCAGCCTTCAACACAAAAGCTTGGCTCACATTGGACAGCATCCTACCGAGGGCCCCAAAACACTGTTATAAAACAATTTAAACAGGAAAAAACAAACTAATTTAACTTCAAACCAGAAACAAAAAGCAAATATGAACTGCACCGAAAAAAGACAACCACTAAACAACATGCTTCGGACTTGGGACATGTGCTTATGAATACACATGGTTTAAAAGAATTTACATACATACCATAAGACAGTAGTGTAATTATACCATGTTAAAGACACCCTTTAATATTTAATGAAAAAATCGTGTTCAGATAAAAAAATTCGTAAGGGTTCCGCGAAACCCAGTGTCTCGCCTACTTTTGCTGTAAATCGCAGGCTCAACAAAAATGAGGAAAAACATCAATAAAAATATTCCTCTCAATTCTATTTTTTTTTATTTTAAGAAGCTTCTGTCCAAGTTTGGTAAAAATCCAGGATAGTTTATAAATCTAGAAAAATTTAACTTCAGACTGTATGTAATGTTAACTGGAAGAAAAACTAAGTCCATTTATAAGTAAAATACAGATAAACAGGTACAAAATTTTAACAAAAAATTTCCTCCTAGATACTAGCTTTTAATCATAAGCAAGCTTCTGTCCAAGTTTGGTACAAATCCAGGATAGTATAAGAAAGTTATTAAAATTTAAAAAAAACTTTAACCTCGGAGTGAATGTATTGTATCCCAGCAGAAAACTAAGTCCATTTATAAGTAAAATACGGAAAAAAATGGAATTTCATTTTTACAAAATTTACTTCTGGATACTATCTTAGGATCATAAACAAGCTTCTGTCCAAGTTTGGTACAAATCCAGGATAGTTTAAGAAAGTTATTAGAATTTTAAAAACTTTAACCACAGAGTGAATGTATTGTTTCCCAGCAGAAAAAAACTAAGTCCATTTATAAGTAAAATACGGAAAAATGGAATTTTATTCTTACAAAATTTACTTCTGGATACTATCTTATGATCATAAACAAGCTTCTGTCCAAGTTTGGTACAAATCCAGATTAGTTTAATAAGAAACTTATTAAAATTTCAAAAACTTTAACCACAGAGTGAATATTTGCCACCGCCGACGACACCGACGGAATGTAGAATCGCTTTGTCTCGCTTTTTCGACTAAAGTCGAAGGCTCGACAAAAAGGAACACCTTACAACAGTTCATAAATGTGACCTTTAAACAAGCTAATATTTAGGTGATGGGTAAACTGATCAGTGGTAATTTCAGGTTTGACCATGTTAGTTTTTTTGTTGTTTTCAATTTTGTTTGTTTGTTTATAAGTACAAGGTGTAAGCTGTTTTGTCTAGGCTATAAATATCTTTTTTAATGAATTGGTTTCGGTCATCAAGGTGAAGAGGATACAGTGCGATTCAAATTGTATATATTTACAATTAAACTTGCACGCCTTTTTTCATGACCCACAATTTAAAATATAAGAAAACATCAAAATAAAAAGGGACATCCGGAAAATATCTTCAAAGCGAGTTAAAGGTTTTAAAAGTGTTTGTTTTTAACAAAAGAGGTTTGTCATCTAAAACTTTTAAGAGCATACATAAAGCACAGAATTTAAAATTGCCAATGCTTGCTACCCTAAGCATAAAAAAAACTTGCAGAGCAGGTGTAAGGATCTTAATAATGATCAATATCAAGCCATTGTTCAAATAACCATGAACATATCTCAAATTCCAATAAAAACGGCTATTTTACAGGTTCACGTATTGCATTTCTTAAACACATATAATCATTAATTGATTAAATTTCTTCACATTTGCATTTGAACTTTAGCCTAAAAACTAACTCTAATTTAAATACAAAAACCAGCATCTTAGAATGGAACATCAAGTGGGTGACTTAACATGATGTCTTTTGGGAGAGAGGAGAGAAACAAATATTCCTTTAACAAGAATATTTCACCCCACATTGAACAGTATTTACTTTAAGTAAACAGTCACTGTCAGTTTCTAATTCTTATATAACAAAAATGATATAAAACAATAAATCTTTTTTTTAAAACAATTATCTTATATCTAATGCCAAACAAGCATTTGGGTTTACGATTGCATTTCTTTTTTTAAAGAAGCAACTTGATTGAGTGTTGTTTCCTTTACGTCCAATGTCTAATCTAATCTAACTTATCTTTAAACCCCTTTGTAGAGGAACCATATTTTCATATGTAGAACTGGTGCTCTCTTTATATACAGTGCTGTTTCTCCTTCCAACATTGGGAATCTAACCATATTTACATGTTCAGCTCAAGTGCTCTCTATATACAGTGCTGTTGCTCCCTCCACCATTCGACATCTGATGTGCGCATATTTACAGTGACGTCCTACCCCCACACAATTTGCATAAATTCCTTTATTTTACAGTTTAATTCACTTGATTCCAGAAATTTGTGTTGTTCCCCCAACCATGCCCTTATTGATGTTGATATAACGGAATCGCTTGTCTTATTGTCACTTCGCACTAGTTTTATTACTGTCCACATACCATCTTGTTACGGGCTATATGAAGTTGATATAGCAGGCGTCGAGTAAGGCAAATATTGTATGCCTAGTCAGGACGAAAACCAGTTAACAAACTACAAGAAACAAGGTTTTTTACACCCTCAGATAGATTTGATATCAGATAGATTTGGCTATTATTTTAGGTCCCTTCTTCAATTGTTTCGGTTCTTATACATCCTTGGCTTTCAAATATTCGGATTTGTGTGTTCCTTATGGAGGTAAATCCAGAAAAGCGTTTCAGACGCATGAAATTTATAAAGTGTTGTTTTCATTGTTTAACAAAAATACCATAGGCATTTCCTGTAATAAGGTCTTCCGAGATGAATAAAGGGAAATTTAGACTGTCACTGAAAAATTAGGGCATATTGGATAGAGACAAAAATTTCGCCTTGCAACAGACCACCTACGGACCCCTCAAAGTTGTTCTTAAAAAGTAGCGTGGCACTCTCTCTATACGAGAAATCTGTTTGAACGCACTATTTCTGACCGGACGTGGCTGCGTATTTATACATCCAGCATAACCAAACGGACGCCCCATTTTGGCAAGGGGTTTACTGCCGGTTGAACGAAGACCACAAGTGACCATACTTCTATTCCCCAGTCATCCTTGAGGTGAAATTCATTAAAAATGACAGTTTTTGTGTATTAAAGTTAAAGATTGCGATTGTGATTATTTCGCAAGACATGAACTTAAAAACAAATATGACAATATGGTCTCAGATGCAAATGCTTCAATTGGATTGGCGCACAAACGGCATATTTTGTTTATGTATAATTTTGTTTCAATGTGGAGCGCTCTACAGCGCCAGCGTTAACCACTTTTGGACACCAAACTCACAAATCAACGTGAAACTGCTTTAAAAAATTGGTTTGATAGTTCACACAACTTTCAATGAATGAAAATACAGTTTATTAAGTACGTGTGTCTGAAGCTGTTTTCTGGGTTTACCTTTTTGTCCTATTTGTGATAAATGGACGAAGGAATTACATTTGTTTTACAACTTTTACTTTTCTCCTTTAAAATCAGGGCAAACTAGTGTGTTGGCTGTTGAGCGTATGTGTGCAATTTTAAAGTAAGGCTATAACCTCGGAAAACTTATACTTTATTCATTACATTCATTACATTCAATTTCTCTCGTTTCACTTTTTCTGAAAACTGCTTCAGATTTTGAAAATAAATTCTGGCGACATCATACTTTGATTGATTGATTGATTGATTAATTAATTGTTTGTTGCTTATCTTTCAGTGGCAAATATTTCATGCATGTTCAGGACGACTTCATACTTAAAAATCGTGGTTAACACGAAGCGTTTATCTAATCATCAGCGATTTCTCTAAAACAAATAATTTTAAGGATGTTTGCTACTCTTGTTTTTGACTTTTTGTCAGATATATATTCGAAATCCTTTAGCTTTATCCAATTATAGTGCTAATAACTAAAAATTGCCTGCTAACCCCTACTTTTCTTTTCATAGTTTTATTACATGTAGTTTAAAAAGCCACTTTTGAAAATCCTATAAAATCCTCGTTATTATTCATTGTTTTTAAAAGGAAAAGGTGCCAATGTTATATTTATGAAAAATCTAGAGAGAATCGTTCTCCGCCAAATTTTCAATTGATTATATCTCAAAAACAAGGACACGGACCTTTCATTTTTTTCTGTTTTTTGTTTTTTTTTTTTTTAAGTTCCGTTATGTATATGCTATCAATTAATAACAGTCTTTAAAAAAGCTTGTTATTTTGAAACAGAGGAGCGAATATCCTTAAACCCGAAATAATCTGAAATCTTTTCATTTTTGACACAGTAGATTTATTTCTGGTCGTATTTCACAAGTTGTGAGACAGACGTCGTAGCAAACTATATCTATATTGAAAGCAACATTTGGATAAATGCCTCGCTCTCTGCACGCGAAGAACCCGCAACGTTCAATGCATGGGATGACACTAACTTAGAAACCTTTTTTTTGTTTTCAGGAGAAAAAGTTATTGGCATACACATTTGCAACAAAGAAACACACTGTACTACCTCTGCCATGTATATTGGTTCCCAAAGCATTTATACAAAATTAAACAAACTTCCAGTACGTTTGTTTAAAGGATAAATTTCATAATTTAGCAGTTTCTGTATATTTCTCTACAAATGAAATCTAAGAATTAAAATGATTAAACTATCTTTTTTAATGTATACCTTTATC
Organism: Mytilus californianus; assembly: GCF_021869535.1. Lineage (NCBI taxonomy): Eukaryota > Metazoa > Mollusca > Bivalvia > Mytilida > Mytilidae > Mytilus > Mytilus californianus. The sequence goes on from NW_026262593.1 coordinate 43,692,259, forward strand.
TTTACTTTTCTAATCAAATTGATGAGGAATCATTTCTATAGTGTATATTGAACATATGGGTTTCAAATCAAACTATTTTAGAATCAACAAAGAAGTTCTCTTTTTCTTAGGATTGGGAGTTACATAACATCAATCTTTGTCAAAAACAAAGAAACTTTCAATTTATAAATGAATTTACAAAACATTAAAAGTTTTGTGGGTGACCTGTCGAAACCTCTACCAGTTCTTGTAATACAAAATCTCATTTAAAAGGTGCAAGTAAGAACAGAAGAATGGCATATATTTTGACGAGCCAAACATGCCATCGCCTACTCGTAGAAGCAAACGTTTTCCAAAGTACATATGGAAGAACATATAGATATTTAAACCTGATTTAATATTTTGCCCCCCCCCCCCCGGAATAATTTCCCCGAGATCACACGGATCCATGTCGTCATTAATAGGCAAGCTAAACATTTTCCATATACATATTGCTTAAATTTGTCTACAATTTATAATGAAAAGAGAAGTGTTCTGAAAGAAAAAAGTTAAAAGTCAGAAATTCGAAGGAAAAAGTAAACCCATATCAGAGCAAGGAACTGACCGCATGTCTAGGTTTGTTTTTAACATTAGGGAGTTACCATTTGATTTTTATGGGGGAACTAGGATGAAAAATTTTGTCCTGCATTTATTTTTAGTTGTAATCTCTGTCCTGCCTTTTTATTTTTCACTCTATTCGGTCCTGCCTTTTTTATCAGTTTATCCTGACTTGTTTTACATAAATTGTCATCCTGCGCTTTTTTTTTTTGCCAAGTTGCTCATCCTGCCTTTTTTTTTACTCAAAAACTCCTGTCCTGCCTTTTTTCAAATTTCATCCTAGCACCCCCCCCCCCCCCAAAAAAAAAATCAAATGGTAGCTCCCTTACATGGTCCATAGGGGGGCTGTTGCTATCAATCTATCCATCGTTTTCTAGTGTCCGTCAAGAAGTCTCGCCTTCCGTCAATCTTATTGTTAAATTATCACTGTTCTGCATCTATAAGAAATATTTGCCACCGAAATTTTAGTACACAATATAAAATGAATGTCTTTCCATGGTGCATGACTTCAGTTTATTTACTTGTTTCTTTTTATAGATGAATATTTGTGTTTTTTACTTATGTGACCAGGTTATGCACTTTTTGATTTTCATCTAATGAATCGCATATATAATATGAACTATGTGATAGGGGAATTAAATATTGAAAATTCACTTCATAACATACAATTTTCTCCAACGATGCAAAATAAAGAGAAAATTCCGGACAAATCATTGGTCTTTTTATGTTCGTTAAAATTTCAACCGAAGACAACGAAATGGACTTTCCTTCACTTTTTCTGATAATCGCTTTGCATAAATGTCATTTCAAAACAATGTTATATTGTTGTGTCTGCCAGATGCTCTCCGAAAGATCTTTCCTGTTAGCAAATATAATCCGGATTTCTGAATTGATATGAAACTATCTATTCTAGGAGTGATTTGAATAACATTGATAAATATTGCGGTGCTAAACAATTCCACATAACTGTAAGTGTTGCATATAATCTAAATCCCTTTACATTCATTACACAAGTATTCCTCATTCTAAACCAAAAAACACTTTGAAATGTTAGTCCAATTTTGTTTCATAAATGTTTCATAAAAGCAATGGCCAAATCAGATATAGATATACATTTTTTTAAGAAAGGTACAAACAATACATCGTAAAATTCTGCCTGATTCTAACAAATAGTTGTGGGAAACGGAATCTTCAGGATGCTCGAGTGCTTGATAGATAAGATATTTGTTGCGTTTTGCGGGCATGGTTTTTAAACAGTGAGACGGTATTATCATTGTAACCAATCTCTTCTAACTAACTTTTTCCTTATTTCGTATGAAAAAAAATCGTAACAGGACTTCTTATTATTAGAGATCGTAGCAGTACCTGTGTGTGGAGTCTTTTTGTCTTAGTCGAAATGAAATTACATTGCTTGTATTACATATCACTGTTTTCTTGCAATCAATGAACTTCTACTTTAAAACAATTTCAACAAGTTGAACGTCGGTAGGTACCTTTCTTTGGTTTTGGCTAAAAATTGTTAAATATAAAAAAAAAGAAGATATGTTATGATTGCCAATGAGACAAATCTCAACCAGAGACTAAATAACATAGAAGTTAACAACTATAGGTCGCTGTATGGGCTTCAACAATGAGTAAAACCCGTATCGCATAGTCAGCTATAAAAGGCCCCGAAATGACAAATGTAAAACAATTCAAACGAGAAAAATAACGGCCTGATTTGTGTACAAAACAATGAACGAAAAACAAATATGATATACAGCAACAAACGACAACCACTTACAGGCTCCTCACTTGAGACAGGCACATACAGAATATGTCGCCGCCTTTAATTTTCCTTAATTGGTACAAAGCTTCATACAGTGGCTCCTCTTGATAAAAAGAAAGATTCTACAAATAAGGAAGCGATGAATAAACGGTTTCCAATGGGAAATTAAGGTAATATCTTCGACGGTCTAACGCTGACACTATCATGATTTGAATAACCGTTATGGAATATCTGTCTCAAAGATGACTACGGACATACTTCATTTGTGGTAACCGGAACCCCTTGTCTCCTTTCCTCTTTTATAACATCGACGAATGTGACCGTTGCCAGATTTTGTCTTGTCATGAAAAACACCACGAGTCAACTAGAGGAGCAGGAGCTGCTTACATTTCCATCCGGGCACCTGAGTTTACCTCTAGTTTATATGTTGTTTTGTATTTTGTAAATTTGCTTGTCTTTCTTTCAGAAAATACCAAGGAACAATAAAAAACGAAAGTCGGAGAAGATACACAAGATAGCGGATGTTTCATTGTCTTTGATATCTTTTTTACATTATTTAAATTCACATATCTTTCTCATGTAATTTATAAGTTTCCACATGTTAGAACATTACAACAGTATCGCATCAGCCAGAAGAAACAGCTGCAAGACTCATTTGAATTATTCTTCGTTGATACCTAATTTCTGTTAATCCATAATCCATCGTTCTTGAATAAACATAGGAAGGTCGTTAACAACTGCGTGCTAACTCTTCTGCTGTAGGCTTCAAGATGCAAACGAATTATTCAATTGTAAACAAATTAAGAATTCTAGCTAAAATTATTTCATCTAGAGAAAACAACATTATGAGATTTACTGATGTTTCAACCTGTAATTTACGTTTGTGAAGACAGACAAGACGGAAACTAAAGCGTTTTATATACTATTAGAATACATTTATGTACGTTGATGAAATTGGTGGAACTTTGATCTTGATAAGAAGCTATAGAAGGACTACAGAATAGAATTTATGATTTTAATTAATGGGTAGGTATGTTCACCACATATCGTTCAAAAGTAGTGCTTCTATTCAACTAAACTTCGTAGATAACTCTTGAATTCTTAACCAACCTTTACTTATGTTCATTTTAACTTCAAACATTACACAAATTCCACGATTTTCCTAAATGCTTATGTAATATTATGCTTGAAAGAATTTTTTTCAATACAATTTAGTGTTCTTTAATACATACAATTCTGTATACTTTCCAAAGTCGTATGATTGCTGCTGAGGTTTAAATAAATCAAACAGAAAAGGATGCAGCTAAATATCAAACATCATGATAGTTTGGTGAAACTTATTTGAAATACTTTACATGTACACATTGAAACTTAAGGTGAAGGTTAGTTATGAAAACCGAAATGGAGGGTTACAGCATCCAAATTGACCAAACTAAAAACCTTTCAATTCAATGTAAATGGTTTAATTTAACTTTTTTTCATTTGTTTTTGCAATATTTTGGCGTTTAAGTAGCTCTTTTTTTCCAAAAAATGGGGATCCAATCCAATACAGATACAACTATAACAGTATGGAAAACGAACGGTTTACGGTAAAGCCGTAAAAAGATAAGGAAACACAGCAAGCAATAAACTAAGACAAAATCTTTCGAACATGCAGATTTAAATATTCTAATCTCATTTATTGCTCGCATGATACTTATCTTCTCGTTAAGCATGCAGTAATCCATAAAAATATAGATAAAATTGTACATTCTCAAGTTTTAAACTGCAACAAATTAGTAACTAAATTTCTTATTTATTACAAAATATCAAAAATTGAACGCTTTGGTATGAATAAAGGGAGATTTGGTGTTCGCTTTATTGTTTTCTTTCACGTTTGAAGTGGAAACAATCAAGTCTCTCCATATTTACTCTCCAAATATTGATGTTACACACCCATTTACTATTATATTATCACAAAAGTGTGATTTTAAAACAAAGGTAGTTAACTTTGATAAAATATGTGCAATAAAAGAACTTTAAAAAAAAGTTTCAATGAATATAACTTAGACACTGATATAAAAAAAATTTCGAGACTCAAAGTCAAAAACATAATCCACAAAAAGATATCCCCCAAGGTTCTGTAGACGTTAGGTTTGGAAGTATTTGTGATATTGTTTTTAATGTGTTAATGTTTATTCGTCGTGATAACTGAAGACTGTATAAAGGTTGTATCCATAAAGTTATATACGCGATGAAATGTCATTTATTGTCAATAGACAAGCGAGTTCTTTATCGCGTACTTTTGTACTGATTTTAAGAACCTTCCAAAACTTAGATTCTTCAGAGCAACACTTTCATGTAGTATGCGACTTTTCTAGAATGGAACAGATTCCTTGTACAAATGCAACTCTGACTTCTTTTATTCCTTAAAAGAATTAATCCAACAACAATCCGCTCCATTAACATTGTTATGATTAAAATAAGAAGATTGCCAAGGAGACGAACTAACCACAAAGAGCAACTGACGCGGAGGTAATCAACTATTATTGGTTACCGTGTAGCCTTCAACAATGAACAGAACACACACCGTATAGTAAGCTGTTAAAGGGTCATATACATGATAAAATGTTACAATTCAAACGAGAAAACAATAGGCCTGATGTGTGTATAACCCAATATTATAAAAATAAGAAGATGTGGCATGATTGCCAATGAGACAACTATCCAAATGAAATGGATGTAAGCAATTATAGGCTACCGTACGGCCTTCAACAATGAGAAAACCCATACCGTATAGTCGGCTATAATATTGTTTGCTTATGTGTTTCCTTTAATTTTAATGCTGTTTCATTGTTGTCCTTTTCAGCTGGTATATGTTATTGTTTCTTTCTTTCTTTTGCCAAATGATTTTTTGGTGTTTGTTCTTTTTATATGTCCTTTTTTCTTTTTCTTTCTCGTATTCATTCTGTTTTGCTATTGTTTTGTTTTTTGTTTTTTGTTAAAGGAACTTTATCGTTTTTGTGTACTGTCTTCATGATCCTACTGATAGTTTTGTTTAATGCATTTGTACTTGGAAGAGAGGTAAAAGATACCAAACGGACAATCAAACTCATAAGCGGAAAAAAAACTGACAATGGCATTGCAAAAAAAAAGAGACCAAAATACAAACAACAGTATACAAAACACAACATAGAAAACTAGAGACTGAACAACACGAATCACGCCAAAAACCGGGTGTTATCTCAGGTGTAGTGACGCGTATTGGAGGCATACAATCAACAAAGAGGATAAAATACCATCCATATACATGTAGTGCCAATCGAAATATTTAACGGATAAAATAGATACAAATATAACAAAATAGATATATTTTATTTTTTCTATATTTTTTAACTTCATGAGACAATTTTACAACAAAAACATATCACATGTTTCAGAGGTATATAATATACCTACATACTAATATATAACAGCACATTTGATAATGAAATATTTTGATTTTAAGTGGGAAATGCTGAGAGTTTGTTTGGCCCTGTTAACCTTTGAACATAAAATTTACCATCTATGAAAAATAAATGAATACAACTTATGAAATAAAAGTCTAGATCGTTATACAAAATTATCAAAATTCATGTGACAATTATATTTTTATGTATACCTATTTTCTATGTGAATATAAGAAATATGAAATAATTTTTGTTTTCTATTGCTGTTTATGACGTTGATGAATAGATATGTTTACGAATTTAAGATTGCGATGTTATCATTAATACATTTTCTTTTCTAACTCTTAACATGTGTGTATTGTATGTATTTCAAATTGATTATTGTTTAAAATGGCACCAATATTTTTAAATTTCCGTGTCACATATGAACAAAATTTAGAATTTCTGAAATCTTCTTTTTATTTCTGCGAAATTAAGGAGAAAAGAATGAATTTTGAAGGCAAGATAAAGGCAATGTGCTGAAACATATTAAACATAAATTAACATAAATATTAGCATTTTTAGTAATGATCACCAGTGTCACAAAAGTGATCGAAATCGACAGTATCGACGTGACGTAGAAATAACCAATTTTACATTGATATCATGTAAAAAATTAAAAAAAAATAGCTGTTGTAGTATAAAGATATCTGTAATGAACAGGCGGGTCTAGGTTTTTTTTTAAGGGGGTGTAATTCCCCAAAATGGAATATATACACCCTAGGGTAAAATTTTGGGGACGTTTTATGCTAAAAAAATGTTATATTTCCAATCAAAGGGGGAAGGGGGATGGGTGTTTGAACGTCCTATACGTCCCATTAATCCACCACTGATAAAAGAACATGAGAATGGTTATTGCAGATTCAAAACAACAAATTGTGACACTGGTAATATCTGTGAAACCACAGACAATAGCACTTACAGTGATAGGTTGTCGATAACACGTGAGTGGTTTCACGAGGTAGACCGGAAACCACTTCTGTGCTACCGACGATAATAATGATTAAGTTGAAGACCAACCTACAGTCGCACATAATACATTTACAATAAGGCACATGTATTTAATATCTACAGTATTAACATTTTGAACATAGTCAAAACACATTTGCATACTGTTGAGGCACATGTGCTTAAGTAATATCGTATATCAATTACAGTATTATAATTTACGAATAGTGTACAAAAGTCGTACAATTTTCATTCATTTTACTTTTCCTGTATATCGTACTTGTACACAGAACAATCACAGCCTTTTAGTAGTCTAACTGTAAATAATAAGAAATTGATTAACCTGAGATTTCTCAAAAAGAAGACATTTGATCAATGTTCCTTCCATATTCATACTTGTCATACTCGGAGCTCCTCTTCGTGTTTCGATTGCATACATGTAAATACTTTTACAAGCACTTTGTGCGGGAAATGACTTTATGACTTGTGATACATAATGCTTGGATTTCATTTTACTGTAATATCATTCTGGTGAATTTTGCAGTATTCTTACAACCGATGATTTTGATTCTTTCATTTACAATAATGTTCCTCGACTTCGCGCACACACTCCTGACATGATACGTAACAGCACCAATGAAACTTACAGTAACATCTTTCTACAATTCTCTTCTTACGGGACTCGTATCCTCGCCCACAGCACAACAGATCACAACCGTCAATTGCTTTAGAGTTTTTATTACATATTCTGCCTTTTGTTCCCAAAGAACCTGACTTTGGATCTGGTTCACAAAAATCGGGAGAGGCCACTAAATAAACTAAGTCTGAACTTGTATGTGCCTTGAATTCTGGATTGACAGGCACAAGTCTTGGTAAAGTGTTTGTATAAACTAATTTTACTTCTGTTGCTCCGTCAAATTTTTCTTTTATTTTGGATCCAACTTCTCTAAAAGTTGGCATTGCTCGCCAACAAGTTCGTAATTCGCACGATCCTGACACACCATGGCACTTGCATTCTATTCTCATATTATTTTCAATACTCTGGAAATAAACAAGAAACATATTAAAACCATTTAAAATCTTTAAAAAAAAAGTATCACTTCAAGAACAATCAAGTTTTTAAGAAATTATAAAAATGTAAAATCGAAAGCATGTACACTGTCGTGTAATGATCTGTTTCAATCTCGTCAGCAAACATTATGTATGCATTAATGCGCGTGATTTTCCCGATGACAGCACTATAGTTTTGCGGATGGCATGACAGGAATTTCTTTTTTATATTTCTTTGTGTTTTGTATAGGTCAAATATACAACCATGTTTTAGCACTTTTTCCAGACATGGAAGTGAAATACTCCGGAAGTCATTAATTCTGTTGTTTCGTATAATTTATGCTTGATTTGATAAACATTTCGGTTTGAAATGTTTATTACAACAAAACACGATATCAAACCTTCTTTGATAAATTCTCGACATATTACTGACGAAACATTTTTCATCTCATATATTTTTTTACTTTTTACATATAGTTTATTTACAGATACTGACAGACATGATATAACCTTGAAGCTCTTTTGCACCTTGGATTTTGGCTACCGGTGATAAATTTTACCATATGTCATATTGATAATTTATAATAAATATGTATAAGTTAATATATAAATAATATGTAAAGTTTTGACCTCAGTTTGTTATTTATGTGTATAATAATTTATCCAAAGAAAAAATATATATAAATACATTTTTATATAGTGCTGAGAGATTTGCCATGATAGTAGAAAGTCATTACTAAATATTAAGTTTCTCAGTGCTGAGACAAGTGTAATTCTAAATCAAAGATTGAAAAGCTACAATGTTGCAGATTTGCGGCTTTTCCTTTAGACCGCCCTTTCCCGCTGAATCTGACTTTCATGAACACGAATGTCTATAAATAGTACTAAGTGTAGACAGAAAAGCCAAATGGGCTAATTGTACACTTAAAAATATCATCGGTCCACCTCTTCCCCATACTAAGAGCAGCAAACAATAGCCTCGGTGAAATAATTACACTTCTACGTAAGAAACAAGTGCATGTTACCCCTCAGACTGCTGCTCTCCAAACGAAGTGCAACAGCGTGCTTTGTAACAGAATATGAAGATAAATGTACAAAATAAACGATCGGATTGCATTTTGTTTATATTGGAATAAAACGTAAATCAGGTTCAACCTTTGAAGATTTAAAATCTAATCAATTAAAAGTCGAAGCCAGTTGGCTTGTTTGGTACAATATTTTGGAAATATTAAAAGAGTGAAAATAATACAGTTAAACGTAAATACGTCCTATGTAAAATAAAATAAAATTGTTTAACGTGTTAATCACGGTCCGGTTCATTTATTGAATACAACATGTTGCAATAAGAGCTTAAGAAAATGCGAAAAGATTCTGGCGTTGTTCTCTTTGTGTATAGTAAGAGATACCGACTCTATTAATTTCTCTTTCAATACAGCTTATACTTTATCATTGTATAAATAAACTTTTTTCAATTTCTCGTCAAGTGCACCCAGAATTGTATTATTAATTAAATATAAGGCAAGTTTGGATTGACAATCAAGAAATGGTGCCAAAAATATAGAATTATACGTATAAATATTTGAATTTGTATATCTCCTGAGAAACACTTCTTATTGTTGATAACACAGACGGCGTTCAGCTATGATGATTACGATTTAATGATGATTGGAAGAACAGACTTCACTGCGAATCGATGCCAACTTGATGTACCCAGAGTTGAAAAGGGTCCTTAATCCAGAAAAGAGCGGGGATAATCTCGCTAATCCTGATCGGCTTCTTCGTCTGCCTACCTTTTTACTCTGTATCAAATCAACCCTTTGCATCTTTTTGATGTTAGATGTACACGGTTAAAACTTGAATAAAAAATCAAACCAAGGAGGTTCTATTTAGTGAGGTGATATTCAAAAATGTATTAAGTGACAATTTCAACAAAGCGTATGTAATCATTGAAAATAGGACGAGTCGGTTGTCTAAAGGACTAACATACCGTGCACCAGGCATTCAAGGAGTGTACTTTTTAATTTTCTCTTAACATTCGGCCAACAATATTTTATATCTTAACTTTCACTATCCGAGTTCTCAATTACGTACTAAATGTACTAGTATTCTTCATTATAGAATAACATTACAATATCAATGAGTTTAATTTTTGATCGAGAGTGACAATGCAACAAAAAATGAAAACAATAATAATGAGAATTTTAAAAAATCAAAAACTTTCCAAACCAAGACCTTGTTTCAAAAGTAATTATTAATAATTTTGCCATTCAAAATTTTTAAAATACACATGTCAAAATGCTTTATAATAACCCGATGCATGTCATATTAATAGCTTTACGACAAGTATAACCCACTGATCGCCTATCAATTTATCTTTGCCATAACTGTTAACTTTGATTTCCTTACTGCAGTGATTGGCATCTAAGTGTGAATCAAAGGTCACTTGAAAAGGAAGTCAAAAATTTATTTAATCCAAAACAATTTGTAACATTGTTGTGTTGACCGACTGATATAATTCGTCACATACTTTGTAAAACTGATTTATAGATCTTCATATTGAAATTCATGGTATTATGTTACCCCTTTTTTATTCAACGTCCGATCGGACCGAATTTGGAGTATTTGTTGGATTGCTGTCTCATTGACGTATACCCACATATGTTCTGTCTCTTTCATCAGGTTTTAAAGTGTATGTTTTGCGTGTCAGTGTTTGTGTTTACAATCGATGAAGACGTTTCTCTGTGTCATAATTACTATTCCTGACACATTTTTGGAATTTACATTTCAACACATATTGAGCAATGTTTATAAATATTTCACAACTTACAAACATAAAACTGACCCTTACCACGTGACCCTGATATCAAACAAGATGTGAACGTAATAACTAAGACTGCTATCATAACATCTTAAAATTGTATAATTATCTTTCATAACTATGTCTCCTATTTGCTTTAGTCTGTTGTTTTTCAAGAACTTGATTTGATTGGTGTTTGCTTAAAGTCCAGATCGAGGCAAACATTTCATCAATTATTAAGATTAAGATTTTTTGTACTGAGAACTCCTCGAAGAATATTTATATTCATTGTTAAGGACGAGTCAGAGTTTAATCTGATTGATGTTTGCTTAAATTCCAGTGGCAAATATTTCATCCATATTTAAGACAATCATGCAGGAATTTAAGTTTTTTGAACTTGCCGTGGGAACTTCTCAAAGAATATTTATAGGCATAGTAAAGGACGTGTCATTAACAAAAGACATTATCAACCTTGGCAAGGCGTTGTTATTTGGACAAAATTGCATTTTTATCATGATGTTAAATCCCCCTGTCAACAAATCAGAATAGACATACATGAAATGATGAATGGAATAAAACTGAAACGTATCTTCTTGTATCTAGGCAATTCTTGATAATTATAATATAAAAAGAAGTGTATCTATGAGATACTATATAGTATGTTTGTAGAACGGATATTTATGATCGAAAATGGAAGTCGTAAATCCTTTTACTGAATGGACCTCGATAATCCGTCCATATTCAAGAAAATGAGTGTCGAATCATTTACGATGTAATTATTGCGTGTATATACAATCGGGTGCGAGGGAACAGTCTTAAACTAGATAATAACCAGTCTGTTGGTACAACTATGTGACATAAATCTTTAGATTAGTCTAATAAGGAAAACATACATCTAACATGTTCGACGAACTTAGAGATATACTTTTATTTGAATATTTTAGTAAATGTGTAAGACACTTATGGATCAATGTTAATCGTTTAAAATTCCTTTACTTTACTTAACTGATTACGTATTTGAGCGCATGAACAGGTTATTGTGTCCAAAACGTCGAACAGTTTCACGAAGCATGACTCGACAGCCTAAAGAAGTCTTACATCGAAAATTAAGCATTCCAAAAATAAACTTCATTTGTTTAATTCTTATAAAGCAGTTAAATTATATGAACAGATGCATTTTTAATGGAATGGGAGAGATGAAAGGATAGTAAAGTCGTAATTTTAAAAATATGTGTTTCGTATATAAACATTCTACTATTTCTAATCAACCTAGTAATTCAAAAAGCTCTTGCATTAAAATTTAAAGAGAGTATAGACCTTAACTTTTGACTTTACTAAAAAATAAAATTTCAATCCTTGAAAATAAAATTCAACATTAAAAATTGAATTTTTAGAATTTTAAAATTTGTTTTGATATTAAATTGCCCGTAAAAGCAAGTTAATCAGAAAAAGTAATCTTTTATGTGCTTCATTACGCACAAAAATATCAGTTTTATACGTTTTGTAAGTTTGAAGTAATGTAACTTGAAATGGAGTTTATATAAATTACATTTTGATCCATTGAGAGTAATCATCTAGCGTTGTACATTAGGAACAAAACTATCATTCACTGCCACCAAAATATTTTCTTGCTCGAAACATGCACGGGGGGACATGTAAACAAGTACTTTGTCCCTATTACCAAGATATAAAATAGTCAAATTCATCCCATCAAATTGGCATGTTCTGTCATTTATGTATACACGTACCACGATCATAAAGATTTAATTATAAGCTCCAACATAACATTTGGAAGGTCTTGTACGGCATCAATGTATTGAATAAAACATATAATGTTTAACAGAAACCCTTTCGAAGCACATTTCGTTCATCCCTGGTTCTTGGTACTTTTGGGTATATTTGTTTTTGGGGTTGCTCAAATTTGGTCGCCAATGTTGTATCATACGCATAGCAGAAGGGGTTTGAGTTTATATCAAATATTACAGATTCTGCGGCTGGTAACTAGTCAAATTTATATGTGCATAATTACATTTACATGTATTTGGCCAATAGGAAGAAGACTAAAATGTTCCTATGAAAGCGCATCACATCTTATAATGTAAAAAGATGAAGCTTGGTTTCGTGATACATCAAGTAGCTACAGTATAGATTTTCTCAGATCTGACGGTCAGACGTACGAACACATAAATGATAAAAAAGGTGGAAACTAGAAACATATCCCTAATCATTTGGAAAGAGGGTAAAATATTTTCAATTATACATATACATTTAATGTACTTTATTCATATATGTAGCAAGTAGATTAGATCATTCTTGTTTTAAAAAACTTTTCTATTATATAAGTTTGAAATGCATTTAAATGGAAAGGAATAGTATGTGTAGTATGGAAAGTTGTCTGATATAGACATCAGCCTGATATTTGTGGGTTTTAGGTGTAAAGTCCTTACATGTAAATAAAAATCGACAACAATACGCCATGACATAAAATATATCGACTGTATTGTATCCTCTAACATTAGTGGTAAGATTTATGTTAGATTTCGTATTATTATTCCACCTGGGAAACATCCCAAATTTGATTGAAACGGAAAATGATGGGGGTAATGTGTCCAGGTATCTAATAAATCATTCGCCCAGTCTCATCTTAATAAAGGCTTGGTGGTATTAAACTTTAATCATATTGTATTAAGAAATCGACATGAGGCCATTAAATTGTGCTTCACTTGTTCAAATTCAATGCCTGAATTGAAATTCCTTCATATTACACTTTTACATTTTAACCTCGTTTTTGTGGTTCAGAAAAGTGTTTTCATCAAAGAAAGTCGTACAGGTTGCACAAATCTTGTTATAAGTAATCATGTTTATTTGGGATGTGCAGATGTTTGCAAAAGTTCAATATATATTTAATACTATGTTAAAAAGTATTATGTTAACCTTATGTATATTTCATTTGTGACAGACCATAGATTTGCTTGTATACCTTGATAATCCGGAAATTTTCATCATATTCACAGAGCTGATATATATTTAAAACATTCTAATGAATATGTTTTATGTTGGACTGCTAGTTTTATTTGATTCATATATTTGATATAAACTCACCTTTCTTCCTGCTTGATTATTATGAATGTTCATTAATTGTCTTCCTATGTTTTTATTGTTTTTTCTTTTGCGCTTTTCTCTAGCGTCCACAAATGTTTTTGCAAATGCTATTCCAAAAGCAATATTGTCTGAACACCCTGACCATTCAAATCCCTGGTCACTAGGTCCACTAACTGTTCTATCACAACCACATTGTGTTAAGCGGCCACTACTACAAGCCCTAGTAACGGCATGAGCTACACCAGCAGACGACAGCGCGTGCACAAACGACGCTTCTCTTGTGCCTGAAAATGTCAAGATGAATATGAATAAAATATATGAGACAGTAACTCAATAACATAATAATGTCAAAAAGGATAGTATGCATAACAAATAAACTACTGTTATAATGAAAAATGAGGAGCTTAACAGATTTATGCTTATAGATTTCTTTGAAGCCAACCAACCTTGCTGCAGGACCAGAGCATAACTCATTATGAAGCAAGATGTCTCTTAAGTTTACAACTGTATAGTTTGGTCAAAAAGTTTACTTTTGAACGAATTTTTAAAGTATTTTAATATGTTAAAGGATTATTAGTCCACCTTAGCCAAGAGGCGAGATGAAATACAATATATATCTTATATAAAATGCATTTATTATCGAAGTAGACTCAAATCTATTCGTCGCTCTTGCTTGTGGCTAAAAAACAGTTATATCGTGTTTCCTGAATAACATAGATTGGTTTTAAGCACGATTAATGTAAAATTTTAAGTATCTTATGCTTAATGTAAGGTGTTCCTATTTGCAAATTCACGAATTTGTGAATATATCTGTCTTTTCATGACGAATGTATCATCCAAAATCGAAATACTGTAAAAACAAGACCACAAAATCCTAATAAAGTCCAAATTAATGATAATATATTAACTCCCCCGCATACACCCAACTACTATTTACAAATTTACGTCGTTTAATTGTGCAAATATTTACACGATTAACTAACTATTTGATTCTGGTTTAGAAAACAATGAAAGTCGAATGTTGCTTTTTCAGATTCATACTCTCTGATTCAAAATGTAACTAAACCATGACGTTTAAGAACTATTTGATCGATGCTGTCAACACCTTTTTCCTTTGATCTTGGTTGGTATTTATTTGTTTTAAAGGTCATACTCATACGTATATGGGATTTGTCAAATCCTAAAGTTTAGAAAAACTTTTCAATCAAATAAATGAATGTTAACGTAATTCTCTCGTATCACATACATTGTTATCATATGAAGTCTTTAAAACAAAGAAAGAATGAAAGATTTAAATATGGTTTATTGTGTTAACTTATGTATGTTATGCTTCGCTGTTCGAAAACGGTATTGCTTCTCATTTTTTAATATTTCATGGTCAGATGCAAATGATTTGATTTGATTGAATTTTTGTGTTTTAACGCCACTTTTAAGCACCGCTTTTGGACTATTTCGTGGCGGCCATTTTTTATTGGTGGAGGAAGCCGGAGTGCCCGGAGAAAACAACCGACCTTCGATAGGAAAACTGACAATCCTAGTCAATTCAGATTGGAGTCGAGTGCACCCGCACGAGCGGGGTTCGAACTCACAACCTCAGTGTTGACTGGCTAGTGATTACAGTAGTAACTACTTAGACCACTCGGCCACCGAGGCCCCAGATGCAAATGAAGTATTAGTCTTAATTATAATAAACAAAGATAAAAAAAAACGGTTAGACCTACCTAATTTTAAAACATTTCCAAATATATTTCGTGTCTCTACCATGCTGCAGTTCCACCGTCTATTTCTAAATTGATATTGACATTCTAGTATTGCATTATTAGCACCACTTTTTACACTGTCCATAATTTCAATATTTTTACGACAAATTTTTCTTTGTCTTTTAACAAGTCCTTTGAGTGAATCACATGTTTCTGGAATCTGTATAGTTGAAAGACTTGACATTTTGGCCAACGACCTGTAATAACAAAAATTAAAGAGTTTTACATTAAGACAAGAACAAAATAAAACCTCACAACAAGTTGAATTTAAAATAGGTTCAGATGCTGACTGCAAATTTCTGTTTCTGTTTTCACTCCTAAGACCTACCCGTATTTGTTCATACAAATCATAAGCGACTTGACTCGTCATTTTTATCGATCGATTGTTTGGTTGCTTAACGTTCAGTGGCAAGTATCGTAATTTTGAGCTATGATACCAGACCATAGTTATTAAGAAAATCAAACGTAAAATAATAGCGGGAAGCACTCAGGTCTGGAATATGAATGTCAACTCTTGTAATGAAATGAAATAATGACATGATCTTGGTGCATCTAGTACTAATCTTAAAGAAAGTCAATTGGGGAGTATATATTTAGGAATCTTTGACACTTTTTAGTGATAACCTGGATCCTGACACTAATTTCTGAAAGGGGAAGGTTTTAAAAAAACGAATTGACAGTAATCGTTTCATAAATAGACTTGTCGAATTGTATGTCGAATATTTGTAACCTGTTGACTCTTGAAATATTGACGTTTCGGGAGTCTTTGTGTTGCATTACAATTTGTAAGATCTATTTATAATTAATTGGTGTTGTCAATCAGATGATACTGTAAGCAAATTTCACGCCATTAATATCTGATAAATGAAGAACTTATTTCAAAAGTTTGCCAGATGTATGTTCAGCATTTGTTTACAGCTGTCAACTAGTAAATTTTAATGTGCTATTCGGACACCTCGACTCACATTAAACACGTAATAATGGCGGGATAAATTATGATTTATTGTCGTCTGCAAACAAATGTGCAATTTGCTGTTCTGACAAAATGGTTAGCTGTTTACAAATGTTATTCTAAACCATTAAATCATATAATAAGTTGTGATTTGTCTGTTAAAACATTTTTCTGCAAGGCTTATATAATTTCTGTTTGTCAATCACCGCTAACAAAATACGTTTTATGGCCGTGCAAATGTAGAAACATTATGTTGTCAGTTTTTATTCTCCATTACTCTATATCTTCAATAGAATATCACTGTTTTCCTATATCTTTCGTCAAGTGCTAGTATATAGAAATACTGGCTGTTGGACGTTAAAAATCAATATTAGTCAATCTTCAAATTGGAGGACAATAAATCAAAGAACGCGTGTCGATACTGACAAAAGCTAGAAAAAGATCATAATTCTAAAAACACTTTTTTTAAGCGACAAGTTTAACGAGATGACAAACAAGATGACAAACTTTAAAAAAAAGGGTGTTGATATTTTAAGAAAAACGATTTGTCAAGATTTCATTTCTTGAAGGTAAATAAAATAGCAAAATTTCAAGTGTCGAATTGAATGATACATAGTCTGCTGCCAAATCATTCCTTCTGGATATACAATTTGATTGAAAATATACAATTAACAAAATGTAAAATCTATTATCTGTTAAGTTTTTGTTTACTCGTTACTCAAATCTAATGACAGATTCTGACAAAGTTAATTATATTATTTATCAAAAGCCTTTGGTTATTATTGTAAAACATAATTCATATCATTTAATATCCTAAGGACAATGTGTTACACAAAATTTTCTAGTTTTAACACCATCACATCAAATATGCCGTCTTGTTCAGGTCAATGTACATTTGTTACTTTCATTTATTATAGTGAAGGAAATTTGGACGAAAACGGAATAATAAAGAGCACCAAGCTTTTGAACACAAACATTTCTAATGTCACTAAAGTCATAAAGTTTTTAAATACAAATATTTCAAATGTCACATATCCGCCTTTCCCAGGGCCTGTTAATTTTTTAATTTGCATTTGGAGCCTGGGACGCTGTCGCCATATTTTTATTAATAATTTGAAATTGTCACTTAAACATCATTTTTTTAATATCTAATTAAACTTATTAAATGTTTCTTCCAAAACTTCAAGTTATGACTGTCAAATTTCAAGGGTGTGTTAAAACTAAGTCAGGTCAGTCGACAGAATAAAAAGAACCCGTCAAGGAGATTTCACTACTATAATGCACATCTGTGTTAAAAAAAAGGTCTGTTTTTCCTGTATTTAATAAAAAGTGACACTAAGTTTTGATACAACGCCCTTGTTTAGCCGATTGTTTGTATTTTTCTAAATTCATCTCTACCTTTGTTATATTTTAATAAAGCAACAAAATTTGAAGTCTTTTCTGTGTTATCTGACTATCAATATCAAACAGCCCTATTGATAACGTGTTGAATTCAAGGGGGGATAATTCGATGAAATATCTTCATTTAAATAAGCCTGTCAAATTCATTTTACATTCATTGATTCATGCTCTCATTGATTAGTTTTCTATGTAAAGAAATTCTCCATATCATTAAAGGAGAATACTTCGATAATCAACAAACAACTATTTAAATCAAGAATCCACGACATTGATTGTAGTTCGCCGAAAAGAAGTGTTCTTTCGCTAAGTGCGGAATTAAAACTTTATTGGAAACCTTGTAGCTTTGTTTAATTAATGCTAAGTTCTACTTTAATTTTAATAAAAGCCCTTGGTTTATCTCCCTTATCAATAACCTCTCATTGTCAAAGCTATGATAAAATACAAAAAATATTTTGAAAGAATGGTACAATTTTACGGTGCACATTTCAACAAAAAGTTGATAAAGTAATGGGTTAATTTAAAATGATTAAAAAGACCTACATCTGTTTTGTTGATAGAGAAATGCATTCAAATCAGGTTAAAGTTTGATTTTCATTGTTAAAATAAATTTTAATTTGAAAATAAATCTTCAATCGGATATTTTCGAGATTTAAAGTGTGAGAAATTTTGAAAAACATATGTAAAGATACCGAGACAATTTCAATAATCAACCAACAGTGAAAACAAGCGAAACCGCTTGTAAATTAAGTACATTTTCATATTTATATTTAAACCTAACACATGTATCGAAATGAATATGCTAATTTCGACTCCTGTTGGTTAAAGAAGTTGAATCTCAACCATAGGAAGGTCTTAATTGAACTTTTCGACGATTTAGTTGGTTTTATTTTTTTCAAATTCAAAATATGAATGAATTACATAACATTCAAGCGATGGATATCTTTTATGTATTCTAAAGGAAGTCTCTGTCTCTGTCCTTCTTTTTCTCTCTCTCTCCTATCTCTCTATCTCGTTTTCTCTAGTAAAACTATCGGTTAAAATACGAACAATTTAATCACGTTAAAAGCTATATGGGGTACTTTTTATGTGTTATAAGGGCTTTAGTCTCTCTCTGTCCCTTCTCTCTCTCCCTCTATATCTCACTTTCTCTAGTAAGACTACCGGCGAGACTAACACATTTGTTAATAGCATTGTTTCATTAGTAGGTACATCAATTTAGTGGCCTTAGACAACCTGACCCCTGTGTACACTATCTGAATAAAAATATATCAAAGTCAACCGTTATTAATCAAGAAACTGATATCTACATCTCTTATCCTGGCTAGCTTTCGTTCTTAATAAATGATATTTGTTTTAGTAGATACGAATGTGTACCTGTATTTCTGTGGTATTTGTAAGCTTTAACCACCTCTTTATTCACAACTGAGCAAAACTTGTCAATAAAATCTAAGTTTGTGGCTTAAAGCTGTAGGGGTAGAGATTTCAATTTTAATGCCTGAAAGATTAAAGTATCAATTGTATGTTAGCTTGTATATAATCATTTCAGATAAGTTGAGGAATGCAGATATAAGCTAGTAAGTATTTAACACTTCTATGCTTAGAATTATTTGCGTTTCAGCTGATATCCAAAGCTGTATTTTTGTGAACGTTATGCTTTGAAATTGTTTACGCTCTAGCATAAGTAACCTGATGTAGATGCCCTCATAATTTGTAGTTTCTCTACTTTCTTGATGCTACCTAAAGTTACATAGTAATGTTTTGATATTTTTTATAGACCGCAGCTGCTGCTGTACCAGTAATTTTTTTTAAGAATTATGTAAAAAAAAAATACAAAAATATAATACTTACAGCCACTGTATTCCACCAACAAATGTTAAAAACTGTAACAGAATACAAAATCCTGTTGAAATAGTGTTCATATCCAAACGGGTCATCCTTTTAGCACTTTAAATAAGAATCACGTTTCTTCATGTGAAGTATTTTCTTCAAAATTTACACAAGTTCCATATAACAAAGCTTATTTCTATCTAAGTGTTTCTATGTAAAAGCCTGCAAGTTTCACATTTTCAGTTCGATAAAGTTGTGTGATTTATATAGTTTTCCATCGTAATATTTCGAATAAATACACTTATTCCGCTATTGAAGTTTTACTTCTTTTTCATCACATATTGTGTTTCAAGATTATATAACTAACACGTTTCCTGAAATAGCACGGACGATTTGACGAAAATAAATAACTATTTCACTGAGGATATCGTATACTATGAATGAAAGAAATAGTAAGGACATACTTTATCACTTAATCGTTTTGATTGCTCGTCCTCTTTACTCAATTGCTCCGCCCACTTGACAAAATATTGACCCGTGATTGGCTCAACTCAACCGGAAAACAATCACCGTCATGGTTGGCCGGTAATGGATGTCGACAAATTGAGTAAAAGTACAATTAAGAAGTCGATGTAAAAATGTAATTATACAATAGATTTACAATTAGATAAACAGTTTCCGTGAATATTTATAGAAATATGAATGAATGACAGATTTTTATCTCATAATTGTACACCAGAAACAATATCAATTATGGGAATTGCATGCCATTTTAAATTACGCCTGTTAAAATTTAGAATGAAACAACGTTATCATATCATAAACAACTATTTCATTTTTGTGATGGAGAAAAATCGACATTGTATATTTAGAAACACTTTCTTTAGTGTCCTTATTTATATTAATCCCTTTAAAATCGATCTCAACAAAGTTAGCATTCATTACAGTTATATTTGCATAGCAAATTTATATTGAATTTTTCATTCAGAGGCAAGCACGTTGTGTTAATATTCGCACATTCAAACAAAGTTATTTAAATATTCAATATGTTCAATGTGTTATATTTTACATCCATTTGATTTCTTAAAAACATCCAATTTAATTAATAGTGTATACAAAATATAGATTATGGACTTCGTCAATATCAACTGTCTATTCCTGGAGTCCAATCTGTTAAATACATTTGACCCGATGTCAAACACACAAAAAATTCTTCTATATGCGAAAATTATTAATTTCTAGGTGTCTGAAATAATGACATAAAATGTAAAATCACTATTTACACATCATATGATACACACTATAATTCTTTCCATTTCGTGTAAAGAATTAATATCCTAGATGTTGATAATAACAATTTGTGATAATAACATTTATGCAGCACCTCCCCATATATCAATAATGTATATCAAAATATGTATTTTCTCCTGATGTACATCAAAATGTACCGCAAATAAATTGATTCTATATTACTTGGAAGTAAGACTACGTTTTGTGATTTTCTTGATATTATCTGCAAAGTAAATAACCAATTTTTCTTTCAGATCACACGAATTCAACGTATGTTATTCTAATTATAATAACTATTAATATTATATGTTTTCTATTCCCCATCTGTAATCTTGATTGGCAAATATGAAAAAAATAAACTACAGTAGAAAATCGAGTGTTCGTCTAAGGAGGTTCGAAAGACGGCTAACGAGTTTTTTTTTTCTCTGTCTACGCCTAAAATTTGAACTTCTTTTGGTAACACGTGAAAACTACATACTGGCATTCGGAACTTTCATACAAAAAATGTTCTTGCTTTACTTATGTGTATCTATATATTTAAAGGATGAGTTCTGTCCACTTCTATAGCTATCACAAACCTTTTCATATAAGTATATAGTATACAAACTCGAAAGATTTCCCCAAAGCCTTATATGGTTAAAAACAATAACTGATTCTGATGATCCCCCGACGAAAACATATTTCAACTTACGACCGATTTCATAAAACAAGATTTTTTTATTGCTTCATTGAAAGTTTGTAATTATTTTCCGATTTGTCAAATTTTGACTACAGATAATCTGAGAGTTGTACAAATATGCAGTAAACTTTGTACAAAGGTTTTATTTAAACATCACGAGCCTGTTGAATTGATTATAAACAATATTGTGATCTGTGTTTACCTTCAAGAAAAAGGCTCGACGGTCATGTACCTTCTTATTTTATTTTTCAAATAATTCACGATTCGAACCGATTTTACCGCATAGTTATTTTTTTTATAGAAATGGGAGTTTTAACAACTTTTGGCTATGTTATAGATACTGGTCTTGTAAACAGTTTATGTCGATTTGGGTAGAATAAGTCTCTCAAACCAACGACGCATATGTGTGGCAATTTCTTTCAGTATTTTGTCTTGCTATAGTAAAGCAAAAGAAGAATGGTTCATCCTAACCAAGAATTCACTGGGGTACTAGTATATAGAACATGTCGACCCTTGACGTCTCCCATCTTTAAATAAAAGCATTACTTAAGTGTTGCATCCATTTGGATGTGCGGGATGTATAAATATGCAGCCACGTCCGATTAAAACGGAGACATAAAATCCTATGCTTTTTTGAGCGAGTGCCAAGCTCTCGGCAGGTAAAAGAACATTTGCGTTCAGTCTCTATCAATACTCTTATTTTCAGTTGAAGTCAAAAATTTCCCGTCCTTCATCCCGGTCGACCGACATTGCCGAACCTACCTGCTTTATCTTTTACTGTTACCTGTTACTTTATCTCGCAATGAATATTCATGAAATACTTGCCATTGGACGTTAAGCAAGCAACAATCAATCTAACAACCCCACTCGAAAGTAGACGCAAATCAGGCTAGCTTGGAAAGTCCTAGGCAATAAGTCAAGCAGCAGTCATTTAAAATATCAAATTTAAACATCCTTGCGGTTTCGTTTTAAAAATTCTCCGATGGCCCTCCGTGAACTATCTCAATTTTATTAAATACATTTTTTAGTAAACATAAAACGTCTCAGCGCGACATCTTTAAAAATAAATTTAAGTCTTCATAGAACTCCTGTTGAGTTGTCGTTCGTGATTAATAGCCCCGTACTACATAATGTGCAAATAAACTGTGTGATGTTTAGAAATCTCAACCATTTTAAATTTAATTTGAAATTATGAATTTTATGGAAAAACTTTTCTTTTGACTTCGCTTGGGTTCGTACTTTGAAATTCTCACCAGCTGCTGAAAGCCTTAGAGTTAATAGGTTATATTGTAAACTAAATTTAAGAATTTGTAAAATACTGAGACCAGAAAATAACCCAAGCATGCATGTAAATGTAAATTCGAACGAAATTTTTAAACGATTTTTTTATGTTGATATTTATGTTAATATATACTTAAAAAATATCACATCGAGGTATTATTAGAAAGAATAAACAACCTCTGAAAGATGGGTCATTGTCAAATTTCATTATTCAATTGGACAAATACGGAAATCTAAAGTGCAGTGGAAAGTATTTCAGACTTTATACTGGCTGTAAACCCCACACTTAACGTCTAGACAGTAACAAGAAACTCCAACCGGCATTTTACAGAAAAACATTGTTTTTACATTTAAGAAATGTCAAACAAATCATATTTAAAATGCTTGGTTTATCAAAGAAAATCCCTTGTTTGTACATGGAAGTGTGGTAGGGGTCAGAGAGATGTGTGCATTCAGAATTGGGATGTAAATTGTTATTATCATGCATTAATTAACGAAGTAAATATAATAAACGTTGTCCAAGAAATCTTTTGTTACTTAAAAACAAATTCCATCTTTAATCTACCGAACTGGATAATAAATTCTCAACTCTAACACTGGTCTCTCTCTATTATAAAACGTTTGTACTGAATAGTTTAGTTATGGTTGCAGGATCCTTTTTTCTTTTATTACTTTCTCTTTATTTTCAATATAAGAGGGTTTTTTTGGGGGGGGGACCAATAACAAAAACACCAAATTCTTCCCCTTTCTATTTTTAGATTACATCACTAATGCAAATCATTTACATTAGTTAGAAAATTCAAGAGTAAATATTTTCTTTCATATTTACTTATTTTCCCATGAAAGAAATGTTCATGTACATGTAAGTTACTAACAGGTGTAAATTAGTTAATTGGTTTAATTAAAGGTGAGAAAAAAACATTGATTAAAGAAACAAACAAAAGAACATATGTTGATTTCCTGTATTGTGTGATTGTTATTAAAATAACAATATTAATTAATACACAATTTAATTATCAGTACTCATGAATGGGTTAATCAAATTATAAAGGTTACCACGCTAATGCCTCTAGCTATCGTTATGGCCTCACTCCAGAAAGGGAAATCACAACTCAATTTCATTAGAAGAATACTCAAAATTTATTATCGGCGCATGCACCTTTCAAAACACAGATCAAAGAAAAATAAAGTACATTAGCTCAATAGAGCAATGCTCTTTTTTATTTTTTAAATTAGATGCTCGTATTCAGCTTGTTAAAGTAGTACTCAAAAATAAAAATAATGATCCATTTTGATATGCATGTCTTAATCCCTTAAGCTCATTTTTTTTAGAATTTGATGTTATTATTATATACGGTGCATGTATTAAATCACCTGTATAGGTGGAATTGATAACAAGGGGTGCGAAAGTCCATTAATACAAAAAACAAGAAATTTATTTTATCATTAATAGCGAATAATACTTATAGATGTCACCACCTTGATAGTATAGACAGCTACATGTAGCTTAAAATCTTTTAAAAAAAATTGAGCACTTTATAATTATATTTGAGTTCTTTGTTTAAACTATTCCAGCATAACTCGTACAAAGTTTTATGTGAATGATCAAATGCATGGTGCTTGGCTAAAGGGTCAACCAATTATTTTTTTTTAAAGGAAATTTTTTTGGTACTATATTTGTATATTTGTCAAAGCATTTGCAAATGTTCGCCACTTTTACTATGCAAAAGTTATGAGATTGACAAACGTTTATAATAAACAAATCATCAGAAACATTTGGAGCATGCTAAAGATTCGTATTCACATACTGAGGAGCTTTGGGTATTTAGTGTGTCACCTGAATCTGGGAACAGTATATCTAACAATATATATGTTCCTGCCTGAATTTAAAAAAAATAAAAAGACACGTAAAAAAAAACCTGATGTAAAATTTTAAAATCTAAATTATTCTTTATCCCAAATAACTGAAAACTTTTGCGTGTCAGTGAATGTCTAGATTTAACGGGATCTGCAAAGGAAATGATGCTTTCACGATAAAAATATCTAAAAATGGATACTGGTGATTTTCAAAATTAATATGGATTCACATTCATTTTTAACAAGACATTAAGTCAACTTAACATTTTAAACTTCTTAAATATGAATTTCAAATCAATTTTAGTTTTAATCCAGTGATTTTTGTATGGTTGTGTTTTCAGAGAGACTACTTAATTATCCCATGCGAATTAGCAAACATTAGTTATACACAAAAATCGCAATTTTGTACATAAAAATATATGTCAGAACAAGATGACACTAATGATTATATAAATAATTAAATAAATGATAATAATTATATTGTGTTGATACATTATCTAAAAATCAGTACATTTATTATTAAGCAGGGGCATAATCCAAAGTAATTGTTTCCACATGCTATGTAGACGAATTAATTAACCACGTCTAGATAGGTTCCGTTTCACCTTGTGACACAATCGAGTTATTGAAAAATATATAAAAAATTTCGAAGAGAAATAAATAATATTGATCAAAAGGAATACGACAATAAATTGGTTCTTAAAATGCCACCTCGAATTCATACAAAAACAAACACAATAAAAATATACAATAAAACAGAATGCGAAAAATAAAGCGATGATAATAACATTAAAGAGATAATAGAAAATTATGTTTTAATGGAATCAATGCTCTCCCCTAAAATATTTGTTTCGTTTGAATTCGCTATCCCTGGACTTCTTTTATTTGACATCAAAATCCAAGTTAAAACGGGGCGAACGTTTTGCTGCGCGGGATGTTTAAATACGCAGCCACTGTTCATCGGAATTCGTGTATGGAGAGTGCCCTATATATACGTACCCTCTGCACGTTAAACAAATTCTGTCCCTATCCAACAAACCCTAGTTTTTCTAGTAGGCAGTCAAAATTCTATCCCTTCATTCCTGTCAAACCACTTTGTGAGAACTACCTATTGGATTTATTGTAAAATTGTTCTCGTCCTAAATATTACATGAAATATTTTCCACTGGACATTAGGCAAACAACTATCATGAATTTTTGTTTTCATTTTCTTCGTCTTTCAGTAAACAATAATCATCAACAATTGTTTTCCTGAAGTCGGGCAAAAAAAAAAAAACCCCGATTACATTTATATATTAGTTTAAACAATATTTTATTCAAATAAATTGAATTGGATTGGGCAACAGGCATAGCCTATGTAAGCCCTCTCCATAAAACAAGGTACAATATATTACATTCAAACAAAGCAACACATACACAAACATAATGTCAACACAGAATTAATTTTCCAAAAATACCTCATAGCTGACTGGAATGATGCTTCAAATACATGTAGTTAACTCAAAGAAAAAAAAATATATTAATTTTCTAGGTAATAAACTCCAACAATGATTTAGAGGCCTTGCATTAAATTAAACAGTCTCCAGTCATCTGTTCAATATTATAATTTTAATATCTCATTTTTCAAAATAACATTTATATATATGTTCCTGACCATATGCGTATTTGGACCGTATGCGTATACTCGTACGGTCCGACCATACGTGCACGGTCGGACCGTATGAATATACTCATACGGTCTAGTACGAGCTGGACCATACATGTATTTAGATCAAACGGGTTAATTTTAGACAAAAGTTTATCAAAATCTTTTATTGAGTTTTATAAATTAATATTATTATAATTAGATGAATAAAGTGAATAAGTGAACATTCAATCAATTGAAATTTATAAAATATTTATTTAATTGTCAATCTGAATCCTATTTTGGCATTCTCGCCCAGGATGACACTTGCTGCCACAAGGAACGTCAGATGTAACATTTACATGTTTTGTTCATGCATGTTCCTTTGCATTTGCATCTGTTGCTAGCAAGAGACAAAACTTGCTTGTTTTGCGGCAGCATGCAATGAAATTCTTTCTGTTTTCCAATGTGCAGTTTCAATTTTGCGTGTCTCTGAATCACTTTTCCCATTTATCAAAACATTTTTAATTCTATCAGTCCTCTCACAAGTAAACAGCTGGTTTGACAGTTTTTGTAGTAAAGTTCCTAAATATTTTAAAAACTTTTCCTCCCACATTATGTTTACTTCCGATAACTTCAATTTCAGTGAGCCCAATTCAATTTCATGCATTACTGACATGCTAAATGCAGGAGATTGACAGATTAAATTAACGTGACTTTTTTAAATATTTAAAATATTAATTTTTTATTTCAATTACAATTGAACTTTTTATATTACTTCGAGATTTCAGTTATGTTTATCTGTAATATATATTTGTATCTAATAAACTTGACCAACTTCTTAAAATTAGGCAGACCGTACGTGTACAGTCCGACCGTATGCGTATTTTGAAAAAGTACGCATACGGTCCAGACCGTACGCGTACGGTCCAAATACTCATATGGTCTGGAACATATATACACAAACATCATTGCAATATAGCTAACGTTAACAATTGGCCAATAGGGCTATATATGATCAAGCGAAAACAGTAGTATACAGTGGCGAATTTAGAGGGTCCCCCCGGTTAATGCATATATATTTTTCTTTTGCTATATCATTAGCAACCAATACCCCTCTCCTTTTCAAAATGTGAGACTGGTATAGAAGTTAACATTAAGAAAAAGTTATTAAGTGTAAAAGTATGAAACAAATTATATTCCACTTCCTTAAACATTTAAATAGTCGGATTCCCTTTTCTTTGTTTATTTTATGTCTCTTCAATTCAACACAACTTCTTTCTGCATCATTGCTGTATGTAAAAGTTAACCTTCGTGACAGGTCCGATTGAGGAAGTTAACGGAACTTTTAATTCATTATCTTCTCCGGATACCTCTCTTATTTTCTGCTGGTAACTTGTATAATATTCCTCATATCGCTATTCTCTCGATCTACCCATTATATATTTATTCATATACTGTTCTTAATATGCATGAAATATTTGCCACTGGTTGTAAAACAATTTTTGTTATATTATCCAATCTTGTACAATTGTGGTCTTATTTTGAAGGTTCATTTATGAACTAACGAACATACAGTTTAGTTGTCTCATTTGAATTGTTTAACAGTTGTCATTTCATGACCTCTTATAGTTTGCTACATATACGGTATGGATTTTTCTCATTCTTGAAGGCCGTACGGTAATCTATAGTTCTTACTTTTACTCAGTCATTTGGTCTCTGGTTGAGAGTTGTCCTATTGACAATTATACTACATCTTTTTTTATATACAGTTTACTTTAATCATGTATTCGCACGTTCATTCATAGGGACTTAACACACAACTAATTAAACTGGTTGATAAGTATAGTTAAATGGTATTCTCTATGTTATGAACTTTTCTCAAGTTGACAGCAAATCTCTCTGGAACATATCTTAATATATTTTCAACTTTTTTACCAACCTGAATGTACGAAAGCTTTAATACTTCCTTTCAATGTTTACAAAACATTGTGACACACTGTCTTGTTTACAGCCATAAAAAACATAATAAGGCAAAACCTAAAATCGAAGGTTGAACACGAGTCCTGCTGAGGATTCAAGTGGTGTCAAAAATAAATGAAAATTATTTCACGATTTCGGTTTTCATAAATCTGTCAGATTTATGACCAGGAACAGGTGACAACCAAAAAGATGAGCCATAATATAGGACTTCAGTCGTTCCAGTATGTTATTCTTTGTTTCCTTGGAAACGCACCTGGTTTTGCTTGCTAGGTCATTACTAAATAGGGAACATAATATTTTACCGATATTAAATATACAGATGTTTTAGGTATTTCAGTGGACGATAATACAGTCGTAATTTTGGGGACAGCAGTTAGAGAAAATATAAAAATAAGAATATGTGCCATGATTGCCAATGAGACAACTATCCACCAGAGACCAAATGATCACCGCACATCCTTCATCAATGAGCAAAACCCATAAGCATAATAAGCTATAAAAGGCCTCGAAATGACAAATAAAAAACAATTCAAACGAGAAATCTATAACGGACTGATTTATGTACAAAACAATAAACGTAAAACAAATATGGTAAACAGCAACAGTGTGAAAATGAAAATGAAATACTTTGCTATGATCCACTGAAATAAATGTGATCTATCTAATGAACTATACAGGGATATTTAAACAGAGACCAAAATACAAAATATTGTATGTTGGCTGCATTTGTAGTTTTGTACTAAAACTGGAAGTCTTGTGGTTACTTAGGAAATGCACACTTTTTAGGAATCTGAATGGCAGGTGTTAAAACTAAATTATATCACTGCATGTTCCGTTTATAATTGACTCATGATTTACAAATCATAGAACAATTCATCACGAACAAAAGGACTGAAACCCACCTACATCGCCATCTTTAGGAACAAATGTCACCGCTATTTTAATGACCTACCTAAGTATTTAATACCCAATTCCACAACGGTTTGTGAAACATTTAAAATACATTAATATAACGTTTTATTGACTTAGCTTTCACTGTAAAGATTCGCCTATGTTTAGTCAAGATAGTTATAATGAAGAAAATTCTGATATAAGAGATATTTTAATGTTTCGTTACGACACTAAATGACTTAGCGTTTCAATAGATCAAAGATGATGCACACTACCGAGCGAACTGGTCGATTGCAAATCAATCCTGAACACAATAAAACGGAACAAATATTTCATTGATGAATACATTCTTACGACAGTTTTAATGTACCACAGAATCTTTCCTTGTTCAAAAATTTTAATTTTGTTATCTCGGTTCATACTATATTTACGTACTGAAATACTTGAAATTCATTGCTTATTGTGAGGCAAATGCACTCGTATCGAATTTGTCTGCTCTACACATTAAACGAAACGCAATAATTCAAATACTAGAAGAGACATTAGATCAAATAAAACAGTTCTGGGCAATTGATTATTAAATGATGCACTAAAAATTAAATTTCCTTAAGCGAACTGTGACACTGCAAATATTTGACAAATACTGTTATCCTTAACCAATAAATACTTCCCTTCTGGCTCCAAGGAGTTTCACTAACGCGCCTATGTGTACATTCATTTAAATGTATAAGATTTCAAAAAAGCTATATAAAACTATGATACATAGAACTTACACATGGATTATTAATCATCAGTGACACAATTAAACAATGAAATCATTTAAAAAAATGAATTTTATTTTTTATACGTGCTACTTACAACTCTATTCTCTTTTTAGGATACCTTAGTTTGTTTTTGTCAATTTGAAATAATTAAACTCATCACATATACCAGGATTAAAATTTTGTACGCTAGACGCTCGTTTCGCCTACAAAAGACTCACCAGTGACGCTCGAATTAAAAAAACTAAAAAGGCAAAATAAAGTACGAAGTTAAAGAGCATTTAGGACCCAAAATTGCGAAAGGTTTTGACAAATACAGCTAGGGTAATCTATTCCTGTTGTAACAAAATCCTTAGTATTTCGAAAAATTCAAAGTTTTGTAAACACTCAGTTTATAATTATGACCATCTCAATGATAATGTATGTCAACACAGAAGTGCAGACTTCTTGGCTGGTGATAACCTCGGGGAGAAAACGTTTTACCCTCATAGAATTTGTAAATGTTGAAGTCTCGTTTCAAGTTTATCTACTATCCATGGAGAGATATAGTTAACATTAACGTCTTTCTTTGTCTGAATCTTTCTCCTTTGATTGTAGTACTTAATAGTTTTAGTTTTTGTTCAAAATTAGCGTTTCGGTACATTTTTACTGATCAATGTCTTAGATTGGTTGATAAATCTACTGATTTCGTTTTCAATTTTGCCCCATTCACCTTTGATGATAGTTGCATAATTCAATATAAAACTACTTTTAAAAACCAAGAAATAATTCTGATACGATCTCAATCACTATAGATCAATTACACATTTGAAGTGTCTGATATACAGGAACATTTCTCTTTAAATCTGTAAGTACTTGGTGGTATTCCGTGTTAACAAAGTGCAGTCACACCAGCAAATGCTTATTTTAATGGCTGTAAAGAAGAAGGAAAAGATGAATGTGGAAACCAAATAGGAAAAAAATCTGGTATAAAAGAACATTATAGAAAATAAATAAAGAAATTTGAACGACCATCGAGTGTAATTGATGAAAAATAAGTAGATTTAGTATGATTGCCAATGAGACAACTAAACACCAGAAACTATAGGACGAGGATGTACAAAACTAAACACATGAAACCAAAGGACGAGGCTGTACACAACTAAACACCAGAAACCAAAGGACGATGATTTACACAACTAAACACCAGAAACCAAAGGACGACGATGTACACAACTAAACACCAGAAACCAAAGGACGAGGATGTACACAACTAAACACCAGAAATCAAAGGACGAGGCTGTACACAACTAAACACCATAAACCAAAGGACGAAGATGTACACAACTAAACACCAGAAACCAAAAGACGAGGATGTACACAACTAAACACCAGAAATCAAAGGACGAGGCTATACACAACTAAACATCAGAAACCAAAGAACGTGGATGTACACAACTAAACACGATACGGCATTAAAAACAGAGAAATCGATAAAAGGCCTCAAATATACCAATTTTCAAATCTTTGGTTTGACCTGGTCGTGGATTGAACCCACGACCTTCAGCACCCGAAGCGAACACTCTATCACGAAATCAACGAAGCTGTTCAGTTCGGATTCGATGTAAAGCCCTAGTTAAAGTTTGAGATATAGTTTTGTATGTATAGAAGACTGTATAGTATTTATAATTTGTGTCTAATCATATTTGATAAATACAGTAATAAATGAAGTATGTTTAAATTAAATCGATTTAAAATTAACACAAGTGTCAGTCTAAGTCGAACTCTGAGTTAAAGTGGTAATCTTGAGTGGTCTTTAAATTTAGAGTTAAAGTTTAGCTCTTTAAAGGTTCGAGATAGCATTAGAATTGCTAAGCTGTTATTGACGTTTTTAAAATAATGCCTTTATATGAAGGTTCAAAAGTTCGCTACAATCAAATAAATGAGAAATTAATACGGAAATGTATACACACTAAACAGATTACTATACTGTTGGAAGGTGGATGATGTCCAAGCTTTATCTAAAACTGTAGATTTAAAAGGACACCGTATACTAACATACAAAATAGCAGGCGAAAAAGTCTTACATCCATATAATGGTATTTTTTATCATTCGCCTGACTGGTAGTTATGTTAAAAATTACTGGTGGGTATTTTTAGATAGTAAAATACTTTTAAATTAGTTCTTTTGGATTGCATGACAGCGTAGAGCACAATACAATGATGCATTCACCATATTTATTGCGCTGCCTTTCACTCAGCTATATATGGGCGTGGATGGGGTTTACAGAATAGGGAATAATTGGCAAAAAATATAAAGAATAGAGAAAAATGGACCAAAAAAATGAAGAATAGAGAATAATGAGGTGCTTAAATATAAAGATTAAAGAATAATGGGGGGAAAATATAAAGCATATAGAAAAATGGCCTTAAAAATTAAAGAATACATAAATGCGGCAAATTAATATGCATATTCAAGACGAGAACATGTTAATGTGATCTGAATATTTACCCTGGAAATACGAATTATTTTTAACGTGCTAGTTCACAAGGTAACAGTCCGCAGGAAGACATGTTACCTTACCCGGACACATTATTCTGACTGCGAGCCGACCAGTCTTTTCTCCTTAATGCCGCGTGCTTAGCAGAGAAGCAGCAAATATCAATTTTTAAGTCTTTGGTTTGACCCGGCCGGGGTTCGAACCCACGACATCCCGCACTCGAGGCGATTACGCTACCACAAAACCACCGAGGCGGTTCCTAATAAATAAGTGATCATGAGATAAACTTGAAATTAGGAGCTACATGATAATCTATCCAATAAAAGAATCTTCTTAGATGCTCACAAACGATTATGACTGCATGATGGCGTTAAATCTGATGCCACCGACAAGGGTGATTGTCACGTTCTCTACACTTTGAAGAGCTCTTATTAAAATACTCTGAAGGTTCCATATAGGTCGCCTGTGGCAAAGCAAAATTTCTGTTCACCATATACGAGTCATTTAAAAGTGGCAGCGAGATTTCCTGCCCTTCATCCTAGTCGACCTACATTGCAGAACATACCATTTGTGTACTCTCGTCCTGAATATGCATGAATTATTTACCACCGGACGTTAAGCAAGCAAACAACAATCAATCTAGCAATCAATTGAATCTCGGCAATCGTATAGACGTGCACATAATAGTCTATTTTGTGTAAAATATTAATCTTTTGATAAGTGATTAAGGTTGTTATTAAAACTCAAGTTGTGAACGTTCTAAATTGATTGACTTTATTTAAATAATTCCTCTAATAACCAAATATTTTCAAATTAAGGTTGTATTATCAGATATAAAGCATTTTCATATTCCTTATGCTAGGCTTGTTTGTAGTACACTTGAACTTACGATATTTTTATAATAGCAAATAAACTCATCAAAAATACCAGGATTAAAATTTTGTACGCCAGACACACGTTTCGTCTACAAAAGTCTCACCAGTGACGCTCGAATAAAAAAAGTTAAAAACGCCAAATAAAGTACGAAGTTGAAGAGCATTGAGGATACATGTATACGTATCAGTCAGTTACTGGATGTAAAATTTAGTATTCCTACAACGATGACTTGCTTCATATCTTGGCAAACACTTCTTAGATTTGTTTACATGTAATTGTAAAGGATGAACTCTATAATGGCCAACAAACATCAAAGTTTCTGTTTTCTATTTACGAATTTCTTTTTTGAGTAGTAATATATATAATCCCCGTCTTTTGTGTCCCGGTTTACGTTTCACAGTTAATGTTCATCACCAGTAAATTGATCGTAATATACTAGCCCTGTAATTGCTGAACATGTAATTCCTTAGCTTATCATGTCGTATTCTCACACATGAGTTGACTCTATACTAAATATTATAAAGAGCTGCGCCATGAGCGCATGATACGCCCGTCGTTTTTTCAACGAATAAAGTTCCATAACTCCTCAATGTCATATCAGAAATTTATGAATAAAAACTAAAGGGTGGTTTTTTTGATATAAGATATAAACCAGTCACCAAAGTTTCATGAACACGGCTTAAAGCACTTTTGAGTTATTGTCTAAAAACTGGAAAATCCCCCCTTTTTTATGAATAAAATCCCATTACTCGGAAACGTAAAATCTAATATTCATAAAAATCAAAAGGGAGCTTACGTCAATAGATATTAACAATTCACCAAAGTTTGCTCCAAGCATTTTTGAGTTATTGTCCGAAAACTGGAAAATCCCCCTTTTTTAATGAATAAAACTCCGCAACTCGGAAACGTAAAATCTAAAGTTTATAAAAATCGAAAGAAAGCTTACGTCAATAGATATCAACAATTCACCAAAATTTCATGGAAACTGGTTAAAGCGTTTTTTAGTTATTGTCCGACATGTTGACGACGGACAGACGGACAGACAACGGTATACCATTATACGTCCCGTAAACGGACGTATACAAACTGTTGGCTTTGACTTTTAAATATGACAACTGATTCTGCATGCATAGGGAGATATACCTTCCCTTCCAGAGCACCCGGTCTTTTTTTCTTTGTTTGCTCATCATTAGTTTTGTGTTTCTTTTTATTATTATTATTTTTTCTCACTTTCTTATCTTCTAATGTATTGATTCGTTAAATTTTGACTTTCATCATTTTGGTTATCTTTTAATGACTTTCAGTCTAGAGATATGAAATCCGGAAGCCTATCCCGAAACAAAATGGACTATAAAGTAAATGTGTGTCTAGTTATCAGGAATGCGGAAACATGTCCCATTATATATAGATTATTATACTTCACGTAAAAATGCCATATTTTGATTGGCTAATACGAGGTTGTTAATTTACTCTATCACATGGCTGAGCGGGTGACAATTTTTTTGAATGTCACCCTCTCGTTCAGACCAATCAAAAATCGATAATTTAAAGGAAAATGAATTAAAATTATATCAAATTATTAAAGACAATGCTTACGTTCTACGTTTTGGCTCAGATTCTATTATTTGACTGTCAAAATAAAAATAATAAAACATCTTGCTTGACTTCTAATCCCCGTAACGTTGTTATGTATGTAACGTCACAGAAAATACTTTTGAATAAAATTCATCTGTAAAAGACAATAATGATAGGACATTCAGTATAATAAATTAAAAACACATAGCTGAGAGGGTGATAGAGCAGATTGGTACCCCTCGAAAAAGCATTGTCACCCTCTCAGCTATGTGTTATTTATATAATAGAGTATGAAATTAACATGTTACTATGCTAAAAACTCCAAGGATTCCTTCAAATGGAATGAAATAAAATTTACACGAGCGTCATTGCCATAAATCTTCATCGAAATCCATTCTTTGGTTTAGAAAAATGACCAACGCATATACACATGAATTGCGATAACGGTGTAGATACATACAATGTTAGTTAAGGATTGTCACGAAATAGAAGTTCCTTCATAATATTAGTTCCAAATGGAAAAAAATATTCTGGAATATTATTTCCACTGGAATAAATATTACAGTATATGTTCCTAACGGAATAAATGGTATAGAATATTTGTTCCAACAGGAACAGGTATTATGACATTGTTTATAACAAAGTTTCCAGTGGAACTTCTGTTATTCTGTTAGGCGGAACAAATATACGTTGACAGGATGAGCAGTATGAACAGAAACATCCAATCAATGAAAAGGAATAATTTCATTCTTTTGAAATAACCACCCCTGATGTAAATTACAAATTGCCTGACAATAATTTGTATATAAAATAACAACGATTTGTGTCAAATTTCATTCTAACCAAGACGAAAAAAGGTTTGGAGATTACATTTTTACCAACTGTTTTTAATATGATACAATAACTAAGCAATAATGACAATTAACTCTACAACTTATGCGATTAGAATAGTAAACAATAATTCATTTCCCCCTCATTTTCCACATTGAATAAAGAAACAGGGGAAAAAGCCTCAGTTCACCTTGAGTAGGTATATGGTTAACCATTTCGTGGTCAATACTTTTCACTCATTTTCCAATTAGACAGATTACTTTTCTTGGTAATGAGGAACACACCCTGGAATTGTAAATGTCATCTTAAAACTGTATAAAATCTAAATGTCAATTAACAAATTGATCAGATTGGATTGAAAGTTATCAGTAAATATACATGTTTAAAACAGAGAAACATGCTTTTCTGACGGCTACGTCAAAAAAGTCCGAGTTGGCATAAACATGACGTAATTATTCCTAAGAGAAATTAAGCGTGCTTACTTTTCCGGTAATTTAGTAACCGATATCTCAGTTTGGAAGGTAATCAGTTGAAGAAATCAAAGAAGGAAATGGTTATTGACCTGTGATCTAGATTGACATGTAAATAAGCATGGCATCTCTATTGTTTTTGGTTGTTGACTTGGACATCCTCGGTGTGGATGCTGTCGTAAATATATTTTGCCGTTGTATTTTTTTCTATAATTGACCGTCTGCCATTAAAAGATTCTATATTTTGCCATTTGTTTTTATGAATTTTGCTCCGTCATAACTTTAATTTGTCTGGGAAGAAACCAAATAGAATGGTTTCAGTTTACAGTGCTGACTGAGCATTAATTTTCTAAATATAACTAGGGTACTGAAAAGCTCACACACTGATACCCTCGACCCAACATACAGGAATGGTAGAGTCTATGATTTGCTTAGGGAAACTTCAAAAATAATTCAGAAAAAATGTCAAAATAAGAGGTGCCCAAAATCAGTAGCATTATATGGTTATGGTTCTGAAAACGTTTCAATAAATTCTAATAATGGGGTATAGAAGTTGCGGATACAAAATGATAACCCTAAGATAAAGCAGCGACAAAGTTAAGGATTAGCTAAAGGAAGCCCCAAATTAATTCGAATAAAGCAAACAAAATAAAAGGTGCACATAAACAGTATGTAGAGAAGATTCTGATTGAGTGATTGATTGTTGGTTGCTTAACGTCCGGTGACAATTATTTCATCGGATAGGGACAGACATTTTGCCTTGCAACAGACCACCTACGAACCCCACAAAGAATTGTTGCAAGGGCTCTTATCGTGCAAAGAGCATGGCACTCTCTTTGCACGAGGCATCGGATGAAACATCGCCATTCTGACCGGACGTGGCTGCGTACTTATACATCCCGCCAAGCCGAACGGACGCCTCACTTAGGCAAGGGTTTTACTGCCGGTCTGAAGAAAACCAAAGTTACCGGCATATTCCCCAGTCACGAATCAGAGAAAAATTTCATTTAATACTTAATATATCAGAAGTTTATGAGGAGACGCGAATACAAATTTGTATTGTAGTGTGGAGATATGTCAGAGTCCATGTCATTTCAAAGTAAGCACTAAAACATTTTTCAAATGCAGAAATGAAATAGAAGGTGCATAAGAAAATCACGTCAGTAAGTTTATGTGAAGGTGTCTCAAAATTCTGTCCAGCGTTTCAGGAGCAGTCGAGGAAACAAAATTGGGAGGAAAGGCAACGAACGTTAAAGGACGAACACGATTGCCTTCACTATATCTATACCTCCCGCTTCAAAGAGCGGGGTTATGATAGAGCAAACAATAATCTAAACATTTATTCCAGATCTGCCAATATTTTTGTGTTTTATTTTTTGCGTGATTTACAATTATCCGTCATATCACATTATAAACTTAAGGAAATGAAAATTATTAATTTGGTGCATCCGATTGAATTGTTTTTCTTGCTTTATCGTCATCAGGTACGCTATTACCTGTTATGTTTGAAAGCCAATGGCCTATAACTACTGGAATACGGGAGAATCTAATGACCAAAAGGAACATCATCAGTAGAGCAAAATCCGCCTAAGGTCAACTTTGCCTGAAGATGTTTGAAGTTAGTTTCTTTATAAATGCAATTTATTAACTGAACATTTAAGACAGGTGTTATAAATCATGTCTGTAATGGAGCACTGACTACTGAGCTGGTGATATCCCCGAGCTCGTGGACAAGCAGCCCACCAATAGATGTGGTATGATTTTCAATCAGACAACTAACCCTAGAAAGCTAGAAGTCCAATAGCAGATGTGACATGATTATCAACGAGACAACAAGCCCTCAGGGACGAACGGTCCATCAACAGATGTGGTATGATCACCAATGAGACAACAAACCATCGTGGACTACCAGTCTACCAACAGATGTGTTGTGATTACCAACGTGACAACAAACCATAACAGTCCACCAACAGATGTGGTATGATCACCAATGAGACAACTATCCATAAACCACATGAATATTAGTCTCTTTTAGTTATGTTGCTCTGTTTCTAATTTCACACTCAAATACAGCACTTTACATGAATAGCTTCTGAGAAGTAATGGATATAATCGTGCAAGACTCTTTAGAGGACTATGATAATCCCCCTTTAATTAAATTGATATGAAACTACATACATGTAATAATAAAGAGATCCGCAAATAGCAGGCAATAAGTGTGTATAGTGAATAACATTTTTAGAGTGTTATTACTCATTTATTTCGTTTTATTGTATTTTTGGTTATATCTCACCTATTTAAGGTTCACTTTTGACTTATTCCTGCTAATCGTTTGACAACTATACAATTCTAGTGATTTTGTCAGTAAAATTGATACGGGAAGTCTGTATTGTTTTGTTTTGCATTCTTTTTAACGATTATGTCCCCAAATAGACAAGAGAGACGAAAGATACCAAAAGGGATACCCAAACTCATAAGTGGATGACA
Organism: Mytilus californianus; assembly: GCF_021869535.1. Taxonomy (NCBI): domain Eukaryota; kingdom Metazoa; phylum Mollusca; class Bivalvia; order Mytilida; family Mytilidae; genus Mytilus; species Mytilus californianus. The sequence continues at coordinate 43,730,992 of NW_026262593.1, forward strand.
AATTGACAATGCCATGGCAAACTACAAAAACAACGACCAAAAACAAACAACAGTATGCAAAACACAACATAGAAAAATAAAGACTATGCAACACGAACCCAACCAAAAACCGGAGTGATCTCATGTGCTCTGGGAGGTTGAGTAGATCCTGCTTCACATGTTACACCCATCGTGTACTATAAAATAAGTTGACATGTTATATAAAGTGATAAGCCATTACGCATAGAAGTAGCGTACTTATATGGATGCACAATCTCAACGAATAAAACATTAATGTTCTGCAACTTCTTGTTGGATTTGAATAAAAACATCAGCGCTAGTTTAAATGTAAGTTTAAGTTAAACGAGGATATCTTTAACTGAACATGCTCATATTTTTTTTATCAGTAAGATTACTAAAGTTTAAAAAAAGTCTAATCTCATAAATATTCCTCAGAATTTGACAAAATACATCACACTGCAAGTTTTACACCATTTAAAGTCATTTATGTAATGGATATGGAAGAATATGGTGTGTGACACAAAATCACTCAACGCACAAGAAAAAAAAAAACAAACAAAAGATGTCTCATAAAGCGCTGCGCCATGAGTGCATGATACGCCATTGATTTTTCAAGGAAAAAAGTTCCATCACTTCACAATGTCATATCAGAAATTAAAAAAAAAAAAAAAAACTGCTCAAAATTTTTTGAGTTATTGTCCGAAAAACTGGAAAATCTCCCCTTTTTTATGAATAAATTCCCAAATACTCCAAAATATAAAATCATAAATTTAAAAAAAAAATAGACGACGGGCAGATAGGTGGACGGACGGACGGACAACGGTATACCATAATACGTCCTGTAAACGGGCGTATACAAATATAATAATGTTGTGATCCTGCGATTTTTCTTTATATATACAGAGTATAGGACCTTTTACTGAGAAATAATCATATAGTGTGAGATAAATCACATAATCAGGAAAAAGTATTGAACATTATCTTTTAGGGTGCACATGACGTATGTTATATCTTCAATCACAATAAAATGAGTTTTTTAGTCAACATCAATAAGGAAATATCACAGTCAAAATTGGATGCAGCCAAATTCTTTTATCAGCTATCATAGATAATTATAATAAACGTCATACTATCATGAATGTCAAAACATTGCCTTCTGTCGGAATGTTATTCTACTCAGGAAAATTCGACAGCAATTATAGTTTATACACTATCGTTGCTGTGCTTGATGTAAGATGGACATTTCACCAAAACGCTCACAGTCAACATTTGAAAAGTAAAGGGATAACGACATAACTACGTAGGTTTTAACTCCCCTTGGGTGATAACGACATAACTACGTAGGTTTGAACTCCCCTTGGGTGATAACTACATAACTACGTAGGTTTTAACTCCCCTGGGTGATAACGACATAACTACGTAGGTTTTAACTCCCCATTGGGTGATAACTACATAACTACGTAGGTTTTAACTCCCCTTGGGTGATAACTACATAACTACGTAGGTTTTAACTCCCCTTGGTGATAACGACATAACTACGTAGGTTTTAACTCCCCTTGGGTGATAACTACATAACTACGTAGGTTTTAACTCCCCTTGGTGATAACGACATAACTACGTAGGTTTTAACTCCCCTTGGGTGATAACTACATAACTACGTAGGTTTTAACTCCCCTTGGTGATAACGACATAACTACGTAGGTTTTAACTCCCCTTGGGTGATAACGACATAACTACGTAGGTTTTAACTCCCCTTGGGTGATAACTACATAACTACGTAGGTTTTAACTCCCCTTGGTGATAACGACATAACTACGTAGGTTTTAACTCCCCTTGGGTGATAACGACATAACTACGTAGGTTTAAACTCCCCTTTGGTGATAACGACATAACTACGTAGGTTTTAACTCCCCTTGGGTGATAACGACATAACTACGTAGGTTTGAACTCCCCTTGGGTGATAACGACATAACTACGTAGGTTTGAACTCCCCTTGGGTGATAACTACATAACTACGTAGGTTTGAACTCCCCTTGGGTGATAACTACATAACTACGTAGGTTTTAACTCCCCTTGGTGATAACGACATAACTACGTAGGTTTTAACTCCCCTTGGGTGATAACGACATAACTACGTAGGTTTTAACTCCCCTTGGGTGATAACGACATAACTACGTAGGTTTTAACTCCCCTTGGTGATCACGACATAAATACGTAGGTTTTAACTCCCCTTGGGTGATAACGACATAACTACGTAGGTTTGAACTCCCCTTGGGTGATAACTACATAACTACGTAGGTTTTAACTCCCCTGGGTGATAACGACATAACTACGTAGGTTTTAACTCCCCATTGGGTGATAACTACATAACTACGTAGGTTTTAACTCCCCTTGGGTGATAACGACATAACTACGTAGGTTTTAACTCCCCTTGCGTGATAGCTACATAACTACGTAAGTTTTAACTCCCCTTGGGTGATAACTACATAACTACGTAGGTTTTAACTCCCCTTGGGTGATAAATACATAACTACGTAGGTTTTAACTCCTCTTGGGTGATAACTACATAACTACGTAGGTTTTAACTCCCTTTGGGTGATAACTAAATAACTACGTAGTAACTCCCCTTGGGTCGGCAAGTAATACTACTTTTATTTAAAACCTTGTATCAAAGCTATACAAAAGAGGATAGTTTTCTCCGTAGAATGAACAAAAATAGATAAAAAAAAAAATCAAAAACAAAAATAAGTGCATATTTTACATGTTTAAAACGCAAGGTTATGTCCAAGTTTTTAACTGATTTCATTATGCTTTTTAAGGTGGCAGTTGTGATATAGACTAATAATATTTCAAGTTTGAAACATTAAATCAGTCTATCATTTGATAATTAAACGTATCATAGGATGAAACTATTTTACAGTATGTAACTTCATGGAACGTTTAATTTCTAAGTGACACTTTTACGCATTTAAAATTACAAAATTATATATGGTGTAATGGTTAAGTGAAGATTTTAGAATATTTTAGTTTTGTAAGGTTAGACACATTATCAGATAAGATTGGCAAATTTAGCCCATAAATATGATTTACCTTTTCCCACTTAATGCACCTTCATTTCGTGAATATATACATTTTGAATATAACGACTTCGACATGCCTGACATTTTTTTTGCGTATGCTTATAAATGACGGGAAATTGCTTTCTCTTATTTAGCGCCTATGCTTGTACATTTTGGTCAAATTCCACAATTAGTACTTTATGTTTACTTCTGATTTTGTACCTGAGGTAGTTTTTGGTCGGCGCTGTTAATGAATTCACATATCTTCATTAGTCATTAAGGATGATTTCTCATTCCATTTAATCGAATATGGTATATGAACTCTACCAAACTGTATTGATATGACGTAAATAGAATAAATATCATTATGCAGATCAATAATTGCAATTCTTACTGACAATTGTAAAGTTCAAGTCACTTTGTTCTGTTTTTAATCCAAACGATTAGTCATATATTTATCAAAACGATTACCTTTATTGAACAATCGTTCACATATTCACCCAAGCGATTACTTTAATAACTCTATCAATAAGATATTGAATCTAGCGATTACTTTGATTATTCCATCGACCAGATATTGACCTTGTCGATTACTTTGATTATTCCATCGAACAGATATTGACCTTGTCGATTACTTTGATTATTCTATCGAACCGAACTTACTTAAGCGATTACTTTGATTACTCTATCGATAAGATATTGACCCTATCGATTACTTTGAATACTCTATGGATCAGATATTGACCCTAACGATTATTTTGTTAATTCCAGCGATCAGATATTCACCCTGTCGATTACTTTGATTACACTATCGATCAGATATTGACTCTTACGATTCCTATGATTACTCTATCAATCACACATTGTCCCAAGCGATAGCTGATAATGATTGTTCACATTTTTGTAAGCCTTTTGTTGAGCTCGAATGCATGACGTTATTCTTATTACATGAGTAAGTATGTCATATTTTCCTATGAATAACAACAACAACAACAACGATACTTTATTTTAAGAGGGTTACACAGTTACCTATATAACTAATCTTCCCTGAGGCCCTCATCATAGAAAAAGGAATAAACAAAAATGCAAACATATACAGGGCAAACATTAGTATAAAAGTAAAGTAAATTGATAATGTTCAATAAAACTGCAAAAAATGTTATAAAAAAATAAAACATGATAAAATAATTAATATTCAGATTTTTTCAGCTGGTTGATTTCAATAAATGATCTGTTATTTTGTGTTTGAAAGAATTAGCATTTGTAATATTTCGTAACGATATTGTCCAGAATACATAAAAGATTTCTTGAACAATTCTATTTTTAGTTTAGGGAGTATGAGGTTACTTTGAGCATGTCTCAAGGGGTATGGATTTCTGTCTGAAACATAATGAAACGTGTTAGTAAGATATGATAGGCATAATTTTTGATGCACTTAAATGTCATCACAAAGTTGTGATGTTTTATTCTCTTTTCAACTGTCATCCAGTTTAAGTGTTTGAATAAGGGCTCAGAAGGAGCGAAAGGGTTTGTTTCTAGTTTTATTCTAGCAGCTCTCTTTTGTAATTTTAATATCCTATTTAAACCCTCACTGCTACAACTACTCCACACTATACAACAATCATCAATTAGTGGTAAGATATAAACATTATAGAATATTTTTCTGCAGTCTAGATTAAGAAATTTCTTAATCTTTAAAAGTAGATATAGCCTAGATGAAATTTTTGAGCAGATACAATGGATAAGTCATGTTGAAACACAAGGTCATGTTTTTCTCTGACTGTTAATGATGTCTTTACACTAAATCCATTGGATATGTTGGATGTGTACTGATTGATATTTTAGTTTTAGATACATATTTTTTTATTAGTTGTTATTGGCGTTGAACTATCAGTCAGTAACTGCGAGTACTCTCAGATCTGCACTTAGTGTCCTTTTTGTTGTTAGGGATGAGGGATGGATAAATACCCTGCGACGTCCGGTCTGTGTTTTTGTTTGATGTTTTTCTGCTTTGTATCGATCTGATGAGTTAAGCTTATTTCAACTGATTTTTGTACTTTGTACTTTTGTTGAGCTGTTACACCACTTTCCCAGGTAGGGGAGGATTGAGCGCTCACAAACATGTTAAACCCCGGCACATTCTTCATGTGCATGTCCCAAGTCAGGAGCCTGTGGTTCAGTGGTTGTCGTTGGTTCATGTCTGTCAAATTTGTTTTTCGTAAATTGGTTTGTTATAAATTAGGTCGTAGTTTTCTCAATTGAATCGATTCATATTTTTCATGTCGGGGCCTTTTATAGCCGACTATACAGTATGGGTATTTCTCATTGTTGAAGGCCGTACGGTGGCATATAATTGCTTACATCCACTTTATTTGAACTTTGGTGGATAGTTGTCTCATTGAGAAACATACCACATCTCCTTATTTTATACATATTCGTAAATAATGTCGTTCCAAAAATAGATCGGAGACTTCTTTCGAAAAAAAATTATCACAAGATATTTTACCGAAAGTCTTAATGTTGTGCACTGCTAATTAGATGTTTTGAGATCATCTTAGAAGACTAAGACATTTAACACTTCATTCTCTGCATGACCTCTAAAACTCTTTGGGTCATGATTGTTTTCTATATTGATATTTGCAATGTTTCTTATCATTGGTTTAAATACCTTATGATATATTGTATTGTAATGATACATTTGGTCTCTATATGGTACGTGTATACTAACAATGGACAGTTCCTGATGAAGGTTGTTCCAGAACACGTGTTTGCAGTGTTCCTGATTAAAGATAGTCCAGAAACACGTGTTTGTAGTGTTCCTGAAGAAGGTTTGTCCAAAAACACATGTTTATTCAGTAATCCTGATGGAGTTTAGTCCAGAAACATGGGTTTGTAGTGTTCCTGGTGAAGGTTAGTCAATAAGCATTTGTTTGCAGTGTTCTTGATGAAGTCCAATTCAGGAACACGTGATTGCAGTGTTCCTGAATAAAGTTACTCCAGAAACACGTTTTGTATAGTGTTTATGATGAAGGTTTGTCCAATAACACGTGTTTGTAGTGTTCTTGGTGAAGGTTAGTCAATAAACACGTGTTTGCAGTATTCTTGATCAAGATTTGTCCAGGAGCACATGTTTGCAGTGTTCCTGCAGGTTGTTAGTCCAGAAACATGTTTTTGCAGGGTTCTTGCTGAAGGTTTGTCAAGAAACACGTGTTTGCAGTGTTCCAGCAGATCATTAGTCTAGATACACGTGTTGTGTGCACCCATATTATATCATGATATGCTTTCTATGATAATATAAGAATATAAGTAAAAACAACGGTAAATTGCCAGCTCATCTGTATGTTCTACTAAGGAATTGTCCGTTAGATTAAATTAAAGTTTGTCCGCAGCGAAAGAGGGATTGCAGAAATACTTTGATACTGTTTACTTGCGTAGTGGCATTTACCATATGTGGATTCTTATAAACTCAATATCAATTGTGGAAAATTTTAAATCTCGGTCATATTCTGACATAAATTCTATACAAGCCTTCGATTTTTCCACCTTTTACACCACCATACCACATGAAAAATAAAAACCCGTCTTAAAGAAATAATCCACAATGCTTTCCTCCTTAAAAATGGTACCATACGCTACAAATTTATTGTTAAGAATATAATTCGGCATATTTTGTTAAAAACGAGTTCGTCAATAAAACATGCTACACCGAAAAACAAGTGTTTGTATGCTTTGTTTATTTTCTTTGGTTACATCTTCTGACATCAGACTCGGACTTCTCTTGAACTGAATTTTAATGTGCGTATTGTTATGCGTTTACTTTTCTACATTGGCTAGAGGTATAGGGGGAGGGTTGAGATCTCATAAACATGTTTAACCCCGCCGCATTTTTGCGCCTGTCCCAAGTCAGGAGCCTCTAGCCTTTGTTAGTCTTGTATTATTTTTAATTTTAGTTTCTTGTGTACAATTTGGAGTTTAGTATGGCGTTCATTATCACTGAACTAGTATATATATTTGTTTAGGGGCCAGCTGAAGGACGCCTCCGGGTGCGGGAATTTCTCGCTGCATTGAAGACCTGTTGGTGACCTTCTGCTGTTGTCTGTTCTATGGTCGGGTTGTTGTCTCTTTGACACATTCCCCATTTCCATTCTCAATTTTATTTTAGAGTTTGTCATTGACAACATATTTGTTGAATTGAGAGTAAAATAGATAATGGAAACGGTGAATTTGTCAAATAGACAACAACCCGACTAAAGAGCAGAAAACAGCCCAAGGCCACCAATGGAACTGTGAATGTCAAAAATTGGGGTACAGCAGTCAACATTGTAATAGAATATATTAATCACTACAAAACAAATAACTATTTCAAAAATGACAAACAAAAAGGCATTCAGACACTTTATAGCAAAAATGAAAGACAAGGATACAAAATTGACCATAGCACAATAACACAAAATTGACCATAGCACAATAACACAATGGCGGGATGTATAAGTACCTAGCCACGCCTGAAGCATATTACCAAAAAAAAATGGACTAAACAGTAAAGGTTAAAAATGTACAAGGACAAATAAAAAGAACAATATAACACGTAATTAAGATGATAAACAACGTCAGTACCTAGGATCTATACTTCAAGACCATCATGTATTATTTGAGAAGTTGATACGGAATATTTATCAACAAGATATTTATATATTCCAATGAACTTTTTTTTAGAAAAAGGACGAGTCGAATTTTCTGCTCTGCGTTTGCCACAACCAGGAACACTGATTCGGTATTTTGTGCCCTATAGCTTTTCAAGGTTTTTGGTAAATCAAATTTCAAGAAGTATCAAGTTTTGTAATAAAATGTAACACAGCATAGCATTATATGCCATTTTGTAGTTTCTGAAGAGTTGTGGCTCATAAAAACTTTAGAATCGAAAAGAAAGGATATGAGGTATCCATCCATGACATAAAATCAGTACGTGCACAGCAAAAACACAAAAAGGAAAGTCACAGTGACGCCTTTAACATAGAGCAAAAACTCTCACCTCACTGCAAGTTTAATACGGTCCCTATAGAAGTACATGTTAGAATACTTCTAAGTCGAGTTAGGAAGCACTCATTTCAGATTGTGAGAGTAGCATCTGATAGTATGAACATTCCTACAGATTACTAGTGGGATGTTTGAATTGCCATAATTAAATTGAACATGTTATCAGGTTTATAAAATCACAATAAATGGAAGATTTTTAACTTCATCAGTTTGCCTGTTTTTGTTGTCATTGTATAGTTTGTCAATTTTTGGTTTACACAGTAAAACTACCAGTAAAAGACTTATCAACTCTCTCATTACATTCCATAGTTATACAAAAAATTGAAATAACCGAAATAATTGTGTCATATCATCCATATTTAAGATACAGTTACAAATGCTCTTTTAATCAATTTTCGAAATACGTATGGAAACCAGGTAGGAGTACAAATTATTCTGATTGGTTGTTTCCGGTTACGTTATCGTGTTACCACGTTTTATAAAAGACGTAAAGTTAACGTTCAATGAGCGATTTGTTTCATTCTTCTTGACAATATAATTTTCAACAATAATCCCTCCAAACAAAGAATTCTTACATCCGATTTAGCAATATTTTTCGGATACTTATTGTGTTAGTTCTAGATTTATCATAATGTTGTTTATGACGTGGAAAGAAGTGTGGGAGAAAAGTGACATTTCGTGTGAATTGTTATGTAATCAGTGACATTTAAAAATGAGCAGTTTTTGTTTTTGAAATTGCATGTCAGGTATCATATTTGTTTTTGCAAATAGGACCAAATAAATATAGAACGTTAAATTTATCTATCTTCTAGCTCATTTCTTCCATTCATGAACATTTCTTTTATATTTGTTTGTTGCTGATAACACATGTATTAATTTGTTGGGATTGTCATTCGGTCAACTAACTGATTAAATTCCAATGGTCGAATAGCACAGAATGATTCTTAAACAATGGAAAAAGCTTAAAAGGGGCATTTAAATATTATAAAGAGGAAAAATCTTTAAACAACTGCATAATGAAAGTTACATAATTTCAATACATGTAACTATGTGTGCAAAATGTCTGTGAGGTCTCAAGGAAATGAGGGGAGGGGACTATAAGAGCACAGTTATTTACACCAAATTTGACCAAATTGGTACCGTCGTTTGTAGATTTTGGTGAAAACGGCTAAGTTTTCGAGTCTAAAAAAAAATAAAAATCCTCAAACAACTTGATTTCGCTATAGCAGGTGTGCAAACTTTCCGTGAGGTTTCAAGGGAAAATGGGGGTGTGGAAACCTTAGGAGCAGTTGATTAAATTCGAGTACACAAAATTGGTACTGTCTAATGTAAATTTTCTGTTTTTTTTTCACTTTTCAAGTCTAAAAAAAGGGAAAACAATTCCATAATTGTAGGTGCACAACATTAATATGTGGAAGCTATACTGATATATTTTTTTTGTTTTTATACATTGAAGTTATTCCAGTTTGTTCTTTGCATTGTACAAGATTGTGTATCCTCGTAATCAGGTAAGTAATTGAATCAGTTGTTTCTTGCTATATAGATTAAATGCTCTGAAAATCAGATTCCAAATTCATTCTTATTCTGTGTAACTTGAGGTATATACAGTTCAATTGGAAACCAAACATATACCACATCGACAGACACTAAAACAGTGTTGATTAAATTAAACAGAAACTATAAAAAATCCAATCTGATTTAATAAATAGTAAAATAACAAAAATACCGAACTCCAGAGAAATTCAAAACGGAAAGTCCTTTATCAAATGGAAAAATCAAAAACTCAAACACATCAAACGAATGGAAAATAACTGTCATATTCCTTACTTGGTACAGGCATTTCCTAATGTAGAAAATGGTGGATAAAACCTGGTTTTAAAGCCAGCGAAACCTCTCACTTGTATGACAGTCATATAGAATTCCATTATATTGACAACAATGTATGAGGAAAACAAACAGACATAATTGGTAAACATGTCAAAAATTGGGGTACAGCAGTCAACATTGTGTTATATAATCTTAATCACTATAAAACAAATAACTATTTCAACAAAGAAAAAAAAGGGTATATAGACACTCTATAGACAAAGAACATACGCACAAATGAAAGACAAGAATACAAAAATGACCATAGCATAATAACACATTGGCGGGATGTACAAATACCTAGCGAAGCGTGGACATGGGATCTGTATTTCTTTCAAATTGTCAAAGATCTGCCATCAAAGCCCGACTACAAATAAAAAATACATTAACATATAACGTGAAATGACCAGTAAAGAGGTTCGTTACATGGAATAGACGAATAAATATGTGGCGGGGTGCTATAAACTATAGTTTTTAGATATCAAACCTCCCCCTTAAACATAATAAGTCAAAACAAAACATATTGTGTATATATGTATTGTCCGATCCTATTCGTCTCTTTGAGCAAATAAAATCGTTATAAACCAATACTATTATGTATACAGTATCAAAGAATGCTCCCAGTTAATGAAAGTAAGCTTACAATGGATATTTTATAGTGTGTCTTTCTATGCTGTGATGTTACACTATTGTTTCATGTAAGGCGAAGGTTGGTGCCTATTAAAACGTTTAAACCCGCTGCATTTGTTTGCACCTGTCCTAGGTCAGGAACCTGATGTTCAGTGGTTGATGTTTGTTGATGTGGTTCATAAGTGTTTCTCGTTTCTCGTTTTTTATATAGATTAGACCGTTGGTTTTCCTGTTTGAATGGTTTTTCACTAGTAATTTTTGGGCCCTTTATAGCTTGCTGTTCGGTGTGAGCCAAGGCGCCGTGTTGAAGGCCGTTCTTTGACCTATAATGGTTTACTTTTACAAATTGTGACTTGGATGGAGAGTTGTCTCATTGGCACTCATACCACACCTTCTTATATCTATTTACAGTATACTTAACCGCCTGAAATGAAATCATGTCGTCAAATACTCTAATATCGGTTGTTTTATTACATAGACAATTTTATAAAGCAACGTCATAAGAAGTTCGGAAAAACACAATTCTGTACAATGCCTAGAAAAGAATGTACAGAATTCCATGACAGAAAAATAAAAGAAAGAATAGTTCAAAATATATATAAGAAGATGTGGTATGAGTACCAATGAGACAACTTGGTCTTTACATATTAAAAAGCCCACAATTTGGCTTTATCTCCAATGTCTTTTTCCATTAAAATGAACAAACGGAAATCTTGGAATAAATGAATGAGACAGCAACAACATAAATAAACTCAAATAACATTTACAGATGAACAGTCGGTCTTTAACTATAGAGAGTTGTCATAACTATATGTCAAACTCTTATGTTTATCAGCCCATGCCTAGAAAAGTTATCAACAAATTTAGTAGGGGCCACCAAAAATATGCCATTAACAGCAATTCTTTCAAGGATATGAAACACTTTAATGTAACGGATGACAACCAGTCTCAATATTCCTACAATATGACATGTAGAGTACCCCCTCTCCCAACCTCTATCAATAGAGTGAAAAATACATCAAGATTGAAAATGGAAGTATGATATGACATGCTGGATTCTGATATGTCATTGGAATTTGTCTTTTAAATCTTTCTTTTTGATTTAATAGACTTGTTGATAAAGGTCTTGTACTCTTTGGAGGAACATCAATTAGCTTATTTATAGTCTGAAGTACCACTAAAATGCTATTAATCCCATTTCGAAGGTTTGCCTATTCCTGTCCGTCATTTTGCTCACAATACATCTTGTTCTTCTGCATTTAAGTTACGTACTAGTTTATTCTGACAATTGCACAAGATCATATCTTTTTTTATTACTTATGACTTTGTTGTATGAATCTATACTCTAAAGTACAAAGACATGCTGAATTAACACACTCAATTTGCCACCTCTATCAGTCCGTAGACAACGCTCATTATAGACTTATCATGATCCAGATCTTTCATCGTCTAGTCGCGATGCCATCACACCATTATAATACCTGCAGATCTAAGACCAGACTGAAACTCCATCAACTCACTTTTGGACACATGCCATCTAAAGATACAATATACACTATTTTTTTGTTTTGTTTTCCGCAATGGAACACTCATTTCAATAATTCAGTTTCCCGGGCTTCAGTGGACATCTTAAATAGAAAACAACAGTCATTCTGCTGTAATCTCATTTGAATATACACCCTCCTGTACATAATTGTAACCATTTGATTTGTTCATCTACAGTACCAGAAACATATATATACTACATGTCTTATGTCTCTGACAGAACCAACCAATTTTGTACAAAATAGCGCTGAATTTCCTGGCCACATACTTTGATTAATTTATGTAAATAGGTCATGAATATGAAAAATAAGAAGATATGTGGTATGATTTCCAATAAGACAACTCTCCACTACAGAACAAATGACGCAACATGCAACAGTAATTTTTCATCAGCCTGATTGATGACATACCTAAAATTTATGAATGAAATTTAAGATCCGTCTAAAAAAACGATTTGGTAGTAGTTCGGCCAAACAAGAACATAATGAAAAAATATATTGCTTTCAGCACTGCAAATTCTATGGAATAGCTTACCAAAGAACATTTTAAAACTTCTTCTTCTTCTTCCGATTATGGGAAAGACTCCGGTGCCGGAGTGTAGAATATCCGCCCGAAAACAGCAACATCTTAAAGTTTATGTTTATTTAAATTTAAATGCTTCAAATATCTCCGTAAAGTCACATAGAGATAGATTGCTTATCAACATTAACACTATGAATGATATTAACATAAGTATATATGTAACAGCCACTATGTTCCGTCAGTTACTTTGTTCCGTCGGAACTTTTCAACTAGTTATTTCGTTCCGATGGAACTTTCCAACTAGTTGTTTTATTCCGAGTGCAGTCGAAAAGTTCCGGAAAAAAGTAGCTAGTTGAAAAGTCCCGGAACAAGGTAGCTAGTTGAATAGTTCTGGCGGAACAGAACAACTAGTTACATCGTTCCGAATATACCATACTAAGTATTTCGTCCTTTTTGTAGAAATAGGGGGAAGAATGAGTATCAGTATATATATAAGAGCAAATCATTAATTTACAAGAATACCCAACGCACTGAAAGGGGTTTCTTTGGGGACAAATATGCAAAATTTAAGTTGTATTTCATAGCTCACATAAAACGGAATAAGTTGCATTATCATGCAAATTTAGTATTCATAGTACCCTCGAGAGAGGGAAGAATACCCCCTCCTCATGTGGTTCTTTGCATCAATTCTCCAAATGGAACTTTGTGACTGGTTGACAAGTTCTGTTGGAATTTTTGGGCTAGTTTGTTAGTTCCGGTTTTGACTTATTTGCCAAAGAGGAACTTTGTGGCTAGTTGGTAAGTTCCTTTTGACTTTTGTAATCAGTAACTTGGTTTCCCTTTGAAAGGTTCAAATATAATATGTTGCGCTTTTACTTTGCATCAATTCTCCAAATGGAACTTTCTGCCTGGTTGATAAGTTCCGTTGGAACTTTTGGGCTAGTTTGTTAGTTCCGGTTTTGACTAATTTGGCAAAAAGGAACTTTCTAACTAGTTGATATGTTCCGTTCATTTTCATTTCCTATCACGCGCTTGTTAGAGATCAAGGACCAGATCAAACAGAGAATAATGACCACTTACCCATGTATTGGTAACTGGTCATATATGAGTAAGTGTAAAAGAAGTGTTCTCAGTCCATTTTCTTGGGTTAGTCGCCTCGATTCCACCTTTTATTCCTAACTCCGATCTCTGTCAAATTGATTGATCATAAAAAAAATGTATTTGCGCCCAACTTCCGACTGCCAACTGCATGATGCTAATATTGACCAAAATCTTAGCTTTTAATACAGCATGTTGCTTCTTATGCATTCAGTGTCTATCTTTCCGTTTCAGAAAGGGTCTGTAAATTTAGCAAATGGGAGCCAATTATGCCATGTAAACCACTGATGTAAACTGTAAATTAAGTCCGCTCATGACGCTGAGAATAATCATGGTTATTTTGCTTTCATATTTTTGTCATTGTCAATTTTTTTGGAAGGGTATTTGTGGGGAGATTTTCGAATATTGTAAATTTTGATTGGTGTTGGAATATTTTTTGGGGGTTATTTGTGTTTTTGTAACTTCTTAAAATATCCCGATGGGAACAATGATTCTAGTCATGATTGCTGCCATCAGGGACTTTCTAGTATAGAAAGTCCCTGCTGCCATCTAAAATCGACCCAAACTCTTCCCTATGTTTATTGGTATGCCATTCTGTTTTGTTGAACATGTTCTCGTCCTGATAATGATTATGCATGACACGTTTGTAACTAGATGTCAATCAATCATTCAATTGACCAATCAATCAATCATGCAAATACATGTATATGTATAGTTACAAGGGGGAATTCAAAGCCTATTGTTCTGTTTGGGGTATGACCTGGCTGCTTACCCTTCTGGAGCACCTGAAGTCGCCTAAGTTTTTTCGGGTCCGTGTTTCTCATTTGTTTTTAGTTTTCGATGTTATATGTTGTCAACACTTCTTTTTATGAATGTTTTGATTTGGTAAATCTCTAATAGTCAATGATATTAAGAGGATATAACGTATTTAATGATAGTACTCCAATCCAACATGTTATTGACTGCGAGTCCGCACCCCCCCTTTTTTTCGTTTGGATTTGTTCATATCAATGTACCTAAAAATCCTCTGGAAAACCTTTTAAATAACCTTTTTGTTAGTTTTTCATAAATTTTGATGCACAATACAAAACAATAGAAAAGCAAAGACACATACCAAGTATATGTTTATTTTTTAACAATACGAGTTGTCCACTTTCCCCATCGTAATGGGGTAAGTGGACACCTCGGTTGTTATCGTCTTTTTCAAGAAACGAAAACAAATTTATTCCTTGTAGACCATATAATGATGCATTTGTTGTGGCTATTGAATTATAACTAAGCTTAAATGGGGTTTGTGTGCACTGTTCTGCTTTAGAATATGTTTTATGCAAATTTATGTTTTTTTAATGAATGCTATGACGTCATATTGCAAGCTACTTGCAACGCGGCACCGCTTCTTCTATTTCACAAAGCAGCAATTTTCCGCACAGATAAATAAGTTTTTGGGTTTAATCGTAATCCTTGATATCCAAGTTAGATCAAGTCAAGTTATTTTCAACGGAAGCCCACAAACATTTATTGTAAAAGACAATTTTGAGAAAAGTACATATTTGGTGGGTCTCATTGGGGTCTAAGCGTGACATATCCAGAAATCAACGCCACTTTGCTTATTTGAATATTATACTAAAGAAATCGGATACGGGTCACGGAAATTATATTGAAATGATAGGGAATGTAGAAAAAATGTCTGTTTTAACTTTGATTTAAGTGATAGACAGGTTGCCGGGGCAGAAAATAAATATACACAACAATATACACCATTTAAACGAAATATAATGACTGGCGTTGCAAAAATCAAGGTTCCTGAGCTATTTTAAAAATCGAAGCGAGAGGCTTTTTACATTGCAGTATAAAATACAGGCTAAAATGGCTGAAACGTCAAATTTGCAAACTTCTAGTTGAAAATTGGCTAACAAGGTCATTAGAAATACAATGAGAGAATCCATTCCGTTCGCGCCCAATCACGTTCGCCCCCATACACGTTCGCCCCCTTTTCAATTTCGCACCCTACACGTTCGCACCCAAAGTCCGTTCGCACCCTACACGTTCGCGCCCTATTTTTATTAGTGAGATTCTGACGACCAGTATTTTATTTTTGTGTTGAATAATTTTTAATCATGTTTTGGTTAGTGTATTGTTATAAATATTTTTTTTCATTGTTTCTAGTAAATAAAGTGCGAATCTGACAACGTTATTTTGGTGTTGAATAAATGGTAAGTGTATCGCTATAAATATATTTTTTTTCATTGTTTCTAAATATAGTGAGATTCTGACAACGTTTTTTTATGTGTTGATAAAATTTTAATCATGTTTTGGTCAGTGAATTGCTATAAATATATCTTTTTTATTGTTTCAAAAGGAATTGGGATTCTGACAACGTTTTTTTTTTATGTGTTGAATAATTCGTAATCATGTTTTGGATAGTGTATTGCTATAAATATTTTTTTTCATTGTTTATGAATAAAGTGAGATTCTGACACACATGAGATCAAAGGAGCCAAGCTGTTAAAAGAATTATTTTTCATGTTTTTTTATTTAAAATCTTCAAAGTTTCAAAGTTTTACTCATACCAAGCTAAATACATGCAGTATTTACATCAAAACAAGTTAAAACAACCATGACAACAATCATGATTTTTAAACACTCAACAATAACACCGAATTAGGCTGTGTATAAATACCAATTAGCAGTAATCATACATAATTAACATTTAATAATTAATGATCAAATCAATTTAAAACAATATTTCATTTAAAAATTCCCGAATTTTTATTTATGAAAATAAAAATATTTTGATATAAACATCTACAAACCATCTAAAAATTTATCAGGTTTTTTTAATAAGAAAAGGGTGCGAACGTGTAGGATGCGAAAGGACCTAGGGGGCGAACGTGTGGGGTGCGAACGTGTAGGGTGCGAACGTGTATTGGGCGCGAACGGACCCGATACCCCGGGGTGAAACTTGAAACTTGAATGTCCAAAGAATAAGCAAGTCCAAACCTTTTATGTGTAGTCGTTGAACTCTAGGTTCCCACGTAAAGTTAAAATGCCTCTATTTCAAGAAGAATAAACTCACGAAAACACGAAAAATTCACAAAATTCGCGTTCATTGTTTTGATTTTGACCGCCTGACAACTTTACGGAAATATCAGAGTGATTATAAACTTAATAAACAAGGACTCTGTGACGGGCAACTTATTATATCCGTGTTTTAAAGATTTTAATGATATCAAGCCAGTCCAGTTCAAACTATTATCACGTGGTACAATTCTCATTTACATATTATGAATATTAATTAGCAAAAGTACTACTAATTTCTGGCTATGACACGGGATTGCCGATTTTTTGTAAGCGTGACACGTGAAAGTCAAATTATTGTGCCGTGAAAACGGGAAATGATGTCTAGCGGGATACGGGAAATTACAAAAAAAATGAGAAATGCTTATACGTACATAGTGTAAGCGGGATACGGGAATCTGACAAAACAGTAAGCGGGATGCGGGATTAGAACCCCCCAATGAGACCCCCTATTTGGCGGGTATACGACATGTACGCCGCCATATTCTAGAAGCAGGATGTTTTCATTCAGCTAGTTGTGTATTTTTTATGCAATTGTACTATAAAAAGCATCATTGAAAGTCTCATTTTAAGGCATATATATTTGACGTTTTGAGAATCTCAAGTATGCATTCACGAACGTTTGTCGCCAAACGGGACACCTTTCTGTGTGTTATGTCATTAAAACAAACGTATGATTCATTAGAAATACTGATTATCTCTCACTTCCATTATCGCAACCAGCAAAAAAATAATATGCATGAATATCAACTGCTACGGTGCACTGACCTTCAATTTACCTGTCAACTTTTCTTTGTCTTTGTCCGTTGTTTTGATCATCTACGTGTCCGACGGGAGACAACTCGCATTAAGACAGCCACCGGATATAAATAACGCGGTGACCACTTACCCCACATGTCCACTTACCCCATTTCCCCCTACTCATTTTGTACTTACTTTATGGGGGCCTCACTGAAGGAAGAAGTTAGTGAAAACTTTAAATGAAGAATATTATTATTATTATTATTATTATTATTGTTATTATTATTATTATTATTATTATTATTATTATTATAAAGAAGGAGGTGCCTGATTACCAATTCGGATTCTAATATCCATTCCCGTATCGGTGCTCAATGTTACAATTTTAAATATGTCTGCGCCCATGGATTTGATCTCTTATCAGCTGTCGAATGATCTTCGCATTTAAAACTGAATGTGGTATCATTTAAAGACAGATAACAAAAATGAAAGCTTCTTACGCTTTGAGAAGACTGTTACCAAACAATTTTAGTATACGATGTCACACTAAAAGAACATTTTATCGCTCATTTCTACGTCAAACAGTTCCACTTACAAGTGTACGTTATCCAAATTTAAAGCGCAGTGGTTATTCAGCACTAACTGACAAAGACCTATCAGTATTTGAGAAATTGATACCTGGGAGGGTTCTGACTGGATCATCAGAACTAGATGGATACAACACTGATTGGTTAAAAACATGCAGAGGTACAGTGTATGTTCAGCACTTGCACGAATAGTCGGAATACCATGTTTTTGTAAAGTTAAACAGATGGAACAGAATAGAATGTAGTACATATATGATTCAGTTCTAGGAATTCACTATCAGAAATTCATGACGACTACTATGATTTTTTTTGTAATCCCTATTGAGATTATGTCATTTATGAGGTCTGAGCTTTTTTTGATATGGCTGCACAAATATACAATGTATACATATACAATAATAAAGAGAGGTCATAGAAGAAAATAATAGTTACTGTACTGCCTTCAACAATGAGCTAGTTTGAATTTGGAGGTCAGAGCTGTTAATTAGAAAAATCAAACTTCCAAATCCAATAACATGCAAATAGGGATTTCATTTTCACAGTCACAAAAACTTATGTATACTTCAATAGCAAAATACTAAAATCCTATACAAATTGTTTTAAAAGTATGTCTGGTGGTAAAAATTACATACTTTCTCAAAGAATACAATTTTAAATTATGTTATCAGTCAGGGGAATTACTGAAATAAGCGATTTTAAAACACTCATTTAAGTAGCAAATTAGAAATTCTGTAATTTTGTAGTTATACAAAAAATAATCATACAGGTTTACATGTAGACTTTATCTTATCATTAGTAAAATTGAAAAAAAATGGACCATTTGCTTCTTTCAAGTAGCAAGGTTTATGTCTTTGATGCAATCATTCATCTTTAAATTCTAAGTTTGTTGAAAAACTTGCTATATTACATGTATGAAGGCTTTACATAATGAACTAATACTTTCTTAACAGATATTTCCCAGTAGTAGGAGTATTTTTTCTGTAAAATTCAAGGTTTCAGCTTTCAGATTACTGTGAATTCAGAAATTATTGTGAGGTTATTATTAATGCGAATAATGCGACGGGGTGAGTATTGCAATAATAAGAACTTGCATTCTGATATCTGACGCATATATCTATATGCAGGTTTTCCTGAAATCGCAATAAATAATCACGAATTTATGTCCATTCTTCAAAAAGCGCAATAATAAATGCACACAATAATTTCTGAATTTACAGTATGTTATAAACTTTTACTGTTTGAAACAAAAATTTAACTGTTCGTGGGTGTTAAAAATATAGGTGGGTAATTGATAAAATAATACTGAAAGAAGTGGGTTTTTTTTTTAAAGAAAATAGAGGTATACATTTTGTAGATATGATTCTTAAAATCAAGTGATTTTCATGTCATTTATATCCGAGATACATAGATTAAGTACAAGGTCATCACCTGACACTACCGGTCATCCTTTTTATAAGCTACAATGAAATAAAATCACTTAGTTTAGTGATTTATTGTGCTACTCAAATAGGTGATTATAAAAGAAAGACTACTCTTACTTCCAACATTTTTGGACAAAATGTTACTTTAATAAGTGATTTAAGAAATCACTCATTTAAGTAATTCCCCCTGACTGGTTATAGTGATAATTAACTGCAATATTGGATAACAGGTCCCTAGACCTTTATGCTTTATTCCATATGCAGCAATCTAAGCCAATACATTCTTGCTAAGTTCCGCTCAGCAATCTTGGCTTTATATTATTTTAGTCTGTATAGCATGACGAACTGTCCCTGATATAATCAAACATGTCTGATAGAAAGTGATGGAGCAAACTTACAGCATTTAGACAGCAGTTTTAGAGCTTGCAAATTTTTTTGTAATCTAATACATTACCAATCACCTTTCATGTCATGATGTTCAGCAAAAAAATAAAACTTTGAATTCACGTATGATAATCCTTTGTCTGATTATGACTATGTGGGTACATGCTGAGACTACTATAACATTTAAGTACATTTAGTAGACCTCAGGTACATGTGAACCACAAATAAACTTTTAATGCTCACAAATTACAAATTTTCGATAAGTCTGTACCCAAAACCACAAAATCAAATGTCTACTCAAATGCAAGTTTTCCTCAATCCATGAAATTTGGTACCCACAAAAATAAATGAATCCACAGTATACAGATAGTACATGTAGTAAGTAGTTTAGCACAAATGCAGTATTATGTACTATTTTGTATTAAATTTGGTCATGATAGACAACATTTATATTGTATAATACATAAAAAGTATAACAGAAATTGCCAACAATCTTGATCAGTAAAACAGACAACACTAACAACACCTGACTCCTCCAAAAAAATATCCATACAAACAAAGACACAAACAACTCCTGGTCCAGATAGTACTTTTACAAGCGCCAAAATCTCCCTCTTTGTTTATTTGTTATGTTTATACCATGTTATGATATTGATGTATGAGAACCAGGCATGGGGCAAATTACATTGCAATGTAATGCATTACATTACAATTACTTAAACAAAACCAGCATTATATTACAATTACAGTTACATGTATTTTGGAAAGTAATGCATTAAATTCCAATTACTTTACCAAAGTAATGCATTATATTACACATTACAATTTACATTTTATTAATTTTATTATCAGAAAAAACATACATAAAACATTTTATACTGCAATCTTGGTAACTATTATATAGGTATTATAAAAATCATTTCATTGCCCTATAGACCAAATGACAGCAGTCAAACAAATGTGAATAGCTTCCTGAAGGTTATCATACAATTTTTTACATACATCCTTGGCCTTAGTCTGTATCAATTTAGATGAGAGATGTTTCTGGCTTGGAATTTGAAAGTTTGGGTTAAGATTTTCTAAAAATTTCTTAGACTTTTGCTTTCAACTGTTGAAAATGGGAGTAAATCACTTCTAGCAATATACTCGAAAAGTGAATCTATAGCTTTGTTTTGCTTTGGGTCATTTAATTAATATTTCTGAATACCAGATGGATTTACAAAGTTTGCCAAGGTTGATAGTTCTTCTGAGTCAGGCTTTTATATTTCCAAGTATACATCTCTGTGTTTTCTCACAAAAGAAATAACAGAAATGTTTTAAGGAATTTTTTCTACCATTATGTTTTTTTGATTTATATATTGTTAACTTAATCTCAATGTTAATTAATTACTTTAAAGTCACAAATACACTTGTCAAAAGAAAGGAATTGATTGCTATACAAACTCATTAGTGGTTTTTGTCAGGTGTCCATTATCAATCATTCAACTTATTTCTTTCATGTTTAATTATCATGTATTGGTTTTTCAATGACTATAATGGTATATGAAAATGACTACAAATAAAAAACAATTTTACTTTTGTATGTTTAAAAATAGATCTGTTTTAATTGTTAGTATAAATGTTTTAGTATTAAGGTAAGATGAAGAAAATCATAAGTTTTACAACAGTTCAAATTTACACTTTTTGTTAATCCTTTAACTAGACATTGGTTTGTGTTTAATTTTCCTATTTTCTGAAAAGAAAGAATACAACAGTAGTACTTGTTATCCCTGAAATTTGTAGCAATAAATAGCACTATTAGACAAGATTTAATGCTATATAATGCCATGTAATGCATAAATTACATGCATCTTTGCCAATGTAATGCATTACATTACAATTACATGTAATGCAAAAAATTTGGGCATTACACATTACATGCATTACTTGGGGAAATGTAATGCATTAAAGGGCATTACAATTACAAATTAGCATTACCCCATGTCTGATGAGAACTATATATTCATGTTAAAATTAACTAGATTTTACATTAAATTTCAGGTTCAAGTCAGGTAGTTTTGAGACCAAAGACCACAGAGGAAGTGTCAGCCATTTTGAAATATTGCAATGAAAGAAAATTAGCAGTGGTGCCTCAGGGTGGAAATACAGGACTGGTTGGAGGAAGTGTTCCTGTCTTTGATGAAATTGTTGTTTCTACACAGCTAATGAACCAAATCATAAGTCTTGATGAGATTTCTGGTAAAAACTTTAGGAAATGATAGCATATGAAATTAATCAAATGGAAACCTGAATTCTTGTTTCACAACAATATAACCTTTTGATGTCTTTTACTGATTGTAATACTGGACAGTGAACATGTCTTTAACTGATTGTAATACTGGACAGTGAACAATATTTTTATGCCCCACCTAGGAGCATTATATTTTTCAGTCTGTGCATCTGTTCGTTCGTCCATCTGTCCCGCTTCAGGTTAAAGTTTATGGTCAAGGTAGTTTTTGATGAAGTTAAAGTCCAATCAACTTGAAACTTAGTACCAAGGTTGGGCGGTATTTACCACCCCCGGTATTTACCAGTGGTATTTACCGGTATTTACCGCCCCGGACAATACTCCCCAAGTGGTCAATACTGGCAAATACTGGTCAATTGAAATTTTCATACTTCTTTTGACTGACTTATCTATCAATTCTAGTAAAAAAATGGTTGATGAGGGAAAACTTTATTCCTTTGGCATGATTCAATTTATAAAAATGAATGATATTGGTATGTTATTAATTATTAAAACATTAAAAATGACTAATTTAGTTCTTAGGGGTAATGATATTGCATACTTTTGGTATACATATAAAATTGAGCAGCTATATCAGTTATTCTAACATGTATAAATCAAGATATTTTTTTCTTGAAAAGGTTTGAATTTTACAGGTAAATAGAATTACAAGTGACTAGCAATATAGATTATCAGAACATTACCTATTATATGGCTAACAGGTGTCAAAAGTTTAATTACTATAACAACTGTCCCCTAATAAATGTTGACATAACAGGAAAAAAGTCATAAAAGTTATTTCTAAAGATTGTTTTAAACAATGAATTAATTCCTGACTATTCAACAGCATGATAAAAATGTTCTAAATGTAGGAAATGTTTTTTTTAATAAATATATAACATATATATTTATAAAACAATTTTTTTTAATTTTTTAATTGCATCTTTCAAAATAACTGTTAAGAAAATCAGATGTTATATAGTCTCTCTTAAGTGACTGACTTCATGGTGTTAATGACTATATCTGTTGTATGATTAAATTAATATTTGATAAATCTTCATTAAACCATGTTCATGAACTAATCAATTGTGACTTTTTGTCTTATTACAATGTAGTAAATAAGTGACTTTCTGCCTTGTGACTATATCTATCCATTTACCAAGTAATTGACCTGAGGTAGGGACTAGTTTTCAATTGACCAGTATTTGCCAGTATTGACCAGTATTTGCCAGTATTTCCCAGTATTTACCGGTATTTACCGCCGGCATGGTCAATACTAGTATTGACCGCTTTTTTGCCAACCTTGCTTAGTACACATGTTCCGTATGATATGATCTTTCTAATTTTAATGCCAAATTAGAGTTTTGATCCCAATTACTTGGTCCACTGAACATAGAAAATGATAGTGCGAGTGGGGCATCCATGTACTATGGACACATTCTTGTTTTTTATGTACTAGATTATATTTCATTCAAAACAAAACTGTAATAAGCACAGACATTACATAATATCGTTGCAACTTTAAAACATTAAGCATGCAGCATTAAGGAGTACGATCAAAGACTGATCACCTCAGAGTCAAATAATGTGGACGAACAGGGTGACATATTCCCTGGTGACTGTAACCTTGTGAACTAGCACGTTATAACACAGACTCAGCGTGTCTGTTTACCAGGGTTAATATTTATATTACATTAACATATTCTTGTCCTGAATAGTCATTAATTTGCTGCTGGACCACCATAAACCATCAGCACCAAGATTGTCTGCAGTATATTCTTAACATTTTGATCTTTTAGCATAAAAGTGAAATAATCAAACAATCAAAATAATAAATTGTGGAAAGATTTTGCAATTTTGATTTTTTGTCGAGCCTGCGACTTTTGTCACAGAAAGCTCGACATAGGGATAGTGATCCGGTGGCGGCGGCGTTAGCTAACTTCTTAAAAGCTTTATATTTTAGAAGGTGGAAGATCTGGATGCTTCCTACTTTGTATATGGATGCCTCATGTTACGAAGTTTCCGTCAGTCACATGTCCAATGTCCTTGACCTCATTTTCATGGTTCAGTGACTACTTGAAAAAAAAGTTAAGACTTTTTGTAATGTTAAATTCTCTCTTATAAGTTATAGGATAACTATATTTGGTATGTGCGTACCTTGCAAGGTCCTCATGCGCGTCAAACAGTTTTCACTTGACCTCGACCTCATTTAATGGATCAGTGAACAAGGTTAAGTTTTGGTGGTCAAGTCCATATCTCAGATACTATAAGCAATAGGTCTAGTATATTCGGTGTATGGAAGGACTGTAAGGTGTACATGTCCAACTGGCAGGTGTCATCTGACCTTGACCTCATTTTCATGGTTCAGTGGTCAAAGTTAAGTTTTTTGAGTTTTGGTCTTTTTTTCTAATACTATATGCAATAGTTCAACTATATTTGGTGTATGGAAATATTTTATGATCTATATGTCAGTCACACAGGTTTTATTTGACCGTGACCTCATTTTCAAGGTTCATTGCTCAGTGTTAAGTTTTTGTGTTTTGGTCTGTTTTTCTTATACTGCATGCAATAGGTCTACTACATTTGGTGTATGGAATGATTGTAAGGTGTACATGTCTAGCTGGCATGTGTCGTCAGACCTTGACCTCATTTTCATGGTTCAGTGGTCAAAGTTAAGTTTTTGAGTTTTGGTCTTTTTTTCTAATACTATATGCAAAAGTTCAACTATATTTAGTGTATGGAAATATTTTATGATCTATATGTCAGTCACACAGGTTTTATTTGACCGTGACCTCATTTTCAAGGTTCATTGCTCAGTGTTAAGTTTTTGTGTTTTGGTCTGTTTTTCTTAAACTATAAGCAATAGGGCAACTATATTTGTTGTATGGAAGAGTTGTTAGCTGTACATGCCTGCCTAGCATGGTTCATCTGACCTTGACCTCATTTTCATGGTTCATTGGTCAATGTTTAGTTTACTTGGTTAATGTTAAGTTTATGTGACAGTTGTAATAAAGCTTTATATTTAGGACTATCAACATAATATCAATGATTAGTAAAGAAGGCGAGACATTTCAGCATGTGCACTCTTGTTATTAAAAAGTCCCGATAGACCCCAATATTTAGAGCTATTTTCCTAATGCTTGTAGATTAAAGGTTTGATTGGCTTGCTTGCTTTGTTTGTATATAGATTTAAGAAGATGTGGTATGAGTGCCAATGAGACAACTCTCCATCCAAGTCACAACTTATAAAAGTAAACCATTATAGGTCAAAGTATGGTCTTCAACACAGAGCCTTGGCTCACACCAAACAGCAAGCTATAAAGGGCCCCAAAAAATTACTAGTATAAAACCATTCAAACAGGAAAACCAACTGTCTAATCTATATAAAAAGCGAGAAACGAGAAACACTTATGAACCACATCAACAAACGACAACTACTGAACATCAGATTCCTGACTTAGGACAGGTGCAAACAATAGCAGCGAATGTTTGCTCAAACATTGTAATTAAGATTGACATCTGCAATCAATAAACAAGCGGGGCTTCAGCTTGTATATACATGTATTATAATTAAATGTTATTGGATATAATGTATAATGCAGAGCATAATGTGTACAAGCTGAAGCACTGCCTATCTATTGATTGCAAATGTCAATCTTAATTACAATGCTTGAGCAAACATTTATACAAACAAAGCAAGCAAACCAACCAAACCTTTAAACTACAAGCATTAGGAAAATAGCTCTAAGATAGTTTAAAACTTTTTGAAATCTTGGAATTTTGCAATTAATGTTAAGTTAGAATAAATCAATTAAAAAAATAATTGTTTTAAGTTTTTGAAAACTTGATATTTTATTTAAAGAGTTATAATAAAAAAAAAAAAAATATGCTTGGTATTTTGAAATTTTGATACATGTATATGTAATGTGTAATCAAAGTTTTAAAAGTAAAAAATTTAAACCAGATTTAAAGAAAATTTGTTTTCACGTTTGAGTTAGAATTCAAGTTTGTAATTATTTTTTTGTTCAAATTGAAGTTTCCGTAAAAGTTCAATCAAATGTTTGAGATACAAACCAAAGTTTTGATAAAGGTCAAGTTGAAATTTGAACAGTAGTCAAATTCAGAGATTGAATAATAATTTAGTTCCAAGATAGTCTGTTTTTATAGGCAGTGCTTTAATGCCTTTCTGGTTGCTGGGTTAATCTTTCCTTACGCGATGTCCGACATATCTACATGGGGGGTCATTTGGCCAAAATAAGATCCGGAAATGTTGAATTCTCTCCTCTTCTTCTTGTGATATAAAATGTTTTTTGTTTCATTTCATTTACATTGGGAAATAAAGAAACGATCAGTGTGTTTTGTTAGTTTTCAAAACTTTTGATATATTTGTATTTTACATTATAAGCAGTCAACAGATTGACAAACTAGAATTATTTGAATTCCGTGTGGAACGAGGTCGGGTCAATTTCAAGTGTTATCTGCAATCTAGGTGTTTTTAAATGATTTCAGTCGTTGATATAACAATTAAAGATCGACTGAACATGAATTATGTTGCATATTATAAAGCGCATTTCTGTTTATGCAAGTGAACCTATGACGTTATTGCTATTTCGGCATCAGTTATAAAAAGTATTATCGTTCCTGGATAGGTGGCGCCGTGGAAGCCGTTCCTGTTCATTAACTTCCGGTATCTGCACTGTGCAAATTTACAATTTTAATATTAACGATGCCCAGTACTTGTTGTTGTGTACCTGGATGTCATTTAAGAGGAGAATATGCATTTCAAAATGACTTAAAAAGAAGTGAAAGTTGGATCAACGCCATGGCCCATACGCAGATTGGACGAGAACACGAGTCCATCTCAATCAGCTGTTGTTTGCAAGGCACATGTACATTTGACTGAAAACGACTACGTGCAGGAAACTATTCATGGTAAAACTTTATTATCTTTTAGAAATATAAACAGTTATATATTGATCGCCACGCGAATAAACCAAAGTCTGTTTACAACCGCGATTATCGTTTGAGAATAAAAGGGGGTGGTTAATTCAAGACATCTTAATTTTTTTGATTACTATTCAATGTGATCTGTTTGAGATTTTTTGGTTAATGCTACAATTATAATGATTTCCTACTAGAGGTGTATCATACTGAGAATTATTTTAGCAGTAATTATGCTAATGTATGATGTAGTTATCAGGTTATGACAGGAATGCATAAGCTTAGTACAAATAATTATGACGTCTTGAAAGGCTATTTTAATTTTTTTCTGTGATGCCTTCCTACGACCGTAAGAAGGCGTCACAGAAAAAATTAAAATAGCCTTTCAAGACGTCATAATTATTTGGACTAGCATAAGCTATGCCTCATAAGCTATCTCGAAAAATATCAATGACAATGTTAACAGGAACAAAACAATGACATGCTCTCATCTATATTATAGTTATTTAGGTACATTGTACGTGTGTTGCATAAGTCTCTCATTGTTTGTCCATTGGATTTACATACATGTAACATACATTGAATCAGACCGCAAACATAGTTTTAAACTTTTATCCACATTGTAATGAATAAATCTAGTTAACATTTCGCCAGGTACAACAAATGTAGTACAAAGTAAACATTGCTTATGGAAGTTCATTTAATTTTCAAAAAACTAATATTTTATAACCTTTTTCAGGGCGCAAACCCACCTTACATGCTTACAGAGACTTATGTCTACTGCCATTCCCAGCCTATTTTTCCTGGACCAAGCAAGAGACTGAATCGTCCGCAAAAAGAAAAATCAGGGCAGTTTCCCATGAAAAACAAAAGAACTAAACTGGACGAATATTGTAGGAGGAAAGTTTTGATTGTGAAGTTGGTATCCTGAAGAAGTCATTCATACTGCAGAAAGGATTTATGACTGTCCACAACCAACTGCCAAGCTAATGTTGAGCTTCACAGATGGAATTACACAAACACCATCAATGCCTATGTTTTCAGCAGAGAATTGCGCAAATGATGACACAGCCATGCATTTTTATACCTGTTTAGAGTCGTTTACCAAATTTTTATTTGTTTTGACCACGCTTGGTCCAGCAGCACATTGTTTGCGATACATATATTTTCAAATTGATAGCATGTCAGTTGAAAATCAGTTTTTTATGACTGATGAAATTGAGGCATTAACCAACTTTGAACTGTCTAGATTGTTTTCAATATCTGAATCTAGTGTTAAGAATATTGTGTATACATGGATTGTTTTTTATACATGTACATGTATGTCTAAACAGTGGCGAGAGGCTAACACTTGGCCATCTAGCGGTTTAGTCAGGTATTTTTCGCCATCTGAATTCAAATTAAAGTTTCCTTCAACTAGGATTATTATTGACAGCACAGAATGTCCTGCGAAAAAACCTAAAGCTCCTAGAGCTCAACAGGCAACCTTTTGATCATATAAAAACAGAAACACTGAAAATACTTGTATGTTCGACACCTGGTGGTTTAGTCAACTATGTCTCTAATGCATATGTTGGTTGTACCAGTGACTGTCAAATAGTTGAACAATGTAGAATAGTTCAATTATGTGATCCAGGTGACAGTGTGATGGCAGATAAAGGTTTTAATGTGCAAGATTTGTTTGCTAAAATGGATGTTGCTGTCAATGTTCCAACTTTTTTTCAAAAAGAGAAACAGATAGTTGAAAAACTCTTATACGGGATAGAAAAGTGTCCAATAAACAGGTGCATATAGAGCCTATTATCATGATTATCTGACTTGGCAAAACATACAAAATTCTAACAAATCCTATGAATGGAACTGAAACAAAACTTTCATCTGAAATAACATTTAGTTGTTTTATATTGTGTAATTTTAGAACTTGTATTGTGCCAAATGATTCATAAATGAAAGTGGTGCAATGAATTCTGTTCTGATATATATTTACAATTACATGTACATGTAAATTGTAAAGCATATGAAAATAAGGAGATTTTGTATGATATTCGGTGAGTTTATCAAATCAAAGTGCATAAGAAATGGGTATAAGCAGTTACAGGTGTTACTGTAACCGTACAATCTCCAACAATGAGTAAAACTAATACTGTGTAGAGAATTTCAGAGATCTTACAACTAAGTTTATACTGTGACTAAGCAATGCTCCGTGTTGAAGGCCATACCTTTACCTATAATGGTTTACTTTTATAAATTGTAACTTGGATGGAGAGTTGTCTCATTGGCACTCATACAACATCTTCCTATATCTATTTGTTTTTGGGTTAAATCATTTTCTTCTGTTGTCTTATACATGTAAATATGGAGAGGTGGTTCAAATGCTAATGAGACAACTATTATGACCGTGACCAAACAACGAGGTGACATTTTTTTCTTAATTAAGAACTCCTTTTTAATACGCCCGTTTACAGGACGTATTATGGTATACCGTTGACCGTCCGTCTGTCGTCAACATGTCGGACATTAATTCAAAAACACTTTAACCAATATGCACGAAACTTTGGTGAATTGTTTATTCATTCATAAATTACTTTATACTTGGAAATAATTTTGCTTGGAGTTATAGTTTCTAGAAAAAGTATGGTCATCGAAAGATGAGACATGTTGCAATGTAATGTTACTTAATGTTCTTGCAATACACACAATAATGTGACTAAGCAATCATTATGAACTACTTTTCATAGGATGGAAGTCATTAAATATGCTAATATAAATCAATAATAAAGAATAGTCTATTTATATTAATAAGGAAAAGTTCTTTTATGTCTTAAAAGTGCGTACCATGGCGAGGTACAGAAAATCATATATATACGGTGATTATCACCAAGGTTCAAATTTATTTTCTGAAGTATAGGAAGACAATGTCTAGAGATTGACTGTATGTTACCATAGTTTACAATAAAATTTATATAACAGATCCATATAAAGTGTATTTTATAATTATGCCACAGTATCTATTATCATCAACCATGCCAAAATAAATGCTTGGTATATGATATCCAATATGTAACTCTACAGATACAGACATATACATGTACTATGTGCAAGTTAATTATATCAAACCGTCATACAAATTGCCTTTAAACATCAAAGTGTACTGAGATTTAATACCAGCATTCTTGTTAGCATACTTTACCATGAGCTGTGTTGCATAAACATGGCATATACATTTGAATATGTGTTCACCATATTCTTAAAGCTGTTGAATTCAAGGATAGAAGGTAAATACCATCCTACATATATAAAATGGTAGATAGACATCTATGCACGATATGTTCAACAGGAGTATTCTACATAGTTCTATGCTACCAAATCAAAAGTTTATATAAAAGAAAGAAGTCAAAGGTTTCCCATCATAGTTTAGTTAAATATTTTTTTTGTACCTGAGGTCGTTGAATATAGGTCATATTATACAAATAAGGAGATGTGGTATGATTGCCAATTTAACAACTATCATCCATGCTTACTAGTAACAAACCACATTTGCAAAGTTGAATAAAAATACAGTTGATATCTGGTATTTATTCCTAAAAAGAAAATGCCCAACTGTATTAAACAGTATTTGACTATAAACACAGATAAACTAGGTACAAACTGGACATAATGCACTAGTTCATAAACAAGTTAGAACAATCACCTTCATATAATGCTCAGAATATTCTATTCATGAAACTTGTTCAATATCATTAGAGAACTCTAAATCTTAAATACTGGAAGCCACCTCTGATAAGTACAATGTACTATGCAAGATAATGATATAACTGGACTAAAAATACACACAACCTGTAATTAACTGCCTTTACAGTGCTTTCGCGCTTTGATTATTTTTAGAAGTTACTATTTAAAAAAGCTGTTTAAGGAATATTAATTTTAGCCATGATTATGTACCGGTATGTCATTTTCAATTTTAAGACTTTTATGATGTATTTAAATGGGTAATTATGGTTGCAAACTCCATTGGAAATTTGAATTGAGATTATGACCATATCTTGAGGGAAAGAATTTTTTTTTGGGGGAAAAAGGGGGGGGGGGGGGGGGTGAAAAAAAATTGGGGAGGGTCAATTCACAACAGCATAGCATAGTGTATTGCACAAAAGCAAAAAATTGAATATAAATTCAAATCATATAACCAATTCTAAGTTCTTTGACTACAGTTATTCTGTGTCAGAAACATATTATGTGTCAAATATTTAATTACAATCCAAATTCAGACCTGTATCAAGCGCGAATATTGTGTCCAATTTTGCCCCAACTGTTCAGGGTTGGACCTCTGCTTTCGAATCCAGCTGCGCTAGGCAAAGCAATTTATTCAGGGTTGGATCCCATTTTACACATAAGTTCATGTAATAATGTCTGAAATCTATGATATTATCCAGTATATATTAGACTTGTCTTTCTATTTTCAGGAACATTGGTTTGTGAAGCAGGCTGTATTCTTGGTAACCTTAGTGACCATGTGGCTGAAAGTGGAATGATTATGCCACTTGACCTTGGAGCCAAAGGAAGCTGCCATATTGGTGGTAACTTAGCAACCAATGCTGGAGGACTTCGACTGTTGAGATATGGATCATTACATGGAAGTGTGTTAGGCCTGGAGGCTGTAAGTCAGCAGTTATTTAATTACTGTGGATTCATTATTATTCATGGGATACTAATTTTCCTGAGATAACATGGACCATGAATATAAGTTTTCAACAAAATTCATAAATTTTATATAGATATAAGAAGATGTGGTATGAGTGCCAATGAAACAACTCTCCATCCAAGTCAAAATTTATAAAAGTAATCCATTATAGGTCAAATTACATTCTTCAACACAGAGCCTTGGCTCACACAGCACAGCAAGCTATAAAGGGCCCCAAAAATTACTAGTGTAAAACCATTCAAACAGGAAAACCAACAGTCTAATCAATATAAAAAACGAGAAACGAGAAACACTTATGAACCACATCAACAAACGACAACTACTGAACATCAGACTTAGGACAGGTGCAAACAATAGCAGCGGGTTTAAACGTTTTAATGGTACCAAACCTTCACCCTTATCTGAAACAAGTGTAACATCACAACATAGAAAGACACACTATAAAATATCAATTGAAATGTATATGCTCGTATGCAAAATTTGTTAAATCTACGAACAAATACTTTTACCTCAATCCAAGAAAATTTATATTCACAAAAATGAATGAATCCACTGTATTTATTGCAAAGATATAAATTTTGAAGTAAATTTTTATGAATATGTATAATTCTTGAGATATATGTTTTCATCTCATAAAAAACATTGAGATCATATTTAAAAGTATATTATTGACTTGAAAAGATGCTGGTAGGAATAAATTTGATGTCTGGTTTGATCATAAGCACCTAACAGTGTGATTTATCAAGAAAGGCAACTCTTTGTGATATTAAATGAGATGAAAGAATTTTTTGAAACAAAATGTATAGAAGAAATGTAGTGATAAATAAGTATTTTATCTGAATTTTTTTTGGCATTTATTGATTGCGGAAAAGTGTTATAAATTATTATTTGTTAATTGGAGTATAATAAAAAAAAAAAAGCAGTTTAAGGAAAATCTGTATACAATTACACAGCTCTGCACTGACCCCTGCCCTGCCGAAATTTTGTGAAAAAAAATAAAATATTTAGCTTTATTTTAATTAAAAAAGATTTTTCTATTGAAAATGATTTTATACCAAAACATACCTGAACATATGAATATTTAACACACTGAATGTCAGATTTTATGACTGGAAAAGTGTGTCTGTGCCAGGTAAAAATGTCTTGTGTAAAATATCGCCAAAACATCTACCGGGTAAATTTTTCTTTAAGTTGTGAATGTGGCAATTTCACAATAAGTGTCCGTTTCAACAAAAATTCAGGTTCACAATTTTGGAAGCCAAGGTCAACATACTATACTATATACTGACAGACAAGTAATCACACAGTAAAGAAAATTGCTAAATTTTTTACAATTTAAACAAGTTGTATATACATTCAATAGAAAAGGCCAAATATCTTACAACACCAAAGTTTCAAATGAAAATCATGAACATTGTGAACAGATGTTTGAGATTTCCTAGTCCTGTTCTTACTTATGTTTTCAGTTTTAATATTACATATATAAATTTCTTTGCAGGTTCTTGCTAGTGGGGAAGTGGTAGATTGTTTATCAACTTTGAGGAAAGATAATACAGGATATGATGTCAAACAACTATTTATAGGATCAGAGGGAACTCTGGGGTTGATAACAAAAGCGTCAATACTTTGTCCACAAAAGCCAAATGCTGTAAATGTGGCTTTTCTAGGTAAGACAGGCTGTGAATTATAAAAGTCTATGGTTCATCACAGAGGTTGTAGTGGACAGCTACTGTCATACATACCAGTAATAAAATATTACATGAGAATTATTAACTTCAGAAATTATTGTGAATTTTTTTATTTTTGTGAAAATTGTGACAGTATCAGGTTCGCAATAATAAAAACTTGCATTCATAATTTCAACAGTGATTTTTTCGTCATAAAATATTTGCAATTGCACTAATTAAATTTCAAATTTTTGCCAGAGATCTAGGATTCGCAATAATAAATGCATGCATTAGTCTCTTGATTTACAGTATTAAGATTCATTACATGAATGGACAACAAAATTTACAAACATTAATAAAATACTAGACGGCAGTTGTTTACATCCATGTCCAATGGTGGATAGTAGTTTCATCTGCATTCAAAGTCTTCTTACTTTTAAAGTGAGAATTTTAATTGTTGCTGCTAACAATTACTGTTCTGTTTCAAAAGTTAGGAATGATAAGTTATGACAAAAAAAAATCACAACTATTGTAACTCTCCAGGTTACTGGAAATTTTGAATTTCATACAGTAAGCAAGTCAAGTCAGATAAAAGTAATCCTGTAAAGTGTCACTATAAGTAAATATTTTAAGTTATTACCTGGTACACAGGTTCAAAGATTTACAGGTGTGCGTAGGTTAAATCTGACACAGGTCAATGTGACTTTTTTAGTTGATTATATTTTAGGGCTTTTATACCCTTTTAGCATTATTAAAGACCATATTATGATCCCTAATTGTCTCATAATATTTTTAAGTTGTTTTGGTTTCTGTATTATTGGTGTATGCTTCACATTTTTATTTTATTCACAAAATACAGCATTTTAAGCGTTTTTTCATTTTAGGTTGTGACAGTTTTGAGAGGGTTCTTGATATATTCAAAGAAAGTAAAATGAAACTAGGAGAAATTTTATCAGCCTTTGAATTTTTGGACGCAGATGCCATAGCAGTTGCCAGAGACAATCTAAAACTTTCCATACCTATAGACGACACCTTTCCATTTTATGTACTTATTGAATCATCGGGATCTGACGGAACTCATGATGAGGAGAAAATGAATGGGTTCCTCGAAGACATGATGAATCGAGGATATGTCATTGACGGTACAGTGGCGTCTGAGCCAGCCAAAATTCAAGTTTGTATTATATAATATATAACAAATTGTGAATTTAAAAGCAGAAATGATGAAACCTCTGATCAATTTTAACACTTTGTCTTGAAAAAAAAATTATGTTACACACATTAACCAGTACTGTTTCTTTTGCAAGAAAAATGCAAAATGAAGGAATAGTTTGTTCAGACCCAATTATAACTGACTATATTTTTTAAATTATTGTTGAAGGTCATTGAGTGACCTATAGTTTATTAAAACCACATCAGTTGGATAGTTGTATCAATAGCAATCATACCACATCTACTTATTTTATATTAAGAATTTCTTTGAAAAGTTACGAAAGACTCTTGAATTTGTACTTGTTGCTTACTTGTGAGTAATTAACATGTATTAGTAATATCAAGCATGGTCAACTCAAAGTCAGAATAATTGTAGGGATGATGTATCCTTTTGTAAACTATTCCTTTGCAAGATAGCCTGTTCACAATTGATTGTAATAGTTGGTCTAGTTTAAAACAGAGTTCATATTCATAACATATACTGGAAATTCAGAAATTATTGTGTGCATTTATTATTGCGATTTTTGAAGACTGAACAAAAATGTAAGATTAGTTATTGCGCTTTCAGGAAAAGCTTCATGCATATATATGTGTCTGATATGAGAATGCGAGTTCTTTAAAATTATTGCAATATTCACCCAGTCGCATTATTCGCATTAATAAAAACCTCGCAATAATTTCGGGATTTACAGTTAACATATTCTTGTCTTGAATATGTTTCAAAATTTTCACCATGAATGGTTGTAATTTTAGTAGTATGCAAACCAGTATACAAAGCTGCTCCATAAGAATCTGTAGAACAGCAATAAGTGGGTTATTCCTTTCAGAAATGGTAAAATCCCAAGATTCCTTAAAACACTATCACAAATAAAATATACATCTCCCCCATTTTTCCTTTCTTTAAGTTGGTATTTTGAATGAGATAGGAAAGCATCAATTAATGAATAAAGGGAGATAACTACTTTCCATCTGCCTTGAAACAAGTAGCATATAAATGCAGTGATATATAGAGCAAATCACCAATGACCAAACTTTTTTTCCCCTACAAAGTTGTACTCAGTTTGATTTTTTCCACATAAATAGTTTTTTCCCACAATTTTGATATTTTTTTCTTCTAAATTTAACTATAAGAATAAAACAAAACACACGTTCATTAGTTTGCAGCAGAAAACTCAAACTGTTCTTAAGTTAATAGTAATGATAAGAATTGTTGAAATTAAGTTATAATTATCTGACATTGTATTATCTGCACTGTAAAGGATAACTTATATGCATTATGTGTTTTGAAAAAATAAAATAAATATAAAAAAAAAAAACTAGGAATCATATAAATCACATTGCATCATATTGAAATCCATTGTTTTACATTGTTTTAGGAAGAAGTATTACCTAAACAACATAATGAATAATTTCATTGATTTAATAAACAAATGTGAAAAGCATGCACTTTCTCATTTTACAACCAAATCTTTAAGATTGAAGACTATGAACGGTTAAGACCACATGTTTTTAATTTATGAAAATTCCATGTATCATTTCAGTATATTTGGTCTGTTAGAGAGAGGATAGCAGAAGGACTAATGCATGATGGGTATTGTTACAAGTATGATGTATCTATTCCTTTATCACATTATTATGGATTGGTGGAGGCAGTAAGGGAGAGAACTCAAGGCAATACTACTAGGGTCATAGGTTATGGTCATGTAGGAGATAGTAAGTATAGATCACATGTAAGATAATATTAGAAAGGGAGAGAACTCTGGGCAATACTGCAAGGGTCATAGGTTATGGTCATGTAGGAGATAGTAAGAATAGATCACATGTAAGATAATATTAGTAAGGGAGAGAACTCTGGGCAATACTACTAGGGTCATAGGTTATGGTCATGTAGGAGATAGTAAGTATAGATCACATGTAACAATTTAGATTGTTTGTACTAAAAATCCTGATTATTTTTTATTTGATATTTTCTAATATTCAGGATACAATGATTTATTAACTGTTTCATTTTTTGTGCTAAATTTCATAATGACTTTTCACCTTGAATAACAAGTTGTTGTGATATACTTTTCTATCTGCAGAAGGTTAACTTTTTTTTGCAGAAGACAGCTCCTCTATTTCAAGTCTTCCTAAATGAGGGTCTGGATGGGGGGTTTCTTAATTTGTATACTCTTAGACTTTTTACAGCATTTTTTTTTTATCTTTAAAAATAACGCTTATTCTGTTAAGTTGTAATGAAAATGATTTTACTATTAAAATTTTCTGTTCTAATTAGATATAAGAAGATGTGGTATGAGTGCCAATGAGACAACTCTCCATCCAAGTCAAAATTTATAAAAGTAAACCATTATAGGTCAAAGTATGGTCTTCAACACGGAGCCTTGGCTCACACCGAACAGCAAGCTATAAAGGGCCCCAAAAATTACTAGTGTAAAACCATTCAAACAGGAAAACCAACGGTCTAATCTATATAAAAAACGAGAAATGAGAAACACTTATGAACCACATCAACAAACGACAACCACTGAACATCAGATTCCTAAGTTGATTTCTTTATTCTGCACATTGTTTCTTTCTGTAATCCTTATTATCCATTGTTATTCTTTATACTTTTGCACCCCATTATTCTTTGCTCCATTTATTTTTGGCCATTATTCTCTATTCTGTAAACCCAATCCAGATTCTCCTAAATAAGGAAGGGGTTATACAGCTATGGATAAATAAATCTTAGGTCCAGTTGATAATATATATATAATAAAGTTGACATGGATTGTATATAGAAAGTAGGGGAGAAAATTCATGAGCATAACCTTAAATATTGACATTCTGCATAAACATTTCATTTTTTTAGCTATTATTCTGTGTTTTCACACTTTATGAGTAACTAGATTTTAACTTTGTTTGCTCTTTTTTATTAGGTAATTTACACTTAAATGCTACGTCACCTGAATATAGTCAGACAACAATGGACTTACTAGAACCTTTCCTGTATGACTGGGTAGCTAAACACCGTGGAAGTATCAGTGCTGAACATGGTCTTGGGTTCAAAAAGCGGGACTTTATTTACCACAGCAAATCAGAATCAGCTGTGAGACTAATGAATCAGATGAAACAAGTCTTAGATCCAAATGGCATATTGAATCCTTATAAATTGTTACCAACTGTGATAAGATAGTTATGGCAATTTAGTACTTTTCGTTTACAATTGTAATAGTCCTTTTTCTAGTCCTTTTTATACAATAAGTCCTTTCTTGTTTTATTGTTCTGTTGGTTTGCTGTCTCTTTGATGTATACCTTACATCTCTATTTGTTCATATTATCAACTAATATTACAAATTAAGAAAAAATATATTATGATGTTTTGAAATTGTGTAATAAGTGCAACAAGATGAAAATTGTGTTAAATAAAAATCCATGTTTTAAATTTCAAAATCAATTTTCATTTTATTTGTACACGAAATCCTGTTATGAATGCCTTATTTTTTAACATCTACAATTGTGTATAAGGCCAGTAACTTTCAAGTTTCAAGTTTCTAAAATATTACGGTCTTCATTTGACATCTGAATAATGTGTTAAGTTTTTAGAAATTTCAAAATTTTTTATTAATGCAAATAATACGAAGATATCCCATTCTGATATCTGATACATATCTCTGTATGCAAATTTTCCTGAATTTGCAATAATTAATCTCGCATTTTTGTCTATTCTTCAAAAATTGCAATAATAAATGAACGCAATAATTTCTGATTTAACAGTTCTCTTTGAAAGTCTTAGAGATGCAATAATTTTTGCACTTCATAAATACTACTTCTGTATTCTTGTGGTAGTGCGGTTGCCTTGAGTTTTGAAGATCAATGGTTCAATCTTTGGTCTTGTCAAACCAAAGATGTTAAAATTAGTATTTGCTTTTTCTCCAACAAGCACCTAGCAACTAGGCTTTAGGAGCAAAGTCTGAACAATGTCTTTGTATGGTCACATGTCTGTCTATAGACCTTTGTGAGATAGCTTATAAAGAAATTTGGCTTAGCTTTTGTGTAGTACAAAACAAGATTAATGATCATATCGCAATAACATGATATTAACCTAAATTTGCATTGACTATGCGGTATGGGTTATACTCATTGTTGAAGGTCATACGGTGACCTATAGTTGTTAATTTCTGTGTCAGTTGGTCTCTTGGTGGAGAGTTGTCTCATTGGAAATCATACCACATTTTATTTTTATATGTAATATTTGCCACTAGACGTAAATATCCACCAATCAATTAAGCAAAGCAGATTGAAAGCAATATATTCCTAACAATGAATGTTTGAGTGGCAACACTAGATTGTTACCCTTTCTGGCATCATATATAGTAAACAATATGGTTGTTACCTTTCTGGCATCATATATAGTAAACAATATGGTTGTTACCCTTTCTGGCATCATATATAGTAAACAATATGGTTGTTACCCTTTCTGGCATCATAGATAGAAAACAATATGGTTGTTACCCTTGGTTATTTATTTTTGTGAAAAAACATTACCTATGAAAATTCCTTTAATAAAGAAAAAATTGTTAATAGGCATTTATGAGTATTTGTTTATCTGTTTATTTTAATGCCCCACCTAGGGTCATTATGTAATTCGGTTTGTGTGTCCGTTTGTTCGTCTCTCCGTTCTGTCCCGCTTCAGGTTTAAGTTTTTGGTTAAAGTTTTTGGTCAAGGTAGGTTTTGATGAAGTTGAAGTCCAATCAACTTTAAACTTAGTACACATGTTCCCTATGATATGATCTTTCTAATTTTAATGCCAAATTAGAGTTTTGACCCCAATTTCACGGTCCACTGAACATAGAAAATGATAGTGCGAGTGGGACATCTATGTACTTTGGACCTTGGACACATTCTTGTTCTTAAGATTGTTATTGTTTAATGTTTTCTTTTCATATGTTTGGTATAAATAAATTTTATTCAGAAATATATAAATTTAGTTTAGAACTATTTCGTTACAATATTGTTGTAACATTTGTTATAAATGATTTCGGTAATATTCCAAGCATGATATGTGATATTGTTTAATGTTATATATATATTTAGATATACAAAGTTAAATTTTGGTGACCAAAGTTTTATTGTTGGTTAAAGTACCATAAACTTATATATGTTTCAATGTAAGGATTAGGAAAATATAAAATGTTTAAATTTCAGATTTTCGATGCCAAATGAGTGCAAGAGGAGTACTAAGATTTTTTTTTAAAAACATTTTTCTGAGGCAATGTGTTTCTCTGTCTGCCTCTTTATTTCCTTTTACATTTGCCTACAATTTACAAGAAAAATACCTTGTCAGTTTATAAATTGTGTGTTATCCATTAACATTTATTTTGACAATTGATTTAGTTCAAGGTAACAAATTCACTAAAGAATGGGAAATAACTCTTGTAAGACCTAAATATTGGTTGATTTTTTTTTGTTTTGAAAAACGTTTTTAATTTCAGTACTTTTTTTTATTGATATTGTACACTGAGTTTAAGTCAGTTGTGCATTTTCTATTAATCTTTAGGTGAAACTTTTTGAAAAGAAGTCAACTAATTTTTGTCTACCCCAAAATGTTAACACTCCAAAGATACTGTTTTGACTGCATATTTTCTTTTGCTACTTAGCTTTATCATTGTAAGATAAAAAGGTTCTCACCACAATTTGTGAAAATGCTACGAAAAATAATTCTGAAAATGAAATTAGCCAATGACCCTACGAATCTTTGTTTGTGACAGGAAAAATATGTTTCTGTAGAATTTAATTTTTCACTTCACAAAGTAATCTTTTTTCATTGTCTATTTCTTGTCCAACATTTACAATTTTCACCAATATATATTTTCCATTTTTTGCCATTGTAGTATTAAGAGAATAATTATTTAGCAAGCCTACCTGTTTCTAAGCTTGTACATTTTTTTCTTTATTCCAAGACAAGTCTGTGGTTATTTTACAATATTGTGGATTCATTTGTTTTCATGGGTACCTATTTTTGTGGATTGAGGAAAAGTTGTATTTTCGTTGATATTTGATTTTGTGGTTTTGCCAAAGTCTGCATACAGGCCAATAGAAAATTTGTAATTTGTTGAACATTTAAATTCATTTTATATGTACCCAAAAAATCCACAAAAATTGATATCCCACAAATGATAATGAATTCTAAGTAGATACATAAAGAATTTTTAAATTTATATACAAATACATTAAAAAAGGTCACATAGAGACAATCAATTACCACATACATGTTGTTAATGCACATCAGTGAGTAAATATGGCCATAACTCTATGGTTTTAATCTTATATTTTTTACTAGGTAAGAGAGGGGAAAAAAAATGTCTTTCCAGTCAACCACATGCTTAATTATTGAGGATGTTTTGAACACCCAGAAGAAACGTTTATTAATGTTTTAGTATATATATATTCATGTGGATACAACATATGGTAGATGTTACACTACCTGTGTTTGTTATTTAATTTTGAGTTTGATTTGCTGATTTAGCCACCAGAGTTAACAAAAATGTGCCATATATTTACAAATATTATATTTTCCATATTGTACATTCTTAATCAGAATTTAATGTAGATTTGTACTTGCCAGTCTTTTATAAAGATGGGTATTCATTATTTGTTTGTTAAAATAAAATATGATATCCTGAAAGATACTATTGTTTGTCATGTCCAGGGGTCATTTTGCAGTACAGAAAACTATTGGTTGCATTAAAAAGAATCATAAAAACAAGTTAATGTAGGTAAATGATTATTCTCTGCATAGGTATTGTGATTGCCTCACAATAGAATTAAAGCTGTCAAAATATTCTGACATAGAAACTGGAAATTAAAATAAAACAATGAACATAATGATTGATAATTGCTTTATATATAGTGGCAAATATTTCATGGATGTTCAGGACAATGAAAAAGATTGAACTGATTATGTTGTGCTTATAAATTGGAATTTTTGATCACCCTGTCTTTACATTGAAACCATCATTAAGGGTTCATTTTTATTGGCAGCCAAGAGGAATTTTGTTCTTCCATAGTTATGTTAGAAAAATGATAAATTGCATTTCACAAAAAAAAAATACTGCTGATGTGAATTTGAACACAATGTTACTGAAAATTTGACACAGGAAAAGTTCGATAATGATGCCATCATAGTTTTCACTATTGTCATACATGAGTAATCCCCCTTGATTAGATTTGAGCAAAAAAAAGACACACAAAAAATCTTTCTTGATACACTGTCAATGTGTATTTGTTCCGCCTAACAGAAGTTTCCCTGGAAACTGTGTCATAAACAATGCTATAATATCTGTTCCTGTTGGAACAAAAATTATATACCCTTTATTCCGTAAAGAACAAACTCTGTAATATGTGTTCCAGTGGAAATAATATTACAGAATATTTCTTCCATTTAGAACATACAAATGTATATGATGAAGCAACTTCTACTTCATGACAACACTCAGATTTTAAAACCTAAAAAAAAATCATGGAGGTTCCTTCCAAGTTAATAAAAATGCACTGTTTCTTCAGTGATGATTGTTCATATATAATATGCAACCTACTGTGGATTCATTTATTTTTCGTTGGTAACAATTTTTCGTGGTTTGAGGAAAACTTGCATATTCGTGGATATTTAATTTCGTGGTTTTGGCAAAGTCTGCATACATTCCTTTAGAAAATTTGTAATTCATTGAACATTTAGATTAGTGGTTCCCCTGAACCCACGAAATCCACTAAAAAATTGGTATCCAACGAGTATTAATGAAACCACATTATATGCCTGAATTTGAAATCGAGTCTAGCAATATTAACCTCCAGGTTAAGTTAACTTTACCAGCAAATTATCAGTCTTAATTAAACAAAAATAATTTCATTTATATAAGAAATTATGAAAATCCCCAATTGAAGTTCTCAAACTAGAGGTGAAATATGTAAATTACTAGTAAGACAAGAAGGGAATTGTTTGGGTTTGTAACCTTTGAACTGTTGACTAGAAACTTTTAATACATGTCTTAAGTCATTTTCATTGAATATTATTCACTTATTACTAACAACATTTTTTGTCAACATTATTCAGATTCTTGATGATTAATCAATGAACTACATTATTATGTTGGACTATGGTCGGAACATCTTTTAATCACTATTAAACAGAATTTTTACTCACTCAAGTGAACACAACACACATTTTTGATAAACATAACATCAATACTAGGTCACCACTGATGAAAGTTCAGGGATAGCATTTCGAAATGTGTATATTTGCTAAAGATTTCAGAAAGAGGCTTATCATTGTTCAGCTTAATTATTACTCAGTCAGAGCTCAATTATTACTAAAGCAGTTATAACAGTATTCACTTGTGAAATGAGTCTTACCCTTTACAAAATGAACTGAACTGTCTGTTTAGGAAGAAACCATTCTTAGTCCTTATTTAGTACCTAACACATGTTAATGGACTGGACTGTATAGGACGAAACCATTCTTAGTCCATATTTAGTACCTAAATATTCTAATGGACTGAACTGTAAAGGAAGAAACTATTTTAGTCCTTATATTAATACCTACATATTTTAATAGACTGAACTGTTTTGGAAGAAATCATTCTTAGTCCTTATTTAGTACCTACATATTTTAATTGACTTGACTGTATAGGAAGAAACCATTCCTAGTCCATATTTAGTACCTAGATATTTTAATGGACTGAACTGTAAAGTAGGAACCTAATATAATCCTTATATTAATATATGTATATTAATACCTACATATTTTAATAGACTGAACTGTTTAGGAAGAAATTATTCTTAGTCCTTTTTTTAACACCTACATATTTTTAATGGACTGAACTGGTATGGGATATACTATTGCTTAATGGTTTGGTCTTCTTAAAAATGGAACAGACCAGTGTGCAATGCTTGTAACTAAAATAAGTGTGGTTCACAAAATGGAAATATGGTTAAACAATCTTGGCAA
This sequence comes from Mytilus californianus, assembly GCF_021869535.1. Taxonomy (NCBI): domain Eukaryota; kingdom Metazoa; phylum Mollusca; class Bivalvia; order Mytilida; family Mytilidae; genus Mytilus; species Mytilus californianus. Next base: position 43,774,732 of record NW_026262593.1, read on the forward strand.
AAATGATAGGATAGAGAAATACAAAGTAGCCCAAAAAACAAATATCAAATATAAAAAGTCCAAATATTTACCAGGATAACAATACACAAAATCAACAAGCAAAGTAATTGATCATGAGACTGTTGCTTTCCTTCATTTGTACAGATTCTTTCAATACAAACCAGATTTAATAACATCAAAATAAACAATTCTTGTCATATGTTTTGTAGAAAGTGACTTTCGGGAACATGTAACACCATTATCAGTGCAAATGAAAATGTTCAGTATATACTCATAGAGGGTGTGGATAGGGGGTTTACAGAATAGAGAATAATGGGCAAAAAACATAAATAATAGAGAAAAATAGACCAAAAAAAAATAATAGAGAATAATGAGGTGCTAAACTATAAAGAATAGAGAATAATGGGCAAAAAGTACAAAGAATAGAGAAAAATTGCCTAAAAAATTAAAGAATACAGAAATGAAGGACCCACCATCTAGACCCTCCTCATAGGGGTAAGCGATTGGAAATTCAATGCTTTGACTAGATAAAGGTTTATTATTGATAGATTCTATTTAATTCATGAATCCATCCCAAAATCATCACATTAAAATTTGTCAATTTGAGTTAAAGATTGATACATTTGATCTAGCATTATATTGTGATATAAAGTCTTATACATTGACTTTTTTGCAGTGAAATGGAATAACAATTGATGTTTGTTATGCAGTTAACTGCGGGGACAGGGCCATATAATCTCCATGGAAATATTGAATTACCATTGGTGATTCCACAAAATCTGAACTTATTACAAACTTTGACATGTATGAACTGGGCCAAATAATTTGTACGTAAAAGAACTTACAATCAATAAGATTGATTGGTTAATTTATGGTGTCTAACATACTTTCGGCAGAATTGGCTAAATCATGGTGGACAGTTTTTATTGGTGGAGGTAGTTATAGCACTCAGAGTAACCATGACATTCAGCAAGAAAACTTGCAATCACTGTAAATTAAAATAGGACTTACACCTTGTCAAAGGGGGATTTGAAATCACCTTAGTGGAGACAAGCAAGTGATCACTGTATATGAACAACTTAGACCACTTGGCCACCAAGGTTCCAAAAATTAAGAAGATGCTACTTCAATGTGATGAAGCATGTTGACATAGAATGAATAAAATGTATTCTTTTGGTATGACATCATTGGTGTTCCTTGTTACATCTTTGTTAAATGTTGTAGAGGGACAACTGTAGAATTCCACACAGGTATCCACACTTACAATACCACCACTTAAATGACTATAAAGTCTTATACAATTTATGTATATGGCATTTTCACAGAGCAAAAACAGTTTTACAGTCTTCTATGAAACATGAAGGAAAAGGATTTTAATTCTTTATGCACATTCTGGTACTGTTCAGAACTTCAATGTCTGTCGAGCTGACTAGGAGTTGCACTTATGAGAGACTACTACCAAATAATGCACTATTGAAGAAAGTTTGACCCTCTTTGACATGTTCATACAGGATTAAATTCCTGAATGCACATTCTCATGTAGTATTCTACAACAAAATTTCACCAATATCTGTCAAGCAGTTTAGGAGTTGTGCTTACTAGTTATTACCATATATTGAAATATGGACGAAAGGAAATTCAATTATCTCCCTTTATGCATGCAAGAAAGGGAAAAAAATTTGTTATCACATCCTCAGTTAGTGTTCAACATCTGTGTAAATTTTATCGATATCTGTCATGCTGTTTAGGAGAAGTTGCGCTTCCTCAAGACTATTACCACATATTGCAATAATGAAGTAAACAAATTTGATAATCTCCCCGTCAACATGTTGGACTGGATATTCTTTTATGCACATCATCAGGTAGAGTTTTACAACTGAGTAAAGTTTCATTACTATATGTCTAGCCTTCAGGTTGAGTTGTTTTTACAAGGCATATGAATTGACAGGTAGCGGAAAGACAGAAAGACAAACGGAGATTCCAATTGGCTCAGTGGTTTCACAAGAATTTAAAAAATAAAATGTTATCACAAAGATATGTCTCGCCTTTTTTTAATTTTGATAATGCAAATGTTGAAATTAAAATAGCAATACTTTAACATATAAGTTATGCAAATATTCAAAGTCGATGAACCATGACTGAAGGTAAATGGCTAAACAATCTCCATGGAATGAGATGTGCAAATGCTAATACAACTGCATACCAAATACCATTGACTTATTATAAGTCGTTCCCTTTAAACAAACCTAAACACAAACATTAACTTGTAAACTATGTAAAAGTTTCAAAGTCAATGAACCATGATCAGGGGTGGGGCTATATAATCTCCATGGAAACGATACTTGCAAATGCCAATACATTTGCATACCAAAAATCATTGACTTAAAATTAGCAGTTCATCTTAAACTGATCTAATCACAAACTAATACATGTAAAGTAAGCAAAAGTTTCAAAGTCAACAGACCATGACTGAGGGGGCGGGGACAAATATTCTCCATGGAAATGAGTTGCTTATACTACTGAACACCAATTAACATTGGCCTACCACTAATGGTTCCCCTTGAACTGACCTAATCACAAACTAATACATGTTTACTTAGCAAAATTTTCAAAGTCTATAGACCATGACTAAGGGGGCAGAGCCAAATAATCTCCATGGAAATGAGATATGCCAATGCTTATACAACTGCATACCAAATATCATTGACCTACCACTAGTGGTTCCCCATAAATTGACCTAATCACAAACTAATACATGTAAACTATGAAAAGTTTCAAAGTCAATAGACCTTGACTGAGGGGGCAGGGCCAAATAATCTCCATGGTAATGAGATGTGCCAATGCTAATACAACTGCATACCAAATATCATTGACCTACCACTAGTGGTTCACCATGAACTAGACCTAATCACAAAATAATACATTGTTGCCGACGCCGACGATGGAAACAGCATATCTATGTCTCTCTTTTTGACTCCGTCAAGGCGAGACAAAAAGTCAAATGATGGATGTTATAGTATGGACAATAAATAAGAGATACAAAGTAATTGTTATCTTTAATACTGACCCTTTTGGCCATGTTAACTTTTAACATTTTTCCAATAATTGTAAGATCTGAAAAAAAGTTTGTTTTTCTTAATTTTTTAGTGTTTCGAAAATGTCTGTTCAAAGGGATTTTCAATTTTGAAATAAAAGAAACTACAGAGAAATGAAAAGGTTATTTCTTACATCCAAGTTTTCAAAATGACAGAAATTGATTACACAAGTTGAGCTTCAATGACAGAAATGAGAAATGTTGGTCAATGGATGGATACCCCATATCCTTTGTTTTTCTTTTGTATCCATTAATGATCCATAGCCCCTTTTGAATTAGAATGGGATAAAAATTGAATCCCTATATGAATGCCTTCAAATATACAAGTCAAACTGAGGCTTATTCAAAACTAAACACTATAATGAAGTATGCCAATTTATTGAAATATGGTGAATTGTACATGTATACCAAGGTGGCAATAGCCAAACACCAAAAAATACACAGAATGTACAGATTATAAATTATACAACAACATGGACTAGTTAAATTTTAAATTAGATGTGAGTCCAATTTCTCTAATAATGACAGCTCTAAAATTCGTCAAAAGTTTTTCTGTGGATTTTGTAGATACAGAATTACTTAAAATTCAAATATGAATAAGAACAAAATGAGACTTGTATAACTTAATTTCAGGGGTTGACTGGTTAATCTGATAGTTTATACAATTGTTATACAAGTTACTTTACAATATATTAAGAAATCCCCAAGTGTAAAATTCCAATTTATAAATGTCAAAGTAGTTGAAATATTCATATTCAAAAATAAGCTACACTTCATACAACAATAAGGAGATGTGGTATGATTGCCAATGAGACAACTATCCACCAGAGTTCAAATGAGGTTTTTTATCATTTCCATACACAACCATATTTTAACTTTAATGCAAGGAAATGCCTGAGCAAAAGAAAAGGTATAATTCATATATAAATATAATCAAAGTAAAATAATGTAAGTATGAAATCAATGATCATGTGAAAGACTATTGTTTTAAAAACAAGATCCAATACAAAACATAATTGCGTTATTTATATTATGATTAACACCATGATGTCATGGAATTTAATTGTATATCCTATATTTCTCTAATTTTTTCACTATTTTCACATTTCCCAACCGATTGTGAAAAAATTGTCCTCCTCACTAGTAAAATAACTGTTCTCTACAAATGATTGGTCGAAATTTAATTATGGCGTCAAATTTTCTTGGTTTCTTCTAAATTTCCTATTGTCGAGTCATGAAAAAAGGAGACCACGCCTAATGACGTCACATATAAAAAACACAACTTTCTGCAAATCTTTCAAAAAGGAAGGATAAAAAATCATTAGAGATTTAGATTCCTCCACTATAAATCGTGTATAACAATATTTCTCCACTCTCAACAAATAAATTTTAATTATTCAAAATGCTCGGCAAGCCTTGCGCTTTAAATATTAAAATTTAACTGTCTCGAGTGGAGAAATATCGTAACACTTGTTGCAGTGGTGAAATCTATATTTCCCTAATTCTTAATGCATTTAATTTGGTTTGGTTACTCCAGTTTGATAAATTTTATAAACCACACTTTGATTAGATTTCTCTCATAAAATCATCCCGCCAAATCCATTAGGAACACTGCACTCTTGACAGATTTTCTATCAAATCATAAGAGAAACAGATTGTACCACTTTACCTTATCAATTATTATCAAAACTATATTCATACACTCTAGAATAGTTATCTATTCAAATTTTAAAGTTTTTAAATTTAACTTTCATGAGTAAATAACTATTTTTATCAGTATGATCAAGAGGGTGGTGTGGTATAATTTGAAAATTTAACTATCACGAGTGGATACATAACTTAATTAACGGAACGGTATGGTAGAATCTATATTTATCATGCTTTATTCTAAAATAAGATTAAGTTCCTGAAAGACACCTCTACTTAAAAATTGAAAGCTATCAATTTGCATTAACCATAATACATGTATCATGGTGTAATTGAGATATGTCCAATTAGGGTTTTATATATAAAGACCTCAGGGTACATTCATTAAATGCTTGGAAATCAATTGAGATATGAAATCATAATAAAACAGCATCACAGAAAATAATAGCATTGTAAACATTTCAATAGTGGACTTCCCACATCTTCAACTTTTTCTTATCACTTTGTATTCTCTCTGGATTTTACCTATGCAATGGACTAGAAATGCCCATCAATTCCTATATAAAATCTGTTTTAAAAAAAACATGCTTCAAAAGTAAATTCTTGACAAGTTATTTCTATCATATAATATTCATCATAAAGTTATTCAATCATTCTTATACAATATACGAAAAATTGATATAAACTGTTTTATTGCTAAAAATCCTTTTCAAGGGCTTGTATCTCAAAAACAGGAATATAGACCAATATGATTATTGTCATAATTTTAATATACTTTTAAATTGTATTTTCTCTGATAAAAGACTGAAAGGAATTTCAGAATTTATTTTTAATAGATGCACATACATGTAAGTTATTAAATAGTCAAGAGTAGTAACAAGAATTTACCTGTTACTTTAAATGCCCTATTCCTATATTTCAATAATTTAAAATGGTCATATCAACTTTCAAATATATCAAATCATATTTATCTTAGCTCGTTTCCCTAACTGACAGATATGTTAATGATGATACAACATATACGTGCAATTTTCAAAATGCCCTGCAGAGTAGCTATTGCATGAGTTTTTCTGATCTTTTCCCACAAAAAACATTTACATTAAGTTCAGGTTGTCCTATTGTCCACAATACTTTGCCAGTTATTTGTAAAAAAAAGAGACTTAATTTTTCAATAAAGAATTTGATTCACTTTCAGAAGTACATGTGTGCAATTAAAAATGCTTCAGGATCTTCTCCAAATAATTGGAAATCGATTAAGAGAGCCAAACAATGTAAGAATGATTCAGTATAAAAAAGAATATATCACGGAAAATCAAAAATGCAATATTGTATTTAAGCTTGCCTCACCATATCTCATTTTTCACATTAAATAAAACATAAAACAATTTCTAAATTTATATAGCACACAGCATTTTTTCAAAGTAATGCATAATGAATTAAAAAAAACCAAAAAAACTGAAAATGGAATGACCTTGATAGTTGATGCTGGATTTCTTAACACGTATTACGACAAATAACTGTACTACCATGCTCTACTGCATAGTAAATCACAAATAATTTCATATCAGCTAAACTAAAAATGTTTATATGTACAATGATAGAATTATTTACACATCTAATAAATCTCTGAGTAATTCAACAATAAGTGTATCTAACACTTACACAAATACTACAAAAAAAAATCTTTGCTCAGGGCTATTCCATCAAAACATACAAAGGTACCAAAGAAAGACATTTTAAAATATTGAAATCACATATAGAGGAAATTTTAGATTTTCATTTTCATACAATAAAGGTGGTACCAAACACATTGACTAAAATTAATTTGGCTCGTTTAATTTTCATAAAATTTTGACAAAATATTTACTTTGATCCTTTGACAAAAATATTAAAATTTCAAAAAACTTGAACCACACACTTTATCGGAAAAATTTCATTGGATATATAGCAGTTTGACAAACACTGATTTTGATCATTGAGAAGCTTAATATTTCCTTAACAATAGAACAGGATTAAAACGTTCAGCTGATTTTTACAGAGTTATCTCCCTGTAGTGTTATGTACCACCTTAAGTATTTGATACCCATACAAAGCTGAGATTTGGAAGTGTCTTCCCTGTGTCTTCCCTGTGTCTTTTGTATGTTTTATGGAAAGGCTTTAAAGGCAAACAGGAAGTTTAATAGACATGCTATTTAACTGACCCATTGACTGTCAAGTACCAGGGATCGGAAAAGTAGGAAAAGACAGTAATGTTCTCACTCCCTAAACGTTCTTAAACGTACACGAAACACATTCAAGAACATGTAGTGGTGATTAATAATACAAAGTTTGATTAGGATAAGATAGGAGTTTATAAGGTAGAGAGCACAGGTGTTTAGGGAAATCATGTTTCACTATATGTTAGGATATATGATCTGAAACAAATCTTACTTCGTGACTTGCACTTTCACATAAAAAAAAAAAATACATTCATCACTTTTTAATAAATAATCCTCTAAATTGAAACACAAAAAATGAAACTCTCTATCTAAATACAAACAGAACTAAAGAGATAAAAATATAATGAAATGTCATATTAAACGTAGTAATTATATACAACTTATTTCAGGAGAAAGTGATTTTCCTATAGTAAAACATAGTAATATTGAATCAGCACAAATATAATTCAGAGTTGAATGTTTTGGCTTTTTATAGAACAAATATTTTGAAAACACAAAAATAAACAGCTTAAATTAAAAATCAGTCATCAGGGAAAATAATTTATCACTGTACTGTTGCTTATATTATGCTATTTCAAGTCAAATACTTTTTATCAGTCAATAAATCCTACACCCTTTAAATGCATTAGTATTAGTGACGTTTGTGACAAAATTTTCTGATGAGGAAGAAATGTTCTTTTTGTTTATTATATGTTTAAATTATGCTGGATTTCTTTAAGAACATTACTATGATTTTTAAAATACAGTAACATAAACACAAAATCACATTAATGCAAACAAAATATTCAAAAATATTAATTTTCTGTTTTGTATTAAACATTTGAACATGATCAAGTTAATATTTGTTATTGCATGGTAATACAACTTTCATTCAACATCCAAAATTTGGTGTACATTACAGCCGATTTCATTGAGTGTGTAGGAAAAGGGAAAATCTTTGGTTAGCTTGCTTGCTAGCTGAAGCGTGAAGTCATTATTAGGTTAGGTAAACTACCCTCCTTTATGAGTAGACTAGTCCGACAGACAGATAGAATTGGTTATCTGTTGGACTAGTCTACTCATAAAGGAGGGTAGTTTACCTAACCTAATGATGACTTCATGGTTCAGCTAACAAGCAAGCTAACCAAAGATAATACCTATTCCTACACACTCAATGAAAACGGCTGTAACTTGTACAAGAATTTAACACCATTACAAAAGTGGTAAAAAGAGGATCTGGGTATACTTCAATTAGACTGCAACTTAACAACACAAATAACTAATTTACATCTAGATATCAACAGAGGTCTAACAAAAAAGATTTTGATTGTGTGAAATGCTGCCTTCAAAAATGGAATTTTATCAAGATAAAAAGATACAGAACTATTATGTTATCTATGTTTCTTATCAATTTAAAATATCATTGGAGTAAAACAGACAGCAGATTAGCAATAAGATAAGGCCAGCACTATTTGAAGAATTATAGCACTATTTGAAGATAAATTCTTTTTATAAAAAATCTTACAACTAAAATTGATTGTAAGTTATACTGAAATGTTCATGACTTATGCATATTTTTACTTGTAAAATTTTTTGTGAAAAGAGTTGCAGAACTATTCATTTGTAGAATGAAGCTCTGAAATATACAAGCTGATTAATTATTTCATTTAGTGAAGGATATCTAACTGTCTGTACAGTTTACCTATAACTAAGGGTTTTTGCAATAATCCTAATAAACAATATTTAACAAAAAGATAAAATATATACTATTTGAACACAAAATAAAGATACATGGCACATAAAATTGCTATAGGAATACAATGCACTTCTATACATGTATAATCCATTTATGGACTAGTCCTGAGATAGTGGGATTATCACTTCTCTGGACTGACAATAAATCCTGGTTAACTTGGATTTTAAAATAAGTATTCTAAAGTTGCTTTCATTGCAAAATTAAACCAAATAACTTGAAACATGTCCATTTTCTATTGCATTACATTCATGAATGTTTGATTTGTAAAGAGACAATTTTTGTTTTGGGCTCAAACTTTTATAAATGAAGTTGAAATTTTGCCATTCAACTTATAAAATTTAAATATTAGATATACTCATTAATCATGTTAATAGTGTTAAACATTAAGTGAACTTTAAAATTTCAAAAAGCTGCTACAATTTAAATAGTGATAAACATTTACACAAACAAAAACAAAAACATAAAAATACACATCACATTGTTTTTATAGAATGTCAGTCAAAAAGGTGTAATTAATATGATTATCACGAATGAGTTGTCCAGCAACTAATAAATGAAAATTATGATGAAATGTCATATACATGTAGTTAAAATTTGGTCTACATGTTGATTAACTTGTGTGATTTTCTCTTTCTTACTTTCCATTTTCAACTGAATTATTGAAATATGTGAATATAGGTATCTATTTTTTTGGGGGGTTTCTCTTTTTTGTAAAACAAATGAAGGAACTGAATAAATAAACAAGTAAATAAATATATACCTAACAATCTAAACATGTATTTAACATGGTGTTTATATATCTCAACTTGTACGATTCGCTCGTGTATGTAACAATGTTTTAGATTTTAACGAGAGAAATTTATGTATTACTGAAAAATTATTACACCAGGGTTTTCGATATCACAAACTAGTCAAAACATTTACTAAATTTTATCATCGGTATAAGGACATCATTCGTAAATATAGCTCAACATGCAGACTTCTTATACGTTCAGGTATTTCACATCCAATTTTTTATGGAAATATTCTTTATAAAGCACAAAAATGTCAGTATTCACCTCTGAAGCTAACAAAACCTTTAAATAGACTTATTAAGAAGGGATATAGTTACGATACTGTTGTCGGGTCGTTGGGGATTGCGTGTTTTGGCGTTGGTATTGATTCACTTATAGGGTCTTTGCATCGGCACTGAACACATTTGTTTAAAGACCAGTTGTTGGCGTGACACGGGTTGTGTTCTTCTCGTGTATGTTATGATGGTGTGATACTGGACCCCTAGCGGGAGGGATTGTGCCTGGTGTTCGTGTGGTGGGGGCATGGTCTTTCGATCGGTTTGGTTGGGGTCTGGGGCTGGCGTGTCGGTTGGCTGCTGGTGGTCTGTTGTTGTTTATGTATTGTTGTCGTTTTGTTTGTTTTCTTTGGTTGCATCTTCTGACATCGGGCTTGGGCTTCTCTTGGACTGGATTTTGATGTGCGTATTGTTGTGCGTTTACTTTTCTACATTGGCTGGAGGTGTAGGGGGAGGGTTGGGGTCTCATAGACATGTTTGACCCCGCCGCGTTTTTGCGCCTGTCCCGAGTCGGGAGCCTCTGGCCTTTGTCGGTCTTGTGTTATTTTTGATTTTGGTTTCTTGTGTACGGTTTGGAGTTTGGTGTGGCGTTCATTGTCACTGAACTGGTGTATATGTTTGTTTAGGGGCCAGCTGAAGGACGCCTCCGGGTGCGGGAATTTCTCGCTGCATTGAAGACCTGTTGGTGACCTTCTGCTGTTGTCTGTTCTATGGTCGGGTTGTTGTCTCTTTGACACATTCCCCATTTCCATTCTCAATTTTATGTAACACTGATATAGGCATAGGCCATATTTGAGACTGTTATAATTATTTTTTATCAATAATTACACATATTATAATGGGTTACAATTATCATTTAAACACAATTTACTGGCATTTATATTTTTTCCTAGTCTTTTTAAACAATAAGAATATTTCTATAAATCTAACTAATGAAATTTTTTAAATGTATATTATACAAATAACTTATACAATAAACAGCTGATCCATTTAACAGTATGTGGCCTTAATTGCATAAAAAAATTAGGTTTTTCAATTTTATTTCAACTATTAGACTCGGTAGCATTATTTGTTATTGGATGCTGGTAAAATGAAACAGCAATGAAAATATTACATATAAATAATAACAGTCAAAACAAAAATATGTCTAGAAACAGATCCCGTTCCTGTCCATGAAGAACCCGAGTCCACTCTGGTTGTAGATTAAAGATGACAAACTTGCGTAGCTTTCAATAAGTATAGGACCTTCTAAGATTGTCACTTTCTCACCAGGTCTTTTCTTCTTGTAACTTTCACTGACAGCTTGGACTAAATGTTCATAAAACTCATCTACGTTGTATGTTACGGTTTCATTTTCCTGGAAAGGAATTTTCACACATATTTGATGCTTACTTTCTGTGATACTGAACTCTTAATTCACCTTTTGCTTTGTTGTGTGTTTAAATACATGTTTTTTGTCATACAGGTTTGTGTTGGGTGTCAAAAATTATTTGTTCAGTTTGTTATCCTTACACAAGTTTGTATCGTGCATTGATTTTTGGGTTTATTGTACAGATATTTATCATATTTATAATGTTTAATACAGTAGACTCCGGCAAATCGGATACCCAAAATGTCAGCAAAAAATATCCTATTATCCGTTATATTCAATTAGACGATAAATGTATATATTCATTGAATATTCTGCAATAATGAGTAGATTTAATCCTGTGATGTTACTAGCCCTAACCACTGCTATATATATGAAAGGGCTGGAGTGACAGTGTTCTCCCCAGGATTTTTGGATAGCACCAGGGTAACGCGTGTGGACTTCTTGGTGAAATATTTCATGCAATCAGTTGTGACACATCGCGTCGCTTAGCTCTAGTTACTGTAGTTTTTATGTCTCTTGTTTTGTTTTAACACTGTGGTACTGTGTTATGTAGACATTGATTCAGAAAATTATTGGTAAAAAAGAAGTAAATAAAAAAAAGTTTGTATACTTTAATATTTTTTTAAAATAAATAAATTTTGATTCATAATAAAATATTCATCTGAATTTAAAGTAATTAAATCTTTTATAAAATCCAAAATCAATAAAAATAAAATATCATTCAAAAGAGAACAAAAATTTTCAATTTAAAAATTTTTCTAGTTTCTAGAAAAAAAGTTGTTGTATGTGAAAGGATTCCTGTCATAAGAAGATATAAAATTAACAAGAACAATTGCAAATATTGTTTTATTATTTGAACCAGTTTCTATCTTAGATTTTAATAAAAACAAATTTTTCATAAATTTTAGAACATTTTGCCATAGATGAATTTCATGTAAATATTAACCTTTCTTGTCTTTGGTGATAATCAAACATAGATACAGACTTAATACTGCCCTAAAATCTAAATCTTTATTTGTCATGAACCATTTAAAAAGAATTCCTAAATCTATAAATTTATCTTTGGTCTATAGATCTATAAGTAACCATATTCAATGTCAACAACTAAGTCTCCCTATTTTCCCGCCTAAATGACAGGAAGTAGATATAAATAGATTTAACATGTGCTTATGGATAAAATTTGCAAGATTACGTCTGTTATTCATTAATTATGGATATAGATATCCAGTTTGAAGGTACAGTCATGCATTTTATTTATAAAATATAATAGATTGCAATTAATTGTAAATAAACTTGAATATTCTACGTGAACTAACTGGGTCATGTGATATGTACAGACAGTTTGAAACCCGACTTTCATGCAATAACAATGTCATAATTAAAGATAATATTGGCCATGGTTTAATCAGGGACATATAATACTATAATATAAGAATTGGGAAATGTATAGTTGTCCATTATACGTAATGAGCCACCATTATGATGTACAAAAAATGTTCCTATCAGGTCAAGACACTGTTTGTGTACAAAGTATTTGCCGACTTGTCACAGGCCAGTGCTTGGGTGGAGAGTGAAGCCATAAAATAGTTATCTGTGATCATAAAGTTATGAACTCTTAATTACAACACAAAAGAATCATGTTACAAGTGTTAATTACATCGATTAAATCCAATCAACAAGGTTAACCTCATAAGGTAAATCGATCACGTGGTGTAAACAATCTGTGTTGAACTGGTTTGAACTGGTCAAATTTCACCTGGAATTTTATACCGCACGGAAAAGATTTAACAAGTCGTTTAAAACTTTACCGATTTACGATTTTTTAACTGAAATTTTAGCACCACGGAGAAAAATTATACATCGCGGTAAGAACGATACCACCATGGTAAAAATTATACATCGCGGGCCCACGGTCCTTTAAGGGCCTGGGGAGAACACTGAGTGATTTTTATCAGTTACATCACCATGAAGGCACGATGTTTGTGTAAAAGATTATCAGCTAGATATGTAATGCTCATATTTGTTTTCAGTTTTTAAATCCTATATTTATTAAAATAAATCAAATGTCCTGAAATATATATGTGAATAAATATCTACCATCCATAGTTTGTGTCTTTATTTGTTTTGTAAACGAATTAATATCCATTATTTACATTTATCACAGATAAGCTAATTGGGCTATAAATAGATCAAAGCATGTTCTAGCTGTATACAATCTCTAAACTAAAATTGTATTTGTTATATATTTTATTTCTTTAAATAATCAAATTTAAATTTATGAAGATAATCATGATTGATAAAATATTATTGCATCAAGTTTAAGTTTTCTGAAGACTGTTTATGTTAAGGTCATGGTTCTCGAGGCTTCTTCACATTTTGTAAACAAAACAAAATGGCGTCCATGACATGTGGTCATGCACATGTTACAAAATTATATCTGACAAAAGTTAGATTTCTCTTGTTCAAAGGGGATTTATATGTATATCGCAATAAATTATTCAGAAGGAGGTACATTCAGTTTAAATTATATTTCTGATTCTGTGAGCATTTAGAGTTTTATCAAAATTCTCCCAAAGTACTGCTCTTGTATATTCTATAAATAAATTCAAACCATTTGAATTTAAAGGGCATCCAATTCACATTACAAAGGAAGACAATGAATAAAGACAACAATTTATTAAGAAATAGTTCCTTTTTATTTAGTAAAAACTAAATTTTCTTGTCTGAAAGATTGTAATTACGTAACTTCCGGGTCCATTACCTGTCAGAAAAACATTGAAAATATCCAATTGTGCATGGATTTGAATGAAAATTCCTGAATATTCTTATCCTATTTGCCAATATATTCTTATATCCGATATTCAATTACACAATAAAATTAGCATTAAACATATAGGGAAGGGTTTGGTGTTTGAAATAATATTACAATAGCCGATATATTCGTTTAGCCGATATCCGATTAGGTGGAGTCTACTGTAATTATGTTATCTGTCAATTAATGCTTTGTGTGTTGATACATCTATTTGCTTTTATTTATAAATGCGCTCTTCACACAGATAGGTTGTACACGTTGTTTGTTGGTAATTGCACTTGTCATACAGATGTGTTCTGCGTTGATCAAAGTGTCTGTCTTTCCATATATTTGCAGTGTTTTGAAAATTGTTTTTGTCAGACAGACAGATGTGTTGTCTGTTATTATATTTGTAGTACATATATGTGCAGTCAAATGTGTTTGTCAGACAAATATAACTGTACAGTGACCTATAGTTGTTAATTTCAATGTCATTTGGTCTCTGGTGGAATGTTGTCTCATTGGCAATCATACAGCATCTTCTTATTTATATAACTTATAATTATCATCCTGTTGATTGTACATCAGTGTATGTTAAAATCTTAAGTAGCTGTTTACATATAATTTGAATGTTTTATGTAATTCCTACCTTGGGATTATACAATACAGGGTGATGAGAAAATGTCATGTATGGCAAAGTTGTACAAAATGGATTCCATTTCTGTGCCCAACCCGGTTCCTCATTTTTGTTCCACCGAATCTGTATTCCACCGTGTTCTCTGTCACTGAAAAGGAGACTGAAGGCAGTGAACTGCCGGGCTACATAACTTGTGAGTGTTACAACATACAAATACATATATTGTTAGTGTTACTTCAACCATTACACATACTTCACAAACATGCAACAACAACTAACACTACACAGGTTTCGTTACTACATGTACACATACATGTAACATTGAGCATGCAACATCAAATAAACTACTTGAGTGTTGCTACTACTACACACATTTTACATGCAACATCAACAAACACTAGTCAAAAATTTGTCTTACTACACATGCATGTGACATCAACAAACTCTACACAAGTCAGTACATTTGTTTTGTTTGACAAAAATTTATTTTCCTGCCAAATTGTGGATAACTTCTACGTCATTTGGTCTCTGGTGGAGAGTTGTCCCATTGGCAATCATACCACATCTTCTTATTTTTATATTTGGTAATGTGCAGGTTTTGACTTTGTAAAATGATGGTAAAAACTGATGATATTTATTATAGGGCTACATGTAATCTTGGAGCAGCATGATACAAACATTGATGTTGACGATGTTAAGTTTATTTATTTGAACAAGGCTAGACAGGACAAAAAAAGGGGTAAACTAACAAGTTATCAAAATAAGTATGATATGGATTATTCCCTACATCATGTACATGTAGTTTAATGTCACAACAACCATTCAGTCTTTGTGCAATACAGTTTCATCTGAATTTCATGATCAACTAATTGACAAATTCATTTTGTATAGACGGTAACCATATTTATTTAACAACAAAATTCTGACGTAAAAACTCAATCCTTAACAACTATGAAGTCATTAGAACTTCTTCTATACTATTAAATCGCTCATAAAGATTCCAATGAAGTCAGTTATTTTGGAAAATTAGTAGTGACCCATACTCCCAGCATTAAAATTCAAAGATCCTAAGTTTCTGTTTTAAAGAATAGGAACTTTTCACCAAATTTGTATAAAATGAATTCGATTTGTCACCCTTTGCACAGTTTCAGTGAGACTGGTGGGAATTTCAAGCTTGAACAAAAAAAAAAATTGTTTTCTTTTCATAGGCCTAGGATAGAGGTATCTTCTTACAAGATAATCACTTTTTTTGTCAGACTATTAAAAAAAATGCTTAACTTTTGTCAGTTAAAAGGTTGGATGTGTTTGTATTTTGCACTAGAAAATTTTATAAATTTGTTTTTAGTGATGCATAATGTACATAGATATGAAAATGTATGTTTATTATGATTTTTAAACTTACGGCATTAGGCTTTTGTCAGGATATTTGAAATCTCCAATAGCAATGTGGTCAACCATGTGTAGCAAGAGTCTTCGCCATTCTTCTAGCTTGTTTAATATAAAGTTGTACTTGAATACTAAAATAGATCCTTCAGTTAACAAAATAATCTTTTCTCTTTCGTTATTCCAATGGTCAATCCTGAAAATGTAAAATGTACTTAATAGTATTTCTCTAATTCTTACCCTTTTTTATACTTTTCCCAACCAGTTGATTATTTTTTTATAATCAATGAGTGGTTCATTTGATCTCAGTTCTCCATTGGACAAAATTCAATCGTGACAGTCACAATTGAATTTTAACGGACATCAAATTTTCTTGCTATCCTCTAAATTTTTTTATTGTGTCTCACTAAAAAGGTGACCATGCCCTATGACATCACACAGGAAGAACACTTGTTTTGCAGATCATACAAAAAGAAAGATGGAGTTGGTCTACATGTATTCTAAAATCATTAGAGAAACAGATTCCACAACTGTGCAATACAACATTTCTCCACTCTCTTAGAGTTAAATTTGAAAATTTAAAAGCTTGGCAAGCCTCAGGTTTTAAATAGGAAAATTAAATGGTCTCGAGCGATGCAATGGTAGAATCTATCTATTTATTTGTTTACAGTCTTCACCAAAGTTTTGATATCCATGATATTACCAAAACTCATGTAAACTAGCCATTAAAAGTTTTGATCTTAAGTCAAGAATAATAGAATTAAATCAGAAATAAGACCAGTAAAACACTATCTGGTTTTATGCTGAATAAGTAGACGGTTACCTATACATGCATGAATTTCAAAAATGCCCATGGATTTGAGTCTAGTGATGTATTTTATCTATTTAATTAGGGGGATAGGGTAATATGAGTGACATGTTCCCTGCCCTAAGCTCCCCACCTGTTTCTATAAACTGCATGGTAGTTCTAACAGATGATATTACACAACATTACATTGAGATGTATACCTTGGCATTTGTCCAATATTGAAGACAGTATATATGACAACCTCTAAATGTCTTCTGTTTTTTCTTTGTGTGCGATATTTGGCAAATGTTTGGATGCTGCATCAATGACATATATACCCATTAATCCTTTTATTCATATCATTTAGATGCTTGTGAACATGTGTATAATGACATATGTCTGTGTTGTACATGTGTATAATGACATATGTCTGTGTTACAAAGTTATCTTCTTTAGGTTTACTTCAAATCTACCTTTTCAATGAAATAATAGAAAATCCTTAAATATTATCATAATTATTTCTTGCAAAAACATGTGACCACAAATAGTTATGTAGCGATACATTATGAATGTTAACATAAATACATTTTATATTTACTTACTCAGTCAGAAGATACTTTCCAAGTATCTTTCCATCTAAATCTTCTTTCATAACTTCCTTACATTTGTCAACAGCCTTATCAAAGTTTGACTCCTTAAAGAAAAAGAAAACGCACATACATGATATAGATGTTACACATCTTAACATGATAAATAGAATTAATCATTTATCTGTACAACAAAGGTCTAATACATATAATCATGATGATATGTAACATATAAAATATAAAAGGTAGTATAACTATGTATAATGAGCACATAACAAATACACCTACATTGACCTACACATTGTTCATTTTGTTATACATTTTTAAGTGGATTATGTTACGGGGTTTCATCATCCTAAACTAATATTGGAGAAAAAATTATCCAATTTTTTAACTTTCATAACATTTTTTTCATATAAATATCAATTGTAAATAATTATAAACTGTTGACACATGTTTCTCCTGTAAGTAATTTGATACATTTGTAATAAAATGCAAAGTTTGAAAAAAAATTGCAATAATTTAAAATGAAAATTATGCAAAACATTCAGTCAATGACCGTTGACTCAAATTGCAAGGCAAATTAATCTCAATGGGAATTAGCTGCAGATCCGTAGCCCTTAGATCCTTAAAATTTTTTGAAAAAATTGTTGACTATTGTCAAAAAATTTCATGAGGACCTGATAGTTAGGGTTCCGCAGCCATACAAGAATGAGATATGCCAATGATTATACAGCTGCATACCAAATATCATTGACTTATCATAAATGGTTCCCCTTTAACTGACCCAACTAATCACAAACATTACATTGTTGACGCCTCCTCCACCTCTGACTGAAACAGCACGCCTATAAATCAAACTTTATTCTTCAGATGCTATTTCTTGATCTTAAAGATTTAATTTACATGTAGCTTACCGGTAGTTGTGTAAATTTCCTTACTCTTTCACTATGCTTATGTCTGTAGTGATGTTTAAGATTTAAATGAATGTTATCTTTGTATGACTGGTAATTATTACATTTACCATGTTTACAGTAATTGACTGACCTCAAATTACTTAAAAACTTTACCATGTTTACTAAATTTTTTAAGATGCATTTGTTTGGAAGTTGGCAGTCTCTGTAGATTACAAATTATTACAAACCAGATATCTTATCCTAATTTTTACGATGTTGTAACTAGTTTTATAGAGCCTGTACATTGTAACATTGGCATTTGATGTTGCAGGGGTTTAAAAATCCACTAGACCGACGCTCTTGGCTAGAACCTTTACACCTCGGGTAATTAAAACTTGTGATCAAATACGCCAGACGGATGTTTTTGAATATTGCCATTATTTTCCCGATCACACTGATAAAAGGTCTCGTGGTAGCAGTTTTTCCAACAGGACAAGTAAAATCCTACTTCCAACAAGTCATGTGCCAGTGGGCTGTAGCCAAATTTTTAAACCCCTGTGTTGGCCTTCCCAACTTTTGATTTGAGCCACTGATGAGTCTTGTGTAGACCAAATAGAGGCCATCTGGAATGAAGGTCAGGAAATTTAGACCACCTCTGGAAATGATGGTACATATATATATATAAATAAGGAAATGTGGTATGATTGCCAATGAGACAACTATCCACCAAAGTTCAAATAAGTGGAAGTAAGCAATTATAGGCAACTGTACGGCCTATTGGTTAGGGACAGAAATTTGGCCCTCAAAGAATTGTTGCAAGGGTTCTTAATGTGCAGAGGAAGTGGTATTCTCTTTACAAGGTTGGAGAGTTCTCTGGAAATTGTTGTACTGACTAATTTGGGGAACTACTTCCCATTTTGAGGCGTACCCACCCTGTTTTAACACTAGGCATCAGATTTAAATTAACCTCCCCATTCTGACATGACCTTGGTAAGGGTTTTAGTGCTGGTTAGAAGAAGACCAAGTGACAATATTTCTAATCCCCAGTCCCCTGTAGGAAAAGGGGGGGGAGAAGAATTTGTGAATTAAAAAGGGGTGATTTTAAGACTTCTATTTACCTTATAAGAGAAGTATTGATCAGACATGCGTTCAGTTTTGACAACACCTGGTCTCATTGAGGTTCTACTTGATGTACTTCTTACACTCTGTCTACCAATCACACTTCCTGGTCTATTTCTGTTAAAGTTGGATCCGGGTCCAGCATAGCCAACGCCTGGCTCTTCTCCGTTTTGTGTGGATGGCGCATCTATTTGTAGGGTTGCTCCTTTGAATTCTTTGCCACCTGGTGGCTTGTCATCGTCAAGGTGCTCATCGACAAAATTACTCTGTGAATGTGTGCCATCTGCCATTTCGAAATTCTATGTGCAAGATTTCGATGCCAAATTTATTTGTATCCTTGACGTCAGAGTCACACTTCCGCCGGAAGATGGTTAACTTTGTAAATGCTAAAATATGTTTCAAATTTCCGTAATCATATATTTTAACAAGTTCGTTTGATTTCTATAAATCTTCAAAAATTTGCCGCAGTTGAATGTATATCATATTCTTAAATTGATATATAAACATATTTTTTTTTCATTCAGATAGGTGGTGGTGGTGGTCGTCGTGGTGGGGGGGGGAGGGTCTAAATAAAATTTTGGACATAATATATATGTTAGTATATATAATTGTCCCAGATTAAATCGATAGAATTTTTTAATAATTTGCCAAAAAGTAGTTTATATCGTGCCTTTTTCAAAAATATTATTAAGTATGGGTCACGGGGCTATAAGTTGTGCAAAAAATAAAATTACATGTACATGAAAAACACATTTTTTTTGTGATAAAAAGAAAAGGAAAAGATAGAATTTTAAGATAACATATGAGAAGTTAGGTCTTAATTATGATGTGCTTTCAGAAAATAAAAATAAAATTGGGATCACGGGACTCGTTCTTTTGCTACAAAACAAAATAGATAAATTCGTAATTCTTTATTAAAGCTATATTATTTAGGTTATCTCCCCTGACCATTACAGTTAAAAAACAAAATAGTCAAACATGATTTAATTAGAAAAAAAAAACAAAAAATAAAATAAAAAAACAACAAACAAACAAACAAAAAAAACAGTCGTATATATGTAATAAAACGCAGAATTTTCTTTATATAGATGAAAAGTCTAACAAATGAATTCACATTTTCTTACAAAATTTGCACTTTTAATTAGAGATTAACACCGATTGGGTTTTATGTTAGAAATCTCAGTATTTAATTTTTAAAAATGTAATCCTTGAAGGACCAACCGTGCAAGACCCTCATGGGTAGTCAAGGTCGTTTAAAACCACCCTCGTCGTCATCCTTTAAAGTTAACTGCCACATCAGTCATTTAATCATCTTCAAGCATTACAATTATGTTGCTTAAAATTATCTATAAAATACAGTTGCCATTACCTTTTATTAATTTTAAGCACATAACCTAGTAACAATTGTTTTAATAATCATTAATAAAACAAAATAAAAAGTTTTCAATAAAGATAAGTAAAGGCTCCAAAATAAACAACGTAATTCACAAATGTAATTTTTGATAATTTAATTTTAAGATTTATTAAGAAAATAGAGCTTGAGATTACAGCTTTTTGCTAAGATGTTGATTCTATCTTTCAAATAGTGAGGGCAAATATCAATACTGGCCGAGTATTTACGACTGGAAGTTGGTTGAGGTTCATTGTTTATGTTCATATAATGGAATCTGGAAGAGAATACATGTGTATATGCAAAATATGGTGTACGGGGTGTTACTAGCTGTTGAAGTTGTTACAATTCTATTTTCAGTAAATCTTACCTTAAACACGCTAGTTGGACAGGCAAATAAATGATAAGCGCCATTCTATTTTGCTTGATGATATTTATGATCGTTTTTGAGATGAAGTGATTGGCATCTACGGGAACTAGTTGTGCACATCTTTCCTCTACTGCTATGCATTAAAATGTTATAGGTCGACAGAGCTTCATAAAGACATAACAAAACTCAATTTGTTAGATATTTTTAATCGAATACAAACATATATTTTTATACGATATATTATTTTGTTAACAATACAGATTTTTCTAAATACCAAATGAAATATATTCTTCTCAGCTCTATGTTACTAAATAAATATTAATAGTGATCGATGGCCTTTTTAAACCTTGATATGAGATTAAACTTGGAAATATCCAGATAAAAATCTAAGATTATCTGGATATCTTTTTCTTTCCCGTTATTAATTTTCCATTTCTTGATGGTGATGTTGTAATCGCTACTTCTGAAATCTCAGTTGGTTCGATATGCGCATGCGGAGGTATTGGATTCAATTTTCATTAATTATACAAGTTTTGAAACAGGGATCATATATATATATATAATCTTATCAAGAAAAAATTCACACACCTGATTAAATGGGCATTTAAAAAGTCAGAATGCGAATATATATGTTCAAACTTTTTTAGGTCATTTTTTAGTAGCAACAAACAAAAGAACTATGTCAATTGGACCTGCTTTGACACTATAAATGCCCTTGAATTTTTACTAGATAACATTTTTTGTTCGCTATGGAGATTCCGTATATCGTCAGGTTATCGGAATTCCCATGGGGACTAACTGTGCACCACTTATTGCGGACCTGTTCCTGTATTGTTATGAGTTACAATTTATGACTAAAATCAGCAAAGACCCATCGAAACAACATCTGATTCATAAATTTAATAACACTTTTAGTTATTTAGATGATATATTGGCTCTCAATAATGACGACTTCAGTATGTACACTAAAAAAGATTTATCCTGCCGAACTCACTTTAAATAAAGCTAATACTAACAATGAACACTGCCCTTTCCTGTATCTTGATATCTTTATCTTTAACGGGAAACGTAATACCAAAGTTTATGATAAAAGAGATGATTTTTCATTTCCTTTTGTTAATTATCCATTTTAGATGGTGACGTTCCCTTGTCGCCATCTTATGGTGTTTATATATCTCAACTTGTTCGATTCGCTCGTGTATGTAACTACGTATTTGATTTCAACGAAAGAAATCTCTGTATTACTGAAAAATTATTACACCAGGGTTTTCGATATCATAAACTAGTCAAAACATTTACTAAATTTTATCATCGGTACAAGGACATCATTCGTAAATATAAATCAGCATGCAGACATCTTATACGTTCAGATATTTCACATCCAATATTTTATGGTAATATTCTTTACAAAGCACAAAAATGTCGGCATTCACCTCAAAAGCTAACCAAACCTTTAAACAGACTTATTCGGAAAGGATATAGTTACAATACTGTTGTCAAGTCATTAAGGATTGCATATTTTGGTATTAATATTGATTCACTCATAGGGTCTTTGCATCGGAAATAAACACATTTATTCTAAAACCAGTTGTTGGCATGATACGGGTTATGTTCTTCTCATATATTTTATGATGGTATGATACTAAACCCCTAACGGGAGGGATTGTACTTGATTTTCATATGATGAAGACATAATCTT
Source organism: Mytilus californianus (assembly GCF_021869535.1). NCBI lineage: Eukaryota > Metazoa > Mollusca > Bivalvia > Mytilida > Mytilidae > Mytilus > Mytilus californianus. Next base: position 43,797,527 of record NW_026262593.1, read on the forward strand.
TCAATCAGTTTAATTGTCAGAGGTTTGGAGCTGGCATGTAAGTAACTGCTAGTAGTCCTTTGTTCATTTATGTATCATTGTCATTTTGCTTAGTTTCTTTTGTTACATATTCTGACATCGGACTCGGACTTCTTTTAAACTGAGTTTTACTGTGCGTATTGCTATGTGTTTCTTTTTTCTACATTGACTAGAGGTATAGGGGGAGGGTTGAGATCTCACAAAACATGTTTAACCCCGCCGCATTTTTTGCGCCTGTCCCAAGTCAGGAGCCTCTGGCCTTTGTTAGTCTTGTATGTTTTTTAATTTTAGTTCATTTATATGTTTTGGAGTTAAGTGTGACGTCCATTTTCACTGAACTAGCACACTATTTTATTTAGGGGCCAGCTGAGGACACCTCCGGGTGCGGGATTTTCTCGCTGCAATGAAGACCCATTGGTGGCCTTCGGCTGTTGTCTGCTCTTTGGTCGGGTTGTTGTCTCGTTGACATATTCCCCATTTCCATTCTCAATTTTATATATCATAAATTGGTAATCAATGTCACTAAAATGTTCACGAATATAGATTTTTATTCTGAAAGTATGACTCCACTTGCGGGAATTTAATGAAAAAAGTAGTGTTTCGTATCCAGCTTTTGTACGGCAATATTGATTTAAAGCAAACATATGTAGGATTTTTCCCTCAAATCTGTCTACTTTGCTTAATGGACTTGTGTTGAGATCTCACCTGTAGCCTTTGTTGGTCCTGTGTGTTTATAAAAAAAAATGGTTCATTTGTATGCTTTAGGGTTTAGTGAGGCGTTTATGTCGCTGAACAAGTATACATTTATGTATTGCTAAGGGACTAGCTGAAGCCCGCCTCCGGCTGTGGGATTTTTTCGCTGCGTTGAAGACACTTGGCTGCCCTTGGGCTGTTTTCTGCTCTTTGATCGGGTTGTTGTCTCTTTGACACATTCTCCGTTTCCAGTCTCTATTCAATTATTGATAAAAGTTATAGTTATACTACGTTTATTGTTCAATCACAGCGCTTGCATTTTGCGGAAAGATATGGTAAATTTATAGTTTGAAGCAATACTAAAGTATTTCTTTTGTTTAGCTGTATAGTCGGTTTCGAGCATTGCACAGTATCATGTCTTCCTGTACTGCTTTTGACGTTCCTCTTTTATTTAAATCATCTGTGAAGTACGGTTAAGTGTAGGACGGCTAGATTTCTTATACACAGGTTTTGTAATATGCGCTTGCCTACAATGACTGCTAGCATTATTATACAGTTTAATTTGTTATCTATCTTTATGCGTTAATTATTTTAGAGTTAAGAGTTTATATACTGGTATTCATTGCTATGTTTTTTTATACATGTACGTTATGTTAATTTATTATATACTTAGTAGTAAATACAGATAAATTGTATGTGTAATACAAACATTGGCAAGCGTGCTGTATCAGCCAACCGTGATGATATCGATATCAGCACGGTTGCAAAGGCTTTATCACACCTTTAATCTGTATGACGTCACGTCATCGATTACAGTCACTGTTGCAAAGGCTTTATCAAACTCATAATCTGTATGACGTCATGTCAAACCTATAATCTGTATGACGTCATTTCAAACCTCATTACCTGTATGACGTCATGTCACATAAAAAACATCTACGTGAGGTATATGTATATAATAAAGTGTATATGATATGGCTTTTTCAATATCACACACCGTATCAACCCTCAACCAATATAATCCCTCGAGCAGAGATCTTGGGATTATATTGGTGTCTCGGGTTGATACGGATGTGATATTGAAAAAGCCATATGATATTCTCTATCTACTGATCGATATTAAATAAATGAAGGTTTGTGATCTAACAAAAAACTTATTTATCTACACCTTATTTTCATGTGTCTGTCCCGCGTCAGGAACCTCGTCAGTGGTTGTCTGTTATATCTTAATCATCTGTTTTTGATATTTAGAGATTTGGCTTTGCTAGTAAATCTTTGAATGTTTCTGTTACATTTATTATTGGCAACTTTTATAGACTGGGGACGGTTTAAAGATTGACATATCATATAGAAACGTGTTTATTGTTGAAGACTGTATGCTATCCTCTAGATGGCTTTTTGTTATGCTTGTATTTGGGTTGCTATCTCTTTCACGTATACACCCACATCCCCTTTTATTACAATTTAAACTGGTCATATGTAAGACTGGTTTGCACACTTTTCATCTTATTTTAAAAAGGGCTATTATGTGCAACCCTATAAAATAATCGTGCTAAGTGAAAACTATAACTTGTAAATTTATTATAGTCAGTACTCATATGTATAACTCGATTTTGTGATGAAGACGAATCTAGTATCAAAGTGACCAAACTGTCTTATAATATTTTTATTAGGAACGTTGGTTATATTTTGACATAATCTCCCTTCATTTGTGATGAATTGAAATGATAACAACATAGTTATATGCAAAAATGTAATTCTAACACGCTACAAGCGTTTTACCTTAAACTGAACCAATCTAATCTGAACTGATAAGCTTATATATAGCCCTTTTCAAATGATTTTTATAGTTTGTTCTTATGTCATGCAGTTAAACCACTGCCCCAGGTTAGGAGAGTGTTAGGCACCAGCAAACATGTTTAACCCCGCCACATTCTGTATGTGCCTGTCACAAGACAGGTGCCTGCAATTCAGTGGCTGCTGTTTATTTCTATATATCATATTTTTCGTTTAATATCTTGTACTTAAATCATGCCGTTAAAAAATTAAAGCAATTTCGTTTTGTATACAAAACTGAATTTTCATTTTTCTTCTTTATCTTTTGTCTAAATATCATGAATATAACCTTTTTATTTATCGTATTTTCACAGATACATATATTTATATAAACGAATGCTCTTAGCATACAGAATTAAAGCGTGTCACTCTCCAAACAAGATTAACCACGAGCCCATGTAAACAGGCGCTCCGGTCCTACTGCCCGGCGGCAGAATTGGAAGTTATCAACTGTTTGAAAGTAGCTGTATATTGCATACCCGTTACTACCGAACGAGTTCATCTCAAAAAGAAAATATTCGTCTGAAGATGGAAGAGGCTAAATGATTTCTACCTCAAGACACCCTTAGAATGAATGTGATATAGTCATCAGTTACTAACTAACACTGTAACGTTACAGTGTCCTGCCAACATCCATAAATTTGAAATTTAACTAGTTTCAAAAAGTATTATTAATTTTACTGATTTTACAGATAACTGTAGAAACTCAGCCACAATAGTACTGAGGCAGTACGTTTTTCATTTTTCAACTTCTGAACTCACAATTCGCACACTAACTGTATTTTCACCAGCAATCACATGATCCTTGCATAAGTAACATTTTCTTAGATATTATAAACCAGTCAACAATTCAAGCTATATTAGAATTTAAGGATAATCATGAAAAAAAAAAATTTCAATAGAACATTCGAAAAGTTTAAAAACTCATATGGCATTTTTTATTCGAGCGTCACCAACGAGTCTTTTGTAGACGAAACGCGCGTCTGGCGTACAAATTTATAATACTGGTATTTATGACAAGTTTATTTCATTTTAGTTATAAGTGTAGTTCGTCTTATTTTTATCCATACACCTTCCCTATTTATTTCTCATAATTATGCTTTATGCAGGTAGTGCTACGAAATTATACTGTGACGAAAGAATGGTCATGAATTTGTCAGAGAAGTGATTTGGTCCAGTTGAAGTAGATAACATAAATTTGAGACCCCCTTTACATACATCAAGCCATATTTTCTGGGTAAAGCTGCTGGAATTTGCTTTAATTTTAATTGGTATATTTACCAATAAGTCTTTTGGAATATACTCAGTTATGCATGTCTGTTGTACAAGTTGTAGTTTTTAGAAAACATTTAGAGGGGCGGAGGACACCAAAGGGATTTTCAAACTCATTAGTCGAAGGCAAACTGGCAACGTTATAACAAAAACAAACACCGAAACAAACAAACAAAATAGGAAAAAGACGAAACACAAACAACAACCTACACAACACAACATAGAAAACTAATTACTGAAAGCAAAAAGAACCCCACTAAAATCCGGTTATGATATCAGGTGCTCCGGAATAAGGCGACCGTAATTTACTGGTGTCAAAATCTCGTAAATCTATCATTAAGAAGATACAAATTAAGTGAAAAAAACAAAAACTGAGGGAATCTCATGAACTCCGCAAGAGACCGGGTGCGTTGACAGACAGGGTAAGCTTCTTCTTCTATGCGTGCACAAACCTTTGGGTAAGTAGATTCTGCTCCACATATGACAACCGTTGTGTTTCTCAAGTAAGTAAAAATTCGGTGATTAGTCTCATTCATTAAAAATGGGATATGAGGGTATGGATTGGTTCTTCATTTCTGTATTCTTGAATTCTTAGGCCATTTTTCTCTATTTTTTATATTGCCCATTATTCTATACTCTTTATATTAAAGCACCCAATTATTCTCTATTCTTTATGTTGTTTTGCCTATTTTTCTCCATTCATTATTTTGTTGACTCATTTTCTGTAGTATTGGTCCGTTATTCTCTATTTCGTTAACAACACCCAGACCCTCGGAATTGGTATTTACAACAATAATGATACAAAGCTATAGTTTGAAATTTATCTTTATCTCTTTCCATGTACAAGTTCTATCTAATTATTGTATTGATTTCCCATAGGAAGGTAGTATACATATTCGTATCTATGAATATCACTCAATGATGTGGAATCATTGGATGTTGATAAATCTATAATAAAAATTTACACTTCATTTTCTTTATAGACGATATCGCAAGGGTGTGGGTCAGAGTATGTTTTTTTTTATTGTTATAGGTGTTACCTATTTTGACATCGGACTCGGATTTCTTTTAAACTGAGTTTTACTGTGCGTATTGCTATGTGTTTCTTTATTCTACATTGGCTAGAGGTATAGGGGGAGGGTTGTGATCTCACAAAACATGTTTAACCCCGCCGCATTTTTGCGCCTGTCCCAAGTCAGGAGCCTCTGGCCTTTGTTAGTCTAGTATGTTTTTTAATTTTAGCTCATTTATATGTTTTGGAGTTTAGCATGACGTCCATTTTCACTGAACTAGCACACAACTTTATTTAGGGGCCAGCTGAGGACCACCTCCGGGTGCGGGATTTTCTCGCTGCATTGAAGACCCATTGGTGGCCTTCGGCTGTTGTCTCTTTGACATATTCCCCATTTCCATTCTCAATTTTATTGTTTTATTTCTATTGTTTATATGTTTTGTTATTTGGAGTAAACATGGTAAAGGAACTCCGTTTAGCTTTGAGTTAAAAATATACAGTTACGATCGATCATAATGATATGTCATCAAATCTGATGAGATTTTTTCTGAACGTAGAACCCTTGCAATAATTGTTCAGGGGTGTAGTGGAAAATATTATTGAAGGCATAATATCAATTCTTTCGAATCTTTTTGGCAACTGTTAACATATCGCATTGTTGTATTTGTTATTGTCTGGAATATGAACACAATAAGGTTTACTGTTCATTTTGCATTAATCAATCAATTAGTCACAAACCGTTACGACTGACTAGATAAAGTTGGTTAAAAAATGGTAAATAAACTCATCATAGATACTAGGCTTAAAAAGTTAAAAAGTCAAAATAAAGTGTGAAGTTGAATAGCATCGAGGACCGAAAATTCCGTAAGGTCTTGCCAAATACAGCAAAAAGTATTTTATTCATTGGATGGACAATCCTTAGTATTTCGAAAAATTCTAAGTTTTGAAAACAGTTAATTTATATTCATGACTATATCAATGATAATTCGTGGTATGTTTTCTTAATTTTGATTCGGTTAGACCGAAAAAAGCTTGAATTTTAAGATTAACATTAAAAACAGATGTCTGGATCGCTATTTAATTTTATTTCGATGTTATTTTTTTTATTCCCCTTTAGATAATAGTTGTCTAAATGAATGACTAAAAGATCAAAAACTGAAAACAGAAAAAGTCACAATATTTAATTAATTGACAAAACACTGTTTTGTTTAATTTTTATGGCCCGAAAATACTAATTTTTAACGACAAACTAAGTAAAAGTGTAATAATCTTTAGTTCATTTAAAGTTCCTTGATGATGTTGTAGTTTAAATTCCAAGTTATTTTCGTGTTTTTCAAATTAAAAATCAATTAAAACTGTACTTATGCTGATACAGATAAACTTAAAATCAATATATACATCTTTATTTGTATACATAAAAATATCTAAAAATCACAATAAAATAATACAAAAGACATTCAATGGAATTCAATGATTTCACAAACAAATAATTTTACAATAAATCAATACTAATTCCTGATACATTTGTTAGAAATACTCCGTATTTCCTAATTGCCATGTGTATATTTTTAATAATCAAGTTATCACATTTAACAATCATTGAACAACAATCGATTTACCACAAATAACATTTCTTGTAAGGATTCATGTAGCTTCCCTGTTTGCAACCGAAGGCTTGTGAAAAGTCTCTAGAATTCTGCAAGGTTCCTATTACTCTGAAAATATGTTTCAAAAGTTTATATATTAGGATTATTATCCAGATAATAATTATGCAAATATATCAATACCTAACCACAACATTCTTTTTTATTATAACGTCTCCTAATTTTCTCTGTCAATAACCATATTTTTCAATGATATATAAACTCATCACAGATACATGTACCAGGATTAACATTTTGTACGCTAGATGCGCGTTTCGTCTACAAAAGACACACCAGTCACGCTCGAATAAAAAAGTTAAAAAGACAAAATAAAGTACGAAGTTGAAGAGAATTGAGGACTCAAAATTTCGAAATGTCTTGCCATACAGCTAAGGTAATGTATTTTTAGGGTAGATAATGCTGGGTATTTCGAAAAAATTCTAAGTTTTGTAAATAGTTAATTTATAATTATGTCCATATCAATGATAATTCATGTCAACACAGAAGTTCTGACTACTGTGTTGGTGCTACCCCGGGCAGGAACATCCAATAGCAGTGTTTTATAATAACAAACAGCTGAAGGTCAGATTCTCCATTTCAATTAGAACTTATTTAACTATTTCGCAATGATCAGGTTTGAAATAGAAAATGATTTACCTTCATCATGACCAGGAAAGCTCAAACCCTAACACTAAAAGACAAGAATGTATAATATATGTACTTGAATACGTAAATGCCCAAAATGGATATAACAGAATAGCCAAAATCCAATCCATAGATATAAAAAAGAAGATGTGGTATGATTGCCAATGAGACAACTCTCCACAAGAGACCAAATGACACAGAAATTATCAACTATAGGTCACCGTAAGGCCTTCAACAATGAGCAAAGCCCATACCGTATAGTCAGCTATAAACGGACCCGAAATGACAAATGTAAAACAATTCAAACGAGAAAACTAACTGCATAATTTATATACAAAATAATGAACGAAAACAAATATGTAACACATTAACAAACGACACTGCTAGAAAATTAAAATAACACTGTAAACTTTTGTGAAGACTGTGTCCAGAAAATTTTAATTATGTTTTTTACCTCAAGTCATTACTGGTTATACGATCTTCATACACACGAAGAAAATATGTTTTATTCACCTATGATAGGGGCTATATTGCCTTTACCTTGTCCGTCCGACTGTTTGTCCAACAAATATTTTTGTCTCAATTTTCCCAGGTACTTTATATTTGGTCAGCAGCATGAAGATGATATTTCAGAATCATCTCTTTCCTGTTCGCCATTAACAGACAACGTTGACTTTGGATAAATTTGGCTATTCCTTTTAGACACCTTCTGGTCATAAAGTTCCTGACGTTTCAATGTAGTAATAAATCTCTGGATTTCTAATGCTTCAAATTTAGCCTTCCTGATGGCGCTTATATAGAAAAGCGCGTCGAAAGCACGAAATTTATACAGTATTAATTTCATTTACTGGAATGTTATGTATTGTTCGGCTACTGCGCCATGAAATTTTCACAAACATTTGATTTAAGAAATTTTGTTTTAGAAGTTCAACTGATGAAAGAATTCGGTAAGAATCTTGAAATGAACGGTTGATCATTATGAAAGTAACGACACATCGACATATCATAATTTCATATTTATTCTTACCTAAACCGCCCTGGACTGTGTACACCAGTTAATATTCTATTGATTGCACTCTCCCGTCTCATACTACCACACCAAACCTTACAATAATAAAATAGGCAATGAAGATACGAGTGCACTGGAGATGTTTCATAATAGTGTTTTGAAAATATTCTTCATCTTTATAAACGTGTGTGATTTTCATATATTTATATCTATTCTTACCCGTGCAGTTTTGATTAGACTAAAAGCTTATAGGGGACAGGTACTACACACAAATGTACAAGGACCGCTTTGGACCCTAATTATAAAACAAATAGCAATAGGAACATTTCTAATAATAAATTAGTTTCTTAGACGGACCACAGAATTTGAAATTTTATCATCTGTCTTTGTGTAGTTTCTTATTTTTATGGAATTACTTAACAACAGTAAATGATTGCGGTAACATATTATGTACTTTAAGTCGAAAAAAATAAAAAAAAAGGTTCGATGCCGTCAACTTATTTGCTCTGACATTTTATAACTAAAATAAGTAATCAAGATAAAGTACACTGATGACCTAAATTACATGGATGGATAATTGAAAAATTTGCTTAGATAGCTTTTTGTGTGTTAGTTCATAAAATAAATGAAACCAGGAAAACAGACCTCCTATCAATTGTTCTGAATATTAGCCGACCAGTCTTTGCCCTTACTTGCTTATTTTGGAAGAAGCAAAAAGGAATTTTGAAGTCATTGGTTTGACCCAACCAGGGATCGAAGCTACGACCTCTTCCCAGTACTTAAGGTAAGTATGCTACCACGAGACCAACAAGATGTTTTATACATATTTGGCATTGAGCGTTACTGATGAAGGTAAATCCAGAAGAGTGCTTCGGACGCATGAAATAATTAAACGTGTTGTTTTCAATTTTTTACACCACTGGGTCGATACCTCTGCTGGTGGACTATCAGTCCCCGAGGGTATCATCAGCTCAGTAGTCAGTACTTCGGTACTGACATGATTTATAACAAACATTTCTAAAATTGTCCGTTTATAAATTTTGAAATTATAAAGAAACTAAGGTTTCAACTCCACCAGGCAAAGTTGACCTTAGATGAATTTGGCTATTTGTTTTAGGTATTTTTGTCATATAGCTCTTCAACTGTTTCGGTACTTATACATCCCTCGGATTTCAAATGTTTGGCATTGAGCGTTCCTGATGAAGGTAAATCCAGAAAAGCGCTTCGGACGCATGAAATTATTAAACGTGTTGTTTTCAATTTTTTACACCACTGGGTCGATACCTCTGCTGGTGGACTATCAGTCCCCGAGGGTATCATCAGCTCAGTAGTCAGTACTTCGGTACTGACATGATTTATAACAAACTTTTCTAAAATTGTCCGTTTATAAATTTTGAAATTATAAAGAAACTAAGGTTTCAACTCTCCCTCAGGCAAAGTTGACCTTAGATGAATTTGGCTATTTGTTTTAGGTATTTTTGTCATATAGCTCTTCAACTGTTTCGGTACTTATACATCCCTCGGATTTCAAATGTTTGGCATTGAGCGTTCCTGATGAAGGTAAATCCAGAAAAGCGCTTCGGACGCATGAAATTATTAAACGTGTTGTTTTCAATTCTTTACACCACTGGGTCGATACCTCTGCTGGTAGACTATCAGTCCCTGAGGGTATCATCAGCTCAGTAGTCAGTACTTCGGTACTGACATGATTTATAACAAACTTTTCTAAAATTGTCCGTTTATAAATTTTGAAATTATAAAGAAACTAAGGTTTCAACTCTCCCTCAGGCAAAGTTGACCTTAGATGAATTTGGCTATTTGTTTTAGGCATTTTTGTCATATAGCTCTTCAACTGTTTCGGTACTTATACATCCCTCGGATTTCAAATGTTTGGCATTGAGCGTTCCTGATGAAGGTAAATCCAGAAAAGCGCTTCGGACGCATGAAATTATTAAACGTGTTGTTTTCAATTCTTTACACCACTGGGTCGATACCTCTGCTGGTGGACTATCAGTCCCTGAGGGTATCATCAGCTCAGTAGTCAGTACTTTGGTACTGACATGATTTATAACAAACTTTTCTAAAATTGTCCGTTTATATATAAATTTTGAAATTATAAAGAAACTAAGGTTTCAACTCTCCCTCAGGCAAAGTTGACCTTAGATGAATTTGGCTATTTGTTTTAGGTATTTTTGTCATATAGCTCTTCAACTATTTCGGTACTTATACATCCCTCGGATTTCAAATGTTTGGCATTGAGCGTTCCTGATGAAGGTAAATCCAGAAAAACGCTTCGGACGCATGAAATTATTAAACGTGTAGTTTTCAATTTTTTACAGAAATGTGGAAAGAAACATAGTTTTAATGTATATAATCATCCGCCATTACCTGAGCAAAACCAATAAAGAAAAGCTGGTCATGGTTATATTTCAATCCGGGAAGCTGTTTTTCTTCACCATTTTCTTCTACCCATCTTTTATATGCCTATATTTATACAAACAGACTACAGACATTTATTGAAGCAATTATTGATGTAGTCATGTCTTTTTTCGGCCAAGTGTCAGATGACAATATATGTTGAAAAACACAATTCAGATCTTTTCTTTCTGAATTATTTGGTAGATGTTTATAAAACTTAACTTGCGTATAGAATACTGACACACACACGGTGAAATGTCAATAGATGAGAGAGATAACGGATAAAGAAATTTAACAAATACTGTCATAAATTGTTTACAATGTCATAGTAAAATATAGCAACAATACAAAATCAATGGGACAATCACGGTCACACCAAGAAAATGCGTTGCTAGCAGTGATCCTCACTGAATAGATAATAGATATAAGAAGATGTGTTATGAGTGCCAATGAGACAACTCTCCATCCAAGTCACAATGTGTAAAAGTAAAACATTATTGGTCAAAGTACGGCCTTCAACACGGAGCCTTGGCTCAAACCCAACAGCAAGCTATAAAGGACCCCAAAAATGACTAGTGTAAAACCATTCAAACAGGAAAACCAACTGTCTAATCTATATAAAAAACGAGAAACGAGAATAACTTATGAACCACATCAACAAACGACAACCACTGAACATCAGGTTCCTGACTTAGGACAGGTGCAAACAAATGCAGCGGGTAAAGCCATAATTATTATTGTTCCCAGACCTACGCATAATTTAAAAGTTTGAAAGGTCAAATGTGATTATAAAAAAATTTTCCTTGTTTAAAATATGTTATGTTTGCTAATGTATCAGATTTCACTAGTTAGGTTGACACTTTAGAAGTACCATTATGTTTGATGAAGACGTTACGTTTTATTTGAATTTGTTTGATATTTTTTTCAGTTTATCCAATCGACATTATAAGTCAAAGTATTTGGTCCAAGATGAAACTGAAAATTGAAAACATCATATTTATAATATGATGTTGTGTTAAGCATTGACTGTGTAAAACAAGTAGCCAAGGTTGAAGACATAATGCAAGATTCTCAATTTTTAAATTTTCAAAAATTATTCTGAAAATATCCATTAATTTTTCTATAATATAAACCGAAGAAAAAGTCTCAAATTTAAAAAAAGACGCTTCATATAAACGACATTTCTTGGTAATGTGCAGACGACATGAGAATGAATTTTTGATTCCGATTTTCCTGCTATTTTTTTTCAAGCCGCGCTATGAGGATGCAAACTTCTATTACATTAAGCTCCGGCTATTTACTAGATTTACGGATCGAACGCATACTATTAACTACACACATATACTGACTATTTATGCAAAGGTTAACTGACTAAGATTGTCAGTTTTCCTACCGAAGGTCGGTGGTTCACTCCGGTCACTCCGACTTCCTTCACCAATAAAAAACTAACCGCCAGGAAATAGCACAATAGTGGCGATAAACACCTATCAATCAATCAAAATTATGGAAAGGAATACTTTTCCCGATAAAATAATTTTAATTCTTTCGCAAAATAAAAAAAGAACTCTTATCATCAAAGAACATTCTAACATTTGTATAAAAATTGATAATTATTCGAAATATCATAGTGTGATTACCCTGAAACTTTGCTTCAAGCCACCATTATCTGCTATGTTCTCTCCCAAAGTGTTTATGCCATTCACCTGTAAAGTGAAAAAATGTTCTGTTTATTTTAGTACGCTATCATATAGTTACTTGACCGTTCTGTTAGTTTTGTAAAAATGTCTACCGACTGTTTGTCTGGAATAATCTTCATCAATTTCAAAATGTTACTATCGCAAAAAACATGAAACATTTTTTAATTCAAAACAAAGGAAAAAGCTTAAACTACCATGGTCTTACATTTAAATGTCAGTGTCTTTTTATAAACACTAAAAACGTTTGCGTTGTCGGCTAATTAATATATATTTGCTTTACATTATTACTGATCTTTATAGAACAGAGTACACACGTTTAAACCTTCATCAACCAACTCTGGAAGAGTAAAACTACTGTATTGGTTTACTAAGCACTGTGTTTGTGTATCAAACCTCTTGATCACTTCATCCGACCACCACTGGACTAGATTGCCATCTTTGTCATATTGCCTTCCTGTTAGAAAGTAAATTTGTACAAACTTTGTAGGAAAACTCATACTTAAAGTTCGACATGCTTAAACTATGATTTCCTACAGAATATTACTTGAAGAAAATTAATTCACATCATTAAATTATTTGCATTCATCAATGGTTGTGGACATGGGTCTTCTGACGCAAATTAGGAACGGGTCCACGACATCACTGATTCATTAGGTGATTGTCCTAGAGATCTATAGATTGTTTTGATAATATTTCCTTTATTTTCTATTAATTTTGTTTGAAACAACACTTTTCTATTGATTTGGTAAACAAATGATTTTAAAATTACACTTTCAAGCACGACTGTTACCAAACTGTGTACCAATCAACACAATAATGGTGTATAAGAGTGCACACATTTGAAATGGTTTATAAATGACTTCGAACAACTGAGGCTAATGGCCATGCATGAAGCTAACAAATACTCTGTCCAACAGGATCAGAAAAAAAGAGAAAAAGATCACTACTATCTATATAAAATCTATATATCAAACCTCTATCATCAAAACCATGTGTTATTTCATGACCAATGACGACTCCAATTCCTCCATAGTTCAAGGATCTATGATAAAAGAAATAAGTTCTTATCCGAATTGAAATTAAGATGATAAATGCTTTGTCATATATATCATGTACTTTCTAAATAATATTCAATTTGCTCGATTGTGTAAAAAGTAAAATAAGAAAAATACTGAACTCCAAGGAAAATTCAAAACAGAAAGTCCTTTATCAAATGGCAAAATCAAAAGCTCAAACACATCAAACAAATGGAAAACAACTGTCATATTCCTGACTTGTAGAAAAAGTCAGTTTCGACACCTCCCGGGACGTGTACTGGCTAGTACTTCGCCCCTATTCGAACATCTGGATACCCGATATCAGAGTTTGGATAAACAGAAACATAAATCAAATAGAACTCAACAATTTACTTGCAAATGTAAAACATAGTCAAATGAAATAAAATAGGACTAGTATTTCAAAAGTTTAGCTCAAAAATGAAATGCAATTAAATAGTAATAGTTCGCAAATGAAATCAAAAAGCTAAGTATTTCAAGAAAAATGAAATAAAAAAAGAAGGGTAATATTCAAAATTCAAATTCAGAGAGTAAACGTAATTGTATTTCTAAACTTCGCGTTGCTATTGAATCAGTGGATTAGAGAAGGGTGGCTGTGGAACACTGACGTCTCGGATATACAAGTGGAGATAGGGCTTCTCTCTACCAGAGCAACTTCTGATTTACTACTACTATTACGGGGTGTTTAACTACCTTGACTGTCTATTACGCCCTCGCACGATCGGATCATTACTTCCAAAGATACAATTAATGATATGGTATTGAAGAAATATTGAATAAATCAATATTCATCAAATATATAAAATGATTTTAAATTTGAATACTTTTATAGTAAAATTATTAAAGCTACTTCATATTTTAGCATGTCTAGACCAAATTAAACCTCAAATAAACATTTACTTAAGACAATTCTTCTTAATAGAAACTAAAAAAGGGAGTAATCCGATTCATCCATTACAATTGATTGATCGGATATAACGCCACTTTCAGCATTTTTGGCTATACTGTGGCGGCAATTTACTTTATCTAAAAAAAATGACATTCATTACAATTGATTGCATGATTTGAATGATTGTGTTTAACGCCACTTTCAGCACATTTGACTATACCTTATCTTTGAGTATATAAAAAATCAACTATATTATCGCCTATTTACGTACTTTTTACCTAAACTACAACATGCGCACCTGGTGCAGTTAAATTGGTAGCGTCTATGTTATATTTCCGATAGCATTGAGGAGTGATAAATTACGAAATTTTTCGTACTACACAACAGACATCAAGATAGTACCATAGTTTTCAATCATAGACAGATGACTCATCAATATGTCAAGATTTAAATTATCCCAAGTGTATACAACTTGTGAATATATTTAACAAAAACAATCCATATAAAAATATTGCTTCAATACATTAATAACGATTTACATCTTAAGTACTAAATCATATTCGTTTAAAGGCTGGACGATGTCTTAATGAACTAAGTTACGCACGGTTGCGATGAATGGAATTTGTAATTGTTCACAATATGTGTGCTGGATTTGTATTCTGACTTCAACTATCTTACGAATAAGTGTTCGAATCACACTTACTTTGGTCGGCCTTTGCTGTAGAATGGTGGCTGAAGTATTCCTGCTGGAAACACTGTAAATATACATGTATATGTACATTTTTAAGGATTAATGGTGTAAAGATTAAGGTATAAAAAACATATTTGCAAATATTTGGCATTTTTTAATATCTTCTCTTTTAATTTTTTCTTCAAATCCACATGATTTTCATTTGTAAATGAATTTCATTGCTGTATTACTGGGTATGTTTAACCCAAATCATGTCAAAACTATTGAAATAAACTGCAGAACGTGTGAATGCATTCCTAAAATCATTCTATCACGAAATATGCTGAACTGTCTAGACAAAAATGAAAAAAAAAAAACTGTTCCTGTATCTTTGATGATACTTTTTTTCTGTCACAACCCTTGTTGATGTGATAAGACATTTGAATTGTCTGTGTACTGTGTAAGATACTTGCTTAGCGAGTGTTAAATGTTTAAAATATTCATAAGATAAAACATAAAGCGTGACACACTACACAACTTACTAATTCGATTATAAACCGAGTTGTAATACGCATTCACTGTCGCAGGAGCCGTACTCCACCTACAAAGTACCTAACTTATTAATGTCATTATGTAACAATTAACATGATTATGATTTCTTCGATTTTATAATTTATGCAGTTTTACACATCGGTAACGGTTCCATGGGTCCAAACACAAGCCCAACAAAAGCAAATATGTTGCTTAAACAATGATTCGAACTGGAAAGAGCTGCGAGTTTGGTTATAACTCGGCATCCTCTACGGACAAAAATGAATGTAATCAATAACAGTTGTTTTGTATCACCATTGCATGCCTTGTTGCAAAATGCTTACATGGAGTCAATAAGTGTTTTCAAGTTGTTGAGTGCACATACAAGAAATCACTATTCTTTGTTACTTCATAAAATGTTATTCACGGTATACTACAAATCCTTTCTGCAACGTGTGCTCAATGTGATTTGAAGATCGCTATACTAATGTTGCCTATATTGGAATATTTGTATTATTTATATTGGTGGTTACACTTACTCTAAGTATATAGAAAAACACATTAATTTTTATCAGTAATTTGCATTAGAAAATAAAACTGAATAGAATGAACATCGTAATAGGGACAGTAGTATTGTAACCACTACTGGCAGAGATGGTTCGAATTCGCATAAAGCCAAATTCATACAAAACCTCATTAAACAATCAGAAAAGACATAATGCCAAATTCTGTCACGTTTAGTTCGAATGTTTTGATGTTCGATGTCCTGTCAATCTTCTTCAGGCAGAGTTTGCATCTAATATACATGTATTACTATGAACTTAAGATTGAAAAGCTACTTAAAGTAAACTGTCTGCTTTCTATCTGGATCTCGTTCTTGAAATTGACACAGAGGGAAGACCTCAAACTAGGAGATATGTCTCAACTCACAGGAGAAATATATGTGCATTCTTTGATCTTAAGATAGGATAGTCGTCGGATCTGATTTACCGATTGTGATTTATTCCATAACCAAATTCTTTTTTACTGCGTCTTGATTCTCTATTGGTTTACACATTTTGAACATCGGTAAACTATTGTTACCTTATCTTTCTTGTTCATGTAAGTATTGGCATCCTTAGACATAAGCCCTTTTTTTAAAAGCATACTTGTAACTATAAAGATTTTATCATACTTACACATTCTTATTGACAGGCTCCCTTAGGAATAGGAAACTGTCAGCAGATATAGAACTGATTACATTCAGTACATTTGCCAAGTATGTGTCAGCATGTATGGTAACCTGAATATAATAATTTGCAAAACAGAACTGAGCTTAAACCAAACCAGTTTTAAACAAATTGTCAAACTCAAAGAAATTATTACAGTCCTTTAGTAACATATTTTAGTTGTGATTACATCGCTAGTGAGGAGAGCAGAAATAAGTATTTGAACATTTATAAATTGCAAGTCCTTTTTTTTTCAAATAAATGATATATACTAGGAAGATACTATGAACTGATAGTCAAGTGTGTACAAATTACTACGTCTTTATCTTCGTTTATGGTCGATGCTACTGTTGATAAACGTTTCCCAGTAGTCAGCACTTTTGTGGTGACATGACATTATCATTGACATGTTCAGTTTCTGTGAATTTACTGTTATAAAAATAGGATTACTTAAAATACTGAGGGTTTTCTATCTTCTCAGGTATAGATTGCCTAGCCGTATCTGGCACAACTTTTCGGAATTTTCGGTTTTTAAAGCTCTTTTAATTTCGGATTTGATTTCGCCTTCCAGCTGTTTTGAGTCGAGCACCATTGATAAGTCTTGTGTAGACGAAACGCACGTCTTGTGTACCAAATTATAAGCCTTTTATCTTTGATAAGTTTTCAAAACTTTAATATAACTGATTCTTATATCTTATTTTTGACGTCTTAACTAGTGATTAGCGGTCATAAACACTGATGATGGATACAGTTCAAGATCTTTGAATATGCTCGTCAGATAAATGTCATGTATGTCCTGGTTGTCCTATGACTTAAATTACATACATTCTGATAAATTTCATTCAATATCTCATCATCCATAATGTCATCTTGGTATCCTATCTTCTTTTGAATAAAATCTGCCTGTGTAAAACAATAGATACTTTTGATATATAAATATAATAAAAATAACACAATACGTTATAGATTTGGTGCGTTCAAAGAGCTTTTCTGGCTTAACATTCACCAGGAACGCACAAAACCTAAACAATTAAAAGCTAAGGATGTATAAATATTTGGATACGTGAAAAACTATTTGACCGAAATGGACATAAAAATATGAGCCAACTGACTCTCAGTTCAATTTTGCTAAAGAGAGTTTTAACCTTAGTGTTTAAATAACTTCTTAAACTATCAATAGAGAATTTATATGATAATGGTACCGTATAAATAGAACATATAATGAGAATAACTACAGCGGAAAGTGGTTGTTATTGCAGAGCATGATTTCCCTCATGCAGCCATCATAGAATTTTGTAAATATTGACTTCGATTGTTGATTTATGTAATGATGACACCTCACAGTCACTAATACTATTTCCATTTACTTATTTACATAATTGCCTTTCTTTGTTGTGGTGGCATTTTATGGTGCTTGCTCATATGCGGTCTTGCATTGTCCTTGGGTCTTTTGGTAAAACAAAACCTATACTGTAATTTTTCCTCTGACAAACTCACTCTGTTAATGTGTTACTTTTTAGGTATAAATTTACAAAACATATTATCATCACCAATAAACTCGAACTAAAACTAACTATCGTAAAAAGTCATTTTTTATCTATTTAAAGTCCTTCAGTTTAGAAAATATTGTTACACATTTACTTTGATTGTATTAACAGACTAATTATATAGATCCTCTTTCTTGGATTCGAGATATTTGCAATGATTTAGGATACATTTGAAACAAATTGAAGAATTCAAAAAATAAAATATTTATAGTGTTAAATGGAAATCAGCAAAAACTATTGCGTGTATGGAATGAAATTTAGCGTAAGTATTGGAAGTTAACAAGAAAACGCGTTTCTTAATATAAAATAATGTAATGTTAATGTAATTAGGGCAGCCATGAAAGTTGAAAGTTTTATGCTGATATTACATGGCAATAAAATGTGTTGAGTGCCAACTGGAAACAGAAACTACTTTCAACTTTGTAAAATTTATCAAAGTTCAAAAAATATCGAACAAAAAGCAATGCAAAGCCAAAAAGATATAGACAACCACCCAGTTTATTAATATATAGATGTGTGTGTGTGTGTAACTGTATCATGCTTAAAACTCAAGGAAAGTATATAAAAGCAGCGTTGTATATGATGCTATAGACAAACAAAATTATTCATTCATTTTGACAAATCATGGAAACATATTTCAAAATAAAAATGCTCATGTATATCTATTCCCAAACTAATGGATATACCTTCTTTTGAAAAAAAAATCATTAATTTAAGAAAATCAAAAACAGAAGAAAATAGATATAATATCATATTTGAAAATGGTTAGTAAGAGTAAAATAATATCAATATCGTTTTACTTCGAATTTTCAAATTGCCTTATTTTATTAGAGATAGTGTAATCGTAATCATATTTGTTCTTTCTGATGAACGTTTGTTTACCTTTTCCCGAGCAACAACACGTGTAGCATCATCCATCCAATCAGCATGGTCTAATAATTCATGAAAAGACTCGAGCAGATTACCAATCAATTGTAATGTCTGTAATTTATAAAATTAGATTTTGAGCATATGTGACCGTCGTGTTTTTTCCTGTACATAAAATTTGTAAGTCTAATCTAAATCATGCAGCAACTTAAGTGTTTATGATCTGAACACTTGCATAGAATAAGAGTAATATTTCATTGGTGTGTCCCTTATAACATATGCCAATTTTGAGATATGAGAAAATTCATCAGTGGTAACAATTTGTACTGTAATACGCCTGGCACGCGCTTTCCATTTTTATAGAGACAAACCATTAGTGCGCTCGAATAAAATCGAATCAAAAGCTGTAAAGTTTGACAAAATAGAGAGAGGAGAAACCAAGAAACAAATCATTTCAAATAAAAACATACATCACCATAGGCAAAATTACTAACGACGAAAAGATAAATAACAAATCTCTACAAAAAAATCTACCAAAAACATTGGGTAAAATAAGGTGTTTTTGGAAGGTTAACATACCCTGCTCCACAAGTGGCACCCGTCTTGTTATACCTTACTAAGTATGTTGATACGTCTTGTCAAGTATTTGGGCATCACGCAATAGCGGATTGTTAAATGACTCTATCTATTCATAAGACATCCCTAAATTCATAAACATGTAAATTCTCAAACCTGGTCAAATTTAAAATTTTGAAATTGAATAACATTTATCAGGACAAAAGATAGACACAACTGTTACCAGAAAAAAAAAACATCATTTCTCATTTGAGCTATAAAAAAAGCACAAAGTACAACACTGAAAACTAAAACAAAAGCAACATGACTACCTTTGAAATAAAACTAGGGATGAATCAGATGCGCCACTAGTGGCATACTTTTAACTAGTCGCAAATGTTAAGTCTTATTTGATATTGTCACAATCGAGAATAAAATGCTCCGCTGGGCGCAGCTTGATACGACTGCAGAGGTCGAACCCTGAACAGTTGGGGCAAGTATGGACACAACATTCAAGCTTGATACAGCACTGAATTTGGATTGTGATTAAATATTTGACACAGCATAGGTTTCTGACACAGAATGAATGTGGTCTAAGAACTTAAAATGTTTTAATTTACCTATTCAAACCATATCATTATTATTTGCTTTTATATAAAAATCAGAAATAACCAATTTAAAATAGAAATTTTAAAGAAAAAAAAGGGAAAAAACAATCCCCCCTCAAATTTTGTGAACCCCCTTATGATTCATCACCCCCAAACTCAATCCCAGCCTTCTCTTTGTGTTACAATGTATGATGCCTTGCCGTACAATTTCAGAGAGATCCGTACACTTGAACACAGTTATTGTCTGGAAACTAGAAAAATGCTTGTTTTTTTTGCCCCTTTTTGGCCCCAAATTCCTAAACGTTTAGGGCAATTACCCCCAAACTCGAACCCAGCTTTTCCTTTGTGATATGGAACCTTGTTGTACAATTTCATAAAGATTCATACACTTTCACACAAGTTATTGTCCTGAAACTAGAAAAATGCTTGTTTTTTGGCCCCTAATTCCTAAACTTTTGAGGCAATTACCCCCAAAAACAATCCCAGCCTTTCCTTTGTGGTATGGTACCTTGCAGTACAATTTCAGAGAGATCCATACACTTGAACACAAGTAATTGTCTGGAAACTAGAAAAATGCTTATTTTTGGCCCCCTTTTGGAATCCTTATTCCTAAACGTTTTGGGCAATTACCCCCAAACTCAATTCTAGCTTTCCCTTTGTGATAAGGAACCTTGTAGTACAATTTCAGAAAGATCCATACACTTCAACACAAGTTATTGTCATGAAACTAGAAAAATGCTTGTTTTTTGCCCCTTTTTTTGCCCCTAATTCCTAACATTTTGAGGCAATTACCCCCAAAATCAATCCCAGCATTCCCTTTGTGATATGGAACCTTGTGGTACAATGTCAGAGAGATCCATACACTTACACACAAGTTATGTCTGGAAGTTACAAAAATGCTTATTTTTGGCCCCTTCTCCTTATTCCTAAACGTTTTGGGCAATTACCCCCAAACTCAATTCTAGCTTTCCCTTTGTGATATGGAACCTTGTAGTACAATTTCAGAAAGATCCATACACTTAAACACAAGTTATTGTCATGAAACTATTCCTTAACTGTTGGTACCATAACCCCCAAAATCAATCCCAACCTTCCTTTTGTGGTATTGGACCTTGTGGTAAAATTTCATAGAAATCCATTCACTTAAACTAAAGTTAGAGTGCGAAAACCAATGTGTCTTCGGACGACGACGACGACGACGACGATGCCGACGACGACGACGCCAACGTCATATCAATATAAGACCACAAAATTTTTTTTGCGGTCGTATAAAAAGAAACAGTTGGTGGTTACTAGAATTTATTCGTGGTCATCTGTGATACAGTTATTTCATAATATCAACACAAAACCTGATGGCGTCTGTTACACTTTCGAAGGGATGACTTGAACTTTACCTTTTGGAACCCCTAATGCAATAGCGTCCTTGTAAACAAAATACTTTATCAAGAAAATCGGGATAAGAAACGAAATCCCTGGAATATCGTATCAACTGTGAGATATGTATATATACTCCATATGCATGCGCATTGAAACGTTTTGAAAAACAAAAATTCGAAAAACAAGTCCAAAATTTGCCTGAGGCCACTAATGCCTTCGGGTAGACAATTATTGGTGTATCCAATAATTTCAACATTTTATGACCAGTTAATCTACAGATAATGACAGCATCGATGTTATTTCATGTTAGCACAGTGTCAGCAGTTTTATTTTACAACATAACACCATTGGTACATTAAATTTACAACAACAATATAACCGAAAAGTCAAAGTTGACTCCGTTGAAATAAAAAAAAAATAAATACATGTATAACTGTTCGCTCTAAAGAAGCTTACATCATTTTTAGCTGATTCATGAAATGATTCCTTGACAAACAGTCTACCAGTTGCCAGGCCAAAATTAGTATTCACATATGATGTACAACTTCTCCATCGAGCTCGTGGTGTTGAGGTTCCATAAAGAATCTGATGGTGAGAAAGAACAGATATGTATTTTAAAATTAAAACCCGAAGTTGATAACGAACATGTTACACCAGTTTGTCTATGAAACCCAAAATGTATTACATTTGTCAGTTATCATATTATATTTCCGGCATAAAAGGCATATAAGACTTTATAAACCAATGCGGCTTGCAAAGTCTCAAGTACGACTAATGACTCTAGACTTTTCTGACGTTGTTCCCTCTGTTGTGGTTTGGTTTTAAAAAAACTATCGAAAACAAATTTACTATTTTTTGCAGACTCACTCTCAGTGATAGATAATCAATATATACACAAAAATGTTCTTTAAACCCTGCGACGAACCTTGAGTATTTTTAAATTTGTTTAAAAAAAAAAGTGTTTTTCCTAAAATGTTTTTTAAAAAGGGATTGAAATGTTTTAAAATTGCGTCTGAATACTCACTTTTCATTCTAACTAACAAAGGGTCCACCAGTTTGATTTTGAGCGTTCGTGACAAAAGTATTTTCCCGAGAAGCGCTTTGGACGCATCAACTTTTTAAAGTGTTATTTTTTTCGTTTTGCATGAATTTTCAACTTAAAAGAAACGAGAAAATGTTAACATCAAAATTGTAAAAAATGATCACGCAACTTTCCGAGCTTTTGGTTGGTTGTTTAATTGTCGATTTCTGTTGACTGATCTTTATTACGTAAGGAATGTTACATATCAATCTCCGATGTTTTGTGCCAGACTGCTCTGATGTGTAGACATTTAAAAAGGTATGGTAGTGCCTTTTAATTATAGTTAAACAGAGCTTGTTTGTTGATTAATTGGACATCGGATTCATACAACTAGTCACTTACAACATTGTCGTCTTCAGGAGTACTAGATTTAGAGTGGATATTTGAAGTTGTGAAAACAGGTGGCAATTTTCCTTTGTAATATACGAGTAAAACGGTTCTGATCAGAACGGAAAATTTTCTCAAACTATTGAGCTTTGCCTGGATGAAAGGAACTACGCGACACTGACGACAGGCTGATATTACTCTTATTTCGGACGGAGAAGAAAATTGGTGACAGATCGTATTATCTATCTTTGATATCGCGTTTTATGCTCTCTGTAGTAGAAAAAAAACAAACAATATACGTTCTTTGGCAAAATATTCGTGTATAGTGAAACTATAGATTAATTGATTTGCGAAGTACTATATCAATTTCTGAATCACTATATTTTAATTAAACCTGGTATCCTGGCCAACCCTACTCTTCGCGTCAGTAAAGCAGTGAACCAGGATCCTAGGCTTACTCTTAATTTTGTCGGTGAAAGGCCGAATTTATTACGCCTGTAAAGGATTTTACGTTCGTGACGCCATAAAACGCTTTTATTCATTTATATTGTTCGGTTGCCATGACGGCGACTAATGAACACGATGAAATACTACTTAACACATTTTTCGTTTTCAATTCTTGTAATTAAGGATCGATGCACATAGAGCCTGTTTGAAGGGGGCATTAACAACGAATTAGACAAAAAATTAAAGAATTACTATGTTTTGTTCCAAACAATAATAAAAGCGAAAATTTAAAAAATAATTCGCTATGAGCGGCAAGTTTGGTTCAACTTTGTAAAAATAGGCTTAAAAACTTTGCTGGTATAATATTTAATTGCAAGACAATAATAAGATCTGATTTGGTTTAGTATGCATGTAACCTTTTATTTGACCCTTGTTAGATTAGGGTTGTGCGTGTTCATGTCAGTAATGAAAATGAAAAGTAAAAATTGAAAAGTGGGAAGTGGGAGCCATCAGGAAGAAACATTTCGTTGACTGATTCGGCCCACAATAAATCTTTCTATTATAGGTAAAACGATGATATTTCCTTAATCTATGGCATGAAATCATATAACACCTTATCCTAAAATATGCACGCAATGATAATAGTATTACTTTATTATGAACTCTTGCATTGTTTATTGGTGTTTATGAACTTTTGCAATTCTGGTAAATATTTCAGTAGGTTATAAATCAAATAAAAGAATTTGAGTCAATTCGGTGGTAATGAATTGGGCAGGTAACGCCCCTTTACAACATTTCAGGTTATATAGATAAAATTTTTACAAACCTGATTATAATTTTGAATGAGATCTTTGAACCGCTGTGATAAATTGTTCGCTCTGTTTTGCATTATTCTCCACATCATGAAATTCACTATTGTCCTTTAAAATAAATACAAACAGAGTACTCCTAGGTATTGCATACTTTATTATTGGAATCAATAAAACTTGCAATTTGAAATATGTTGCATATATCACTAACCAAAACAATTATTCGCTATATTATTAGTACCTATTCGTTGACTGAGACATAGTTGAAGTCAAGAGGTGGAGCGCCAGGAACCAGATTGGTTCGAAGTTATTATAAAAAACACAATGTGATACATTTGTAAATAATAAGATTTATTACTACAAATTTGCAATGAAATATTTTCTTTCTTTTGACTAAAATGTTAAATGGCATGCTAGTCAATGAAAGGTCAAAAGACACGAAAAAAACATATTTAGTTAGCAAAGAAATTCCCTATCATGCACTTTTGATTGGTATAAACCTGAGACTGCAGTCTCAGTATAGCCCATCTAAAAGACTACACTTTTCGCAAACAAATCTTGATAACTAAAGTTAAGATCTGTTTTTTTTTTTTTTTGTAAATTGTATGTTAATATCTGGTGGAAAAGTTGTTGCAAGTTGCCATTGTCTACTAACTTTACAAAAATAATGGTGATGGTAACCTGTCCGAAAACAATGGAAAAACAACATGACTTCCTGTGACAGAATAATTGGCTAGATCCATGACTTACCTATTATCATATTTACTGAGTGTGTTGAATAGACGTTCAAAATAAAGAGGTGCTCGAACAACTATTGGTTCATCAATAGGTACATCTATTTGTACCATCTCCGAGCTTAATGCTCCTTGTACGTAGTCAATCCAGTTGAATGGCAGCTTTTCAAATAAATGTAAAATTACTTAATACATAACAGTTACTGACTTCCAATTATATGTTTGAAATGAATAAGAATGCATTCTAGATTACTTCAAAGGTATTCACTGCATCTATGACACCACTTAAGACCCAACAATATATGTGCTGAATCCTTTACCAAATATTCAAAATTCACTTTGCAATTCAATGACAGCAAGCATATCTTAATTGCCTAAATCAATCGTCTATATATATTAGTTAACACAGTCAAGTCTTTTTTTAAGCATGGCATTTTCGTACAGTAGAATTATTTAAAAAAACATTATTTAGAAATTGATGTTGTTTAATTTTACTATTTAAAATTAAATATAAACTGTAAACGATAGTTTTCCTTTTTTTTATTTTTAAAAGCGCTGTTTATATAATCTGTATTTTTTTTCGAAAAAACACCTTTTTAATTCTGTTGCGATACGCAGTCTTAGCAGAATGTTAAGAAAGAAATGTTTGTACGCTGTTGAAAATGATCAAAAACTGGTAAATAAAGTTAACGTCGAACCATCTGAATTGTATTTATATTGATAACTTACGTTTGCAGTTGTAAAGTTTTTAGGCAGGTCATAAAGCGGCATTTTATTGTATAATGCCTCATTATCACGGCGATCTTCATCTGGTACAGTAATCTATAAAAATCAACCCGATCTTTAATACTTTATCCACATTAAATCAATTCATTATTAGTCACCCAAACTTCTAAACAAGATTTTTCAAGTAAAATGAAGAACGCTGGAGTCATTATGGTAAGTGTCAAAGAATATCCCAGTAAGTTAAATTATAAAGGTTTAAATGGAATAAAGTGTTACAGAAAAGGTGTGTTTCTTTGTTGTGATAGTTTATTTGTTTTATATTGACTATGATTAAAACACAAAGTGACTGCTGTACCCCAATTTTTGACATTTTCACCTATTATGTCTGGTTGTTTTGCTCACACATTGTTGTCAATATAATGGAATTCTATGCAACCGTCATAGAAGTGAGAGGTTTGGCTAGCTATAA
Source organism: Mytilus californianus (assembly GCF_021869535.1). Lineage (NCBI taxonomy): Eukaryota > Metazoa > Mollusca > Bivalvia > Mytilida > Mytilidae > Mytilus > Mytilus californianus. The sequence goes on from NW_026262593.1 coordinate 43,823,670, forward strand.
AACCAGGTTTAATCCACCAGTTTTCACATAAGGAAATGCTTGTACCAAGTCAGGAATATGACAGTTGTTTTCCGGATTTGTTTGATGTGTTTGAGCTTTTGATTTTGCCATTCGATAAATGACTTTCCGTTTTGGATTTTCCTTAGCGTTCTGTATTTTTGTTATTTTACGTTTTGTCATGGTTAAACCCGCTATATTAACTAGTCATAAATATTGAAATTGGCCCTCCTGTCTACATGCCATTTCTATATTTTTGCAAAATTACCAGCAACGTTCAGGTGAGATGTTTGAGTAATATTGCGGCAAAATCACAAATTGTATGCAATAACATCAACAGTGCCAATTTTACCGCAACAGATGCGCATTTTGGCAATTAATGGCTTTTCAGTGATAATCTAGGCAAAAAGGAATGAACGTCCAAAATCTATAACAAACGAAAAAGAGCAGATAAATCCAAACAGAACCCAGATTTAAGTCAAACCCGGACAAAGAATCAGAACTTTGCATAAGAGAGATACAGCCTTTAATTCAAAACAATTTTGAAATGTTATTACAGAACATTTTAATAAAACAAATGAGTTTTTGCAAAATACTATCAAAAATGGGCCACTGTCAATATTGCTGCAGCACCTTTCTCTAAGATGCTACATGTGTTTTTCCAACTGTCCAAAGTAAAAAAAACTGTAAATAATGATCACTGTCTTTATTCGTGTCTGTTGAATCCATTCCCCGTGTTCACAAATGAAACAAAGTAAAGGAGGATTTAAAAAATGATATAGAGTATAGACAACATAAATGGGAAACGTCAAGAGAAATACATCTTAAAGGTTTGGTAAACGTAGGTGCTTCGGATGGGTATGTATTCTTGTTGAATCAGGATCACCCGCTATGTGTAGAAGAGAGGCTGAAGTTACCAAAGGGATATTCAAACTCATAAGTCGAACTGTCCATGCCATGGCAAAAAAAACGAAAAACGTCGAAAATATCAGTCTACAAAACACAAAATAGAAAACTTAAAAGGCTGGGCAACATGAACCCCATCAAACACCATGGTGATCTCATGTAAGGGTAATCAGATCCTACTTCACATGTGGCACCCGTCGTGATATATAAGGTGTGAATAATAGTCTTTAGTTGAGGACTATTTGCTAATCTCTATGTCTTTATGTATGGTTGGACTACTGTCTCACTAACTTCTGATTATTTTCCTTTATTCAAATCAAAATACTCTGACCTTGATTTATCCTTACATTAGCAAGATCTATCTCTAGGTTTACAACTTTCTCCATATCTTTAGCAGCAACATCTGGATCAGCTCCAAGTTCTATTGCTATGGATCTTCCTAGAGTTTCGTATGCCATTATCATAGTATCGTTTCTTTCTTTCAAATAATATTTCCTCCCAGGCATACCAAAATCTGCCTGGTCAATCTGAAAAAAGTACAATCTTACAATTTACATAAGTTCACTTTTTTTAATGATATAAGACAAGATAAAAGTTGCAAATACAATTGTACCATTGTTTTTCTTTTATCTAAAATAAGGCAACAAAAATATAATTATAATATTTTAACCGATTTTCAAGTTCTGAGATTTATCATTATTTTAGACTATCCGTATCTCTCAGATGGGTAAAATAAAAACTAATTAATAGAATTAGACACAATTTTTGAAATAGAACAGAGCAATGTGAAAGAAAACTGTAAAAGGGTTGTATGTTTGTAACTTTTCGATATATGTATATATATATGATCCAATGGATGGATCTGTCGTAGAGTTGTCACTTGTTTAGACGTACTTATCATATAATTATTTTTGTGACTGCATCTTACGATCCTTTATGACAGATAATTTAGCTAATATGCAATCAATTCCATCTTCATGCCTAATATATCATGTACTGTGTTACATCTCTAGATTCTACTGACGAGGAAAGGTAACACTAGGCCACCGAAAGCTGAATTTTTTAGTTCAGTCTAGGTGGCCGAGTGGTCTAGAGCGCTGGACACAGTGCAGGCGGTGTTGTCTCGATATCCCAATAGCATGAATTCGAATCCCGGCGAGGAAAGAACAAAAATTTGCTTCCGCAAATTTGCAGATTTAACATTGTTGTGCTGATATTTAGAGTAATTATGAATATAGATACTGTATATACTCAACTTCAAAAGGTTCACATCAACTAATTCAGGACTGTTTAGAAATCACTTTATTCAAGCTTTGTAGTATACAATAAATTTAAAAGCAATAGTTATTCAGAGAAAACAACAAATAATGACAAATCATAGTAAAATAACATTTAATGATACCAATTGTATTGCATCAAATGCGACATTCGCTAATTAATTTGTTCTTGAGGCCAAAGTATTAAAATATTTAAAACCTAATACAAACGTTGAAGAGTAGCAATTATCGGAAATTACCATAAACATGACCAAAACAAGACCATTTTGTTGTAAACCAACTGTATAATTATTAAATACTATGCGAGATCTTCGATAGTCTTGTTGTCAATATAATGGAATTTTATGCGACTGTCATACAAGTGAGAGGTTAATCTAGATATTAAACCAGGTTTAATCCACAATTTTTCACATAAGGAAATGCCTTAACCAAGTCAGAAATATGACAGTTGTTTTCCATTAGTTTGATATGTCCGAGCTTTTGATTTTACCATTTGTTAAGGGACTTTCCGTTTGGAATTTTCCTTGGAGTTCGGTATTTTTGTTATTTCACCTTATCTCTAGTAACTATTTCACTACTTGTTTATACCCGCGGTGAGATTAGATGCACGGCCTAATGTTTAAACATTTGTCTGTTGTTAAATGCAAATTTTTTTTGGTTGACATCTAAATGTCTTCTGGTTTTTATTGTGTCGTTAGGTTGTTGTATCATTAACGTGTGCCCATATCTCCTTTTATTCCTAAATGTAGTCATAATGAAAGATCGTATACACTAACAGTGTTAGGTTGCCAGGATACATCTTCGGTATAGATATTTCAGAAATTCTTAGCTGAAAAACCGATCCACACATTTGCTAATTTTAAGATATCATTCCAATTCAAACATGTCTTTGGCGTCATTTGTAATCTTTTGCTTTTTGGCGTTTTGCATTTTTTTCAACAAATACTATTAGTTGTCTGGTATCTGTATGTCATACTTATAGAATCTTTCTCTTGAATTAGTGATTTAAATATTTCTTGGTTCGTAAAAGGTATATTTAGGTACCTAGAAATTTCTGAAAAGTTGTATGTATTAAACGTTCTATGAAACAAAGTACTAGATGGTAGTTGTAATTTTTCTTTTCAAGAGTAGGAATACTCCTTTACACCAGTATTATCTTTCCTTTCTCTTAACTATTGCTGTTTAGGTGTTGCACAAATTAAGTTGATGTTAGGAACCTCCATCGTATTCATCCATACAAATATATAGTAGTTTTTGTTTCTACTGGCCATTACATAGAAATACGACTAATGGCAATGTCTTAAGGATGTACTTAGGTGAAATTAAACAAATCTAGAATCTAAAATTATACTATAAGTCAGAAAAGCATTAGTTAAGGAACAAAATAAGCTAAAATTATTGATAGGTTATAGCGCTTCTTTTCAAGATATCTATTTTTTTTAAAATGGCTGGAAAAGACGGACTCGGACTTTTACCTTATACATTGTATTTGCATTGGTATTATTTGGGTCTCAAATCCAAAGAAAAGAAATCTAGAATTTGCTGAAATTTTGGTAAATTACATTTTATGAGCTATTGAAGTCTTATATGAAAAGAAAAATGGGTATTATGGGGCAAAATATTTTACCCTGTATCGTAGGAAACAAACCAAGGAGTCTGAACATCTGACAAAAATCATAAACCTCACCTAAGTACATCCTTAATCATTTGATATCAGACTTACAAAAAGAATTCTTGTTGAGGAGTTTTTACTGTCTGTGTATGCATACATATCCATTAGAATCCTATTGTTGTATTTCAGCAGTCCAAGCAAAAGTTTGGTTAGGTTGAAATTATTGGGATTCCATTCAACACCGTTAAAAGAACCAATCATCGGCCATCCTCCAAGTTCCGCCATTAAATCTTTTAGAACTGCTGCACCGTGTTTTTCTATCAAATCTAAAACGAAGAAATTGAATTGTCAACATCGCCTTGACTGTTTTGAAATGTCACTCTTAAATGTAGTACATAAGCGTTCACTGCAACATAAGTAAACAAATATATGGATTTGCCTTTTATCTTAATATTATCTTGACGCCCTATGATGAGCCAGTTTTGATATAATATGCTTATGTGTACCATATCTTTTAGCAGTCCTGTCACGTCTGTCGTCAATATGTACCATATATCCTTTAGCAGCAAGTCGTGTCTGCCATCAATGGATTATTTCAAGATGGAATTGTGAACCGTATATCAAAATGAGCTCCATCCTAATATATTTATTCGCAAATACTTTGAATCCGTGAATTTAGAGCCACATTTTCCTTAAACCGTCCATTGTGGGCAAAGAGATTGTCTAAATTAAGCAATCCTTGTTGAAACTTTGTTCACCACCATATATTCTAAAATGCTGTATACTTTAGTGTTGTAATAACATCAATTAATCTCTGATACTTTCTAAATAGGTATTTTATTACAAGATTTTTTTAAAGTTTTTAATGAGGTCAGGTAGTTTGTTGGGAATCTTATTTGTAAAAAAAATGGTGTCATTACGGTTGGTAGTTATATCTAATTAATGTAACGGCTACTCACCTTCATTGATACAAAAAGTGTACAGGTATTTTGCTTTAGTAATGGTTACTCACCTTGATTCATTTTAGATTTAACAGGTATTTTTCCTTTAGTAACGGCTACTCACCATGGTTCATATAAGACCTGTACATGTATTTTGCCTTAGTAACGGCTACTCACCTTGATTTATACGAGACTTGTACAGGTATTTTGCTTTAGTAACGACTACCCAACTTGATGCATACAAGACTTGTACATATGTTTTGCTTTTGTAACGGCTTCTCACCTTGATACAAGACAAGTATAGTACCTGTATTTTGCTTTAGTAATGGCTACTCATCTTGATTCATACAAAACTTGTATATGTCTTTTACTTAAGTAACGGCTTCCCACCTTGATTCATACAAAACTTGTATATGTCTTTTGCTTTAGTTACGGCTTCTCAACTTAATTCATACAAGACTTGCACAGGTATTTTGCTTTAGTAACGGCTACCCAACTTGATTCATACAAGACTTGTACAGGTATTTTGCGTTGGTAACAGATATATAGTCACCTTGGTTAATACAAGACTTGTACAGGTCTTTTCCTTTAGTAACGGCTACTCACCTAGATTCATGCAAGACTTGTACAGGTCTTTTGCTTTAGTAACGGCTTCGGGTTCATTATCAGGACCGTCTTCTTCCAAAAGATCTGTAAAAATATTACAGAGTTTTAAAATATATCAAATCTTATACATTTCTTGTGACATATACATGTAATACATTACAAGTCTACGAGCTGAACGTTTCAAAATCCCTTACAAAAAAATATGCAGATACTATGGTCATGCGAGACCCACGTGAAGTGTTTTTTAAACACACATATGCCTTTTTGAAAAGTTATTATGTATAAAAATAAGAAGATGTGATATGATTGCAACAAGAGACCAAAAGACACAGAAATTAACAACTATAGGTCACCGTACGGCCTTCTTCGTATGAACCGTTTCTATCGTATTATTCAAATGAATAAGGGAAGATGTTGAGTAAGCGACAAAAAGACGATCACCAAATAGCACACTCACAAAACATATACCTACATGTATATAACAATCGTATGGTTGCTGGATACGGCCATTTCGCGTTTTCGCGTTTTCTCCTTTCCCTTTCACGCGAAATCGAGAAATTCGAGAAATCGGGAAATCGAGAAATCGAGAAATCAAGAAAGCGAAAACGCGAAGGCGAAAACGCGAAAACGGGAAATAGATTTTTCTACACCCCCGTAGTAGCAGAAATTGTCGAAAACTTACCAACAATACCAAATTCCCCGAATAACATATATATTTCTCTATGAAAAAGGCATATTTACTGTTTTTCTCAAATTAATCAATTGTATTTTTGTTGTTGTTGTAAAAATATAGTATAATCAAAGTTAATATTATATGAAAGAAACGTGACTACACTTATTTTAGCTATCATTTTTCATTATTACAATTACGATCGCAGACAAGTGCCTGCTAATTGGTGAAATTTTACTGTGTTATACCTAATCATACCAGATTTATCTGTTGATATAATAAACTTGTCAATTATAAGAAATATTCTTCCATGATTTACCACTTTCACAATACATTAAATTACTAAAGTTAATTGAAGGCAATAAAATATCAGTTATCTACAGCTTTCATCGTAGAACAAAATAATCTTTTGTACACAACATAATAATACGTCAAGATCTTGTAATTGAATGGTTGATGTTTGGTGTGGTTTATATATTTGTTTTTCGTTCATTGCATTGTTTTGTATATAAATCAGGCCATTTGTTTTTATCGTTTGAACTGTTAAATACATTTGTCATTTCGGGGCCTTTTATAGCTTACTATGCGGTATGGGTTTTGCTCATTGTTGAAGGCCGTACGGTGACATATAGTTGTTAACTTCTATGCCATTTGGTCTCTGGTGGAGAGTTGTCTGATTGGCAATCATACCACATTTTCTTATTTTTATAGTCGGTAGTGATAATTAATGGCTACAAATGGTCAGCTGCACATATTTTTTTTTTTTAATTGATTAAAATAGTTATCAGGATTTTATTTAAAGAGGAGCTACAATTGTGAACAAAAATGTCATATTTAAAGGCTGAATATTGGTGTTATAGTCTTACGCAAGGTTATTTAGTTTTTAAAAAAAATCCTCTCTCCCCCCTCCCCCCAAACAAATTACATTAACTTGGTTTTTTTAATGCAATGACAATACTTACATTTTAGCGTAATCTCTACTTCATCTCGGACAACCCCAAACATATCAATACTGGACCGGTCCTCCGATATGATGGTCTTCTTCATCCATGTTCCACATGTAAAGTCGTAAAAGTTGTCACATGGATCAACAGTCTCGTCTAAGGCGTCAGTAACTCTAGCAGCTGAAAAAAGTCTTCTATTCTGAGAGGTAGCCTATGTTCAATTTATTTTTAGGGTGACTATTTATACAGTGAATCATGGCTAACTACCAAACACTAGATCATATGCATCGCGAAGCGGAAATAGGACCACAATTTAACCGACCAGCGATTACACATTGCAATGATTAAAAAAAGATGGTGGAATTTAAAGAAGAGAGTTTAACAAAAACAAACTTTAAAGCATACATAACTGGGTACCTCTACAGTTGTATCCACCTACCGAGTCATGGATGTTCACTAATGAACCAACTTAATTCTTATTAATGTTTAACATCAACTCTATAAAATATACAGACCGGGGGCGCACCCAAGAAATTGCATAAAACGAACATTGAGATGTGGGAGTATTTTCAAGTCTTTCTACGCTTGCGGTGAAGAAAGATATAGTTACTTTTTCTCCCGGTCGAAAGACATATTGTTATTTTTCTCCCGGTGGAAGACATAGTGTTACTTTTTCTCCCGGTGGAAAGACAGATTGTTATTTTTCTCCCGGTGGAAGACATAGTGTTACTTTTTCTCCCGGTAGAAAGACATATTGTTACTTTTTCTTCTGGTGCATGGAAAGACATATTGTTACTTTTTTTCCGGTGGAAAGACATATTGTTGCTTTTCCTCCGGTGGGAAGACATGTTGTTACTTTTACTTCCAAATCTTTCTGTTTCATTTTTGTTCGATATCATTTTTGATTTTTTCCTTGTTGGAAAAAAGACATATTGTTATTTTTTCTCCAGGTGGAAAGACATATTGTTACTTTTCCTACGTTGGAAAGACATATTGTTACTTTTTCTCTCGTTTGAAAGACATGTTGTTACTTTTACCTCCAAATCATTCTGTTTCATTTTTGATCGATATCATTTTGCTGGTTTTTTTTCAGTGTATAAAAACTTCAAAAATATCTTTTAATTTTGTACATTATCGTTGTTCTTTCTCTTTTTTTTTTTACATTTTCTTAGAATGGAGGGAGGCGAGACCGAACCTTCGAGTTTGATTGCCTTTGCTTTTGTTATATTTTATATAGTCTTTCTTTACCTCCTTTTTGCAATATCCCCAAGGGTCAAAAGGGAGATAATAGACACATACACCGATTATTGTCATTTGTCTTAGAAAAGAAAGGAGTGGTCTACACAACTTACAACGGTTAAAAAAAATGAAAATGCTCTTCAAAATGAGATGGGGGAAAATAGTACGATTCAAGTTAATAATATATTCGAACCCAATTTTTAATTATCTTTAATATTTGAATTTGTTTTTAACATTTATGCGCGTAATTTTTGTCTCCCTGTGAGTATAATTACAAAATTTCATTTATTGTTTCCAGTACCATTACACAAAATGCTGCGACATTGTTCTAGGCTTGTTTTATTAATTTGGTCTTATATTTGAATGACATTCTTAATTTCACTATCCGGTGTAAGTAATATTGTGTTATGTTGTTTAAATAAAACAAGTCAATTAACAACGACACTCACCTGTTACTGTACATTCTGTTGACGTACAGACATCAATTGTTTCTGAAAAGACATGGCGTTATCATGGTTATCTATAGACATTATTTTACGATGGCACTAATACAACAAGGATTGTTCTAGATTATGTAGATAAAGCATGGTAATTAAAATGGTTAGAGTACATTCAGATCCAATCTGGGAAAAGTGGAAATGAAAATAAAGTTCAATAACAGTTTATTTTCTACGACTGCCTGAGTATATTTAATAATATGATATTGAAATTTAATTTAATTTTAATTTTCTAGGATAAGGAGGGAATCCAGTGCTTTGAGCTTATATACAATTTATGTGCGAACCTTAGTTTTTATTTGTATCCTTGCACTGATTATAAAATATTTGTCTTATGACCACAACTCCATTTCTGCAGCACACTATTAGTGTAACACTATATTAATGTAAGCATCAATATCAATTCAAGCATGTACCTATTTATGAGGTCCCTATAAGAGCTGACACAGTAAAAAGAATATCTCCACTCGTGTTGCTCAATATTTTCGGTTTTTACATGAAATCGCAAATACTTTAGATTTTTAGCTCGTATCCTGCATGCTTGAAGATAAACTAGCTCAGAGCGGCGGATCCAGGATTTTTTAAAGTTAAGGGGACGTAATTCCATAAAATTGATTATATACACAAAAATGTTGTGGACGATTTTATGCTAAAAACTCATATAAATCGTGAAAAACATGATATATTCAATTTTTGGGGCGATCAAATGGGGGAGGGGGCGTAAAGAATCCGCCACTGGCTCACTTGTAGAATCAACTTAATTCAAATAATTACCCGACTGTGTATCCTTTTTTCTGATAGCTGCAACAATGGCCAAAATAACAATAACAACAACACACATTAATATAACAGCAATTAGAATCTTCTCTAAGGATGTTCGTTTACTTTTGTCCTGGAATCTACAAATATATAGATATGAATAACCGTCAAGCAAAAACTCCCTTACTCCTCAACTAAAGGGAAGATATATATATATAGGGAAATAATGCACCGTTATTAAAGTTTACATATACTAATAAATGCTCTCATCATAGATACCAGGCTCCAAATTGTATACTCCAGACGCGCTTTTCGTCGACCAAGGACTCATCAGTGACTCTCGAATCAAAAACTTTAAAAAGGCCAAATAAAGTACGAAGTTAAAGAGCAATAAAAAAGATCCAAAATTTCGAAGGGTTTAGCCAAATACAGCTTAGGTAATCTATTCCTGGGTTAGAAAATCCTTAGTATTTAGAAAGATCAAAGTTTTATAATTAGTTAATAAGTTCATGTAGCTACACAGATTTTAAAATTGTACTATTGTTTTTGATATTTTGAACATTGACACCTTTTAACAATGTTAAAGAAAATTTTCATAAAATTTCATTAATATCTAAAAACGGCAATTTCAAGGTTTTTGAAATTTTAACTGTTTATTGGAATCCATTTTAAAGTCTCAATCAGTATCTAATTGAATATCTCGTTTAAAAAAATCTTAGTCGTGTTTTCAATGTTAAATTAGGTGTTAGAACGTGAAAAGTTATATGTTTTTGTATTCTTCAATAATTGAACCCATTCGATAAAGATGATAGTAATTGGCAACTTATTTATTTTTTCTTGTATAGATATTATGATATTTTCCTTGGAAATGATGTAATCGATGGGTTGCCATATCAATTATTTATCTTATTATTTCTGTCAAATCAATTTAAATCTTCTATATCGTTATTTTTCGTTGATAAGAGCCTAACATAAAAAAAACAAGCAAAACAAGCAAAAATACACCTTTCAGTAACGTCTAAATGTAATGTCGAGATGTTCGAATGTGTTACTTCACAAGAAAGTTATTCAAAGTTCGAAATCTGTGATGTGATAGAATAGAATAGAATAGAATAGAATAGAATAGAATAGAATAGAATAGAATAGAATAGAATAGAATAGAATATTTAGAGTAAATTTCTTACAAAGCCTTTGGTCTCTTTCAAATTATTGATGTGATATATAATGTACCTTTTTGACCATGTGCTTAGATATATAATTATGTACATTCAAATAAGATTGCATTCAAATGCATGCATATACATATTACATATATAATAACTTATACCTGCTTAAGTATACATACTATCTACTTGTTAGATTAAATGATATGACAAAATTTATTGAAGTCTACTTTGTGTGTGTGGTTGAAAGAAAACAACGGCGCCGTATATTATGACAAAAGACAGTAGTCGGTCATATCTTTCGCATAGACTTGATAACATTATTTTGAAAATCTCTTAAATCAGTATTAAACAAATAAATTTTTCCTAATATCCGTAGTCATAAATTAAATCAATGAGCTGTTGATACTGACCACGGACATATCTAAACACAATTGCAATTCATATCAGTGATAGTATTCAATTTAAAATGATTTACTAGTATACGTTTCTGCTGTGGACCGCTAAAATTTATCATAAAATTGAGAATGGAAATGGGGAATGTGTCAAAGAGACAACAACCCGACCATACAGCAGACAACAGCCGAAGGCCACCAATGGGTCTATGTACATTTACAGGATTTACACTTGAAAACATTAACAAAAATAAAAATTAAAAAAAGGTGTTTGCAAATTCCCCCGGTAACGTTATAACTTCGGATGGTTTTAAATGTTCTGGGTTTTTTGTTTGTTAAACGGCAATGCATGCATCAAGAAACAATGATAATCTTGGGCCTGAGGTGTAAGCAACTCATGTTCTTCAAATATTTCCGTTTAAAAAAATATGCACAGCAAAAACACGCTGTTTAAAAATTATTGATGTGTAGAAAATGTTGAGTTTAACCTTTTCTCATGAGTGTATTCAAATTTAGTTAACTTTATTTCAGTATCAAAATTCTTCAGCGAAAAACCTACAAAATTCATATTTCAATCAGACATATCTTGACAACCATAAAGAAACGATGAGGGTAACTGGGCTATAGAATAAGAGTGACGACCTATCCTTTCTGAAGTGCGCCGAATTGTTGTGCGGGATATATAAATATATTTTGATCGTGCACATCAAACAACGTCAAACAAAAACACGTGTTTGTGGACTGCAAAGAGTTGTGTGCATAAATAACCAAGACATCAATTTGTCAGAAAGTTTATATTTCTATGCAAGACAAAACTTGCTGTCCTTATAATACAACATGTGCTTTTTTGTCAGTACCAGTACCATTTCTAATGTAATTCTCAGATATGCCTTTTCTTCAGATTCTACCTACTGATACAATATTAGTCTATTGTCGCCCTGAATCTACTTAAATATTTGTCACTGGACGTTTACCAGAAAAAAGTCAGTCAAATAATGAAAACAATACTATATTGTACCTTTAACAAACGCGGGATATTAAATTAAGTTCTTTCCCAGACTTTAGTTTAACAAAATACCGTAAGACGGACTTTTATAGACATGCCACAATTATGTAGGTATGTTGTTCAATCTTTAGAATAGAATAGATATAATATGAAATAAAGTGATAATTGGGTAAAAACTCCAAGGTAAATAAACCTAAAAGACATGTTATCTGATGAACCGAACAACTATCGTTATAATCCTTTCCCTGAGAAATTAACCTTACAAATGTTTTCCTAATTTTGTTTTATTTTCAAAATATTTTCTGAATAGTTTTGTATAACAATAAGGAGATGTTCTTTTTCTTACACCAGACAATCGAACAGCTACCAGCAAACGTATGCATAAGGAAACACAGGTTTAATTAGCCAAATGTTAGTTTTTATTTAATCTAACAAAATAACACAATTGTCTATATATTAAAATAAGCAGATGTGGTGTGATTGCCAATGAGACAACTTTCAACCAGAGACCAAAGGACGTAAAAGTTAGCAACTATAGGTCACCTTACGGCCGTTATAAATGAGCAAATCCCATACCGCATAGCAAGCTATAAAAGTCTTACCATGACAAATGTAAAACAATCGAAATAAGAAAACTGACGGCCTGTTTTAATAGGTACAAATCGGTAAACGAAAATCAAATATGATATCAAAGATGTATAGAAATAATATTTAGTTCTGTTTGAAAATATTGATAGCAAAATTAATTTTTGTACCAATAAATACTATATTATGACAGTGTTAAATAGATAGACTTTTAGAATAAGTTTATTCAAAGGATCGATAAGTTTACATGGATCGTTTCTAAATAAACAAGCTCTATAAACAACATCCCCATAAAAATTAGGACGTGATATCCAGTTTGTAATATGTTTTCTACAGGTACAGCCAAACTTCCAAACCAATTTTGTGTTATTATGAAACAATTTAGTTATGGTTTTAAGTTATTTGTGGTATAAGTATTTATGAAGCCATGTTTATTAAACTATATCATCATCCCCACTTTCGATCTGTGACAACGAAATCACATCGAACTGAGTGTCCTTTTTTTGGTTATGAGATTCTAGTCATTTAATGAGGACATATAACTTTGAAAAACCAGCCTCTCTGTCACAATTTACCCATGTTCAAACATCACCGTCATCAGATATATGTAAAATACCTGTGATGTATGCAACAGAGAAATTAGCAAATGTAGGGCACTGATATTCATATCTGTAACGCTACCGTTGTTAACACCTGAATAAACGTTTCATTTACGTAGTTAGAAAATATCTTCGAGAATCTAAAATGCAAAGAACTTTTAAAAAAAATCTTATTGAGAAATCGGACATTAAAATATCACACTCGAAATCACTTTTATCTTTATATCTAATTTGATCTTTTGTTCAGTACAGTTCATGTTTTTTCTGTTTTGATGCTGATTGCAAAAACGATACAGAAATATTTCATTGATCCTTATCAAAACTAGCAAAGACAAAATAGTTTAAAAATTCCACAATTTACGTATGATATTATAATTTTTTTTAAATTTTTGAATGTTGTACATGCAATCAAAACAATGAAACAGATGTCAGAGAATGTGATGTTTTACGATTCCCTTCTTTTGTGTAGACAGTTATTTTTTGCTGATTAAATGCAGTTTATTATAGTGAGAGTTTTACTAATATATATCCTTGCATTATTAAAATAATTAAAATCTAATCGATGAGAGTGAATTATATAACTTAATATATGCATGATACATCTAAAAAATATTGGTTATAATATCGTGCCCAATAGTACATGAATTTATTAACACTGAAACGTCAATGATTTTCCACCATTTATTAAAACGTTAACATGTAGTTTTTTTTAGTTATATTATTATTATCATGTTTTGAACGCCATTCCGAGTTGTGTTTAAAATTAAAGTGATTATTTTTTTTAATGTAGCTGTACTTGTTCGAAATAAATCTGGAAAAGTATAAATAAAAAAAAACGATAGATTAAAAGAAGTTAGTATTTAAAGAAAATGTGAAACTGTTTTGAATTGTTATACTGATATATTGATGGTTGCATGAATGTTATTTGCTAAACGTCCAGTGGTCTGCAATTGTGAATTATAACCGAATATAAGAGGGTGTCGATGGTGTTTACAGAAAAGAGAACAATGACCCGAAAAATAATGAATAGAGAAAAATCAGCAAAAAATGCGAGGAAAAGAGAATAAAAGGGTGCAAAAGTGTAATAAATAACTGTTAAAAATAAAAGAATTGGGTAAAACAATACTGAATACAGAATAAAGAAATCAACTGATTACAAAAAAAAGTAAAATCATTTTCATTAGAATTTTACAGAATGAACGTTACTTTTAAAGATAAAAAAAATGCCGTAAAAATTACAGAAATTAAGGACCCCCCCCCCCCCCCCCCCCCCACACACAAAAGTCATCATATAAAGAAACTGAATAAATAAATTAACTACTCACTGGATTTCGACATCGCCTGAGTGTACAATTTTTGTATCTCCATTCTTTGTATTATATTCGTATGGCTTTTTTTCTGACATTTTAGAGAAAACTCGGCTAACAAAAACCGTAAAAACACGTGGAAAATGTCCAAAACTAAACCTGCCAATAGTTGATATTCCAACGCTCTAGTTCAACTGAAAGGTGTTTTTATCTTTTGGTTATACAGTAGGACAATACCACATCTTGAAATAAGTTTGCATTAGCGGTAATACAGTAATGATATGATAGTAACATCGCAATTTAAAGGTCGTTGATTATTTGTAATGGATATCGTCCACTTTAAATATTCTCGTTTCTCTAAATTCTTTTAATAATATAGTATGAAACTGATAATTGTTTTCAGTCAATTAGACTTCCAATTGATCACTGTTGTGTTTTCATCATTACCTCTGTCAAAGTATGCGTAATTCATTACCCTCAGTTATTTCAAGTACTAGCTTAAAATACCCCATTCACGATTTCTTTCATTCAGAAAAATGTCTTACTAAAATACCGTAAAGACAAACATTATCTGTATATAATTTATTAATGGAGTAAACGAAAATCTCAAATATCTATCATCGGAAATTAATTTAACAATTGAAATTTAATTTGCAATTTGGTTTAGAAATCTATTTTAAAGTTGTAATTTTTTATTAGATCTATCGTCGACCATAAATGTCACATACAGAAGGAAATCTGCAGTAAATGAACATTTAACAGATAACTGATTATTATATTAAAGATACAACTCACAGACGTAGGACCATACGATCTTTACTTGGAACACAATTTATAATGTTACTAATTTCACTGTGCACGAGTTCGTGGAAGAATGTTTATCAGGTACGTAAGTGAACACTCGTTTAGTTATTTGGGCTCCTGAGATACCAATGAGGAAACAAAAACCACAAGTCGATAAAAACAGACAACATCATGGCCATTAGAAAAACCACGAAAAGATAAATAACAGTACACAAAATATTACACAGAAATCTAATTATGAGCAACACGAACACAAACGGATGCATCAAGACTAACAATAGCCAACAAAACATTACACAGACAATCAAACTGAGCAACAAACTTCCATTGAAAACCCGCTGTTAATTCTGGTACTCCGGTAGAGGGAACAGTTACTGATCCACAAATGACAACCGATGTGTTGTTCATGAACAATGAAATTTAGAGATTATAACACAATGTTGACTGCTGTTCCCGAATTTTTGACATTTTAACCTATTTTGTCTGTTTGTTTTTGCTCACACATTGTTGTCAATATAATGGAATTATATATGACTGTCATACAAGTTAGAGGTTAAGCTAGCTTTAAAACCAGGTTTAACTTCCACCATTTTCTACATTAGGAAATGCCTCTACCAAGTCAGGAATATGACAGTTGATTTCCATTCGTTTGATGTGTTTGAGCTTTTGATTTGGCATTTGATAAAGGACTTTCCGTTTTGAATTTTCCTTGGAGTTCGTTATTTTTGTTATTGTACTTTTTAGTGATGATTCCCGTCAGGGGAAAATCATAACGAAGAAAGGATGATTGAACTGGCGATTCGAAAAATTGAACATATCCGTTGCCACAAGTTACTCAAATATTCCATAATAGTCTCTTGCATCCAAGTTACGTCTCATAAATGCATATGTTTTGACGAAATAACTTAAATTATTTACATCAGACAGAAATAACAAAAAGACAACCAAAGTATTCAATAGACAGAAATAACAGAAAAAGAACTACAGCATTACATTAGACAGAAATAACAAAATGACGACCAAATCATTGCATTAGACAGAAGTATCAGCATAATAACAAAAGCATTTAATTTACATTAGACGGAAATAACAAAATAACGACCAAAGCATTAGATTATACAGAAATAACAAAATGACGACAAAGGCATTACATTAGACATAAATAACAAAAATGACAACCAAATCATTACATGAGACAGAAATAATAAAAATGAAAACCAAAGCATTACATTAGACAAAAATAACAAAAAGAAAACCAAAGCATTACATTAGACAGAAATAACAAAAACTACAGCATTACGTGAAACAGAAAAAAAAAAATTAAAAAGACAACCAAAGCATTACATAAGACCTGTATAAAACTTATTACAAACGGGATATCACATCCTAATTTTACGCGGATGTTGTTTATAGAGCCCGTAAATTTAGATATGATCCTTGTAACTTATCGATCCTTTAAATCTATTTTTTCTAAAAGGTTGTCAATTGAACACTGAAATAAGATCTTTGAATATTGTTTTCATCGGCACAAACATTGATTTTGTTATCAATAAATTGAAAAATAACTATAAATATTATTGCTATACACCTATGAACATTTACGGTCCTACATTCTGTCAAATAAATCTTTTATTTGGCATTGCACGATATCATGTTTTTCTCTGACTGTTTATGACGTTTTGTTTTATTAATTGTAATTGGCTTTTAACTAGCTTTCAGTAACCTCGAGTACTCTCAAATCGGTACTTTGTGTCTTCAGTACTTAATTAAGTCTTTTTGTTAGTTGTTTTTCTGACGATAGGGAGAGTCCCGCCTTTTCCGACTGATTTTTATAGTTTGTTCTTATGATGTGTTGTTACACCACTGTTCCAGGTTAGGGGGATGGTTTTTCGCCCGCAAACATGTTTAAACCCACCACATTCTGTATGTGTCTGTCCTAAGTTATGAGCCTGTGATTTAGAGGTTGTGGTTTGTTGCTGTATATCATATGGTTTTTCGTTTATTGTTTAATTTTTTACATTAGTCAGGCCGTTATTTTTAACGCTTCAATTGTTTTACGTTTATCATGTCGGGGTCTTTTATAGCTTGATATACGGTAAGAGTTTGTTTTTTGTTGAAAGCCTTACTGTGTCCTATAATTGACAACTAAAACATCATTTGGTCTCTGGTGGCTAGTTATCTCATTGGCAATTGTACCATATCTTTTTATTTTATTAAGAAAAAAGACAACAGAACCATGACAGCCAAAACATTACATTAGATAGAAATAACCCAGAGCTTGGTTCTCTCCAAACACATGGCGTAGAACTCATAAAAAGACTGAGACAACTATCTACCAGAGTTAAAATGAAGTTGCAGTAAGCAGTTATAGGCCAACGTACGGTCTTCAACAATGAGAAAAAACCTTTATCGTATAGTCGGCTATAAAAGGCCCCGACATTAAAAATGTAAAACAATTCAAACGAGAAAACTAACGACCTAAATCATAACAAAACAATTTACGAAATAAATATGACAGACATGAACCAACGACAACCTCTGTATTAAGGCTCCTCAATTGGGATAGGCACGTTAAGAATGTGGCGGGAATTAACACATTTCAGTCTACTGTTACATATTTCTGGTAAACTTTTAATTTCTTGCATTTCTTGGGTGACTCCAAGTATTTATAACATTGATACATTTTGAGATCTCCAAATTTCCGCTTCAAATATGAACTGCTTACTCAAACATATATTTTGTCACCAAATGACTTATAATATAGAATACCATTAATTCAGATAAATATGTATCAGACAACCGCGACAAATATCGGGAGCAATTGTTTTACCCTAGTCGGTCCATGCGTTCCACAAAGGGTATGAGGTTTATACTCCTTATTCCTCAGGACTTCAGTTTTCAAACTAGAACTTTTATATTTAAAGTGTTAGTACATACACTAAAGGTGTGCATATTGTCAGAATTTTTGCTTTTCTTTAAATTTTCAACGAATGACAGGTTGATGATTTTTTGTTTTGCATTTCAGTAATATAAGGCATGCAGGGTACATGCCGATGGTTTGTCCGGCTTACTTCTCCTACATGTTTTAAGCTAAAACTTGAATATAATGTAAAGTGTAATTACGGATTTTAAAGGTGTGCAGTCAGGATTTTTCTTTTCTTAACATTTTCCACAAATGATAGGTTGTTTAACTCTGTACTTTGTTGGTATTATTTGGTATTCAGGGCACGTTGGTTTTCCGGCTTACTTTTCTTACAGTTTTCAAGCTTGGACTTTGATATTATGCTGAGTATTTGTACATATAAAAGGAGGGTGCACATTCTCCGGATTAAAAAAATGTCTACAAATTACAGAATGTTGAACTTTGCCTTTTTTAGTGAAATTATGCAAGATGGTTGCAAGTTTGTCCGAAATTTTTGCGATGTTTTTATCATTGCGTAAAATGCGACGCAATAAGTATCGCACAAAAAAATGCATTTCAGTTTTTGACAGCATTATTTGTTTGTAGCATATTACAGAAATCACAATAATTAATCTTGCATTTAAATGTTCCACTTATAACAGAATGATTAACTTTTTTTTGGCGGGTGCATCAAATGTGTCCTTTAAACACAACCATTTCAAATTGTATGGCAATACCACTTTTTACTCAATTCAATCGTTGAAGCACTATATTGATGAATGCAGCAGTGTCATAATTTTTGTCTAGTTTGGTAGGGAATAGTTGCTAGGCAAAATACTTATATAGGAAGTGTTGAGTAAAAGACAAACAGTACACAACACATAACAAAATAAAACTAAAGATTGATCGACACGAATCCCAACAATAACCGGGGGTGATGTTATGTGCTCCGAAAGGATGAGCAGATCCTGCTCAACATGTGGCACTCGTCATGTATAAATGAGACATATACACTTGAAATAAAATAGCGATACTTTTCCGAGGCAACACAAGCATACAAAAAAAAAAAAAACAAAAGTAAATAAATTAAATATCTGCTGGAAAATAGATCCATAGAAAAACCAGAGCACCTACATGTCTTTACCGAATTGTGGAAAAGTTAAAATCACAGGTGAAAAAACCTTTTCCAATGGTTTGCATTATCCACAAAAAAGAAATTTCAAACCTCTAAAGGTGTAATGAGCTTTTCTCAAATTTATGTTTTGGAACTACAATACATTTTTAATGGATTTTAGGGAAAGGCCTTCCCTGAATGGAAGAAACTACAAAGATAAAAACAATTTCAAACATAATCAGCTGTTAGACGGCAAGTTTTTTTTAGAAAAGCTATTACTTGTACCCAATATTCTTCCGATGGATATCTATAGTTTTAAAATTCTGTAAATTATCGTCATTACTGTTGTAAAACTATCGTAAGGACGAGTTTAATTCTTATTTCACAAGTTTACGAAAGTAGGTGCACCTGTATTTTGATTCTACAAGTGTATCAAATATATAGATATATGATAGTTTGTGTCATCAGTGACACGTTTATTGCTATTGACAGGTTTCGTATTCAACTGAAATTATCTTATATAAAAAAAAGAAATAAATATTCCTTAATACTGAGTTATTGCCACCATAGTACCGAGTGCAAAATATTCCATAAAATTATACATTGATTAAACGTTTACTGATGATTCCTGATTTTTATCACGATTGATATATAACAAATAAATCCCAAAACACCTGGTGTTCATCATCTAATTGTGGATTAATTTATCTGTGTGTCTGTTTGATTGTGTGGGTTTGTTTTTGTTTGTTTTTTTTTTTTGGTGGGGGGGGGGGGGAGTTGTCAAATATTAACTAACAAACATTATGAGAACTATTGTAATTCAGCGCCTCAAACTCTAATTTGACCAACTATTTTCCCTCAGAGAACAATGCTGTTGTTGGTACAAGATTAGGACAGTTTTAGTCACATTTGATTTGGATCACATGATAATAAACAACAGCGGAAAGCATAAATTATTCTAGAAAATGAAATAAAATGTGAAACGACTTAAATCGCTCCACATTTACCCATCTCCTAAATTGGCTATCATGTCTATTGCAGGACACTTTCTGTATCAGCCCCAAATGATTGATGCAAAATCGAGCATAGGAATCATACACGAGTCATACAGTTTTTCATACGCATTAAATCCGAAGTCTTTATTGTTGTGAATTTTTTAGAAATTATCTTCCCTAGTGTCCTTCCTCCGCCTTTCGCCAAAGTGTCCGCATTAGTTGTTAAATTTCCATTTAAACTAAATATAAACACTTGATATTTATATTGGTCAGCCGTTTTCCCATCACTTGACGTCCGTCGTCCGACGTCGATGTCGTCGTTAATTTAAAAAAAATCTGCTCCTCTGAAATTACTGGGCCAAATTTAACCAAACATGGCCACAATCATCATTGGGGTATCTAGTTTTAAAAATGTGTACTATGACCCAACTTGGCTAAAAATAGAAAATAGTGGTAAGGAAGCGACCATTTAAATTTTATGGGGGGGGGGGGGGGGGGGGGAGGCTAGGATGAAATTTGAAAAAAAGGCAGGACAGGAGTTTTGAGTAAAACTGCCGTCCATTTATTGTACGATTTTAATAGTAGTCTAAGGTTTGACGATTTTGTGTGTGTGAGAGAGGAATTTGTATAAGTGACTTGTTACTTGTTTTCCAATCCTTGTATTTTCTTTTATTCTATTTTAAAAATATTTAAAAATAAAAACGGAACATTTTCTAGGGTCTGGTCTAACTTAGTCTCGATTACCCAGACGCATATATAAATATAGCGTCTGGGGTGATTAACCGGACTGGTCAGATATTTATAGGGGGCGTAACAAATAATTAAATATAGAATTTATCTATAAATAGCACTTCCGTTATCCCCAAAATAATTTAAAAAAAACAGTAGTATATGTATGTAAAGTATATGTGATTATTAAAACTGACATTCTTGTAGCTCACCCTATGTTGCCCAACTTGATGATGGGCAATTTTAATAGAGACGTGATGTCAAATAAATAAAACGGCTTCAAATACCATTTCACACGTATTCTTGTCTCAGTGATTTATAAACATGTAATAAAGATCTATAGTCAAAATAAAGCTTTTGGCCGTACTTATTCAGATTTCGGACATTTTTTTTCGTTAATTAAAAGTACTTATAAGTTTTTTTGTCATGATTTTTATCTAAGACTTTATCATAAACTACTTTTCTAGCTTAAATTTCTAAAAAAAAACGATTAAAAACTGTAATTAACGGTGTTCTTTTTTTACCTGAATTTTGTACATGTACATTTTTTTTTAAAAGAGAAAAATCAATTGGTAAAGAAAGGTCGAACTAGCATTCACAGACAGTGACTAGGTTCCACTCTTTGGGCTTTATAAAGTGTTATTGAAAATTTGTGTTAATTTTAATGAAGCGTTGACAACACACACTTGTCCCGCTTTTTCTACTATCAAACATGAACCTCTTCTGTAAATGGATACATGTTTGATGGAACAAGATTCGAGGCAAGTATGTGTCAATCTGCTCTGATAGCCTAATGCAGTTCTTCGTTACGGTAAATGTGAAACAAAAATGGTAAATATGATACAAAAACGGATGTAACAAGGTATATTTCGACCCCTAATATTGCAATTTTCGGCCGGGAGGTAGGGGTGTGCCCCCTTAATCCCCTTTACCAGGGTGCCTCAGTCGGCGGCACCAAACACCTGCCTCGTCTGATTCTGAGGCCTAGTTACGACCCTGGATCCAGCCCCCCCCCCCTCTTTTCGTGGGAAAAATTTGGTTGATAATATAGGGAATCACTGAAGCATGACTGTAGCGGCCCCCTCCCCCTTATAACAAGTTCTGGATCCGCCACTGATCGTGTATAGAGGATACCACGCTCTCTGCGCGCTAAGAGAGGGGTCCGTAGGTGGACAGTTGTACTTAAAGCTAAATGTGTGCCCCAATACAAAAAAACCCCAACTTTCTAGTGAGTCATAATTTCTCCGACCTGTATCCCGAACGGCCTATATAATAATTCAGAACCTCCTTTTTATATTTATTGTTAATTTCTTTTCGTCCTGAACATTACCACTATTTACCACAAGACGATAACCAATCAACCCACAATCAATCTATTCTTATATTATAGCACACCAGGTTATTCTCTTATCTTCGTACTATAAAATACCATTATTCTCTATTTTTCATATTATAGCACACCACTATTCTCTGTTCTTTATATTGTATCACACCATTAGTCTCTATTCTTTTTTTATCCATTTTTCTTAGTTTTGTCTCATTATTCTCATTTCTGCAAATTTCTGTTATAATTTATGCTGTCCTTTTTATATATTCCTTCAGATATCTGATACACTTACCTTACAAAAAAAGCACACATCAAGTTACGTCTATGTAAAGAAAAACAACTCATACAAATATTAAGATTGCAATGTAGAAAAACTTCCTTAACAACAATTACCGGCAGATCAGTGAGATCACACAATGAGCCAACAGTCTGAATGTTTCTTAGCTGTTACACCAATAATCTATATCGCCTAATCCTTTTGGGAAGAAAATATTTAGGAACCAACCTCCACACAATACCACTTTGCCAATGTTACCCCGCGTCTATGAAGGAAATACAGAACTGAACCATTCATTCATGAAACTCAATACTCTTTAAATAAAATTGAGAATGGAAATGGGGAATGTGTCAAAGAGACAACAACCCGACCATAGAACAGACAACAGCAGAAGGTCACCAACAGGTCTTCAATGCAGCGAGAAATTTAAATGCATGTTTGTATTATGCACATGGAGAAGATGGAATGGGATTTATCCCATACTGCATGGTAACTTGTAAAAAAAACAATAACTCAAAAGTGTATTCTACTTCTCCAACTATTATAATATCCATCATGTATTAGCATGCAATAAAGGACAGCTTCACAAGAACAATAATTTCTCCTGTGAACCTTTATATAAAAATAAGGAGATTGTTATTATTGCTAACGAGGCAACAACCCAGCAGAGTTCAAATGACGTGGATATACGCAAATATAGTCACTGCACGGCCTTCAATATTAAAAAAAGTCCATACCATATAGTCAACGATAAAAGGTCCCGACATGAAAATGAGATATAATTCAAACCTGAAAACTAACTGTTTTATTGTTTATATGATTTTTAATTTGTTAATACAAATCTTAATTCTCTAACATATCTGACAACAATGTGTTTCTTGATTTTTGTTTTATTTCCTTAATATACGTCTGTGTACCTTTTTCCCCTTTGTGGTTGCTATCAAAATAATGTTTACCCAATATTTTTGGTTCTGTGATTTATTTATACTGATTGATGCTTCAGTATTTAAAGAAATCTTTGAATCTTGTTCTTATAAAATTGAAGCTGTTTAAGCATTATACAATGAAAATCCTGAACATTATATATTTTTTTTAATTCTTCACATTTTTCACATAAAATCTGTGTCCAGAAATCATCATTGGTTTGTCTACAAAAGAAATAAGATATTAAAATCATTGTAATTTTTGATCACCTGCATAGCATATATGAAAAACAAATTGTTTGAAAAAAACATCATAGAAATATATTGTATAAATTATTGTCCTGGGGCAAAATGAATCCTGCCTCGGAGTGCGAGATTTTCTCGTTACGTTGAAGACCCATTGGTGACATTGGGCTGTTTCCTGCTCTTTGGTCGGGTTGGTGTCTCTTTGAGACATTCCCTGTTTCTATTCTCTATCCAAACCATGCATGGGTTTTTCGCATTTTTGAAGGCCATACAGTTGTCTATAATTGCTCACATCCATTTCATTTGAAATTGGGTGGATAGTTGTCTCATTGGAATTCATACCACATCACCTTATTTGTATAATGTTGACATTTTGGTACTTTTCACTTTTTGTTTTAGTCTAATCACGACCTCTTAATCATGTTGATGTCTACTTTTTGTAATTTATGTCATTGGGTTCACCGGTTGCTGCCTCATTGACACCTCATTTCATTGATGCTGAATCTATTGTTTTATTGTCTATTGTTTAGCAGAAAATCGAATTTTCATTGTTTTTCTCGTGCCATGGTTTTGTTCAGCATTAAAAAAATGCAGGTTTAGATAGCCACTTGATATCTTCCCTGACAACATTTTTATTCATTTATGAACTTTTTTGTGTGTGAAAAAAATGCCTTTTAATAGTGCAATAAAAGTGCAAAAAATGTGTTTTTCTATTTTAAGTTGACCGGTCCAGACTTTGTTTACAAACAGTATATTTAAATTTTTATATAGTGAAATATGAGTTAAACGAAATTACTTTTCATAACAACGTGTCCCACTTTCTTAACTGTATTGTATAATCTAAATGCATTTGTTTAAAAAAATCGAGTATAAAACATTTTGACCGTTTGGTGTATGTACAAAATGGCATCTTCTAGATACACTTTGTTTGTTTTTCTTCTACTTATGGTTTTGGATTGCGTTCCCTCCTTTGAATGTGTACATCATTGTATATCTCTCCTCCCCCTTTTTTACACATATCAAGATGCAAACTCCCTTATACAGATAGATACAACAAACTAATCTTGAAGGTCATATTTCGGCGTCATAGCACTTTTCCATCAAGTATTTATAACGTTAAAGATACTACATATCAACCCCAAAATGTACGACTGTTCGAGTGGTCCCAGTCAATACAAAAATTGCCATTCATTGTATAACTATTAACTCGTTTGTATAGCACGGACATGCATGAAATAATATAACTACTCGATGTATCAGGTTGCATTGAAATTTATGTTACAGTTTGTGTTGTTATATCATCTTACCAAGATTGGATGTGCTGTTATTTTCCTTCGCGGCCATGAAAGCCATGCTGTCTGGTGTTTTCCATGACTTGTATTTCGTCACAAAAAAAATATAAATAGCTTTAAACAACAATCGATACACTCGGGCTTTTCAATAATATTATCGTAATGTCATTTCTTCCGAAGTCAATAACCAACTTCTTGGTTATTCGTCTTGGACGTTATCCTTAAACACAAGCTAAAAAAGCCGATACTATTCCGATTGTCATAAATTACCATTTTTATATCATTTGTCATCCAGACGCTATACTTTGAAAAATAAAGCGGCTGGATGATCGAGACTAGGTCTAACTACCATCTTTTATACACTTTACCTAGCTTCCGGAAATGACTCGTTTCCTGTTTTGATTTATTGTAAATTGTTCTCCGACTCTGGTAAGATTGAAGAATCTGGTAAGTACAATGTAATTATCAGATTATTGATCTTTTGTGGTAACATATCATACCCTCCCTCTCAAACGGGTGTCACAATGACACCATAGTCTCTTCGTGGCATTTAATCAAAAGTTTTACCGGCATATTGTCATTATTGTCAATATTGACTTGTTTCTGTAAACAGGTGTAATTTTGTTACACAGCTGGAATGTTAGTCCAATGTAATTCCTTTTGGGATTCTGAATCCGGAGCGATTTTTTATTTGACCGCCTCATCACAAAATCGCTCCAGATACAAGGTGACAGGAACATTAATTTTACATGTACAGTCATGACAGTACATGTAGTGTCCGCTAATTCCGCCCGTCCAGTACACCCGTCCGTGAATATTTCGTCTGCTATTTTATTCATAGGAACAGTACTTATCATCACTGCATGTCAAATTTTAAAGAAAAGTCTTTTATTACGAAAATATCTAGTGATATATCTAATACAGTTCCTAAAGCTAACGATAATCATTTTATTGCTTACAAAACTCATTTCTGTAATTCTGACTAAAACAATTATTTTGAATTATCAGGAATCCTTTTATAAGAGGTCTACATGTATTAATGAATAGATCACCTTTTCCTTTCATAAATTTGCGATAAACTGGCCCTCCATACATATTTACTGCGCATGGGCGGTTTTACCGGACAAACACATTTCGATAAAAACATGGATGACTCACTTGTTTTTTAAGATTTTAAAATTTATTTCAGATATTTTTTGGGAAATGAGATAAACTACTCAAAGTTGATTTGTCAGTAAATTGATTTATATGTTTACGGGAAAATAGTATTATGTGACTGCAAGTAAACTGGCCCCTAAGCATGCTAAGCTTATTTGTGTTTAGTTTGGTGTCTCTTCTATATAATCTTCCATGTAAAAAGGACCTTGGTTGTAGTATTTTATGAACAATTTTCACATAACATGTAAGGACACTACAAAACTGTCACTTAGCTACTGGAGCTGGAAGTTTCCTCACCTAGGGTATCACCAGCCCAGTAGTCGGCACTTCTGTGTTGACATGAATTATCATTGAGCTTATTTGGCACACCCCATTTTATACAGTCTGGGGTTAAAGTTAAATTTCTTGTAGACATAACTTTTGAATTTTAAGATACTTTTGACAGAAGCTTCTTCATTTTAAAAAAAAAAGCATCTGAAGAAATTTTTGTTAATTTTTCCATGTTTTTTGGCTTTATTGACTTTTTATTTAGTGAATGGATGTATTTAGACAGTTAAATTTTCCAATACACAATAGATTTTCAGTAAGCTTTTACAGAAGCTTCTTCATCATCCAGAAATACCGTTCAGAGTAAAATTTTGATTTTTTTTTGTCCTGTTTTTCATATTTTACCGCTTAGAAGCTTAGGAAAATGAATGGACTTACTTTTATTTTCAGTCAACATTTAGGTATAGTTTGATGTTGAAGATACTAAAACTTGAATAACTATTTTCCAACCTTGATGGTATTCTATATAACTTGGACTGATTTGATTTAATTTCTTCATAGTCAGGAAATATCAACCTGAGCAGATTTTTAAACATTTTTGTCTTTTTCTTTTTCCTGTATTTAACTGATAAATGGACTTAGTTTTTGGTAGTAAACATTACACTTCCAGACTGATAGCAGCTGTGAGTCACAAGAGAGACACATGGTTCAGTGAAGCCCTTTACAAATTTTTTTTGCCAGCAGTCAGCAGTCTCTCAAACACTTCCTTAGAAAACTAACAAATGATGACAAATTATATTAATTCATAATTTTGCAATTACTGAACACATTTCCCACCTAGAATGAGTGTTATTATTATTATTAAAAGTTATTCATATATCACCGAAGAACACATGTTTCCCAATTTTAGTGTAAGAATTGGATTTGCTTTTTGCATGTTTTGTGTAAATTCATTCATTATTTTATTGTAGTCTGTTTCTAAACCTTTATTATTGTGTATAGATGTATATTTAACTGTTTTATATAATATTTTCATTTTATAAGATCTAGACCTACTATTATTTTTACACTACATTAAATGCTTAAATACTCTTTAAATTTTTTTTAACTGTAAAATTGTTAGAAAAACATGTATCGTTTTAGAAGGAAGGTCAAAAAGGTTAAAACGAGACAAGTAACCCTGTTCTTTACCATGTTTACAAAGGATTAGAACTTCACAAATGTCAAAACTCATTCTCAATGACAAATTATTAAAATGATAAAAATCTTGTATCGTAACATATATCGGTTGAAAAAGTTTCTGACAAAGAATATTCAAAAACTTCCAAATTACAGTTTCCTAATTTAAAACGATTATCTCTTTTTGCAAACTCATTGACCCATTAGTTGCTGAATTTTATGCTCGACTCATTTAACAAGATCGCTTAATGTTGTTAGATTATATCAAACAGCATAAAAATGACTACAAACACAGAATGTTAAATGACTTATGTAAAAAAGGAAATACTGATGTCTCTATGTATCATTTTAACGTCTTTGATATCTAAAAGGAACATTAGTAAGATATTGATGGAATTTTTGATAACATGTTTTTAAATTATATGACTACAGTCCATTTCTGTAGTAGAGAATTGATAAGAAGTAGTGGATTCGTAAACGATAATCAACGAGCGACTTTAGTCGCAAGTTGATTATCGTTTCCGAATCCACTACTTCTTATCAATTCTCTAGCTTAACCCATTTCTAGTAAAACGACTGTCTGTTTTACGTTTTGACAATGAATCAACAATATCTCATAAAAATAGTTTCGTATTTTATCTTTTTTATTCTATAATAGCTGGAAATGATTAAATCCACACGGTTCGCATCTATATTTAGACATTTGACAAGTTAACATAAGTTTAAAATAACTTAAATGGGGTGTTAGCTCCCCTTTTTAACACCAGATTTTATTTTTGTATATAATACATATTTCATATAATGTTTAATCATTACAAATTATTTAAATTGAATAGATTTTGGTATATTTAATTTATTCAAAAAGACGTATATTAATATACAGAATTTATTTATCTTGTTTTGAAAAGTTAAAAAATTTTAATTACCAAAATTTAGAACCTTCAAAATGTATTTATATAATATTTAGCAACTTGAATTGGTATATTGGAGATTAATCAACGTGAAGCCGTTCTTAGTCAGATAAATATTACTAGCGTTGATGCCATAAACCTGCCATTTCATGATAATGCTCAAATTCATGTTACTTTCCATAAGTATTAAAAGTATGTGCTAACGATTTAAATTGAACAATTATATTTGAATTTTGTTTAAACTGTTTCCGTTTCATTAAGTTAAGATTATTTTAACGTTATTACATTTGGCATATATCGTTCACCGGTCAATAAACTAGTTTTATCTGTGGTACGCATTCTGAATCCCCATCAGAATTGCTCTTGCTACGGACTTACAATGAATAAGTATGTGGATTTCATTCATTTACCATCAAGCTGTTCATAGCCGTGATCGTCTAGTCGTTGGTAACGAATGTCATAACGGTGATATTAGCAGTGCAAAGTTCGAACCTAGTATCCGGAATGAAATTTTTTCATTGTAATTTTTTTCTGCACCAAAATATTGTTTTATTCCTAGAACATGTAAAAGTATTATATATATTTCATTTTCATATAATGGCGATGATTTTGTTTCTGTTTTTACTGTCAAAGAAGTAGTTTTAACCCATTTCTTAAAAAAAAAAACATAACACACAAAATAAAAAAAAAATCAATAAACATGAACAAACCAAGATATATATATATTTCATTAGATTACAAAAGTGAATTATCAATGAGACAGAAATACAGTTAAATGACATGTATTGAAAATTAAGCGCTTTAAGAGTACTATTCATATAATGATTGATGTCAGCCATCGTGGTCTAGTGGTATCATGCATAGACTGAAGAGTATTGATTATAAAGAAAATACGCGCGGGTTCAAATTCTACACATGCCACTCGTTTTTGAGAGGATAAAAGATCGTAAGTTAAAAGGTTAAAGTTATAATTTAAGTTCTCTTAAGTTAATACTGTGGTCAGTGGATTCTTGAAAAATAATCTACAGTAAGAACAATAGATTGACATCAGAGAAATGGGTTAAATATTTCCATATCTTTAAAATGTTTATTTTATTCTACAAAATGTAAAATAACACTTATCAGTAATACTATATCGATATATGGGAAATAGATGTCCTTCAGAAATATTTATATGTTTATATAATCTTTGTCGAGCCTGCGACATCTGTCGCAGAAAGCTGGACATAGGAATAGTGATCTGGCAGCAGCGGCATTAACTAACTTCTTAAAAGCTTGATATTTCAGAAGGTAGAAGACCTGAATGCTTCATACTTTGTATATAGATGCCTTATTTATGATATGCAGTGTATATAGATGCCTTATTTATGATATGCAGTTTCCGTCTGTCATATGTCCATTGTCCTTGACCTCATTTTCAGGGTTCAGTGACTACTTGAAAAAAAAGTTAAGATTTTTTGTAATGTTAATTTCTCTCGTATTATGAGTAATAGGATAACTATATTTGGTATGTGCGTACCTTGCAAGGTCCTCATGCTTGTCAGACAATTTTCACTTGACCTCGACCTCATTTCATGGATCAGTGAACAAGGTCAAGTTTTGGTGGTCAAGTCCATATCTCAGATAATATAAGCAATAGGTCTACTATATTTGGTGTGTGTAATGATTGTAAGGTGTTCATATCCAACTGGCAGGTGTCATCTGACCTTGACCTCATTTTCATGGTTCAGTAGCAAAAGTTTTTGTGATTTGGTCTTTATAGCTCACCAGGGCCCGAAGGGCCCCATGTGAGCTTATGCCATCACTTGGCGTCCGTCGTCTGTCGTCTTCGTTCGTCGTCCGTCGTCGTAAACTATTTCAAAAATCTTCTCCTCTGAAACTACTGGGCCAAATACTTCAAACTTTAACTAAATGTTCCTTAGGGTATCTAGTTTATAAATTGTATCCGAAGTTTTGATCCATCGACAAACATGGCCGCCATGGCTATAAATAGAACATAGGGGTCAAATGCAGTTTTTGGCTTATATCTCAAAAACTAAAGCTTTTAGAGCAAATCTGACATGTGGTAAAATTGTTCAGTTGGTCAAGATCTATCATCTCTAAGATTTTCAGACGAATCAAACAACCCATTGTTGGGTTGCTGTCGCCAAATTGGTAGTTTTAACAAAATTTTGCAGTTTTTTGTTATTATTTTGAATATTATTATAGATATATAAAACTGTAAGCAGCAATAATGTTCAGCAAAGTAAGATCTACAAAAAAGTTAAATGACCATAATTGTCAATTGACCCCTTAAGGAGTTATTGCCCTTTAAAGACAATTTTACACAATTTGTTCATCAAGTTTGCTAACATTTAAAAATCTTCTCCTCTGAAACTACTGGACCAATTACCCTCAACTTTTAACTAAATGTTCCTTAGGGTATCTTGTTTATAAATTGTATCCGAAGTTTGTATCCATCGACAAACATGGCTGCCATGGCTAAAAATAGAACATTAGGGTCAAATGCAGTTTTTGGCTTATATCTCAAAAACTAAATCTTTTAGAGCAAATGTGACATGGGGTAAAATTGTTCAGTTGGTCAAGATCTATCAGGACTGAAATTTTCAGACGAATCGAACAACCATTGTTGGGTTGCTGCCACCGAATTGGTAGTTTTAACAAAATTTTGCAGTTTTTATACGACCGCTAAAAATTTTTGCGGTCGTATATTGGTATGACGTTGGCGTCGTCGTCGTCGTCCGGCGTTGTCCGAAGACACATTGGTTTTCGCACTCTAACTTTAGTTTAAGTGAATGGATCTCCATGAAATTTTACCATAAGGTTCAATACCACAAAAGGAAGGTTGGGATTGATTTTGGGGGTTATGGTACCAACAGTTAAGGAATAAGGGCCAAAAAGGGGCCAAAAATAAGCATTTTTGTAACTTCCAGACATAACTTGTGTGTTAGTGTATGGATCTCTCTGACATTGTACCACAAGGTTCCATATCACACAGGGAATGCTGGGATTGATTTTGGGGGTAATTGCCTCAAAATTTTAGGAATTAGGGGCCAAAAAAGGGGAAAAAACAAGCATTTTTCTAGTTTCATGACAATAACTTGTGTGTAAGTGTATGGATCTTTCTGAAATTGTACTACAAGGTTCCATATCACAAAGGGAAAGCTGGAATTGAGTTTGGGAATAATTGCCCAAAACTTTTAGGAATAAGGGGCCAAAAAGGGGCCAAAAATAAGCATTTTTCTAGTTTCCAGATAATAACTTGTGTTCAAGTGTATGGATCTCTCTGAAATTGTACTACAAGGTTCCATATCACACAGGGAATGCTGGGATTGATTTTGGGGGTAATTGCCTCAAAATGTTAGGAATTAGGGGCCAAAAAAGGGGCAAAAAAACAAGCATTTTTCTAGTTTCATGATAATAACTTGTGTGTAAGTGTATGGATCTTTCTGAAATTGTACTACAAGGTTCCATATCACAAAGGGAAAGCTGGAATTGAGTTTGGGGGTAATTGCCCAAAACGTTTAGGAATAAGGGGGCAAAAAGGGGCCAACAATAAGCATTTTTCTAGTTTCCAGACAATAACTTGTGTTCAAGTGTATGGATCTCTCTGAAATTGTACTGCAAGGTACCGTACCACAAAGGGAAGTTTGGGGGTGATGAATCATAAGGGGGTTAAAAAAATTTGGGGGGGGGGATTTTTTTTTTTTCCTTTTTTTTTTTTCTTTGAAAATTTTCCATTTTAAGTTGATTATTTCTGTTTTATATTAAAAAGCCAATAATAATGATATGGTAGGAGATACACACCAAACAGGATGTGTAAATTATTATATAATAAGTATTGTGCAGTAGCAAGAAATTTTCAATTGCACAGTATTGCACAATAGCAAGAAATCTTCAATTGCACAGTATTGCGCAATAGCAAGAAATCTTCAATTGCACAGTATTGTGCAATAGCAAGAAATATCCAATAGCACAATATTGCGCAATGGCAAGAATTGTCAATTGTACAGTATTGCGCAATAGCAAGAAATATTCAATTGCACAGTATTGTGCAAAAGAAGATACTTCGTATAAATTGCTTATTTCTTGACCAATTTCAATGGGGTTTTATTCTTGAATTCTTGGGGTTCTTTAATATGCTGATTCTAACCGTGTATTAAGTTTTTGGATTTTGGGTCCGTTTTTAAATTGGTCCACATTGAGGTCCAAAGGGTCCAAAATTAAACTTTGTTTGATTTCATCAAAAATTGAATTATTGGGGTTCTTTGATATGCCGAATCTAACCGTGTAATTAGATTCTTAATTTTTGGTTCCGTTTTCAAATTGGTCTACATTAAGATCCAAAGGGTCCAAAATTAAACTTAGTTTGATTTTAACAAAAATTGAATTCTTAGGGTTCTTTGATATGCTGAATCTAAACATGTATTTAGATTTTGGATATTGGACCATAATAGGTGAATGTCCAATTTAAAATTTTTAAGTTCTTAGACCACATTCATTCTGTGTCAAATATTTAATCACAATCCAAATTCAGAGCTGTATCAAGCTTGAATGTTGTGTCCATACTTGCCCCAACTGTTCAGGGTTGGACCTCTGCGGTCGTATCAAGCTGCGACCTGCGGAGCATTTTATTTGTTATTATTTTGAATATTATTATAGATATATATAAACTGTAAGCAGCAATAATGTTCAGCAAAGTAAGATCTACAAAAATGTTAATATGACCAAAATTGTCAATTGACCCCTTAAGGAGTTATTGCCCTTTAAAGACAATTTTACACAATTTGTTCATCAAGTTTGCTAACAATTAAAATAGTCTTCCCCTCTGAAATGCAGGTGAGCGATTCAGGCTCTTGAGAGCCTCTTGTTTTACTATGCCCCCGCCGTAGCGGTGGGGGCATTAAGTTTTACCCTTGTCCGTCTGTACGTACGTACGTACGTACGTCCATACACCCCAAAATTGGTTTCCGTTCTCTATTTCTTTATTTCCTTCTAAATATCAAGTAATTTTTAAAATTGGAGTTATCTTCCTTTGTCCATGATGATTGTTGAATCAACTTCAATCAATGCTTTATACAATGCAATGTTTAATTTTGACTTCCACTGATATAACACAGATCAAGTTGAATTTGGGTAGTGTCACTTTAACCATTATTGAGTTATGCCCCTTTATAAATCGAAAGATTGCAAAATTTTTAGTTTCCATTCTGTAACTTAAGTTGGCCCCAACCAAACATTATGAAACCTATAAACAATATTCATTACCACAAAACTAAGATCAAATACAAATTTTTTGTTTCTGTTTTCTAACTTTATTTTACCTCAACCAAATGTTATGAAACTTATACACAATGCTTATTACTACAGATACAGATTAAGTACGAAATTTGGTGGCGACACTTTTACCATTCTTGAGTTATGTCCATTTATAAACATAAAAATTGCTGAATTTTTCGTTTCCGTTCTGTAACTTTAGTTTGTCTCAACCAAATGTGATGAAACTTATACACAACCGTTCTAGAGTTATGCATGTTAACAAATAGAAAAATTGCTGAATTTTTAGTTTCTGTTCTCTACTTAAGTTAGCCTCTACCAAATGTTATGAGACTTACACACAATGCTTATTACCACAAAACTCAGATCAAGTTCAAATTTGAGTAGCGTCTCTTTTACTGTTCTTCAGTTATGTCCCTTTATAACTATATGATATGCAAGCGGGGGCATCATCTGTGTCCACATGTGGACACTATCCACATTTATTTATTTTTTAATACTGTATGCAATAGGTCAACTATATTTGGTGTATGGAAATACTTTACGGTATCGATGAACATGTCAGTCTGGCAGGTTTTATTTGACCTTGACCTCATTTTCATGGTTCATTGCTCAATGTTAAGTTTTTGTGTCTTGGTCTGTTTTTCCTTAAACTTTAAGCAATAGGTCAACTATATTTGGTGTATGGAATGATTATAAGGTGTATATGTCTGTCTGGCAGGTATCATCTGACCTTCGCCTCATTTTCATGGTTCATTGGTCAATGTTCAGTTTTCCTGGTGAACTTTGTTTCTTAGGTACTGTAAGCAATAGGTGAACTATATTTGATGCATGGAATGAAGGTGTACATGTCTGTCTGTCAGGGTTCATCTGACCTTGACCTCATTTTCATGGTTCATTGGTCAATATATAATTTCCATGGTTTGGTCTGTTTCTTTTATAGTATAACTATAAGCAATCGGTCATCTTTATTCGGTGTATGGAATAATTGTATTAAAGGTGTACATGTATTTCTGGCTTGGTTTATCTGACCTTGACCATGTTGACCTCATTTTCTTTGATCATAAATGTTAATGTGATGCTTGTACAACATGTAGTAAAACTTTATATTTAGGACTATCAACACAAAATCAGTGGTCAGTATAGTAGGCGAGACATTTTAACATGTGCACTCTTGTGATGATACATGCATTGTACATGTAGTAATGAGCTGCAAAAGTTTCTTATCTGCATCTGATTTCACCTGTATAGATACAAGCCAAGTGTAGCTAGTTTGTCTAGCGAAATATTGCGTTTATTTTTTTATCGCATTGTAAATATTTGCAATATTTTAATAATTACATACTTAGTAGTGTGTTAAAATTACATTTATAGGCAATTTATAATTTATGTGTATAATTGAAATTGAATTAATCTTTGTACTGATTAATCCACACTCAAATAGATTTGTATGTTATGTGTTGCTATTTATAGGCACTTATCTATATACATGTAGGTACATGTGCATTACAGATAAATGTACAAAAACCCTGGTAATATTTAATTTTATCCTTGTCTTTTTCAGCACATATTACAAATGAAGAACTGTAGACATGTGACAATTTATACTCAATATGGATTTGACTTGAAACATCTCATATATATATTCAAACAAGAACTATTTGCATACAAGTTCATAGGAGCTGACACTAAACTTTTGTGATGCTATTTACTAGTGATTCCAACAAAACCTGAATACAGTACACCAATTCTGCTATACAGAACTTAGTATTCAAGTAAAATCAAAAGAAACCAGAAGAAGCACAATAATAAAAAATGGGTATAAAGCTACTGATTCCTATGGACCTCTGTTACGGGTCTATGTCCTTGTTCTTAACAATTTTACATAATGTTTTTCTATTATATCACGTTGATATGTTTGTTACAGTTTACAAAATCGACAAAACCTCATTTTGGATTGGTGAAACAGTTTTCCTGATTTGGAATTCATTTAATGATCCACTATTTGGTTGGCTCAGCGATAGTAAATATCTCAGCAATTCTGTTTCCACAAGTCAAGACATTGTTATGCAACGGCTAAATAAACTATCTATAAATGGTCCCTTGTTTACGTTGACATTTTTAATGTTTTGGTTTCCATGGGGATATCCATGGTTACAGTTTATTGTTTGTTTATGTTTGTATGACACATTTTTAACCATGATTGATCTCCATCACTCAGCTTTACTTGCCGATCTTGCAATATCGTCAGAAGCACGGACTAAGTTAAATGCCAAGAGTTCATTATTCAGCGCTCTAGGGTCAGCATCTGTGTTCTTGTCCTACATTTTATGGGACAAATCTAATTTTACCTCCTTCAGGATCTATTGTGTATGTATATCTGTTGTTTCCTTACTTGGATTTACTGTGATGGCCAGTGCAATGAAACAGTCTTATGCCAAAGTACATCATGTACATACGATGACAACCAGAAAGACAGAGCCTAATGAAAGGTACATTGTAAATAGATCCAAGCTTTTAAATTAGCAAATGCTTAAATTTTATGTTTTTATTGTTAATGATAGACACTTAACATGCATAACACATATTGATAAATGTACATTTTTAAAAGCAAAGATATAACCTGAAGTTCTTATTTGACCTTCTATTATTCTAGTCATGAATAAATATTGGTAGTTAATATATGATAAAAAAAAAAATCAATTCACAAGACTTATACACTAGAAACCAGTAATTGCAGGACCAAATGAATTAAAAAAAAATGTTTACTTTTTTATGCATGAATGCAGAAAAATTGCATTTTTCGTTGGGATAATAAGAGTGACCCTTCAGGTTAATTTTCCAGTCAAATTATAATGTATGGAGAATTTACCACTTGATGTTCAGCAACCATCAATGAATCAGTTTTGATTTGTCAGGTTATTAATTTTTTCATCTAACATGTTTAAGAATATATATTTTTTTTCAGACCAGAAGCAGCAGCATTACCTCAAAGCAAGTCTGTTTTAGTCTTTGTCAAACAGCTTATGAAACACAAGAATTTTAAATATTTTTCTGTGATGAATCTAATACAGGTACAGATTTTCAATTGAAATATGTTATGAGGGTCTAGAAGGGGGTGTTTTCAATTCTGTATTCTTAATTTTCTTAACAATTTTCTATATTCTTTATAGATTTGCCCATTATTCTCCATTCTTTATATTTTAGCACCCCATCATTTCTCTATTTTTTATTTTTCTCTATTATTTTTTTTTGCTGACCATTTTTAGCTCACCTAGCCAAAAAGGCCAAGTGAGCTTTTCTCATCACTTGGCGTCCATCGTTGTCATCTGTCGTTAACTTTTACAAAAATCTTCTCCTCTGAAACTACTGGGCCAAATTTAACCAAACTTTGCCAAAATCACAAATGAAATATTTGAACAGCAAATTTATCATACATTCTATTATGTATTTGAGACATAGAAAAGATTGCCTAGTGCTTTAAACGTATATTTGTGTTAATTCATTTTTCATCTTACAATAAAATGATCATGATGTTTCAGCCAGTAATCATCTGTTTTATGATATCTTCATTCAACATGAACTATCAAACAAAACATGCTTACCTTATATAAAATTAATTTTGAAATTCAGAAAATTCAGAAATTATTGTGTTGTTTTAACAATGGACAGGATTAGTATTGCATTGATAAATTTTTTTGTTACATTGTTGATTTCATGACATTGGACCAAAAGTAATTGAAGTAATTAATTACATTTGCCAAGTAATTGGAATGTAATTAATTACATTGGTAAAAAATTGGTAAAAAAAGTCAAATGTAATGTGTAATTTAATTGATGATTTTGTTATTGTAATTGAATGTAATTAATTACTTTCAAAAGTAATTGACCCCATGTCTGACATTGGTTGCAATGAATTACTGATTTCCCAGTGAAATAAAACCCTATAAATTCACATGTGAAATAAATCTGCTTATTTCACTTTTCTGACATCATACAACAATGGGTGTTGCCAAGGCATTGTTGTTGACATTGCAAAAGATAGATGTCCATGTTTGTCTTGGAATATACAGTTATAAAAACAATTGCTTTAAAGGAGTAATTTTATATAGACTGTACTAAATAAAAATGGTTATGTATTTTTGAAATTATATACTACAGTATTTAATAGATCATTCCTTTAACATTTGTTTTATATTTTCAGAAATGGTAACATTCAATAATTACAGGTGTTTGATTTATTTTTTTGCAGGTTTTCCATTGTCATTTCAACAGCAATTTTTTCCCACTGTTCCTAGAGAACCTATTAGGTGGTTATAGTACTGGTTTGGGAGCTTTTCTTATAGGTATGTAAACAAACAAGAGGATGGCTGTAGGTTATAATATTGAATTTCTTAGAACTAAATTAGCTTGCAACACAATCTTAGGCTTCAGCTACATTGGAAACTTTGAAAAAACCAAAGCAGTTAGATTCCTTTATTGGAACTTAAATAGTATATGTTCTTGCACATTGTAATGCGTTCATATCACTCAGAATTAATTTAATCTCAGCTAAATTTCAATAAGTTTTATTTGGGGGGGGGGGGGGGGGGTCAGGTCAGGGATTGCAGTCCTCTGCAATATAGTCAAGCTAAAGTTTTAAAGATAACCAGTATTCATGCCTTCTTTATTTATAAAATAAGGCTTATGCTGAAAAAAATCATATTTAAATTAATTTTTTATTTCCTACGATAAAATAATGACTGAACTAGATTTTAACCTTATGTGTCTTTTCATTCTCAAGCTTAGGCATTGATGAGTCAAAGACTCATGGTCTTAGTGAGTTCTCTCCAAAGAATTATAACAAAAATGAAATGACATCATATTTTTATTTATTTTACCTGAACAATAGGTTACACTGAAAACTAAAGCTCTAGCAATGCAAACTCCGATTGAAATAAAGAGAAATTAAATGATGAAAATGAGCTAGGAAAAAAGATTGTCAACTAGTTTATCAGGACTTGCAACAGTTTGTTCCTCCATAACTGAGTTCAGATCATATAAGGGGGGTCCATCGTTTTTTTTGCCTATTTTTCTCTAGTAATGTTTGGACAGGTTATTCTGCACATTTTGCCCATTTTCACTATACTGTTAACCCCATCCACAACCTCATATGATTGCAGATAGCCTGTTCTCTAAGAAATTTTGGTGATTGTTTCTATTTCTGAATATGCTATGCTTAGATCTACCATCATCCTGATTTTATTTTGGGAATTTTCTAAGCTTGTGTAGAAGTGCGTGAATTGTATTTAATTTTGGAAGATGATTTATTTATTTCTGTGTTTGCAGTATTTATTTCTTCTCATTTCAGGAATATCCTTTTTAGCACCACATATCAACAATTTATATTTCCTGTCTCTGTGTAGACGATTTGGAGTCTACAATGTGATAAATCTGCTGTTTTTTGTCAAACTGTTGATCAGTATTGTTATGTTTGTAGCAGGACCAAAAAATATATGGTTACTATGCCTGTTTGTAGCTAGGTTTGTAGAAATTATCACATTATTTAAGACATATTTTGCTTTTCAATCAATTTTCGATGTTTTGAAATTTCTCATGAGTCAAATTTCTGTGGACCATACATTGAAAAACATTAATTTATATAAATTTACTCTGTTCATGGCTTGAACTAAATCTACTTTCTGAAAGTATAATAAACAATGTAAATTTTTTTCGCTTTGTCAAAATGTTTCACACCTATCAAATATTCCCATTGGGAAAAAATGTTTTCAGCAGACTAATTGACAATATACCTTTATATGATTGTTCTACCAGTGTGGCCTGTCTTTCCAAAAAGTCAGGGAAAAATATAGCCTATGATGAAATCGATATGAGAATAGTATTTCTCTAATTCTTCGTCAATTTATCCCTTTCTGCACCCATTGTATAAAAAAAAATTAATCAACGTGTGGTTCGTTTGATCTCAGTTCTTCATTGGTTAAAATCCGATTATGACGTCGAATTTTCTAGCTTTCCTCTGAATTTCCTATTGTGACGGCATGAAATAAAGCGACCATGCCTGATGACGTCACATAGAAAGAACACATCTTTTTGCAGATCATTCAAAAAGAAGGAATAAGTTTGCCTGCATATTGTTTGAAAATCATTAGAGAAACAGATTCCACCACAAAATCTCCTGTAATACGAAATTTATCCAGTCTCAACAGCTAAATTTTAAATATTTAAAACACCTCACGTTTTAAATTTGAAAATTTAACTGTCTCGAGTGGATAAATATCGTATCACACTCGATGCAGTGGTAGAATCTATATGTATCTCTGGAAGATGTGGATCAATATATTTAAGTAACAATCACAAACATGATTGTTCAAATCACAAACATTTTTATGTCCCACCTGGGGGCATTATGTTTTTCGGTCTGTGCGTCTGTTCATTCGTTCGTTTGTCTGTCCTGCTTCAGGTTAAAGTTTTTGGTCAAGGTAGTTTTTGATTAAGTTGAAGTCCAATCAACTTGAAACTTAGTACACATGTTCCCTATGATATGATCTTTCTAATTTTAATGCCAAATTAAAGTTTTGACCCCGGTCCACTGGACATAAAAAAATGATAGTGCGAGTGGGGCATCCGTGTACTATGGATACATTCTTGTTAATCAATGACGTGATTATGTTTTGCAGTTTCTTACTTCCCTGGATAAGTTTAATGTGTATTTTGTCAAAAAATGACAAACAAAAATGTAAAAATATACTGATCACTATTAAGATTTACTTTTGCATTGTACAATGCATTTTGTAAGTTATCTTGAACATGATAAACTCATCATTTGCCTTGTTTTGATTTCTTTTCTTGATCATTCATTGTTATTATACCTCTGAAATACCGTAAAACAACTAATGAATTTAAATTGGAGGGAATATGTAACACTTGGGCCTTTCCTTATATAAAAAATCTCATGATCGAGAAAATTAGAAAACCACGAAAATAAATCACCGCGAAGTCAGCAGAAAAAGGCAAAATAAGTATCTGTGAAAGTAAGCTGGTTTACAGTAATAACGTTTGAACTGTTCTATTACAGTAACAGAGTGTTCACAGAAGGAACGTGTAAATTATTAAATCTTGTCATCAGTGATTTAGTTGATGAAGATTTTGTCATACATAAACGTAAGAAGGCTGTGTCAGCGTTAATGTTTGGTACAGCTGCACTCGTCTCTAAACCAGGACAGACATTTGCTCCATTGCTTGGTACATGGCTGTTAGCTTTACAAACAGGTAATCTTATTTCCATTTAATATTATAATTACACATGTGTTAAAAAAGATTAAACACAAATGTTTTTTTTACATTTTTATCTTGTTAAATCACACAATTAGTTTCACTTGTTTGAAAAAAGGCTTGGAAATATTAAAAGAAAGCTACTCACATAAACAAGCTAAAGTTAGTTGTATATTTACAACTGAAAACAAATAAATCAGTGACCTTGTCCATGCTTTCTTTTGTTATATCATAATATTTTCCTGTTATTTGAGGAATATGGTCTTGAAATTGTTTAAGAACTTTTTCCGACTTTTCAATGAGTTTGAACTGCAATTTTCTATTGTTAAAGATTGCATGTTGACCTTTAGATGTATTATGGATTTTTGGGGGAAAGATTGGGTTCATGCAATCAAAACCCTTATGTGGTTGGCTTGATAGTTAACAAACTTGCAATAGGACAAGGGGTTAAATTCATGTACTGTAGTTCACATCTAAATTGTGTTAGTTGGCAGGTATGGAAAATATACAGAAATGATGAAAATTTTGGATAAGCTTGCTCTTTAAGCAGAAGTCAAACTTTATTTTGTGAAAGTAAGAATAAAAGATGTTAGATATACATCAATAAGACTCAAAAGACTAAAAGACATTTTTGATACATTAATATAATGTATAATGTTCTTTAGAAAATCTTTTCAAATGAACAATAAAAGGGTAACACAAATAAAACAAGTTTGTGACTGATTAGATCATGTACAAAATAAGCATAACACAAACATTCTTATATTCTTATCCAAAATTTTCATTATTTCTGTATATTTTCCATACCTGCCAACTTACACAATTTAGATGTGAACTACAGTACATGAATTTAACCCCTTGTCCTATTGCAAGTTTGTTAACTATCAAGCCAACCACATAAGGGTTTTGATTGCATGAACCCAATCTTTCCCCCAAAAATCCATAATACATCTAAAGGTCAACATGCAATCTTTAACAATAGAAAATTGCAGTTCAAACTCATCTTTTCTCATAGGCACTCATACCACATCTCCATATTTTTAAATATATTAATCATAGGCTGCCAATAATGAAAGAGTGTTAAGCTGTAGTAATAAGATCAAATAAGTTTATTTCTGTTTTAGGTCATGAAATTTTTCAACAAGGAAGTAGTGTTAGTGGTCTGAATGCAGAAATAACCAGTCCAAACCCAACATTTCTAGATCAGCAAAGACATGGAATCTTTAACATGCTTGTTTATGTACCAATCGTATGTGCCTCATTACAGCTGTTTATTTGGTCTCGATTTACACTGAAGAATGATAGACTGAAATGGGTGAAGTCTGCTCGGTCTGGGGCTGAGCATTCTATTGTTTAGACATCTTTTAAAATTATTTTGATGTTCAGGGATACTGATTATGGGTGTTCATTAATTGAAACATTAATCATCATGGTGCTTTAATTGAAGAAATAGTGATTTGAATCTATTTTAAAATATTAACGTTTATGTCTTATCTTTCTCATTTTTTATTAAAAAAGGAAAATAGTAAAACAAAGAATTGAATTGTAAACTTTAATTGTAATTGATGTCAGTAGAACATATTGAAAAATATTGTTTTTTCAGAATCACAATTATAACTTTTCTTTGAAATTGATAGGTTGAAAGCTGACCAAAAATGAAAAACTGACCAATTTACATTTAGATATTCCTAGTACATGAAGTGTTAACTATTATAACTAGCAATTTTTTTTACAGTGCTCACAAATGTCAATTGTAAAAACCATTGCTAAATATTGTTATTTCTATAGCAATGTATTTAAAAACAATCCAATTGTGCTCTGACAGCATTATAGATAAAAATACCATTCATTGGTGAAAAAGGTATATAACCTTAATTTGTAGTTCAAATATTTACTAAAAATCGTATATCTATTTCTGGAACAACCAACTCCTTGTATTATTTTGAAATGTTGCTACAGAAATTAAGGTAAGGTTTAGCAGGTAAACAGTATATTTTGTATGTAAAACTCTTGCAATTTAAAATTATGTCCCTTTTCTCAATAATTTCTGCAGGTCTTTTATACTTATTTCCTTAATTAATCAAAGCCTCAGTAAAAAAGTCTTTGCGTAGCAAAACTCTGATTTCCAAATACTGGATATTGCACCATCAAATGAAGTAAACTGAAAAGAACAGATTGAATTTAAGCCTCTATATAAAAAATGTATGTCAGTTTCTTTTGGCTGAACAGCA
Source organism: Mytilus californianus (assembly GCF_021869535.1). Classification (NCBI taxonomy): domain Eukaryota; kingdom Metazoa; phylum Mollusca; class Bivalvia; order Mytilida; family Mytilidae; genus Mytilus; species Mytilus californianus. Next base: position 43,867,077 of record NW_026262593.1, read on the forward strand.
TGCTTAAAAACTGTATTTCAGTTATAAAGATGAGAGGGTTGATTAGGGTTTGCTTTTTGCTTTTTGATTTTAGCATACTGAATACTGTTTAATCATATTATGATAGTTTTGTCTTAATTTCCTTATGTAATCGTTGTATACAGCTTTGCCATATATTACTGTGATAAGAATTTTATAGTATATTTATACCAATAAGGATGCCTATTGTTGTATATAAGGTAGATTAGGGGTCTTAATTAAGGTTGGTAGAATTTAAAAAGTTTATATCATGCTTTTTTAAAAATACATTAAAAAGTATGTGTCACAGATGTTTTTTTTCAAGCTACAGGTTGTCAAAAATTTTCAGGTTTTGTAAAGATTATACATAATGTACATGGGAAACCCAATTTTGTGTGATAGAAAGGAAACTAAACAATGAAATATGAGAATAATTCTTAAAATGTGGTTTTAGAAAAAAAAAATAAAAATTGGGGTAACAGAAATCGTTTTCTTGGGACAAAACAAGAGATGAATTCCCTATAATTTCCTTTATAAAAGTAAGATTATCTTAGTTATCTCTTAGATTGCAAAGTTACAAAGAATTGAATCATACAAAAAATGTTGTGTATCTTTCATAAACAGTTGTAATAGTAAGATAAGACACATGATTTTCTTAATTTAGATGAACAATAAAAAGTAACACAAAAGAATTACATTCCTCTCTCAAAATTTGTAGATTTAATTAAGATCTAGAGTGATTGTATTTTACATTTCAAGAAGGCGGGAGACACCTGATCTACCTAAATACAGAAAGTTTTATTGTTGATTGTTTCACTTGTAAAAAATGGTAGATAATTTATGGAATATACAGGGTTAAAAATAATAATTATTTATCTATCTTTTGTACTTTGTGAAGTAGTTATATTCATACAACATGAATATTATTAAGAAATTGGTCAGAATTGGTTAAAATAAATTAGATACTATTCTGAACAACATGTTTAAGGATGTGGTCAGTTCTGGTTTAGGAATTTTTGTCAGCTGTTCGGACTCCTTTGGTTTTTCCTACGATAGTGAAAACTCCTTTGGTTTTTCCTAAGATAGTGAAAATATTTAGCCCCACGCACTTTTCTTTTCAAGGAATACTTCCAATAGCTCATAAAAGGTGATTGCCAAAATTTAAGCAGATTCTAGATTTCTTTTCTTAAGATTTGAGACCCAAATAATGTCAATGCTATATATAGGTAAAAGTTGGAGTCAGCTTTTTCTCACCATTTTTTTTTAAATCAAATATCTCAAAAAAGAGTTCCATAATCTATCAATATTTTTAGCTTATTTTGTTCCTTAACTAATGCTCTTTTGATTAATAGCATCAAATTTAAATTCTTGATTTTTTAAAATTTCACCTGACTACATCCTTAACCTGTTATATAAATTTGGTTTTTATGTTGCATAGTTAATGCTATCATGTTATATAGCGACATAAGCATTTATACCAGTTGAATATGCAGTTTTGTGTTATCCCACCAATCTAAAATAGAAATAAATCAGTGTAAAATAAAGATATATAATCCTGAATATAAAGCCTGTGAAAAAACTATTCATGTCTGATTTCAATTGTGGTATATTCTAAAAAAAATTGCAACATGAATACTTAGGTAGTTAAGTATTTGTTAGTCCCATTCTCATGTGATTAGATTTTTATTTATCATTATTTATGACTTTATCTTACATATTATATATGACTTAAAATAGAGAGCTTTAAAAGTTTAAACTTAAAGCTTCAGCAACTTTTTTTATGCCCTATCTTTTAAGTATCCTTGTCTGTACTTTTAATATTTTATCATACAAGTTTTAGGTACTTTCTCTTTTATGGTGCCTGTTTTTATACGCCCGTTAACGGGTCGTATTATGGTATACCGTTGTCCGTCCGTCTGTCCGTCCGTCTGTCCGTCCGTAGTCAACATGTCGGACATTAACTCAAAAATGCTTTAACAAATTTGCATAAAACTTTGGTGAATTGTTTATATCTATTGATGTGAGCTCCCTTTCGTTTTTTATAAAATTTAGATTTTACGTTTCCGAGTTATGGGGTTTTATTCATTAAAAAAAAGGGGGATTTTCCAGTTTTCGGACAATAAGTCAAGAATTCTTTCACCAACTTGCAAGAAATTGTGGTGAATTGTTTATATCTATTGACATGAGCTCCCTTTCGATTTTTATAAATTTTAGATTTTACGTTTCGGAGTTACAGGGTTTTATTCATTAAAAAAGGGGGGATTTTCCAGTTTTCAGACAAAAACTCAAAAATGCTTTCAGCAATTCTTATGAAACTTTGGTGAATTGTTTGTATGTAGTGATGTAAGCTCCCTTTAGAATTTTATAAATTTTACAATTTACATTTCTGAGTTATGGGGTTTTATTCATTAAAAAAAGGGGGGATTTTCCAGTTTTCGGACAATAACTCAAAAATGCTGTCACCAATTCTCATGAAACTTTAGTGAATTGTTTATATCTATTGATGTAAGCTCCCTTTATATTTTCATTAATTTCTAATATGAGATTGAGAATTAATTGAACTTTATTTTTTTATAGTTTGACAACAGATTTACTAAGTATTGCACAACAGCAAGAAATCTTTAATTGAACATAAATTCAATTCATATAACCAATTTCTAGTTCTTTGAATACATTTATTCAGAAACCTATAATATGTCAAATATTTAATAACAAACCAAATTCAGACCTGAATCAAGCTTGAATATTGTGTCCATTTTTGCCCCAACTGTTCAGGGTTGGACCTCTGCTGGCGTATCTAGCTGCGCTCAGCGAAGCAGTTTATTAGTATGTAGCTTTTAATTTTAATTTTGAGTTAGAAACTATTACTTACAGGCATTAGTATTTTTTTCAGGAAAAGTATATGTAATTAGGCAATATTTCTGATTTAAATGAAATTCTGTATGCATTTTGAATTCATTGAACTACATCTGAATATCTAAAAAATATATATAAGTAACATTTATATTTTCAAAGAAACAGATGAATAAAGATTTGTGAAGGCCTATCAATGATTAGAATGTTTGTAAAAAGATACATTAATCCACCTCAAAGTGTGATTCCATAAAAAAAAGTCCACAGAATCTTGTTTAAAATTGATAAATTTTATTCATGTAAACAAAAATAGATGAAATTATTGTGGGTTGGGGTCACTGGATTTATTTTTACTGATTACTTGTACATAACTGATATTTTTTTATCCTTTTATAGATATCAGCCTTACATATTAAAGCTGAAAAGAAAAGAATCCTTGACACTTTGTCCATCTTCTCCATCATCCTTAACGGTAACATCATTCTAACTTAGAATTTCAACAATACCAATAATGGGTACAAAAACTAAGTCTAGAACTGAAATAATAAATCAACTGACCTGTCTTGTCTCGGCAAAAATGCCAAATTTATTTATTTGGTTTTGGCAGAAATAATATATTCAAATTAGCTGACACATTCTGATATAGCTACAAGGTCACATAAAGTTTGCCAGCTTTTAAAAGTATCTTCCAAGGACTTTTTGTTTTATAACAAAATTATAAGGATTGATCACATCTATCCTTTTCTGCTTGGTGATACATTTCTTTTCATTCATTTTCCAACAAGTCCCTTTAATTATTGTGCAAAATTTTTTAAAAAAGAAGGCATTAAATTTATTGTTCACACCTATTCTTCAACAAAAATGACTTTGAAGAATTTGTACATGTTGTAACAGATAAGCATTAAACACTAGCCATTTTAGTTTTAGGGCTGTTCCAAAATTTATCAGGTGGAGGTATGGGAAGAACTCAAATTAAATAAATATTTGGGGTTGCATTTTCCTCATATGTTTGTAAGAATGATAAGTAAGTGAACATTTTTGTTTAAAGTTGGTCAGGGTCTTAAAAAAGTGCCTCAAATTTCCCATGCGTTTAATTCTGAAACATCACTTATAAAAAATGCATGATTGTTGGTTATCATACATCTATGGTTAATATACAGTCAGTAATCATAATATTTTTTTAATTTAAAATTTTTTAAATGTTTCTTTCTTTTCTGATTCCGTAAATAATTAAACATTGTAAGAAAAAAAAAATTTTTGTTCATGGTGATGATGAAAACATAGTAATATTATTATTAAAATATAATTCATCAGCAATTATGTAAAGACTTAATCCCACACTTTATTTTCTAATGTCAATCAACTATTTATAAAGTTGCATCAAATTAAAGATTAAAAATAATTATGTCTGATAGGGCTTATTACCTGGAAATTTTAATAGAAATAATTCAATAATGGTTAAATTTGTCTGGAAAAAAAATATTGTTCCTGGTAATGTGTTATAATTTGTAGTAAAACCACACCTTTTATCACGTTCTGCCACATATTTTATGTAAAACTGATTAGAAAGTGTTTATGGACTTTGTTTTTCATTAATGAACCAATGTTAATTACTGTTTAAAATATTGAAGTTTAATCCAAAAATAAAAATAAGAACTAACTTTAAAAAGGATAGTTGTACATTCCATTTCAAGGTGCTACTGTACAGATGAAATATCAAAATATTTATTTTTTGTTTCACTAATTTATTGTTGTACTTTCAATTGTTAAATGAAATAAAAATGTTATTTTATTACTTTGTTATCTATTTATGTCTTTGATATTTTTAAATTAACAAGAAAAACTGTGGAGTGTGGTAATTTCATTTGTCCTGTAAGGCTGTAAGTTTGTTCATTTTGTTAATATAACATTTAACGAACTGACTTACAAGAATGAAATTACCAGATAGCATTGTATGTTATTTCAAACATTTACATAGTCATTGACTTATATTAATAACAGTTGATTTGAATTGAATGCCAATTAGACAAGCTAATATAAGAATAAGATCTGAAATGATTGCCCATGTCTAAGACATGAACCTTACCAAAACATGGGTAATCAATAATTACAAAGTTTTCCTTGTTCCTCAAAAATTGTCTCAAACCTAATAAAATCATCAAAATTGCTATTAATTAAAATCGAAGACTGAAGTAGAAGTAGTTACACTTGTATGAAAATGTTAAAGTTTGCTTCACAATTTAAAAAATTTGAAGTCATAATTAACTAGTGATTGTCACATGACGTCAGTAGGTTATTCGGAAAGAGATCTAGGGTTCTGAGACAATTCAGCTAAAAACCCAAAAGATTAACTAAATACGACTATATAGGTCTTTATGATTAAATTTCATTCGATTTTGGTTGATACTAACAGTTGTATGCATATAAATACCCCAAAAAATGATTACACATTAAAAATTACTGGAAAGATGTTGACCAGAGTCAATGAAAAATAATGAATATTGGCACATAAGTAAAATGAATAGCAGTTATGCTCCTATTTGTTCGTTACATCAAGTTTTATGAATGTAGGTCACTAAAGTGTCTGGAAACTCAACATAGACAAAAAATGAAGCTCAGTCCATGAAGCATTATAAAAATGAGAAGATGTGGTATAATTGCTAATGAGACAACTTTCAACCAGAAACCAAATTACGTTAAAGTTGGAAACTATAGATCACCATACCGCCTTCAACAATGAGCAAAACCAAAGTCTTCTTTTTCTTTCAAATTCCGTAGTAAACTCCTTGCAGGAAGTGTAAAACATCCTGGATGTAGGTCATATACTTACTTTTAGTGAGACTGTTATTCTCCCTATAGTCATATGTACACCAGATGTTTAGTTGTCAGTCACTTAGTAACCAAATCAAAGTACTTGTGAGCACTGCAGGGTACAAATTGCTTTCATTTTGCATTGTATTAAGGAGTGGGTCAATTTAGGCAATATTTGGATTGGAATTATTTTCCTTTGTCCATAATTGTAGGTAAATGTAGAACAGATAGTCATTGGCAATGAACTATTTCTGAAACTGTGTAATTTTTAGTAAAAACAGTTTTCTTTGTCAAATTACATACACACATCATTTTATGACTTGTTGAAAAATCATATATTTTCTCTCTATGGGGTCATTGTGTTCTGTCATCAAAATTCATCATTGGAAGTCACCCCATTTTTTTCATTTTTATAAATAAGCTTCAATTATTTTTTAGTTTTGTACTAAACTTTGTCTGCCTCTTCCTGATTTTGTTTTAAAACTTCGTATTTGCTTCAGGTATCATATTGGAAAAATTAATGAATTAAAGTGATTGTTATCCACAAGGCCAGATAATTAACCCAGGTATATCAAATGGTTGTCACCGTGAATAATCTTTATACTATTAACTGTATCAATTCACCCTCAAACCACCTGGGTGGTCTTGTGGTAGAATGCTCGCTTTCAGGGCTGGAGGTCGAGGGTTCAATCTGTGGCCGGGTCAAACCAAAGACCTGAAAATTTATATTTGCTGCATAACTGCTAGGCCACGGCATTAAGATAATAAAATGCTCCGCAGGGCGCAGCTTGATACGAATGCAGAGGTCGAACCCTGAACAGTTGGGGCAAGTATGGACACAACATTCAAGCTTGATACAGCTCTGAAATTGGATTGTGATTAAATATTTGACACAGCATAGGTTTCTGACACAGAATGAATGTGGTCTAAGAACTTAAAAATTTTAAATTGGACATTCACCTATTATGGTCCAATATCCAAAATCTAAATACATGGTTAGATTCAGCATATCAAAGAACCCCAAAAATTCAATTTTTGATGAAATCAAACAAAGTTTAATTTTGGACCCTTTTGACCTCAATGTGGACAAAGTTGATAACGGGGCCCAAAAATCAAAAATCTAAATACATGGTTAGATTCAGCATATCAAAGAACCCCATATATTCAATTTTTGTTGAAATCAAACAAAGTTTAATTTTGGACCCCGATTTGGACCAACTTGAAAACTGGGCCCATAATAAAAAATCTAAATACATGTTTAGATTCAGCATATCAAAGAATTCAATTTTTGTTAAAATCAAACTTAGTTTAATTTTGGACCCTTTGGACCTTAATGTAGACCAATATGAAAACGGAACCAAAAATTAAGAATCTAAATACACGGTTAGATTCGGCATATCAAAGAACCCCAATAATTCAATTTTTGATTACATCAAACAAAGTTTAATTTTGGACCCTTTGGACCTCAATGTGGACCAATTTAAAAACGGGGCCCAAAATCCAAAAACTTAATACACGGTTAGATTCAGCATATTAAAGAACCCCAAAAATTCAAGAATAAAACCCCATTGAAAATGGTCAAGAAATAAGCAATTTATACGAAGTATCTTCTTTTGCACAATACAGTGTGCAATTGAATATTTCTTGCTATTGCGCAATACTGCACAATTGACAATTTCTTGCTATTGCGCAATATTGTGCTATTGGATATTTCTTGCTATTGCGCAATACTGTGCAATTGAAGATTTCTTGCTATTGCGCAATACTGTGCAATTGAAGATTTCTTGCTATTGTGCAATACTGTGCAATTGAAAATTTCTTGCTATTGCACAATACTTATTATATAATAATTTACACATCCTGTTTGGTGTGTATCTCCTACCATATCATAAGTTTTTGCTTTTAAATAAATCAGAAATAACCAACTTAAAATGGAAAATTTTAAAAGAAAAAAAAAGGAAAAAAAAAAAATCCCCCTCCACCCAAATTTTTTGAACCCCCTTATGATTCATCACCCCCAAACTCAATCCCAGCCTTCCCTTTGTGGTATGGTACCTTGCAGTACAATTTCAGAGAGATCCATACACTTGAACACAAGTTATTGTCTGGAAACTAGAAAAATGCTTATTTTTGGCCCCATTTTGGCCCCTTATTCCTAAACGTTTCGGGCAATTACCCCCAAACTCAATTCCAGCTTTCCCTTTGTGATATGGAACCTTGTAGTACAATTTCAGAAAGATCCATACACTAACACACAAGTTATTGTCATGAAACTAGAAAAATGCTTGTTTTTTGCCCCTTTTTTGGCCCCTAATTCCTAATATTTTGAGGCAATTACCCCCAAAATCAATCCCAGCATTCCCTTTGTGATATGGAACCTTGTGGTACAATGTCAGAGAGATCCATACAAGTTATGTCTCGAAGTTACAAAAATGCTTATTTTTGGCCCCTAATTCCTTAACTGTTGGTACCATAACCCCCAAAATCAATCCCAACCTTCCTTTTGTCTTATTGAACCTTATTGTAAAATTTCATAGAGATCCATTCACTTAAACTAAAGTAAGAGTGCGAAAACCAATGTGTCTTCGGACGACGACGACGACGACGCCAACGTCATACCAATATACGACCGCAAAAATTTTTGCGGTCGTATAAAAACAAAGACTGGACGGCCTGGAGTCAGAATAATGTGTCTGCAAATTTTGTCTTGCTTTTTTTTTTGTTGTAATCTCTGTCCTGCCTTTTTATTTTTCACTCTATTCCATCCTGCCTTTTTATTTATTAGTTTATCCTGACTCTTTTTACATAAATTGTCATCCTGCCTTTTTTTTTTCCAAAGTTGCTCATCCTGCTTTTTTAGCTCACCTGGCCCGAAGGGCCAAGTGAGCTTTTCTCATCACTTGGCGTCTTGGGTCGTCCTTAGCTTTTTACAAAAATCTTCTCCTCTGAAACCACTGGGCCAAATTTAACCCAACTTGGCCACAATCATCATTAGGGTATCTAGTTTAAAAATGTGTCCGATGACCCCGCCAACCAACCAAGATGGCCGCCATGGCTAAAAATAGAACATAGGGGTAAAATGTATATTATGGCTTATATCTCTGAAACCAAAGCATTTAGAGTAAATCTGACAAAGGGTAAAACTGATTATCAGTTCAAGATCTATCTGCCCTGAAATTTTCAGACAAATCTGACAACATGTTGTTGGGTTGCTGCCCCTGAATTGGTAATTTTAAGGAAATCTTGCAGTTTTTGGTTATTATCTTGAATATTATTATAGATAGAGATAAACTGTACACAGCAATAATGTTCAGCAAAGTAAGATCTACAAATAAGTCAACATGACCAAAATTGTCAGTTGACCCCTTTAGGAGTTATTGCCCTTAATAGTCAATTTTTAACAATTTTTCGTACATTTTTGTAATCTTTTACAAAAATCTTCTTCTCTGAAACTACTGAGACAAATTTAACCATACTTGGCCATAATCATTATAAGGGTATCTAGTTTAAAAAAATTGTCCGATGACCCCGCCTTCCAACCATCATGGCCAACTTGGTTAGAAATAGAACATAGGGGTAAAATGCAGTTTTTGGTTTATATCTCTGAAATTAAAGCATTTAGAGCAAATCTGACAGGTGGCAAAAATGTTCATCAGATTTAGATTTATCTGCCCTGAAATTTTCAGACAAATCCGACAGCCCGTTGTTGGGTTGCTGCCCCAGTGTTAGTAATTTTACAAAAATTTTGCAGTTTTTTGTTATTATCTTAGATATCATTATAATATCTAATATCTAATCCTATATACTATGATTTTAACCTTATTTTACATGATTTCCAAAGCATCAGTAAATACAGGGTGAGCGACACATTACTCAAAACTCCTATTCTGCCTTTTTTTCAATTTTCATCCTAGCCCCCCCCCCCCCCCCCCCCCCTCCATAAACATCAAATGGTAGCTCCCTTAGTTTGTGCACACAATTGTGTTTTTGTATCAATAGTAGCTACGCCACTGTATAGTACTATTTATCCGTAATTACTGACCTTAGACCAAGTTTGGTTCTATTGCATAAGTGTTGTTTTTTGTATTTCAGCCATTTTGCAATTTTCTGCTGAAAATTCATCTTATTTATCATATTTGTGTAATGAGTGATTAAAAATTTCATATGAGACGAGTTTTACTCTGTATGAACCATTTGATTTAGTCACAGCCTTTAGATATAGACAATTGCATTAATCTTTCTGCTCAGTTTTGAGCTTTCTTACTAATGAGGGTGACACAGGCCAGGGGTGCTCATTTCTAAATCCCACATTTTTTGTAATTTTTTCCCACTTTCCACTTTTTTTAACCCCATTATAGCTATATCCCACATCCCTACTTTTTTAACCCCTATATCCCACATCCCAAAAGCGTGACCTCCCCCTCGCTGATACTGTCAGAGCCAATACTTGGTATATAAATTATTATTAATATAACTTCTATCAAGACAGATATTTCTTTTATTTGTATAAACAGATATATGCATCAACTAGTAAAACAATTTTCTGATTCTTCAACTTCCATACTTGATTGCAATACCAATATAAAGCATCAGTACTACTGGTGATAAGTCTGTTATTTGATCTTCTGGTTGGTCCCTGCAGTATCTGACCAACAACGTTGAAACAGACCCATGTACTGATTTAAATCAGACAATGTTATCTATAAAACTGATGGTCTTGCTCATTTCCTGTTTCTGATCGTCACATTTCTCCACATTGAGTTATTACAACTGCTATTTTAGGTTTATTATTTGGTCCTGTCGGAACATTTTCTATTTTCCTCAGAATTAACAGTCCATCTACCACTTTTCCTGAAAAAGTCAAGAAAGAATAATCAATTTAGTGTCAGGACTATCCCATGAAAAATGTTTAATAAATTTTCATCTTTTATGATCAAAATTCAAATTACATCCCAGGTATAATTCTATTCTCTCGCCAATTGAACAATAAAATTAAATATAAAATATGTTAATTATTTTTTTTTTATTATCTATCTTGGGAAATTTCATTAAAATTTTATTGTTTACGGGGTTAAATCAGATAATACTGGACACTTAAACAAATTTTCACACATATCGCATTGTGCAGGGGTTCTCAGATATAACAAAACTTATGAGTCTGGAGGCATTTTTTATAAAATATTTTAGATGATGGCTTATTCTTATTTGAGGTTTCGGATAATTAAAGAAAATTCAATCATAATTCAATGTCAAACATATGCAATACAGTCTCCAGAAAAACAGAGCTTATTTCTTATACCCGTCTACAGACAGACTCCCCCTACCTGTCTCAGCACAGACTCTTCATACCTGTTTAAGCAGACTTTCCCTACCTGTTGTAGCACAGACTTCCCATATTTTCTAAGCACAGACTCTTCATACCTGTCTTGGCATAAACTCTCCCTACCTGTCTTATGCACAGAATCTTCCTACAGGTCTTAGCACAAACTCCTCCTACCTGTCTAAGCACAGTCTCCTCCTATCTGTCTAAGTACTGACTCCTCTTATTCGTCTAGGCACAGACTCCTCCTACCTGCCTTAGCATAAATCCTCCTACCTGTTTAAGCACAATCTCCTTCTACCTGTCTTAGCAATGATTCCTCATACTTGTTTATAAGTGACATTTCATGAGAAAAAACTTACTACTAAATAGATTTCAAAAAAAATTCTGGTAGAAGTCTGAAGATACTTAGTCAAAATATAAAGTCAGAACTGTATAAAGAATTAAATGGAGAATGTGTCCATGGGACACACATGATGCCCGCTTGCATATAACTTTATAAAGGGGCATGACTCAGGAACGGTAAAAGTGACCTCGCCCAAATTCTAACTTGATCTGTGTTTTGTGGTAATAAGCATTATGTATAAGTTTCATAACATTTGGTTGAGGCAAACTAAAGTTAGAGAACGGAAACCAACTTTGGGACGTACGGACAGATTATAAACTAGTAAAAAATAGCCAGTAAGGAACTTATTACTTACAAACTACCCAAGAATGACCATGTCATAAACACGTATGTACAGACGAGGGTAAAACCTAATGCCCCTCCGCTGAGGCTGGGGCATAATAACTAGAGGCTCTAAAGAGCCTGTGTCGCTCACCTTGGTCTATGTGCATATTAAACAAAGGACACAGATGGATTCATGACAAAATTGTGTTTCGGTGATGGAGATGTGTTTGTAGATCTTACTTAATAAACATTCTTGCTGCTTACAATTATCTCTATCTATAATGAACTTGGCCCAGTAGTTACAGTGGAAAATATTTTGTAAAAATTTACAAAAATTTACAAAATTTATGAAAATTGTAAAAAATTGACTATAAAGGGCAATAACTCCTTAAGGGGTCAATTGACAATTTTGGTCATGTTGACTTATTTGTAGATCTTACTTTGCTGTACATTATTGGTGTTTACAGTTTACCTCTATCTATAATAATATTCAAGATAATAACCAAAAGCTGCAAAATTTTCTTAAAATTACCAATTCAGGGGCAGCAACCCAACAACGTGTTGCCTGATTGGTCTGAAAATTTCAGGGCAGATAGATCTTGACCTGATAAACAATTTTACCCCATGTCAGATTTGCTCTAAATGCTTTGGTTTCAGAGATATGAGCCAAAAACTGCATTTTACCCTATGTACTATGTTTTAGCCATGTTGGCCATCTTGGTTGGCAGGGGCGGGGTCATCGGACACATTTTTTAAACTAGATACCCTAATGATGATTGGGGACAAGTTTGGTTAAATTTGTCTTAGTAGTTTCAGAGAAGATTTTTGTAAAAGATTACAAAAATTTACGAAAAATGGTTAAAAATTGACTATAAAGGGCAATAACTCCTTAAAGGGTCAACTGACCATTTTGGTCAAGTTGACCTTTTTGTAGATCTTACTTTGCTGAACATTATTGCTGTTTACAGTTTATCTCTATCTATAATAATATTCAAGATAATAACCAAAAACTGCAAAATTTCCTTAAAATTACCAATTCAGGGGCAGCAACCCAACAACGGGTTGTCAGATTCATCTGAAAATTTCAGGGCAGATAGATCTTGACCTGATAAACAATTTTACACCATGTCAGATTTGCTCTAAATGCTTTGGTTTCAGAGATATAAGCCAAAATCTACATTTTACCCCTATGTACTATTTTTAGCCATGGCAGCCATCTTGGTTGGTTGGCAGGGTCACCGGACACATTTTTTAAACTAGATACCCCAATGATGATTGTGGCCAAGTTTGGTTTAATTTGGCCCTGTAGTTTCAGAGGAGAAGATTTTTGTAAAAGTTAACGACGACGACGGACGCCAAGTGATGAGAAAAGCTCACTTGGCCCTTTGGGCCAGGTGAGCTAAAAACCTACTGAAATATCTAAATTCCTTACCAAAGACAACATGTTTACCATCTAAAAAGTCACATTTTGTTGATGTGATGAAAAACTGACAACCATTACTGTCTTTTCCACTATTGGCCTGAAATAAATCCATAAACTGAATAAACTTGTTGTAATAATAATAATTCATTAATAAAATTACTTAAAGTTTTAGAAATACCAAAATAGTTCAATGTACAATACCTTGATTTCAAATATTCTTAAAATGGTGTGCTGATTGATTTTTTAGTCTTAGATACAGGATTTTTTTTTATTATTGGCATAGAATAAGCTTCAGTAACTGTGAGTTCACTCAGAATTGTACCTTGTGTCTTAAGTGTTTTTGTGCTTTGTAGTGATGTGATGAGTTAAGCTTTTTTTGCTGGATTTTTATAGTTTGTTCTTGGGTTGTGCTGTTGCACCACTGTCCTGGCTTAGTGGAGTGTTGGGTGCCCACAAACAAGTTTAACCTACCACATTCTGTATGTACCTGTCCCAAGTCAGGAGCCTGTAATTTAGTAGTTGTTCTTTGTTGCTGTATATCATATTTGCTTTTTAGTTTAGCGTTTTGTGCATTACCCAGGCCTTAGTTTTCTGGTTTTGAATTGTTTTCCAATTGTCATTTCTTGGCCTTTTATAACTTGCTATGCTGTGTGGGATTTTCTCATTGTTGAAGGCATATGTTGACCTACTTTTATGTCATTTGGTCTCTGGTGGAGAGTTGTCTCATTGGCAATCAAACCACATCTTATTTTTATTAACAGCATCAAAAAGAGCAATTATTAATGTCATGACATAGGCATATTCTCAAGAAATTTAAACTTGCATGTAAATATTGGTTTCAAAAAGATCATTGTAATGCCATTAGATTATCCAAATGCATTAAAGTTTCATTGACTTGCTTAGGCCATATATTGGTGCCTTTTGCATATTTCCCTTATAGTTCCCAAAATTGTTCAAATATAACCAAATATATAAAATTGTACATAATCATGATAATGGAAACATTCCTTGAGTGGTGGAGCCTTGTAAACTCCTGAAACAAAAATACATGGATACAAACCAAATTGATTTTTTTTTGCAAGCAGTACTAGTGTAACAAAATGCACTACCTTTAATATCTAATAATGAGTGAAATTTGTACTCTATATTATTTCTTAGCATATAAGTGAAATTGTCACTATTTTAGCAAACTGGACCATTTTATTGAATTTATTGTGTACTCATACATGTCATACATGGGTGTACTATACACGACAAGGAAGTATTTTAAAATAAAATATGAATGTTATATTGAAGCACAAATATTCAACATTTAATTCTGCATTTTGAAAAAAATAGATTTATTGATTTTAATAAATTTTGCCCAAAATCTGTCTCTTTACCAATATAATATAAATATTGAATACTTTCAAATTATTATTAAGACCTTTCCTACATTAGTGCCTGGCAAGCCATTGAGTAAAAACTGACCCCTTTTAAAATAAAATGCTCCGCTGGGGCGCAGCTTGGTACGACCGCAGAGGTCCAACCCCGAACAGTTGGGGCAAGTATGGACACAACATTCAAGCTTGATACAGCTCTGAATTTGGATTGTAATTAAATATTTGACACAGCATAGGTTTCTGACACAGAATGAAAGTGGTCTAAGAACTTAAAAAATTTTAATTTACCTATTCAAACCATATCATTATTATTTGCTTTTATATATAAATCAGAAATAACCAATTTAAAATGGTAAATTTAAAAAAAAAAAGGGGAAAAAAAATCCCCCCCCCCCAAATTTTTTGAACCCCCATATGATTCATCACCCCCAAACTCAATCCCAGCCTTCCCTTTGTGGTATGGTACCTTGCAGTACAATTTCAGAGAGATCCATACACTTGAACACAAGTTATTGTCTGGAAACTAGAAAAATGCTTATTTTTGGCCCCTTTTTGGCCTCTTATTCCTAAACTTTTTGGGCAATTACCCAGGGCTTCCAAAATTTTTTTGGGCCAGCCGGACATTTCATATCTTATCCCGATTTAAAATCCCTTTAGACTAAGTAAATTAGGCAACTATGATAATCAGTTGGCCATCATATATGATATAACCAATGATTGACATTAAAACGATGTTAAACTTTACTTTGATATAAATTCGATGTTCTGACGTAAAGTGTTAAATTGAAAGTGCAGCATTTGAAGTGTGCAACATCAGCGTACTAATTCCTCTTTAGACTCTTTATTTGTGCAAAATAACACTGTCAAAAGCTTTACGTTTGTTTTTAAAATCACATTTTCCTAATGCCGGATGTTGACTTGACAATGGTAAATCACGGATCAGAGACGGATACGCAATATCCGTGTAAGTTTACAATTGAGTTAAGTAGCCTTTTCAAGTTATTTCTTCAAGAAAATACTCGAAATGAACGTTAGATAAAGGAATCAATGATAATTTTAGCATTATTGAAGAATTAAATTTCCCACCAGCGGACAATAGACACATGCGCACACGTGTACTAGTTCAAACAACGTGGTTCTGACGATTATTCGTTTAAAACCTTTTCAAATTTTTCATCAAATCATATTTATTAACGTATTTCTTATAATTTCAATCTTTTAGACTAAATTAATTAGATGCAACCCGCTGAAATGTAAGAAAATAACTTTGAATACCCTTTAGCGTACCCCAGTATTTAACACGATGTACAGTGTTTTTAAATATAATAATGAATATCATACATATTCGAATTCATTTATAAATATTCTTATTTGAAGATTTATTTTAAAATCTAAGGAAACTTTTTTAAAACTGAATGGTCATTTACAATAATATCTACAAAGCGTAATTAAATAGGATGTTGTTCCATACACGCTTACATGTTTGACCTCGTTTACCTGATCACCTTTATGTTCATTGTTATGCATCATCAATTCTATTGATTAAGACAAGCTAAGGTCTCTCATCAAAGATAATGACCTGTAATCAGTGAATGATTTATGGCTTCAATATTACTTATTGAAGGGATAATTGTTTGACAGCTTGTTGTTTTTTAAATAAAAGAACAAATTTTTTTTCCTACTTTTTATTGATGTACCAAGCCGTGCATTTGTGTACCCAGAGGATTAGACTAACTGAGACACTTCAAAGTATGAAATATGCTGCATCTGTTTAATTAAACTCAAATATGACCGAAATATCTTTGTGAAATAGATTGCCACAATTATAAACTATAATGCCCAAACTGACATTTTTACCGATCGATAGTTGGTAAAAAAAGTGAAATGACCGTTTTATGAAAATGCCTTGAATAACAAAAAGTGGCAAACCTATGATATTTGACCGTTTGAGGCTGAGAGCAGCCGGACTTTTTATATAAATTTCGGTCAAGTCCTGAATATATGACCGTTTTGGAAGCCATGCAATTACCCCCAAACTCAATTCCAGCTTTCCCTTTGTGATATGGAACCTTGTAGTACAATTTCATAAAGCTCCATACACTTACACACAAGTTACTGTCATGAAACTAGAAAAATGCTTGTTTTTTTGCCCCTTTTTGGCCCCTAATTCCTAAAATTTGGAGGCAATTACCCCCAAAATCAATCCCAGCATTCCCTTTGTGATATGGAACCTTGTGGTACAATGTCAGAGAGATCCATACACTTACACACAAGTTATGTCTAGAAGTTACAAAAATACTTATTTTTGGCCCCTAATTCCTTAACTGTTCGTACCATAACCCCCAAAATCAATCCCCACCTTCCTTTTGTGGTATTGAACCTTATGGTAAAATTTCATTGAGATCCATTGACTTGAACTAAAGTTAGAGTGCAAAAACTAATGTGTCTTCGGACGACGACGACGCCAACGTCATACCAATATACGACCACAAAAAATTTTTTGCGGTCGTATAAAAATTAGCTGAAGTTTGCACCATTCTTACCATCGATAAAATACCAGGTCCAACATGCTTCATTTTAAAGTTTTCATCGGCAAAGGCAGATCCACCATAAATACTACAAATACCTGTTCCATCACCCTGTAACAAAATAAGTCTCTGCTAGTATTGATTCTTAATAAAAAATGTTACTAGTGATTCATTGATGCTATGAGTATCATGCTTGTTCTGTCTTTGTTATCTTTATTGTGTTCTTACTATTTTCTCTTTCAAAGATTTTTGAAGAATTGACAAAGAAGCAAGATTAATTATTGCGATTTCAAGGAAATCTACAAACTGATCATGCTGATATATGTATCAGATATTGGAATGCAAGTTCTTATCATAGAGATACTCTACACACAGTCACATTATTTGAATTAAAGAACCTTAGTGAGCGAGCTCACATACCCCACGTCCCAACATTGTCACTGGAGAAATAAAATAACTGTAAGAAAAAAAAATTGAATCATAATTTCCAGTCGATATGCACATCTACATAGTATGTCCTTATTATCTACAAAGTTTCATGAAATTCTGTTGTGTGGTTTCAGAGGAGTTGCGATGACAAACTGTTGCAAAGGTATATTGAAGCAAATAAGTTCAAAGGGGCGTAATTCCTAGAAAAAAAATTGAATCATAATTTCCTGTCGATATGCACATCTACCTAGTATGTCCTTATTATCTACAAAGTTTCATGAAATTCTGTTGTGTGGTTTCAGAGGAGTTGCGATGACAAACTGTTGCAGAGGTATATTGAAGCAAACTAGTTCAAAGGGGCGTAACTCCTAGAAAAAAAATTGAATCGTAATTTCCTGTCGATATTCACATCTACGTAGTATGTCCTTATTATCTGAAAACGTTTCATGAAATTCTGTTGTGTGGTTTGAGAGGAGTTGCGATGACAAAAGGTTGCAGTAGTATATTAGGCAAATAAGTTCAAAGGGGCGTAACTCCTGGAAAAAAAATTGAATCGTAATTTCCTGTCGATATGCACATCTACGTAGTATGTCCTTATTATCTACAAAGTTTCATGAACTTTTGTTGTGTGGTTTCAGAGGAGTTGAAATGACAAACTGTTGCAGTAGTACATTAAAGTAAATAAGTTCAAAGGGGCGTAACTCCTAGAAAAAAAATTAAATCATAATTTCCTGTCGATATGCACAACAACATAGTATGTCCTTATTATCTAATAAAATGCTTCGCTGGGCGCAGCTTGATACGACCGCAGAGGTTGAACCCTGAACAGTTGGGGCAAGTATGGACACAACATTCAAGCTTGATACAGCTCTGAATTTGGATTGTGATTAAATATTTGACACAGCATAGGTTTCTGACACAGAAAGAATGTGGTCTAAGAACTTCAATTTTTTTAATTTACCTATTATGGTCCAATGTCCAAAATCAAAATACATGGTTAGATTCAGCATATCAAAGAACCCCATATATTCAATTTTTGTTGAAATCAAACAAAGTTTAATTTTGGACCCCAACTTGGACCAACTTGAAAACTGGTCCCATAATCAAAAATCTAAACACATGTTTAGATTCAGCATATCAAAGAACCCCAAAAATTCAATTTTTGTTAAAATCAAACTAAGTTTAATTTTGGACCCTTTGGACCTTAATGTAGACCAATTTAAAAAACGGGACCCAAAATTAAAAATCTAAAAACACGGTTAGATTTGGCATATCAAAGAACCCCAATAATTAAATTTTTGATGAAATCAAACAAAGTTTAATTTTGGACCCTTTTGACCTCAATATGAACCAATTTGATAGCGGGCCCACAAATAAAAAATCTAAATACATGGTAAGATTCAGCATATCAAAGAACCCCATATATTCAATTTTTGTTGAAATCAAACAAAGTTTAATTTTGGACCCCAATTTGGACCAACTTGAAAACTGGGCCAAAAATCTAAAATTTAAATACATGTTTAGATTCAGCATATCAAAGAACCCCATATATTCATTTTTTGTTGAAATCAAACAAAGTTTAATTTTGGACCCCAACTTGGACAAACTTGAAAACTGGGCCCATAATCAAAAATCTAAACACATGTTTAGATTCAGCATATCAAAGAACCCCAAGAATTCAATTTTTGTTAAAATCAAACTAAGTTTAATTTTGGACCCTTTGGACCTTAATGTAGACCAATTTAAAAACGGGACCCAAAATTAAAAATCTAAATACATGGTTAGATTTGGCATATCAAAGAACCCCAATAATTCATTTTTTGATGAAATCAAACAAAGTTTAATTTTGGACCCTTTTGACCTCAATATGAACCAATTTGATAGCAGGTCCACAAATAAAAAATCTAAATACATGGTTAGATTCAGCATATCAAAGAACCCCAAGAATTCAATTTTTGATGAAATCAAACAAAGTTTAATTTTGGACCCTTTTGACCTCAATGTGGACAAAGTTGATAACGGGGCCCAAAAATCAAAAATCAAAATACATGGTTAGATTCAGCATATCAAAGAACCCCATATATTCAATTTTTGTTGAAATCAAACAAAGTTTAATTTTGGACCCCAACTTGGACCAACTTGAAAACTGGGCCCATAATCAAAAATCTAAATACATGTTTAGATTCAGCATATCAAATTACCCTAAAAATTCAATTTTTGTTAAAATCAAACTAAGTTTAATTTTGGACCCTTTTGACCTTAATGTAGACCAATTTGAAAACGGAACCAAAAATTAAGAATCTAAATACACGGTTAGATTTGGCATATCAAATAACCCAAATAAATCAATTTTTGATGAAATCAAACAAAGTTAAATTTTGGACCCTTTGGACCTCAATGTGGACCAATTTAAAAACGGGGCCCAAAATCCAAAATCTTAATACACGGTTAGATTCAGCATATTAAAGAACCCCAAGAATTCAAGAATAAAACCCCATTGAAATTGATCAAGAAATAAGCAATTTATACGAAGTATCTTCTTTTGCACAATACTGTGCAATTGAATATTTCTTGCTATTGTGCAATACTGTACAATTGACAATTTCTTGCTATTGCGCAATATTGTGCTATTGGATATTTCTTGCTATTGCGCAATACTGTGCAATTGAAGATTTCTTGCTATTGCGCAATACTGTGCAATTGAAGATTTCTTGCAATTGTGCAATACTGTGCAATTGAAAATTTCTTGCTATTGCACAATACTTATTATATAATAATTTACACATCCTGTTTGGTGTGTATCTCCTACCATATCATTATTATTTGCTTTTAAATATTAATCAGAAATAACCAACTTAAAATGGAAAATTTTAAAAGAAAAAAAAAAAGGAAAAAAAGAAAAAAAAAAATCCCCCCCCCAAATTTTTTGAACCCCCTTATGATTCATCACCCCCAAACTCAATCCCAGCCTTCCCTTTGTGGTATGGTACCTTGCAGTACAATTTTAGAGAGATCCATACACTTGAACACAAGTTATTGTTTGGAAACTAGAAAAATGCTTATTTTTGGCCCCTTTTTGGCCCCCAATTCCTAAACGTTTCGGGCAATTACCCCCAAACTCAATTCCAGCTTTCCCTTTGTGCTATGGAACCTTGTAGTACAATTTCAGAAATATCCAAACACTTACACATAAGTTATTGTCATGAAACTAGAAAAATGCTTGTTTTTTGCACCTTTTTTGGCCCCTAATTCCTAAAATTTTGAGGCAATTACCCCCAAAATCAATTACAGCCTTCCCTTTGTGATATGGAACCTTGTGGTACAATGTCAGAGAGATCCATACACTTACACACAAGTTATTGTCTGGAAGTTACAAAAATGCTTATTTTTGGCCCCTTTTTGGCCCCTAATTCCTTAACTGTTGGTACCATAACCCCCAAATTCAATCCCCACCTTCCTTTCGTGGTATTGAACCTTATGGTAAAATTTCATGGAGATCCATTCACTTAAACTAAAGTTAGAGTGCGAAAACCAATGTGTCTTCGGACGACGCCGGACGACGCCAGACGACGACGACGACGACGACGCCAACGTCATACCAATATACGACCAAAAAATTTTCAATTTTTGCGGTCGTATAAAAAGGTTTCGTGAAATTTTGTTGTGTGGTTTGAGAGGAGTTGCAATGACAACAAACAGGACTGACGAACTGACGGACTGACAGACGGACGGACAGACAGACAGACAGACGGACGGACGGACGGACGGACAAAGGGACGGATCAAAAACATTATACCATCCGCAACTCGTTGCGTGGGGTATAATTAATAAAAACATTGCAATAATTTCTGAATTTACAGTATATGTGTAGGAATAGCTCGAAGTACATTTAATTTGCATATTAAGTTTGAAGTACATCAATACTTACATTAACAAAATCTCCTCCTTGCACCATGAAATCTTTTATCACTCTAAAGAAAAAAAGGGGGAGAAACATGAAAAAGATTAAAATTAGGTAAATCAATATCAATTTCAAGCTTTTCTAACAAAAGATTATATTTCCGAAAAATATATACTTCAGTAACGAAACCAATATTAAAATGTTAGGACAATTAGATTTATTATATTAAATATAGGCAACAGATGAGGGTTCATAAATGACAAAAATACACCTATCCATCAAATAAAACACAGGATAATTACCTGTAAGCCACCTCATATCTTAATGTTTTTATATTGTTTGGTGAAAGGGCGTTAATGGCAGATCTTTTATTAGTTTCTGTTGAATTCATTTTTAACTTTTATAGATTTAGGATGATTTGGAGCTTCACATATTGTACAGACACCTGTTTGTAGTTGAAGGCATGTTGCACTCTAGATATCTTTTGGTTATTTTTGTTGTTGGGCTGATTGCTCATTGATGTATACCCTACATTGTATATCTCCTATTTCATGTTTATGATATTACAATATTCCCTGGGTTCAAGAAAATCAACTACACAATAAAAAGACTTACCTGTGAAATGTACATCCTTTAAATCCCATAGGAATGCCATCTTTCTTGTATTCTCCAGTGCAAAACTGTCTGGAAAGTAAATAACTAAGTGTAATGTTGAAACAAGGAGAAATAACCATGATAAATCATGAGAAACATCGTCCTTAACTACATGCACTATGGTGTTGGTTTTATAATACCCTATTTTAGCCCGCCCCTTTTTTATAATCTAAAACCTGGATTTAATAGCCATTTCCAAATTCTAATACACCCTTGCTACCTTTACCACAATAAATACATAGGAAATAAAATAAGTTTAGATTTTTTATTTTTTGAAAATTTGCACATCAGCATTCTTTTTATAACGTCAAAATAAGCTAAGTTGGTATTATAAAATCGAATGAAACCAGACCAATTTCATTTGGTTTTTCAATGAAACCTGACTAATTTCAATTGGTTTTTATGACAGAAAACATAATGCATCCTTTAACAAAAAAACTCTTCTAACATTAATATGTTTGTTATAGCAAATACTATATATCTGACTTAAATACTTAGTTTTTCAAACCCTTCACTTAATGTTTTCTGGGCCTAAATGTTGAAAGTTGTCTATGATTTTGTCAATATTCACAATTTTTTTTTTTTTTTTTTTGCCCATTTAGGATGTAAATGTCAATGTAATATTGAAGAAGCTATATGAAAAACAGGGGCGTATCCAGGATTTTAGGTTAGTGGGGGGGCAAACTTAAGTTTTTGCAGAGCAGAGCGAGACAAAAATTTTTTGGAGGTAAAGTTATCAAAACATTCTCTTCAGATACTTAATTAAGCTGAGGACAACCCATGCTTTGCAAATTTTATGGGGGGCGCACGCCTGCCATGCCCCCAACTGAATCCGCCCCTAGAAAATCATTCTATTTCATTTTCTCAGTGTCAATGGACCAAATTGAAACAATTTTTTCTTGAAATAATGGTCCAGGAAGCAAATAAAAAAAATCTTTGTTTCCCCATTACCCTACCCAGATGTTTGCTGTTGGGTAGGTAGGTAGGCGTTTTTTTTGTTTTTTTTTTAAATGTATTTGTCAGACATATAGAAAACATAATGCATGAAAAATTGGCAACTACACGCAGGGTACTCCTTTTTTGTTTTAAAGCTATTCATCAAGCTTTGTGTTCACCTTTACTGTGAATTGTACACTGTTATTGATAAGCAGCTTTGTACATTTTGATAACTACTGTATTGCATACAAAACCTTCTCCTTTCTGACCGTATAATTGTGCAGCTTTTGTGTAACAGTAACATGTTGATATTCTTTATACACAAAGAACTTTAATTCAATAACTAAAACAACTTAACATTTAAACTTTATTGTTAAAGTATAACGTAAGTAAAACATACCATTATTTAATAGTATTACTATTAGGCCGTAAATGATAGACCAGAATGCAATCAACTTTTTTTAAAGATTGATTTATGACTAGCACTGACTGAGAACTGAAAAATATTAAACTAAAATGCTTTTTTTTTTCTTAATTCTCTTAATGTAATAAGTTCTGGAAAGATATTGAACACTTAAATAATTTCATTTTGTATTAAAATGTTAAAAAAATAAATGTGGACAGTGTCCACATGTGGACACAGATGATGCCCCCACTTGCATATCATATAGTTATAAAGGGACATAACTGAAGAACGGTAAAAGTGACGCTACCCAAATTTGAACTTGATCTGAGTTTTGTGGTAATAAGCATTGTGTGTAAGTCTCATAACATTTGGTTGAGGCTAACTTAAGTAGAGAACAAAAGCTAAAAATTCAGCAATTTTTCTATTTTTAAACACGCATAACTCTAGAACGGTTGTGTATAAGTTTTATAACATTTGGTTGAGGCAAACTAAAGTTAGAAAACGGAAACAAAAAATTTGTACTTGATCTTAGTTTTGTGGTAATG
The DNA here is from genome assembly GCF_021869535.1 of Mytilus californianus. Taxonomy (NCBI): domain Eukaryota; kingdom Metazoa; phylum Mollusca; class Bivalvia; order Mytilida; family Mytilidae; genus Mytilus; species Mytilus californianus. The sequence goes on from NW_026262593.1 coordinate 43,890,932, forward strand.
AATATTGTGTATAGCTTTCATAATGTTTGGTTGGGGCAAACTTAAGTTACAGAATGGAAACTAAAAATTTTGCAATCTTTCGATTTATAAAGGGGCATAACTCAATAATGGTTAAAGTGACACTACCCTAATTCAACTTAATCTGTGTTTTATCAGTGGAAGTCAAAATTAAACATTGCATTGTATAAAGCATTGATTGTTGTTGATTCAACTATAATCATGGACAAAGGAAGATAACTCCAATTTTAAAAAATACTAGATATTTAGAAGAAAATAAAATTTTGCAATTTTTCCATTTCTAAAGGGCATAACTCTAGAATGGTTTAAGTGACACCACCAAAATTCAGACTTGATCTGTGTTTTGTGGTAATAATTGTGTATAAGTTTCATAACATTTGGTTGAGGCAAACTAAAAAAAGAGAACGGAATCGAAAAATTTAGCAATTTTTCCATTTGTAAAGGGGCATACATGTAACTCTAGAATGGTATGTAACGCAATCGAAATTCAAACTTGATCTGTGTTTTGTGGTAATAAGCATTGTGTATAAGTTTCATAACATTTGGTTGAGGCAAACTAAAGTTAGAGAACGGAAACGATAAATTCAGCAATTTTCCATTTGTAAAGGGGCATAACTCTAGAACGGTAAAAGTTACGCTACCAAATTTTAACTTGATCTGTGTTTTGTGGTAATAAGCAATGTGTATAAGTTTCATAACTTTTGGTTGAGGCAAACTATTGTCAGAGAACGGAAACCAATTTTTGGACGTACGTACGTACGTATGTTCGTACGTACGTACGTATGTTAGTACATACGTATGTACGTATGTTCGTACGTACGTACAGACGGACAAGGGTAAAACTTAATGCCCCCTCCACTACGGTGGTGGCATAAAAATATACATGTATCAAATAGCTAGAACTGGATCAGGACACTCCACTTCAAAGTTTGGTTCAAAGAGTTTAAATAAACAACAGCTCGACACTTTGTTGCTAACTTGCACCAAAATCTGTCAGAACGAAGCAGTGAAAGACTGCCTTTACCGGTGTCAGTGACATCTTCCAATACTTCTTTCCAAATGTATACAATCTGTTGTTTACTAAAGTTTTTATTTTTCCTCTGTGTATATTTTATCCTTACACACAAAGAGAGGGTATTATTGTCTGCCATTAACATTGATCATTCGGAACTATTCAGCATTTTTCAATTATTGTATAGCAGAAATTGCTAGTAGTACCTATTGGACACAGACACATATTAAATAAGAAATCGAACCCAGATCGCTATTTTCGGAAACCAGAGTTCAGACCAAGAACATTTTTTTAAAAAGGATCCAAAAATTTTTTGAGTTGGCAGCATCTTTTCCTGTTGGTTGTGGCATGGGCAGACAAACCTATTTTTTTATTTTGGCCCCAGATATGAACCTTATCAAACCTACTGTTTATAAAATCAAAGACATAAAGCAACACCATCATGACTATTAAGATACTTGAAAGAGTTTGTATATCATTTATATAAAAGGTGTTCAGATACCTTGTACAAAAGTTTTAAACTAGATGTGTTGGAACTTAATGTCAGGTTCTACAAGAAAGAAAGGTTTTACATCATGAAATTATCAATTCCAAAATTGTAAGTCGATATTTATTCCACTGGATGTTCACACACAATTTATGGCCTCTATTTAAAATATTTTACAGGATGTGAGTGAAGCTGAAGAGCATTTGCAGGGAAAAAAATATTGAAATATGACATCCGATCGATTGTACATGTGATGAAAGTTATAAAAACACACCTGAAATTTTCTGCAGATTTTGGTACGACATCTGCAAATAGTTCAATCTTCAATCTTCCTTGTTCCTAAAACAAAAAAAGTAAAATAAATATCAAAAAGATATAAATTAAATTTTTTGGAAAAAATAAATATTGATATATAAACCCTTGAATTGATCTTTACATGTACATATATCCATCATAATTTTCATCTAACAATACAATGTATATTGATTTTGAATGGAGAAAATGCAGAACAAACATTTTAACTGTAAAGAAAAATACCTATTATATTTCAAATGCTTTATCATGTCCATTTACCTTTCACACAGTCAGGGTTAATACTTATACAAGTGTTTTTTATTTACTGGTACATTTTAATTAATTTGAAGGTAGAGTTATCCCCTAGACATTCAGATTTAATTTCTTGTAGAAGTGCAAATGTCTTACCGTCTTTTGGTGTGTATAAAACACATTCATGTATAGTATGCATCCCTTTTTTGGCCCTTGAAACTTGAGAAAAAAGTTACTTCTTAAGCTTATCACGCAGGGACTTTCTGGAAAAATCCCAACTCGGAACTTGGCAAAATCTTTATTTTTCTGTTGTTTTTTTGTAGATTGTTGTTTATCTTTATTTTTTGGTACCGAACCATTCATGCCATTCAGGGATGTTCAACTGATGGGGTGTCATAATATCTGGGCTGAAAACCTTCAGGCAGTGGGGTTTGTGTAGATGTAATGAGAAGATAGAAAGGGATGATCATTTCAACTGAATCGGGGTAAAAGGAGGGAGGTTGGTTGGAAGGATTGGTTAATTTGAGCTAAAATATATCTGAATGTTGTAAAAAATAATGAAAATAAAAGGATTTACAAATGTATATAATATAAAACTTTGCTCCGGGTGAAATGTCGTTAAAATAGAATACATATTAACAACAGCCAACAACAAAAACAACAGAAAATTTTGATTTGAGCAACATGAACCCCATTAAAACCAGAGGTTGAATTATATATTTATGAAGGATCAGCAGTTCCTAATCCACTGTGCATGTACCAACATGCATCTGCAATTTATTCTTATGATTGTGCTTGTTAATGCAAGTGGAAGAAAAAGTGTACCGGGTAGTTATAATATTTAGATAAAAGAGTTTTGTTCTTTAATTTGTCTATGTCTGTTTGTTTTAAGGTTCAGATGAATTAGAAATGTGTGACCTAAAATACAGTTTGTCCACAAGCAACTACCTTCTTTGAAAATGTTTGAGAAAGTAAGTCACATTTCATTTACGTTGAGATCTTTTTTGAAGAAAATCTACCAATTGTCAGATGTTTCATTTCGTTTACTTATGTCATTTCATTTTTCATTTTGTTTCGTCATTTTATTTTTCATTATGTTTCATCATGTTCATTTTGTCAATTTTTACTTTTGTATTACATGTATTATCTATTTTTCATTCCTATTTGTTTCACTCATAGAATTACAAATTCTTATCTCATTCTAGCACGACCCAACAATCAAACCACATCTTCTTATTTTTAATTTTATATCAAATAATCAGTTAACAGCTAAAAACAAAAAAATAATCAAAACTTACAAAAGGGATCAATTAAACAAAGAAATGACACATGACACGTCTGTGTAAACCATCATATAGAAAGTGCCCTTCCCCTACCCGTGTACATTTCTGTTGTTTTAGAGCAGCCACACTCTAAAATCTGACATCACTCATCAGTTTTAAAACTAGTATCTCCCTCCCCCTTTTTTCTAAAATCCTAACTATGTTGTATTTAACTCATGACATGTATGTCGCATGCAACTCTGTATTGAGTGAAAATATTCAAATAATACAAACTGTGTTTCCAATAGAAATATCAAAGAAAACAACGGGATTGTTAGCGTTATTTGGTTTCTCCGAATACGACATGTTGTCGGCTTTTTATTACCTCCCTTTGGAATTATTTTTGAGTTGGGTAAAGTTAAGTTATGTCAGACGTGCTTCCGTATCGGTTAAATTTCTATACTTAAAAAAATAGTTTTTGATAGATAGTAACATTAAGGGATTGTATAAAGTTGATAAAGAAAAAAAGGAAAAAAAAAAAGAAAAAAAGAAAAAGTTAAGAGAATGTAGTGTTAAGTATGTGGTGTAAAAAAGAAAAATTAAACGAACCAAGGCAAACAAATCATTGAAAAAAGAAAGGCTCTGGCTACAATTACCAGCAAAAAGTAACAAGAAGAAAAAAACAACTTACGATTATTAAGTACTAGTATAGATAAGAATGAGCAAGATGTCCAATATAGAAGAAGTTCTTGTTAAAAAAGATATAGATGAAGAAGGATATAGCGGAATGGAACTGTTTGGTGTCCGGTATAGGCGTGCATATATATGGATCTATAGTTTGCGACAGGTGTCTGAAGTGGTATCACCTTAAATGCGTTTGCTTCAAAATGCTACCAAAGGTTACATACACACTGAATGTGCAGGAAGCGTTACAAAAATAAGCTAAAATAATTATGAATATGTATAAATGTGCTTTCAATTTATCATTGCTATGATTAACAAATAATTTTCTATTCATATGTAAAACAACGCCGTATACGGGCCAAAGACACGAAGAGTATAAAGTATCCTGATGCTACACACAAAACAGACATAATTTGCTACACACAAAACGGCATAATCATGGTTTAGTCCCACGTGGGAATTTTTTTTTACAGCAACGAAAAAAATACTGTTTTTCATGTCCGTTTAATAAAATGATAAAAATATCAATAAAATATTAAAATACCATGTTTTATAATAAATAAACCATGATAAAATAGAAAATGATTTAAAAAAAGGAAAAAATATATCCCACCCATACGAAAAAATACTTCATTTAACATGGAAGGTGGGACTAAACCATGATTATATATAGGATTCATTCTTTAAAAACTGTATATATAAATAAGCATGGTTTAATCCCACCCATACGGAAAAATACTTCATTTAACATAGAAGATGGGACTAAACCATGATAATATATAGGATTTATTCTTTAAAAACTGTACATATATAATCAAGGTTTAGTCCCAACTTCTCTGAAAATTGAATTATTTTCACATAGGGGTGGGACTAAACCATGATTATATTAATGCACATTTATTTTCTCTTTACGTTATATATGTGTTTAATAAACCATGATCTATAGCATCTTACTATATAGTCCTACCAAATGTTATATGTAGGAATAAACCATGACTAATAGTATCCTACTATAGTCCCACAGAATGTTATATGTGGAAATAAACCATGGTCTATCGTTTCTTACTATAGTCCCACCTAATGTTATATATATGTGGGAATAAACCATGATCTATAGTATCCTACTATAGTCCCACCGAATGTTATGTGTGTGGGAATAAACCATGATCTATAATATCCTACTATAGTCCCACCGAATGTTATGTGCGTGGGAATAAACCATGATCTATAGTATCTTACTATAGTCCCACCGAATGTTATATATGTGGGAATATTTTTTTATTAAACCATGATTTATAGTATCCTACTATAGTCCCACCGAATGTTATATATGTGGAAATAAACCATGATCTATAATATCCTACTAAACTATGATCTATAGCATCCTACTATAGTCCCACTGAATGTTATGTATACCGGATGCGAGGACGAAATAAAGCGCATGACTAGAATACAATTTTCCTTTACTCGGATCAATTCTTTTTTTCTCTCTCTGTAGTCTTAACTGTGTTATATATGTGGGAATAAACCATGATCTATAGTATCTTACTATCGTCCCACCGAATGTTATGTATGTGGAAATAAACCATGATCTATAATATCCTACTAAACCATGATTTATAGTATCAAACTATAGTCCCACTGACTGTTATGTATGTGGGAATAAACCATGATCTATAGTATCTTACTATAGTCCCATCGAATGTTAAGTATGTGGGAATAAACCATGATCTATAGTATCATACTATAGTCCCACCGAATGTTATGTATGTGGGAATAAACCATGATTTATAGTATCCTACTATAGTCCCACAGAATGTTATGTATGTGGGAATAAACCATGATTTATAGTTTCCTACTATAGTCCCACTGACTGTTATGTATGTGGGAATAAACCATGATTTATAGTATCCTACTATAGTCCCACCGAATGTTATGTATGTGGGAATAAACCATGATTTATAGTATCCTACTATAGTCCCACTGACTGTTATGTATGTGGGAATAAACCATGATTTATAGTATCCTACTATAGTCCCACTGACTGTTATGTTTACCGGATGCGAGGACGGAATAAAGCGCATGACAAGTATATAATTTTCCTTTACTCGGATCATTTTGTTTCTCTCTATGTAGTCTTAACTATGTTATGCATAATAGTAAATCTGCACCCTTTTTCAATAAAACCAAAATGCTAGTGAGAGCACAATTTTATATGCATGTGTTTTTATCCATCTTTTCTTTTGATTCTTTGTTCACATTAAATAAGATAAGCATAAAGTGCATATGCTTTATTCCGTCCTCGCATTTGTCCCACTTTATAAACAATACATGAGAAAAAACTATGATCAATTTATCCTGCTATCGTCCCATTTTATGTAATATATGTCCCACCGAATGATATATATGTGGGAATAAACCATGATCTATAGTATCCTACTATAGTCCATCGAATGTTAAGTATGTGGTAATAAACCATGATCTATAGTATCCTACTATACATTGTAGTCCCACCGAATGTTAAGTATGATGTTGGAATAAACAATTCAGAATGTAAAATTTTATATCAAGTTCCCCAAAAATTCTATATAGGTAACATCTGACCTGACATTGACCTATATTGAGCTTGAAAGTCAAGGTCATGTAACTAATAATGTAATATTTTATATTAAATACCCCTAAAATTTCTATATAGGTCACACTTCTGACCTGACATTGACCTTGTTTAAGGTAAAAGGTCAAGGTCATCCAGTTCAGAGTGTCACATTCATGATTTTATTCACAAAAACTGAAGCATGACCTATATAGAGGTTAAAGGTCAAGGTCATACAATAATAAAATGCAATTTTTATAATTTTTCCCCTAAAAAAATCCTAAAAAAATGTGTGTATATATATATAATCATGGTTTAGTCCCACCTTCTATGTTAAATGACGTATTTTTTCGTATGGGTGGGATTAAACCATGATTATATATATACAGTTTTTAAAGAATGAATCCTATATATAATCATGGTTTAGTCCCACCTGGGACTAAACCATGATTATGCCCACAAAACAGACATAATTTGAAAATGTTAAGTGATATTTTGCGGGTAACAAAATATGCAGGTAAAAAAAAAACCAATATTATTGTTACCTGCAATTTCCGTATGAAATCCGGTCCCTGTCCGGAAATACATTTCGGCAATCAGTCTTGGAAGTAACAATAATTATTTCTTATCGTTAATTTTTGCAGGTAATCGTAGCAAGAGCCAAAAAAACAAAAACAAAAACAAAAACAAACAAACAAAAAAATCCTGCACCAAAGTGCCGGTGAACTCTGATCCCAGGGGAAATACACAATTATTGAAACTGAACTGAAAAAAATTATAAAATTATAGATAATAGAATTCTTGAATAAAGTTAGATCTCTAGAAGATCGTTTATTAAATATTTCAAGAAAAAAAGTAGGCATCACCAGAGACTCTGTGTATCAACAAAGAGCTCTGTATCACCAGAGACTCTGTATCACCAAGGATTAATAATGAATATACTTCCTTGATACAGTACTGTAATATTTTAAAAAGTGTATATTCACAGAACAATTTCAAGATGTAAATATAAAGAATCATGAGAACCCCCCCCCCCCCCTCCTCTACACACACACACACATCCTTTCCGGGCCCTTTAATGTCAATCTTTTATATATTCATTCAAGATTAATTAAACCAAAGGTCTCTCTCTATTGCTAATAATATCTTACCATGATAACACATGACAAATGAATATTTTTGTAAATATATTTTAAGGTTTCTACATTTCTGTTCAAGTTTGCTAATTGTAGTAAACATTTATACCTATCATTTGAGATCATATATAAATCTACTTTTACATCTACTTTGTAGTGACCGCTTTCAACGCGCTGAAGTTATGTTACTTGAACTACACATGACTACAGTTAAAATGTTCATTAGTGGCAAGGTTCCGGTGCAAAAAATAGTTGGCATGCATTTTGTAGCCGGACACACGGACACAATGATAACTTATAAATATTGAATATAATAATAATATCTAAAGCTGTTTACTGAAACAATAAAACTTTAACATTAGACTTGAAATAAATTTGTTTGCAAGGGATTCGCTATAAAGAAGCCATTTCAGATATCACTGGAGAAATATTACAATCTCTTAGTTTAACAAATACAGAAACACCAAATTCACTTTTGAATCCGTTTGGTATGACGGTATAAACAAAAATGACATTTTTTTGTCATATTTTGCCAAAACATCTATCCCCTTATAAGGCTTAATTTAATCTTGTTTTAATCCATCAACAAGTATTCTGTTGTTTTGTTGTTGTAAAAACGGTCGTAACAGTAAGATGAAATAAAATTATTTTCTTCATTTCGAAAAAAAAATAACATTTGGAGAAAAACATGTTTATAGCTCAAAAGATTTTGTCCGGAAACAATCAGTTTGAATGCATACACACAAGTTCTTTTATGTACATGTGTAAACATTTCTTTGTGCCATTTTAACATCAAACTACCTAAATATAAAGACCTTTCTAAATGTATATGACTTTAAATGATATTTGGTTATCCGCTCTTAATTTACTTTGTAACAGCTAACATACAAGAAAAAAATTGCCTCAACAATGGGTTTAAAGTATAATGATATAAATAAGAAAATGTGCTATGATTGCCAATGAGACAACTCTTCACCGGAGACCAAATGATTTAAAAGTTAACAACTTTAGGTCATCGTACGGCCTTCAACAATGAGGAAAACCCATACCGCATAGTCAGCTATATCATGCCCCGAAATGACAGGTGTAAAACAAAACATGATTACATGAATATTAAACTGGCGAAGCCTGATCCTTTTCATAATGCAGAAAAAATATTTATCATCACACCTACATTGCAGTTAGAAAAACATAGATGCAAAAGAAGTTCAAATAATAGTTAATATAACTATGTTATCTTACATAAGGTAAGTATTTGACACACCATTGTCAAAATGGCATCAGGGGATGACCTTTTAAACGATGGTGTCCACAAAATAGATAATAGAATACTAACGGACAGTGAAGAAACTGCATCAAACCACAATACAGACATGGCAGAGGAGTTAAATAATGAGGACATCCAAATGACAATAAATAGAGGTGATTTATCAAACAAAGAGGAGTCCTGTCTTCTTCATTCCGATCTGAGAGAAAAGAAAGACTCTGAATCTAACTCCGTTGTGATAGAAAACCAATCAGCTAAATTGTTGTATAAAGTGAGCGACCGACCAGCTCTGCAGTCTACGCTGTTCTTTGCTCTTCAGGTGAGAATCTTTAAAATAATGGTTCGATTATTTTCTATAATAATGAGATCCGAATATCAAGTTTTAAATTTAAATCGCCCGAGTCTTTGCAAATTCTGCATTAGAATTATAACTAAAGGCAACCGCTGGTCAACGAGGATTTGCACTATCGGTCTTTTCACTTGGGACATAAACTTTCATATGAACGAAATTCATATAGAAACAGAGTTAGAGGACAAAAAATGATGGACAAAAGTCAAATTCAGTTTATGCATTTTTGTGGGGTTTTTTTTAAACTATATTACATATTTAAGTGTAAACAATTTATCAACAAACAATATTGTAAAAACAAAAATAATAATGATCCAACTATTTTTAAGAAAACAAGCTGTCAAAGTGGTTTTTAAATGCCTGGCTTTAGTGCCAAGACATATATTATAAACCGTAAAATGAATTCATCTGATAAAACGAAACTATTTTTAAAAAATGCCCATGAATATTTCGAGATGATTGTGAACTGATTAATTTTGACTTTTTGTCCTGTTACTGTTTTTTCCAACCAATTTAGTGACGTTTTGTTCTATTGATATTTCGACATTTTGTAATATTAATTTTGTGACTTTTTGTCCTGAATAAAAAAGGAGATGAGGTATGACTGCCAATGATACAACTACCCACAAGAGTTCAAACAATATGCATGTAAGCAACTATATATATACTATGGTGGCCGGATGCGGCCATTTCGCCTTTTCGCGTTTTCTCCTTTCACTTTGCAAATGCGAATTCAAGAAATCGAGAAATCGAGAAATCGAGAAATCGAGAAATCGGGAAATCGAGAAAGCGAAATCGAGAAATCGGAAAATCGAGAAATCTATTTCCCGTTTTCGCGTTTTCGCCTTCGCGTTTTCTCGTTTTCGCTTTCTCGATTTCTCGACTTCCCGATTTCTCGATTTCTCGATTTCTCGATTTCCCGATTTCCCGATTTCCCGATTTCGCGATTTCGCGTGAAAGTGAGAGGAGAAAACGCGAAAACGGGAAATACGGCCACCATACTATACGGGTCATCAATGATCAAAACACATACCGTATACTCAGCTATAAAAGGTCCCGACATATGACAAAATGGGAAACAATTCAAACAAAACAACAAATTAACGGTCTGATTTATGACAAATACGACAGACAGCAGCCAACGGAAACCACCGAATTATACAGACTCATGACTTGGGACAAGAAGACATATTAAAAGAATTCCGCGGGGTTAAACTGACATGTTCCTAGCTTCACCTAACTTGAGACAATTAATATGTATTAGCACAACATAAGAACAAACTGTAAAAATAAGTTGGGAATGGCTTGACTCGTCAGATTGGCATGAAGCACAAAAAAAAAAAAATACAATAAGGACAATAGACAATAGTTCTGATCTATGATCTATACGTATGTGACTTTTCGTCTGTTTGTCCATATGATTTAGTAAATTTATTAATTTCTAGCTTACAATTCTGCTGTTGTGTGTCTAATTTTCAACTTCTCGTCAACCTGGTTCATGCAACAATAATTTCCAAACATCAGAATCTAAGTTCGGGAATAGCAATTGTATCTGATGTATGTTGTGACCTTGGCCCATTATTGCTGTTACCTTCAACCTTCATTATTGTTTCACCTGTGATGTTAAATATTTGGGTATGTATTCATGGTCACACAAGTCGATATACAATTACCTTAATATCACAGAGTTAACCAAGCTCGTCCTATATTTTTGTCAAAACCTGTTTTGCATTTGGGACGGAAGTCAAATCAAGCTAGGCCACTGGATTTCCTAGATAGCTTCATTTTCTCTTTCATTCGGTTGTTATTTTCTAAATAGAAATTTAAGTACACAGGAATCAATTTGTGGGAAAAAGTTGCAAAATAAGCGCCGGCGTTAAGCCAATCTGAATTTAAAATTCAGTGAGTCAGATCTATCTGTTCTCTCTTATTCGTCTTATGAACACAGTTAAATCAGGTCTATATTTTGATTAAATAAGGTTGAAATAAACTTCTTACTTTCTCTTTTTTGTAATTTTAAATGTTTCACTAAATGAAAGGCTTACATCCTTAGGATAGACGGCGAAACTAAAGAAATACGCGTGCTTTTACTTTTAATTATACATGTTTTCAAGACAAAGTATTAAGCTTACTGTAAAATACAGATGAAAATATGAAGTGGAATAAATATTAACTTTGCTCCTACTTCGGTCCATATACTTTTGTAGAAAACCCGTCTAGTCTTTTAACTGTCATTTGGCCCTCGATCGATCAGCACCATAAATCTCGCTACTCTGTTTCAAAATAACAAGCTTTTTAAAAGATTGTTGTAAATTGATAGTATATAAATAACGGAACTAAAAAAACAGAAAAAAATGAAGGGTCCGTGCCTTGTTTTCCAGATATTAGCCATTGAAAAATTGGCGGGAAATGATTCTCTCTAGATTTTTCATAAATTTAACATTGGCACCTTTATTCTTTCAAAAACTATGAAAAAATAACAAGGATTTTATAAGATTTTTTATGGCACTACATGGATAAAACCAGATGATTCCGAAAATCTGACAAAAATTCAAAAACAAAAGAGGAGCAAACATCCTTAATCTAAACATATGGTGTGGTATGATTGCATATGAGACAACTCTCCACCAGAAACCAAAGGTAGACGTAGAAGGTTTGCAACTAATGGCGAACGTGCGGCCTTCAACCATGAGCAAAATCCATACCACATAGCAAGCTATAAAGTGCCCCGAAATGAAAAATGTAAAACAATTCAATCGAGAAAACTAACAGCCTGATTTATGTACACAACAATAAACAAAAAACAAGCATCAAACGACAATAACTGAATAAGAGGCTCCCGACAAGCACATACAGAATATTAGGGGGGGGGGGGGGGGGGGGGGGTAAACACTTTTGCGGGCGGTATCATATGCATGTATCCCAACAGTTTTATGGGATGCAATGTATATACAAACAAAACAGTTTCAACATTGCGTCTTGAAAGAGCACACTTTGATTTGATATTCCGTCAGACAGTTTGAAGTTCATCTAATTCGGAGATTTTCCTGCAATATACATGTAATATTCTACGAAAACGTGTTAGCTTTGGTTAGAGAGAGAGAGAAAGAGTCTTTCTTCCATTCCTTATCGTTGGCTTAGTTGTTTTTAAATTCATTGCTATTTCATGATTAAACGCTGACTGTACAGATTGATTAATTGGCTATTCCAGTGGCAATTGTTTCATGCACATTTAGGACGAAAACAAATTATGGCGGGTTGTCCGAGATAAGGAAGGACAGGAATTTGGACTGTCACTGGGAAAGAGTATTTTTGATAGGGTCAGCATTTTTTTCTAGCAACAGGCCACCCCTCGGAGAGTTATTGCAATGATTCTTTAACGTGCAAAGTGCCACCCTACTAAAAAGCAGAGTTATGTATACTCGCTATCTATTCAATAGTTCAGTTGGCTGATTTCAGGATGAAATAATTGTAAATTTTGTAGGGCGATGCTGTATTTGCTTAGTTTCATGTTAACAAACAGATGTTTTTTGTTGACATCATCATATATATCATCTTTTAGCTTTGATTGTAATTTTAGAACACACTTTTAGCATTGCCATGGAATCTGACACTTGTAATACTGGTTGCAGAGGTTATTTGTGCTCGGGATGATGCCGAATTAAAGGCTAAATTGTTATCAACTACAATTCTATTGAGTGGTTTGACAACATTAATACAAGTCACATTTGGTGTAAGGTAAATAAATTAGCTGGTGTCAAATGAATTGAAGCGAAATCTTATGGCTCTTATAGTCATTAAAAGAACCAATACACAATAAGAAGATGTGGTATGATTGCAAATGAGACAATTATCCAACAGGGACCAAAATGACGCAGATGTTATATATGCAATTAGCATACCCATACAGTAGGTATATGGTAGAATATAAAAAGCCCAGACTTGACAAAATGTAAACCAATTCATTTATATATATAGTGTCTAAAAAAAAAACCAATCAACATTCAATCTATCTAGGCGTGGATCAGTTTTGAAAATAAACTGATGCAGTTACTAAATTAAATTATACATAAATGCCTAAGACATCTAAGGCATTTATATATATGTTGTTCGACCTGCTAGTCAAATGCGTTTGGTTAAAATATACTTTTTCACTTTTTTGGTCTTTTGGAAAATGTTGTTTGTGCTGTATTTAGACCCCTCTACCAAGAAATTTGTTTTTCATGCACACGTATAAAAATTGCGGTTTTTATCCAACGCAATCATAGATTTGAACATTATTTTCAATTTAAACTTGTTTATATTTTTTCGTTTGGGCTTGTATTACATTTGCCTTCGGATTTATATGATCCGTTTATCTTATTTCGACTCTTCAAAATTCAAGAGTCTATCCTTAATTGAGGTAAATTATATGGCCTTCCAAATACCGTTTCGATCCCTAACATCACTGAAGAGACATTAATTGTCGAAATCCGGATATGGTGCACCTTTGCACCTTTTGTTTGCGGTATACCATCTTTTCCGCAAGTTTATCGTTTTCTGTTTGGTATTAAATTAACAATTAAGATCCATTTTGTTACATCTGGTGATCCGTTTATTTGGTAATCGCCAATGGCAGTCAGCAGGGTTAAAGAACATCCGTTGTTCGACCTGCTAGTCAAATGCGTTTTGTTTAAATATACTTTTTCACTTTTTTGGTCTTTTGGAAAATGTTGTTTGTGCTGTATTTAGACCCCTCTACCAAGCCGTGGCATTTTTTGCACTGCTGGTGATCCGATGGATAAAATCTGTTGTAGAGTCGTCACTGGTTCAGACGTAATTATAATATAATTATTTCTGTGACTGCTTCTTACATTAATTTGTAGGATCCTTTACATAGATAATTCAGCTGATCTGTAACAATTCCATCTTCATAGCTTATATATCATGTACTGTGTTACGACGCTAGATAAAAAGTGACGAGGAAAGGTAACACCTGGCCACCGAAAGCTAAATATTATTATGGAGCCTAGTTGGTCGAGTGGTTTAGCGCGTCGGGCATATTGCAAGGCGATTTGGTGACACGATATCTCAGTAGACTTTGCTAGTGGTTCGAATCCCTGTCAGGGAAGAACAAAAAATTTGCGGAATTTGCATCCTCAAATTGTTGGGCTGTTGTTTAGTCGAATTATATATAAGTGATGTTAGGGATCGAAACGGTATTTGGAAGGCCATATAATTTACCTCAATTTGGGATAGACTCTTGAATTTTGAAGAGTCGAAATATTAGAAATAGGATGAACGGATCATATAAACCCGAAGGAAAATATAATACAAGCCAAACGAAAAAATATAAACAAGTCTAAATTGAAAACAACGTTCAAACCTATGATTGCGTTGGATAAAAACCGCAATTTTTATACGTGTGCATGCAAAACAAATTTTTTGATAGAGGAGTCTAAATACAGCACAAACAACATTTTCCAAAAGATCAAAAAAGTGAAAAAGTATATTTTAACAAAACGCCTTTGACTATAACAGGTCGAACAACAGATGTTCTTTAAAAACCTTGATGACTGTCATTGACGATTGCTAAATAAACGGATCACAAGATGTTACAAAATGGATCTTTTAAAATTATTAAATAATACCAAACACCTACAGAATGTATGTTTATCATCAATCTTTACACTTACAGAATGTCTGTTTATCATTACTCTTTACACTTAAAGAATGCCGGTTTAATATCATTACTTTTTACACTTACAGAATGCCGGTTTAATATCATCACTCTTTACACTTACAGAATGTCTGTTTAATATCATTACTCTTTACACTTACAGAATGTCTATTTATCATTACTCTTTACACTTACAGAATGCCTGTTTATCATCACGCTTTACACTTACAGAATGTCTGTTTATCATCACTCTACACTTACAGAATGTCTGTTTGTCATCACTCTACACTTACAGAATGCCTGTTTAATATCATCACTCTTTACACTTACAGAATGCCTGTTTATCATCACTCTTTACACTTACAGAATGTCTGTTTAATATCATCATTCTTTACACTTAAAGAATGTCTGTTTAATATCATTACTCTTTACACTTACAGAATGTCTATTTATCATTACTCTTTACACTTACAGAATGCCTGTTTATCATCACGCTTTACACTTACAGAATGTCTGTTTATCATCACTCTACACTTACAGAATGTCTGTTTGTCATCACTCTACACTTACAGAATGCCTGTTTAATATCATCACTCTTTACACTTACCGAATGCCTGTTTAATATCATCACTCTTTACACTTACAGAATGTCTGTTTAATATCATCACTCTACACTTACAGAATGCCTGTTTAATATCATCACTCTTTACACTTACAGAATGTCTGTTTATCATCACTCTACACTTACAGAATGTCTGTTTATCATTACTCTTTACACTTACAGAATGCCTGTTTATCATCACTCTTTACACTTATAGAATGCCTGTTTATCATCACGCTTTACACTTACAGAATGCCTGTTTATCATCACTCTTTACACTTACAGAATGTCTGTTTATCATCACGCTTTACACTTACAGAATGCCTGTTTATCATCACGCTTTACACTTACAGAATGTCTGTTTATCATCACGCTTTACACTTACAGAATGCCTGTTTAATATCATTAATCTGTACACTTACAGAATGTCTGTTTATCATCACTCTTTACACTTACAGAATGCCTGTTTAATATCATCACTCTTTACACTCACATAATGCCTGTTTAATATTATTAATCTTTACACTTACAGAATGCCTGTTTAATATCATTAATCTTTACACTTACAGAATGTCTGTTTATCATTTCTCTTTGCACTTACAGAATGTCTGTTTATCATCACTCTTTACACTTACAGAATGTCTGTTTATCATCACTCTTTACACTTACAGAATGCCTGTTTATCATTACTCTTTACACTTACAGAATGTCTGTTTATCATCACTCTTTACACTTACAAAATGCCTGTTTATCATCACTCTTTACACTTACAGAATGCCTGTTTAATATCATCACTCTTTACACTTACAGAATGTCTGTTTAATATCATCACTCTTTACACTTACAGAATGTCTGTTCATCATCACTCTTTACACTTACAGAATGCCTGTTTATCAAGGACCAACCACAGCCTACATTATACCACTACTAGTTATAACAAACCTAGAAGAGTGGAAATGTAACTCAGATCAAAATAGTTTTCTGAACAACACAGGAGGTAGGTGATTTGTCTCTACCGAAAAGTACACATGTAACGAATTAATGAGATAGTATAATAAGGAGATGTGATATGATTGCCAATAAGAAAACTATCCACCAGAGTTCGAATGAAGTGGATGTAAGCAATTATAGGCAACCGTACGGCCTTCAAAAATGAGAAAACCCAATACCGTGGAGTCGGTTGTAAAAGGCCCCGACTTAAAAAATGTGAAACATTTCAAACAAGATATCTAACAGCCTGATTTATAATAAACAATTTACGAAAAACAAATATGACAGATATTATTTATTTTGTAAAAATATTTTCTTTCTCCATTTGAACTGTACACGTATACCTGACAACAAAATTATTTTCATTTACCTGTGTTTAAAGTAATTGTAAATGGCTGATATTTTTGTTCAAGCATATTGTTTTTCTTAAATTGTTTAACATTTCACAGCGGTATAACATGTTACTTTAATTATTCTTCCCTTAGTTTATTTATTTTGTATTTACATTGTATCATAGATCAAATTTATTTGTTCAGTGTATGTTCACTGGTGTTAATATGTCCTTTGATTGAGTTAAGCCATTTCAATTGATATTTTATTGTGTGTCTTTCTATGTTGTGATGTTACACTATTGTCTCAGATAAGGGTGAAGGTTTGGTACCATTAAAACGTTTAAACCCGCTGCAATTGTTTGCACCTGTCCTAAGTCAGGAATCTGATGTTCATTAGTTGTCGTTTGTTGATGTGGTTCATAAGTGTTTCTCGTTTCTCGTTTTTTAAATAGATTAGACCGTTGGTTTTCCCGTTTGAATGGTTTTAAACTAGTAATTTTTGGGGCCTTTTATAGCTTGCTGTTCGGTGTGAGCCAAGGCTCCGTGTTGAAGACCGTACTTTGACCTATAATGGTTTACTTTTATAAATTTTGACTTGGATGGAGAGTTGTCTCATTGGCACTCATTCCACATCTTCTTATATCTATGAACCAACGACAACTATTGAACTACAGGCTTCTGACTTGGGACAGGCACTTTAAGGTCAAGTTACAGTAAATGGGCTATGTTACAGATTTCAGTAAAATTTTGCATACAACTTTGGCTCGATGAACTACAACTGAAAATCGAAAAAATAATGCATTTATCTAATTTATTATTTGAAATATTACTGATTGAATTCTTTCAAAATGGATGAAAAGTATAGAAAGCACACAAAATTGACCAAAAACCTTCTAAAATTTGTCTTAAAATCATAAAATCTCTAATTCTACTCAATAGATTTTTCTTAAAAAACTATATGTTGTTGATACATAAATTTCCGTTTTAATGGTGCAAAATAAAGATAGGGTCACCGACTTCGTTTTTACGGTATACATCATTCACAGTCGTGTTCTTTGTGAAAAAAACCCGCAAAACGTCGAAATAATCGTAACGTCATCGCGTTACAGGCCGTAAAACGTTGATTTTTGACGTTTTTCACTACCAACAAGGCAACAAATTGATTATTAGACAAAAAACGAAGTCGGTGACCATAGGATTATTTTATATCATTAAAACAGAAATTTATGTGTCAACAACATATAGTTTTTGTAAGAAAAATCTATGGAGTAGAATTAGAGATTTGATGTTTTTAAGCCAAATTTTAGAAGATTTTTCGCCGATTTTATGTGCTATCTATACAAATATTCACTCATATTGAAAGAAATCAATCTGTAATATTTCAGATAATAAAAGAGATAGATGCATTATTTTTTCGATTTTCATTTGTAGTTCAACGAGTCAAGGTATGTGCAAAATTTTAGAAAAATCTGCGACATAGCCAATTTACTGTTCCTTGACCTTAACAACGTAATTTGCAGAGTTGTATTTTGTACAATTTTATTTTTCAATTTCTGTGTTATCTCAGCCGGTAAAAATTGTTTATCCTTCGTCGTGGAAACCCCTGTTTTAATTTTGAATTTTCACATGTGGTGAAGTTTTAGTGTTAAAAAGTTGCATTTAATTTGGTGTTGTCTTTGGGTACAAGAGATTTTCATTTACCTATTTTGACTCATAAATGCATTTAAAGAATTATACCACGGCTGATGTCACCAGTGGCGCAATAATTGCTGACCTTTCCGGAGCACCTTAGTTCACCCCCGGTTTTTTTTAGGGGTTCACTTGCTCGGTATTGAGTTTGGACCAACGATTCAAGGGATTTTAAACGCATGTGGACGCATTTGAACGTGGCTGTGAATGTATACATCCCACATTAGATAATGTTTGAACACTTTTTATAGTTTCTATAAGGATAAATTGTATATAGCATGTATCTTTATTGTGTACAATTTTGTCCTGATATGTATAAAGTGAGTGTTTCAAAAACATACTAACTATACTTTTTAAAATTACTAGTTTCCTGACGATAATGGACAGAATTCTCCATTACCCAATCCAACTCCTTTCATAGCAATATTTGTTTTTAAAAATCGTCTGTTTTAATGGATTAATGCCTTGTTTTAGAAAACCAAAGTTTTGCATACTTAAACAACACAAAAGAACTTATACGAGAGACGCTCATATATCCAAGGTTTGAAATTGTGAGTATACATAATGGACGACAATGTGGTACTTTGAATTTCAAATAACGGTTAGTTGAAATCAATAACAACATAGATAGCCCTATAGAAATGATTTAATGATAATAATTTAGTATGACAAATAACATCTTGTGTGATGCATCCGTTCTCTTCCTGCTTTTCAAAAGTTGTGACAGCTTCAATCCTCTTTAAGTTATTACAGGAGCATAGAAAAAGATGGTTTGTCAATAAAGATTATAAACAAATAATGTGGATTGTTCTCTATGTAAACGCTCACTCTATAAAGCATCAAACATTAGGGAATTTTAGTAAAACATACAATTATTATAGCTTTACAAAATGTATATGCATTTCCGTAAAAACTAATAGGATACAGGAAACAGTTTCAGTTTCATCTTGCTTTGTATCATAATTGCATAAGGAAATAAATGTTGAACAGTGACCGACTATGTGTTTACGTGTTTTATTTTTTGTTTACAGCTTTCAGGATCCTTAATTGCAGCAGGATGCATTCACGCATTTTTAGGATTAACAGGAATGGTAGGATATCTTATGAGATTTATTGGACCAATCACAGTCATTCCAACCATTCTCCTCGTTGCCTTGGCCGTTTTTAAAGTAATGACGAACTTTTGTGCAATACACTGGGGTATATCTAGCATGTAAGACAACTATTTCTGTTGGATTGAGCTTATAGATTTATTGTTTTGTATAATATTCAAGGGTGATACCATGGTTTTCTCAGAAATACCGACTTCAAATATAGGAGAATTTGAATTCGGCATGATATCAATAGATATATGAAGATGTGGTATGAGGTGCCAATGAGACAACTCTGCATCCAAGTCACAATTTATAAAAGTAAACCATTATAGGTCAAAGTACGGTCTTCAACACGGAGCCTTGGCTCACATCGAACATCAAGCTATAAAGGGCCCCAAAAATTACTAGTGTAAAACCATTCAAATTGGAAAACCAACGGTCTAATTTATATAAAAAACGAGAAACGAGAAACACTTATGAACCACATCAACAAACGACAACTACTGAACATCAGATTCCTGACTTAGGACAGGTGCAAACAATTGCAGCGGGTTAAACGTTTTAATGGTACCAAACCTTCACCCTTATCTGAAACAATAGTGTAACATCACAACGTAGAAAGACACGCTATAAAATATCAATTGAAATGGCTTGACTCAATCAAAAGACATATTAACACCAGTGAACATACACTGAACAAATAAATTTGATCTATGATACAATGTAAATACAAAATAAATAAACTAAGGGAAGAATAATTAAAGTAACATGTTATACCGCTCATATAAACATAAAAACTAATGAGTTTTTTGTATCGAATATTAAAACTTATACAAAACAAATAAAACGCAAAAACACACAACTGAATTCTGAGAATTCTCATCATAATATATATAAAACAACAGGTTTCTACGAAGCTGAAAGTTTACACGGAGCCTTTTGCACGGAGCTGTCCGACAAATTTTAAACACACCCCTGTGGGGAAGATTTTGGGTTAAAATCAACCATTAAATATTATGGGCGCAGCCATTTTATGATGATATTCAGAATTAAGAGTATAGCTAATCCTGATTGGTCAATATGCGCACCCGTTATTTTTCATTATTAGGGACTTCGTGCACTCTGCATTATGCCAAAGGCAAAATAATATATTTTCCTTAGCCCTAACGGAACTGAGATGTCTTTTCAACGCTAGGATGAGACACGTGTTTTAAATGCAAAATTGATAGCCTGTAAGGAAGATAGCATAAGCATAATAAGTACAAATTATGTTAAGATTAGAATATAGCAAAGTACTCTCGACCAATGAAATTGTAGGATTTGATGCCTCTTAATTGTGAAGAATGAATGTAAATCATGTTCTTAGTAAGGGATTATCCTATTATTTGGGTCTATTTACAGTTCAAAACAAAGAGTTTCTATAAATGAGTTACAACTACCCCGAAACACATTTATCAGATTGAAAGGATTTATCACACAGTGATTGAAACTGACTAAAAGTTGAATTGTGAAACAAACAAAAATCTCAAAATAAGTTAAAGTTTACTGGTGCAGTAAAATTGGTACCGTGAATTTTATTATGAAAATATTAATAACTTCAAATTACTATAAAATTAAACAATACCAAAGCAATGAAAAAAAAAGAAAAAAACCTTTCAGATAAGAAATAACCTAAATCTTTAGCTTTCCAAAACTTTGATTACTTGATCAGCGGTTGGGGAGAATAGTTATTTCCAATACATATATTCCGATAAAAAAAACAGAAATTTAATTTTGAACATATTAAAAACATTTAAGGGCATTATTTTCGAACATTTCCCTTACATAATGAAACAGTATTTGATCATTTT
Source organism: Mytilus californianus (assembly GCF_021869535.1). Lineage (NCBI taxonomy): Eukaryota > Metazoa > Mollusca > Bivalvia > Mytilida > Mytilidae > Mytilus > Mytilus californianus. The sequence goes on from NW_026262593.1 coordinate 43,912,501, forward strand.
GATGTAAAAAGCCGGACCAAATTATTGGCTGTGAAATAAATTTTAGTTGTAACTCAAATGTATTAATTGATTTAAACTATAAATAAAATAAGGATAATTCCTCACTAAAATATTACATGATTTACATTCATACTCACAATCAGCAAACATACAATTCCTACCTTTTCTTTCTACTGTTGTGTCACCCAATATCTATAACGCATTTTTTTTTTAAATATTTCCCAAATGATAAGAAAGTCCTCACATCACTAAAACTAATCCATAAATGACATGCCCAAAAAGGAAGTCATGCATCAATTATAAACATTGCATTGACAATGAAACTAATTCTTGAATAGATCATTTGAGCCTTGAGCACTTTACAATATTCTAAGTTTGTAAGAGAATGATAATCCCTTACTTCATGATAAGTACTCGCTAACGCTCGTACTTATTCATGAAGAAAGGGATTATCATTCTCTTACATATACAAAGAAACGGGTACCTATATTTTTTGGACCAAAAAATACTGTCCGAATTAATTGTTTATTGCAATCTTTGGGGCACCTGATAGTAGATCAGCAGCAAATAAAATAAACAGTTTATCATGCAAATCAATAATTGCAAAACAGCAAAAACCTAGCACATTAAAAACTGACATAAAAAGCAAGTATATGCTCTAAAAGTTAGTGTATCAAAATGATGGAAAGTTTCAGCAGTGTAACTTAATCTTGTCAGTAATGATGATATTTAAGAAATTTGAGGTAGAGGGCATTTTCAAATCTTTCAATCTTTACTTAAATTTACAGTATCACCATATGTGTGGACTAGAACATTTGACATTCAATCGTTCTAAGAAGTATTTGACTGCGGTACAAAGAAAGGGGAAATTGTCCTTCTTAATTATAGCTATTTGACTATGTTCCAAATACAGGCAAAATTGTCCTTACATTTTGTTTTGGAAAATCACTACTGAAATTATAAATGCAAGTTTTTAGCTCATCTGGCCCTTTGGCCAAGTGATCTTTTCTCATGAATTTTAATTTCTTTATAATATTAGTTCGGAGCTTGTGATCACTGTCAGGTGTGAATTATAAACACAGGTATAAAGTGATTAGCGATCATTAGCCAATATTTCCCGGATGCATGAAATGGTTATTTAGAATATAGCAAAGTACTCTCGACCAATGAAATTGTAGGATTAAATGCCTCTTAATTGTGAAGAATGAATGTAAATCATGTTCTTAGTAAGGGATTATCCTATTATTTGGGTCTATTTACAGTTCAAAACAAAGAGTTTCTATAAATGAGTTACAACTACCCCGAAACACATTTATCAGATTGAAAGGATTTATCACACAGTGATTGAAACTGACTAAAAGTTGAATTGTGAAACAAACAAAAATCTCAAAATAAGTTGAAGTTTACTGGTGCAGTAAAATTGGTACCGTGAATTTCATTATGAAAATATTAATAACTTCAAATTACTATAAAATTAAACAATACCAAAGCAATGAAAAAAAAAAGAAAAAAACCTTTCAGATAAGAAATAACCTAAATCTTTAGCTTTCCAAAACTTTGATTACTTGATCAGCGGTTGGGGAGAATAGTTATTTCCAATACATATATTCCGATAAAAAAAACAGAAATTTAATTTTGAACATATTAAAAACATTTAAGGGCATTATTTTCGAACATTTCCCTGACATAATGAAACAGTATTTGATCATTTTGATGTAAAAAGCCGGACCAAATTATTGGCTGTGAAATAAATTTTATTTGTAACTCAAATGTATTAATTGATTTAAACTATAAATAAAATAAGGATAATTCCTCACTAAAATATTACATGATTTACATTCATACTCACAATCAGCAAACATACAATTCCTACCTTTTCTTTCTACTGTTGTGTCACCCAATATCTATAACGCATTTTTTTTTTTTTTAAATATTTCCCAAATGATAAGAAAGTCCTCACATCACTAAAACTAATCCATAAATGACATGCCCAAAAAGGAAGTCATGCATCAATTATAAACATTGCATTGACAATGAAACTAATTCTTGAATAGATCATTTGAGCCTTGAGCACTTTACAATATTCTAAGTTTGTAAGAGAATGATAATCCCTTACTTCATGATAAGTACTCGCTAACGCTCGTACTTATTCATGAAGAAAGGGATTATCATTCTCTTACATATACTAGGAAGGCCCTTAGGATTATCATACTATTATACTGGAGTGGCAGTTTTATTACAGGAAAGAGATAACAAAACAAAAACAAGTGCAAAATGGCGATAAAGAAACCCAATCTCAATGAAATGACCGAAATTATTTCTGTAAAAAAAAAACAAATTTGTCCTAAATCCCAATCTGACGTTTAGGACAAATAGCTTTCAGTTTAAAAAGTAGCTATCTGAGGAAACAATTTTCTTATCAGAATTCTGTTAAGAAAAGTAGCTATCTGAGGAAACAATTTTCATAAAATAAAGTGGAACTTTTCCTTAGTAATAGCTATTTGAATATGCATCGAAATAACCATAATTAAAATAATAAAAAAGAAGGAAAAAATGTTTTAACGAATAAGAGAGTCTTATATGACTTTCTTCTGTTGAGGATTTTTTTTATTTTGGTCGTTGTTGAGCTTTTCTCCTGTTTCGTAGCACGTTCAAATAAACTACTTATTTCCGACAGTATACAAATATTTTTTGTCCTGCAATTTACCCCATCACTTTAACGTTTAGTTTTTGATTTCCAAATCGTTGTCTCTGATTTTGATTGGAATCAACATGGACGAAGGGGACCCCAAAATGTAAAAAAATATTAACGTTTCCGTTTGTTCAAGATGAAAGCCAAATAACAAAAGACTTTATTTGTACAAGTACTAACAATGCAATACTTTATTTGTATGTAAACTAGTGCCTGTTATTTGTACAATAGTTGGCTGATTGCAGAATAAAAAATTACTAATTAAGCGCTCTTTTTTTTTTTATAGTTCAGTGATAATTTCATTGATCACGTCTTTATACCTAGCTGGATGGAGAATGCCATTACCTTTTTGGACAAGACACCGAGGATTTCACATCGTCAGATATCCATTACAACAAGTTCTATCTGTATGTAATTCTTATATCATATTATTTGCATATCTACAAATATTTGAATGTGATTGGTTTGTTTGAATTTTTTTCCGTTGGCGGTTTTTTTACTTCGACAAACCATATGTTACCGAAACTACTTGACCTTTGTTACCTACAATGTACATGTATGTACTCACTATTTAGAAATATATTCATGCGCGAAACAAATGAATGAAATCGGCTACCAAGAAAGTTGAAACTGAATGGGAAAATAACATATGTTTGGGTTGAGAATGATAAGGATTTTTAAAACGCTTTTTTCAAGAAGTAATTTGATTATAAATTCAGATAAAGGTTCATAATTCATAATTTACATTCTTTCGTGAAGTCGTGTCTGCTCCTCTTTGGTTGTTGAGTTGACAATTTCAATACAATATGTAATCTGTCAAACAGCCGAGTGTTAAAACATTAATTTGATGCAATCTTTGTATAGTTTTTTTCATCATTCATTTATGTTAATAACCGAAGAGTCCAAGTAATGATATTTGGAGCTTGATATATGATAAATGAATATACGTTTTACAAGTATCACTCCAAGCGTTTGCTTACCAGCCCTCCCTTTAACAAACCCTGGATCCGCTACTGTGTATTCTACTTGTCACAGTGTGTTGTGTGCTTTCGTCTCAAGGTTACTTGTTAGACAAAGAAAGTAATGTTTCGATTGCTTCCTCTGTCATATCTCATCCACGCTGTAAATATAGTCTTTTACATATGCAGATGTTGATCGCAATATTGGTAGGATGGGGCATTGCTGCAATATTTACATCAGCAGGAGTCCTATCAAATGATAAAACCCAGAAACAGTATGAAGCCAGGACAGATGCTAGGAGTTATGTTATCGAAACAACGCCTTGGTTTTATTTGCCCTATCCAGGTACATCAAAAACACACATTGTCATATGTTAGGGAGCTACCATTTGATTTTTATGGGGGGCTAGGATGAAAAATTTTGTCCTGCATTTTTTTTAGTTGTAATCTCTGTCCTGGCTTTTTATTTTTCACTCTATTCGATCCTGCCTTTTTTTATTTGTTTATCCTGCCTTTTTTTACATAAATTGTCATCCTGCCTTTTTTTTTTTGCAAAGTTGCTCATCCTGCCTTTTTTTTTAACTCCAAACTCCTGTCCTGCCCTTTTTTTCAAATTTCATCCTAGACCCCACATAAAAATCAAATAGTAGCTTCCTTAATGAAATAAAAAAAAAAAAGATAAGAACTTAAAAAGGTAAGTTCCAAGAGTGAAGTAATAAGTCGAAAAAGGACAATCAGCACCATGATGAGGAGACAAAAAAAAAGAAAGATAAAAACATCGCACAGAAAACGGAAGATTGCACAAGAGCCTGTGGTGAACACTGCTTTTCTGGGAGGGTAAGCAGCTCCAACTCTAATAGTGACACCAGTGAAAGTAATTTAAGGATAACTCTTGCATACCTTCAAGAAATTATGCAGTGAAACCAACGTTAAGTATGGATTATACAATGTGTCTGTGCACTATGTTATCGCGGACTTAGATCTTTAGATACCAGAAAAGTCGTCTTATCTGTAATTTTAGCGATTTCCTCCTATGCCGATTGTGACATTTTGACTGATGCTGCGTTCACACGTAATTCGAATTCGATTCGCATTAACTAATTTGAATTAGTTTAATTCGCATTCGAAACGTTTAACGTCCAAACGTAAATTCTAATTCGAATTGCAATGCGCGTCAAATTCGCTTTACTGTCCTAACGACGTTAACTTTTAATTCGTATTAACAAAAACGCATTTCTAATGCGAATTGGATAATGCGATTTAGCCAATTCGAATCAATTCGAATTAAAAAAGAAGAGTGTGTGAACGCGATTAGCGAATTCGATTCGCATTCGATTCGAATTCAATTCGAATTAAATGTACGTGTGAACGAGGCATGAGTCTGGAATCGCATGGCGGGTGATGCAGAAAATATGAAACGTTTGTCCTGCCGACGCTCCCGGTCTCGCTCCTTTGTAGTTCAAGCGATTCCCTCAAATTTTTTTTGTTTTTCACCTTGATTTTTGTCATCTTAATATATTCATGAGATTTGAACATCGGTAAACTACTGTTGCCTAAAATTAATCTAATTGTACGATGTGATTTAATTTTACCAAAAGCTGTCAACATAAATAACAAAAATTAATACTGCATGCTCCAGTAATATATTGCGCACCATGGGAATGTTATCTGATGTATATTAATCGATATCGTATATTGCTTTTTAGAAATTAAAGAAATACATTTTTAGAACAAGTCGGAGGATAAGACCTGCCTTTTCTTTGTTGATAATTTGCCCGAATCAAAACTATATTATGTATGGCAAGCCGTTCTCGTCAAAACTATGTTTAAACCATTTTTCGAAAAATTTACACACTGAGATTAAAAACATTAAAACACACACTGAGAATTAAAAATTACACACTGAGATTTCATAAAGACGCTCTGAGATTACCTAAAAAATAATTACATTAGATGTATGTTTCATTATAATACGTTATTCTGATTGGCTAACTGCAAGCTCGCGTTATTCCTTAAGCAACTTCATTACACAATGAAATTTATCATTCATGATGACACGAGGTTCCAGAATAAAGTGCACAGGTAAATTAAATAAAAACTTGATAAAAATCGTGTTTTCATGATCCTATATAAAAAATGTAATTATAAGTATTGAATGCTTCTTTTTGTAACTTCACAGGGTTGTAAAAGCGTTGAGCGTGCGCACATTTTTAGAATGAAGCGCTTCCGCGCTTCATACAAAATGTACTTCGGTCAACGCTTTTACACCCAGATGAAGTTACAAAAAGAAGCATTCAAATCTTAAATGAAAAACACACACTGAGAATTGAAAATTACACACTGAGATTTCAAAAAGACACACTGAGATGAAATAAAGTGAAAAACACACACTGAGAATGTGAAATTACACACTGAGAATTTAAAATTACACACTGAGATTTGTGCGCACTTTTATGCGCACATATCTAATTAGCATACTTAATCTGAATCTATTTCAAGCTTAAAACTACTAGGGAACAGAACTCGTACGTTAGTCCTTCAATTTGGAGCCAAATGTTTTATAAAAAATATTAGAAATACAACGTAAAGAAAAAGTTCGTTATCAAAGACCAATTGAACAAGAAAAATACCCACTTACTCTCATTACAAAATATAACCAAATGGTGAAAAACTTTATTAAAATTATAAGAAAACATTGGAATAATCTGCAAAAAGACAAACAATGCAGTGAAATTTTTACTCAAGTGCCTATTATAGCTTATAAACGTAACAAAAATATAAAAGATTACCTTGCGAAATCAGGGTAATAGTTGAAAGACTTTTGAAAAGGGACCCATGCTTAAACAGTTATAAGCAAAAAATCCCGATACGCTGTTAGTAATAATCTAAATTATAGGCAACAAACTTTTCATTTTTTTAAATCTCAGTGTGTAATTTTAGAATCTCAGTTTGTAATTTCGATTTCTCAGTGTGTTATTTTAGGTTTTTAAATCTCAGTGTGTTTTTTTTTTTAATTCTCAGTATGTATTTTTTTCGAAAAAGGGTTTAAACATTGTTTTGACGAGAACTGCTTCCCATAATTATGCCTTAAAATTCCACATTGTCAATTTTGCTTTTAAGAACCTTTAGTATTCATAATGCGATCTTAAAGTTCTTATTTCTTCCAGGACAATTTGGTGGCATAGGTTTTAATTCTGGAATTTTTGTTGCATACCTAACTGCAACATTTACATCGGTAGTAGACTCCATTGCAGATTATTACGCATGCGCCAAAATGTCGCATATTCCTCCACCACCTGTGCATGCAGTAAATCGAGGAATCAGTGTAGAAGGAATTATGTGTGCTGTTTCCGGAATTTTCGGATCCGGACATGGAACAACGACATTTGGATCTCACATCGGCTGTATTGGTATAACACGGGTATTGGCTTTGATAAGGCTTCCATTTTGACGACCATTAAAAACATTGTGTTCATTTTTATAAACGATAATTTAAGTTTGATAAAAGATAAATTACGTAAATTGAGTAGGGATAGTGAATCATACTTGGACAGTTTGTACATGGATATCGTAAAAAAAAGATAACACGAAATTGTGTATGGAACTACAACATCAAGAACTGTATCTGTATATCGAAAAATGATATATCTATCTAACTATTTATATTATACTATTTTATATAACTGTTGGTTAATTCATATTCACAATAGGTATGCTAATATACGGAAGCATGTGAAATATCTTGAAAAGATAGATACATGTGAAGTCACATGAAGTTCAATCTAATTAAAATATAGATAACCGATTTTGTTATGCTCATACGAGACGAGAAAACGAATTACGATATATATCTGAATTGTTCTCATTGTTGAAGGCCGTACGGTTGCCTATAATTGCTTACATCCACTTCATTTGAACTTGTGTGGATAGTTGTCTCATTGGCTCCTTATTTTTAATTTAATCAGATTGCATAAAGTTTTGATTTCACGAAAAGTTTTCCAAATACTGTACTATAATAATGATACAATTACGTAAATGCGGCAGACATTTTTACTTCTTACATTTATAAGATGTTGTGACACTATTTTTCTCTCGTACAATGTTTTACAGCGTTGATGAGATAGAACTTATTCTAAAGGAGCGAGTCGTATTGCGTTTCCTCTCTGTAAACCAGTATATAAAACAGCTGAAGAAACTTCACATTTTTTTTTTTGCATTAGAATTAATCGCTAAAATTAGAGGCAACAACAGATTTGAAAAGTGTTTAAAGAATTTTCTTGTCATCTGAAGCATTAGTCACATTTTATTTATTTTCATCAATGTTCAATAATTTTTTTTCTCATTTATCACAAGAAGGGAAAAGTTACATGTATCATACTACCGATTTTCAATGAGTGTCCATTCTGCGCTATAGCTGCCTCCACATTTATGCAGATCTTAAAGATATCATTATATCTATTTATCCTGCAATCAGACAAATATTGTGCAAATAACAGGTACGCAAATATTTTTTTGCATTTTAACTAAGATAAAGTCTCCTATTACTCCGCTTCCATATTGAGTGTGACCATTCATTTTTGGATCCTCTTCGCGGTCCGCGTTTATATTATGTCAATTTCTTTGAAAAAATCAGAGACAACTATTTAGATTTAAACAACTAAACCGGATTTAAATTGCAGGATAAAATCAATATATGTACATTGTCGGAAATGTGTTTATAAACAATATAATATAAAACTTCAGATATGAAAAGACTATATCTTTTACTTATATTCCGGATGGATTTTTATTTTGTAGGTTGCCAGCCGTTTTGTATATCAGGTATTTGCTTTGATGTTGATAATTTGTGCGATAGTTGGTAAATTTGCTGCTGTGTTTATAACGATACCTTATCCAGTATTAGGAGGGGTGCAAGTATTAGGATTCGGCATGTTTATAGGATTAATCATGTCAAATGTACAGTACATAGACATAAATTCAAATAGGAATTTGGCTATTATTGGCATTGCCATAATGATTGGATTAATGATACCGTACTGGGCTTCAAATAATATGGATACTATAAAAACAGGTGAGATAGTGCAGCTCTCATACATAGCGTTAACGCATTACTTTGGTTATATAAAAATAAGAAGATGTAGCATTACTGTCAATGAGACAACTCTCTACTAGAGACCAAATGACATAGAATTTAACAACTATAGATGTGAACTTTTAAAAAGGTATAATAGCCAATTTCATTGAATTCTGTTTCACTCACGGAGTCAAAATCCTAAACTTGAGAAAATATGAGAAAATTGATTCTCAGAACCTAAATGTTCTTTTGAAGATTTTTACACGATTTTACAGTCATAAAACAAAAAACAAAAAAATCAGCGCTATACATTTCTGTCGAAAACAATTCGGGTACTGCAGATCATGTGTATGTCTTTTTTGAATTTTCATTGAATGACATCAGACCTAAATTAAAATATATTTTTCCTTAAAGGTATATAGTATACAAATTGACCAACAATTGAAATCTATTTTTGGTTTAGAATATCCTTTTTATTCTCATCTTGGATAAACACTGTTAAAATTGTTTCTCATTGCAATATTTAGAAATACACCATAAAGTTGTTATAGCTGTGATTCGGTGAATTTTAATTTTAAGAATGAAAGATGTTTAGATTATGGCCTTCCCTTAATGTGCAATAAATGCTTGAGAAATTGACCATAAATTCTGACAGCTGGAAATATAAATGTAAAAAAAAAATTTCCTAAAGTTTCTTTTTTTTTCTTCAGGGATTCCAGAGCTTGATGGATTTCTGAAAATGATACTGAGCAATCCTAATCTTTCTGGTGGATTTACAGCATGTTTCCTTGACAACACAGTTCCTGGTCAGTATTAGTGACTGGATGGGGTCCTTCATTTTCTTTTTTTTAACGTTTTATACCAATTTTCTTTATTTGTATATTTTGACCATCGTTTTCTATTTGTTATATTTCAGCACCCGGTTATTCTATATTCTTTATTATTTTGGCCTATTTTCCTGTATTCTTTATAATTTTAGTCCTTTATTCTGCATTTATCCCCATTATTCTCTTTTCTGTAAACCCAATCCAGACCCTTAAATATAGTTCTTTACGAAAAACATTAAACAAAACGCATCAATTCGTAATTGTTTGGACAAGAGCGCAGTGCGCGCAACCAACATGAAGAGAATTTCTCATTACAGTATAACTATAGAAAATAAAATAATATCAAAATAAGGAGATATGGTATAATTGCCAATGAGATAACTATCTACCTGCTACCAAAAGGACGAGGAAGTAAACAATAATAGGTCACTATACGGCCTTCAACAATGAGCAAAATAAAAACCGTCTGGTAAGCTATAAAAAGACCGGAAAATGTAAGATTCATCCCTTCACAATCTATAAGATGCAACATGTACTTATTGTCCACGTTGAACTTCGGTGTTGGTACTAAACAAACACGATAACGGTTCTGTCTGTGGTAAACTTTTCTTAAGATATTCGTCGAAGCAAAGATGGAAAGAAAACAACACCAAAATGGATATCATAAAACTTAATGGAACTAACTTGTTGTCTGTTGGTTCTTGTACCTAACTTTCTGTTGAAATGTAAATATTAATTAATGCCATTGTCTTAAACCTAATTGTTAAGTGGAAGACACGATAACCGCAAACTAACAACTCACATCAACAAAAGAAAGTAATATAACTTTTATATAAAAAAATCGTTCTTACCTAAAAAGTTAGTCCTATCTATGAAAATACCTGACTGTTTTGATTTGTTTGGCACGTTATCACATGTACTGCAAGAGAGATAATCATTTTAATAGATAATCACACGACTAATCTTGAGCCTTTTCTTCATGTCTTTTTTTAATAGCCGTCAAACAAATCGAGATAACGGACAAGTAAATCGAATTAACGAACAAGCAAATCGATATAAGAAACAAACCAATCGATATAACGCATTAATAAATTAAGATGATGAAGTGTATTCAAAACGAAATAACAAATAATAAATCGTGACAACGACTTAATATATATCGAGATAATGGATAACTTTCTAAACAGTACTTGTGAAAACGTACCTACACAAAATAAGTGTCCCTTTAGTTTTTAGTAAAGGTTCTATTTGTCATACTTTGTTGAAAATTCATATCTTACGACAGGATTTTTCTCCGAGGTTATTATTCGCCCAATATAGTCAATGTTTGTGAGGTGCATTCGTTTATTAAGATTATTTGGGAGTATAAATAAAAAAAATTGCAGCCACCATCTTGGATCGCAAATTATCGGTTTAATTTCAATATGAAATTGTATGAATTATTGTCTGAATGATGACTTGCAAAAATTGCATTAGCTTATTTTAATTTAAGGAACTAAAAAAGAGAGAGGCCTGGTGGGCTGGGGTACAGAAGGGATAGCAGAAGTGAGTGAGGAACCATTAGGAGACATAGAAGATACAATGGAGGTTTATGAGATACCCGTCCTCACTCGCGTTCTTGAAAAAATATCTTTCACGAGATTTATTCCATTTTCTCCAACATTTAGGAGACGGAAACAAAAGTGACTGATCGTAGCATATTAAACTAAAATGGCTTTTTTTAGACAATTTAAAAAGAACATGGGAAGTATAAAATACTTACGAAAAATTAAGAAAGGATTTTAAAAGCCACACAAATATTATTTATTGTATTCGATGCCTGAATATTAAGATGTCTTTGTCTTGTATTAATATAATCTCTAGTTTAGTTTATTTTCAATTTTTATTGGACATTTATATAGTCTTTCTTCAATATGCAGCAGTGCGGAAATATATTTGATTTTTTATGCATGTAGTGACGTATTCTTTCTGAATATGCAGTATTTTTAAAGATTTTACAAAACATATTTCAGGACTGTGATTTGATGTTTCTTTGTTATTTTCTAACTTAATGCTGAAAATATGGATCTCTGATTTTGTTCTTGTTATTTTTAACCTAGTTTTCCAATAATCGTATACTATAGGAGTGTACGATCTAAAAAACTGTAACTAATTTAATGAGCCATAGTTTGTTAAAAGCACGTGCAAACCAGGAGCAATTGACCAAGAAAGTAGTTTTGTAAATATTGGTCATGATGACCCCATAAATTTTAAAATCCAAGAGTTGTCCGAGTTTTAGATATAGGCCATCGGTGGACTTTTCCAGTTTGTTAGTAAAAATCCCAACTTAAGCAAGGCGTCTGTTTAACTGTGTAGAATGTATAAATATGCATCAGATTTCGGCACGAATTGGAAAGTTACATGAGGCGGGATGAGTGCAACTGCTCTCCTTACGTTAAAAAACTCTGCAAAAACTCTCTGAGGGGTCCATAGGTGGCCTTTTTTAAGGGAAATTGTCTGCTCTTATCCAACACAACCTCATTTTCCAGTGGCAATCCAATTTGTAAGCCATGGATAGAGGTCAACCTGCGTTTCAGAACGAACTAAATGGATTAATCGTTAACTTGTTCCTTCATTTATAGGAAATTCAATACCTGCTGCTGAACATTAAGCAAACAACCAATCAATTACAATTCTACATTGACACAAACGCTTAGGGGCCACTTCAATACTTAATTGATAGGGGTGCCGCTGGGATTCTGTTACCCAACCCTTTTCATATAATGTAGATCTTAGAAATGTATACCTTTTCATATATTCCGTAGTTAAAAATGTAACCTTTTCACATATTGGTGGGTTTCGTGTAGCGTGTTGGAAAAGTAGAAAATAACAGACTCAGATTCCTTATGTTATGTTTAATTACTGCGAGAATTTCGGCTGTGAACAAAAGTACAGGGCTTTTCATATAACAAGTAATTGGAACTTTATTGTCCTTATCATAGTTTTCCCCACCTATTCACATATTTTCAAGCTGGAAAATGTGACCTATTCCAGTGGCACGTCCTATCACCTTGTAAATATGAAGTGCCCCCCCCCCCCCTCCTTCCCACCCCGAGCACAAACCGTTGTCGGGTAATTTAATCAAGAGCGCGTTAGCGCAAGGATATGTTGACTTTCGGACTTCGAATCGTTGAGATGACCTAAAACTCAAAAGACAGTACCGATTCAGTTCTGGACATTGTACTCACATTCGAAGATAACCTGGAGGTGTATATATATATATATTGATTGATTGTTGTTTGCTTTACGTCCAGTGGCAAATACGTCATGCATATTCAGGACTTGTATGTATATAGACAAACGGTAATTGCATGTACAATATAGGTGTACCTACACATCGGAATTCAAACAAGACGACTATACAGAAATATTGTACATCTAACATCAACACCATTTTCTTGAATAAAAAGTACAAATTAAGGATTATCATCTGACAAAACATCTGATTAGACAAAAATTGAAAACAAGCAACAACAACTGCCAAATGTTCTGACGTTGTTTATGCAGTATATACGATTCTCGCCCACCCCCTATTATCTTTATAATGAGAGGAACAAAAGGCACATTTGAAAAAAAAAATACAAAATAAAAACCATAGATACACAATAAAATCAGTGTTTTCGCTCTGTTGAGTAATATAATGTACTGTGTAACATGTAAATTATGAAAAAAATAAGGTGGTCCGAGGACACAGTTATCCGAGGACACAGTTATCGTCATTTGATTTTTCGAATATCGTTCCTAGTTTAGACAGTGTATAACTTGCAATTTTTCTTCCTACACTTTCCAAATTTATTTCTTTAAATTTTACGCATGAAATATCTAGTACGGGGATGAAATTACAGAGGGGCTTGATGGGGGTGTCTCATCACCATTCACGAGTTGATTTTTTTGTCAATCACGATTCACAGAAAATAAATTTCCATGATCACGGATCACGAAAATATAAAAAAAAAAAAATCTGTAGAAAAACGGATCACGTTAGCGAAAAAGCGCCGATCAGAACGAAAATAACCCATCAGGCCCCTCATTACATGTTTAAAAAATTTGCCGATGAATTTTTAGGTAAGTAGTAAATTGATTCAGTTAAAAAAGGTCCAAAATTAGTTTGTCTGAAAACTGAAATATAGACCCCCCTTAACATAGAATTATTCCTCTTTTAAGTTAAAACTAGAAGACTTTTCTTTAATTTGAATTGATTGTCTAAAAGAAATGCACTAATCTAGTACATTGCACTACGATGTAACTGTGTTCTGGGGTCAGGTGATGTGTTTATGTATTGATCTTATATCCCGGCGAACCGTGAATACTTCAGATCCACCGGTGTAAGATCAAAGATGACTTTGACTGTCAAGCGTGAACGTTGTATCCGATACACTGAATGACTTTAAAAAAGTAGAATTATTGATAAATTATATACCTGTAAAAGTTAAACTATGAATAGGGATATGACAGACGAAAATTTTGCACATGAACAAGGAATGATTCATTTCGATTTCTGGTATACATATATTTTGTTTGGTTTTGTAATTGTGTTCTTTTTTATACAAAATCAAATAATCAAACGTTATGGAAAACCAAACACATCAATTACAGTGTACGACTCCTGGTTATGGCGGAACTTATGCGTATCACTAACACATGGATTTATTGTTGGTATTTGGAGCATTATAAGGTATGATGTAACACGGTTAAGTCAGAAACGAGGCTTTTGTTTCATGTCACTTTATTTGAATACAACCTTGATACAAGTAATAGCTTTTCTAAAAAGCTAGCCGTCTCATAGCTGATTAAAGTGGAAAATGTTTTCTCTTTGTAGTTTAATTCGTTCAGAATTGTATGTAAATTGTAGTGGATTACAAAAATTATAAAAGGATTATACAATTTTTTAGATTTACCAATTTCTTTTGCGGAAAGTATTAACACTGGAAATGGAGGGGTAATGTCTTTTTATCGATTATTTTTTTTCAAACAGATATCGAAGTTGTTCGTTGACTTTTTCTTTGGTTGTTTGCTTTTTCGTTCGTAATAGACATCCAAAAGTGTAGAGAGTGAAACGTAGTAAAATTTAAACATATAAGAACACAATTAATATATTTCCAACGGTATCTCACATCTTTTCTAAAATGATCCTAAAAATGTAAAGCGTCACATATATGTATGGTTATTTTGCTGTCAATGAAGATTTTGTCTATTCATTGTAGTTGGACTGCAATGTGGAATGCCCCACGCCTCTCTTTCTATATTTGAATAATGAGTATCCTTAACAATTAAATGTTTCTTTTTTTCAGATTATTTGGTTTTATTTGACTTCTTGATTATATTTTTTGATGAAAAATACTCAGAGTCACTGAGTCGTGAGACGGGTAATTTGTTATATAAGACCTACTGTAAGGGCCTGAAATTCAAAACAGTAGTTTCGCCGCCATTCTTTTTCAAATTATAATGGACGTCGTTGGTTATAAAGAAGGTGATAAGTTCTGCAAAGCTATTTTAAGTTCACTATGAGGCCATCAACATAAGAGAATCAACAATTTTGACCAAAAACTTTATTAAGCATACAGCTTGATATTGTATCTTTTGTTATTGTTTTACTTGCACATCTTCATATTTATTTACTATACCATTTAATGTTGGATGACGAATAAGGCCCTTATCATACTTACCCTTAAAAGCTTGACATACTGGATTGACATAATATTTTGTCGGAGGCTGTTCGTATGTTGACATATAAATGTCTTTTTGTTTTATGATCATATTATATGTATGTTTATACTTGTTTTACAATTCTTGTAGAAAACATACAATTAAGAATAATCAGTAAACAGTATTTTCGTCTTTTAAATTTATAATATTCTTTTATTTCACTTTCTCTCAGATAGCATGTCTAGTATAAATAGTCAATAAACCTCAAAACAAACATTAGAAGTTTGTTCCTGACCCTGCTCATAGTTTCAAGTGATATCTGAATTATTTTTTGCTATTAAGATTATTTTTTGTAACAAAAAAATTGTTCCGGCGTGACATTTGTTCCGCCGGAACTTATTTCATAGGAAATATGTTCCACCGGAATTTATATCACAGAAAATTTATACCCGTAATATATATTATAAGGAAATATGTTCCAGCACTGTTAAATTTGTTCCAGAACTAATTGTTTTACTAAATGTTAAATAAGTTCCGTGTGTTATAGATTTACATGATGCATTAATTTTATATCAAGCAAAACATTCTATAGTTGTACCTGACAAATTTAATACTCAACATTGAAGTCTTTAAACAACACGAAAACATTCAAAATGAGGTAAATCTTTTAGAAATTCAAATTAAGTCAGCATATATATTGTACGTAGATAATATGATTAAAAAACAAATGCACAACTATGAATAACAACTGTAATAAATATTTAAAACACACTCTTTCATTTTTCTACAAATTTTGATATGAAGTAACATATGTTGAATTGCAATATTCATAAATTATAAATGATTGATCTATAAAAAAAATTCTGATGGATTTTTCTTATTCTTCGCTTTTCTGCCTCATTAAATTATTGTCATTTTGGTATTTTTTTATGGATAATGTAATAAAACATTTTGCTATACTCCACAGAATCCATATTGGATGTTTACACCTTTTATTCATTACATTATCAATATAATACATGTTTTTATAATGTACCTGAATTATAACTTTAAATTCACTGATAACAATTCTACATTTTTTCTACAAATTTTTATATGAAGTAACATATGTTGAATTGCAATATTCATAAATAAATGATTGATCTATAAAAAAATTCTGATGGATTTTTTTCTTATTCTTCGCTTTTCTGCCTTATTAAATTATTGTCATTTGGGAATTTTTATATGAATAATGTTATTAAACATTTTGCTATACTCCACAGAATCCATATTGGATGTTTACACCTTTTATTTATTACATTATCAATATGATACATGTTTTTATAATGTACTTGAATTATAACTTTAAATTCACTGATAACCATTCTACATTGGCTAGAAGTATACATGGTATAGGGGGGGGGGGGGGGGGGTTGAGATCTCAAAAAACATGTTTAACCCTGCCGCATTTTTGCGCCTGTCCCAAGTCAGGAGCTTCTGGCCTTTGTTAGTCTTGTATGATTTAAAATTTTAGTTTCTTTTATATATTTCGGAGTTTAGTATGACGTCCATTATTACTGAACTAGTACATATTTTTGTTTAGGGGCCAGCTGAAGCACGCCTCCGGGAGCGGGATTTTCTCGCTGTATTGAAGACCCATTGGTGGCCTTCGGCTGTTTTCTGCCCTTTGGTCGGGTTGTTGTCTCTTTGACACATTCCCCACTTCCATTCTCAATTTTATCGGTATAAAAGATAACTTGTATAACCAGTGGAACATATTTCACAGACAAAGAACTTATTTCATCAGGTAAGGAACAAATCTCACGGTCCATTGGAGAAGACCGTAGATTGAACTTAAGAAGTAAATTGTCACGTTTTGTTTGTTGCTTAATTGGGTTGCTGTCTAAATTAATTATGTATACTTCACATCTCCTTTAAAACCATTCATAGACATTAAACATTGCTTAAAATATGTAAGCATACATGTATAATTGCTTTTATCGTCTGAGAGTAGTTTTTTGTTCTTATATATTCCCTTTTAGATATATTTTTAGTCTTCTATTCTTCAACGTCTGCTATCTTGCTAGGAAGAGCTAGCTAGGTAGATCTAGACAACATCCAACTCAGCCCAACGATCTTGGGGTGTGTATAGGGCACTTATTATGTAATGAGTGGAAGGGATGCGTCGCTGGGATAGGTCACGGAAGCTTCATGATATTGCATGAGGTCGAGAAATTTAGGTGAAATATAAGACAAGGTTGATGATTGAATCTGAAACTAATCAGATATCAATTTTTTTTTACAGATGCAATTAAAATCACCAGAGATTGTGTATATATGTCTCTAAAATCACTTTCGTAAATGTTTTAAGATATTTGTCAAATCTATTTACTAGTATCTAACCATGAAATATAGTGTAACAATGATAGCTATGTGCAGGTATATATACTTATTGTAAAAAAATATGATAGCTAGGGTAACTACATGTATGTTCTTTTATCATTCAATATATAAAAAGGGTGGGGTATTGGATGTCTCAGCTGCTCACCCCTGCCATAGAAAGGTCGAAGTGCCGCCGCCCCCGCCCCCGCCCCCGCCCCCGCCCCTGAGATAAAAATTCTCGTGTAAATTAATATTAATCGAAAAGAAATTATTTGATATCTACGTTTTAAAATGTTTGTGTTGCCTTTAGATTATCTTACTGAGTATAAATAAATATAACATAAGAAAAAAGCATTTTCCTAAAAGTTTTCTTATGTTTTCACTTTTAAAATGTACGTAACTTGAAATAATCACGTGTGTGTTTACAAATCTTCAGGAGATTCGGCTATTTATAGATAAGTGTTACCTGCATGTGAACCGATAACCAGGCAAATCTATTTACTAAAATAAAGAGTTCAGATCCGACACTCTACGGGATTAAAAGACATTTACTAGGTTTGAATTGTCCCAACCAATCAACGAACTTTAATTATGACAGCGTCAGTAATATCTTCCAATCAGGTAGTAAGAAAGCTTTTAGCCCGCAGACTGTCCATCGTTCAACTCTTAATACCGTCTCCGAGGAGACGGTAATTATGTAAAGACGATGCTAGCTCAGGACAGACGAACTCACAATCCTGCGTTCAAGTTGTTGGTGTATAACATGTCGATTTGATGCGGTCTTTATTCATGATTGTAAGGTCACAGGTTCCAAACCATATAAAGAGATGAATGCTACCTATAAATCCGTTTATTTTACATTTAATGTTTTTCTCAAGCCATTTTCCAACTGTTTCAGTTTGTTTCTTATGGTATGCTGTTTCGCCAATGTACTAGATTAGGGTGCGAGTTGAGCTCACGCAAACATGTTTAACCTCGAAACATTCTTTAGTTAGGAACTTGTTATTTAGTGGTTGTTGCAATTGTTTGTTGCAGTTTATCAAATTTATTTTTTCGTCTTGAACATGCAAGACATGTTTGTCACCGATTGTTTTTTCGTCTTTTATTTATTATTGTGTTGTCTGTCCATCTCCTCGTGTTTTTTTCTCTCAGAACCTTGGTATTTTCTCTCAGAACCTTGATATTTTCCTATTTTAAAGAAAACATGAAATAAGATATGGAAAAAATGTAAAGAAAGCGATATGTGTATGATTGGAAATGAGACATGTATCCATTAAAGACCATAGGACAAAAAAGCATATATGTTCAGTAGTTGTCGTTTGTTGATGTGGTTCATAAGTGTTTCTCGTTTTTTATATAGATTAGACCGTTGGTTTTTCCGTTTGAATGGTTTTTACACTAGTAATTTTTGGGGTCCTTTATAGCATGCTGTTCGGTGTGAACCAAGGCTCCGTGTTGAAGACCGTACTTTGACCTGTAATGGTTTACTTTTATAAATTTTTACTTGGATGGAGAGTTGTCTCATTGGCACTCATACCACATCTTCTTATATCTATATATGTGAACAGTTATAGGTCATCGTAAAGCCGTCAAAAATGAGCAAACCGTTTACTGACCCACAGATTAACAAAATGTGAAAATATTCAAAAGAGAAAACCAATTATTACTACGACAATAAACGAAACACGATGTTTGCAGACAGAAACCATACATTTCATATTAAAAGAAAATTACACTGTTGAACACGTTAAAGCTTTCCTACAATCAAACATAAGTTTTAAAGGTGTTTACTATTGTGGTTGCTGTTGTTTTTATTGTCTTTTTTTTTGGATGCTCGGAATAGTTTTTGGTTAGTTTGCTTAGTGTTTCCTTGTAACTTTGCTCATGTAATGTAGTTTAAAAAAAAAGACACGATTAGTATATCATTCTTACGATGGATTCTCCATATTCCACAGTCTGACTAAAGCCAGCCCCCACTTTAATGCATGATCAAATCACTTAACACATTATTAAATGTTACAGTTTTGTGAGCACTGCCGTAGTTTCTGGACTGGAAAAAGTTAAATGCATAAAATCTAGAAAGACATTAGAAGACCTACGTGTAAAAGGTGACATAAACACTTATTGCAAACCAACTTATTTTCGCGGATACTTTATTTCGCGTTTGTGCCTTTTTCTAGCCAACTTTGCGGCGATTTAATTTCGCGATTTTCACATTTACTTGATGTAGTTTAATTAGAAGAGATCCAAGTTTGCAATATTCGGGACGATTTATATTTCTCTAATCGCAAAAGTCGTAAAAATAAATCGCTCGCGAAAATGAGTTAGTTTACAGTAACTCAAAGATACCATCATTTTTATTGGGTAAAGATTGCATGAAATGCAATCAAAACCCTAAGGTACTGATTTGATATCTAAATCTTCCAAGGTTTATCACTTCCTTTGAGATACACAAAATATAGTGCATTGATCATAACATTCTATACATCCTATCCATGAACATTTCCAGAAATTTATTAATGAAATATATGCTCAGATATTCAAGTCACACAATGATGTTATACTTGTCAAGACAATTACACAACTTTTGCAAGGTGCAGGAATCTTATATATCTGTTCTAAAAATATCAATGATGTCATTGAAACATTTTTTGAAATATTGAAATATTTTATTTCACTAAAGGCCTCACATGAGACATGATAGTACAACACTATAACAAATAAGAAATACTGCATGCACAAACATATTTACAAATGCATGAATAAATAGGAAGGTAAATATCATTTGTAAACTGACATTACAATTTTACAGAACTTAGCTAAGCCAACAAGAAAAAATTTATCTTTGCTGTTCATTAAATCAGAGAAACTCAAAGTATTCTTCACTTTACAAATATCTGCTGGTACAAATTTCAGCCGTTCAGCATTAAAGAAAGTACAATTATATATGGAATGAAATTCATCTCCTAGCACATTTCTGTTAAATAAATCACATATTCTTTCTGATCTATCAATGCTATAAAATCTACCACATTCAATAGGTAACCTATGACTACTGCACCTATATTTACACAAATTAGTTCTTAAATCAAAAGGCAATGTAGTTAAATAATCTTCAAAACCAAACTCAGACTTGTACATTCTATAATTTAAACATTTTGATGTATTAAATATCTGATCCTTCCATTCATTTACAAACAAATTGTGGTAATACTGTTTCACATTTTTAGACAACTTACAGTTTGTATCTATATATTGATTTTTCCAGGCATTAATAAAACCACATTCAGATAATATATCTTTTACACAATTCAACCACTTAGAGTGATATATATCACCAGAATCAAGTTTATATAGCATTTCATATAATGTACGAGAAATTTTCTCTTATTTGCCTGTAACAATACGTTTCCAAAACCAACCATTCTTGCCTTAATATTAACAGATATTGGTACTCTACCAAGTTCACCATATGCAATGCAATTAGGTGTACATTTTTTAACTTTCATTATATATTTACAAAATTCTTAATGCAATGATTCAATAACATCATTTTGCTCATACCCCCAAACTTCTGCACCGTACAAGAATATAGGGCCAACCATAGCATCAAAAAGTTGTAACAATACATCTATAGGTAAATACAATTTTCTTGCCTTACGTAATACATAAAACATTGCTTTTCTGGCTTGTTGAACCAGTTTAGATTTATTAACATGAAAAGTACCTTTTCTAGAAAATACAATACCTAAATATTGAAATTCATCAATAAAAAATAAACGGTCATTATTATATATAAAATGAACATTTTCAGCCTGTCGACTTTTAGAAAATATAACAACAAGGGGTTTTTGCAGTATTAACTTTAAGATTCCATGTTTCACAATATAAATACATTGCATTCAATGCTGATTGTAACTCAGCTGCGGATTCTACAAAAATGACTGTCGTCCGCATATAACAACAGATACAATTTGAAATACACTTCATTATCATCATTATCAAACAGTAAATGAGACGTATTACAAACATCATTCAGACCACTATAAGCATGTGACATAAACTCAGTCAAATCATTAAGAAAGTCATTGTAAAGTCATCTTTAAAAATTGGAGTTATCTTCCTTTGTCAAGAATTTTAGTTGAATCAACTACAACCAATGCTTTATACAATGCAATATTTAATTTTACTTCCCACTGATAAATCAAGGATCTTACTATATACATTCGTGGATAAATTTAAGCAATCTTTACCCTTCAGTGCTTACAAGCACTTTGATTGTTTGGGGTATTTTATTATGACATTGATTTAAACGGATATTTAGAATTTAAGATGGAGTGACATTAACCATAAAATATCAATTGCAATTTTAATGCACCCACCATACAAGCGGCTTAACCATATACCATTCGAAAGTATATCATCTTTACTGAAGTCAATCTTTTTTTGCCCGGTTGTCAAATATTCGTCCGGTGCAATATCCGTCAAATGGAAAGCAATTGTCAGGGACGGATAATTGCTTGATTTTCAAGATGTAAAAATGGTAAAAATTAGCGAATACTTGAGTGATGCTTATCAACAACCATTTCTCCATTCGTTTGTATCTACCTAATTCAGTAGAGATAGAATAAGTCAAATAGATAAGAGTTTATCCTGAGACATTGAAATATTGAATAACTAGACGGTAATCTTTCATTTTATTCTTTTTCCATGCAGTGCCATAAATCTGACAATCTTGCACATTTTGTCCGTTTAATGTGTAAATCTCTGTACCCGATTCTGGAGGAACACTAAAACGTAGCGGTAGTAAAGTTCAAACATGCTGAATCTATCTCTTAAGATTATTGTTTATTTAATATTATGTTTTAAGCTACATACATGAATTTGATTGAAATTTTTTTTTTATGTTACCTCCTTTACACTTCAAGGAATATCATTGCTTAAAAGCCAACTTGTGGGAGCCGTGTATATTTATTATTAGGTCACTCGGGCATGTTTTATTTTTAGTACATGGTCAGTAAGCGTGGTTTATTATGAATACACGGTTATTAGTAAAGTTACTCTCTTTTAAAACGAAACTGATATATTGTCCTCAAATAGACATAATAATTTTAATTTTTCATAGTTTTTGGACGAAAACATGTCTTAGAGACAACGACTTTCTAACTGTAGATAATTGAAAGTTTGTGTAATGTTGTGTTAAAATTGTATATAGGTGCCAGTAACCTAATACGATATAAACTGTATAAACGGGGCCACTTTTGCTCACTCTCGTCCCGTATGAAATTCACTGACTTTGCATATATATCGTTTTAAGGTCACGAGCACACGGTTTAACTACTAATATTTGTATAACTGTCTGGTGCACGATGTCCGCGTTGTTATAATTCACTCATTCAAAACGCTCTCTTTTTAGTACAGATTTAATGGGAAAATATGAACCTGTAACAAATAGAAACAGATCAATAGAAAGAAAAATGATATTTGTAATAATAATTATTACTTATTTGACAGTTTATCTTCGTCGTTTGCTTATTTTAGTTACTCATATTTTTACTTTACAGACTGCATGTACCAACTTATATATTATATAAAAGAAAATCGCTAAAATAAAAGAGTATTTAATTAATCCAAGTTATTTGGACTCTGTTGGAGAGTTGTCTCATTGGCAATCCTACCGCATCTCTTCTTATTTTATATTCATACTTGTAAATTTTAAATATTTTCAGCTTCCTTTATCATCATGAAGATCATCCGGGGCTTTTTGAAGATCCCTTTTTATTTTTCAATACATCTTCATTCTTGATGATGATAGTCTCAACAGGTAAGGCTAGTAAAAATATATAGTATTTATGAAACTATAATCATGTAGACATTTGAATTGCATATTAAAAAATTAATATTGGTAGAAACGGAAAAAAACAATATATTTTAATAGATATGAATATTAATTTTAAGATCAGATAATTAATAAATAATACTAAGGTCAATGGAAAACAAAACACAGACACACCAGCACGGTCAAATGCAAATAGACAAAAGACAAACAACAGGCCACAAAACACGACACTTAAGCTAAAAGTTTACCAACAAGAACGAACCCCATTAAAACTGGGGCGAAATTTGGTGCTGCCGAAGAGAAAGCTGTTCCAGCTCAAATTGTAGAACTCTTTTTATACTTGCCAAAGTCATTGTTATTCAAAGGAAAAAATCAAATCTCAAAGAGCATACAAGATAATGACAAGTACGCCAAAAAAAAAAACATGCACACGACTAAAAAAGAATAATAAAGCGACGAACATTATAGTGGTTATATCAGGTATCGAGCGTTAATTTCTATGCACGAGTAGCGGACTTGAAGTTTCCAGGACCTGCATATTTGTTCTTTCCAGAAGTCACTATATTTGGATTAAGCATACTCTGAACAATTTATAAACCAGTAACATATTTTTCATCACGAGTGATTTAAAATAGAGGTCAAAGACACCAAGGGGGACAATGCAAAATGATAAGTAAAAAAAAAACCATGGCAAAAATCGACAATCAACGAAAAGACAAACATCAGTTTGCAAAATACAACACAGAAAACAAAAGACTGAGCAACGCAAAACCAACCTAAAACTTTGGATGATCTCATGTGCTCCAGACGGGTAAGCAGAACCTGCTCCAAACATTGCAATCATGGTGTTGTTCATGGCAAATTTGTGATAAGGGAGCTACCATTTGATTTTTATGGGGGTGGGGGAGCTAGGATGAAATATGAAAAAAGACAGGACAGGATATTTGAGAAAAAAAGGCAGGATGAGCAACTTGGCAAAAAATGGAACTCTATTCGGTCCTGCCTTTTTTTTCAAATAGTTTATCCTGACTTTTTTTTTCCATAAATTGTCATCCTGCCTTTTTTTGCCAAGTTGCTCATCCTGCCTTTTTTTACTCAAAACTCCCTTCTGCCTTTTTTTCAAATTTCATCCTTGTCCCCCATAAAAATCAAATGGTAGCTCCCTTAAACGCTTGTGAAATGGCACATCAACATTTTCAGGAAAATGTGCACAGTTTTGTGTATTAAACATAAACGTGTCTTTGTTCAGAAGTTGTCGGAAAGAAGAACAGAGGAATGCATATCAATAGAAAAATAATTTCACAAGAGTGAAAGAAAAGAGGACAGACTAGGTTCCTATGAAATCTATTTCACGCTAGAGTCATTGAAAAAAAATCACAGTATAACAGCTGAATGTGTGTGTATTTGACTGAGAATCTAGCAAGTGCAGCGTATTTCTAAACATTTGATAATATTATAACGGAAATTATGTTAGAATTCGGTTAATTTTAAGTAGTTATCGTCCAAATGAAAAGGAGACATTCTAAACCAAAATTGAAATCATATCGAAGGCATTACTCTGTTTTGTCTTTCAAATATACTTTAACTGAATTATATTCTTTTGATGCAAAATTTACGAAAACATGACTGTTAAATATGAAATATTGATCACACTCATAACATATTTTGAAGAATTATATTCTTATAGTATATTTGTCATTTGCCTGCCACATTTTTTAAAGAAAAGGCTAGCATAACTGCAGAGGATTTGAAAATATATATACCGTTTTTAGATACAACGTATGCATATTAACTAGAGCCCATCTTGTAATTCAGCATAAAGTATATATGACACTTGATCTCCTTTTACTATTTACATAGTCAATATTCATAAAATGTGTACTTTTACTTCGCTTATCACATAATTATATATATAAAAAAAATTTCGTTGTTTAAAATCTAATTTCTATTCAAAACATAAAAATTCTTATTTACTAAATCGAAATTTTCATTCTAGATATTCGCACAACGCATTGTTTTCGACTTACCACTTTTAAATTACTTGTCTACGTTAAAAACTAACTACCATCATGTGTATATTAATGTTTATTTAAAACAAACAACTAGCAAAACAGCAAATAAATAGGAATTGAATTGTCCATTACCTGTGAAAACAACGTCAATTCGGCCTTACGTCTTTCGACGTTAGTTTCAGAATTTCAGAATTGGCGCAATGTAATCCCGCCAATTCAGATGTTTAACGTCTATTCAAAAATATCTCTTTTTCCAGTACGGTGACCCTTCGTTTTTATTTCCTCATTTTGGTTAATAACAAGCAATGCATATTCTATTGAATTTTTATCGAGAAAACATTGGTCAATTTGTTTTAAGCTTGATTTTTTTATAGATATTTCACCATAAAAAAGTCGGGAACATTATATTAGCAACTTATCGTTATCATTTGTCCCTCGGAAGATGATAATATCAATTATATAATTTCTGCTAACATCAAAATTAACAAAATAAACAATATTTATGTGATACAGACTTTTTATAAAATGTTACACTGCTAACAAGTGAAAGTCCCGATTTCAAAATTCCATGGCGCGTTAAATCGAAAACGAGGTCGGTGACCCCATTTTTGTATTTGCTTCACCTAACCTAAACTGAAAATAATATTTAAAGAAGATATTATTGGTAGATCTGAATAGAAGGATTTGTCTTTAATACTACAACCACTGGTTTACAGATTCCAAGATTTGGACGGAAACATGCATGTATAAAATGTGCATATTTGTGAGCGATCACCCTCCCACTTACTTGTCCACACTGTGAAGTGATGTAACTACACAGCATAGGAGCAAACTGTATATACTCTTAGTGGTTATTTATATATATATTTTTTTTTTCATTGTTTCAGCTTATTTCTATTATGATTCACTAGACATTTTAGTTAATAATATGTGGAAGAAAAATAAGGAAGTACTGCTACACCATTTTCTCGTAAGTTTATTAGTTTAAATTAAATAAAATTGAAATATTTCAGAGATTCAAGACTTATGAAGCTGCTTCAAAATATAATTGCAAGAACTTTAGTTTGTAAAAAAAAAATGATAAACAAGATCTAACGAGATATGGCTGTTTTTACTTTTGTTACAGAACGGAAAATATATTCAGAATTTTACCAAGTCTTATAATGTATGTGAAATTATTCTGATATTGCACTGATTTTTCTCTTTTATTTTTTGCAGATCTCTACTTCCTTTGTATATCTATGGCATGAGAGACATGGAATTGGATATGCACATTTATGCCTTCTAGCGGAATCCAGCAGCTTTTTTCTCCATGCCAGGAAACTTTTACGAATAGCTGGATTATCATCGGACTCATTAAAGTCCCGCATCCTTTCAATTATCAATGTGATTGCATTTCTTATATTTCGTTTAATTCCTCTAGGATTTTGCGTCACAAGGATTTATCCAGAATATTTTCTAATGCGAAGACATTTTGCGTACTTTAGTTTCCTGTCATTGTCCGTGATGATAATATTTTTAATTAATGTCGGATTCTTTATCAGACTATTAAATACAGATTTTATACGACGCAATAAGAAACAAAAATGACATATTATTATGTTTGTATCGGAACCTCGGCCAATGATAATCTATATTAATTACATACTTTCTTGATTAAGCTAAATTCCATAATTCATTCACTTTTAGTCATATATTTTGTATTTACAATACTTTAAAAGACACACGTATGTCTTAATTGCAATTTGAAGATTGGTCCAGAGCATTTCTGTTGCTTAATTTTCTGTAAAAGCCTTGCTACCATTTTAATATTACCTACTTTTAACTCCGGCGTATACAATCTTTTTGGCAGGGTAGATCTAGAACATTCTGGTACTCGGTCAAGTAAGAGCAATTGAAAGAAATAAAGTCAACCTTACAATCTGTATAATTTGGTGGAAAAATAACTGTTTTCGATGATATTGCCATGTATAGAAAACATAAAAACAATTTATTTTGCCACAAACTGCACCGGTGGTAAGCTTAATTTAACTTTTTTCGGTTGCTCTTACTTGACAGTACAGGAAAGTACTACCACAGAGTCTTTGCTAACTGTACAACAAAATGACGTCTTCAAGAAGTACCTGCAACAATATGTATCACGAAACAGCAGCAACATTACTCTCTGGTATCGTTCGCTGTACTTACGAATAGATTTTGAAATAACAACGTCATACACAAGCACAAAATACAAGTTTGGATATTGGCAGAGATGGAATGAATTTTAATATTAAAATAAGAAAATGAGTTGTTTGCCGATGAGACTACTATCCACTAGAGACCAAAGGACAAAATGAAAACAATCATAGGCCAACGTATGGCCTTCAGCACTGAACAAACCCGTACAATATAGTATAAGCTAAACAACAGGCTTCGGCAAAACAAAATGTAAAACCATATATAATGCCATTGTGCACCTCTTTTTTTTAAAGGTCCGAATCATTTAGGGTGTTCCCTAATTAAAGCATGAACTTTGCCATTGTTTTGTTTGGGAGTACCAATTTGGATCCGCATCTCATCCTAAACCCCTTATTACAATTCAATCTTATAACCATAATTATAATGTTTTTGTTCACCTCATATTTTGTCTTTGTTCATAATTGTTTTTTGGGTTTCCTCACCAAAGCAAAGACTTGCCATTTCTTTGTTGAATTGGGGGATGGGGAAGGTACCAATGTCGTATCCGCAACTTCTGCTTAACCTTAACCCTTATTACAATTTATTAAAATCAATATTGGTACTCGTGTATTGTCTTTGCCTTTGTAGTAATTTGCATTACAGTTGCAAATCGACAAATCAAACATAATGAAACACCAAACAAATCTTCGTATTCAGTCTATGACTCGTGGTTATGGAGAACTTTAAACAGTATCATATCCGCATTGATTGGTGGTCGATATTTAAAGTGCTAGTATAATAAGGTACTTTGAGTAGGTTGAGTTAGAGTTACATTTTATACAAAAATTAACTCTATATTTCTAATTCTATAAGTATATTGCGTTAAAAAAGTAGGTTATGACAAATCTATTTTCGCTGATAAGAAAGGGGTGGGGGCGTATGAGGTGGCTTCGATGATTTTATATTAGCTCTGCTCTATTTAGATGAATATAATTATACATGTAGCAGACAAAGATAAATAATCCATTTTCATTTCAGATATTAATCTAAAATCAAATTTTTTGTAAAAAATGATTTTCATTTTGATGTTCTTAACACCGTCTACCTCTCTCGACTTAAAACTAAAAACTGTAGAATATTTGAGGCAACAGTAGTTTACTGATGTTAAAAATGCGTCGGGATTAAACATGTTTTATAAGAATCAGGCACAAACAATTAGGTGAGCCTGAACACTTCTTAGATGAGTTTAGATAATACATTCAGTGTAACATACATGTCATGTAAGCATCCTGAATACTAGTAAAGTTTCTCTGACAAATTTGTACGATACTGTAGATACTTTTCTTTTTATTCAACCAAATGAAACTCTGCCTTGTTTCTGCGCGTAAGAATCATGTGTCTTCAGCAGCTAAAATCAGATTTCTTTGTGAGCAATTTAGTGCTGACTTAAAGGATGAAAATAGTATTGCGTTTTTGTTTTTTGTTGTTTTTTTTTTTTTTTTTTGGGGGGGGGGGGATAAGGAAGAGGTAGGTAACAGTGAAAACAGTGAAAGTTTTTAAGCTTGGAATAGTTTTGAAATTCTAAAATTGTTGATAAAAAATAATTTGATGCAGATGCTCAAGAACGATTTTATTACTGCAGATGATAATTTTACCATAAAAACATTTTGCAAGAGTGGCACGGAGTTTCTTGAAGATTTAAAAGTTGTACTTTAAAATAAAAATGTATCTATTAGCTATTAAGCATGACTTGCTATATCTTTAAGATTTTTTCACCATAAAATTTTTGTCTGAACGGTTGTCAGTTTTTTTTTCGAGAGTTCAATAGAACACTTAAAAAAATATTTCACTATTTTATGGAAGGGCAGACTAGAATTTGTCAGAGAATGAAGACGAGATAACCTAGATAACACTAACAGAAATAAGATTTTTAAAGTTTTGCATTTTATAATTCCAAAATAAAGTCTGTTGTCAAGGATTTTTGACAAAGAACTAAGGGAAAGGGAGTGAACGATGTCTCCTACTTTTCTATATTTAAATATATTTCATTAATAATTAAATTTGAAAAAAAATTGTTAACGCGTTTTCTTGTTATTCTGCTGACAAGCTGTTTGGCAGCCACCAGTAGATCCGCCCAGCCGCCCGCCGTATGTCACCATTTTAATAACCGATATTTCCTTCGAAAATCCGGTTAAAAATAAAATATACCTTAATTTTAATTGAAAATAAGTGAAAAATGAGTGAACGGAAAAAAATACCAGACTAAGAAATACACTTTTATTTAAATATTGGTAATATCACGAAGCTTTTAAGTTTTGTGTGTCAAACTCTGAAGTAATTAATCGTTACTAAGGTATTTCACTTCACCCATTTATTTCATTATTTGATACTGTAAATTCTTAGTATTATTATATTAACATGTAGCCTTTATATGTATTTAAAAAAAAATCGAATCTAAAGCCAGATATATCAAACATTTTGTTTTTTATTTAAGCGTTTTCAGGACAAAACAATCAACTCAAACACGCCTTGAAAGTAAAATACGTACTCGACTGTCTCTTTACGATAAGATAATTGCCCATTTTTAGACCCCCCCCCCCCCCCCCAAAAAAAAAAAAAAGATGTTGCCGGGGGTGGTTCAGAGATTCGTATATGTTTTTTTTCAGTTGAATTTATGCTTGTGTATATTAAAAATCCAGAAGTATATGCACCTACCGAAATCGGTTGTTTTGTTAAATGTGCCTTTAATTTCAAAAATTAAAATATCTCGTATCTTCATTCTACCAATTGAGTATAAACAAGTATATAAGATGCAAAAAAATCTTGAATTATACACCTACATTTAACTTTTAAAAGCCATAAAAGATTAAAACAATCCAAACCTACACACTTTACAAAACTGGTTTAATTTCAACTGGTTGTCAACCCGTTTCGCTATTATCTCACCTGTGTTGAGGGGCCATGTGAGCTACATGTATTGACTTGGCGTCCGTAATTACAAAAAAATCTTTTCTGAAATTACTTGACCAAATGTTATCAAATGATTTTTCAAGAGTGAATCTAGGAAAAACAATATTCATCTACAAACATGACCACTATCTGTTAAAATGTATTCGAGTTTTTAGTTTATATCGCAAAAGTTCAAGCAGTTAGAGCAAAACTTACCGAGTAAAAACATTCAAAAGGCCAATGTCTATCTACTTTGCACTTTTCAGAAAATTCAGATCAGATAACGAAACCTGGTCCAGCAGCATTTATAAGCAATATAAGATTTTGACCCACACAGATATTCCTGTTACAACGAATCATTTTAAATGCAAAAATACCAGTTCCAGCCTTTAGTTTGTTTATTTATATATGTATATGAATATAATTATGAAAGACAACAGGGTCACCAGGGTGTGAAGTCCATGTCATCAGAAATAAATATTAAGCATAGATCTAGAAATCGATAGATAGTCATGACATTTGAAAAAATTCTCTCTTGTATTCGAAGAGTTTGCAGTTGTGTTTTGCCTAAACAAATTGACACACAAAATGAATATATTAGTATTGTGGAATTTTTTAATAATGTTCAATACATTGGTAACACCAGTACTAGGATAATAATCCTGTCACGTATGAATTGGGTAAAATATTTCAGAAAACAAGATGGAAATGTGACAGTTAACGTGCGGTAGGTGCAACAGGATACCGACAGCTTACATGGCTCGTCAGGGTGGAAGCTAAAAAGTGGATCAAAGTCCATGAAAATTTGATTTAAAACATTTATTCGTTCCAACAAAGTTATTGAGATTTTGTTGAGGATTTGACCATTTATGGCAACAAGAAACTTTTTAGAATTTAATGCAAAGAAGGTTTAAAGTCTTTCGCCAAAAAATACTATCAATTTCTTCTTATCCTATGTTAACTTCCATGCAATCTCCATCCCTTCATGATCATTAAATTGAACTGTAAAATATTTCTTAGTATCTTTCGAATGCCTTTATAATGTCTGATGTATACATAATTATGACAATAACTGTTGTAAGCACAAGATTCACTGCACACTTTTAAAGTTCTGCTTTATCAAACATTAAAATGTACTGTGAACTGAAGTTTTGCGAAATTTTTTGATCTGTACGATTGAGATTTTATCTAAGAGAACATGGTTTATCTATAAGTTGAAAATGCGGCTATGCACTAGCTTTCAATAGCTGCGAGTATTCGTTGTTCAATAATTTGTGTCTTAATGTTTTTACTTTATGTGCTAAATTGTTGTGTTGTTACACCACTTTACCAATAAAGGAGGAAAGGAGGAGGGGTTGGTTGGGTGGAGGTGGGGAGGGGTGTGTAGAGCGCAAACAAACATGTTAATGACTATGCGGTATGGGCTTTGTTCATTGTTGAAGGCCGTACGGTGACCTATAGTAGTTAATTTCTGTGTCATTTGGTCTTTTGTGGAGAGTTGTCTCATTGGCAATCATACCACATCTTCTTTTTCTATATGTTAAGCCCTGTCAAGAGTGCCCAAAACAAGTGATTGTCGATGGTTGCTTTCTGTCATATTTGTATTTAAATGGTTCAAAGTTGTAGTTAAAATCAGGCCGAAGGTATTCATTTTTTAATCGTTTACATTTTTATAGCTAGTATTCGTTATGGTTTTTGCTCGTTTTTGAAGGTCATACTTCGAATCGCAATTGTTTACATCTTGTTCCATTCTAGTTAGTTTTTATCAGTCATGTTTGAAAAGCAAGTCTAGGTAGGTTTTTTTTCATCCAGTCGAAGTTTATTGGAGACAGTGTATATATTTAGGAAGAAATTAGAGGCACCAGTAATTAGATCATCTATCCTCATACATTTAAGTGAAATAAACCAGTCAAACCTTTATGGTCGTTATAAATGTCGCTTAACTTTAAGCACCTTTTAAAACTGTTTAGGTTGGTATATTATGTAGATAATCATCAATTTAAGGGCATTTAATATCTTAAATAAAACTATTCTAATTAGATGTACTTTCATCTGATATTGGACGGAAGACGTTGGCCTTTTATGTTTTATAAGTTACGATTATTTTGAAAACGCTTATTAAACAGCCAAATGGATGCACAAAAGTAAAAATAGGAGTCACAGATCCGATTGAATACAATATCTGCCCAATTTTATTGATTTTGTAACATTTGTTTCAAATATGACCAACTTTTTATCCAAAATCACCAGCACCGTATCAGGACCCACCAGTACAATGACAGGACCCACCAGCACAGTATCAGGACATGAATAAACTGAAAAATGCATAATTTTGATAAATTGCACTGGTTTTTCACAAAATAATTTGGTCGTGTGGATTTGGGTATAGAAAGCGGACTCTTGGAGCATTTTTGTTTTATTTTGTCAGTTCTAGATTTTCTGAAAATTAGCATTTTTGTGTTACGCTTACTGAAACAGTTTAGAGGGTCACAATTTAAATGGTTTGCCTATGAACCCATAAGAAACAAAATTAAAAAATCTCAACTATTTCCTTCCTTTTTTTATGAGAGAAAACGTCACAAATCATCATTTTTGTCTTTGTTTACATATTTTCAATGATCACCAGCACCAGTCAGGACCGAATCACCAGCACAGAACGTTTTCTCGCAGGACAACCTTACCCACCGTGAGACCGGGCATATGCATAAAATAATATATTATAGAAAGGATTTTTAACGTTTAACAAAATAAATCTCGTCCATTACATGATTAATATGAGATAGATTTATACAGTAGTGTGTTTGTAATTGTATTCTTATAACTTATAAATCATTAATTTTTATTACTTAAATCGATATTAAAATGGAATTATCTCCTAGTTGTGACTCAAATATAATTTTTTAAAACATTTATGAACGTTTTAATGAACGTGTTTGCAATTCCATGACAACAAAGTATTATTTAGATAAAAAAAAATCATCATAATTGAATATTGTTATAATCCAAAATGTAATAATAGTTATATCTAATAACAAATTGTTTTCAACAAAAGAATATCAGGTATAACCAAATCGTTATACAATGTAAGGGCTTACTGAGAATGAATAAATGTACGGATAATACCAATTGCTTTATGGTCATTTCTTTATGATGGTTTATCACATCCACTCTTATAAATCATTTAAATCACTTTAACTTAACTCGCTAAAACATGTTGAATGACTTTACTGGTCTGGTGATTTTGTAGGAGTTAAAAATGTAGAAGTAATTCTTAAAAATGTTTTCAAACAAGATATACGTCTTAGTGTTTACAGATATATATCGATCTGTATCGTTATTAGTTATACTAAAATTATATTGTATCTCTGTTAAGAAAATATTGATAGCAAAGACTAACGCTGAATTCGTGTAGTTCGGGAAATGGAATTAGAAAAAAAAGATATCACAGAGAGAAATTAACTTCTAATTTTAAATCATTTTAGATATTGAACAAAATAAAGATACCAAAGGTATACGTACGGAAGCATATGGGGATCTTTTTTTGCTGTTGTTGCTGTTGACTTGATGCGTAATATCATACTAATCGATATATTTTATGTCGACTTATGTGGCGATACCGCGATAAATTATGAAAAATATATCGAAATATTATGTTATATCGATATAAAAAATATTGACTTGAAGTCGATGTCGATATATTTATGTCGATACAAATAATAATCGAATTTAATTATATCGATTAAAAATAACAATTAATGTATGAATTATATTTATCTCAATATTTCGAGAACAATACCGCTATATGTTTCGTATATTACGATATATTGATATACTAAAAAATGGTTTGTTGCGTTGTTTCGACATATATCGATTTTTAATATATAGAATGATTGACACCGTCGCGCTTTTTTACCCAGCTTCCGTTTAAAAGTAGTGCGGAAAAAAGTATTGCCGTAGGGAATTTTTAATTAACTCTGAGGTAAGGGTGGGGTAGGGTGTCAGACCCCAAGTTTGGACCTACTAGTATTTAAAAAAAACTAAGCCGAACAACACCCTGGATTTTGTCTCAAGTAGACCTCAGTTACCCAGCTTCCCTTTGCACCTAGAGCGGACAAAAGTATTTCCGTAAGGAATTTTTTTTATTAACTCTGAGGAAAGGGTGGGGTAGGGTGTCACACCCAAACTTTGGACCTATATAAAAAAAAAATAATAAGCCGAACAACACCCTGGATTTTTCTCAAGTAGATCACAGCTACCCAGCTTCCCTTTGCACCTATTGCGGACAAAATTATTACCGTAGGGAATTTTTTATTTACTTTGAGGTAAGGGTTGGGTTGGGTGTCAGACCCCAACTTTGGACCTATTAAAAAAAAAAACTAAGCCGAACAACACCCTGGATTTTTTCTCA
Organism: Mytilus californianus; assembly: GCF_021869535.1. Taxonomy (NCBI): domain Eukaryota; kingdom Metazoa; phylum Mollusca; class Bivalvia; order Mytilida; family Mytilidae; genus Mytilus; species Mytilus californianus. Next base: position 43,947,464 of record NW_026262593.1, read on the forward strand.
AGTAGACCTCAGTTACCCAGCTTCCATTTGCACCTAGAGCGGACAAAAGTATTTCCGTAGGGAATTTTTCATTAATTCTGAGGAAAGGGTGGGGTAGGGTGTCACACCCCAACTGTGGACCCATTAAAAAAAAAAAAAATAAGCCGAACAACACCCTGTATTTTTTCTCAAATAGACCTCAGCTACCAAGCTTCCCTTTTCACCTAGTGCAGACAAACTTATTGCCGTAGGGTATTCTTTATTAACTCTGAGGTAAGGGTGGTGTAGGGTGTCAGACCCAAACTTTGGACCCATTTAAAAAAAAATAAGCCGAACAACATCCTGGATTTTTTCTCAAGTAGACCTCAGCTATCCAGCCTCCTTTTGCACATAGTGCGGACAAAAGTTTTATTGTAGGAATTTTTTATTAACTTTGAGGTAAGGGTGGGGTAGGGTGTCAGACCTCAATTTTGGACCTATTTTTTGAAAAAAAACTAATCCGAACAACACATTGGATTTTTCTCAAGTAGACCTCAGCTACCCAGCTTCCCTTTGTTCCTAGTGCGGACAAAAGTGTTGCCGTAGGGAATTTTTTGTTAACTTTGAGGTAAGGGTGGGTAGGGTGTCAGACCCCAATTTTGGACCTATTTAAAAAAAACTAAGCCGAACAACACCATGGATTTGTTCTCAAGTAGACCTCAGCTACCCATATTCCCTTCCACCCTTTGTTTAATTCGTATAAAAATCCACACGACAATGCTGTTCATAAACATTGCTGAAAATTGACTAAGTCCTAGGTCAGGAACCTGTTGTTCAGTGGTTGTCGTTTGTTGATGTGGTTCATAAGTGTTTCTCGTTTTTTTTTATTTTATAGATTAGACCGTTGGTTTTCCTGTTTGAATTGTTTTACACTAGTCATTTCGGGACCTTTTATAGCTTGTTGTTTGGTGTGAGCCAAAGCTCCGTATTGAAGGCCGTACTTTGACCTACAATTGTTTACTTTTTACACATTGTGACTTGGATGGAGAGTTGTCTCATTGTCACGCATACCACATCTTCTTATTTCTATATAAGTTCCCAAGTTTGGAAAAAAAATCCTGCACAATTCCAACATATGTACAATCTTCCAGTGAAGTCTCTAGGATCTAGGTGGAAAACTTTAGGAGAAGTTGATTACACTAAAGTTGCACCCCTTTCATAAATATTGCTGAAAAATTTCTAAGTTCCAAGAATAGGTTGAAAAAATCCCTCAACGAATTCCATCATAGGAGGTGCACAAATTCAACATATGTTCAATCTTTTTGTAAAGTGTATGGGATCTGGATTAAAAACTGAAGTAGGAGTTGATTACACAAAACTCGTATCCTCTTTCATTGAAATTCAAGTTTTAAAGTCTTGAAAAATGAGCCGTTTGGCTAAACTAAGAATTCTCTACGTTGTCCATGGTACCAGACGTAGAGGTAGAAATTTCCACTAAAATGGCCAATAGTACTTATGTCATAGGCCCGTACGAGTTTTTCAGCATAGGGTGATGGGTACCTGGTATGTCATATAGTCCAAATCACTATTGGCGACTGGCCTAACTAAGAGATTCTCCACATTGGCCAATGTACCAGAGGAAAAGACGGCGAGACATTGCCACTAAATTTGCCCATAGCGGTAATGCCTAAACCCGTACGAGTTTGTGAGAAATGGGAAAAGGGGGGGGTATTTGGTATGTAGCATAGTGCAACTTCACTTTAGCCGGCTGGCTAAACTAACAGATTCTCCATGTTGGTCATGGTATCATACAATACTTTATTCCCTAAAATCCAATACTACCTGAGGTAGAAGGAGATATTGCCTCTTAGATGGTCTATAGCACTTATGCCCTTATCCGCATGAGTTTGTCAGCATAGGGTTCAGGTACTTGGCATGTCACATAGTCCATCTTAACTATTGACGGCTGGCCAAACTAAGAGATTCCCTACGTTGGCATTGGTACCGGAGGTAGAAGATATTGCCTTTAAAATGACACACAACACTTATGCCCTAGACCCGTACAAATGTGTCAGCATATGATGAACAGGGGGGACCTGATATGTCACATAGTCTAATTTAACTATTGCCGAAAGGCCAAACAAAGAGATTCTCCACGTTGGCCATGGTACCAGAGGTAAAAGTAGATACTGCCTCTAAAACAGCTCATAGTACTTATGCCCTAGACGCGTTCGACTGTTAAAATAAAAAGCGTTATATATAGTTTAAAACATTTGAGTCTTATAATGATAGTTTGAGTCTACTCCACCCTTACCTCAGAGTTAATAAAAACAATCCCTACGGAAATACTTCTGTCCGCACTAGGTGCAAAGAGAAGCTGGGTAACTGAGTTCTACTTGAGAAAAATACAGGGTGTTGTTCATGGTATCATACAATACTTTATTCCCTAAAATCCAATACTACCTGAGGTAGAAGGAGATATTGCCTCTTAGATGGTCTATAGCACTTATGCCCTTATCCGCATGAGTTTGTCAGCATAGGGTTCAGTTACTTGGCATGTCACATAGTCCATCTTAACTATTGACGGCTGGCCAAACTAAGAGATTCCCTACGTTGGCATTGGTACCGGAGGTAGAAGATATTGCCTTTAAAATGACACACAACACTTATGCCCTAGACCCGTACAAATGTGTCAGCATATGATGAACAGGGGGGACCTGATATGTCACATAGTCTAATTTAACTATTGCCGAAAGGCCAAACAAAGAGATTCTCCACGTTGGCCATGGTACCAGAGGTAAAAGTAGATACTGCCTCTAAAACAGCTCATAGTACTTATGCCCTAGACGCGTTCGACTGTTAAAATAAAAAGCGTTATATATAGTTTAAAACATTTGAGTCTTATAATGATAGTTTGAGTCTACTCCACCCTTACCTCAGAGTTAATAAAAACAATCCCTACGGAAATACTTCTGTCCGCACTAGGTGCAAAGAGAAGCTGGGTAACTGAGTTCTACTTGAGAAAAATACAGGGTGTTGTTCGGCTTAGTTTTTTAAACAATACGCCCAAAGTTGGGGTCACACCCTACCCCACCCTTACCTCAGAGTTAATAAAAATTTTCCTACGGCAATACTTTTGTCCGCACTAGGTGCAAACGGATGCTGGGTGAAACTCCCGCCTTCAAAAAGCGCGACGGTGTCAATCATTCTATAAATTAAAAATCGATATGTGTCGAAACAAGGCAACAAACCATTTCTAGTATATCAATATTTCGTAATATAAGAAACATATAGCAGTATTGTTCTCGAAATATTGAGATAAATAAAATTGATAAATTGATTGTCATTTTTAATCGATATAATTAAATTCGATTATAATTTGTATCGACATAAATATATCGACATCGACTTCAAGTCAATATTTTTTATATCGCATTGTTTTGATATAACACAATATTTCGATATATTTTTCATAATTTATCGCGGTATCGCCACATAAGTCGACATAAAATATATCGATAAGTATGATATTACGCAACAAGTCAATAGCAACAACAGCAAAAAAAGATCCCCATATGCTTCCGTACGTATACCTTTGGTATCTTTATTTTGTTCAATATCTAAAATGATTTAAAATTAGAAGTTAATTTCTCTCTGTGATATCTTTTTTTTCTAATTCCATTTCCCGAACTACACGAATTCAGCGTTAGTCTTTGCTATCAATATTTTCTTAACAGAGATACAAATATAACAAGCTATTCGCGAAACCTCAGGTCAAATGTCAATTCATGGAGTGTTTGATAATTTCCCAAAACTATTAAGAATGAACTTTTATTTTTGAGTGATGAGGGCTTTTTGTTTATAAACTCACTGCCATATGACCCCAAGTGTCATGAGGTATTTGACAACTTTTACCCTTTTACCATTACTGGCAAAACACACGTTCATGTTTTTTTTTCTTCAAAATACCGTTAGATAAGTTTTACTTGAAAATGTAAGGTTTAAATATGAAAAAGAGGGAGAAAAAACCAAACAATGCAATCAAAAACCATATGTCGAATCAACAAAAATACAACAAAAATACCGAACGCCAAGGTAAATGTAAAAAGGGGAAGTCCATAAAAACTGACAAAATCAAACGTGAGACTAACAACCAAGGGAACGAATGGAAAACAACCGTCATATTACTGACTTGGTACAGGCATTTTCCGAAGACAATGGTGGGTTAAACCTGGATTTATAGCTAGCTAATCCACCCACTTGTATGACCGTTATTTATAGAAACTGTTCCTTTATAATGACAAAACTGGATGAGCAACACAAACCGACATAATAGGTAAATGTGACAATAATTGGGATTCAGCAGGCAAAAACTGTATAAACATAAACCAGACATACAACACAATTGACTAAAAAAATTCAAACAAACCTGCAAATAAATCTAACAAGACACCAACAAAAAAGCTTTTGTAGTTGATAGTATATAGTATACACATTTTCGATAAAGTACAAATTAAGTTAAATATAAGGACAAGGGTAAACAAAATAAAAACAACACTGTAAAACCATGTTGCGTCCGAATCGCACCGTTGAACCCACCTGCGTCAGGATCGTTCAAAGCCTAAACAGACAATATATGGTTGAAAGAAGAAAAAGACATAAAGACAAACATTAGTCCACTAAAAAACACAGAAACACAGTAACATAAACCCGAAGCATCGTAAAATAGAAGTGAACTCAAGTTAATCATAGGGTAAGTACGTTCCACTAGTAACAATCCATCGTGTTACTCAGTAATAAGTGTCTTTCGATGACGTTACTATCGAGAAAAAGAGGACGTGTACTAATTATCCAATATATTCCAAATAATTTCATGTAACTTATAGGAAAGTTTTTTTATTAAACTAAACTCAATCTATATTTGAAAAAAATATACTAAAATCAAGTATTGAATTTATCATTATTATTATGTCCAAGCAATTTGCAATAAATATCAACCACGAAAATCACAAAAATGCTAATATGTTTGAATCATTGACATTGATATATTCAGCTTTTTAACGATTCAGAAGATAACCTAACACATTTTGAAGATCCAATGTATTATTATAAAACATAATCATATTTGGTGATAAGAGTTTCAACTGGTTATATCTTTGCACTATACGTCTTCCTGCACCTGCGTTACATGACTATCTATAAATAAGGAGGGTTAGGAATATAAACATGAAAATGATAGAATTTTTTTTGTGGTAACAATCTTCTATTATGTAAAACTTAGTAGATGTGATATGATTGCGAATGAGACATCTATTCACCATAGACCACATAACATGGATATGAGCAATTATAGGTCACCAGAAGACCTTAAACCTACTTGTTTGGGTTTAGTGGTAGTACTTCGCTTGTGTAAATTATAGAAAGACGTGTGTACATTTCAAACTCTGTTTACTATACTGACTAGAGACGTTATGCATACAATAAGCGTAATAATGATATGACGTTACAATACGTTACGTTAACAATTAGAGTTGCATAAGTAAGTGTCTCTGTATTGCGGTTAATTCGTAATACTCCGGCCGCAGGAAAGTGAAAAAGAAAAAAACTTGAATAAAATCGAAAATTTCAAACATTTACATTAAATTAAATCACTTTAAAGTCCATGTAGTAAAACGAATAACTTCTTTAAAGTTCATATAAAAAGAAATTAAATTTACTGAACAGTCTCTATGTAAATCACAAACATGAAATTACAATGTCTATTTGTCTTCCTTTGATCGACGAAATTTGGTAGCCTTTTTGATTTGCACATGTTCATTATAGAAACTTCAAGTCAATGAGTATATTTGATCAATCGGACGATTAGTAAATCCGTTTTTTCCTTGATCGGTTACTATATAATTTCTGTATTTCTGTTTCCCTGCTCAGTCTACTGATAATTCTCGATGTTCTGTTCTTGGTTACGTAATAGTTCCTAGGTAGATCAGGCAAATTCTCTTTACATGGTAATTTTGATATACAGTAATTGTCGTGACATGCTATAGTTGACTCGTATGTCTTGTAGTAGTGTTCGTCCTTTTCTGTAGATTCAGCAGGCTCGATTCCCAGAGATTCCAACTTCCAAAATTGCTCCAGATCTTCCCCTTCCTTCATGTATTTTACTAATACATTCAACGTAGCAGCTGGTACTGTTGATTTTTCTATTGTTGGCATTGGTCCAGACAATAAATATCCCAGTTTTGACTTAACTGCAGTGGGACCCATTCCTCGTAGTATCTCATTTTCGACGATGTCCCAGTAGTAATCTGCTCCAATCAACATAGATATTTCAAAATGTTTCTCCTCACTTACAGGATGGGCTAATTGTATACCTTGTAAATATGGCAACTTTAACGCTTCGTAATGGGTACGATTTGATAGCGGTGCAGCGATTGTTGGTACTATGAGTACTTCCATTGATAATTTACCTCCATGTATAGTCTCTAAATGAACAACGGCTTTTTCTAGGTTTCTTACATTACGATTAGTTTCTCCAAAGGCAGCAAGACTAAGTGTACTCATTCCACAGGGTTTTAATTGTAACTGTTTTGCTAGATCATCCGTGATAAAAGATTGTTGTGAGCCTTCGTCTAAAAGAATATTTGTTACAGTGGAATTATTGCCTACTGAAACTTATGATACTGCTGTTTTTAAGAGTACGTCGGTTCTCTGTTTCACGGGATTTTCATACGATGTGTAAACTGTAGCTGTGTGTGTTTCTACTTCACTATTCATAGTATTTACGGCTGCGCTTGTTTGTCTGGTTGTTTGGTTCTCAGTGTGTTGTTTCTTATGACATAAGCTAGTGTGATGCTTTCTGTTGCATTTTCGACATGTATATTTAGACGTACACTCTGAAATTTTGTGACTTCCAAAGCAGTTAAAACAAAGCTTTTTCTGTTTGATAAACGCATAGCGCTTTTCATTCGTTGCTACTTTTGTGCACTCAGATGCAAAATGTTGTTCTTGGCAAAACACGCATAATTTTACCTTATTTTTTTTGTTCTTATTTCCTCCGTTCTGTTGTATACTAGTGTTGTACCTTGGTGTTGCTCCAGTATGGAATGATGCGGTAGGTGTCAAAGTGTCGGACATTTTGAAATTTCCTGCTTCCTGTACATATGCTTCTTTGCCAATGGCTTCTCTCAATGACCTAATATCCCAGCTATTATTACAATGTTCCCGAGTTAGACTTTTACGCATTTCAGTGGGAAGTTTACCAAATATAATCGGGACCAGTAGTGACCCAAAGGTATCCTGAGATTGTCCTAGTGACTCTAAACCCCGTATACTGGTTTCCATTTTGTCGTTAAAATGTCTAAGATTGGTTGGCGATAGTGACGGGCTGGGCAGTTCCAATAAGTTTTGCATGTATGCGTTGATAATGTGTTGTTTTTGTCCAAAACGCTCCTTTAATAGATGAATTGCTTGTTCATAGTTGGCGCTAGTGAGAGCTAGTCCTGAAATGCATTGCTCAGCTTCCTGAACGATTTGGGATTTTAAGTAGCTGAATTTCTGTACATTTGTGAGAGACGGATTTGTGTGTACTGTTGTTTGGAAAGAATCCCAGAAGGTTTGCCATGCTAAGATATCCCCGGAAAATGTCGGTAATTCAAGTTTAGGTAGCCTGTGATAAAGGTTTGACGGGATTACGGGAATATGTTGTGACGGGTTTGTTTCTAAATCTTCATGAGTTTGATTACAATTCTGATTGAGTATAGTATTAGTAGTGTGATGCGATGAAGAATGTGCATAATTACTCACCATTTGTTGTGGTACACTTGCCTTTGAGTCTGACAGTATATCCTTAAATTTGCGAATAGTGATTTCCATCTGAAAAGTGTAGTCATCCGTATCCAATATTTCTTGTTCCATTTCTCCGACTTCCGTAATGTCAATAATCTTGTTGTCCAAATCCTGTAAAACGTCTCTTTTCTTCTCGAGTGTTTCAACTGTTGCACAGAGTTCCTGATTAGAAATTTCATTTTCGGCAATTTTTTCATCTGTTCTGTGAATTAGTCTGGTAACGGCGCTTCTGTGTCCGCCACGTATAGCCTTAAACTTCTTCATAAGTCACGGCACCAATGTTTGGGTTTAGTGGTAGTACTTCGCTTGTGTAAATTATAGAAAGACGTGTGTACATTTCAAACTCTGTTTACTATACTGACTAGAGACGTTATGCATACAATAAGCGTAATAATGATATGACGTTACAATACGTTACGTTAACAATTAGAGTTGCATAAGTAAGTGTCTCTGTATTGCGGTTAATTCGTAATACTACTTGTTTAAATAAAAACACAACAAAACCTTTGCGTTTTATATATAAACTTTTCACCTTAATACCGAATGAGACTTATCTTTGAATGTTTACAAACCATGAGCAACAATTGGTTTCACTAGTGGAGCAGGATTTGCCAACATTTTCGGAGCAACTGAAATCATCCCGGGCTTTTGATTGAGTTCTTCTTTCTCAGCCTTTATGTTTCTATGTAGTGTTTTGTGAATGTTTTTGTGTCTTCGTCGTCTATCGGTGTCATGACGATTAGTTTCTGTTCCATGTTTGATGTACCATTGGTGTCTTCCACCTCTTTTTCACAATGATCCCCATGACACAAGATATGTGTACAGCTATCGTAGATTTTTGCCATGGCGTTTTCAGTTACTTTGAATTTGAATATCCATTAGGTAACTTTCGCCTCATTTTTGTAATACAATGGTAATTTCGGACCATGCAGTCTCTTTTTCAGATGTGCCAAAAAACTGGAATAATTCTTGATTAAATCAAAATTTTGGTTTCCTAGAATAAAAAAAAATCCCTCGTAGAATAATGAAAATGGATTGAACTCAATCATCGAAGTCCAAGAATATTTGTCAATACAAGATCAAACAAGCCTGAGGAAATACATGATAAATTGTGAAATATCTATATGAAAGTTACAACTATACGGCAAATGTTATTGCTGTAAGGTATAATATGCATCGGATAAGTTAACCATTTGACTGGAAAATTAAAGATCAAACTTTCATCCATTTACTTTTTTTAGTGTATTTCTTTTCAGACTCAATGGATATTTAATTAAGTAAGGTTTTTAATTAAAACAAAGATATAATGATACACCGTTGTAAATAGGACGCATGACCAATGTATAAAAAAGCAGCCGGTAAGAACAAAAAACGCTTTCCGGGTATTTAAAGTTTTTTTTCTAAACACATAAAATGGCGTATTGGTAACCCTTCTTTTAATTCTTAATCGTTTTTCAAAACTTGATATGCAAATATTTCAAATATTTACATTTACTGAATTGAAAATTATGTTTTATTTGTCCGATTTTTCTGTTCATACGTTCTAATCTATACAAAAATATGATAATTTGAAGTTGGATTTCATCTTTCGTAAAGAAAAAAATTAATGATACTGATTACGAAAGCTAATAGGCACACGTAGCGTTGTTATGTAACTTCTGCCGAACTATACATTTCTGAACTTATACCATATTCAGTCCTGAATTAATTTTTCTTTTAATTATTATGAGATACATTATATGGTAAAGTAACATGTGATCTGACTTCAGAAGAAATCACCTACTGATATATATATATCTATTTATCGGTATTGTTACACAATCTTTTAGACTCATATATATATATATATATATATATATATATATATGTTACAGTGAATTTGTATAATCAGGGATTATGTAGAATCCCTAAAATTTTCAGGGATTATGTATAATCACTGGTTAGTTTAGGGATTATATATAATCACTAAAATTTTCAGGGATTATGTATAATCACTAGAAAAAACGTCAGGGATTATACAGAATAACTGAAATGATATTAAAATATATAACATATTGAAATATATTTAAAGTTAACCGTAATATATCAAAATAATAACCTTAATATGTTAAAACGTTAGGCATAATATATTAATATGATAGACATAAAAATACTGAAATGTTATACACAATATAATTAGATGATAAGCACAATATAATTAAATGATAAGCAAAATATATATAGAATAATTGTTTTTTTTTTAATACTGACTTTATCAGTAATAATATCAAGCGAGCCCTTTTTGACACTGACTTTATCAGTATTAATAATATCAAGCAAGCCCACAAGGGCGGGTTGATGAAGTCAGTATGAAAATATTAAATGGCATAATGATTATTCTTTTTATCTGATTGTTTTAGCAATTGTTTTTAGGTTGAGAATATGAAATAAAATGAAATTGTCATTAAAACTATTTTTATGCGTACAATCGTTTTGATAAATGTTCGTCCATTGTATGAATGAAGTCAAATGTTATGCACAATATTTTAAAAATAAACATTTTATTTACAAACTAAATTTGGATGGCATCGACTATTACACATGTGCCCTGCTTTTCTACAGGCATACCTATCAAATTCACATCTGTTTTTACCACAATATCAACATTTAAAAACAACCTTGTCCTCCATATTGAATCAGATTTTATGGCACGTCTCAGAGAAATAGAGTTTTCAGCACAAACATCTGAAGGTACCAATGAAGGGAAATCAGCAACCTCAAACTGATTTCTTGTATTAAAGATCCGAGCAGGATTCCATGCTATATGGCAAGGCGATATCCTTCTACAGTCTTTTCGTGAATAATGACCTTTATGTTTTTTGGGATCTCCCTTTCCTGGAACCACTAGTGGAATTGGTATGATCATGGAAGTAATATTGAAAGGAATAACAACAACGCCAGTTAAATATTACTTCCATGGTATGAGATATGCATATGTTGCATTTTGTTTTTCCTCTGCAATTTGCATTAACTTTTGAGCATACGTTTTCTTCAACCCAAGCAACATCTGTGCCTGTGCCGAGCTTATTTGTTAGTGACATAATGAGGTTCAACACTTGAATAAAATGTAAAGGGAAAAACTCATCACTTAAGATTCACATAGTAGATCAGGAATGAAAACTGTTTACTTAAACTTTCAAGGAATAAGAAAAAAAAATGATAATTTGTCTATGTTAATTTGTTTCATCATCTTTGGAGCTTTTAATTATTGATAATCCCTGAAATCATATTAGGGAATTTGTAGAATAATAATTAAAATTATCAGTGATTATATAAAATCACTGGTCATTTTCAGGGAATCTATATAATCACTAATGATTTTAGTGATTCTACATAATCCCTGAAAATTCAGGGATTCTACATAATCCCTGATTATACAAATTCACTGTAACATATATACAAGTATTTATATTCAAAAATGTGCACTGTACTCGAATTTACATATACCATTAAATCAGTCAGCTACTACGTACTAACTTTATCCGTAAAAATCTTATTCATTATTTGTACATGTACTTATACCATATTCAGTATTGGATAAATATTTATTTTGATTATTATTCGATACATTATAACACAAAGTAACATTTGTTCATATTCCAGAAGTAACCACCTTCTGATATACTTTTTTCGTATTTAAATATCTTCATTGTGGTCGAATTTACATATCCCATCAAATCAGTCAACAACAGTGTACTAAACTTATCCGTAAAAATCACATTTGTTACCAATAGTATAGAAAATCATTCATATACTTTAAATGATATAGAAATAAGATTAAACTTTATATTATAACATGTTAGTACAACAGTTTGATCACGTGTAGCGCGACATGGTGTTTGAACGTAAAAATGTAAATCCTGTTACAAGCCATTTTTGTATTTCTGATTTGTGTTATGATATATAAAATATGGATACCGGAAAAGAGCGTGTGAATACAGTGTTAATTCATACCAAGATATCAGATGATGACTTTGGTCATGAACAAGGAGTTAGAGATTTTGAATTCTGGTACACGTATATTTTCTTTGCTCTTGTTGTGATTTTCTTTTCAGTTACAAATCGATTAATCAAACATTATGGCACACCAAAAGCATCATCATATTCAGTGTATGACTCGTGGTTATGGAGAAATCTATCCGTATCATTACTGCATGGATTGTTGGTTGGTATTTGGAGTATTTTGAGGTATGTTGAGCGCGAGTTATATCCCTACAAAAATCAATTCTTACTTATTTGTATTGACAAAGATGAAAGTAGATATCTTGTCGATTTTCATAGGGCGGCTGAAGAGGCGCCTCGATACCTTTGTTATATCAATGGTCTGTTTTAGAGAAGATTAATAGCACGTGAAAATAAAAGATTCACTGTCATTTAAAAAGAATGAATTAAATGCAAAACTTTGTAAAAGTATCAATCATTTAACATGTTTAATATTCTGTAAAGGACATTCCCTCTTTTTACAACAATCAAAACTGTATTTTATGTCATAGACAATATGTTATTGACAGTATAAAAACGTGTTCCGGAAATCCAATAATTAAGTCATATGAAAACGATTTATACAATAATCATGATAGTACATTTGTAAAGTATTTTTATATTATACACATATATATAGGGTCTAAAAATAGCAACAATCAATATTCAATCTATCTTGGCGTGGATCAGTTTGAAAATAAACTGTTGCAGTTACTAAAATGAATTTTATAAATGCCTAAGACTGTAACATGTGCAACTTTAAAGTTACATTCTTAGGTAAATTTATAGAAGTCTATATATGACATAATTCGACTTTGCGATAGGATTAATCTTTAGTTACAACCACACGTATTAAGATCTATTTTGTATATTAAAATCTTTTAAAGTTGCAACACTGTGTTAGCATTCCCCCGACAATGCTATATTATTTGGATAAAGAAAATCACTGTTTAATATTGAAATAATCCCAAATATAAAATTGTAATCTCTCATTTCAAACAAAAATAGGTCAGATAAATCATATTGTTATAAGGGCTCACAGAGAATGAACAATAGTTGAATGGCCATTTAATCAGGAATAGCTATTACAGTTTCAAATCTTCTTAATATAGTATTTGAAACGCATTAAAACGTGTTAAAGGACATAACTGGTGATCATAGTACAGAGTTGAAACATTAGAGTATTTTTAGAATCACTTATATATTTCTGTGCGTTTGTTATCGTCCGGATTATGCATTAAATATTTAATGCTAAATCAGGAGTTTAAGCAAATAACTATTAATAGACCAAGCAATTAATTAGTCGAATTAATTTTATTACCGTTCTCTTTTTAATTGTGTCCATTTGTGTGTTTATGTGCGCATTTCATTGTATCTTTAATTTGTTTAAAGCTTTTAAATAATTTAAAATTTTCATTTCAAGACGAATGTTTTGTAAAGGCCGTTCTTCGTTCCACGCTAAACCGCCTCGGAGGTCTTTTGGCAGCGTGTTCGTCTCGAATACAGGAGGTCGTAGATTTGATCATGAGCGGGTCAAATCATAGACTTTAAAATAAGTATTTGCTTCTTCTCCGCTATTCACGCGGCATTAAGGAGTACGAGCAAAGACTGGTCGGCTCGGAGTCAGAATATTATACATATATTCCTGCGGTAACCTGATGAACTAGCACATTAAAAATCCGGCTCAGCGTGTCTTATATGGTTCAACCCACCATTTTTTTCTTAAAATGTCCTGTACCAAGACAGGAAAATGGCCATTGTTGTATTATAGTTCGTTTCTGTGTGTGTTACATTTTAATGTTGTGTTTTTGTTGTGTCGTTGTTCTCCTCTTATATTTGATGCGTTTCCCTCAGTTTTAGTTTGTAACCCGGATTTGTTTTTATCTCTATCGATTTATGAGTTTCGAACAGCGGTATACTACTGTTGCCTTTATTTATATAAAGCATGGTTCATATTCCTATCGTATTATAATTTTCTCGCTGTGAATATGCATTCAATGCGCCATGAGACGTCAAACAGCAATTCATCATCCATTATCGTTGTACTGCACTACATTAAATATTTGTCTTTACTATCCATAATTTGATAACAGGCATAATATTCAAACTATAACAAATATTATATTTTTAACATATATTGCTTCAATTTTTATTATGAACATCAGTCGTTCGATATATCGTATATTTGACCGGGAGTGTGGGTCAATAATTACATTGTACTGTGACGTCACAAGAACATCAATCGTTTTGAAAAAAAATCATAATTTTTTACAATATTTCAGCATAACAATCATAAAAATATTTCCACTTATCATGTTATCGAGAACGGAGCAATTAAATTTCAGAATTTTGAAAGGTTTTTATGTCTATTGAATAAAATACCGATATATAAAAATATGATTTAAAATGTTTTGTATTTACCGGAGAAAAACAAAAGTCTAATGTTTGTTTGATGACTTTAACAGTTCACTGTACAATAAAATGTAATGTATGTAACCTAGGTCAAAAGTAAAATGACAAAAATACTCCAAGGAAAAATTCAAAACGTAAAGAACTGATCGTAAATCTCCCCAAAACTATATAGACAGATGTTTCTTTTTAGGGAAATGACCGCGAACGCCATAACCGCACTGCCATATAACGATTCGTGACAACAGCTATTTGTTAACTATAACTGATGTTATAAGCAAAACTCGCTTTCATTCATTTTATAAATATTCCGCTTCACTATAAGCACTTGGTTAGACTTGATAAGAAAAAACAAGGAGACTATACCAAAGGGGACAATGGAAACCCATCAGTCAAATAAAATAAGGTAACAACAACAACCAGACTAAAAAACGACGAAAAGAAGAACAACATTCCCCAACAGACACATAAAACTAGAGAATTAGTAGCACAAACAATAGGAGGGAAAAGAGGCGAAAGATACCAAAGGGACATTCAAACTCATAAGTCGAAAATAAACTGACAACGCCATGGCTAAAAAAGACAAAAAGACAAAAAGACAAACAATAGTATAAAAACAACATAAAAACTAAAGACTGAGCAACACGAGCCCCATCAAAAACTTTGGGTGATCTCATGTGCTCCGGAAGGGTAAGCAGATCCTGCTCCACATGGGACACCCGTCGTGTTGGTCATGTTAGTACTGGTATGTTTAAGCAGTTTCTGCTCCACCAGTGACTCCCATCGTGTTACTCGGTAATCAGTGGCATTCAGTGACCTCACTTTCAATGAATAGAGGACGTAAACAAATTTGAAAACAATGTATTCAAAATATTTGCATGCAATTTGTAGATTCGGCAATTTTAACCAAACACAATCAGTAACTTTTAAAATATACTATATCTACTAAAAACTAGTTAAATTAAGTTAATAATATATAATATTAATTAAGTAGAAATCACAGGTTTGAGACATTGACTTTAATTATATATTTTCAGCTTTTTTGACCATTTAGAAGATAGTCCAACAATATATGAAGATCCGCTGTACTATTTTAATACATCATCGTATTTAATGATGATAGCTTCAACTGGTAAGATCTTTGGCCTGTGCTTTGTCATACACGGGGGACTTTGACGAAAACATGCGTTGTTACAAGACAACCGATAGATATATACTGATACTAAAAGTAGTATAAGTATATAGACCAGCACAAAAATAATAGAATTTCGCTATGCAGTAACAAAGCTACGTTTATGTTGATTTCACAAAAATTACAATTAAACTTATATGCTAGTAAGTCAACTAGATTTTTTAAGATACAGCTGCAGATTCTACGTATTTCACATACTTTGTAAGGTAAAAGAACTATTTTAAAGCTGTGAAGAAAACTAATTATACAAATTGAAATCAAATATGAAACGATATATTTTTATTTTAAAAAAGACTTTTAAGAAAAAAAAAAAAAAGAAAAAAACTATACTCGTGTTCTTCTTAATACAAAATACTAGTACACTAATAGATAAATATACAATTCGTTCTATCTGAATTTTCTCAGTTATATTGTATTTCTTGTCGTAACTTTCAAGTTGAGTAAGTTTTGAATTAATCAGAAGTGATGTCATAAGATAAAATCATGTTTTCTTAATTTAAATTTTAAATCATACAAAAATAATTTTCGGTATTTAAGTTGCAAAAGAGAAGGACCATTAAGCCCGTTGATCGACCCAATGATTTCAATACTAGGTGTATCAAGACCACATCGAGCTTTAAAAGCAGTCGGTGAATGAAATTAAATAACCCCTTCCACCAAAATAAACATACTTTGTAAAGAGAGGCGAAAGATACCAAAGGGACATTCAAACTCATAAGTCGAAAATAAGCTGACAACGCCATGCTAAAAAAGAAAAACAACAGTACACAAAACAAAACATAGAAAACTAGAGACAGAGCAACACGAACCCCACTAAAAACTGGAGGGTGATCTCATGTGCTAACATTTAAACTATTAATACATTTGCTGTCTGGGCGGCCTTATATAGAGTTACATATGTATCCATAAAAACCCTCTGAATTGTAGGTTTGACTAAAGTGTTTAACCAAAAAGTAAAATCACAAAAATACGGAACTCCTAGGAATATTCAAAAAGGAAAGTCCCTAATCAAATGGCAAAATCAAAAGCTCAAACACATCAAACGAATGTATAACAACTGTCATATTCCTGACTTGGTACAGGCATTTTCTTATGTAGAAAGTGGTTGGTTGAACCTGGTTTTAGAGCTAGCTAAACCTCTCACTTGTATGACAGTCGCATGAAATTCCATTATATTGACAACGATGCGTGAACAAAACAGACACAAAAGGTAAAAATGTCAAAAATAGGGGTACAGCAGTCAACATTGTGATATCATCTTAATCACTATAAAAACAAACAAATGTAACAAAGAAGCACAACAAGGCAACGATGCGTGAACAAAACAAACAGACATAATATGTAAAAATGTCAAAAATAGAGGTACAGCAGTCATCATTGTATTGTCATCTTAATCACTATAAAAACAAACAAATGTAACAAAGAAGCACAAAAAGACATACATCAAACTTAACATCCTCATTTTGCTTTTTTATTATACGATTTTATTTATCTATGTAAAATCCATCCATAAAGAATGGAAGGTTTTATGTACTTGCGTAGAATAGCGCGTTTGACGTCACACCGGTAGATATGAAATAATGTTGTAGTTCAAAGTATGACGGGATACATAAGCACAGAGTCATGTCAAATGAATATCACAAAAAAAAACAGACTTAACAGTAAAAGTAATATTAATAAAGAAAAATAAAAGAATACTATAACACGTTATTAAGATGATAAACAACGTCAGTACGCAGAATCTATACTTCAAGACCATCGTGTATTATTTGTGAAGTTGATACGGAATATTTATCAACAAGGTCTTGGTACCTTCCGATGATCTTTTTTAGAAACAGGACGAGCCGTTCTTTGACATACCCCTGGTTCATCAACTTTCTGCTCAGACACTGGTGACGTTTTACAAAGTCTGAGTAGGAGCTGCAAGCTCTTGAATACCGAATAAGTTGGGAAATGTATATCCCATATGCAGGTGAAGTTGGTATATTGCTACTAAGATGGGGGAAATTGATAATTTCAAAATAAAAATTGTCTCGTTTGTCATAGATTCTGGTACTGAGATGACTGTGTATGCCAAATTCGAGGTATAAATCTAAAAATGAGGCGGAGGAAGCCGTGTCTGTTGTTTCTTTAATTTCTAGTTCTGGGGGATATATTAATGGAACCCAATCAGAAAAGTTTTTGTTAATGGAAAGAACATCATCAATATATCTGAAAGTGAAATTAAATAACCTGGCTTCTTTGATCTTCTTGTTTTTGACAAGTGTCTGAAGGAACTCCGATTCATATGAAAATAAGAAGAAGTCGGCAAGGAGAGGCGCACAGTTCGTTCCCATAGGAATGCCGACAATTTGTTGAAAAAGTCTACCTCCAAATTCAACAAATATGTTGTCAATAAGAAACTCCAGCATACTGATCACTTGTTCCTATTTGTAGCATGTTTTACCCTTTTGTTCACTATTAACAAAACATGCCTTATGGTATCCCAAAGTAATAAATTTATAGCGTATGCTACCATTTTTATGTTGAAAAGCATTGAGGATTATTTCTTTTAGACGGTTTTTCAATTTCACATGGGGAAAGGTGGTATACAAGGTTGAAAAATCAAAAGTTTTGATAGAACTAATTTCAGAAAAAGACCGAGATTTAAAATTATCCAGAAGTTCTTTAGAGTTTTTAAGAATCCACATATGGTTAATACATGTACCACTACGCGAGTAAACAGTTTCACAGTATTTCTGAAACCCAATCATATTGCGGACAGAATTTTAGTCAATCTAATGGACAAAACATGCAGATGAGCCGGCAATGTACCGTTGTTTGTACGAAAGTTTGTGAAGTTTAGGTATCTAATACAAACAAGGTAAGTCCTCCGATTTGTTGTTCAATGCAATGTTCATTGAAGCCATGAAGGACTTATGATTCGCCAAAATATCATTTTTGTTAAATGATATGTTTTTGTATGTGGGATTACCTGAGTGCTCATTTATTCCTAATTCTTTTACAAGACACTCGTAGTAATACGATTCACATACAAAGACAATATTATTTGAAGCTTTGTTCGCAGGAACAACAACATACTTATCATGAAGAGATGATAGACATTTCACAGCCTCTTTGTCTCTGAAAACGGACTTTGGTTGATCATTCACACAGTTTTTCAACTTATGAAAGCGATGTTTTATCAGAGACCTGATTGTTTAGACCCATTTTGACAAGGTGTCAAGTTCAACTTCTTCTCGTTTAGCCCATGCTCTGGCGTAGTCCTCAATGGAATCCATAATTATTTTGAAGTTATGGTTCAAATTGATGTGTTGGGGTTCTCTAAACTTAAGACCATGAGAAATCACCTTTCGGAGATTTTCATGTTGAATTATGTTTAGATCCCCAGTAATAACATGGCCAGAGGGGCTGTAATTGTAAGGCGAGTGGGAACAGTCACATGTCAGAGGTTTTTTTTTGGGTATTGTTCTAAATCAAGGTCCTGTAATGCTTGTTTATGATGATGATGAGAAAGAAGGTCATCAAAGCTCCCAGAGGACGATCTAGATTTGGAAGACTTTTTTTTACATTAGGCCGATAGTAATGTTTTTGCCCATGACTAAGTTGGTTTTGTAAAGTAGTATTAAATAAACTCATTAGTATATACATTACCATCACTGCAGGCTGGACTTGACAAATTTCCTACTCCTTTGACATTATCATTGCAACCATATGGCATTGCAGTACCTAGTTCCCTTATCCAGAAATTTTCTCTATTTTTTCGGAAAGGAGTACTAGGTACAGGGCTATTTGTGTGGTGATAAATTTTCTCGATGATGCGTTCTTTCATATAGATAAAGAAGGATCATGGTCCGGTTGATTAAAATGGTTATAAAGAACCCTGAATTGCGGATCCTTATTATCAGACCGGTGTTGATTCATCCTTTTACGCAAAGTTTGTCGAGTTTCACCAACATAAAGTAGTCCACACAAAGTACTTTCAATTCCGTACACGACATTGTCCGTGGAACAGTCCAGAGGCTCGAAAGAATTAGTATAATACGTTTTTCCTGTTAAATTACTGGTAAAATCAGGAGTCGTGATTTTTAACTGCATACTTCATATAACATGTGTATTGTTTAAGGAACCAGTATATGTCCGGGTTTGGCTATACTTAAGGTCCTTTTTAATTTGTTCAGATCATAAAACCTTTGTGTAAATTTTGATATTTCAAATATTTCGGCCTCGGCTTTCACTGAAGAGATATTTATCATCGGAATGCGCATCTGGTGCAGTAAAATGTGTTTCGTTAATGTTAATAATAGTATATATATATATATATATATATATATATATATATATATATATATATATAACGCAAATTTAAAGATCTAACATTGTTGGGCTAAATTTGAAACGAAATATCCCTCTACCAAGAAATTTGTTTTGCATGCACACGTATAAAATTTGCAGTTTTTTCCAACGCAATCATAGGTTTGGACGTTGTTTTCAATTTAGACTTGTATATATATATATATATATATTTGACGTCTAGATATTAGAAACGATACTGTA
This sequence comes from Mytilus californianus, assembly GCF_021869535.1. Lineage (NCBI taxonomy): Eukaryota > Metazoa > Mollusca > Bivalvia > Mytilida > Mytilidae > Mytilus > Mytilus californianus. The sequence goes on from NW_026262593.1 coordinate 43,967,445, forward strand.
CACAATAAATAAATTATATATACGTCTAAAAAGTGTACAAAACACCATCAATATTAAAAAAAGGAAACAGTAAATATAAGTATCAATAAATATTTCGGTTAACAGATATCCTTCATCAATATGATTATGATGATGTAAAATGAATCCTATCAATCTATTCTGATTTTGCTAAAACAATCTTTAACGTAATACAAATTAAAAACCGAACCACGCTTGTATATTTCTAAAATTTCAAAGTTGACGCAGGTTAAGTATTGACAACAGAGACTGCATTAATGTGCATCTAAAATTAATAGTAATGTGCGATTTGAACTGGTATAATTCTACAATTTCACATTTGACGAAGGTTAAGTTATTACAACAGAGACTACGTAGATATACATTCCCAATGAATAACACTGTCCGATTTGAACTGGTATAATTCTAACATTTATCACACCTCCGTTGATTAACAAATTTAGCACATTACTTTCTGAAATGACATCCATCAAATACACTTGATGCCAAATATTTGGAAAGTGAAGCACTTATGAATTGGTAATACTAAACCTCGTTCTAAGATTTAGCCTAAAATAGAACCAGCTTGCTTGAGTGAATACATTATGTATTGTGAAAAAGAGGCGGAAGATACCAAAGGGAGTCAAACATTATTTCATATATTCTTTTATTAATCACAATAACCTTTTGACAAGGTTCTACAGTGATCACAAGTCCTTAAGCTTTCATTTGGTACCAAAATTACGCAAATATTTTACTGATTGACAAAGTAACAGCTATGCGTAGGACCTATTTTGTTTAAAATATGTACTACTTTCCAGTATGTTCTTTCTGTTCGGTTACGAATTAGTGGTTTTATACCTCATGAAGGATAAATAGATCTTGCTCCACAGGTGACACCCGTCGCGTGTCTCATGATATTAACAAATTTGGTGTCAAGTTTCATTCGGTGATGTCACAATTGAGGAAAAGAGGATATAATATGTATATGGAAATTAAAGATGATTATGATATCTCTTGATTTATTTCAGCGTATTTCTTCCACGACGCAATGGATATTGTATTAAGTAGGGTTATAAAGAAAAACAAAGAAATAATTATACACCATTTTGTTGTAAGTATTTTTTACTTGCTTAAATAGATCAAAGGCCGCATTACCAATCTTCTTTTTCCTTCTGTATATCTTTCTTTACAGAGTCTTAAAACATGTTCAGCTTCATGTGTGTACTCTAAAGTTTGGACCATATATTCTGTCATCTTCTTATTTTTACATTTATAAAGCCTTATAATAAAAAGAAGATACATGTTGTATTGATTCTTAACACAAAATTATTTGTTCACTTGATAAAACCAAAAGCAAATGAACAACGCTTTCATTTCATCATGGAGCAAACATTCACACACCGCACTTCAGACGGACCGTAGAACTGTCTTGATTGCCATTCACTAGTAAATCAATTTTATTTGAAACAGAATTTTGTTTGAACAAGTCTTAAAAAACTGAAGAAAAAAATCAGTAAGCCGGTTTAGTACTGCTCAGACACTTCGCTTGCAGTCAATTAAGACCTGTACAGTCTATTTCCAATTTGTCTGAACAGTATTTGGTTGACTGCAAGCGAAATGTCTGAATAGTTCTGAATTTACAATAAGAACATATCTGAAAAATTGCTTAAACTCTAAACAAGATTTCAAATTTTAGATTCAGACTTCATGATAATGGAAAGATCAAAATGGCCGTTTAAGACTTGATTTCATTTACCGGATATGTAATTTGTAGCTATATGTCGATACGTTCTAGTTTCTTCTTTTCTTTTTTTGTTGTTTTTTATTTCTATATAAAAGAATACCAAATACAAGTACAGGCTTGCATACAAAGTAATCAAAAACCGAAAGTATATGATAAGATATTATTAGTTATATGGTTTGCTACTGACCCCTTACTTAGAAGTTTTGAAAAAAAATTATGTTTCAGTAAATGGAAGGCATTAAATGTTTACGATGAAAAATAAATCTTGTTTCTTTGTTTTGAATATTTTCTCGGTACACTATTACATAACAAATAATGCATACCACTCTGGACCAAATGACAGATTATGAAACATTCGGTAATATCCAAAAAACTATGTAAGACTCACTTCACCCAATTTTTAACAGCATGTTAAAAGTTTCTAAAATCTCAAGTCATTTATTGATGGATTTGATCAATTAATGTCGGCGCCTCATGCCGGCTGTTTTTAAAATATCGAAGAAAAAAAGCCGTTTTTTACAATAGTAAAGACAATAGTTTCCTGAATTAAGCCACAAGTTTAATTTAATTTTTGTTCCCTATTCATATGTAATTTCAAGAACTTGTAACGTGCTGTTAAAAATCAGGTGTTGCAAAACCTTTTATTGAGTAGTATACACGGATCTTGGATTCGCTTCGGTCTATTTAAACTCTTTTTGAGATGACTGCACTGTTCATAAACAACCGTTTAGTCCGAAGTTGCATGATTTATATGTTTAATAATTTAGCTAACGTAATATTAACGTCCGAGGTGGAAAAGACCCGCTGGAACGACCACAATTTGCTGCTTTGTACATAACAAAGTAAAACAATTGTAATTGTATTTTATTTTTCAGATTTTGTTTTCATTTGGATATTACTGGCACGCCAAGGTTGGAATCGGATATGCCCATTTGAGTTTACTGTCTGAATTCAGCAGCTTCTTACTCCACGCTAGGAAACTAACGAGGATTATTGGCTTTTCGTCCGATTCATTACAGTATCACATATTTTCAGTTGTAAATCTGGTCTCTTTTTTCATTTTACGATTAATTCCTCTTTCTTTTGTTGTGTCCACGATTTATCCACAATATTTTTTAATGCGGGTACATATATTTTATTTTACAACTTTATCTTTATCGGCGACAATTATATGGGTTATTAATGTTGGTTTCTTTCTGAAGTTAATACGAACTGACTTTATACGTGTGAAACAGAAGAGGAAATGATAAATCAAGCATTGAAGATATACGTGTTAAAAATAGGAAGGCGTCGTAGCATATACCCTGTTTATATTAGAACAATAAGCTTACATTGTTGTTTTGCATACCGCATTTTGTTTTTCTTTTATACGAAAATATATTTGTTTTCTATATTTTTTTTACATATTTATGTATACAAATCTAATGTTTACATTAAACTATGATCATTATTTATATATTAATCACATCATTTGTATCATTAAAAGGAATGAAATGTTTGCCACTGGACGTAAAGTAACCAACAATCAACCAATCATCATTTTACGGACAAACAAGTTGACTAATTACGTTACGTTACATTTGTTTTGTGTAATAATTAAGAAAATTCTAATTTACAGTTGAATAGTTTGAAACATTGTTTACAAGGCCATTTGTTTTATTTCTGTGTTGCTAGAAATTCTATATGTAAATAATTGTTGGCATTGCACAAGATCGCGTTTTTGGCGTTCTGTTTACGATTGTTTTATGAAATCAATCCCGAAGTAGAGCCACTGATACTTCAGTGCAGGAAAGCATGATTCAAATATAAAGTAGGCTGAGAAGTATGAGCTTGCATGGCTTCAGAAGCTCTGTGATTTGTTTTACTTATCGTTGTTTTACTTGTGCTTTAGTTTTCTGTTATATAGGGTAAAGTGCTTTAAATTTTAAAGTTTAAGTTAAATTCACTGTTTTTCTAAATATGGGACGAACTATAGCCTGACCTTTTTTATATAGACACTTTTCTATGATTGTAGACATTGTGTGGACACCTCTAAATATTTCTTGTCCCTTTTTTGGGGGTCTGTCGGTAATTCTCTCATTTGCGTAATCCCGAATCTCCTTTTTGCATATCTAACGTAAAAATTTAACAAATTATGCCATGCCTACCTCATATACAAATAATGCGATCCTATTTAGATATTGCCCATGTTTAAATTCTGAAATTCTCTTTCAAATATTGATTTGTCTTGCTGCTCAAGGATATATTATTTTTAGAAAGTGGACAAGAAAAAATTTCATTACAAAATCCAACGTTTATTTATTCAACTTTCATACTAATCTGAAAAAAGCTTCTTAAAAAATTTCGAAAGAACTCGTATGCACAGGTAGTCATTTGCTAGTTTTGGCGTCCTGTTCTTATTACTTAGAATGTAGTAAAAACACAACATAAGAACAAACTTTAAAAATCAGTTGGAAAGGGCCTGATACTGAAAATCAGTTGGAAAGGGTCTGATACTGAATTGAAGCAGGTATTTCTAAAACGATAAATCCTGGCTTGACAATAAGTCTGACTTATCTCGTCTAACCTAATGGTCGTAAACAATAAAAAAAAGCCTTTACCATATCTTGTCATATAAAAACAAGATAGATGCGGTATGATTGCTAAGGAGACAACTATTCAACATACCAGAGGACGCAAACAACTATAGGTAATTGTACGCCTTCAACAACGAGCAAAAACCGAATTATATAAAAATAAGGAGATGGGGTATGATTGTCAATGAGACAACTATACACCAAAGTTCCAATGGAGTGGATGTAAGCAATTATAGGCAACCGTACGGCCTTCAACAATGAGAAAAACACACATCGTACAGTCGACTATAAAAGGTAGTTTAATTATAACGATAAAGAGTTGTAAATCAATAAATTTAAAGTTCAGGGTCAATGTGAAGAATTAACAGCGATATACGTATGTTTGGATCGAACCATCATGTCTGCGCCCAAATAAAGACTGTTTACATGCAGCGACGTTTCTTTACCTTTGATTTAGCCAAAGTGACTGTAGGGTTAAGTTTCATGATTTAAAAAAACATATTTCTTTTTTCTATTATATTCATCGACTGTGTATCACTTACTGTGTGGAGGCAAGGGCCTCGGTGGCCGCGTGGTCTAATCGTCGAACTACTGTATCTTCGAATCCGGCACGTGGCAGGTGCGTTCGACTCCGATCTTAATTGACTAGGATTGTCAGTTTTCCTTACGAAGGTCGGTGGTTCTCTTCGAGCACTCCGGCTTCTTCCGCCAATAAATACTGACCCCACGAAATAGCGCAATAGTTCTGAAAGTGGCGTTAAACACCAATCAACCAACCCATCAATCAATACTACGTGAAGGCCGTAAAACGTTACGTGTTACGGTGTATTATGGTTATATATTTTAAGTTATGGCCTTTTTATTCTTGAGATAGCTTCTATTATATGAGAGCTAATTCATTTTATTCTGTCTTTTGTGTCATTAAAACATTAAAAGGGATGAAAGGAATCAACAAACAAGAATGTGTCCATAGAACACGGATGCCCCAATCGTACTATCATTTTCTATGTTCAGTGGACCGTGCAATTGGAGTCAAAACTCTAATTTGGCATTAAAATTAGAAAGATCATTTCATAGGGAACATGTGTACTAAGTTTCAAGTTGTATACGATTGAACGGAAATGTGACAGGTTGGTTCTCCGTGGAATCGGGGTTGGACAAGAGGACATTATGGCTCTTACACTGTTTGCTTTGTTTATAAACGACTTATCAGTTGATATTTATAACTCTCTACATTATGGTGTCAACCTTAATTAAAACTTTAAGATCAGTATATTGCTATATGCAGATGACATTGTCTTGATTTCAGACTCAGAGAAAAGTCTACAGTGTCAAATGTCAAAGCTAATTGACTGGTCTTGTAAATGGAATTTACATGTGAACTGTGATAAAACACAAAACTGCACGTCCAAAAGCCTTAAAGAATGAAAACAACACGTTATAAAGTTCATGAGTCCGAAGCGCTTTTCTTGATTTACCTTCATCTGGAACGCTCAAAGCCAAATATTTGCAAGCCAAGGATGTATAACCAAAAAAGACATATAAAAATAGCCAAATCCATCCAAAGTCAACTTTGCCTGAGGGAGTTGAAACCTTAGTATCTTTATAATTTCAAAATTTATTTATGGACAATTTTAGAAAGGTTTGTTATAAATCATGCATGTCAGTACAGAAGTACTGACTACTGAGCTGATGATACTCTCGGGACTGATAGTTTCCACTGAACAGTCAAATTACAAGTTTATCTTTGGAAATAAAACTGCTGACTTCACATCGCGATACAGATACTTAGGCTTCATGATATCGGAAACGATAGATTATGCGGACAGTGTGAACGAATTGATTATCATAGGTAGCAAAACTATTGGCGCCCTAACGTTAAAATATTACCAGATTGATGGACAAGATTAACGTTCACTAATCTTTTCGGGAGTATGATGACACCTGTCATTGGCTATTTATTAGACGTTTGGGGCTACAAGGTATACGATAAACAAGGGTCTCCAGAACAAAGCTATTAGAACTTTTCTTGGTTTCGGAAAAAGTGCACCGAATCCAGCAATTTGTGGTGACATGGGCTGGACACATCTTTATATTCGTAGGTGGTGTAATATTATTATACTGCGCCAGTGTGGTTTCGAATCACGAGTATGAACTCAAGTAGATTGCTTTTTCGAAATTTTGCTTGGGACTCACCACACATACAAACACTTGGTATAATGATCTAAAACAGTTGATGGAAAATTGTGGACTAAATAATATGTTTAATGTAATACAACTGATGAACTAAGCAGAAAGTTCATAGCTAATCTTTCTGAAATCATGACGATGGATATAATTTCTACGAAAATTGGAAAATAGATGTCAAACAATATGCCAAAGTTACGGACATTCAAACTTTAACATTCAAATTTCGAAGCCCAATCGTATGGGAAGTCAGCCATTGGTGGTCTTCGGCCGTTGTCTGCTCTTTGGTCGGGTTGTTGTCTCTTTGACATTTTCCCCATTTCCATTCTCAATTTTATTGTCAAGACAACAACGTTATGCAATCTCTAGAATGAGAAGTGGAACCTATCCACTGCAGATTGAATCAAAGTACTGAAGTACTGAACATCGGATGACCGCAAGTTCTTGTGGATTGTCACAAACACTTGTCTCAGAAAAAAAAATCACATCTCTATACCTGAAAGTGAGGTTAAGGTACATAGATATATTTTTTCAGAGACAAGTTAGTGCGTGGATGATGAATGAATGACAGGGAATTCAACCTCACCGTAATAACTATTATATTGTAGTGATAAAAATCAGTATACTCTGCTTTGTTGTTTTATATTATATTAATATTTGTATATTAATAACAGTAACATGTATATATAATTTTCATCCATTTGTATATTATTCTATTCTACTATTCTAATAATAGTGCAGTGTAAGTGCATGGTGGACACTCTTCTGTAATAATTCGATTTTTCTAATAGATTGGATTTGAGAAAGCATTCATATTTTCCCGCAAAACGTTCTTGAGATGTTCTTTCGCATGCGTTAACTCAAATTTTTGGTATTCTTGATTTGTTATTGATTATATATGTATAGATTATTACATGGCATTTTTCATATCAGACCCTTTATCGGCCCTAGGTCATGATATCAGCCCATGAGCCGCAGGCTCGAGGGCTGATATCATGAACGCGGGCCGATAAAGGGTCTGATATGATAAATGACATGTAATTATCTTTTTTTTTATATATTTCAACAGAAGAAATACAGACAAGAACTATTAATTAAAATTTTGTCTTTCCATGAATTGTTAGATAATAAATTACAGACAACCAAATACAAATTTCTTAACTTTAATTGTTTTTATTGATATTACAAGCATTTTATTTATCTTGTCACAACAATTATCATGTTCTTAGTTTGAAATTTGCTCCTCAACCATTTTGTGAAAAGTCTTAAATCACTTGCGGTTTTCCGCACTGTGTTGTCGTTTCGAACAAATTTCAAGAAATGCACGAAGTTGCATGTGATAAACGTCACGGAAATTAACGGAAAGGCATGTGATAACATTCCGGAAGCAGTCAATAAAGGTTCCTTTATCAGCCCGCTGAGGAAATTCTTAGGAATCTGATCAATAAACCTAGTAATCCTTTCATAGCCTTTTAATATTTTTAAATGTTATTGAACTGTAAAATTTTAGTAATATTTTATACAAGTATATGATAAATATATATATTTCTCACGACAAAACATTTTCATATCATTTATCTATGTTCTTAAAAATTATTTTCATGAATATTTATAAATGAAATTGATATATAACTAGCGATAAGGAATGTTTTTTTGCGTTCGGTTATCAGTCACGTGGGTAGAAATTTCTGTGGCAACAATACACCGGAATGCCCTCACGGTCATCCGATGTAAAAAAGACAGTACCGTGGAATCCAGGCTGACAGAAGATTTTGTAAATTTGCAAATCTTCCTCGACGGTTGAAGACGAAAAATATTTTCTTATACTGTGTCCCAAGTATTTATCAAAACGGAACACTTGTTTTGCCGAATTTCACTTACGCACATCTATCAACAATTCATTGTTAACTGACGATGAATTACTCATCTTACAACTAACAACTAACAGTAAATATGTCTCGAATTATATAATTGATATAACAAAAATAAGAGACCAATTAATTTCTATTAGAATTTACACGGGTAGTAACCTCGTCATATCGAGAAGCGTTTAGTACAGTGATTTTGTCATAGTTTTGTTAAGATGAACATGGTTGTGTTAAGTTACTTCCCCGAACAATTGCCTCAGTTCTATTCAAACGAGCAAATAAAAAGCAAATAAGATGTTTGAATTTGCATTGTTAGTCAAACGATCTACATTGGAATTGTTGTTTTCAAGAAACTAACGCAGAATAAGCAAACTATCGAAATTGCTATGGTTTGGTTAAGTTATGACATGGTTCGGTTAAGTGTCTAGAAATTCGTCATGGTTTTGATCAAGTTTGTCATGGTTTAGATCCAAATTAATATATATTTGTTTCAGCTCAATATTGATAGTTTGTTTAAAAACGCTTGTAATTAAACGAGGTTACACAATTTACCAACTGACTAAAAAGAAAAAAAGCCTTTTTAACCAAAATTAGAGGCTGTAATTGGCAAAACGTACATTTAACAATTTAACTACTCGTGACTTGTCTTTGTATGCAAATCGTACTACTACGAGTGTCTTGTAAAAGAATTAGGAATAAATAAGCACTCATGTAATCCCACATACAAAAACATCATTTGACAATGATGAGATTTTGGTGATTCATAAGTCCTTAATAGCTTCAATGAACATTACTTTGAGCAGCAAATTGGAGGACTTACCTTGTTTGTATTGGATACCTAAGCTTCACAAAATTCCATACAAACAGCCGTACATTGCCAGCTCATCTGCATGTTCGACGAAAGAATTGTCCATTAGATTGACAAAGATTCTTTCTGCAATGAAAGAGGGTTTTCAGAAACACCGTGTAACTGTTTACTCGCGTAGTGGTATTAACCATATATGGATTTAAAAAAAAACTCTTAAAGAACTTCTGAATAAATGTAAATCTCGATCTTTCTCTGAAATTAGTTCTATCAAAACGTTTAATTTTTCAACCCTGTGTACCACCATTCCCTATGTGTAATTGAAAAATCGTCTAAAAGAAATAATTTAAATCTACAATGCTTTTCAACATAAAAATGGTAGCGCACGCTATACGTTTATTACTTTTGGATACCATACGGCATATTTTGTTAATAGTGAACAAAAAAATAAAACATGCTACACAGAGGAACAAGTGACCAGTATGCTGGAGTTTCTTATTGACAACATATTTGTTGAATTTGGAGGTAGACTTTGTCACCAAATTATCGGTATTTCTATGAGAGCGAACTGTGCGGCAGCGACGTCTTCTTATCTTCATATTAGTCGGAGTTCCTTCAGACATTTGTAAAAAACAAGAAGATCAAAGAAGCCATATCATTTAATTTCACATTCAGATATATTGATGATGTTCTTTCCATTAACAATCCAAACTTTTCTGATTGAATTCCATTAATATATCCCCCAGAACTAGAAATTAATGAAACAACAGACACGGCTTCCTCTGCCTCATTTTTAGACTTATACCTCGAATTTGGCATGAGCGGTCATCTTAGTACCAGAATTTATGACAAACAAGACGATTTTAATTTTGAAATTATCAGTTTCTCCAACCTTAGCAATAAACCAACTTCTCCTGCATATGGGATATACATTTCCCAACTTATTCGATATTCAAGAGCTTGCAGATGCTACTCAGACTTTGTAAACCGTCACCAGTGTCTGAGCAGAAAGTTGATGAGCCAGTGGTATGTCAAAGAACGTCTCGTCCTTTTTCCAAAAAAGTTCATCGGAAGACCTTGTGGGTAAATATTCCTTTTCAACTTCACAAATAATAAACGATGGTCTTTAAGTATAGATTCTAAGTACTGACGTTGTTTGTCATCTTAATGACGTGTTATGGTACTCTTTTTTTTTTGTCTTTGTAAATTATTACTTTAACTGTTTAGTCTATTTTTGGTCGAATCCATTTGACGTGGCTCGGTACTTATACATCCCGTCATTGTGTTATTGTGCTATGGTAAATTTTAGTATTCTTGTCTTTCGTTTTTGCTTATGTGCTTTGTCTATATGCCTTTTTGTTTTTTTTTGTTGAAATATTTGTTTTGTTTTATAGTGACTAAGATTATAACACAATGTTGCCTGCTGTACCTTTATTTTTTTTACATTTTTAACTATTATGTCTGTTTGTTTTGTTCACACATCGTCGTCAATATAATGGAATTTTATGCGACTGTCATACATATGAGAGGTGAAGCTGGCTATAAAACCAGGTTTAATCCACCATTTTCTACAGAAAAAAATGTCTGTACCAAGTCAGGAATATGACAATCGTTATCCGTTCGTTTGATGTGTTTCAGTTTTTGATTTTGCCATTTGATTAGGGACTTTCCGTTTAGAATTTACCTCGAAGTCCCGTATTTTTGTTATTTTGCTTTTATAATTTAAATAGTCTCTGCTCTTTTAAACTATCTTTTGAGATAATAATTACAAAAAACAGAAAGCGCTGCTTCTGTTTCACATAGATTATTTGTCCATGATTGACTCTGTCGATGATATCGTGAGCGGCATCACTTGTTCAATTTGTAAAGTTGCAAAACGTATCAGCTTGTCAAAAAGTAATTTTTGTTCTTCTTTTTTTTCTACTAAACTATATATCTGTTGTTTTATTTTGAACCAGTCTATGAGGAATAAAAGGAGACGTGGGGTTATACGCCCATGCTATAGTATCCCAACTACAAAACTTACCAAACGATATCAAGAAGACACAATAAGTCTTCAACCATCCACGAAACAAATAGTTAACGCGTGACGTGGACAACAGTTAAAACTTATTTGTTTTACAAACTATTAGTAAACATAAAAAAAAAAAAAAAAATACAAACAAGTTCAGAATTCAAATATATGAAAAATCACAATTCCGAATTAGAATGAAGCCGATTTAATGTCCACTTTTATCAATTATTATTACGAACGAATAAAAATGATTATGTTTTTGTAATATTGTATAATACATTGGTTTTCTCATTTAAATTATTTATACATATAATTTTGTCGGAGCCTTTTATAGCTGGCTAAAAGGTATGGATTTTGTTCATTGTTGAAGGCCATACGACGACATATAGTTGCTTACATCTACATCATTTTGGTCTCGGGTGGATAGTTATCTCATTGGCAATCAGACCGCATGTACTTAATAATATATTTAATACTACATTTAATGTGCGTATATATGTCTTTTGTATTCCAAATTAAACGATTTAAAAAAGAGTATTTCAATATATATAATGTCTGTTTATTTTGATCGTTACTCTTCCTTCATTCACGAATAGAATCACATAACTGAACCATGTTCAACATGAAATAAACCATGACACGAATGAACCAAACCATGACACCGAATATTCTGTAATCTCAAATTGTGTGCACTAGGGGCTGTTTTTTCGGGAAAATTGACGGCAGTTTTATATCATAACAAAATATGTGATGTAGCAGACAGTAAGCAAACCACTTTTCTTTGTGCATTAGAAACGAATCACAACTTTTAAATTTTGACATACGCAAGCATATTCTGTGTCAAATTGATAACTATATGATACAAATTTTGATGTGATAACATATTAGCTATAAACAAAGATACTTACCAGCTTGAATTTGTTGTCATTAGTTCCTTTAACAAACTATTCGAATGTTTATATTTTGAAACTGTTTGTCAACAAAAACACTTAACACAACCATGTTCATCTTAACCAAACTATGACAAAATCACTGTACAAAACGCTTTTCGATATGACGAGGTTACTACCCGTGATATTAGTAATTTCACTTTTTTCCATCCCTGCAGAAGATGATAAAATTAATAAACAGTTGAGTTTCACTTGATATGGTCCACTCAGGTACACAGTTTAAATCACAAATTATTGTCAGGTATCTATTGTCCCTCTATTGTCCTTGTCAATCAATACAGTTCGCTTCAATTATTACAGTCTTTTCCAACTTTGTTTATTTTGGCACCTTCTGGAGGAATGAAAAAAAGTGCACTGAAAAATCCCGTTAAGTCTTTAATTTTCTAAAACATAAAATGTATTTGAATTCTATGCCTTAAACATTTTCCAGATACATAGGTTTGTCTGTACTCAGAGTAAATTTTGAGGTGAAAATGCAGCCATTTTAGCCCAAAGGTCCACATGAACCTTAATACATATATATTTATTACTTATATTTGGGAACGCTAGATGTTTTTATCGGGGTTAGTAGATAATGCAATCTATGGATTCACAGTCTACTTAATTTACTTTACCTTTACAAATAAAAGTGTTTAGGGTAACCTCTGAAATCACTGATGAAAAACAAACTGATTAAATTTATTTTTATCCTTCATATTGTTAATAAGTGTCGAATTCCACCTAGTCTATGACCTAGACATTTTGACCTTAATTTAACAAAACACATACATGAATGAATTTTTTTTTTTTAAATTTGATTGTTGTGTAATGCGAGATAACTCATGTTATTTTGATTTTTGATTTTTTGGTGTTTTAACGCCACTTTTAAGCACCGCTTTTGGGCTATTTCGTGGCGGCCAGTTTTTATTGGTGGAGGAAGCCGGAGTGCCCGGAGAAAACCACCGACCTTCGATTGGAAACTCATTTTATAAAAAAAAGAAGAAAAGAAACCCTAGAACGATGCATATTTGAACATATAATTTTCAGTACAGTTTTGATTACAAAATCATTTTAGTTGATACATATATTTGTATCGATCATTGTTATGATAAACCCAGATGAACAAGAAGAAGTAACCATGAATAAGTAAACAGAACCAATCAATTGACGTTTATCCCAAACGTAAGATTTATATTTTGAAACATGCAAATGACAAGTTAGTGAATTTCACTGTGAATAACTTCAGAATATTGGTGAATCAGAAAAAAATAGATTCGCTCTCACACCATATGGAATTTACTGACCCCATATATATCGTATTAGGTCACCAACACACCATTTAACTAATATGAGAGAGAGAGAGAGAGAGAGATTATAAGAACAGTTTGAGTAAAAAGATGGTGAGTTGAATGTACTCTTACAGAACACAGATCTTGAAACCAAAATTTTAACTGTGGTTTGTTTGTGCAACATGATTTATGTAACTTTTTAGATAAGTTTAATTTTTCAATTTTCATTGCATATTATGCTGTTATATCTTCCATCTATGTTTTATACTGTATCGATTTTTAACTCTAATAAAGACTTTGTTTAATCTAATAACACTTCGCTCCCTAAATAGAGGTACACCATGTCTTTGTTCTGCTTGTACATTAAAAGTTTTTAATTGCCAATTCTATCATAAAAGAAGGGAAAATACACCTGTAGCATAAAGCAGAATTTAATTAAGAATGCAAGCAAATATGAATAAAAAATCACGTAACTCTGACAATTGTCCTAATTAACTTAGCTGTCAGTAACAACCTAGGTCATAAAAGGTTCATGTTAAGTTGCGGTTTCATTATCCCTGGATGTTAAGCCAGTGGTTCACTCCAAAAAAAAAACAAAAAAACAAAAAAACAAAAAAACAACAACACCATTTTCAATCTCAATTTTATATGATGAATTGTAAATATTTTTTTTACAAGAATCTCGACTTCTTTGATTCCCTATTTACTTTTACAGATCAATGAATAAACGTTCAATCGAAGTTTTAATCATTACGCCCAGGCCTAATCCTTTTTCAATATAATCACCGTCTTTTGTGCGCTTTAATAGGGGAAATAAATGTGAGATAGAAATAACCGAATTTTATATTTAACACTCTATAGCGGATGAAGTTCTTGTAGGACAAGGAAAAAATAAAATGACATGAACGCAAACGAAATGAAGAGGATAGTGATTTATGTTCTCGATTTCGATGTAGTGAAAGTAAAACTCTGAAGATTGATAATGCTTCTTATGATGGCGATGTATGTGGAAGTTACATTGTTTTCCTGATTCGAAGTATGTGATTTCTTCATCCAATCCAACTTTTACTTTTAGCTGTAACAGAACTCATCACTACTACTGAGAGATCAACTGTTTCTTGTATTTCAGTCAGTTCCAACCAGTATAGCTTAGAATCTGAAATAGTTTAAGTAAAAGAAAACTGTGTCCATGAGATACAAATGCCCCCGCTTGTAAATAGGCAAGATTCAATGTAATACTAATTCAAACATAATGATGTTTAATTCAGCATTTTTCCATAAATAAAGGGACACAACTCAGAACAGTAACAGTCACACCACCCGAATTCCAATTTGATCTGTTTTTGGTGTTAAACGTTTCATAACATTTGGTTGATGCAAGCTAAAGTTATAGTGCAGAAACGGCATATAGGTCCCTGATGTTCAGTGATTGTCGTTTGTTGATGTGGTTCATAAGTGTTTCTCGTTTCTCGTTTTTTATATAGATTAGACCAGTGGTTTTCCTATTTGAATGGTTTTACACTAGTATTTTTTGGTGCCCTTTATAGCTTGCTGTTCGGTGTGAGCCAATGCTCCGTGTTGAAGACCGTACTTTGACCTATATTGGTTTACTTTTACAAATTGTGACTTGAATGGAGAGTTGTCTCATTGGCACTCATACCACATCTTCTTATATCTATATATTCAATAATTTTTCACTGAAGACATTATAAAACTAACAAGGAGAAAGGCAAATTTTATACTTTGATGTACTGAGTAATTTTTTTTTCCATCTGATAACGAAAGAGAGTTCTTGACTTGAAAAGAAATGTGTTTAAATTTCTCTTGCAGAAAATTTGGACTGACAGAGTCTGAAATATTATTAGTTAAAAAAAAGAACTTTCTTCACCCAAATTCTTGCATTCTATTGAAAAATTCACTCATTTGTGTATGAGGCGCAGATTTAGTACTAGTAAAATATAATTGTATTTATTAAGGATAAACATACTTTTTATCGTTATGATTGCTTTATGGCCTTTTTTGTTTATTTATGTTAAAAATGTATTACATCATTAATTAGAATATGACACAAGTCATGATATTTCGTTACATCAATTACAAACATTAATAAATTCCGGGTCTAGTAGCCCCTGCAGCAATGTTTCGCCTGCAAAGCCAGTTAATTCCTGTCCAATTTTATAGTTTGCATGCTATGTTTTCAGCATGATTAACTTAATTATTATAAAAAAAATATGCTTATTTATAGTGCTTTATTAAGCTCGTTGTGCTTATTCAGTATGTTACTTTTGCTTTTTAATTAGGATAACCAGATGCTTATGTACACTTACACGTACCAGGAAGAACTGTAAGGTGAAAAAAATATACTTTTTCACTATTTCGCTTGCTTACGGGATCTTTTTTAACATTTTAATTTGTATTTAAAAAGGAACGGTTATAAAGGGCTTTATTATACTACGACGTCTATTTCATCGGATTTATGCTCTTAAGCTTTAAAGAGGTTCAAAAAGAAGTTACCAATACAGAAACAAAGCACGTTTTGCACAACTGTAGACGTGAAAGTCTAACATATTGAAGAACCTTAATTACATCTGACTACTAGTATATATAGCTAGAGGTTGTTGTGAACTGACACGGACAAGTTTGATGTGAGAAACTGGAAGATGGGCAAATACTATAATTATAAGGACTGAGCAAAAACAATAAGTCTCCAGAGGTTCTTTGAGGGAAAAAAGAAGGGATTGTGTTTTCTATAGAACCATATGACCTTGGCATTTGACCTTGAACATTAATTTTCAAATTATAGAAAAAAACGTATTTATTAATAAATATGGTAAAATTATTGAATGGAAAATGTTCTACATAAAAAGACAAATAAAATGAAATATAGAGCGAGTCAAGTGTCATCCACATCTACTACTGATGGATAATCTTCAAATATCATCTAAATTGTTGATATCTTCACCAATAATATACAAATTTGTCTAGCCTCGACAAGTTGCGATGGCGAACTTAGGTGTACTGTTTCCAGCGGCGGCGTCGTCAAAATTTTTAAAGATTGTGATGAGGTAAGTTTAAGGGAACCACTAGTGGCAAGTCAATAATATTTGGTATGCGGTTGTGACAGTCGTTTTCCATTAGTTTGATGTGTTTGAGCTTTTGATTTTGCCATTTTATAAGGGACTGTTCGTTTTGAATTTTCTTTGGATTTCGGTATTTTTGTTTATTTTACTTTGTTTTAGGTTTGGCATATAAAATTTCCTTGGATATTTTGTAACCATACCCCCTCAGCCATTATTTATTGACTCTGACACTTTTGCTAATTTCAAATATTAAATAAAAGTTTGTGATGTACTGTTACATCACTGTCCCAGGTTAGGGGAGGTTTTGGCGCTATCAAACTAGTTTAATCCCGCTATATTCTGTATGTCCCAAGTCAGGAGCCTGTACTTCAGTGGTTGTCGTAACGCGTTTGTTGCGGTATATCATATTTGTTTTTCGTTCATTGTTTTGTACATAAATCAGGCCATTAGTTTTCTCGTTTGAATTGTTTACATTTGTCATTTTGGGGCCTTTTGAAGCTGACTATGTGGTATGGGTTTTGCTCATTTTTGAAGGCCGTGTGGTGACATATTATTGTTAACATCTATGTCATTTGGTCTCTGGTGGAGAGTTGTATCATTGGCAATCAATGTACAAGTACGCAGCCACGTCCGGTAAGAATGGGGACGTTAAATCCGATGCCTCGTGTAGAGAGAGCGCCACGCTCTCTGCGCATGAAGAACCCTTGCAACAACTTTTCGGCAAAATTTCTGTCCCAATCCAATTTACCCTCATGTTCAAGTGGCAGTCCAAATGTCACCGACCTTTATCCAGGACGGCCTCTATTACAGGACATACCTAATAGTATTGTATTTATTGTTAATATATTCTCGTCCTGAACATGCATGAAATATTTGCCACTGGACCGTAAGCAACCAACAACCAATCAATCATTGGCAATAATAGCACATCTTCTTATTTTTATAAGTCCACATTGGACACCTCTACCCGTGTAATATGGAATTTTCAAATATCTTGTAAATGATTGATATCCCCACCCATAATCATATATTTTCTTGTTTGTCTTTTCAAAATGAATTAAATGATATATAGGGCGAATCCTGAAGAGTTATCCCACCCCCGCCATTTCAGAATGTTTAAATATCTTTGAAAATGGATTGAGATTTCCACTCAAAAATCATACATTTTCTTGTTTGTCATTTCAAGGTGAATTGAATGTCATATAGAGCGAGTCCCCAGGGGTATATATTTAAAGGGACTTTCTTTGGAAAATTTGCAACAACATCCTGTTACAGTCATTACTTGTTGATAAGGCATGTGTACTTAGTTGTATATTCTACCTTAAAAGTCAAAAGTGAATAACTTCAAAATATCTCCATATTTTTTTTTGCGCAGTCCATTTTTTTTTAGCCCGATGGATTCGAGTTGTAGCCTCTTTTGCATACGAAAAAAAGGAGATGGGGGATAAATTAAACAAAAACAATCAAAGATCGAATTAAATATTCTCAATATAACAAAACAAAACGAAAACAAACATTAAAATATGACACAGGACAAAAAGTAAAGAACTTCCAGACATGAAGATGTGGAGGGATTGAAATACAAAATGTATTTTTTTAAGATTTCAACCCTCCCCGTTTTTAGTTTCAATCAGTAGAATAACAAAATGTATATCAAAGTACAACGTTACTACAATAGTAAACTACCTTTTCCTTTGAAAAAAGTAAAATAACCAAAATACCGAACTCCAAGGAAAATTCAAAACGGAAAGTCCCTTATCAAATGGAAAAATTAAACACTCATCGAAAACAACAGTCATATTGCTGACTTCGTACAGGCATTTCCTTATGTAGAAATTGGTGGATTAAACCTGGTTTTATAGCTATCTAAACCTCTTACTTGTATGACAGTCGCATAGAATTCCATTATATTGACAACAATGTGTGAACAAAACAAACAGACATAATAGGTAGAAATGTAAAAAATTGGGGTACAGCAGTCAACATTGTGTTTTAATCTTAATCACTATAAAACATATTTATTTTCATAGCATAGAAT
Source organism: Mytilus californianus (assembly GCF_021869535.1). Classification (NCBI taxonomy): domain Eukaryota; kingdom Metazoa; phylum Mollusca; class Bivalvia; order Mytilida; family Mytilidae; genus Mytilus; species Mytilus californianus. The sequence continues at coordinate 43,985,975 of NW_026262593.1, forward strand.
AGAAATGGAATTTTAGTTTATTTGGCAAAATTCAAAAGTGCTGAAGCCCAATGAAGCCAACTCAATGAAGTCAAACACTATATTTTGTGTGTCGTATGCTGACTGTTTAAAAAAGTTATCGGAAACAACGAGAAACTGTTGAATGTTGCGGTTTAAAGTTAAGTGTCAGACTGTCTGATTTATTTTGAACTTGATTATTCTTATTACATAACATCAAATAACATCGAGTATCATTTCAAGTACATTCTTATACAAGTGTACCACTACACTGGGCATATTCTTTAACCATCAAGCAAGGCACATTCATTGGGCATCAGACTAGACACATTCCATGGGCATCAGATTGGGCACATTCCTAAAGCATCAAACTAGGCATACTCCTAAAGCACCAAACTAGGCACGTTCATTGGGCATCAGACTAGGCACATTCCTTGGTCATCAGACTAGGCACATTTCCTTGGGCATTACTCTAAGCATATTCCTTGGGCATCGGACTACACATATTCCTTGGTCATCGAACACGCACATTATTTGGGCATTGTACTAGGCACATTCCTTCGGCATCAGACTAGGCATAGTCCTAAAGCATCAAACTAGGCACATTTCTTGGGTATCAAACTAGGCACATTCCTTTGGCACCAGACTAGGCACATTCCTTTGGCACCAGACTAGGCATATTCCTATAGCATCAAACTAGGCACATTCCTTAAGCATCAAACAGTCACATTCCTTAGGCATCAAACTAGATACATTTTTATAACATTACACTCTGTCTATTTTCATAGCATTAAATTGGGTCCATTAATTAAATAATACACTCGTATCCATCTGATAGCATTAAACTAGGAACATTCTTATGGCATAACACTGGGTACATTCATATAGCAAGACAGTAGACACATTCTTATTGCCTCACACAAGGTTTATTCTTATAGCATTACACTAGGCATATGCTTATAGAAAAACACTAGGTTCATTCTTATTGCATTGTACTTGATACATTTTTATAACACTGCATTAGGTACATTCTGAAAGTATACGACTATAAAATTGAGAATGGAAATGGGGAATGTGTCAAAGAGACAACAACCCGACCATAGAACAGACAACAGCAGAAGGTCACCAACAGGTCTTCAATGCAGCGAGAAATTCCCGCACCCGGAGGCGTCCTTCAGCTGGCCCCTAAACAAATATATATACTAGTTCAGTGATAATGAACGCCATACTAAACTCCAAATTGTACACAAGAAACTAAAATTAAAAATAATACAAGACTAACAAAGGCTAGAGGCTCCTGACTTGTTCATTTTTATAACTTTACACTATATACATTCTTATAGCATTACACTATGTAAATTCTTATGCCACTACACAAGGTACTTTCTTATAGCAAGATACACGATACTTTATTATTGCAAGACACTTGGTACATTCTGAAAGCCAGGCACAAGGTACTTATAGGATGACACTAGGTAAAATCTTATGGCAAGACCATAGGTACATTCTTATAACAGTGCACTTAGTATATTTTTAATCATAACACTAAGTACATTCTTATAGCATAACACTATGTACATTTTAAAACGTTAAGCTAGATACATTCTCATAGCAAGACACTATGTAATTTCCTACAGCATGACACTAGGTAATTTCTTACATCATTACACTAGATAATTTCCTACAACATTACACTAGGTAATTTCCTACAGCATTACACTAGATAACTTCCTACAGCATTACACTGGATAATTTCTACAGCATTACACTGGATAATTTCCTACAGCATTACACTAGATAATTTCCTACAGCATTACACTAGGTAATTTCCTGTAGCATAACACTGGTACATTCTTATAGCAAGACACTATGTGCATTCTTTTAAGCATGTCATTAGATATATCGTATAGCATTCACTTAAAACATTTGTACAATATTACACAATGTACATTCCTATAGCAAGACACTATGTACATTCTTCTAAACAAAATACTATACATACATTCTGATAGCAAAAAAACTAGGTACATTCTTATACCAAGATACTAGGTACATTCTTATAGCATTACACTAGGTTTAATCTTTTAGCGTTACACTAGGTTTAATCTTTTAGCATTACACTAGGTTTAATCTTTTAGCATTACACTAGGTTCCATCTCATAGCATTACACTAGGTTCCATCTCATAGCATTACACTAGGTTCCATCTCATAGCATTACACTAGGTTCCATCTCATAGCATTACACTAGGTTCATTCTTATAGAAATACACTTGGTACATTATTATCGGAAGATACTTGATAGATAGATTCTGATATCAAGACACCAGAAATATTAGGAAAGCAAGACACTTGGAACACTTTTCAAGCAAGAAACAAAGTAAATTCTAACAGCATTACACTAAGTTTAATCTTTTATATTACACTGGATCTATTCTGATAGCAATACATTAGGAACATAGTATTACACTTTATCCATTCTGATATCGAGATACTAAGAACATTTTGATAGCGACACTAGGTACATTCTTATAGCAAGATACTATGTACATATGTATAGCATTAAACTAAGTAAACGCTTATAACATTTAACTAATATAAAAATAAGGAGATGTGGTATGATTGCCAATGAGACAACTACCCATAAAAGTCAAAATGAAATGGATTTAAGCAATTATAATCAACCATACGGTCTTCAACAATGAGAAAAACCCATACCGTATAGTCAGCTATAAAAGGCCCCAAAATGTAAAATATGAAACAATTCTTATGAGAAAACTTACGACCTAATTTATAACAAAACAATTTACGAAAAATAAATATGTCAGACGTGAACCAACGACAACCACTGAACTACAGGCTCCTCGCAGTTACTGACAGCTAGTTAAAGGCCAATTACATTCTTATACCAAGATACTAGGTACATTCTTATAGCATTACACTAGGTTTAATCTTTTAGCATTACACTAGGTTCCACTAGGTTTTGCATTTACAGGGACAGATTAGGATTACATTATTTACGGTATTATATACACTTGTATTTTACCCGTAATCTGTCTTCATGTAATTTATAGTTTAAAGGAATACGAATACTTTATTTCTCATAAACTTTAATTACTAGTTATAGAGAACATACATAATATAACTATAAGGTACAATTATTACATGCATGTGTGAACGAAACAATTAAATTAACTTGGAGGACTGACTTTCACATTTATAACTTTGATAGATTTACATAGTTTTTTTTCTGATATTACAATATTTGATGAGTTAAACAGTTGATCAAATTTATAGATATTAGGGTTTGACCAACAGTAGTTCGGTAAAAATGTCTTTCTTTCTAGTTTGAATGTTCCACAATTCATAATTTAATGGTACTCGTCACCAATGTCGTTTGAGTCACAGAGACGGCATATTCTGTCTTCTCTCTGTAAATCCTGCCACCTTCCAGACTCAATCGGCAAGTGGTGACTACCACATCTATATTTGCATAATGTATAAATGAATATGTAAGGTAAAAATGAAAAGTATTTTTCAAAATTATAAATTCTTTTTGAAAATACGATAACATAAAGTTTTATGCGATTCTGCAACAAAAGCAAAGCATTCTTGTTGAAATGGTCTATGAGTTTTTGCTCAATACATTTTGACACCCATTTATCAGCAAACTGTGCATTCCATATATTGGACATAATCATACCGCAATTATCAAAAATACTTTTTATATATGATATCCACTTAGTCAAGTTCTATTCCGTTATCATTATAATATAAATCACAAGTTTGTATAATGCAACACAAATTTTACTTTCTTTTCCTTTAGAAGTCTACTCTAGAAATTTATCAATCACAACTTTACAGACACGCCAAGCTCTGCATACACTATGAAATTTGGAGTAGACTGTTTTAAATGTAATGAGCATTGTCGTCTTTTGCATCTAGATCAAAGACTAAAATGAATTATTTTTGCGAGAGCATACAGGTAAAAGAACTATTTGATTTTTTAATTTAAGATAATTGCTGGTTGTTTTTTGTACGAATCAAGGATTCGTCTTACTATACAAATCCTTGTACGAATAGAGAACAATTCGAAATAGTTTTAATTTGCAAATTTTATTAAATTTGTCTTTTTTCCTCATTATGTAGGTGAAAATGATGTATAAAATATATTGTAAAAATGCGGAACTTGCATTACGAGCATATTACGGGCATATTCTATACTTCTAAGTTTGAATATAGAGTCTTAACTTTTTCAAATATCAAATCTCTGTAATCTTATCCATGTTTGATTTCAAAGGCTTTCAAAGGCGGTTGATTGGGTATTAGTTTAAGGTAGGCGTGGTTTTCGGTAACTTTCCTCCAAGACAAAACTGTGTGCGCTGCTGCGTTAAAACTGGCTATGACGTCGTAACGGCACGTGTCTTACATCGGAATATGTTGTGCGAGACCAATGTTTATTGTAGTATTTCTTGTCATGTGGTCAAATTTACCTGATATACAAGTTTTAAAGATGGAAATTGAAATTTGCTTTTTGAAAGATTATTTTCAGCAGTGCCCTCGAGATACGGTCTTAAAGTGTTTAAGAAAAACAAAACTTTAAAAGAAAGATGCATATTAACAGAGACATATAATACATGTATTATATGTCTCTGATATTAACTATAACGTGTTTTGGAAAAAAAAGGTGTCCGAGAATTTAAATTACGCAATTAGCGAATCTCGATCACTTTCGTTAAAATAGTTAAGTAATGCATTAATGTTACATCGCTGATTTTTGATATTTAGAAGTGATTTGTGACTGTTATAAGCAGAGACATCTATACGCATTCTGCTTTAAGTTTACTATGAACCAAGGATTTGTATAGTTACTATGCAAATCCTTGTATAAACACACTATAGATCTGTCTTTGAAATATCAATCGTTTTTGGGCAGACTTGCTTTTCTTTTTTTATTATTCGTAAAAAATATCTTACGTTTCATTTCATCTGAATGCTTCAAAATACTATAAATAGATATAAGAAGATGTTGTATGAGTGCCAATGAGACAACTCTCCATCCAAGTCACAATTTGTAAAAGAAAAGTCTATATTGTTGTGTAAGCCTGTATTTTTTAGGGCCAATGAATCCCTCCCCCCCCCCCGGGCCAAAGTAAAATAATTGTATATTTAATTTGAATTATTGTTTTAAAACGTAATATCAATTGAGGTCAGCCAAACCCAAATTCAACAACAATTAAAGGAGTGTTTCCATAGACCGCACAAGGTATTCAACTTGATAAATCAAAATTTAAAAAAAAAAATTCTCCGCTATATTTCAAGAAACCTTTTTTGTGATTTTTTTACTATAATCAAAAATAGCCAGGAAGAAAATCAGCATTATGTTCATTTACTTGAAATTTTAAAGTTGTTTGTGTAATAATTTTTTTTTACACATTTCATGTATTTCAGCTTTTATTTTCTTTTAGCGGTTTTGATCTTTTTATTTTGTCCAATAAATAACAGTAAAATTACTTTCCATAATATATATTTGAATTCCTAAACAGCACGTGGAAATAAATTTTGAACAATGAGTTTGTCACTATTTCGGTTTTGTCGTCTGCCCAACTTTGTTTGGTCCTGAATATGCATGAAATACTTGCCACTGAACGTTAAACAAACGGCAATTATCCACCAATCCATCTGCAATTGCGATACCTATGTTACATACTCCTCATTTTGTCACATGCTTGGTACTATTCTTTGAACAAATTTCGTGTTGTAGGCCGAACAGGTTTAAATGTAAAACTAAATCCTATAAAATTAATTTGGTGCATTGGTTCTCTGAAACACAATTTTGTAAATTTGAGCGTGTCAACCCCTCATGAAGTAGTGGTTTCGGTTTGTATAAACATACAACAAAAGTCTATGTTGGTATAATAGGTTATTGTTTCATTTTACATTTTTACAGTTGGTGACATCAAATAAAATGTTATGCATGTTGTACTAAGCCATACGTTACTATTCGTCTCTGGTATGTAAAGTTTGTAAACGAAATTTAAATATGATATTTATATGCAAACTGCCAGATCTAAAATTTAAATAATTTATGTAAAAACTAATGAATACGGAGCGGGGGTATTGCACGAAGTCAGCCAGACTACCCGAATTATAAATCCTAGCCTCCGTACTTGTATGATCACTTAATCCAAAATTTAGCTTGTCAGATGAAAAAAAAAAAAAACAATCCATGCAAGATAGTAAGATGTATGTTCCTGAGCGTATAATGCACAAAGAAAGGGTTGTTATGTACTTTTGAATTTAGTAAGATAGTATGGTTACCGTGCACCTTCCTGTTATAACAGATACGATAGACGCGCACTATAGAGGAATTACGGTTTCATTTGTTATAGTACACACAAAATTTGATTGGGCTAATTTGGTCTCTGCGGCATAGTTTATTTCATTGGCAATCATAGCCCACATCTTTTTATTCAAGAAAAGTTGTAAATCTTGAATATTCTGTAATAACTCATGAAGCTTGATTGAGACGCAGATTCACTCAGATACCGATCATTGTTATCTTTTTTTCTTTTACACAAATGAATGTCAGGGATTCGGAATATGGCAGTTATATATATAAATTCTCAATTTATATTTAATTCGAAGCATTATCGAACTATGTCAGCCTATTGGACTTTCATCTTTAAAATTCACTTTGCATTAAATATCTAAATGAGATAACATAGGAATAACTTGGAGTGTATACGTGTATATGTAAAAAAAAGAAACCAACAGCAATATTTGACGAAGACGAAATTGGTGACGGAATTTTAACGTCCAGTGAAATATATTACATTGCATGTAATGACATATAACATTGCATGTCGAAAAAGAATTAGAAATTGACAATAGGTATTAATAGAAACATCGCTTTTCCAAAGTATTCACGCTTAGTTGGAATGCCACGTGCTATTTCACAAGGTTCGCATTATAGTTATACATGTACAATATAACTAACAATTGTGATGACGAATTTCTAAAACTGTCCTTGAACGTTATAGTTGAAATATAAATCTGTGATTTTTCTATATTCATAACTTCGACGAAGCAAATCAAGTTAGATGTAGATCTGGACTGATATGCATAAAGTGACGGTATCCAATCGTAGTATTGATTTATCGTAGAACATGTAGAAAAATCCTTCAGTTCGGAACTATTCTTAACTTAAGTACCTTTATTCATATACGGGCCCAGAATTTAAATCAAATCGGTTCCGTAGATTTTTGTCATATTTTAAATTGTGACTATCTTTAGTTCCGTATCTTTCTATCTGCATAAACCAACGATCGACAAGTGAGTACATTTTTTGTGAAATGAATATTTATATGTTTTAAAATGTCAATAATTATTGACGAGTAGTACAAACTTACAATTTTCAAATTTTACAGATGGAAAATATCTCAATAAATTGTTACCTCCTCAAATCTTTGGTTGGAATTAAATATCATTCATTACACCAGAAATGTATTTCATAAACAAGTGGTAGTAAAATTGACTACACGTATGAGTTTAGTAATGTATTATATATAGTATATATCCCTGTCGGACTCAAGACACACAAAAATGTACACATGATGTATATTATAGCAGATAATTTTTAAATATAAAGTTTCAAATTACCGTCCGCGTACACTGCTCAGCAGTAAAGAGGTGCGTGAACCTGCATTACGTGTAATAAAAGTTTTTAAGCCCGACAGGAAATCGCTTGAATACATGTACCAGCTGGAAGTGTCACCTCACAGTTCCTCTGGCAATAATTCCTTTAGCCATGCTGATGGTCAAGTTAGGGAATTAAATAAAGGTATAACGTAAAGGCTGGGACATAAACAGATTTTATATTGTATAATAGTCCCAGATAAAAAAGTTATGAACAAATTAGATTATTGGAAACAATTTTACACGGAACACCGCTAGTTAATTATGGCATAAAACTATGAACAATAAGAATAAGATTTTTATTAGTCTAAAATCCAAAAAATAGGATTGTTACTAAATAAACAAACAAACAAACAAACAAACAAACAAATTAATAACAAAACGATAGACAGAAAACAATACAAAAATGAGAGAATCCATAAAAGAAATTGCTCTAAATTAATTCCCCTATATTTCGGTTTCATAAAGTTAGTTAACAAAAGTTTAAAAATGACAGATCGTAGTTATTTAAAAAAAAAATAGAGAATTAATATTTTTAATTTGAAATTGATGGTGATATTTTATCTAGGCGAATAAAACGTTAATATTTATGAAATGTATGCTGTTTTATACAAAATGAACATGATATCAATTTTTCATTTTTTTGCGGAGTTTCCCTTTAACTTTTTAGACTTTTATTGCTGTATTTTTGGGTTTTATTATGCTATCATGATACTATATTAAAATTCATTATTATACAACGAATGAATAATATTCTCTAAAATGGCATTGATAATTTCTCTTTTCGGTATAAATGGACTGTTTATAGCGCTAAAACTTCCGACTGTTTTTGCTAAATGTCCTATCTATATATGCGCTAAAATATTCTCCGCCGTTGATAGTGATACTCTTTTGGTGAATGAATTGAATATGAATACACATCTTAACATTATTCAGTGTAAAATAAGTTAAAATCATCACACACGGTATTGTTTTAACAAATGAAACTCCGAGCCGGAATATGTATACAGAATGTATTAATAAGGAAAATACATACACATATAGAAAACATAATGAATTGTGCAAGCACAATATAACATTAAATGTTCTTGAAAAATTGAAATATGCATTATATAGAAATAATCTTGCTCGTATAAACTTAACATTTATTATACCAATAATGGAATATGCATATGTGTTTCGGGATAGATGTACTCAACAAGATTCTAATAATTTAGAACATGTTAAGTTTGAAGCAGGAGGAATAGTAACTGGGTTGCCCGTGTATGTCAGTCGTGAAGCTACATATTTCGAAACAGCAGGAAATTACTAGTAGACAGAAGAAAGTCAAGAAAGCTTAATGTGCTATTTTCTTTACATAACGAATCTGCCCTTGATTATCTCTGCGATTTAATGCTCCCACTTATTGGTATGATTTACGAAATAGTAACAACTATGTAGTACCTCGCGTCATAAACTAGATATAACCAGAACATCTTTTTTCCCATCTACTACAATTGAATGGAAGTCTAAACCCCGACATCGGACTTCCCGAAATATAAAAACAGCCACCCTTCTACTTTATTTGTGGTGTTAGAAAACTTAATATCATTCATGGTTCAGAAATATGCGAAGCTCTTTAAATGCAGATCTGCACCGTGTTAATATTAAACTAAATCCCGCATGCAGCTGTAGCCATGCTGTTGAGGATTAAATTCATAATTTTTTCGAGTGCCCATTTCACAATGAAGCAAGAGAAATATTGTTTTTGATTATAAAAAGATATGCTATACCAATTGAACTTCTATTGGCTGATCACGGTGACCTTTATACATTTCATCTAAGCAAAGCGATTTTTGAATCTGTTCAAACTCATATCACAATTACACAAAGATTCAAAACTTCACATACAATTAAAATTCTGAATTCCTACTTACTCACACTTCACGCCAGTTCATATTACAACAATATTATGTTTTGATTTCCGTTTTTGTTTTTAATAGTTTGTATTACATGCATAACTATTTTGTTTTTCGTCATTATCTTATGTATTTTGTGTTTGTATTTGTATAAGGAGAGGTGTTATAACTTGTGTTCAATCCCATTTGCTACTTTGGGACTTAAAATGTGTTTAAACAAAAAACAAAACAAAAATAAGGTAAACGGAAATAAGTTACACAAAAAAAAAAAAAAAAAAAACTCACGTGAAAAATAAGAAACTTGTACATTTGGTACATGTACGTGTATATGTAAGAAAAACAGTCACAGAAATCACTAATCCATGTCAATGTTAAGTTTTTCAAACAGTACAACAGAGACTAATAATGTGACTTCAATTTACTATTTTCTGTTCTTGTTATTCATCTATATAAACTGCATATACAGAATATAATACAGAAGGAATCAAAATGTTGAAATAAAGACGTACGTAGAAATACCGCAAATGACCACCTCAATATTACGCACTAGGGACTTGATGGGATGATATAGTTGGCAATGAAATATAAAAGTAGACAATGTTAATATAAGTAAATAAATAATTCCAAATTATATAATCATATCTTTAGTAATAACCACTATGATTACAGTGTTATTAAATGTTTTATCGACACGTGCCACACTCTATTGATTGTCATCTGTGTGTAATCGATTGAAATTCATGTTCATCCTACTTAATTACGCACGTGTATACAGACTGTACATGAATTATATATTATTTCAGCATGTTATAGTGTTTTTGTGTTATAGGTCTTGTATTTTGTAAAAAAAACAAAATTTGTGGTAAATCTACGCACCGGAAAAAAATTGTTTCCGCAATAAGTTCAATAATAGAAAAAAGAATATTTTGTTATCACAACACACACGCACGCACAATTTAATTTAAAAACTTACTTGTCATTGCTTCATATTTTACTGGATAATCAGAGTTTTATGGAAGTTGCTTGTTGAGTGCAACTTTAGATACGAAACTATATTGACATTTTTTAGAAAACCTGCATACTGCTATAATTTAACATAAATCCTGCGTTTTCAACAAATCGAGTTCAATTTTTCTAGGAGAAAAAAAAATCAAAAGGAAAACTTGTTCCATGCGTAAAATATCTGTTCCAATGGGAAGAAAAATTGTTCCCATAGGTAGAAAAATGTTCCCATCGGAAAAATAGATGTTCCCATTTATATATATATGGGATGAAAAATTGTTCCCATGGGAAGATAATCTGTTCCCATCGGAAAAGTTAAATTCCCATGGAAACATTTTGTATTCTTCTTTTCCCATGGGAACTGTAAAGTTCCGATGGGAACTTTAAAATTCCCATTGGAAAAGTACTTTTCCCATGGTAACTTCTAATATTCCCACGGGAATTTTTAAATTTCCCATGGGAAATGTACTTTTAATCAGCTGTGGTGACAACAGTGACAACAGTGACATGTTGGGACATATGGGGAAATTTAACTTTTTTAATTATCAATCACTTGGCCAAAAAATGTTTTTGATATCTTGTAAAACAACAAAGTCAGAATTGCCAATTCTGGAATGGCAAATATGTCCCGCACAGTGTTCCAGGCTCGGGTAACAACATCACCGTTAAATTTAGGATGTGCTATTCCGTTTGAAATAAGTTTTTTACAGGTACAGTCAAACTGGCAAACAAAATCTTTGTATCTATGGAAGAATTTAGTAAAGGTTTTAAGTAATTTGTGGCAACGAAATCCCTGACTTAATAATTTACTAGCAATACATAGATTACTCATATTGAAATCCAAAACGTCGCTACAGACACGAGCATAGCGAACAAGTTGGGATATATAAACACCGTAAGACGGTGCCAAAGGAACATCACCGTCTAAAAAATGAAAATAATAATAGGAAAAAAAAATCATCCCTTTTGTCGTAAATTTTTGTGCAGAGTTTCTGGTGTAATACTGAAATATCTAAATCTAGGAAAGGACAGTTATTGCTGTTAATATTTGATTTATTTAAAGTAAGTTACTTTGAGTAAATTTCAGTAGCATATTTAGAGAACTTTTAATTATTTAAGAAAACAAAATATCATCAATATAACGTTTAGTGTTGTTGAAGTTATCAATTAAATGAAATTTAGACGGTTCTTTACTGAGTTTGGCTATAAACTGTGATGCATAACAGTATAGGAACACGTCTGCTATTAAAGGGGCACTATTGGTGCCCATAGGAATACCTACAACCAGCCTGTCGATAAACTTTATTGCCGAAACGTACATAAATGTTGTTAAGGAGAACATTTAGGGCTTTAATCATCTCATCACATCTCCAGTTAGTAACTTCATTCTTAGAGCAAGACACTAGGAACATTCTGATAGCAAGACCCCAGGTACATTCTTATAGGAAGAATTTTTATTCATTTGTATAGCAAGACACCAGTTAAGTATTATAGCAAGACAATATGTTCATTCTTAAATCATGACGCTGAAACAATTTCAAAGCATAGCACTAGTTACATTCTTATAGCAAGACATTAGGTACATTCTTAATGCTAGATACTAGGTACTTTCAAAAAGCATTAAACTAGGTTAATTTTTATAGCATTACACTAGGTTCATTCTTGTGGCATTACACTAGATTAATTCTTGTAACATTAAACTAGATTCATTCTTATCTTATTACACTAAGTAAATTCTGAAAGCATTTCTGTAGGATCATTCTTATAGCAAGACACTTAAACATTCTTATAGGGCATCACTAGGTAAATTCTTATAGAATTGCGATAGGTTCATTCTTATAGTATTACACACGGTAAATTCTGATAGCGTTACTCTATGTTTATTCTAATAGCAAGACACTAAAACATTATGATAACATCACACTAGGTACATACCAGATATATATCTCTTTATAGAAAGGCACTTTTAACATTTTTAAAGCAAAAAAAAACCAATAATTTTTTATACCATTACACTAGGTTCATTCTTATACACGTTACACTACACTAGGTACATTCTTATATGAAGACACTTTGTGCATTCTTAAAGCAATATACTTATTACATTCGTAGATAATTACACTAGGTTCGTTCTAATAGCAACACAATATATACATTCTTAAAGCAAGACACTAGGTATATTTTGATAGAAAGCACTAGGTACATTTTGATAGCAAGACACTTGGTACAATTTTTTTATAGCAAGATTTATGATACATTTGTATAGCAAGATTTATGATACATTTGTATAGCAAGACACTAGGCACAATCTTATAACAAGACACAGGTACATTCTTACAGCAAGACACTAGATACATTCTTAAGCAAGAAGCTATGTTAATTCGTATAGCTTTACACTAAATACATTTTGATTGCATTATACTATATGCATTCTTATAGCAAGACACTAGGTACATTCTGATAGCAATACTTGAGATGCATTTATATAGCAAGACACTAGGTACATTCTTATAGCAAGACATTAGATTCATTTTTATAGCATTACACTAGAAATATTCTTATAGCAATTATTACACGAGAAATATTCTTATAGCAATACATCAGATACATTATCAAAGCTACAAATGGGGTACATTCTTATAACAAGACATCATGTACATTTTATAGTACATTCATATATCATTACTGTAGATACACTCTTATAGCATTACACAAGGTACATCCCAAAGCATTACACTTAATTCATTCTTACACTAGTAACATTCTTATAGCATTACGCTAGATGATATTTCAAAAATCATACCTGCAGGTATATTTATGTAGCATTTCAGTTATATAGATACAATGGATAAGCGTGGATTCTTGAAAAAGAAACCATGAGCCCGGAGGGCGAATGGTTTGTTTTTCATGAATCTACGCTTATCCATTGTATCTATAACTTAAACTATTGTGTTAATTTCTTTTCAAAATTAAAGCCTTTTCTTAATTAGAAGGTATTGTAAGTGAGTTTAAATAACCATGTTATCGTGTCCAACGATGCATTGATAATTCTCAGATCACAATTAATTGGTTAACAAAATACAAATATAACACTTCTACCTTGAAAGATCTTTATATTATCAGGCATCTGAATATTATCTGTTTTTACAAAATAAGACATTTTCGAACTTATTTCTAATAAAATTGAGAATGGAAATGGGGAATGTGTCAAAGAGACAACAACCCGACAAAAGAGCATATATATAAAGTATATATAATAAGTATGTTACCGAAATTTCTAGCACTCTAGGCACATCACGATTTTCTAGCATAGGAATTTGCGAACAAATATTTGTAAAATTATGTAGTAAAACAGATGAAATCATACTATATTTATACAACAAAAATTGACAAATAGAATGTAATCATTTTTGTTTCAAACATGTGAAATAGCCAATAATAATCCAAAAAATAAACGGTAAAACACGCTATTACATGTATTACAACAATATCCACTATAACATGCAAAATTTGAAAAAAAAAACAGAATTGGGTCAACAGAGATAATACAGGGATTCGAACCTAAACCGACAAATCCCTATCTTTTAACTCGTTGATTTTACCAACTTATACTATACGACTGCCCATTGTGTATATATAAATGTACAACCCCTGTGTGTCCGATGTTCATTTATATATATAAAATAGACATCTAAGTTGTAACCCATTGGTAGCCGAGAGGTTTCGTCGATATGTTGATGTCAGTCATTCATAACAGATTTCAAGGAAGGGTTCGATTCCCAGTGAAGGCATATACAAATTACAAAAATTAAAAGTAAGTTTTTAAATTAATTCCATTAGTGAACAGAAATCAGTAAATTAGCCAATTCAAACTTAATGAAATTAGACACACAAAGGATACAATTGAATATAATTTGGTGAGTCCATTTCAGCGGCAGATTTAGGAAGCGTTGATTCTAGAAAAAGAATCCACGGTAAATGAATAGGCTGACGTCACCACAATAGTTTAACTAGGTATGTTTTTATAACGTGACACTATATACATTCTTTGCAAGACACAAGGTACAAATAACAGTGTAATGCTATAAGAATGCATATAGTGTCTTCTATGAGAATGTTACATTGTCATATCAAGAAACTAGATACATTCTTACAGCATTACACTTTTCAAACATCCAAGTACGCTCTAGATACTTTTTAACCTCGAATTGCTATATCAACGATAGAAATATTTGTATTCTTGGAATTCGCCTGTCCGGCTGCAAAACCCTTGCAAAGTGAGGCGTCCGTTCGGTTAAGCGAGATGTCTAGATACGAAGCCACGTATGGTCGGAATTGACCAGATAAATCCGATGCTTCCTTTAGGGACATTGCCATGCTCTGTGCATGTTAAAAAACCCTTGTTATTACTCTTTAAGTGGGTCCCTCAATGGTCTGTTGCAAAGCAAAATTTCTGCCCCTATTTATCATACCCTTTTTTTCCATTAGGGACTGTGCAATATTTATCAGGCAGGTGGGACCGGTGCAAATTCTGGTTATGACAAAAAAGTAAATGTCCTATACTAATTTGGGCTGTAAAAACTCAATGTCCTATGATTTGCATGCAGAAAAAAGTATGTGTCCTATTATACTACAAACTGCTAAAAAAAAGTCTGAAAAGACCATATTTTAACTTGTCGAGCACAGATTTGACATGACTTCACGTAATCTCGACTGTACTCAAATGTGGTCTCAACATTACTTAATAAATCTGATTGGTCCTGACTCAGTCTTGACCAGTCTCGGCCAATCTCAACTGGTCTTGACCTTTTAATTTATAATCTCGACTGGTCTGAATCGGCCTATCTATCTCAATTATATATTGATCTTAAAAATTCCAGGTTATTTTGTAGTTTGGTTCATTGCTGTCAAATTTAAGGATTTAATTGATAGGTAAAAAAAAGCTAGAATTTTCAGTTCGGACTAAATTCAGATAGTCACCTTTAAAAATTTCTATAAATTTTTCAAAATAACTTGGATTTTCATATAACTCTATAGTAATCTCAATTATATTTTGATCTTACAAAATGCAAGGTTGTTTGGTACTTTGGTCTTTTGCTGTCAAATTTAAGGATTTAATTAATAGGTTAAAAGATAATCACCTTTAAAAATTTGTATTACTTTTCCAAATCAACTTGGATTTTCATAAAACTCCACAGCTAGCTCAATTTTATACAGATTTAACAGAATGCCAGGGTGTTTGGTTGTTTGGTTTATTTCTGTCAAGCTCTTTGATTTAATTAGAAGATAAAAAAAAAGCTACAATTTTCAGTTTTGACTCATCATAGACAAAAATATGTCTGTCTGCTTTAAAAAGACCATAATTTCTTTCTTGAAAACTAGAATAGATAAAGTAACATTGTATATTTGAAATATAAACATGCTCTGTTATTAAGATAGTAATTGGTAATTCAGCATATGATAATATGCTTTCTAGTCTTAGTGTAATTGTCCCTTAATGTCAAATTTTGCCTTTATTCTAAATTAATAGGGTATTTTGAAAAATTGTATATAAGTACATGTATATTAAAGGTGGATGACAAATGTAAATTGCAAATATATAGTATTTTCTTCAAGATAAGATCTGTACAATTATGACAATCATGAAAAAAATATCTGGGAAATTAGATAACAGGTCAAAGAGTCAAATCTATAAAGATACTAAGATGATTATGCAATTTTAAAAAAGAGTTCAAATTCACCTTGAAAGAGTTTCTTCGTTTGATGATTATTACCTTCTTTTTAATGTCCATTTTATTTTGTCTGTTAATTGTTAAAAATGAGTTAATTCATATGAATATGAAAATATCATTATGTCCATGATAATATATTAAAGATAATGATTTAAGCCACAAAAAAAGAGCCGATATATCATACTTGAACATTAACAAAATTTGACAATCAAACAATTACATGTACTATAGTAAATATTATGTAAGTGTGTTACCTATAATTATAAAACACATGTATACTGAGAAAAAAGTTAAGCAGCATATATTATTAATTTAATATATTTTAACAACAAACTATACTTTTAAATATAACAAATAAACATAAGTTGTTTGTTATGATCTAAACTATTTTATTGATTGTACAAATGTTTTGTTTGGATATTTAGTTAATATTTTTCTTTTTTGATATCAATAGTTTGAATAAATCTTCATGTCCTATGGTCTCCAAAGGTGAAAAAAGTGGAAACCCTATGCATGAAGTGGCAGAAAATGTGTTTGTTCAACCATGGTTAGCACCGGTCCTACCTGCCTGATAAATATTGCACGGTCCCTTAACAGTCCAAATTTGCCGTCCTTCATTCTAACCGACCTACTATGCAGAACCAACATACTTTTTTTTGATTTGTTCTCTTTCTGTATATACATACACAATTTGGCACTAACGTTTTAGCAATTAACACCAGTCGATATCAACGCCGAGCTTTGGCTGCCCGGGGTTAAGTGCTTATGACGTCAGTTAGTAGGCCGTATCACTGAACACCGAAATCCTTACTCGGGCGTTTGGGTGACTACGGAGTACAAGCTAGAGTACTAACGAATGGCGGAAATCTATTATGTATGACAAATGATTGTATTTTAGATATTAACTGGGATCATTTATGATTAACGCAAACCACAAAGTTTGTATATATATAATTTACAAATTGATCTGTATTTTTTAAAGTTCGTATAATAACATATATATATTTCATAAGATTCTATACTTTTGATTGACTGACAATAATCACGTGGCATTCCAAAATTACATTTTATTTCTCAATAAAATGCAAAATTCATGACTGCACGTGCTTCCCATTCATACAAATTTTTCATCGATCAACGCTTAATATAACAATAAAATTACAAAAAGAAGTAATCAATTCTTCAATGAAACTTTCAAACTAGTCATTTTAATATTCGACGGGGAGGTAGTACTGGGAGCAGTAGGTTTTTGAAATTTATATTGTGACCTGATCATAACTGGAAACAAATAACTTTGCACCAGACAGGATGAAAAGAAATATTTTGCTAAAAATGCAGGAAAATGCAGGGAACAGTTATGTACCACCTCCCTCACCAACCACACCCCAAGAATATCAAATGGTCGCCCCTAATCATCTTTTTTTCATTACTAATAGTGTTTTTTTCTGTATTAAAAGTATTTTACACTTCGTGACGTTTCGATACTTAATCTAAACATATCATGCATACTTAATGATATTTCATATTCTGTTTTATTATAATAGTAACAACTATCAACTTGCAAATTAATTATTATAACTTAGTATCAGTTTTAAATTGAAATTTCTCGTGGATAAACGCGTGTCACCTAAATCGTCTCTCAAACATCCCAATAATTGCTAAAAGATAATTATCGACTTTGTTGTAGGTAGAATCGACGTATAGCATTGACTTAGCATAGCTTGATACATTTTTCAATTGATTATTTGAAGCCGAACGTTCATTTTTAAGAATATATTTTGAAAACAGAGGTTAAAAATTTCTATGAATCAAATTAGATATAATATCCACTTGTTAAATTTGACTTCACTGGTACATGATATTCAAATGTTTAATTCGACTTCAAATTCAAGCAGTAATAACGTAGTACCGGAAGAGATATATGTATTTTTAGGAGTTTATTTATCTGTGATATGTTTCGTTGGTATTTTAGGGAATAGCACTGCTCTGTTTGTCTTTTTCAAACATGCACACCTTCGGACACGGATCAATGTATTCATCATAGCACTTCTGATCAACGATTTGATTATGTGTGTATTTGGCATTCCTTTATCTGCGGCATCAAATTTTTATGGATATTTTGTATGGGACTTCTCAGTGTGTGTATTTCAAGGATTTATAATGTATTTTGGGAGTATGAGTAGCATGTATATTTTAAGTGCCATTTCATTAAGTAGATACATTGTTATAACCAGACAAATGTCCACCGTAGTTGTTAACAACACAGTAAGCGGCATGATGCTGGCATTTTGTTACATTTTAGGATTATTTTGGAGCGGAATACCGTTTTCGGGATGGACACGATATGAGTATGAGGCTATAGGAACCACATGTTCAGTAGCTTTGGATAGTGCGGACTTCTATGTGCTGAGTTACAATATTTGTATATTTGTATTTTGTTACTTGGTCCCAGTACTAACAATGATATTTTGTTACTGTAAGATCATTCAGACGGTAAGTTGCGTTTTGTTTTATCTAGACTATAAATTTTCTGTTTTTCTCTCTTTCAATTAATACTTATCTGTCCTCAACAAATCAGTCAGGCTCCTTTTTATTATATTTTTTTCGCTTTTTTTTTTATTTCATCAGATTATTATTATTATTATCATTATTATATTCATTATTGTCCATATTCACTCGTCCACTGTAAATGTTACTTCACGTAGGGGACTTTGTATTATATATACCATACCCTCAGAATACTTGTTATCGTTATTTTAGGCCTTATCAAAATGGTATATAGTTTGACATCCTATCAATTTTGTTGAATGATTGTTTCGGGTGCAGGAACAGAAGTTAAAATATATAAGGGAGCTACCATTTGATTTTTATGGGAGAGGGGGAAGGGCTAGGATGAAAAGTTTTGTCCTGCATTTTTTTAGTTGTAACCTCTGTCCTGTCTTTTTATTTTTCACTCTATTGGGTCTTGCCTTTTTTTTTATTAGTTTATCCTGCCTTTTTTTTTGCCAAGTTGCTCATTCTGCCTTTTTTTCAACTCAAAACTCCTGTCCTGCTTTTTTTCTTCAAATTTCATCACATCGAATTATAATTAATATTTAGATTTTAATTGTAAATCTGAAGTACCCTTGAGGTGACCTATAGTTGCTTATTTCTGTGTCGTTGGGTCTCTGATGGAGAGTTGTCTCACTAGCAATCATACCACATCTTCTTATTTTATATTATCGTAATTACGCGAATTACAAACAACGCATTCGTCCTTTATTCACAGGTCAATCATATTAACAGCATAATAAAAGTCAATTAGCTTAAATAATAATCAATAGCAATTGCCATTGCATATTCATGAATGAATATTCCTTTCGTTAATTGCTTTGTTAATGGACACACCTGTTGTCTTATCGGGATTTCCGGCTTTTTTACAATTTTCATCCTAAGCCAAATTGCTGTTACAATAATCCTATATAGAAGGTAGAAAAGTGAATTATAAAGAAAACACTGTTAACCCGATAAGACTAACCGTTCGTTAAATTATTAAATGCTTGCTCATTCTTGTGCAATGTTTAGTTTAAGAAAAGGATAGCGTATACACATTTTTCGGATTCATTTATTTACAGACCGAAAAATATTATACAATTACTGTCTTTTGATGAGGTAAATATGAGGTTTTTGTATCGCCTTGGCGACAGTCGAAGAATGCGCGACAATGGGATTACTATCCGGCGGCAGCGGCGATGTCGTAAACTATTTGTGCAAAGCTTAAAAAGTTTATAGTTCAGATGGTAGAAGACCTGGATGATTCATACTATGTATGCAGATACCTCATGTTGCGAAGTTTCTGTTTCTTATTTGTCCATTCTCATTGACCTCATTTTCATAGTTCAGTGACTGCTTGAAAAAAATTGTATTTTTTGTCATTTGAAATACTCAGTTATTATGAGTAATAGGATATCTATATTTGGTATAGGGCTTCCTTGCAAGGTCTACATGTCTGTCAGATAGAGTTCACCTAACATCGACCTCATTTTATGGATCAATGATCAAGGTTAACTTTTACATGGTCAAGTCTTATCTCAGATACTATAAATTTTCATGGTTCTGTGGACAAGGATTACTTTTTGTGGTATTGACTTTTTTCAGATATTACATGTATAAGCAATAGGGCCTCTCTTTTAATTATTTTGGATGTATGGAATAATTGTAAGGTGTACAAGTCCAACTGGCAGATTTAATACGACCTTGACCTCATTTTCATGATTGGACAATGTGTAGTGTTTGTGGTTTGCTCTATTTCCCAGATACAATAAGCAATAGGACCACTATACGTTGTGTAATGTGTATGGAATGATTGTAAGGTGTACATGTCTGTCTGACAGGCTTCATATGACCTTGACCTCATTTTCATGGTTCATTGGTCAATGTTAATTTTTTCATGATTTTGTCAGTTTATCAGATACTGTAAGCAATTATAGGTAAATTGTATTTGATGTATGGACTGATTACAAGGTTTACATGTCAGTCTGGAAGGCTTTATATGAACTTGACCTCATTTTTATGGTTCATTAATCGATGTTATTTTTTCATGGTTTTTGTCAGTTTTTCAGATTCTATAAGCACTAGGTCAATTATATTTGGTGTATGGAATAATTATAAGACAGGCTTCATATGACATTGACCTCATTTTTTATTGTTCATTGGTCAATGTTAAGTTTTTGTGGGTTTGTCAGCTTATCAGACACAGTTAAGAAATATAAGTCAACAATATTTGGTGTATGGAGTGAATGTAAGGTGTACATGTCTGTCAAGGTTTATCTGACCTTGACCTCATTTTAATGGATCATTGATAAAGTTTATATGAAACTTGTAGTAAAACCTCCATATTACAGGCTTTCAACATAAATTCAATCATATTAAGTAAAGAAACGGCCAACAGACCAAGTGAATATAATCGAATTTGTTCAAAAGTCAATCACATGGTTACCGAAACAAAAGACAGTAATTGTTATATTCCATATTCTGATGGAGAAAAAATGTATAATAACAATTATTGACAGAAAAACCGAGTGAACGTCAAACATTTTACCGGTATTATACGGGTAAACGCACGTCACGTTAAGCGCAGTGAATATCAGTTTTCTTCGGGTAAATATGCTGTTTTATTCAAAAATCCAATTCGTATAGATAACCCAGCTAAAATAACACCAATATGGAATAAATTTGATTACAGCATTACACATGTAGGTTCATACCCATGAATGAAAGGAGACGGTATACGGATGTACACCAATAAGACGACAACCAAACAACACAGAAACCAAAACACATTTCGAGGTCAACACGTCTTCAAAAATAGGAGGTCGTTTAGGGAACGACCATTTAACTTCCATGGTTTTTTCCTAAAAAAATATTCTGAATCCAGATTTTCCCATACCTTATAGTGTTAAATTTTGAAAGAAAATAATTTGATTGATACGAACGTCGAGAAACTAAAAAAAAAACATGTTCGCGAAATACTTTTTTCTGACTCCGACAAAAAAACCATACCCCCCCCCCCCCTTTGAAGTTAAATGGTTGCTCCCTTATGCAATATGTCAAGCCATGTGAATTCGTCCCGTCCCGAGTTTAGAAGGGAAATGAAGAATTTGAAAGATGTGATGTAACTCATTCACTCACTCATTTGTATTCCCAAATAAGGCAAAGTTTGTAGATGACTTTGTTTTGCGCATATACATTTTTAATGTGAATGTTTACTTAGGTAAGAGTGTTGCTCTTTACAGGGAAGCTACCGAACTCGGTTTATTTTAAGGGCAATTTAATATTCATCTTTAAATTTTTAATAAAGAATATCAATTTTACCAATGCTGTGACCTGCTTTCTTTAGTTTTCGTCGTTTTTTTACCGGTCTTGGAAGCCCACTGAGGAAAAAAGAAATCAACAACCAATATAACGACTATCGTAACATATATGTTGGTACTACTAATCTTGTAACACTGAATTAAGTCAAGCCAAACACATCAATTATTGGTCTGTTATGTTACTTAGTTATTACTCTAAATCTAACTATAAATCATGAGCAAATGACAATAAAATGAAGCATTTCCTTCATTTTTCGGAAGTCTTTAACAGTTTCTATTGTGTAGTTACGGAGGGTCTTGATGGGGTTTATATAATAGAGAATAATGTGCAACAAATGCAGAATAAAGGGGAAACAAATTCAAGAATGGAACAAAATAGGCAAACAAATTAAAGAATATAGAATAATCAGGAGATAAAATATAAAAAATAGAGCCTAATGGTCAAAAGAGAAAAAGAATAGAGAAAAATGGTCTAAAAAATTAAAGAATAACGAAATGAAGGACTCCCCATCCAGGACCTCATTACGGTATGAACAGTGGGTTTAAGGGAAATACTGTGTTTATTGACTGGTCATTTTTCACGCTGTTTGTCCGAAGAATAACTTGTTGATTTGATAAGACCATATCATTGTTATTTGATATTTTCATATAAATTTGAATGCCCTTTCAGCTTACATGAAAGATTAACCGCTAATTTTAGAATGAATTATACACGAGATAACAATATGATCGAATTTCAAATGAAAGCAAATGAAAATTTCTAGACGTACATATTAATTATCTCTTTACAGTTATTATTAATGATTAATCTTTCAATGGTTTATGCCAAACTTTTATTGTTTTTAATAAACGAAATATATTTATTGAGCATCAGTCGCTCCATATATCATATAATGGACCGGACAGACGATTTATAATTACATTGTGCTGTGGTGCTTGAATATTAAAAGAGGAAGCTCAGAAAAAAATCTTTTTTGCACAGTAAAATGCATGAAATGATAAAAGTATTACAGGGTTAAATGTAATAAAGTATCGATTCAATTCTTCCTGTTAACAATAAAGAATGAAACTACACCTTGAAACTATATATTGTTTTGGTACCGACTAGACACGAATACAAGAACAAGGCTAGAATATTTTTGTTCTTCCTCTACGGTTAAAATGATACTCTGCTGTTTTGCTTGAAAATATTAACAGTTCAGTATAATAAAACAAATATGTCATGGCAGTTTGAGCCAGAATGACAGTTTATGGATTGGTCGGTCCATAAATTGCCATATGGCTCAAAATTCATCAATTATTTGTAAGTTGTTAGTTTATTTGGAAAAAATATAACATAATTACAATTGAGGAATTAAGACACACAGCAAGGGAAATACGTTGGTACAATACGAAAGCAAGTGATTCGTTTTGAATTTTTGTTATGAATTGTCATTTTGTTTAACAAAATTACCAATGAAATTCAAAAGAGAAGTGAGACTGGGTGCGTTGGCAGGGTAAGCGTCTCCTGCTATACATGTATCACTAGCAATGCAAATTCATACTTTAATAATTTGAATCCAATGGAATTTTTATTTTTTCCCTGGGATTTTATTTCTTCCATGGGATTTTTTTTGTCCCATGGGATAAATTAAATCCCATGGGACTTAAAAAAATTCCATGTTTTTTAAGTTTAAAATGCAAAAGAACCTTTATAGTCTAGGGCTTTAAAACATGGTATTTAATGAATCCCATGTTATTCTACACATTTTTGATATTTACATGACCCCGTATCTTTAAGAAAGGGCGGCGGCGGACTTGCAAATGAGTGTTTCGCAAATTTAAAGTGTCCAGTGTTCTTAATTACAATGTCACAACCGACGATAAAATTACTGATAAGACGACTATGTCGCTAATGAGTTGAGACACAAGAATATGAATATCGTATCGGACAACCAATTGGTAAGGTGATCGTAAAACTTGTATAGTCAAGATTAGTTCTAAATAAACGGAAATTTTGATTTTCAGGTTATCTTTTCATCATAATTTCCATATTTAGATGCCAGATCGACGGTGAAAAATGCACAATATTTTTGGACAAGTAGTAACTTTTAATCTGATTAGAACAAAGGTTCTGTGTCTACATTTCGCTTACATGGATCTGACAACGCTCCGTACTACTTTTTGATTAAAAGACCTTTCGATATCCATTGGTTTGTCGTCATGATACACCTTCAACAATTTGTAGGCAGAAATTTCATTGGTTGGAGTAATATTTACCAGAACAGAAAGTAGAACAGAGTGAGTGTTTTCAGGTCTTTGTGGGCAAAGCGCAGACACATGATCTATATTTTAATCAGACTGCGGGACTTTAAGCTTGATTTATTTTGTATTGATACACCTTATCGCTATTTATTCCCAATCTGGATAAGTTCTGAAATCACACAACTTTTTCATCCAGTTGAAGCTATCTGGGGCCCTGTTTAAATAATATATTATGCATAAATCTTTTCAAAGAGACATGTTTAGACCATCGTAAACATTTCAAACAAAGTATTTTTATTACTTTGATTTGTGTTTGAAAAAAAGTGGATCATTATCTATCAAAGTTTCAAAATGTTCGCTTTCTAAACCTTTTCCTCCCTCAGCTCGTTACTGATGACCTTTGTTTTTGCGGCGCTAGACCAAAACAGGAAGTTGTCTAAGTGACCGGATTTTTCCGGATTGGACTAAATAGCGATAAGGTGTATTCAAGCATTCCAAGTAACAATTAGTTTTAAAAAAGTTTAGGTAGACGTACCTACATTTACGACAAATTAAAAGATCACATGATTTTGTGTAACATAAGGTATCTGACCCCCCAAAAACAACACTGCCACTTTATAGGATTTTTAAAAAATTATCACTAGTATCATACAATCTTGCATAACTTATAATTTAGGCATATTTTTCAGATTCGAAGTACAAACAAAAATTCAGTATGGGGAAAGCATAGCAGAATATTGCAGAATAAGTTGAAACTTGAAAAGAAGCTAATGAAAACTGTTATACTAATGATTGGTGAGTACTTACACATAGAAAGTTTTTCCTAATATGCATAATATATGTACATGGGGTATGAATGTATTATGATATTGATAAGAGAAGCGAAAGATACCAAATGAACATTCAAACTCTTAGCTTGAAAATAAACTGACAACGACATGTCAATAAACGAAAAAGATCAAAACACCACTATAGAAAATACAACATAGAAAACACGAACCCCACCAAAAAACTGGGAGTTATCTCAGGTGCTCCGGAAGGGTAAGCAGATAAACGACACGACGTTCTGATGGCATAACCTTCCTCAACACCGTTAGAAAATAAAGACTTGAAACGCAAAAAAGATACACAATTCAGAGCATCAAAACCAAAGAATGTCACGTTAGAACAGCCATACATTGCTCAGGCAGTTTGCTGAAGGAGTTCAGTTTCAGTGTTTGTACAATTACGTAATACATTAACTCGTGATTAACAGTCAAAAGGTATGCACGTGTCGAAGCATTTACGTTATGTTACAGATACATAATCACGGAATATGTTTCATTTGTTGTTGCCGTAATTATGTCTAATTCTCCTTCCTCATGAACAATTTATAATCCGAGAAGCTTAAGCGCATAATACAATGTAACTCTTTTTGTAAGTTTTTTTTATATGGAACATTGTATGTAACTCGCTGTGAGATTATTCTCAAGGCAAATTTTCAAACATAGTCATAAAGAATCAACTTGAGCACTCCCATGTCAAAGTAATCTTCTTATCAGCACTGGGTAAACACATAAAGTACCATGCATCATATTAAAATATATGACAGCTTAGTGTTTTGATCAAGACATGTCGTAATTAGCAAAAGTCGTTTTAACGGTACACTATCATAACGAAACAAAATAGCCGATCAATCAATTATGTCTCTACCTAAACAATAATGCCGTGTTCATACCAAACTTCGTGTTGTATTCAATATATCATTCTGAATGTTCTGTAGATATTGTCTTTTATTTTTTTTTATTGAAACTAATCAACTATGACGTCATTTTCACAACAGCCATCCGTATTTAAAAAAAAATACAAATGAGCAAACGTCTTCATGAAGGGTAATCACATTTACATAGGAGTGTTATCATTTATCAGCAAAAAGTTCAGGTTTTGGCAATTAAACCAGAAATCATTCCAAATTCATAACTGCAAAACATCTTCTGAAAGTGTTACTGCATCTGGGAAAATTTGAGATAATAAAACTTTTCCTGTTTTATCCAAACTAATTGTTCTTTTTAGAACAAGAGAAAAGATAAAATATTCATTTTTTACTTATGTAAATCAGATACAATCGTTTCATTTCTTCGCGGGTTTAACTCCCCGCAGATATGAGAAGCTTACTTCTAAAACATACATGGGATATAGTAGAATGTCTCCCTTGTAATCTGTCTGGCATTTAAACGTGAAATATGATAAAAAAAAAAAAAAAAAAAAAAATCACAAATACAGACATTCACTGAAAAAAGTTCAGATAACCACATGCAAGACACAAAGGAAAAAACATCGGTTACACGCTGACAATACAGGACAATCCAATGTTCATAGCAATCCGTGACCCTCGACGACGTTGCATCATCATCATCTCCTAAAATAATCATGTCACGCTCCCGACAATCCTCGTAAACAATGGCCACAACTTTACTCGATTTAAAGTTTATTGATATTAATCAATGGTAAAAGCCACTCGGATAATATTCTTCCTTAATTTCCATAATATACCAAGAGCATTTATGTCACAATATAACTGTCCTACAGAAAGCAACAATGAGGAAAAGTACAATCTTATCAGATGTAGGATGTCAATAAAATATCAAACAAGAGAACAAAACTTAAACTAATGTAAACTTAATAAATGTCTATAATACTATGAAAGGATCGAAAAATATTTCGTATATTCAGAAACAAAACACGTAATAAAACTAGTACAGTGTTAGTTCCCGAGGGTATCACCAGCTTAGTAGTCTGTACGTCGGTACTGACATCACCAGCTTAGTAGTCTGTACGTCGGTACTGACATCACCAGCTTAGTAGTCTGTACGTCGGTACTGACGTGATTTACAACATACCTTTTTAAAGTTCTCCGTTGATAAAAAATTAAGAAATTATTATGGAAAAAAGGTTCAAACTCCTCTGGCATAATTGACCTAAGCTTTAACTATTCTTCATATTTCGCTTGATCATCTAGCTCCTAACGTTTCTATATACTGGTACATCACAGTCTTTTGTGAAGGTTTGAGCCTTGCCGTTGTAGGTAAATCCAGAAAATAGCTTTGGACGCACAACTGAAATTTACAGAGTGACTTTCATATATTTCCATGTACAAGAAAAATAAAACAGAATACTTACTCATATTAAAGGACAGTGGAGGAAAAATTCACAATTGTAATAAAAAAAAAAAAACAACCCACCTTCAATATTATCTCAATATAAGTTTTACTCCCAAATAATGCTAACCCACAATGTTATGGTTCTGACAAATCGATATATTTCAACAATATTTCGAAAAGGATTTTAACAGGACATTGACCTTAGTGTTGGAATACAATTATATCTAATGAAATCATAGTGTCAGAAAAATGAAAGCATTCTATTCTACCATAGAAGACAATACTCACATTATCTGAATTTGATAACTTTTATTATAGAACTAGTGCAATAAAATAATGTGTGATAGTAGTACCCTATTAATCTTATTTTTAAAGTTAAGTAAAATTGTGGTATAACAATCTCCCTATTAAGCTGTTTACAGTATCCATGGCAACCGTCATTTTCATCAAATTTATGAAAAATCAAAAATCAAGAATACTTAAAATATATTGAAATGTAATTAAAAAGTTATATTTTAAATATGCACAATGCAGTTATTCATCAATAAATAAATTAAATATGTTAACATCCAATTACAGCGCTCCAAATAGTGCGGTGACAGAAGTGTAAAAAGTCGTCTAGATTGCGAGTTTAATCTCCCCGAATAACACACGGCTAAAAATGGTCTTAACATAAAGACAAATATGTCTTCTTTATTTTCTGCCCTGTCGTCAGAATTTCGTACGGTCACATTTTTCTAAAAAGTCGTTTTAATGACTAGTAGTATATTGGAATGTTTCAACCCCCCTTTTTCAAAATGAAAATTTGAACAGGTTTGCTTACATTTATTTGATATATTTTTTTCCTTAGTTATTATCATATGTCGAAATATTATATTCAGTATTTTATTTTCTTCTAATCTATGAATTTTACTTAAATGTGACTGTTGAAAATTGAGGTAATTTTATTTGCAAATTCAGACACAAACTTTAGTTTCTTCTTCATAGTACTATTAAAAACTATCCCATGATATTTTAAGCATATAGTACTTCATAAAACAAGTTACTGATAAAAATTTCGGAATCTAAATATGAAAAGGCCTATAGAAACCAAAGGAAAAAGAATAGACTAAAAAACTTAAATTTCAATACGGAACTTGATCACTTCTCTTTCATCACGTTTTTTGTATTATTAAACCTTATGGTCAATAATTTACTCTCAACTGATATATGAAATTACTACATTTTTCGCTATTATATACAAATATTTTCAATTCAGTGCACTAGTATATAGTACATAGTTTGTTTGTATATGTTTATATTCTATTTTTTGGTTATAAAACATCAAATATATATTTGTCAGAAAAGTGTTACTGTAAAAAACAAAATAATTGACGGATAGTTTCAGTTAAAATTCCGCGATATGTACGATTCGTCAAGTCCGTTGAAACTTGCCCCTTCTAGTACTAAGAAAAGACGAAAGTCGTCAAATTTTATGCATTGCTTAATATGCCAAAAACCATCGACTGAACGTTTGAGTCAATTTACAAGTATAGGTAAGTCGACTTTTGTTTCTGCAATGAATAAAAGATTGGATGGTGGAAAAAAAAGCACTCCTCATGACAACGTTACTTGATAAATATAGATCTTTCCTTCCTCCTGATTCTAATCTCAAATACTCTACTTGGAAGTTGCAGTCTAAACTTATTGATTTTTATAGGAACTCAGATGTCATACAAACACAACAGGGTCAAGGCAAATCTAACATCATATTCAGTAGCAACATAACTATTGGAGATGCCATATCAGCTGCTAGTCAATTAAAAACTGACCTCAAAATCTCTGAAATGCAGGCATCAATGTCAACAGTAATAGACACAAATAACGAACAGATATTGCATTTCGCTGCAAGTATACTAAGGAAAGACATCGAAACTCTACAGATTTCCACAGACGAGTACCTAACTTCTGATGAATTGTCTCTTCCTTCTTCAATTCAGTCAATGCTTTCGTCTTTATTGAAATTCATTTCATGGTAACTTGATGATACCGCATACAGCCAAGTATATTCCCAAGAAATGGCACCAGAGAAATTGCGTAAATGCTTGGCAATTGTTGAGTCTATCGTTTCTGTGGCCAAAAACAGTTTAACTCCTTTTCATTTAGGATTGGCTTTACACGTGTATCATGAGTTTGGTTCAAAACACCTTGTTGAAACATTGAATGCCAATGGATTTTGTGCTTCGTATAGTGAAGTACGACGCTATCTAACAAGTGTTGCCAACCATGAAATTGAGAGAATTCAAGATGGTGTGTGCGTCCCCTATAATGTTTCCCAGGTTGCAAATGGTGGGGGTCTTGTTCAAGAAGGTGCTGATAACATTGATTTTAATACAGAAACAATAGATGGCAAAAACATCTTTCATTCAATGGCACAGGCAGTTTTCAAAGTCAGTAATTCCAAAGAATCGTCTATTGAACCGGTTAAGATAAAACCTGGTAATGAGAGATCGTTGACACTGACCGAGGATGCCATGTCCATGATGAATTGTGTTGTTTGCCATAAACTAAAAATTCGAACAGAACCACCCCGAGTTCCTAATGCATATGGAAAAATATTATTTGCGCCACAGATAGAACAAATTCACATGATATGTTATGGGTGCTATTGAGATCTTTGTCTAGAGATATCGATGTACTTGAATTACCTTTTGCATTGCCATCTGACACTCCCCAACTTCCTTTCTGGAGTGGGTACAATAGCACTCTTTCAAATGTTAGGCCAGAATATTCAGTTGTTTCATACCCACCCATAATTGACTCAAAGCCAAGTGATATGTCTACAGTATTTACTACCATGAAAAAATGCTTGGACATGACTAAGTCTATTGGACAAGATCATGCTATCCAGACATTTGACCAACAACTGTATGCAATTGCTCAGCAAGTAAAGTTGGCTTTGCCAACGACATTTGACTGTCATGTCTTACGAATGGGTGGATTTCACACATTATCGTGCTTTATTGCTGCAATAGGTAAATTATGGGGCGATGGAGATCTTCGTGACTTGTTAGTTGATTCATCTGTTTATGCTGCTGCAACTGTGGATCAGATCTTATGCGGGAAACAGTTTAACCGTGCAGTAAGAGGCCTTGCATTAGTTTATGAGGCACTTTGCTCTTTGTGGTTTGGCGCATTCTTTCGTTGGCTTAATGATAAGATTGAAAAACTTCCAGAAAATACATTGACCGTTTTTTCCGCGTTAATGTCATTGTTTCAAGCAGGGAAAACTGTCGAAGCCAAACATTTTGCTGAGGTGAAAGGTTTTTTTGAAACACACATTTTGCCTTTGACTGAAGAGTTCCGGATATGGGGTTGTGAAAATTCCCCCACATTTATGTTCTGAAAACATGTTTATGCAAGCCATTGAAATACTTCTACAGAACGTAAGATCAGAAAGAGAGTGCAATTGATCCCTTCACTTAAGCTCTACTGCTGCAATGTTGCCCTATATATATGTTACAAATAGGATCAACTACTCAAGATGACTACCTGTCTACCTGCTAGATATGCTAGCTTTACCACTAGATGTAGAATTAGCATTTCAACGAGGTGAGTTTTCGATACGTCAAAAGCCTGGAAAGTTCAACAGAGTATAGAGCGACATGGCAACTGAAAAGTCTGTCATAAAAGATTCTAAAGGTTGTAGTAGAATCAGCGGCATAACACGACAAAAGCCAGCCCTGATGAGATGTTCATTGACTCGACATGTGCTTGCAGACTTTACGTCAGAAATGAAAACTCGGTCTGGTTGCATCAATGACAAAAGCGTTGAGCATGATGAGGTAAAGCCAACACATATGATTCGAGATGAAGACCAAGTTCAGAAAATTTTAGACCATGTTCTAGAAAAAATGACTGACCCGTTTGCCAAAGAACTCCATCCCCCATCACTTATAAACATTTCTACTTGAATGCACGCTACATACAGGCCTCTTTGACGTCAGCTGTTGATGATGGTAACACAATGGCAAATCATTTATTGACGGGGCATTTTGTGAAGGCAAGGTTCGTAGTTTCTTTGGTTCTATCCCTCGGTCAAAGTTAAAAACATTTGAGGACCTAACGAAAAAAACAAAATTAAAATGTAGAACAGGTGAAATTTTGAATCTTCACATCAATCCTGAACTCGTGTTCCGTCGAGCTTTGGTGTTAGCAAATAGTCGAGATGACGTCACTGTTGAAAAGGTGTTGTCATTTACGATTGGTCCGATCCCTACAGCCCTTTTTCATGATGATGGAACCATGAGAAAATCATGTAAAGCCGATCTTTGCCATCAACTCGAAAACGAGACATCATATTGTCACTCTCTTCCCGACTTCGATAAATCGCTTACCGTTTTGATAAGGGATGGTATGGCTCTTGTCCAGTGTATCAATGCTAAAAATTTGAAAACATTTGGTAACATGGGGACAGAGATCGTACAATCTCAGCTCCGCTGCGTTTCAAAGGCATCTTCCGTTGTTGATGTCTTTGACAGACATGACGTCAAACTTTCTATCAAAGCCGTGGAACTTGATCGTAGATCACACTTTACAGCAAAGGTTTTCCAAGTTATCGAAGGTCGATCCCTTCCAGACTGGAAAAAGTTTTTATCTTCTAACGAAAATAAGCAAGCATTGCTCCAGTTTCTTGGTAGTTTTATTGTTGGTTACCACACAAAGAATCCTAAAGCACTAGCAAATAATAATGAACTTACGTTAGCTGGAACTTTTTCCGATCTTCAAATCGTAAAACGCATTTGTGATAAAACTGTCAAAGACTGCGTTGATCTTTACAGTACGCATGAAGAAGCTGATACTCGTATGATTTTGCACGCAATGTATGCCGATAGGCAGTTTGGTAGTGGTAACTTCAAAGGCAGGATCATAGTGAAATCCCCTGACACGGATGTTTTAGTTCTTTGTGTCCACTACTTTTCTTCTCTGAAAAACAAAACAGAACTTTGGTTTGAAACAGGAACTGTAACGAGCACCAAGGATGCAAGACGTTTTATACCTATACATGAACTATGCAATTCTTTGAATTCCATCGTTAGTCAATGCTTACCTGCAGTGCATACAATTTCAGGATGTGACACCACATCGGCAATGTTTGGTATAGGTAAAAAACGGTTTTCAAAGTTCTGAAGCAGGTGTGTTGTGATGTGTCCGATTTAGTAAACCTGGCAAACTGTGATGTTGATGAATCTGTTTCAGTTGCAAGTAAGTTCGTTGCTATGCTGTATGACCAAAAGGGTAAATTCAAAAACGTTCACAGTGACCTCAATAAATTGCGTGTAAAACTAGCGACAACTAAAGATGCGTCTCTGGCCAAGCTACCCCCTTGTGAATCAACATTTACGCAACATTTGCTTCGAGCATCTTTGCAGACAAGCATATGGATGTCATCACACCTTCCTAAACCACCTATTAGATCTCCGTTAAATTTTGGATGGATTGATAAGGATGGTTTGAAGTCGGTGTTTTTCGAGGGACAAATGTCTTCGGACTTCCTACAAGAACTTGTTTGTACTTGTAAAGGAAAATCTGTATGCTCAAAAGAATGTGTTTGCTTTGAGCAGAACCTTTCATGTACAGACCTGTGTCCATGCCAGGCAAGTGAAATGTGTACAAATATTAATACACGTCTTGTGATGCTTGCTGAAAATGAAGATTATGGAGATAACGCTTGAATGTGTAGCTTGTTGCACTGGTACACACTGTTTCATGTTATAAGAGGGTTGGCGTGCTTCCAAAATAATTAATCCCCGCCACAATCTGTATGTGTCTGTCTCAAGTCCTGAGCCTGTTATGCTGTGGTTGTCGTTTCTTTCTATATGCTATATTTGTGTTTTTTTTCTTAATTTATTTTGTACATTAATTAGGATGTTAGATTATTCGTTTATTTTACATTTGTTATTTTGGGAATTGAAGACTAAGCAGTATAGGCTTTACTCATTGTTGAAGGCAGTACGGTGACACATAATTATGAACTCACGTGTCAGTAAGTAACTTGTGGAGAGAAGTCTCGTTGGCAATCATACCACATCTTATTTTTTATATGGAATACCTTTGAAGTTTGTGGTACGTTGCCAAGGAAAAAAGGGGGGTTACAGGAACAAAAACGATCATGTAATAGACAAGAACCAGAGTATAATACACAACAGCAGATAATACTATGGAAGCCGCAATAATTGTGGAAGAACAGAAGCAACAAGTATTCTATTAAAAACTATCCGCAAAAATCAATTTGAGGTCATATTTTACTATTGTGTATTATTGCTTTGGTTTGACACTACACCCAATATGATAGTTTAAAAAATAATTTGGAAGTACTGTCCTTCATGACACTTGATTTTAACCTGAAATTGAGATTATTTATAAAGTTACGGTGCTCTCAACATTTTATGGGTTGAAAACTGGATTTTTGCAGTTTTGTTTATAAAACGTCGTTTTAGGACATTTATTATAATAAAAATCGTAATGATTAATGTTTGTGTGTAATAACAAACATTACTAAAGCTAAAACAGTATCGTTTGTATTGAAGTAGAGATAAGAAATAGAAATAAATGTCAAAATTGAAACCCTTCAAAATTTTCACAGATTGGTACATATGACCTTTGACCTCAATTAAAAAAAATTGTGACCATATGAAGTACTGACGACAGGCATATTGTTATAGCACAATGTTTCCTCTTTCCAATGATATATTATATATAGGTGTGTGTTCGGTGGGGAGATTAAAGTAAAAAAAATCTGCCTTCAGTCACCGCACTAAAAGTTGACATTGTTTACCTGAGTAGGATACACCACAGTTCAGTTTCAGGAATTATAGAATAACTAATCGAAGAATTCAAATAGAGAAAAATATTCAACGAGTGACCGAACAACACATTAATTCACGAATGCGCGTAGCGCATGAGTTAATTATCAGTGTTGTTTGGTCACGAGTTGAATATTTTTCGATATTTGAATTCTTTGATTAGTTATTCTTTTTATTACATTGGCAAATGACTTTTTTTAATGAAATTAATGTAGAAAATGTAAGGAACTATATCTTTTTTCTACGCATTCACAATTTGTTTTGATCCGACGTTATCGACGTCTTGACAACGCCTATTGTTGTATGACGTCAGAGAGTGAAATAACCACGTTTATTTCACATGTGAAATTATCGGTTTTTATTTGACTGGGAAATCAATGTAATTCAATGCTACCAATGTAATAATACTTTTTTCCTAGTATATAGTTATATGTAGACAATATACAATATCTCCGAAATTTTAATAAAAGAATCTAATCATTACGTAGATAAGTGCATATCCAAACAAAATGGACAACCCCCTACAATGCACCATCATAATGTAAATCAGTAATGCACACTTCTTTGATTATGCAATAAGATAAATGAGATAATCTGCACTACGAACAGGAACTGTACAAGAAGATCAAATTAACATTAACTCTAGGTAGGAAATAAGAACAGAAGCATTTACATGTAAAAAACCAAGTCTGTCCAAATGACATTTGAACATGGCACGGTGTAGCAATAAAATATTGAATAAAAATTCAAGAGAAGCAAAAACCTCGCACAATAAATTAAGACTTCGTTATGTCGTTATTACATGTAACTTTTGTTTTATTCTTAACTATAAATCCTATCTAAAGAATAAAAGCGTTCACTTGTCACTTATGTCATATATCGTCATAAATTCAAATTAGTGGCATCAATAGTTTTTTTTCCAACCCATTTTGAATGTGACAACAAAGTGAAGAAAACAATGTCGGAATTTCATGATTTCAGACAGTTTAAGATGCTATTGCTATGCATGCTGTGGAATACGGACAGGTCATAGTACAACTATCAGGATAAGTAAACAAGTTCTATGTTTTGGCAGTGTGAATTGATTCTGACATTTATAAACAAATTCTTACACCTTCTTATCAAGATAAGATGAGATAGGAAAAATACTCTACACATTCTCATATTAAAACATGTATGGCGCATATCAAGAAGCTACAGCACTATCTATCGATATTATATTCCGTTCGGTTATGTATCCGAGAATTCTAATAATGTGTATATTGTTAAATCACTACAAATTTAGGACTTCTAAAAATCACTGAAAATATAACATCCGTAGTACTGTTTGACTTTAAAAAAGTTGAAATTTGAAAGATTTTTACAGATTTGTTGGTTAATTCGGGAAATTTAGGGAAACACATGGATGGACATCAATTTTCCCATGGTGAGGTTTTTATTTTTACTGCGTATACTATATTTTAACTACATACAATATTCAACACCCGTGTTTCATATCATAATTTTCGTGAGGGGTATTTCTTAAAAGGAAGGTGCTAGACTACCAGACAAATTGTTAATAGTAAAGTTAATGTCCTCTCTTTAAAATTTTACGAATCATCATGACTTTTTTGACTACTATGGAATAATTGCATTCAAATCACAAATGACAAAGAACTTGATTAATTAGTAAATTCAATCCCATCCGTATTTCTTAGTTTCGGTTATCAGCGAATGGGATACTTTACCGAGGTTTATATTTCATGAGCAACAATACAATTACGCAAGAACTGTTAAAAATTCGAGAGTACAAGCAGTCCGTCCCGTGTTTTAGGGAAATGATGTAATAGAAAAGCAAAGGATATGGGGTATCCATCCATGACACAATATCAGTACATGCACAGCAAAAACACACAAAATCAAAGGAACAACGCTTTTATTGCTGTTCTTCATCGCAAAGTCAAAGTGAGGCCTTCAACACGGAGCAAAAGAAACTCACCTCAATGCAATGTTAAGACGGTAACTAGCACCGGTTGCACTTTCTTTAGCTTTTTGGTATAGAGGTTTGTGAAATTGTCTTTTTTTATTTGGATATGGAGTTGTTTGTCGTCCCTAAGACAAACAGCTAGTTTAATCGAAGAGATGATTTCATTAAGAACATTTTGTTCAAACTCTTCCTTCTCCTAATCAACAATCCTATATTGAAAAAAAAAAAGGAAATGTAATACCTGGAATACGTATCAACCGCTTGATATCGATTCGTTATGCAGGTGCTGTTGTAATGTCGCTTCATTAAGAAAGAAAGTTCTGTGAAAATGACATCATCACGATTTTCCATTTTTTGATTGCTAATATATTCTTATATTGGATGGCGTGCTTTTCAACAGACAATCGGAGAACTGTGTCAACTTGTTCCTTTATTCATATGAAACTGACGTCATACATGAATATCCCAGGAATAATGAACAGAATCTAGCATTATCATTTCACTTCACGTTTGAACCAAGGTTTTCTACTAGTAAAGCTGAAATCATCCCTTCTTTTCGTTTATTAGCACTGGGTCGATACTACTGCTGGTTGACTGATAGTCTCAAATTGAAACTCCAGCTTCTGTACTGACATAATTTTTAATTAGAGTTGTCAACTGAGTAACCGGTTAACCGGTTAACCGTAGGAAGGTTGGAATATCAAATACCAAAATCATTAACCGGTTTATCGGACCTTTTTTTATAATTTCCAGAGATGTGATATAAATGTTTATTGAAATCATAATAACCCCAATAATAATGTCTTAACATGATCATCGTTGGACTTAATGAGATTAATTACATAAAAAGTACATTTAGAACTTAATTAACAATGAATACATTAAAATTTTACCTTAATCAATAAGCACGAAGATATTTTGTCGAGTATCAGTTTGGGACAAAATCTTAAATAAACATAATTTGTAAAGGTGAGTAAAAATATACATTTAACAGTTGTAAGCTGATCAAATTTTACGATTTAGTTGTTTATTTCATTTTAAGTTAATATTAAGTAAACAATATATAATGTAAATGCAAATCATCTACATCCCAGGCTTGATCATATTTCAAACGAAATGCTGATTCAAAAATTTTGAAATGCAAACTTAGTGTGAATGGTCGTTTCAATACTATGCAGCCATGAACTATAGGAACTATATGTTTTAGGAAAAGGTTTGACGATAAACATTTATAAAACATCATATTATATAACCATACACCGTGATAAAGTACTGCAGATTTTAAATTAAAAATTATTTCAATAGACAGATTTTGCAATAGAGGTCGACCAGCATGAAGGGTCTCCCATTTGGAATGTCTACTGGAAAATGAGGATAAATTCAATAGGGACAGGACATCTACGGACCCTTTAAAGACTCCATTCTGACCTGACGTTACTGTGAATTCATACATTCCCACTTTTGCAAGTGTTTTACTGAAGGTTGGAAGAAGACCAAAAGTGACCATATTCCTTTACCCCAGTCACCCTTAGGGTACATTTTCTGTGAGCATTAACTTTCATACTGGATAACTGGATAATCGGTCGAAAGATTATCCGAGTAACCGGTTATGTAAAAATGTTCAATTTGACAACACTATTTTTAACAAACCTTTTATATGTTCTTTGTGATAACTTTAGAAATTATTATGACAATAAGGTTATTACTCTGATCTTGGATGAATATGGCTATTTTTATAGATCCCTTTTGGTTATATAGCTCGTCGCATGGTTAAATACTCGAACATCCATGACTTTAAAAAAAATTGTGTTTGAACGAAACGGATGACGGAAAATCCCGAAATTTATAAGTGTTATTGTCATTCGAACGTTTTACTGTGATAGAATATCTGTGTTACAGATGACTATGGATATGTTCCAATACTAGCCCTTTTTAACCCCAAGCATAGATAGCCTTATCGGTTAGGCAATTGTTTCGGAATTTTTGGTTTTCATTTCTCTTTAACATCGTATTTGATTTTGTATTATGATAATGCTTGATTCTGGCGCCACATGATTCGTATGTAAACTAAACTCGTGTCTGGAGAACCTAATTATAAGACTGGTGTCTTTGATGAGGTTTGTTTCCCAATTTTCTTCTACAATAACATCCTCTTTCCCTCGATGTTGACACTCTGGAAGCGTCGTATTACACAACTGAACCACTGAATGCGTTGTTTCACATCATTGAATGCGTCGTGCATGTATAACCGAATTTTTACAATGTAAGAGCAACGCGACGAATGTAACTAGTGGATCAGGATCTACTTACCCGTCCGGAGCTCATGTGATCATACCCATTTTAATTTTTAATGACGGAGGGGGTAGGGGTGTTTGTGTTGCCCAATCTTTAGTCTCCTATGTTGTGTTTTGAAGACGTCTGTTCGTATGTTTTTACTTTTTTTGACAAGTAGTTATCTGTCTTTTGCAGACTTATGCTTTTTAATTATTCCTTTTGGTATTTTCGGTCTCTCATGTTACCATTACTTTCCTTTCATTGGAAATATTGATATCAACAAATTCTCTTCCCTTAAACCAAATCAACTTGTGATTTATAATTGTCTTTAAAGAGAAAAAAGATCTTATTTTTTTAGGTGGACAGAGGGCGTTTTTTTTTTAATTTAATTTGTTTGTATAGGTGTTATTTTTGAGGTTGTTACACATAATTTGCCAAGAAATAATTTCTTTCATATTTTTTTTTATTTAAAGGTGCTTTCTTACTTTCATGGACACCATACGCAATTGTTGCATTCTGGAGAGCATTTGGATTTGGAAGTGTTCCAGTCATAGCCAGTGGAATTCCTGCGATTCTTGCTAAAACGTCAGCTATATGGAATGTTTTTATTTATACGTTCAGTAATACACAATTTAGAGATGCTTTATACCAGTTGATTCCATGTCAGGATTTACGAAAGAAAATGATT
This sequence comes from Mytilus californianus, assembly GCF_021869535.1. Lineage (NCBI taxonomy): Eukaryota > Metazoa > Mollusca > Bivalvia > Mytilida > Mytilidae > Mytilus > Mytilus californianus. Next base: position 44,025,309 of record NW_026262593.1, read on the forward strand.
CCGTCAAATGACACTTCTGAATCACCAGATAAAACTAACCAACCTAGTGGTGCTCAAAGGAAAGAGTTGCTCACATGCAGTGATGATAATGAATGCATACAACTGGAGAAAGTAGAAACATAAGGCTAAAATATAACATACAAATTGCGGTCTAAAGAGAGAAAAATGGAATAAATCCTTTAAAAATGTTTAGTAGCATTTTCAGCTACGCAGTCATGTTTACAGTTATTTATTTGTTTGACTTCTTGAACATGTTTTTGTTATTGCAGATGTCAGATGATTTCCGTTTATACAACGCGGTTCGTTTTTGTTAACCATCATATAATTAGCTTGTTGTTAAAATTTTTTTTAAAAGTTATTTTAGTTTACATGTACATGTAGAAATAACAAAAAAAACATGATACTAGGATAAAGAAGCACCATTTAGATTTAAATTATGACTATTTATTTCCATGCAAACTTCGCCAATATAATTGTTAAATCATCTTTCACTTGGTTTTGCTGATCATTTATATAAACATTGCTTCAAACATTACTGTACAGATGAACCTGTGTCATTGTATTCTTGGAAATGTAGAAACACACACATTAAGTTATGACTTCTATCAATGTAACTGCTAAACTGTAAAAACGTATCAATTTGGTGTAACACTGTATCATTTTATTTAATGTATTGTTGTTACTGTCTGTTATAAATTATTTTTGAAAGTTACAAATTCATTTGTAGTTCTTAAAATCTGAGTACTTATGAGATACATTTTGTCTCTGTTGAAAAAGAGTGGCGGATGAAACCAAAGTCGGGAGGACTAAAACAGGTATTAAATTCGATGAGAGACAAAATCATGACAAAAACGAAAAACTACGAAAAGAAAAGTACTCATTCCAAGTACTCCGGAAGAGTAACCATATCCTGTCCACATGTGGTAACCATCGTGTTGCTCATTGTAAGTACTCATTCGATGTGAATTATCGTTCGGTGATGTCACAATCTAGGAAAAGAGATTAGGGGAATGGATATGACAATCTGTGACACAGATATTCCATAACAGTCAACACTTGGTCATTTTGGCGTCCGTAAAATTCCGATGAGATTACTTCAAATTTTCACTAAGAGTCCTTGGTTCAATATATTCCTTGTAAGTAGCAACTCTCTATCAAGGAAATCATGATTTGAAACCCAAGCTCTAGAATATGGTATCAACTGGGAGATAAATACTTCCTATGTAGGCTTTGGTGAAATGTTGCTACATATACAAATGGAATGATCAAAATATGAAAGCTGAAATCGTAAAGTTTCGTCCTCAGACGACTCTTATGGTCAATTTCTAAAAGTATTTCAAGATATGAGAAGCTTTAAAAGACTCTGATATATGGTAGAATATTGTTTTTCTTTAATTGTTTAACATTTCATACCGATTTAACATGTTACTTTTATTATTCTACCATTAGTTTATCTATTTTGTATTTACATTGTATCATAGGTCAAATTTATTTGTTCAGTGTATGTTCAATGGTGTTAATATGTCCTTTGATTGAGTTAAGCTATTTCAGTTGATATTTTATAGTGTGTCTTGCTATGTTGTGATGTTACACTATTGTTACAGAAAAAGGGTGAAGGTTTGGTACCATTAAAACGTTTAAACCCGCTGCATTTGTTTGCACCTGTCCTAAGTCAGGAATCTGAGGTTCAGTAGTTGTCGTTTGTTGATGTGGTTCATAAGTGTTTCTCGTTTCTCGTTTTTTATATTTGGCCGTTGGTTTTCCCGTTTGAATGATTTTACACTAGTATTTTTGGGGCCCTTTATAGCTTACTGTTCGGTGTGAGCCAAGGCTCCGTGTTGAAGACCGTACTGTGACCTATAATGGTTTACTTTTATAAATTTTGACTTGGATGGAGAGTTGTCTCATTGGCACTCATACCACATCTTCTTATATCTATTATGTAGCATCAAACTAAATTAAATAAAAAACATTCATTATGTATCATCGCACGTTTGACCGTATATCCACCTTGTTAATTAACAGATAAGCTAAAGTCTCCGATTAGTCTCAACAGTTGAACCAGTATTAACAAGGCGTTTTAAAACTTTTAATCAAAGTCATATGATCCTTCTAGGCTTTCAAATATTCGAGCGTTCCTAATGAAGGTAAATCAGAATAGCGCATCGGACGCATGAACTTTATAAAGTGTTGTTTTCTTTTTTCCTAATTAAACAAATAAGATTAATAAACAATTCTTTTATTTTATTAATATTTTTAGAAATGTACTGCAATTGAATTATTGTCTGCCCGAACTTAAGTTAGCGGCCAGCTTTTTGCGTATGCAATGATGTAACCTTGACAACTCTCGTGTGAAATGTAGCGTTCGCACAGCGCACGTGCTAGGGAAAACCCGTGTCTGAAGAAAGAATAAACAAATGCGGAAGGAAGATATTATTAACATATTTTTACATTTTGAATACTCATGCACAGGACAAAAAAGATTGAAACAATAATGACTACCATAATTAATGTAGTATTAGCAGATCTTTTAGATAAAATAGTTGACAGTATACATATAACATCCTTTTATTTTAAAAATATCACCCATAGCTTAAAGTTTAAAGGGAAGAATTACAAAAACATGATGTAGATTCTGGAGTAGATAGAAGTTTTATAAATATAACCACATTTACAAACATAGTTAAAAAAGATATTTCTTTTGAGTACATTTCATAATATGTTAGATACAATTTGTCGAGATATTTCAAAGTAAGTGAATTGCAAAGTACACGTAATACAGATCCACATTCGTGTGATACTATATTTATCCCTTGCGACGGGTAATGACAGCAATATCTAAATTAGAATATTAGAAGTAAGCAAGACAATTTGACCTTCATGGTTTTGACAAATGGAGAATATGATCATCAAGCTACCCACATTATAAAATATATGAACTAATCCGGAAAGTACAAATCAACTCAAAATTGGAAATTACATAATATATAAAATGCGAAAGTATCAAAAGAAAACAATTATATAAAAGCGCACCAATAAATTGATGCATAAAGGATAACACTTTCCGAAGAAGTGGAATTCACCCCATTTGTTTTAGTAGGGTTCTTGTTGTTCATCTAAGTATTTTATGGATGTGTTCATCTTTTGGTCGTTATTCATGGTTTTCCGTGACGATGTCAGTGTTTTTGCTGACTTCTTTCGAATATTTACATAATTGTTGTTAATAAAGACACTAATTGTAACAACACATTTATTTTTACATTAGAGTAAACAACAGCGCAAAATTAAGCCCTACAATGTACCATTTATTTGTAGAAAATCGGAAGTATAAAAAAATATATATGAAGCTGAAGCATAAAAAATCGAAATTGACAAAATTTAAAGTAAAATAATATGAAAGGGAAATAAGCTTATAATTGTTTACGCCAGACGCTTGTTACGTTTACGAAAGACTCACCAGTGATGCTCGAATCACAAAAGTTAAATGGCGAAATGTCGTATGAACTTTAGACAAAATGAGTTCAAGTGTGGCAACTGAATAAGCACCTTCGGTTAAGCTTCTTATGCAATCCATCACCAATCGTTCGATTCTAAATACATGTAAACATACAGCAGTTAATGTGATTGTTCAGAACGAAATACAACCAATAATAATATCGGAGGCAGTAGTGAATCTGTTGGATATCAGTGTGAAAGTGATTCTTGTAATTATAGCCTAGTACAATATAAGGATCCACAAATCATTGATTGCATCGCAATCAGAAGACGTTTAAGATGGGGGGTTTAAATCGTCTAATCACGTAATACCATGACGACCATGTAGGATTGACTTTTGTTCCTACAATTACAATAATTAGCACATTGTAACTTATGAAGACATGACTTTACCGATTTTCACCGAAATCGATCATACAACAAGACCGAGTGCTTTAACATTAATTTGTAAACCTCACTTGTAATGAAAGCATCACCTGCCATGCAAATCCACACTCCGTCAAATGAACACATCATAGATACCAGGATTGAAATTTTGTATTTGCGCCAGACGTGAGTTTCGTCTACAAAATGTCACAATCGGGAATAGGACACAATCAGTAAAATTACATAGCAGATGACTATACGGGTATCTGAAGATCTAAGACCGCGAAAACATGTCGCCATTGACTCGTTTCTCGTTTTTTATATAGATTAGACCGTTGGTTTTCCCGTTTGAATGGTTTTACACTAGTAATTTTTGGGGCAATTTATATCTTACCGTTCGGTGTGAGCCAAGGCTCCATGTTGAAGACCGTACTGTGACCTATTTTGGTTTACTTTTATAAATTTTGACTTGGATGGAGAGTTGTCTCATTGGCACTCATACCACATCTTCTTATATCTATCTAAAGACACATCTTAACGGTCAGCCCATTCGTGATGATGACCGTATAACCTATGTAGTTTTGCTTTCATTCGTTCTTTCTCATAACTCTGTTAGAGCTGTTTGATATGTAATGAGCAAAACCCTGTTTCATAGTGTGTACAGACAGGAACGTAACTTCTTACTTCTTACTTGGGATATGTAAACGCAATATGACGGAGATGAGGGTATATTACTGATGAAAAATGGGAAGTTGAAATCATCACGTTTGTAATAGATTCTAGTTTGAGGTCGTCAATCTGTATCAATACCGAGGAGAAGATCAAGATATGATGAGACATTCGTCGTTCAGTATTATCCTTAATATCAAGTTCACTTGGATATTTGAAATGTAAGCATTCATTGAATTGAGAGATTTGACATGATCAATATATCTGAAAGTGAAATTAAAGAACTTTGCAAGATGTTTTTTGTTTTTGTTTTTGAGAAAGTCGCCATGAGTTAAGATTCATATGAGTACACATACGAATCGGCTAGTAGTGGTGCACAATTAGTACACATTGTAATGATCACTGCTGCTTTAAATATCAATCCACAAAAACTCATCATATATGTTGTCGTTCAAAATGTAGCATTTTGATGATATTATCTTCTCGGTTTATTTGTTGTTGGATTGAGAGTGGTTCCTCACAAAGTAAAGTTTGTCATGACCCAATACAAGGATTTTGTATCTGAGGTTTCTATTTTTGTAGACAAAGCTCTGTTTATTGAGACGATGAAACACATATCTAGAGATGACGCATGATACATATTCAATATAACACAAATCTATGAAGCAGACCGCCCAGTCACTGATATTTGATTTAGTTCAAGATACATGGTAGACATTATAGATAACCATTTGATGCGCCAAAGTACATGAATTTTTTTAAATCATCGCTGTTTTTTTTTCTATCAGTAGGTACAAAATAGCAACAGGTAAAACAAGACGAATAGAATGTTATAGTCATTTATCAAAGGACTAATGACATTACTCTTCCATCCTCATTACAATTTTTGTCAACTCTGTTAAATCTTACTAAACAAACTCTAAGAGCATCAAATTAATTGCAATATGTATCATTTTACAATCAAATCTCCGGTCACTTACTGTCAACTCCCACGGATAATTTTGTGATTGCATTTAATTTAAGAAGGCAGATATGTAAATAATAACACAATCAATCAGGGATAGTCAACTATTTTATCATTTATGCCAGGATCATATTACATAGTGGCTCCGCTGATTTAACGCTTTTGGTACATTGTAGCGACAAGTCACATTTGTATCACTATACATAGCACACAAAGAAATTAGTTATAAATTCCTCATATTCCAGATTTCAAATGAATTCAAAAATATATTCATTGATCTTTTATTATCAAATAATATGAAATATGAATGTTGATTGCTTAAACATAACATTATACAAAAACAAAGATTTCTACATCTAGGTTTAAAAATGAAACTATAGGCAATTATAATTGTTTTTCCTTTAGTATTAATTGAATTATTATCATTACATTATTTGATATAATGCTTTAATGCCACAGCACTGCTGGTGGTTCTCCCCAACTAAATACCATACATTTATACAAGAAAAATACAAAATATATAATAAACAACAAAACTGTTAGTCATACACATACAAACACATTCACATACCACAACTTATTTACTTTCTGAAAGGATCTAGAGCGACTCTCAAGAATTTTATATCATTTTGGATATTTAGTTTAACTTATGACCAATTTCAGGAGTAATCAGATAAACACAATGTACTGTGCAGTCAATAACAAAAGAAGGCGGAAGATACCATGTGAGCTTTTAAAATTCATTAAATGTAAAAAAAAAAAAAAAATTGACTTTAGTGGACAACATATTTTAGATAAAAGACGACATTTGCAAAGGTGATTGCTTATTTTCTGCTTTGAAATTTCTCTTAAATTTATTTTCTCTCTTTAGTTCTAACAATATCAAGGTTTAACAACAGTTAATTTACTCCATGACAACTTCTATGTTTCTTTCGACAATACAGTTTATAGAGAAGCTGTAGTTAAATCTGGTACTTAAAGGGAAAATAAGCCGTGTTAATTTTACACTGTAGTTAGATCTTTGAATAATGTCTTTATTGGTACTTTCCTTGATTTCTTTTTTTATAAATTAAAATATATTTAAATGTTGGTAGCTATAGTTGTACATCATTAATGTAGGCCTGGTCAGGAAGAACATACAAGAATGTAATACATATTTAATCAAAATGTAACCTATATACTGTAAACCAACTAATTTTCGCGTGCGATTTAATTTCGCGATTTTCCCGAGTAGAAAAATAACGCGAATATAAATCGTCGCGAATATGTCAAACTTGGATCTTTCTTATTTAACTATATCAATCAAATTTGAAAATCGCGAAATTAAATCTCCGCGAAATGGGCTTGAAAGGGCTAAACGCGAAACAAAGTATCCACGAAAATAAGTTGGATTACAGTATGTGTAACTTTCAAAATATGTAGAATAGTGTAGTAATTGTAATATCAATTGAAAGTTGAAGCACTGCTAATTATTGTAGAACCTTTTTTACGGATAATTCTAGCAATTGCATGACATTAAGAAAAAAGGGGAGGGGTATATTTCGGCGATTGTTTTAGAATTGATGAACTTGGTTTTGGTACTTCCAAAATTCCGGAACCAACACGTTCTTATATGCAATGAATGGTAAGTAATTTGACTTTCAATACAACACAAGTTAAGGTAGTGTTTTGGCATGAAATGACTGCCATTTTATTTTAACATACGATAATGGTGTTATGAATGCTTAAAATCGAAGATCTGACCAGTGAAGCACTTTCAACTGAGCTTACAATTTGTTCTTATGTTGTGCTTTTACATCACTGTCCCAGGCTAGGAACAGGATTAAAGGATTCAAAATATTTGGAACCCTTCAACATTGTGTATTTGCCTGCCCCAAGTTAAAAGCTTAGTGCCCACTGGTTATTGTTGGTTGACGTCTGTCATATTTGATTTTCGTAATTGTTTCCTCATAAATCAGGCCCTTGGTTCTGACGTATGAATCGTCTCATATTTTTTTTCTAATCCGGGTCTTTTTAATAGCTTACTATATGGTTTGAGTTTGCTTATTGTTGAAGGCCGTACGGTTATCCATAGTTCCTTATAGCCACATCATTTGGTCCTTGATGGATAGTTGTCTCATTCAACATCTTCTTTTTTATAGCATAATTCAGACTTGAAGATGTTTCATTTCATATTCTCATATTACTTCATACAGTTTTCATCTATGATATTACAAATTTATTTCAATTGTTTTGATATTTTAAATGTTAGTTATATCAGCATTTCCAAATTCAACTAGTTATGGTTGCATTGACAACATTCATGGTATATCTGGTCCTTTCTGGAGCTCGATAAATGTGGTGAATATTTTCAACTCAGCTCTTCGACGTAGACGCACTGATAGTTATCGTCATTATAAATCACATGTTGTCCATGATATTTCTATTAATAAAATTCTTCCATTCATACCTAACAAAATAAATACTAGTAAATAAATAAATAGATAAGTTTCACCATTCATTTCGATATCTTTACATATAGAATGTCATAAAAATCTAACATTATGTAATGGAATGACAGTCGAGAACGGCATATAGAAGCCGTTGAATAATCATCACCTTTACACGATGTTTTATTCACTACGAATTTCAAAACTTCATTTGCTGTACAAATTATATTTGGAAATCCCAATTCAAACCAATACGAACTTACAGCTATAATCTCATATATTACCAGCTACAGACCTTTCAGGCTCGTTCGCATTGGAAAAGATGAAACAGAGAACAGATCCGTTCTAAATCTTCCCTTTGCAAACAACGGTCTCGATGTCATCAACTTGAACACTATTCTTCATCTTGAATCAGTTCACTCTAAAATATCTCCCTATTTTAAAGATCAGTCTGCACCTATCATCACTTATACCAGTCTTAACTTCCTGATTGCACCTGTGCTACTTCCCTATAAAAATAAGAAGATGTGGTATGATTGCAATGAGACAACTCTCCACAAGAGACCAAATGACACAGAAATTAACTACTAAAGGTCACCTTCAACAATGAGTAACACCCATACCGCATAGTCAGCTATAAAAGGCCCCAAAATGACAAATGTAAAAGAATTTAAACGAGAAAACTAACGGTCTGATTTACGTACAAAATAATGAACGAAAATCAAATATGATATACAGCAACAAACGGCAGCCACTGAATTACAGGCCCCTGACTTGGGACAGGCACATACAGAATGTGACGAGGTTAAACAAGTTTGAAGGCACCAACCATCCACCAACCTGGAACAGTGGTGTAACAGTACAACATAAGAACAAACTATAAAAATCACTTGAAAAGGGCTTTACTCATCAGATGGATACAAAGCAAAGTAGTACCCAAGACATCATCTAGTTTGTCAAAGATTGGGTTAATTAAATTCGTACATAATAAATATTATACCCGGTTAAAATATTTTGGTTTATGAGAAAATCAGGGTGGTGCGATACTTTTTCAAGGTGAACATATCTTTTTATATAATAAACGATTTTAATTGCTAATTTAATATCTTACTTTTCAATTAACCATTGGTTGAGTTTTTGTCAAGTAGATAATTTCGTTTCCTTTGGAAGTATGCATAGCTATTTGACCAAACAATTTTTTGATAAATGTTGTTAACATTATTATTCGAATCTATAGAAAACTAATTTGTTTTTGTTACATTTGATGACCACTCTCACTTGACAACATGTCAGACCTTAATGGATTAGACCTGTAAGCGAGAATTGTATCAGCTTCTTTTGGGAATTCATCTGTTTATTCTTAAAGATTATTAACAGCTCAATAAAAATGCTGCATACATAAAGAATGTTCGTTATCCACCAACTTATTTTCTAACGATACAGAGATTATATCCTGTAATCTGAATGAAATACAAATGATGTGTCCGAACTCGTCTACAGTATTTGACATCGATCTGTTTATTACGATTTTAAAGATCTTTCGGGAATCCTCGGACTTTGTTATATTGATTCGTCATTTCAAAAAAATCAAAAGTAGTTCAGATGATTGTTTAAGAGAGACAGAAGTCTACAAAGTGTCGTAAATCCAATAAATGTTTCAATAAAAAAAATAAATGCAAAAGCTATTTGAAAGAGTTCCTTTCCTGCTTTACCCCTATTTCGACATTTTTACCTTTTATGTCTGTTTGTTTTATTCACGCATCGTTGTCAATATATTGGAATTTGATACGACTGTCATACAAGTGAGAGGTTTAGCGCTATAAAATCAGGTTCAATCCACCATTTTCTACATAAGAAAATGCCTGTACCAAGCAGGCATGGGGGCGAATTACATTGCAATGTAATGCATTATATTATAATTACTTTGACCAAACCATGCATTATTTTACAATTACAATTACATGCATTTATCAAAGTAATGCATTATATTACAATTACTTTTGCAAAGTAATGCCTTGAATTACACATTACATTTGAAAATTTTATAAGGGGATTGAAAAATTAAACATTTTGAAAAACAACTAGAAGTCACAAAAGATTCTAGCATATGCAGTAACTGTTCCATGAATTGAATATAAGTATACATGTAAAAAGTCTATTTAATTTGACTTTTACAATTTTTAATTATTTTAGCTTAATGTTGACTTTACTTTTATAAATATATTTTTTGTTGTTTTTTTTTTCAATTTTAAACGAAATATTTAATTACTGTGAATTACTTCCCTAATTATAAAATAAACATAGACCTTAATTAATGAACAATTGTCTAAATGGTGAAAATATTGATTGTTAAACAAACTAATTAGTGTTTCATAACAAAGTTTAATTATCTTTTATTTAAACAAAACAAAGATATTCTTTGATCTTATGACAACAATACAGCTATGCTTTTCAAATATCAATCTTTTTATGCTGGAAAATGTATGAATAAAATGAAATAAAGAATATATTCTAATGATTAACATATTCTTAGTTAATCAAGAAATCTTAAATTTGGTTTAGTTAAAACTCCAACAATATGTTAAAGATGTAGTATGTGAAAAAAGTAATGACATGTAATGCCATGTAATGCATGAAATTACACAACGTTTTGCTAAAGTAATGCATTATATTACAATTATATGTAATGCACAAATTGCTGCATTACACATTACATGCAATTACTTGGAAAATTGTAATGCATTACCATGCATTACAATTACAAATTTGCATTACCCCATGCCTGGTACCAAGTCAGAAAGTCACAGTTGTTGTCCATTCGTGTGTTGTATTTGTGCATTTGATTTTGCCATTTGAATAGGGACTTTCGGTTTTGAATTTTCCTCGGAGTTCAGTATTTTTGGGATTTAACTTTTTTCATTATTTTACAAATGGAATTTGAAATCTAAAATTTCATCGTTTTTTTCCAACTCAATCAGTTTTCGACCAAATGATACAATAAGGTAAACGTAAAACAAGGAAACTTTCTGTCTCAATTAAACGCATTACCAAAGACGAAATCAAACTCAATGTAAAAAATAACATATTATTATGTGTCAGTAAAACGATATTAGTTGCTGAATGTTATATGCAAATGCTTTTCGTTGGATTATAAAATTGTGCCTTCGTACAGTGTCAATCCGAGCACTTTTCCTTCAAATTGAATCAAAGTTTTTTAAATGAAACTTTTTGAGACACCAGGATTTCCATAATAATTAAACTGGTTTTTTTTCAGATTCATATATTTAGTTTAAACATATTTTATTTGATAAATTAGCAAAAAAGTAATCATACTTATAAAGTCTTCTCCATAATACAATATAAATGTATACAATAATAGTATAAGGAGCGTGCACGTAAAGTAAACAGCTTATAGAATACAATACGAACTAAAGGTAAAAAAGAAGACAAAAGCGAAAAAGAAGAAAATATTGAAAAGTCATATAATTTTGTGATGATGAGGTGGGTGTTGATGATGATGTCGATGATGATGATGATGATGATGTTCCGTGTCAGTATCAATAACGTTTGATGAAGGTACAACAAATCTGTTTGACCTATTGATGAAATTTTGAACATGTTTGAACATTCGAATATTTTTTTCATTCGAAAGTTCCAAGTTTACGCAAATTAATAGTTTTGTATCTAACACAAAGTTTTCGGAAAGCCAATTAAAATTATTGAGTAAAGTTTCCCTACATGAAGTGTATTTTTGACAAACGAAAAAGTAATGATGAAAATCCTCAATATCTGACCAACATTGACAAGAAGGATCATTTATAATGTTATCTCGAAAAAGTTCATAGTTTAAGAATGAAGTGGAACATCGCAATTGAGTTAACATAATATTCAATTTCCTCTGATTGTAGAAATAAAAAGTTTCAACTTAACTTGGGATACTATCGTTTTTCAATTTTTTCTTAAATTTAGATATAGAGTAGACGCTGCGATGATCGGATCAAGCTTATTCCACTCACGTATTGTGGAGGGACTAAACGATTTAGCAGTAAGGGAAAGTCTACAAAATGGAACAATAATATCATGAACATTTCGCAACGGACAGTTGGTTGTATTTTGTACACATGGAGGGACATGATAACATAGGTACGCTGATAAATGTTTTTGGTTCATATTATAAAATATCTGTTATTTTCTTCTTCTTCTTCTTCTTCTCCTTCTTCTTCTTCTTCTTCTTCTTCTTCTTCTTCTTCTTCTTCTTCTTCTTCTTCTTCTTCTTCTTCTTCTTTCAAAAAGAGCTTACCAGCCAACCTCAGAGTATAAGGTTTCAGTTTTAGTGAAAATTGGTAGATCTGTTGCGGCCTCTAATAGCAAGTTTTCTAATTTATGTGAATAGCATATTCCACAATTATCCCACACTTCCGCGGTATATTCAAAAATGGGTCCAATCAAAACTAGGTACAGTTTTTCTAAATTGTTTCGAGTTAGTCGGTATCTAAGTTTACGCAAAACATTTAAGTGTTTCTTTACACTTGCTTTCAATATGATTGCTCAATTTTGTGTCGCTACTGAAATTAACTCCCAGTTGCTTTTGAGATGAACTTAAAGGGATATTTTTACAATTTAAAGAAAAACTGAGGGCTGCAATTTCAATATTTGAGAAAATCATAATTTTGGTTTTATCAGGGTTAAATGACATATGCCATTTGGTAGACCAATCATATAGCTCTTTCAGGTCGTCTTCGATAACATATATTACATCATATCTGCCAGGGTGATCTTACTGTTGACGCTTTATACTGTTTTTGTGTGTTAACACGTAAACATAATGAATGTCAATGAATAGAAATCAATCGGAAAACCGAAGAACGGGTCGATTTCCGACGTCTCAGTTATATTTTTTTTTGTGAAATAATAGATTTGTTGAGGTCCAAGCACGTTATGTTATTTGATTATAAAGTTCTAAGACTGAAAAAATGTATTTTTCAAGTCAGATATATTTCTGACGACATAACATACTTAAAGTTTGATGGTGGTTACCCTTTTTTTTGCTTTTATCTTATAATTCGTTCAAATATCATTAGAATTTCAAGACCATCTGATACACATTCAGAAATCATTCATTTAATCAGGCTAACTCAGATAAATAACTTTCACTTGATTAAAACTATTCTCTATAATAAGGTTCTTTGTTTTTGTAAAGCGAATTAGAAAAAAATTAACAAATATGTTCATTTCCAACGGAATACATCCATGTAACAAACATTGTCTGAATATATCTAAATACAGTAATTTTATATAATTTGAATCAGTCTGAGATAAATTATGGCCTTGAATTTTAATTTCTTTCTTATATTTTTTCAAAGGTTTGAAAAGGGATGAATGTATAACAAACACTTATTATGATGTGGATGACTCTGAGGAATTGTTGCAAAAATAATTAGTTACACTTAATTCAAATCATCTGGGAAAACAGTCCATTATGTAAACTCAGTGAGTGAAATTGAAATTTTGATTTGGATGATAATATTTCAATAACGCATCATGTATCATCTTCATCAGTGACCTTTCGATATGTAATATTGAAAGAGTTTAAATGTGTACGAATTAAATATTCAATACTGTTGGACAAGCTACAATCATTATATTGTGAATTTGTAAAATAGGCCACTACTTACTATGTCATTAATAATTAAAAACCGGTCATGAATACGACAACCAAAGTGAATTATATTAGAACAAAATTTAAAGTCGTGTTACCATAGCAGTTTGAAAAAGTGTCGTCACTTCGTGTTAATTCTAGTGTAAAATCGTTCATCTGTGTCTTGAGGAACAGATCATGTTATTAGGGAGACCTTTAAGTTTCGGTAGTATTCTTAATCTCTAGTTCAAGTAGCTATATGAGATGCAAACAGTCATTGACATGTTTTTTTTCTGTTTGTCTCTGAAAAGGGTTTGTTTGAATTCTGTTGGAGTATCAATCCACCTAACTCAACAAATATGTTGAAAAAAAATCCTTGGTGTAATTGTTTTGGAATACGTTCGGTTCTTCTCAACGTAGAATTCTCAATAACCCTTAAACAAGAAATTTTTATCTTCGAATCCCACTGTTGTAGAAAAAGCTCTGTTAAATTAAACAATGTATTCAATTTTTAAATAGGAGTGTGAGGCGTAGAAACAAACTAAAGGGGACTAGATGTCAGTAACTGAGAGTACTCTTAGATCGCTTATTTATGCTTCGTGTCGATCTAACGAGTCAAGTCCTTTCCAACTGATTTTTACAGTTTGTTTTATGCTATGCTGTAAAACAACTTTCCAAGGTTAGGGGAGGATCAATCGTTAACAAAATGGTTTAACCCCGCGATATAATTAATGTGCCTGTCCAAAGGTAGCAGCATATAATTTAGTGGTTGTCGTTAGTTGCTTCCTGTCATACTTGTTTAGGGGCCTCGGTGGCCGAGTGGTCTAAGTAGTCAAACTACTGTATCACTAGCCAGTCACCACTGAGGAAGTGAGTTCGAATTACCGCACGAAGCAGGTGCACTCGACTCCAATCTTAATTGACTAGGATTGTCAGTTTTCCTACCGAAGGTCAGTGGTTCTCTCAGGGAACACCGTCTTCCTCCACCAATAAAAACTGACCGCCACGAAATAGCACAATAGTGTTGATAGTGGCGTTAAACACTTATCAATCAATCAATCATACTTGTTTATGTTTATTGGTTTTTATTTACCATAAATTGGGCTATTGGTTTCCTTGTTTTAATTACTTCTTATTTTTTCATGCTGGAATCTTTTATAATTTACTATATGGGTTTTGTCATTGTTTTTCTTTGGTGGAAAGTTCTGTTATGGGCAGTCAAACATATATATTTTTTTATATACCCATTCACTAAACCAATAAATGATTTCCACAAGAACTGAAAAAAATGTCGCTTACTCAATGCGTTATTTTAGGATTTTTTTCTTCTTATTTATGAATTACTGCAGTGTGTACATTTACAATATTAATGTTGAAACATATGGAAAACAGTCTGAACAATTATTCAAAGATGTTTCCAAAATTTCATATATTTAATACTATGGATACTATAAACAAGCTTTCCCTCAAGATGTTGATGCCACCATTTGCCTTCAATTTCTAAAACAGAATATTAAAGTATTAATATTATGCATAGTTGTTTTTGTTCAGGTTTTTATTGCAAAAAGTGGCACATTTTAGAAAAGACTAGTATTGCCGTCTATGGAGTAAAAATTACTACCGTTTGTCCTGAAATGATACTCTTATCTAAAAATGTTCACCTGAAACACAGTCTGAAAGTTCTTGATCTAAGTCATACGATATAAGGTTTCAAATAGAAAAAAAAATTCCGGTCGCAATAGGATATAAATAAAATGTGTCATTTCACTGAAATAGTAAACACCTGTTGTATGTGAAGGCTTAAGGATTTAAAACAAAAACATAATGAAAACCTATTCAAATCTTTAGGGTCTTACATCCAACAACAACATTTTCCCGTTACTGCTACAAAATGGTTATTAATATACATATATTATACATTTCTGAGTATCTGACAGTAATTCAGCACACTTATTACACACTTCCAAACTAATTATTCTGAATATCACACAAGAGTAGCACCATGTAGTTTAGTGTTTGTCGTTAGATGCTCGTGACAGGTAGTTCTGGGATTAACAAACTTCCGTTTTTAATTTCTCACATTCAGTACTAGAAAAATGATTGATGGAAAATCAAAAACTATGACATGTCGTTGAACTATTTTAGGTAAACAAATAAATTGAGTTTGCAGCAGTCTCTCTTATACTAAAACAAATCACCAAGCCGTCTCCCAAACCGGCCTCTGAAATCAATGAAAATATATATTCAATTAACGATACATTGAATTTATTGAATTAACGTTTTTAAACATATGCATTGGTATAAATATAATTGTTTTTCTTTATTTTTAGTTTCTCTATATATATTGATGATGGAAAAACTCTTCCGGGTTGATTGTTCCTTTTGTATAAGTATTTATATCGACTTACCCTTAAACTGGAATAAGCTAATATATTACAAATGATGTTTTATCAAAACTTTAATCCTTTAGTTGGGCCTAAAATGAATTGTAATAATGATCTTTATGGGATTCAAATGTAGTGTTAAATAAAACGAAAAACGATGTGTTACTCTAGTTGGCGTGAAAGTGAATATGAAGTTGCCATGAAATGCATTTCCTGAAAATGATATGTGTACATATCGAAACATTTCAAAAAACAGGCAGTTTTTCATCAGTGACATGTTCAGACAGCTTAAGCATTGTTTTCATGCCGTCTTTAAACTACAGCATGCTTAGTCTTTACTTGAAAGGTCCCATAATATCACATAACATTTTCAAGAATGTACGTTAACTCTTCCGGTAAAAAAGTCATTAATTTTCAAACAAAATGTAAAAGTCGCTGTAGGAAATTTACATGAGCTGCAACCCATTTGCATTCATTGAACAGAATAGTAAATATTTTCATTAATGAAGATATTATTGAATTGTGCTAATGTGAAGGTTATAATAAAAGAATTCAACTGAGTTAACACAGTTAGTATTTTGAAGATGAACAGAAGAGAAATGGCACACAATGAATAGCATTAGTTTTTACCTGCTATGAGTGAAATTCAGTCAGGAAATGCAGCGAAAAATAAATTTTTCATTAGAAAAATTAACTGTTTCAATCTAAATTAAAAAAAAAGAATCATATGTGTACTGTGCATCGTTGACTGTGGATTGGGTGGCAGAATTTTAGAGATTAAGATATAATATTGTATACGATTGAATTACGACTCGCGAATAAATGCTGTTTGCTAATACTGTAATACATTGTGTTCGTTGTATTACTGCGCTGTCATAACTCCAATCCGGACCATCCAATCTTAAAATCCAGTATCATCATGTTTAGCAAGTTTTCATCTGCATTACTGCGTTACGTCCTTTAAAAATGTTTCCATGGGTGAATACTTTTAAGGAAAGTACCCATGGAAATATCCAAACGAGAAAATGTCCGGATGAATGAAGATGAACAAAAGAAAATAACTTCTTTAACCTGAAAAATAATGAAGAATTTGAACAAAAGATTTACGTACGAGATCTAGTTTGTCTTGCGAACTTATATGTTAAAACAGTAAATCCAAATACTTGCAATTGAGCAATACATTGTAATCATTTATTTTTTTTTAAAACCGAAAGGAAAAAAATCGTTACTTTATTACTAATTATTAAAATAAGCAGATGTAGTATGATTGCCAATGAGACAATTCTCCACTAGAGACAACATACCATAGACGTTAACAGCTATAGATCACCGTACTGCCTTCAACAATGAGTAAAACCCATACCGCATAGTCAGCTATAAAAGGCACCGAGATGCCAAATGTAAAACAATTCAAACGAGAAAACTACCGGCCTTATTTATGTAGAAAACAATGTACAAAAACAGAATCACAGGCTCCTGACTTCAGACAGGCACATACAATACTAAAAATTGATATTTACAATTAAGCTGTAATCATGAATAATATTGTTTTAAAACATCCCAATAGTAAAAAAAGTGAACTTCAAATGGAGAATGACATGTTGTTTATTATCGGTAAATTCTCCGGACAGACGAGTATTTGATTATCAAAATATCTAAGACTGCGATAAAATGTCTCTTGTGAAGGTCAAATAGGTCAACCAATTCATGATCGTGACCGATCAAACTTTTTAGTAGTTCTACCTTAAAACACTGCTGGTTTAATTTTGTGTGTGGATTCCACCCCTGTTAATAAAGCGTGTATAAGGTGAACATGCATGGTAGTTACATATCAACCGAGATATTAAAACGCACCACGAATGGAAATAAGGTATTTCGAAGAATTAGAAAGTTGACAATGGGAAAGTTTAAATTGTCACGGTTGTCATACAAACTAGTTCGAAGTCGTCCTTCTGTATCAATATCAGAATATGACTCAGTTATGAAGTAAACTCATACGTTTCGGCAGACATGATGATTACTGATGCGAGACAATATCAATACATATGAAAGGGAAATCCAAAAAGAAAGGATCTATGACTTGTATTTTTGCCTTTCAGAAGGAAATCGTATTTATAAGTAAGAAAACTAAGGGGGACTTGTAAAATCTCGAAAGTTTAAGATTGATACACCAAATTGATTCATGAAATGCAAACCATGATATCTTTAACGTGCATGTTCTAAATTTATAACTGGAATTGCTTCAGAAATATTTCAAAAACGACCCAAACTTTTTGATTTTTGTAGTTGAATGCTCCTTCATATGAAATCGTAGGATTAAAACATATGCAAACAAAAAGTAAATGAAACTAATTAAATTTTAAATTGACTTATTTATAACATATTTAGATTTACTTTTCAATTGGTTTTAAATTTCAAATACGTTCTTATTTCTGAAAACACATTCTTGTCAAAGGGACAATTGTTTCACGCAGCGGTTCCACGGTGCTATATATTTTTGAATGATGCATTAATTGGTGCAAAAATGATAGAATCCTTTTCTACCCCTTTGAAAACTTGAATTCACGATTCCTTGCACTAAAATTGTTGGCAAATATTGTTTAATTATCTGATTATCTGATTATTTTAGCTAGTTTTATGTTGAATTCATTTGTACATCATTTGTCATTACTTATTTCAGTTCTCAAGAAATTACGCTATGATATGCTAAATACATTGCTTTTGATTTTATACCGCTATCCTGTTAATGTATTTTTATAACCAATATCGATCCTGATTTGATAATCTCAAATAGAACAATCAAATATCGAATTTCGAATGTCATATCTTGATTGAACCCCATGGACTTTGGAACATTTCACAAATTTCATTGACATATATTGAATACAAAGTCAGATGAATTGGTATATTGTAACCAATGTACGTGCGCGTACTAATAATGAATGTGCACACGTTTCAGATACTTTTCACTTATTCAGTTAAGAAGAGTTATGAACACGTTTTAATTTTAATTAGGTTTCATTTTGATTTACAGGTAATTATCGTTTGTATCAATTTTAATTTTGCATAAAAAGCCGACCTTTCTGTCATCAAGATATGGAAACTTGTGTTCTTATTGATAATTAGCTGGGTAAAAGTATCATGAATATGGAGAGCAACCAGATATTTAACAGTTGCTAGCTATAGTATGACACCCAAAATGACCTGAAAAAACACCGCCAAAGCTGTTAATGGTTAACTTTGCCTGGGGGAGTTGCAACCTTAGATTTAAAACAAATAATAACTTTATGAAAGGAAGCTTTTTAAAGCTACATGTATCTTTCTATAAAACCAAAACAATAGCCCCTCATGAGATTGTACCTCTTTGACAAAATTCAATTGTTGTGCGCGCAACACTTGTTTCTCTAAAGTGTGAAACTAGATCGACTAATGTTAAAATGAACTGCATGTTGCGTTGATTTTTGTTGTGTTTTCTTTTTGTTTTCTATTGTGTGTCAATCATGTTTTAATTCTCCACTTTTGTCAACATTTTTTCTGTATTTTCTCAATTTGAGAAAAGGGTGGGTTAGACTGGCACAGACTTAAACGGACCATTATTGAATAACAGTATTTTCATTATAAATAAAAACATGACTTTACCTATTATGGTTATAGACATCAATAAAAATGATGTAATTTATTTGTTGCTTTAAATATATAAAAACTGTTTTTAAGCATAAGATTTGACATTACTATTTGCCTTTTAGATGGTAAAGCTTCTCATGTTTTTATTCTTTTTGTTTTTCTTTTACCCTCAGTATATTGATGATGGTTTATTTAGAATATCCAACTAAACACAGCAACAATATAACGTTTACCATATGCATTACATTTTACACATACCTTAAGAAATAATTGGTGTGCGCTGACATTTCTATGACTTTTTTTCACTTGGTAACTATAAACACAACTGTACCTTTTGTGTGTGTGTTTTGGAGGAAGGAGATTTTCCTTTACTATGATTCTATGAAATGTTCAATCAAATTATGTTGTAATTTTAGAAGTATTAGATGGTCTGTGTTATCTAAAATATAAAGATAATACGCGCTTTATTCTAAAATACCTATGTAAAAAGATAAACCAAATACTTTTGTTTTTATTACTATTCAAAACTTTTTGTCTGTTTTATAGCATTCCTTTTGTATCATGAATTAAGGATACATTTGCTTCTAAGAAGTCTAAATCATAATATATTTCATATAAGATATACTAATATCATATACATGTATCAGCAAAGTATTATAGGAAATTAAAGTTCATGCAGTAATTCAGTATATTGTTAGGATAACAGAAGTTGAAATCCTTAGCCCATTTAAGCAAAGCAAAGAGCATTTTATAGCTTACTATGCGGTAACGGTTTTGCTCATTGTTGAAGGCCGTACGATGACCTATAATTGATAATTTCTATGTCATTTGGGCTCTAGTGGAGATTTGTCTCATTGGCAATCATACCACATTTTCTTAAATTCATATCTATAGGCTGAGTTTAATGAGACGAATTAAAGAGAGTGTTGTATGTGTATTAGCAAACGCTTTCATTTTAATTGTATGTTTTCGTGTGTGTCTCTTTTATTAAAATTATTTTCATCTTTTAGAATATGTTTATTATGGACTTTCCTTTTCTTATTTGCTTTTGATTTGTTTTGTTTGTGTGAAGAGATATACGCTTTGATTTCTGATATTATCTGTTATAGCAATTGGTAAAGGATCAGATTCTAATTTAACAAATTCAACCTAGTTTAGGCATAAAAAATATGAAAACTATATTGAAACTGTTAGGCTGTCCTTGAATCTCTAAGTTGGAGTTCTTCGTTTCTTGGAATCAATTTTTTTCAATGATTGTGTCGAGTAATTTTTCATTAATCAGACAACAGTGAAACCCGTTAAAACTATGGCCGTCATAATTAAAATTAGATTGGTGAACTGTCCTTGAATCTCTATGTTAGAATACTTCGTTTATATATACATTATGTCTGAAGAGAGTCGAGTGATTATTCACGGTGAAGACGACCGTGGAATAAGTTAAAATCATGGTCATTGCATTATATAGGATTGTCTAAATGTATAGAAGCTCTAAGTATGTTCTTTACGTGCAGAGAAATCTTAAAATAGTGGAAACACAACTTTTTAATGTTATGCATAAACGTTAGAAAGCGGAATGATTTATTTGAATCAATCTTATTTTAGGTTTTAAAAATGATTGCAAATAAGAAAATTTAAAAAACAAAAAAGAGTCAACATGACTTGGATTAAATGTGTAACAATGCAAAAGAAAAAAAAACAATGGCCTGATTTATGACAAAACAAAACAAAATTCAAATATGCTAGACATCATAACGAAAACATCTGAAAATTGAGGCGGGGTTATACATGTTTGTGAGCGCTCAACCCTTACCCTACCCGAAACAGTGAGCAGCACTACATAACAAACTGTAAATTTCCGTTTAAAATGGCGTATCTCTTTAGATTGGGAATAGAAACAGAAACAAAACATTAAGTACCGTCCTATAAGTACTCCAGTTCAAAGCAAATTCTTACCCATTACAAACTAATAAGTTAATCTTGTTTCCAAAAATAAGCCCGTTATCTATCATATTAGGTCGTTGAATTATCGTCTTATTATGATTCTATTCAAAATTTGTTTCCTTTAAGAATATAAGATATGAGAAAAAACATCTTCTGCAAATGAATAAAAAAATAAATTGAGTAAAATAAACGTGGATATTGGTTTCTGCAGATATATAATTTAAGAATGTCATGTCTATTTAGACAAAATAAATTAAAAAAAATATTTACAATAATAATAATAATAATAATAATGATAATAATAATGATAGACAAAAAGTAAAATGTAATTATTTAGTTTGTTAAATTAAGAAGAAAATGAAACATGGTCTTTGTCCAACTAATGTATGCACATCCTTTGTGAAATTTGATGAACACATTACAGCATACACAGGTATTCATCTAACTTGATCATCGAGACAAAGGTCAATAATTGTTCGTTACTAGTAATCATATACAGTCTTGTTTTCATTGTAGACAATTCCATCACATACAATAAAGTTTAGATCTTGTCGATGTGACAAATAAACGTTCCAATAAATCAAAACTTATTTATCAGATGTTAGCCTCATTGCTTTTCTTCCCAGAGGACAAATACACTTATCAAAGTCCTGTCCTTGATGCTATCATTTGTTTATCCAATTAGATTTAAGAAAAATGTAAAAACTAACGTATACCAGGAGAAATACACTGATACACTGAATGTTTTTCGTATCTTATCAATAGAGAAACTGTATCTTTTAATGAATTAAAATAAAACGTTTTTTTGAAAGATCACAACATCATGTAAAATATTTAGTGGTATTATACACAAATGATGATCTTTAAAAATTGAGGTTGAACACACCTACCTCCTCAATGGTTGCTAAAGTCTACAAAAAGAATAATACTTTCAGACGGCTGCATCTATTTATCCAAAATACAAGTAGGAAAATTGGTTTGGAATTGCTGCTGATAAGTAAACGTTTGGTATTGGCAAACCGTGTTATTACCATAGGACTTTAAACGAATTCATGACAATACTAGTTTGCTGGTCCTTTTGATCGACAACATATTTGTTTGAGTTTGTTGTTTCACGGTGACTAGTCAATTTTAATCTTGATGAGATTTGAAAATAGTTAAGTATAGTAAATATGATTGCTACAAAAAAATCTATGATATGTTAAAACTTGATGTTGTAAATTGTGATTGTTGAACAGTGAAGAAAATTGGTAGTTGTAAATTTCGTTTGATTTGCATCATATACAACAAGACGTAAACACCGTAAAAACGTACCTGATACAATAACGATATTTCAGATATAGTCTGGCATTAAAACTTTAAAAGAAAACTTTTTCTTTTATTTGAATGTGGACAATTAGAGAATAATGGTCAAAATGAATAAAGAATAGAAAATAATTGACTAAAAAATTAAAATATAAAGAGATGAAGGACCCCCATTCAGTCCTTCATTATCAGGAATGTGACATGTGTTTCCATCAAGAGTTGTAATATTTTACGAATTATTTTTCCGACTGGCCTAGATGTCAAATTGTACGTACTTATATATCAACCATTGACAAAATGAGGTAAAAATTTTGGCCTTGAACAAAATCTCGTCAATTGCTGAACTCAAGCATTTTAAATATAACCCATGTACAGGCATCACATTGATATTTGGGAAAAATGAAATGAAATAGAGCAGGTATCACATGTCCTCCCTTTTTCATACTAGTATATGACAATTTACTGGAGCTCGGTACCAATATCAAATTCGCGTGTAAAACAGGATATTTATAGCAAATAATGAACGATAAAAGCGAATTATAAAATTATCTTGATTTAAAGTAAAACAATTCTTTAAAAATAACAAAAGAAAATGATATGAAAAGTTTAATATACTTGAATGGAAACACGTGTACACAGACTTTCTTTTAAAAGAAAATCCTTTATTTTATCTTTGTCTTCTAATATTCACTGCCATTGCATTACTGTCTTCCCGTATCCGAATTCACGGACAACTTTTCCGTATGCTATAACCTTAACCATGACACCTCCCGTTAGAAACTCGGCAAATGCAAAACGTACAAATTGCGAAGGGAAAACCCGTTATGAATAAAAAAGGAAATCTAACAGCAAGAAAGATAATATAAATCGATTCTGAGAGAAAAATTAATTCACTAAATCATTTAACAAAAGAGAGGTGAAAGATACCAAGGGAATATTCAAACTTAACAACTATTAGAAATAGAACAAATGAAACAATTTTTAAAAAATCCAAATAAACATCGCTTTATCATTCACGCGCTCCATGATTCTGTGTTGATTGTTTATCGAGATATCGTTAAATATAGGCAACAGTAGTATACCGCTGTTCAATAGTCATAAATCGATTTAACTGAAACAAATACGGGTCACAAACCAAAACCGATGGCAATACAACAACTATAAGATGAAAATAACGGAACAACTTATACACTGAACTGCTATAAAAACAAACGCCAACATACACAGAAACGGACTATTTGATAACAACTGCCATATTCCGGACTTGGTACAAGACATTTCAAGAAAAACTTGGTGGGTTGAACCTGGTTTTATGGCTAGCCAAACCTTAATCCCGACACTAATTAGAAGGGAAAACTTTCGATCAATAATCACCAAATGAAATATTGCTTGTCGTTTTTACCTTATGAATTCGTATAATATGTCATGAAAAAACTTTTTAGCGGACTTAGTTGTGTATATTTTTAGATATGCATACAGTGGTTCAATATTTCATTAACCTTGTAATTGAATACAATAATTACCCGGCACCCGTCTAAGTGTTATCTTTAGAAATATTAGAAACATGATTTAAAGTAACCTTCAAACATCTTTCATGATTTTAATCCCTCATCAAATTTGCTAGCGTTCATTAGTACAAGTACATCGCGGTAGTCTCTTGGCGATCACTTTAGTAATTATCATTTCAACCGCAAATAGACTGTTAAAGTCAATTAGCTTATGAGGCAAAATTGTTACGTTTTACCATTAATATTGTAGGCTAATACTTATTATCCGTAAGACTAAACAATTTAACGATTATTATAGTTTACCAAGCATCTAATGTAAAAAAAACACTGTGTTTTCCGTCTAGTCCTACACTTAACCATAACACATTAGAATCAGTACATGTATAGAAAAGGAACATAAATTTAACTGAATTATTTTTAAGTATAAATTGATAGCTATAAAACAATAAACCTTATTTTTTGTTGGAATCTATGACATTGTTTACAAAAAACTACACAGATCACTTAAGAAAGGACACCAAGAATCCCACCAAAACCTGGGAGGCATCTTAAATGATCCTGAAGGGGAAACAGATCCTGCCCCGCTAGTGACGTCTGTCGTGTTGCTCATGGCAATAACATCACCGATTATTCGCCTTCTGTGATGTCACAACTAAGAAAAAGAGGAGGAGATAGTAGTTACCACAATTTGAACATGTTCGTCGTCATCTGTGACACACATATTTCAAACGGTACCAATTTAAATGCACCAGATGCGCATGTCGACAATTAATTGATACTTGAGGCCAAAATATTTGAAGATCCAAAATTTGATACAAATGTTGAAAGCGGATCAAACCAAAGACCTAAAGTATAGCCAAATCCGGAAAAAGAGCTTTGCATGAGCGAGATATATTCCTGATTTGAAATTGTTTCAATAAAGGTCAACCAAATAATGACGGCGTCAATAAAACGTTCGAAGATATGACTTTATCGTCATTATTAGCTAACAAACTCTTAGTTAAAGTTCCATAGCTATTTAAAGTATGAAAATTCCAGTTATGTATTATATGGATATTTATTATACTAAGCATAAGCAATTGCCTTTTGGTTGTGTTTTTTTAGATTTGCTGACTTGCTCTTAAGTAAGTCTTATCCCACAATACGTTTGTTTATAAATAATTATTTAAAATTTTTTTTTACTATTATCAAACCTAACTTATAGTATACCTCTTAAGGACTGATTAATATGATAACGGATACATGTAAGATCAAAACGAACTATTAATGTTATTATTATTAGTAGATGGGTTTCGCATGTACAAGGCGTGTTCAGCTATTAAAAGGAAAAAGAATGTGAACAAGGGTGAACAATTTCGTTGACTGCTTCGATCCACACAAACAACACTCTTTTATAGTTAAAAACGACGAAAAACATATTTTGTAAACCTATAACATGATATCAATCAGACCAAGAAAAACTCATTGCACGTGCTCGATGTCTATTTATATTTATATATATGTTTATATTGGGTAATATGACCGTCGGTAGTCTTCGGAGGTCATCTCGATGAGTATAAGATGGCGTCTAGACTAGAATACACACGAAATACTTATTATAGAATCAATGCATCGTTAAGTGTCTATTTAAGACTTTTTGTAATAGGGATATACGTTTTAGTATGTTATAAATCAAATGTTAGACTTTGAATCAAATCAGTGAACACGAAATTGACAGCTAATGTTTCTTGACGATTGAATCATTAAATTAATACAAGAAATGCAAACCATGATGTTTGAACAACCTAATTCTAAATGTATAACTGGCATAGCTTTAGACATGTTTTACAAACGTCCCAAACTTATATAATTTTGTAGTCGAATGCTCATACAGATGATATGGTATGATTAAAATATATATGAAAAATAAGTAAATAAAATTGATTAAATTTTAAATTGACTTATTTATAACATATTCAGATTTAACTTGCATTTAGTATAAATGATTATCATTTAATTTCAAATACGTTCTAATATACGATCCTATGGTCCGATTTTCTTTTTAATTCTCGTATATTTTTTCAAATAATGCATAAATCGGTGACAATTTGATAGAATGTTCTTCCTCCCCTTTGAAAGCTTTTATTCACAATTCCTTTCACTAAGGTAGTTTGCACACATTGTTAAATTATCTAATTATATATAGCTTGTTTGATATTGAGTAATGTGCATATCATTTATAATTACTTATTTCAGTTGTCAAGACAAAACGCTATTATAAACTGAAGACATTGTTTTTGTTTTTACACCGCACAACTCAAAAGTGATCCTTTTCATTTATTCTGGAATCAATCTGGACCCTGGATTGCTAATCGCAAAAAGAACGCTCCAAATATCGAATTTCAAATTTCATATCTTGATTGAACTCAATGGACTTTAGTAAATTTTACACATTTCATTGTCATAAAATCAATACAAAGACAGATGAATGAGTATATTGTAACCTATGTAAGTGCACGTACTAATTATGAATATGAACAATTTTCATATATTTTTCATTTATTCAGTTAAAATGAGTTATGAACAAATTTTGAATTTGATTAGGTTTTAAGTCTAGTTTTAAAGTTAATTACCGTCTGTACCAATTCAATGTTACATAAAAACCTGACCTATCTGTCATCAGGTATCGGAAACATGACTGTGTTCACATTAATTATAAGCTAGGTAAAAGTATAAAGAGCAAACAGATATATAACGGTTGCGAGTATGACACCCAAAATGACCCGACAAAAAAAAACCGCACCAAAACCGTTGATGGTGAACTTTGCATGAGGGAGTTGCAAGTTTAGATTTAAGACAAATACATACCTTGATGAAAGGGAGCTTTTAAAATTGCATGTATCTTTCTATAAAAAACACTAGCCCCTGATAAAATTGTAGTCTTTGGAGGATAGTTCTTCGGCAGAAGTACCACACAATGGATAATATAAACAAATTCAATTGAAGTGCTCACATTACATGTCTCTGTAAAGTGTGAAACTAATGATGAAAGAAAATGTATGTTGCGTTAAATTTTGTAGGTTTTCTATTCCGTGAGTTAGCCATGTTTTAAGTCTCCAATTTTGTCGAAGTTTTTCTATATCTTCTCATTTGAAGACGTTCCACAATATTTGCAAATAAAGATATTTTACACGTACCCTTTATAGAAATAATTGGTGTCCGCTGAACCTTTTTTGTATGTGTTTTATTTTATTTTAATTTGTTTTACGGGAGGAGGGGAAATTTCCTTTAATATGATCGTATGAAATGTTCAATCAAAAGATGTAGTAGTTTTATAGTATACGATAGTCTGTGTTCTCTGAAATATCAAAATAATACTCGCTTTATTATAAAATACCTATGGAAAAAGATAAACAAACTACTTATGTTTTAATATGTTTTTAAGATTTTTAGACGGATTTGAAGCATTCCTTTTGTATCATAAAGGATATTTTTGCTTCTAAGAAATCTTAATCATATTAGACATTGGCGGAAACTAGATCTGTACCTAGGAATTCACTTAGAGTTACGATTACAGTTGACCAAAGCAAGGGGTCGTCTCAAAATATAAAAAAAAAACAATTGTGATATATAGTAAAACTGAATGATTTTTTCATTATGTAAAGAAGTCTTTCAGATGACACACATACAGCGCATATAATCATAACAGATTTTAATCGCTGTCTCTGATGTCGCAACAAAGTCCCCATTATTTTTTTATTTGCATGTTCAACCTCTCATATATAATGTAAGTCTATTTAATTTTCTACACTTTTACATATATATATTTAAGCATCAAATCTATGTCCAGCCTCAAATCTATGTCCTTTCCGCAAATCTATGTCTTTTTTAATATTGCGTCATAGACGTTTCAAATTTATGTCCTTTATTGTCTCAAATCTATGTCTTTTATTGTCTCAAATCTATGTCACTTATTGTCTCAAATCTATGTCCTTTATTAACTCAAATATATGTCCTTTATTAACTCAAATCTGTGGCCATTTTTGTCTCAAATCTATGTCCTTTATCGAAATGTGGTGACGTTAGACATAGCAAGACGTCATCAAGTATATGACGTCACTGCATAAAAGGCATAAATGATTCACACGATCTGTATGGAAATTGCACAAAAACAACTTAGACATGAAATCATCCCCAATTTTGGTGGGGTTTGTGTTGCTCAGTCTTTGGTTTTCTATGTTGTGTTTTGTGTACTGTTGTGTGTCTCTTTGTCTTTTTTCCTTATTAGCCATGACGTTTTCAGTTTATTTTCGACTGATGAGTTTGAATGTCCCATTGGTATCCTTCGCCTCTCTTTTAGAACCCGGTTGTCATTTTTCCTACTATTTGAGTACACCTTTTCTTACATTTCTACAGGGTCTGACGAATATTTCAAACTATACATTCGACACAAATATGTTCATTGATAACGGTGTTGTATTTTTCTCGTATATTCTTTTCTTTTTCCCCGCATTGAACTTAAAACATAAACAAAATTGTTTTCTCAATTCAGAAAAAACTAAAAATCAATAAAAATATACCGAACGGGAAGAGAAATGCCATGTATAATTAATAATTCTTAAAAACCTGACCGCTGTATCCCCTCATTACTGAAAATAAATGTTTCTCTTAGCATAAACATTAAATACTGTCAACATGCTCCTTTGTTGATCGCCCCTTTTTTTAACTGAGTCTTGTTGAAATTAGTTTCTTATTGTTCTAACCTATCATTTGTAATTACATTTGCGTAATGTAAACTTAATTAAATGATGTCTGTCCATTCTATCATACCTCGTACATGTTCAACCTGAATAACACTATGAACAATACTTAATTTGTACACATTGCTACATATATTTCTTAATAAAACTATTGAAAAACATCATCGGAGCTAGCCTTAAAGTTTGTTTTTTTTTAACCGACGGTTTCTATTTACACTTTGAGACGATCCAAGATTTTAATGCTACTTGTAAGTGTAATTGAAAAAGGTGTATGACAGTTTCCGCAAATGTCTAATTTCATCATATAAAATAAACATATATCCTATATCAGTTTGCTGTTCGGTGTGAGCCAAGACTCCGTTTTGAAGACCGTACTTTGACCTATAATTTTTAACTTTTTACACATTGTGCCTTGGAAAACGAAAATCAAATATAACAGACATCAACCAACGAAAATCAATGAATAATAGGCACTTATAGCGTGTGGCACGGTCAAACATGTTTGTGAGCGCTCAACTCTTACCCTACCTGAGACAGTGAGAAGCACAGCATGATAGGAAATTTCCGTTTGCAATGGCGTGTCTCGTCAGATCGCGAACAGAAACAAAAACGAAAAACATAAAGTACTGTCCTATAACTACTCCAGTTCAAAGCAAGTTCAAAGCCATTAACAACTAATAACTCAATCTTGTTTCCTTGAATAAGCCCGTTTTTAACCAATTAGGTTGTTCATTTAGCGTCTTAGTATGATCCTATTCAAAGTTTATTTTTCTTGTAAGATGTAAGAAATGAGAAAAATATCTTCTGAAAATGAATAAAACAAAATGAGTGAAAAAGACATAAATATTAGTTTCCGTACATGAAAAGTTTAAGAATATCATGTCCATTTAGACAAAATAGATTTAAAATACATATTAACAATAATCATAATAATAATAATAATAATAATAATAATAATAATAATAATAATAATAATACATGTAATAAGAAAACGTAGTTATTTAGTTTGTGAAATTAAGAAGGAAATGAACATCGTCTTTGTCCAGCTAATGTACGCACATCCTTTGTAAAATTTGATGCACAAACTACAACATACTGAGGTGTTCATCTAGCTTGATCATTTATACAAAGGTCAAAAATTATTCTTTACTAGTAATCATATAAGTCTCTAGTCAATTTCATCACATTCAATATAGCTTTGATCATGTCGATGTGACAAATAAACGATCCAATTAACAAAATCTATCAGATATTAGCTTTATCGTTTTTCTTCCCAGAACACAAATACATCTTATCAAAGTGTTGTCTTTTGGTGTTATCATTGTTTTTCCTATTCAATTTAAGACGAAAACACTGAATTTTTTTCGTATTTTATCAATAGAAAACTGTATCTATTAATGACATAGCATTTAGATCAAAAGTTTTTTTCAAAGATCACAAAATCATGTGAAAGACTAACTGTTTCAAATATTTAGTGGTATTATACATAAATGATGCTCTTTGAAAGTTGCTGTTGAACATACCTACCTCCTTGATAATTGCTTAGTTTGATTAACACGAAAGCATCTGTTTATCTGAAATACAAGTTGACAAATTGGTTTTGAATTGCTGCTGATAAGTAAACGTTTGATATTGGCAAACCTAGTAATGACTATAGGACTTGAAACGAGTTCATGACAATAATAGTTTGCTGGACCTTTTGGTGGACATCATATTTGTTGAGTTTGTTGCATCACAATAAAAGGCCAATTTTAATCTTAATGGGATATCAAAATAGTTGATTATAGTAACTATCTTTGCTACAAAAAATGCTATGATATGTTAAAGCTTGAGGTTGCAAATTGTGATAGTTGACATTAAAACGTCTTCTACTTGTATATGGACAACTGGAGGATAATGGTCAAAATGAATAAAGAATAGAGAAAAATGATCCTGAAAAATTGAGGAATACAGAAATGAATGACCCCCCTTTCCAGTCCCTCATAATCGGGGAGCATTACAGACCACACGGAACTTTTCCGTTAAGATCAGATATAAAATTGTACCTCCTTAAATATTACCCATTGACAAAATTTAGGGAAAACTTTAGGCCTTCAACAAAATTCCGTCGATTGTTGAACTCAATTAATCTAACTATAACCCATGGACAGGCATCACATTGATATTTAAGGAAGTGAAATGAAATAAAGCAAGTATTCCATGTTCTCACTTTTTCGAGGTTACGTTCGGGAACGCTTTCGATCAGTTGTCACCAATGAAATATTGCTTGTCGTTTATACGTTATGGATTCGTAATAAATGTTAAAAAAAAAACATTTTTAGCGAACTTAGTTGAGTATATTTTTAGATATACATACAGTGGTTCAATATTTCCTTAACCTTGTAATTTAATACAAGAATTACCAGGCACCCGTTTTATATGACTTTAAGCGTTATCTTTAGAAATATTAGAAAAATAATTTGAAGTAACCTTCAAATCTCTTTCATGATTTTAATCCGTCATTTAATTTCTAGCGTTCATTAGTACAAGTATATCGCGGTGGTCTCTTGACTTTTAGTTCAGTAATTATCATTTTAACAGCAAATATACTGTAAAAGTCAAATACCTTGGGAAGCAAAATTGTTATGTTTTACCATTAATATTTTAGGCTAATAATTAGTATCCGTAAGACTTAACGATTTAACGATTAATATAGTTTAGCGAGCATTGAATGTAAACGACTCTGTTTTCCGTCTAGTCTTACGCTTAATCAATACACATTCAAATCAGTGCATGTATAGAAAAATAATATAAAATGAACTGAATTATTTTTAAGAATAAATTAATAGCGATAACACAATAAACTTTATTTTTTGTTGGCATCTCTGACGTTGTTTACAAAATACTAAACAAAATGTCATGTTGCTAATGGCAACACCATCGCCGATAAGTCGAACATGTCCATGTTCATCTGTGACACAAACATTTCATATAGGATATCCAAAAAAGATATGACTTTAAAATCACCATTATTTACTTTGGTACCATAGCAATCTCAAGTATGAAAATGCAAGTTAGTAATATATATAATATGTATATTTATTATACTAAGGATTACGCATTTGGGTTTTTAAATATGTTTTTGTAAATTTTTCTGACTTGCTCTTTACTTGAGGTTTATACCACAATATGCTTGTTTATACATAATAACTATAACGTATTTTTGTTTTCCGTTTATCCAACCTAACATATAACATAATCTTAAGTTCTGATAAATATGTTAACAAATAAAACGAGCTAAAAATGTAATAGATAGCTATATGTTCTTACAAAACAATTGGCCATGATTTAAAAGCCGGTTTTAGAAATAATTTACTCGGAATATTTTTTTTTAAGTGTCAGGAAAAGAAAATTTATATATATATTCTATTCAGATAGAAACAAGAAGTGTCAGACAAGATAACATCAGTTAAGATACCCATTACCACCCCCCCCCCCCCTCACTGCCGTTATTATTTTATTTCAGTCAATGTATTAACATTAAGAGTTTTGAAATCTCGTAAAATGGATAGAATTAACTTTATTCTCCATTGTTTAACTGTTATCCTATGAAAAATAGGATACAAAACATTTTTATCACGACATGAATTGTTTTAAAAGGGAGTCAACTGTAATTTCCTCTCAGTGAATATTTTGTCCTGAAATACTCGAATGCATGGTATACAACTTCCAGTTTTCCAATCGTAAGGTTGCCTCATCGTATTGCGTTCAAATACCTCAATTATTACTAAACGCTTGTGCATGTTCACATTTTAGGGACTTCATATCATTTTGTAACAGGAGGTGTGTCCCTTACACAAAAACTGATCAAACAGAGCTACGAGGTAGGACGAATGAAATCGATACTACATAGTTTTACGGTCATTCTCAAGAATTCGTCCACCGTTACGACATGCATGTTTCTCAACTCACTACAATATGTCTAAGATCTTTATATTTTAGAATGGTGTTCTGATCTGTTATTGTGTCCGATTCCTAATTTGGACATTTTAACTGAGTTGGATGCTAATGTCGGGTAATGCATTCAAAGCAGGATATACTTACATTGTCACGTACATAATGTACCAAGTCTCAATCCTTTTAGATAGATATAAGAAGATGTGTATAAGTGCCAATTAGACAACTCTCCATCCAAGTCACAATTTGTAAAAGTAAACCATTATAGGTCAAAGAACGGCCTTCAACACGGAGCCCTGGCTCACACCGAACAGCAAGCTATAAAGGGCCCCAAAATGACTAGTGTAAAACCATTTAAACAGGAAAACCAACGGTCTAGTCTATATAAAAAGCGAGAAACGAGAAACTCTTATGAAACACACCAACAAACGACAACCACTGAACATCAGAGTTTATATCATTCAATCAGTTATTGTTCGGAACCTTGTTTTGTCATAACCGATTTATGAGATTTGAACAGAGATAAACAAATGCGCTTTAGTTTATATGAGGTTCCTTAAATATTCTTTTAAAAAACGTTATGGTTTAAAAGAATAGAGCCATTCACGGGAACACACAGAAGAAATTGTGTTCACAGCATTTTCCCGGAACATTAAAGCTATATGAAAGGATGTTACACTCAACATACAGGGTGTGTTCAATTTCTAGAATTTGCTTTGATATTTTTTGAAATGTTATCGCTTGAAAGATGAAGGTTAACGAAAAAGCTTCACCTGCTGATATGTAGCACATTATTATTGACCTTAAATATTAGTCTCCGTTTTATAATGAATAATTGTCACAAATGTTTATTCGTATTCAAAGATAGCAATAAATCAGTAAGTGCTGAGAAAGTATGAAAATCAGGATTTATTTCCCGTGTGATTAACAAAAGCTCAAAACAATATAATATTTCTTCTTTCTTTCTGTAGTTAAGGCCCTTTATATCAATGAGTAGATAAAAAAGTAGCTGTTTTACAAATCATTTAAATTCCAACCACTTATTTTGATTGAGAGAATTATAGATTATCGATGGTATTTCAAACAAGATGGTGTTTCTTAGATACAATCTCATCGAATGGCGACAGCCCTTAGATGAGACGTGGCAGAGAAACATCCTCGAGTTTAAAAGACCATTGATAATCTGTTATCGCTATTTTGCCTATAACGTCGTCGAAGTTTATATTGACAACATCACGTGCACCCTTAGTTTCTAGCGATAATTTTCTATCTCAAGCGATTAGTATGATATAAAAAATTATCACAAAACATGATCAAAGGAAAATTACTTAAAGTAGCGATTATTCGTGTTATGAAAAGGAAATGGTTAACGCAGATACCAATGTCATGTTTAAGGAGTTTTGAGTGTCTCTTTAGTGAGGCCCCTCATGGGGGTGTCCAAGTAATCACATAATCACCAATTTTTGGCCAGTATAATCACATAATCATTCATTATTTTTTGAACGATATAATCAAATAATAAAAAATACAGTCCTAGATTATCAAATAATCAAATAATCATGATCATGAAATATATGGTCTGGTAATCAAATAATCACTAAAAAAACGGCCAAGTAATCACATAATCAAAAACCCCACGAGGAGGCTCGTTAGTATTTGACGCCTCTTTTGTTAGAACATACCAAATCATGACAATCATGTACAACTAACACCCCGTGTTGATCAAAAGGTTTTCTAAATCTGATTTTATCAAGAGCATTGATTAATTTACCGACAAAATATTAGTTGCGTTAGGTGGACGTTTTTCTTTATTGACTTTTTTGCAAAAGTAATGAGATCAACAAAACATTTCTTGATCTCGAACTCAATCAATAACTGAATGATAACTATGATAAGAAAGAAACAAAACTGCACATATACTGTTAACATCTAATTAAAGGCATCAATAGGTATGGAATATATTTTTCTTCAAAAACAGCGACCATTCCTCCATATATGATATCTAACTGTTACAAAGGACAGGCTTCATATTGGGCTTGTTTGGCCCTATATATTCACCAAAACAAAAACATTGTCTTATTTCATTACTGATCATATTTTCTCAGGATCAGATTTTTTTTTTTCTTTCAGAAAATGTGATTAACAAAAAACAAAGGCATCGCGTAAAATGTTTTGTCAGTAAATACAAATATTTTAAATATTCTTTTCGATGATGGTTGTGCTCCATATTATTTCGAACCAAATACAAGCGAAATGGTCATGATTCTACACAAACTCGTAATTCTACTGAATTAACGGTTATTTCAAGAATGCACAACTCATAAAAGAAGTAATTGTACCTAGCGCATTAAAGTACACACTTCCAATTGATTTAGACGCACGAAATTTATACAGTGCTTTTTCATTAACTAGCACTGGGTATATTCCACTGTTGGGGAATTGTTAATCTCATAGAGTGTCATCAGCTCAGAAGTCAGTGCTTCGGTACTTACATTAGTTTTAATATATTTTTTCTAAAAGTAACTGTTCGTTAATTGATAAGTTATTGAGACACATTCTCCTTAGGCAAAGTTGACCCTAGATACATTTGGCTATTCTTTTAAGGTCCCTTTTCTGTCGTAAACCTCATATCGTTTCTGCGTGTTTATTCATGCCTGGATTTCAAATGATTAGGTTTAAAAGTGCCCGATCAAGGTTAATTCAGAAAAGCACTTCAGATTAACAAAATTATAAAGCTTTTTTTCATTACGAAATACTACCACAGAAGCATTTAAACTGACAGTTGGGTTTCAAAGATTTATATATTTAATCTACGGGCTCCAAATTAATGGCCCCAAATACAGAATAATTGCCTTATTTGACTATTAGAAAACTATCTTCACAACTACTTGTCATACATATATCAAAGAATTTATTTGTGTGAAATTAAATTTAACATCAGACCTTGAATACTATTGTTGTCATTTTCATTTTAGTCATGGGATTATTGTAATCTTTCAATAATTCATCAAAAGAGAAATGAAATATAACTTTACTCCGTCAATTGCATCGTCAATTTTAATTTTGAAGTAATAAACTGTTTTGTAACATTGTGTCCTGAAGGACAGCCATACCACTGTTTAAAAAACGCATTAAAGATACAAGACTTTTAAGATGTCAAACACGTTTCATTTATATGGTGAAAGTTTAAAAAAAAACCAGGAAATTATACGTTAAAAACATTCACAAATCAAAAGTCGAAGACAAATAGATAAGTGCATGGCCAAAAAGCTAAGGAAAATGAGGAAAAGACAGACAACAATCTATAAAAAACTTCACAGAAAAACCAAGGAATGACTAACAGGAACATCACCTACATCCGGGTGATCTTCTGTGATTAATCAATAATAAAGTTCAAACGAATTGAAAGCGAAAAATTACAAGAAGTTAGGTTATACTTGGCTAAGGGCATTAAAAATTAATGCGACAATAATTTATCGATGCTCAAATCTCATAAATCAATTAAGAGAACGAATCAAGGAAACAAACAAAACATGGGAGAATTGGATGAACTCCAATAGGAGCGAGAACGAGTCCGTTAAGCCTTACTGCATAATGTTTAAAATGATTTTTACATTCTATGAACTGTTTGTCTATATTTTATATCATTATTGTAGAGTCCGTGCTAGTATTGCAAATCCCATTTTCTCATAAAGTCATTGTTGAACATTTAAAACGTCATCTGAAAGAAATAATCCATGTGCTTAATAATCTTAAACATATCCGTATCTACATCTTTCATTGATGACAATTCCTATGTATTTGATTATTTGTAACTTCAGTTTTATATTAAACATTACACGATTATCGAGGCAAGAAAGAAAAATTGTTGTGATAGTGGAGTGAGTCTAAACTGATAATCAAACAGTTAATTGAACCTAAAAAATCATTTGCTGTGTTGTTTATCATGTTTTTATGTTATTTGTCTTAATTTATTCTAGCTAGACACGACTAATAGGTCTGAAAAAATGTGCAATGTTCCAATTCAAAAATTTCGTGTTTTTCAAAATTGTGATTTAAGTTCATTTTTCTGTTTTATTTAACTATGTTGTGTTTATTGTTTTTTTGTATAATATACATAAAAAAGAAATAATAGGCATCATAAGAAAATACTGCACATTACAACACACTACATAAACAATCAACACCCGACTCATGTATTTAGTTGTAAAAGGGCAACTTTTGGTTTGCCATTACAATGTTAAAATTATAATACTATATGAACAAAATAAAACCATTTACATAAATATTGGTCGCATTATTTGTCGCTAAACCTTTTCAAACAATTGTTTTCCATAAGTAAAAAGACTATTTGTTTCCATTTTATACGTTTTTGATTCGAGCATCACTGACGAGTCTTTAGTTTTCTATGTTGTGTCATCTGTACTATTATTTGTCTGTTTGTCTTTTTATTTTTGGCCATGGCGTTGTCAGTTTGTTTTCGATCTATGAGTTTGACTGTCCCTCTGGTATCTTTCGTCCCTCTTTTGTAGACGAAACGCTCGTCTGGCGTGCAAAAGTTTAAAACTGATATCTATGATGAGTTTATTTATAAATGATAGTGTTTACTTTTGTGATAAGCATTGATACGCGTTGATATAAGCTGTGATATTTTCTTATCAAATACATAATATAATTGTTTTTGAAATGAGAAGTAACACTAATCTAGATTGATAATTTTGCCAAAGCTTTAAGTAGGGTTTGAATTATTTGTTTTTGAATGTAAAACATATGAATATGCATGTAAAAATAAAAGAAAAGAAAAAGAGATAATAATATAGCAAAAATGTCAAGTTCAGTGTAAAACTGAAAATCTGTTTTGAATCAGTTGACCTTAAAGATATTTTTTGGAATGTATAGCTTAAACGTTTAAGTAGAGTTATGGTGTGTTATATCATGCAACGAAAAATTAAAACCAAAGGAATGGTACGTTTATTGCTGTTTTTTTAAAGTCACTGATATTTTCATCACGAAGCGATATATCGCATCTCATTTTGCAAAATTCTGTTTCAAACATTTTGTGTATTATTGATTGATTGATTGATTGATTGTCGTTAAACGCCACTTTCAATCCTATTGTGCTGTTTCATGGCGGTCAGTTTTTATTGATGGAGAGAACCAAAGTGCCCGGAGAAAATCACCGACCTATGGTAGGATTTTGTATATGACTATATATTTATTGGTCATATCTGAATGAAAAACACATGATCTCTGATCTATTTGCGACCACTGTCGTTATCTGCATATTCTTATTGTTTGTTTTGTATACGAAATGTCAGTATTAATAATCTCTTAACTTGACCCCTTTTGATTTTACCATTGGGTTAAGGCATCGCTGGTATTGTTTTAAAATGATCATGTTTGTATGTACATTAAAAGCAATCAACTCAAAATAACGATAATACTTTGTGTTGAATATTAGGCACTGAAAGATAAGACACGTTTCTCTCAAGGGACTTACTTAATTGGGATGACAAAACAACAGCTGCTGCTACAATAACTCATCATTTAAAAGATGCCAGCCCGTCTGATGATGATATTTAATGTCTTGATAATGACTTCGTGCCGATCGCTAAATATATGATTCACTTATTATATTTACCATCAGACATCATTTATTTTTTAAAAACATAAAGTATTTTGATTACATGCAAACGTAATTTAATCGATTACAGCAAATTATATGATGTAATCATCGATTTCTTTTTTATTACATTTCAATTACTTTTAACAGTAGTTTTATGAAATAAAACCTTGTTTAAATGAAAATAAAAAAACTGCGCAAATTTTCAGTTTATTGTATAGATGAAATAGAAAGTATTAATTTAACGTTAGAGTCATTGCTTCGCATCACGGTGTGAAGCTATTAGTTTCATACGATATGCACGCCATCTTGAAATTATTACGTAAAATATATCGATTTTCATTGGTTGCCTTATGATATGGGAAAAATTCTATTGGCTAGAATGAGATATAGAATTGGGATCATGTCCTGGACAGGAGAAGATATCAATTACAGTATTAAATTCAGTATAGTTATTCAAGATCCGATTTGATACCCGATTCCTTTACTGGTTTACCTTGCTATATGTTGCGTCAAAGTCATATTGATCAATAAGAGAAGGGACAAAGATGAACAAGTTTCTAAGTGGTCATCTTACTAAATATGAATAAACACTAACACTTAAAATACCCATTACTGCCAATGAACATCAACACTTTTGTCCGATACATGTGATCAATGTTATAAATTCATAGGATATAGAAAAAAACCAGCTCCGCCAAGAGCACATGATACCCCCGAATGGTGCATTATAATTGTTGTGATAATGATGTGGAATATTGAGAAGGCATCTAATAACAACCTAGTAAAATGGCTGTGTAGAAAAATATGCACGATGAACAGGATCCATATGGAAATAATTTTACGTCAGAAATGATTGTTTAAACAGCTCTGGCACGATGAACCAAACATTTTCAAAGTATAAACCAAATCTATATTCTCCTATACCAACAACAGAGTAAAGTGTGAAGTAAATTGATCAAAACATGCTAGATCTAGTGCATTACATGTAGAACAATACCTATTATTAATCTGACCGTCAAAGTCCCATAACTGCGCAATATCAAATTATAAATTTTCAAACTCAAACCATATCTCTGGAATGACGCAACCAGAGAATTTGAAAATCAAAATAAAGTTTTCTTCTAATTTTTACGGTTTTTTGGATTCGAGCGTCACTGATGAGTCTTTTGTAGACGAAACGCGCGTCTGCCGTATATAAAAAATTTAGTCCTGGTACCTATGATGAGTTTATTGTTTACCGAGCCCGGAAATTTAGATAGACTCGGGTTAACTGATTCCAAAAGGTTACCAATTCAACACTGTAATTAGATCTTTGAATATTGTTGTATTTGTTTACATATTGATTTTGTTATCAGTAAATTAAAACCATACTTAATATTATTATACACATATACACATTTGGTATTCTACAATCTGTCGATACCTATATTTTGGCATTGCACGAGGTCATGTTTTTCTATGACTGTTAATGACGTCTTTACACTGAATTCATTTGATGTTGGATATATACAGATTGATATTTTAGTCTTAGATACATGATTTTTTTATTAGTTGTTATTGGCTGTGCACTAGTTGTCAGTTACTGCGAGTACTTTCAACTCTGTATATATACTTTGTGTCTTTGCTGTTGTGAGTGATATATAAATGCCCTGCCACGTCCGGTCTGTGTTTATGTTAGATGTTTTTCTCATTTGTATCGAAATGATGAGTTTAGTGCTTTTTAACTGATTTTGATAGTTTTTTTCACATGTTATACTGTTACCCTTCTATCCCAGGGAGGGGAGGGTTGGCGCTTTCAAAAATGTCTTCCCCCCACATTCTTTATGTGCCTGTCCCAAATCAGGAAACTGTAGTTCAGTGGTTGTGTTTGGTTCATGTCTGTCATATTTGTTTCTCGTAAATTGTTTTGTTATTAATTAGGCCATAATTTTTCTCAAATGAATTATTTCATGTTTTTCATGTCGGGGCTAATTATAGCCGACTATACGGTATGGGTTTTTTTTTTTATTGTTGAAGGCTATAATTGCTTAAATACAATTCAGTTGAACTTTGGTGGATAGCTGTATTATTGGCAATCATACCAAATCTCCTTATTTTTATATCCAATCAATCCTAATGTTCCGTTTAAGTCTTGTGGGAATAGGGAAATTCGAGTTATTTTAGGAAAAATTCGTGGATGAAATACAGTATACTTTAAAACATATCGTCTAAGATGAGCTTATAATACCATACATATGAAGATATACACAAACTCATACATTTTGCATACTTAAACAATCACTTAAACCACATCTTACTTAAAAGTAAACATTTTTTTCTGTACTTCAATCTTTTGACACAAATAACGTAATTTTTGAAAGAATTTCTATGTTTAAAATAAGAAAATCGTTAATTTCTGTACTCCCTGCAAGTATTATGTATTAAAGTTTTTGAAAATATCATAATCAATAAGAGTTTGAACTTTAGCTCAGACAACCCTTTGATTTATCATAAGGTTATGATTTCAAGATTACATTTTCTGTTTACTAATCAGATGATCAAAGACGTTTAACCAATGACATGCAGACTTTGTTCTGATTTCAAGTATGTCTAATAAAATGTGAGATTTACATTGTATTGTCTTACGTTAAAATGTTTGCTTTTTTGACAAGTTTCATAACTTGTACTTAAAGAGATTGTCCAAACAAAAAATAAATGCATGTATGTTAGTATGAATTTGAAAATCCATCTATAAAAGTAGCTTGGTAATATTTTTTGATCTCTTATGAGGAATCTTCAAAGATCGTAAAGAACTACAAAACATTTTTGAAGATTGAAACATATATATGTCAATTATGAGGAAAAAAACCAAAACCTCAGCTTGTCCGAACAATATGCAAAGTATGAAGCAAATGATCCAACATATAAAAAAGTGACAGATGCATTTGTCCATGTCATTCCAAGAATTTTATTAACACATATATATTGTTGAACATGGCTACCCGTATTTCAAGAATTTTGTACATATGTTAGATCTTTGGCACACGTTTTATCTAAGAAACAAACTGCCAACATACCATTTGTAAACAAAGCGAAACAAAGCTTTAAATGATGCTTATTTTATGTTATAAATCTCTACTATAAATAGGTTGAGCAGCATAAATGTTTCTAACTAAAATGTGTTTGTTAAGTTTGTAATTTGTAATTGACAGTGATCGATGATAGTACGGTAATTGATGTATATATAAAAATGAATTTCACAGAAACCTTCAAGTTATCGATTATTATTGGATTACTTGTGACAGTACTAGTCTCTATTCCTGGTTATGATTTTTGTTTTTTATTGTACAGAAGAGTGATGATGGATTTAAACTTTCTTTTTGGTAATCTTCCATTTAGTAATGGAATCAACTAATAAATGTAAAGTACAAACTTTGCTCGTTTGAAACATTTATTTGACTTTCAGCGAAATCTAAAATAGTAAAAAGGCTTGTCTGGTCCATGAAAAATAATATACACCCTGTTAAATATCAATGTTTCGAATTGGTTTTTTTCTCAAATATAAATAGTTTGCGAAACGCGTCATTCAAGTAGCTGTCGTATTATGCCGTAGTATACGTTATACATTACAGCTCTGATTCCATGCCCGGATTTGGTTTTACTGTGGATTCTTTATTATTTGTGGAGTAAAAATGTTCGTGGATTTCGTTGAGATAGGTGAACAACAAATTTAAGTGTTCTACGAAGTGTAAATTTCCTATAGGCTTGTAAACAGTTATGTCACAAATAAAAAGCCACGAAAATTCAATATTTCCTCTATCCACGAAAATTGATACCCAGAAAAAGAAATGAATCCACAGTATTTTGAGTGCTTTCTGGTTCGATCAGGTCTTGAACGTTTTGGTTTTTTTTAATATTTTGGCTTCGGGCATCATTGTCGAAATACGCTACAATTGGTACCGTTTATGTTATTGCAGCTTGATCTGACTTAAAATTGAAATCACATATGCTTATACGGAAGCGTGGTACAATAACAAACGAGACAGCTATCAATCACAAACCATACGAAAATAATGTGATCAAGTATATGTCACTATACGGCCTTTAATATTGATGAAAACCCTTACCATATATAAAAATCAACATACCACAAATTACAAGGAGTACAAGACTTTAAAATTGAAAATTAACGGTCTGGTTTATACAACAACAATAAAAGAAAATACTAAAACAGGATCAGGACAGACACATAAAGATCACCAAGAAGTTATAGACCATTATCATAATTAATATATATATATATAATAGTTACTATTATTTATTTTTTATTATTATTCGGTCAATTAAATGTTTCAGGGTCAAGATTAAATGAAAACTCGTACATTATTGTTGTACTGAGCTAGAACTTTTAATTATGCATTTAGTTGGTAGATATCAGTTGATCTCTAAAAACAGCTAGCAATAACAGTTGTTTCTTCCGTTACCTGTAGTTACATACAACATATATCAGTATATCAAATGTGGACAGGGAGCTGCTTGTTATATGTCTAAATACAGCTCCGGACCTGAAATATGTCATCACGATAACAGAGTTTGTGTTCGTTGTCAGTTATTCAAAATCTAATATGAAAGTTTATAATATAAAAAAGATGTTGGTAATATACTTCAATGACACGTGCACCTAATGAAAAAACACAACTCAAAGTCACAATACGGTTTTCAGCAACAGGCAGGTGTCTACACAATATGTCAAGTTCTCAAACGTTACACTTCTAACTAAACAAGTCAAAATGGTACTGCATTGAGCAGGGACTATTTACAGTAATCAATACAA
This sequence comes from Mytilus californianus, assembly GCF_021869535.1. Classification (NCBI taxonomy): domain Eukaryota; kingdom Metazoa; phylum Mollusca; class Bivalvia; order Mytilida; family Mytilidae; genus Mytilus; species Mytilus californianus. The sequence goes on from NW_026262593.1 coordinate 44,068,746, forward strand.
ATAACATATTAAAAACCAAACTTAATACATTTCAATCCTGACGAACTTTACATCATTTTTATTTTTAAAGTGTCGGCAATAATCATCACTGGTAATTGAGATCATAAGATGTTTTAAAATATTTCTCTACACAATATTATCATCAATTCATTGTTGCACTATTGGTCACTAGTATTTCGTAAAAAAATTGTTTTCAAATAAGTTATACATTTAATAAAAAGTAATTAAAATTTTTATCAATATTCTTTAAAATACAATCACAATAAAGATTGTCGACTATTTTTCTATTTTTTATGAAATAATGACAATACACAAATCATACATTCATCATTAAAAAGTTTGTCGGGTTAAATAGCACGATTTATATAGTGGAAAAGAAACGGTCGAGCTCATTGACTGGTAAAATTTTCAATGAACTGATCATAGTAAAACAAATATGTCTTGATGATAGAATTAACCTTGGATTGTCTTGTGAAAGACAAAATATGTAAGAAGACGAATGAGATCGTTCATCAGTTTTATCGATAATCAGATCTTTTAACATCTTGTTTATCGAAATCTTAATGATGAATCTATCAATAGGTTAGCAATGTACAATAAAAATCTTGTATGAAGATAACGTAATTGATGAATCTATCAATATTCAGGTGTTTCCATGATGGTTCGTATTATATTTTAACATTAGAAAAGCTTAGAAGAAATTAAGATAAAAATATTACACATTTTATCTTTAACAAAAACTAACACCATCGTCGTATGCGTTAGAATATCTTGTTATCACTTCAATGTATACCGAAATATGTTTTTAGAGAGTGCTTATAATATGTTCTCAAACGTTCTATTGAAACTCAAAACTTTAAATATTGAATATTAAGAGTGATTTTAGATAGTCTGCCTAAAAATCAGGTATATGTGTTTGTTATATTTGGTAGAAAGTGTCATGTAATTTCAAATAGCTTTTTGTTATTAGAGCAGTGTTTATGCTGTATTCAAATATATCATTTTGTCTGGAAGAACAGGATTTGTCTATTAGTTGTAATTGGCTTTTAACTTCGATTACTCTTAAATAGGATCTTTGAGTCTATTGTCGTGTTAGTTTTGTTTTTATGCTTCGTGCCGATCTGATAAAGCAAGCCATTTTTATCTATTTTTTTAAAATTTGCTCTTATGGTATGCTTTTACACCATTGTTCCGGGTTCGATGAGGATTGAGAGCTTACAAACATGTTTAACCCGCCATTTTCTGTATGTGTCTGTCCAACGTCGCGAGCATGTTATCATGTCATGGCCTTTTATAGCTAAATTAATATCATGGTAACGTGACCTGTAATTTCTTAAATCCACGTCATTTTGGACTCTGTTGGATATTTGTCTAATTGGCAATCATGCCACTTCTTCTTATTTTATATCAGTATTATATTGCTAATACTGCCACTGGTTTCCGAACGCTGCTGATTGAGATTGTTCCTATACGGTTATGCATTATACATGACTATAACACCTGTAGTGTGATTTTACTAAAAAAAAATAAAATATAACAAATTAAAAGGAGATTTTAAGGTCCTTTGAATTATTCTGGGAAATGTAAGATACGTTTCAAATTTGACCGATAATTTTATGTTTTCACTAGAACCCCAATTGTTAGAATGGTTATATCCTTTTTTTTAAAGGCCATGCATATTGTTTTGTTTTGAAATATAAAGCACACGATTTCAATTTGTTTCACGTTATAATATGATTTTACCTCATTAATGGGATAAGAAAACATAAGCATACTTGTCATTCAAATTTGGCAGACGGTTAGTAAACGGTTTACAAAAATCATTTAAAGTTTAAGATGAATCATTCAGCAATCATCGTAATCAGATATCTCTCACAAACAAGTAATGCTTTGTGATAAAATGTAGTTTCAATAAGTGAAAGACACACACACACAAATGTATCCATGTATAGGGAAGAGTCGTAAGCAAAGAGCCAAGCATCAAATATTGGAATTGGTGACGCTATACAAATAGACATTGAGATGTGCAAATGTATAGAGAGAAATTCAAATGTTTAGAGATGGTCAGAGAATTCTGTAGAAACCAAACATGCATTGTATCAAAATCAAGTTTCAAAAGTTAACACATGTAGATATTTTTTGTTTTGTCTTTAATGCATTGTCAGAACACGAGTTATGCTCAGATGAGTATACTGTATAATTCTTGACAAAAATACTTTCAAATCAATATTCCCTTATTGTTTTGATAAGAATAAGACAACCATTGCATCTCTTCTTGAATCAACACTTAAGTAGTAATGCCTTCTGTAAATTAAGGTATAATGTATACACTGTGGTATATCTTATATGAGTTTTTTTTCTTTTCTCAAATATATTATTCATCAGGATTTAACCTCTGATGATGCAATTAAATAACGTAGAAAATAAATACTGATAAGACATATCAGTTAAGATTTTGTGCTTATATTAATCAGTCAGTCTGTCCATTATATAGTGTTGATGATTATTTCATGTATATGAAATTAAATGACTCTTGACATGCTTAAAAATTCGTCTATTATTCCGTTTATCAATTCATTAAGGTCATTTTAAAATCCTATCTTTTAAATTTTGCTTTTTGTGTTTCCAGTTTCTTTCGTTATCATTTGTTAGATAAAATGTATATAAAAAGATAGTGGATTCAAAGACAATATGTTTTGAGGATACTTAAACTAAATAATGTTAGTATTAGTATATCCTTTGAAAGTAGACGTTATAAATCCAAATTGGATATAATGTTAAGTAGATTAACATTTCTTTCGTAAAAGCAAAACGGATCTTATGTAATTTTTACTCTGATTTTAGCATAAATCAGTTAGATTTTAAGCTTTCGATGTAATAAAAACCTAAAAAATATTCGATTGTCTATGGATTTGAAAATGAATTGATAACAAGTTTTGTTTTGTGAAGTTTAAAAGCTTCTTTGCTATCGTTAATCTTCACTGATTCTTCCATTTTTTGCATTTTTACTATTCGTAAATTGTTAAAATCATTAAATCGCTTAAATTTTCTTCCTATCATAAATAAGGCTTATCCGAATTTGATTTTTAATGACTTTCAACTTTATTGATTTGGGTTTCCAACTAGCTTGTTTCAAGTGCCGCTGATGTAGTATATTTTGACAAAAATGAGAATCTGGCAATCTGAAAGTTTTTACACCACGCATGTATGTAATCCATAAGGGACCTACGGTACTTTAGCTCGTGGTTCTGTTGATTTTCTAGCCGAAATGAACGTTACAATGTTCTTCTAACCAGATAAGAACCCAATAGAACTTTTGTGGAATGCTTTGGACAAACGCGTGCGCAGTAGTCATCCGGTGTCGTAAACTGCAAGAACTGCAGCAGGCTCTAAAAAAAGAATGGGGAGAATTCTGCAAGACCGTACTCGTCGAGTCTATGCCGAGACGGTCCGTGCTGTGTCATTTGCTAATGGTGGGCACAACTGCTTATGTCTGTATTCAAAATGATGTTGAAAATTTGTAGTAAATTATTTTTTTTCAAATGTTGCGTCTCATTTTTTGGAAATTATATTATTTTGTAAGGTATGATCTTTTTCGTTTCTCTCGGAGCATATACTTAAACATAAGCGTGAATGGCCGTCTAATTGCGAACATCTAAGTCATGTTAGTTTTCGGAAATTAATTTTTTACAATTTCCTTTTTTTTTTTCCTTGCCGACTGATTTATAATTAATCATTTCTAAAAAATATGCCATAAAGACTCCTCGAAATTATTAACAAGAAATCCAGTTCAAGTAATCACACAATTGGAAAACAAACACCATTGTCGATGCTATTTTGAGGAAGGACAGCCATTATTTAAGATTTGTTGCATTTAAATCTTTAATTAGTTATTGGATTAAAATAAAACGTTTTAGTCCATAAACGTTTAACAGTTCATGTTGCTAAGGTGTTTATTCTATTCATGAAGAGTCTTGTAGACTGTTGTTTGTTTTTTCATTGTGTTTCCAGGTTTCTGCCATGATTTGGTTACCTCATTGGTCTCTTTTTTCATAAGGAAAATGAGAAAAAATAGTCTTATGACGCGGTACTCAAATACTTATTTTAAATTCAATTAAAAATCAGATTAAGAATTATTTGATTATTTGCGTGGCATGAAAAGAAAAAATAAAATTACATATTAAAAGAAATAGACTGATTTTCATTGAAATAGTGAATTTTGTTTCTATAATAAGTACTATTACAATTTGTTTTAACAAATTTCAACAACAAGTTTTGTTTCGTTTCGGTAAAAAAATGTTTTAATAATTTTACAAAATGGCCTGAATTATTTAACTGAAACAAATCCGAGTCACAAACCAAAATTATTCTTTTTTCTATTTTACCAATATTTTTCAACTCGTTAAAACTAATGATAAAACCATAAAAAATATTTTTAGGATGAACTTTTTCGAGCTTGGTTTATTTATGTATGATACGTTATCATAGCGTTCATTTATTTAAGCTTCCATTCAACTCATTATATAATAGAAAAATAGATATGGGGGTATCCATCCATGACACAAAATCAGTACATGCACAGCAAAAAAAAACATAAGCAAAGGAACAGCGCTTGTATTGCTATTCTTCATCTCAAAGTCACAGTGAGGGCTTTAACAAGGAGCAAAAAAAAACTATCACCTCACTGCAAGTTTAAGAAGGCTCTAGCACCGGCTTGAGCGGAATTCATTGCAAAAATAAATATGAATAGACTTTGTAGATGTAACACCACCTAATCGGGCCCGGTCAAAAAAGAACAAACTATGAACATATGATTGATTGCTTGATTGTTCCTTGCTTAACGTATAACTAATATCTAATATTTATGAAGAATTCAAATACTGTAAATTCAAAAATTATTGCAAGGTTATTATTAATGCAAATAATGCGACTGCGTGAATATCGCAATAATAAGAACTCGAATTCTGATATCTGATACATATATCTGTATGCAGATTTTCCTGAAATCGCAATAATTAACCTCGCATTTTTGTCCATTTTTCAAAAATCGCAATAATAAATGCACGCAATAATTTCTTAAATAACATAAATAAAATCTCAAATTTGTTTGTGAAAGCAATGGTGTAATCATAACGTCATAGAACAGGAAAACGTAAACAAAATTAATTAGCCAGTTACAAAATCACGATTAAATGTAATTATACAAAATGTCTAAGTTTTTTTTTTGTGCAGTTATCAAACCAAATCAAATCTCGACACTTCTATTTTGAACCAGTAATGAGTTCAGTCGCTGTTGAAGCTTAATGATCTACATGTTTTTATTTAACAGATATGTTAGATATAATTAAACTGGAATTTGTTTGACAAATCGATTAGTTTTATACAACCGTAAGTTTTAGGTGTGGAACCAAAAACAGCTTCCAATTAAACTCATTTGTCGTGTCGTGGTAGCCTACGGTTTCCCTTTTAATCATGCCATATCTAATTTTTTACAGAGAAGATAAATCATCAGTTCTCGTTAGACATGATACGGAATTAACTTATTTTTTTTATTTATCGAATAAACTGACATAATGTCACGATATTTCTGATTAAGTCGTTGGAAAAACATTTGTTTAATTGACTAAGCAAAAGTCATTAGACACAATTTAATGCAATTTCTAGGAAACGCTATTGAAACAGAGTAGCAACTGCACGTATTTAAATAACAAAATGTATTGTCAGTCATGTATTTAGATATACAATATCTTAAACATATACACATAGATATAAGAAGATGTGGTATGAGTGCCAATGAGACAACTCTCCATCCAAGTCAAAATTTATAAAAGTAAACCATGCATATAAAACAAAATCATTTCCTAAAACCGTATGCGCTTCAAATACAAATATTCAAACAAAAAATCGAGGTGGAATAAACAAAGTTTTAAGGTGCATTTAGAAGTGAAAATTGATTTTAATTCCTCTGAGACATTTTTTTTATGACAGGTAAGAATTGACAATAATTTATTTCAACAATAAAACATCAACGAATAAATAAGTAAGAAATTGTAACTACTACACAAAATAAACTACTACAATTTGATATCTATTCCATACATAATCTGTATCATTCGAACAAAGAATAACCAAAGATAAAGTTTCGAAGAGATGATTTCAAGTTTAAATCACCCTTTTTTTGCTAAATTATTAAAAAAGCATATGGTAGTCTTAAAAAAATTGGATCTTATCTTTTTCTTTTAATGGATGGAGGAGTTCGGGTGATTAACACACTCGGTGAAAAAATTAATTAATAGATGTTTTCCCTCGTGTGTTAATCTATTCTTCATCCAAGGGCAGTATGTTTATAATATTTTGAGACTTTTAGGATTCAACAGGTTAATAAGACAAGACGAACGTAAAATATCTTACACAATGACATTATCGAATGATATATTTCGGTCATCATGGTAAGTATTGGCCATATTTCAAACTTAGTATCATTTATCAGTGATAGGGCCGAACATTAATCAGTATATGATCATAATTTTCTTTCTGATCTATGTTCGGCCCTATCATTGATAAATAACAGACTATCAATTGGCTTTTCGTATGATTTTAAATAAACTAACTTTTAAACAATATTTGCTTACCTGAACTTAAATGCATTTTGTACTTTGAAAATTGAAAATAATAGCTGTACGGCTGACTTGGTCAACCTAAAGGTTGGTTTCGAAGTTCCCTTTTATTCTTTGAAAGATTCGTCAAAAATAATTTGTTTATGTTACTTGTATAATCGTTTGTCTGCTTTTGTAAATATGTGAGTTTTCCTTTTTGACAACCCCGAGGTAAAATGCAAGGTACGTTTGGGCGTGAAACAACATTGGTTACATTCCTTATTTAGCAAAAATTAAAAACAAACATCAATATAGTTTACTGTGTACACGTTCATTCCGTTATAATGTTATAATCTTTTTATTTCCAGTTTTCAAAACTGCTATTAGACAGACAATGTGTGCTTACTTATTCAAGTGATTATCTGTCAGGTAAAAACTCAAGTGTTGTCTATTAACAGGTACCCCCAAGGGTGACTGGGGAATAGAAGTATGGTCACCATTGGTCTTCCTCCGACCGGCAGTAAAACCCGTGCTAAAGTGGGGCGTCCGTTTGGCTGTGCGGGATGTACAAATTTGCAGCAACGTCCGGTCAGAATGGGGACGTTAAATCCGATGCCTCGTGTAAAGAGAGTGCCACGCTCTTTGCACGTTAAGAACCCTTGCAACAACTCTTTGAGGGGTCCGTAGGTGACCTGTTGCAAGGCTAAATTTCTGTCCCTATCCAATATACCCTCATTTCCCGTGGCAGTCTAAATTTCTCCGACCTTAATCCCTTAATCTATTACAGAACCTACCTATTGTATTTATTGTGAACTTGTTCTCGTCCTGAATATGCATGAAATATTTGCCACTGGACGTTAAGCAACCAACAATCAATCAATCAATCTATTAACAGGTTTAATTCAAGACAAAAATAATAACAGTAGAAAAAAGAAAGGAACTAAATAAAAACTTTTTTGGGGTAAATAAACGAAAATTGATTAGTATCATTAAAGGTCATTCCACATACCCCCCTCATGCATTTGTCTTGAGCTTCATGTCATTGGCAAAGTAAACACAGAATAAAAATAATAAAGTAAGTTGGTTTGTATGTCTACCTTACAAATATTTTGAAAGAAACGAATTCGCAAAGTTATATGAAATATCAGCTATTTAGTTTTTTTGTTGAAGCGTTGTAGGTAATTCCTAGAAATTTATTACGTTTGTATTTGATTGCTCGATTGTTTGTTCAGTTAATGTCACTTTTGTGTTCGTTCGTTTGATTTTATACTTTTCAAATAATATAAAAAAGGAAAGGTGTTTCTAATGATTGTATTTCATGACAGAATATGTAGTCTTACTTATTTTCTGAGAGGCTTCAATATAATATTCCCATGATGTTTATATTATTTGTTTAAACATTTGGCATTATTGATATTGTGTTATGTATAAATTTATAATTACTGTTTAAATAAAAAAAATACTTTGAAATTTTCAAAAGGATTTTTTACACCAGGAAAAGATTAACTAGACTGTATTTAGCAAGCCTTTTAGGAATGTTGCTTCTTCGGTGCTCCTCAATTTCGAACTCCATTTAAATTTGGCCTTTTAACCTTTTTTATTCGAGCGCACTGATGAGTCTATTGTAGATGAAATGTGAGTCTGGCGTACACAATTATAAGCCTGGAATCTTAGATGAGTTTTGTATCTATTACTTTGGTAACATGCATAATTCACTTACAATAAAAAGCAAAAAAAAAACAACAAAAAAACAGACAGTAAACATACTTTATTTTCTGCACGTTCATATTATATTTTATATATTAACATTTTTTCCAAACTGCTATCAGAGAGACAATGCTTGCTTACTGATAGACTTGGTTATCTGATTTATGAATACAAGCGAGTTTTCCATTAACAGTTTTATTGGAAGATGAAAATAATTACACTAATGAAAAGAAACGGACTATATCAGAACTTCAACTGTCTTTCAAGATTACAAAAATCAATTGACTATCTATCTGATTTATCAATACAAATCAGTTTTGTTTAAACAGCTTTATTTGGATGACTGGAAGACAACAATAATTACAGGAATTAAAAGAAAGTGGACTAGATAAAAGTTCAATTGTTTTTAAAGATTACAAAATCATTTAAATTCTGGAAAGCCATTCCGCTTATCTCCCTCCTACTTATATTGGTTTACCTGTATGTTCAAATACGTACCGGATGACAATATCAGAGTAAGTGGATTTGTTAATCAAACATATCTAACTTACATTGTTTTTTAAACGAAATGTCAACATTAAGGATGTTCGCTCCTCTAGTTTTTTACCTTTTGTAAGGTATTCAGAATCCTCTGTTTTTATTCATGTGTCATTGAAAAATTTTGGCCAGAAACCCTACTTTTCTTCTCATAATTTTATTGTGTATAGTTTAAAGAGCAATTTCTAAAAATAATATAAAATCCTTGTTGTTTTTTCATAGCTTTTGAAAGGAAAGTGATGCTAATGTTAACCATATAAAAAATCTAGAGAGAATCATTTCCCGCCAAATTTTCAATTCCTTATATCTCAGAAACAAGGACACTGACCTATCACTTTTTTCTGCTCTTTAAGTTTAGTTAATTATATACTATCAATTTGTAATAGTTTTTTAAAAAGCTTGTTATTTCAAAATAGAGGAGCGAGCATCCTTAAATAACATATCAGACATTATTTAATTATTTGTTTGAGCGATGTGACTCAATATATATTAAGTTTTTGTTTGTTTGCTAGCTTGTTTGTTTCGTTTAACACTGCCCTATGAACATTCGTATGATTTAATAGTCTTACTAAACTAATAACCTTCACAGTTAACCGAAATGTACTCTACAGAAAATTTTAGACTTCCATTTTAACGACAGAGATTTGAGCTGTACATCTTGAGTGTTAGTTGATAATCAACCACTGAAACAAGATTTGACATGATAGAAGCCATAAGTTAAGATAGTACAAGCACTAAGTTAAATAGATATGTTATTCAGTTATCATGGCTTTAATTCAAATTAAAGACTGACAGAGATAATAAGTTTAAATAAACTCATTATAGATAACAGTTTTAATATTTTGTACGGCAAATTCATCAGTGACGCTCGAATAAAACAAGTTACAAAAGCCAAATGAAATACGAGGTTGAAGAGCATAAAGGACCCAAAATTCAGAAATATGTTTTATAAATAAGAGACCAACTTGGTCTTATATGTTCCAAACTAGAAAGCAGACCCCTTTTAAAAGATGTTGGCTTTAATGGAAATTCCTACAAATAAAGAACCGTGTGTTCCAAGAGTATGAGACTTCTGTTTTACATGCAGTACATCCGAACCCATGTTAAATATCGTACCGCTTATGACATGAGCAACACATTTTCCTTTTGAGCCATGGCGTTGTCAGTTTATTTTCGACTTATGAGTTGGAATGTCCCCTTGATATATTTCGCCTCTCTTTTATCATGTATTTAGTCAGACTACCAAGTTTGAAAATATGTGTCCGAGAAACACCGTTTTTTCCTTCCCAAAACATTATAAACGATTAAGGGTAGATACATTTCATCAAAATATTCTCCAAGCAGCATCTGTAATGTAGATCAACAAAGAAATAAATGGGGGTTTATGTGTTTGTTTTGAGATGTGTAGGAAAACTTTAATACTTTATCGTATTTGATGGGGCCCATCTTTTCAATGCTGCGATGTCATACCATGTTAATATCATCAACCTCCCTTTTTACTACTGTATGATATTCCTGGCCATGTAAAATCAACACAGTTTTAACATGTTACCAAACGGATTATCCAAATAAATTAGGGATGTCAACGAGTATTCGAGTACTCGAGTATCGCTCGGTAGTACCGAGTATCGAATACCAAAATGATACTCGACTAATCGTTGTTTTGTAAGAATGTTGTTGCCTTCTTAAAGAATTTTTTTTATTAAGAGCGCCTCCCGGGAAATTAAATATCAATCTAAATAAAAACACGTTTGGAATGTTTGCGTTTAGTTGTCATTTAAAATTCTCTCATGCGCTATGAAAAAGAGCACCTTTCCAAGGCCTACACTTTTAGCTAATCGTGTCCTAGTCATTCTACCACGGTGACCTCTGTACCGCCAGAGCAAATATTTTCATCAGCAGGACAGTTAGTTACGTAACAAAGTTGATAAATTGTATTGTCCCAGTAAAAGTTGCCAAGATGATATTTCTAAATAAGAACAAATTCGTTGCACCCTGTGTCGACCCTCAGAGAATGGTTAAAGTTCTAATCATCACCCTTTTGTTGATCATAAATGTGTTTCTTTACGATTCCCAAATACTGTTTTTTTAGTAATCAATTTTCCATAGATATTTCTTAATTAATTGATTAGATTATTGCTTGTTTACATAATTAGTACATGTAGTAAATGAGCTATTAATTATGGTATAAAATTCCTGGGACTATTATCTAGTCCAAGGTGTTTCCGAGAGAGTACTCGAGTATCGCTCGGTAAATCCAACCGAGTTGACATCCCTAAAATAAATAATTGTATGTATTCATCAATGTATTATTGGTATCAATAAATGAATAATTGACATCATTATTTCTTAACATGTCAGTTAATATTCATACTTGATATTTATAACTCATTACATACATGTATATCACAGGCGTTACACTGGTTTCCGGATTAATAGGCATTTTTTCCATTGAGCATTATTTTGTATATATGGGGACATTGACAGTTGTCACATGGGAAGATATTACTAAGTCACTCTTTGTTGGATTTGAAATAAAATAGAGGCGGAAAAAAAATTCAAACTCATAAGTCGAAAATAAACTGACAACGCCATGGCTAAAAAGGAAAATGACAAACAGGCAAACAACAGTACACAAAACACAACATAGAAAACTAAAGACTGAGCAACATCATCCCCACCAAAAACTGGGAATTATCTCAGGTGTTCCAGAAGGGTAAGAAGCTTCTGTCCAAGTTTGGTAGAAATTCAGGATAGTTTATGAATCTAATAAATGTTTAAAAACTTTAACTGCAGACTGAATGTAATATTAACTGGAAGAAAACAAAATTTCCATCTAGATACTAGCATTTGATCATAAACAAGCTTCTGTCCAAGTTAGGTACAAAATCCAAAATAATATAAGAAAGTTATTAAAATTTTAATAACTTTAACCACAGAGTGAATATGTTGTTTCCTGGCAGAAAATCTAAGTCCATTTAAAAGTAAAATATGGAAAAAATGGATTTATTTTTTTACAAAATTCTCTTCTAGATACTAGCTTTTGATCATAAACAAGCTTCTGTCCAAGTTTGGTACAAATCCAAAATAGTATAAGAAAGTTATTAAAATTTTAAAAACTTTAACCACAGAGTGAATGTGTTGTTTCCTGGCAGAAAATCAAAGTTTATTTAAAAGTAAAATATGGAAAAAATGGATTTATTTTTTTACAAAATTTACTTCTAGATACTATCTTATGATCATAAACAAGTTTCTGTCCAAGTTTGGTACAAACCCAGGATAGTTTAAGAAAGTTATTAAAATTTTAAAAACTTTAACCACAGAGTGAATGTAATACTTCCCGGCAGAAAAACTAATAGATATAAGAAGATGTGGTATGAGTGCCAAAATTTATAAAAGTAAACCATTATAGGTCACAGTACGGTCTTCAACACGGAGCCTTGGCTCACACCGAACAGTAAGCTATAAAGGGCCCCAAAAAATTACTAGTGTAAAACCATTCAAACGGGAAAACCAACGGTCTAATCTATATAAAAAACGAGAAACGAGAAACACTTATGAACCACATCAACAAACGACAACTACTGAACATCAGATTCCTGACTTAGGACAGATGCAAACAAAAGAGCGGGTTTAAACGTTTTAATGATACCAAACCTTCACCCTTTTTCTGAAACAATAGTGTAACATCACAACATAGAATGACACACTATAAAATATCAACTGAAATAGCTTAACTCAATCAAAGGACATATAAACACCATTGAACATACACCGAACAAATAAATTTGACCTATGACACAATGTAAATACAAAATAAATAAACTAAGGGAAGAATAATAAAAGTAACATGTTATATCCATTTATAAGAAAAATACGGAAAAAATGGAATTTTATTTTTACAAATTTGACTTCTGGATACTTTCTTATGATCATAAACAAGCTTCTGTCCAAGTTTGGTAGAATCCAGGATAGTTTAAGAAAGTTATTAAAATTTCAAAAACTTTAACCAAAGAGTGAATATTTGTGGACGCCGCCGACGACAACGACGACGACGACGACGACGACGACGACGACGCCGACGGAATGTAGGATTGCTATGTTTCGCTTTTTCGACTAAAGTCGAAGGCTCGACAAAAATGAATGGCCAACGTAGATACAAGTATCTTGTCTTAGGGAGGAATAAATTCTACTTTGTAAAAAATCACTCTAAGATCACCCCCAGTTTTTGGTGGGGTTCGTGTTGCTCAGTCTTTAGTTTTCTATGTTGTGTTTTGTGTATTATTGCTTGTCTGTTTGTCTTTTTCTTTTTTAGCCATGGCATTGTCTGTTTATTTTCGACTTATGAGTTTGAATGTCCCTTTGGTATCTTTCGCCTCTCTTTTAAAACATATTCGTTGTCATTTGTGAAACAGATGTTCCATAACGGTCGACCAATTCGTTATGGCATCCGTAAAGTTTACGAAAGGATGATTCCAACTTCACCACTTGGAACTCTTAGTTTAATGGTTTCCTTGTGAGCAGCAACCCTCTTTCAAGCAAATCATGATAGGAAATACAAGCCTGGCCTGGAATATCGTTTCAACTGTGAGATATATGCTCTCTCTCTGCTTGCGTTGCTGGAATGTTGCTATATAGAAATGAAAAGTTGTCAATTGGGAAGCGGAAATTGTTTTTGTCGTAATATGTTTTCAAACGACTGTCATTGTCGATTTTTAGATGTAAGTCAAGATATGAGGCAGGCTTGTCTATATTTGTTCTTTTCATGATGACTTCAACTGCATCTTGATATCCGTGATCAGTCAAATCTACTGCACGAAAAAATGAAAATGAAGAAAATGTTAAATACAAAATTTGCTATGTGTTCTACTAGTATTGTTAAAGAAGAGTTTTCTTGGTTCATGCAATTTTGAAATCTTTTTATGTCTATATTAAAATTGGATTATCATTTTTATTTTCAGATCTACATTTGTTCGTGTATCTTCAAAAATTTGGCTATCAATTTGGCCTTCAAAAATGTTTGTACATGTATTTGCATTTGTAAAGAATGTCAATTTTAAAAGAAAACAAATATTCATACATCATTGTTACATATTTAGAACATGTTCATGTAAAAAATAATGGAAGCTTGATAAAAAGTTACACCTTTTTAATTCAATATTTAAGTCATAATGCCGAGTTGCATTGATTCAAATTAGAAAATATAAAGTTGGAATTTCAAAATTACAGATTTACATACTTAAAATTTTAAAATAGCAAAGTTGGTGACGTAGGACAGTTATTCATTTGGGGACCCTTCTTCTTTTTCTTTAACTGTTGTACAAATTTATAATGGTGTTATATTTAATGCTTTTTTTTATATCTAAACTAAAAATATGCATTTATGACTTTTGAATATATTGGAGAAATGGCTATCTAATTCGTAATAACTTGTGTCTGATACTTTTTGTTATACTTATATATATGTTGTTGTATGCTTATATTGATAACAGCAACATGACGAATGCCAAAAAATAAGTGGGAACTGATTACCGTTCAGATCGTTTGCGTTTAAGCCCTATTGATCGGTATGTGATTCTTTCCCCTTTTCGTCGCTACTTGACATATTGTACATACTCAAAATATTGCAATAAAATATTGGTCAAACTCATAGTTAAATGTCGCTTGACGATTTATATCTATCAATATATGTTCCCTATCATTTGTCTTTATTTGTTACCTTCATAGTGTTGTTTTTCGAATTGTAATCTGTTGAAACCTCTTAGTGTTTTCCGACGTTTTCACATTTGTTCATGTAAAGATGTTTCATAACTGAGAGATGTCTTAAGCATGAGTTATATGAGACAGAATCAACTATTTGTTCCTTTATCATGTGTTATCACCGATTATTATTCATCAATTGATTTTAACAGGTGATAAACGACTGATTGTACTGTTTTGATTCGAATGCCACTTGTTTTTCTAATGTAGACGAAGAGCGCAAAACCAAAATAAAAGCCTTCTATCTTACACGAGTTTTTACAATCACTTGGTCGATATCACTGGTATTGCTGTGGACTACCAGACTGGGAGAGAAATCAATGAGATGTTCATTTCCATATATTTTCTGTTTTAAATTTTGAATTACTAGTATTCAAAACACTATTATTTTCTATCCCCAGCCATATATGGAATTATATGTATTTAACACGTTTTTAAAATATTTTGTTATTAATGCTCTCTAACATCATTTCTAATTTGACCTTCCAACTTTTTAAATTTATATAACACTGATGAATCTTATCCGATTCTGGCGCACCAAACTATAAGCCTGGTATCTTTGATGAGTTTATTAAGCTGCTGATTTGGGTTTTTTTAAGAAGTCATAGTTTTGGGAAGTCTACTTTATATAAATCGAGTTCTACATGTATTACGTGGAAATTTCAAATTGTTGTCTCAGAGCATTTCTGTTAAAACATATATCAAATCCAGTCAGTGCATGGAACAGAACCTCAATCAATACGCTTTACTGTAAAATGGTTTCATTTGAAATGAGGATTAAAACTTTTTTCTTTATCTTTCGTTAATATAGCACTGTATGTCTGGTCTACTGCACGATTTGTCCAAACCAAGTGTCTATTTTCACATAAATAATTTATAGTATGCTTATGGGTTTTTATCTAAAGTCTTTTATGCTAATTTGTCAAATGTTACCATCACGGGATTTAGCCATAAATAATATTTACGTAACTTCTCTGTTACGTCCAAAAAGTAAAAAAAACTTATAAAGGCTATTTATGGCATAGATTATCGACAAATGTTTCCGTTATTACAATACAAATTAGTATTAAATTGCGGTACTCTATTTAAATACAGACGCAGAAGGGTCTTTATTGGTATCCTACCAATTAACAGTAAGTCGGTAATGAGCATTCCGTTAAGAACATTACGTAATATCGTGTCTATACCATCCTTTCTTCACATATTATATGTCTTATGTCATAGATATTTTGTTTGCACTCTCAAACGTTAATGTCATATTCGAACTGTGTCCTGGTTTAGTTTTTCTGTTACTTATTGATTCCAATCTATATGATAATGCAAATCTAAAGTCAAACGGTCAGTTCATTATGAACAATAACCGACAAATGTCATGAAAATAGGCATATATAACTTGTGAATGAAACAATGGAAAGTACAAAAGGTTATTAGAGAAAGCCATGTTATTATTGCAAGATATATTTGCTATTCAGATGTTACAAAAACGCTATTAACATAATTGTTAAAATCATGGTGTATTCCGAAGCCTTGATAACTGTATCCTTAGTGGAAAGTAAAATAACAAAAATTTCGAACTCCAAGCAAAATTCAAAACGGAGAGTCCCGTATCAAATGGCAAAATCAAAAGCTCAAACACATCAATCGAATGGAAAACAACTGTCATATTCCTGTACAGGCATTTCAGTGGATGATTCACTTCAAACATTATGCAAATTTGCAAAACTAATACTGCAATGCCATCAGTAAATATTGACTAAAGAGTACTGTGTCTATTTTGTGAAGGCCTTTTTTGTTTTAGTACTTTCTTACGATTTAAAAATCAAGAAAAAATGGTAAATTATTTGATTACTTAAAAAACCTAGAACTTAAGGTTGGAAAGCTCAAACGAAAAAAAAATATACATGAAGATTTATTAAACATCAGGGTCTTATCAGTTAGACAAAAGATAAGTTTATGGTAGAAAAGTAATATTATTTTGTTATATAGGTATATTATGTAACTCTAAGAGTAAGACTATATTAATAGTTCCTTTGTTCGCCCGTTACTACGTTCGTTTGAGAAATATTTTCGCCACAATTTTCTCAAATAGTACATAACAGATGAACTTCATATTTCGTCAGTAGCTTGACAGTACACATGAAGACGTGTAAGCGTTATTATGATCTGCCAACCACCAATTACTTGTTTGTCGATACTTTGATTTTGAATGAACGTAACATTTTCGTTAATCATGATTATAATTGTCACAATTAAGCAGTGAGCATTTATAACACACAAGTGCTTTTCAGACACCTTTCTCCTGTTTTCCGATACTTTGATTTACGAGTGCGGGTGTACTTAGCACTTCAATGCGTACAACTTCTTGTTTTTTACTTGTTCGCGAAAAATCATGAAAAATCATACAAGATGTAATTTTGCAAGCGTAATACGGTTTTTGTACATTTTGTTATCAAACAAAGGGTAATCGTGTAATCGAAAGTCAACTATATTATTATAACTGCTTACCCTTTCAGATCACCTGAGTTCACCCCGGTTTGTGATAAGATTCGTATCGCTTAGTCTATAGTGTTCCGTGTACATTTTATAATTGTTGTCCGTGTTTTTCATGGTTTTTCTTTTTGGCCATTTTTAACTGTAAAATACATTTTTGGTGTTAAAGCAAACAAAAATGAATGGTTTCCAATTCGATAATATCTTTTTCATAACACCTCCTAAAATGTATATTGATTTTATATTATCAATGTTGTACTTTTATATATAACTGTGTTTTCATTTGCAATACTTTTAAGTAAAGGACGTTTGTTTAACTCTGACCTTAAAAACAAGGCATGGTGACGTACGCTTATACTATTATTTGAAAAGTTAAGATATGGATAACACAGATACAGTGATATCTAGACTTACATCTGCTATTGACCATGAGGGTCGGTTGAAAACAAAACCTTACGACAAAAGAGATGATTCAAGCTTCTCAATTGTGAACTTTCCATTTCTATGTAGCAACATTCCATTAGTGCCTGCATACATATCTCCCAGTTGATACTATATTACAGGGCTTGTAATTCCTATCATGATTTCCTTGATAGAGGGTTGCTGCTCACAAGGAAGCTATTAAAGCACAAATTCCAAGAGGCGAAGTTGAAATCATCCCTCCGTAAATGTTGTAATCACAATTTGGTCGACCATTATGGAATATCTCACAGATGACGACGGATATGTTCCAATTGTCGTACGTACAGCCCTGTCCCCTTTTCCCCGAATGCGACCTACCAAATCAGACTTATCACCGGGCTTGTCCTTACATGAGCAACACGACGGTTGCCAGTTGTGAAGCAAAATCTGCTTACCCTTCCGGAGCACCTGACATCACCCCACAGTTTGGTTGGGTTCTTTTTGCCCTGTCTTTAGTTTTCTATGTTGTGTTTTGTGTACTGTTGTTTGTCTGTCGGTCTTTTTTCTGTCAGTTTATTTTCGACTCATGAGTTTGAATGTCCCTTTGGAATCTTTGGAATCTCTTTTATGATACATATCAAAATTTCTACAAGTTTTATTCCATTTTTTTCTTATCTATTTATTGTTGCCCTTTTAAAGAAACATTATTCTTATGTTTACTAACAAAACTAATTATATGCTAAAACTACGCCTGCCACCTTTATATTAAGTTTTGAAGTTGTTTTGGTTCGAGCGCCACTGATGATTCTGATGTAGACAAAACGTGTGGCTAGCGTATCAAATTATAAGCCTGGTAAATTTGATGAATTTTATTAATAAACAGAATAATTCAAATATATAAAAAAGAAAGAAAACTAGCTAATATTGTTCAATTTTGAGTAACAGTCGATAGACTTTTCTATAATTTTAATATAATGTGTACCAATAGTAGTACATACATTCTAAAACATTTTTTTCGATATAGCATGTGTTTTTCTTTTTTAATTTGCATTTTCTGTCTAAAAGAAATGCATAACGAAGTAACTGTTTTCTCGAGCCATTGTTTGTTATATGTCTGTTTTGTTTTACTAACGTCATTCTGTCGATCTGTTCATTGTAGTTTTTATAAGAATTCTTCGACTGCTTGTTAATTTTTATGTCATTTGGTCTCTGGTGGAGAGTTGTCTCATTGGCAATCATACCACATCTTCTTATTCTTTGGAATAGAATATATATGTAAATATTTTGTTTGATTAAGGCAACCATAGAGCCCAAATCCCTGTAGTAGTAATTACACAATAAGAGAATAGTTAGTGTAGATTTATAACCATCTAATTAGATAAGGTCGCAGAAACCCAAACCAAAAAAAAAGTAATTTTTTAGCATTATGCAATATATAATAAGTAATTAGCTTAACTTTAGAAGTAATTATACATAGGATGTTGCAAGATAAAATAATGCAATTATCTCCTAAAAATCTGTCACGGTAATCACCGATGCGTGCAAAAGAAATTACGTTACATTGATTTCTTGTTTGCAAGAATTACTGTGTTATAAACCGTATAACACGGTAATTGACTTGTTGTCTTTCAACATAAGAAAATAATTATCAATCCACAGAATTTGAATAATAAATACATAATGTAATTCAGTAGCTTTAGATTTTCCTTGGGATTTAAGAGGAAAATAACATCTTGAACTGTGAATTAAAAATATCAATGTGTTTAACAAATATTAAAATTTATTTGTATAAATTAGAACTCTTTTCAGATTGTGTTCCTGTAATATTCATGACGTAGATGTATGAAATATATTTATAACACCCTAATATTTAATGCTAGGACGGACTTATATCTATTTTACTAGAAACGAGTAGTTCAAGATTGATTTGAGAACCTGCACGCATTTCTTGAGACGGTATTATTTGGTAATGTTTTACTAATAGGCATACATAGCCTAAACCGTAATTGACATAGCTTTTTGGACACTTTGGTTTGTAATGCTGTTCAACTTCGTGTTTGATTAGACCTTCTAACTATGACGAGTTTTTACCTGTACCTCTGCTTTTACGTAAATATTATAGAGTTGGATTCGTCCGGAAAAAAGAGGCGTAGGATACCAAAGGGACATTCGAACTCATTAGTCGAAAGTAAATTGACCACGCTTTGGCTGAAAAAGACAAGGACAAACAGACATACAGTACATAAAACATAACATAAAAAATGAGGGTGATCTCAGGTGCTCCGGAAGGGTAAGCATATCCTGCTCCACATGTGGCACTCGTCGTGAAACATGTATTGCACTTTCTTCTATGTATCGTTTGGTTTTTCATTGATCAAGACGAAAAGGTAGAAGCTTTACTGGCATAAAAATATGTTAAACCTGTAACATTTCCATGTACGTTTCCTACATCTGTATAAAGACTGTTCCTAGTTGAACTTTGTTTGATTTGACTATTAAATTAGGTCCCTTTTGGTCATAAACATAAGGCCTTTGCTTTAAAATATTTGACTTTGAGCATTCCTGATGAAGGTAAATCATAAAATTTGTGTATTTCAATAAGTTATTACACTTTCTAGATACCGCTGCTGGAATCATCAGCTTAGTGGTCAGTGCTTCGGTACTGACATGATGTCTTATATTCCTTTTAAAATGTTCCGTTTATAAATTCAGATATTATTGAGACACTAAGATTCCAACTCTCTCAGACACAACTGATCTTAGATGTATTTGGATTTTATTTGTCGGTCTATTTGTATAGGTCCATTTCACGTATTTCGGTACTAATGCATCCTTGGGTTTCAAATATTCGGCTTTGAGCGTTCCTGATGAAGGTAAACCCAAAAAAGCGCTTCTGACGCATATATTTTATAAATAAACTTATCATAGATAGGATTAAATCTTTATACTACGCCAGACGCGCGTTTCGTCCATTATTGACTCGTCAGTTAAAAAGGCCAAATGATGTACGAGGTTGAGAGCATTCGGAATCCAAAATTCCGAAAGTTTTGCCAAATACTGCTAAGGTAATCTATTCCTGTAGTTGAGACTCCTAAGTTTTGTAATGAGTTTATTTATACTTATGACCATATTAATGATGATTTGTGTCAATGCAAAAGTGTTGACTCTTGGTCTAAACTGTTATTTTCAGATATCAAAATTGAAGATACAGTTTCATAATGAAATTGAAAAAAAAATATTAACGGGACTTCAATCATTATTATAATTGTCACAATTAAGCAAATAATAACAATAAGCTAACGCTGGGACTATTATACTATAATATATTATGTCCCAGGAAAACGTTAGCATTTTTTTTTCAAAGTCTTTTCAATTTGCGTTCGTTATGATACAAAATGAAAAAATAAACATTTTTAACGGCTGTCATTACAAAATTTAAACTGCTTGTCTTTAACAGCTAACATGTTCTATTTGTTTGTTGTCTTTGACGTCAAAATCCCTAATGAAGTAGAAATATAGTAAACCTGGATTTTTTTTTTTTGTTTATTTTTTTTATTTATATTTTTATTCGAAAAGTCATCGATCTTGATACAAATTGATAATCACACATTCATTGTTTTCAATTACAAACCATCTAAACACATGTTTGATCAAAAATGTTAATGAATAAAGTGTAAATTCAGGATTGATGCCTCATTAAAAATTAATTACAAAGTTTTTTTTCTATTCAACAAATGTTCAATATAGAAGGTAGAAGACTTCGTGTAAAACAATTATTACAATGCCATTTTTTTAGAAATCCTAGTGTTTTGTCAACAGAGTACTAAAAACGTCCATTTTTTTCAGAAAAAGTATAATAATAGTTTTTGTTTGGATACTGTGTTACTTTTCTTTTTTAGGTTTCGTAATGAAAATCTAATTATATAGTTGCATTACAAGACATTAGATGTTTCTTTTGGTCGTATGGCTCTTGATGTGACTCGGTATTTATGCATCCATCTAACTGGTTTTTGGCTTTGGAAGTTCCTGGTGCAGGTGGGTACAGAGGTGAAATTCGGACGAAACATGTTTTGTAGTGTTGTTTTCATTTTGTTTATCCGTGTATCTATATTTTACTTAATTTGTACATAATCGAAAAAGTGTATACTATATACTGTATGTACTATCAGCTACTAATTTTTTTTTTTTGGTGTCATTGTCAGATTTACTTTCAACTACAAACACTTTTTTGTTGGTGTCCTTGTCAGATTTACTTTCAACTACAAACACTTTTTTGTTGATGTCTTTGTTAGATTTATTCGTATGTGTGTTTGAATTTTTAAGTCAGTTTTGTTGTGTGTCTGTGATGTGTGTTTATGCAATTTTTCTGCTTGATCCCAATTATTGTCACATTAACCTTTATTTCTGTCGAGGTTGCTCACCCAATTTTGTCAACATAACAGAACTACAAACAACTGTCATACAAGTGGGAGGATAAGCTAGCTATATATATAAAATCAGGTTTAAACCAGCATTGTCTTTTAAATACCTTTACCAAGTCAGGAATATGACAGTTGATTTCCAATCGTTCCATTGGTTGATACATAATGATACAGCAACACAACACAACCAGAAAAGGCAAAATGTATTAAAGGTTGCACTTCTGTAAATATAGACAATCCAGTTTCCCATAGGAACGCCCTGTACGGCTAAAACTGTGCCGCTTTTACTATGAAGTTTCGTAAGAAAATATATCCTAGAATGGAAAGTTGATATGCACTACTATTTTTATTGAAAGGTCAAAACATAGGGCTGTGCGGCATATTTTCAACTATTATTTGCCCCAAACTTCTAAGAGTTCAAACTTATACGAAATTTCTGTACTACCGATCCCATCACTTTTGGTCTTCCTCAGAATTCAATTTTGCCGCTATCCATGTGTATGTATACTGGTAACATTCCCAAGTTATGTCTCTATGAGATGAAACATAGAGATCATATCTGGGAACCAGTACGTTAACAAAACAAAATATCTATGAATATTACATATCTCCCCAAAAGAGGCGTGGTTTGTGAAACAGCTGTATTTAGAAAATGCAACCTAAACCTTACCGTGCGGGGGTCGTAATATTACGGCCTCTACCCAAAATACCGTTGGCTCCAATGGCTCTCTATACCTTTAGAGATCAACTGTATAATATGTATTTCGAAATTGATGCATATTCCCCACAACCTAAGGCTATCTATTGTCATGTTTCTCAGGTTTCAGTTGCAGTTTGAGCCCAAATAGGAACTTTGAAAATGGAAATCGGATAAAACTGTTTTTCTGGAGTGGTGGGCTTCCCTTCTGTGTCGGGTACACAAAGTACAGAAGCCTACAACTACCAAAAATAGTGCGGTCATATAACTTCTGGATGTGTTTATTATCGAAATACGCTAAAGAACGACTACTTCCGGTTGCATGCCCAGATGAAGTCAAAATAGGGAAAAAGCGGAAAAATCGGAATTTTGGTGGAAATGACCTAAGCATTTGTGTAGTTTGTGCCAACACTAGGGCTCACTCAACATTCGGACTACAGTGCAATACATCTATCACCATCTCTCAGTCTTCTTGGGCAAAAAATAGGACAACAAATCGCCAAAATTGACGCTATTCGAACCAGATGACCAACTTAGGTTAGCAAACTTATTACTTTGATGACTAATTTAATATTTCGATCATGCCAATGTCGAAATAAATTGTACTTAGCTGATGATACTCACTATTATCATGACGAACGGATGAAATAATCGTTGTTTGTTACAGTGTATAATTTTCACATACTACTTAATAAAAGTTATATGAACTGTGTAATCGCTCTCAATTTTACGCTTTTGTTTGCCCGATATGTTTTCATGTTTTTGTCAAATTTGGTGTTAAAATGATCATTCTATATTTCCGTTGCCATTAAGAGCAATCAGAAACTTGTAGATGCTCCTATGCGCTTTCAATCGTGTTTACTCTAATGTTTCTATATTTCTACCAGGGCTAAAGATATTGCTGTAATCAGCATTCTACATTTTACAGTAATATGTCACATAAAACATATCATCATCTAATACAGATACAAATACGTACTGTCATATTTTTTTTTCATGTAATTAGTATTTTTTTTTCATATATTTTGGATTTTCCACCTTGATATTTACTTCTATATTGGATTTATATTGCACGTTTTTTATTAAAGAGAATATACATGCAGATGTGTGATAAATTTGGTAATTTCCTAGGGTTATATAAATAATCGTGTCCATGAACCAATCTTAGCAAAACCTACTAATATTATTACCTATAGGATATTTTATTTCTTGTCCGTATCTAGTTTCTATTATAATGGTTTTCCATGTATCGCTGTGTATACGTTATATGCAATTTTATATGCATTTAAATCAGGGGCGGGTCCAGGTAAGGGCGTAATGGGCGTACGCACCCCCCCCCCCCCCTTTTCAAAAAAAAAAAAAAAAAACTATCGTTATCTGCTTATATTGTATTGAATATGGCAATTTATCATATTCATTAATCAAACACATACTCTGATTTCTTTTATACTGATTCCCCCATCCGATGGGTGACTTGGACACCTTTTTTAAACAACCAAAGCAGTAAGTAAATCGATACATGAAATGGTTGTTTTGTGTGACACTTCCCCAATGGCCATTCTACATCTACCCGGGGGAATACTCGCTATATATATGATACTGGGTATGTTCCGACAAACGGGGGTGCATTTTCAGCTAAATTGGCTGAAATGGGGTTATGTTTTTTTCTATATATATATCAAAAGCTCAGAAAAAGCTATCGTTAAAGGTTTTTTCATTTTTCATGCCCATTTCATATAACCTTTTAACTGAATTTATAACTTCTTCCAAAGAGTTGATATCCACATGTTAATCAATACATAATTTGAATGATCCGAAGGCAGACTATTTTCACCAATTTGTCTATCATGGAGTCTGTTATAATACTTCATAATTTGATGCTAAATTGTTGAAATCCAGGAGCTTCTGATCTTCCCCATGGACCCTATACCAGGGCAACCGGAATTACCCCTCCCGTTCATAAAATCCTGGCCTAGGACTATTGAAATGTAAAGTAACGCCCTATACCCTAGAATTTGGAATTTCTAGTTATTGGTTTACTGCTGTTATGATCCATCCAATAATTTTAATATACCAATTAATTGAGAGAATTTGGCATAAAAAATATCAAACCCTGACACTTTCACTATAAAATATACATGCTCCAAGTCAGGAACCGTTACATTAGTGCATTTCACAATTATTTTATGTTTTTTAGCCAAAAAAAGGTCCAAAAAAATGTTCCCAACGTAAATGATCTGTGGTAATCAACTCGTCGTCTATGAATTTCTTTAATTTGATGATATTACACCTGTTGTTTCGGATATCATTTAGGTCAAGTTCGACCAAGGCCGTTCATCCTCGTCAGGTGCTCTGGCCTAATTTATTTTTTATTTACTATAACATTTGATTATTATAATTACTTTTTAATTATAATCAATATGTTTCTATCGTGTAACGTATTAAATGCAGTTACAATTTGGGGGCACGACACCTGGTGAATCTGTTAAAACCTGATTATTTTTATGTCCTTTCTTATCTACTTATACTTTGATTGTTTACAGTGGTTATAATTTCGCTGTCGTTTTATATTGTATATTTTTCGTTTTTCTTTCATTTAGTCACTTTTGCGTTTCTTATCCCTAGCTTTGAACGATCTATTCTTTCTGTTAGACATAATTGAAGGTTAAGTCTATCCTGTACAATTTATTTTATATATGTAATGGCGTGCGTTTGCTGATTCTGTCTGTGGTCGTACGAATAAAAATTTCTCTATCGAGATTTTAGTAAAGACAAGTTTGAATTGTTATGCTTGTGTAGATCAGATTCAGATTGATATTGAGTTGCTGATAATCTCGCATCTTTAGTGAATTTCTTTAAATAATCATTGTCCTTTGTTAGAAGTTTTTTTCCCATTGTGAAAAAAGCCTTCTCAGAGATGATATCTATCGGCATGTCATTTCGGTATATTATGATTGTGAATCAATCTCTTTTTTTAGAATTTTTTTCTAATTGCGAAAAAGCCTTCTCAGAGATAATATCTTTAAGTATGTCTATTAGGTATATAATGATTGTAAATCAGTCTCCTTTTTTCAAATTTTTTTTGTTGCTGTGGTCCTTAACTTGCTTCTTAAGTGTTATTTTAATTATGTCCATGTGGTATCAGCAAAAAAAGTGGTCAAGATGAGCGAATGTCTCAGCGTTATCTTGATAAATCAAAGGTTTTCGTTTCATTGTTTTAGAACAATGGACATTTCCTTTAAGGTTTCACAGATTTCCATTAAGGTTGCACCCTTCAGTAGAATAACATTTGATACGTTTTTATGATAGTTGTTAAGAACCGTGCACGTGTATTTTCTGACTCGTGTAATAAATCGGGCAGTTATTTTAGTGTGATTTGAAGTAAAATAATGTATTCTTTTCAAATCCAAATTCATTGACTCTTTATTGGTTATCCAGTATATGATTTTCAAACTGTACTTTTCCATTATTCCTTATGTAGAATATTCTAGATCATTCATGTTCTATTAATGTAATTGTTAAGCTGGCAGTTTCAGCATCAAAAGAAATGGAAGTCTCTTAGTCTGGTATGACTTGAGCTAAAGAGTTCAATATCAATAAAAGGACAAAGTGAAAGTAAGTCAACAAGAAATTACCAAGATTAACAAAATCAAGGCAATAAGGAGATTGGACAACGTGTGAAGCAGAGACTTCGAACATACATTTTATAAATAATCGTGTTCATGAACCAATCTTAGCAAAACCTACTAATAATATTGCCTATAGCATATTTTATTTCTTGTCCGTATTTAGTTTCTATAATGATTTTCCATGTATCGCTTTGTATACGTTATATGCAATTTAATTCAATCAGAATTCTTCGACTGCTTGTAAACTTTTATGTCATTTTGGTCTCTGGTGGAGAGTTGTCTCATTGGCAATCATATCACATATTCTTCTTCTTTAGAATAGAATACATATGTTAATATTTTGTTTTATTAAGACAGCCATAGAGCCCAAATCCCTGTAGTATTAATGACACCATAAGAGAATTGTTAGGATCTAATAGATAAGGTCACAGAAACCCAAACAAACATTATGTTAATATTATATTAAGTAATTAGTTTAACTTTAGAAGTAATTATACATAGGATGTTGCAAGATAAAATAATACAATTATCTCCTAAAAATCTGTCAAGTTAATCACCGATGCGTGCAAAAGAAATTGCGTTACATTGATTTCTTGTTTACTGTGTTATAAACAGTATAATACGGTAATTGACTTGATGAGAAAATAATGATCAATCCACAGAATTTGCATATTAAATGCAAAATGTGATTCAGTAGCTTTAGATTTTCCTTGGGATTTAAGAGGAAAATAACATCTGGAACTGTGAATGATAAATATCAATGTGTTTAACAAAGAGTAAAAATTATTTGTATACATTATAACTCTTTTCAGATTGTGTTCCTGTAATATTCATGACGTAGATGAATGAAATATGTTTGTAACGCCACAATATTTAATGCAAGGACGGACTTGTATCTATTTTACCAGTTACGAGTAGTTTAAGATTGATTTCAGAAACTGCACGCATTATTCGGTAATGTTTTACTATAAGATATACATAGCCTGTAATTGACCTAACTTTTCGGACATTTTGGTTTGCAATGCTGTTCAACTTCGTGTTTGATAAGACCTTCTAACTATGACTAGTTTTACCTGTACCTCTGCTTTTACGTATATATTACAGTTTATAAGTCGTTTGTGGTGTCCTGGTGTGCTGTCGTGGAATCATAGGTGTCCGTTGTTATTCTGTGGTTTACATGTTGTAACGTACTATTATATAATTTATCTATGTTTATGTGTTTATCTGTCTTGGGTGTTATTGCGTTTATTTGTACTGTATTCCTGTCACGTAATGTTGTCATTTTAACGGTATTTTTACCATTGCAATATAAGCGGGAGGTTTGGCTAGCCATAAAACCAGGTTCAAATTATCTTAAAATGTACTGTATCAAGTCAGGAATATGGCAGTTGTTATCAAAAAGTCCGTTTCTATGTATGTTGGCGTTTGTTTTTGTTGCAGTTCAGTGTTTCAGTTGCTCCGTTGTTTTCCTCTTATAATTGATGTGTTTCCCTCGGTTTTGGTTTGTGACCCGGATTTGTTTTCGCTTAATCGATTTATGACTATTGAACAGCGGTATACTACTGCTGCCTTTATTTATAGAGTTGGATTCGTCTGAAAAAAGAGGCGAAGGATACTAAAGGGATATTCAAACTCATAAGTCAAAAGTAAACTGACCACGCCATAGCTAAAAAAGGAAAAGAAAACCAGACAAACAGTACACAAAACATAACATAGAAACTGGGGGTTATCTTAGGTACTCCGGAAGGGTAAGCCGATCCTGCTCCACATGTGGCACTCGTAGTGAAACATTGTATTGCACTTTCTTCTATGTATCGTTTGGTATTTCATTGATCAAGATGAAAAGGTGGAAGCTCAACTGGCATAAAAACATGTTAAACCTGTAACATGTCAATGTACGTTTCCTACATCTGTATAAAGACTGTTCCTAGTTGAACTTTGTTTGATTTTACTATTAAATTAGGTCCCTTTTGGTCACAGACATGTTGCTCTTCGCGTGTCACGGTCCTTTGCTTTAAAATATTTGAATTTGAGCGTTCCTGATGAAGGTAAATCCAGAAAAACGCTTCGAACGCATACATTTTATAAATAAACTTATCATAGATATATTTAGATACGCCAGACGCGCGTTTGGTCCACTATTGACTCGTCAGTTAAAAAGGCCAAATGATGTACGAGGTTGAGACCATTGGGAATCCAAAATTCCGAAAGATTTGCCAAGTACAGCTATGGTAATCTATTCATGTAGTTGAAACTCCTAAGTTTTGTAAAGAGTTTAACATCTATACTTATGACCGTATTAACGATAATTTGTGTCAACACAGATGGCTGACTGTTGGTCTAAACTGTTATTTTCAGTTATCAAAATTGAAGATACAGTTTCATAATGAAGTTGAAAAAAAAAGGTTAACGGAACTTCAATCTTTATTATAATTCTCACAATTAAGCAAATAATTACAATAAGCAAACGCTGGGACTATATACTATAATATATTATGTCCCAGGCAAACGATAACATTTTTTTCAAAGTCTTTTCAATTTGCGTTCGTTATGATCCAAAATGAAAAAAAAAACATTTTTAACGGCTGTCATAAAAAAACTGCATGTCTTTAACAGCTAACATGTTCAATTTGTGTGTTGTCTTTGATGTCAACATCCCTAATGAAGTAGAAATATAGTAAACCTGGATGTTTTTTTTAATTTTTTTTTTTATTTATATTTTTATTCGAAAAGTTATCGATCTTGATACAAATTGATAATCACACATTCATTGTTTTCAATTACAAACCATCTAAACACATGTTTGATCAAAAATGTGAATGAATAAAAAGTAAATTCAGGATTGATACCTCATTAAAAATTAATTACAAAGTTGTGTTTCTATTCAACAAATGTTCAATATAGAAGGTAAAAGACTTTGTGTAAAACAATTATTACTATGCCATTATTTTAGAAATCTTTGTGTTTTGTCAACTGAGAACTAAAAACGTTCATTTCTTTCAGAAAAGGTATAATAACAGTTATTCTTTGGATACTGTGTTACTTTTCTTTTTTAGATTTCGAAATGTAAATCAAATTATATAGTTGCATTACAAGACATTAAATGTTTCTTTTGGTCGTATGGCTTTTGCCGTGACTCGGTATATATACATCCAGCTAACATGTTTTTGGCTTTGGACGTTCCTGGTGCAGGTGGGTACAGAAGTGAAATTCAGACGCAACAGGTTTTTGCAGTGTTGTTTTCATTTTGTTTATCGGTGTATCTATATTATGCTTAATTTGTACATAATCGAAAAAATGTATACTATATACTGTATGTACTATCAGCTACTAAATTTTTTTGTTGGTGTCCTTGTCAGATTTACTTTCAACTACAAACACTTTTTTGTTAGTGTCTTGGCTAGATTTATTCGTATGTGTGTTTGAATTTTTAAGTTAGTTGTGTTGTGTGTCTGTGATGTGTGTTTATGCAGTTTTTCGGCTGGATCCCAATTATTGTCACATTAACCTTTATATCTGTCTAGGTTGCTCACCCAATTTTGCCAACATAACAGAACTATAAACAACTTTCATAAAAGTGGGAGGATTAGCTAGCTATAAAACCAGGTTTAATCCACTATTGTCTTAACACCTTCATCAAGTCATGAATATGACAGGTGTTTTCTCATCGTTCTGTTGATTGATACATAATAATACAGCAACACAACACAACCAGAAAAGGCAAAATGTATTAAAGGTTGCACTTCTGTAAATATAGACAATGCAGTTTCCCATAAGAACTCCCTTTACGGCGTAAACTGTGCCGCTTTTACTATGAAGTTTCGGAAAAAAATATATCCTAGAATGGAAAGTTGATATGCACTACTATTTTATTGAAAAGTCAAAACATAGGGCTGTGCGGCATATTTTCAACATTAATTTCCCCGAACGTCTAAGAGTTTAAACTTTACTAAATTTCTGTACTACCCTTTCCTTCAATTTGGGTCTTCGTCAGAATTCAATTTCGCCGCTATCTATGTGTATTTATAATGGTAACATTCCCAAGTTATGTCTCTATGAGATGAAACATAGAGATCATATCTAGGAACCAGAACGTAAACAAATAAAAATATCTATGAATATTATATATCTCCCTAAAAGAGGCGTGGTTTGTGAAACAGCAGTATTTACAAAGTGCAACCTAAACCTTACCGTGCGGGGTCGTAATATTACGGCCTCTACCCAAAATACCGTTGTCTGCAATGGCTCTCCATACTTTTAGAGGTCAACTGCATGATATGTTTTTCGAAATTAATGCATATTCCCTCAACCTAAGGCTATCTATTCTCAGGTTTCTCAGATTTCAGTTGCAGTTTGAACCCAAATAGGAACTTTGAAAATTGAAATCGGAAAAGACGGTTTTCTTGAGTGGTGGGCTTTCCTTCTATGTATAGTACACGAAGTACAGAAGCCTACAACTTCCAAAAATAGTGCGTTCAAATAACTACTGATCGTGTTTATCATTGAAATACGCTTAGGGAACGACTACTTCCGGTTGCATGCCCAGATGAAGCCAAAAATCGGGGAAAAATCGGAAAATTCAGGATTTTTGGTGGAAATGACTTTCTTTAGACTGACATACCCAGATCACGTTCACTCCGATCTAAGCATGTTTGTGGTCTTCAGCGGGGTTCACTCCACATTCGGACTACAGTGTGATACATCTATCACCATCTCTCAGTCTTCCTGGTCAAGAAAAAGGACAATAAATTGCCAAAATTGACGCTTTTCGAATCAGATGACCAACTTTAGTTAGCAAACTTATTACTCGGAGGACTATTTTTTTTATCATAAAATCATTTTAATCATGTTTAAACATTAATTATACCAATCCGTTTCTTTGTTTCTTAGTCTTTTCATTATAGAGTACACCAAAAAGTACATTTAGCAGATTTATGCTATATTAAGACTTTGTATTTGCATTTGTTTTGATTTTTGTGTATTTGAAAATGGTCTGTATAATGCTATTATTTTACCGATCATTCCTCATTTCAGTGATTACTTACAACTATATGATATCACTAAGAACTATAATTACTACTCAACCGATAATGTGTCCAGATTCCTAGATCTTTTCTTTTATCATTGTTAGCTGATGAACCACTTAAAAATGTATTTGTAAAATATCATCATATTATACAGATACCAGCATAGAAAGGTAAACCAATGAAACCTTTATAACTATCCAAAACCAAAAACAGTCAGCTTACAAAGAAATTGGAGCGGCATATACGTTTTTAATATTACCTCTTATTATGTTAGATTAGCAAAATACATAAATTCAGGCATGAACTCTTTCTTAATGCTCTCATCCTTCTTACAAGCGCTGCATGAAATAATTTTGTGGCTGGAACTGCCTACCCTTCCGCTGCACCTAAATTTATCCTTTGTTTTTACTGCTTTATTATTATTATTTTTTTTGTAACGGTGGTGTCGACATATATTTGTCCCACCAGACAGAAGTTCATTTGGAAACTCTGGCATTAACAATTTTGTGTTATCTCTTCCTAATGAAACAGCTATTATATACCCTTTTTCCGTTAGAAAACAAATACTGTCATATTTTTTCCATGGAAATAGTACTCTAGAATATTTCATCCACTTTGGAATTTCTTTTGCTTTTTTGTTTTATTTCATGGTGTTCTTTGTCTTTTTTCATATTTTAGATCCCCCCGTAATATTTGACTCCTATATTGCACATTTTATTATAAAAGCGAGTAAGGGAATTACATGTAAATGTGATATAAATTTGGTGATTTCCTAGGGTTAGACAAGAAGAGTCAGCTACTGTATAAAGAGTATACCGGTCATCACTGGTCATGATATGGATAATACGACGGATTTCACTATTTTAAACTGGTATTCATTTCGGAGCACGTGATACAAGGAATGGCGGTTTGGATTTTTTTTTTTACTTTTTTCATTATATGCGCTTTTCAAACTTTTGACTCTGACGGTATCAGTAAAACATCATGGTAATACACCCATGCATTGCATTGAACAGAACCTTTATTCAGTACAATTTGTTTTGATGAGTCTCTTTTGTCATAAGAATAAAAAAAAAATGTATTCACTTTTCCTTTTAGTCCTGTTAGTCTTATTCAATGCACTTTTTAATGGAACCCAATCACAATTTTTTGCGGCAATATATAACTTAGCATATTAAATCTTGAATTTACAACACTATACATTTATAGTTTGAATTTAGATAAACAATTTGTCAAATATATTACTGGGTTATTACTGTAAATAATATTTACGTAATAATTATGTTCTGTCATGAAAATAAAAAAAAAACTTTTAAATTGTTAAAGCTTTTTGTTGTGTTCATTAAATGTCTAAAAACATTCTCGTTATCACAATCTAAAAAGGTTAAAAATACTACATTAACTCTGTTCTGTCATGAAAATAAAAAAGATAACTTTT
Organism: Mytilus californianus; assembly: GCF_021869535.1. Classification (NCBI taxonomy): domain Eukaryota; kingdom Metazoa; phylum Mollusca; class Bivalvia; order Mytilida; family Mytilidae; genus Mytilus; species Mytilus californianus. Next base: position 44,101,450 of record NW_026262593.1, read on the forward strand.
AAAATTGTTAAAGCTATTTGTTGTGTTCATTAAATGTCTACAAACATTCTCGTTATCACAATCTAAATAGGTTAAAAATACTACATTTTGAATTTTGATTACTACCATAAAAGCGTCCTCTTTGATATATATGCCATTTACTGTTTAATGTTATTGTGCTTTCCATTTAGAACATTAAATAATTTCTTGTTTTAACAGACAGATTTCCCATATGATAAGTCTATTGCCATAAATATTTCGGTTACGCTCTCAAACCTAAAAGCCTGGATAACTTATCTACATAAGTGTCCTTACAAACAACGCTATCGTTATATTGCTAGGTCTGCCAAGTGCTCCACGAAACCTCTTTCTTAATTATTACCATAAATTCTATCAGCAATCAAAGACGGGCTTCAAAGTTATTGTGAAACTACCTATTCTAGAGGTGGTGTGAATCCGATATGGATACTAAAAAAATCCAAAGATCTTTTAGGGTACATACAATCCAAGATGCTTTCCTCTTGAAATAGTATTAAAACATTTGACTTTTCTACACTTTACACAAGTATTCCCCATTCCAAAAAAAAAAAAAACAAATTGAAAAAGTTGGTCCTTCTTTGTTTCATAAAAAAGAATGGCTTACGAAGATACAAGTTTCTTGTAATAGGGAGGGATAAATCTTACTTTGTAAAACATCACTCTGATTCAAACAAAAAATTCACTGAAACTGACATTATCAAGATGCTTTATTTCTTGATTGACAACATATGTGTCACGTTTGGAGGACGTGTTTTTCAACAAACAATCGACATTCCCATGGAAACCAACTGTGCTCCTCTTCTTGCCGACTTATTCCTTTGTTCACATGAGGCTGACTTCATACAGTAACTTCTTAGGAAGACAGAAAAGAAGTAAGCAGTATCCTTTAACCTCACTTTCCGCTATATAGATGATTTTCTCTCACTGAATAATTCAAATTTTGGTGACTATGTTGAACGCATCTATCCCATCGAACTTGAGATAAAGGATACAACATGTACAGTTAAGTCTGCCTCATATCTTCACTTACATCTAGAAATTGACAATAATGGTCAGATGAAAACAAAACTTTACGACAAAAGATTTGATTTTAGCTTCCCAATTGTGAACTTCCCATTTTTATGTAGCAACATTCCAGCAGCACCTGCATATGGAGTATATATCTCTCAGTTAGTACGACATTCCGGGCTTGTATTTCCTATCATGATTTCCTTGATAGAGGGTTGCTGCTCACAAGGAAGCTATTAAACCAAGAGTTCCAAGTGGTGAAGTTGAAATCGTCCCTTTGTAAATTTTACGGACGCCATCACGAGTTGGTTGACCGTTATGGAATATCCGTTTCACAGATAACAACGATATGATCCTATTGTCGTAACTACAACAAATGTACAATCCCGTCCCCTTTTCCCCGAATGTGACCTATAACCGGGTTTGTACTAACATGAGCAACACGACAGGTGTCACATGTGGAGCAGGATCTGCTTACCCTTCCGGAGCACCTGATATCACCCCAGTTTTTGGTGGGGTCGTGTTGATCAATCTTTAGTTTTCTATGTTGTGTTTTGTGTTTGTCTTTTTCTTTTTAGCATGGCGTTGTCAGTTTATTTTCGACTTGTGAGTTTTAATGTCCCTTTGGTATCCTTCGCCTCTCTTTTACACTAATGTGTGTCTTTTTCTTTTTCATTTTCATTTTATCCATATTGTGAGTCATAGACAAATAAAGAGTTTAATGCATGCACTTCACACATCTGGATTATCTATTACTAAAAATACTCACAACAATTATAAAAACAGGAAAATAGAAATAAACACCTTGGGACTTAAACAAAAGAAAAAGCTAAAAAAAAGCCAGGTCATTATTTGTTGAGAAAGTTGCAATTAGATGTTGCAAAATTACCAAGGAATCATGGCTTATTCCAAAACACAGCCTACGGATTATTAAGTGGGTGGTACAGTAATGATCTTAAATTCATTTTGTATTCGTGCAAAGCGTTTGACGCAACTTTCTGAAGCAACGTAGATTTAAGTTGGTTGTATCGTTCTTTTACGGCACTTCTGTGTTTTGTATAACATAAGAACATGTGGTATGATGGCTAATGAGACAACCATCCATCAGAGTTCTATGAACGAGTATGTAAACAACTACTGTAAACCAACTTATTTTTTACGCGAGCGATTTATTTTCGCGAATTTCGCGAGTAAAAAAATAACGCGAATATAAATCGTCGCGAATATGTAAAACTTGGATCTTTCCTTATTTAACTACATCAATCAAATTTGAAAATCGCGAAATTAAATCGCCGCGAAATGGGCTGGTAAGGGCTAAACGCGAAAAAAAGTATCCGCGAAAATAAGTTGGTTTACGGTATTGGTTATCATATGGCTTTCAACAATGAGCAAAACTTATACCGTATAGTAAGCTATGACAGGCTCTGGCATAACAAACACTAACCAACTCTAATTGTGCTTTTTAACGATACGAAAAATCGAGGAAAATGGACATGAAATTAATCTTTATGACAAAATGGGAGACAATTTAACAGAAAAAAAAAAACTTATATATATTCTAAAACGATAAACGAAAAACAGTTATGTTTCTCGTTTCTCGTTTTTAATATAGATTAGACCGTTGGTTTCCCCGTTTGAATGGTTTTACACTAGTGATTTTTGGGGCCCTTTATAGCTTGCTGTTCGGTGTGAGCCAGGGCTCCTTGTTGAAGACCGTACTTTGACCTATAATGGTTTACTTTTATAAATTTTGACTTGGATGGAGAGTTGTCTCATTGGCACTCAAATTGTTTACATGTTCCTGGCTTAGTACAGGCTAATAAAAAGATGACGGGGTTGAATATGTTTTTGAGCACTCAATGCTTCCATTAACTTTGGAGATTGAAGGTAGTCGTGTTTCACTTTAACTCGTAGACTTCATGTGTGACCTTGAAAAATTTAAAATGATAACGAGCAAGGTCACATATACATTACCCTCTTAGAATTTGTTTTGGGATAGCTAAGAAACGCCGTAATAAGGAGAAAGGAAGTAAATGGTTGAAAATATTGTTTTCAAATTTCAATCGCAACTTGATTTGTTTTGACGGAAAATCTATGAATCCTCCGTAAGGGTGATCAATCCCTATGGAACGTTCCAGAAATATTGTAAAATGCTATACCTTGGAAAGTATCAAACGTTAGGATCTATAGTCTTATACAGTAAACCCTTTAATATGTGACCTTTATAAGGTCAAATGCCAAGGTCTCCATGACCTTTCAATTAGACCGTTTTATGTATATGTGTCAGAATCCTTAAGAAATATAAAAATGTGAATTATAAAGAATAAGTATTGACGGAAAAGCTTCGACCGAAAAAATCACAATCGAAGGTTACAGAAAAATCGTAATTTGCCATAACTCGAAACCTATCAATTGACGAAACGTTGTGTCGTTATCACTATCAAACCTGAAGTACATGTACCGTGTCAATTTTTGCTTCTGAAAATAACATATGATTCATTTGGGTACAACTTTCAGACAAATAAAGGTATTTCTTTTTTTTCAAATGTCACTTCCGGATAACGAAAGTACTTACATTCAGTAGAACATTGACCTATCACCTTATACAATTATTAACCGAAAATGGGGCAACTGGTTTAGGAAATTAATCTCCAGTTTATAAAGGCGACTACCAATTATATTTTATCGGATTCTGTTGGGTAGAAGCTATCATATGTTGTAAGTTTCAACCAAACAGGTCCATTGTTAATTGTCTAATAATTACATTAGATGTATGTTTCATTATTATACGTTATTTTGATTGGCTAACAGCAATCTTGCGTCATTCTTCATTTCAAAATGAATAGCATTAATTGGAACATACATGATGACACCGTTTCCACAATAAAGTGCACAGGTAAAAAAAGAAAAACTTAATAGGAATCGTGTTTTCATGATCATAGCGAAAAAATATAATTATAAGTATTGAATGCTTCTTTTAGTAATTTCATAGAGGTGTAAAAGCGTTGACCGTGCGTACATTTTTAGAACGAAGCGCTTCCGCGCTTCATACAAAATGTACTTCGGTCAACGCTTTTACACCCCAATGAATTTACAAAAAGAAGCATTCAATTCTTAAATACAATAAATACCTGGTTACCAGACGTTTGGTCTCGAGCATGTCTGATTAGGTTCTTCTAGAGATGCATGTTGTTTGCACTAAGATGGTATCACGTTTTAACATGATGCAAACATAAAGGATGACACACCTGGTTTAGCTCCTTTAAGAGTTCATGCAATTCCTTTAGTTCTTGTATGTTCTCGTGATTGTGTCTTCTCGAAATTTGAACAACGGTAAACTAATTTCACCTTTATTCATCATTATTTAGCAGTTTATGGTTTTCTTTTGTTTTAGAAGATCTTTCGAAGGAAAATAAAATCAAAGAATTTTGTTAAAAAAAATGTCAAGAAATTCACAAAATAAAAGAATGACTCAATCAACACTCCTCTACCGACGCGGTGTCCTTTAGCGATATATACACGAAAACACGGGATAATTTTTGTTTTTTCAAAATGAAATATGACTGTCTGAAAATAATAGAGCTCTTATAATTGCTATACTTTTGTAAAGACATGCGTTCGCAATGCAGCAATTACCATATTAACTAATACAATTGATATTGATCTGCATTATGTGTAACGGTTAATGTTCGATGTGTCACTTTTTTTCTAAAACCATTTTATTCATATACGAAGAGGTTTTGGCTATATCCCCTACATTTGTATATATAGATATGAATAAAAATATCAACACAGCGACAAAAATAACCAAAAGAGATCTAGGAGATAACATACAGTATTTAATTGTGATATGTCCTCAAATGTATAATACTACATTCGAAAATATATTATTTTGTCGTCCGATATTTTCTACGTCGTGGTCTTTGTATATAAATGATGAGAAAATCATGTATTTTCAAGCGGGACGTTTGCACTTTTTCATAGAACATTTGCGCTTTTTTAATGGACTTTTGCGCTTTAATTTATAGGACATTTGAGCTTTTTAAAAAAAAACGTTTGCGCTTTTATAATATTTGCTTCTTATGACAACCCTCTTATTTTAATATCCGGGCTTAGGAACGGTAGGTTGACCTGGCAAAGTTAAAGTTATAATTTTTATTATAATGGTTAAAAGTTTAATAGTCATTTCATAGCACGTTTATGTTTAGAAGTCATTTCATAGCACATCAATATAGTTATATATAGCTAAAAGTAAATATTCTAAACACTTAAAGACACGTATAGTCATCACAAGTCAGTTTTCGCTTGATATCTGAAGCTTAGGGAATGAACGAATATAGCTCTTGTAATCTGTCCTGACTGGTATTTCGCCCACATTTCAAATGAATATTCTTATTTCTCTTTTTCAAATCCTGAGTGAGGTCCCTGTTTATCAATATAACGAATTTTATGTAATTAACCGACTGTTGTTGATAAGAATCCATCGTGACATATACTCACACCCCAGTTCTATTGTTATACTTCATAGTTTCTATTTCTGAAACATGTGCAAATTGAATAGATCTATTGTTACGAATAACAATGGATTTTGACCACAGGGTGTGACGAGCGGAGTTTCTGGAAACCCCTGCTTCTACATCCCGAAAACATTGTCCATTGTTATTCATAATAATAGAAATTGATTATTTTTTTAATAGCATGAACATAAGAAATTACTAATAGTGTTCACTACAAGTTGTTTCAAGATATTAAAAAAAACACATTTTAGGAAATTCCAATAGCGAAAAAATATTAAGCATCTATTTTGAATTTGAAAAAAAAATCCTTTAAATACTCCTTTTCTTGAAGGTAAAAATTTTGATCCCAGTCATATGCCTCTATTCTAAAGCATTGACCTAAAACAAAACGGGGACTCAAAATGTCGTCCGTCTTAAACCCGTCCATATGGATAACTGCATACAAGGAGCATAATGTATTTTTTTGTAATAAGAATGCACGAAACGGTCAACCTTGACCTGATGATCCATATTAGGCTAGCACGTGTATTTAATGGGAATATGCAAAACAGCAACTTTGACATTTGTAAAATCAACTCACGTGTCAAAGTTTGAACGAAGATAGCCAAAGTAAGGTAACTAGTGGGGTTTCATGTAAAAAACAATTCTTATTAATCATCGGTTGATATTGTCAATAAATATGTTATACGTTCTTTTTCATTTAATAATCAATGTTAACAAATATAGGGTTTAGCATCGGGTGTAAGTTAGTTATACACCTTGGGATACGGCGTGTCTGGATAAGAAACCCCTACGGCCTCCGGCCGTTGGGGTTTCTTATCCAGACACACCTATCCCTAAGTGTATAACTATTACATCTTTTTTCCTTTACTAGTCTATAACTTTAAACTCTATGTTTATGTTTAAGACTGAGTCAATGTGAACCTAACTAACCAAAAATATAAGTTGAATTTATTTACGTAATGATTACAACTCAATAAAATTACAGGTAGACGATTATAGGTAAAAAGCGCAAATGTCCGGTCAACTTGATACATGCAGATGTATCAAAATTTAAAGCGCAAATGTCCTATTGTGTTACAGGTAAAAAAAAAAAGTGCAAACGTCACGTGCCCATATTTTCATATCATTTTCGAAATTACTAAAACTAGTACAAATAATCTAACTATTGTGTGCAAAAAAAAAATGAAATGGACCCTGGAACTAAGAAAAAGGTTTAAAATTTGTGTGTCTACGTGAAAGGATGTAGATGGAAAACGTTGGCTCGCGTAAAATTAAACATTAAGACATAGTGTTTTTTGACAAGGTAACTAACACATCTACTGTAGTTCAATCATCATCAGTGAAACGATACTTCAGCCTTTTTTTAATTAAAAAATGTATTGAAAAAAACATGGTATTACTAAATCCGGTGTGTGTAATAAAAGTAGACGGATAACAAAGTACACGTGGCATCTATGACACGGTAAACATATCTCGGGTAGTTTAGACACTTTAGCGATAAACCAATTTCACTGTATCTAAACTACCCCGGCGAAAAATGTTTGGACTCAATAGTATCTAATGTCCGGTACGGTGACGGACAATCAACAGACAGAGAAATGTAGAAATTCTGTTTATTTATATGTTGTTTTAATGATATTAAAGAATATACATACACATATAACTATTTTCGATAGTGTGATGTAATATTTTCTACCACCGTTCTAGATTAATGGAGAAATAAGTAAAAATGCACATCAAAATTGTGAATTGAGTGAACCCTGCCTCGAATTTGTTTAATTTCTCTTTAAATTGAGCACATTGTACGGAAAGAAAGGTACGGACAGAAAGATATTAACACGGAGATTTCATGACTTTTCACTATGATCGCCTCAATATTTGCATGTCTGTGCATGGAATGAAAGAAGTGGGTCATGTCAAAATTGAAGCACCCTGTTTTGTCAATGTGTACGACCCGGTTTTGTCCTTAAATTTTACAAAGCAGACCCGGTTTTGTCATAGAAAATAATGCATAATCGCATGACGAAAATTAAAAGATGGCGTTCAACAGCAGTTTGAGGGATCGTTGAAAAACATTTTCTTTCAGAGGATAACTTATAACCTTTTTGAATCCGTAAACACTTGAATTCCTGCTATATTAGAACAAAGCAAATTTCAATCTTGTTTTGTATAAAAAAAAGGAAAAATTAAAAATAAATGAAAGTTTTGAAACGGAATTAGATTTTTTTATATCATCTATGTAAATTTAAGTCTTCAAACTTAATTAGTGTACGGCCTTGAAAATTTAAGGACGCACATTTGATATGTGATTTTCTGGGACAACAAGATGGTTATCTTAGTGTTCCGCTCTACTTAAAGGGAAGACAGTATAATCGTTTGAAAATAAATATTCTGAAACTAAACGTTCATTATAAAGCAAGAGAATAAGACAAATGTATGTGCATGCAGAATCGCCAAAGAAAAGGAATTTCCATGCGGCGCAAAGGATCACAATAATAGTGCGTTAAAAATCTGTTTACCCCTCCTTGTTACAATAATACTAAGTATAAATTAGTATAAAAGTCTTAGGCCATCCGGAAATTGCAATAATGATTATTTGATTAGTAATTTTTATAAATAAACGATGTTTTATCTCTCTTTTTTTTTAACATTAACAAATTCTTTAATTCACTAGTACCAAGTTGTTAACAACTGCCCTATATAGTACAACTTTTATATATAGGTTTATCTCTTCATTGCATAATGATTATCGTACATTGACAAATGTTCTACAATTTAAGCAATTTGGTCAAGTTTAAAATTGTCAATATGCAAGGGCGGACCGAGGCCATGATTTTTGAAAGGGGCGTATTCATAAACGGATTTTATACCGCCGAGCGTAGTAAGGGGAACTTTTTTTTTCTAAATGTTATGCTTAATAAAAAATCATATATAAATCGTAAAAACATGATAAGATAATTATTTCTAGCCACCAAAAAGGGGGGGGGGGGGGGGTAGGGTCGGCGTACTCCCTCTACTCCCTTGGATCCGCCACTGATATGATGTAACTATATCGTATACCATCATAAAATTTAATAAAAGACGAAAAACAGAGATAGCCACCAATCGCATATTTACTATAGGGGCTCTGTAATCAAATGAGTTAAGCCTTTTTCAACTCACTGAATTTTATAGTTTGTTCATATGTTGTGCTGTTATACCACTTTTTTTTTTTTTTTTTTTTTTTTTTCTTGGAGGGGAGCGTGGGGGGGGGGGGGGGGGGGGGGCTTACACGTTCAACCTCGCCATTCTGTATGTGACGGTACCGAATTCAGGAGCCTGTAAATCGGTTGTTGTCTTTTGTTGCTATATATCATACATGTATTTGTTTTTCGTTTTTTATTTTGTACATAAATCTAGGTCGTTAGTTTCCACATTAGTTTTTTTTACAGTTTTCATTTCGGGGCCTTTTTTAGCTTCCTATGCCGTATGGACGTTTCTCATTGTTGGATGGCATACGGTGTTCTATATTTGTTAACTTTTATGTCATTTGGTCTCTGATGGAAAGCTGTCTCATTGTCATTTTTCACGGGCTAAATTGCCAATTAGGTTGTTCTACGAAGACGAAGATATTGGACGTTATAATGTTGCAAACCAACTTTTATTTATAAAAAGAAATAATTCTTTCATGCCATGCTCAATGCTCATTTTAACATAGGAAGGCATTATATTTGTTAAAATTTTTAAACCAAGCGTTAGCCAGGTATAAAATATTGACAAATATAATGCCTACCTATGTTAAAATGAGCGTAGAGCATGGCATGATAGAATTATTTTGTTTCTAATGGGGAAGTTTAGAACTTGTGTATTTCGAAGCGGACATAAAATACACGTTCGAAAGGCAACCATTTTGATTGAGATATCCAAAACGTTCTAATATATATAAGAAGATGTGGTATGAGTGCCAATGAAACAACTCTCCATCCAAGTCACAATTTGTAAAAGTAAACCATTATAGGTCAAAGTACGGCCTTCAAAACGGAGCTTTTTCTCTCACTGTCCGTCAATGGATGAACGAATGAGTAAATATATTGTAAACATAGCGTATAGTGTAGTAAAGCATACTATTCTTACTCTTTTGATAAATTGATATGGTAACACAATCATTCCACATCTTCTTATTTTTACATCATTACAGTAGTATAGAAAACAAACAAACATTTTTGAGATGTATTTCCATTTGTATCCATCTGATGACTTAAGCCTTTGTTGAAGGCCGTACGGCGACCTATAGTTGTTAATTTCTGTGTCATTGGATCTCTTGTGACGAGCTGTCTCATTGGCAATCACACCACATCTTCTTTTTTCTATCATAAGGAATTAATGTAAGTACATGATATAAAGTATTTATTTCCATTTAAACTTAGTTCGAAGATAATATCAATAAGGTATACGAATAGCATTCAAAAATGTCTAGTCCCTATTTCGAAAAGTTCCCGTTTGAAATATATTTTAACACATGTTTGTATTGCAATAACATCTTTATAACATCTTTTTGACTCAAATATTTAATTTCTTCCGATGGGCAATGTCCAGATCCGTGCTTTTCATAAATTTGTGGTTTCAAAACAAAACAAAACCGGGTCCTATACTGAGACAAAACAGGGTCCTTGTGTAATAAACAACATTGACGAAACAGGGTCCTTCCATTTTGACATGACCCATTTCTTTCGTTCCATGCACAGAAATGCAAATATTGAGGTGCTCATAGTGACTAGCCATGCAATCTCTGTGTTAATGTCTTTCTTTCCGTACTTTTCTTTCCGTACAATGTGCACAATTTAAAAAGAAATTAAACAAATTCGTAGCAAGGTTCACTCAATTCACCATTTTCATGTGCCTTTTTACTTATTTCTCCATTAATCTAGAACGGTTGTAGAAAATATTACATCACACAATCGAAAATAGTTATATGTGTATGTTTATTCTTCAATGTCATTAAAAAACAAATAAATAAACAGAAATTCTACCTTTTCTCTGTCTGTTGATTGTCCGTCACCGTACCGGACATTAGATATTATCGAGTCCAAACATTTTTTGCCGGGGTAGTTTAGACACAGTGAATTTAAGATAAACTCATCATAGATACCAGGATTGAAATTTTGTATTTGCGCCAGATGCGCGTTTCGTCTACAAAAGACTCATCAGTGACGCTCGAATCAAAAAAGTTAAAAAGGCCAAATAAATTATGAAGTTGAAGAGCATTGAGGACCAAAAATTCCTAAAAGTTTTGTCAAATACAGCTTAGGTAATCTATTCCTGAGGTATAAAATCCTTAGTATTTCAAATTTTTTAAGAGTGATTGTTACTGTAGTAATGAAAAATAATTACTTAAGTTGTTCTGGTCACACTCTTTGGGACAAGAGTACCACGTAGAATAAAACCTGAAGGGACGAGATTGTTCCGTGTCTCGTGGATGTGCTTCATTACCTATTGACAGAAAAAAATCCACCCTTCCTTATATGATAAATCCGCACCATATCTGAACTTACTCTGTCAAAAATCAAATTGCAATAAAATGCTCCGCTGGGGCGCAGCTTGATACGACCTCAGAGGTCGAACCCCTTAACAGTTGGGGCAAGTATGGACACAACATTCAAGCTTGATACAGCACTGAATTTGGATTGTAATTAAATATTTGACACAGCATAGGTTTCTGACACAGAATGAAAGTGGTCTAAGAACTTAAAAAATTTTAATTTACCTATTCAAACCATATCATTTTTATTTGCTTTTATATATAAATCAGAAATAACCAATTTAAAATGGAAAATTTTAAAGAAAAAAAAAGGAAAAAAAAATCCCCCCCCCCGAAATTTTGTGAACCCCCTTATGATTCATCACCCCCAAACTCAATCCCAGCCTTCCCTTTGTGGTATGGTACCTTGCAGTACAATTTCAGAGAGATCCATACACTTGAACACAAGTTATTGTCTGGAAACTAGAAAAATGCTTGTTTTTTGGCCCCTTTTTGGCCCCAAATTCCTAAACGTTTTGGGCAATTACCCCGAAACTCAATGCCAGCTTTCCCTTTGTGATATGGAACCTTGTAGTACAATTTCATAAAGATCCATACACCTACACACAAGTTATTGTCATGAAACTAGAAAAATGCTTGTTTTTTGCCCCTTTTTGGCCCCTAATTCCTAAAATTTGGAAGCAATCACCCCCAAAATCAATCCCAGCATTTCCTTTGTGATATGGAACCTTGTGATACAATTTCAGAGAGATCCATACACTTACACACAAGTTATTGTCATGAAACTAGAAAAATGCTTGTTTTTTGCCCCTTTTTGGCCCCCTTATTCCTAAAATTTGGAGGCAATTACCCCCAAAATCAATCCCAGCATTCCCTTTGTGATATGGAACCTTGTGATATAATTTCAGAGAGATCCATAGACTTACACACAAGTTATTGTCATGAAACTAGAAAAATGCTTGTTTTTTGCCCCTTTTTGGCCCCTAATTCCTAAAATTTGGAGGCAATTACCCCCAAAATCAATCCCAGCATTCCCTTTGTGATATGGAACCTTGTGGTATAATGTCAGAGAGATCCATACACTTACACACAAGTTATGTCTGGAAGTTACAAAAATGCTTATTTTTGGCCCCTTTTTGGCCCCTAATTCCTTAACTGTTGGTACCATAACCACCAATATCAATCCCAACCTTCCTTTTGTGGTATTGATCCTTATGGTAAAATTTCATTGAGATCCATTCACTTAAACTAAAGTTAAAGTGCGAAAACTAATGTGTCTTCGGACGACGACGACGCCGACGACGACGACGACGACGCCAACGTCATACCAATATACGACCACAAAATTTTTTTTGCGGTCGTATAAAAACAATAGTCTTCTTGGTATTTGCAAAGATTAAAGATAAAGTGCACCGTGAACTTTCTACCTTAGAGCTGGTAACAGGATAATATATTTATTTGGAGCAGTTATAGTTAGAGAAGAGGTAAAAGGAGGAATATGTTTTGGACATCAAGCAACAATATCGTTAACTTTTAACAAAAAACACTGATCTTACGTAAGGGACATAAGTTTCCAAAAAAGTCGTGACCATAACTCTCAATTTTTCTCAACTTCAATATATCTTGATAGCAAAGTTACGGCTGCCATAATCCCAAACCAAGGTTCCAGAAAAGTTGCAAGTATCTTAAGGTAGATGGGGTTCTAAATTAAAATCCATAGACTTTTTTAATAATTTTCAAAAAAAACCAGTTTATTTCATGCTATTTTCCAAAATATAAAAAACGTATGGGTCACTGGGCTTCTTGTCAAGCTACAGGTTGTGCAAAGTTGTCAGATTTTGTATGGGTTATTCATGGAAACTCCTATTGTTTTGTGATGAAAAGAAAACTAAACCATAGAATTTAAAGATAAAATATGAAAAGATAGCTCTTATAATGTGCTTTCAGAAAATATAAAGAAAAGTTGGGTCACCAAACTCGTTTTCATTCTACTAAAAAAAACATGTCAAATCATAACACAATCCTTTATATAAGTAATTGTATCAGAGTTATCTCCCCTTAAATAGCAAAAAATTGACAAAAATTGAATCAAACAAATATATTATGTATTTGTAAGTAATAGTCATAAAATATTATTTTCTTCATTTAGTTGAAAAGTTTTACAAAATGAATTACATTCTTCTCTCGAAATTTACCCATTTCATTAAAGATCTAGACCGATTGTTTCCTACTATTCTACAATCCAAGATGGCAGAAGACACTCTATCTACCTTAATTTGTCATAACAGCAAAACAAAAGAAGCAATAAATAAGTTTTTAGATGAAAAAAAGTATCTTAACCATAGGACACATTGACGCATGATCTTCATACGGATGTAGCCATGCATTTGGGTGGTTTTTTTTTTTGGAGAAGGTCCATTTCATTTTGAAAATGCCTGAATACAAAATACACAAACATTGGAATTAAGCAAATGCAGGTAAGTCTTTATCTTTCACTTTTTGATATTTGCTTTCACCAAATAAGTGTATAATTTGAGTGCCAGCATCATATTTTTGCCTTATATAATATTGTACTATTTGAACTGCTGAACCACGCAAGGATTGTAGTTTAGTACAGATCAAATAAATCAACATCTATTAACTGAAAGTATTTTTTTTTTTTTCATTTGGGTAAATCTACTTTTAGTGTAAAGATAATAAACTAAATGGAATATTTAGTAGGGTTCCCCTTAAAATTAACTGTGTGTAAGAACTTAATAATAAAGATCCGCTTGAAAAAAGAGAAAGTGTTATAATTGTTAACGTTTTATCACAATAAAGCGAATGTAATATTTAAAACATATACATTTTGTTCTAGCTATTTGTCTAATGGTGAAACAAAAAAGTAGCAAACGTAATAAACAATCCTCTACAGATGCGGACGTGTCTGACATCGATATAATTATAAGGTCACTGGAGACATTTTTTGTTCAAAATTAAGATAATTACTGTCTGAAAATAGTAAATATCGTTATCTTGATAAACTGTCCGTTTTCGGTAATGTAATTACAGTGGAATTTTTAAGACTAATGATATTTATTCATATGCGTTTAAGAAGGTACTTATCACCCTTTATGTATGTTTTAGAGTCAATGTTCTATATTTCCATCATTTCCTCAAATCATTTGACTAAAATGCAAAGATGGTTTGGCCAATTTCCCCTTTATTTGTTTTAGTCAAAATTTCACAACCAGAATGATGTTGATACTGTTTCTGTGTCACTGGAAAAAAGTTTAAATTGATACAGGCTACATATGGATACCTCAGAGAGTTCTTACAAGGTGCTCTTATTGCCTGTTTTAAATTTCGTCCTAAAGAATCTATATAGAATACATGAAACATTTTGAAAATGTGTTTACAAATTTCAGATAGTTCTAAATATTATTCGGCACTTAACTTTGCTCTTGACACAATAACGTGACAATATTGCAACATGTTTTCTAAACGTTCACATCGACGGATATCTTTTAGCAAACTGAAGCAAATTGAATTAAGCTGTTTTTGAAAACAAACTTTAACCTTACGTTCGCCAGAATGAACGTCTTGATCAGTAAATTCTTGTTATACAATTTGTTATGAATACTCAAAGCATGCCAACAATTAATTTACAGTGTTAAGCTATCGTTTGTAACAATATATCTATGAATTGACTATACTGGCAATACGTTTAGAATAAGCCACGATATTGTTAGAACCTCATAGTACACACATGAAGCTTTTTCTGTTAAGTTTTGAAAATTGAAAGATTTTTATTTAAATAGGTCAAGGAGAAATTGCAAAATCCCTAGCAGTTTCTGAATAATTTCTAATACTGAGTTTCATGGCAAATCCGGTACATATTATACAGCTAATTAGTTTTCATGTTTACTCACATGCAATGTATCCCGCGTTTTGAGACCATGTGCGTCGACATCTCCAGCCATGACTACGTCATTTTTCGTACGATTTCAAAGACATATCCAGTAATAGAAAGAATGAGGAGACACCTAAAGGGCAAGCAAAATGTCCTAGCAGAATCATGGTATAGCTTGTAAGAATGGCGTCTAATTAAAATATATTTATATCTATTTCTCAAAACACCTTTTTTCAATTTTCACTAAGTAATACAGAAACATGAAAATAATTTCACACGAAATCATTTATTTCAATTCAAAGACACAGATATGCGACCAACCAATTCAAGTGTCAATTAGTCAGAGAAGTTCATGGAAAATGATAGTGTCTTTTCTTTATTTTCTTGCATCTGTATGAAGTCTGACCATGAAGTAAAGAAATTGTGTGGTTTTTTTTTTTCGCGCAAAGAAACGAAAAAATAATTTAGGGTCTGGTGTGTAGATTTTCATGATACAATGCACTTTAGAATTTATAAAACACTTATGTATTTAACAGATAAAGCGCTAACAAACATCTGACAAAATACGTGTGTCTTGTATTTTTTTATCTTTTTAAATTGTTTGAAGCATGTTTTTCTATGTTCATTTTGATAACAGTTTAAGGCGTATTTTTAATAACCATCACAATCTTTGTTTTTGTCGACAGACTGGAAATATTAGATATATTTCGAAATCGAATTGATGTTTAGGGATATCCCACAAAGGAGTAGGCCTGGTAAGACCCCTTTTTGGCCCCAAAATATAGCATTTCAAAAATTGTTAAAAATGTAAACTTTTAGCTAGTTATTGGAAAGAAGAATACGTATGCAACATAAATATGGGACACTTCACATGCATCAGATACTAGCATCAGTAATTCATGTAAAAATACTGATATCTTCACAATTTTAGCATTTCTGCTACTTTTAGACGGTTTTTGATTCAAATAAAAGTTGCCGCACTTGTGTTCAGTCTTAATATTTAAATATATGTTGTATTTGATGGTGATACATAACATATATGAAGGTTGAGACTGAACACGAATGCGGCCACTTCCATTTTAGACAAAAACCATCTGAAAGTGACGTTTTGTGGCAAATTTGATAGATTTTCATATTTCAGCTTGAATTAACTAAAGGCTTCTCTAATGACCAAATCGGTTCAAATCCTTTACTCAAACTAATTAAATCGACTGTAGAAGACACTTAAGTGTTTAAAAAATGTCAAAAATCTTTCATCAGATGTACTTCAAAATTTAGGCCAAAATAAGCCCTTACCGGACCTTCTCCTTTCTGAGTTAGAAAGGTTTGTTAGGAGAGGTCATTTAAAAAGGTGAATGTGTTACACTATTCGGATTATTTATCGTAAAAATTTCATGCTGCATATGCGCGTCTTGATTGTTGATTGACATGTATGAATAAGTAAGTTTGTATAAAATGGTTACTAGTATATATGTGTGACATAAAGTAAAAAAAATATTTGATCAAATTATTTTATCACACCATTCATCAAGTGTTCTTATTTACCAAACGTTTCTATCATTTAAATATAAAGGTCGAATACTGATGTTTAGTCGTAGCTTATGTCGAATTATATATATTTAAGGAATGGAATGACTGTAATATTTTTTCTGTCTATGAATGAAGAAATAACATAAAAAATGTGGTGCACACTGAATAACTCGCGTAGCGAGTTATTTAAAAGTGTGCACCGCATTTTTTAGGTTATTTAGAATAGACAGAAAAAAATATCACAGTCATTCCTTATAATTTTATTCTGAAAAGGAGTAAATCATGATATAAACGTTGATGACGTCACGGTCACATGACAAAATTATGTCTATGAGCTGATAAACAAAACACTTTCAGCCAATCAGAAGACGTGTTACATCCAAAATTAAATTATGTAAAAATGTGAGGAAAAAAGAGTGAATACTGCTGTTTCATCTTATGTCGGGTTATAAGCATGCACAAATGTGAAGAAGGCCAATCGGAATCGTATAAGCTCCAATCAAAGTGCGACCATACACATCTACATATCCTGCCATACCGGAGTCATTCACAGTTGTGTTCAGTAATTATAAAATGGAGGACATATCAAGGGAGCAACCAAAATACTTTTAGTTTTTTTTTTATTTCAGAATAAATCAGGACGATGGTTTTCTCATTTAAAAAAGTAGGGATGTGCCAGTTATTTTTCATTTGTTCCGTTGATTGATAGCATTTGATTTTGCCAGCTTTTATGGACTCTCCTTTCTGAATGTGCCTTGGAATTTAGTATTTTTGTTTTACTTTAATTGTTTCACATTTTGTCACGCCGTAGCCTTTTATACATGTTGGGTTTTGCTCAAAGTTTGGCCATGCTTATGGATGACCTATAGTTATTTGGTTGTTGTTTTTTTTGTTTGTGAATAGTTGTATCATTTGCAATCATAAGTCGGTTAGGTGTCTTTTGCGTACTACACAGTAACTTAATTGTCTTAATTATTAGGTCCCGAATGACTTAATTAAGGAATTATCTTGATTTATAAAATAGTTTGGCCAATTTTAATCAATCCACATTTTCTTATTCTTATAAGGCAGTATCATAAGAAAACTTTTAGCAATGACATTTAAACCAGACAACCTAAATGTTTCGTCGTTTCACAGCTTGTCTATATTGAGTTTTTTTTCTAAAACACTTTTGCAACTTCCCCACGTAAAACAGAAACATGCAATTCATTTCAATGGCTTATTCTACAAAAACGCATGATAGCTTGTGTGTGATGGAGAGTACACATTGAAACTAATTAGCACAGCTCCAAGTTTTCTTTTGTCCAGGCTAAGTCATTATATTCAATTCAATAACTGTTATATATCAAACTCCATTACAGCTGTAATCCTAATGCTAGCAAGTTAAAGGTTTGGTTACCTTGCTTGCTTTGTTTGTATTCATGTTTGCTCAAGCATTGTTATTAAGATTGACATCTGAAAACAATATAAAAAGGTGGAGTTAAACTTGTATACATTATATTTAAATTTGATTGGACATTATCAAATAATCAAATTTACCTATATACAGGTTTAACTCCGCTTACTTATATTGTTTGCAGATGTCAATCTTAATTACAATGCTTGAGCAAACATTTAATACAAACAAAGCAAGCAATCAAACCAAACCTTTAACTTGCTAGCATTAGGATAACAGCTGTAATCTATATAAGCCATTGAGGGCCTTTTAGTTTGAATTAAAGGGTACCCAACACTTGGACTAAAAAAGATTTGGCTCGTTCAAAATATTTACTTTGACCTGTTAAAAAAATATAAAAATTTCAAGAAATTCGAACCACACAATTTACCGAAATAATTTCATTGGATATATATTATAGCAGTACGACAACCACTAATTTTAATCATTGAGAAGCTTGATTTCCCCTTTACTAATTAGTATTTATTATTTAAGGAATGACTGTAATATTTTTTTCTGTCTATGAAGAAATAACATCAAAAATGTGGTGCACACTGAATAACCCGCGTAGTAGGTTATTTAAAAGTGTGCACCACATTTTTTAGGTTATTTCGAATAGACAGGGAAAATATTACAGTCATTCCTTATAATTTAATTCTAAAAAGGAGTAAATCATGATAAAAATGTTGATGACGTCACGGTCACATGACAAAATTTTGTCTATGAGCTGATATATTTCTATAGTACTGTAGTCATCCATGTGTTTTTATGGTACTGTAGTCGACTATGTGTTTTTATAGTACTGTAGACTACTATGTGTTTCTATGGTACTGAAGTTGATCATGTGTTCATATGGTTCTATCGACGACTATGTGTGTCTATGGTACTGTAGTCGACCATGTGTTTCTATGGTACTGTAGTCGATCATGTGTTTCTATAGTACTGTATATGTCGATCATTTGTTTCTATAGTAATGTCGTTGATCATGTGTTTCTATGGTACTGTAGTCGATCATATTTTTCTAGAGTACTGTAGTCGACCATGGCGTTTAATGCTCCGTTTTGGTCTTTTGTAGAAAAATATGATTTTAGTCTTAAAAAGTAAAATAACAAGTACAATGAACTCCAAGCAAAATTTAATACGGAAAGTCCCTTATTAAATGGTAAAATCAAAAGCTCAAACACATCAAACGAATGAAAGACAACTGTAATATATTCCTGACTAGGTATAGACATTTCCTCATGTTGAAAATGGTGGATTAAACCTAGTTTCATAGATGCATGATTTTCTTATTAGTTGTTATTGGCTTTGCACTAGCTTTCATTAACCTAAGAACTCTCAGATCTGTACTGTGTGTCATGTGATTATGTTAGTTTTTGTTTGTGCATTGAAATAATCTAATGTTAAGCTCTTTTCAACTGATTTTTATTGTTTATTCTTATGATGTACTGTTACACCACTGTCCCAGGCTAAGGGGAGGATTAAGCGCCATCAAACATGTTTACCCCGCCACATTCTGTATGTGTCTGTCCGCGGACAGGAGCCTGTAATTCAGTGATTGTCGTTTGTTGTCGTATTTTTGATATTTGTTTTTCGTTTATTGTTTTTGTACATACATCTGGCCGTCAGTTTTTTTGTTTGAATTGTTTTTACATTTGTCATTTAGGGGCCTTTTATAGTTTACTATGCGGTCTCTGGTGGAGAGTGTCGCAACATCAATCACACCACATCTTTGATCAACATCCGGAATTATTTATTAATACTACTGCATGTGGAGAACCTTACATTTTTTATATCTGTTTACAAAAAAAGAGCATCCATTTCTTTTTTTCTTTAAGATAGCATAACACATAAGTAAAAGAGAGGCGAAGGATACCAAAGGGACATTAAAACTCACAAGTCGAAAATAGACGGACAACGCCATGATTAAAAAAGAAAAAGACAAACAGTCAAACAATAGTACACAAAACACAACATAGAAAACTAAAGACTGAGCAACACAAACCCCACCGAAAACCTGCAGGTGATCTCAAGTGCTCCGGAAGGGTAAGCAGACCCTGCTCTACATGTGGCACCCGTACATATCCTTCTAATTGAACTACAAGGAAGACGTGTGTATCCAATGACTTATAACATAAATCTGGATGAACTGTATTCAAGATCTTTTGATAGTGTGTATGCTAATGTTCATAAATACTCTGTTACGTGAGTAGATGGTCGGCTTGATCTTAAAAGTTTGCCCGCGGATTATTGGGTACAACACAGGGAATATGAAAGGAAAACCATTACAAAAAAAATGAAATTCTTTAAATTCTATACTCTGAAGATTCGTTTTCAATATTTAAGGCGTATTTTAAGTAAGCGAAAGTCAAAATAACTGTCAATTCCTGGGAAAAATAAGCGTCGGCCATACGGGCCTCTAATCCATCATTTCCCAGGAATGGACAGTTATTTGGACTTTTTCTATAACAGAAATGAGGGTAAATAGTTCAATGTATTAACAGACGGGAGGACACATAGACATTAACTTTGTTAAGGTTACGTTTTTCTTGGATGAATAGGTGAATATGTGCCAAAGTAAAGACTTAACTTACTATATATATATTAGGACGACTTCAAGTATCTTATTCAAATCGTTATCACTGTGAGACCAATTTCTCATCCGGAAAGATTCTACGGATTGGTTTTACTTTCTATTATATTTTGTAAACAATATATTTATGTATATTTGTTCAATTATATCTTTCGTTTAATTGCCAATCCTGGTCTTATTAAGAGACTTTAAACCTGAAAAAGATGCCAACATATTGTATTTGACGAATGTTTAATTTCTTAAAATTGGCGTTTTACACACTGATATTATCAAAACAATCATTGCGTATTTAATATATATATATATGGTCTTTCGAAATAATTTTGGTGTAATATCTCCTACAAGAAGTTGTCTGACGGTTCTGAAGTTAAAAGACAGAAGGTACATCTCATCATTTTGAGCGTTTTTGCCCCTATCAGATTTTCTCTATCTATAGTGGTTTTCAATTTGATATAGAAAACTTGCATTTTAACCCTATGTTCCATTTTGAGCAATGTCGGCCATGTTGGTTGGCAAGCGGGGTCATCGGACACAAGTTATAAATTATATACTTCAATGATGACTTTAGTCAAGTTTGCTTAAATTTGGCCAAGTAGTTTGAGGGGAGATGATCTTTGCAAAAGTCAATGTACGACGACAGACGACGGACGTCAAGTGATGGCAAAAGCTCACACTGGCCTTTTAGACCAGGTGAGATAAACAGTGGTTATTTTCACTCGACTTGTGTTATAATATTATTACAACGGTAAAAAACGCAGATGTTGTTAATCAGACCTTCAATTTTCCCTTAATAGACTATTGATAAGTGTTATTCTATTACAATTTGTCGTTAAATCATAAAGTAAGGTGTTTGTTTGGATTAATACGAAGTTGCGTACCAACAGTTTGAAAGTCACTTGTACAAAATTGACATCTTTTGAAAACTTTCTTGGGAATTGCACGCACAAGTAGATATGTGTGATGAATTTATCAATACTACCCCGAAAATAGGAACGTGGAATTAAACAATTTCTTCATCAATAGGTTTAGGAACTTTAAATTAAACAAAATGGTACATGATACAGGCACTGGGCGGATACTACTGCAATTTGAATGCTATTTCCCTAGGGTATCGTCAACCCAGCGTCATTGGTTATATTTACAACATGCTTTCTTGAATCCAAGAAACCAATGTTGCAACTTCCTCAGGCTAGGCTTGATCAATTTTGCTATATTTTCTATGTTCATTTATTTATATAGTTTCCAAAGTATTTATACAGCCCCGGCTTTTACTTTTTATTTGAGCGTTCAAAGTGAAGATAAATGAAGAAATAGCTTTGGGCACAGAAACGTCAAAGTCTTAATTGCATTTATAGTCAATTCCTGGATTTGCTATTAATGTAGGTATATAAATAAGAAGATGTGGTATTGTATTCTTCTTTCCAATAAATAGCTAAAAATTTACATTTTAACAATTTTGTAAAACTGCTATATTTTGTGGTCAAAAAGGGGTCTTACTGGGCCTACTCCTTTAAACATAATAATTTTGTTGTTAGGAGTACGGAAGTAACCGTTTTTTATAAGGTTGTTTTTGTAGAGGGATTAGAATTGACGGGGAAGGGATGGGCGATAAAAGACTAGTGGAAACTTACCACATGATAGGTTTCTTTATCTAGTCAGAAAAATCGTCATGGTCAGTGTTAATCTGGTATCTATGAGGGTTTATTTTTTGTTTGGTTATGCTCTGTCCTGTAAGTGATTATTTGAATTCAGAACTTTGATGGTCTCTTAAAGATGATCGAATTTTATACTATTTTTGGATAATGAATGATTTAAAAAGCTACAAAATTTGGTACTCATCTTTCCATTCTTAAAAACGTATGTAAACGCAATATACCTTTCAAGATTTTGTGAATTCGGGTTAGTATCCAAATGATCATTTCACCACACCTCTTTAAATCCCATGAATAGCAAATTCAATGTCATGTAAATGATACAGTTACACTTAGCTAAATCATTTTTGCTGGGACCCAAATACAAATGCAGCAGAATTTAACGCAATGATTATGGACAAAAACGGAGAGCAAAGTGAACGCTTGAGTGTAATAATAAAACTAAATATATATTTTTATTGGTATAAAGCAAAAAGCAATGCCACATTACAGTGAAAATTTTTAACTTTTTATCAATCAGTTGATACAATTTCTACATATGACATATGCCATATGAAAGACTCTAAAGCATTAGAATTTAATCTTTAGTCAAGGCAAGGAAACTTCTATTGAGACATTTTACGTTACTCTTGTAGAAGTATTACATGGGAATAATTATGTTACTTTTACATTATTCAATTAGAAATAGAAACATCAGTGCAGTAGCCTCGTATGAATCGCATGTCTTCCAGAGTATTTTTATCTGCAAAAGATACAGAAGAAATGAAAACATTAGAAATGCCATTTCATATATATGCGAGATTCAAATATAAATGTATAACAATAAAGGAACATATTTGAAGATTTTTTTACCAAAAACGCTTGACTCGAGCTGAAAGAGATATAGTTTGAATTGTACAGGTTGGTTTTTTAAGTCCTTTTTGGTTATATTGCTCTTCAACTATTTCGGTTCTTAGACATACTTGACCTTCAAATATTTGTCTTCGAATGCAGGAAAGCGCTTCGGATGCATGAAATTTTATAATGTTGTTGTTTTTTCAATTTTTCCTTTTTTTTTTGCTCTCACATTACGCAATTTTCCCTTACAGGTATAACTTTCCTTGGGTTTATTTGTAAATGCATTTTGTATGACTTTTAATGCGAGATTCTCCGAACAGAAGCATATTCTGGATTTCTTTGACATCACAGGAATTTAGTTCATTTATATGTTTTGGAATTTTGGAATTTAGTGTGACGTCCATTTTCATTGAACTAGCAAACATTTTAGTTCATTTATATGTTTTGGAATTTAGTGTGACGTCCATTTTCATTGAAATAGTAAACATTTTTGTTTAGGGGCCAGCTGAAGCCCGCCTCCGGGTGCGGGATTTTCTCGCTGTGTTGAAGACCCATTGGTGGCCTTCGGCCGATTTCTGCTCTTTGGTCGGGTTGTTGTCTCTTTGGCACATTCCCCATTTCCATTATCAATCTTATGTCACCTTTATGGTAAACGGTGGCATTTTGCAGAAATTTACAATAATACTCCTACTTTCTAAAGTTGCGACATTTAATTATAAAACCAGGAAAATTGTTTGTAAAAGACGCATTGTGTTATCTTTTTTTTTGAAATTATTATCAAATAATAGCATGAATATCTTCCTATTGAGCTTTTTTACATAATAACCATGGCAACACTCAATTTACTTCATTTTGATGAAAAATCTATTTTTTTCGAATAATTCCAAATTAAAAAAAAACAACATTTCCATGCGTTTTAATCTGTACACTATAAATATATACAGTTAACTTGTCAAAAATTTAGATCGTATTCTACCGTCAATTCTAAATTCAATTAAATTGAAGAGTCGAAAAAAAAACTGAAAAAATAGAACCACTTTCACCTGTGTTGCAGATACTTGCGTACTATTTGTGTGTGCCGTGTCCTACTTGTGGCGTGCGCCTATCATTTATTATGAAATGGAAGATACAAGAAAGGCATTCAAAACTCAAAAGTCGAAGATAAAATGTCAACACCATGGCCAAGCACTGTGTATAAATCTGATTATTTTGGAGCAAATATGTATACAAAAATGAACACGCTTAGGGCAGGCACATAGTGGCGGGTTTTTACATGATTGCGATCTCTCAAGTTCCCCTACCTTGGACATTATAAGCTTTTTTTTTAAGAATGACAACAATTTATGACTTATTTTTTCTTATCGTGTCGTACTCATACTGTACTTTCAGCTTTTGATACCGATGAGAGATTTCATTGAATTAAGGAATTCATAAAAATTCAATTAAATAACACCTAATTCATTTCGTGCATCCGAAGCGCTTTTCTGAATTTACCTTCAACAGGAACGCTCAAAGCTAAACATTTGAAAGCCAGGTTTGCAAAAAAAAAGTTTTCATCAAATTTTATTTAGATGTGTTTGTCAAATAGTCAATTTTTTTTTGAACTAAAACTATCGATTTTATTAGACCGTTAGAGATTTTTCAGTATAGAAGGACACAAAATGTCATGTGTATGAGCAAGAGTTTTAACTATTTATGCCTAATGAATTGTTCATTATTGGTTAAAAGTCAAATTTCTATAGTTATTCTACTGTTCTTAAACGGTATTTGTTTGTGTTAATCAACGAGATAACAAAGCATTGTGTTCGTTAAATAAGAGTCAACAGTATTTTACAGATATCTAAACTCGGAAATACATTTTGAAAACACCAATGAGGAAAAGCAGATGCAATTGCATGCACTCAAAACGGGGTGCGAATTGATGCATCGACAGGATACGTTTTACTGACTATGCATGGATCGTCCTACATGAGATTCAAGGCTCAGTTAGAAATGTCCAAATTGGGACATAATCGCTTTATTACAAATTAGACGTAAATTCTGTCGACCACGAAAAATTGTCTCTTCGTTATGATACAGACACACCGTATTGTCAAACATGCAGCACCTACTTCATGTTTGTCGATTTGAGTGACCTTTGTGCCGTATACACTATAATAAAAATGAGAAATAAGTTATAACATTTCACGTATTTTTTTGTTTGAAGAATTCGCAATTAGTTTAAGGTATGGTAATTTTCACCAAGTCTTTATGTATGGACTTATTTAACGTATAGTACAGCTTGTAAAAGATACATTTGTTGAATTGTTAAGGACATATTTTCGAGGAAATAATACATAGACATGAACTATTGTTTTTGATTAACATGGTTTAAAGCGGTGATCGGACGGCTACTAATACGTCTACGTTAGTGTGTATTCCTTTTCGTATGCATGTAACCTTTCGAGCGATATCTAGTCGATATCTGTGAACTGTGGAATGTGTGTCCTTAAGACTGGAATGTTAAACGTATCTGGGGTGTTTGTCCTTACAGCCAACAGTCGCATTGTTCCATATCGAAAATCAAAAGTGTGATAAAGAAGAAAAGAATACAAAATTTGCAAAATACTTACTGAATTTCACAAATTGATTGGCAAAGATTGAAGGAACAAGGTTCGTCTCCCCACTGAAATGAATATAATGGCTGTAGCGAACCACAGTCACTGATGAGATTAGTAAAACCTTGCCCACTTTTATTATCTGGTTGCTTTGGGGGACCTTGATACCAGTCATTATATATAAGTGGTTGACCCGACAGCCATACAAATGTGCCTTCCGTCTTGCTGTCTGTAAGACCTATCCACCAATGATCTAAATATATTTAAACAAGAAAACGGTTTTATTGAAAAGCAAACATGAGATTACACAATATTAGCATACTACATTCTCTACTAATATAGACAAGATTAATAATTCATATCGAAAAAGGTATTCGTAGAGCATATAAAGACAAACAGTAAACAAACTTATCTGTTAGTATCCGAATAAAGACTGTCCTTTAAGATTTAAAACCTTGAAACGATTGATACAAATCCAATAAACTTTTTCTTACCAGGAGATGCTTGTCCCGTCGACAGTATATCTGTTGCTACACGTTTTAAAAAGTTGTTCTCTTCTTCACTTTCAATAGAAGCCAGGTGACCACCTTTCGTTTTACAATAGTCCTGAAATAGTAATGTCAGTTCTATATATATATATATATATATTACCGTTAATTTTTAAAGCCCGGATTATTGTTAAAGATTTTAAAAAGTCACTAACAGCTTGATTAATTCTGTAAAATCCCTGAAAATGTTACTGACCTCAGAAATTCACTGAAATTGTGGCTAAGGATTTTGTTAAAAAGTATCAAATGTCATGAATGTATTTGGAAATTTGTTTAAACTTTATTTTTTAAGAGGCATTAACGGCTAAGACTTTCTTGGATAGATATTTATAAAATTTTTGTTAACAGTTATAACGATTACAAATTACCGTGATATGTTTAACATGATATTGTCAAGATGTTGTGAAGTAAACAATTACGCTGTACGTTCATTGTGCCTAGCCTTATTCTCTTAACCGTTTCTTTTTTATATGAACAACGACCTTTTACATATGTTGATAAACCTTCTCTAACTCTAATGGCAGTAATAGTTATCCCATTAGGACGCAGTGTGTCAGTGCAAGATCACCCCGACGACCGGAGGGTAATCTTACACTGACACACCAAGTCCGAATGGGATAACTATTTTACATCCCAGCTGTTCTAGATAATATAAAAAAACATTTACGCTTCATAACGTCTAGTTTTAGAACGCAACACAATCATTATAATATACTTTATATATTACTATATAGTATATACCCTATATGAGCCCGGGACACAATGTTTAAATATGCTTAATTAACTGAGAGTTTTCATCCAGTCGTCATGGTGTAGGGGTATGAATCGTGGATCTATATTCTAAAGGTCTTGAGTTCGATTCCAAGCATAGACACTGGATTTTTTCTACATAAATTTTGATAGTTAGTCTTCTCCGTGTGAATATTTCTAAGTTTTATTGTGGATTTGACATTCCCGCCAAAATGTTACTGAACAAAGGAAAGCATACAGAACAAAGAAACGCAAGCTAGGGTGATCTGGTAGGGGTGATCCGAATCATATAAATCAACCTACCCCAGGAATTTGTAATGATTTGTTAAACATCACTCACTGCTGATCTTCATACATACATGCACTTTAAAAATACATTTTGATATACACCAACTTTTAATACCGAACTCGAAGGAAAATTCAAAACGGAAAGTCCCTTATCAAATGGCAAAATCAAAAGCTCACACACATCAAACGAATGGAAAACAACTGTCATATTCGTGGTTCTGATTATAAAAAACGTAGACATTAATTCTATAAAAAGTAGACATTTATTTGAATATCCGATGATGCAATTTATATACCTTCAGATATGTCAGTACCCCAAATATGACAATAACCAAAGTAGTTGATCTGTCCATTACAACGTATGTCTATGAGCAAAGTTTTTTGTTCCATAAAATTGAGAATGGAAATGGGGAATGTGTCAAAGAGACAACAACCCGACCAAAGAGCAGAAAACAGCCCAAGGCCACCAATGGGTCTTTTACACAGCGAGAAAATCCCGCACCTAGAGGCGGGCTTCAGCTGGCCCCTAAACAAAAATGTGTACTAGTTCAGTGAAAATGGACATCACTAAACTCCGAAACATATAAATGAACTGAAATTACAAAACATACAAGACTAACAAAGGCCAGAGACTCCTGACTTGGGACAGGCGCAAGAATGCGGCGGGGTTAAACATGTTTTGTGAGATCTCAACCCTCCCCCTATACCTCTAGGCAATGTATAATAAGCAAACACACAGCAATACACACAGTAAAGCTCAGTTTAAAAGAAGTCCGAGTCCGATGTCAGAATAGGTAACAGAAGAAACTAAGCAAAATGACAATGATACATAAATTAACAAAGGATAACTAGCAGTTACTGACATGCCAACTCCAGACCTCAATTAAACTGATTGAAAGATTATGTCTTCATCATATGAAAATCGCACAATCCCTCCCATTAGTGGTTTAGTATCATACCATCATAAAATATATGAGAAGAACATAACCCGTATCATAAAATCTTTGGATAGCACGTCCAGGGAACTAGAATCCGGAGTGTTATTGCAAAGACTCAATTTTATTTGTATTTTTTTTTTGTATTTCCCAGAATAAAACTAGTGAATCTGTAAAAATAAATTCTCAATTATTTCAGTAATTTTGTAAAATCCCTAGTCAAATTCAGGGATTTATAAATTTCCTAATCAATTTGTAGTTTGAAATTTCGTAGATTTTACAAATCACTAGCTTTACAAATTCACTGTTACATATATATTTATATCTTTAAAATAAACTTCAACATAATCCGGAGCTATTGACCGGTCATGCATCTATTTATAGAATTTTAATTTGAAAACAAATGCATTTTTGAAATAGATTTTTCATATGCAAATAGTTAAGTGTTGTAAGATTAACTAAAAAGCCAATTCTCCACAGGAGACAACAAAAAAAAGGATGTAAACCCTTATACAGATCACAGGAATTTGGCCTTACTTAAACTTTGAATCATAGCAATAAGTGCTTGTTTTTTTATAAACGTTTTTCAATTTTTGCATACTTTTGAAGTTGTACGCATGCTGGTTTTTCATTTGCTATCAATACAAGCGTAATAAATATATTATTTATATATTTTAGATTTATTTTTACATTTTTTCTAACAAATACCAGATTAGTCGTCTAATCTTTAATTTTACAGATGATGTCTTATTCCCGATTGTGATTTCTCTAATTTTGTCACTATTTTTACATTTCCCAACCGATTGTGAAAAAATTGTTCTCCTCACTAGTGAAATATCTGTAATCGGCAAATGATTGGTCGAAAATTAATTATGACGTAAAATTTTCTTGGTTTCTTCTGAATTCCAGACTGTGACGTCATAAAAAAGGCGACCATGCCTGATGACGTTACATATAAAGAACACAACTTTCTGCAAATCTTTGAAAAGGAAGGATAAAAATCATTAGAGAAACAGATTCCACCAGTATAACTCGTGTATTACTATATTTCTCCACTCTCAACAGTTAAATTTTAATATTTAAAGAGCTCGGCAAGCCTCGCGCTTTAAATATTAAAATTTAACTGTCTCGAGTGGAGAAATATCGTAACACACTTGTTGCAATGGTGGAATCTATATATTTGACTGAGTGTCAACTTGCATGTCAGGTGATGCATGCATAGAGGTGCTTACCCTATCGACACAACCAGTCTCGCTTCTTTTGAAGTTCATGTGATTCTCTTAATATTTTTGTGTTACCTTTATTTGTCTTCTTAATCGATATATGAGATTTGAACATCAGTTAACTTCTGTTGCTTTAATTCATCAGATTACCCCATATATATGACCTCTTCTCTTGATAAAAGGTTTTTACATATATGTGGATAGTTAATTGAACCATTCTATATCGTCAGTTCAATTTTCACAGTAGGTTTTAATTATTGGTTAATCATTATTTCGGACGAGATTTGAATTTGTCATTTTCCAAGTAATATCAGTATCTTGTTATTGTTGATTTGTCATAAACATAACATATAGTTTTTAAATAAAACAATACAAATATTAATTTCCAGTACGGATATAGTAGAACCATTATTAAACTCACTTATGTGAACAAATAAATACGTTATTTTGGGCGGAAAATATATTAACTTCTGTCGATTTCTAACGATGTTTCACATTTAATTTATTTTGGACGGTTTCGAACAAAAATTTTAAACTATATACCTCTGCATCGGTCCAATTAGATCCGTCACATCTGAATATGTACTTTGACCCACTGAAGTAAGCAACAATCTCTGGACATTCTCCAACTACAATGAAAATATCCAATAGGAATTAATGTAATGCATAATTTGCCTTCATTGTTCCCATAAATTTAGAAAGAAAACTTTATGTTCATGTACCAGTTCTAAGCCAAGAGCTTTACCTCGTAAGTTGTTACCTTGTCTGATATCTTAATGGTTTGCTATTTGAAACATATGTGCTAGTGGTAGGTCTTTGAAAGTCATTATTAGAATTATCCACATTTCTTTCCAAAACAATGTCAGATATTGACATACTGTGTAGACACCAATGTATTGTTGATATCTATGTTGTTATATTTTTTTTTCTAAAATAGATAACATTTTAAAGAAAAAGGCAATATGTTTGGCATAAACTGTTCTGGCATTTGAATAGTTGATTTTTTTTTTTATTATTGTCAAAAACATAGATATATAAATTGTACACGGTGATATACACCATTGCCACGTTTCACCGGTTTGTCACTAGACCCGGCATGTGGTGCAACTAACAATTAGTAGAGAGGTTACTTTCTACTCCTTATTTTAATCCCGGTACTGCATTTACTAAGTAATCACCGCAAACTCTGTTTAGCACATTAATTATTAATATCATTATGATAGATATAATCAATATTTCGTAAAAAGACCGACGAGGGTTAAATTGAATTAAACGCCAAAGTGTATTAATACTGTAAATGGCATAGCCAATTGGTGAGGACATTATAGCTGTAGCATTTCATTTCCTTTAATCGAACATCGGTTTGATTTTCCAAATATGTTGCTATGTGAACGAGTAACAAAGAAAAGGGTAGGATTTATACCAATGAAATAGAAATATATTCTAGCCACACAATAAAAATAAACAAGTATCTAAATGGCTACATTCATGCAGTACTCATATATATGAATATTGGGTTTTTGGTTTTTGGTTTTTTGTTGTTGATTTGGTTTTATTTTTGTTTGTTGGTTTTTGCCATTGTGTGGTGGCCAATAACCCGTCTTGTTTGTACATCTGTCTTCAGGATTCTTGTACTTATCATGTTTTCCAACATCAGTTACTAATTCTGAGGAGTGTCGCAGTAGGGGTACATTTTTTTGACATACGAACAGCTTAAATCGAAACCAAGCAATTGAATTACTATTTTCATTTCTTTGAAGGTAACTTTGCTGAGTTAGATGATTCTTTTGTTTACCTTTTTACTTTATAACATCAATCATATGTATCTTTTCATTAAATGTCCTCAAAATACTTTTGATTTAAAAAAAAAGCTGAAGGTAGAACCTTGACGAAGGTAAATATCAAATTGTACTAAAGTTTGACAAAAGTGTACTAACAAAATTGTCTCATCTGCTGTCGAATTGATTTTTAAGTTAAAGTTTTGTTTATACTGAGGTTACTTGTAAAATGACATATGGTAAGTACATTTGTTATCTTCAAATAATCAGTTCTCAATTTCTTTTTATCCTATGATACTTAATTTCTTGAGAAACCCACATCAACCTAAAAAAAAGGGAGGAATAGGTCTAAATGAAAATAACGTCATATGACGTATGTCAAATTAACATACCCATTTTAAAACAGTCACAATCTACATGTTTACTGATGTATTGTATAGAACTCATTTCTGACTACGTGACCGTAAAATGATATCAAGCTCATTTGAGATATTAAACAGACATTAATAGTTATCAAAGGTACCAGGATTATAATTTAATACGCCAGACGCGCGTTTCGTCTACAGACTCATCAGTGACGCTCAAATCAAAATAGTTATAAAGCCAAACAAGTACAAAGTTGAAGGGCATTGAGGACCCAAAATTACAAAACGTTGTGCCAAATAAGGCTAATGTTATCTATTCCTGGGATAAGAAAATCCTTAGTTTTTTAAAAATTCAAAGTTTTGTAACAGGAAATTTATAAAAATGACCATATAATTGATATTCATGTCAACACCGAAGTGCTGACTACTGGGCTGGTGATACCCTCGGGGACGAAACGTCCACCAGCAGTGGCATCGACATTAAATTATATAATTTAATATAAATTAATTCCTGCAAGCAAACCAATATAACAAGTGCAAGACGTACAGAACTTGTAACATTATGCATTAGTATTTTAGCAAAAAGTCGTAAGTCACGTTGGTGTCCAGTTCCCGTCATCAGTCCGCGAGACTTATTACAAGAATCCGTTTGACTGATCAGATGGATCTGACAAGTTGATCCGTCTGATTGATTGATATTTAAATAAATATATAGGTATGTTTTGACAACCAGATGTGTGTAAAAACATCGGTATTTCTAACGATAATCTAATTAACCACACCCCCCCCCCCCCCAAAAAAAACAAAACAAAACAAATAAAACAAAACAAAAAAAAAACAAAACAAATTGCTCTTGAAAATTCAAATAATCAAATAAAGGCAACAGTAGTATACCGCTGTTCAAAAGTCATAAATCGACATTGCCTATATCGGTGCATGATTTTCAATAAAATAAAGAAATATTAACACTCTACAAAAAAGGCAAACAAAATACATATTATAATGTCTCCTATATTCGCCATGATTTATGGAAAACAATCATACCGATCTAAAAATAATTATATTCAATGACAGTAAATAATTTCATTAAAATGAAGATATAATTGCAATTATTTCAACAAAAACACAATTCGAAATATTTTTACTCCTATATTAACCACATGCTTTTATTGAAAACAAATCATCTTAAGTAACAAAAGGTAGTAATATCTAATAACAGTTTACGATTTTTATTAAAATGAAGATATTGTATTCAACTCAAACAAAAGTTTAACTATCTTTATCATTTATGCTATAATACCAGTGCACTAATTTCAATTAAAGAAGAATTTTCGGCATTTTCATTTGGAAAACTAAAATGTTTGATAAACTCATTATTGATACCAGAATAAAAATGTTGTACGCCATACGCGCATTTCGCCTACAAAAGACTCATCTGTGACGCTCGAATAAAAAAAAAAGATAAAAAGGCCAAATAAAGTACGAAGTTAAAGATTATTGAGGACCAAAAATTCCTCTGATATTCATCATATTATATAAGAAAGAAAAACTATCCTGATGTACAAATGGTTCTGGTATATAATGACGGTGCGTGATTTCCATGAAAATCAAATGATAAAAACGCCCTTATTAAACATATACAAACTTTAATTTTTATTTTTTTTTATATAATTATCTTATTTATATATTTATATATATAAAAAAAAACCTCATCCAGAGCCACTTAAAATTATTCATTGCATACAACGGTGCATTTATTTCAATAAAAAGAAGAAATGTTCACATTTTTAAACAATCGGGAAACTTTTTTCGTTTTGTTGTACGCCATACGCGCATTTCGCCTACAAAAGACTCATCTGTGACGCTCGAATAAAAAAAAAAGATAAAAAGGCCAAATAAAGTACGAAGTTAAAGATTATTGAGGACCAAAAATTCCTCTGATATTCATCATATTATATAAGAAAGAAAAACTATCCTGATGTACAAATGGTTCTGGTATATAATGACGGTGCGTGATTTCCATGAAAATCAAATGATAAAAACGCCCTTATTAAACATATACAAACTTTAATTTTTATTTTTTTTTATATAATTATCTTATTTATATATTTATATATATAAAAAAAAACCTCATCCAGAGCCACTTAAAATTATTCATTGCATACAACGGTGCATTTATTTCAATAAAAAGAAGAAATGTTCACATTTTTAAACAATCGGGAAACTTTTTTCGTTTTGTTTGTCTTATGTGCATCGTATTATTTTAAAAACAACCTATCCTGGTGTATAAAAAGTACTAATATCCAATGACAGTGAAAATTTCCATTAAAAGGAAGAAGCACTCTTAATCAACACACACAAAAGTTTAAGTATCTTAACTCTTATATTATCCATATTTTATGAAATATAACTCTTTTATAGACATGAGATACAAAGAGTACTGATTTCAAATGATAATATTTTGGCGCTTTTAATTGATGTAGAAAACGTGATGAGCGTGTCATTTTGCTGCATTTATATAATATATTTAAAAGAAAAGAAAAGAAAAGAAACAATAAAAAATAAGCAGATAATTTAGACTTTAAAGGAAGAACATTTTTTTTTTAAAGTCTACTGAAAACTATCAAATTGAGTGTCGTAAACTAAAAATAACTTTCGCCTCATGAAAAATATTAAAATACTTTTAGTTATAAAATAGGTTTAATTTCATGACTTTTCATAATTTTAACTAATTTCTGATCATCGTCTAAGCTAACAAAATTTTCAATATAATCTAAACATTCAGAAAATTAAACCCAAGTCTCAAGTCATCATAAAAATGCAATTTAAATTAAGGGTGTTTTTCAGATTCAACACAGTTGTTCATACATTTTATAAACTGGAATTGGCTGTCTGGCATACCTTCCGGTTTCGATGGCAAACGATAGCGATCCGGCGCGAAACATAACCAAACCGCGTTTATGTTGTCTGGGTTTTAAAAGTGAGATATACAGTTCAATATTTTGTTCGTGTTCAAACTGTCTATTCGTTCGTAGTTTATTTCCGTTTGGTTTCCACGGTCATCAAAATTGCTCGTGATGAAATTTATCATTGTCAAGAATGTTGATCTTGTTGCTAAAAGTTTTAATAATTCGATTTAAAGGGCTCGACCATTAAATCGCGTTATCAGAGGAAGACCAGCAATAGTTCATTAGCGGGTCAAAGCAGACACGCATGTCTAAATTTATTGTATTCACAAAACATCAATGAACAAGGTACATTTCAAAATTTTGAATCTAATGTCAATTCTGTACATGAAATTCCCATCATCAGCAATGGTTTGGGTAATAATGTTTCGAGCAATATCAGACAAAAAATCTTAAATGGTGAATATATTGATCTGGGTTGTTTATTGTCGAACCTTGTAACTATTGATGATAATTCTAATACTTTAATAATAAAAGATGGTGTTCTACAATCTAAACCAAAAGCATCAACAGTAAAGATTAATAATATAAGTCAGTGGACTGATGCATTTCTGATTTTTATTGATATTTATCTGTCAAGTCATTTGGGAGAGGCAAGAGGGTTTCTAAAATACATGAGTAACATACGACTGGGAGCTAGTAGGGTTCCCGGTTTAGGCTGGAAGAGGTACGACGAGCAATTCCGTTTAAAAAAAATAAGAATGCCGTCTTGTAACTGGGCAACAGTTGATTTAGAGCTTTACTCTTCATGTATGATGATAACACACAAAATAACCAAAACCATGTAACTAATGTGTATAAGTGTTATAATTATAACAATGGCTCCTGTACTAGGCCTAACTGTCATTATTCACATAGTTGTTTACGTTGTACAGGTATTCACCCATCGGTAAACTGTACACGATTTTATGTTGCTCAGACAAATTTTAATTTTAGGCGTGGTCCTAGATTCCCTGCTGGACAACCAAATAACAGTTCGCAACGAGGCTCGAGTGCTAATCCAAGGGCAGCTGTCAGATTCCAGCGACCAGCTTTCCACGGTTCATTCAATCGCTTATACGCCAATTAAATTTGATGTTCTTTGCATATTTTTGGGAAATTATAGTAATAAAATAGTCGCTTCGGAATTATATTTGGGATTTTTGGAAGGTTTTCGTCTAAATTATACTGGACCTAGGATGACTACTGATTGTAGAAATCTAGTTTCTGTTTTTGGCAATGAAGTTGAAGTTGCAAAAAAATTATTGAAAGAAATTAATTTGGGTAGAATAGCTGGCCCCTTTAACAATATACCTCTTTTTAATCTAAGATTGTCTCCGATTGGCTTATGTCCTAAAAAGGATGGTTCTTGGAGGCTTATACAGCATTTATACACGGTTTATGTGTAAATTATGATATTGATAAGGGCTTGTGTTCTGTGACTTATACGCCGTTTGACCACGCACTAGATATGGTGGATAGCCAAGGAAAGTTCGCCCTAATTGGACAAAAAGATATCAGCTCGGCATTTAGGCTTTTACCAGTAAACCCGGATGACTTCGAGTTATTGGGTTTCAAATTTTTGGACTTTACTTCGTGGACCGCTGTTTGCCTCAAGGTTGTAGTTTGTCTTGTGCAACATTTGAGAAATTCTCAACATTTTTAGAATGTATCTTTAAGGACAAAACGGGATCGGATAGTGTTATACACTACTTAGATGATTTTTTGTTTGCAGGCCCGGGGGCTGATTCAACTTGCCTTAACCTGATGAGTGAATTTGATTGTTTATGTGATCACTTAGGAGTTCCTTTGTCACATGACAAGACCGTCGGTCCAACTCATGTTCTTACTTTTTTGGGGCTTGAAATTAATACAATTGAAATGTCAGTAAAAATTCCCCAAGAGAAATTGCTAAAATTGAAAACAATAATTTCAAACTTGTTAGGCAAAAAAAGAACAACATTACGTGTTCTCCAGTCTTTTACAGGCATTTTGAATTTTTGTTCGCGAGTGATCCCTACGGGTAGGGCATTCAACAGACGTTTTTATGATGCAATGTCAGGAATATCAAATCCTCGGCACCATATAAGGCTCACTGCGTCAATTAAGGAAGACATAAGGCTGTGGTCGTTATTTTTAGATTGTTTTAATGGCAAATTTTATTTTCCCGATTCCGATTGGATATCAAATGTTGATATGGAGTTATTTACTGATAGTGCTGGGAGTGCATTTGGTGGATGTGCTTCGTATTTACATCCTAATTGGGCTTTCTTTCCTTGGCCGTCATTTTGGTTAGGTTGCGATATATTAAAGGACATTACATTTTTAGAGTTATTACCTATTGTATTAGCCTTTCATTTGTGGTATGAGACCTTTGCGAATAATAAAAATTATCTTACACGTTGACAATAAAGCAATTGTTCATATCTTGAATTATAAAACGTCTAGATCAAGAAGGGTAATGCATATTCTTCGTCCTTTAGTCTTAAAAGCTATGGTTTATAATATTCAGTTCAAAGCAATGCATATTACATCAAACAAAAACTGTATTGCGGATGCAATTTCTCGTCAACAGTGGGCACGGTTTCGTCGCATGTCTCCAGAGGCTCTACAAGAACCAGAAAAGGTCCCACAGTCTTTTCTACAAGTGATCTCAAATTTGAATCCAACAAGTTGTTAACGGCGTCAATCTCACCAAACACAAGTGACACTTATGAAACTGCTGTCAGGTCATTTGATCAATTTAGATCTTCACACGGACATGCCATTGTTTGGCCACCCTCACTTAATGTTATCTGTAACTTTATAGCATATTTATCTGTGCGAGGTTATGCTCCGTCTACTGTCAAGTCTTATATTTTTGGTATAGCCTTTAAATGTAAAATGTTAAATATTATTGATAACACTCAAAATTTTATAATTAAGAAAATGTTAATTGGAATGGAAAGGCTTGACAAACGAGCGGATTCAAGATTGCTAATTACGCCACAGATTTTAGATAAATTGATTTCTCTATTACCATCTGTATGTCTCTCACAGTATGAGACCTTATTGTTTTCGGGATTGTTTAGTTTGGCCTATTTCGGCTTTTTCAGGATAGGGGAATTAGTAGTCAATAAATCACTGGCACATTCTCACACTTTGTCGTTAGATGATTTTAGTTTTTCGGAAAATAAAGTTTCTATCAACCCAAAATTTTCAAAAACTGATCAGTTAGGCAAAGGTAGTTTAATAATTATACCTTCAATTAATTCTCATGTATGTCCTGTTCATTTATTAAAGAGATATTTTATTGCCAGGCCCAAAAGTATTGGTCCTGCATTCATACACTTCGGTGGAAACTATGTTACACGTTAACGCTGTTCTAAAGAAAGCTCTGAATGTGGCGAATATTACATCGGATAATTTTCAAAGTCATAGTTTTAGGATCGGAGCTGCATCTCAGTCTTCGAAAATGGGGTTTTCTGATGATGAAATTCAGGATTTTGGTCGTTGGGAATCGAAAGTTTATAAAAGATATATCAGAATACCAACGCTAAAGTTAGCTAGTCAAATTTAATATGTGTCATCATTTATTTGTTTGTATATATTGTACATTAATAATTTGAAATTTGAATACTCGCCTGATCGTAACTTTAAAATTGCATTGCTCACTTCTTCATTTATTTTTAAAAAAGTAACAGTTTTATTCACTTCATACTTCCATCCTTCTTTTCGTCTTGATGCCCAATGCCAAACATTAAATGTTTTTTTGTTTTGGTCCATCCATGTTAATTTACATAAAAGTTTTATACAAAACAATACGCTGCCTGATAAGACAAGATAGCCATTCCAATTCACCATGTGTCGATATTTTAAGACACAAGCAAATTAACCATATAGGAATTTTGTTGTTGATGTAATAGTGTGTATGCTATCTGACAAGTATTTGATAAATTGTATATTTTGAATTGTGCATATATATATATATGTGTTGTTGTTTATTTGAATTTTCACAATATGCAATATTTTGTATTGACAAGTAGCTCGAAGAATTTCATATTTAAAGTGTTCTTTTTAGAACACATAACAGAAACAGTACATATTTTATTCAATTTTATTTTTGACTAGAAAATTTTCAACATGCACTTATTATTATTTTTGAATTATTAATTGCACATACAGATTTCTCTTTTCTCATTTTTTTCATAGTTGAAATTAAATTGTATGACGTACTTCCCATAACATCTTTACACTGATTTGTAAAATCACAAGCTCTTATATGAATATATGCCTCTCTGGAAAATTCATTTGAAATTGTTGAAACTTTTGTCCATCTTCATCATGTTCATTAAGGCTAAAAGTGTCGTCTGCTGCCTCGTTCCGAAACATAATTTGCATTTTACATGTGCTGATGTCAATCCATATAGTGTAAGAAATATGCTATTTGTATGCGTGTTGTAAATAAACTGTGATTGTTGTAAGAAGAATTGTTATTCCTGCTGTCAGTCCACTTTATTGAATCTCTTTATAGATTTTGCAGGCGAATGCTTCAGTTGTATTAGTTTTAGTTTTCTTAAGGTTAATCTGTTGAATAGCTATTTTATTCGATGTTTGAATTTATAACACATAAATTTTAATAGGAAATAAATAGGCAATATTTGGAAATGGGTGTTATGGTTTCCATAAGGTGTGGAAACCATTTTTAAATTCGATAACAATTAGAAAGGTTCCAGGAAGGACCTGGCAGTTACTTGATATTTTTTATGAATACTGTGTAAGGAAGGACCTGACACTATTTTATTAATTAGCATTTTTTAACTTCTAAGGAAGGACCTGACAGTAATTAAAAACACCTTTTGAACTGATAAGGAATCAGTATTTTAAACAACTAAATGTATCTTAGTCAGCGAAGGATTCTGATTAGCTTCCATAGAAATTATGAAAACTTATTTAGAAATGTTAGTTTAAATTAGTAAATTACATAGCAAGACTCAAATGTGTAAAAGCTCGTATATATCAGTTACATATCCTTGTATAGTACTACATAGAGTAATACATGGAACTCAGATCAAAACCTCCTATTTGTCATGAATATTAAGGCAATGAATATTGTATTTTATATACCAAATTTTAAACTGTGATTTATATTTTTACAAGAATAGAATTTCCTACATTTTTTATTTGGAACTCAGTAGACTTGTTCAGAGAGGTTTAGAAAGGTGCTAGAATTTTTCTGTATTATTAATTGCTGTACAAACTGAGAAATATATAAAGAGAAACTACATACATAATAGATAATTGAAACTTCAATAATTTGTTTGGTGTTATTTTAAGAAGGATATACATTAGCTCATCATAATCTGGTTGTCCGTAATTTCATTAAGGTAGGAGAACTACTAATCATTTAGTTAATAAATCAGTCTATTTGGTACTAGTCTTGAGTTATTATTTTTCCAATGGTTGGAATACTAGAGTTTTATATTTTGTTATCTTTTGGGTTAGTCACACCTGGGTCGCTACAATAAATTTGACGTATTTTTATCGACGGACAAAAATATGTACATGCTTAATTTTGAACAGTATTTATAACGTTCCACCATATGGATTTATCAAGTTTTGTAAACAAAAACAATTAAATTCCGGAAACCGCACCAACAGCTCTACTTTTGACATTTAGAAATTGATAGTTCTTCGGTAGTTTTATCAAACAATGAATGATTTTGACTTAGTCAACCAAGTTGACTACAAATTCTCGGTAAAAGTGTCTTCGTCGAGGTCCGCGTTTGTCGCATGACAATATTTCTGAATTCATTACCATAAAAATTGTATTTAAATATGTATCCGTCCGATCCGTGCATATAATTAATTGACTAGTCGTTCGCTGACGGTTGTCACGACAACTTTTGCATATAATTCTTCAGGTAAGTCAAATAATTAAACTACATTGTATCTATCAACGATCATTCAAGGACCAGTCATTTCCGCGTCACCGATCTTTCACCGATTAATCAAGTTCACGTCAAACAGTTACGTCTTACGCTGTAAGTACTGTAACCCTGCAAAGGACAGGGTCAGAAAAGGGCCTTATTCGACCTATTGTTTCACTTAGATTTGAGCTTTTGATTTGAGATTGCCATGTATGTCTGTTTTAAAGTTCAAGTAATGTAAAATCAGAAACGAGAAGTTTTCGACCCATGACATTACAATAACTGCAGTCGTGACGTCACAGAAACGACTCTTCGCCGTCTTTTCATGAAAAATTCATAGATTTTCGACATTTTGCAGATAGTTGATGTATCTGCAATTATGAAGTAACAACTAAATAATTTACCACATTGTTTGTCTATATATGAACAACACCTTCATGTAAATAGTTATTTACTACTTGCAAGTACTTAATATTTCCCAACATGCAATACGTGTAAAATTATTCATACCATGTCACGAAAAGTTTTAGTTTATTCTTTTTTTTTTATAAATTATACTGTTAAACGTTGTAGTTTAAGCTAAAATCCCTTGATTTTTTAATACTTCGCTTTTGTCCGAATGGCGATCTTAGCGCACCTCTTTCTT
Source organism: Mytilus californianus (assembly GCF_021869535.1). Classification (NCBI taxonomy): domain Eukaryota; kingdom Metazoa; phylum Mollusca; class Bivalvia; order Mytilida; family Mytilidae; genus Mytilus; species Mytilus californianus. The sequence continues at coordinate 44,142,437 of NW_026262593.1, forward strand.
GAACAAACAAATGCAGTATAAAACAGAGGACTTATGTTGAACAGGGGACTCCATAGCTGAGAGGGTCTGTTTACCCTGTTAACGCCTATGTTTTGAGTATAAACCTGTACATGTCAGGTTCGTTCAATCCCGACTAGAATAGACAACGATTGCCAGTTTTCCTGTCGATGTTTGGTGGTTCTCCGGGCGCTCCGATGTCTTCCACCTATAAATCTGGCCGCAGCGTTATAAGCTTGAATGCTTAAAGAGAATTAAACACAGTAATCAATCCATCAATCTAATTATTGACACACTGTAGAACAAATATAACGATGTAGAGGTCATTGCCAGACAAAACAGACCGTTTTACTCCGCTAAAGTGATGTTACAGTGCAGACGAAACTATATCTGTTGAATAAAGAGCAGACCCAAAATACTGAATGCTATATAGTACATATGTCGTGTGTGTACTTACGTTTGCAGCAAGGTCTTTCACTACAACATTTCCCAATAGATAACCAATTTGAGCCAAACATGTCATCACAAGCCACATCTTTCACCCCGCACGTACCATTCAGAGCCTTGCATTCACGACTGAGACCTAAAAAGGACAATATTAAGACAATTCTTTACAACAAGGCAATGTTTTATGAACCACTCTGTACTGTAACAGACATCTCAAGGCAATAACTCTTTAATGGTTTAACATAATGTTTTGAAGATATATAAACGAATACGGATGTCAAGAATCATAACAGGGCACATCGTTATAAGAAAAGACCACCTGGTCATGTGATCCAGATGAGCTTAAAACGATACCTGTCATATTATTGTGGTGTATCAAATGCAGCAGACGTTAATGCTGTATGAATCTATATGAATATCTTTTCGACCTCTCCCTTTTCAACCCATTAACTACATGGAATAATGACTCTGTAATTCATAAATTTGAATAAAAAGAAACACATTCACTACAAGAAATTAGCCTTTTTTACCATTTCTTATTTTTTATTTAGTTTTTGTTTCAAACCATTGCTTATAATGTATGAATCAGAAAATGTATAGTAATCTGCAAAGCACATAAGACTTTTTATATCTTACTGGGACCCATCACACCTTCAAGATAAATAGACGTTCCAATGTACAGCTATAACTTTTTTAAGCACGCTATTTTACTAGTATTACACTTCACACTTTGAACCCATAGTCATATTGCAGATCAGTTCTTGAGATAAACTAATAGAAAGGAGTAATATGTCTTTGTATTGGCGGGTACCTTATGAAAAAGAAGATCACCACAAGGCATACACATACTGTATTTTAAACGGTGTTTTCTGATCATGCACCTGTCAATTATATACATATTATCCTATTTGAAAACTTAAAAATGTTCAAAATGGGATATTGCTTATCTGACATTATGCAGCCATCAAATGTAGTGTAGAAGTTTTTTCTACCAATAATAAACATTTCTGCATCAACAGTCTTGGCTATTTGCCACTTTATATTATATTACCAGGCAGGACAAATGGGCACAATACCAGGACATTTGTATCTCAAAACCAGGACATATGTGCACAATACCAGGACATATTTTTGTTTTCTCAAAACCAGTACATTGGTAAGACAATTTCCATTTATGAATGCGCATAACATTTGAAAGAAACAATTATTCGAAGTACGTATCAGGAACTTGTGAAAAGTTATCAACAGAACTGTTGTTTTATTTCCGTTTTGATAAAATGTAAACAAACCCACCAACACAATATCATTGATAACTAGATATATTTTGTTCATTATTGCACCATGAAAAAATATAAAATAACTTACGTTCTGCATTAGACACATGCAATGTGCTGAAGATAATAGCGATCAAACAAAGATACCTCAACATAATGCTATAAAATAAAATTAATTCATGTCAGTTACATATCTGGTGAATTTTCCTGTTAAATGTAAGCAAATTATCACGCTGTAAATGTATATTTAGCCACCTGCTTTCGGCATCTTGCCGTTTCTTTCTATAATCTATAGCCTTTTAATATCAACTTATGAAAATTAGAGTAATTTCATTCGATATATTTAGTAGTGTAGATTATGACAAACGTGTGAAGTCTATTATAATTCTAACTAAACTTATTCCGTCAGCAAGCGCACAAGGCAGAAAGTTTCGAATATCAATTAGACCAAACACTTTTAACACGCCAGAAATATTTTTTTTTATAGATATAAAAAGAGGTGAACAAACATTTTTACTTAATATACAGTTCTCTTTATCATATATCAAAACCTTATCTACTCTTTACACTAGTATATCCCGTTCTTAACTTAAGGTCAAATTTAAAGAACTTTGTTTCATAAAAATAAAGGCCAACGTAGATACACATATCTTTTTTATGAAGGGATCGATCATGCTTTGTAAAAACAAAAAACACTATGATTCAAAAAAAGTTCTCCAAAAGTAACATCTTCAAAATGCTTAATATTTTTATTGACAACATATTTGTTACGTTTGGAGAACGTGTTTTTCAACAAACAATCGGCATTCCTATGGGAACCAATTGTGCTCAACTTCTGGACGACTTTTTCCTTTATTCATATGAGGCAGACTTCCAACAGGAGCTTTTGATAAACAAAATCAAACAAACATAGTTAGTTGTTCTTTAACTTAAAGTTCCGCTATACAGAGGATGTTCTTTAAGTTAATAAATCAAAGTTTGAATACTATGTCCAACCCATTTATACTATCGAATATGAAATCATACTACAGATACAGTTAAGGCAGACTCAAATCTCTAGAGATTGATGGTCGGTTGAGACCAAAACTTTACGTTAAAAGGGATAATAATAGTTCCCAGTAGTGAACCTTCCATTTCTATTTAGCATTTTCCAGCAGCACCTGCATATTGAGTATATATCTTCCAGTTGAAACGATATTCCAAGCTCGCAATTTCTATCATGATTTCTCTGATAAAGGTGGGCTTCCTACACTGAAGCTATTGAACCAAGTGTTCCACGTGCGTGGCAAAATTAACGTCATTCCTTTGAAGGATTCTCGATAGCAATCACGAGTTGGTTGACTGTTATGAAATATATTTGCATGAGCAACATGTCAGATGCAAAATGTGGAGCAGAAACTGCTTAATATTCCAATGACAACTGTGTTCATTTCCTTTTGTTTTGGTTTGGTTCGTGTTGCTCAATCTTTAGATTTCTATGTAGTGTTTTCTTCGACTTATGAGTTCTAAATGTCTTCTTGGTACCTTTGGCGTCTTTTATCAAACATTTGCCCGTGTCAAGGAAGATGAAACTACTCTTATCACCATTTTGAGACATTATCAAATGCATTTTATAACTTTCACTTATTGTATTCGAATTTGGAAACTTTGATATAGATTTGACTTATTTAATGTCATCCTTAACAGTTTTATTTGTTTCATTGAACACTTTCGCTTAAAGAAGGACAACTATCAAAGTAAATAGACGTTTTATAAGGCTATTTATCGTATCTATGTATAATTTTAGTTAATTATTTCTTCAAATTCAGTCAGAAGCGTCAATTTTTGCATACCCACAATTACAATGAGTCAAAGACAACAGCAGCAACGGACAATCATGAATACTGCTATAGAAATAACGCTCTATTAAGAAAGTAATAACGATACTATAAGTATTAAACTTAAGCACTTTAATGTAGAAAAAACACAGCAATAAACGTTCAAATTAAAGACCATGATTCATGTGGAAAAGGACGTTACTCATGATCTGTCCTTTTACCAAATTTCCGTATTTTCACAATTCATCATACCATTTCATTTTGCACGAGGGAGCTATACCTTACAATATATGTATTTTTCAAATTACTTACAATCAATTCTAATATTAGTAAACTCATCAGCTTTTATGGAAATTTACCGTCATGACTAAACATTGATATCAATTTTCGTCAGAATAGTTTAATCGATATGGCAGTCGGATGCGGCTAATTTTGCATTTTCGCGATTCGCGTTGTCACGTGGTATTTTCAAATGCGAAATCGCAAAATCGCTAAAGCGGAAATGAGAAAACACAAAATAAATTTTATTTCGCGTTTTTTACTTCCGCTTTGGCGCTTTTTTCATTCAAGATTTTCGCGTTCATTATTTTGCGATTTTGTGATCATGACAGCTCTACCTTAGAATATATCAAGACAGCTCTACTCTAAAATACATCATGAGAAAATTGATGCTGACCCTAGAATAGATCCTGATAGTTTGTGTTGTCGCGTTGTATTTTCAAATGCGAAATCACAATCTAGATAGTTCTATCCTCAAATTGATCCTGATAGCTTTATCCTAGAAAAGATCTTGACAGTTCTACCCTACAATAGGTCCTCACAGCTCTACCCAAGGATATATCTTGACAGTTATAGCCTTGAATTTTGATCATGACGGTTCTACATTAGAATAGATCATGACAGAATAGATCTTGACAATTGTACCTTATAATAAATTATGTCAGTTTTACCCTAGAATAGGTCCTCACAGCTCTACCAAAGAATATATCCTTTCAGTATACCATAGAAAAACAGTGCTACCCTAGAATAGGTCCTGATGGCTCTACCTAAGGATATATCTTGACAGTCAAAACCTTGAAAGGATCAAGACATTTCTACCCTAGAATAGATCATGAGAGAATAGATCGTGGCAATTGTACCTGCTAATAGATTTTATTATATTTCATGTCAAAATGCCAGATTTTGATTGGTTAATACGGGGGAGACAATTTACTCTATCCCATGGAAAAAAACCTCATATTACCCTTCACAGACACGCTTGCTCAAATGTGCGCTTTAACAAATACGGATGATTGTTATGTACAAGACGACATAGTTTATTACTTTGAATTTGAAATTTGATAGACAGTAATAATAGAACATTCGGTATAATATATTAAATAACACATATCTGAGAGGCTGTAAGAGCAGATTGTTACCCCTCGAAAAGACATTGTCAACCTTGGCTTCGCCTCAGTTGACAATGTTTTCTCGGGGTAACAATTTACTATATCACCTTCTCAGATATGTGTTATTTATATAATGTCGTTCCTACCCTAGAAGAAGTCCTCACGCCTCTACCAAAGAATATATCCTGACAGTTCTACCCTAGAATAGATCATGAGAGAATAGATCATGACAGCCCTACCCTAGAGTAGATTGTGACAGGTGTACCTTGGAATAGATCATGACAGTTCTGCATCAGAATAGGTACTCACAAACAGCTCTACCCAAGAATATATCCTGAGAGTTCTACATCAAATACATCATGACAGTTCTACTTTAGAACTGATCAAGGTAGCCCTACCCTTGACAAGATCATGAAGGTTCTACCCTAGAATACATATTGTGAAATAGATCCTGACAGCTCTACCATAGAATAAATTCTGACAGTTCTACCCTAGAATAGATTCTGCCAGTTCTACCTTAGAATATGTCCTAATAGAAAAAAATCTGACAGTGCTACCCTATAATAGGTGCTGACGGCTCTACCCTAGAACAGATCCTGACCTGACAGTTCTACATCAAACATAAGAAGAGTGATAAAAATGGAGTAGCAGAACTTCGAAGAAATTTCAAAGCAGAAACTGATTTAATAAATAAAGCAAATACTAGTATACTAATTGCTCAGTTCCAATCAGTCTTTCACACTGCATGTCCTATCAGTAAAAGACAATTTGACAGGAAAACAAAGCTCATGACAGTTATATCAGAAAATTATCCATACAACGCAGATATAATCATCGCTTATAATGCAGTGAAAAAAAGTAAAATCTTAAATCACACAAGGCAGTAGTACCAGACAACATCAAACCACGATACTGAAAGAACTAGCCAGTGAAATTTTTAAATAAAGAAAGGAAAGATACCCGATGACTGGTAAATTACATATGTTCCATCGGCAGTATATGGACAAAAAAGAAAAATACATCAACAGAACATGCAGCAGTTCAGATATTATATTCATAACATTTTAGAAAACTTATTATTTTGAAATAGTGTTGGACAAATTGTCAATCATTGTTTTATTTCTGCTTTTCTCTTGATCTATGTCAATCTATTGATAGGATAGATGCAGTAGTATGTTGAAGAGCCTAAAAAGAATATGTGGTATGATACCCAATAAGACAACTATCCATTAAATCAAAATGACAAAGATGCAAAAACACAAATAGGTCACAATATGGCCTTCAACGATGAGCAAAACTACAAGGACCTACCTTGACAAAATGTAGGACAATTATAAAGAGAAAATTTATGCTTTATGGCTTTAAACAGGCACATAAAGAATGAAGCGGGTTTAACATATTTGTGAATGTTCAACTCTCCCCTAACATTGGTAAGTGTTGTAACAACACCATAAGAATAAATGTTTAACATAAGTTGGAAAGGACATGACTTTTTCGATTTGTACTTGGCACAAAAAAAAACGAGAAGGAAACAGACACAAAGTACTGATCTAAGCTAAGAGTACTTTGCAGTTACTTAAAATTAGCTCTATGTTAAGTAAGATTGAAATAATAATCAGTACGCAGTAAATGGATTAAGTGTAATATATGATATCACGTGTGATGAAAGTATGACCTTTTGCAAATAAGAAATATGAGTATTGACAGGATGTAGGACCATAAGTATTTAAAATACCTGGATGGCCATTCTTAGTTATGTCAGCATCATTGTTGATCAATCCGATATGTTTGTGTCTCATCTCACAAGAGATATGTTTTCACGGTTCTTCAGATAGCATAAAAGTCATGTGATCCGTAAATTTACCCATTGTGTCCTATTCCCTAGTATACGTTTATACTGAGTGTGGATTAGCAAAGCAGGAGTCGCTTACCCTGTCGACGGATCCGGTCTCGCCCCATTTGAAAATTATGCAATTCCCTCAGGGGCTGTTCTTATCTTTTTATTTTTATTTTTATTTCTATTCTTAATGGACGTACGCGATTTGAACATCAGTAAACTACTGTTGCCTCTGTTCAAACTTAAAAAAAAACAATGTTAGAACCAAGAAACAGACAATATTCAAAGATATTACTTCAATGCTAAATTAATAATATTTAGGAATTTTAAAGAATCAATAAGTTTCCATCTCTTTTGTATATGGATAGTATATTTATCTACGAGCACTAGTAACATCATCCTCGAAATATTAACGATGCGTTAACCAGTTTGTTATAAGATTTATACAAATACAGCAAGACTCCGAAATTAAATCTTTGTATCTATGAAATATTTTATTTAAGTTTATGAGTAATCCGTGAATTTATAATTTATTATGTATACATAGATGGCGTACATTGACATATAAAACATGACTATAGACATGGGAATCGCGACATAGTTATAAATTTATGCTTCATAGGGAAGGACAAAAGAAAAAAATATCACCGTCAAAAAAAAAAAAACTTAACCACCGAGGAAGAAAACAACGACTATTTGGGTGTATAGAGAAATCTCCGCGGCCGGGTCAAACCAAGGATTTGGAAATTCGTAGTTACTGCTCCTCCGCTAATTCATAATTATCATAATTAGTAATATCGCAACGGCCTAACAAGAAAACAATCACGAAATTTGAAATAAGAAACATTTAACAGTTGATGTATATATAAGTTATTAAACTGTTACATTTTTCAGATTACGAAAATATTCGTTCATATGATGATAAACGGAAAGTTATCTGTATCAAATAGCTATAACACAATTTTGCGGATAAATTATTATTACCAGTACATCAATTATCATTTCAGTATTATACAAACGTGCTACACAAGAGTTAAATGGGACAGGTGTTTTGTCAGCAGCGTCAACTTTGACGCAGCATTTAATGTTTGAAAGCTGTTTACAGGTCACGACCGTTAAGGGACATATTGTTTGAGTTCAACAAACTGAACTGAGACCATACCCATTAGTATGTGACGAGTATAACACATTGTTCTGGTGTCATTGTACTGCTGTCATTGTCCTGTTTTGAGGGTTAATACATGTATAAAAGCAACAAAAGACAAATTTGAATTTTAATTGAACTCGAAATCGAAGTGAAACTTGAACTTTAACTCGGTGTTAAGTAACACTCCTATTTAATGATTTGAACACCATGCGCGCTAGATTAATTTGTGCGAACTAGTATTATAAGTCGTGCATACTAGTTTGAAATTTGCGCGTATAGCTTTTGATCCTCGTGCACACCAGTTTAAATCTCCCACAAACGAACAATTTTATTTTTCATATAAATGGGCTCAAGGGGTACATGAACAATGGAATGTATAACACATTTAAGTAGAATACTGAAATAAACAAAATATACATTTTTGTAGGGTAGTTCAGATGTTGATTTAAAATCATTGTCTTGGAATTCGGTGTACCGGTCATTTCCATGAAATAAATGTCGATACCTGCAATTAACAGTACATCATACTTTCATTTTTGCAATAACTGGTACACCTAATACTAATTTGCTGCAAATCACGTTTACATGTCAAAGTAGTTATACGTGATGAGAAGCATTCTTCTTGGAAAACATTTCCACAGAACAACATATATTAGGAAAAACTACCGATGTGTGGTTTATTGTATTCATGTTTGCGTTAATACGGGATTTCCAAGACTGATTTTGTGGTTTCATTAGTTCTTGTCAATATTAAGGATGTTCGCTACTCTGTTTCAAAATAACAAGCTTTTAGTGTAAACAATATTTTATTTAGAAACAGATAAGTAAATACGTACATCAATACAATACATGGATTGGAAAACAAGTGACAAGTTACTTATACAAATTCCTCTCCTTAACAAGCTTTTGAAAAGATTGTTATAAATTGGAAGTATATGAATAAAGGAACTAAAAAAGCAGAAAAAAATGAAGGGTTCGTGTGCTTGTTTTCGAGATATAAGTGATTGAAAATTTGGCGGGAAGTGATTCTCTCTAGATTTTTCATACATTTAACATTGGCATCTTTTTACTTTCAAAGACTATGAAAAAATAAAAAGGATTTTATAAGATTTTCTAAACTTGCTTTTTAAACTTTACATAATAAAATTATAAAAAGAAAAGTAGGGGTTTGTGGGCAAATTTTTTTAATGACACTACATGTATAAAACCCAAGGATTTCGAATATCTGGTAAAAATTCAAAAACAAGAGGAGCGAACATCCTTAAGAACAGAAAGATTTTCAGTCCAATGTCATGCAGATATTACTTACACATGTATTACACGAAACTTTCACATATCAGATTTAACTGCTAGATATAGTAAAAACTAACTTGATAATCTGGTGCATTTCCTTGCCACTCGCCCACAGGTTTTTTTGTAGCAGGCATTCCAAGAATGTCAACTGTAAATAATTTCGTCTTCTCGGAAAAAAAACTTAAGATGTGATAACCACGTTTATGTTTGCTATTGCTATGAATCTTTTTTAATTAAAGATCCTTTGGGTAGGTTCCCGATGTAGTATTAGAAAATTATTGATAATCAAAATTCAGCATTGAATGGGAGAAATCACGAAATAATGTGTCTGTTTTTTTCTATTATATAGACAACCAATAGGCCAGCTTTAAAGTTATTTAAAATAATATAAATTAAATTATTTGATTTCGAAGTACCTTGATAAGACTTGGCTGCATCACTTGTGTGAAACGGCTTGTTGATCTAGTGGTGGCTTGCTCGCCTCTACTGCGGGGGTTGTGTGAGAATCCAAGCGGCCGGGTCAAACCAAAGATTTGAAAAATCGTAGTTGCTGCGCTTACGTTAGTCAGCATCGTAATTTGTAATGTCGCAACAAAAGAAATTTGAAAGAAAAGAAACATTTAACAGTTGATGTATATATAAGTTTTTAGACTGTTACATTTTCCAGATTACAAAAATATTCATTCCTATGTAGATAAACGAAAACTTACCTAGAACACAAATTTGCGGATAAATTATTATTACCAGTACATCAATGATTATTAGATCATGATACAGAAGAGATAAATGGGACAGGTGTTTTGGTCAGCAGCTTTAAATTGGACGCAGCATTTATTATGTTAAAGCTGTTTGCAGGTCATGGCCTTTAAGGGACATATTGTATGAGTTCAACAAACTGAACAGAGATCACACCCATCAGTATGTGATGAGTTTAACACATCGTCCTGATGTCATTGTCCTGTTGCCAGGGTAAATACATGTATAACATCAGCAAAAGACGAAATTGAACTTTACATAAACTCTAACATTATTAACAAGTCCAAAACAAACGACACCAGTGAAATGAACATGAAAAGACAAATAGTAACCGACAAAGCATTCAACAGAAAATCAAACATTGAGGGATAGAAACCCCAACAACAAGCAGATGTGAACTGAGTATCAACTAGGGTGTTACGTAGGGGCGAGCAATGTCTACTCTATTGATTGGTACCCGATGTATTGGTTGTAATAAGGAAAAAATATTATGATAAGTCATAAACGCAAAGGACGTTTTTTCTTCAAGATTTTGTCTTCAAGAAACAGAACATAACTATGTAAATATTACATGAGTATATAGTATTTTGTACTTTTAAACTACATCTCTTGGTATGATCATTTTCTCTCCATAGACTCGTTCCTTTCAAAACTTTAAGTAATATCGTTTTGATATAATCAATAAATACAATTAAAACATGTTCTCGTGACTACAGTTAGTTACTAATTGCATTCTCTTTTGACAAGTCACTATTACAAATAAAGAGAACAAGCATTGAAGTAACTCGAAAATAACCGATTGTAACATATGGTTGTTGTAACTATGTTCTATTTACATTAGCGGTAAACAAATATTATCATAAAATGATACCTATTAATGTCGTACTGAACACTTATTAGTAGTTTTATCTATTTACATATTTCTTTGTAATTCATTGTATTACAATATGCCCATACGCCATTAACTAAAGATTCATTCCATTGGAAGCCGTGTAACGATTCGGCGGGGTTTTTTTCTCCGACTATTGTCTTAACAGCATCAGGTAAATAAGTATCACTATTTGCTTATAAAGCCCTGTCATATTCGTTAACGTGTGAACTTCAATAAAAAGTCTTTGATTTCCTGTATTCTATACAAAACCAATATGTTGGTGTAAAAAGCCAGAATTTTATAATTTTGTTTGAGTTTTTATGGACAACCCCTTTTTTGAATTTACATTGGGGTTCGGGATTTTGTTAAGACTTTCTTAGATTCCATTTCTGTAGTGAAATGCATTTAAATCTTCACTGAATCTTTGCAAACACATTTTTGCATAGAGTTAAAGGAAACGATTATGTAAGAAAAAGACAACGGCAGAATCAGTTTATTATGAAACCTTTGCTCGACACTGTGTGGTATCCAATGGAAATTATTGATGTTTAAACTATGTGCGTCTGTAAAATTACATTATGTAGCCAACTGTCTTTCACAGAAAATTCTTCAATGTTTACCGAAGCTAAGAATAAACAAATTCCATGTTGGCAACTGGTTTCTAATTAAGGAATGTTTTAACACAAGTCAGTTGCAAGTTGTTGTGTTTTATTCGTATTCGAAGTAAACCAAAACCATTGTTTACTGTTTTAAAAGTTTGTAATGTGTTTCGGCTTCCCTCGTGATAAAATTTATTCATAACCTTTACCTCTTTAGTCCAGACTCAAGTTAGCATTGATTTTGTACATATAGAACTGAAAGTCAAGGATCATAATGATGTAAAAGTGTCTTCTCGGATGGTTTTACAAGTTTCAGATATAAACCAAATGCCATTGTGGTATTGACACTGCCTGAAATGCCTCAACATAAACAATCAAAGATGTTTTAAAAATCTAGAGCTATTCTTTTGAGTTTAATGTTTCCTTGCAGTTAGTTCAATAGCCTATAAAACATTTGAGGCACTTTGTACGTAAGTTTCTCCCTGGTATAATACATGTACTAAACATCCGGAAAATAAATTATCTTCTTCTTAATTCGCTGCAAATAAATTTGACGGCGAAATGAACATTAAATGTATGACACTGTAAAACATTTCCTTCGTATGTTGTCAATCTTTTGATATCGGTTCAGACCAGAATGATCTTAGCAATTTAGTAACACCATAGCTATACAGAAAAATGGCGAACAGAACAAAAAGGTCAATAAAACACTACTAAAGTACTAAAGATTAAGCAACACACTGAACCAAAAATCCAAGAGTGAACTGAGAAGCTCAAAGAGGGTAGCGGTTCCTCCTCCAGTGGTTGCAGACGTTGTGGTAGTGATGACGTGGTTGTGGCTACGACAAGTGAAACATATCCGTGGTCATCAGTGACACAGAACGGTCAACCAAGTCATGATGGCGTCCGTAAAACTGTCGAAATAATGACATCAAGTGTATCATTTGGAAATCATGATATGAAACACAAGCCCTGGAATATAGTATAAGCCTAGAGATATATGAGAAGCCATTTAATAATGTATATAATTTCAAATTCTTCTGGAAAATTGTCAGATAATTAAAATCACAGCTTATACTTTCAAAGTATCGTAGTCTATTTAATACATAAGTACCTCATAACCTTCCAGTCTGCACTACTTTTGGTATCAAACAAAAGTCAGCTTTCAAATATACAATATTTAGCCTAGTGCAACCTGATATGCTACATAACTTTTTAGCCTTTTTTCTTCCATATTTTATTCTGATGTCTGCATTAATTGAAACAATCTTTTGCAAAATTGAGTATAGAATAATGCCAAACTATCGTCTCCAAGTGAACATCCATGCAATTCTAATAATCCTTTACATGAGCAAGCAAGGAGTGACCTTTCATATAACAAAGTGTACTTGTATGATAATGAATATAAAAGTAATTTGAAATGACTGTTGATAATCAGTATTAGATGGATTTGGCTATTTTCTAGGTCCTTTTTTTATCTCATAGCTCTTCAATTGTTTCGGTTCTTATACATCCTTGGCTTCCAAATATTCGGCTTTGATCGTTCCTGATGAAGTTAAATCCATAAAACGCATCGGACGCATGAAATTCATAACGTGTTTTTACAGCACTGGGTCGATACTTCTGCTTGAGGAAGATCAGTCCCCGCGGGTGTCATCAGCTCAGTAGTCGGTACCTCGGTACTGTCATGATTTATAACAAACTTTTTTAAAATTGTCCGCTTATAAATTTTGAAATTATAAAGAAACTCCCTCAGGCAAAATTGACATTAGATGGATTTTGCTATGTTCCTTTTTGATCACATAGCTCTTCAGCTGTTTCGTTTCGTTTCTTATACTTCCTTGGCTTTCAAATATTTGGATTATGGCGTTACTGGTGAAAGCGCTTCGGACGCATGAAATTTATAACGTGTTGTTTTCATTAATAAATGTTGTATGCTAATTCGGCACTCTGACAAGAATAAAACTTCTTTGTCTAATTTCAAAAAATATATCATTTCTTTACAAATTTGGATCTAACCATCAGTATAAAAACGATAGAAATGTATAATGGCATATCCTTTCAGAGTGTCAGAGTGGGAGAAACAAACAAGGTTATTACTTTGTTAAGTAATCAAGAATGCATATGACAAAGACTTTTTAGAAATTATGTATTGATTTGACTGCTACAAGGATTAACTTTTAGTTTGAATCTTTTATATGAGCACGTGTAGTGGGACCAATATTAAATTGTTTTCTCTATAATTGTTTTTTTTATTAAACGTAATATACTGATTTGCAATTCAGGTATCCTACCTCAGACCCACCACAAACCATGGTTGATTTAACAGCAGGGAAATACTTTATTCAGAACAAACTCAATGGATTCCGCTTATTTTACAACGATGATCGAGAGGAGCTTGGGTGCTTCGACGGACAAATGTTTGAAGATCAGTTGTGGTTTATTTCAAAGAAATCTAACGGTTACTATTCCATTGTAAGAGACCGGAAGCATTTATGTTATGACGGCTGCGCATTGTCGATGACGGATGTAGCTCGTGACAACTCCCTCTGGGTTTTTGAAGAAGACAGCGAAAGTAAAGGCTTCGTTCGCATCATTAATAAGGTATACAACGACTACGTTTTCTATGCCGCAGAGGAAGACGAACTAAACGGAAGTGGAGATGAAAATGATGATCAAGTGTGGTTACTAATACGAAAAAGTGATTAACTTACTTTGTTGTAAGATCGCAAATTCTCATTGGTACTATTATTGTCGGGGACAAAATAATGGCTGTTAACATGTTTTTCTTCTTTAAATTTGTGTGGAAAACATGATTGCTGTATGTATTATTGGGATTATTGTAGGTCATAAGATGAAATAAGGAATTCCATTTAAGTTCCGTCTATTTTAAAGATTTTTTCTTCGAATGTGTATGTTGTCTGTGAAATAAAACCTTCTTTGATTTGAAATTAAATATTCAAAACGTTTTGTTTATACATTCGTAATTTATAAATCAGTTTTAAAATTATTTGGACGAGATAGATGGATTTTTAACAATAAAACAATACAAAGTTATGTATAATGTTTAGATGCCATGTTGGCCTCACATTTGAAATAGACTCGATCACTTTATAGTCAGTTTCTTTTTATATATGGTTAGTACGATTGAACATATAGACAGTATTACTATTCCTTTCTAGAAAGGTAAGTAATTACATGAAATACATTTATTAAGATCTAATTTCATTGGGACAAACAAGTGATATTGTAATACATGAGTTATGGTAAATATTCTAAATTCTATATTTGTATGTTTCAAATCTGCCATTTTATTGACTTTCTAAACCTGACTTTATTTGCTCGAGATTTGACAATGTTTAAGAAACATTACATATTTTCATTTCCTTTTTTTTAATTTCTTCGGGGTTCAAGTTTTTATTCGGTGTCCAATTTTCTAATGTTTCCCATAGAACAACATCACACAAAAAAAATCATGTGTCTCAATGTACGTATGATACCGTTGAATAAAACAAAACGTCGGCTTACGGATAAATTTTTTTTTTCTTTGTCCTTCAAACGACGCAAATTTCAACAAATCTACTGACAACACATTAGTAGGATTTGATGTTTATGAATACTTTAAAACACTGCAATCAATTCAAACTTTAAATTTCAAATTCACTTGAACTATATGAAGCGTGTTTTGTTTTATAATGAAAACTCGATAATTTTATTTTTTCAATAAAAAAAAGATATAGAAGCTTGGATTGTCACAATATGACTTTATGACAATGTAGGCCACAAGTTTGAATGGTTAGGTATAGTCCTACCTCAATCCTGGCCTTTCTTCCTACACTTTATAACTTTTTTTTTTAAAAACAGGTTCAAGGGTTTTACAACCCTACTGGGTGATTTGTTTATGTACTCATATAAAGCTCAATTTATACATAACCGTCTCAAAGACACAGCAACTTACAAAGTTCATTAATTACACCTTCAAATATATTGATGATATCCTGTCACTCACTAACCCACTTTTCAGTGAGTGCTTGCATCTCGTATATCCCAGTGAACTTGATATTAAGGAAACTACTGAAACTGAAAGGTCTTCTTGATATATTAACCTTTTTCATCGATATTGACACAAATGGACGACTTAAGACAAGAATGGTGGGTCCTCGGTGGCTGGTAGTCTACGAAGTTCGTCTTCTGTATCACTAGCCTGTCAACAATGAGGTGGCGAGTTCGAATCCCGCCCATATGTGGCAGTTGCGTTCGACTGCGATATTAATTGAAAAGGATTGTAAGTTTTCCTGCTGAAGGTCGGTGGTTCTCTGCGGACAATCCGGCATTCTCCACCAATAAAAACTGACTACCATGATAAAGCCAATAGTGCTTAGTGTGGCGCTAAACACCAAAAATCATTCAATCAATCTTTCAAACAATTAACTATAACAAACGTGATTATTCAAATTTTCAATTGTCTACTTCCCGTTTCTCGGCAGTAACATACTCCCTGCCCCATCGTAAGGCGTTTAGATATCTTAATTCTATACGTAACTCTCGTGTATGTCCCTACTAGATGGACTGTGATCCTGTCACAAAAGCTGTGCCAATAGAGTAATGAGGGAGAACGCCCGAAATGGGCACTACATGTACAGCATCAGTTTTACGGTGTGGATTCGTATGGCTGATGATGTATGCACAACAGGAGAAGCTTACCCTAACCCGGTTGACGCATCCGATCTCGTTCCTTTTGAAGTCCATGCGACTCAAACAGTTTTTGATATCCCTTGATTTGTAGCTTCTTATTGAATTGATGAGTTTTGAACATCGGTAAACTACTGTTGCCTCTGATTTACGGCATTATTGTTAAACTAAAAATATATTACTAGTACATAATTCATTATAAGCGAGTTTATATTCTCACAAAAAATATCAATGTTCTACTACTCTTAAAAGAGAGGCGAAAGTTACCAAAGGGACATTCAAACTCATATGTCGCAAATAAACTGAGAACGCCATGACAAAAAAAGAAAAAAACACCAAAATACAAACAACAGTATACAAAACACAACATAGAAAACTAAACTCGCAAAGTCATTTCTTAAAACAAATAACTTGCAAAGAGAAATAACTCTCTAATATTCCCGCGCGAGTTATTGAAACATAATACAGATTAATAATTCAAATTATGATCAAAATATACAAAAAAAGTACCACCTCAGAGAAAAAGTTTAAAGTTAGCCCGATTTAAGCAAGTATTAAACAAAATTGTAAGATATTCTTGAATAATATGAACCCCAAATTTAACTGTTGACACAGATATTGTCTCGCCTGTCCGCATAAAATTCCGAAAAAAACAATGTGATGGACAGAAACATTGTTTATTAATTCAAAGTCGCTGAACCATGATCTTGTGAACATGGCCTAGAAATGGTCGACAAACTGAAATGTACTGATAGTATCGCAACTTTATACAAAATATCATTGATCTGTCACAAGTAGTTCTTATCAAACTGACTTAAGCAGAAAACTTAACATTGAAAATTGCTGATTCATTCAAAGTCACTGGACCTAGGGAGCAGGGCCTCAAAATAGTCGTCAAACAGATATGTACTGATAGTAATGCAACTTCATACAAAAATCATTGATATTTCACAAGTAGATCCTATCAAACTAACTCAAGCAGAAAACTTAACATTGAACATTTTTTATTAATTCAAAGTTACTGGACCATGTCCTAGGGGCCAGGGCCTCAAAATAGTCGTCAAACTGATATGTACTGATAGTAATTCGACTTCATACAGAATATCATTGATCTATCACAAGTAGATCATATCAAACTAACTTAAGCAGAAAACTTAACATTGAAAATTGCTTATTAATTCAAAGTCACTGGACCATGACTTAGGGGGCAGGGCCTCAAAATAGTCGTCAAACTGATGTGTACTGATAGTAATGCAACTTCGTATTAAATACCAATGATCTATCACAAGCAGTTCCTATCAAACTAACTTAAGTGGAAAACTTAACATTGAAAATTGCTTATTAATTCAAAATCACTGGACCATGACTTAGGGGACAGGGCCTCAAAATAGTTGTCAAACTCGTGTGAACTGATAGTAATGCAACTTCATATTAAATATCAATGATCTATCACAAGCACTTTCTATCAAACTAACTTAAGTAGAAAACTTACCATATATTTGCAATACCCCTGAACCTCTGCTGTACCCCTATTTTTGACATTTTTACCTATTGTGTCTGTTTGATGTGTTCACACATTGTTGTCAATATAAACGAATTTTATGCGACTGTTATACTAGTGAGAGGTTTAGCTAGCTATAAAACCAGGTTTAGTCCACCATTTTCTACATAAGAAAATGCCTGTACCAATTCAAGAATATGATAGTTGTTTTCCATTCGTTTGATGTGTTTGAGCTTTTGATTTTGCCATTTGATAATGGACTTTCCAGTTTGAATTTTCCTTGGAGTTTGGTATTTTTGTTATTTTACTTTTTGCAAAGTATTATTAAAATCTTGCCACGCCTCAAAACATCAATCTTAATGAGGAGTATATCCACATGTGCCATTGTGCTGTAATACAGTTAAGATAATTTTGAAAATATTATTGAGACTAATACTATTTTTAAGAACGAAGAAATTAACTAATATATCGAGAAAAAAAAATTGACAACGTTAACGCCATGACAAAAAAAAAGACCAAAAGAAACACAACAGTATTCAAAACAAAAACATAGAAAACTAAAGTCGCAAAGTCATTTCTTAGAAAAAATAACTTGCAAAGAGAAATAACTCTGAATTATTGTGCAACATTTTCGCTTGCTTCATCACAGACTAAAAGTATACTAAATGCAATTATTAATCACTTCCTTAAAAGCTATTCAAGTGCAAGTTATTAAAACATAATCCAATTTAATGATTAAAATCATGATTAACATACACAAACCTTTAGTGTAAAAGATTTTGCACAAAAAGACTTCGCGACTTTCGTTTTTAAAAACTAAACTCAGGAAAAGCCGGAGATGAATATGGCACATTTCTGCAGAATCTAAAATTAGCGAGAGAAACTATCATACCTTTCGCTAATTATTTTCGATCCAATATTTTCAGAAAGATAAACACAATTCAAATCTGACAAATATAACACCAGTTTGTGAAAAGGGTAAAGATGACAGGATATTAGATAAATATCAGGACATAACAGTCTCTTCTGTTTTGGAAAAACTATTTAAACTATTTTTCTCCTTGAAAAAATTAGACCAACCTTCAAAAGTCAATTGTCACAATGATTTGGTCCGGCAGAAGCAAAAATGTATGCCAAATGAATAAATGAAATTCTTATGTTTCGACATCTTCAAATAATCAAAAAGCTTTAGACTTGGTAAAAGAGAAGCGGAAGATACCGACGGGATATCCAAAATGATAAGCCGATGACAAACTGACAACGCTATGAAAAAAAAAGACAAACGACGAAAAGACAAACAACAGAGCACAAAACAAAACATAGAAAGCTAAAGATTTAGCAACACGAACCCCACCAAAAACCGGGCTCGTTTTGCTGTAGAAGAATGTACTTCGAACAACCTGAAATGATAACCTCTTAATATGGGTCTCATAACAATAAATGCAATACACCTTTCCACTCTCCTATCAATCATCAATAAATTGACCAATCACATGTGTAAACATTTGATAGCAGCACGTGTTGTCGGCCATAACCTCGGTCAAACATTCTTATCTAAACAGTTAATTTGATCTAACATTTCTTTAAATTTTCACAATTAAATCGTCAAGAATTTTGTTTTTTGAGAAAGGAATCAATGTTCTTATTGTTTTTCAAATATTGTTTATATGCTATTTTGAAAAATGAAAAAAATATATATATTCTGAAACACAAGATTTGAATTGGTGTACAAATTGAGTTGAAATTGATATTTTTTCATTAATTGAAATGATTCATACTATAAAAAATGCAATTTAGTATGTATAATTTCTGGACATTACATTATATATCTTATAGTAAAGATTCAGCAACAAAAGAATTGACACCTTTCCCATTTCAATTACAAAGAATTATATATAACTTATTCAAATGTTAAAATACTTGTACTTGGAAGCAGTTTAAATTGAAAACTTCAGGATATCATCTTTTGGATGAACAAATTTACAAAATAGTATTTTCATTTTCCAGTATAATATTTGTACAAGAACTATTCCATTCTTTTACAATCAAAACATTTTAGAGGTAGTGTAAGTTTTACCACCTTAAAACTAATCTGGAAGAAAAATATACAACCTCATTGGAATGAGATGGAAATTAAAATTACTGATCTGAAAGTCTGCATGGAATGAAATGATGTAGTGAATTAGATATTTGTAGTCTTTTTGTGTACAAATTATATATATAAAAATGAAAGTATTTGTTTGTACTGCTCTCATCGCTAGCATTTCGTTAAAAGACAGAGGGGAAACTCAAATAATAATAAAAAAATATATTTCAATAGATGCTTCATAGGAAGTAAGATAATGTTTAATTTTGATATGACTTTGGTCTACTGTGGGAGAATTTGCTGATTGTTCTTGACCTTTTTCAATTTGTTTGAATAAATTACAAAATTGGATACATTGTATTTTCTTAATTTGAAAAAAGGGTCAGTAAAATGTGCAAAGATTCCTGTTAAGGACAAGAGTTGTATATAAATTTAAAACAAAGACGAAGTACAATGGCCAAATATTCCTGCAATTAAATAATCAATTAATTTTCTTTTGTTCTTTATATTTCACTTAGTGATAGGAATTTTAATTATCATTAAGTTCTCTATGGATATAAAAACAGAAAACCGGTTAAATGTTATTTGATAAACAATCAATAGGTACTGGAGCAATGATGCTTGTTTTACATGTTGACCCATGCTGTGTTTGTCTACACAGTAAACACACTTATCAGCATTCATTAGACATGCTTAATTAAACCTGTAATTTATCATCATAATTTATCGTATTAATCATGAAATGTAATATTCTATATCTTGTTGTTAAACTACATTTTTGGGGAATAAGGGTGATTCAGTAGCTTCAAATTTACAATATTTTAATTGTTTCTTTTTATTCAGTATAAATGGACATAATTTCTTCAAAATGTCATACATTTATCTCTCAACCCTTCAGGAGTAACTATCTCATCATACTTTAACACAAGCAAATATATGAACAAAATATTGCTCTTATTCATAGTTGTTCATAATAACTGCCATTTGTTGATAAGCTTGACCTAGGATGCTGGGTTGTCATGTGTTGCTAAGGGGGCAGGGCATACCAGTAGATAGTGGAAAGGTGTTTTGTCTTTCAAAAACGATTAAAAATCAAAGTCGGTAACAATACCACACACTTGCATTTTATTCTTCGTCAGACAAAGGTCAAAATCTGATTGAAAAATGCGACAATGAAGTGCATAAGGGACGCACACATAAGTATCGGACTACAACCATGCTAGTAAGTTTAAACACAAGCACCTATACCCTTCTTCTTTTATTCATACGAAACGGTAGAACAATCAAAGTTTAAAAGTAACACCATTACTAGTAAATTAACGGGTGCCACATGTGGATCAGGATCTGCTTACTCTTCCAGAGCACCTGAGATCACCCCGTTTTTGGTGGGGTTTGTGTTGCTCAGTCTTTGGTTTTCTATGTTATGTTTTGTGAACTGTTGTTTGTCTTTTTCTTTTATCCATGGCGTAGTCAGTTTATTTTCAACTTATGAGTTTGAATGTCCCTTTGCTATCCTTCGCCTCTTTTTTTTAAATCACAAACAAAAAGACAAAAATTGCAGCATACTGTTCTTTGTCAAGAGATATAGTTATCATAGACTAAAAAAAATCCATCAGGACCTGATGAGGGCAAAACGACTACTTGCAAAAAAGACTGTGCACATATCACGTTTTATCCTTTGAACACGGTAGGGTTTTTTACCATTCAGAAGTACCTTATATTTGTAATTTTTCCACAACATTATTGACAGGTTAGACATGGTCAGTGAAACTTCTTTTCAATTGTTTTCGTCGTTTTGCAAAAGTATGAATACAAGCCTACAGAACATTTGTATTTTGTTGAACATTTGAATTCATGGTTCAAAAAGTTAAATCACAAAAATACTGAACTCCGAGGAAAATTCAAAACGGAAAATCCCTAATCAAATGGCAAAATCAAAAGCACAAACACATCAAACAAATGGACAACAACTGTCATATTCCTGACTTGGTACAGGCATTTTCTTATGTAGCAAATGGTGGATTGAACCTAGTTTTATAGCGCTAAACCTCTCACTTTACTCTCAACTTTACCCACGAAATCCACGAAAATTGATATACCACGAATAATAATAAATCAATGGGATTGCCACTTGTCGTTAAGCAAGCGACAATCAATCAATCAACCTTGTAAATCTGTTATATATAAAAAGACAAAGTTTTGAAAAGTACTTTTATTTGAAACAGGAAGACACACACATTCTAAAGATGTACATCCTGTCAACAACAGCTGTTATACCATATCCAACCTAATATTAATATGCAGTGCCTTAAAAGACATTCAGTTTGAACTAAAAGGGGGAACTGCTTCATACATGCATATTTTAACAATATTCATTTTTTTTCTTAATAATTTTACAGAGCAATACCTTTGTGTGGACATAGGACTATATTAAGTCTAACATGGTAATAGAATAACCTTTTACAATTGACTCTCAATATATCAATGGAACGGGACCATTTTGGCAATTTTGGCCCAAATAAATTTAAAAATAACTGATGTACATGTATTGATGTTCTGAAGAGTTCAAATAATTTTATATAATGAATGTCAAAATTATCGTTTATTTGGTAAAAAAAAATAATAATAACATCATGCCTCTTAACTAGAAGAAACAATTTTGATCTGAAGTTTTTCCTTACTTCTGAAAAATAATACAACAAAAAGAACAGGCTATCAAAGATAATTATAAATCAATAATGTTAGTAACATAGAGATCATGGCTTGGTTTTGTTCACTACAAGTTATTCAAATGTTGCCTTACGGCAATTCAAATCAGACAGCTTGAAAGTAATTATATATCTCTAGCTTTTTACAAGTATTGTGGAGGTAGATAATTTATTTAAAAATACTAACAGAAAGAACGGCCATAAAAATGTCTTCTAAAAAATTATGATACTCATATAACAAAATAAATATTTAGCCTCTATCATTTAAGTTTTACAAGTTTCAAGTGCAGCAGGAAATTTTCTTTGCAATTTTATTCTCTAAATTCTGATCATTAAAACAAATATTAACAAAAACACAATTTTTTTTCCCAAAGTTTAAATTTTGTGATTTCCAATGCAGTGCCTGTTCATAAGATTTTATTTTCACATTTTTGTGTTCTTGTCTGTTATTCACCTCATACATGTACCTGCAAATTTTTGCATAGGGAATATTTTGCAATTCTAACTTGATTAGAAATTCAGGAAATGCTAAACAAGTATTTCATTATGGAAAATTTGTAAACTAGACATAAAATAAACTGGAAAATAAAAAAAAAATAGAATTTGCACCTTTTACTTTAAATCTATATCTCACCTATAAAATGTTCAATGAGGTTTTTTTTCTTTAATTTGGTACTTTATTTGTTACAAGAATAAACACCTTACAAGTTAAATTTAATCTGAAACAAAAATTTTGAAGGATTTTGAAGGATCCTATACCTTTATACATAGTGAACATTAAATATCACAAAAAATTTGGTATCAACTTCAAGACAGAAAACAGAAGTGTTACAAATCTTTAAATTAATAGTGAAATCGACAATCTATTTCTTTTTCTAACAACACATTTTTGAAGTAGTATATTAATGAATGTATCTAATTTCAATGGAAACAGGTCTGGAACAAGCACATTTAAAAAACGTTTTCTCTGCTTAAAAACAAAACAACCTTTTAAATAACAAATGTAGCAATGATAAAGATGTAACAAAGCAAACGAAAGACTTCTTTATGCTGTAAGTAATGTTAAATGTAACCATGACACTTGAAAAATGGGAGCAAACTCTAGCTTTTGTAAAACGAAATGCATGTCTTTCACTTTAAGATGCAAACAATGTTGTATTCAGCTATTGCACAAAAAAGGAAATTAATGATCATAAATTTTCACATTTCTTGTTTGTATGGAATATACTTTTAATTTCAAAATGCATCCCTAAACAATCTATTTTTCAGTCAATCTGACTTGGATAAAATAGTAACAGTCAAGCCATTACAACTTTTTAACCATTTTTTATCATAAATAATGCCTACCAACCTGACTGACAATATATCATGTATATTACACCTTAATTACAAAACAAGAATTTATTAATTCAAAAGTTGTTTTGCTAGTTTCAAAAAAACAACCATTAGAATAGGTTAAAATTGGGTTTATGTCATTATAACAAATTTTATCCCACCACTGTACCAGTGGTCATATATTATTTACATACAACCTGTTAAAACAATGTACACAGAACAAATAAAAATACACAAAAAGTCACAACACTGAACAATTATCACATTGACGATGATTTATGTATAAATATTAATTATTTCAATTAAGTCTAAGTTATCCCTATAAGGAAGTAAAAAACAAGACTAAATAATGTCATATTAATTAAAAGTTTATCCTTACCAATGCAGTTAGTATACTGAAATTGCCTTTCATTTTTTATTCAAATTTGATACTAATATTTCTTTAAAAAAATATTTTTGAAATCAGCATTTTTTTTGTTTAGCTATTGCCTATAGAAAATTATTTATAAAGATAAGAAAAATTATTGCACACTTCTACACAATATTTGTCTCATATTGTTTTTGTAAACATTTTACTGTCGCATGCAGTATACAATCTAAAGTTCAATAATTCCTAAAATCAAATTTTCTCCTCAATAGTTCTAAAATCTATGAAGCAATAAAACAAAGGAATGTAAAGCAAATAATTGATATGTTTATTAAACTTTTTTATATAATTTTACACCTTGAAGTTCTGCATTTGTGAGGAATGTTTTCCTAGAAATTATTTACAATAGATAAATATTTTGATTGCCGCTCATTGCTTCCGAGAGAAAAGTGAGCAATTAAAAAATCTTAAAACCTAAAACAGTAATCCCATCGGATATATATTTAATGTTATAAAAGTTTTTATTTATAGAGGGATTATTATCTTAGTCTCAGATTGTATTTCTTATTATCAACTTTATCTAATAAACACAAATGAAGTGTGTTACTAAAATTGTTCTTATATAAATAGTTGAATTATTTTTTTATGAGTCTTAGGATGGGTTTGGGTGTTTTCATAAGCTTAAAAGCTCCAAATGATATGAGTTATAATTCTACGTATTATTTTTTCTAAATTAAAGAGAGATTAAATTGTCAAAATGCCCATCTGGTGCAGCAAAATTGGAACTGTTTATATTGTCAACCATCCTTGAGAACAAAGTTAGTAAATTCTTACTTTGTATCTAAGAAAAATTTGGAAATATTGTGAAACAATGTAAAAACAATAATATTTTTTTTCTAAATAAAATGTGATGATGCTGCAGTTATCTTTTTTATTTTAATTTCCATTGATATTCTATTAAGCATATTTTTCTCATTTTCTTCCCAAAATTCAGCTTCTGGTCAGCTGTTTTTTTTTTTCAAAAAGTCACTGTAAGCTTTTGTATAATTTGCCTTGAATTTAAATATTAAATAATCTTATTAAATTGATAAAATATAATTAACAGTTATAAAGTGTTTCACTGACAAGCTACAGCATTCTTACAATGTCAGATGGTATTTGACGGGGAACCAAATGATTGAATACACAACAGTCACATTAAGTTTGGAATCTTAAAAGATACAAATAAACATTTTATTTACATGTAGAATTTTTTTGCAGCATTATCTCCCCTTACTCAACTGTAAACAACAAACAAATCATGTGTGAAACAGACAATTTACATATTTATCAGTCATACTCTCAACATTAAGTATTTACAAAAAAATTAAAGCACTATAATAAATAAAATAGCATATAAGTAATTTTACTCTCTACTTCTCTTATGTACAAATTTTCAAAGCACAAACTGTGAAAAATCAAATTTCCTATAAAATTTCAACTGGTTGGTCTTTTTCTACCTATACTTTCTTTTTACATGTTCATCCATGTGGAACTGCATTTCAATCATTAAAGCCTTAATGCATATTTTATTTACGACACTTTCTGTTACCATAATTCCCTACTTGTGATATTTGAGGATTTTGTTTCCAACAATTTGTGTTTTGTTCAGATGATTTCATTAAAAATTCAATCCTCAAAATATAACTAACTTCATTGTATTTTGTTTTGTTTTAGCAGTTTTTTGTTTGACAAATTTCATGAATGGTAGTTTTTTAAGGGGGCAGTACATTAAATTCAAATTGAATGTCACTATAGCTTTTGATTAATTTTAATGGACCTTGAAGTACATGTGTACCCTTCTCAAATACATAAATTTTGAATGTAAGTGCACATGAAAATAATCCAAATATAGGAACTCCCAAAATGTTAACATAGTGTGTGCTTTGAAAAGAAAGCAAATGTACAAGCAAGTCTTCTATCTAACATATAATGATGTGCAACACATAATTATTTTATGATTCAATCATGATTTATGAAATGTATAAAAACGAATGATAAAAATATTCTTTATAAAAAACAACCTTTATTTCTAATTAATTCCCATCTCTCCCTTTTCCCCCCAAAAGCAAACTTTATTTCATTCCTATTATAAAACCTTTGTGTAAAAGCATAAAAATATTCAACACTATAAATATAGCATTATGCCTTACTTAATGTAGATATTTTCCTTCATATTTTTTTTCTGGCAAATATTTTTATTTCATCGTCTATCTTCTCTACCATATAAACACACTTAACATTGAAAATGTCAAGGAGTTATGTCCAAGGATGTTTCTATAGATATGGCTAGGAATTGAATGTCCTTTTCATATGTATTAACACATGAATTGTTTGAATGAATAAAATAGATGTGAATAAGTACAAACAATAAGCACCATTAATCATTCCAACAACTTCTTTGCTAAATAAGGACATTTTTTTTTTCAACTGGACACTAACTAACCCTTCGCATAATCTTATCTTCATTGTACAAACAATCCAACAGCTTGTGGTTAAGCTTAAAAAAAAATAAATTCATGTTTGTAAACACAATACCCAATAAAAAGTAATAAAACTGTATGAATAATAAAACTTTCACATGATTTAAAAAGAAAGATTACAAATTTCTCAGTATGGTGATAAGAGTATTTAAATGGACATTGTAGAATCGTCCCACTCTAAGTCTCCCATTTTCTGTTTTCTTTCTGTTTCCTCCTCCTCTGAACTATCGCTGTTGTCATGGTAACTACTGATATCATCTTCTGAATCACTGTCATCCTGTAATGGTTTACTGGCTTCTTCTTCATAATCAAATACCTGACAAATTATAAAAGAATATTCATAGGAATTTTTATCTCGAAGCAGTTACTTGTTTTAAATGACTTCTTTCCCTAATGCAAATATTCCTTAGCTATAGATCAATCTGGAGTTGTTTTTTATGAATAAGTTACACAGGTTGATCCGTGGTCTACCTACGCAAATGACATCATTGAACTATCTGTTCTTATTGTGACTTAATAACACAAGCACAGTGACATAGGAAATGAGCATGAAAAAGCACAAATTTGAAAGTCGTCTGATAGAACATTGTGTTCCTGTATTTCTACTGTACAACTGTGGATTCACTACTATTTGCAGGATAACAATGTTTGTGGATTTTGAGGGTACATGTGAATTAGGAATTTAAATGTTCAATCAAGTACAAATTTTCTATAGGATAGTTTGGGTACATGTGAATGAGGAATTCAAATGTGCAATCAAGTACAAATTTTCTATAGGCTTGTATACAGATTTTGGCAAAACCACAAGATAAAATATCCATGAAAACACAATTCATTCCTCATCCATGAAACTTGGTACCAACAAAAATAATAGTAATACAAGAAAAATATCAAAATCAAACTTGAAATTCACAACAGGCCAAATAAAAATATATGTGTGGTTCCATTTACATCCTGGAAAAAAAAAGGCTCAGTATGTTGGCACTTTTTTTTTTTTTTTTTCATTGGATTGTCAAAATCTAGAGAAAAAAATGTGTTTTCACCAAGTCCTTATTTAGTATTATACACACCCATACCGGAAGTTAACCATTTTATATATTTACTGTAAAATAAACAAAAATGTTACATTTTTAGTTAATTTAGTGACATTCTGTTAACCAATTGTTGCATTTTAGTGGATGGGGTTACATCTAATAGAAATTCAGATGATAGAAATCTGTGAATTTAATTATCAAAGTTCACATTGCCCAAAATGGGTAACTGGAACCACACATATATTTTCATTTGGCCTGAAAACATTACTGAGTAACATTTGTCTACTAAGTAAATATTTATAAAAAAAAGTATAAAACTGATTTTCGTGTGCTTGACCTATTTTTATGAAATAACCTCTACAGATGTATAATGTTACATAAAAAATAATACCTCTTTCTCCATTGGATTTTCGGTGATATTTAGTTCAGTATTGTCCCATTCCATATCTAATTTGTCTTCCACCTGGACAACTTGGGTCTTCCTGTGTGTAGCTCTAATCCTGATTACACCCAAGATAATCATAAACATCAGAAAACCAACACACACAACAATAATGGCTACCATACCAACATCTGAAATATAAATAAAGATATGTTAGCAACAAGGCATCAATGATTCAGGAACCTATATTAAATTCAGTTCACTGGTCTAATTGGAATTTTATTACATTAACATTTGTATAGCAATCTTTTCATCAACAAAAATTTTTTTTTTTTTTTTTTCTATCCACAAGTTATTTATAAATTACAGAAAAGCAAAATAAATTGCTTCGCTGAGCGCAGCTGTATACGACCGCAGATGTCCAACCCTGAAAAGTTGGGGCCAAAATGGACACAATATTCATGCTTGATACAGGTCTGAGTTTGGATTGTAATTAAATTTTTGACACTTAATAGGTTTCTGACACAGAATAACTGTAGTCAAAGAACTTCAAATTGGTTACATGATTTGAATTTATATTCAATTTTTTGCTTTTGTGCAATACCCTATGCGGAATTGCCCCCCCCCCCCCCAAAAAAAATTTACCCCGTTTTTTTGTGTTTGTGCAATACACTATGCTGTTGAATATTAACCCCCCCAAAAAAAAATATTTGAAGAAATTTTCTTTTAATTTCTGAAATCTGAAATGAGAAAAATTGTCCCCCTCCAATTTTTTTCACCTCCCTCCTTTCCCTTATTCCAAAAAATAATTCATTCCCTCAAGTTATGGTCAGTATCTCAGACAATCATCATTTCTTAATACATAATTTACAAGCAGTGTAAGGGAGGTAATCAAACATTGTTATTTAAATTGATTTGGATTTTGATTTGGATTACCTCCCTTACACTGCTTTTAAATTGTCTCAATTGTCCTTTAACCAGAAAAACCCTTGTTTTTTCCCTTTTTTGCCCCTAATTCCTAAATGGTTTGAGCCATAACCCCCCCCCCCCAAATTCAATCCTAACCATCCCTCTGTAGTATGGAAACTTGTGGTATAATTTCAAAGAGATTCATACACTTTAACACAAGTTATTGTCTGGAAACTACAAAAATGCTTATTTTGGCCCCTTTTTTGGCCTCCAATTCCTAATCAGTTGGGACCATAACCCCCAAAATCAATCCCAACCTTCCTATAGTGGTTATAAACCTTGTGTTAAAATTTTATTGATTTCTATTTACTTATACTAAAGTTATTATCCGGAAATCGTCTGTCTTCGGACGACGCTGACGACGACGACCACAATGTGATACCAATATACGACCAAAAAATTTTTAATTTTTGCGGTCGTATAAAAAGCAGTTAAACTAAGATCAGCTGTTTTTGTTGCTCAGTATTTAATAACTGGCATGTATTTGAATAAGTAAACAATCAAAATATTTCCACTATTATAGAAGAATAATTTATAATAATTCTAAAGGCAATAGCTATTCTTTTCAAAACTTGCTTCATCATTAAAAATTAAAATGCTAAATGGTAAAATTTTTATTTTAACTGACTATCCAAGATTTCAATATCCTAGCTATATACATACTTGGAGAGGAGCTATTAACCATTCCCATAGAGTTAACTGGCATGTTCATGTGTTGTGACTGTTGTACATGTTGCACAGATTTCTCAGCATGTGCAGCAACTGGCTGAATGGGTTCCTGGTGCATGGCTACAACCTGTAATGTAAATCAATCAAATGAAGAAGTCATCATTTAAAAATAATAGTATGATTTCAAAATGACATACAATGGAAAGCTCTGGGAAATCATGTCTGGTTGATTAAGTACTGTGGATTCATAATTATTCGTTGGACACCAATTTTCATTGATTTCTTGGGTACAGGTGAACCACGAATTTGAATGTTCAATGAAATTATAAATTTATCTATGTGTTTGTTTGCAGACTTTGACATAACCACCAAATCAAATATCTACGAAAATGTAAGTTTTCCTCAATTCATGAAAATTTGTACATATGAAAAACAAATGAATTCATAGTAACTATAAATTTTCCTCAATCCATGAAAATTTGTACCCATGAAAAACAAATGAATACATAGTAAGTATAAATTTTCTATCTGCTTGTATGCAGACTTTGTCATATCCAAGAAAATACATTTTTTTCTCAATCCATGAAAATTAGAACCAACAAAAATAAACAATTCTTAAGAAAATCTTATTAAGCAGTTAATATGGGCATTTGTTTTCCTGATAAAACCTTACTGTAGTGTATAAATTTGAATGTTTGTGTGTTTTCTGTTTTCAAAACAAAAGGGACTTGGTAAACAAAAGGGCAGATAAGTAGCCATCTAAACTTTGTTTTCATTTTATGCATAAATTTCAAAACAAAATACCATAACAGCCCTCATCCCCTGAAATAGCTCTATATAAAAATTATATAAAAAATCATTAATATTTTCTGAAACAAGAAAATCTAAAATCTGACTGGGAGGACTGTTATACATTTTCAAAATGGACTTTACCTTAGGAAGGAAAACTATATGTATGTCAACATTTTTCAGTGATGAAAAAGTTTTTAAAATAAAATTTGATAATTTATAAAAGAGTATGTTTAGAGTTTCATAATATTCTAGCAACATATAAACTTTAATAATGTGTTTGCATTCTAATGCTATTGTTAATGTCACCCTTTATTTTAATACACTTGCCTTAATGAGGAAATCATTACTGATAAATCTACCATTCTGTGATGAACAGCTGAGTACAAACTTTCTGCTGCTTAACATTTCAGCATTGTTATGGACATAAGTCACTCCTTGTAGGACTAACTCATAATTCTTCATCTTGTCAGCGTCTGTAATACACAACTCAATATGCAATCAAAGTATCAAAATATTAAATTATTGTAAACATTGATATTTACATGGGTTCTTATTTTAAATGCAATTTCAAATATAATTGAGAATGGAAACGGGGAATACATCAACGAGACAAAAAAACAGAACAAAGAGCAGAAAACAGCCCATAGCCGCCAATGGGTCTTCAACACAGCTAGAAAATCCCACACCCAGAGGCTGGCTTCAGCTGGCCCCTAAATAATAATGTATACTAGTTCAGAGAATGTCACACTAAACTCCCAAATGTATAAATGAACCAAAATTTAAAAAAAACTTACAAGACTAACAAAGTATAAACCTTTTGCACACAGGTTAAATTCTAGCATAATCCTTTTGCACACAGGTAAAATTTGTGCATAAACCTTTTGCACGGGACTTAAAATCCTGCATCAAATGAAAATGGTATCCTTCACATCATTGATTTTTACAAATTATTCATGCATTTGACGTGTTCATGAAATAAGCGAAAATACAGACTGAGTGAATAAAAAACCTAAATTGCTGAGTATCAGCACAGCTCATACCAGTAATATCAATAATAACTAATAATGATCAATCTTGTATGATGTATGATATGAACTTCAATATCCTCCATATTACACCATTGAATATTCTTATACAAGAAGTAATGTGATAAATATTTATTTTTGATTTTTATTCAAAACATATACCAAGTACACATTAGTGTCATCTGAAATATTGATGATGATGGCTGTTCCGTATTCAAAAGTCAACATCGATAAAGGAAGCATTGAATCAGAATTGATTTCCTAGATATTAGACCAAAAACATAAGATTTTAATAAATGATAGATTTCTTTTTGTAATTGTTGTACAATACAAAATATACCTTAGTTTCACCTGAAAGACTGTTGTTGAAAGGTTTTCCGTATTGGAAAGTTAACATCAATAAAGGCAAGTACATAGAGTTTTCTTGTTTGAAATACATAGAATATCTGACACTTTAATATTACCCATGTATCAAATATTCTCTTGTATCGTTCTTTAAGTGTATTGTATGCAGATTCCTTTATTTTCATGGATACAAATGTTTGGGGATTGAAGAAAAATTTCATCTTTGTGAAGACTTATTTCATTGTTTTAGCAAATTCTGCAAACAACCCTTCAAGATATAATAAAATCAACTAATAGAAGTAGCTCATAAATAACAATGACTATTCATATCATATATCCTTACTTGTAATTTGTAATCCACTGTTTGTTTCACTGGATTCTAATTTCATGTTGAATTGTGACATGATGTCTACAGGGACTGTCATATGCTCTACGTGGAAATCAAGTGGAGGCTCTGCTTTAATTGTACATCTGTCCAGTAGCAGGGCATCGTCTGGCACGGTTTTTTCTAATAAAATACATCATACATTTCTTCTTAAAGGGCACATTTCATCTATGCTAATTAAAGCTGTAAACCTTCTTCTTAAAGGGCACATTTCATCTATGCTAATTAATGCTGTAAACCTTCTTCTTAAAGGGCACATTTCATCTATGCTAATTAATGCTGTAAACCTTCTTCTTAAAGGGCACATTTCATCTATGCTAATTAAAGCTGTAAACCTTCTTCTTAAAGGGCACATTTCATCTATGCTAATTAAAGCTGTAAACCTTCTTCTTAAAGGGCACATTTCATCTATGCTAATTAATGCTGTAAACCAACTAAATTTCACAACTTTTGAAAGTGGAAAAATAACATCAATATAGATCATCGCCAATATGTAAAACTTGAATCTTTTCTTATTTAAATACATGTATGTTATGAAAATTAGAAAATCTCGGGCATAAACTGTCACAAAAATGGATAGAAAGGACTCAATACGAAAAAAATTGTCTGCGAAAATAAGGTGATTTACAATATCCAAAATTTAACAAGTTGACAAATAATCATCAATATCATAAATGAATATCAAATTTAGATTTGCATCTTTATATAGAATATAGAGTAAAATTCAAACTGTTAAAAAAAACTTTTAAAGTGTATTCTTGAACCTTTTTGTTATCCCGAAAATTTTTCAAATGTTTTGCCCTATTTTACTTTGAGCAATAGCACATAAAAACAACTACGGCA
Source organism: Mytilus californianus (assembly GCF_021869535.1). Taxonomy (NCBI): domain Eukaryota; kingdom Metazoa; phylum Mollusca; class Bivalvia; order Mytilida; family Mytilidae; genus Mytilus; species Mytilus californianus. Next base: position 44,175,518 of record NW_026262593.1, read on the forward strand.
ACACTATCTTCCGTAACATTTATCGATTCAGTTAGAAAATTTTCCAAAATTTGACATAATGGTTTTTTTTTAAAAAAAGAAATGAACTAAGCTTTACTAAGAAAAAATTTTATGCTTTACTGAATAGTATAAAATTGTCCAATCATAAAACAAAATAATTCTATAAAAACATGTCAAAAACAAGATATTCTCCAAAACCAAATATTTATTTATGCAGTAAGCACTGTTTTTGAAGACAAATAATCTAAACTGAAAAAGCAAGAAAGCTCTATAGAATTTGCTGCCCCATCACATAAGCATGCACTAGTAATTCTAAGAAAATGCACAGAGAATAACTAATTCAGTGTTTCTTTTTAACATCCTTATTGGAACTGGTTTAACATAATTTATTGAAAAACTTTAAAATTTGATTTTTTTTTAAAACAGTTTTTGAAAAATTATACACAATTTTGAACCATAAAATAAGTTCTGGCCTTGCAGTTACACAAATTTTGAGTATGATTACAGTAATCAGAGTTAGAATTCAACCAAACAAAATACTGGATTTGGTATTTTGAGCACAAATTTTGTACTTGGAGTAATGAGTAAAGCTTAAAGACCGAGAGTTCTGATCCTGTGCAGATTCCTTGAATACCGATGTGAAAATGCTTACGTTTGGTTCTTCTTGTCCTTACGTTACTGAGCCATACTTACGTAATTTTAATTTTTTCTCTAATTTCTTCTGCATCTTATAAGCTTTAGCTCTATAATTTAAATTATTTAAGTCGTCCTGAACCGCATTATTCCCATCATCCAAAATTTCATCCACAAAGTCACCTTGAATATGCATGTCGACATTGATGCCAATATCTTCAAATATTCTACGTCCAGCTTTCAGATCTTTGACGGAAGCATCTATATTTGACTTTCCTTGGATGGTTAAGGTTGGTTGAGCAGATTGTTGTACCATTATGTAACTCTCAGATAGAGGTAGAATGGTCTCTTTCTCTTTACATCTGGAAAAAAATTAAATGTATAACTATAGATTATTGATGGTTTTTCATACTAGAGGGTGTTTCTCAGATACAATCTCATCAAAGGGTGACAGCCCTGAGATAAAATGTGGCTGAGAAACAAGCTTAACTTTGAAAGACCGTTGATAAATTGTTTATAATAATTTTGCCTATGATGACATAGATGTTTATATTGACAATGGCATGTGCGTCCTTAGTTTCTAGCGATAATTTTCTATCTCAAGCAAGTAGCATGATATGAAAAATTTTCACAAAAATAGATCAAAGGAAAAATACCCAAAATAGAGATAACAGCAGATAATCTCTAATACAGTCAAATAATATTTTTGAAAGATATTTTGAGATTTAACTTAGTGATTAGCATATATTCTCTTCAGTCTCTTGAACTTCAGAGTTAAAGGTTGAACATGCATTGTCCCCATTTGGATAATATAGCAGAATTGCATTTCTTTATTTTAGCCTAGTTATACTTTCCTGAATGGTTTTTCATTTTATTCTTAAATTAATGTGAGATTCAATTGTTCTCGTTTGATCATTGGTCAAAATTCAATTATGATGTAATGTTTCTCTGCTTCTTTATGTTTTAGTTTAATACCAACAATTAATCAATCAATCAATCAATCAATCAATTTCAACTGTTAAATCTTATTTCAGAAATGATATTACAGAGAATGTGTTAGGAAAATTGGAATTGGGTTTTTTCTAAATAGAAAGTTATTTGTGTAAAGCATTTGTCAACCAATTAATAAATCAATCAATCAAAATATACTGATTATTGTAAAACAGATGTTTACTTTTGTAAAAATATATATGTATTTCCTACTCTTCAATTGGATTGTGTTTTATTACTTACAAGATAGAAGTCCTCATATCAATATTACGTCTGCCGGGTGTAGGATATCGTCTGGAGTTGATATATGATACTTCATGCAGCAGTCTCTCTACTTCAGTAATATTATGACTGGTAATACTGAACTCTGTCATTTCACTGTTGAAGCTTACAGACTGAAATTACAAATCAATTGTATGTACAACATTGATTTTGATGTTTATATTTCTGTTTTATTTCTCAAAGTATAAAATTTAACATTATTTGACTAGCATACTTCAGAACATCATATGTATCCATTACAAATTCAAATACATTTCAATTATTTTCATATATTTTGCATTCTGGACAATCTCATCATAATTTTTAATAGCATCAATAAATGCAGAATTTTGATTTTAAATAAAATTCTTTTTTTTTTGGGGGGGGGGGGGGGGGGGGGCAAATTCTGGGCAATTTAAGCTTCTAATTGGTGCTTTTTCCCAGAAAAATTGACCTCAGAAAAGCACATATCTTTAAATCACAATATCCAATGACACGTTTTCCTCCCAAATGATCCAAATGACCCATCAGAATATCGTGTATTGTAAATTCACTAAAGACAAGAAACTTTAGAACAAAACAAAAGACAACTGTTTGTGTTCTGTTATTAATCAGGCCATTGGTCTCCTCATATGAATTGTTTCTCATTTTGTCATGTTGGGGCCTTTAAAAGCTGACTAGGGGTTTTGTTTATTGTTAAAGGCCCTACTGTGACCTATAGTTGCTTACATCCAAGTCATTTTGACTCTGCTGGATAGTTGTCTCATTGGCAATCATACAACATCTCATTATTTTAATACCAACAAGGTTCCTGATTTGGACCAGGCACATGACCATGTGGCAGGGTTATGTTACCTGTGAAAACTTATACTTACTGTACCACTTTCCATTTCTGACAGAGCATGAAATTCTAAGTTTTCTTTACAGTCATTTAAACATCTGATAACTCTTTCACTCTCTGTTTTATCCTTCAGTATAGACAATCCAGCTAAATATCCATGGAAATATTTACCAAATTCATTTTCTTTTCCTGCAAAAAATATGTAAATAATCTTTACAATAGATGTATTTACACTTGTATATAAATTTGTTCACCATTACATAAAATTTGACATCACAATTTAAAAAATTTGACGTCACAACTAAAAAGTGATTGTTGCTTGACGTCAGAAGGTTATTCGAAGCAGATCTAAGGTCATTCAGAGACAAAATTCAGCTAAATACAAAAAGTGTAAATACGTTTATTACAACCACTGATCTACAATTTGTACAATTTTATCAAAATGGAATTTAAAGCATTTTTTTTACTTTTCTATTTGATTTACTGTGGATTATTTTTGTGAATACCAATTTTCTTGGATAAGAGGGAAAATTGTAGTTTCTTAGATATTTGATTTTGTGGTTTTGACAAAATCTGCATACAATCCTATGGTTAATTTGTACTTGGCTGAACATTTGAATTTTTTGTTAACCTATAAACACAGAATCAAAGAAAATTAGTATTCCACGAATTATAATTGAATCACAGTACTCTACTTTGAATGTGGTGTTCCTTTGTCTTTGTATTTGTACATCTATTTTCTTGGAGGAGTCAGTGGTTGGTGGGGTATGTTGTACCATCCAATATTTCTTGTATCCTTTCCATGTATTATTGTTTTGGTTATTATAAGCTTATTTTGCCCATTTTACAATTTCAAAATCTGAATATTGAACTATTACAAATGTAACATAAATTATGCGCAAATGTTCTTCAATATTTAATTTCCTTCTTACCTTGCCAACAGGCTCCAACAACAAGTTTTGTAAAATGGACTTTCTTTGAATTATGGATTGGCCAGTCATCTAAGATTTCTTCATTAGAAGTATCTGGGATCAGAAGCATACCATCGATATATAATCTAACCTAGAAATAAAATGACCAATATTTAATTAAAAATCTGGGAACAGTAACATCCCATCAATATATCATCAGGGCCTCGGTGGCCGAGTGGTCTAAGTAGTTACTACTGTAATCACTAGCCAGTTAACACTGAGGTTGTGAGTTCAAACCCCGCTCGTGCGGGTGCACTCGACTCCAATCTTAATTGACTAGGATTGTCAGTTTTCCTATCGATGGTCGTGGTTTTCCCCAGGCACTCCAGCTTCCTCCACCAATAAAAACTGGCCGCCACGTAATAGCCCAAAAGCAGTGATTAAAAGTGGCGTTAAAAACACAAAAAATCAAAAAATCAAAATCAAAATCAATATATCATCTAACCGAAAAACAAATAACCAATATATATAAGTACTTAAATTAAATCATTTTATTTTTCATATCCTCTTTTTTCACCTCATTTTCTCTATTTTACTTACATTCTTATCCTCAATTTTTGCCAAAAATTTAAGACATTTTCTTTGGAAAAAGATTCCTCTGATATTCCAGACTTACTAGTATCTTGGTATACATGTACATTCACAGCCCAACATTATCTGTTAAACTTATCAATACTTCAATTTTCGTCGACATTTAATATGTGTGCTATTTGTTCTGTCAAATCAAAGCCACCGTAAACTGAGTAAATTAGTTAAATACAAGGATCAGGAGGAAATGTATGTTTGGTATTGAAACAATATATCACGATTCTAATCAGGCACTACCAATCAAGATGTTAGTTAAACATGAATTGTCTATACCTGATTAAGAAATATTCCCAGGTGATTTAGGTCTTAGCTAAATTTATGTGAAAATCATCTATGTGCACGAAAAACATTTCCTATTTAGGAAAAATAATTTGTTTGCTTATAAATATAAATACACTGTGGAGTTTCCTATTCAAATTGATTTCCATAAGACAATCCCCAGATTGGGATATTTTCATGCTTTGGTGCCTCCAAACATTTTAATTTAGAAAGCCAATGACTGCTACAAGTCTTAAGATTAAATAACAGTTATAATATGGCAACTAACACCACTTCTAATTAAGGTAGATAAAACATTTGTTGACAAAATCTGATGATGTGATGTTTTTCATATCGTAACTGTCATTTATAATTGGAAGAAATTATAATTGGTAAAAAACAAGCATCAAATGAAAGAAATGACAGTATTCGTGAACTATGCACTAAATTTACAAATAGTGGTATTACCTCAGGGAAGTCCACACTGACAGCATAATGATGCCACTCGTTATCATTGATCTGTGGTATGTGCCACCTCCACTCAGCTGGTTTAAACACATCCATGTCCGTTTCATCCTCTGCTTCACGTCTCAGTAAGAAAACAAATTTCTCTCCATGTACAAACATGGAATAATGATGTCTGTCCATTCCTGTTAACATTTACACATGTAATATTATAATCATTTCAATTATAAAAAGTGTTAAATGCTTGTAAAAATTGTGAATGGCTGTCCATTGTTGCAAGTTGTATGGAAAACTTTAGATATTAATAAAAGGAGATATTGGGTGTATATGCCACTGAGGCAGTGATCCAACAAAACAGAAAGCTACAAAAATTATTTGCACATCAATTCTTATCAAAATGATATGTAAAGATACTATCTTAGTGCACAAATTCCATCTAGATGGCTTTTTTCATCAACACAATATGTTCAGGTGCTGTCTCGTTGATGTTTACTCAACATCTTCTTCTTCAAGTTAATACAAAAAAGTTGATAAACATGTGTAATATGAGGCATCAAAATATGTTTTTTTTTAAATTGGTTCTCTTTACATTTTAAATCTAACATAACCTGACAAATTCTACCTTAAAATTGAAACTGAAAGTAAGAGAATATTGTTAAATACTCCTGTAACAAGACAAGAAACCTAATCTTCTTCCACTCAAACAATTACATGATTATTATTTGATTCTATATCTATGTTTATTATGTCATATCTGAAGAACACCAGTTTACATGAATTTTATCTTTTCCATATTGGCTAGGCCACACATTTCAATTGCTGTCTCTTCTTTCATAAAAAAAACTTGTATAGATGTTTATCTGAGTTTGCTTTCTTTTATCATTTCTGTTCAATGGGATAACTAGAGTATACAAGCTGGAATTGTGCCACATGATGTGGAGCAGGATATGCTTACCCTTCCAGAGCACCTGTGATCACCTACAGGTTTTGTTGGAGATAGTGTTACTCAGTCTTTAGTTTTCTGTGTTGTGTTTTGTAGACTGTTGTTTGTCTTTTGTGTGTGTTTTTTTTTGCCATGGCGATGTCAATCGCATATGAGTCTGAATATCCCTTTAGGTATCTTCCCCCTCTCTTTTGCCACTCATATACCCCCCCCCCCCCCCCCCCCCCCCCCCCCGGACTTGGCATATGTCGAACGAGTAAAATCCTCCTCATCTGTGGTGCATTCAGCTGTGTTTAATCTTTTTCAATGAAATACACACTTAAATACACACTTTAATGCACACTTGAAAACAAAAAATCTTACCATCCCCATCACTGTTACATAAAATATGTTCCTTTTGTGTCTTCTTTTTTGATTCTGTGTCTTCTGAAAAAGTGTGTTTCATCCATGTAGAAATTGTAAAATGTTTGTGTAATGTGTGGTTGAATGAAGCCTTAGGGACCTCAACAGCATTTGTCTTTCCATCGAAATAGAAGATCTGGTCACTTTCCTTGCCGTCATCAGTGGGCAGATTTTTGGTCCATCCTGTACCCACTCCCGGAGATGGTAATAAGTCTATACTCTCACCACTGGCACCTGGAAAATAAAAATATATATGCCATCACAAAGGGGAAAATGTTAAAAATAAATCAAAAATTAAACAAGCATTCTGAGAGTATTGCATGGCAATACATAGTTCCCTACCGGTTAAAATTTATTGTACTGAAACAAAATGCTGACTTAATCTATAACTTGTCATGTTGTAAACTATATAACAAATATCAAGTCAATATCTCCAAGCATGACGAAAAAAAGTGTGGAAAACTGATTGTTTAAATGAATTTTTTAAGTCCAAGGACCATAACTCTGCACAAAATCATCAGACCGGAACAAAATTCGAACTTGATCTGAAACTTGTCATGATAAAATAATATACCAAATATCAAATCAAATATCTTCAAGCATAAAGAAAAAAGGTGTGGAAAACTGATTTGCCAGACTGACAGACAGACAGACAGACAGACAGACAAAACTGATTTGCCAGACAGACAGACGGAGTGCAAACCTAAAGTTCCCTTCAACTTTGACTTTGTCTGTAAGGGACTAACAAAACAATAACACTACTGTGGACTCATTTACTGCCGTAGTACCAAATTTTCGTGGATAGGGAAACATTGTGTTTCCATGGTTTGAGCAAATTCTATTAACAAGCCTTTAGGGAAATTGTATTTCGTTGAAGTCTAAAACTTGTGGTTAACCGATTTCATGAAATCTATGAAAATTAGTTCCCTATTAATGAATCCACAGTAGTCACGCCCATTTGTTGCAAATTTAAATGATAACTTTCTACTACAGCAAAAAAATTTATCACGAGAGGGGTGCGACTAAAGTGATCTACAAACAATGAATTTTTGATACCACAGATGCAGAAAATACAACTATATATACAAATAAGATGATGTGACACCTTAAGCATTCAGCATGACAATATCATAATACAACTAAAAGAAATTGGATTAATGTACTTTAAATTTGAATTTGAATTTGAAAATCTAGAAATACAAACATCAATTATGCAATAGGTCTACATCTTTCATGATCAGATAATCAATATTTTGTCAAGAGTATTAGTATTGTCACATTCCACAATGAAAATGGTTCCAGTACTACAATCAATAACTATCCTGATCATACCTGCCAACATTTCAAAATGCCCAAGGGGGTTTTACATGCAAGATGGCTCTCATAGTCCTAAAAAACCTTTAAAGGGGCTTTCAAATTTATTTCAATGTTTGTTTATTTGCTTCTTCATACTTTTATAATCCTATATTCATGGTAAAATTGATTGTTTTGTTTTAAATTGTGGACAAAATTGCTCTTTCAAATTTACCAATTAGGAGCCTTCATGGGGGAAATCCCCTGCAAATAGTGACAGTTGGCAGGTATGCCTGATAATTTCCTTTTAAAGACCTATAAGATACATGACAGTTCTTTAAAAAAATTTCCTTTTCACAAATTTCAAATGTGAATGACTTACAATACATAAACAGAAGGTACAAAAGTGCAATCTTATTCTATAAAACATATTCTGATGGACTATATCTTAGCAACCAATAAGACTTCAATTCCTGCCTACAACCTGGACAAATCAGTCAGAGAATTCAATACAATTACTTATTCCACCATACAAGTCAAAATATTTAATTCAGAGATTCAGAAAAGTAATCCCAGGTCTAGCAATAGCCATTGTAAAATGACTAAAATCATTACACAATGAAAAGCGAACATGTTGTATAGACACCTGTCTTTTGGATAAGACCATATGTTGAACTATGGCTTTTGGTTTTTTTGTGTTGTTAGGTTGCTTCCTCATTGGCATAAACCCCACATGTCATTTTATCCATATCATCATGTTATTGTGCCATCCTTTGCATTTTTCCATGGCAATGTTTTCTTACAAAATTTTCTTGTCTTGATGTTTTTGAATTTCAAAATCCAATAAAAGACTTTGGTATATTCCTGTCCCAAGTCAAGAGCCTTTAATTCAGTGGTTGTCGTTTGTTGCTGTGTATCATATTTGTTTATCATTTATTGTTTTGTACATAAATCAGGCCGTTAGTTTTCTTGTTTGAATTGTTTTACATTTGTCATTTCAGAACCTTTTATAGATTTGTAATACAGTATTAATTTTGCTCCTTGTTGAAGGCCATACAATGACCTATAATTGCTCACTTATGTCATTTGATCTCTGGTGGAGAGTCGTCTCATTGGCAATCATACCACATTTTTTTTTTTCAATAATAAAACTGAAGTGATCCTTACCACATAGTTTCCTCTGTGAAGCTATAGAGTACGTGTCTCTATCACATCCTTTACCGATATGTTTTGTAGCCAGATGCATCTTTAGGCTGACTTTCTCTGGCACACAGGCATCACACCAATCCAGGCTGGCATGAGGAGCTATCTTCTGGGCTCCAGACTGGGGCAAATATTCCATTGCTGATGGAAAATCTGTAATAAAATAAAATTGCCTTTGAAAATGATTTTTCAAAATCTTAAAACTACAACTCTTTGCTGCTGTATAGCTGTTTGTAACTTTATTAATTAACAAGATAATCCAGGAACCAATGTCTGAAACAATTATTAAGGGCCAATGATATCATAATACAACTTTTTTAGTGATATTTATTATTTCTGTTCTATCTTTTAGGTTTTTTTATTGTTTTGTTTTTGTTTTGTGTTGTTTTGTGTATCTTTTTGGGGTTTTTTTGGTGTGTGTGTGTGTGGGGGGGGGGGGGGGGGGGGGTCCAGTTTAAATTCTTTAATATGCTGAGTTAAAAAAAATAGCAAACAAATTAAGATGTGCATTCAATTATGAATATATATTTTTTATTTTGTGTTTAATCTTAATTTTTTATCTTTTCTTTAGTTTCTTTTCTTTGGTTTGTTTTTAGTTTTTTTTAGTTAAAATGCCAAAGCTCAATCCAAAATAGGAACACTAAGCCAATAGTTCTTGTTAAGATGTACTGTTCACTGAAGTAGGGGTTAGTTCTTGTAATACATGTAGCTTCCATTAAATATCTTATATGATCTCACCTTTCCATCCATTTTTACAGACTTCCTTAACTCTGATATTGATAGAGATTGGTTTAGATTTCTTGCCTCCACAGTCTTTGGCCACCACTTGTATAATGTAGCTATGCATTTCATTGTAATATAATGCCCTTGTATTCTTAACAGTTCCTGAAAAATATAATTTAATTCTTTTAAAAAAGTAACTTTTTATCCAAAACTTTTGAGCATCTATGTCAATAGACCTTCTTATAATTATTTCTAAATTGATTTTTTTTCTTTAAAACTGTGAATTTCTAATTATTCATCATGTTCATGAGTACCAATATTTGTTGTTAAAAAAGGAAACCACAAATTCAAATGTTCAACCAGTGTTCTCCCCAGGGCCTTTTAGCATCAATGTAATGTGATGCTATATTGCTAGAATGTGATGTTATCTGAATTGGTTTTCTTATAGATTATGTTATGGATGTGATGTTATAATTTTTAGAAACAAGATGGTATTTCAATTCCCCCTGTTTACCAGGATGCTAAATGAAATATCTGAGGAGAACACTGGTTCAACAACTTATAAATTTTCTATAGGTTAATATATACAAACTTTTTCAAAATCAAATATCCACGAAAATACGACTTTTTCCCAATCAATGAAAAATCAGACACCCCCCACCCAAAAAAAAAAAAACTGAATCCACAGTATGTGGAACATGTCATATTCAGCTTTATTTTCAAAATCTCTAAAGATGAAATCCATATTTTATATACAGCCTTACATGGATAAGGATGGGCATCTAAATTCTTCAGAATATTTGGGTTTTTTTTTCAGTTCAGAGAAAATCTATACCCAAAACCTCCCATTATTTACAAACCTCATTATCCTGCTATAACAAAACTGAGCATTCTGCTATAATCTCAAACATCTAATTACATGTACTTATTTTGTCATGTCTGTTGTGTAATTGTTATGTAAGAAATGGCACTTTCATTGATATCCTAAGTGTTAACAATTAAAATTGGTAATTGAAATTATGAGATACATTACAAAACTAATTATTTATTGTCCTGAAAGACGACATTAGCATCAGGACAATTATGGTAAATTTTGCCAACTCCGCAAAATGACTCATCCAAAGTGATGAAACTGGAAAAACATCCCCCATAGTCATGATAGTATTTGATTAGAACTATTACAGTTTTACCTCATTATGACAACTAACAGAGGAGATACGTTTCACTTACAGAAAACATTGTTCTTAAAATCAATATTTAGAAAAAACAAACTCAAACTTCTGCACACGTACAATGTTACAAAAGGAGTAAGTTCGATAAGGCCCCTATATGGCCGCTATTCAATTTTTTATTTTTCGGCCAATTAGGATTTAATGGGTGTTTTCACAAAGAATTACAGTTAAAATAATGACTAAATAGAAAATAAGTTTGCTTTAAATGACATCAAAATTAGCATAGACTGCAAAATTCTGAGAAAATGCAGCTTTCCATCAGAACATAAATTGCATAAATTGACAATAAGGTTTGTTAGAACACATCTAACTTGAATACTTATATTGTTGAATCTTGGGTATTTCACTTTCTAGACAGATAAAACAGGATATTTAGTCAGCTTTCATCAAAATCTAATTTTTTACCCTTTTAGAGTGTAAATGTTAAAGCTACAAAAATCATTCGATTTTACTTTCTAACATGTATATGCATTAACTCGAAACAATTTAATGGACTAAATATTTGAGGCAAATTAGGGCCCATACCCTACTCATGTAACCCTATTAAAAAATAAAAAGGTAACTATTACAATTTTTCTATTCGAATAAAAAAAATTAAAAAATACCCCTAAGCAGACATACATGACATAATGATTCTTTAGAAATCTTATCTACCTATCCTATAAGGAATATGTCATACAAAAACATAATCACATCATAAAACAGAAAAGTTCATTGCTTTAAAGAGATGAATGACAGTTCTTGACAACTCATCTACGGCAATAAAGAAAATAATCCTCAGAATGAAGATATTCATACCCCCATCCCATTACAATTTCAGACGTACTTCTATAAATACAAGAGATGAGTCACATTTCTTTAGATCACAACATTCATTGATCCTAAGCCATCAATATAACTTCACGATTCGTATTCAATTAGTATACCAGTGTCTATATCATTGGTAATTTCAAAACAAATCAATATGACGCTGAATTTGTTTTTTCTGTAGTACTCAGAGTTGTACCGTCTAATAATAATCATGATAATAGTACTTAATAAGGATATAGATGCCTTCTGAAGAAGCCAAAAAGTACTTAAAATAAAGATTTAGTTGCCTTCTTAAGCCTTAAAGTACTTGGACAGCATTTAGTATGATCACCTCAGCTCTAGGTCAATGCTTGATTAAGTATTTGATGCTAAAAGGTTTCTAAATAAAATTAGCCTGTAAATAATTGCTTATATATGTGTCCATAAACACGATAAATGAATTTCCTCCCAACACATGACTGTAAACAAGTCATGTCAGTCAGTATCTCTTTTCTTTGAGATAGAATATCCCAAATATTGTATTTTACTCTAAACTACGAGTCTATACTACTTATTCAGTGGCAATTTTTTATGAGCCACAACTCCTCTGAAACTGAAATCGCATAAACCTATATGTGGCCTGCAAATTGTTTCTACAATATTAACTCTGAAATTTCGAATCAATCATTTTTCAGTCTTTATTTTTTGTTAAAAAAATTCCAGAATCATGAGCCTTTATTCATGTTATTTGACACATTTATATTGTTATGTGCATGCATAATGGCTTTATGCACACATGACTTCTGGGATCAGCAAAGATATGACTCAACTCAAATAAAGTACCCCAATGATAACGCACCAAGCATACTAACATATGTCATTCTGAATGATATAAAATTGGACAAAAAATCACCATAGGTTTCCAACAACAACTCATAACATTGCTAATTTAAAAGTCTAAAAGAAAATATAAATGGTCCAAAAACAAATGGAATTTGGAAGCAACTGGATTTGACATTCATAGCTAACTAATTTGTTTTCAATAATTACTACACATACATGTACTTATTCAGATGACAATGACTATTCCAAATATCAATAAATTGCTTCGCTGAGCGCAGCTGGATACAACCGCAGATGTCCAACCCTGAAAAGTTGGGGCCAAAATGGACACAATATTCACGCTTGATATAGGTCTGAATTTGGATTGTAACTAAATTTGCTTTTGTGCAATACACTATGCTGTTGCGAATTGAACCCCCCCCCCCCCCAAAAAAAATTAATTTTACCCCGGTTTTTGGCTTTTGTGCAATACACTATGCTGTTGAATATTAACCCCCAAAAAAAAATATTTGAATAAATTTTCTTTTAATTTCTGAAACCTGAAATGAGAAAAATTGTCCCCCCTCCAATTTTTTTCACCCCCCCTTTTCCCTTATTCCCCAAAAAATGTCTTTCCATCAAGATATGGTCAGTATCTCAATTCAAATTTCTATTGGAGTTTGTAACCATAACTACCCATTTAAATACATCATAAAAGTTTTAAAATATAAAATGACATACATAGTCATGGCTAAAATTAATATTTATTAATAGTAACTGCTAAAGATAAATTGACAGCTAATCACCTCAAGACAATCATCATTTCTTCATACATAATTTACAAGCAGTGTATGGGAGGTAATCAAACAGTGTTCTTTAATTGATTTGGATTACCTCCCTTACACTGCTTTTAAATTGTCTCAATTGTCCTTTAACAGGAAAAACCCTTGTTTTTCCCCTTTTTTTGCCCCTAATTACTAATTGGTTTGAGCCATAACCCCCCAAAGTCAATCCTAACCATCTCTTTGTAGTATGAAAACTTGTGGTATAATTTCAGAGAGATTCATATACTTTAACACAAGTTATTGTCTGGAAACTACAAAAATGCTTATTTGGGCCCCTTTTTGGCCCCTAATTCCAAAACAGTTGGGACCATAACCCCCAAAAGCAATCCCAACCTTCCTTTAGTGGTTATAAACCTTGTGTTAAAATTTTATTGATTTCTATTTACTTATACTAAAGTTATTATCCGGAAACCATCTGTCTTCTGATGATGACAACGATAACGACGACGTGATACCAATATACGACCAAAATAATTTTTGCGGTCGTATAAAAAATTTTTTTTTATTTTCACAGTCATATAAAAATAATATTTACTGAACATTGAGAAATTTTGATGTGCATTTATTATTGAGATTGTTGCATAATGGACACAACTGGCAGATTAATTTAATATTACGATTTCAAGAAAGGCAGCATAGAAATAATGCGATCAAAGTTAAATTGTTAGGGTATTTTTTTGTTAAACCTCTATCACATGGCAATTTTCCCGATAATGAAAACATCCAAAATATTTCTACATTTGCAGTATCCAATTTACACTTTTGATCCGGTGGGTGTTATCTCGTATATCTTTAAGGAGGAAGAAATGACCAGATTTAATCAACTAAACTTTCTATGACCTCACCTTCGTAAGTCTGCTAAAATTTCATAATCAATAGCACAAAAATATCATTAATTTAGACTGAGTTTTACACCTAGCAATATTAATTTATCATTTTATTGTTGGTAATTACTATCTCCTATATCTATTCTCCTGACAATGAATTTCCATGGTTACTAAAGATACAACAAGGACAGTGACCATTACAACAGAAAACTGTTATTTCTCAAAGATTCCTACTGCCATGTTAAATTAATCAACTGTGCTTATTCCATTGTATTCCATAAGCTTTTGTAAAAATAGCAATTGGCTAATGTGATTTTTCCAAGTTGCAGTTTGGATTCATTTCTTCATATTGATATTAAAACTGGTGAATATTTTACCCCATTGCCAGCAAAATTTTATCTAATTTAATTTTTTATATTTTGTTATTTTTGTTAAAACTTACAATGTGCATATTATGCAAAAATCAGTTCATCTTTATATTTTAGAAAATTTGCTATAGATTTTTATCAACAATGTATTAGTTGATGCATCTAATCTTAAATTTTCTTTTTTAATGTTTTTCTGCTGATACCTATTGGACCTACACCTACAAAATATCAAATTGCTACACATGTAGTACATTTGATAATCGTTGAATTATGTGGTTTTACTTATTCCTAATATAGAAACATTTTGGAAATCTGTCAAAAAAAAAATACTCATTAGTAATTCTGAATTATGTATATTATAAGCAGACATGTAGTCTGAGCATTACAAATGCAGCTACCCTGTACTTGCACTTGACCTAACCATTCCTTTATACAGTATACTGAAATTAACACATATATGTGTTTGAAACATTAAATTACCCTCATTATCAACTGAAAATGGCACTCCTGGTGTGATAACTTCATATGAACAGATTTTCCCATATTGTTGAGATTCGTCTTGGTCTATTGCCTGAACTTTAACCAGGGAATCGTATAACTTCCCTTCTCTTAAATCAGCAAACAAATTAGTTTTCTCAAACTTGGGTGAAAATTCATCCACGTCTAAAACTTTTACAAAAACAACAGCCCTGAAATATACAATAAGTAAATGATACTAAGATTAGTGTTTGATCAAGCTATTCTCTTATGATTTGACACATTACTGTAAATTCAGAAATTATTGCCTGCATTTTTTATTGGGATTTTTGAAGAAAGGACAAAAATGAGATATTTATTATTACGATTTCAGGAAAATCTGCATACACTTCTATGTATAATTAAGATATCAGAATGTAAGTTCTTAGCATTGCTATTATCACCCAGTTGCATTTTTCACAACAAAAAAAAACCTCGCAAAAAATTTTGAATTTACAGTATATAATATAACAATACTTGACTCCAAATGCACCTATGTTTCTACAATTGCTACTTCAATTATAAGAGATCTATGAATCCTAAACACATCCGTACACAGGGGTGCTGGAGATGAACCCCCTAAAATAATATTATCAGACTATTTAAATTGAGATTCAGATTGAAGGTTGGCTATTCAAGTCAGAGTGTCATCAGGGGTATTGTCTTGGTACATATATGTTACAGTCACTTTCAAATGAAATTATTAGGTTAATAAACCAAGTTTATTTTTGTGTTTTAATCTTTCCACTTTTAACATAACAATCTGTCTGGTTCTCATGTAGTCTGAAGTGGCTGCATATTCATGGATCTTACACAACTACAAAACATGTGCTAAACCTTATTTTATTTAAGAGTATTTTTACATCTTGCACAGTCAAATGGCTTAATTCTATTTAAAACAAGAAAAATTCTTGCATGCAGGAAGCAATTTTCTAAAGTTGAAACATAAGAAGTAAATCTACCATAGAGTGAACTGAATAAACCTATCCCACTTTATAAATTTCAATTTCAAAATATAAAAAAAATCAATACGGTTTTTCCCCCCTCAAATGCATATGTAACAATCTAAATAAAATTGAAACTACTTGAAAGAGAATTGTTAAACACAGGAATAGTTTACATGTATGTTGTAAATCTTTTTGATCGAATAGCATATAGATTTCTATGAATTAATAATTATCATATGCTAAATACAAATTTTCTATGAAAAGTGTATAAACTAGCTTTAGATTATGATAGTGGAAAGTGTACATAATACTCTGGATTATGACAGTCCTTTAACATTTGTTTCATCAGTATTTTACATGTATGTTGGCTGTTTGACCATTAGATTTTTATTTTTGTATAATACTTTTGAGTTTTCACTAAACAGCATAATTTTCCATTCCAAATGATCTCATAGGTGCAGATCTTAAAACTACAATTAACAGCAACTATTTATGAAACCATAAAAATCATTTTCATTAAAATAAAGTGAATTTATGCTGTATACATGCTTCATTGTGTGTTTGTTATTGTAGTTTTTTTTATCTATCCGTGCTAGTTCAATATTGGTTTCAATGGTTGAAAAACCCTTAAATTGTTAGAATGAATACCAGTACTAGTAGTCTAGCAGACTAAATGGTATGTGTTTTTTCTCATTGCTGAAGGCTGTACGGTTACCTATAACTGCTTACATGTATATCCACTTCATTTGAACTCTGGTGGATGGTTGTCTCAATGGCAACCATACCACATCTCGTTAGCAGATATCAATTCTGTTAGAACTATTTGATGCTCAAATTAATTTAAAACAAAATAAACGTCATACATCAATAATTAATCTAATCATGAAGTTTGAATATTGCATTAATTTTCACAGATGAAGATGCAATAATTCTGATTATCAAGACGTAGAATCCTGAAAGACTTTGGAATTAAAAAGATAAATTGTGATAATTAGTGTCTCCTTGACAGCAAGATTCCACAGTTCTTTTGAAAATAAATGGCTGTTATCAACATTTAACAAATCTTCCACTACACTCTGGTATATATATTGATTTCCAATTATTTAATTATTTGAAAATGACATATTCTAATGGATTTGTATGATTTTAAATTTTAATAGTTTACACAGCTCTTGGCGACAATTTAAATTACACTTGATCAAACAGGATAACCTGACCGTGCACAATTAGAAATTCAACTGTTTGTACTTTAATGTACATGTATGACTGTCTGTTGAAGACAAGAATAAGTAAGTTCCAATTTAAATTTTTTTGTAAAAAAGGGGGGGGGGAGTGTAATTAACACCACCATCTATTTATTTATGCCATTTCATCATTGTACATTATATAACTGGAGGAAACTACCAACTACATCCACACACCCTGTTAAATAGTTATTAATATTAGTTATAATTAGCATAATTTCTCCCTTTGTTTAAATACCATACTAGAAATAGCCTTTAATTGAGGTCAAGAAAAAATGATTTATTACTGGTTTTAATAAGCCAACCAACCCTCACTCCCTCTTTTATCTTTTTATATTCAAAATGAGGGAAAAAATTGTGCCATTTCTGACTCAAACTAAATCATTCCTCTTGTCTGTTACAAACTGCAGTATAAATGTCATTGAATTTTAAGTTAAAATTTGATGACGAAACATCTCGTTTTGTTTTTTGTTCTTATCTGAGTATCATACTTGTTTTTACCTGATCTTGAAAAACAATACCAAGATAACCATCAACAACGGAAAAACAATTTGGAAAATTTTGCATATTTACACAAACATAATGTTAAAGTTTATATGATAATCTTAGTTAGGTAAAAAATATCTATCCAAGCAGCCATACCCCCTTTTGGGGTTCTCAACTAAACTGAAAAATCCAACATTTGTTTTGACTCATACATGTAGGTGTCAACTTGAAACGCAACTTAATTATATATACTGATGCTAATATAAGTATTGCTTTATTTTTACCTGTCTGATTCTCTAGCAATCTCTCCACAATCATAAGCTACAACTGAGAATTTATATCTTATTCTTTTCTCAAAATTCAGTTTCTGTCCTTCTTTCAATCTAATTTCAGCTGTGCCCTTTTTTCTGTCTATCATTTGCACTGTAAATGGACAGTTGTGTTTGGCTGACAGAACTCTGTATCCACATATTATTTCTGAAAAATAAAACATATATTTGGTTAACACCTAATAATGACATCATTAGATGTTTTACATTGATTCAAAAGGTCTAAGATTAGTTGCAGACATATGGTCCAGTATTTTTTTCTTGATCAACCAGTGTTTTATTGGACCTTTACAATATTTATTAGTTTAAGTGTTTCTCAGTTTAAACAGACATGATTAAGTACATGCACAACCTTAAAAGCCTCACATGGGCCCAAACATTTGTTTTAACAGGTGGTGCAGATGTTTGTTCAGAGGTCTATTGTCATTTATTCAGAGACCAAACATGTGGATTCATTTATTTTCGTGGATTAAAGAAAAATTGCATTTACATGGATATTTGATTTGTGGTTTTGCATACAAGCTGATAGAAAATTTGTACTTCCTTGAACAGTGAAACTCGTGGTTCACCATTTACCCACAAAATCCTTGAAAATTGGTATCCCATGCATAGTAATTAATCCACCGTAAACCAAGATAGATTTGACAAACATTTTGTTTTCTTCCACTGATCCCTTATAGTTAATTCATTTATTAAGGTTTTCTACCAATCCCGAAGTACATTCCAGAAAAAAGGCTTAATACATACCTGCCAACTTTTCAAAATTTCATGGGGGATTTTAAGCGAAAAGAGGAACTAATGCTCCTCTGTTATTACCATAAGTGTTTTTAATATACTTCAAAATTGTTTGAATGATTATGTATGTGCTTAAATACCCTTTTATCTCATTTTAATGTCTGTTTTGAGGTGTTCAAGTTATAAAATAATGAATTTCAAAATACAGGTTGTCAGAGACCTCTCATAGGGGATATCCCCCATAAATCGGGATAGTTGGCAGGTCTGTTAATAACAAATTATCTTCATTTAAACATAAAACTTCTTGCATGTGCAAGTCATCCATGGACTTGTTTACTAACTCTATGTTTTTGAACAACTTGACATGAAAATGAACCCTCTATATCTTCAATCAATTTGGTTAAAAAAAAATCTATAAAATAATCTGTTTACAAAAGATAAATCTGTAGCTTAAGAAATGTCATATTTTCAAACAGAACGACAACCTAACCACAAAGAGTTCCCCAAATGATCATATATCATATATCCTCAGTCTGCGACTTGCCTAATGCTCCTTTGAATTATTGCAGTAATTCTTGATCTGTTGATTTTATATCATTTATTATGGTACATAGCTTCAGGTGACAATCGACCAATAATTGTTCACTGTCAGTATCCATGCCTGATTAATTCTATCAACTTAAGAAAATATTCAATCTTTCTTAGATTTCACGTTTAAAATGTCAACAGGCTAAAAACAAAAATATTGTGTTATTATCTTAAACAACTTAAGACCTTAAAGGAATTTGCTATCTCCAAGTGAGAGTTAGGATGGTAAATACGTTTTACAAGATCAATATTAAATCGATAATGCTGTCCTTTATCTTACTTGTCAATTTCGTACAAAACATCTATTTTTTTCAATAGCAAGATGACTTATCGATCATTACATCAGTTTATTCTCTTTTTTCCCCAGATAACATTAGAAACATCACAGAATTAAAATATCTGAAACGATTATCTACTGTTCATAATGATTTTTTCTTAATGAAAAAATCAATGTCTTAAAAATTATGTTGCAAAAAGTCTTATTCAAACAAATATAGAATTCCATCGTGTCTTAGCATTTATACAGAGGAATAATAAACAACTGTGACTTGTACATAAATACTTCTTGTCCTGAATATCCATGAAATATTTGCCACTGGATGTTAAGCAAACAATTATTGATCATCAATTGCAGATGGTTCAGTAGAATATATTTCAAACATAATAAGTACAAATACTTTCTTGGTAGTCATGATCATACAGACCTTTAATGAAGGTTGGTCTTCAAGTGGCTTTTATTAGATATCATACCCTATGCTCATTAAATTTCAAATAATAAATGACTTTTGCCCTGGTTATTTTATTGGCAATTAATTAATTGCACTACGGATCAATACTCAGTTCCTTTGGAAATAAGTAGGATCTCAAAATTAATGTATCAAAGTACAACTAATTGTATTGTACCAACTAAGACTCTTCAACATCATTTTCTGTTCAAAGGTCAACAATATCAATGCCAATTCTAAGCCTTTCAAAAAATGTTTTCCTAGATGATATAACCCAACATAAAGGCTTTCTCTTTAAACATATATTTGTTTGTGTTTGGCCTTTCTAAGATATTTAAGTGCAAACCATGACATTTTCTGTTGAATTTCAACATTACTTCCTTACAATTAATACTTAAGTTCTTAACTTTAACATTATCAACAATTTCATTGTGGATGTTATCTGTCTTTATAGAATGCTTAACAAGTGCAGTATACAAAAGCTACACATAAATAAAAGATTTCCACAAATTAACCTGAGAGAGACTGAAAGATATAATGAATTACAACAAAAAGCTTTTAACAATAATGACAATGTTCCAATAAATTTACCCAGTATGCAAATTACAAGTAAACATTTGAATAAGCTGTTGTGCTTAACTGGCAGTTCAGAGTAACTTATCAATTAAGAATAGCCGTAAAAGTTGTGTAACTAGCTATTAGGACTTTTTTCAAGATTTGTAAATATTTCTGTCTGGCCCAGTCAGATTTATAGTGAACTAATTTGGTCAAATTATCAAAAAGAGCAGAAATATGCAAAAATACAAACAAAGCAAGTTATAATGACTGGTTTTGTCTGTTAGCCATTTTCATTTGTTTTAGACAATGGTACATAGAGAAAAAAGTTAAGTTCTGTTGATGATGGTTTCAAAACATGTAAACCTCTTAATACATGTAATAACCTTTCAGAATAACAAACATTTTGTTCTTTTTCATATTTTTAACATTTTGTATTTTAACTGCATCAGCCATTTAACTGTCAATTTTATTCATTGCATTTGAAAGTTTTCCAGCCTCCGATATATACAAATCACTCTACTAATACCGAGTTATTTAATCACAAATATCTGACAAATAGAAGGAAATCTTCCTTAAAATTTCCTTTTACTTCCATTTATTAATGAGCTTGAATGTTGATCAGAGATCTGTGAACAGCAAATTGAAATTCAATTTAATTTCATCAAAATTCAGTTTTAAAAGTAATCATGATACAAGATCTATTTGAAACCTGACAGTTTAGGATATTCCACAAATCTGTAATTCAATCTATCAACTATAATGACAGGTTTTCATATTGAACCAACAAAGAAGTGCTGAATAAATTTGAAGAAATCTTATATAATATTAAATGTTTGAATTTTTATATTGACTTTCATTACCAAAACACTTTGTGACAACTTTCAGATTATTCTTGATTAAGTTAGTGTTAAATTGAAACAATCCTCACAAGCATGATAAAATCATTAAGACAAATTAAATGAAAGAACTGTAATAGATCCATGCAGTTGTACATATAAAAATCCATAAACATGACCTCTTGATACAGTTATTATTGTTAAGGTTTGGATTTGAATTTACATCCCTTTCACCAATTGTATTTGCGCACACTTTTGGTTAAAATTACAATATTTAGTCAAAATGCTTGTAGGCTTTTAGGTCTAGTTACACATCACAGTCACTCAGTGCCCTTTTACTTTGAATGAAGCTTAGATTTGTCGATCTCCAGACCTGATACAAACAAGCTTACATTTCTGTGTCATTTGGTCTCTTGTGGAGAGTTGTCTCGTTGGCAATTATACCACATCTTCTTATTTTTATATTTAAAAACAATTCAAAAGATCTTATTTACATCAAGATATGAACCTAACAGTACAACCTTGAAAAAAAGATTTGGTCAAAGCGTTTTCATGTTAATGAACGGACACTGTTTGGCAGCCATCCAACCGCCCGCCGTACATCACCAAATCAATAACCAATTTTTCTTTCAAAAATCAGGTTAAAATTTGGATATCTTAGGATTCTGTATGTGACATATTATAATTTACACATACATTTTATTTAGAGTCTATGTAAGCTTGCATGGTCACATGTATACCTAAATAAAGGAAAAGATATACTTTTTCACAAGACTATATACTTTACAGTGAGTTATTGAAGACTGTTGACAAATTTGTAAACTGTTAAACAATCTTTTTAAATTTTCGTGTGATTAAATGAAAACAAATACTCTATGAAGAAATTATAGTATAAAAGTCAACCTAACATTTATACATCAAATGAAATATAGTATCTTTAAATAAAAAGACTTTGTTCTTTTCAATGGAAATAATAAATAATACCTGTATTTTTTAAAATTTGTACCAGTAAATATATTGATAAATGAATTAGATTTACAAGGTTCGTCACCGAAGTCTGGATGGTACAAAAATAACTTAAGAGTTTTACTACAGATTCCTTAGATAATAACAGGATATCTACTGAAAAGGAATACTCTCCATTGTCACTTCATGATAAATTGCATGTAATATTATTCTCATCAGAATTTCACTGCAAACAATCAAACATATATAATAATGCTTTAATTATTAATAACTCTGATGAATGGCGATTGCATGTCTATCAGACGATTCAAAATAAGTCAATAATTCCTTAGAGATACGATAGAGGATCCAAGACTTTTAATGAAGTCATGTAATAATGCTACTTTTAAACTACATTTTGAATAAGGTAATAAAACTTCCAGCATTTTTCGTATTTTATAACTGTCTTTTCATGATGTAACAATCAATATACTTCATGGAAGATAAACGGAAAGTAATGACTACATTGCATGTTTCTTCGTAAGAAGAACTGCTACTAGATACAAAACAGGTATTAATTCAAAGCATCAGCATATGGCCAATTCTTACTGTTAGTGATAAATATTTTAAAATATTAAATTACTGAAACCAAGTAATTTTCCTGAGCTATAAAAGCTAGCTTTTGCAAATATAAAAATAACGCAAATATGAGAATATATTGGAGCTTATCTTATATGAATACAACGAGTAAGGGTTAAAGAAGATCTAAGAAAAAAAGTTTGTTTACTGAATAACACCTATAATTAACCAGGGTTCATGTTGCGATTATTCTACAGAAATTGCACAATCTTTACTTTGGCCTACCAGATCTACATGTATGTTAATAAACTAGTGGTCAAGTAGTCTGGACATGCCTATGACAAGTTTTTACATTGATCTACAAAAAAGTTATCTCTTGATTGAAGATTAAATCAGTTCTGTTATTTCTTGCTTAACTTACTTACAATTTATACTGTATTAAAGAGAATAAGTTTAATATGTTTTAAATCTAATTTCAAATTCAAAACTCAATATATATTTGTCATTCAGAGCTATAATTCACTTTCTGGTTTAGTTGTATTCAAAATTAAATCCAAATTCCCAAACATGAAATCAACTGATAAGCTGAGTTCGAAATCATTATCATCTCCAAAGAAAACTAGACATTTAAATTGCTGACTTAATTTTGTGTACAAACTTCTTGAAAATAACTTCATTCCTTTTGCAGCCAACATTCAAGATAAGTACATAACATTATTTGATAACCATCACTTATTTATGCAATGATATTTAGAATGAGTTTGAAGATTCAAGGGTAAAAAAAAACTTCAATAAATCCATGAATATTTTGCAATTTTACAATTTCTACTTTATTCCACAAGTTTCAGAAAAAAGGATGCTGGAATTAGAGAAAAAAAAACATGCTGGAATTAGAAAAAAAAACATGCTGGAATTAGAAAAAAACATGCTGCATGGAATAACAAAAAAAGTATGCTGGAATTAGAAAAAAAACATAATGGAATTAGAAAAACATGCTGGAATAAGAAAAAAAAAGTATGCTGGAATTAGAAAAAAAAACATGCTGGAATTAGAAGAAAAAAAAAACATGCTGGAATTAATAAAAAAATATGCTGGAATTAGAACGGAAAAAAAAAACATCCTTGAATTAGAAAATAATTTGATTATTGGAATATGTTGAATATTATTGTTTCGTGACAATAGAATTTCAATTAAATCACAAATGTACTTTATAAATTAAATGTGCTTTGCCTTAAGCAACTTACATCAAATCTGCCAACATAAGACTATTAAATATTGATGTAATTTTTTCAACTTTTTCAATTATTATATCAACCAATAATTTGACAACTGCACATATTTTCTGTGTACTAATTACAAAAGCTTTTCATTACTGGATTGCTAGTTCAATTTAGTGCCAGCAGGTTTTTTTCCGCTATGCCATTGACATTTCAAAATACCATCACGGACCCTTTATCAAAGAAAACAATTAACACATCCAATTTTCAGATGTGAAGTGCTTAGGATATTCTAAGCCATATTTAGTCCTGAAGAATTGCTTGATGATGAAACTGAGCCTTTCATGATTAAATCCGATTTGCATTTTTTTACATTTTATGAGGTGGTTTATTGAAGAACTCTTTTCCAAATCGATTAAAGCTCTTCTTTGCTTTGTGTTGTGTTGAGTTTTATTGTCCCTTTTTTTTTCAAGAATTCAGTAGTAGATATTGATGTTCTACTAACAAAATTAAATATAATTATACATTTTTACATTCAGCTTTGTCACACCCATATCATGTACAGAGAATCTCTGTTCCTATTTATAACCACTCTATTGATTGATTGATTGTTGATGTTTTATGCCACTTTCAGCACTCTTGGCTATATAATAACAGTCTGCTTTTATTGGCGCAGGAAGCCAGAGTGCCAAAAGAGAACCCTGACCTTCAGCAAGAAAACTGGCACTCCTAGATAATTAAAAATCGACATTAAACGCACCTTGCCACTGGCAGGATTTAAACTCACAACCTCAGTGTTGACTGCCTATAAATCACTGCAGATGAACTACTATCGCTCGTCCACTGAGGCAACCTTAACTGCTTGAAGCAAATGTCATTATCAAAAGCTTATGAATATCAGTTTTATTGAAAATAAATTTATATTGATATCAACTTCAAATAGCATACTGTGAATTCATTATTATTCATTGAATACCAATTTTCGTGGTTTTCATGGGTACAGGTGAACCAAGAATTCAAATTTTCAACGAATTACAAATTTTCTATCAGGTTGTATGCAGACTTTGGCAGACCCAAGAAATCACATATCAACAAAAAGACAAGTTTTCCGCAATACGCGGAAATTGGTACCCAAGAAAATAAATGAATCCACAGTACTTTTGCTATTTTATACAAGTAAGAAATTGCCTGATGATCCTGGTCTTCATCTGTAATCAGCTTTTTTGTTACCACTAAAACCAACAAATCATAAAGGACTATACATGCTATAGACAGCCTTACTTCATCTGCAATCAGCTTTTTGTTACCACTAAAACCAACAAATCATAAAGGAATATAGATAGCCTTACTTCATCTGCAATCAGCTTTTTTGTTACCATGACTAAAACCAACAAATCATAAAAGACTATAGATAGCCTTACTTCATCTGCAATCAGCTTTTTTGTTACCACTAAAACCAACAAATCATAAAGGACTATAGATGGCCTTTATTCATCTGCAATCAGCTTTTTTGTTATCACTAAAACCAACAAATCATAAAGGACTATAGATAGCCTTATTTCATCTGCAATCAGCTTTTTTTGTTACCACTAAAACCAACAAATCATAAAGGACCATAGATAGCCTTACTTGACTAACTATCTACTAGATGAAACATAAAAATGAAGTAAAGTATAATGGACTAAGACAATAAAATTCCAAGTTATTTCAAGACCATTTTTAGGGAGATTAAAATGCTTTATAGAAAGTAACATATTTTTTGGCCTCAGACATTGGCCCAGTGATTATTTTAGTTTTACAAAGAAGAAACATCAATATATATGTCTTGATTTTTTACTGTTACTTAGTTCCCATAGAAACAAATTCCATTTGAATTATATTATACCAAAAACAAATAAGTTCAATCATACATGTTACTCTAGAAAACAGTTTTGGGAATACTCTATATAAAAATTAACTCCAGCACTTTTTCTATTACATGTACTATGAAGAACATCAAATCATTAAACATCATGAGCATTGCATAACAATTAAACCATCAATCATTACAGGCAAATTTCCTTCTGATTTGATTTAGATTATTGAGTACTACTTAATTGTTATGGCTATTTAAAATGCATTTCTAAATTAAAAAAACATTGCATCTGACACACTTCTAAGGAATAAATGTTCACTGTTACATGTACATAGCACTATATCTATATTCTAAATGGATTTCTATACCATTTGTCTAAATACTTAAGTCTATAAACTAAGTACTTTTTGTACATATATATCAGGCCATTGGATTGTTTGACCTATGATACTGTCATGTTGGGCCTTTGATAGATTACTATGAGGTATGGGTTTTGCTCATAGTTGAATGTCATATGTTGAACTATGATTGCTAACCTTCTACATCATTTGGTCTCTGGTGAAAAGTTGTCTCATTGGCAATCATACAATATCTCCATATTTACAGGCATATTCATGATATTTTATAAGGATAGACGGATGCACAGACATACAGAGATAAACCAGTAACCCCCTTGTGTGGGGGGTATCAACAAAATTTTAATTCTAGCATTAAACAAGAGTGCACAGGCTGAAATGTCTAGCTGGCTTAAATGACTATTGATTTTATAATGTAAGTCTTAAAGATAAAAATTTTCCTACAACAATCACATTAACTTAACTTTTTTAAAGATCCATGACAATGAGGTTTAAGTCAGATAAATCCTGTCAGACAGACAATTATTCTATATATATAAAAATATAGCTGACCTAATGCTAAATGGTAATTGAAAAACAGACCAAAATACAAATACTTAACATTGACCAATGAACTATGAAAATGAGGTCAAGGTCAGATGATACCTGCCAAACAGAAATGTACACCTTACATTTATTCCATACACCAAATATAGCTGTCCTTTTGCTATTAATATTTGAAAAACAGACAGAAACACAAAAACATAACATTGACCAATGAACCATGAAATTGAGGTCAAGGTTAGATGAAACCTGACATGACCTGCACCCCCTACAATCATTCCATACACCACATATAATGACCTACTGCTTATAGTATCTGAGAAACAGACCTAATCACATAACTTAAACCTTGATCAATAATACATGAAATGAGGTGGAGGTCAGGTGAACCCTGTCTAACAGACATGTAGACTTGCAAGGAACCCATATACTAAATATAGTTATCCTTTTACTCATAATAAGTGAGAAATTCACAATTTACCAAAAAAACTGTAATTTTTTTTCAATCAGTCGCTGAACCATGAAAATGAGGTCTAGGACAATGGACAAATGCCAGACGAAAACTTCGTAACATAAGGCATCTATATACTATATATCTGTATCTGCATACAAGGTATGAAGCATCCAGGTCTTTTATCGTCTGAAATATAGAGTTTATACAAATAGCTTACATTGCCGAGTAACCCCTATGTGACACATACAGAAGAGACAATAAAATCAATTTGGTAGGGTCAATTGTTATAGGTAGATAGTAATGTAAAGAGAAAAAATAACATTTTAATTTTTGGCCTGAGCTGCACTTCGCTGGTCATATTTACAGACAATCTGAGCTGCACTCCCCTTGTCTAATTTACAGACAATCTGAGCTGCACTCCCCTTGTCATATTTACAGACAATCTGAGCTGCACTCCCCTTGTTTTATTTACAGACAATCTGAGCTGCACTCCCCTTGTCATATTTACAGACAATCTGAGCTGCACTCCCCTTGTCATATTTACAGACAATCTGAGCTGCACTCCCATTGTCTTATTTAGTGACAATCTAAGCTGTACTCCCCTTGTCTTATTTATAGACAATCTGAGCTGCACTCCCCTTGTCATATTTACAGACAATCTGAGCTGCACTCCCCTTGTCATATTTACAGACAATCTGAGCTGCACTCCCCTTGTCATATTTACAGACAATCTGAGCTGCACTCCCCTTGTCATATTTACAGACAATCTGAGCTGCACTCCCATTGTCTTATTTAGTGACAATCTAAGCTGTACTCCCCTTGTCTTATTTATAGACAATCTGAGCTGCACTCCCCTTGTCATATTTACAGACAATCTGAGCTGCACTCCCCTTGTCATATTTACAGACAATCTGAGCTGCACTCCCCTTGTCATATTTACAGACAATCTGAGCTGCACTCCCCTTGTCATATTTACAGACAATCTGAGCTGCACTCCCCTTGTCATATTTACAGACAATCTGAGCTGCACTCCCCTTGTCATATTTACAGACAATCTGAGCTGCACTCCCCTTGTCATATTTACAGACAATCTGAGCTGCACTCCCTTGTCTTATTTACTGACAATCTGAGCTGCACTCCCCTTGTCATATTTACAGACAATCTGAGCTGCACTCCCCTTGTCATATTTACAGACAATCTGAGCTGCACTCCCTTGTCTTATTTACTGACAATCTGAGCTGCACTCCCCTTGTCATATTTACCATGTTTACAGACAATCTGGTATATCATAAATGTCAATGATTATAAAACAAAAGAAAATCATTCACTAATCTAATAATTCTCGTATATATATATGATAACATTATCACTCAGAAAAGAGATTATCCTTTAGCAAGTATATTTTATGACTTCAATTACATACATGTAGTTTTAGCTATAAAAAATTATTCATGCAGTCTTGGTGATAATCTTTATTAAATTATCAACTCAAATCATGACTAAAAATCATGCTTATTCACACATTAGCAAATAATGCATGTTCTCATTATTGCAAATTCGTCACAACTATCAAAAATGCCAGAATTATTACTGCTATATAAAACTCTGTTAGATCAGTCTGACAGTACATTACTGTTGATAATTTTTTATTACTTATATCAAATGTGCTAAACACCACACCAATTTTCTGCATAAATACTAATTATATAATAATTATAGAATAAGTAATCGATGTTCGGTCACGAGTTGAATATTTTTCGATATTTGAATTCTTTGATTAATTATTCTTTTTATTACATTGATTATTAAATTGGCTTTTTAATGAAAACAAAGTGGAAAATGCAAGGAACTATATCCTTTCCTGTGCATTCACAATTTGTTTTGATGCAAGGTCATTGACAACTTCTTGACAACACCTTTTGTTGTATGACGTCAGAGGAGTGAAATTATTGAGTATATTTCACATGTGAAATTATAGGTTTTTATTTCACTGGGAAATCACGGTAATTCATTGCAACCAATGCAATGTCATGAATGTAATAAATTGTAATTTTTGCATTTACAGCGGCCAAATGAAATTGAGATTCTTTATGAATGAAAATACTGTATCCAGTGCTATAAAAGGGTGGCCAAGTGGTCTTAGTAGCTCATCTCCTGTGTATCAGTGTTAGGAATAAGGATACAGCCAATAGTGCAGAAAGTGGCTTTAAAACACAAACAATCAATCAATAAAAGGGCATTTTTTTAACCCCACCCTTCCTATACCGTTTATCTGATGTGTACATCTTCTTTAATTCAATCGCCATGATATAGCCTTTTTGTGCTGATGCGGCATAAACCAATCACCAATCAATCAATCTTTATTTCAAAGCAGCCAGTTAATTTTAGCATATTTAAACTAAATCGTTAATTTAAAATTTCTACATGTACAAGAGAATACGACATGGCAAATTGAAATTCTTTTATTTGCAAAAAAGGATATAAGTTGGCAAAAAAACATTGTTTTGTCAAAAGGGGTGGCAAAATAGAAAATTGACCCAGGGGAAACCCTTATTTTAATGATTATTTCTGCACTATTTTGTGTTAATAAACTGGTGGAGGGAGAAACCTGACCTCTAAAGTTAAATAAGTAAAACTTTATAAAGGCAAACGATTTTTCACTTCCTCTTTTAATTATTCATAACTTCCCATTTTCAATTCTGTCTAGCATTAAAATAAGAAACAATTAACAAATCACCATTTTCATTGTAAATGAATACACTGTAAGCAAAGCCTTTAAATACAAAGTTCTGAAACATATGATTGTTAATAATGGAAATTTAGTGTTCCTATCAAGTTTTAAATTCCTAGTATATAGATACAAATTGGTTTCTTTCTTTTTTTTTAAATTGAAATATATCATCTGTCAAAGAAACATTGACAAAGAACATCCATATGCACTGAGATACATTGACATTTCAAGGTACAACCTTTGTGTATAGAATGACTAATTGTTTGGTTTAACATGTCACTGTTCTTAAATCTTTCATTCTGTTTCTTTAATTCAAATAAATGTCATTGACTGTCAGTTTCAACTTTGTGTATCAAGAGATTTTCTAGTTATTTATTTATCAGTTGTACTGTGAGAACAGCAAATCTCACCAACAAATTTCATGCATGTACAGTTGTACACTAGTACTGTAGCCAAGGAAACATGGTTTTGACAGAAAATGGTGTCTTCTTAATATGATCAAATCACAAAAAGCATGCATGCCAAGCCTTGGGTTAACAACAGACCTTCATGAACATCCTGTAATTAAGCAAGGCTAGATGAAACATTTTGTAGGCACCATGCAAGTTTAGCAAATGACTGCAACTGAAACTATACAGTGGTGAAAAGTTGAAGTGATGTTTATTTATGTAAATATACCAATATTGTCATTAAACAATGTTTATGTTTTCAAGCAAGCCCAAAGACGAACATGTTTGCAAATGATGAGTCAAAAGATCAAAGGAAACACAATTAACCAAAGCCTTTATTGTTTATTCATTATGCAAGAAAGTTCATGATCATCAAAACAAAATAAGGGTAAGAGTCCAGCCTAAGTCTCTGGAGTCCAGGGTTCATGGACTAATCTGCGGTGGGAAATTTTGAACACTGGACAAATTTAGATTTTGAACCAATCCTTTGTCATTTTTGTGAATAGGTGACATGTGGTTGTACAAATGCAGTCATAACAAAATGTATGTACTCCTATTAGTTCAGTACTTTACCAGTAGGCGTATGTAGCTACACATACGATTATGTATGGATTCAATAAATGAAACAGTATTTTATGAAGGAAGAGCTTAAAACTTTTATCTCTGGTTGTCAGACAGGGAAGCCATTTATTGATGTTTATCAGAATTATTTACACTTAATCAGAAAATCCTCCTACTTAATTTAACAGGTACATTAGAACCAAAAAGTCATCAATAAAATTATTAAGGATAATCTTTGCATTCAACAAAAAGACATTTTAATAAAATATGTTTTCCAGCGCAGCAAGGTACATTTATTAAGTTAACTTTTAAGGTTATAAAACATTAAAACTATGAATTGACAAATGTCAATGAAATATCTGTCCTTCCCGCCACAATCAGTTCATTATAGTTCTTTACCGTTTCTTTTCAAATATTCAGGACTTTGTGACAAATTAATGATTTACGACTTAATCATTATACAAAATAATGTCTGCATTCCTGTAACACAGGAACACCTGTTTGTCTTTGAAATTACAAATCAACATTTTTACCTTCTTTTTTACCTGGATATACTTCATAGATTATTTGTCTGTATGTAAAGTTTACAAATTTACAGTGCATGTATATTAAATTTTTAGTGAAATTTCAAATCTTAGTGCAAATTTTTTAAATCTAAAGATGTCATAATAAATAAAACATAAATTGTACATGCATTTCTGTACTTTACATTCTGTGCATTAAATCATTATGAACAGACTGTGAGACATATGTTTGATAATCTTATAAGCAGTAGATAAATGTTACCAGTTAATCCCTGTATAAATGTTTATCAACAACATTTACTTTTGTCTATCTCTCTTTTAAAAATTATGCAACACAGTACATTTGTCATGTTTGTCCAGTTTTTATATAAGACTGAACCTCAAAATTCTGACCCACCATATTTCTGATATTTCTCTATAAATGAAAAAGCTGGTTTAAGATAAAAGAGTAGCTCAAAATTCTGAATCATAATATTCTTGATATTTCTAATATTGGAGAAATATTCTATAAATCACAAGTAGCTGGTTTATGATGAAGGAGCAACTCGAGCTCTTAATCAATGAAGAACAAGTCACTTGGCAAGAAATTCAATGCATGTCTTTCACTTGTGTCTTAAAAGTCAGAATATGTCAATTAAAATACGAATTCATTAGAAAACATTGTTGCATCCAAGACTTTCATTGTTTTGTCTGTCTGTTAAAGTGCCAGTTGTGTGATGTAGAATTCAGAACTAAGCCCACTGAATTAGTAGACTGGTCTTATGATTTTTCATTAGTGAGTGCCAGGGGATCCTATTCCTCAAACATGTCGAAGGTCATTTGTCAATTTTCAAAGAATTTGGTTTAAAAAAAAATATATAACTTACTTGCTCCACCCATTTCATCAGCATCCGTAGCCTGTAAAGGCTGATCCAACTGAACTGTACTTTCATTTTCTAAAATCGTTCCACGTAGCACTGGAACGCCTCGTTTGTTCTTAGTTCTAGATTCAATAACAGGATCATGGAGATTAGGTTCTGAAATAAAAGATTTTATATATATATATGTGTTTTTTTACAACCAAAATCAACATTTCAAAATTAACATTATAAGTTATGCAATTTGCTATGACATCGCATAAATTTTAACTGCGTCTAAAATGCATTTGCAAGTGGAAATGATGATCAACAAGCATTCTGTGCGCATTGCATGGCAATACATAGTCCCCTACCGGTTAAAAATTCATTGTATTTGAACAAAATTCTAACTTGATCTATTACTTGTCATGGTGTAAATTAAACTATATACCAATTTTCAAATCAATATCTTCAAGCATGACGAAAAAAAGTGCTGAAAAATGATTATTTTAGTTAATTTTCTAAGTCCAAGGACCATAACTCTGCACAAAATCATCAGACCGGAACAAAATTCTAACTTGATCTGTAATTTGTCATGATAAAACAATACACTAAATATCAAATCAATATCTTCAAGCATGAAGAAAAAAAGTGTGGAAAACTGATTTGCCGGACTGATGGATGGAGGCAGATTCCAAATAAGAAAGTTGAAAAATTCCCAAAATTATGTTTGACAAAATCAACACTAATGAAGTTCTGTTTTGGAATACATGTTAGACTTATGTATAAGTAATAACTTTTTGACAAAAAATAGATCTATTCACATTATATTTTTTAAATAAAGGACACCTTAAAAAAATGTTGCTATCTGAAGAAAATTGACAGACATTTTGATGGAAAATTCTTATGTGAGCAACACAAACAATCCTGATATCTTCAGTATTTTCAAGGTTTGGATGTATATCTTGCTTAAATATAAAAGGCAAATTGGAATAAAATATTTCTTATCATCTGCACCAATAAATCAAAGCGTGAAAGCGCTGTAAAGGCAGTTAATTACAGGTTGTGTGTATTTTTAGTCCAGTTATATCATTATCTTGCATAGTACATTGTACTTATCAGAGGTGGCTTTCAGTATTTCAGATTTAGAGTTCTCTAATGATATTGAACAAGTTTTATGAATGTCATATTCTGAGCACTATATGAAGGCGATTGTTCTCACTTGTTTACGAACTAGTGCATTATGTCCAGTTAGTACCTTTTTTATCTATGTTTATAGTCAAATACTGTTTAAAATAGTTTGGCATTTTCTTTTAAGTAATAAGTAAATGTTATCAACTGTATTTTATTCAACTTTGCAAATGTGGTTTGTTACTGGTAAGTACAATGTATGGATGATAGTTGTTTCATTGGCAATCATAACACATCTCCTTATTTATATAATGATCTGTATTCAACGACCTCAGGTACAAAAAAAATGTATGTAACTAAACTATGATGGGAAACCTTTGACTTCTTTCTTTAATATAAACTTTTGATTTGGTACCATAGAACTATGTAGAATAAATGTACATTGCAACATGTCAACTCTTTCAATGACAATACTTTTTTTAGAAACTATAACTCCAAGCAAAATTATATTTCCAAGTATAAAGTAATTTATGAATGAAACAAGAGTGCACACGCTGAAATGTCTCGCCTTCTTTACTAATCATTGATATTATGTTGATAGTCCTAAATATAAAGCTTTATTACAACTGTCACATAAACTTAACATTAACCAAGTAAACTAAACATTGACCAATGAACCAAGAAAATGAGGTCAAGGTCAGATGAACCATGCTAGGCAGGCATGTACAGCTAACAATTCTTCAATACAACAAATATAGTTGACCTATTGCTTATAGTTTAAGAAAAACAGACCAAAACACAAAAACTTAAAACTGAGCAATGAACCTTGAAAATGAGGTCAAGGTAAAAAAAAAACCTGCGTGACTGACATATAGATCATAAAATATTTCCATACACCAAATATAGTTGAACTATTGCATATAGTATTAGAAAAAAAGACAAAACTCAAAAACTTAACTTTGACCACTGAACCGTGAAAATGAGGTCAAGGTCAGATGACACCTGCCAGCTAGACATGTACACCTTACAATCATTCCATACACCAAATATAGTAGACCTATTGCATACAGTATAAGAAAAACAGACCAAAACACAAAAACTTAACTATAACCACTGAACCATGAAAATGAGGTCAAGATCAGATGACACCTGCCAGTTGGACATGTACACCTTACAGTCCTTCCATACACCGAATATACTAGACCTATTGCTTATAGTATCTGAGATATGGACTTGACCACCAAAACTTAACCTTGTTCACTGATCCATGAAATGAGGTCGAGGTCAAGTGAAAACTGTCTGACGGGCATGAGGACCTTGCAAGATATGCACATACCAAATATAGTTATCCTATTACTTATAATAAGAGAGAATTCAACATTACAAAAAATCTTAACTTTTTTTTCAAGTAGTCACTGAACCATGAAAATGAGGTCAAGGACATTGGACATGTGACTGACGGAAACTTCGTAACATGAGGCATCCATATACAAAGTATGAAGCATCCAGACCTTCCACCTTCTAAAATATAAAGCTTTTAAGAAGTTAGCTAACGCCGCCGCCGGATCACTATCCCTATGTGGAGCTCTCTGCGACAAAAGTTGCAGGCTCGACAAAAAGGAGTTCTTAATTAAGTAATAAACTGATTCGCTGAGCGCAGCTGGATACACCCACAGAGGTCCAACCCTGAACAGTTGAGGCAAAAATGGACACAATATTCAAGCTTGATACAGGTCTGAATTTGGATTGTAATTAAATATTTGACATATTATAGTTTCTGATTAAATGTAGTCAAAGAACTTGAAATCGGTTATATGAATTGAATTTATATTCAGTTAAAGATTTCTTGCTGTTGTGCAATACACTGTGCTGTTGTGCAATACTTAATAAATCTGTTGCCAGACTATAAACAAATAAAAAAAAAGTTCAATTTATTCTCAATGTCATATTTGAAATTTATGAAAATCAATAGGGAGATTACATCAATAGCTATAAATAAACCACCAAAGTTTCATGCGAACTGCTTAAAGCATTTTTGAGTTGTTGTCCAAAAACTGGAAAATCCCCCCCTTTTTAATGAATAAAACCCCATAACTCAATAATGTAAAATCTAAAATTTATAAAATTCTAAAGGGAGCTTACTGATTGATAATTTAGTCTTAGATGCAAGATTTTTTTATCAGTTTGTGGCTTTGAACTAGCTGTCAGTAAATGCAAGTACACTCAGATCTGTACTAAGTGTCTTTTTGTTGTTTGGATGTACAACTACCCGGCCACGTCCACTTGTATTTGTATTTATCCATCTGATGAGTTAAGCCTCTTTCAACTGATTTTTATAGTTCGCTCTTATATTGTACTGTTACACCACTGTCCCAGGTTAGGGGGTGGGTTGGGATCCCGCGAACATGTTTAACCCCGCCACATTCTGTATGTACATGTATGTGCCTGTCCCAAGTCAGGAGCCTGTAATTCAGTGGTTGTCGTTTGTTTATGTGTTGCATATTTGTTATTCGTTCATATTTTGTACATAAATTAGGCCGTTAGTTTTCTTGTTTGAATTGTTTTACATTGTCATTTCGGGGCCTTTTATAGCTCACTGTGCGGTATGTGCTTTGCTCATTGTTGAAGGCCGTACTGTGACCTATAGCTGTTAATTTCTGTGTCATTTGGTCTCTTGTGGAGAGTTGTCTCATTGGCAATCATACCACATCTTCTTTTTTATATTTACATCAACAGATATAAACAATTCACCAAAGTCAAGGTGAGACAACAAAACTTAGTTGTAAGATCTCTGAAATTATTTACACGGTTCAAGTTTTTCTAATTGTTGGAGATTGTATGGTGACAGTAACACCTGTAACTGCTTAACCCATTTCTTATGCACTTTGGTTCGATAAACTCACTGAATATCATACCACATCTCCTTATTTTTATATGCATTACAATTTACATGTGCATGTAATTGTAAATAATATTTATATATATATATCAGAACAAACTTCATTGCGTCACTTTTATTTATGCATCCTTTGGCACAATACAAGTTCTAAAATTACACAACAGAAAACAACTAAATGTTATTTCAGATGAAAGTTTTGTTTCAGTTCCATTCATAGGATTTCTTAGAATTTTGTATGTTTTGCCAAGTCCAATAATTAGCTCTATGTGCACGTGTTAATTGGAGACTTTTCTATCCCGTATAAGAGTTTTGGAACTAATTCTGTTTCTTTTTTTGAAAAAAGTGAGCAAACAAATCTTGCACATTTAAACCTTTGTCTGCCATCACACTGTCACCTGGATCACATAATTGAACTATTCTACATCTTTCAACTATTTCACAGTCACTGGTACAACCAACATATGCATTAGAGACATAGTTGACTAAACCACCAGGTGTCGAACATACAAGTATTTTCAGTGTTTCTGTTTTTATATGATGAAAAGGTTGCCTGAGCTCTAGGAGCTTTAGGTTTTATCACGGGATATTCTGTGCTGTCAATAATAATCCAAGTTGTAGGAAACTTTAATTCTAAGTTGGATGGCGAAAAATACCTGACTAAACCACTAAATGGCCAAGTGTTAGCCTCACGCCACTGTTTAGACATAAAAACAATCCATGTTTACACAATATTCTTAACACTAGTTTCAATCTAGAATCTAGACAGTTCAAAGTTGGTTGTATAATGCATCAATTTCATAAAAGTCATAAAAAAACTGATTTTCAAATGACACCCTATCAATTTGAAAATATATGTATCTCAAACAATGTGCTGTTGGACCAAGTGTGGTCAAAACAAATAAAAATTTAGTATACAACTCTAAACCGGTATAAAAATGCATGGCTGTGTCACGTGTCTTCATTTCAAAATTCTCTGCTGA
This sequence comes from Mytilus californianus, assembly GCF_021869535.1. Lineage (NCBI taxonomy): Eukaryota > Metazoa > Mollusca > Bivalvia > Mytilida > Mytilidae > Mytilus > Mytilus californianus. Next base: position 44,212,996 of record NW_026262593.1, read on the forward strand.
AAATATAGGCATTGATGGTGTTTGCGTAATTCCATCTGTGAAGCTCAACATTAGCTCGGCAGTTGGTGGTGGACAGTCATAAATCCTGTCTGCAGTATGAATTACTTCTTCAGGAAAACCACCTTTACAATCAAAACTTTCCTCTAGATTTCTACTACAATATTCATCAAGTTTAGTTCTTTTGTTTTCACAGGAAACTGCCCTGATTTTTCTTTTTGCGGACGATTCAGTCTCTTGCTTGGTCCAGGAAAATAGGCTGGGATTGGCAGTAGACTTAAGTCTCTGGATGGTGGGTTTGTGCCCTGAAAAAGGTTATAAAACATTAGTTTTTTGATAATTAAATGAACTTCCATTAGCAATGCATACTTTGTACAGAAGCAAGTTAACTCATACCATTGTAAACTCGTACCAACGTAAACTCGTACCACTGGGAAGTCGTACCAATCAGAACTCGTACCACTGCAAACTCGTACCATTAAAAATATATTAAAAAATACGAAAGTTTTATGATTTTTTTTTTGGTAAACTAAATAAAAAAAGTTGAATTACTTGAATTTTATACTAGATTTTAATGAAAACTTAGACAAAAATACGAATGTTTTATGATTATTTTTTTTTAAGCTTTATACAAAAAATTAAAATATCTTTGAAATTTATACCAGATTTTAATGAAAACTTTAGACAAAAATACAAATGTAATTTCTTAATTACCATGCTAATAAATATATTAAATTCCTTTGATTGTGTGATTATTGGTTGATTATTAACTAATCAACTTGGTTTTTTTTATCTTTAACTAATCAACTTGTATAATCATATAAGCATGGTCATATTCTGCTGAAATGTGCTGAATATTGTATAAAAATAAATTTCATACTTTCTAACTGTTGGTCATAAACAATTTTAAACCTTTAAAACACAATCAATAAATTCTTTCATTAAATAAAATTCCTTTTAGAAACAATAGAAAAATACCCAAATCTATTCAATGTTACTGATTTGGAATGATTAAAAATTAAATCAAATAGTTGTCAGTAAAAGTTTAAAAAAGAGTCTATTCAAGGGAGACAACAAAGCCAATCTGCCACGGTTTTCTCTATCCAATTAGACAAGGAAAATTAGCTACAAATTGGTTATTGTAATTTCAAATTATATACATTTTACAGACTTAAGAGGTATTGAGTGAAATTAAAGTATATATTCAGTTAAACACCATTTGAATGCATTTAAATAAGTGGGTACGAGTTTACAATGGTATGAATTTACCGTGGTACGAGTTAGCAGTGGTACGAGTTTGCATTGGAACGAGTTTTTGTTTAGTGGTACGAGTTGACATTGGTACGAGTTACAATGGTACGAGATAACTATAATTCCTTTGTACTCATAACCTGGCAAAATATTAACTAGATTTATTCATTACAATCTGGATAAAACTATGTTAGCCTGATTCAATGTACATCAAAATGTATGTTATGTAAATCCAAAGGACAAACAATGAGAGACGTATGCAACAAACATACATTGTTTGTACCTAAATAACTATAATATAGATGAGAGCATGTCATTGTTTTGTTCCTGTTAACATTGTCATTGATATTTTTCAAGAAAGTCTATGAGGCATAGCTTATGCATTCCTGTCATTACTACATAAGCATAATTACTGCTAAAATAATTCTCAGTATGATATACCTCTTGTAAGAAATCATTATAATTGTAGCAAGCACCAAAAAATCTCAAACAGATCACATTGAATCGTAATCCAAAAAATTATGACGTCTTGAATTAACCACCCCCTTGTATTCTAAAACGATAATTGCGGTTGTAAACTGACTTTGGTTTATTCGCATGGCGATTACATATATAACTATATATTTTAAAAAGAAAATAGAGTTTTACCATGAATAGTTTCCTGCACGTAGTCTTTTTCAGTAAAATGTGCCTTGCAAGCAACAGCTGATTGAGATGGACTCCACGATTTCATCGTGTTCTCGTCCAATCTACGTATGGGCCATGGCGTTGATACAACTTTTTCTTCTTTTTAAGTCATTTGGAAATGCATGTCCTCCTCTTAAATGACATCCAGGTACACAACAACAAGTACTTGGCATCGTTAATTAAAAATGCAACTGTAATAGTTGCACAGTGCAGAAACCGGAAGTTGAAGTACAGGATCGGCTACCACGGCGCCACCTATTCAGGAACGATAATTTGCTACTTTATATAACTGCGAAATAACAATAACGTTAGACGGGTTCGCGTGCATAAACAGAAATGCGCTTTAAATTGTATAATATAATTCATGTTCAGTCGACCTTTAATTATTATATCAACGACTGAAATGATTTATAAACATCTAGATTGCAGAAAACACTCGAAATTAACCCGAGCTCTTTCCACACGGAATTCAAATAATTCTAGTTTGTCAATCGGTTGACTGCTTATAATGTAAAATACAAATATATCAAAAGTTTTTAAAACTAACAAAACACAATGATCGTTTCTCTATTTCCCAATGTAAATGAAATGAGACAAAAAACATTTTATACCACAATAAGAAGAGGAGAGAATCAACATTTTCCGGATCTACTTGGAGCTAAATGACCCCCCACGTAGATAAGTTGGATATCGCGGAAAGAAATATTAACACGGCAACTAGAAAGGCATTAAAGCACTGCCTTTAAAAAGGAATTGTAATAACTTTAAAAAATAAACTGCTTCGCTGAGCGCAGCTGGATACGCCCGCAGAGGTCCAACCCTGAACAGCTGGGGCAAAAATTGACACAATATTCAAGCTTGATACAGGTCTGAATTTGGATTGTAATTAAATATTTGACATATTATAGGTTTCTGAATAAATGTAGTCAAAGAACTTGAAATTGGTTATATGAATTGAATTTATATTCAATTAAAGATTTCTTGCTGTTGTGCAATACACTATGCTGTTGCGCAATACTTAGTAAATCTGTTGTCAGACTATAAACAAATAAAATTTATAAAATTCTAAAGGGAGCTAACATCAATAGATATAATCAATTCACCAAAGTTTCATAAGAATTGCTGAAAGCAATTTTGAGTTATTGTCCGAAAACTGGAAAATCCCCCTTTTTTTAATGAATAAAACCCCCTAACTTGGAAACGTAAAATCTAAAATTTATAAAAATCAAAAGGGAGCTCATGTCAATAGATATAAACAATTAACCAAAATTTCTTGCAAGTTGGTGAAAGCATTCTTGAGTTATTGTCCGAAAACTGGAAAATCCCCCTTTTTTTAATGAATAAAACCCCATAACTCGGAAAAGTAAAATCTAAAATTTATAAAAAAACGAAAGGGAGCTCACGTCAATAGATATAAACAATTCACCAAAGTTTTATGCAAATTGGTTAAAGCGTTTTTAAGTTAATGTCTGACATGTTGACGACGGACGGACAGCGGTATACCATAATACGTCCCGTAAACGGGCGTATAAAAAGATTATCTTGGAATTGCTAACATAAGATTTGACAGACATGAACAATGCTGCTAACATAAGATTTGACAGAAAAGAACGTCGTTGCTAACATAAGAATTGACAGACTTTATTGTTGCTAACATAATATTTGACGGACTTTCTTGTTGCTAACATAAGATTTGACGGACTTTTCTGTTGTGTTGCTAACATAAGATTTGACAGACATTATTGTTGCTAACATAAGATTTGACGGACATTATTGTTGCTAACATAAGATTTGACAGACTAAATAGTGTTGCTAACATAAGATTTGACAGACTAAATAGTGTTGCTAACATAAGATTTTGACGGACTTGATGCTAACATAAAATTGTGCTAATATAAGATAAATTTGACAGACAATATATATTTGAGATTTTTAACTAATATTGGAGATCTTATCCTAGTTGAAAGTCATATTAAGAACTCCTGTGAAATACCGCCGCCTGACATTTAACAAGATTTCAAACCAGGACCAATAACTCTAATTTATAGCACATCCATGGCCAAATGGTGCTAACATAAGATGATAAGTTTGACAGAACTTATGTTAGCAACAGATTTGATAAAACTATTGATTAAATAAAGTTAATTGAAAGATCCGATCAACATGTGTTTGTTTAGTGCACATTATGAAATACAATTTTAACAGGCTTTTATGAGTACCTACAATGATGTGGCAAGATTTTATGAACATGTTGCTATCATAACATTTATTGACAAACAAGCATCTAATAAGCAAGGTATTTGAAATTGAAAAAAAATATATCACAGGTGTTTTCAACAAAAGAAAAGCAAAAGATTTGGAAACAGGGATACCAGTGTCAACATAAAACATTGTAACACATAAACCTTGTGTCAAAAAATGGGAAAGTAATTTCCGTCAAACATTTCAAATTTTTCAACTTTCAAATTTCTACTTTTAATCATATCCAATAATTGGTTTTCTTGCTTCATTTAACATTACTATTCATTAAAACATTCACAAATTATTATTTTTATTAATCTGTTCCTTTTGACGGACATTTCTTTTTCTTTTCTGGAATCTGCCTGGGCAGACAGACAGACAGACAGACAAACAGACAGACGGACAGACAGAGTGTAATTGAATCCTGAAGTCCCCTTCGACTTCGTCGGTAGGGGACTTATAAAAAGGACAGCATTTCCATAGAAATTCTCTGAATCTATTCTTGTGGCTTACTGAAATTATCATAAATATTAGAAATATCATACTATATTGCATTTACAACTTAGAATTTCAGTCCTAGTTTTTGGCATTTTCAAATCATTGTTGTATAAGACATGTAAGATGTTAGTCTGACACTTGTATTCTCTCCTGGATTTTGATTGTTTGGTTGGTCTTCAACTCCACTTTCAGCACTATCATTATCAGCGGCTTATTCGTGGTGATCAGTTTTTATTGGGGATTCGAACTCACAACTTCTGTGCTCACAAGTAATTGATGCAGTAGTTGTACTACTAAGACCACTCGACAACTGAGGCCCCCTTCCCTGGATTTAGCATGAACCTTTAGCTACTCTTCTTGATACTTTATATAACATTGGTTATTTTAAGATGAAAGAACATGCTGAATGATAAGTTATGTGTTATTGCCTTTTTTTAAAGCATCTTTTAAAATGCAAGAATTGCCATGCACTAGCACTTATTCATTTGCTCTTATCTTACATTATTATCAAAGCGTAGTCTGTACAAATTCACTATTTCTTTCATCACATCTTAACTGTGCATATATTTTTTCTAAATATAGACCCTGCATTGACATGCACAAGTAGGTCTGAGAGGAAACAGAAAAGACAATATGATGATAATGAATGGCTGTCAAAAAGATTGATTGATTGATTGGTGCTTACTTAAGTAGTCCAGTGCAGTGGAAAAGACATTATAAAGGTGTCACCAAAGTTTCTGAAAGCTTTTTATCAACTGTGATCATTTTTAATCTGATTATATGTAATATAAGAAGACAAGTTATTTTAGTTACTTGTACATGTAGATTGTGCTAAATTAATTATCAATGACTACATGTAAATGTAAATTGTAAATGCAAGTTTTGTGGTCATTGTGGTTAACATGCAACATATGTACTAGGAGTCACATTGAACATGTAGGTGGCTTTTTAAGTTTTTGTAAAGAAAATATCTGCCTATATCCAAAATGTCCTAAAATCTTAATACATAAATAAATACATGTATTTATGTTTCAGATAAATTATTACAACGCAATAAATGTATATCAATTAGAATAGACCTGAATCTTCCAGACTAGATTGTAAGATAGAGCCTTTTAAGATGAAAGATATATTCTAATTTTTAATACCTAATTACATGAACATTTTCATTGTTCTGCATGAGTCAAATTCTGAACTACTATAAAATGCATCTGTTTTAAAAATCTGTTTTTTGTTATCATACTAAAAATATGAACCTAAGTCTTTGTTATATTACAATAGAATTTAAGATACAAATCTTTGACAGGGGGTGTCCACATAAATCATAACTACCCACACCAGTACATTACTCTTAATCATATCACCCTGAAACAATAATCAATCTTTAACTTGAAACATATTACCCACATTTGTATGAAATGTACACTCGATTTAAACACAAAAGAGGTCAAAATTTACAGGTGTACTTATTCAACATTACTTGACTAGCTTGAGGTAAAGGTGGTACTGTTGTCTGTCATATATATCCTCTAACAAATGTCTAAGCAAAATAGATGTAAATAACTGATTAAGACACTGTATTGTACCTGACTAAATGTATACATTCATAGTGGCGAAATGAGGCTGTGAATGGGGATATTTGTAATCCCATTCACAAAATATCAAGAGTATATATAAACAATGAGGCTCTACATGCTCTACATTGGTAAGTGGCAATCACACATACACAAAATTAAAATATTCAGAAAAGTAATCACATAATCAAGGTCCATAAATGTAATGGGATATCTTATAATCAACTTTTCACAAAAAGTATGAGGCAATCAAATCAAATAATTGTTTATTCATTGAAATATGATAAATGGAAATCAATCAATGATCAATCAAATAGTGGCAAAAATAATCCTACATGTACATTTATACCTTGGAAAATTTGTTAAGTCCCAGGGAAACATCCAGGCACTTTGAAAGTAGGTGCTTATTGTAACTACACAAGGTTCCAGAATATTTCCATAAATGTTTATGAAACATGTAAAAGGAGGTATTCCAGCTACTTCAAGAACCATTGCCACCAACCCAATACATACACAGACAGAGTCTAAGGGGTAGCTATGCCCATTTGATAACTCATGATTATGGTAATACATGTATATTCATGATAATTGTGAAGTGAGATTGGCTATTGTACATGTAATCTGAATTAAGCTCATTGTGGCATGTACATGTACATGTATATTACAGTGTTCTCCCAAATTTGTTTTACAGTGATGTGGTAAGAGTACAATTTTAGATTCTCCTTTTATGTTGCAATGCGATGTAACATTTGTATATAAATTACCATGTTAAAGCATATTTGTTATAAATATTAAAATAAATTGAAAAGGAATTTTATTTATATACTTTTGTACATGTAAAACACATATATCTGCAACAATGTTTACCCTAATGAGCTGACAACCGGTGCACCACTATTGTTGTGCCAAAACTATACAGGATGGAATGCAAAGAATTTCAATAGTTTAACAATGTTGAATTTATTTCAGGAGAGGAAATACTAAACAGCAACTGTCAAACATTGTACATATATGACATGGAAACATGATATAATGACAACCATATAACTATATATACAAACTAATTTAGACAATGCAGATTATACAATTCTATTATTCATGTATTATACAATTGTTTTAACTGTTTTGTAACTTATTTCATAGAAAACAGAAATAATTTGATTTAGAATATAATTGTGTAATAATTATTTTTAACTTGATGTTTGTCAACTCTATGTAGATAGATATAACAAAGTATAATGGGTGATTTGAGATTAACAAAACATCAATATTACAACAACTGTCTGTTTAATCAGTCTGAACAATTGGACATCATAGATTTCTAGGAACTTATTCATTATGTTAGTCATTACAAGAGAATCCATGTCTAATTTTGTCTAGGATCTTCTAGCATTTATCATTTGAACCTTTTTGAATATGTAATATTTTGGTAGATATGAAACATGAACAAAACTTGAAGACTTATTTTAATTTATTTGATACCAGTTATTGAAGATGATCATAGTACCCTTTGTCAATGTGTAAATTAGACTAACAGAAAAACAACAAACTGAAAGTTTTATAAACTGTATACAGCCCTGGATTTGTTTAGTGAGCCCAAAAATTGTCTATTTTTACATGTTTTAAGACAACTGAGTTGGTCACTAAATTTGGGTACATAATATTAATGGCAGAGTTAGAAATTAGGGTGTGTGTATATACTAAGAAACAAGTTCTGAGTAAATACTTGTATATTTTGATGTGTACTTGGTTTCTTCAAACAATAGTTTTAATTAACAATCAATCCTGAAACCACAAATCAGTCTTGGAAGTTAAAATGAGAAATTGCTAAGTATATGAAAAACAGCACAGACTATAGAACTGACTTAACCATGTTATTGTCCATACTGAGACCAAAGCAATGAACAATCATGATTAAATAAAACTGGATGGCTTCCCCTAATGCAATTTCATAACGAAGTTATCTTGTTTACAAACAGCAGCAATGTTTTTTTTCATCAATACAAACAAAATGTACAAATATATCTTTCTACAAAGTCAGTTACCTCTTTAACAACTAATAATAATAATGCTATTACTTCTTTGCTAATCAGATGAAATAATGAAATTTTTCTCTAAAGCAAAATGAACCAATGCAATGGTCACATACAGACAGGATCAATACACAGTCCTAAACACTATATCCCTGAGATGACTTCCAATAATAACATACAAATTTAATCACAAATTCCAATAGAGTCATTATGATGGATTATTCAGGAGCTTGAACTCAATTATGACAACAGAGGGTATGACACAATCTACCATTGAGTATGTAAATGAACGAGATTTATCTTGTAAAACAAGAACCAAATATATGGACCTGAATGATTTATGGAACTTCAAAGACCTGTAAAAATAATTCAATTTTCAAGCTTTTGAATCTGGTCTTCTTCTGTTATCATGGTTATACTGCATAAATCTATAAATTGTAATTGTTTCCATGATTTATAGTCTTTCTGTATTGAATATTATAATAATTGATAGGGAGATATTTGAAAACATTATGTAACCTCTAGCTTGACGGAGGGCTGACAACTAAGGCTGAGGCTAAAATTTGAAAATCTACTGTACAGGACTTGTGTATACCCAATACAAAATTCAGGATCATTAGGGTGTTTAAGTGTTCTGACTACTGCAAGCAATTTTGATTTTGACCAAATTTAATCTCATGTTAATCACTTCTGATCTTTTTTCATAAATTTTTTTTCATACATATAAAAATAAGATGTGGTATGATTGCCAATGAGACATCTCTCCACAAGAGACCAAATGACATAGAAATTAACAACCATAGGTCACTGTACAGCCTTTGACAATGAGCAAATTTACGTGCATCAGGCATGTGTATTTTTTTCATAAATTTCATTCTTTTCTATTCTTGTTTCATATTCGTATGTTATCATTGTCATGTACTTGATGAGTTCAAATGATGCCCTTAATAAATCATGCAATGATCTAGCACCATCATTTTTGATTATGCCTTGTTAGAATCAACCAAATCATAAATTTATCTCAAAACCCTAAATGTAGTTTAATGTACACTTCAAAGATCAGTGAAAACAATCACTAGATATAAGAAGATGTGGTATGAGTGCCAATGAGACAACTCTCCATCCAAGTCACAATTTGTAAAATTACTATTTATAATATATACGTGTACAATGTATGTACTTTTTTCTGGATCTAGAAAAGGGTATTGCTATGATCATGATGATACCTTAAACTAAATGTATTAAAAATAGGAGAAAATGAGATCATCTCATACAAGTCAAACATGTACAAATCACAGCATGTGCCATTATCTTTACGTCTATTCTCAATAACATAATGTCTTCTAATACACCATATGTTTTCATTTCAATAAGATTATCTTATTTTTCAGAAGGTATACATGTATAACACAAAAATTATTTATGTTAATCATGTTAGGCCAATTAAAATTAATTGATAGATTTTCATCCCCGCCCGCCCCTCTGAAATCGTCCCGCCCCGATTTTTTTTATTGTAACAAATTTACGATTTCCGGATTTTGTTCATTTCCGTTACCGGAAACCACCGATAATTTCGTTTCATTCATAACTTCCTGTAGCAAATTTCGGTTTTCGTATTTCTTCGAGTAATTTAACCAAAATGATTAAGTCGAAATATTCTGCTGCTCTATGATGACAGCATTATCTTCCGAGAAAAGAGATTGCTTACGAGAAGGGCATGAAATATTCGGGTTACGAGTGACAGGCGGTGTCCAAGAACGCAAATCGCGGTCAGTGATTAGAAACCTGTGGATTTTTTTATTCATACAATGACTTTGTGTCAGGAAATTTGGACTGTGAATGATATCCAAAGCACAAGAATCGTGGAACACATTGCTGCAATAAAAATCATGACTGGGATAGAGAAATTGACACAAGCACGAACTTGTGCGATCTAAGACCATATATTGAGTACAAAAAAGTCGGCCAATGTAATGCTATGTCTTAAAACTTTTCCAGATACACAGGGTTATCTGTACTCAGAGTAAATTTTGAGGTGAAAATGCAGCCCTTGTAGCCAAAGGGTCCACATGAACCTTAAAAGCATAAACCATAGTATTTGCAACATAGTTTGAGTTTTTATTTCACTCTGTACTCATAATACTTGTAATGGGCACTACAAAGTACTACTTAGAAAGCAAAATGAATTTGATGTAGGTAGTCTAAAAGAGAACATTTCTCCACCTTTTTGCTATTTACTAAAAAAAAATTTCTAAAGTGGCAATCACATGTAGAACAGTGGTTGCCAATCCAAAATCTTTATTAAGACTTTGAAAATTTATGTAGAATTCCTTATATATACATGATATAAGCTAATATTACCCTTGCATATGCACAGTCTGATTGAAACCAGCCCCCAATATCTACAAAGGCAAATGGAAAGTGGGGGCTGGTTTTAATCAGACTGGCATATGAAGAACACGTCACAAAAGGGTTTCGGAGGAAATAAAAATTAAAAAATAAAATCCTCCCACCCGCCCCATTTTTTTCAAAAATTTGGATGAAAATCTACTAATTAATTTTAGTTGGCCTTAATGATACTTAATCATTTTCTTTGGGGTGAGAGGGTGGTTTATTTTACAAAAGTATATAATATATATATATATATGGTTTTCATTTCGGTGGCACATATGTTTATTTCAACTACAGGTATCTTAGTTTCTATTTTTAAATGAAATTAACGGAAATAATGCCCAAAAGGACAGTCTATACACGTATAGTTTTGAGTCTACTATAGTCACTAATTACAAAGTAAAGTGGCATTGTATTAAACACCTGGAGGACCGCCTGTTAATTTACCCAACCGGTATCAAAATTTAAATTTCCCTAGCATTCCACGGTTTAAGACCCAAAATTAATGCCTGACATATATTCATTTTATATCTGACAAAGAAGACCCTGGCATATTTTTAAGACTAGACCATTTAAGAAATGCAAGTCTGAAATGAATCAGTGGCGGATCCAGAACTTTTTATAAGCATGATAAGGGGGGCCCCACTCCAGTCATTCTTCAGTGATTCCCTATATAATCAACCAAATTTTTCCCACAAAAAGGGGGCCCTGGCCCCCATGGATCTGCCTACATGTATGTAAACATGGTGAATTTAAGTTCTATCTAAACTTATCATATGTCAGGTATGTTATTACTTCTATCAAGGATTTGTATAGTATTAGTCTTACTATACAAATCCTTGCTTCTATATGGACCAAAAAATTTTATGGGAATATTATTTTCTCCTGCGACTGTTTCTTATTTTGAAAGGAAGAAAAAAGGTCAAAAAGTAAATTAAAAGTTACACATTACAGTAACAGAATTTCAGTTATTATTTGGTGTGGGTTTTTTATTTTCATTTTCTTATTTTTGGGGATAGGGATAATTATTTTATTGTGCTCCAGACTTGTTCTCTTTTTCAATTCAAATGCCAATATTGCCTGGGACCAATAGATTAATGTGGTGCACCTAAATTACATTGTATTCTCTTCACCGGGAGAAAACTATGTGCACAATAATACCACATTTTGGTTCGTACCTGGGCTTTTTGTATAACATGTATAAGCTTTTAAATAACCGGTTTTATTTGTAATGTCTTGAGAATATTCTGAGTTAAAGGGAATTTTCTTCAGACAGGAAAACAATTTTCTTAGTTTAAATGATGATTAAAATATAAACACAAATATATATAATCAAGCACCTGTTCGTGAAATACGAAGCTAAATTATTAACTTACCCGACATACAAATTACGTATTCTGTTAAAATTAAACATAATAAATATAAATATGTCCTTCGTATCATTTTTAAGCCTTCATGTATTTAAAGTATTCCAGTAAAACAATAAATTGTCAAACAGATCGTCGTCGAGTAATGGTAAAATGGCTGGCTAGTTTGTGTTTATGCTAATGCATGACGTCATTTGTGTATTTCCGGTTATCGACCAGGTGAAAATTCTCCATGAAGTTTTACCATAAAAATTTCCTCTTTCGTATTCGGATGATCTAAAGAACCAATTAAATCTATGTATCAGATTTTAAAATAGTTTATGTAATAAAATATACAAACGAAAATCATTGAAAGAAAATATTTGTGTACAAAATAACCAATGCTATTTTTTATTTATTTTGTTCAGAGACAATTTGTAAACGAGTTTTGGTAAGTGTATTGCTATAAATATATATTTTTTCATTGTTTCTAAATAAAGTGAAATTCTGACAAGGTTTTTTTTTTGTGTCATGGTAAATGTATTGCTATAAACATTTTTTTTTCGTTGTAGTTAAATAAAGTGAGATTCTGACAACCAGTATTTTATTTTTGTGTTGAATAATTTTTAATCATGTGTTGGTTAGTGTATTGTTATAAATATTTCTTTTTTATTGTTTCAAACGGAATTGGGATTCTGACAACGTTTTTTTTTTATGTCATGATTGAATAATTCGTAATCATGTTTTGGATAGTGTATTTCTATAAACATTTTTTTTCATTGTTTATGAATAAAGTGAGATTCTGACAACGTTTTTTTGTGTGTGTGTGTTGAATACACCTTATAGCAGTTTCGATCCAGGGCATTTATTTCCATATTAGAAGAAGTTTGGAGGTACACTATCTATGAGGTAAAAAAAACATAAGTATATATATATATTTCATTTTATAATGCAAGTTAAAACAACAATCATGATTATTAAACACTCAACAATAACACCAAATTAGGCCACCAATGGGTCTTCAACACAGCGAGAAAATCCCGCACCCGGTGGCGGGCTTCAGCTGACCCCTAAACAAAAATGTGTCTAGTTCAATGAAAATGGACGTCACACTAAACTCCAAAACATAAAAATGAACTAAAGTATAAAAAATGCGGCGGGGTTAAACATGTTTTGTTAGATCTCAATAACCCTCCACCTATACCTCTAGCCAATGTAAAATAAACAAACACACAGCAATACGCACAGTAAAACTCATTTAAAAGAAGTCCGCGTCCGATGTTAGAATAGGTAACAAAAGAAACTAAGCAAAAAGACAATGATACATAAATTAACAAAGGACTACTAGCAGTTACTGACATGCCAGCTCCAGACCTCAATTAAACTGATTGAAAGATTATGTCTTCATCATATGAAAATCAAGCACAATTTCTCCCGTTAGGGGTTTAGTATCATACCATCATAAAATATACTGAGAAGAACATAACCCCGGGGTCCCGTATCATGCCAACAACTGGTTTTAGAATAAATGTGTTTATTTCCGATGCAAAGACCATATGAGTGAATCAATATTAATACCAAAATATACCATCTTTAATGACCTGACAACAGACCCCCTTCCATAGTCATGAAAATTCAAACCTGCAACAGTTCTTTATACTTTTAATCTTTACAACAACAATAAAAAACATGCATACAATTTCTATTTCTATTTTTATTATTCAATTGAATATTGCATCAGAAGTGTAAATAGAGCTTCAAATGGGGAAGTTGAATAAAGAAAAACTTATGACTTCATCAGGAAAGTTCTTTTTTTTTTTTTTTTTTGGGAAATGCCCGTTATGGTCTCATTGTCGATTCATTTACCACGCTTATATTCAATTTCAGCACACTGTTCTTATGCTAAATTGAAAAGTTAGTAAATTAACTTCAGTTAAAACAACTTTCCTGGGAGAACATGTTGAAACCTTAAGATTTGGATCTTACGAATTGTGCCGAGCAGAACAAGGCGAAAATGAATGATGTCTCTCATGCCAACAAAATTACGTTTTTTTTTATCGTAAGGGGAAAGGATGGGTATGGGTCGCCTGAGATCGCATCTCCAGGACATAAAGGAAAATTATTCACGTAAAGACATATTAAAACTGCCACACTTGACTCCGCCAGATATAATCTAAAAAAACTATTGAAATATATGCTAAATCATGTGTTTTACGATTAACCATGTAAGGAAACAGCTATTAGTATTATTGTCTCGCCTTGACGGAGTCAAAAAGTTAGACTTAGGTACGTATGATTTTTCGGGCAGCTTCAACAATGTGTTAATGTTAGTGATTAGGTCAGTTTTAAGTAAACCACTAATGGCAAATCAATGATATATATTTCGTATGCAGTATACATAAGGATTGGCACATCTTATTTCCATTGAGATAATTTAGCCCTGCACTCTCAGGCATTACCTATTGACTTTCGCGCTTTTGCATAGTTTACATGTTGGAAGAAATATGACAAGGCCAGTTTAAGGGACTTATAATTAGTCAAAGATATTTGGCATGCAATTGTAAAAGCAATTATTTGGCACCACCCGCTCAGTCATGGTCTATTGACTAAAACAATTGCATAGTTCACAGGGCGACCTACATTTGCCCGAATTTGAATATGACAAGCATTACGTTTGCGCGAAGAAATGATATTACGTTTGCGCAAAGGAGTAGGTCCGATAAGGGCCGATTTTGGCCTCAAAATTCAGGTTCATCTGATGAAAGATTTTAGACACTTTTTAAACACTTAAGTGTCTACTTCAGCCGATTCAATTAGTGTATGTGAAAGATTTGAACTGATTTAGTCATTAAAGACGCTCAAATTCAAGCTTTAATATGAAAAATCTATCAAATATGCCAAAAAAGGGTCTTACCGGGCCTACTCCTTTACTTGTAAATTTACCTGAGTTTTAACCTGTGATTTAATCCTGGGAACAATCTGATTTGTACGTTTTTGTTTTAGGAAAATGAGTTATTTCGTTGGTTGTTTGTTTTTCGTTTATTATTTTGAACATAAATTGGCTATCATACTACATCTTCTTTTTTGATATATTGAAATATATTAAAAAAGTCTTTATTCGTTTAAATAAATATTTAAAAGCACTACATTTATGTACAAGAAAGTTTTGAATAAAATACAGTGAATATCCTGAAAGAAACATTGAAAGCATACAGTCATGAATAAAACACAGTATACATATATATAATATATACGGGAACTTTTTACCAATCAGTTCTTGCCTGGTACTTAATTTTGTACGATAGAGATTTCAGATAACATTGGCGGGAAATTTTCCCAGTCTGAATATCAACATAAAATTTTGAACAGTAAACTTCTTTGTCTGTGCGCTTTACAAGAGCTTGGTTAACGCTACTGAGAATTTGAATGTCAGTAGTCGCCTGAACTTGCAGTATAATCTCAATGAAGGTGTAGATGGCTGGATGAGTAGAATAAAGCTGTTCATTGTTATAGCTGTGAAAAGACTCTTTGGCCCATTGTTGGTATGTTTTGTTTCTTCATTAGGCATTAGAAATCATATTTTTTTTTAATTTCGGAAATCATAATTTGTTTATAAAAAGTCAATGGTTTATATTTTATGAAAAAAATAGAAATCAATCCACGCAAACGTAGTGACTTTTTAACAGGTAAATTTCGCTCCAACGTAATTGCGTTTTGCCGCGCAAACGTAGATTTTTTTTCGTGCAAACGTAGGACGAATTCGCGCAAACGTAACGCGCCGAGTTCACATGTTAAAGTTGTGATTAGGTAAGTTTAATGGGAACCACTTATGATAAGCCAATGATACTTGGAACGCAGTTGTAATAGCATTGGCATATTTTATTTCCTCGGAAATTATTTGACCCTGTACCTTCAGTCATGGTTCAGTGACTTTGAATATTTTGCATATTTTACATTTCAAAGTATTGTTATTTTTATTTCAATGTTTGTACTTTACTATCAAAATGACACACAGGCGAAACATATCTCCATCTGGGTCAACAGTTTATCAGTGTTTTATCGTATGAAAAGAGGTATAATCAGACAAGTTCCGAGAAAACCCGCATAAACTAAGACATCAAACCATAAGTCCCTGATGTTGTCGTTCTTCATGTCCAACAAACAAACAGAAGATGGTAAATGACTCACATCAAACAAAAATTGAAATAAAGTTTGAAGTAAAAAATGATGACACAAGAGATATAGATAGGACATCTGAATCAAGTGTTAGACACTTTTCCTGAATGATATATACTGATTTAGTGTATTAATCAAAATAGCTATAACTTTT
Source organism: Mytilus californianus (assembly GCF_021869535.1). Classification (NCBI taxonomy): domain Eukaryota; kingdom Metazoa; phylum Mollusca; class Bivalvia; order Mytilida; family Mytilidae; genus Mytilus; species Mytilus californianus. The sequence goes on from NW_026262593.1 coordinate 44,229,344, forward strand.
GCCTGTTTGAAATACAGAATTGCTCAAATGTTGTTAACAAAAATCGATGCCCCCATCTGAAGTATTGAAAAATTGGAAACCCCCTTTCCATTCCCAAAAATTGTCATGCCCCATTAATTTCCTTCCGGCCCCTCCCCTTTTCAGGTTACAAATGACCGGTCTCTTAGCCCCAGCCTATCATTGTGGAAATTTCCCAATGAACGGCTTAAATATATATAAAACTGGTATGTTGCTTGTCATATGGGGTCCATTGTATTCAGTACTGATTTTCCACGAAATGACTGATCTTGACTGACATGTGGAATACTCTGTTATATTCTGTATAGTCTTGTCAGAATTTCCTAATGGACATTCTCCAAAATAGTCAAGCGTAGCAATCATACTCCATTGAACCCGGTAAGGAATTAAATCAGCATTACTTTTTGCTGGCATACCTATGTTCCCCGACTTATGCATACCTATTGGTCACAAGATCCGCTTACTTTTTTTCAAGTTGAGGGTTTAGTTGTATAAACCGTATTTGGCTTGTGCTTATATAATAAGTACATACATTGTTTTTTTTTCTGTGATCATATGAAGAGATAATAATAAATGAAAGATATTATGCACTAGACTCCGTCAGAATGAACAATTTATCATAAGAAGTGGCGACAGAGCCTCTTCACATCATTTTCCCCGTCGTGTCATCCTAAATTCCGACGGAAGTTGTGGTTATAATCAAAGTCATGGTCACAAAGATCTGCATACATCAATGCCTTGGTGGTTAAATGATTGTGTGACAAAAAGTTGTACATCCATGTCTTATTAAGACAAGACGATTCACTGAGTCTCAATATTTTCCTATGTAATTTTTGGTCCCAGACTGCGAGGCTAGTTTTGATCAAATCGAAAGTTGTATTAAATGTGTCCATATTTATGTACCACATTTTTCGTGTTTTATACGAACATTGAGTAATTTCCAGGCATATCTTCCTCTGATAAACAGAAACATCGGTTGTTTTAAATTGAAAATAACTTAGCATAGGGGCGAAAGATACCAAAGGGACATTCAAACTCATATAAGTCAACTACAAACTGACAAGCCCGACAACGCAATGGCAAAAATAAAACAAACGAAAAACGACGAAAAGACAAACAACAGTCATTTTGATTGGATAACGTCACCAATTTTCATGGCATCAATTCACAATTTTTCTCCAAAAGGAATGTATGAACGAAATACAAATTATTAGACTTGAAACAATTCTAAGGTATGGATTAACTTGTTTGTATTGAGTATAAAATGTCAGCAAATCCTCATTACAATAACAATCACCATATTCATGTTGGCTTCTGTATGGAATCGAATTGTTATTCTGAAAAGAACAATGACCTTTTCCTATTATTATACTAGCCTATGTTGACCGACTATCCCATTTATGAATTTGTCATTTTATGTTTTTCAAACTATCACATTACCGCAATCTTTTTTTTGCTGAGAAAAATGAAACGTTTGATGCATACTCTTTCGATTCTTCGGGGAATATTTACTACTATTTGGGTTTTTTTCCAAGGCTTATTTTTTGGTAAATTGATTCATCTACTATGCGTTGGCACATTTTCGCTAGTTAATTCTATTGTTTGCTAGTTTGATTCGTCATATCGGTTGCTAGCTGGATTCTTCTAATTGTTTACTAGCTTGATTCTTCTTATTGTTAGCTAGCTTGGTTTTTCCTATTGTTTCCTGGTTCGATTTTTCTTGTTGTTTGCTAGCTCGATTATTCAAAATGTTTACTAGCTTGATTCTTTCTATTGTTTGCTAGCTCAATTTACTTATTGTTTGCTAGCTTGATTTTTCTTATTGTTTGCTCGCTAGATTGAGTCTTTCTATTGTTTGATAGTTTGAGTGTTCCTATTGATTGCTATCTTGATTCTTCTATTGTTAGCTGGCTCGACTCTTCCTATTGTTTGCTAGCTTGGTTCTTCCTATTGATAGCTGGCTTGACTCTTCCTATTGTTTGCTAGCTTGATCCTTCTAATTGTTTGCTAGCTTGACTCTTTCTATTGTTTGCTAGCTTGACTCTTCCTATTGTTTGATAGCTTGATTCTTCCTATTGTTTCCTAGCTTAATTCTTCCTATTGTTTGCTAGCTTAATTCTTCTTATTGTTTGATAGCTTGATTCTTCTTATTGTTTGCTAGCTTGATTCTTCCTATTGTTTCCTAGCTTGACTCTTCCTATTGTTTGATAGCTTGATTCTTCCTATTGTTTGCTAGCTTGAGTCTTCCTATTGTTTGATAGCTAGATTCTTCCTATTGTTTGCTAGCTTGATTCTTCCTATTGTTTGCTAGCTTGATTCTTCCTATTGTTTGCTAGCTTGATTCTTCCTATTGTTTGCTAGTTTTAGTCTTCCTATTGTTTGATAGCTTGATTCTTCCTATTGTTTGCTAGCTTGATTCTTCTAATTATTTGCTAGCTTGATTCTTCCTATTGTTTGCTAGCTTGATTCTTCCTATTGTTTGCTAGCTTGATTCTTCTAATTGTTTGCTAGCTTAATTCTTCTAATTGTTTCCTAGCGTGATTCTTCTTATTGTTTGCTAGCTTGATTCTTCCTATTGTTTGCTAGTTTTAGTCTTCCTATTGTTTTCTTGCTTCAATCTCCCTATTGTTTGCTAGTTTGAATCTTCTTATTGTTAAAAAATGATAGCTTGATTCCTACTATTATTTGTTAGTTTGGTTCGTCTTATTGTTTGCTGGCTTGATTTTTCCTATTGTTTGCTAGTTCGATATTTCTCGTTGTTTGTAAGCTTGATTATTCTTAATGTTTGCTAGCTTGATATTTTGTATTGTTTGCTAGCTTGATATTTTGTATTGTTTGCTAGCTTGATATTTTGTATTGTTTGCTAGCTTGATATTTTCTATTTTTTGTCAGCTTGATTTTTCCTATTGTTTGCTTGTTCGATTTTTATTATTTTTGCTACCTTGATTCTTCGTATTGTTTGCTAGTTGGAGTCTGTTAAATGAACGTTTAAAGGACAATTTTTGTATCTGTATTACAAAAGCTAACAATAGTCGCTCGAACTAAATAATGCTGTTATTGTTTCCACTGCTAAGCATTTTAATTTTAGTTTTAAATATGCTGTGAATTTTTATTTTGTAACTCCTTAAGATCATAAAGATACCTCAAATCCATTAAACTTGAAGTTAATGATTTTATACATGCATGTAGTATTTATCATCCCATTCATGGATGTGACTGTGATAGTTAGTCATATTTGTCCTCAGGTACAACGGATGACAAAGGATTGAATGGATGCACCAACAAGGTAAATATTCGTTTTATGAATTTTCTCCCACAGTATAAAGATCAGAATAAATTCATTCATGTAATTTCGATGTGAGATGAGTAGATTTTAATAAGGATTTTGTCTATTTGTTTAAATATTCAAAATTGTCCAATCCCCCAGTTTAATTTAAGCATGGATTTTCTAGTGACAGGACAACATGCAGTGACTCTACATTCATAAATGCCTGGTTGGTCTAATGAGACGTTAAATGTCTTATGTATAATCACCATTTACATTCCTTTATTCTTATGAACCCTCAATAGTTTGTCAAGTGTCCAGAGCGACTCGTATCCTTCATATGTATGAAATGCATTTTGAAAGGCGTCATTTTTAAACGTGACCCATATGATTTAGTATAACAGATTTTTTTATAATTAGATTTAAGAATGCTCAACTTGTTTGTCTCTTATACTAGTAGTATCCAATTTGTAGCCCTATCAGTTTATTTTTTTTCCTTTTTTTTTTATAACAGATCACTTATTGAAATGGATAAAGAAAACAAAATTTCAAATTTTTCATCAGACATCAGATGTAGTCCATGTTTATTTGAAGGGAAAACAAACCATGCAATCAAGTGGTGTAAAGAATGTCAAGAAGGTCTCTGTAAGGATTGTTTAGATAATCATAGAGCACTTGTTTCCGCAAAGAAACATAAAGTGATTCCAATCCAAGAGTACGTTTTAACCTTAACCCATATATCACCATCAGAGGTAAATACGAACTGTGCCGACCATGGACGGAAGTTAGAATTGTTTTGTCCAGCTCACGATGAACCGGTTTGTACTATATGCATTCCTGAAAAACATCGGCATTGCGAGAATTTCATTCCTATCAAGGAAATAGCAGAACACTGGAAGCGTTCAGAAGCTTTCCAGGACATTAAGAACAGCTTGTCAGACACAAAGCATAACATTGACAATATAATAAGTACCTGTTTGGAAAATAAAACCTCTTTGACTTTGGGCAAGGCTTCAAAACAACAAGACATGAAAGCCTTGCGTCGTAGGGTTAATGAATATCTAGATGGACTAGAGATTAAAATGCTACAGAACATGGAAGAAAGATACAAAGATTGTATTAAGGAAATAAATAGTTCACTTACAGATATAGAACACTACAAAACAGATATTTTAAAACTTAACAGTGAAATCGATCGTATGAAAAATTTAACATCAAAGGAAAAATGTTTTCTCGGAACACGGAACATTGAAAAAAAGATTATAAAATTAAAGAGAAATTTAGAAAATCGGATGGATGACATGAGAAAATTTGAAATATCATTGTCATTTGACCCTATTTTTGCATCATTAAGAACAATGACTGCATCGTTGGGGACAGTGCAATTTGAAAAACTCCCGATGTCGGTGGAAATGCGAGATTGTAAGCATCGACAGGCCCAAATTCCAATTCCAAGACCACATTCGACGCAGGCAAACACTATTTTATCCCAAAAACAAAAAATAGAAGTTCTACCAAATATGCAAAATCATCTTGTAACAGGTTGTTTAATACTTCCAAATGATTTATACTTGTTTGTCCATCGGAATGGAAACTACCTCGTTATACAAGATAAAACTGGAAACGTAAATAGTACAGTTAGTATTTCTGGTAGTCCGTATGATGTAGCTATACTTGAGGATAAACACATGGTCATTTCATATGGATCTTTAGCTTATATTGAGGTTGTTGATCTTTCTAATGACCAGCTGACAAAACGAATGCCTGTTAATGGACATTGTTCTGGTATCTGTTGTTTTCGCGGAATTATTTATGTTGCTGTACGACAAAAAGGTATATGTACTTTATCTATGGGTAAAAATGTCAACATTCTGATCAGATGCATCACCTTTGATGTTGGGTATGTGGCTGCTTCAAGCGAAAAACTGGTATATACCGACAGTAAACATAGATCAGTCCATTGTCATGATCTTCTTGGAGTAGAGTTATGGAATATAATGCTTAATGACATGCAATGTCCTCGTGGTGTTCAAATTGATATAAGGGGTAACATATTGTTCTGTGACAGTAAATCAAATAATGTAACACGTGTGCTCTCGGACGGAACAAAAAGACAAATTCTACTCGAAACATCTTCTGACTTAAAAGAACCATTCGGATTACACCTTGACGAAAGCAGAACACATCTTTTAATTTGCAACTTGTCTGACGGGCGTGCATTTTCGTTTAATGTGAAGTGAAATACTCTGTTTAACTCATCATAAGTCATATTTTTGGTTTAGATTTGTGCCATGAAATTAAAAGTTGGGTACGAAATGCATCAAACACATTTTTATTAGATTTCCAAAATGAAGACAACCCACTGAAGTCTTAATTCTTAAAAATAATGAAGTAGATCCCGACATTTGCTGTACATGTAAAGGCTCATCAAATATCTGTTTTTTAGCCTTGGTAGTTTTATGTCTCATTGACGTTTTGTATTCTACATGCAAGTTGCATACTACACATGTTATGAAATTAAAAGTAAAATCGAAATGCATCAAACACATTTTTATTAGACTTCCAAAATGAAGACAATTCTCTAATGTCTTAATTGTTGTCTATTCAAGAACATTGTTTGTTGCATTAGCCATTGGTCGTCTATTCAATGTTGAATTGATTCTACACTTGAAAAACAAAATGCAGGATGAAGTAGATCCCGTCCGAAAGTCTTTAAATGTTTTTTTTTTAGTCTTGGTAGTTTTCTGTCTCATTGACGTTGACCCCGACCAAACTCCATTTACATTGTATTCTCGATGATTAAGTTGCATACTACACATGTATACATTTGGTTTGTTAACAACATTCAGTACCGGTAGCATATTTCCTGAACTCACTGGTTATGGACGTTTTGTCACTGACTAACATCATTCGCCAAGAAGTAAGTTCACAATAAATTAATTTATATCTAGAATTACAGTCCTCTATTAACGATATTTTAAGACTCTGTTCCACAAATCAGATCTTGAAAATATTAAGTATTTAAAGTCTACGGCAATCTGATCTGATTGTCTGACTTAAAACGCATTAGAGTTATCGCACTTATGTCGTTTTTTTTCTAATTTATGGCGGCTTTTTTTATGCAGTGTCATAAGAAAGTAAATGTAAAACAACAACATTAGCGGTACTAATTTTACAACACCAAATGCGCGTTCCTACAAAAATTGTATCTTCCGGCCAATTTATTTGAAATAGCTGAAATTTATATAAACATTGAAGAGATGATTAAACCAAAAAAGGACCTAAAGTCAAGTAGTAGCTATCAATTTCTAGATTTTTGTCACGATATGAAACAAGCCTAGCTGTATCCAATATTCAATCTTTTTATTTATCCAAATTCATCTTTGGTTGATATTTTTACAACAGTTTTGCCACATTTCTTCTAATTTTATTGTATTATGAAAAAAAAAAATTCGAATCTGGTTTGTGCTATTCAAAGTAATTGTACAAATGTTATGACTTTAAAACAAATACATGGATTTTTATTAAGTTTTATCGAAACCATCATTCGTATTTTGGTGTTGTGTTTGCAATATATTTTATATTGTGTATAGCGGAGATCGGGAATAGGTTCTCATATCTATATTTTAAGGCATCACTAAATCTTCTTCATCTTTATATTTGTCAGTTCTCTTTTCAACGGATCGCTGATCGACAACATAACTATATACTATTACTTGGAGATAAAACTTATGCTTCAAAAACATATTACTCAAATATACCAAACGTTTATTAAATGGGGATTGCCTTACTGTGAAAACATATAAAAAGTTTGTTTGTTCACATTGAATAAGTATTTTATCTTTGAAAGTCCATGTTAAATGTAATGTTGTGCTCCGTAAAACACTAAATATATGTACAGGAAAATTCAATTAACAGCTAATCGTAAGCAATGATATTTATTTGCGAGATGTATAAATTCGCAGTCACGTCTGGTCAGACTGGGAACGTTTTATCTGATGTCTCGTGTAGAGAGAGTGCCACGCTCTCTGCACGTTAAAGACCCTTGCAACAACTTTTTGAGGGGTCCATAGATGGTCTATTGCAGGGCTAAATTCCTGCCCATTTACAAACACACCCGCATTATCCAGTGGTCTTCCAAATTTTCCGCTCTTCATCTTGGTCGACCCATATTGCAAAAATTCCTATTGTATTAGTTGCTTAAAATTTTTCTTGTCTTGTTCATGCATGCAAAATTTCTCACTGGGCGTTAAACAAACAACAAATAATCAATATCAATTGTTATTTTATATTTTTCCTAAGTATGATTGAAATATTTGTCACTGTACGTAAAGCGTCAACAGTAAACCGTGTAGTATCGCTTAATTAAATTAACCAAGATATGAGAATAGGGGAATAACATGGATGTTTTAATTAGCGAACAAAAGATGGTGTAATTTCTGTTAAAAGGTGTTTCTTTTTTTACTTTTTTTTTGGGGGGGGGGGGGGTGGTATTTTCGTTGTTTTTTGCTTGTTTGTTTATTGTTATTTGTTTTGTGTGTTTGGTTTTTTTTTACAAAAGTAAGGTAAGAACGAAATACAAGTTGTAAGACTTGAAACAATTCTAACGTATGGATTAACTTGTTTGTATTGAGTAAAATGTCAGCAAATCCCCATTACAATAACAATCTCCATATTTATGTTTTCTTCTGTATGGAATCGAATTGTTATTCTAAAAAGAACAACGACCTTTTCGTTTAATTTTACTAGTCTTTGTTGACCGGTTTTCCCATTTTTGGAGTAAGGGGAGTTTGTTTATTCAAATTATCATTTTGCGAAATTTTTATTTTCTCTCTGAGTAAAATGGAATGTTTGATGTATACTCTTTTGAATCTTCGGGGAATATATTCTACTATTGGGGCTGTTTTTAAGGTTTTATATTTTGGTAAATTGATTCATCCTACTATTTTGTAACACATTTTCGCTAGTTAATTCTATTGTTTGCTTTTTAGCTGCATTCTTCCAATTGTTTGCTAGCTTGATTTTTCATTTTATTTGCTAGCTTGATTCTTCTTATTGTTTGCTAGCTTGATTCTTCTTATTGTTTGCTAGCTAGGTTCTTTCTATTTTTTGCTAGCTCGATTCTTCTTATTGGTTTCTGGCTCAATTCGTCCTATTGTTTGCTAGCACGATTCTTCCTATTGTTTGTAAGCTCGATTCTTCCTATTGTTTTCCAGCTTGATTTTTTGTTGTTGTTTGCTAGCTTGAGTCTTCCTATTGTTTGCTAGCTTGAGTCTTTCTATTGTTTGCTAGTTTGAGTGTTCATATTGTTTGCTAACTCGATTCTTCCTATTGTTTGCTAACTTGACCTTTCTTTTTGTTTGCTAGTTTGAGTTTTCTTATTTTTTGCTAGCTCGATTCTTCCTATTGTTTACTAGTATGAATTACCCTATTGTTTGCTATCTTGAATCTTATTATTATAAAACAAATTGCTAGCTTGATTCTTCTTATTTGTTGCTTGTTTGAATCTACTTACTGTTTGCGGGTTAAGTCTGTTAAATGAAAAAAGGACATTATTTGTATCGTTATTATTTAGTCGTTCGAACTAGATAATGATGTTGTTGTTTCCAACGCTAGGCATTTCAATGTTAGCTTAAAAGATGCTATGCATTTTTATTTTGTAACTCCTTCAGATTATAAAAAAATACCCCCAAAGCCTATAAACTTGCAGTAACGATTTTATATATTTATCATCCCATTCATGGATTTGACTGTGTTAAATTAGTCATATTTGTCCTAAGGTACAACGGGTAACAAAGGATTGAAGGGATGCACCAACAAGGTAAGTATTCGTTTTATGAATTTTCTCGCACAGTATAAAGAGTAAAATAAATGTATGCATGTAATTTCCATGCGAGATGGGGAGATTTTAATAAGGGTTTTTTCCTATTTTTTTGGCATATTAAAATTACCCAATTTCTCACTTTTATTTAGACACTGGTTTTCTCGAGACAGGACAGCATGCAGTGGCTCTACATTTATAAATGTTTGGTTTGGCTAATGATACTTTTAAAGTCTTGTGTATAATCAACCTTTAACTTCCCTTTATTTCAATGAACCTTCAGTGCTTTTCAAGTGTTCAAAGCGACTCATATCCTACACATGTGAAATGCTATTTGAAACGCGTCATTTTTAAACGTAACCCCCGTGATTTAAAGTAATAGTATGTTCATCTTGTTTGTCTTTTCCTGTTATGGTATATGATTTGATATTTTTTTGTATTTCTTTTATAACAGATAACTTATTTAAAAGGACGAAGAAAACAACAGATCAAATATTTCATCAGACATCAGATGCAGTCCATATTTATTTGAAGGGAAAACAAACCATGCAATCAAGTGATGCAAAGAATGTCAAGAAGGTCTCTGTAAGGAATGTTTAGATAATCATAGGTCACTTGTTTCCATGAAGAAACATAAAGTTATTCCAATACAAGAGTACGCGTTAACATTAACACATGTATCACCATCAGAGGTAAATACGAACTGTGCTGACCATGGACGAAAGTTAGAATTGTTTTGTCCAGCTCACGATGAACCGGTTTGTACTATATGCATTCCCGAAAAAACATCGGCATTGCGAGAATTTCATTCCTATCAAGGTAATAGCAGATCACTGAAAGAATTCAGAAGTTTTCCAAGATGTACAGAACAGGTTGGCTGACACTAAAGATAACATTGAAAATATAATATAAGTAGTTGTTTGGAAAATAAAATATCTTTGTCTTTGTGCAAGGCTTCGGTGGAAAGGTTAACAAATATCTAAATGAACTAGAGATTAAAATGCTACAGAACATGGAAGAGGGATACAAAGATTGTATAAGGGAAATAGACAGTTCAATTACAGATATAGAACAGTATAAAATAGATATTTTAAAACTTAACATGGAAATCAATTGTATGAAAAAATTCACATCAAAGGAAATATGTTTTCTAGGAATATTGAAAATAAGATTATAAAATTACAGAGAAATTTAGAAAACAGGATGAAAGACATGAAGAAATATGAATTATCAGGGTCATTTGACCCTATTTTTGAGTCATTAAGAACAATGGCAACATCGTTAGGGGCAGTGCAAATTGATTACCTCCAAATGGCGATGGAAATGCGTGATTGTAAGCAACGACAAGCCCAAATTCCAATTTTAAGACCACACTCGACGCAAGCAAATACTTTTTTATCCCAAAAGCAAGAAATAGCAGTTCTACCAAATGAGCAAAATCATCCTGTAACAGGTTGTTTGATACTTCCAAATGATTTATACTTGTTTGTTCATCGGAATGGAAACCATGCAAGATAAAACAGGAAAAGTAAATAGTACAATTAGTATCTTGTAGTCCGTATGATGTAGCTATACTTGATGATAAACACTTAGTCATTTCATATGGATCTTTAACTTACATTGTGGTTGCTGATCTGACAAAGCGAATGCCTGTTTATAGACATTGTTCTGGTAACTGTTGTTTTCGCGGAATTATTTATGTTGCTGTACGACAAAAAGGTATATGTACTCTATCTATGGGTAAAAATGTTAACATTCTGATCAGATGCATCACCTATGATGTTTGGTATGCGACTGCTTCAAACGAAACAATGGTGTACCGACAGTTATCATAGATCAGTCCATTGTCACGAGCTTCATGGAGTAGAGTTATGGAATATAATGCTTTATGACATGCAATGTCCTCGTGGTGTTTAAATTGATATAAGGGGTAACATATTGTTCTGTGACAGTATATCATATAATGTGACACGTGTTCTCTCGGATGGAACAGAAAGACGAATTCTACTCGAAACATTTTCTGGCTTAAAAGAACCATTCGGATTACACCTTGTCGAAAGCAGAAAACATCTTTTAATTTGCAACTTGTCTGACGGGCGTGCATTTCGTTTAATGTGAAGTGAAATACTCTGTTTAACTCATCATAAGTCATATTTTTGTTTTGATTTGTGTCATGGAATTCAAACTGTCATCGAAATGCACCAAACACATTTTTATTAGATTTTCAAAATGACGACAATTCTCCTAATGTCTTAATTCTTGTCTATTCAAGAACATTGTTTGTTGCATTAGCCATTGGTCCTCTATTCAATGTTAAATTGATTCTACACTTGAAAAAAATGCAGGATGAATTAGATCCCGTCTGAAAGTCTTAAAATGTCTGTTTTTTAGTCTTGGTAGTTTTCTGTCTCATTGACGTTGACCCCGACAAAACTCCTTTTCCATTGTATTCACGATGATTAAGTTGCAAACTACACATGTATAAATTTGGTTTGTTAACAACATTCAGTACCGGTAGCATATTTTCTGAACCTACTGGTAATGGACGCCAAGGAGTAAGTTCACAATAAATTAAGTTATATCTAGAATTACAATCCATCATTTACGATATCTGAGAATTCTGTTCCGTAAATCAGATTTTGAAAATATTAAGTATTTAAAGTCTACCATGTCTACGACAATCTGGTACCGCTAATGTTGTTGTTTTACATTGTCTCCAGAAAGTAAATGTAAAACAACAACATTAGCGGTACTAATTTTACAACACCAGATGCGCATTCCAAAACAAATTGTCTCTTCAGTGATTCTCGATGCCAAATTATTTGAAATAGCTGAAATTTATATTAACATTGAAGAGCTGATCAAATCAAAAAAGGACCTAAAGTCAAGGGGTAGCTATCAATTTTTAGGTTTTTGTCACGACATGAAGCCAGCCTAGCTGTCTCCAATGTTCATTCTATTTTTTTTTATCAAAATTTATTGTAGGTTTTTATTTTTACAATAGTTTTGCCACATTTCTTCCTTTCTTTTCGTATGCTGTAAAAATATTAGAACCTAGTTTTTGCTATTCAAAGTAATTGCAAAATGTTGTGCCTTTAAAACAAAAAAATGGATTTTCATTAAGTATTATCGAAACCATCTATTGAATTTTGGTATTGTATTTGCAATATATTTTATATTGTGTATAGCCGAGATCGAGAATAGGTTCTCATATCTATAATTTAAGGCATCACTAAATCTTCTCTATCTTTTATTTGTCAGTTCAGTTTTCAACGGATCGCTGATCGACAACATAACTATATATTATTACTTTGAGATAAAACTGTCATATGCTTCAAAAACATATAATACTCCAATATACCAAACGCTTATTAAATGATGAATACCTTATTTTGAAAACATATAAGAATTTTTTTGTTCACATGCAAATTTTAAGAAGTATTTTATTTCTGAAAAATTGTGTTTAAAGTAACGTTATGCTTCGTAAAACACGAAATACATGTACAGGAAAGGAAAGTCAATTAAGCTGATCGTAAGCGATGGAATTTATACGAACAGTCACAATATTTTTTCAAACATCAATCATAAAGGAACTTGATTTCCGGACAAATGATTACGAATGTCCAAAGACTTAAATGTTAGATTTTTTTTTTTTCTCTTCGTATGTTGATTTAGTTCTTTTGTTTTCTATATCCAGAAAATCTCATTGAAATAATCTTTTTCACGATTTTTGAGCGTATTTTACGAGACATATGTAGATTAACAAAAATCAAAAATCAAAATTATTGGGGATATATGTTCTTAAATTAAATCAAAAATGTTGGGGACATGTGTTCTTAAATTAAATTTGGAAAATTGTGCTTTTTATACATGCATTGAAAAATTGAAATATTTAGATAAACTGTTGATTCTGATTTTGCTGATTCCTATCTGAACAGTCGTTTTTTTTTTTTTTATTCTAGTATTTCATTTAGATATTAGAATAGAAACAGTTCATTAATTATACTGTTGGAGAAGCAACTAGCTTATATAACAGACAATTATCAATCAATTTGTATTATGCGAGATTTCATATCCATATCCATGTCTGTTCAATCATTATATTATCAGCATATTGGATTTTTACAAATTTTGTCAATTAATTTTTCTTTAGATACATTGCATTTTTACTGAGCAGCCTTTTCCAAGTAACTTTGAGCTCTCCTAATGAAGGTAAATCCAGAAATGGGGTTCGGACACATGAAATGTATAAAGTGTTGTTTTCAATGTTTATCATATATCCTTTAAAACAATACAACCATAACTACTAAAGTACTAGATACCTGTTATTTTTTCTACCGGTTCAAAACATTATTGCCAATTCACATAAACGAAACTGATAATAATGAGAACGTAACAAAGATCATTTCAACGTCAAGAAATAATCCCTAAATCTAGAGTACAGTAGTTTACGATGTTCAAATCTCACAAACCGATTGAGAAGATAAAAATCAAGTAGACAAACATACACTGTGGGAATCTCATGAATCCAAAAAGGAGCAAGACTTGGTGTGTCGACAGGGTAAGGATATCCAACTATGCATGTGTTACTCCAAAACCATCTGAATATTATTTTAAATTAGTTCATCAAGTAACTATAGTATACTTGTGAAGAGGGACTTGTTTCTTACAAGCCACAGTACTTTATAAAAGGTTTTATATGACATTTAGTTGTTACAGAATGTGCCCTTCTAAACTTTTATTATGAAATCAATTCTTTTCCATTCGTTTGATGTGTCTGTGCTTTTGATTTTGCCATTTGATTAGGGACTTTCCGTTTTGAATTTTCCTTGGAGTTGTACTTTTCTGGTGAATGCGTAGTTCTGCTAGGCAGAGACTTCGAAAAAGCAAAAGGAAACTCATCATATATATCAGGATAAAAATTTGTGAAACAGATATTCCATAACAGTCATATCTAGCAACAATGTTTTGTTAGAAATTTGTAATAGTACGCATACTATTCCTTTACTTTTTTAACTTACAAAACAGATTTGTAATTACAGTGTGGCTGAATTATCCTTCTTTGTATTGTGTAAGTTGTCTATGTGATGAAGATGATATATACAGTAAACTTGTAAAGAAAGTAATTTGTTTATTATAGTGACATGTGTAATAATAATTCGTCATACAGATATGTTACAAAGACATTAAAATCTATAAGTCACTTTCAAATGCATCAGAAAGTATTTTATCCCCACGGATTTTTGAACAAATTAGAAAGTTTTAGCCACAGTAAAAATTAAGAATGTTCTCTATATAAATATGAAAAATGGAAAACAAATAGAATTACCAGTTTGAAAGATTGAATCTATGTCTTATCAAACGAACACAATATAGTAAATAGAATCAGAAAATATAAATATGTTCTGTACGTTTTGTGTCAATCGATGAATGGAAATAAAAGGTGCAAATTAAATACGTTGATATTAATATTGTTACACATGAGTTTGTCTGCCCTAAGTAAGGAGACCGTCCAGTCGTTGTCTTTGTTGAATTTATTTTTTTATTTATATTCTTCTTTTTTGCCAATTAAAGAATTTAGCGATTACGGGGAATCTTTTGTAAACATTGTCAACTATTTTTTCTAAATCTCTCAATCTGAACTAAACTCATGATGGTTTAGAGTTTGATCTTGTAGGCACGTTTCCAATGTTTAAGACCTGTATGATGACCTATAGATGTCTTAATGGTTTTACTAATTTGTGTTTAATAGCAGTCTTCTCAATACATACCCAACATTACGGTTAAATTATGTTTACATCCATTCTTAAAATACTAAAAAGTACATGATATAAGAAGCCAAACGAAAACATTTATTAATCAACAATGCATAATTTGTTATTCACACTCATAACATGAAAACATTGCTCAAATACAAAATAATATATCAGCGGATCAAATCATACCCATCTGCAAACCATGATATGTAAGAATAATACTTTAAAAAATGATGGTACCAATACTATTACACAAGATAAGCACTCGAACATTAATGACTTCATTGTTGCTCGAGGCCGAATTATTTGAATGTGCTAAATCTAATATACAACTTTTAAAGAGATGATACAACAAAAAAAGGAGCAAAAGCTAATCAAAACTCTGACAAGGAATCCGATCAATGGAAAAACAGAGATACATTCCTCAAGTACCAATCTGCCTAAGAATCAGGCAGTGTTGAAAACATGACAAACAGAAATCCACTCAGCTTTACACTAATTTAAGTTCAGAATGTATAATGGTGCATGAATATACCATTCCTTTCCTTTCCCTGTTCTGGTAATTCAAGATACAATTTGGTTGAAATGCACTAGAAATTAACAAATAACGGGATAAAACTCAATAATTAGCTATCATTCTAACCAAAAGTCATCTAGATATTTTTCGAATTACCAGAAATGCAGAAACGAAAGACCTACCATTTCTAACTCAGGATGACGATACCTTTAAAATAGGGTGGTTAGGTTGGTGGGTTTGTTGGGCCATGTGTTGAGTTTTTTCTTAATTGCCTGATTCTTACAAAGACTAGCATTTAATTTTTGAGGATTTCGAAATTTTATTACAGCAAATTTCAAAAAAAAAATATCCGTATTTGCATGTCTGTTACCGATTTATAAAGCTGGCGATGAACATAGAAATATTAAGTCATGTGCAAATAACATCCAAACATTCAAACATCCACAAAAATAAACAAATCGTCAAAGAAAATACTATTTACATAATAATTTGCTTCCAATAAGATTTAAGATTCAAGGAACAGTACATCGGCTATCTCACAGATTTTGGCTCGTTAAACTATAACTGGTAATCGAAAAAAATAATTCAATAAATCTCTTTTATTCTTAATATATCACTGATTTATTTCAGAATAGGCTAACACTTGTATAGAAAGCACAAAAAATACAAGAAATCCTTAAAACATCAAATCTCAATTTTTAGTCCATAGATTTTTCTTAAAAAATCATATGTTGTTGATAAATAAATTTCCGTTAAGAAAACGTCTGACAGTTTTGACGTAAAAAGACTGCAAGTAGATATCACCATTCTGAACATATCTGGCCCAATCAGAATTTTTCTTTTCATATGGGTTTCCCAGATAATAGACATTTACCCCTATGTTCTATGTTTTCTCCATGTCAGCCATCTTAGTTTTCATGCCGTATCATCGAACACATTTTTTGAATAGATACCCAAATAAAGATTGTTGCTAAATCTAATTGAATTTGGACAAATAGTTTTAGAGAGAAGATTTTTGTAAGATATCAAGCAAAAGCGCAAAAAATGGTAAAATCGTCATTTAAGGGCAATAATTCTAATAAAGAGTCATCTGACGATTTCGGCCAAGTTGCCTTATTTGTAGATCTTGTCTTGCTGATCATTTTTGCTACATAAAGTTTATCTCCATCTTTTAAAGATTTCAAGATAATAGGCAAAAATGAAATAAATGGTGAAATTTGTCATTTAAGGGCAATTTCTCCCATATGAAGTTGTCTTGACGAATACGAATAATTGGTAGAGCTCAACATTGTGGACATTTCTCTCCCTCTCAGAATTTCTCTTTTTATAGCGGTTTTCCAAATAATAGACAAAACATGCATTTTACCCCTTTGTTCTTTTTTTAGCGATGGCGACCATCTTGGTTAAAAGGCGGGTCATCGGATACATTTTTTAAGCTAGATACCCCAATGATGATTGTGGCCACGTTAGATTAAATTTGGCCAAGTAGTTTCAGAAAAGTAGATTTTTGTAAAACTGAACGACGACGGTCGAAAAGGTCCGGTAAGGGATAATTTTGGCCTAAAATTTGTCTACATTTGTTAAAACTTAAGTGTCTACTTCAGACGATTCAATTAGTTTATGTAAAAGATTGGAACTGAGTTGGTCATTAAAGACGCTCAAATTTAAGCTTAAATATGAAAAATTTATCAAATATGCCATAAAACGTCACTTTTTAGATGTTTTTTGTCTAAAATGTAAGTAGCTGCATTCGTGTTCAGTCTCAAATTTTATATATGTTGTGTATTATTATCAAATACAACATATATATTTAAATATTAAGACTGAACACAAGTGCGGCCACTCCCATTTTGGACAAAACCGTCTAAAGATTAGCACAAATGCTAACATTATGAAGATTTCAGCAATTTTGCATGAATTAATGATGCTGTACCTGATACATTATGTGCATTGTATTTAAAAAAAAACAGCACATATTTATGTAATAAAAGTAATCTACTTTCCAATAGTTAGCTAAAAGTTCACATTTTTAACAAATTTGTAAAAATTCTATATTTGGGTCAAAAGGGGTCTTATCAGGTCTACCACTTTGGTCAAGTAGTTTCAGAGGAGAAGATTTTTGTAAAAGTTAATAGACGACGACGAACGACGCACGCCAAGTGATGAGAAAAGCTCACTTGGCTCTTTGTCCCAGGTTAGCTAAAAAGACAAAGACCAAAAGACAAACAACAGTATACAAAACACAACATAGAAAACTTAAGACTGAGCAATCTGTGATTAGTGGTCCAAAACATTCTATTGAAATTTCAGTCGATGTCATAAACAGGTTCACCATTTATTATCCAGAAACCTTTAAAAGTTGATTTTTGTCAACCATCAAGTACTATAAATCTGCAAGTGTAAAGTTGAAAATGAAGAAAATCAAAATTAAACTAATTTAATTAAGTGGTCCAAAACATTCCAGTAAAATTCAATCAATTTCAAAAAGGGTCTTTCCATGTATTATCTGGAATCCCCAAAATTTTGAATTTTATTAACACTCAAGTACCATTACTCTTGATTGGTAAAAGTGAAAACGACGAAAATCGAATTTATGTCTTATGTGGTCCTAAACATTCCATTAAAGTTTCAACCGATTTGAAAAGGGGGTTTTCTACTTATTATCCCGAAACCCCAAAATTTTCAATTTTCCAACAACTACTTTCATATTTGTTCATGCATCATGATGGCTAAATCTTTTGATTTTGGGTTTGAGCGTTCAAGAGGTTATTCAAGATAAGCGTTTCTTGTATCAAATTGATAAGTGATTTGTTTTTCTTTTTCTAGCAATGGGGTGATACCACTGCTTTTGGTTTGCTAGTGCCGAAGGTATCATCAGTTCAGTAGTCAGTGCTTTGGTAATGGCAAGATTTATAACATACCTTCCGTTAATAGATTTAGAAATTGCTAGATTAATTTGAGGTCCCAACTCCCTTAGACAAAGTTGACCTTGACAACTCTTTTTAGGTCCCTTTGTGTCGTGTAGCTCCTCACGTATACAAGAACTTGTACATCCTTGGCTTTCAACTTTTTTAAAGTGACCACTACTTATGAAGCTAAGTCCAGGAACCAGCTTCGGATGCAGCAAATTCGTATGGTGTGATTTTAATTGTCATGGTTGTTTATAAATGTGTTTTGTCTTGACATGAAAGAAGCAACTTCCACCAATCTGATACGGTATGCTGTCCAGTCGTTAATTATGATATCAGATTGTAACAGAAATTACACGACTATTGTCACTAGTCAGAGCATATCACGAAGTTTAATTGAGTTTTTGTTGCTGAATCCTTACGTTGTTTTTAGTATTTTGAGGGTCGTTATCTGACATTCTATTGATTCTTATTAAGGTGCTTTCGGTCCTTCATCGACTTGCGGATTCGATTGGCTCGTTACTTTTTCCTTTTGATAGAAACGAGGAAACATTATGTTTCCAGCTGTATTCCTTTCGATGTCTCTACATTATAACCTTTTTTAAATGTCTAACTTCCTTTAACATTTTGATATAAGTTTACCTCATCATAATCTTGGCCGAGTTCACATGTCAGATAAACAGGAATGAAGAGGATGTGTGAGCCTATGATAGGTTGATAATATTTAGTTGCTTAACCTTTCGTGTGACCATACGAAACATTTATTAGTAACAATCCTTTAATGAATTCAATGTAAAAAGGATAAGGAAACAAACATTTTAAGGAAGGATTTGAACAATTAACCAATACTCATTCATTTCTACTGAATAGTGTCTTCGTTTCTTATTGGTTAACATAGATAAATTGTTGATATAAGTTAGACAATCAGGTCAAATTGCTTTAGACTTAAATACTTGAAACAAGAATAATATTTTCAAATCAGATTTACGAAATATTGTAAATGCCAGATGTACATTATTTTACCGTGCACTTACTGCTGGACGAAGAATAGTAGTCGATGATGCACTTAACATAACCAGTGAGTTCAGGAAATATGCTGCCAGTACTGAATATTGTTTCTAGACATAAAACTCGAATTTGACTTCAGCTGTCATTACCAGTATAATATAACAAACACGACGCTCGTATGGTGTATACTTTACTAAAATTATACGATAACTTGAAGCTGCGATCCATACTTTGTAGACGATATCGGTGTCTGAGCAAAATATTAATGAACCAGGATTTTGTCAAGAAACATCTCGTTCTTTTCTCAAATAGTACATCGGAAAGAACCAAGACATACTAGATAAATATTCAGTGTCTACTTCACAAATATACTAGGTGTTCTTCAGTTAGATTCTGGGTGCTGTCGTTGTCGTTGTTCTTTTTGGTCCTATGACTCGGTATTTGTGCATCCAGCTATCGGGTTTTTTGCTTTGAGCGTTTCTGGTGCAGGTGAGGCCATATGTGCAATTCGGGCGCAAGAGGTTAATACATTGTTGTACTGATTTTGTTTACCCTTGTATTTATATTTTACCTAATTCGTACTTTATCCGGAAACATGTATACTAGTACGGCATTGTACATACCTTATTAGAGTTATTGCCATATAATGACGATTTTTACCATTTTATCTCATATCTTAAAAATTATATTAGATAGATAGAAATTTTAAATAGCAAAAATGATCAGCAAGACAAGATCTACAAATAAGTCAGAACATGTCTGAAATTGTTAGTCGACTCCTTATTGAAGTTATTGCCCTTTAATTATGATTTTTCCAATTTTGCCTATTATCTTGAAAATGGTAATAGATAGATATAGACTTTAAAAAGCACTTATAATCAGCAAGACAAGATCCACAAATAAGCCATAAGCAGTCGACTCGTTATTGGAGTTATTTCCCTTTAATGATAATTTTTTACATTTTTTTTGTAATTTTTTCCCATTATCTTGAAAACTATAAAACATAAATAGAAACTTTAAAAAGGAATAATTATCAGCAGGATAAGATCTACAAATATGTCAACATGACTGAACTTATCAGTTAACTCTTTATAGAGTTATACCCCTTTAATGATGATTTTTACTAAAAATTAACTATTGTTGAAGATGCAGGTGAGAGACATCTGCCTGTAGTTCAGATTAATTTTGAGCGTCTTACAAACATCAGAGAGAACTTAAACACTGACAACATAAAATTGGTATAGAATATATTTTACGTGATACTATTCGAAAAAGGGTTTACAAAACTAATGTAACCAGAGTTATCTAAAAGTTATGAAATATTTGATTTAGTCTAAACCGAATGCTAACTATTAAGAATTGAAACTAGCTGGGAGTTTTAAAAAGATCGCAAAGCGGATTTTTTATTAACGATTCCTGTTATAATATGATTTGAATATGAATAAAAGAAAATGTTCAGTGTTTTGGGCTCATTTTTCTAGTTGAGATTTAGATATACAATAAATGTTAAAATTCTGCATTTAAAATATTATAAAACAAATCAAGTGGCTACGTACTTTGGTTTGAATGAATGTGACAGATTTTATAGTTACCTATCGACCTCTGGTTCGAGAGATTCCTTAACAGCTGTACGCCACAATTATGTAAGAAAGTATGCCAAAATCAAATTAGGCAGACATGCGTTCTGAAATATATATATGCTTCAACTCATTTCATACTTAATTATTAACATTTCAAGATTGCTAACGCATTTTTGCATGTATGACACTATGATTTAACTCAATGAAACATTATGATGATTAAAGATTTTATATAGATAAGAGTTCTCAGAAGTCTTAATTCCTATTTTACATCATAACGCAATGCATAGACGTTATAATTTACATGAATGGAGATTCTTTGATTACTTGTTTGTACTCTGTGTGCTTTGATATAGTAAATAGAATATTTTTCAATCCAATTCTTGTTACTAAAGAAAAAGTGCATTATTCTAAGGACATACTATTTTTGAATGTTTAAAATGTAAAATGAAATATACTTCGATACATGTCAATTATTTTTCAACTAAGGATTTGGGTTTGATAAGGTCCCGATTATGGTCCCTTAATTTAGTTAAAACTTTAAATAAGAATGAAAAGACAATCATTACAATGTATGAAAGTTAATACAATGACCAGACAAAAGTGTTCTCTTTATATCATAATTAGCACAAAATGTATCCACTAAATTCGATGCAAACACTTCAAATTTCCATTGACTTTTAGGACCGGAATTACGCATAGTTCGACGAATAAGATATTTTGACTTTACGTTTGTTATAACAACTAATCTATCTAACTTTAATTAGTACACATGTTTGTTAAGGGGCCAGCGGGATTTTCTCGCTGTGTTGAACACCCATTGGTGGCCTTCGGCTATTTTCTGCTCTTTGGTCGGGTTATTGTCTCTTTGACACATTTCCCCATTTCCATTATCAATTTTATTAATGTCCAGTCCTAAATGTGATAGAAAACCACTAGATTTTGTTGACTTTCACTAAAATCTCTTATCTATTGTAAAAATATCGGATTTAAATATGTCAACAATGTAAAAGAAAGGCTCGACAAACGCAAACGATTATAGTTGCTTACGTCCACGTCCTTTGGTCTCTATGGATACTTGTCTTATTGTCTCATTGGCAATCATATCACATCTCCTAGGCTTATTTAAAATTGAGAATGGAAATGGGGAATATGTCAAAGAGACAACAACCCGACCAAAGAGCAGACAACAGCC
Organism: Mytilus californianus; assembly: GCF_021869535.1. Classification (NCBI taxonomy): domain Eukaryota; kingdom Metazoa; phylum Mollusca; class Bivalvia; order Mytilida; family Mytilidae; genus Mytilus; species Mytilus californianus. The sequence goes on from NW_026262593.1 coordinate 44,251,413, forward strand.
GATGGCCACCAATGGGTCTTCAACGGAGCGAGAAAATCCAGCACCCGGATGTGGTCCTTAGCTGGCCCCTAAATAAAATTGTGTACTAGTTCAGTGAAAATGGACGTCAGACTAAACTCCAAAACATATAAATGAACTAAAATTAAAAAAAAACATACAAGACTAACAAAGGCCAGAAGCTCCTGACTTGGGACAGGCGCAAACATGCGGCGGGGTTAAACATGTTTTGTGAGATCTCAACCCTCCCCCTATACCTCTAGCCAATATAGAATAAAGAAACACATAGCATTACGCACATATTATTGTGTTTTACCAGAACAGATTAAAGTTACACTAATTGTCAACATACCTTTAATAAGAAGACGCGTGTTTATGGTTTTATTTTTGCATTTTTTCTCTATTTTATTCAGATTTATATTACATTTAACAACGTCACAAAGATTTTCCCACAACCTGATTGGTTGATTAATTCAAATAGAATTGCAAAACAATAACAAAACCAATATTTAGCAGATAATAACTTGCCAATAGTTTTGTCCCACTGTGCTCCAATCAGTTCGATTTGAATCAATGTATATTTGATTTGGTAAGCAGTGTAGGGATTTGACACTACTTTCAACATCTGTTTAGTATAATTCTACAACGTGAAAGTCAATCATGTAAAACCGCAACATATATCAAATATGGAATGACAAAAGTATACAGAATTAACTTTAAGGTAAGTCTCCTGATAATTCCCTATTTTATATCAATTGTGAAATATGATATTCATATTTGCCTGCTTTTACTTTTACATTGTGGAAGCACCTGTTGTTATTTGATGAATGTTAATTATTATTTTTTTTAAGTTAGTTTAACTGACTCATTGCCAGAATAATAATGAAATACATGCTAAAATGCATGAAATTTACAGTATACAAGTCGTTTTTTACGGAAATCTATATCTATTTTTAATAGATCTATTCTGTTATTATAAAATTATTCCAATATCATATTTCGAGAATATAGGTCACTCAAATGCTGACAAATTTGTCCAGATAAAAATGTTATCAGCACGTTTTAAATTATTCGACTGAGTATGCCTTTACACTCGTAACGTTATGAAACGGGTTTATCATACATTTAGAAACTTTTCAGCGTTGATTTCATTGGAATTATAAAGGATATAAACATTGTCACCATAGCTATGAATTGCAACAATATTAGGGGTAAGTAAAATAAGCAACGAAAACAAAGCCTGTTCGTATGCGGGTTATAACTAACCTAACCACGATTAACGAAATCTCTTTTGGGCATGATTTTGGTTTTTAAGGGTTGTTTTTACAAAACTGACCAGCAACATCACTATCTTCCATATGAAATATGTATCTTATGAATATTTTTCATAAGAAATATACATGTCTTAATTACTTTATATAGAGTCGAAGTTATTTTCATAGGATTTAACATTGGCTATGTCTTTGCTCGCGCATAGTAAAAACACATCTCAAGATCGTCAAGTTTTGATTACACTAAATCTAGTCAAGATTCAGAGATGAGCATACCAAAGGGCTTCGATTTTTTTTAATTATTGTTCTTAGTAAAAATGTATGTATTCAATTAAAGCATTACATTTACTATAATTGTAAAATAACTATATAATAAAGGTATCCATGTCCGCGAATGTTGCCAATAAGCTTGCAATAAACTTGTTGATAAAAAGACGTATAATTACTACTGAATACAAATGGTCGTATTCGATAACACGCTTTGGCCATTTTGTTAATGTTGTTTTAAATAAACAATAACTTATCTTACTGAAACAAACGATATCAGCAATACAATGTTTTGGAATCTGATCGTTAAGATTGTTAACCTTGCTGAAAGATTTTGTTTGCATAAACACATTTTATGCAAAACTGCAAAAAAAAAATTGGTACGTCACAAACTATTCAGTATTTGTAAGTTTACCCAAGAAAATCTGGAAAATTATTTAAAGAATATATACTACTAGTAATTGAAGAAGAACTACAGGGCCCGTATGCATAAAGCTACTTAATTTAAGATATCCAATCGTAATACTAATTTATCGTAGGACATGTAGAAAAATCCGTCCGTTCGGAACAAATCTTAACTAATGTAGCTTTATGCATACGGACCCAGTACTCTAATTGTAAATTGATACATGCTAGAAAAATCTTCAAAGGAAATCTAGCTATAATTATTATCTTTATGTATATTATATGTTTATTAATTTGAAAAATAGGGCCGTCAATCAAGCATGTTTTGTCTTAATAGCCATATGATGTTTTGAAGATAGTCTACAGATTCCAAAAATTTTAGTACTATTGAAAGAATATCAGAAACACGCCAAAGATGCGTGTAGAATTTAAAAAAGGATTATGTCTCATTATAGTTACAATGAAATGAGTGCTGAAGATCAACATATATAAATGCTTGAGTTATGTGTCCTATATGTATAGATAATTGTTTTTTTTCTCCACATGAATAGCGTAAAATATCAGCCGCGAGTGACTATCTGAACCTTTTTTGACGAGTGAGCGCAGCGAAAAACCTTACATTGTGTCGGCCGACAGACATTTTGCGATAACTTGTATTATTGCTCTAATTAACATAAATTTTTCATTCCCTTGTGCTATTTTTTCAAGCCAACGAAAGTTATCCTCTCACATTGTGATCTCGCTGAAAATTTCTCCACTCACATTGTGATGACGCTGATAATTTCTCTTCTCACATTGTGATGATGTTGATAAGTTCTCTAACATTGTGATTTCGCTGTTATGGTCTTCTCTAACGCCATAAGCCTTGCTGCAAGACAAAATAAAAAAAAACAAATTCGTAGGAAGTTGAGCTATATTTTCATTAATATGAATACACGAATGACCAAAGGTTATTAACAAAGTAAAGTACGAATAAAGTGAATAATGGAATAACACAAATGCATTTTAGAGAAGATTGTAGAAGACCAAAAAAAAAAAAAAATGAAACCTGCACCCAAACACCACTCAATATATATGTTTGATAATGCCTGAAGGTAACAAAAGTCTCCAAATAACCCTAAGTTTTTTATATGCCAAGGGTTATGCCGACTATTTTACGTATCTGATGTTAAAATCGTTGTGCATCTCTTTTGTTCCGTTATCAATTGTCTCAGTCGTGTATTGACCAAATACTGGCATTGCTTTTAAAGTTGTTGCTACCGTAATCCTAGACATATTCGTGCCAACTGACCAGCTTAACATGTACTATGTATAAGGAGGTCTATTTTTCAAAATTGTTCTCCCAGTAGTAGCCACTGCTTCTTTACATGCTTGACCAAAATGATAAATTGCAGGTTCAAAATTTTAGTTTAAAAGTTATGTAAATACTCTATATTAAGGCTGCAATTTCCCAATGACAATTATGTTAGGTCCTTACTTGTTTGATATTCCCAAACGTGTTATGTATGAGATTCATAAAATTTTGGCCTTCGTTTGATTAAACGTTTCTGACAAATTATAAATGCAACATGAAACACGTGGTGTGCACACTTATATTGCATATATTGTTATCCTACGTTCAGTTCGAGTCATTATTAAAAACAATTCCTAGTTTGGCTCGGAACGTTTCGGATAAAATTTATCAACAAAAGCTTTGACATCTTTGATTAAGAACGAGGACACACTAAACTTTTAGAGAATAAAATCGATGTGCGAATTGAATCAATGAATGGTAATGGTCGCATCTTAACTGGAATACTCTCGTACTACGCTGATGAAGTGTAGAAGTCATCCGGGAATCAGCCTATGATCGGTATAATATTATAAGTACGTCCATTTCCACGGCCGTAAATTAGCCTTAGGTTACAAGAGCGCAATTATTTGTTTACATTTTACCGGCAAGTTTTTTACTCAGAATAGAATCAAGTACGGCTTCTGATTGGATGATACAGAATTGGAATTACTTTTAATCGAAAGCTTATCCAATTAGGTTTAAAAAATCCAGAAAATCAAATTCACATTTTGCAAAGTATAAAAGTTCAAAATATCTTCCATTTCTGCACGTCGGGGCCATTAAAAATATGCCTTTTTCATTAAGCGACAAAATAGACGATCTTTTTCAACTGCATTTAAAGTCAATTTTTGCCGCATGCTCATATATATTTTTTTGGTTGTAATGCAACACTAACATTTCTAGTAACAGGAATTTGCTACCCGTTTTTTTCCTAGTTTGTGTAGTCTTCGAGAGAAAGACGGGAGAGGACGTCACTAATGTTGTTATAACTTGTGTCCAATCCCTTGTGCTACTTTTGCAAATAAAATATGTTTAAACTAAAATTAAACTTCGAGAGAAAAAAATACGAAACACCACTGGTACCCTATGGAAAATGCATTACGAATAATTGCGCTCTTGTAACCCTTATTTATGAAGGAAGGTAATAAGTTGTGAAGGTAGTTATCAGGCGAGGGAGACGGGCCATGAGCTGGGCATTTTATGGTGCACAAGACTTCATCCCAAGAATATGCTGTGTCTCGACTGAATAGGAGATCCAGGAATGGAAGAAAAAAACTACCCGATGAATTTTAAACTATTTATTCAATAGAAGACGAAATACTGACAAAAACAGCACTTCTAAGGCTGTCCGCTCCTCTGTTTCAAAATAACAAGCTTTTTAAAAGACTATTATAAATTGATAGAATATAAATAAAGGAACATAAAAATAAGAAAAAATGATAGGTCCGTGTCCTTTTTTTTTAGATATAATCAATTGAAAAATATGCGGGAAATGGTTGTTCTCTCTAGATTGTTCGTACATTTAATATTGGCACCGGGTTTTTTTCTCAAAAATAATGGAAAAAAACAAGAATTATATAAGTTTCTCAAAAATGGAGTTTTAAACTAAATGTTATGAAATCATGAAAAGAAAAGTAGGGGTTAACGGACAAAATTTTTATTGGCATTACATGGATAAAACTAGAGGATTCCGAATATCTGACAAAAAGTCAAATACAAGAGTAGCGAACATCCTTAAGTCCAACACAGGACGGCTTATTCATAGTAATCCAACTGTTCATTCACGTATTGACATCAGTGTTATTTTCATTTTTCGATGAGTCCTCAATTTTGCTATGAACGTTTCGAATATAGTGCTTAAAACATTTTTTCTCACAACAAGCCTTTTCCAGAAATATCTGTAATACTTAGGGTATATTTATAATGAATGTGTTTAAAAAATAAAGATTTTGACAGAAAATCTAAAATATAATTTTTCATCCCGAACAGGGTTTCAAATGAACATCTAAATATGAATTAAGATGATAAATAATTATATAATTATTTCTGATGATGGTTAAGTATCGATTTTATGTCTTATCGGTTTGCGGTTTATCTCGAATTATAAGTGTGGGCGGGTGTGATAAGAATTTTTACAATCAATAATAATATTCGTTCATTTTCATAATAATTACAATTACATCGATGTTTATAAGCTTCTTTGATTTTGATTGGCAGACAATGATCATGAGACAATCCAAACTTATGTTTCATTACCTAATCAAATGAAACATCTATAACAGCACGTTCTTTCCATGAAAAGTTACAACAATGTATTGGAAAATAAACGAGGCTTGCTTTCACTCATATTTCATGGTTAAAGCATAAAAATGTAATTATAAAAAATGAGGCTTTCTTTTTGTAATATTATAGGACCGTAAAACGTTGAAAGTCCCCGCGTTTTTCAATGAAATGATTCCTTCATACAAATTGTGCTTCTGTTAACGTATCTACATTCCAATAATTTAATTTTGGATGTAACGCGTCTTCTGATTGGCTGACGTTGTTTTGTTTATCAGCTCATAGACATAATTTTGTCATGTGACCGTGACGTGATCAACGTTTTTTCATGGTTTACTCCGGTTTAAAATGGAATTTAGAATTAAATTATAAGAAATGACTGTAATATTTTTTCTGTCTATTCGAAATAACATAAAAAATGAGGTGCACACTTTAAAATAAGCCGCTACGCGGGTTATTCAGTGTGCACCACATTTTTAATGTTATTTCTTCATAGACAGAAAAAATATTACAGTCATTCCTTAAATAAAATATCAAAGGAAGCATAAAATTATAATTCTTAACAAAACTGGATTCATCCATAATTTTATAACGTGCTCCCATCAAGGTAACTTATAAAAATGCATTTCGTCTTGTATTTACATTCGTGGTCACCCCTTACTACGAAATTCTAGTATTCCACAAATATGAATGAATCTTTACTAAAACCGGGTGTCATTGACTACATTTTTAGTTGTTTATTACAGATCATTTCATGAAATTGGACAGTCCGAATATGAGTTGTTTACTTTTGTATATTTTAGTACACCTAACAGATTTCTCTTTTTTACGTCTTATTTGAGTATTAGAATGTTTATTGCTGATCTTTCCATTCTTAACTATAATTGATGAAACCAGATCTATTAAAGATAAAGCTAACTCCCTGACAAATACGTACATGAAGATATGTCCGATTTCAGTTACGTTGTGAAAACTTTATGCCCATGCTAATTGCATCCGAATGGATCAAGGAAACAGATCAACAATAAAACATTGCAATACATGAATGATGTAAGTTAGATATATTATGAAGTTCAATGCCATCGCCCTGCCAAATCACATGTTACTGATGTGGCATGCAACAGTATCAATCAATTAATCAATCAAACAAACCAATAAATCAATCAATTTGAGAAGTGTGGTCTCATGCGGAAACTTATCTCATTGGCAATCATATCAAATCTCGTTTTTTTTTTAATTTTACAGCCTCGTGCTTTGGTCTCGGGTGGATACTTGTCTCATTGGCAATCCTACCACAACTCCTTATTTTTATATTTGTTACATTTATATTGAATACTGAGGAAACAAAACACAAAGAATGTACGATGGAAAACAATAATTTGAAATGCAAGGACAGGGTATGAGTAAAGCGTTCCTAGCAATAATCAACCGAACGAATATTATTTTCTTCCTTATTCAAGCGTGTAATTCTGCTTTACATTATCAATTTTTCATTATACACTTGTCTTTGCGAATACATTTGCATGTCTCTAGGGATCACATTTTTCCGTATTCTGTCATTCTTATTAAACATTTCATAGTCGTATCTCTACCGGATATGCATCGTTTCAAAACAAATATTTCTCTTACTTAAAGTTATGCCAGTGTTACGGTCAACAAGTGTATTTTCTGTTCGTACATTTTTTGCACTGTTATAAAGCTGAAACTGTTTTAAGAAGGGCGTTATATTGTTACTATCACCTGTCGCTTTACTTCTAATATAGAATTTCAAAGGAAACGATGACTGTGTACTGAGACTCTGCATATCTTTCAAATTGCCAAATATAATTGTTGTTTGATCTGGTAATTATAAACGTATAATATTCTACAACCAAGAATATCACAAACAACATTAAAGAAACAATATACAAATAAATATCAGTATGTATGCACCGACATGTCCGTTTACAGTCACCGAAGTTTTGGACTGTTCGGTGGATAAAGTTCATTTCAAAATGAAACATTATCAAGGCTGTTGATATCGTTAACCAAAATAATATAACAAAAAGACGAAAAATTACCAATCCTAAGCCGGTTTCAGTTAAAAATAAACCTTTTAATAGCTGATTAAATAGGTATGCGTTTTAATCATTGTTGAAGGCTGTACGATGATCTATTGTTTTACCTCCCCATTCTTAGGTCTTTGACGGATAGCTGTCTCATTGTCAAACATACCACATTTCCTTATGTTTATACTGTGAAAAAAGATTTGCATTTGTTATATAAAAAAAAATACTAATAAATTATTTTTAAAAGGATTTACATTTTCCAGACAATTCTCTTTCTGGGTCTATGAAACTACTTTTTAATGTTACATTTTTATAAAAATATAAGTATATGTATTATGATTGCTAATGAGACAACTATCCACCAAAGTTCAAATGACGTGGATGTAAGCATTTCAACTAGTTTTGAAATAGATTTTTCTTTTTTTATCTTGTTTATACCTAAACTTACTTTTACTGTTCATATTCATTCAGAGACATATATTAAAACAGCGTCTAATTAACGGTCGAGATGACCTCCGAAGACTGCCGACGACCATTTAACCCCATATAAACATAAAAATAAACAGATAGCGACCACGTGCAATTGGATTTTTCTAGGTGTGTTTGATTTCATATTGTAGGTTAAAAAGTATGTTAATCATCGTTTTTACCTTTGTGCATCGAATCAGTCAACTAAATGGTTCATCCTTGTTTCACTTTCAATGTTGACATTATTTTCCTTTTAATAGCTGAATACATGCGTAACCCATCTCCAGATAACGGGTTTAATTAAAGGTCACATGAATACGGATTCAATGAGGTCGAATTATTCACCAGCGATGTTTCTTATCTTTTTTGACAAAATTGAACCAAATTGGCTGTTAAAAGCGAATCAGTATTTCACTATATCACTTTCATTAATGATTTTTTTTATATCCCGTAGCTAATGACCCTTTAATTACTAAAATGTATTGGGGTATACATACTTCAGCCGACGATAAAACATGAAAATAGACGTCAACATATTGTCTTCAATATTAAACACATTTCTGGTTGATATGTCAAGTATCAAATCTTGCCTAATAGGAGAATGTCTGTACCGAAATGGTTCAAAGCTTTTAATGAATTCAACTTTACCTGCCAAAGATTTGCAATTAACTATCATAAATTCCTGAAATCATGCATCAATTGCAATCGTATCTTGAATTTGATTCCTACAATATGAAAATAAGAGCTGTGATATGAATGCAATGAAACATCTATCCACCAGAGACCAACGGAGTAGAGGTTGCCAACTATAGATCATCGTACGATCTTCAACAATGAGCAAAACACATAACGCATAGCAAACCTATCATCAACATGTCAGTTAAGTTAATCTATTCCTGTTATTTCCCTTGAAAATAAAAAAAAAAATAGGGAAAACTTACAGTAACTTCTATACGATTCAATCAGTCATTAGTTTATACCTTTGTATTCTGTATTATTGTTTTCACCATGTTTACACTATACCAAATTTTAATGTTAGTAGACATATAATTGACTATCCCTAAAAAGTTTAATAAGCTGCAGCAGAGATCCATTAGCATAGTACATGAAATGCGGAGGTATACGGTAGATTGCTAATGGATCCCTTCAATATAATTTTGTTCTTGGAGTGTTTGTTTGAGAGTATGGTCTACTGCTACAAGTAACAAGCAATATCGGTCACTAACGATTGTTCTTATAATCATGTTTCTTCCTATAGTATCGTGTTGTCATTGTTTGGATCTAATAAAATACAATTCAAAATGGAAATTGGGAATGTGTCAAAGAAACAACAACCCGACCAAAGAGCAGAAAACAGTCCAAGGCCACCAATAGGTTTACAAAGCAGCGAGAAAATCCCGTAACCGGAGTTGGGCTTTAGCTGGCCCCTAAGCAAAAATGTGTACAAGTTCAGTGAAAATGGACGTCACACTAAACTCCGAAACATATAAATGAACTAAAATGAAAAAAAAATCATACAAGACTAACAAAGGCCAAGGGACTTTGGACAGGCGCAAAAATGGCTAAGTATTCTTCTAAGTATTGTTTCTAATTTCTCAGGACAAAAGTTAGACAGTATAAAAGATAAAGAAATGATACCTCATTTATAAGTGGAAAATGAAATAGCTAAATATGTTTTTTTACATTTTGAACCTTATAACATTGCTCAGCATCAAGTCTGTTTTTCCTCAATAGGCAAATAAAACTGCAAAAGAACCATGATATGGAACTTTTAATTTACTTTGCGAAATAAAGAAACGCGAACTTTTAACTTAATATATGCCATTTCATTCCGGTAGTGACAAATAATTTAATAAGACATACTTTTATTACCAATAAATGCACAAGCAAACCCAATAATTATGAACTCAAGAAAATGATATTTCCAATTTAACTGTTGTTTAAAGCAGAATGGCAGTTAAAATTGAATTTAAAAGAATATTGTTGGTCATAAATATATGATCATTTTGGTTATTTTATTTGCACAAATACTTTGCACGAATGGTTTGGGGTGACGAAGACGCATAAACGAAAAGACCACGTTGAAGTTATAGTAAAGAATAGTCGGCTGAAAATAAAAATATATACCGCGTATGAAAATGCCATTGAAAATCGTTATCTAATGAAAAAAAAAGTACCTGCTATCCCTTCCACAAGAAGTAGGGCCAATTTCTTCTGAATTTATATTAGCACAGGCCATTATCAAATAGTCTTTCAATATTTAATATTATATAGATATAAGAAGATGTGGTATGAGTGCCAATGAGACAACTCTCCATCCAAGTCAAAATTTATAAAAGTAAACCATTATAGGTCAAAGTACGGTCTTCAACACGGAGCCTTGGCTCACACCGAATAGCAAGCTATAAAGGGCCCTAAAAATTACTAGTGTAAAACCATTCAAACGGGAAAACCAACGGTCTAATCTATATAAAAACCGAGAAATTATCGCTATTTACGAAATTTTCCTTTGATCTTGCTGACTGATAATTTCCTTTCTCAGTGTAGTCGAGTGATATGAAAATTATCGCTAGAAATTAAGGGGGCACGTGGCGTTGCTAATGAAATTGACAATGTCGTCATAGGTAAAAAAGCGATAAACAGATTATCATTGGAAATCTCAACTCGATTGCTTTTCTCACTTTCGCCGTACCGGCTCAAGCGAGAAAATCAATCTCGTTGAGATGATCAACGATAATCTATAAATATATTCACAATACCACAGCTTCCTTCGTATACTTTGAGGTTATAACGATATTATTGCTTACATATAAACAGATGACCAAATTATAAAGGCCTGAAGAAAAATCGCAATTTAACATATTTTGGCAATTGTTTAGTATTTATCCATACAGAACTTGCAATGTCATCAACTGCAATGTGTAACACTACAAAAACAGTTTTATTATATAAAAATATCAAGAATTGTTAACAAAAAATGTTTTAAGTATAATAATGTAGACTCTTCAATACGTACATTCCAGTAGGTTTTAACAACTTTTATATTTTGACTCTGAGAGTAATACAAATACAAGGGAAACTGCATGACCATTACTCAAAGACTTTATTGATCGGTTCCTTATACAAGTAGACACAGTTTCACTTTGTGAAGTGTCTGAAACCCATAGACAACCAGGACGTTACATTTGCGGTTTTTGGATATAAAAACATCACATTAAATGTTAACCGGACATTGATAAACCTGTCATATTCGCCTCGTGATAATTGTTGTGTGCGGTTTTGGGGTATAATAACATCACAGATTATGTTTACCGGACAATGATAAACCTGTCATTTTCGCCTCGTGATAATTGTTGTGTGCGGATTTTTGGGTTTAAAAACATCACAGATTATGTTTACCGGACAATGATAAACCTGTCATTTTCGCCTCGTGATAATTATTGTGTGCGGTTTTTTGGGTATAAAAACATCACAGTAAATGTTTACCGGACAATGATAAACCTGTCATTTTCGCCTCGTGATAATTGTTGTGTGCGGTTTTTTTGGGTATAAAAACATCACAGTAAATGTTTACCGGACAATGATAAACCTGTCATTTTCGCCTCGTGATAATTGTTGTGTGCGTTTTTTTGGGTATAAAAACATCACAGTAAATGTTTACCGGACAATGATAAACCTATCATTTCGCCTCGTGATAATTATTGTGTGCGGTTTTTTGGGTATAAAAACATCACAGTAAATGTTTACCGGACAATGATAAACCTATCATTTCGCCTCGTGATAATTATTGTGTGCGGTTTTTTGGGTATAAAAACATCAAAGTAAATGTTTACCTGACAATGATAAACCTGTCATTTTCGCCTCGTAATAGTTATTGTGTGCGGTTTTTTTGGGTATAAAAACATCACAGTAAATGTTTACCGGACAATGATAAACCTGTCATTTTCGCCTCGTGATAATTGTTGTGTGCGGTTTTTTTGGGGGGTATAAAATCATCACTGTAAATGTTTACCGGACAATGATAAACCTATCATTTTCGCCTCGTGATAATTGTTGTGTGCGGTTTTTTGGGTATAAAAATATCACAGTAAATGTTTACCGGACAATGATAAACCTGTCATTTTCGCCTCGTGATAATTGTTGTATGCGGTTTTTTTGGGTATAAAAACATCACAGTAAATGTTTATCAGACAATGATAAACCTGTCATTTTTGCCTCGTGATAATTGTTGTGTGCGTTTTTTGGGGGGTATAAAAACATCACAGTAAATGTTTACCGGACAATGATAAACCTGTCATTTTCGCCTAGTAATAGTTATTGTGTGCGGATTTTTTGGGTATAAAAACATCACAGTAAATGTTTATCAGACAATGATAAACCTGTCATTTTCGCCTCGTGATAATTGTTGTGTGCGGTTTTTTTGGGGGTATAAAAACATCACTGTAAATGTTTACCGGACAATGATAAACCTATCATTTTCGCCTCTTGATAATTGTTGTGTGCGGTTTTTTGGGGTATAAAAATATCACAGTAAATGTTTACCGGACAATGATAAACCTGTCATTTTCGCCTCGTGATTTGTTGTGTGCGTTTTTTTGGGTATAAAAACATCAAAGTAAATGTTTACCGGACAATGATAAACCTGTCATTTTCGCCTCGTGATAATTGTTGTGTGCGGTTTTTTTGGGTATAAAAACATCACAGTAAATGTTTACCGGACAATGATAAACCTGTCATTTTCGCCTCGTAATAATTGTTGTGTGCGTTTTTTTTGGGGGTATAAAAACATCACTGTAAATGTTTACCGGACAATGATAAACCTGACATTTTCGCCTCGTGATAATTGTTGTTTGTTGTTTTGGGGTATAAAAACATCACAGTAAATGTTTACCAGACAATGATAAACCTGTCATTTTCTCCTCGTGATAATTGTTGTGTGCGGTTTTTGGGGTATAAAAACATCACAGTAAATGTTTACCGGACAATAATAAACCTGTCAATTTTGCCTCGTGATAATTGTTAATCAAACTGGACTATAAAGGTCTTTTTGTCATATTTCAACTCTGAAAAATGATTAAAAATTAAGCTATAGTATCTGTTAATGCTTTGTTATTCTTAAAATTAAAAAATAAATAAACATCCACCTCGAACTACAAACTAAATTGAGTAAACGAAAACTAATTTGATAATTGGTAGATCGTTGGCATTAAGGATGTTCGCTTGTCATGTTTTGGGATTTTTGTCAGATTTTCGGAATCCTTTGGTTTTATCCGTTTGAATGCCTTAAAAAATTTTGCCCATTGACCCCCATTTTTCTTTTTATTAATCTTTTACATGTATAATTATAAGCCATTTGTAAAAGTCTTATAAGATCTTTGTTATTTTTTAATAGTTTTTGAGAACTTAAACTTGTCAATGATAAAGCTATGAAAAATCAAGAGAGAACATTTTCCCGCAAAAATTTCTATGGCTAATATCTCGAAAACAAGCACATTGACCTATATATTTTTGTGGCTTTTTTGGTTCCTTTATTTATCCCCTATCAATATATACTAGTGTTATGAAAAGCTTGTTATTTTGAAACTAAGTAGCGAACTTCCTTAACACAAAATGTTTATATTTTCTGAAGCAACCGACTGATACCTTCGGAAGATAAAACGTTGTTTAAAAAATACATCAACTTTACACTAACATTTGTGTGTCTTCATTGATACGGTGATGAGTGATTTTATCATGATAATGTATGGCAGATTCAATAAGAGATGTACATGTAGGAACCTAAGTTCCCTCTCTTCGTGATGATTAGTTTTCTGCGTAACATGTGAAGACTATTTTAACTTATTGTCATTGAATACGACAACAAAGTCAAGCTAGAGTCTATTTGCCTTTATCTAGGTTGAATGATCTGTTTGAAATTCTAACACGATATTCTCCGGGGTTTGAGACAAAAACAATAAGCTTGAAACAAAAAGGGCAGACAACAAGCAATAACAACAATTGAACCACAGGACTTGACTCTGGACAGGCACATATACAATGTAGCGGAGTTAACATGTTTTTGTTTGCTCAACCTTTACATAACCTGAGACAATGGTTTAACAGAACAACGCAAGAAACACTATGAGGAGTATAATTTCAACGATATTGTGTTGTTGGGTGTCTGTATCATTTATGATTACCATTTGTCTCCTTTATTTATATACAAAAAATAGAGAACGACATACATAAAAGAATAGCGAGTCCAAATAAAATGTTATTTCCAGAATATTCAGTTGCATTGTAAAAAAATGTTAAAAACCAGGCTCAGTACGCCAGACAATCTGTTCTTCTACATTAGACTCATCAGATGCGCTCGAATGAAAACAGTTGGAAACCTAAACAATTACGAAGTTTGAAAAATCGTATAATCAACATAAACTTTGTTTAAACATTTTCGAGGATATTCATTTGCATTGCAAAAACTGTTTTGAAATAAACAGGATTATAGTTTAGTACGCCAGACGGTCGTTTCGTCTACATTAGACTCATCAGATGCGCTCGAATCAAAACAGTTGGAAAACCAAACAATTACGAAGTTTGAAAAATCGTATAATCAACTCAAACTTTGTTTGAACATAAGGCAATGACATACACTAGTGCATGATAATTAAATTATCTTCAATGCACAGAATTTCATCCCATTTGGTTATGGATTTCACTTAAGTGTGCCCTACTGGGTTTGTAATTAAAATGTTCATCGCTGTCTCTTTATGTGATCTAAGTATAGACAGAAATAAATTCGACCAAAAATTTTCTGTTGTCTATATTCTTTTTCAAATATTTGTTTGATTAATGAAAGTGAATCCCCCATGTAATGCTGAAGTTATTGTTGCATGGTTTGATTTACTTAAATGTATGATTGTTATCTCATCATTATTGCATAATATACTTTTACATGGGATTTGGTCGTAGATGAATAAATTGATTCCATTTCATAGATAACAAATGTATGACAGGCTTTTAGGACAGTTAACTTCACATTCTGTGTAAGTGCCGATGTACCAAAGGTGTTTAAGAATACCAACGTTAGGGTTCTTCATTTTTCACAATGGCATTATTTGTTTTCTTTTTCTTTTTTTTTTATGTTGTGCATACCTAAAAAGAGTTCAATATGTTGACAGTAGTTACATGACTAAATATAATTTTGTAAACTAGCAACCCAATCGTTGAAAATCACATCATACTATCGATTATCAGCACTGCAGCTGCAACAGGTAACAAATTAAAATCTGTTGTACACGATTGCAAAAACCATAGTATTGCAAAAGAAATCGGAGCGGTAGCCAACAATCTATTGTACACGATAGCAAAGGCAGTTGTTTTGAATAGCAATCGGGTATATGCCGCAATGATAGCTGATGATATGTTGTGTCAATCAAATTTCATTTACATTTCATCGGTGCAATTTATCTATTGGTAGTTCTTGTTCGCATACGTCCTTTTTGTCTCAAGTTTCTCTCTGTTTATGACTTTTAAATTCTAGTTTCCTTATATAAGTCACAATATGACTATTCCTACATTGTTGTTGGTTCAGAATATTCTTTATTATAATTTTATTGTATAACAGTCATTTGTAGAAAATTAGATCCAACCAAAAAAGTTATTTTCGTCCATCATTATCGGTTAACATTGCTGTTGGACGACAGAACAGCGGAGTGGTAAAGTCTCACACAATCAATCATAAAAAGAAAAACATATTCTGAAACTTTCTTTAAATAATTTCTGAATTAAAATAATTTCTAAATGATTTCGTATATTACATTTCCACAAGGACACCTGGTTCATAATATGCAAACATTTGAAAAACTAAACGAAAATCAAAATCTAAATATGTTTTCTATTTTTTTATGTCTAATTAGATTAAGTATCTTACTCATACACAACTGTTAATGTTTACAACCTGTCAAATTTCTAACCCTAGTGTTTTGTGTTTGTTTTTTCTGGTATTTTGTTTGTGTCATTGTATTTTTGTTGATTTTTGTTGTTGCTAAAGTTGGTTGTAGGAGCCACAAATACAATTGTTAATTCCAACATGTCAATGTCTATTCACTAAATTATCAGGTAATAACAAGATTTCTTTCTGGGTTTTTGTTTGTGTTTGTGTTTGTGTTTTTGTGTTTTTGTGTTTTTTTGTTGTTGCTAAAGTTGGTTGTAGGTGCCACAAATACAATGGTTAAGTCCAATATGTCAATATGACTATTCATTAAGTATACTATCAAGTAATAAAAAGAAAATCCTGCCACAGTTTAATTAATTTCAACGTTCAAAGTCTGTACGCAATTTTCGATGAAGGTTTGGATTACCCTTACCCTTATTCTAGAGCTAATTTTGATTTATGTATCAATACACTAGATGTAATTCCGCGACTTGTTACTCGGGTGCCTACCCGCTAAATTACTAAACCTAACCTTAACCCTATTCAAAACCGGGACGCGAATGTTCAATTCGTTTTCGTGTCTTTTTTTATGACAAATTGACCAGTGCCTTTGTAAAAATACATTTATGAACATGCTATTTCTATCCTGTTTAAACAGTTAAATACTATGCATCTAAAAATGTAATCACAAGCAGTTAAAATATTACATTTCAGCCACTGTTAAACTATGTATATCATCATCTTGAATATTACATTTTCGGCTATATGTTATTGCAATCATCTTTGAATATTACATTTTGGGCGATGTTATTACAATCATCTTCAAATAATACATTTACGGCAATGTTATTATAATCATCTTTAAATATTACATTTACGGCAATGTTTATTACAATTATCTTTAAATATTGCATTTACGGCAATTATTTTACAATCATGCTAAAATATAACAACTACGGCAATGTTTTTACAATCATAATAAATGATTAAATGTATGGCGATATTATAACAATAATCTTTAGATATTACATTCACTGCAATGTTATTACAGTCATCTCTAAATATCAAATGAACGGAGCAATGTTTTTAAAAATACGTTAAAATAGTACATTTTATGACAATGTTAATATATCTGTCAAATAGATATATCATATACTAGTCAACAAAAGTAACGATACACAAGTTTGAACTCCAATTTATCATAAAATGTAATAAAAAGAAAAAACTGTTAAATTATCCAATGAAAAACATTGTGAGAAAATACCGTGTTATTGAACACAGGGGTCAAATTTATTTTGCGAAAAACGATGTCAAAAGTCGGCACTTAATTTTGAAGATGAGAATTAAGTATTCAAATATCTGCAAAGGCCTTCAAAATTTTAAGCAGACCATGTTCAAGTTTAGAGTTTTAAGTCCTAATATCGATTTTTGAATTTTTGGGCGAAAATACGATTTTTGAAATATCAAAAAATTTTGAAATATCAAAAATTACAACAACAAAAAATTCGCGTATTTGCCTTAAATCAATGGGTTTGATAAGAAAATAACGCTCTGTAAATATAAGACCAATTGGGCAATTATGTACCTTGGTACACTACATCCAATTAGGATTATGTTCTTTTAATCATATAGAAATGTTACATTTTAGTGCAGCGGTTTTTTTCTCTCAAGTTCAATTGAAACAGAAGCAGTTAAACCTGGGATGTGTTACTATTACACTGTTACAAGATTTCCTGATATACCTCTATTTTCATTGTATTTTATTTTATTATCAATTTTTCATCAATGAAATTACAGTCTCTCCTTTGATCAAATTTTTAGCTATTATTTATTTATTTCGCAAGTTGAAATCTACGATAGCATGAATTTGATGAAAGCAAAAACCTTTTGTATACATCTGGATAATTGCACATGTTCTGTTTCAAAGTTGCAAAAACTCTCAGATAGTTGTAGACAGATATACAATGAAGCTTCTTTCTTTTATGCTTGTTTTATGAAATGTCAACACCTGCAACCCGCCTTCAAAAACTATGATATGATGCTGTTTGATAACATGACGTAGGTGTCATCATTCGATTATTAATTCTTCTGATAGCCTTGAATATAGTAAATTGAAACTGCATCGGTTCTCAAAAGCTAGGAATTGAAATGTTATGTTTGTTGATGTTAAAGAAGAATTGCACTCGTATTTCGTACATTAAGACTTGGATTATTAGAACAACTATTGAACCTCTTGTCAGTTATATTTTCTTTGGTGCCAGTTCTTTTCAGCATAAGGACTTCTATGAACTACTTTCCAAAAAGGTATTTAATGATACAAAGGATTGTTTACTCCGTCGTCATTTTTAACTCTGTTTGCCTTAGTTCGATACTAATTAACGAATGTGTCTTCACCTTGGACGCTCTTGGCCAAATGATTGAAAAGCAAAAAACATAGAAATTCATCGAAACTATCTTTACAAATCTCTTTGACAAATATTGCTTCATACAAAAGTTTAAAATACAATATTTTGACAATGGTGATCATAGTTTCATCATGAACAATATCGCATTCGTCGATTGTTCGCAAATACGCGTTTAAATGATTATAAAGATAGAAATCACTTATTTAACAACTTCGTACAACACCACTTAGAAACCGTGAACCTTATCTAACAATCACCATGGATTTTTGCGTCCGTTTCAGATCTATGTCGATGTTTGCCTAGAAAGTTACTACGGAGAGAGAAAGACCCATTCCCTTAAAACAAAACAAGTAACCCAAACGGTCGATTGAACAAAACTTCAGAATATCCTGATAGTTAATTGTTGCTTAACTATTAAGTTTGTGGATGTTCTAAAATCATGAAATACGTATTTTCAACAACGAAACTATTTTTCTTTTTCTTTAATGCATTGTACTGACTTCCAATTTTATTCACAAATCGCATGAAAAAAAAGTAATTATCGCCACTTTATTTAAATCTATATTTCCGTACAAGTTGACTTCAATAAGTTTGTAGAAATGTATTTTCTCGGTGCATTTGTTGTCAATATTTCATTTAACAATTATTCATACTTTATCAAAATGTCTGAATTACGTTGACAATAATTCAATACCTGATTAAATCTCAGGGTACAATAGCAGAAGGTGACATGAGATTATATTTTAATCGCATAATCCCCTCTGTAGATTGCAACTAAAATAACTGTAAGGAAATGTTAAATTTGAAAGTGATTGTAAGAATCCACTGCAATATAGAGTAAATGAGGTGCAACTTACAAATATTTTTAATTTCCAACATGTTTTACTTAGTGCATGTCAATATTTTGCAAATATTTAACATCCTTTCGTGCGTTAGTTATTGGTAAGAGTTGCTCAGAACGGAAATGATAAGGCAATGATTTCTTAAATAAAGGAGATTTACAGACACTGTCTCAAAAACAGGGAAAAACCCAAATAATCATTATGCAATAAATGTAAAAGTGTGATGTAAGGCTTTGTTAAAAGATAAATATTAGTAATGTCTGTCAAATTGTAAAAAAAAAAATAAGAATGTATTGCATAAATACATGTTTAAGTTATATGAAAAGAAGTATCACGATGTTTAAGAAGAGACTTTGTGAATAACACAAGGATCCACACAGACGAAGAAAAGTAGTTATGCACAAATATGTTCTCCGACCTTTATAACGAAGGCAACGGATTAAGCGGAATCGGCCATCACTTTCCAAATATTGTACAAAACGCAAGAAACGCGTTTACAAGAAAATTCATTACTTCTCGGCAAAACGACTTCGTCGTAATTTTGTTTAACCAATAAGGTTTCTGTAGCATGGTGCATAAAGGCCCATACTGTTTTGAGATAACATTTTCAGAGATTGCCAATTTGCTTTGTTAGTATCAGAAGCTTTAATCCAAATCAAATTTATCCACTTTGATTCATGGAAAGAATACAAATACCTTATTTGATACTATCAAACACACTGATTCTATTAAGTTTTCTTTTAAACTTTGACGTCATCAAAATACTTGTTTGTCTTACTTCAGTTAGTATACCCTTGAGGCCTTTTATTTTTGAAAGAATGTAAATTTTTGGATGCTTTTCATTAGTTAGATCTGAAAAAAGCGTTTCGTATATATCAACATGAATCTCGGTTAATTTTCGTCCAATATTGTATGTTTGACTGAAGTATAGAAAAGGTAGGTGTGGGTATTCAAGTTATTCCGCGTGCGTACATAAATGAAAAGACAACTGACGCACTTTAAACGTTTTAATGGTGATTCAAAGAAACGCGTTTGTTGTGAAGTTGCAAAATAAATATCGACACAAAAAGATATCAAAATGCAACGATCTTATTTTAAAATTACATCAGGATGAAATGTGTGTAATCTTGTTACATGGTACCAAATCTTTATCGACAAATAAGAATTTATTTTTGCCGTTAATAGTTCAATTACACCTACGTTGTTTTATCGAACACTAACGCAAACTACATAGTTAAACGTATGCATTACAAGTTCATGCACTTTTTATTAAGTATAATGTTTGCTCTTCACATTTTGATTGCTACTTATCCCTTGCATTCCATAAATCAAGACTTGGAGGTATTGTATTCAGTTTTCGAAAACAAAATGTTGAATATTTGTAACAGATAAGACCGAGACAATTCTTAAATATCGGCAAACTATTATTTATAATGACAGGTGCCCGCGCATTCAACTTTCAATAATGAACATTAATTGAGTTTGGACAATGCCAATACTGGTATAACTGTGGGCGATATATTTCCTCTAAAAGATGAGTATCATCATGCCTTGCCCTTTTGCATCAACTATAATGTAAGAGAATACCAGTAATTTGTAAAATTTTCGATCAGTCAATTCCGATGCGATTATGATACGCACTTTTGAAATGGCCTCAGTCATATCGGAAACATTCATTAGAAATTATCCACAAACTCGGGACTGCAACAATAAACTTCATTCTTGAGTGACAATACTTTGACAAGTATTTTCCGGACTCATGCATTGCATATGATAATTCCTAAGACATAATATTCCCATGGAAAATAAAATAAGCAGAGCTATAATGAGAAGTAATGGTAAAATGCCTATAACTGGTTTTAAAATTTTTGATAGGTCCAGTTAAGATTATATGTCAGTGGTGGTAGCATCTAGTGTTACTCTATTAACTCAAGATAAGCTCTTCCTATGGAATCGATATTTAAATTTTGATTATTTGATCCGATAAAACACAATCATAGTAGACATCGTAACAAGTTGCTGGAGATGTTTTAGTTCTTCATTCGAATGTTGTTTCCATGCAGCCGTTTTGTGAAATTTGGAAAAAAATAAAATCTAGTAACAAAATGGTTATTATTTGTTATAGGCAAAATGCCTGTTCATGAAGTAAGAGCACACCACTACTTTACGAGTGTTTCAAACATTACTTTTGCCATTTTAACGACCAATTACTCACTATACGTCATATTAAGACATATCTTTTGCTATTAGATTTTCAATAAATATGAACAGTCAAATTATGTTATTCTATTTTATTTAATGATCTATTTATAGTTGAAAGTGACATACTGATACTGGAAGATTTTGTTGTAACCGGCAAATATTTCTTTAGAATCACATGCTAAGTAGAAAGTTGAGATATCAAGCTTTGCACAATCGGAACGTTTAAGATATACTACTATTTAGTACGCATTACTTTGTGTCTTTAGTGAGCAAAGCCCCTTTGTATATATAGTAACTTATAAAAGCACCGACATGAAAAAATGTGAAACAATTCAAATGAGAAAACCAGCTTTGTTCATCCTGTATATCGAAAATGTGTTTAACTTGTTTTAATTTTATGATAATATTTTATGCAAATTTAATTTCTTGTGCGATAGCAACAAGTCATGAAATATCAACATTGCATAAATCATCATCTCTTTCGCATGTTGAAATACCGGATGTTCACAATCTTATGTAATTACGTCAAATTACCCGATCATCAACATGTTTAATTTGATGAGATTTCCCATGACGTAGTCGAGTTATGTTCCCACCTTTACATTTTAAAGATGATACGAAGTGTCTTAACATCTGTTAGAGAATTTGGCATTAATGATCTTTAAAGTTTGATTACAAAAACAAAATATTCTGAATGCATGATTGGAATAACTTTCAACAGCCTTGAGATTTTATATCATATTGTTTTATTGTTATTCAGGTACCATTTCTTTTTTTTTTTGTTTTTGTTTTTTACAAAGTGTGAATCGAGAAAGCATTGATTCCGGTTCCATCATGTTATTGCACTGCAACAGAAATCGTTAAAATTTTAATTTCGTCGTTTCATCTTTTAAGGTTTGGAAAAATTAAAATATTCCAATTTGTCATATTGTATATATATATATATATATAGGTCCATTGTTGAAGACAATATGTAGACTACCTTATGTCCTAAATTTAATATTTTTATATGTTGGGCTGATGTCTTTTTGATGTAGGGGATTTCTGTGGCTAAATGGTCTTATCTACTGTACCACTAGCCTGTCAACACTGAAGTTGTGAGTTTGAACCGAACACCGACCTTCTACAGGAAAGCTAACAATCCGATTAAAATTGGAGTGGAACGCACTTACTACGTGCTAGGATCGGCTCGTGGTACAGTAGATGAACTAGGCATACCACTCGTACAACGAGCCCCCAATGGAACAAAGAAGAACATACATTTCACAGATGTTATCGGATATGTTCCTTATGTCGTAACTACAATACCCTTCTCTTTTCACGAATGTGACCTACCGAATTAGACTATTTACCAGATTTGTAATAACACAAGCAACACGACGGGTTCCACATGTGGAGCAGGATCTGCTTATCCTTCCGGAGCACCTGAGATCACCCCCCAGTTTTTGGTGGGGTTCGTGTTGCTTATTCTTTAGTTTTCTATGTTGTGTCATCTGTATACTATTATTTGTCTGTTTGTCTTTTTATTTTTTAGCCATGGCGTTGTCAGTTTGTTTTCGATCTATGAGTTTGACTGTCCCTCTGGTATCTTTCGTCCCTCTTTTAAAGATCAGTGACAAAAAAATCTGGATTTATCCCATAGCTGTTTTTCTATTGTAACACCAGTATTTGCAACTGGACGTTAAGAAAGCAACAATCAACCAATCTACAATGTAGGTATATGTTCTCTTTGATAATGCGACATTGAGTCGTTGAGTGAAAAACAAACTAAGGATTCACAATTAATATTGTCTCTTAAAACAAACATTAATGTCTTCGAAATTTGTTTTTTTACAATTTCTGAAATTCGTAATTGATGATATATATGGTTATTGGTAAGTTATTCAAGTTTCTGTATGTATATAGTAATCACTACCTTATATATTAACATTGTTGTGTGAGCCTTTTTGTACAATTTTGTCATTGTCTCTTCGTTTGATCAATTATCTTGGAATAATAAACAATATAATAAGAGAAAACTAGCATTCTGTCGCCAGGTACTAGATTCTAGACATATTTAAATTTGTGTCTTCTGTAAAAAATACATGGCTTTGTTTTAGTTTAATTCAGTTTCAAGAATCCGAATGTATCATTAATCATTTAGGGTAAAGATGTGATCATTGTACTTATCAACAGTATACCAACCGGATGCGTCTAAGTAAGGATTTTGAAGCTCAGTGATATGATTTTAAGGTTTCACTTCGGCAGCTTTGGTTCGACCATGAAAGTAATAGTATTACAGACTATACTACGTCTACGGTCAAAAGATCTCTTTTGATTTCCTTGTATATTGCTTAATACCGTCCTGAAATCTTTAAGAAGCATTACTGAAACGTTACTACTATTTGTTTTTTGTCAGGACGAAAACAAATTAACACAATGCATACAATAAGTAGGTGCTGCAAGGTAGTTCGCCACTGATGAAGTGCGGCAAAGTTGGACTGTAACTGGAAATTGAATTACTTTTTCTGTTGAGGGTGTATGGGAAGGTTTACCACATTCCACTGATAAATTTAAATGTTTGTCTTTTTTTTTAAATGTTTTAGAATCTGTTATTACCAATAAATAAAATATACTACATTAGTTACTTGAAAATGTCTCTGTATTTGCTGTTTATGGTAATTCTCTTCATTTTGAATTAGATTTCGACAAATTTTCAGTAGCAACATGTTTCTACATTTAATTAACATTACAGAATTCTGATTATTTCGATCATCCCGCAAAAAGAAATGTATTGAAAGACATAGAGAGAAAGGCGATGACGATCGTCTGATTAAAAAAGAAATCAACAATTAAACAGCACCCTCATAGGCGTTAACTTACTTACATAGTATTATTTTAAAAAATGTCGAAGTATAATAATTATTCGATTTTACAGCGTATATTCGGTTGTCAGGAAGTTTATGCATGTTGCATACAAAATTGTAGATCTTCTGGTTATATTCACTATTACATGTTCGATAGCGAAAGGTATCGACCATCAAGTTATCTATGCTTTGGTATCGACAAAATTTATATAAAAATATCCTAATATTTGAAGTTTTGTAATTGAATATTTTATTACCCTTGTAAACTCTTTCGTAGGTATCTGCCGACTTGATGGCGAAACATTGTATTAAAATGACTTCTTGTAAACTTTTTTTTTGTTTGACGTTACTTATGAACTTATGTCACCTGATGAAGTTCAAAGATTTTTAAAGAAAAGAAAAATAGGCTAATCATACTTTCAAATCGAGGCTAGTTTTTAATAAATTTTGCAAATGATATGTTATCCTTTTCGGTCTTAAAAATCATCATGATCCAGTTTCCACTTTGACGTAATCCGATGTAGCATTATACATTTGTTGCTAAAAGTTATTTGAGCCAAAGCTATGTATATTTCTGTCTGATCTGTATTGTAATTAGACAGTAAGAAGGTGTTTATACATCCATGTTACCTTGAGTGCAATGTTTTTGCAGTTGCTACTGGTCCTGTCGACAGCCTGTCATAACAAATACAATTTAAACAGCGCGTGGTAGTAATGGATAATCAATTATTACGTTAATGTCCTACGTAACATTTGAAAATGACGCGGTGTCAATGAACGCGCACAATATTTATATAAAACTTTTGCTTCATTTAATCAACATTATATTCATGTCTTTAAACTGTGTTGTCTAGAAAAAATAGAATAATTTCAATGTGCTGAAATTACAATTTTTTTCAGTTGCAACCAAAAGTGTAATAATTAAAATTTGTCGATATTATTTCCGTTGCCGATAACAACACAATATAGTCACTTAAGATCCACTTTTGGTTACATCAAGCCACGCCTCTTGTATTTGAATATCTTTATATAGCGAAAGTTTTGCCCAATCATTCATGTCGATGGTTCATCATCAGAAGTATTTTTGCACGTAGCATATTTTGCATCTTTGACTTTGATTTTTTTTTTATAAACTTAAAGCTATACCGGCATAGTTTGTCTCCAATGTCTTGTCAGCTAAAACTGGATTTTAAAAAATCCAAACGGACCATTTTCATTTAAACTTGCATTTGCCTTGCTCAGGCAAAGTTCTATGATCAGGCAAAATTCCGTGGTCTCAGGACATGCAAATAACAGGGGAAAACACTGTGCCATGTTAAGGAAGAAGTAGAGCTCACACAAACCCCATAACTTTCTTTGTGTGCTAGTTCCAAGCCAGGAACTTGTAATCAAATGCCTTTCGTTATTCGCTGTCTGCTATTATTCGTTTAGTATTGAAATGTCTAGCAGGCCGTTTGGTTTTCTTTTGAATTGTTTTATATTTTGTCATTCCGGGGCCTTTCGTACCTTTATAATAACGAAATGGGTTCTGCATATTGTTGAAGGACATTTGTGACCTCTAAATGTTCACACATTTGTCATTTTGATCTGTATTTGCTCCTATTTTTGTATAAACTTTGGTAACAAAATGGACTCAAATAATACCTTCGAATTTATCTCAGAAAGTGCATATTTATATTAAAACGGAAATCACCTGAGTATTTATCAAAATCATGACAAATGCTGAAAAATTATATTTAATAATGTTTGTATGTTATTCTCGAGGGCTATCAGTCCATCAATAGTCATGTTAAAATGTGCAATACAACATGTGATAATGTTCAATAAATATTATTGTCGAGATTTAAGTAAATTTTGCTTTGTATCGACACATATGCAAGTTTATCCATAATTATTCATATACGACATGCAAATTTGAACATTCTCATTAATGAATCTAAAGTGATCTAACCAATATTATAAGATGTTTATAACATACTTTATAATTGAGGAGGAGTAGCTCAAAAACTGCTTCAAAAGCAATTCAACATCACAGGTCAGTTTGGTGCAGTTATCAAATAAGAATATAATACTCAAAGCAATAAGTGCATGTTCTAAAATTAAAAGCCATTCAAAAGTTTTGGTATATAAGGTGTAATATCTTTTAACTGCATATTTATATATTCTGACAGATGTTTGTTATGATTGATGTGATCTTTGGATTATTTATACCTGAAAGTGTTTACAATAATATAAGACTGTAAGTTTTTGAAGCTATATCAGATTCAAGATCATTTCATTTTCTGGCTCGCAATTTCATTGTAAATTAATGTTTTAAGTTCATTGAAGTAATATGCATTTTCGAAAAAAAGATGAAATTTCAGGAAAATCTGCATAATAATCTAAAGAGAGAGAGAGAGAAGCATACTATGCATTAGCAATCTCATTAGATTTTTCACTTTATTAGTTTTTGACTTTCTTTAGCATCACATTTTTTTAAGCTGCACCCATAGTTCTAGTGCAATTACATACTGCATAAGCTTCCTTCTTTCAGACATGGCTGTGTGAATCCATGAAGCACGAAAACCTTTCCACTGATAAAAACGATAGAAAAGTTCTTTGAATAAGACTTAAGGCACACTCGATAGCTTCCATGTCATGACAATAAAACTTACAATAAGACTCTCGACAACTTTTACCATTAATGAAAATTGCTGTTGTATAACACATTTTAGAAATTCCTTTCACAGGAAAAAAATCTGTTTTTCAATGCATTGTTCAAAGAGTAAATTTGATCATGCAATAATAAAATAACCCTTCTCAAATATAGCGTCTAAATTCAATATGCTTTATTGCTTAAAACGTTGTGTTTAAAGTAAATTGAAATGTGGAATTCTGAATAATTAAAAGATGTCTTTCTTTTAATTTGATACTGGATAGTAACAAGGCAATTTACACAGAAACCTCCGCAAAGGACATTTTAAGTGCAGATTCATTTAAAGATAAAATGTTACACAATTCAAAAATAATCTGAATATGGCTGTGTCATTAGCAAGCATACCACATCTTATTTTAATATCATTACCAGTGAGTGGATGTATGATACTATCTTAACGAAAGGTAAAAGCTGCTACGTTTTTATGTCTTTTTTTTGGGGGGGGGGAGGGGGTGTCTTATATCGAATGTCATTTTATTTCAATTTTGTGCATTTGTGAAACAATAATATCAGAACGAATAACAGTAAGAAAATCAATAAAAAGATCAATCAACATACTTAGTACTAGTAAATCTAAATTGGGAACTTATTTTACAACGATAAAAACAAACATATCAAACATAGGGTGAAGGTTGGCGCCTATTAAAACGTTTAAATCCGCTGCATTTGTTTGCACCTGTCCTAAGTCAGGAGCCTGATGTTCAGTGGTTGTCGTTTGTTGATGTGGTTCATAAGTGTTTCTCGTTTTTTATATAGATTAGACCGTTGGTTTTCCTGTTTGAATGGTTTTACACTAGACATTTCTGGGGCCCTTTATAGCTTGCTGTTCGGTGTGAGCCAAGGCTCCGTGTTGAAGGCCGTACTTTGACCTTTACAAATTGTGACTTGGATGGAGAGTTGTCTTATTGGCACTCATACCACATCTTCTTATATCTATATATCGAAAGAAAAAGGTTTTTTTTACTAAATTTGGATGCTTTGTTTCACTAAATTAAGAGCTAAATAGAAAAGAAAAAGACGTTTTTTTTATCTGTTTTTTTTCTGACAATGATGTTCCTATTGCGATGTCTAACTTTCTCTTCGATATGCCTTTAGAGTTTCATTTTCCGTTTCAGACGAACCGTTGAAATTCCAAAAGTAAGTAGCTTGTCTTTCAGCATAATTATCAATTCAAATCAAAGAATATACATTAAAATATATTTGTTTACACCCAACAATATTTTAGGTTTAGTCATGTTAGAACCTCCCAGTACTTATCTTAAATAAAACGCTTCAATCAAAGAAAACCAACAAAAACTGATGGTATTACTTTTGTGCCTTAACTTTGATTTTTAAAAAATGATTTTTTAAAAGAAAATAAAATGAAATAAACCAAGTATTCTACTTGAATGCAGTGTACTAATGCACGTATTGCATTCTATAACTAATGAATTCATAATTATCGTAGCTTTTACTTTGAAGCCATCTACGTTTTCTGATGAATGCATTTGAAATACTTTGAGATCTTATAATCATTAATTCCAGGATTGACAAATTAAAGTGCATGCTTGAACTTTTGAAAAAAGAACTGAAAATTGTTTTTTAAAATGCTGACGTCTATACGGTATGGATTTTTCTCAGTGTTGAACTTACTTTCACTTCATTTGAACTTTTGTGGATAGATGTCTCATTGGCAATCATACCACATCTACGAAATTTTTATATTGATAGTTATATAAGCCGATAAGAAACTTAAACTTGTACTTAATATCTACTAGTATCACTTACAAGTACTACACTAAACTGTATTGATTTGTATGTAGATTTATCGTTCCAAGTTATCATAATAAGATACTATTGATCGGTTTTAGGTGGACTTCAGTGTCTTGGTTTTCAACACTGAACGATCTGATAGCAGGGGCGGATCCAGCCATTTTTAAAAGGGGGGTTCCCAACCCAGGATAAGGGGGGGGGGGGGGTTCCAACTATATGTCCCCATTCAAATGCATTGATCGTCAAGAAAAAGGGGGGGTTCCAACCTCCGGAAACCCCCCTCTGGATCCGCCACTGTGATAGGTTGTGCGCCAATTGGTGTTGTTATTAAGACTTAGTAATCCACAATCCTCAATGAACCATGCACTGGTTCATCCTCACGGCAATTTAGATCTTATTAAGTAATTTGTAGTTTGGACACTTGACTATCAACTTGGAACGCATATCACATTCAAAATGTCTGATTATATTGTAAAGTCACTGCTTCACTGACATTTTTCCACGACTCGTTGCTTTCTTCTTAAAAAAACAGTTGATATAAATTCCGTGGATACATGTACATGATCTTTTATTAGTTGTTATTGGCTGATACTAGTTTTCAATAACTGCTAGTACTCTCACGTCGGTACTTTAGGGGGAGGGTTGGGCGCCCGCAAACATGTTTAAACATTCTGAATGTGCCTGTCCTAGAGTCAGGAGCCTTTAATTAAGTGGTTGTCTTTGTTACATAATATCGTATATTTCGTTTTGTACATAAATCTGGTCGTTGGTTTCCTCATTTAAATTGCTTTACATTCTGTTATAATGTGGCCTTTTATAGCTGACTATTCGGTATGGGTTTTGCTCACTGTTGAAGGCCGTACGTTGACTTATAGTTGCTAAAATCTTCGTCATTTGGTCTCTGGTGGATATCTTTCTTACTGGCAATCATTCCACGTCTCATTACTATATATGATAGCACGCATTTTTGGAATATGCTTGTCCACAAAAATATACCCCCCGCCCCGAAATCCACATGGTTATTTCCTTGACATAGTCGTCTCAATTGTTAATTCGCCGAATATGCTTACTCCTTATTGTAACAGTTTTTGCTGAGTCTTTATTTTCTGGTTTGCCTACAGTTTCTTAACATATTTCAAATCATGTTTGTGTACCTAGATTCACTGAACAAAGAAACAAATGATTTATTCACTGGATTCAAGTTAAACTTGTCAAGATACTAAGGTTCCAACCCCTTCAGGCTAGGTTGACCTTAAATGGGTTTGGCTATATATTTTTTGTGTGCCTTTTGGTCATTTAGTACAAACGCTTCTACGCATTTATACACCCTTGACTTTCAAAAGTTCAGGTTTGAGAATTTGAAGGTAATTCCAGAAAATTGATGAGGACGCACACAATTTATAAAGTGCTATTTCTATTAAAGATGGAATGATTGAGATACTTACATCTTTAAAGTTTAAGATGCGTTGTGCAAAAAATGTTTTCGATATTTGATTATTGTTTGACCTTCCAAGCAAGAATCAAACTCGTAACTCTGCAATCGGGCAATGGGGAAAGTTAGGGTGGACGACTACCATGCTTTGGAAATTGACTGCATGTGTCACGTGTTTATCTTGTGTACTTTTTCATAATAACTTCCTGGTAGCATTTCCCATTACGCTTTGATATTGTGAAGTTTAATCCACCAACACATGATAGTACTTTCTTCTAATACTTTAGATAATTAAATTATCATATAAAATAATTTAGTTTATATTTTCAGCAAACAAGAATGTTTATAATTGCTAAGTTAAATACCAATAAACTGTTACACCGTATTTTTTATAGTAATTAAAATGTTTGTTTCACCTTCGCTTTTTGTATTAGATCTCTGATGTGTAGTTTAGGTCATTGAACCAAATGCGAACTGTTTATTAAGTTTATGGAAGCCAGAAATATGTTTATTGAAAAGGCGAGTGACTGGGACGAGTGACGAACATTCAAAATCATACACCTAAGTAAGACGTTACTACTTACAAGAAAGCTAAAGAACCAATGGTTCTTTATATTAAAGTTGAAGTTATATGTTTGATTTAATCCTATAGACACCATCATAATTTCGTCAACTGTTTTAAAATGTCCGTATTACATACCACCTCGTAAATATGCTTAATTTGCCGTCGCTTCAATCTCGTCTTAACTTCTTACATGTTAAATCACCAAATGCTACTTTTCATCCAATGTGTACTTGTCATGGGCATTCCAATATGTACCACAAGTAGAGAAAAAGCTGCTTTCAATTCCGGAACATCGAAGTTCTCGTCTTGTGTTAACAATATGTGGGCTTCATGCCGGTCAATTTCTTGTTTTCTGCGTAGTTTTATACTGTTGTTTGTCTTTTTATTATTCTCTTTGGTAAGCGGGACGACTTTTCCTTCATGTTGTCAATTTCCCATTTATAGTTAGATTCAGTAAATTTCTAGTAATAAACGTTGGTATATTTATAAAAAATCTAATGTAACAAATATGTAGCCTTAATAATTTAACTTCACTTCCCTTTAACTTCACTTTCCGCTATATAGATGATGTTCTCTCACTAAATAATTCAAAATTTGGTGACTATGTTGAACGCACCCATCCAATCGAACTTGAAATAAAGGATACAACAGATACAGTTAATTCTGCCTCATATCTTGACTTACATATAGAACTTGACAATGAGGGTCGGTTCAAAACAAAACTTTACGATAAAAAGAGATGATTTCAGCTTCCCAATTGTGAACTTTCCATTTCTATTTAGCAACATTCCAGCAGCGCCTGCATACGGAATATGTATCTCCCAGTTGATACGATATTCCAGAGCTTGTATTTCCTATCATGATTTCCTTGATAGAGGGTTGCAGCTCACAAGAAAGCTATTAAACCAAGAGTTCCAAGTGACGAAGTTGAAGTCATCCCTTCGTAAATTTAACGGACGCCATCACGAGTTGGTTGACCGCTATGGAATATCTGTTTCACAGATGACGACGGATATGTTCCAATCGTCGTAACTACAATCTCTTCCCCTTCCCCGAATGTGACCTACCGAAATAGACATATCACCGGGTTTGTACTTACACGAGCAACACGAAGGGTGCCACATGGGGAGCAGGATCTGCTTACCCTTCCGGAGCACCTGAGATCACCCCAGTTTTTGGTGGGGTTCGCATTGCTCAGTCTTTGGGTTTTTATGTTGTTTTGTGTACTGTTGTTTGTCTGTTTGTCTTTTTCTTTTTTTAGCCGTGGCGTTGTCCGTTTATTTTCGACTTATGAGTTTGAATGTCCCTTTGGTATCCTTCGCCTTTCTTTTAATACACTTGCAGGTTATGTTAAAATATTCAACAAGTGATGTTTCTTTGTGACCTTGAGAAGTTCAGCATGAAACTCCTACATAGCGGAGGTTTGTTTAGTCTTCCTGGAATTCATATAGTTACAGCCGATACAAAGTCATACTAAAATATAAAATTAGAGGATGTGATATGATTGCCAATGAGACAACTCTCCACCAGAGACACCAAATGACGTAGAAGTTAACAACTATAGGTCACCGTACGATCTTGAGCAAAACCCGTACCGCATAGTAAACTAAAAAAAGGCCATGAAATGTCAAATGTAAAACAATTCAAACGTGAAAACTAACGGCCTGATTACACTAAGCTTTTTTATTTTATCCTGCATGTTAAACAGATATTATGGAATCTGGCCATATTTCGATTTAAAAAATAATGTAATAAAACTACATTTACTATATTATAAAAGCATGGGACAGTATAACTATATTATAAATGTGATTCGAAGTTGTAGGTGTACAAATATATGCAGGTCGAGGACAGAACACGTGAAATCGGAAAGCACTCCAAGAACTTTGTTGCATACAAATATGATGTAATAAAGTCAGTCAATAATCTAAAAATCCTCCCCCGCTTCTTTGCATTTAATTTTTATATATCTTGTAATTTGGGAATGTCCGTTATGGTAAATTGAACATGTTTGTGCATTTCCTTGATTATAATGTTAGCTTTATTAAAGTTTTTTTTTCAAAAAAATCTTTGTTTTGCTATGATATCATGTCTACTAAGGCTTTTTTTCTCAAACAGTCTTTGTAGTTTTGCTTTTATGTATCCTCTGTATGATTATTCAACAACAGACAGAATGGGTTTCATCTAAAAATGCGGGGGAGTAAATACATAGTAAAAGAAGTCATGCGCAGCACACTGTAAAAGATCAAGGATTCACACTCAATTACCGAATTTATTTTTCGGTATTGAAAGATATTTTTACTCAAACTGCGAGTAAGGAAATGTAATTCCTGTAAATGAGTTCTGAAAAGAATCTGGCATCTTTAATTTTAGTTGGTTACAAAAAGAAATTGTTACTGCGTTTAATAATTAAAAATACATATTTATTATATGCATATTTGATCTTCAAATAGTAAAACTTTGGGTCCGTTTGAAAATTTCGGTCTGTTTTTGGACATGTAGATTATGTAACAACAGTCAGCGAAAGGTTATTATACAAATTCCTTGAAATAGGCATTTATATCTTGAATGGGTTTTTTTTCTGTTTTTGAAGACAATCTAGATTTTGATTTTATATCATTAGAATATTTGACATTGACTTTGACTTTAACTCATACAAGAAAACGTGCAAATATCAAATGCCTTCCACAATCAGATTTTGTTTCATTACGTTGTTTATATATAATATTAACAGCACAAAACTGACATACTTAGAAATATGATGATTAAAATTAGCGTCTATAATCTTAAAATAACAAATTTCTTTAATCTTGTAAATTGGCGGTAGCGTGATTTGTCAGTTGTAAATTGTTATTTTATCATGTAATGATTTGGTCTTTGCAGTAACCGAGAGACGGTGATTAACCCTGCATAGTGTGGGTATATTTCTCTCTCATAAAAGCAACATTGCAAAGTTTTACGCTTTATCAGCCATCCCAAAGGTAATTTAGCCGTGTAATTAAGATAAAATTACGTCTCGTGATCTGAAGTCTGTGGATTACAATACCATTATAGCACTGATTTGAAAAGTATAAATAATAACGTTATAATGTTGATTGGAAATGAATATTCGTTACACTGGTTTATCGTGTCTCATATTGTTCCAATTTCGTCCGTAGTAAAAAAGACAGAGGATTATACTGACCGATTTAATATGGTTTATATAAACATAAGGTGATGTGATTTGATTGCCAATGGTGTAACTATCTGTCAGAGACCAAATGACTTACTGTAAGCGACCGCGTAAGGTCTTCACAAAGAGCAATACCAAGACCTTATAGAAAGCTATAAAAGGCCTGACATGACAAAGTGTTAAACAATTCAGCAAGAAAACCAAAAGCTTTATTTATTCTAAAACAATAAAGGAAAAGCAAACATAACACGCAGCAATCAACGACATCCTCTGAATTACAGGCTCCTCACTTGGGAGAGGCACATAAAGAATGTGACGGAGTAAAACATGTTTGTTAGCGCCCAACCATATAAGAAATATGGATGCTAAGAGACAAGTCACTTTCTCTGCTAAAATTTTAGTGGAGTATCTCGTTTATGAACTACAGTAACTATTTCAGCCAAACAATGATAACGATTCAATTTTCATTCAATTTGAATCAAAACTATATTTCCCATGTAGTTTCATCTGAAGGCCAAATTGCAACAAATCTATTGCGGTTTTATCGGAACTGCCATTCACAAATTTAAACTGAATGAATTGCTTCATCTGGGTGAATTGAAATGATTTGCTTTTGTATTCTTCTTATTCAACAGAGCGACCAATCGTGCATATTTTAGGAACAAATGAAATAATACAGAGAAGGAAAGATTAGAAAAACGCATAGGACCAAAAACTATATAAAAATCAAGAGCTTTAAACGTTATTTTTTTTTCAATAGCTATGACTCTGGTGAATACTATTTATAATAAAGTATATCGGTGCGTAAAATTAGTTCAGAACAGTATCAATTCTGTTTATTTGTGCTAGGTATCTGGTAAGAGTAAATCAATCCTAGGTTATATAATTTGTTTTGTCATGAAACGTACATCTTGCTATAGTATATAGTATAGTCCTAGGAGATAGTACTTTGTTGGGACAATGCTGGTTAGTAGTTGTAGTGCCTATTAATATTTGGCCTAGATCAATTAGTACATGTTTATGCTGGCCTAAGTTAATAATGCAAGCTGCAATAGTTGCCCGGTTCATGTTAAAATTCTGGCTTCGGTTAGAAATCAAGGCAGCGGCATGCAGAAGTGGTTTTAAAGTTAGCTTATGAGTGCAGTGTGGTGTCCATTCCGCTGAACTAGTATACATTATTGGTCAAGGGTCAGCTGAAGCCCTCCACCGGGTGCGGGATTTTCTCGCGACATTGAAGACCCAATGGTGAACTAGGTCTGTTTTCTGTTCTTTGATTGGGTTGTTGTCTCTTTGACACATTCCCTGTTTCCATTCTCTATTCTATTTGGGTAATAATACAAGCAGTGACAACAACTTGGTCATCTATGTATTTTCCAAATACGTTATCGAGCTGTGTTCATTATACTCTCATACTGTGTATGCTATTTTGCTCAATTTTAGTATTATCGACATTTTTAAAAAATAATTAAGTTTTTATATTCTTTCAGATTAGTAGCTGAATGATGTCATAAACATGGCAAGTTCCTTGACAATATTGCGAGCAGTGTTCGTCCGTCTGTTATTTGCATGTCATGGTCTTGTTTCAATATGGCGCCTTTATTACGTCACCAAAGATAGTCGATACTGGTACCTGGCTACTTCATTAGGGTTGCTCTTAGTAGAAACAACGATCACAATGGTAAAGAAACTTGGAAAAGAATGGAAATGGTATGCTACATTCATATTTGTGTAAACTGGGTTTTGGCATCTTAAAAAATATGTATTCAATGCAAAATGTGGTATCTCTACTGTCTTTGTTCGTTCAATAAGATTCCGACCAAGTTCAAGTTAAAGTATTGCTATCACCGCGCGATCGTAATCTTAGAAATGGTGTTATGTGTCACTTATTTAAATTATTGAATAGCCACATCGGTAAGAATTCGTATTAATATTTGATACCAAAATATCGTAGACACGGAGAGTCATTGTTCATATTAGTTACCTGTACATGACAGCTATTAAATGTATTTGTTTCATGATTCTCCTGATTAAAGTAAACTAAAACACGCATGCCGTGCACATTGAAAATGGTCCATATGTTTATACTTTACGAGTCATTATTTTAATCTTTTATTTGAAACATATAAGAATAAGAAGACGTGTTATAATTGCAAATGAGACAACTCTCCACCAGAGACCAAACGACATAGAAGTTAATAACTACAGGTTTCCGTACGGCCTTCAATAATGAGCAAAACCCATACCGCATAGTCAGTTACAAAAGGCCTCGAAATGACAGATTAAAACAATTCAAACGAGAAAACTAACGGCCTGATTTATGTAAAAACAATGAACGGAATACAAATATGATTACAGCAACAAACGACAACCACTGAATTACAGGCTCCTGACTTAGGACAGGCACATAAAGAATGTGGCGGGCTAAACATGTTTGGCGGGAGCCCATGTTTTGTAACTGTCGATTATGAAGCAAGCTTATTGGACAATAAGTCCTTTTAATTTTCTTCTCAACACAATATCTAGACTATTTTTTATTTTGCTTTTCATTAAAAACGTAGATTATTTACATTACATTTCATTGAATTTGTACTCTTTGGTTTTAGTTAATAATTATCGCGAAATGAACAAAATATTAAATGCAGTAAACTTAATTAATTTTGATGGCTTCTATTTAGGTTTTGCCCAAGTGTGTTTATATATATGACGAGCACTGTACCAGCCATATGGTTCCTTGAGTTACACGAGCTGGACTTGCGAATTAATCATCAAATAAGCACTAATAACACTACAGCCTTTAACGAGACGTTGGAAGCCCTCAGTGCAAACTTAGGTAGCATCCTAGGGGTAAGTTTGGTTTATATCTATAACTGTTTATTAGTATCGCTGTAAAATTTATAATTACATAAAAGAATAATGCTTTTAAATATGGAAGCATTTAATTGAAAGCAGAAATTAAATGAACAAGGGAAAATTAGGGATTTACGTCGTCGAGACAGCAACCAAACGACATAAAATAAAAAAAAATCATCTGGAGGTCAAAATACAATCTTCTAACAAGACATTTGTGATTTCCTTACAGTGCAGGAATTTATTTTGTATTTGGTGTATTTAAAATGATTCGATGAATAGGTCGGTTTGATTATGCTTTAGGATTTTACGATGATTCGATGAACAGGTCGGTTTGATTATGCTTTAGGATGTTACGATGATTCGATGAATAGGTCGGTTTGAGTATGCTTTAGGATGTTACCTTTACAGTCGCCGTTACAAAAAACTTAAACCAATTGTCAGAAGGAAAACAGTAATATAAAGGATTGTTGTGGGTTGTTTTTGTTGCTAATTTTCGGCTCTTTCGCTATTTCTTTTACACTTTTTGGGGACTACTATATTTTTTTTATCAATATTAATTGGCAATCTTACGAGAACTTTGAAAAATTGTAAACCAATGTTTCAACAGAGAAATGCCCCCCCCCCCCAAAAAAAAAACCCAGCCATTTACAGGTAAACTTTGCGGAACAATGACATAGACAACAATATGAAGTTGCATGTCGCTTTATGTATAATTAGTCCCATCACTTTTATATTATTTCCTTCTTCCTTCTTTTCAATTCACTTCCCCCATTATTCTAAGAACAAATATGCAACTGAACTTTTTTTATTTTGCATGTATCAAAAGTTGAAAAAAAATTCAAAATTAGTTAAAAATTAATTCAATCTAATTCATAAAACTTGTTCATATAAAATGTCTGTAATGAATAAATTTAATATCAGTTGATGTGACTGGTCAATTTAATTTATTAAAAGCGTACAATCTTTACTTAAATATTTTTAAATGACCTCTTCTCTTCTGTTGATAAACGAATCCCTGAATGGTTCGTAAGTACAAATTTTTCGGGAGTTTTAGATGTTAGTATAAAGTCGCCAAATTACTTTTCTAGTACATTCGCATATTATTCCATTAAGCACATACTATCATAGATTATTTTTCGCTACAGATTCAACTGGAAATAAGGCTTCCAATTCTGCTGTCTGCGGATCAGTGGATTCGTACTCTCGAACAAATACTATTGTTGATACTAATAGTGGGAAGATGGTTACTTCCGAAAGGAAAATTAACACATGACCAGTTATCTCAATTGCTATTGGTTTATATTGGTACTGCAGCAGATATCGTTGAATTCTTTGAGGCTTTCAAAGAAGAGCAGGTAACAAAAAATTAGTTTCATTGCTTAGTTATAACGTTTGCAACTGCCTTGATGGTAAAACCTATCTATTGAAAGATAATTTGGGATCGAATTTTTGTACAGAATGGGAAAGCATTCCAAATTGTCTGCTATAATTATTCGTCATATATACATCTAATAAGAAAACAATAAGTAACTGTACGTGACAGAGATGTGAAACCTAATATTACCTAGTAGTATTACCTATTACATGTACAAAGATACTTAAACACCGTTGCTGTTTTGAATAAAAAATAACCATAGTTACTAATGCATGACTAAGGCGAATGAACCTTAAACGCAGCTTGAAATGACAAGATGTTTACGGAATAGATTTAGAAAACTAAAAAAAAACACCTGTCAAGTATACAAACTCAGAAACACACTTATGAAAAAACTATAAAAAAGAGGCAAACGATATCAAGGGGATATTTACAACTTATTAGTCGAGACAAACTGACAACGCCATAGCCAAAACGAAATGAACTTCCACATCAGACATTTATTGATGGTTTCAGGGAGTGATGGAAGACTTGAATTTCGAAGAAAGCTTTGCTTATTCTTTAGTTTACACTACGTTTTCAATTAAATCTTTTACCTATCACTATACAATACATGGTAATTAACAGATTTTATCGAAAATAAATTTGTAGTGAATTATCAAAACGGAAAAGTTTCAGTTGTCAAAATTAATTTTAAATTTTACGTCAATAATACACTGTAACACTAACTTGTCATAAACGCAAAATAAGCATAATATGTATAGTTGAAGGTAACGTTCAAACTGCCCCAGGAAAAGTTGATCTTGGACGAATTTGGCTATGTTTATTTTGGTCCGTTTTGGTGATATAGCTTCTACCGTTTCTATACGTATCTATACATCCCTGGCTTTTCAAATATTAAATGTTTTGAGCGTTCCTGGTGAAGGTTAATCCAGAAATTCTCTCCTGACGCACGAAATTAGTAAAGTTTATTATCATTCAATGAGTATATGAATTCATTGTTATGAAAATTCGAGGAAAAACAAAGACAAAAGTGCCCAAGTTACTTAATGGTTAGAGAACTAATATATAAAGTAAATTTCTGAATCTTCGTTTTTGTAAATTGACAACAAAGAACATTAAAGAATTTCACAAGTTGTTACCAATTTATTAACATTTTTTGTTTATTTCTACAGTTTTATTTTTCCAACGCGCATCATTCTGATGATACAAGATAATTAATCGTGTATTATAACCCAGAGGTAGAGACCATCGTAATTCTACTGCGATATATATCTGAATGTCACACTCATATTTTTAAAATTTTCATTTTTGTTTCTGTAATGCCTTTTATGAATTTTTATTACTCTTTTTCAGGTCCGTTACAACAAACTTCTTTGTATTATTATTCTTGGGCTATGGTCATTGAGCCTCATTCAATTCACTCTCGTTCTGACAGCTGCGAGAGCGAGACGAGATCAATCTGGTCTAGTAACAAGACATTACGACAAGTTTCAAAAGACGGGTTGTTGTGCCGCTGATGTGTATGGGATATTTATATCAATCATTTTACAAGATGCTCCTTTTCTTGTGCTGCGACTTTTGCTAATATTTAAGTACAAAGTTCTTAGCTACACAAATATGTTCTTCACTTCAAAGAATTCATTGGTGATAGTTCTGTTACTGTATCGTCTGATAGTTGTTTACGTTGAACGGAATAATACGGAAGTTAGTGATTCGACTGCTGATTCGGAAGCACCTCGTCCGTTTATGTCCAAGTATACAGCACCTGGTGTTCCGAGAGGTTACAAAAGAAAGTTTAATAATACTAATTCATACTCAACAAACGATATGGATAGTTTAATGAAAAAGACACCTTCAAATAATAAAATGTATAACTGTGAAAGTTTACCGAGAAAGAAAACTCCAAATAATAAACAAAGCATGAATGAAAGTTTAATGAAAACGAGGTTGCCACCAGATAATGGAGTTTATAAAACTGAAAGTTTAATGAATACAAAGCTTCCAGATAAAGTAGTTTATAACAGTGAAAGTTTAATGAAAAAGAAACCACCAAGCAATGTTTTATTCAACAGTGAACCAAAACTGTATAAACTACGAGAAGAAAATATGTCATGTGGACCAAACTATCATTTTGAACAAGTTTCGTCTAAAGTTTGACGATACAACTTTTTTAGCTATCATAATGTATATTTGTAGTCCTTCGTTGGTATTATACACACTTTTCAACAGTTTAAACATAAATAACCATTCGTCATTAATACTGTCTACTATATAATTAATTTTTCTTCACACGAACAAGTTATATCATAATGTAAAAATTTCTAAGTCGATTTAAAATTTATTAGTTTAATTTTCCTTTTTTGTACATTCAAATGACAACAAATAATTATATTTGTAGTAATTTTACTGTTTTCTATTGAACATTTATTTAAAGATCCATGTTTGAACAAATCAAGTAGAATAGTTGTGTTTATGGATCTCACGTAACTATTTTGACTTGTGTTCATTGTTGAAGGCAGTAAGATGTCTAATATCTTGTATGTCTGCTGTTTTTAAAATAAAAAAGATTTCCTACAGAAATTCGTGTATGAGCTATACGAAGCATAATTTCCGTGAAAGAGGAATGTGCTTGTTTTACTCTCATGGCCGAAAAAGGAAGAAACGAATCTAACAGAATGTGAATATTAAAATTTTTATTTAATTCAATGTTGGCTTTTGTTTAATTATTTCGCATATATCCCTAAAACTAAGTTTTAACACAGTGTTTTAGATGTTAGTGTTACTGTTGAAGACAAATTTGATAGTGTTGCAAATTTTTTCAATTTTTTTTTTGTTTTTTTTTTTTTGCTTTGAAGGAATTTTTGAATACATCATTTAATATGTAGCAGAAGGATAAATACACAGATTAATTCCAACATTGTTTTTCTGTTATTATTAAGAAAGCTCGTTAAAACGTTTTGTTAATATATTCTCAAAAGTTGACAAATTCTGTTCAATCCAGAAATATTTTGATCTTTCTGTTGTCATTTATGATTTGTACTGTCGAATATTATTTCGAAAAAAAACAATATTTTTTTATTAAAACTCATAGTATTTTTAAACTTGGTGCTGCGATACTTTTAGTAAAGAATGAAAGCCTTTTTGAAAAAATAGCCCCGTTGTGACAATAATTCAGGGAAATTGTCCCTGCCTCTTTACATTACTCCCACTGGATTAAATCGCCGATTGAAACTATATGATTGGAAACAAAAATTATAGTCGATCATTATTTCGAGGATATTTGTCATTGATTAAACAGGTCAAAGATGATGGTTTAATTTAATTTAAATCATCCTTTTGACTTTTCATTAATTTGGTAAAATTTGAATAAGACTTTCCCGACTTTGTTGAGAATAAGTAATGAGAATCTATAATGATAATAATAGAGTTATCCTTCTTTCTATCATTTAACTTTTCGCTTAATTTTTATATCCAGTGATAATCTTATTCTTATGTTTTTAGAAGGGGGAAAACAAAAAGGAGGCAGTCAAAAATAAAAAAGACAGACAGACTTAAGGACATACACGAATGGACAAACAACAGTCAACAAAATACCACCAAGAAAACAAAAATTAGCGCAAACAAACCGCTTAAAAAACCGATGACTTATTCTGGTGGACGAATCAGTACTAACTGTTTCCACTGACGACACCTGCCGTACTGATCATGTTAAAATTCAGTGGTTTCTAGTGATTGACAAGGCTTTACAATGCAACAGATAGCTAAATTGTGTTGCCAAATTCAAAATACTAGTAAACAATCAGAGGTTGTGTTATCGCTAATCCTAATGTGAAAGTATGATATGAAACGTTTCCAAGACGGATGGGAAACAAGAAATGGATAAGCGTAAAATAAACGTTTAAAGGCAAATGTGTTACATTGCGTTTGTCGTTAAACATCTTGTGCGTGTACAATTTTCCAGACATCAAAGTTAGAACTGAGGCACTAGAAATAAGGTTTACTTTCTAAACAAACAGAAATGAAATAATATAGATAGTAGTAAATATGTAATATTACTTAGTTTCTAATCAATGTGACATCAACTTTTGCATATAAAATTTGTTTTGTAAGTAATATATTTTTTTTTATTGTTATTATTTTTCTATGACGTTGTTAAGCTTTGTCGTGACCGGTGTGTCATAATATACAATAACTAATCCATCACAAAGGACAAGATTCTAGGGAACGGCTTTGCATCAATCATTTACCAGTTATTGGAATCTGAAAAATCCGGAATTGCTTTAATTACTACGCGGTGCTTTAATCTTGTCCTGAATCCAGGTTATCAATTCCCTCTGTTTTTATATTTTTTCGCAATCTTCATGACAATGATTTATTTGCAAATTATATTTGCTGTAATGAAGTAGATTTTCATCAACCAGCAAACAACTTAAAAAAGGATATATTTCACAAGATAGTTTCATTATGTGTAAAAACAATCCAATGATTTAGCAATTATAGGTTACGGGTAACTCCCAGTGGTTTGTCAGATCATTGACAGGAAATTCTACATATATTTAACGTGATTCTACCGAACTTGGCGAGATGTCTTTCCTTAATTCTGCCTGAGAAAAGATTTTGTGTAACGATGACTTCATATGCATATATGATTACAAAAACAAGTCAGCCAGCAGGAGTGCACAATGAGTACTTATTTCAATACACCACATGACGGGTGCCACATTTGGAGCAGGATCTACTTACCCTTCCGGAGCACCTGAGATCACAGATATAGATAGTCATGGCATTGTAGAAAAGCAAGTTTTCGCCCCTACAAACAATGCATACATGTTTATATACTTCAAATACTCCGATGACCGTGTTAAGCTATTAATACTCTCAAAATGTTTAAGACTTTGAAATATGACTGCCATGTATACTTTACGGTTTTTTGCGGGGTTCGTGTTGCTAAGTCTTTAGTTTTCTGTGTTGTGATTTTTTTATACTGTTGTTTAAATATATATATATGCTCATAACAATAACGGTACCAATTTTTACTTCACCAGATGAACATTTGGACAATAAAAGTCTTTTCAGTAATGCTCGAACACAAAATAATTAAAAATCTTATATCTTATAATAAAAACATAAAGAAATAAAAGTAAAGCCAAACAAGGACATGAAGCTGTGTATGAGGACTCATTTATTGAACCAAAAAGTCAGAGAAAGAGGACTAAAAAGGTTCATAAATACGAACATTTTCATTATTATAGTATGAACTATTACTAACTCTAAGCCATACATCATATCCTGCATTTATCTGGACAAGTATCGCCTGCATGCCAACACCCACCGTGTCCCCATTTCTGGATTAAAGTCTGACAAGTTTATTTCTATCTTTAACAATTTCGGTTTCCATGTCTTCTCCAGAAAGACTCATTATGATTACGTCAAAATGATAAACACCAGCAATTGGCACTTTAGAATACATGTGTTTGGGTCAAGGCCACCGCCAACATTAGTTATGACGTGTTCAAACAAAACTGTTTGTCCAAGACCTAAGTTTTCTTTGTGACTGTCAATTGTAGAAGAAAATGCAGCAACCTGAGGTAAGCTACCATCCCTTGAAAAGAAATTATGAAAAAAATTCTATATGATTTGTGGGAAATTTTCCCTACGAAAATGCTGTGATATGTAAAATTCTAGTCTTAAGCTAAGTATAATTTCATATTATCTTCATATTTTATTCGCAAACACTGAATGAATTTGGATACGCAAATTAAGTTCTTACTATTTCGAATAAAACGGCTTGGTATTCTTAAATAATTTTCGATTATTTGTATGCTATGTGCTAAATTTACATTTTTGTAATATTATTATATA
Source organism: Mytilus californianus (assembly GCF_021869535.1). NCBI lineage: Eukaryota > Metazoa > Mollusca > Bivalvia > Mytilida > Mytilidae > Mytilus > Mytilus californianus. The sequence continues at coordinate 44,295,398 of NW_026262593.1, forward strand.
TGCTGAATAAGTGCAACACTTTTTTTTCTGATGAGTTCTTGACATTATAATCGAAACTCGTTGTCATTATGACAGACAATTCATTCGACCTCAGTCAATTCAATAAATACTTCCTGAAAATGGTTATGATTATAATGGATTTTGATTTAAAAAGGTTGGACAATGTACATGATTTAGATTTTTTGATGAAGTATTGGAAAAAGTAATTTCTTATTCGCTATTGAATGCAAAAGTATAGTGTCTATTCTTGCGAGGCTTTTATAATATAATGTGACCAAACAAGTTTTCCTTGTGTATATACTGAACTTACTGCCATTCTATTTTTTTAAAATAATGTATATTACACGAAATTCGTTACCAGGATATACCCAATATACGCTTAGTATCCTTTGAAATATCAGTATTGTCAGGCGAATTGAAACTTTGGTATACCGATTCCTTTTTATATTCATTATCACTTCTATTTTTCATATTGACATGTTTTCTCCTGGAATGAGAAGCCCTCACTGAATCGTTTTCATCATACTTTGGGATTTCAGCACTTGTTTTAGAAATTTTCTTTGTTATCACAAGTTTGCGTTCTAACACTCTTACCCGATTGTTGGTATCGTTTGCATTCTGCTTGGTTAATTCAAGATCACGATTAGTATATGCATGTTCACTTTCTAGTATCTTAACCCTCGATTTGTAATGCTCTATTTCGTCTGAAATGACTTTCAACTGCAATTTAAAGAATTGACTGTCCTCCAAAATTTTGCAACAGACTCGGAAATGTCAAGAGGTGAATTCGACAATTCAGTGTTGATATTGAAACACCAAACAGCCGACCGACATACTGAGACGACAAAAAGCAAGAAAAATGTAGCTAGAAACATTTTTGAATACTTTAAAGTTTAAACAATGACAAAGAGTGCAATATATGTACATACAATCCTATATCTCATAAAACTTGTAATAAGTATGTGCTTATCTTTATGAAGTAGTCACCTCGACATTCAATTGTTAGTAAACTGTGCCGGCGACCTGAACTAAATAAAGTGAAATGATTTTTTTTTTAATCATCCATCACACATTTTTAAATTAAAATCACTTATTGTTGTAATATCTGAACATCTCAACAATAAGCTAGTGATTCCATGAAATTGATAAAACCGTAAAACTCTTAATATGTAAACTTAAAGTCGGACGGTTTAAAGTGCATCTCATTAGCAATGACACGAGACGGTACAAAACCTTGTTAGCTGAAAAGTGGTAAATGGAACATGTAATGTGTTTTTTTGCTATATCTTTTATCATATCTTTCCCTATTCATGATCTTTAGCTGCTATGATTGCACTATTTCATTGTCTCAAAACGGGTTATATAACAAGAACAAAAACATCTGTAGTAGGTTTAAGGCCAGAATGTTGGAAATACAAATACTAATCATAAAGTGCCTGAAAAGCAACATGTCTTAATACGAAACAGTTAATAATGTAGAATCACTACTCCAAATTATATATAATTTAACCTAAAATGTTCGGTTGTAATGCAAACTAGTGACAACAGTACTCGATTTTCTAAATATTTTTTCTACGATGAACTTCATTCTTCTTATTTCAACCAAAATAGAACTTTGATTATTAGTATTATTATTTGACATGCGTAGTTTGGTGCATCAAAATGTGTAGATCAAACAGTTGGATTTATCTTTGGAATTGTCGTCATAAGGTCTTTTTAACTTCTAGTACTCTATAGCTTAACTCATTTTTGAATTTTTGAATGATTTATGAAGACCAGGGCCCGGTTGTTCAAAAGTGTCGTTAAGCTAACGACTAGTTAAGCCTAACGACTCTTTAAATTTTAACATTGTTGTTAGCTAATTATTGCGTTAAATTATGTTGTTCAAAAATATTTAACGACTGAGTTAACTAACTACTTGTTAAAAAATTTAACAACTGTTTATTTTAACATTTTCCCATAATTCCAAAAAAATTACCCAAAACTCCTCCACTTCCTGTTTGAAAATGGCTGAAGAGCAACCCCCCAAGAAAATTCCCAGAATTAGAGGGCAGAATTTTTCCAGTATGGAAGTTAACCTCATCAGTAGGAGAGTTGTTGAAGAACTGGCTTTACTGAGGGGGAAATTCGGTAAGGATGTGACAGCTGATGCAAAAAACAGAATGTGGGAAAAAATAACTGCAGAAGTGAATGCTCTTGGTGTGAGCTATAGGCAAGTTCTGACTGTGAAAACCAAGTTCAGAAACCTCACAAGAGACGCCAAAGAAAAATTTGTGTATGAAAAGAGGGAGAGAAACAAGACAGGAGGAGGACCTGCTCCAAAACCAATAAGTGTTGCTGAGAACATAATAAATGCATTAAAAGACACCTCCTCTTTCAAAGGAATAGATGAAGGGATGAAAACTTCAGTGGGCAAGTATTTTACTTTTAGATTTACTAATCAATGTTATGCTTCCATTAATTTGTTTAATTCCTTTGAAACAATAAATCTGACGGTTATTTGTATTGCTATCATAGAAAATAATGCAGAAAATTATGAAGCCAGAGTGCGTCGTCTGCTTTGACATTAGGATATCCCTTTCAACGAAATTCCCTACAGACGTCGCCGATGTGCTAAAAATAGAATTTTATGTTGTGTTATAATGCAACCTTTCTCTTACCTTAGATATATAAAAATACCTTCTCATGATATTGATGAGAAATAATCATCATATACAAATCTATTTATCGATAAAAAAAAGGTATAATTATTGTTTTGCAAGAGCTGAAGTTTGTGTTGGCCATCACCTTTGGCGGTCAATTCTGCAATGCCCCTTACATCATGTTTTACCACCATGAAAAAAAAAATAAGCTGTAGTAAAATTTTCAGAGAAAATCCTTTTACTTTTAAAGATTATTTAATTTCAATAAAAGTTATTTGTAAATACAACAAAGAACGAACTTGCATTGGATACTTTACTAAAGTCATTGTGACATGTTTATAGTCCATTTCAAAATAGACATGCATTATTAAAAATTGAGTTATCTTTCTTTGTGCCTGATTTTTTTTGTAATTTTCACTTTATCATTTTTACAGGGTTTCCTCAGCAGACAGAAACAAGTGAGAGTAGACCAACACAGTTCAGTATACAAGGTGTGTATCTAAAGAAGATATTCATGCAAACACATGACAATAAATTTTTTAAAGAAATTTACTTTCTTTTAAGCATTAAAATCAATTTTATCAACAAAAAAAGCCCATTAAATTGCTTGATTTGTTAGTTATTATTAAATTCAGGATTAGTATAGTAGCCATCCTATACCTATCATTGTTTAAATCTGGAACCTTTTATAAAATATTAGTATTTAAGATATAAACAGTTTTTAATATATAGTTTATATTAAAAATTGCTGAGCAAATTGTTAATCAAATGAATCAGTTCATGATATAGATTTATAAAAGGTTAACACTGGCTGGTAATTAATTGCAGTAATATTATAATTGTAACCATAAGTAAAGAGCGAGATTATTTGCCCTTGTAACAAATAATTTGGTATAAAATTGAGAGTGTAAGTGTAATCAATACAGGGGTGGATCAAGCCATTTTAAAAGGTCCCCATTCAAATGCATAGATCATCAAAAAAAAGGGGGGGGGGGGGGGGGGGGGGGGGTTCCACTGCAATCAGGAATAATGTTCATGCATATTCATCCTTTTTGTGTATAGTATTTATATGACAGCTACAAGAAAACAGGTACAAGAATAACATTATTCAAGTATTATTTTATTTGATTTTGATCGAATGAAGAGTTCTTATTATCAATCAAATATCCCAAAATAAAATGATTGTTAAAAAAAATAAAATTATTATGTATCTTCATTTTATTTCAGAAAGCTCATCATCTGATCAAATATATACTGCTGAACCTGTCAGCTCACCCATTCCAGCACAGATTGCTGTCTCAGGATGCCAGACAGCTGATGGTAATTATTACTTAGATTTTTGCATTATGCTATTATTTTTACAATTCTGCATTTCATAAAAATGAAGATGTAATGTTTCAGAATCAATATTTGAATTAAAGAACTGAAGTTGATATATATTGCTGTGAAAAGAATTTATATGTATAAAAAAATGACTCATGGAGGGTCTTATACAGGGTCTCTGTAATAGCACGCTTTAAGTAAATTTTGTATCTATTTACTTACTTTCATTCAATTGGTCTTTATATATTTTCTAAAGTTGTAATTGACAGTACAGAATATAATGACTTATGGAAAGAAGTAACAGCTATCATGGCTATATTATTTTTTTTCTTTTTTACCATACCTTTCACCAACCTACGTTGTTCAATTGATGGGGATTTTATGTCTTGAATATATGTATCTTGACTGACACATTTAAATATTCATTTTTAATTTTAGTTTCTTGTGTATAATTTGGAGTTTAGTATGACGTCCATTATCACTGAACTAGTATACATGTTTGTTTAGGGGCCAGCTGAAGGACGCCTCGGAATGTGGGAGTTTCTCGCTGCATTGAAGACCCATTGGTGGCCTTCGGCTGTTGTCTGCTCTATGGTGGGGTTGTTGTCTCTTTGACACATTCCCCATTTCCATTCTCAATTTTAAATATACATCAACTTCATTTCCAATTTGGTGGATAGTTGTCCCAAGGTCTTCTAATCAATCATACTATTCCTCCTTATTTTTATATACTCAACACATATGCAATGTATACCCAATCAACTGAGGCAATTTTAATGTTTCTTTAATCAAAACTTTTAGAACCACCATCTTCTGTGGAGAGTATCTGGATTAGAAGACTGGAGCAGGTTCATCAGAGAAATGAAGAAACACCTTATACTGAACATGCCAACCTATCAGCCCAAATACCTCTTTCATTTACTAATAGCAGCACTCAGCAACCACCAAAAGCCAGGTATATGTTTTAGATGAAAGAATACAACAGCCTTTATAATTTCTATAAACTAAGTAAGTTGGGTATGTACTGAATGCTCTTTTAGCATTGTATATATCTGGCGCTGCAACTTTTTTTAAATGGAGCATCACTGATGAGTATTTTGTGTATGAAACACCTGAATACATCCTGGAATATACTTGCTCTTTGTTAAAGGGATTATGATGATATAACTTGGCTTAATTGGGCTTCCTTTGGACTCTGATGCATATATATATTGTCTAATTGGCAATCATACCACATCTTCTTATGTAATGATTTGAATACTGATAAATATTCTTAAAGCGCCAATAAGTTTATACAGCAGCCCTGTATAAAATCAAGTGTTATCTCCCTTTAAATTGTTTCATTAAACTTGTTCTTTTATGATCAAATATGTCCTGTAAATGGGGATCTAAATTCTAAATCAAATTATCGCATTTAACTATCAGTTAAATGTAAGATTCAGAGAAATATCCCAAATACTCATTTGTAGAATTAATTAAATGAAAGTCTACATCACCTTTTGTTTAAATATTAATCCGGAACACTAACTTCAATATGATCAATTTTTGTTAAAGACTATTAGTTAAAGGTAGAAACATTAATGTACAAGTTGTAGAAATCTTGGCCTTTGAAAAAACAATTTTACATAAATAGTTATACCGGTTTATAATAACTATATTTATTTACAAGATTTACCAAGTATTAATTTTTTTTTATATATTTCAGTGAGAATAAACGGACAAAGAAACCCAAGAGAACTGCAGAAGATGTGTACGAGTTGCAGTGTCAGGCATTAGAGAGCGAGCTAAAAAGAAATCGGACCCAAATGGAACTTTTCAAGAAACAAATGGAGTTTTATGATTTGATAAAGAAAAATTTTGAAAATAGTTGTACAGAGTCAATGTTAGAGTCTTTATTTCAGTAACTTTAATCAACATTTATCTATAGTTCCATATTAATGTTATATTTTTTATATGTTTTAAATTATTGTTATTGATAAAATACATATTCTGAAAAAAGCTTTTTTCAATGTTTTATTCATGATTTCAGCGATTAAAAAATGTGGAGGAAATGTGGTCTCTGACACCTCTTCCGTCCTGATACCAAAGAAACGTTCCCCAAGATCTCCATCATTGTCTATCACTACTCCATCATCTTCAATGTCTGGTTCATTTAATAAGATGCAAATATTGTGAAGAATAGCACAAGCAATAATGATCTTGCATGCTTTGCTTGGTGTCATTCTTATCTGAAACCAAAGAGTGAAAGTAATGTAGAATTATTGCCTTTTTTTCACAATAGCATGTTAATTTGGTCTTAGAAGTTAGAACTTAAACAAGAGTGCACACGCTGAAATGACTCACCTTCTTTACTAATCCTTGCTATAAAAGGCCACACCTAAAAATATTTTGGTTTGCCCAAACCCTACCCAAAGGTAGAGACAGTGGGTAGGTAGGTAGGCATTTTCTTTTTTTTTCGGCAAAGAGAAATTGAAGTGTCAGATTTTGTTTAGTCTTCATGCCTATCTGATTAAAAAAAAACTTTTTCACATCAAGACAATAAAAGATTTTGAGTAGGCAGATATTTTCTGGGTAGGTAGGGTTAGGGCAAACAAACATATTCTTTTTTATGGCCTTATGTTGATAGTCCTAAATATAAAGCTTTACTACAACTATCACATAAACTTAACATGATACAAGAAAATGAGGTCAAGGTCATATAAACCAAACAAGAAATACATGTACACCTAACAATTATTCAATACACTAAATATAGTTGACCTATTACTTATAGTTTATAAGAAACAGACTTAACAAATAAAACTAAACATTGACCAATGAACCATGGAAATGAGGTCAATGTCAGATGAACCATGCCAAGCAGACAAGTACAGGTAATGATTCTTTCATACAACAAATATAGTTGACATATTGCTTATAGTTTAAGAAAAACAGACCACAACACAAAAACTTAACTTTGACCACTGAACCATGAAAATGAGATCAAGGTCAGATGACACCTGCCAGCTAGACATCTACACCTAACAATCATTCCATACACCAAAATCAAACAAAATTTAATTTTTTGATCCTTTGCATGGATCTCGACATTCCCAATTTTGCTCCAAATCCAAAATCTGAAACCAGAGTTAAGATTCAGCACACCTAATATATTCAATAATTTTTGTAAAAATCAAACACAACATTTAATTTGGACCCTGATTTGTACCAACTTGAAAACTAGGTACAAAACCAAAAATATAAATTTATGTATAGATTCAGGATATCAAAGAACCCAAACAATCCAATTTTTGTTAAAATCAAAACTTAATTTAATTTTGGACCCTATGGACCTCAAAGTGAACCAATTTGAAAACAGGTCCAAAATTAAAAATCTAAATACATGTTTAGATTCAGCATATCAAAGAACCCAATCAATCCAATTTTTGTAAAATGAAACAAAGTTTAATTTTGGACCTTTTAGATTTTATATTATATGGACTAATTTGAAAACAGGGCCCAATATAAAAATATTAATACACAGATACATTCAGCATATAGAACCACAAAAAAATCAGTTTCTGATGAAATTGAACAAAGTTTAATTTTGGACCCTTTTGGACCTCAATGTGGACCAATTTCAAAATATCCAAATCAATAACGCGATAAGAACCCCAACAAAAGATGAAAGTTCTTTTTTTTAATCAACTGCATTTTTTAGGGAGCTACCATTTGATTTGTATGGGGGGGGGGGGGGCTAGGATGAAAAATTTTGTCCTGCCTATTTATTTTTCCCTCTATTCAGTCCTGCCTTTTTATTTTTCACTCTATTCGGTCCTGCTTTTTTTATTAGTTTATCCTGACCTTTTTTTACCTAAATTGTCATCCTGCCTTTTTTTTTACTCAAAACTCCTGTCCTGTCCTGCCCCCCCCCCCCACCCCCCCCCCCCCCCTCAAAAATCAAATGGTAGCTCCCTTATGTTCTATGACACTGATCATTTGCATAAAGAATTGATTTTTTTTATCCTTTACCTCTGAGTGTAATATATGGAACCGTCTCTTCAGCCTCCCAAATGTTCTCTCAATCACACTTCTTGTTGAACAGTGGCATCTATTGTACTTTTTCTGATGATCTTGTACAGGATTCTGGTATGGGGTCATCAAAAATGGACGACAAGGATAACCACTATCCCCAAGCAGTACACCATTTGCCCATCGACCATTTTGTTCCATGTAGGTACACACCTATACATAAAGGTTTATATTTCATTTACATCATATATTTGGTTAAAACTACCATTTGTATAATTCAAATGTATATATTAAGCTTTACGGAGGAGTTACACTGTTTACCTTAAATAATATTGAGCAAGACTATTTTTCTATATTCCTTTTTCAGTTATTGTATATCAATATTTTTTTAACATAGCCACCTCTTAAAACTAATTGGTTGCTTCTTTATATATATAGAATAATTGATTTTTTAACATATATATCATTTACTAAAGATATTTCTATATTCTTTTTTCAGTTATTGTATCTCAATATTTTTTTAACATAGCCCCCACTTAAAACTAAAAGGTTGCTTCTTTATATATGGAATAATAGATTTTTTAACATATAAATCCTTTACTAAAGATATGGAAATACAATTGCAATCTAATATGTATAATGTATTAGCTTTTCTTTCATTAATCCAAATTTTATTATGCTAAAATGATTAATTATATGTAAATGTGAAATGATAAATTCATTATTTTGAAATGAAATTCAAATGTCCTCAGATTGGTATTTTTACACCTTTATCAGTGTAATGACAAAAAGGGAAAAACAAATATTAATGATGACAGGCAATAAAAATAGGGGGTTTATGTCCAAGAAGAAGATTTTGACTTCCCGCAGCGGTAACCAATCCAAGATAAGAGATTTTGAATATGTATTGAGAAAATAAGAAGTCTTCCTACTGTTAACATATAGTGCTTGAAAGGGAATATGACTAATAAAAGAATGACTAACATGGCTATAAAATACATACTTGTGAAGTCCTGAATATGTGGGAATCATGACTGCTACCTGGCCAGTTTGCATTTATGTTTGTGAATTTACCTGCAAATATATAGAATATTATATATAATACAAAGAAGAAAGAAATGTTGTAATAGCATAAACAGAATTATATGTAACAAATTATCTTTTATTAATTATTATATTTTTCTAATTAAGACATGTAAGAGGTGTAGCAAGAGTTTCAAAGAGTCTCAGGATTATTTGGGATCATGCAACAGTGGACCAAAAAATAAAATTTATTTGAATCCATTTATCTAAAAGTATTGTAATGGTAATCTTGAAAGGGGGTGTCCAAACATTTCCAACTACAAGTGTATAATTGCTTTAAATTTCAGAAAACACAATGAATAACCATGATAACTCAGATGTACAATGCATGTAAAGACTCACAAATTATGACTCAATTATATTGTTTCAAACTAGGAAAACATGATATTAATAATCAAATCAATTGTGCTAATGCATCTTAATTTTTTTTATAGTTGATCCACATCAGAGCAATATTAAAATTATAAATTGTACTGTAGGTTAACCTAGGTTAATCTTTCTTTCTTTTGGATTAAAAGGGAAAATTTAAGAAATGTATCTGAAACAGCAGTGGCGGATCTGTGGTGGGGTTCCAGGAAACCCCCCTTTTTAGGACTATCAGTGCATTTGAATGGGGACATATGGTTGGAACTCCCCTTTATCCTAGGTTGGGACCCCCCCCCCCCCTTTTTTGAAAATGGCTGGGCCCCTGAACAGAATCTTTTTCTCATTGACGAAAAAATGACAAATAACTTCTTTTAATATTTGACTAACCAATATTTTAATTTACCTGTAATAGGTAAACCATATAAAATCCTACTTTTATGTCCTAGATGAAGGTTTACACTAGAGTGAAAGTGAAAGTACTATGTGAGAAACAGACTATAGGGGTCCCAGTCATACAAAAAAGTTGAAACCAGTTTATTATGTTATGAAGGTCAATGTCATATTAGATAAGAAAGAAATGTTTTACCTCTGGCATCACAAACAGCCTGCACATTGACAGAATGTACCCCTTTCCTATTCACGAATGATGGTTCATCTTCTGATGGAGCCTGGATACGGATGTGTGTCCCATCTATTGCCCCTATCACATTTGGGAAACCACTTAGACGGTAAAAGTCTCCTCTTGTTTCATCAACATTTCTCGGCCACTTGATAAACTCGTCCCGTTTGTCACATAATGAATTCAAAACATCAGACACAATACGTGAGACAGTTCCCTTGTGCAAACCTGTAAACAGACCAAAAACAACAACATACAATTTTGGAGATCGATAAAGTACAAAAATAAAATGTGTATTTACCGTTTGATTATATATTATTTTAATAGAAAATCAACAAATTGAAAGTATCACTCAAAAATCAGCCAAAGATAAATATAGCAGTCGATTAACACCACATTGGCAATGTTTACTTAATTTTAAATGACATATGATAAATATATAATGAAATCTTACCTATTGTGTCTCCAACTACTTGCAAGAAACTGCCTGTGGCTAAAAATCTCATGGTTACCATGACTTGCTGTGGCACAGTGAGGGCATGGTTTCTCTTTGTTTTTCTTGATACATCATTGCTAACTAGGTTGGAAATGAACATAATTCCTTCTCTACCAAATCTGTACCTTTCTCTTAATTCATCATTGGACAAATTCAAAGAAAGGTCATCTTTGAGGCGAAAATGCCTTTCTTTTCTCTGAGGTGGAACAGGTACTTGCATGAAGGCGGCCATATTTAACAATAACTTAGATATTTAATCGACCTCCCAGAAGTTGTTAAAGTTAACGACTCTTTAACATTACATTTGTCGTTAAATTTTTTGAACAACAGTTAACAAATTTGTTAAATTTAACGACTCTCTAACGACACTTTAACGACTGCGTTAGCTTAACAACACTTTTGAACAACCGGGCCCAGGTATAGTAGTTGTGTAAACTATTGTGGATCTCATCGGCAATCGTTACCATAAAAATCTTTTTGCAATATTGCAACAAACAGTTTTCAACCGTAATATTTAGACACAGTTGGATAACATTATATTGAAGTATTTTGTTGTTTTCAAATTCTTGACAGGCCTTTTAGTGTTCAAAGACACAAAAATGAATAACCCTAGTCATCTGAATGTTTATATAAAACACTATAAAAAATTACAAATTGAAAATATAGATAGTCATGACACTGTATGAATGCAAGTTTTCTCCAAAAAGTGACCATGTCATTATTTAACATCATTAAACGGAAATTTTTGTACCAACAACATATAGCTTTTTAAGAAAATTCTATGGATTACACATTGGAAATTTATTGACTTAAAGACAAACTTAGGAACGTTTTTCACCGATTTGTTTGTGCTTTTAATACAAATGTTCACCAATTTTGAAGGAATTCAATCAGTATTATTTCAAAGATAATAAGAGATAAATGCATTATTCTTTCAAAAGTCAGTTAAAGTTCAACGAGCTAAAGATTGTATGCCAAATTTTAAGAAAAATCTGTGACATAACCCATTTACTGTAATTTGACCTTAAGGTATAAGTAGACTTCAAGAAATCAGTGCATGATGGCTCATTTATTGAAGTAAAAAGCCAGAAAAAGAGGACCACAGTAATCCATAAACACGAACATTTCCATCATTTATGCCTGGATTGTTATAAACTCTAACCCAAACATCATCACCTGCATTCATCTGGACTACTATCGCCTGCATACCAACACCCCATGTGTCTCCATTACCAGAATAAAGTCTGACAAGCCCATTTCCATTCTTAACTATTTCGGTTTCCATGTCTTCTCCATGATGACTCATGATTATAGCATCAAAATGATATACACCAGTAATTGGCGCTTTAAAAATACTGGTGTTTGGGTCAAGGCCACCTCCAACATTAGTTATGACGTGTTCAAACAAAACGGTTTGTCCAGCACCTAAGTTTTCTTTGTGACTATCCATAGTAGAAGAAAATGCAACAACCCGAGGTAAACTACCATCAACTGAAATAAAGTCATAAAAAGAAATTGTTTCTGATTTGTGGGAAATTTTCCCTAGTATGTAAATGCCGTGATCGGCCAAACCCAAGTCTTAACTTAGAATAATTTCATATTATCTTCATATTTAATTCGCAAATCTCAATAAATTCGGATACACAAATTAACTTTTAAATTTTTGTTTAGAAATGCTTGGTTTTCTTAAATAAATTTCGTTTGTTTTTATGCTTCTCGTTAAATTTTTTTTTTATGTTATTTAGTATGCTGAGAAAAGTACAACAACTCTTTTCTGAAAGGTCTCGACCGGCTTCCGTAGAACTATTTGTCACTATGATAGAAAAGTCGTTTAAACTGTATCAAAATTCCTGAAAATTGCTGATTTTATTGGATTTCTTATGTGAGTAAAAAGTAAAATGTTTATTAGTACAACGCCTTTATAATATAATGTAAATCGTAACCTAACAAGTTATTCTTATGTTGATGTAGACCTTATCAATTTTGTTTTAACAAAAAATATGTATTATTGCATGAAATATATTACATGAACATACCCAATATCCGCTTAAAATCCTTTGAAATATCATTATTGTCAGGCAAATTGATCTTTTGGTATACCGACTCCTTTTCATATCCATTATCACTTCCGTTTTTCATATTGATATGTATTCTACCAGAATGGAAATAGCTCATCGAATCGACTTTATCATACTTTGGGATTTCAGTACTTGTTTTAGACATTTCCTTTGTTAATAGAAGTTCGCGTTCTAACACTTTTACTCGATTTTTAGTATCTTTAGCGTTCTGCTTGGTTAATTCAAGGTCACGATTAGTGAATGCAAGATCATTTTTTAGAATGTTAACTCTCGATTTGTAATGCTGAATTTCGTCTGACATGACTTTCAACTGCGATTTAAAGAATTGATTGTCCTCCAATATTTTCGCAACAGTCTTGGAAATGTCAGGAGGTGAATTTGACAATCCAGCGTTTATGTTAAAACAAAAAACAGTCACCCGACAAACTGAGACGGCTAAAACCAGGAAAATTGTCGTAAGCCTCATTTTCTGATAGTTTATAATCTAAACAATGACAAAGATAGCTATGTTCAGACAATACCTTATATCTAAGGTGTGTAGTAAGTATTACCTTATCCTTATGAAACAGTGACCTCGATAATAAATTGTAAGTATACAGTGCCGGAAAACTTGAACAGTATAGAAAGTGAAATGATTGTTTTTTTTATTTAAGAATACTCCTGCACCCATTGGTTAATACGAAATCACTTCTTTTTAATATATTTGAAATTATATCTTATGTTTGGTGATGTAATAAGTTAGTGATTTCTCTTAAATTAAAGAAAAAATGCAAAAATCTAAATGTTTAAACTTATTTTTTACGGCTTTTAAAAAAAAAGTGCATGGTGATCAGAAATAAACGACACGAGAAGGTAGAAAACTGTGTTGAGCTAAAATTTGGTAAATGGAACATTGGAATGCTTTTTCGTTTTTTGTTTGTTTTTCATTTTCATTATCTCGTCTCGCATCATATCTTTTCTCTTCCATTATCTTTTGTTGCTATGATGGCGCCAAACCTATTGTCTCAAAACGGGTTCTATAACAAAAAAGAAAACTCATCGTTTGTAGGTTTTATGCCAGAAGGTTAGAAATCAAAATACTAATCATTAGGTGCATGAAAAGTCACATGTCGTAATACAATATAGTAAATAATGTAAAACCAATACTACTGAAAATTAGTGACAAAAGTACTCGATTTTCTAAATAATCTACTACGATGAACTTATATCTTTCAATTAACCCCAGAAGATAACTTTGGAGTATTATTATTTGAAATTTAGTGCATCAAAATGTGTAGATCAGAAAATGGGTTTTATCTTTGGAATGGTTGCCCTTATGCCTTTTATAGCCTCTAATACTGTATAGGTTTTCTCATTGCTGAATGATTTATGGTGACCTGTTACAGTAGTTATTTTGGGCCTTCTATAGCTGACTATGCGGTATGGGCTTTTCTCATTGATAAAGGCCGTACGGTGACCTACAGTTGTTAATTTCTGTTTCATTTGGTTTCTTGTGGAGAGTTGTCTCATTGGCAATCATACTACATCTTCTTATTTTCATATTGTAGTACATTGATATGTTTAGAACAGACAAACAAATCTTAAAGTTCTCTCTCTTTGACAATAACAATCAATAAAGCATACTCCCTTTCCCCCGAAAGTAGAAGGTGCGATAAGGGCCACAATTGGCTTAACAAAACTGAAGTTAACACCATAATGTAATTTTGGAGTTAAAAAATTTAAAGGTACAGTTTACAGTATTTACTCTTTGTAAACATTCGTCTAGATTTGAAGTTGACAGTAAGATTTATAATCTCTTTTTTTTTTTATCTAATTCAAAATATTGGAAATATCAAGCTCGGGTTAATATCATTATATGTTAAACATGTTAGGTGTTGTTTATAAAGACACAGCTATTTAGTTGGTTCTATCATAAAGTATGTGAAAGTGTCTGTAATAACATTTAAACGAAAGCTCTACCCTCCTTAGGGAGATATGACATTAGAAGGTTGGGGTTTTAATTTTAGATTTAAAATTTTATTCATGCCACTGATCGCTCCTATTTTTTCGTCTCCTAACATTCTCAGAAAAGATCAATATAAACACACAAAAAAAACAGAAAAGATACAAACGTGCAGTGATTGATACAATTTGATACAATAGATAAACTAGGTATGAAACAGTGTCATCGCAATTTACAGTAATTAGAAATGTTTGTAATCAAGTCTCGCTTTCACAGTAATTTGATATCTGTAAGAAGTTTATTGCAAACAAATGTAGAAAAATAAATACTAGAAATAGGTCTTTTGATCTCTTATTAATTACAAAGTAGATTAGTAGAAGGAGCAAAATAGTATTTTCACTTCTGTTCAATGTACGAATATATTCCTCGATAGAGTTTAAGGGGAAAATATGATACGAAGGCTCCATAGTTCTCAACAATTCATGCTTGTTTAGGCAAGTCCGAATCTGTGCCAGTGTCAGGTACAATATAATATAAAATATATTCACAATCAAGTAAACATATCTTTTTAGTCGTATGTCAACATTGCTATATAGATAACTTGAACAAAAGGTTCAATGTTATTTAGTTCATTTAAATTTCCACATGAGTTAACTGAAATTCCACCCGATTTCTACAATTATTTGTTTACAGGTATTTTAACTCGGTCATGTTGAATTATAGAAGTATTTGTTGATCCCGGATACGAAGACAATGGACGAAAGCGATAATGATTCTGGTAGGATGCCTTTCATTTTATATGTTTACTGTAATTTAAATTTTAAAATATTTTGGGGTTAAAAAAAAACTTTCTCAATACTGTTAATTAGTCTTGATCAATGAACATTTTGTAAACAATGTCGGCTGTTAATTTATTAAAATAGGAAATTATGTTTGTGGTCATTAAAGTTTGTCGAAATTTGTAATTTTACATGTGCACTGACATGATTACATGCTATTTGATAGCGCAGATATGTTATTGATCAGTTCTTTTTGTTGTAAAGTAAAATAATTTTCTATCATGTGTAAAACAGTGTAACCTAGTATAAAAACAAACAGAGAAATAACTTATTGGTGTATGTAACTATGGATGAGTTGCTGTGTTGTGAAAATCCGCTGATCAGAGAGAGAGAGAGAGAGAGAGAGAGAGGACACACTTGTCGATTGTCGTATTTGGTACAACCGATAACTTCGTCCCTACTATTAAAATACATTTAAAGTTCGCCTCATTCCGAATATGGCTTGATTTACCTAATATAATTATTAAAGTTGTTATGGAGCTATTTTAATTTAGTGTAACTTAAATGTGAAAAGAAATTAAAACGTGGGCCGCTGAATTTAGAACTTACCTTTGTAATAACTCAGTAAAACCTAAAACGTAGAGTGACTTGCAATTTATTGGATGCTAACAATATAATATATATATATATATTTATATATTCCTTTAATTTATATCTCTACGAGCTAATATGCATGTAGGTCACTAAATATCTGCTGCTCTTCTCGCAAAAAATCTAACAAAAAAATATAATAGTCTATATATAATGATAGTTATGAACATTTCAGTTTTATTTACAAAATGATTTTTTGGTTATAAGACCTACATATACCCAGTTTTACGCAAACTTTAGCACATGCATACTTCAATACAACGTGTAACCTTATTACTAAAGGAAGCTCTTGAACCAGTTAAATTGATTGTGTACTTGAATCGATGTGTTTAAACATCAGTTGATATCCATCAAGTTAACTAAACATACTAGTAGGCCAATGAAGGGTACAATAATATAGATCACTATGACATACTTTCATGGGTGATTTTCATGTTCTTTTTGGTGCATCTTTACTATTCTTGCCTAATTATAGAACAACTTCCATTTATGAGCACTGAAATCGGACATAACATTTAAGATAAGGCAACAATTACATTTCATGTAAGTTTCACGACAATCCGTTAGTTTGATTGGTTAACAACAATCGCGCGTCATTCAAAAAATCAAACTTCATATCAAAATGAAATGTTACATTCGTGATGACACGTGCGTCCACAAAAAAGTGCACAGGTAAATAAAAGAAAAACTTGGTCTTAGCATAAAAATTAAATTATAAGAAATGAATGCTTCTTTTAGTAATTTGATAGGGTTGTAAAAGTGTTGATCGTGCTCACATTTTTAGAATGAAGCGTTTCCGCGCTTCATACAAAATGTGCTTCGGTCAACAAATTTTTACACCCCAATAATTTACAAAAAAAGTATTCATTTCTTAACTGAAAGGTAAACTGTTGATAAAACTAGCTTATTTTGTTATAAACAGTTGCTTTTCTCTCCTAGATGCGCGGTGCATAAAATTGTATGAGAGTTAGTCATTCAATTCAAGACTTCTAGCTTGAAGCTAAATATAAGTAAGTGAAGCAGAAAATGTAGGTCTTTATGATCCTTTTTTCACTTTAAGGCTGATGTTATGCAGTCTGATATAAAATTAAAAGATTATAGTCTGCTGACTTTTCAATCGTCGGAATCATACCAAAATAAGGCCCACTTCAATGGATATCGTATCACTATCACATGAAAATTAAATAAAAAGATAAGCAAATATATTACTAAATCACACATGTGTAAAATATACAGTCACATTGATAACTGGCTAGCGTACACTAATGGTCATGGGGGCCTCGGTGGACGAGTGGTCTAAGTAGTTACTACTGTAATCACTAGCCAGTCAACACTGAGGTTGTGAGTTCGATCCCCGCTCATGCGGGTCCACTCGACTCCAATGTTAATTGACTAGGATTGTCAGTTTTCCTATCGAAGGTCGGTGGTTTTCTCCGGGCACTCCGGCTTCCTCCACTAATACAAACTGGCCGCCACGAAAAAGCCCAAAAGCGGTGCTTAAAAGTTAAACACCAAAAATCAATTCAATCAACTAATGGTCATGATAAAGACACAAATAACGACAAACATGGTTATATGTGTCCCTTAATAAAGTAAATCATGTGATGAATATTTTTTTTATTTGTCTTATTTCAGAAATATCCATAAGTAAGAAGCGCAGAATTAGTCCACCCGATACAGGTCAAAATGGCAAGGATTGTAAAAAAGGTGATTTGAATATTATGTTTAAAATTTGTATTTTGTTGATTTTATTTCCATCTGATAATTTGGCTTAGTTCTGGGCTATATCACATAAATCGATCAGACTTTCACTTATCTTAATAAATGCTATTCATTTTGCTTTTAGCATGCAACGAAACTGGACCGCATTGTTCTACCTCAATGGAAGAGTCAACTTTTAAATCCCCGAAAGTTACTGAAGGTAATTAATGTGTTACGTCTCTGTTTTTGTCAATACTTCTACTGTTTAAGGTGTACCAAGTAGAAAAGTAATAATTTATGTGAAGCAGTATTGGCTACAATTTTGACAGTATGAGGTGCAAAATTACCTTTAAACATCTACAAGAACGGAAAATTGAATGATGCATCCTTATGTTCAGCCAGATTAGTTCATTTTCACTGTTCGTAAAATCTTTATTTTAAAAGATGTATTTAACATTTCTTTTACACTCGATTGGAAAAAATTCAGAAAAATAGAAAAAAATAAAATAAAAGGTTTGATTGGTGATTGCTTTACGCTGCATCAGCACAAAATAGCTATATCGCGGCGAGAAAATGAAAGGAATATATCAGTACGTGATAGCAATTGGAACGTTGAAATCATCACGTTTGTCATTGATCTAGTTTAAAATCGTCCATATGTGTCCATAAGAAGAAAAAAGTTCAAGATATGAAGTAAACATTCTGATATCGTTATTATCCTTAATGTCAATATGAAAATAAGAAGATGTGGTATGATTGACAATGAGACAACTCTCCATCAGAGACCAAAGACGTAGAAGTATGGGTCATCTATGTGTCACCGTATGGCCTCATACAATGAGCAAAATCCATACCGCATTAGAAGCTATAAAAGGCCCCGAAATGACAAACGTAAAACAGTAAAAACGAGAAAACTGACGGCCTAATTTATGTGCAAAACAATAAACGAAAAACAAACATGATACTCACTGGAATATATCATAAGTCGAAAACACTCATTGTAATAGGTTATTCAGTGATAGGACATTGTCAATATAACAAAAGTGACATTAAAGAACCTGGTAAGAATTCTTTTTGTCTTGAGAAGGTTTGTATGAATTCTGCTTTATATGATTACTAAAACAAGTCGGTTGGTAGCGGTATAAAATTGATGCCCATTAGAATACCGACTATTTATTATCATACTACCAATTACAACAAATAATATGTTGTCAATCAAAAGTTTGGTAATATCATCCTTCGTATGATTTTTGTTATAATCAATGTGGTTCTTCACACAGTAATATTTTTGTAACCTTGAAAAAGGAATTTGTATCTACAATTCCAATTTTTGTAGAAAAGGCATGAGAAGATGTAGTCAATCTTTTCATTGAGCATGGGATCGGGTAACTGTGGCATAGTCTTAAACTGCATCCATCCGTAACCCGAAGCTTTTCTTCCAGTTGATGACTTAGTCAAATATTGATCCATGTCTTGGAAATTGGAAAAGATGTTAAATGGTGACAGATCTATATTAAAGCTATTCATAGTTTGGCTAGACTTCGTGACGATTTAGAATATAGTTACTTCTCTTTGGTAAAAGGCTGTTTTTCCCTCTACACTTCCTGATCTATATAGGGAGGTTGTCTTGCTGTTTCATCCCATCCCTCTTCACCGGACGGTCAAGTTAAACTGAAACTCGACTTTTCCAGTTAATGCCATAATAAACAAAATTTGGATCGGAGCCTGTGCTAATTTGCTTGATGTCTATTTTTTTTTAATGTTTTATTATGGTTTAGAAGGTCTGTTTCAGTGAGACAAATACCCTCATACCTACTTATTTATATTTATTCATAATAATACATGCATACTTAATGTTTAGAATTTAAACAAGCTAGACAGAATATACAAGGAAAGAACAGCTCAGATGACACAAGCAGTAAGTTGTACAATAAAATAATGCTTCATATGAAAAAAAAAACAGTTCTTAATGTATTATTTGAAAGCCATGCGATGTATAGGCAAATATTAGAAATCTGGATAAAGCAAGGTTTGTAGGTACAACAATAACACTTGCAATATATGAATACATTTTGTACCCGAAGAAGGAACTAAATGGTCGTGCATACATTTTCCCAAAAAATTTTAAAATATATCGTCTTTTCTAAGTTGCTGTTTTATGTCATATCTTAAAGTTTTTGTGAATCGGCGATTTTGGTGATGATATCTTTTTTTTAAGTGTATACTTTGTTTAATTTAATCGCGACTTAATGTACGGGACGATTTATCCCTTGATAATTGATATAGACACCAGTGTTATGTTGACCAATAGATGTTTTTTTAAAGCTATTTTACTTGTTGATTTGTTCTCTCATTGACTCATTCTTCACATATATGAACTTAACGTGCAATGCTACTGGATCTAAATTACATAATGTTAACTAATCTTTGCAATGACGTGGTATGGTTTTACAGTTGAAATCAAGATTTTGCTGAACATAGCACTTTTGTGTGTCAGAAGTTTTTTTTCTGGATATACCTTCATCAGAAACGCTCAAAATCAAACATTTGAAAGCTAGGAAAGTATGAGTACTAGACATGCGAAGAGCTAATTGACCAAAACATAGCCAAATTCATCTAAGATCAACTTTGCCTGAGGGATGTGTAACCTTATAGTTTCCTATTAATTTCTTAGTTTTTAAGAGAATTAAAGGAAAGTTTGTTAAAAATCATGCCAGTATCGAAGCACTGACTAATGAGTTGATCATACCTTCGCGGACTTACAGTTTACCAGCAGTTAAATAACTGATATTGACAATGCATGAAATAATTTCAGCAAGTAAATCAAAACGTCGTCAACATACGTGGAGTACTTCTAGCACGGATCTGTCGTCGTCAAGGGAAGAGGTTCCTTTGGAAACAGGTAGGAAATGCAAAATAACATATAAATACATCATTCTTATTTACCAACCGTAGGTAGTGATAAATTAATAAATGAATCAATAAAAAAAACCTAAAAACTAGAGGTACGATTAGCAAAGCTCACAAAATGATACCCGCTACCATCATTTGATAAGGGAAACCCACAAGTAAAGTAAATGAAATAATAATAAAAAAAAAAAATGCGCAATGGCCTTTCAAGGAACGTTTCAGTTGATTTTTATAAGGTGTTTCAAAGGAGTTGCGAAATGTACCACCCAGATAAAGTATGTGAAGTTATCAGCCGTTTCGTTATTCGATATTCGATATTCAATATCCAACCGGCTGCTAGCAGTCGGTTGGATATTCAAAATTAAGTTGAAAATCATAAAAAAAATAAATACTTGATAACATTAAAAGCACGATTTTCATAGTTAAGAGGACTGATAAGATACGTAGGAAATCGTTTAATGACCTCTTCAAGCTGTCGTAAATTCTCGTTGTCGAATATAAACCCTTTTCTAAGTTGCATATATGTCTTTATAGATTTTTATCAATAAAACAACTTCAAATATGTACTTTTATATATGATATTTCTTAATACAAAAGGAAAAACCTATAACTCTAGAAACATTTAGAAATATAAACAGAAATATTTATGGAAAGCCCAAAAAAGAAATATATAGTGAAAACCTACCTGAGACCGCTTAAATGAGGGTGAGACCCCCTGGTCTTTCAATGTCCATAAAATTCAACTTAATCATAGACTCTGTATATGTAAAGGTTGTATTAGAAGGATTTCCCAGAATAATGTCATCTTCGATATCTACGGAGGGCTTAGATTGTCACTTTTCAGCTAAAAATTGTCAAAATTTTAGGACAAAGGGCACAGGGCAATGGTGAAAGCCCCCTGATCTCTCAATCTTTCTAATATTATGCAGACATTTAGTTAATAGGTAGATACAAACGTGACTAAAAGGAATTTGGATACACTTCCTGTCTTCCATGTTTACGGAGCGCCCAAAGTGCCTGTTTGATATTCAAAATATATAGTGAAAACCTACCTGCGACCGCTTAAATGAGGGTGATACCCCGTCCCTGGTCTTTCAATGTCCATAAAATTCAACTTAATCATAGACTCTGTATATGTAAAGGTTGTTTTAGAAGAATTTTTCCAGAATAATGTCATCTTCGATATCTACGGAGGGCTTAAATTGTCACTTTACAGCTAAAAATTGTCAAAATTTCAGGACAAAGGGCACAGGGCAATGGTGAGAGCCCCCTGATCTCTCAATCTGCCTAATATTATGCAGAAATTAAGCTAATAGGTAGATACAAACGTGACTAAAAGGAATTTGGGTACACTTCCTGTCTTCCATGTTTACGGTGCGCCCAAAGTGCCAGTTGGATATTCAAAATATATAGTGAAAACCTACCTGAGACCGCTCAAATGAGGGTGAGATCACCCTGGTCTTTCAATGTCCATAAAATTCAACTTAATCATAGACTCTGTATATGTAAAGGTTGTATTAGAAAGATTTACCAGAATAATGTCATCTTCGATATCTACGGAGGGCTTAGATTGTCACTTTTCAGCTAAAAATTGTCATTTAAGCGGTCTAAGGTAGGTTTTTGCTATATATTTTGAATATCCAACTGGCACTTTGGGCGCTCCGTAAATATAGAAGACAAGAAGTGTACCCAAATTCCTTTTAGTCACGTTTGTATCTACCTAATAACTAACTGTCTGCTCAATATTAGGCAGATAGAGGGATCAGGGGGCTTTCACCATTGCCCTGTGCCCTTTGTCCTAAAAGTTTGACAATTCTAAGCTAAAAAGTGACAATCTAAGCCCTCCGTAGATATCGAAGATGACATTTTTCTGAGAAATCCTTTTGATACAATCTTTATTTATACAGAGTCTATGAATTCGTCGAATTTTATGGACATTGAAAGACCAGGGGGGTCTCGCCGTCATTTAAGCGGTCTAAGGTAGGTTTTCACTATATATTTTGAATATCCAACTGACACTTATGGCCCTCCGTAAACATAGAAGACAAGAAGTGTACCCAAATTCCTCTAAGTCACGTTTGTATCTACCTATTAACTAACTTTCTGCTTAATATTAGGCAGATTGAGAGATCAGGGGGCTCTCACCATTGCCCTGTGCCCTTTGTCCTGAAATTTTGAGAATTTTTAACAGAAAAGTGACAATCTAAGCCCTCCGTAGATATCGAAGATGACATTATTCTGGGAAATCCTTTTGATACAATCTTTATTTATACAGAGTCTATGAATTTTATGGACATTGAAAGAACAGGGGGGTCTCACCGTCATTTAAGCGGTCTCAGGTAGGTTTTCACTATGTATTTCTTTTTTTGGGGCTTTCCATATATATTTCTATTTATATTTTTAAATTTTTTCTAGTGTGATCGGTTTTTGTTTTTGTTTTAAGAAATATTAGATATAAAATTACAGTTTTTATGTCGTTTTATTGATAAAAATCTATATAACATAAAGACAAATATGCAAATTACATAAGCATTGATAAGGATTTATATTTGAGGACAACGAGAGTTTAAGACAACTTGAAGGAGTCATGAAACGATTTCCTACGTATCTTTTCACTCCTTTCAACTATAAAAATCATGCTTTTAATGTTATCAAATATTATATTTTTTATGATTTTCAACTAAATTTGAATATCGAACCGACTGATAGCAGCCGGTTGGATATTGAATATCGATTATCGAAGAACAAACCGGCTGCTAACATCCATCAACTAAAGGAGTGACAAAGTTCATTTTTGCTAAGAAATACTCCAAAGATAAATAAACATTTTAAGGAATATAAATAATGGGAGTATATGGTAAAGATTCTGAGAATAATTCAATGAACTTTGACGAGGGGTTTAGGAGGCGAAGCGGATACAAGTATAAATTGTCCTGACTATACTGTGTTGAAACGAAAGTCAAAATAAGATTGGATGACGAAATGAAATAAGTAATGCAAAAGTCCACCATGAGAGATTCTGTGAAAGTTTTAAGAAAAAAGTAAAATAACAAAAAATACCGAACTCCAAGGAAAATTCAAATCAGAAAGTCCCTTATCAAATGGTCAAAATTAAAGCTCAAACACATTAAACAAATGGAAAACAAATGTCATATTCCTGACTTGGTACAGGCACTATTATGTCAAGTGGTTCAGGATCAGTTGATGATACAAAGCTGGACTGTAGTACGCATGAGCGAAAGAATAGACCAACGAGAGAACGTTCGCTCTACCAAATCACTAATCGGGGACATATTACTATTGGTTATGGCATAAACAATGAATTTAGTAAAGAGAATATCATGTATGATTATATTACCTCAAATGAGACAAAGAGTTTTATAAAAGATAACAGAGAAAAATAACAAAAAAAATGACGAAAAAAAAGATCAAACGTCGTAGTGAGGTTATAAGGGCATGGGTTGGGATTGAGCATTTACCTTTTGTCCTTCATTCACCCGCCTATACTAACAAGTACATGTATATACAGTGGATAAAATAGCACATAAGACGACTACCTATGTTACACATTACAAGAATTGATATGTTCTTAAAAATCTGGATATTTCTTGAGATTGTTTAATTAGTGCTAATGCATTTATCTCAGTGTTAAATATTTAGTTGGGTGTTTTTGGTTATGTGAGAAGTTCTGTTACACGTACAAACAATATAAACATCCTCAAATGTCGTAGTGACAACAGTGAGGGGCCTGATGGGGGGGGGTCACATCACGATTCACGAGTTGATTTTTTTGTCAATCACGATTCACAGAAAATAAATTTCCATGATCATGGATCACGAAAATATAAAAACAAAATAAATATGTAGAAAAACGGATCACGATAGCGAAAATGCGCCGATCACGAAGAACGAAAATAACCCATCAGGCCCCTCAACAGTCGATAAACAAACAGATTCATGTGGCTTGACTTGACCATCAAAAATCATCTATGATACCAGGCTTATAATTTGGTACGCCAGACGCGTGTTTCGACTACACAACACTCATAAAAACTCAGTTTAATATCTACATTTCTCAAGAAAGTCAAAACATTATTGAAGATATTAATCCATTGGAAAATATATATTGTCTATATCAATAAACTTTAATTTTTCTTACCATGACACCGCTACAGTATTTGTGTTTAGATTCGGTACATAACTTTTCGAAATTGAAATCTTAAGTAAATTATATTTCAGTGTCGATGGAGAGTAATATTGGAACTAATGACTGTCCATTGACTGGCGGCATATCATCTGTTCTTGGAGATGGATGTACTTCAGGAAGTAGGTATAACATAACGGCTGTTTCGTGTTTCTTCAAATGTAAACCATCAAAAATATCAATTTTTTTTAAGTTACTATGAAATTCATTCCTGAAACTTGCCAAAATAATTAATAAAGTTGTCAATCAGGATTATAATTGAAAAATCATCAACAACGTAATATATGTAACAGGTACATGAGGTAATGTTGATTAAAAAGGCCAATAAACGCTACACAGGAACTGCTTCAGTCAGGATTCTACTTCGTCAAAATTATCTCCCCATTACGCCAGTTCATTTTTACAATCGTAAAAATGGAAGCCATTGTAGGGATGACGCGCTTCCAATTTAGCTCTTGAAAACCGATAAATTTATCCACATAGCACCATTACGATCCTTATATGCCAGGTGTATTTTAAAAGACAAATGTATCTACTAGCTAATGAGCATCAGTTAATGTACTTGTCTGCATTCAGTCAACTTAAAACTATTGTCGGATCGGTTGTCAGGTGGAATTTTCGGAAATTCACAAACATTTAAAAAAATTCTAATTAAATATTTCGTGGTAGGGCAGACTAAAAATTTTCAGTGGTTGAAGACTATAAACCCTAATTATCACACACAAAAAATGAAGTTTTTTCGAAGATATACATTTTTAAGATCCAACTTAAAAATCAGTCGTCAAGTACTTTAGTAAAAATTTGCTATTCGAACACACCTACTCTGTTTTTGTGATTCATTAGAAAGGTATTTCACTTGACCCATATATTCAATTGTTTAGTACTGTGAACTTTCGATGTTATAAAGTCAACCTGTAGCCTTGATATATAAAAATAATAGAATCTTAAGCGAGATGATGTATCAAATACTCTTGCTTTATATGTTTTCAAGACAAAATATTTAACTCAAACACGCCCTAACATAAAAAGGTGCACTCGATTTTATCTTTTCGATGCAATTGTTACCATTTTTTTTTTTCATTTTATCTTGAGTTACATAATGGAAGGGCAGAAACGAAAATTAAGGAACAAAGAGATTGATATGTTCTCCGTCCGTGGTAAAAAAATAAACATCGGAGGTTATGCATTTTTCAGATCCAACTGAATAGACACCCATGTCGTCGACTTGATATCTAATTGTTCTGCTTAATTATGTAATAGATAAATTGAAAACTTAAGCAAATTGTGTTTTTATGATAAAATACTTCGTAATTTAGCCAAAAATTGTCATTTTATTTGTTTCTATGAACTTTTAAAAATTTTGTTACTATAGTAAACATTACAGTAAGCATTTATTGCCTTCTCTAACAAAGAGCTTCGATTCTTTTGTTCTATTTCAACTGGGTTTCCGCCTGGCTTAGGTTGTATGTTTTACATTTCGTTACAACTAAATGTGACCAAAAAGTCATCGTTTGTATTTCAATGAATGATAATGTTAATAACTAATAAATTACTGTTGTTATCATTAAATATACGTCTATATATATTGCAAAATCTAGAATATTCTTATATTGCAAAATATAGATATAATTGGCAACTTTTTGTTATAATTGATAAAAAAAAATGTGACAAATGAAAAAGTTAATGTAAAAAAAACAAATAAGTTAGATATAATTATGAAATACGTGAAATCTTGATGCTTGACAATTTTCAACGATTCATTTTTCCTCTAACGAGAAAACAAAAATATAAATCATATAAATTTGACAATGCAGTTAAGCCGAAAGGTTGTGCTCTCTATTCTGACTCTACATAGATTTAGATAACCTCTTTTATTAGAAATCGATATTTTAAATTATTCTGCATTTTTTTTTACAGGTTAAGTGGAATACAACTTACACTCATTAATATATAAACTTAATAACATTTACATCAATGAAACAGAGTTTTTCAATTGTACATTTAGTTATTTTGGAAGGAATGGTCATTTCGTCCTTTTTGATATTTTTCATGTCCTTAGGTTGCTTTGTCGTGACCTTTATACAACGTCTCTATTAGTCATGATATTTTAATTTGATTTTTAGTGTTAGTATATTTCTTTTTATAGCTTCAGTTTTAAACTTAAAAGGAGACACTTTTATTTTTGGGGACCAAAAAACAATTAAAATAGCAAGTGTAACTTACAACATACGAAGAACTGAAGAGGAAGGAAATATACAACGTAAGCATGAGTTATAAAATTCTATGATTTATAATTACAAAAATGTAACTCAATGTATTCACATTATTGCTTTGGATTTGTTACAATAAGCATACTTATTGGCTATTAAGGTTAATTACAAGACAATTCAATCGACTTACTTGGAAGAATAAGAAACAGTTTACTACAAAATACCATTAAAGTCTTTATTGTCACTTAATTAAACCGTAACCCCGAAGAAATAGACACAGGTAAAACCACATATTCAAAATCGCTTGTATGTTATGTCATCCAGTTTTATAAATATATTCAGCTGAGATCACAAGTTACATATTAGATAATTTGAAATCTGTTTTACATCAATTCTTAAAAACACGTTAACGAACATGATTACAACAAATTATAACCTCACAGTTATTAACCTTCCTCAAGGTCTACCCCAATTTTTGTAAATCCCTACTTGTGTTTTTGTTAGTTATTACTTTTATTTTAATAGGCCAAATGTGGTCAAAAGTTCATTTTTTGTTCGCGACTAGTTTATGTTGTAAATTTAAACTATTTCGCACCCAATCATTAATTAGTTCTTGTGATTTTTGGACTTATATCACAGTTCGAATCTCATATTTCATTTTTGTGCCCCACCTACGATAGTAGAAGGGGCATTATATTTCTATTATGTGCGTCCGTTCGTTCGTCCGTCCGTTCGTCTGTCCCGCTTCAGGTTAAAGTTTTTGGTCAAGGTAGTTTTTGATGAATTTGAAGTCAAATCAACTTTAAACTTAGTACACATGTTCCCTATGATATGATCTTTCTAATTTTAATGCCAAATTATAGTTTTGACCCCAATTTCACGGTCGACTGAACATAGAAAATGATAGTGCGAGTGGGGCATCGGTGTACTATGGACACATTCTTGTTTATTTCATCAGATTAGTAAAAAAAGTAAAATAAACAACAATATTGAATTCCAAGGGAAATTCAAAACGGAAAGTCCTTCCTATAATGACAAAATCAAGAGCTCAAACACATCAAACGAAGGGAAAAAACTGTCATATTCCTGACTTGGTACAGGCATTTCCTAATGTAGAAAATGGTAGATTTGCCAAAATTTGCCAAAAAGTCAAGTCCCTGATAAGTGAAACAAATTTATTGATTTAGAAAATAATAATTTCTAAACATGGCTATGAAAGAAAAATACTTCTTTGTCAGGATTTTCCTGCTTAAGATCGAAGTTCTCTCCAGTCACTACGGCTCCCTCCACTAAAACAAACTTACCGACACGAAATAGCCATTAGTGATGAAAGTGACATTGAACACATATCAATCACTAAATCACTTAATTTGAGAATAATAAAAACATAGTGCATAAACTGAAAACCTTATAATGAAACATGTAACTAAATTACCATTTATTATGTTACATTAGATGACTGCGGAGTATGGAAATATAATACAGAACTTTTGAATATTCTACCATTTCTGCCTAATATCATAATTAAGGTCTAAAAGGCATCACTGTTGAAGACCTCGATGTGATTTTGAGGTGAAGAACTGCAATACAAGCACTGTTCCTTTGCTTTTTTGTGTTTTTTGCTGTGTATGTACTGAGTTTGTGTCATGGATGGATACCCTATAGGCTTTGTTTTTTTTTCTATCGATTGTAAATATAGTCTCTATTTTCAAGGAATTTATTATTCGATCAACCTTTTTAGGGGAAGAGAACTTTCTAAAGCAGTTCAACGCTGTAGAAGATCTATTTGTAGAAACTAGAGGATATATTGATGCAGAGGAAAAACTCAATAAAAACCATCACGTGTTGATTACTGGTTCATCAGGTGAAGGGAAATCGTTTATAGCTATGAAGCTTGTGAATCAAAAGATGTCTGAAGGGTACAGTTTAAGGGAAGTTGACAACATTACACAGTGGAGAGAACTGGTTCAGTGGAGAAAGAAACAAGTTGTTTTGATCGATGATTTATTTGGGTTCACCTACTCTTCTGACAAGGATGATGATAATCAAAGACTGATAACTCATATTGGTCTAATTTTTGATGATGAAATAAAAAATGAAGACTGTTTGTTCGTTGTAATGACATGCAGAAAAAGTGTTTTGTCAAGAGTCTTGGAATATCTCAAGTCAAATCAGTTACTTGATAAAACCAACATTGTTGACTTGTCGGATGTCGGATTATTGCCATCAGAACGTATGGAAATCCTCGACACGCATCTATTAAAATATAGAGCACATAAAAAGATTTTAGCTTTAGAGAAGCAGAAAATAATAGATAGCAATTGTCCAATTGGCTATCCGAATTGTGTCCATATGTTTACAAAGAACGATAAGCTTTTTGATAAAGGTAGTGAATTCTTTACATCTCCCATCGAATATGTTAGAAAAGAGATACACCGATTACATAAGGCTGATGCTGATGTATATGCTCTTCTTGTATTCTTACTTATTAGGGATGGAGAAATCAAAGAAGTTACTCTTAACCGACTTTGTAGTGAAAGTGATGAATTTTATCTACTTCAAAACATTGTTCATTTCCCAACTGTAAGACAGTTCACCACGCGCCTAAAATCAGCATTGAAAAGAGTTGATGATGCATATATTTCACAAGAAGGCACAACGATACAATTTACACACTCTTGTGTTTTAGAGGCCGTTTGTCTGTCTTTCAGTGAAACATTAGAGCACGAGGCAATAAAATGGCTTCCATTTCGATTCATTGTTAAGCGTGTTCGAACTACTGAGTTTAAGAAATCAATTGATGATGAAGTTGTTACGATACGAGAGGCCGAGTACGAAGATCTTTCTGCAAGATTTATTGAAGAAATCAAACGTGGGAACATCATTGAAGTTTGTAAACATCAAGCGTTTGCAGTTCAACGGTTTGTGAACAGCTTCATTGGTCTGTTGGAGAGCTTAAGAAGAGATGATATAAACAGGCTTCGTTTTATTTTACAAGTCACGGAACAGGAAAACCATCAATTGGCATTGTTAAATGGATCTTTGTTATACTGGGCTTCTTCTCTTAATGCTTTTCAACTTTGCTTATTGTTGCTTAGTCGCAAGTTCTATGACTGTATTGAGGACAAATTTTGGGTTCGTATACAAGCATCAGCTGCATTTGTACCAGCCTGCTGGTATGGATTCCCGTCTCATATGTTAAAGGGTTTAATCAATCTAATGGCAGACGTTAATAGTTCTATCCACGAAAAAAGAGTATCTCAAACTCATTTCTGTGATTGGTGTACGGTTCATGACAGAGAAGGAATGTCTGCTATACAAGCGACGATCTTTGGTGAGAACCTACGTAAAAATGAAACATTGTTGTTTTTACTTGATTACAAAGCTAAGTTTAAAGCAATTTCAAACCACAGACCATTAGTGGGAGCAGTACTAAATTTCGTGAAAGATGGTAACAGTATATCAAAGTCAGACAACTCGTTGAAAGCTATAAGAACTTTACTTGATGGGGGAATAGACGTCAACTGGAAAGATGCACACGAAAGGACAGCAATTTGGTACTCTGTCGTTTATGACAATATTGATATTGCAAAATTATTGATATCGAAATCTCAGAATATTACAACCCAGTCGTTGCTGCCTTTTGCAAAAAGTATAGGTATGGTTCAATATTTGGAAGATCGAAATATCGATCAAGATTATAAACAGACAGACGGGCATGGTAAAACATTGTTGCATAGAGTGCAACATGATAGTTTAATTCAGTATTTCATAGATAAAGGTTGTTCCATTAAGCAAAGAGATAAAGACGGAAGAACTCCAATTTTTTATTCTAATAGTGTGGCTATATGCAAGAAAATGTTAGAAATGGGCAATTCAATAAGAATAGAAGATTTTGATGGCAAAACAGTCCTTCATTTTATAAAAAACATCGAAATAATAGAATTTATTCTGCAGAGTTTTCCCGAGAAAGAAGTACAGAGAATATTAAACACAGCTGACAAATGTAATCGCACCCCAATTTTTACTGCTACATCTCTTGAAGTAATTCATTTGTTAATAAAGTATAAAGCAAACATAAATTATCAAGTAAAGGAACACAGTATTAGTGAACAAGGCTACATGATAACAGACGATCAACCAGGATTGAAAATATATGTCATACCTAGAGATTCAAAACCGCTTAAGGCTTCTTCAATTTACTGTGCTAATTATTTGAAGAGTCTTCCAAATATCTTCCCGAATTTACAAGACGATGACGTGGAAGAAATGGACTTATTAACAAGTACATTATGTCCAACAATGTCATCGGAATCTTTGGAAACTAATGTCAGCACACAAGTAACTAGAGAAAGCACGGAGTATGGCATAGAGTCGAGTGAAGAGGACACACGAAGGGAGCGATACACAATTGGTATGAAACTTGCTTTAAACGGCAAAATAACTGAGAAACTTGTTCGGGATTTGATTGACAGTGGGACCAATTTCAGCCTTACAGATGACGAAAAGAATACATTTTTACATTATATGGTTTCACCAGATCATAAAATTAAAGACACACCAAAGATAGTCGACATGGTTTTAAAATCAATGACATCACAACAACGGAAACGTATAGTAAATCAACATAACTCTTCTGGAA
This sequence comes from Mytilus californianus, assembly GCF_021869535.1. NCBI lineage: Eukaryota > Metazoa > Mollusca > Bivalvia > Mytilida > Mytilidae > Mytilus > Mytilus californianus. Next base: position 44,327,055 of record NW_026262593.1, read on the forward strand.
ACACAGTACTGCATTTAGCTTGCTCTTGCACAGATGTTAATAAGCTTCTCCATTCTACAAGACATTCACTTGTCAGTATCTTGTTAAATGCTGGTGCAGTAACAAACATAGCAAACAATAATGGCGAAACGCCCTTACATTGTCTATTCAAATGTACATGCTCTGAAAAATTAGAAATCGGTAAACTGCTGAAGCAGAACTCACAGTTAGATCTCCAAGTATTCATCGAAAACCGATCCAAGGAAATTCCACTCCAAAGACTATGCTGTATCCAGGACCAATCAAATCGTTTCACTAAAGATGCTCAAAACGTAATTGAATTATTGTACAAGGTTGACTTTCTTAAAGAATTTTTCCTAAAAAATATCGAATATTTTTTGACGAATTCTAACGTTTTGATTATTGAAACTGTATATCAGTGTTGTCAAGAACTATTGCAAAACGAAATAAATTCGCTTGTCAATGTATGTTCTAGAGATTCACATAAATTGAATGTACAAACATGGATACTATTGTCACTTATTGAAACAGCAAACAAAAAAGATTTGTTAGCAGAAATGAACCTTCATGGTGACGATAGACATATCATACTGACAAGTTGTATTTCTAAAATACACGAAAAACGCAGACGAATTTCAGTATTAAATTTATTACTGAATAACATAAATGACATCAATGAAAAAGATAGTGAAGGTAGACCTCTGATTGTCAATGCATTATTGGCATGTCGATACCATAGAAACGATATGTATAGAGTTATTAAACTCTTTCTGAAATTTGGTGCTGATCCAAATATTGAGGATAAGGATGGATTATCCCCCTTCCACCACTGTATTATGTCAAGTGCAGGTGACGACTATGTTTTAAAGTGCATCAAACTTCTACAGGACAGCAAAGCAAACTTAGAAGTAGGTCGTCCATTGATTTTAGCTGCACAAGTAAACAGATTACGAACAAGAACTGTAAGATTTCTTCCAAAGATTGTTTCTCCTGATGAAAAAGACGAAACAGGAAATGCCATACATCATTTAGTTGTTTCCTATTCTAAATACAGTCATAGTTTCCAAGTATCAACAACAACTTTAACAGCGCTTGTTGAACGGGGTGTTGATATTAATATGTACAACGGTAATGGCGAAACACCTTTGCATGTTGCTATGCGATTACATGTCCAACCCCACGCTGTTATAGAAATGCTCAGAAACGGCGCTGACGTAAACAGAGAAAAACGAGAAGCAGACAATTCACTGGGATCGGAACCAATGGAAATTAGCGATTCTGTACAGGAAGAAGAATTATCTATTGATCAAAATGGGAAATCATCCTTTCAGTACATGCTAGTATATTATAAACTTAACAGTCTTTCGGTTGTAAGGGAAATGTTAAAATACGGAGCAGACCCATTCCAAAAAGATACACAGGGACGAAATTCATTTCATATTATCACTACTATGATGACACCGGATTCGTTCAAAATTCTGCTTTTACTTTTAAGTCATTTTGAATATTCAGGGGGAGATAAAAATATACAAGACAAATTCGGTAATACGCCATTGCATTACGCGTGTACAATAGGAGATAACGATGATGGATATTGTGCATCCTTGCGTGTGGCTGTTATCCGTATTCTGATAGCCCAAGGATGGGACATGAATATGAGTAACAGTCTTGGACAGACTCCGTTCCATCTACTTGTTCATCAATATCATCAATTTACTAACAACTTGAAACCCGAAACAGAAAGGTGTGTACACAACATCGTAGCTATTATGAACATTTTTCTTGCAAAACGCGTCGATCTTTCAAGAAAAGACAGAGACGGAAAATCCATTATTGATTATATTGATACCTGGAAGGTCAGTGAGTTGAAAAATTTGGTGGAAAATACTAAAAGACCAGAGGATTTACTGCGATCTTTCGAATGTGTATTCAGTGAAAGTCGTAACTGATTGAGAGTATTATCTAAACACCAGCGTCACTTTTTATATTGGAAGCCTGCAATAAGTATTGAGATTTCCATAGTTGATGAAATATTTTTCTCACAAAAAAAGACCAAGATGTGATTGCATTCCCTATACCGAACCTGCAACATGTCGATCTTTCAAGAAAAGATAGAGACGGAAAATCCGTTATTGATTTTATTGATACCTTGAAGGTCAGTGAGTTGAAAAATTTGGTGGAAAATACTAAAAGAACAACAAAATACTGTGACAACGATTGCACTCTTTTAGGAAAGTCTTTTGTTTTCCATAGGCTCTAGAATAGATAGGCAAAATAATTGTTAGCAGTAGACATGAAAGTGACTTATTTAGTTTAATATGGAGGTTACCCAGTTGTTTATTGTATTAAATATAAATATGGCACCTTTACGTTTTCTAATGTTACTTGTTTTAGATTAACATACTTAAACAACTAAAACTGCTTCGTTTCTATCATTAAATATTATATTCTTTAAATTGAAAAAAGTCATATTCTGTCTGGCCTTAAATATATTTGTAAAATTGTACAATTTTTACTCACTTTTTTCGTCGTTTTATTCAACGGTTGATATATTTGAATTATGGAGTATCAATATAACAAAATCGAGTATCACTGAAAATGCACCATGAACTTGTTAGATATGTAAAAGAACTGATCGTATTTGCATATGAGTTTAGTTGAAAGGTTTTTGACGAAGAAAGGCGGATATAAAAAGAGGCAAAAGATACCAAAAGGACACTCAAACTTAGAAATCGAAAACCAACTGACAACTCCATGGTAAAAAAAAAGAAAAAGACAAACAACAGGAAACAAAACATAATAAAAAACTAAAGACTGAGCAACACGAACTAATAACCATGGCCAATTGATAACAAATTAAGGATGTTCGCTCCTCTTGTTTTTGAATTGTTGCCAGATATCCGGAATCCTCTGGTTTTATCCATGTGCCAGTAAAAATTTTGCCCACTAACCCCTACTTTTCTTTCCATAATTTGATTACATATAGTTTAAAATGTCATCTTTGAAAATCTTATAAAATCCTTGTTATATTTTCATCGTTTTTGAAAGAAAGAAAGGTGCCAATGTTTAATGTATGAAAAATCTAGAGAGAATTAATTCCCGCCAAATTTTCAATGGCTTTTATCTCGAAAACAAGCACACGGACCCTTCATTTTTTCTGCTTTTTTAGTTTATTTATTTATATACTATTAATTTATAACAGTCTTTTAAAAAGCTTGTTATTTTGAAACAGAGAAGGGAACATCCTTAAATAGACTAAGACAGTCAACACAGAATAACACATTAATATAAAGATTGAACAACACATAAACAACATCCATATAAATATGAAAATAAAACTAAAAATAAAAAGTAAAAAAGGGAAAAGTTATAATGCTGAAAAATAGCGGGGGATTACCTGCACAAGGACACCTGCCATGTCGCACACAACATAGGACATATTGGTAAATAGTTTCATTCAGTCATGCCATGATCGATGAATATGAAACGAGATAATGGCTATAATAACGGAAACACATATATAATTATATATGACACTTAAATATTCCACAATGTTTATTAAATCAGGGAGGCGTCCTTGAATTGTTCAAAATAGATTAAAGTTCAAATAAGTTTTTATTAATGATGTGAAACAAATAGAACATAATGAATTCCAATGCACGAAATATATATTTCCCATGGTAACACTGTTCAGTTAACATGATATGAATTTGACAATTTGATTCCCAAAAAAAGACTTAATTATTTCAGCATTTTTTTCGTAATTTTAAATGCACTCGTGACAATTATTATAAATAGAAGTGAATAAAAATTCAGTTGAAAACTGGCATACGTGAACAGAACGCAAACAATCATCACTTTTTTATGGATGTGAAGAAAAGTAGCTTTGTGGTACAGACAGCTGTAGACATGGAAGTGACTTATTTAGTTTACTATGGAGGTACATTCATCTTTTTTATGGATGTGAAGAATAGTAGCTCTGTGGTACAGTCCATGCATATACAGGTTGCATTTCTGTAAATATAGACAATTCAATTTCCCATAGGAACTCCCTTTACGGCTAAAACTGTGCCACTTTTACTATGAAGTTTCGTAATTTTTTTATCCTAGAATGGAAAGTTAACATGCACTACTTTTTTTATTCAAAGGTCAAAACATAGGGCTGTGCGGCATATTTTCAAGATTTATATGCCCCGAACTTCTAAGAGTTAAAACTTATACTAAATTTCTGCACTACCCCTCTCTTTCACTTTATGTCTTACTCAGAATTCAATTCCACCGCCTACCATGTGCATTTATACTGGTAACATTCCCAAGTTATGTCTCTATGAGATGAAACATAGAGATCATATCTGGGAACCAGTACGTAAACAAAACAAAATATCTATGAATATTATATATCTATATAAAAGAGGCGTGGTTTATGAAACAGCTGTATTTACAAAGTGCAATATATAGTGGCCAAAATTTTTAAAAACGTAAACGGATGTCAATATAATACCATATTAATGAAATACATGTTTGAATAAACTTCGCAATACAGAAACCACGTGTTGGTGTTAATTTTGAAACTCATTTATTGTGCTAGATCAAATAATGTAACATCGGCAAGAAGATCTATCACCATATACCTCCACATTATTATGACTCAAGTCGACCAGTCTTTGTTCTTACTTCTATATGCCATGTGTGTAGCGGCGTAGCATCAAAACTATTCATTAAAGCATTTGGCTCGGAACCGAGGACTCTCACATGGCATACGGCATTCACTATTTATCGTGATCTGTTTAAAAGCGTGTTTTGCATATTATCGTCGCATTTGCTTCGCAATAACAAATTAAAGTACGTCATTGACATTACAGCAAACGAATCAAACAGTTGGGAAGTTTTTTATCCATCTGAATTCCGCCGTCTAATTGTGTAATTGGATTGTATTTTCATTTGAGGGGACATTATAACGGTACAATTTTGCTTTTGTTCTTATAGCTCATAACGTTTCAGGGTATTTACGCACCAATGGCTATCAATTTTTAGGTTTAAGTGTTCCTTATGAAAGTAAATAAAGAAAAAAGACGCAAGAAATTTATAAAATTTGTATTTTACTTATAGAGTCTATTCAGGAAATAGTTGAAAACAATCAATTCATTTTGTCGGTATTAAAAGCTATTACTGCAGAATAAAAAAAAGCCCAGTCGAATATTAGAAAATGAGCTCAAATTCTCCATGCAAAATGAAAAGGTTACCGAATCACAACTGAAGCTATTGGAACGTCAAATGATTAAACAGTTAATTATCTAAAGCCAGTTTCACATCATCATAATAATGTAGGTGATATTGATGTAAAGGATGGACACGGATTGAGTTTAATGCATGTAAATAACCCAACAAATATAAAAGTTTATGATAAATATCAGCCAAATCAATGATCCAAGCAAACAGTTGGTCAGTCAATAATAGAATATCAAAATAATTGCGAATTGTTGTTATGTTTTGTAAAAATTTATTGCATGCTATACAATTAATAATGGTAAATATTACACTAAATATTTATGCGTCTGTTTAATAGTCTTCCACAATATAACTTTTTTCAAGAATTTTACATACTTCCATAACGTTATCCAACTCTGAATATTGCGGTTGAAAACAGTTTTTATACAATTTTGAATTTTTACTTTTTATGGTAAAATTTTGCTATGAAATACATCTTTAATAAAAAAACACACAAATTTTGTATATGAAATATATAACTTTTACTTTTAATGGAGGTTTGTTTAAGAATTTCCCTTCTATAAATTTTTTTTCTTTAATATATGATAATTTTTTTTCGACATCTGTCAAAATTAAAATTTTGAACTTCGTGTCCAAAAGATGATCTCAAATCCAGACAACCAAGAATGGTGGTTTATAAAATAGGATGATGTGGTATGATTGCCGTTAAGACAACTATCCCACCGAAGTTCAAATGACGGACGTGAACGTAAACAATTATAGGTCACCCACTGTCTTCAATAAGGGACAAAACCCATATCATAAATTTGAAACATATCAAACGAGAAAACTAACGGTTTTATGTATAACAATACAACTTACGACAAATGACTACGACGGACAGGAACCAATGAAAACCACTTAATTGCACGGCCCTGACTTTGGACAGGCACATAAAGATTGTGGCGGGGTTAAACATGTTTGTGAGCCTTACCTGGATCAGTGTTGTAACAGCACTCTATTAGAAGAAATTGTAAAAATCAACTGCAAATAACTTATTTCAAAGGTCAAGTAGGAAGAATAAAAAACAACTAACATGAAAAAAAAAAAAAGATACAACGCACCGATATAAGAGCACTTACTATAAACTATATATAAGCCAGTTCAAAGACAATTACAACTAAGAAATGGATCATTTTTCTCCCAGAATAAAGTATCAAACAGTACACATACAACGGGTTTAGTGTAAAGAGATCATTAAAAATCTGAAAGAATCGCATGACATTATGCAATGCCAAAACATAAGTACACAGCATCGAATCTGTAGAATCATAAATATTCATTACTGTTCATGTACAGCAATTTAAATTTAGAATAATAGTTCTACAAAATCAAAATTAATGTTAGTATAGATAAAATAATATTTAAAGATTTAACTACAGTGTTAGATTGGTAACCGTTAAGAATAAGTTTATTCAAATGATCAATGAGTGTACATGAATCATATTTACGCTTAGGGGCTCTATTAACAACATGATCGTACAAATAAGTATGTGATATCCCGTCTTTGATAAGACACGCAAGGTACAGACAATTTTCTATCAAAATATTTGTATCTATGAAATAATTTAGTGAAAGTGTTGTTTTATTTGTTGTAACGACTGACTTAATAATTTACCAGTTATACATAGATTACGTTTATTGCAATCAGTAGTATATTTAGAAAAGTCTTGAATATTTAAAGGAAAATTATCATTAAGGTAACGGTAAGTGTTTTTAAATTTATCAGTTAAAGGAATTTATACAGATCTTCACTGAGCTTGGCAATAAACTGTGATTCATACCAATACTGGAACAAGTCTGTTCTGATTATGGCGCAACAGGTGCCCAAAGGAATGAATAAAACCTGTTGATATACTGTACATAGATGTTTTCAAGGAAAAATTTACAACTTGAATCATCTGATCTTAGCTTCAGTAAGTATATCTAGCATATTTCTCCTTCAGTTTAAATGATGTGTGCTCTTCAACTCCACATTTCCACATGTTGGTTGTTTTCTTCTTGTCTTATCATTTCTTTGTTGGAGTAGGCAGACTATTGTTTAATGGACGGTCAAGCTTGGGGAGATCTGATATGATTTTACGGTGGTTTTCGATGAATCTTGAGAATCGTCATGCATTATCAAAGGCCAAACGGCATCCGGTTAAATTAATAATTTTCGAGTGTACCAACAGTTAAGACGGTTCCTCCTCGATCTGATGATATCCGCGCTTCATATCAATATATTCTAGTAAATTTACATACGTTTAAGGTGTACTGTATATGTGTATAACTTTTTTTAAATGAATAAACGTTTTACTGCACATGTTGTGGGGTTTAACTGAAGATATGTATCAATTTTACAGTTTAACAATGGCTAGTTTTCCTTGTATGCAAAGTATTTTCAAAATTTGAAGTATTAAGCAGTAAAACGAGGACTTTGGAACTCTTTATACCTGTCTTTTAAAGGCGGGGTCCAAGAGAATATGTCAGTTTGTTACATGTCCGTGAGAATCCTCATATACTCAGAAATCAAAAATATAACGATTGTTGATCAGTGTCGACGTGATCCAACAAAGACCAAATGACAATGTTTGAATTAACTACTGTTACATAACAGGCCGCCATACGCCATTAAACAATGATTAAACATATGCTATAAAAGGCCTTATGATAACGTTTCCATATATAAAACCTATTGCTTGATGTTCGCATGTTGATGCACCAAACTATGCATTTCAGATATTAGTAATAGTACTTCAAAGTTATCTTTTAATGAAAACTATTCTAATTGAAAATAAAAGACATAATATAAAATTGGCATTTGCAAAGAATTTTTCTTTTCACATAAGATAAATAAAAAAGCAGTTTGAAAATCCTTTGAACAAACTCTATTGTTCGGTTTGTTTGGTGAAAGAGACAAGTGATTATCATTAAGAGTGTATTAAGGCACACATGAAAGAGTTCTATTTTATTTCTGTTTTCTTGCTGGTTGTCATTGGTTCCTGTCCGTCGTAGTCATTTGTCGTAAGTTGTATTGTTATACATAAAACCGTTAGTTTTATCGTTTGATTTGTTTCAAATTTATGATATGGGTTTTGTTCCTTATTGAAGACAGTGGATGACCTATAATTGTTTACGTTCACGTCCGTCATTTGAACTTCGGTGGGATAGTTGTCTTATCAGCAATCATACCACATCTTCCTATTTTATAAACCACCATTCTTGGTTGTCTGGATTTGAGATTATCTTTTAAACACGAAGTTCAAAATTACTAGACGTTACTTTAGCGGTTCAGTATATCATATTACCCCACTGTTCCGATAATGACAACATGAAAAAATTGATGGGTTGCTTTTCAGTCACTGATGTTTAGGAGACATACTTTTATTTCCGATGTTAAACATGTTGAAAATCTGATATTTTGTGACATTCGAGTCGTAGCAACACATATCATTGATTGGTCAAGGATCTACTTTATCAGATATAGCAAAAGTAACTAACACCAGGTGTCTTCGGTCAGCATTTGAATTTAACAGTTCTTATTGTAGCAGCGTTGGTTTTAAGGCTTTTTCTGTTGTTCAGGATTTACATGTAAATAGTTCTTTTACCAGTCCTTAAATCTGAATGTTGATGATATTATAATTGTATCTTATTGTCGCTATAAGTTATAAATTGTGACAAATTTGGTCAAGGAGTAACTAGTAACCTGGAATAAACAATAATATTTGCCAATATCAACAATTATATGTTTACGTAAAGTTCAGAATATCTAACGTTGAAACAATAACGATCCGTTTCGTCATGATATCAGCTTCAATATTATGACACTTGGGATCGCATTCAGTACTGGTAATACAGTGGACATTCATTTACAGTACAAGGACTACATTGTACATTCTGACAGGTCATTGAAAACTGTTTCTCGCGATTATTATTTGTTATTTTAGTATTTCTATATATGGATATTTTTATTATTACTTTTTATTCATTTTTTTCCGCACAAACACTATCTCGGAATAGTTTTGGGAACACTCAATGCGTTTCAAGGGCATCATGTGTAACTTATTTCGTTTGAGCACGTATTATTGGATTCCACCTATTCTTTACTGGTCACTAAATTATTACCCGAGTTCTCAGGCAGTCCTGAATAAAACTATCTAGGCAGAACTTTTTTCGGGTGAACGAATCATTTATCTATCCATTTGAAAGTTCATTTTGGATACATGTTAGTGTGCTAATGGTTTCTTCACTCGAGGTTAGCCGTCTCAGGTTGCAAAGTGAGCACACTGTAAGCATTGGCTGGGCCAGTGCTCATCATGCCGGATAAATAAATAAATTGAGGCGTTCAACATGTCAAACATAGAGAGGTAATTTGAAGTAACACAATGTTCTTCGAATTATGCCAGATGTCTTATCAATGATCTCTTTCAAATGACTTGTTTTGCCATTTAATTCACATTGTTTGAGATTTCATGTCATACTCAAAGAATTCTGTTTTTGTTTGATATACATGTATACTCAAGTGGCTCGTCAATTTCTCTTAAACTGTTTTTGTTCAAAGTATAGGGTCACATACTATAGTGAAGTCACAGTACTACATTTACACCATGTCGATGTGCCAGTGTCGCGATAGGTGCTTGGATATTGTGAATTTAATGTCTTATTTTTAGATATGTTTTCTAATAATTGGAACTATCACCATATTCCCCGTAACGCTAAATTTTTATTAACTTATATTGTGTTTATTTTATTCTATTTTATGAGATACTACAGAGTCAGGACAATTGCACATAATAAATATATCGTCACAAATTAATTTGATCACTTTCTTTATATTAAGACTTCAAGTAGTTTATCTTAATTGGGTACCTTCATTGGTCATTCTGTATGTAACTTGAGATTAAATCTGATATCAGCAGAGAAGAGTTTATCGCTCGTTCAATTCTTTGGTTATATAAACACGGCACATAAACGGAAATTTAACAGAAGTTGTGATAGAATTAAGAAATTCTATAAATTCTAACTACACAAATATTCTATCACTCCTTTATCAGCGGAGTTTTCTTGAAATCTACAAGATACGTTAATTCCTCATGTACACACAGAAGATGATCATGGGTATACATTATACAATTGGTGAAGTGTTCTACTCATGAATCTGATTGCGACATAACTCTCTGCCTCAACACCTCTACATGTACAATTAACGGATCCGGAGTGTCGCCATCTTCTGTGTCTTTCTTGTATATCATTCCACCAGCGTTTAAATAGTAAATAATTAAAGGTAGGGACGTTAACTAAGCTGGTTTGTTAATAAAGATAACGATTCCGTTCAGGCAGCTAGTACTTAACATACTATCAGTGGTCTTGGAATTTATTTGCAAGGAAAAAAGTATATCCGGCTTCATAGATTGATGACTATCAAAGAATCCCGTATATTTTATGTTTTGGATTATATTTTTTTGTTGAGGAAAGTTTCTGCAGATATTTTCAGGTTTGTTTGAGACATGTGAACAGATAGGATCCATTAGTAGTTTCCATGTGGGAAACTATCAGACCAATCTATTTGATGTCTGAGGGTTTTAGCTGTTCCCCTAATGGATCGGTAGTTTCTTTCCGAGATCCTTTATCGTCGGATTTTCGGCTTTCCTCTACAGGAAAACAGCTGGGCATTTGGCGGTATCGGTTTGGAATCAAAGTATGTCCTTACCGGTTTCCAGTTCGTTGCCTTGGCATTTGTGCGGCATCCGGGGTGATCTTATCCTTTATTTTGTATATACATGTAACTGTTTTTATATTTTGCATTTTTTATATTTTTGAGGATGAGCGAATCAGGTGAGTGGGTGTGTTCGTATGTTTTATTGCGTTGTACTTATTGTTTTTGGGAAAGGTTAACTTTCTGGTAGTAAGACTCGTCACGGCCAGGCTGGGAAACTAGGTCGACAAATGCTCACATAAAGTCTGTTCCGATACAGTGTTTTAAATGTCCCCCTTTACACATAACCCATGGTGGTGCTTCTACTAAAGGAGGAAGATACAGAACATACATACAGTTGGTTTGATATTTTATGAATATAATAAAACTTTTTTTGTCGCCAAAGCTGTAATGCACGATTTCAAAGTTAGATTTGACTGGGGAGTAAAAGACAATGACATTCTTACGATTTAAGCTCCGGATGCAAGGCCAGAAGTATGTAGACTTTGCTACGTTACGGACATGCAACAAATTCGAAGAATAGACCATCTTCCGATCGCGTTGATAGGAGGGACAGAACACGAGTTTGCACGATGGTAAAGAGATCTGCAATAACGATAACATCAAAAGGGGCTGTGTCAGACCGGGTTGTTCATTGTCTCACATTTGCTGTTCTTGATTCGCTTTTCATTCATCCTTCAACTGCAACACAGTACAAGTTAATATATTCAAAAGATTAAAATTTCTAGAGGATCGACAACAATTAACGAAGGTTAAAAAAATGTCTAGTAACAATTCCTGTTATCGAAAATTCACCAATCAATGTTAACTTGCTACATGAATTATTGTAAACACATTCGGATATAAGTTTTTTTTAATTATCTTTGTAATGGGATAAACGAGGGGTTGGACACTATGATTAAATTCTTCTACATTCAAGTCCGTGCGCTCCACAGAGAGTCATATTGTAAACAATAATATCATAACCACATCACAGCTTAAGGCCTCTTCTGAACATTTGAAGGTCCCTACTATGTATTGGTTACATAAACTACACAAATAACCAGTAAGATATCGTTTCATCACGACCTCTAGTAAGTGTTCTACAACTACAGTGCTTTTAACTAGTTCCTTAACTACTATCAAAGAACTTATCATTAACTTTTGTATGAACATATGAAATAGTGGAATTAACTTTTTTTGAAGTGTAAAAAATTCTTTGGATGTTTAAGATAAATTACGTGCTTTTGATGGTCCTTTTGAATATGTTGACCGGTGGTCTAAGTAGTCAACTACTGTATCACTAGCCAGTCAGCACTGAGGTTGTGAGTTCGAATCCCGCACGGGGCAGGTGCACTCGTGTGCAATCTTAATCGACTAGGATTGTCAGTTATCCTACCGAAGGTCGGTGATTTTCTCCGGGCACTCTGGCTCCCTCCACCAATAAAAACTGACCACCACGAAATAGCACAATAGTGTTGAAAGTTGCGTTAAACACCAATCAATCAATCAATCAATGATTCTGTTGACAGTTCTGATTTTTCAACTCCTTACACTACACTTTTACATACAATCTTATCAAACAAAAGTTTTCCTATTTAATTGAATGGTCGTTTGGTAAATCTGAATGCAAATATATTTGTTGCAACTCATTTAAAGCCTTCTTCTCTAATGAAAAAGGTAAATATGCTAGAAATACTTACTGGAGGTGAGATGAGATGATTGAATCTGTTAATTTTCTCCTTGATAATATTTATGCACGTTTCGGCAATAAAGTTTTTCGACCGGTTTTTCGTTCTCTATGGTTAATTTTCCTTTTTTGGACGGTGATGTTCCTTTGGCACCATCTTATGGTGTTTATATATCACAACTCGTTCGCTATGCCCGTTTCTATTGTGACGTTTTGAACTTCAATAAACGTTATCTATGTATTACTGGTAAATTATTAAGTCAGGGATTTCGTTACCACAAATTACTTAAAACCTTTACTAAATTCTTCCATAGATATAAAGATTTGGTTTGGAAGTTTGGTTGTACCTGTAGAAAACTTATTTCAAACGGGATAGCACATCCTAATTTTTACCGTGCCTTAATATTTAGATACGATCCGGGTAAACTTATCGATCCTTTAAATAAATTTATTCTAAAAGGTTACCAATTCAACACTATAATTAGATCTTTGAATATAGTTTTTATTTTGGTATTATATTGATTTTATTATCAGTAAATTAAAATCAAACGAAATATTATTTGGATAAACATATGCACATTCATGGCTCTACAATCTGTCAATACCTATATCTTGGCATTGCAAAAGGTCATGTTTTCTCTGCCTGTTAATGACGTCTTTACACTAAATCCATTGGATGTTGGATGTTGGATGTACACTGGTTGTTATTTTAGTTTTAGATACATGATTTTTTATTAGTTGTTATTAACTTTGAACTAGCTTTGAAATAACTGCCAGTAACTGAGTACTCTCAGATATGTACTTAGTATTTTTTTGTTGTGGGGATGTATAAGTACCCTGCCACGTCCACTGTTTTTTTTTTGTTTGATGTATTTCTGCTTTGTATCCTTCTGATGAGTTAAGCCCTTTTCAACTGATTTTTATAGTTTGCTCTTATGTGGTACTAGGGGAGGGTTGACGCCTTCAAATTAGTTTAACCCCGCCACATTATTTATGTGCCTGTCCAAAGTTAGGAGCCTGTAATTCAGTGGTTGTCGTTTGTTGTTGTATATCATATTCGTTTGTTAGTTCATTATTTTATTAATCAGGTCGCTAGTTTTTTCGTTTGCATTGTTTTACATTTGTCATTTCGGGGCCTTTTATAGCTGACTATGCGGTACGGGTTTTACCCATTGTTGAAGACCGTACGGTGACCTATAGTTGTTAATTACTGTGTCTTTTGGTCTATTGTAGAGTTTTGTCTCATTGGCAAACATACCATATCTTCTTATTTTTATATGATAAGCCGACACTTGAGTGTAAGAATAACTTTTCAGCTCGCTCTCAACATTTCTTTGTACGGCAGCTTATTGACAAAGAATTCGAAAAAGGTTTCTTGTCAGGTCCGTATAAAACCCACCGTCTATTCATTATCGAGTCAGACATTTGAAACTTGCTGATTGGAAGTACTCCGGGGAAAAAGGGGCTTACATTGGATTTATCAACCCCAACATGATGATGCTGATAATTGTAGTATAATGGACTTGACCAGTAAAGAAGATTGTGTTCAATGACGTCTGTCAGATTAGACGATGCGATCAAAGTTATACGAAAATTAGTTGGTTTTTCATTGTGATCAAAATTTGATATAGAGTCCGCTTTTAAACAAATAGGCGTTTGAAACTACCAGTGCCCCCTTTTTTACCCAGACTACCTATTTAGTTGTTTTAACTCATTTCTTTATTTCATTTGCTGCGTTTATTGCCTTTTGGAAGTTTACATTAACGCGAGTAATTCAGTCCCTCCCGATAGTCGTCTCTCCCACTCGTGAAAATTAGCCCACGCTACTCTGAGTAGCAAAATATTACGACTGAATAATTCGGATTAGGTAAACATCGGGATGTAATTTCACAATTTGTAATGGTAAAATTTGCCTAAAGAATGCTTATGAAATGTTTCTCTCTAAAGAAAAAATAATATGTTAGAAGCAGCAGATCTTACGGTGGCAGCATCCATGCATTTGTCGTTTCATTTTTCATGGTGCTTTGCGATATTGATTTGTAGAATTTTCCTTTCGTATATGTCACAAGACCTTGGATAATGACTGTCTAATCTTGTGAGGCACAGTGTTTACGTAGTTATAGCTCCCGGGCGTTTGTATTTGTTTAATTCATACATATATATATACTATGTAGTCCATATTTCTATTTTAACATTTAAGCGTCAAATTATGCGATATCTTCTAAATGCATTGTTCGTCAAAAAAAGGGGGGGTTTCAACCCCCGGAACCCCCCCCCCCCTTTCCCCTGGATCTGCCACTGCGCATATTAAGGGGCATGCGATATCCTTAGATTTTGTTTGTTACCTTGAGCTTACCCTGTCAACGCACCCAACCTCGCTCCTTGTTGGGTTTATTTGATTTCCTCAAGTTTTTGTTTGTTATCTTGAATTTTATCTTCTTGGTCGATTTATAAGATTTGAACGTCGGTAAGCAACTGTCGCCTTGAAATAGACTCTTACGAAGAAACACTTTCCTTTGACATGTCTGTGTAAGCGGGCATTTTTCTTCAATGGCAATTTTAATGAAAACAAGAGATACCTTACACTCTATCATAGTCAGGCATCTTTATGCTAAATGCAACCGGGATTTATTAATAACTGTGCTACTATCAATTCAATTTTTGATGATTCTTTGAAGAAACTAAAACATTTAATATGTTTAAACAACTGTTCATTTCATTTTTAATTTTCATTAACAAGTAAAAAAAAACAATAATGATTATATTCTATTACAGTTAGAAAAGAAACAATATAAGCTAAAAGCGAGAAGATAAGAATCCTAATTGAACGGATGTATTTTGCATTGTGTGTATTTTCAAGTGTCCTTATGCTGACTTTCTATTATTGATTATTTGCGGAAGGTAACATTCATTTTTACATTCAAAATTGTATAAAAGAATTTACTTTTGATTGTTTCATTTGTGGTGTTTTTATCCAATTTTGCATTGAAGCATTTTATTAATTTCTTTGGTAGCTTATTGAATTTATCGTTTGACAGACGATGACGTTTATGCATGGAATTAGTTGCTTCATTCACAAAAAGTTATGAGCTGTGCTCAGTTGACTTCAGAATCAACAATGGCTTCAGTCGTCGATCGCGTCGTACTTTGAACTTCAAACAACCTGAATAAATCCTCGGGAGCCATTTCATTATCAATCAATTGTTTTATATCATTCAGTTTCCACATTTCAACATAGGCCAAAGCTGATTTATCTCCTTGGTCTTTAATCTCCATGTCAACATCGTATGAAAGAAACAAGCTTATTAAAGCTACAATGTTATGTACGAATTTCTCATTTTCACTACGGTAATTTGTGACAAATTTATGATATTGAAAGATAAGTAAATGAAAGGGTGTTTGCTTGAGTCTATTAACCTCATTTAAGTTCACACCTTTGGCCAGTAGTATGCGAATAACAGCAACACGCAAAGAAGTACACCATACTTTGTCATTATTACCAAAAGTGCATGCATTATGTAATGGAGTGTTTCCATAATTGTCTTGAATGTTTATTTCACGTTGAGAATTTTCAAACTTGTGTAAGAGCATTAGCAAAATTTTTAGAGAATTCGGTCTGATCATGCTGGTGATATGATGGAAAGAATTTTGTCCATGAATGTCTTTGTGAAATGGATCCGCCCCATATTTTAACATTTCTCGTACCACTGCCATGTTTGTTGTGTTCAAGTATAAAAGCATATATTGAAACGCAGATCTACTCTCATCATTTACACAAGTTTCTTCTAGTTTGTGTAGAGCTTTACAGTCTTTTTCCGGATTTGTATTTCCATTTACCGGAAGGTGTTTCTTCTTATTTACATCTGCTCCATTTCGCAACAATTCTATTATGACATGAGACATTACTTGTTGTTTCATCGCAACATGAAGTGGTGTTTCCCCGTCGTCGTTGTACATATTGATATCAACACCTCTATCAACAAGAGCGATCAATGATGACGTCGAAACTCGGAAACTGCGTCCATATTTGGAATAAGCTAAAACCAGATGATGTAAAGCATTTCCTTTTTCATCTTTCTGATATGGTAAAACACTAGAAGGCAAACATTTTATCGTTTTCGTTCTTAGTCTGTTTATATCACACGCTAATAAAAGTGAACTCCCAATGTCAAACTTTGCTTTCTTTTCTCGGAGCAGATCCGCGCATTTAAGAACTCGTTCATCTCTGGCGCTGGATAAAATGCAGTGGTGAAAGGGAGTTAATCCGTCTTTATCTTGTACATTTGGGTCTGCTCCAAGATTAAGAAAAACTCGAACTATCCGGTGGATAATAGTATCACTTCTTTTATACCTGCATGCCATTATGGCTGTAATGAGCAAAGGTTTTTCCTCTTTGGTTCGTGAATTTATATCCGAGACATGGTTCAGTAATGTTTCAAGAACAGCTGTAAGTCTTTCGCTTTCATGAATTTGCAATATGCAATCTCTAAGCAAGGAATGGCTTTCATCAACTTCAAGTTTTAATTGGTTTATCCAAACTGATCGTTCGGGTATATCGATAAAGGACAAAAGTACCCAAAATCGTACGATTAAAAAGTTTTCTCTGTTTTTAAAATAATTAATCAACTCTTCACTTTCCCTCGAGAGGATTTCAGGACAACATTGTACAATGGCGTCTAGTAATGCTATGTTGCAATCTTTGAAGACAAAATCAAGGTTTGATAACAGGTAATCCTTCAATAATTCGTTTTTGTACAAAAAAATTATTGTTTTTCTAGCGTCAGTTATAAAATGTTTCGACTGATCCATGATTAAACAAAGATGCTCAAGTGGTACTTCACCCCTTTGATTTGGACAATAAACGTTTAAGGTTCCATGGAAATAATTTGCTATCAAAACTAAGGCATCGTACTTCCCTAAACAGTTACACTTCAACAAACAGTGAAGAGGAGTTTCGTTGTTGCTATTAAGTAGATGTATCTTTGCTCCGTTTTTCAGTAAAATCTCAATAACTGCAGTTTTGTTTTCAGGTGGTAACTTATTTATTTCTTTGCATGAACTTGCTAAATGGAGCGCAGTGTTTCCATATGCATCTTGCAGGTTTAGTATATCTTTTGATTTGGAAGCTCCCAGAACTTTCTGAACCACGTCTGCTACTTGTCTGATTTTGTTTTCCGGCGCAAGTATGCAATGAAGAATCGATTTATCCTCACAGTCTTTTAAACTAAAATCTGCTCCATATGAAATCAAAAGGTCTACAATTTCAACTGTTAGCTTTCCGGTAAGGGCAAGTTTCATAGTAACTGTATAGTTTTTGGTATCCGGATCTTCAAAGTTCTCTCCGTTGCTGTTTTCGCTATTGGTACTTCCGTTCAAAGATTTGGTTGAACTAAGTGATTCTGAAGATATGTCAGATGTGTGGTGACCAGTATAAATCGTATTTGTTGCTTCATCAAATGGTCTAGCTTCATTGGACAAAACTTCGGATGGACAATCTTGAAGGCTCAAAATAAATCTAGCTGAATAAATATTTGACGGTTTCGTTAGTTTTGTTGTTGGATCTATTGATACGTCGTAAATACATTCTCCTTGAGTTGTTTCACTCTCGCTGGCGCTACATTTTTCGGCTTGATGGTTGACATCGGCATGATGTTCTAGGAATAGCTTTATGATATTTTGTGATGTGCATGAAAAAATCGGAGTACGAGTTAACTTATCAACTTTGTTAATGTTGCGATGAATATCTTCATCGGAGGAGGTACTTAAGATACATTCTAGGATATCATGTCTTTTGATAAAATGGAAAATAGTTTTGTCATCGTTATCTGTAATATTGATGGAAGACCCTCTAGCAATGAGTTCTTTATAAATAGCCGGAGTGTGGGAGTAGAACAAGGGAGTTCGCCCATTTCTGTCTCTACGTTCTAACGAACAACCTTTGCTGATGAAATAAGAAATTAAACTTTCGTGTTGGACCCGATGCAAAAGACTTTTACCACTGGTGTCTGTCTGGTCAAAGGTTCTATCGATACCATGTTGTTCTATCAATTTCACCATTTCAATACTTTTCGAAAAAGGAAGTAAGGACTGGGATGAAATAAACTGTGATTTAGCAATTAAGAGTTCTACAATATCTATACTGTCGTTAAAAACGGCATACCAAAGAGCTGTTTTTTCATGTCGATCCTTCAAATTAACGTCAGCACCTCCGTTTAATAATGCATGTATAGTCTTCTTTGCTATATTTCTAAGGTCGGATTTTAGTGCCGTGTCGTAAATTTGTATGGCTTTTATTAACGGTTTGTGGTCAGAACCTTCTTTAAAACAAGCCCCATTTGTCAGTAGATAAGCAAGTGTTTCGTATTTCGGTAAATTGTCTGTAAATACACTAGCCTGAATACCACTCATTCCATCTTGGTCGTGAACAGTACAAAAATCACAAAAGTGGGTTTGCGACCTGCGCTCTTTGTGAATTGCACTGTTTATATCGGCATCTAATTGGAGCAATGAATCCAAAACTGTTTCCTGGAACCCATACCAGCATGCTGGTACAAGAGCAGCAGATGCTTGAATTCGAACCCAAAACTTGTCTTTGATATTGTCATAAAAATGTTTTGCAAGTAATGACGAACATAATAGCTCTGCTTTTAAAGAGGCCGACCAGTACAATAAAGATCCATTAAATAATGCTCCTAAATGGTTTTCCCTTTCTGTAACTTGCAGAATGAATCGGAGCATGTCAACATCTTCTTGCAAAAAACCTTCTAAAATTGCACAAAAAGTTGTAACAAATCTACCGTTCGTGAATGCCTCGTGTTTGCAAACTTCAGCTATATTTCCAAACTTTATTTCATTGATAAATCTTTCTGCCAAATCATCGAATACAGACGGCCCTATTGTTACTATTTCATAATCATTTGATTTCTCAAATTTATCAGTTCTGATACGTTTTACAATAAAATCAAACGGTAGCCATTTAACTGCTTGATTTTCAAGAGTTTGGCTAAACGATAAACACATAGCTTCTAAAACGCATGAATGCCTGAACTGTATGGTGGAGCTCTCTTGTGTGACAAATGCTGCATCAACCCTTTTTAAGGCAGAGTGAAGTCGAAGACCCAATTGTATAGCACTTGGAAAGTGGGCAATATTTTGCAAAAGATGGAATTCGTTGCAATTATCGCCAAGCGACTGCAATGTTTTTTCTTTAATCTCCCCGTCTTTAATCAGGATAAATAATAATAATGCGTAAACGTCTGGATCATTTATACGAAGAACGTGTATTTCCTCTTGCACATGTTCAGTAGGGAAAATGAAAAAATGTTTCCCTTGATTAAATAATTTGTCGTTGCGAGTAAACATATATACACAATTAGGATAACCTGGAAGTTTGCATTTGCTGATCGCCTGTTTTATTGTTTGGTCTAGATTTTCGTTAGGTCTGTATCGTTTAAGGTGTTTTTCTAGTATTTGTAGTCGTTCCTGTTGAGACAATTTAAATTCCGACAAATCGACTATATTCGATTTATCTAAAACCCGATTACTTTTCAGGCATGGTTTGATCCGTTGAATGACACTTCTTCTGCATGTCATGACGACATATAAAAATCCATCATCTCTACGTCTTTCTTCAATAACGAATCCGATTTCAGAAACAAGTTTCTGATTTTCGTCGTCTCTGTTACTTATGTACCCAAAAAGATCGTCCATTAAAACGATTTGCTGATTTTTCCAATGAATTTGCCGCAGTTGTGCTACATTATCAATTTCTTTCAAAGTATAACCTTGTAAAATTTTCTCATTTACCAGTTTCTTTGCTATGAGTGTGGTACCTGCTCCAGACGAGCCTGTTATTAAAACAGTATGATTTTTCTCTAGCTTTTCCTTTGCCTGGGCATAACCTTTAGTCTCAACAAATACATCGTCCACTGACTGAAACTGTTCTTTGAAGATCTCTTCTCCTAAATAGAAAAAAAATACGATATTTTTAATACTGCAGCTAGAACACTTCCTGTTATCTTTCTATACCAAATATAGTAACAATGTTCTATTTCGTGCAATGTCGATTTCATGGGATGTCACTTTTAGGGATGGAAAATAAGTTTAAATATTTGTGTTAACATTTTCATAACTAAACATGTAGCCCCTTTTAAGCTGTAACATAATATTAAATTAATGTCAGATTATATCACCTTTTTTGTTTTCGGCACCAAACTGTTGAAGAGCTCTGTTAACCTCGCCCTTCTAAGACACATTTAAAATAAATGGGGAGTGTGTCCATGGGACACAGATGATGTCCCCGCTAGCATATCATATAAAATTATACAGGGACATAACTGAAGAACGGTAAAAGTGACACTACCCAAATTTGTACTTGATCTGAGTTTTGTGGTAATAAATATTGTGTATAAGTTTCATAAACTTTGGTTGAGGCAAACGTAAGTTACAGAACTGAAACGAAAAATTCAGCAATTTTTCCATTTGTACAGGGTCATAACTCTAGAACAGTAAAAGTGACACCCCCAAAATTTAAACTTGATCTGTATTTTGTTGTAATAAGCATTGTGTATAAGTTTCATAAGATTTGGTTGAGGCTAACTTAAGTTAGAGAACGGAAATGAAAAATTCAGCATTTTTTCCATTTATAAAGGTCATAACTCTAGAACGGTCAAAGTGACACCACCAAAATGCACACTCGATCTGTGTTTTACGGTTAGAAGCATTGTATATAAGTTTCGAAGCATTTGGATGATGCAAACTAAAGTTAAAGAACGGAAACGAAAAATTCAGCAATTTGTCCATTTGTAAAGGGGCATAACTCTAGAACGGTTAAAGTGACGCCACCAAAATTCAAATTTGATCTGTGTTTTGTGGTAATAAGCATTGTGTATAAGTTTCATAACATTTGGTTGAGGCTAACTTAAGTTAGAGAACGGAAATGAAAAATTCAGCATTTTTTCCATTTATAAAGGGGCATAACTCTAGAACGGTTAAAGTGACAACACCAAAATGTACACTTCATCTGTGTTTTGTGGTAATAAGCATTGTATATAAGTTTCGTAATATTTGGTTGAGGCAAACTAAAGTAAGAGAACGGAAACGAAAAATTCAGCAATTTTTCCATTTGTAAAGGGACACAACTCTAGAACGGTTAAAGTGACGCCACTAAAATTCAAGCGTAATCTGTGTTTTGTAGTAATAAGTATTGTGTATAAGTTTCATAACATTTGGTTGAGACAAACTAAAGTTAAAGAACGGAAACGAAAAATTCAGGAATTTTTCCATTTGTAAAGGGGCATAACTCTACAACGGTTATAGTGACGCCACCTAAATTTAGAGAACGGAA
Source organism: Mytilus californianus (assembly GCF_021869535.1). Lineage (NCBI taxonomy): Eukaryota > Metazoa > Mollusca > Bivalvia > Mytilida > Mytilidae > Mytilus > Mytilus californianus. Next base: position 44,349,036 of record NW_026262593.1, read on the forward strand.
ACTTGAATTGAGGACGGACAAGGGTAAAACTTAATACCCCTTCCGATACGGCGGGGGCATAAAAAGTTGATATCTAACTGACATTGACCTAATTTTTAATATATATTTTTTTGCTTTGTGTGTAGCTTCATTGTTGGTCTTATTATTATGAGGTAATTCAAGCTAACAGATAAGCTCATTAATGCTCTACTGTTGTTGATTATTGATTAAACTAGCTGAAAATTTACTTACTCCGTTTACTTTCATCTTCTTCGGCGTTTCGAATTATGCAATTTATAGTTTCCCCAAGTAAGACAGTTTTTCCTGATACATTCATCTGTGAACCTATAAAAATGATAAAATGTTCAGCATAATATACATGCGTCATTCAAATGACAATACGTATGCACAGATGATGATGACGATCATGATGATATTCATGATTACAAATTAGTGTGTTGCATGCATATGTATCAGAACGAAAACAGGTCAATTTGAACCATTCTTTGCACTAGACTGATACGCTGAAACGAATTTTTAAACATGATAATTCATAAAGTAACAGTCCACAAGAAGGCATGAACAACATGACGCGTGCCACTAGTGGCGCAGGATCTGCTAACCCTTCCAGATCACCTGATATCCCCCCAGTTTTAAGTTTGGTTCGTGTTTCTCATTCTTTTCGGTCTTTAGTTTCCTACGTTGTGTTTTGCGGACGTGTTGGTCTTTTCATCGTATTTAATTTCATTTTGCCATAGCGTTGTCCGTTAATTTTCGACTCATAAGTTTTGAATGTATATTTTCTATCTTTCGCCTCTTTTGCAATGTGGATATCTTTGGTATATATATATATATATATATATATATATATATATATATATATATATATATATAAGTCTAAATTGAAAACAACGTTCAAACCTATGATTGCGTTGGATAAAAACCGCAATTTTTATACGTGTGCATGTAAAACAAATTTCTTGGTAGAGGGGTCTAAATACAGCACAAACAACAATTTCCAAAAGACCAAAAAAAGTGAAAAAGTCTATTTTAACAAAACGCATTTGACTAACAGGTCGAACAACTGATGTTCTTAAACCCTGCTGACTGCCATTGGCGATTGCCAAATAAATTGATCACCAGATCTAACGAAATGGATCTTAATATTAATTTAATACCAAACTGAAAACAATAAACTTGTGGAAAAGATGGTATACCACAAACATGAGGTGCAAAAATTTGTAAACCATATCCGGATTTCGACAATTAATGTCTCTTCAGTGATGTTAGGGATCGAAACGGTATTTGGAAGGCCATATAATTTATCTCAATTTAGGATAGACTCTTGAATTTTAAAGAGTCGAAATAGGATGAACGGATCATATAAACCCGAAGGTAAATATAATACAAGCCCAAACGAAAAAATATATAAAAGTCTAAATTGAAAACAACGTATATATATATATATATATGATACCATTTTACCCTTAAACAATGTTATATGTTTGGTTATGGGTTCATTTGTGGATCTGAAATGCTTGGATAAAATTGACGACCAAACGCTACCAAAGACCTTCCTGTCTTTTCACAGTCAGTGGATTAGTTTCTTCAATAACTAATGGTAAAAAAAGAAGCAATTTTGATAAAAAGCCTATAAATCCAAAAGCTTCTACTATATATCTTTATTTGGATTATTCTATCTAATTACATGTATGTATCTGCACTCCGATTTAGAAATAAAATATGTTTGACGTGTAAATACATACTTCCAGAATAGTCATCGCCAGGTACTGAAGTATCTCTTGCAGCGTGAATATCATCTGTTCCAAAATTTGTCATAATGGAAACTGGAATATTTAGAATGAAAATGGAAAAATAGCGACTGCATTAACATTAATATCAACATAACATACACACAGACAAGCACACAACCACACACACTACAGATAAATTATCACAGTTCTGTAGTTTTTACTACAGTATACTAGTCTAGCATTATTATGTAATTTAAATCTTTTGAAAACACAATGGGAAAATAAAGGATTCATAAGATATTTTAACCACATATTCATCGATTCAAAAGACTATGATTTTATATACGTGTAACAAATCATAGTCCAGTATTGTTCAACTGAGCCGTATCAAGTGTACTGTATACATTACATTTAACCCCCTGTAAGTTATTGTATTATACCTGGCATAAATTGATATTAATATTAATATTAATAAAGTTATTGATTATAAATTGAAATTTTATCTATACAAGTTTAGATAAAAAGAATACTTCCGTAAGCAAATACAGCATATTTGCTTAATTTATATTGAATATGGTTTACAAATTTCCGATTTATATTCTGTGAACAATTTTTCTCTGCAAAAACATATTTATCTGAAGTACCTGTGTCCAGTGGTATGTCATCCTTATATGAAAATTCCGTACTTGAAGCCGTACTTGTATATCTGATTCTATGTGAACCTAATAATTAAATGGTATTTTTATTCTTCAGTTGCTATATCTTTTTCAATTCATTCTAAATGAAATATTGCTGACGAAAATGAAAATTCAACTTGAAAATGTTAATTTGAATTAGGCAGATATATAAACCATAGAGTACTCGATTAGCAATTCCTTACCGAGTTGGCGTCCCTTATAAAATGGGATAACATGAGTCGCCAAAAATAACGAACAATAAAACAGACCACACCAACCACCAACGCCCGACTCCTCCAAAAAACGGAAAAACAAAAACAAACAACACATGGTCCAGATAGCCTGACTTGGTAAATGTACAAAACGTGGTAGGGTTTAACATTGGCTTTCAAATTTTAGGGTGTGGGCGTTCCTGATGAAGGTAAATCTAAAAATGTTCTTCGGATGCACGAAATTTTTACAGCTCTTTTCATAATGCTAGCAAGACAAAGGTTTGTTTGTTTGACTTGCTTGCTTTGTTTGTATAAATGTTTGCTCAAGCATTGTAATTAAGATTGATATCTGCAAACAATATAGGTAGGCGGAGTTAAACCTGTGTATAGGTAAATTTGATTATTTGATAATGTTCAATCAAATTTAAATATAATGTATACAAGTTTAAATCCGCCTTTTTATGTTGTTTTCAGGTGTCAATCTTAATTACAATGCTTGAGCAAACATTGATACAAACAAAGCAAGCAAGCCAAACAAACCTTTGTCTTGCTAGCATTATGAAAAGAGCTGTAAAGTGTTATTTTTGTTTACCAGCACTGGGTCGATACCACTGATGGTGGATTGCTAGTCCCCGATGGTATCATTAGCTCATTAGTTAGCTCTTCAGTACTGAAATGATTTATAACATACTCTTCTTAAATATTCTGAGAAATGCCGTTTTAAATTATGTTTTACGAGAAACATGATAATTTTATATTGTCTGAAATTATACTACATCTGATCCATGTACTGTTTCTACGACAAAGTGAGAACGTCAATATCAACCAATTGAAACTCTTGGGTAAACGTTCATTTTGATCTGTTTTTCATAGTTTGTTATTATGTTGTACTGTAACACCACTGTCCCAGGTTATGGGGAGGGTTGAGCGCTCACAAACATGTTTAACCCCGCCACATTATTTATGTGCCTATCCCAAGTCAGGAGGCTGTAGTTCAGTGGTTGTCGTTGATCCATGTCTGTCATATTTGTTTTTCGTAAATTGTTTTCTTATAAATTAGGCCGTTATTTTTCCCAATTGAATTGTTTCATATTTTTAATGTCGGGGCCTTTTATAGCCGACTATACGGTATGTGTTTTTCTCATTGTTGAAGGCTGTACGGTGTCCTATAATTGCGTACATCCACTTCATCTAAACTTTGGTGGATAGTTGTCTCAATGGCAATCATACCACATCTCCTTATTTTTATATTGTAATGTCGCTTCACACTCAATTATCGTTCATCATGTGATGAACTTTCATCAGTCAATTTTTTTTTTAGGAGAATAAATCAAAATATAAATTTAAAGCTACCATTGAATATGAGTTTTTTATTTTTTGTTGGGAGCTGTTAGAATCACAATATGAATGAGTCATTGAATTTATTCTCATGACAGTGTAGATCACCATCTTCCTAAAACTGTACGAGGACATCTAAAGGAACATTACAATGTATACTTTTACCTGACCCTCCAGAACTTCTCTTTCCCTGCGACCCATCGCAAGTACTGGAAGAACTACTCTTTTCGGGTAGGATATGTCGATCACCTGGAATATTATGGTAAATCATATACTGATATAAATCGGAATTCTACCAACACGCTTTGGTCAAATTTGCTCTATTCATGTGAATATACTTATTTGACTCGAGATTTTACAACAAACAAATAACCAACAAATATGATGATATGATAAGGTAGTAAAATATGTTCCAAATTAAGACGTTATTTCAAAACAAGACCATTCTCAAACAAATTAATTTCAATATTTACCTTATTTCGAAGTTTTACACGGCTCCTTGTGTGTACTTTGAGATTCTAACACATTTTTTGCTTATTTCTAAACAGATTTCCATGTTATAAACGCCTGACGATATAGCGCAAAACCGCAATTTTGACAAATGTTAAGTACTTCATATGTACAAAAATGTATAAGAACACATTGCTGACCAATTAAAACTAGCTTTAAATGCTTTGATTTCACAAAATATAAGTATTCACTAAGTCCTATTGTATATTTTACATGGATTTAATTTGATTTTGATTTTTGGTGTTTTAACGCCACTTTTAAGCACCGCTTTTAGGCTATTTCGTGGCGGCCAGTTTTTATTGGTGGAGGAAGCCACCGACCTCCAATAGGAAAACTGACAATCCTAGTTAATTAAGATTGGAGTCAAGTGCACCCGCACGAGCGGGGTTCGAACTCACAACCTCAGTGTTGACTGGCTAGTGATTACAGTAGTAACTACTTAGACCACTCGGCCACCGAGGCCCCTACATGGATTTAAATGTTGGCAATAAAAATTTCTATATATATTGTGTTTCGGATTCAAATTAATTCATTTTGGATGGAGACAAAATGCATCAAACTGCTTTTTCAACAGCAACTTATAGCTATTAATGATATTTTATATAGGAATAATTTTTATGTAAAATTCTTGCACAATATTTGAAGCATACTAGAATAACCTGAGAGAATAACATAGACTTTTAATATTACAATTTGTAGGATTTGACCACTTTTATATTAATTTTAAATCTGTGAATGAAACACTTAGAGAGGTAATTGGCCCTACCTCTTTTTTTAAACTGGTTTCAGTGGTAATGTTTTATCTGACATGCATAACACTACAGATTTTCAGTATTCTTTGACCTCTAGATTTTGGTTGGTTATTTGTGTCGTGTGTCTGCTATTTCGTTGATGTTTACCCCACATATCTGTTTATCCATATCCTACAGCCTTTACAGAATGAAAACAAAAATGGCCAACACTGACAAAACTAATGTTTGAAAATAAAACAAATGTTAGAATCGGGTTGTCAAGACAGGTTGCGTGTTCTTGAACAAAGCAGAAGCTAAGTTTTTTGCAAAGGAAAATGAGAAAAATGATATTCATGTACAAATCTGTAATACATCATAATTGCGTATGCTAGCTTGTAAAAAAAAAGATATTGTTGTTTAAAAATGAATGCAACTTACTTTGTTCTGTATTAAAATCCATGTCAAATACACAGTAGGACTTAGTGCATATATACTTATATTTTGTGAAATCAAAGCATTTAATATAGTTCTATTATATATATTTATTTAAATGACTGCAAACAATGACCGTAAGAAACTAGTTTAAAAAGTCAAATATAAGGTATACAAAAGCCAAATTGATTAACCCTGATCCGAATAAACAGTTCATTCCCGGATGTATACAAGGAAGTCGGTCAACATTATAAAAGTCAAGTTGGAAATCCCAATTATTTTTATTGGTGATGTAAATATTATCTTGAACTGCATAGTCGTCAAATGAAGTCATTAGTCACATGGGAAAAGTCACACTTCAATACCTAATTGATAGGGGTGCCGCTTGAGTTCTGTTACCCCACCTTTTTCATATAATTAAGATTTTAAAGATGTATACCTTTTAATATATTGCGTAGGTAAAAATGTAACCTTTTCCCATATTGGTAAATACCACCTTTGCTCGGAGCTCAGATTCCTCGTGTAATGTTTACTTAAGGCGAGACTTTCGGCTGTGAAAAAAATACAGGGCCTTTCAGATAACAAATAATGGGAACTTCATTGATCTTATCATATATTTCTGATACTTTTCCCCACCTATTCACATATTTTCAAGCTGGAAAATGTGACCTATTTTTATGTCACCTTGTATACCGGTATAGGAAGTGCCCCCCATAAGAAATGACGAACGTATACGTATAAAAATATGTCAAGTTGTATTAGGAACGGACAAATTATATTTACTTAGTAGTAAAAATAATCAAGCGTAAACTTTAGAGGTGCTCATAATTTGGTCATTTGTTTTCGCTTTGACTTGAGACGTAAGTTATTGGTAGTAAAATCGTGTATACTTTCTGAGTAAGGTGAATAGCACGCTTTCTGCAACAATTCTTGGAGGGGTTGTAGTACAGGACAATATTTCTGTCTCAATCCAGCATATCGTCTTTTCAAATTGACAGTCCAAAGTGTTTACCTAACATACTGACCGGGGGCCGTGTCAACGAAGCTGTCTTAGGACAAGGACGTGTTAGGATGGTCTTAGGGCACGTCTTAATCCTAAGTCAGATTAACGAAAAACTCCTAAGATAAGATATATCCTAAATTTGGTCCTAAAGTTAGGATATATTCATAGGTGTCTTAGAATAGTCCTAAAAGTTACGATGTCCTAAATCGAAATAAAAACAACAAATATGGCCTTCAGTCAGTATTTGTAGAATTTATCTCTGTGTAGTTACTATACCATGTCTTCTCCTTAATATTATTCGTAGCCACATTAAATAGCTTGCTGAATAAAATTCCCCTATGCTTATTTACTTTGGCAAGCATAATTTAATAATAATAATAATAATGTCTTTTATTTCAACAGGATAACATACTTAGTCCAAAGACTAGTTTACAATAAGGTCCTGCATTATATACATATATTACAACATAAAGTATAAAATTCAATAACAAAAATACTAATAATGCTGCCTTTTTTAAGATTAAAAATTCTATTACTATTAGAAACATTTTTGCACCTGACCAAATTGTACAACAATAATTGAAATGTTTTCTTACTAGGGCCGATTCAATACATGTGAAGAAATCGAGTGGACCTATGGACATAACTAGTTTATATAGCTTAAGGTTCATCATAATCTTTTGGCTAACCGTGGCATGGCCGTATTTACACCACAAATTTTACTCTGAGTACAGACAAACCTGTGCACCTGGAAAAGTTTTAAGGCATGGCAGGAACTAGATAATTAAATTTTGAATCCAGTTTATGTTTCAGAAATTTATAAACTTTTCTGGATTTTGATATTCATTTTTTAGCTCACCTGGGCCGAAGGGCCAAGTGAGCTTTTCTCATCACTTTGCGTCCGTCGTCCGTCGTCGTCGTCGTCGTCCGGCGTCGTCTGTTAACTTTTACAAAAATCTTCTCCTCTGAAACTACTGGGTCAAATTTAACCAAACTTGGTCACAATCATCATTGGGGTTTCTAGTTTAAAAAATGTGTCCGGTGATCCGGTCAACCAACCAAGATGGCCGCCATGGCTAAAAATAGAACATAGGGGTAAAATGTAGATTTTGGCTTATATCTCTGAAACCAAAGCATTTAGAGCAAATCTGACATGGGGTAAAATTGTTTATCAGGTCAAGATCTATCTGCCCTGAAATTTTCAGATGAATCTGACAACCCGTTATTGGGTTGATGCCCCTGAATTGGTAAATTTAAGTAAATTTTGCCGTTTTTGGTTATCTTGAATATTATTATAGATAGAGATAAACTGTAAACAGCAATAATGTTCAGCAGAGTAAGATCTACAATTAAGTCAACTTGACCAAAATGGTCAGTTGACCCCTTAAGGAGTTATTGCCCTTTATAATCAATTTTTAACCATTTTTCGTAAATTTTTGTAATCTTTTACAAAAATCTTCTCCTCTGAAACTACTAAGACAAATTTAACCAAACTTGTCCACAATCATCATTAGGGTATATAGTTTAAAAAATGTGTCCGATGACCCCGCCCGCGAACCAAGATGGCCGACATGGCTAAAAATAGAACATAGGGGTAAAATGTAGATTTTGGCTTATATCTCTGAAACCAAAGCATTTACAGTAAATCTGACAGGGTAAAACTGATTATCAGGTCAAGATCTATCTGCCCTGAAATTTTCAGACCAATCAGGCAACACGTTGTTGGGTTGCTGCCCTTGAACTGGTAATTTTAAGAAAATTTTGCAGCTTTTGGTTATTATCTTGAATATTATTATAGATAGAGATAAACTGTAAACAGCAATAATGTACACCAAAGTAAGATCTACAAATAAGTCAACATGACCAAAATTGTCAATTGACCCCTTAAGGAGTTATTGCCCTTTATAGTCAATTTTTTACAATTTTTTCATAAATTTTGTAAATTTTTGTAAATTTTTACAAAATATTTTCCACTGTAACTACTGGGCCAAGTTCATTATAGATAGAGATAATTGTAAGCAGCAAGAATGTTCAGTAAAGTAAGATCTACAAACACATCACCATCACCAAAACACAATTTTGTCATGAATCCATCTTTGTCCTTTGTTTAATATGCACATATACCAAGGTGAGCGACACAGGCTCTTTAGAGCCTCTAGTTTTTCATTCCTGCAGAAAGTGCCAAAATAAACTAAGTTGGGAAAGAGGGTTGAGAAGTTCCCCTCAGATAATAAATGTTGTGAGTAGTATTGATTTAAATGGATAATAGACGGACAATAGACATCTGTAAACAATAGGTGATTTAAACTGTGTAACTGAGTGGACCGTATCAAATGAAACTCATGTGTTTGTTTATTTTGCTGTCTTCTGCAGAATGGAAAAATGCACATCAAAATCCGGGTAAGTTTTCAATTTTCTGAAACAAAGACTACATATAACTTTTATATGTCTAGGTCCTGCCAGCCATGCCTTTAAACTTTCCTAGATGCATCAGCTTGTCTGTACTCACAGTAGATTTTGTGGTGTAAACACGGCCATACTTTTCAATTCCGTTTGATGAACCTTAAAACCATGATCGATTGTGTCTGAACTTTTAAACAAGTCTAAGCAGTACTTACCCTACTCCGAACTGGATTAAACCAAGCCCTAAAACCATGCCGATCGACTGTGTCTGAATTTTAAACAATTCTAAGCAGTACTTACCTTACTCCGAACTGGATTCAACCAACTAAAGCTTATAGTGTGTTCCTTATAGATACTTGCATGACCGACACACAGTTCGCAAACACCTCAAGAAAATGGTTATACTAAAATAACCAAGTGCATTTTGAAATACTTTATTATGTGTTTTATTTACAATAGCTTATATAAAGGTCCTGATGAACACACGGAAGTTGTAAATCGTATCATTTTCCTGTTTTTAAACAGTGCATATTCAGATTAGGGAGCTACCATTTGATTTTTATGGGGGGGGGGGGGGGCTAGGATGAAATTTGAAAAAAATAGGCAGGACAGGAGTTTTGAGTAAAAAAAAAGGAAAAAAAGGCAGGATGAGATTATTGGCAAAAAAAAAGGCAGGATGACAATTTATGTAAAAAAAGTCAAGATAAACTAAAATCAAAGTACTGAAGTACTGAACATCGGATGACCACAAGTTCTTGAGGATGGTCAAAAGCACTTGTCTCAGAAAAAAACAACATATCTCTTTACCTAAAACTGAGGTTAATGTACAGATATATTTTTTTCTGAGACAAGTTCGTGCGTGGATGATGAATAAATGACAGGAAATTCAACTTCACCGTAATAACTATTATATTGTAGTGATACAAATCAGTATACACTGAGTTGTTGTTTATATTATATTAAAATAACAGTCACATATATATATGATTTGAATCCATTTGTATATCATTCTATTCTACTATTCTAAAAATAGTGCAATGCAAGTGCATGGTGGACACTTTTCTGTAAAAATTCGATTTTTCTAAGATTGGATACGAGTAGGCATTCATATTTTCCCGCAAAATCAATTACAGAGTTACCGGTCCTTGACGGTATTTTCACAAAACGTTCTCTGAGATATTCTTCCGCATGCTTTAACACAATTTTTCGGTACGTGTGCATTGATATTATCAATGATTTTTTACTTATATATATATATCTAACTACAAAACATTTTCATATTATTAATTTATGTTGTAAACAAAAATATTTTTATCAGTATTCATTGAAGAGATGTATTTATATCAAACGATAAGGAATGTTATTTTGCACTCGTTTATGTGCGCGTATTTATCATGTTTATAGATCGGTTACAAACCCAAAACTAATTTACATAATGGAAATCTAGGCGATAGCAATACATCGGGATGACCTCAAGGTCATCGCGATGTAAAAAAAAGGCAGGACTGAATAGAGTGAAAAATAAAAAAGCAGGACCGAATAGAGGGGAAAATAAAAAGGCAGGACAAAAATTTTCATCCTAGCCCCCCCATAAAAATCAAATGGTAGCTCCCTTACCACAGCCATTGCTGATGCTGCAAGCCAACTTTTAGCACTTACGTGTGTTAAAGGTGAATGTCGTTATAATGAATGTTGTAAAATCTGTTCAACGCATAAAATTGATAAAATGAACAATGTGTCAAATGTTAAAATAACCAAAACAGCTTGTGATAATAGCTCATGTATCTGTAAAACACATAAAAATAAGAAGACATGTTACGACTGCCTATGCAACGACTGTCCAAAAGGGATCAATATTGGCAGGGGGAAGAATGGCAATGATCCAAAATTTCCCCGGGGGAAAAATAAGATCCTGCCAATTTTCCCCTGGCATGGGGGAAAAATGGCTATATAACACCGGAACATTTCCTTTAAATTATTTTGTTACTATTAATCTATTGTAAGTGTAAATGGGGTGATTTCAGAAGTGTGTAATATTACATGTGGTGTCCCTCAAGGTAGCTTACTGGGTCCACTTTTGTTTTTTATCTATGTCAATGATGTTCAAACTAGCATCGACTCAGATTGTAAAGTTTTGATATATGCAGATGATAATGCAATTTTATTTTCCCATATAGACCCTGGGGTCATCTCGCATAAATTATCCAGAATGCTGGAATCATGCCATGATTGGTTAACTGACAATAAATTGTCCTTACATTTGGGAAAGACGAAGAGTATAATTTTTGGTCCTGGTCGAAAACTTCGGTCTTTAATACCGGGTGATTTTTCTATCTCCTGTAATGGTATTAATATTGAATCCAAAACTTTTGTAAAATATTTGGGAATAATAATTGGTCAGTTTCTAACTGGTGATTTTATTGTCAACTCTATAGTGAAAAAAGTCAATCAAAGGCTTAAATTTTTATATAGAAACAAAGAGTGTCTAAATTTTCAATCTAGGAAAACATTGTGCTCTTCCCTGATTCAATGTCATTTTGACTATGCATGTGCATGCTGGTATGAAGGTATATCAAAACAAATGAAGAATAAACTTCAAGTGGCACAAAATAAGATTGTGAGATTTATTCTGCAATTACATCCCAGAAAGAGTGTGACATATATTGAATTCAAGAAATTGGGCTTTTTAAATATTAGTAATAGAGTCAAACAACTAAGACTCAATCATGTTTTTAACATTTTTAACAATATATGCCCAAATTATTTACATACTAATTTTGTTAAAAATGAAACATCTTTCAATACAAGATCTAGTAGTAAAAACTTTTATATACCAGGAATTAAAGGGTGTGAATCCACCACTTTCTTTTATAATAGAATAAAAGACTGGAATTCGTTACCAGATATGATTAAAAGTTGCTCTAAAAAATATAATTTTAAAGTGCAGATGAAAAAATTTTTGATGGATAAATTTAAATCCATCTTTAATAGTGAATTTGTTTTTTATTAATTATATTGGGGCTTTGACCATTTATCTGTGATAAATTCTAAATGATTTGTGCTTGTATTTTCTATGTGTCAACCCTTGGTGTAAACTGGAAGTCTCGTTATAAAAGGACCCCACTGGAAATAAGTTTTACTAACTTTTGTGGGTCATCCTAAGATATTAGGCTACAGTGTAAAATCTAGTCAAGTTAGATTTCACTCATTTCTAATCTAGTCTAATCATATTATCAAAATATCATGAAAATTTTCATCATTTTATTTTTTATTTCTTAATTCAAAATTTTTAGTAAACATGTATATCATTTTAGTGTCTATAAACTATGTCTAGTGCTATATCTGTGTCTTTGTAATATTTTGTATCTGTCAAATTCATGCCTTTTTATCTTGAATAAATATATATATATATAATCTATGGTAAAGAGTGGCGTAGCTAGACAAATGCTGAAGATGAAGCCCAAATCGGCAGGGGTCTGGGGGCCGCTCAAGGCCCCCAGTGGGTCAAGGGCAAAGCTCTGGTTAGGGGCCAGGGGGCGAAGCCTCCGGAAGCTCCTGGATTTAGGGTTTTAGACCCACAAATATTAACTGGAAATATTGAATGTTAAGGTGTCGTCAAAAGCATTTTTGTTTGATACAAGTCAGATAATTTTGTGAAAAAATATATATTGTTCCTCAAAGAAACTGTAAAAACCAGGAGATTCCAGAGGGGTAAAAAAGTTATGTTTACTAAGACTAGTATAATAAAAACCACACCATTATGAATTGTTTGGAGATGGATTGTACACAATATATTTAGTTTAATACAGTGGGTACCCAGGTTAGGGCAGGGCTGGCGCCTTCAAATTAGTTTAACCCCACCACATTCGGACGGTATGTGCCTGTCCCAAGCCAGGAGCATGCAATTCAGTGTAATGGTTGTCGTTTGTTGCTGTGTATCATATTTTTTTTTCTATCATTATTTTGTACATAAATCAGGCCGTTAGTTTTCTCGTTTGAATTGTTTTACATTTGGCATTTCGGGGCCCTTTTTAGCTGACTATGTGGTATGGGTTTTACTCATTGTCGAAGGCCGTACGGTGGGTGATCTATAGTTGTTAATTTCTGTGTCATTTGGTCTCTTGTGAAGAGTTATCTTATTGGCAATCATTACCACATCTTTTTTTTTTTATATTGATGGGCAGCGGAATACAACTTACGAGGTCAACTAAACAAAAATAAACTGACGAAGGTGATGGCTCATCCTTGCCTCTGGTTGTATTAAAGCTGAGCAATATTTATGATACAACATTATACATGATTCTAAGTTTCCTGCCGTGTTTGTCAGTGAATAAACAAAAACAATTGTCTTGTTTTATTTAAAAAATACAAACTCAGTAGGGTATTTGTTCGAGGAACATTTCACTTTGTAGATACAGCCGGTCGAAACCTTATGTTTGGATATGAATTATTAAGAGAGTCAATCTCTCTCACCAGTGACTTTAAACAAAAAAGGCAAGCCTCCAATCCTGGTGCACATTTTGTGCCTTATATGTGCATAACAGTCAATAACTTTATCAATGGGCGTCTCCTTGTATGCGTGACGGATACATAGCCCCGAAAGTCGTTCGATTGTCATCATAGAACGCAGATACGTTTTAACCCGGTGCATGACACTGAAACTGCGTTCAGCTGTGGCATTGGTCACAGGCATTGTCAATTCTGCGTTGCATTGTAACTAGCAGAACACTTCGCAGACACAATATTCGTCTGCTATAAAAAGAGGTGAAATAAAGCGCAGGTGATGGGAACGAACGCCGGGAGTCTGAGAAGTGATATCGACTCGTTAGTTTAAACAATATTTTATTTTCAAAAGTGCACAAAAAACAATTATACAATAGAAATACAGGGATTCGGAAACAAGAAGAACTTAAAGGTGTCAGACCACCAATTAAAAATCCCTATCTGTTCAACCAAATTTTGCAATTTTCACAGCTTTCTAAATATTTTACCTTAAGTTTAACTTCATAGAAACCAGGTATATTCTGAATTGTACATGCATCACCTTTCTACATGCCAATTTTCAACTCATGTTTAAAATCTTCTAAGAGCGAATTGCCTTTGGGAAAATAACTACTCCAAAAATAACCCTGGGTTTTCTGGAAATCTTAAATTAGTATACTATTTAGCGCATTAATCCTGAATTTTTAATGCAAACTCATAGACAAGTGAATTTTGGCTCAAAATGGTCTAAATATATTTCTTTTTCACCAAAAGTTTCATTTCTGCAAATTTGTTGGTTAGTTTAAGTAAACAATGACATCAAAAGAACTATTTTGTGTCAGAGTAGGGCTACTTTTACATACGTTCTTAATTGGAGGGAGTAATTGGTGGTATGACACCTGAAGAGCCAAAAAAATTGCTCAGAAATCTTTTGTTTTGCTTTATTCTTAATCCTTAGTCAATTTGTAGTTAAAAACATCCTATCTGAGCATAATGTAACTTATATTACAAATTTCACAGCTCAATTTAAACTGACTGTAATGTATGACTTTGATAGAAAATACTTGAAAATTTCATTTTGGACTACAGGAACATAAACTTTAAATATCAAGATCATTGTTTGTTGATTTTTCCTTGTTTGTTCTACTGCTTTAAAGACTTTCCACAATTTTTACAATGAGTTTAGTAAAAAAATCCAAGGTATTGAAGAGTCAAGGAATATTGACCCCCCTTTTTTCACCTGGTGTCAGTAATGGGACTATTAATTGATCAAAAGTGCAGTCATGGTCATTTAACTGTTTTTATTTACTATCAGTTAATAAAATTTAAGATATAAAACTTTCATTTGAGATAATAAATGGGATTTTTGTGAGTTTATGCAGTGTTTACATCAGGCTATGTTAGCTGCCAAATACATGGTATGACGCAATGATATAAGGTGTAAAAATCAAATAATTTCATTAAATCTTCATGATAACAATTTTTTTATGGTATTAAAAATCCTATGTTTTAATGTTTAACACCACAGAAACAGCTTACTGTGCATTTATAACAATTTAGGAGATTTTTTTTATATGAAAGCATATTGTCAGGGTGGGAAAATCTAAAAATAGCACAAATTCAGGTTTAAGGCTCTAAATTTGCAATATGTGACTATTTGCATAAAAATGATTGAAATGTGGCTACTATCATTTCAAATGATCAGTTAAGACAAAAAATTCAATTGTTTTCTGATTTTGGGGTTTCACCGCATTTCGCTTTAAAGGTGTCAGACCACCAATTAAAAATCCCTATCTGTTCAACTAAATTTTGCAATTTTCACAGCTTTCTAAATATTTTACCTTAAGTTTAACTTCATAGAAACCAGGTATATTCTGAATTGTACATGTATCACCTTTCTACATGCCAATTTTCAACTCATGTTTAAAATCTTCTAAGAGCGAATTGCCTTTGGGAAAATAACTACTCCATAAATAACCCTGGGTTTTCTGGAAATCTTAAATTAGTATACTATGTAGCGCATTAATCCTGAATTTTTAATGCAAACTCATAGACAAGTGAATTTTGGCTCAAAATGGTCTAAATATATTTCTTTTTCACCAAAAGATTCATTTCTACAAATTTGTTGGTTAGTTTAAGTAAACAATGACATCAAAAGAACTATTGTGTGTCAGAGTAGGGCTACTTTTACATACGTTCTTAATTGGAGGGAGTAATTGGTGGTCTGACACCTATATAAATCCGTCTCCCTATATCGACTCGTTGACTTCTACAAATTTTTTTATTTAACCGCACAGCGCCCATTTCTCTTCCCCTTCACTCTCTCTCACATCCCTCTAGCTCCTTTTTATTTTATTTTTTTTATAGGTTTTTTTTTGTTGACAAAACGATGTTGAAGCCTTGGCTTCCAAGCTTCAGCCGAGCTACGCCACTGGTAAAAGTTCAGCAAGTCCATTACTAGAGTCTAGTAATGGACTTCTGGTTCAAGTGATAATATTGAGATAACATTGACAATTTTTACAGGTGCAAAGCAGGTTTGACAGCAAACAAAAGACAGATGACATGTGAAACCCTTTCTAAAAGGCTTGTGTGTTTATGATTAATCAAGAATATTATTTGTAGTGTTTAGATTTGAACTATAGCGAGTGACTATCATTCTTGATTTGTTAGTTCTGAAATCTTGAATTTTGAATTCTAAAATATAAATGATCATTCTCGGCTTTCGTACATTTGTATGTATTTGGATTTTCTCATAAAAGCAGATAAGAATTGTTTTTCTATCTGCAATATCAGTGTATCAAAAGTCACAATATTGTGTGGTTTATTAAAATCTCAACTTGAAGCAAGACAATCTGATAGGCAGGATATCTTTAGAAGGCAAAAATATTTAAATGCAAGGTTCTTTTATCGTTTTCATTTCGTTTAAAGCCTAGTGTGTAGTGAATAAACTTTTTAATGACATTGTTAAGAGTTTTGGCCAATATAGAGGAGGGAGTTTATGAGTTTGAGTATCCCTTTGGTAACTTTCGCCTCCTTTACAAGAGTGTACATTGCAATCCATCGACCCTTCCTTTATGCTGATGTAATAAGTTCCATGAAAGAGTCAAATGTAAATTGCTGACTACGGTAATAGAATAATATGAAACATCTGAACACAATTTTACCAAGATAATATTTATCTCCGCACCTTTATATAAATTATTTATTGTCAATCACAATATTCAAAGAATTTTAAGAACAGATCATCCCCAATGATCAACTGGGGTATAGAAATGTCATCATCCCTGGACTTCTCCCTTTCGTCAGTAAAACCTTTGCTAAAGCTGTTTGGGTGTGTGGGATGTAAAAATATGAACATGATGAAGTCATGTTTATTGAGAATAGATATATGATGCTCTGTGTAAGGTAACTGTCATGCTCTTTGCATATTAAAGATTCCTTGCAGAAACTCTGAGGGGTCCATATGTGACCTGTTGCAAGGCAAAATTTCTACCCCTATTCAAATTTAGGGTAATAATTTCCCACCCTTCGTCCTGGTTTACCTACCTAATGCATTAATTGTTAATTTGTTCTCTTCCTGAATCTGCATGAATTATTTGTCACTGGACAATCAGCAAACAGGTATCAATGAATGATCTACAAACCGACTCATCAAAGAGTTGTTCCTACACATTTCACTTATGTCGTCACTTAAATGATGTCCAAGTTAAATTATGTGATCAAGGCCTAATTTGTACTCACTTTATCTGAAAGACTTTATTCCAATGCTTAACACATGTAGCTAGTAAGGGTATCATACAATGTTTTATTATGGGGGAATTAATTATCAACAGGGCCAAATAAGCCCCAAAATAGTAAGACAATAAAAAAGTAAGAAAATTATTTTTAAAAATTTTATTTCAATTATTCAATTTACATAACAATCAATGATTTTGTTTTATGAAATATATTTATATTGACACTGCAATAATAGAGATCTTTATATGAATATACATGCTAAACTGATAAATCAACAATGATAAAAATATGTGTTAATGGTAAAATTAAAATAACTCATTGTAATGTCATATTGACAAAAAACACCTTTAAAAAGAAACTTTTATTCTGTTTTTAGATTTTTTGAAACTACAACTTTAATCTCACTTTATACAAAGATGAAGAATCATCATTTTCTTTAAATATGAAAAATATAATTATGATTAATGGACCAGTAAATTAAGGTCTTTTGATCTAGGCCCATATTTTGGGATAGTTCATAATTATTTCGATGTAACCTGTGAAGAAAGTTCACTACGATATCATAATTGCCTCACATCAAACTTCTTTAAACCTGACACTTAACAAGGATCCTGACTAATGGATGGACAGATATTATACAATTATAGCCTTTGTATAGGGTCGATACGAGGTTATATCGACCTAAGAGAAGCATATTGACTGAGGACAAAGTCTGAGGTTGATATGCTTCTCTAGGTCGATATAACATTGTATTGACCTCAACCAAAGGCTACAATTGTTATATTATTAATCAACAACTATTGCATGAACAATGTAAAATTGGGAATTTCTAGAATGTATCTTTAGTAACATGCTGCATGCCCTGTGCAATATGCTATTTTTGACCTACGAAAAGCTAAACACAACAGTATTGTCATTCAATCTAAGTAAATACAGATGTACATGTGATCAAGTTTTAATCCTTAAAAATATTCTATTAATAATATACTGAAATACTATATGTGCTATTGTTGATACTGGTCAGGAATAAAAAATTATGCAATATTCATGCTACTTATCAAACAACATATTCATTAATCATTTTTTAATCGTAAGATTATAATACAAAATATTTATAAATCTAACAGTAAAAATAATCATTAGTATATATATATGTATCACAGTTTATAGAAATAAAAAATATTTGTTCTTTACAATTAAAACTATGTCAAAATATCTCTAAAAGTAACAAAGTAAAGATATAACAATTTATATAACTAATATATTATTGCCTCAAGAAAGAAAAAAAACACATGTAATTGCTTTCAGTATCATACCAGTACCTAGTTACTATATCTTATAAGTGGAATTCTCATGATTGTTAAAACTTGTTTCTTCCATAATTCTAGAATTAGATACTTCATGAATTTATAAATGACATATTCAACCATTTATTAAATTAATTAGTTCTGCAAGAATGTTTCGATTCTAGCAAAAATAAAAGTGCATTCAATTATTGCATTCTTTGTTCATCCTGTTGCATTTTGGCATCAATAAAAACAATGCATTGGTTTTTTTAAGACATTCATAAATTTTATTTTAATTATATATTTTTTTCAGTTTTTAAGCACGTTTACATGAAAAGTCTTAAATTAATGTTGCTTTTTCTGAAATACACATTATACGAAAAAAAATCTCCATGAAAAAGGACCTTTAAATGATACATAACAATAAAACAAAATTGAAGTCAATGGCACTAAAATCAGATATAACTAATAATGACATCTTTGATCAATCCTTAACTTTGTTCTTCATGAGAATGGACCAAAAACATCTCTACATGAAAAGATTTACATCAAGGAAAAAAGAAAATGTCATAATCAATTTAATCAAGACTAGATAATCACTTCTACCTTGGTTCCTAAAAATTTGCTTGTCCTTTTAGTGTCTTGAATTTACTTCGAAGTGATGACCACTATTTTAACAAAGATCCTTTGGAGGGTTAGGGTTTATTCTAAACAATTTGCAACTTAATCATATGTGTGTCAATATAATTAGTACCAAGGTACAAATTCATTTTTTTTTTACTCATCAAAATTTGGAATTTGTCCTGTTTTCTACAATATTAACATTTTCTAATACTCATATCTGAGAAAGAACAACACATAAAACATACTTTTGTTCTTCAATTTTGATAATACGATATTTTTTATTGACCCAATTACCAATTACTATAAGGCATCTTTGAAAAATTGATACCTTAATGCACAATTCAATAGTTGCAGCAATAAATTATAAATATTCATAAACATCAGAAAAGTCTCCGAAACACTTAAAACAACCTATTCTCATGGAAGCTAAGAAAACAAGTGAAACTGCGAGCTACTGCTCACTGATGATACCCCCGCCCAAATATTTCGGTAAACGGGAAGTTGTTGAGTGATGAATCTGAAAACGCATCACATGGTATAGCTGACTTATATAAACCCTGAAACCAAATTTCAGAAATCCTTGTATTGTAGTTCTTAAGAAAAATGTGATAAAAATTTTCAACTTAGCTATCATGTGTAAAATGATACAAGTGTTCGGTAAACAGGAAGTTGTTGAGTGATGAATCTGAAAACGCATCACACGGTATAGCTGACTTTTATAAACCCTGAAACCAAATTTCAGAAATCCTGGTATTGTAGTTCCTGAGAAAGATGCAATGAAATATATTCATGGGATGGAAGGACGGACTGACGGATGGATGGACTGACGGATGGACAGACAGAAGTAAAACAGTATGCCCCCACTTTTTTAAAGTGGGGTATAATTAATAAATAATTTTTTTTGGGACTAATGAGAATGGGACAAGAATACCTTAGAAATTGTAAGTTATTGAAAAACTTGTGATTCAAGATCTGTTTCTTTAAATTCTCATAAATCAATCAAACCAAGCCTTATATATCTACTTCTTCCTTTAAAAATATTGTAAAACTAAACAAAAATATGCTTATAATGATGAAGCATAAAATCAACTATAAATCACAATAAATTAATTAAACTTCATAGTTAAATATTTTATTTTTAATATCCTTTGATATCTAGATAATTAAAATATTTACATATTGAAATTTTGATGTTGTTGAAATATTACAACATATTTACATGAGAAAGGGTTGTACTCTTTCATTCTCCTAAAAAAAAAAACAACAAAAAAAACATTTAACCATAAAGGGATGTTTCCAAGCTTTCCTGAAATTTTAAAATAAAAATTGTCACAGAGACAGGAATCTGCGAGACTTTTCTTGTCTTCATGTCACATGTTTCTTTTTGGTTCTAAATCTTAATGCAATCTTCCCAAATTTAAACAAATTAATAACAATTGTCCATGAGGCAAGCAGCTGACAGATTATTATTGCCTTCATGTCTGAGTCTGACACATATTTCTTTTTGTAAATGGGGCCTCGGTGGCCGAGTGGTCTAAGTAGTTACTACTGTAATCACTAGCCAGTCAACACTGAGGTTGTGAGTTTGAACCCCGCTCGTGCGGGTGCACTCGACTGCAATCTTAATTGACTAGGATTGTCAGTTTTCCTATCGAAGGTCGGTGGTTTTCTCCAGGCACTCCGGCTTCCTCCACCAATAAAAACTGGCCGCCACGAAATAGCCCAAAAGCGGTGCTAAAAAGTGGAGTTAAAACACCAAAAATCAAAATCAAATCAAATCTTTTTGTAAATGATGCTAACTTTAATGGCAAGACTCAGCATATAAAATCATGTAGTTATTTCAATTCACGTGAAGATATAGGCCAAAAGCTGATGTAATTTCTTTTACAAATTATTAAATATTGATAATCTATCAAGTGCCTCTCGCCAAATCAGATACTTTTTGATGAACGTAAAAATTCAAATCTCACTGAAGCATTATTATCTATTTATAATTAGGTGTACTATTCTAGAAGCTAGAATGCTAATGTAAAGTATAATGAAATTCCTGAAACTCTTAGACAGTCCTTTAGGCACAACTCGTATGAAAAACAAAAAAATATTTATAGCATATTTACAAGTATTATCAAAAGTCTTTAGGAATGATATATTTGTCTTTAAAAAATTCATCAAAAAATAAATTAAATCTGAATGGAATGAATTATCCAATAAATAACTTGCAGCTACAATACTGACTATGTACAAAATCTTGCCAAATAAAGCAAGCGTTTACGACAGTAAACCTCGGTTTAAGTACATCACTCTTTTAAATCACTGATACGTTTGTTACAATCAATTTTTAAAAATATTTTCTAAACTTTCAAGTAACACAGATTATTTTAATTTCTGTTTCAGAGGAATGCTTGAAAAGCATTGACAAAATTCCCATTACAAATGCAATACTGATTTAAAGAGTTATCCACTTTAACCTCAGTTTACTCCCTTTACTATAATTAATTGCACAAGAAAAGCTGTTCATGGAATGTTATAGAAATTTTTAATTTCAAGTATATCTCAGAGAAAGTGTTTGCAGTAAAGCTGTCACATGAATATTAAGTAATAAATTTCATAATTCAGAACTATTTACATATATATATATACTATATACATATTCATATATATATATATATTCATTATATTCTTTTGGAAACCACTAAATCATTTTAATGAAAACCTCAGAAAGATGATGCACAATGCAATTAGCATTACAGATTCTATGAAAGTTCATTAAATTTGGACACTGGTTTAGAAGTTGTGTATTTTAAGTATGGATGGGCAAACAAATGGACATAATTAGACACTGAATACTTCTGCGTTAGTAAGACATGGTATTACATATATAACATATGGTTCATAGCATGACCTCAATAAAAAGGCACAATTTGACATGAATATGTATAATAGTGTTAATCCAAAACATATATACATAAAAGGTTTTTATTTTTAACATATTTCAACATTTAAAAACATTTTTTCAGTTATTATCTGCAGCAATGTATACATACTGAATAACAAGTAAATCAGTAACCTCTATGGTTATTGGTAAGGAAATATATCCAATAATTATAGTGTATGGTGTAATCAATTTAACAGGTGCATTCAAAGACTTTACAATCAATAAAAAATATAACATAAGAGAAATTTGTGATAGTCAATTTGGGATTCTTTTAATAGAAGAACAAAAAACCGACACTGAGAATTAAAACATCGTGTCAATGATATCAAAATTTACAAGTTTTTATGGGATGGAATCCTACAAAATATTACTATAATTAGAGAAAAATTTAACCGATCGTAAAGCTATTTGTTAGTCAAATTAATCTGCACATGGTCAACAATTGAGAATTGAAACAAAAACAGAAAAGTAAGATATATCAGTAATATGGACAAGATTTTAAAAAAATCATTTGTAAAAGGCGAGAGTGAACACGCTTAAATATATTGCCTGCTGTACTGATTATTACTGAATAGTCTTGTTATTTACATCACAAAAATATAATACTTATAAACCACTTAAATGAGGTCAAGGTCATTTGAATCCTTTTTGCCTGATATGTCCATCTGACAATAGGTTAAATATTTAGTAGACCTACTACTAACAATAACTGAGAAACTGGCCTAATCACGAAATTGAGCACTTTTGATGAAACCCAAATCTAGGTCAAGGTCAACTGAACCCTGTCAGACAGACATGCACAGCTCTCAATAATGTATTCCAAACACATAATTGTTGAGTTATTACTTAAAGTAACTGTGAAACTAAAAATTAGTTAATGAACCATCAAAAAAAGATCAAGGTCTGGTTAACTCTCTCAGGCACATGTCTACACCTCACAATGGTTATGTGTACCAATATCTATTACTCATGATAACTGAAAATATTGTGTGATGAGGTCAAGGACTGGGACCTGTACCAGACAGAAAAATTACGACAATAATTTGACTGTTTACACAGTGTGCATAAATTTGCTCTTCTACCTTCTAAAATAGGAAGTTTGTACAAATAGTTCAGCCACCTAATAAGCATCCCTGCATGCAAGAAAATAATAGGAAAAATGTCAAGGTCAAAGAAAGTAGAACAACAGACAGTATTTATTGAGAATAATCACAATTCATAGAACTCGATATAGATTATACCATTATAACCAGAATCAACTCTAATCTTTATGAAAAATAATACTAAAATAAACCTTTTCTAAGCAAAGTTTGTATCTATTATCAAAACTTATAAAGCCATATTATTAAGGCAGCTTCCAAATTCTTAAAAGCCGACGAAGATTTTTTTCTCCAATCAATGTAACCATCCCCTCCCATTACAATCATAACAGAGTTACATCCCCTTTTTGATAATGTATCAAGGGCACGTAACTTAGGCTCATCTGTTGACACTCTGACTGAAGCATGTTTGGTGTTCCTGTTTTTGGAACTTCCTAGTTTAAAAGAGTTGAAGGAAGGTTTCCTCATAGATGATCTGGTTTGTTTTTCAATGACTGGTTTGACCGGGGCTGTCATGGATTCGTTTCTCATCAAGTCTCTGTAAACTTCGTTGACATCGTCTTCACCAGTACCAATAGAAGGATCTAAATTTTTCATTATATTTTGTCTTGAGGCTAATTTTGTTGGGTATTTTAATGTTTTCCCTCTATGGCAACTCACTTCAGCAGTTTTGGAAGGCAACAGTTTTGTTATATCATCTGCTGACCTTGACAATCTGTTTTCCTTGTTAACGCCTCCTAAAGTCTTGTCCCCTGTTTTTGAACTTTTTGGAGGTTTTTCAGGTGGAGTTGGTTTATGAGTCATTTTTATATAGTCTCCTTCCAATGAGATTTGTGATACTGTTTTTTCCAGATCACTACTGGAATGGCGCTTTGATTCATATTGCTTCAAATCAGCCAATGGTTTCTTGTCAGATTCCACATTAACTTGTCTTCGTAAATCAACAGTACTGTAATCCAGTCCTCTGGCTTTATGCCACAAATTTACAGTCCCACAATAAATTGGAATTAAAAATTGCACCGGTCCATTATGGCCATGATATGACACGAAAGGCCTGCCACTTATTATTGGGACTCCATCTTTAAGGCGTGGCAGCGGGAATGTCAAAAGTATACCTGAACTAGTTCCAACCCAGAGAAACCCTTTACTGACCATCAAACTGGTGATTTCACAACTGCTTTCCTGTCCTAATGACTCGTCAGCATTTGCTGAAAATAAAAGATCAGGCTTAATAAGTGTAACACTGGTGTTTTGAACAATCTCAAACTTTTTGATCTAGATTTGAGTTTTCACTTTTTTAAATGTTTTGTTTCATTAAAAATAACAACTGTCAAAAGATAAAAATTTATAATACAAATTCTTAGGAATTTAATTTATGACAATTTTCTTCAAATGTACTTATATAATTTGGTCAAAACATATTTGATCTGCTTCAAATGTTTTTTTTTTGTTTTTAACTACAGATTAATGTTTGGGATAAAACAGTAAAAGCAGCATTCTCACTACAAGGTACACAATTTCATGTACACATTTATTTTTGAGTTACCTACCCTTAATTACAACAGACTAAAAAATAAACAGACTGATTTGACATATAACAGGCTGTTGTTTTTTTCACTTGAATTGTTTTACAATTTTGCCACATTAGACCCTTTTACAGCTGACTTTATGGTATGGGTTTTGTACATTGTTGAAGGCTGTCTGTGACCTTTAGCTGTTTAAATCCACATCATTTGGACTTTGGTGGATAGATGGCAATCATATCTCCTTATTCAATATCAGACTGTAAAGATTTATAAACTTGCAAATGTCTGACAGAGCCAAGTATGAACAAGACATTCTCAGTCAATAAGGGGCATCTGTGGCCAAGTGCTTTAAGTAGTTCATCTACTGTGTCACTAGCCTGTCAACACTGAGGTTGTGAGTTTGAACCTGGCACATAGCAAGTGTGTTTGACTCCAATTTTAATTGACTAGGAATGCTAGCTGAAGGTCAATGGCTCTCTTTGGGCACTCTGGCTTCCTCCACCAATGAAAACTAGCCATATTGAGATACCCAATAGTGCTGAAAGTGGCATTAAACACCAATTAGCAATTAATCAATCTAAGTCAATTATCACACCTCATCATGCATGTTATGCCCCCAAACCCAAATTACCTTGGACTAGAATGTTAACAGACTGAGCCACATTGATTTCCTGCATTTGTTTCTTTGTCTCTATATGATAAAGATGTATGGAAGAGCTGCCTTTGTGACTTATCCATAGTCCCACTCCAGATCTCACCATGTGGGCAATGTCACCACCATCTTTACAAGTCATTTCTATCTGTTCCTAAAAATATACAAAAATTGTCATTACTAATAATCATACATGTATGTCATGGCTACAAATATGGTCTCAATAATAGTTCATTTGAGTGCAATGAATCTTTAAAGGGGCATTAGCTATGAATTAGACAAATTCTAAATACGATTTTTTTGTTTCAAACATTTATAAAAGTGGATTATAGAAATAATGTTTCGCTATTAGCAGTCAATTTGGTTAATTTTTGGTCAAAATAAGCTAAAATATATCCCTGATGTATTATTGGCTTGCAAGTCAATAATTCAACTCATTTGAATCTGTATTCATGTAACCTTTTAATCTGACCTTAGGAGGAGAGGTGTGCATGAGTTCATCATGTGGTTCGTGTGGTTCATTCATTAATAAGAAAAGAATGTCAACATTGAAAAGTGAAACAAGGTTGCCAACAGGAATAACCATTTCCTTGACTGATCCAGCTGACAAAAATCATTCGTATTAAGGTAAAATGAAAATTACATATATTCTTAACCTATAAAATGAAATTAAACAGACCTAGAAAAATCTGATTGCATGTGCTCTCTATCTATTTATATTTATATTTATGTTTATATAAGATTATATGACTGTCGGCAGTTTACGGAGGTGATCTTGATGGATAATTGGATGGTGTCTGGTCTAGAAAAAAATGTACGAAATTCTGATAAAATTATTGAGTCTATGTATTGTTAATTGTTTCTTTTGGACTTTTTGTAATTTTGATATACGTTTCGGTAACATGAGAATTTTGGTCAAATCAGTGAACATGAATTCGACAGCTAATGCCCCTTTAAAAATAAATTTCTAAAATGCAAACTTCTGTTTAACATAATTCATTTTGCACAAGTTCTTTTGTACACTAGGTCTTATACTTAAAATTGTTTTACAAGGTAAACTAGAGGATTTTAAACTGTCTCGCTCACCTTGATCAATGTTCATCCTCAACACTCTAAAACATTTAATAGACAAAAAAAATAATTTATGATAAAAATATCTTTTTTGTTGATCTTTTTTCTGTTTGCAGTTTCTCTCTAGTTGAAGATTTTAGTAAAACTGAACAGACAAGGGACGATAGACACCAAGTGATGAGAAAAGCTATGTTGGCCCTTTTTGGCCAGTTGAGCTAATGAAAAGTAAATGAGTAAGTGAATTGAACTAATAAATACCAGTGTTAAATTAACCTACCAAATAATAAGATTCTTCCACAGGTACAAATGTATAATGTATATATTCAACCTACCAAATAACAAGATTCTTCAACAGGTATAATGTATATGTGCTGTCCACATGCAACCCAGACCTCCTCATCTAGTGTAATGATACTATTTATAGGACTGGAGGCCAACTGTACGACATTGGGGGATTCAAAATTCCATACACCTTCTGAAAAATAAAGCAATACATTAGCAAAGTTTAATGAAAACTATTTGTTAAATACCATACTACACAACAAGTAGAATGGTTCATTTCTATTATATAAACACACCTCAAGAATCAATAAAAATATTAAATTTTAATGATAAGAAAACACAATTCATTGTTTCTATACTCTCTTTTTATTTTTACTTAACCTGAAATATAATTCTTGTTTTCATTATTTCATTTTGTTCAGTTTAGTCACTCTTTTTCTTTTTTTTTTTGAAAACAACATAATTCTTGATTTGATGCAGTTTGTAACAATTGAGATCATTCTTTTCACACTGACTATGAGTGATTGTGTATTGATAAAAAATTTGCAAGAATATTCTAGAACGGTTAGAGTGACGCTACCAAAATTCAAACTTGATCTGTATTTTGTGGTAATAAGCATTGTGTATAAGTTTCATAATATTTGGATGGGACAAACTTAAGTTAAAGAACAGAAACTAAAAATTTTGCAATTTTTCCATTTATAAAGGGGCATAACTGTAGAACAGTTAGAGTGACGCTACCAAAATTCAAACTTGATCTGTTTTTTGTGGTTATAAGCATTGTATATAAGTTTCATAACATTTGGTTGAGGCAAACTCAAGTTAGAGAACGAAAACCAATTTTGGGACGTACAGACGGACAAGGGTAAAACTTAATGTCCCCTCCGCTACGGCGGGGGCATAAAAAATCATTTCTGTTTGGTTTTACATACTGCTTTTCAAGGCTTTTCAACTTTGTAATTGAGTCAGCCTTCCAACTGTCATATTTGTGTGCCATTGGTGAGTCTTATGTAAATGAAATAGACCAATCTCGAGTTGTATTTATGAAAGAGTTACACTCCTTGACCTGAAGTTAATGGGTGTAAATTACGTCATTGAACAATCGATTCTTAGTACTTCTTACTATGACTTAATGGTACAACAACCCTATAAGATGAGTAACACGGTAAAGCTGACTTATATAAACCCTGAAACCAAATTTCAGAAATCCTTGTCAAGTAGTTCCTGAGAAAAATGTGACGAAAATTTTCAACTTGGCTATCATGTGTAAAATAATACAAGTGTTCGGTAAACAGGAAGTTGTTGAGTGATAAATGTGAAAATGCATCACACGGTGTAACTTACTTATATAAACCCTGAAACCAAATTTCAGAAATCCTTGTCGAGTAGTTCCTGAGAAAAATGCGACGAAAATATTCATGGGACGGACGGACTGACGGATGATGGATGGATGGACTGATGGAAGGACAGACAGAGGTAAAACAGTATGCCCCCACTTTTTTAAAGCGGGGGTATAATAAACCTTAAAACTTGAAAAACAATACAGGTAGTTATAACCATTAAGGAAACAGAGACAACTATAAATGTGTTCTAACTTATCAACACCAAATCAAAGTACTGAAGTACTGAACATCGGATGACCACAAGTTCTTGAGGATGGTCAAAAGCACTTGTCTCAGAAAAAAACAACATATCTCTTTACCTAAAACTGAGGTTAATGTACAGAGATATATTTTTTTTCTGAGACAAGTTCGTGCGTGGATGATGACTTCAACTTCACCGTAATAACTATTATATTGTAGAGATACAAATCAGTATACACTGAGTTGTTGTTTATATTATATTAAAATAACAGTTACATATATATATGATTTGAATCCATTTGTATATCATTCTATTCTACTATTCTAAAAATAGTGCAATGCAAGTGCATGGTGGACACTTTTCTGTAAAAATTCGATTTTTCTCTAAGATTGGATACGAGTAGGCATTCATATTTTCCCGCAAAATCAATTACAGAGTTACCGGTCCTTGACGGTATTTTCACAAAACGTTCTTTGAGATATTCTTCCGCATGCTTTAACACAATTTTTCGGTACGTGTGCATTGATATCATCAATGATTTTTTACTTATATATATATATCTAACTACAAAACATTTTCATATTATTAATTTATGTTGTAAACAAAAATATTTTTATCAGTATTCATTGAAGAGATGTATTTATATCAAACGATAAGGAATGTTATTTTGCACTCGTTTATGTGCGCGTATTTATCATGTTTATAGATCGGTTACAAACCCAAAACTAATTTACATAATGGAAATCTAGGCGATAGCAATACATCGGGATGACCTCAAGGTCATCGCGATGTAAAAACGTGACAGTAAAAAAATCTGAAATGGAATAAATGAAAAACAATTTTATTGTCATTAAATCATGCAACTATTTGAGTGCTAATGAAAACAATTCAAAGAAAAAGTTACCAAAAATTTGTAAGGGTTCCACGGAACCCAGTGTATCGCCTACTTTTTCTGTTAATCGCAGGCTCAACAAAAATGAGGAAGTAAATCAATAAAAATATTCCTCTTGATACTATCTTTTGATTGTAAGAAGCTTCTGTCCAAGTTTGGTAAAATTCCAGGATAGTTTATGAATCTAATAAATGTTTAAAAACTTTAACTGCAGACTGAATGTAATGTTAACTGGAAGAAAACAAAATTTCCTTCTAGATACTAGCTTTTGATCATAAACAAGCTTCTGTCCAAGTTTGGTACAAATCCAAAAAGTATAAGAAAGTTATTAAAATTTTAGAAACTTTAACCACAGAGTGAATATGTTGTTTTCTGGCAGAAAATCTAATTCCATTTAAAAGTAAAATACGGAAAAAATGGATTTATTTTTTTTACAAAATTTCCTTCTAGATACTAGCTTTTGATCATAAACAAGCTTCTGTCCAAGTTTGGTACAAATCCAAAATAGTATAAGAAAGTTATTAAAATTTTAAAAACTTTAACCACAGAGTGAATGTGTTGCAGAAAATCTGAGTCCATTTAAGGGATCATAGATTTATTCTTACGAGGAAGCTCCGAGCATGCTCGGAGGATGCTCCGAGCATGCTCGGAGGATGCTCCGAGCTTTTTCAGTAGGCTCTTCTCTGCAGTTTATGTGAAAATAATTATCATGATCCATTAAGATGTCAATCAAATCTACACCACTTCTATAATAAGGAAAGTTGAGCATTATAGAGGAAGCTCAATTAACACCTGTGTAAACAACTGATCTATTCAAATACATTTTGCAAGAAATTATACAAATTATAGAAAAGATAAGAAATTCTTCAACAGTACTGTGTAATGCTTGGAAAGAAATCTCAAGTCTCCACAAAAAAGTGAAAGTCATTTAACAAAAAATATACAATTAAAAATTACCATTGTTTTAATAATTAGGGGCATTACTTAAACAAGTAATTTTCAAAATTACTTATACAAGTTATATTGAAAACAAGGTTGTTTCAAATATGTTGTATATATCATGAATAAGTAACTTCTGTTAATATTATTTCTATAGGTGTCCATTCATACAGGTTTTACAAGCTTTAACAAATTTTCACATCTGGTTATTTTCCCCATGCAGTATAAAACTATTTAAATCCTCCTGAAACACTAATTGCCTTTCTGATGCCACACTTCTTGGTCATAGATTGGTCTCTTGGGGCTATTAAAATAATATTTTCCTTCAAAATCTTAGAGATGAACAAATATAAATGGATGGAACCTTGTGATTTAATTAAGACTTGAAGTTATTTATAATTTGAAATATTTATCAAAAACAATTACATATGTTCCTTAAATAATTGTAAGTATACTTAGTTTTTTGAAGATGTATAAAATAATTTATAAAAGTAATATTTTTGTCATTATTTTTAAAGTAATCTCTCTATACTCATCTCAATTTGGATAAATACTTAATTTTACTTAATGAAATGATATAAAAATTCTTAAAAACTACATTTAGTCCACTTTTGACATTTAAAATAACAATTGAGATTATATCAAATAATTTAAAAAAAAACAAAAAATACCTATTAATATAAGTAACTAAAAAAAATAACTCGTTTAGTATCGCCCCCTGACTGTTGTTTGTGTCTTGATAACTTTTATGTAGCATATTATATAATATAAACTATATTTAAATCATATCATCTAATTATAAAATTTGAGAATTTTTTTTATTATAAAAAAAGAAATGATTATTTTAAAAATATAATAATTGTATATTTTTTGTTAAATGACTTTCACTTTTTGTGGAGACTTGAGATTTCTTTCCAAGCATTACACAGTACTGGTAAAGAATTTCTAATCTATTCTATAGTTTTGTAAAATTTCAGGCAAAATGTATTTGAATAGATTAGATGTTTACACAGGTGTTAATTGAGCTTCCTCTATAATGCTCTACTTTCCTTATTATAGAAGTGGTGTAGATTTGATTGACATCTTAATGGATCATGATAATTATTTTCACATAAACTGCAGAGAAGAGCCTACTGAAAAAGCTCTGAGCATCCTCCGAGCATGCTCTGAGCTTCCTCGTAAGAATAAATCTATGATCCCTAAAAGTAAAATAAGGAAAAAATGGATTTATTTTTTTACAAAATTTACTTCTAGATACTATCTTATGATCACAAACAAGCTTCTGTCCAAGTTTGGTACAAACCCAGGATAGTTTAAGAAAGTTATTAAAATTTTAAAAACTTTAACCACAGAGTGAATGTAATATTTACCGGCAGAAAAACTAAGTCCATTTATAAGTAAAATACGGAAAAAATGGAATTTTATTTTTACAAAATTTACTTCTGGATACTATCTTATGATCATAAACAAGCTTCTGTCCAAGTTTGGTAGAAATCCAGGATAGTTTAAGAAAGTTATTAAAATTTCAAAAACTTTAACCACAGAGTGAATATTTGTGGACGCCGCCGCCGACACCGACAGAATGTAGGATCGCTATGTCTCGCTTTTTCGACTAAAGTCGAAGGCTCAACAAAAAGGCAGTATGTGAAAAATTTCTTTCCACAGCAGTTACTGAAATATCTCTCTCTAGACAAATGAACCTCAAGTCTACAGTGTACCAATGGGTTTTTCTTTCTTAGAGTTTTTTCACCAGACAGCAATACATTTTAATAGAAAACCATTACAAACACACAAACTATCTACTTGCTAACCCTTTTCCCATTTCAGAAGTCATTTTACTCACTATATTAAATATCATCTTATCCTACAATCAATATTCAAATTAGTGTAAACTTATTAGTCTTCATTGTAATGGCTTCAGTAAAATTGATAATTTTTCATCTAAAATGTTCTTTATTATGATAAGGCCACCCTTAAGAAATTCTTTGTTTGATGTTGCCTACCCATGCCTCCTAGGGTTGTATAGGGAGGTAGGGATTTTTTTTTGGGCCTACAGCATAAGTCAAGAAATCAACGTTAAAGCAGGAAAAAATCTTTAAAAAATTTGAGACGATTTGTGTCATAAACTTTTTCGGGTATGCTGCTTTTTACTAATTTAAGAGGGTAGGTAGGCAACATCAAACAATTTAAATTTTATTTTTGGCCTAAGAAGTTATCAAATTAAATTTTGAAATGCAAAAACTGGTGTTCAATAATAACAGACAATGAGAAAAGTTATCTACTGAATTCCACCATTTACAGCTTTTAGAATAGAATTTTGAAGAAAACCTGACAATTAACATTAAAAAAGAGCTTTAAAGGTGTAAACTAATTTGGACTATTCTTGACCAAGACATACCTTCATTTCTGTCATAGATGACCAGTACCCCTTCATCTGTTCCTATAAATACTCTCTCTATTGTATAATGTATCTGTTGACCTATCCCATGGCAGTGAAATTTTTTCTTTGGAACACGATTCAACTTTGTCTGATCTCGTAATCCTTGTTCATTGAACACACTAAATATTAACACTCTGAAACAAAATAAAAATATTATTACCTGTAAATAGTCTTATGATTTTGAAGAAACATTGTCAAAAAGATTTCAGGTTTATTTTAATATTAACAAATGCCTAGTTGGTTGGGAATGAAAATTTATGAAAAATTCAACTTGATACAGGAAGGACAAGCAGAATAAAGGATGGAAAGAATACTGTAGAGGAAAAGACAAGAAAATATGCCTAAAATCAGTAGAGAAGGGTTTAACTCATCTGACTGATACAAAGCACATAAAAACATTAAAACACAAAAGATACGAAGTACAGATCTGAGAGTATTCACAGTTACTGAAAGCTAGTTCAAAGCCAATAAAAACCAACTAATAAAAATTCATGTGTGTAAGACTTAAATATCAATCAGTAGACATCCAATATTCCATGGACTTATTGTAAAGGGGTCATTAACAGTCAGAGAAAAACCTGACCTTGTGTACATTTTTAGCATCATTTTGAAACCTCAAACTCTCATGTTAATTACAATATTTTGTACTTTTCCTTTTACCAAGTTAAGTGTGGTATCAGCTTTTCCATTCCGTGTCCTTCACTGAATAATCATATTTGAGACTTGAGCCCATAGTGCATAGAACTTACTCTTTTTTAACCGTAGACATCCAGACAGTATCTTCCATGAAAGCATCACCACTCTCCTTGACAGCATAACCGGGAACTATTTCAACTGCTACAACTTCCTCACTGCATGCTTGAAAGGACTCCACCAATGATGGCCTTGTGTTCTGTACTGAGACAAGTGCAACCTGTGTCCTCAAGTCTGTTGTCATAACAACCCATAAATGTTGTATGCCAATATCTGAAGACCCATGTGATGCTAGATACACAGGAATAGCACACTTCATCTAAAATGAGTTGAATTAAACATTAAACTGTATTGGTAAAAATATTTACTTATAACTTATATTTAATGGGTTAAAAGATAAAAAATTGATGAAAAACATTTCTAAGATCCATATGTTTTATAGTGATTTTGTTACTGACATCTATGACATCTATTTCAATTGTTGTTGGGGCCTTGCTGGCTGAGTGGTCTAAGTAGATCATACACAGTATCACCTGCCTATCAACACCGAGGTCATGAGTTTGAACCCTGCCTGTGATCTTCTAAAATTGACTAGGATTGTCAGTATTCCTGCTGAAGGTTGTTGGTTCTCTCTGGGTACTCCAGCTTCCTCCATCAATAAACTGGCCACCATGATATTGGCAAGAGTAATGAAAGTGGAGTTAAACACCAACAATCAATCGGTTGTCTTTGGATAGTCTTCATATCATTACCTTACAGTTCATTACAGGTAGATCCTACTCATTTAAAAAGTGGTCCTTATTCATATTAAGGATGTTCTCTCCTCTTGTTTTAGAATTTTGTCAGATATTCCGAATTCTCTGGTTTTATCCATGTATTGCCATTAAATTTTTTTGCCCACTAAGCCCTAATTTTCTTTTCATAATCTTATAACATATAGTTTCTAAAGCCATATTTGAAATTGTTAAAAAATTCCTTGTTAATGTTATTTTTTCATTGATTTTAAAAGAAAAAAGCTGCCAATGTTAACTGTATGAAAAATCTAGAGAGAATCATTTCCTGCCAAATTTTCAATGGCTTATATCTCAAAAACAAGCACACCGACCCATCATTTTTTTCTTCTTTTTCAGTTCCATTATTTATATACTAACAATTTATAACAGTCTTCTGAAAAGCTTGTTATTTTGAAACAGAGTAGCAAACATCCTTAAATGATATTTAGTAATATTTGAAACTGTAAATATCTAAGAGTGGGGGATTTCATATTGTGTTTTTTGCTTTTTGCTTTTTTTTTGTGACAACATATAGCAGAATAAAAAAATAAAACAAGAATCTATTTTATAGATTGCTTAAGTTTTGGCCTTACCTTAGTAAAATATCTCGGCATATCTACATGCTTTAGTTTTGACCTTACCTCAGTAAAATATCTGGGCATATCTACATGCTTTAGTTTTGGCCTTACCTTAGTAAAATATCTGGGCATATCTACATGCTTTAGTTTTGGCCTTACCTTAGTAAAATATATGGGCATATCTACATGCTTTAGTTTTGGCCTTACCTTAGTAAAATATCTCGGCATATCTACATGCTTTAGTTTTGGCCTTACATTAGTAAAATATCTCGGCATATCTACATGCTTTAGTTTTGGCCTTACCTTAGTAAAATATCTCGGCATATCTACATGCTTTAGTTTTGGCCTTACCTTAGTAAAATATCTCGGCATATCTACATGTTTTAGTTTTGGCCTTACCTTAGTAAAATATCTCGGCATATCTACATCCTTTAGTTTTGGCCTAACCTTAGTCAAATATCTCGGCATATCTACATGCTTTAGTTTTGGCCTTACCTTAGTAAAATATCTTGGCATATCTACATGCTTTAGTTTTGGCCTTACCTTAGTAAAATATCTGGGCATATCTACATGCTTAAGTTTTGACCTTACCTTAGTAAAATATCTGGGCATATCTACATGCTTTAGTTTTGGCCTTACCTTAGTAAAATATCTGGGCATATCTACATGCTTTAGTTTTGGCCTTACCTTAGTAAAATATCTCGGCATATCTACAGGTAAATGTTTCATAAACAAAGCTGGTTGCATAGTAACATCTTCTCCAGTGCTTAACGATGTCCATGATGGATTGTTGATAGGATCTGTCAATCAAACATTTGTTAATTAGATATCAATTCAAGAAATTATAACTTGATTTAATATGGTAAATCATGTCAACATTGTCAGTTTTTGTCAGTCAATAAGAACTTATGCTAATTTAGGAGACCAAAATCTTTAGTTTTTCTAATAAAATGTTAATTATTTATTATCTTTTTTTCCTCTCTCCAATCAAATTTTACTCGATATGGGAATAGGTCTAATGACATGTTACAGACTGTACTTTATGTGGACATGGAAGAAACTGTAATTCAGTGGTAGCTGTATGTTGCTGTATATCATATTTGTTTTTTGTTTACTGTTTTGTACATAAATCAGGCATTAGTTTTCATTTTTGAATTGTTTAACATTTATCATTTCTGGAGCTTTTGTAGCCTTCTATGAGGTATGAGTTTTGCTCATTGTTGAAGTCTATACAGTGACCTAAAGTTGCTCCTTTCTACGTCATTTGGTCTCAGGTGGATACTTTCTTATTGGCAACCATACCAGATAATTTTTTAATTGATGTGGACAGATTACCTCTATCACATTTTATTTAATAAATTCCAATTATAAATGATTGTGTTTGGTATTTGGTTCGATTTGCTGTTGTATATTGTGTAAATTCTATTATATTTTTATCTTCTTTTTTTTTCAAAATGTTCCTAAGTTTACTTATCAATAATTTTCAGTTGTATTATATTTTGAAACTTTCAAAGAAATGTCAAATGTAATAATATCATCAGATAGTATGACACTTCAAATGTTGTTTAATTACTATAAAAATAATTTACCAAGAGCAAGCTTTGACAGTAAGAAATCTGTAGACCATTCTTGTTTAAGTTCTGGAGAAACGGTCTGGAATGTATATCTTTCTTTCCTGTAATATATATGTAAACAATATTGTACATATGTGTGTCATTTATCATTATGTACTGTGGATTCGATATTATTCCTGGGATACCAATGTTTGTGGATTATTCCTGGGATACCAATGTTTGTGAATTATTCCTGGGATACAAATGTTCGTGGATTATTCCTGGGATACCAATGTTCGTGGATTATTCCTGGAATACCAATGTTTATGGATTATTCCTGGGATACCAATGTGTATGGATTATTCCTGGAATACCAATGTTTTTGGATTATTCCTGGGATACCAATGTTTGTGGATTATTCCTGGGATACCAATGTTTGTGGATTATTCCTGGGATACCGATGTTTGTGGATTATTCCTGGGATACCAATGTTTGTGGATTATTCCTGGGATACCAATGTTTGTGGATTATTCCTGGGATACCAATGTTTGTGGATTTCATGGGTATTGGTAAACCACAAATTTAAATGTTGAAAGAATTATAAATTTGCTATAGGTTTGTAAGCAAACTTTTGCCAAACCAAAAAATCTAATTTCCATGAAAATACAAATGTTCCTCAATACATAATAAATTGCTTTGCCGATCACAGCTTGATACGACCGCAGATGTCCAACCCTGAACAGTTGGGGCAAAAATGGACGCAATATTTGCGATTGATACAGGTCTGAATTTGGATTGTAATTAAATATTTGACACATAAAAGGTTTCTGACACAGAAAAAATGTAGTCAAAGAACTTAGAATTGGTTATATGATTTGAATTTATATTCAATTTTTTGCTTTTGTGCAATACACTTTGCTGTTCCTAAATGGTTTGATTCATAACCCCCCAAAGCAAATCCTAACCATCCCTTTGTGGTATGGAAACTTGTGGTATAATTTTAGAGAGATCCAGTCACCGTTTCACAAGTTATTGTCTGGAAACTAGAAAAATGCTTATTTTTGGCCCCTTTTTGGCCCCTAATTCCTTAACTGTTGGTACCATAACCCCCAAAATCAATCCCAACCTTCCTTTTGTGGTATTGAACCTTATGGTAAAATTTCATAGAGATCCATTCACTTAAACTTAAGTTATTGTGCGAAAACCAATGTGTCTTTTAGATTATCTTTATTGTTCATTAACCATTACTTTATACATAATTTAAAAGCAGTGTAAGGGAGATAATTTCAATGATGTATTTGATTTATCTCCCTTACACTGCTTTAAATTATGTTTTGTACTAAAGTATTTGTCCATTAACCAGGACAACCTTGTTTTTCCCCCCTTTTTGCCCCTAATTCCTAAACGGTTTGAGCCATAACCCCCCAAAGCAAATCCTAACCATCCCTTTGTGGTATGGAAACTTGTAGTATAATTTCAGAGAGATCCATACACCGTTCCACAGTTATTGTCTGGAAACTAGAAAAATGCTTATTTTTGGCCCCTTTTTGGCCCCTAATTCCTTAACTGTTGGTACCATAACCCCCAAAATCAATCCCAACCTTCCTTTTGTGGTATTGAACCTTATGGTAAAATTTCATAGAGATCCATTCACTTAAACTTAAGTTATTGTGCGAAAACCAATGTGTCTTCGGACGACGACAACGCAAACGTCATACCAATATACGACCGCAAAAATATTTGCGGTCGTATCAAAATA
This sequence comes from Mytilus californianus, assembly GCF_021869535.1. Classification (NCBI taxonomy): domain Eukaryota; kingdom Metazoa; phylum Mollusca; class Bivalvia; order Mytilida; family Mytilidae; genus Mytilus; species Mytilus californianus. The sequence continues at coordinate 44,386,982 of NW_026262593.1, forward strand.
GGTACCCATGAAAATAAATGAATTCACAGTATTTTCATAGTATATAACAAAACTTAAGTCACATCTACAGACACAAATAAAATATAGAACAAATATTTTGAATTTAACTTTCACTTTCATGTTAACTTTCATACCCACTTTCACTTGCTATTTGTACTTTCACTTTCTATTCCAAAGTAAAAATTGCACTCTAAGCCTGGTTGAAGATGAATTACATTTTAGAGCTGTTCCATAAAAACATACATGGTACCCAGGGAAGGCATTTTCCTAATGGGGTAACCACCTATAGAGTCAACTCTAGAATTTCAATTACATTTCCACTGTACTTGACACTTACCCATAGTAAAGATTTCAAAGTGCCTTCTCTGGGTCCCATGTATGTTTTTATAGAACAGTCCTTATCATTAGTTGCCCAGAATCAAATTAAAATGGGGAGGAATTACTCAGAGGTAAACAATACATGTTGTATTTATCAGACCTTGCATATGAGGCAAAATTGGACATACAGACAGACAGACAGGGCTAAAACAGTATAACACCCCCCCTCTTTCAGTAGCTGTATAAAGTATTAAACAGTGCTGCTTTACATGCAATACCCTTCAGGTGATCAGAATAAATTTTTGAAGTAAACCAAATGGTAACCTTAAGAAAATCAGTCGTCTGTTTGAATGTCCAGCACTTTGTTATTGAAGGTCCACCTGTGGAAATAAAAGTTAAGGGACCTCGGACCTGCATAATTTTTAATCCCAGTAACACATGACATATTTTCTTTATTTTTGCGCGTACTTCTAGTTCTTCCATCATGTTATAAACCTACTTATTATTCGTAGCGTTGGTATGTTCAACAACAACAGTACAGCTATTGATAATCTGTAACTGTTGATTTTTAACTTGTATCTTTCGCTGTAGATCACTGATAACTTCACAACACGTTTCTTCAGATAGATTGTCATGGCCACATTTCAGAGTAGACACTAAGGATGATATCTGGCCTAATATATGGTAATCATAAACCATATCATCTAGGTCAGTCTGAAGGTTCAGGGGATCAGATTCTTGGTAAATGGACTCTGAAAAAAACCCAACAAATGTGTAAAAAAAGTAAATGTTGTAAAATATTTAATTTTTTTTTTGTAAACAAGTTGGACTGTGAGCTATTGCTCACTAATGATACACCCATTATAAGTATTCAGTAAACAGGAAGTTGATGAGCTATGGTTGTGAAAACGCATCATACAGTGTATATAGTATGCTCAAATATAGCTTGATACCAATTTTCATTAAGTTTTGAATCATAGCTACTCAGTAATGAGAAAAATGCAAACAAAATTTTATACATGGTTATTATGTGTAAGAATATATAAATATTTGGTTGATATAATTTTATTAGTGGTGAAAACACATCTAATGGTATAGCATGCTCATATAAAGCTTGGTACAAAATTTGAGGAAGCTCTGATTCGTAGTTCCTGAGAAAACTCCACCTGTCTTCAGAGAAGGCGTATAATAATATACAATCAAATTCCCTTGAAGAACTTGATCTTATTCATAAAGTATTATATATATTTTTTTTTATCATATAATTTTCTTTAAAAAAAACCCACTTAAATCAAGCACAATTATTTCTTTTCTAACCTTTTCTTGTATGTATACTTAGTAAGCCACCATTGGACCTGACAGAACAAGAAAGTTCAGGAGATATCGCATTGTCCTTTAGTTCCAGTTCTGATATAGGTATAGCCCATTTCGATCTTATCCTATCCACTGGTCTTCCATCCTGTTCCCTTTAAGAAATAACAAGTAATCCTAATTAATAATGACCTTTATACTTGCTTTCAAAATAAAGAAAAAATTAAATAAACCTTCTGTTGATATAACTTTCAGGTTTTGGGCAAAACAAATTTTGTCAATCATCTCGACTATATGCAATATACATGTATTACCTAAAAGAAAAACACAAAGCTGTGTGAAGCCCAAAAAATTATAAAATTACTTTTGTTATCTTTGTATTTCCTCTGCAAACATCAGAAATAACTCAAGTACATACAATCAGAATAGTATACTATTAATTCAGAAATTATTGTGAAGTTTTTAATAATGCGAATATTGCGACTGGGTAAGTATTGCAATAATAATAACTCGCATTTTGATATCTTACGCATATATATGTATGCAGATTTTCCTGAAATCGCAATAATTAATCTCGCATTTTTGTCCATTCTTCAAAAGAAATCACAATAATTAATCTCGCATTTTTGTCCATTCTTCAAAAATCGCAATAATAAATGAACGCATTAATTTCTGAATTTTTCAGTATTCAGCTGTTGATATAATCAAATGTTGTAGACTGTATATTGACCTATAAATTAGATGTTGGTTTTTTTTACGGAGTTCATTGGGTCTCATTGATATTACATTATACTGGAATTGCCTTTGAGGATGGGTATGCCACAACAATTAAAGGTATCTTATTAATGGTTAACATCACAAAGTTAATTAGGTAAGAAAGAACTAGATACTATAATAGCATTACTTTATTACTTTATGAAAATAAAGAGCTGCGCCATGAGTGCATGATACGCCTGTCGCTTTTTCAAAGAATAAAGCTCCATAACTCCTCAATGTCATATCAGAAAATTATAAAAAAACTAAAGGGAGGTTATTTTAATAGATATAAACTAGTCACCAAAGTTTCACGAAAACTGCTCAAAGAACTTTTGAGTTTTTGTCCGAAAACTGGAAAATCTCATTTTTTAATGAATAAAACCCCATAACTCAGAAACGTAAAATCTAAAGATTATAAAAATCGAAAGGCAGCTCACATCAACAGATATAAACAATTCACCATAGTTTCATGAAAACTGCTCAAAGCATTTTTGAGTTATTGTCCGAAAACTGGAAAATCTACCTTTTTTTATGACCCATAACTCGGAAAAGTAATATCCAAAATTTATAACAAGAGTGCACACGCTGAAATGTCTCGCCTTCTTTACTAACCATTGATTTTATGTTGATAGTCCTAAATATAAAGCTTTACTACAAGTAACACATAAACTTAACATGATCCAAGAAAATGAGGTCAAGGTCAGATAAACCAAACAAGAAATACATGTACACCTTAAAATCATTCAAAAAACCAAACATAGTTGACCTATTGCTTATAGTTTCTAAGAAACAGTCTTAACCAAGAAAACTTAAGATTGACCAAATTGCAATGAACCATGAAAATGAGGTCAAGGTCAGATGAACCATGCCAGACAGACATGTACACCTTACAATCAATTTATGCATTAAACATAGTTGACCTATTGCTTACAGTATCTAAGAAAAAAATTTAACCATGAAAACTTAACATTGACCAATGAACCACGAAAATGAGGTCAAGGTCAGATGATACCTGCCAGACAGACATATACACCTTACAATCCTTCCATACAACAAATATAGTTGATCTATTGCTTATAGTTGAAGAAAAACAGACCAAAACACAAAAACTTAACACTGAGAAATGAACCGTGAAAATGAGGTCAAGGTCAAATAAATCCTGCAAGACTGACATGTACATCATAAAATATTTCCATACACCAAATATAGTTGACCTATTGCATATAGTAATAGAAAAAAATACCAAAACTCAAAAACTTAACTTTGACCACTGAACCATGAAAATGAGGTCAAGGTCAGAAGACACCTGCGAGCTGGACATGTACACCTTACAGTCCTTCCATACACCGAATATACTAGACCTATTGCTTATAGTATCTGAGATATGGACTTGACCACCAAAACTTAACCTTGTTCATATCCTATTACTTATAAGAGAGAATTTAACATTACAAAAAATCTTGACTTTTTTTTCAAGTAGTCACTGAACCATGAAAATGAGGTCAAGGACATTGGACATGGGACTGACGGAAACTTCGTAACATGAGGCATCCATATACAAAGTATGAAGCATCCAGATCTTCCACCTTCTAAAATATAAAGCTTTTAAGAAGTTAGCTAACGCCGCCGCCGCCGGATCACTATCCCTATGTCGAGCTTTCTGCAACAAAAGTCGCAGCAACTTTCGGTCTATTGTTAAATTCTTACAATAAAACATCAATAACTGTTTTTAACTTTCATGCAATTTCACGAAACTTGGACAGAAACTTCATCATAATCAACCAAGAGCAGCATTCACAGCAATATTTCAGAAATATTTTTTTATTTTTCTGTATTTTACTGATTATCTTATTTTTTTCAGTTAACATTTAAATACAGTCTGAGATTTAATTTTTGGACATCAATAACTTTGCTTTCATGGAATTTTATAAAATTCAAACAGAAGCTTCTTTGTAATCAAGAAATAGTTTAAGTAAAATTTTTATTTTTTTCTTGTATAAATGGATAGTGTTTTAAGATCAAGAGTTAACATATAAATACTGTGTAATGTTTGTTGAAAACATCCACAACCTATCTTAAACCAGGATACTACATTTGTATTACAGAAACTTTGTCATAATCAAGAGTAAAATTTTGATTTATTTACCATTTTACCACATTTTCCTAACAAATGGAATTCAAGTCAACATTAAGGTACAATTTGAGATAAAAAAATTTACAACTTAAAAAACTTTGTTAAACCTTCACCAAGTTTTACAAAACTAAGACAGAAGACTCTTTATAATCATGAGATGGGTGCCATCTCTGAGCCAAAATTTAGATTTCTTTCTAATTCTATTTTGTGAATTCAACTGATACCTTTTTGAAAACAATTACACTAACAGCAGCAGTCACAGGATTCTGCAGAACCCTTTATGATTTTTTTTATTAAAGGTTCAAATCTGATAGTTGCAAAACCAACAAACCTCTGTGTTACAGTGGTACAGATAAGATAAGTATCTGTCAGGAATAATCTTCTGACCTTTGTTCTATTATTCGCAGTTTCCTATAAATAAAATTAATACATGAACTTTTCTATATTTACAAATAGACAGATAAAATAGATAAAGGAAACTCTAGATCATATATATATATATTGAAGCAATACCTTTTCCAGGAGGCAAATATGTTTTTCTCATTTTTCTTTCTTTCTTGCTTAACTTGCCTCTTCATAGACTATAAAGTCCAGAACCAGAATGTTGAAGGAATATTAGAACACTTAATATTAATATGCAATACCTATAGTAAATGGTGTTTGTAGGTGGTTTGTCAGTCATCAAAAAGTTTATATACACAACCATGCAGCTTAAAAGTGATCTCCTTTATTTTCTATCAAAAATTGAATTATGCTTAGCTTGTTAGAATCATCCCAACAGCAGGATTACTGTATGATTCCTTCATTAGTTTCATGCTTGTAAAATGTATCCTTCCAAGCAGATAGAAATTGTAATTTTTCAATGATTTCAAAAATCAAGCTTATGTTGGAATGTTATACCTTTTAGGGAACTTACTAGGTAGAACTATGTATTTCAAATAACACTACTTACACAGATCTGATCTAAGTCATCTTGTCTCAATAATCAAAGTCATTTTGGAATTTTATACCCTCTAGGGAACTTACTAGGTAGAACTATGTATTTCAAATCCTCTAGGAAACGTACTAGGTAGAACTTTGTATTTCAAATAACACTACTTACACAGATCTGATCTAAGTCATCTTGTCTCAATAATCTTAGTGTTTTGAGGTTCTTGATGTTCAGTTCTTTCATCACCTTCTTTGCCTGAAACTTCTGTTCTGCCAGACGTTTTGACTCATTTAATTTGTGAGCCACATTTTCAAGGTCGGTCAGTGCTGTCTGTAATGAAGACCTGTCATGGTGTTGATGTGGTGTATACTTCAGTAAATCCTAAAAAAAAATATATCAAAGTGAATAATAAGTAAATTTGAGGCAATATTAATTTACTGATGTTCAAATCTCATAAATCCTCTAAGACGACACAATCAAGGTAAAACAAGTGAAACTGTTAGCTACTGCTCACTGATGATACCCCAGCCCAAATACTTGACAGTAAACAGGAGGTTGTTGAGTGATGAATCTGAAAATGCATCACACAGTATAGCTAACTTATATAAACACTGAAACCAAATTTCAGAAATCCTTGTAAAGTAGTTCCTGAGAAAGATGGAACGAAAAATATTAATGGGACAGCCGGACAGATGGACGGATGGATGGACTGACAGACAGAGGTAAAACAGTATACCCCCACTTTTTAAAGCAGGGGTATAAAAAACAAAACCTAAGGAAAACGCATGAACTTCAAAAGTAGCAAGACCAAGTGCATTGACAGTATAAGTATCTTCTGCTATACATGCACCACTTGCCAATCCAATCCACTCAGGCAAACTGTCATAATCATGGATTAGGAAACAAATTGGTAAGTTTACAGATCAGACAACCAATCATAAACGTAACCATAATCAATAGTAATAAGCTTCTAAACAATGGCAGCCATGTTCCCAAAACTTTTTCATAATTATATAGCAATCTTATACATGTTAAATAGAGGGTGTTATTTCTCATTAAAAAATATTATATATATATATGAAAGCCTCAAATCTATGTCCAGCCTCAAATCTATGTCCTTCCCGCAAATCTATGTCCTTTTTAATATTGCGTCATAGACGTTCCAAATTTATGTCCTTTATTGTCTCAAATCTATGTCTTTTATTGTCTCAAATCTATGTCCTGTATTGTCTCAAATCTATGTCCTTTATTAACTCAAATCTATGGCCATTTTTGTCTCAAATCTATGTATCAAGAAAAGCAAACAATTTGAAAATGTTGTAGTTTTACAATAAAATATAAATCATATAATAATTACGTTCGCATGTAAAATGATTAAGCACACACATGGAGGACACATCCCAACTTAACATTGAATTTTGGGAAATAACTTAATAAAACAAGAATCCTATAAGGCCGTACTTATTAGACTGGCGTAAATTTGCGCATGGCGAAACAAACTGGAAAAAGATTTAAGAAAAGGACACAGATTTGATGCCGTATCTTTTTTAACCGACATAGATTTGCGAATCATGTCACGATTGAAAACAAATTTGAAAATAGGACACAGATTTGAGGCCGTATCTTTTTTAACAGACATAGATTAGCGATTGACGTCACGATTGGATACAGATTTGAGAAACGGACACAGATTTGAGGCCGTCATATATATCATATTTACATGTAATATGGTTATTGCTTTTTTCTTCATGTCTATTGGCCTATTGATAATTTCAATGTTGGTTTTTGATTTTTGGTTGACTCTGTAATACCTTTAATTTAATATACGCCCGTCGTCTTGTGTGTGAATTTTTATGCAATAAGCATAAATAGTTTCTGACATACGTTGGACATGCAAAAACCCCCTCTTTTTTTTACAAAAAACTCAATATCTCTAAAATAAAATTTTGAATCAAAACCAAAAAGTATAAAGATCTTTAGATTAATATAACTAAGAAGTGTGTAAAATTTTAAGCAATAATCATAAATCGTTTTTGAGATACGGCGCGACATGTGAAAAACTTTCCCCCTTTTTTTACAAAATACTCAATAACTCAAAAATAAAATTTTGAATCATCACCAAAAAGTATACAGATCTTAAGGTTAATATAACTAAGAAGTGTGTAAAGTTTAAAGCAATAATCATAAACTGTTTTTGAGATACGGCGCGACATGTAAAAAACCCCTCCCCCTTTTTTAACAAAATACTCAATATGTCTAAAATAAAATTTTGAATCATCACCAAAAAGTATACAGATCTTAAGATTAATATAACTAAGAAGTGTGTAAAGTTTTAAGCAATAATCATAAACTGTTTTGGAGATACGGCGCGACATGTGAAAAAAAACACACACCTGTTTTAGTTGCTAAGTCCCGTAACTCAAAAAGTTTTAATCTTATTTTCACCAAAAAGTATACAGATCGTTTGACCATCATAAGAAACAACTATGTTAAGTTTCATGAAATTTGGATAAGTCATTCTCAAGTTACGGTGCGACATGTTTACGCCGGACAGACAGACGGACAGACAGACAGACGGACGGACATTTGTATACCATAATACGTCCCGTCAAAAATTTGACAGGCGTATAAAAACCTGTTTTTGGGTTGCTGTCTCATTGGTTTTTACCCAACATCTCATTTTATTCAAATTGAAATTGATATTTCAGATTGGTGAAAAGGGAACATGTACTTTACTGAACATGTAGACTTCTATTTTTAACTACACCACCCACCCACCCCCCCCCCCCCCCCCCCCCCCCCACGTAATGTTTTCCAACGGGATATAACATTATCCTTCCAACAAGACAAGGTCAATAAAATTTCAAGAAGAAGTGGTACAACATTCCACCAAATCTTTTGCATAAGTTTGGTAAATTCCAGTGTGATCATTATTACTTCTATATATTTTGCTCAAGCTATAAGTATATGCTATGCATATGGTACAAACCTGCATCATAGTGATGAATTGTGGGAATCTTTGTACTGGTTTGACCAACAATCCAAATAGTGGAAGTCTGTCTGGACTCTTCATGGCTTTTTCCTACAAAACAGCATGAGAGTAAGACAATTTGATAAATAAATACATGCATAAATGTTTTCTATAAACTACACCGACTAAAAACAGCATCTACTCAAAGTATTTAAATGTTCAAACCTTCCAAACCAGATATACTGAATACAACAAAAATGACAGAAAAAAATAGCTACAGGGTGACATATATCACATTTCTATTGTAAAATGTACCAAGGGATGTTGCATACACTTAGATTCTGTATAAGTACACAATTTATACATATACACACTCAAATTTAGATCATGAAAAACGGATTGATAAAGACATACTTTTAATCCAATACTGGTTCTAGTAGATATAAACTGTTGAACATCTTTATTTTAGAATTGAAAAGGCATGTATTCTTACGATAAATACAATGTTATGTAATGTAATTATATATTCTTATGATAAATACAATGTTATGTAAGGTAATTATATATTCTTATGATAAATACAATGTTATGTAATGTAATTATATATTCTTATGATAAATACAATGTTATGTAATGTAATTATATATTCTTATGACAAATACAATGTTATGTAATGTAATTATATATTCTTAACAATTTCAAAATCATAAAGAAAGAATGAGGAGGCAGCATACCATTTATTACTTCAAACTAAGATGGTACGACTATTTCAACAACAAGCATTCTCAATACATAGTCCCTTACCAGTTAAAAATTCATTGTATAGGAACAAAATGCTAACTTGATCTATAACTTGTCATGGTGTAACTATATAACAAATATCAAGTCAATATCTTCAAGCATGATGAAAAAAAGTGTTGAAAACTGATTATTTGAGTGAATTTTCTAAGTCCAAGGACCATAACTCTGCTCAAAATCATCAGACCGGAACAAAATTCAAACTTGATCTGTAACTTGTCTTAATAAAAACAATACACCAAATATTAAATCAATATCTTCAAGCACGAAAAAAAAAGTGTGGAAAACTGATTTGCCAGACTGACGAATGGACAGACAGACAAGACAGACATCGTCGGTAGGGGACTAATAAACTAAATATCATTTGATTATATATCTATTCTGAAATGAAATTATAAGGACTTAACATTTAGCATTGAAAACAATGACCATAATTTTTTTTTAAATCATTTCAGAACTGGTCCCTTGTATAGAAACAGTTTAATCAAATTAGGTTGTTTTCAGTATATATATATTTTTTAAATGTGTTTGTTTAGTGAGATGAACGTTTGTTGTTATGTAGAAATTTATGTTGTATTGTGGACAAAATACTTGTGAATCAGATGTAAAAACCTTGTGCATTATTGTTATCTCCTAGCATATGTACTATATCTACCCAGCCATGTTAACATGAATGCTAATGTAATATGTGGGTGTGCAATAAGAAAGAGTATTTCAATGATTAATTTCAAATGTTATTCACTGCAAATTAAACTAGCAAAATATATGACAGTTTAAAAACAATTTTTGAAAACAGATTTTGAAAAGATTATAATACCGGTAAGCAAACTAAATTAATTTTTTTAAGAGTGACAGATAAAACTAGCTAATGATCAGATCCTGTCTGCCAGCAAATAGTTTGTGAATACTGTGAATTCATTATTATTTGTCAGATACTAATTTTCGTGGATTTTGTAGGTACAGGCAAAAGACAAATTTAAATGTTCAATGGAATACATTTTTTCTGTCGGCTTGTATATAGACAGTTGTAAAACCACAAAATTAAATATCCACGAAAAATACAATTTTTCTTTTATCCATGAAAAATTGGTACCAACGAAAATAAATTAATCCACAGTAGTAAGTTTATTACAAGTGAAAATACCTGCATATACTGGAAATATAAAAAAATAATAGCAAAATTCAATAAATACTTAGGACTTAAAAGGGGCATTAGCTACGAGATATATAAAAAAATAAAATATGATGTTTTTTTGTTCAATCATTAATGAAAGTGAAATAGTGAAATAATGATTCGCCTTTAGCAGCCAACATGGTTCAATTTTGTCAAAATAAACTAAGAAACATCGCTGATCAATTATTCACTTGCAAGTGAAAAATTTCGACCTCATTGAATCTGTATTCATGTGACCTTCAATTTAAACCCTTCGCTGAACATGGGATATGCATGTTTTCAGCTATTAAAAGGAAAAGAATGTCAACATTGAAAGTGAAACAAGACAAAAGTCGCAGGCTCGACAAAAATGATGCTAAACATACTTTTTAACCTATAATATGAAATCAAACAGACACGTGGTCTCTATCTATTAATATTTATGTTTATATCGGGTTATATGATTGTCAGCAGTCTTCGGAGGTCATCTCAATATTTAATTAGATGACGTCTAGACAAAAATACATACCAAATGTTGATACATATAATCGAGTCCATGCATTGTTAATTGTTTACTTTAAACTTTTTGTAATTTGGATATACGTTTTAGTATGTTATGAATCAAATATGAGAATTTGAGTCAAATTGTGAACATGAATTTGACAGCTAATGACCCGTTAATAGAAATAAAAGTAAGAAAATACGATTATTATTTTGAAATTTTTTACTTTGTTGAATCAGAGCCTTTCAAACATTTTCATATCCATCTTTTGTATATAAAATGTCTTGTGTTTCTGATGAATTTAATTAGCAAATCAGATATACTTATTTGAGCAAAAAATGTCAAACACTTCATGAACAATGTTCCAGCAGGTCAACTTCAAGTCGAAACACTATAACTGTTGAATATTTAATCTCGCATATTTTTGAATATTTTATATATAAGGACACTTTACTAACAAATACTGAAGCCTTGTCATCGGTAGGGAAGAGGTTCTGTTTCATATTAAAGTTTGGTTTTTATTAGTACTCAAAATATACATACACTGTTTTATAAAATATTCTGAAAATATTGACAAAATGCAAGGTTCATTCAAGAACATTATCTTAAATACAAGGGCTATACCAGAATAAAATGTACGGGGGGTAAAGATGTCAACTTTTAAAACTTCCAAAATTAAATTTGTTTTAAGAACAAATATTATAACACACATAAATATAGGCCTGGGAAGTCCCATTATATAACAAAGAATTATGATCGGGGTTGTTATGCATTAAAACCACTTAAGTTAAGATTTTTCTACATGTCCTATGATAAATTAGTACTACGATTGGATATCTTAACTTAAGTGGTTTTATGCATATCAGCCCAGGACTTTTACTCACATATGAGGTTGTACGGGAGGAGACCCAATACAAAACAAATTTTGTTATTCTACAATACAGAATCTCTCTTAAGTTGACTTAGCAATGGTGGCTGAATCTCTGTTGTAAAAATTATGGTGTCCCATTATTTCCAAGATAGCAGAATAATAATAAAATCATGGATATTTTGAATTTAAAAATCTGGTATCTTCTAGTAACTAAAATGTTCTTTTTTTAACTAACTAAACTTACAGTAAGAAAGTTTGCCAATGCAGGTTTGGTACTTTGTAAGGATTTTAGTTCTTCCATAACGCTAGAGAAGTTATTGACATAGCCACTGTATAGTTCTATCACCATCTCTCTGGAAAACTGCAATAACCAATAACGGTAAATTATTCTTTGTCATTTTCTCATATTGAAAAATCAAATGCATATACAGTTTAATTCTCTCTCAAGGGAGGTCACTCCTTTTATTAATTTAGACCTCTCTTATTGTACAGCCCAATGTTCTCTGGTGATAACAGAGACACTGACTTGATAGAGGAAACTTTTTATATTATCTAATAAAAGTATCACTTTAAAGCTACTCTTATAGAATCAGATCAAAGTTTGATTTCTTTTTGCATCATCAGCTTGATTACTTTACATTATAAGATGTGTCTAAATGAATTAAGGGTCAGACATCCTGGTAGAAATGGCAAATTTGCAATGGAAATATCATAACTGCTGAGCTAACTTTTTAAAACGAATAACTTATTCATATTTCAAGTTTCACTTACAAATCCAATGAAAGTATTTCCAATTTCTTCTTCCTTGTCCCAATTTTTGACCTTATCAGCTAACTCTATCTGGAACATTTTATGTATATCTAAGATTTGTTCAGCTTTGCATAGTATCACATCTACAACACTACCCTGTAACCCATATGTAGTCAGTAGAGGATCCTTGTATTCCTACAAAAACAACTGAAAACCATTATCTACGATTATGAAGGAGACTAGTCAGTACCTTTCAAATTAAAATTTGTGAGATATCATATCACATGTATCACTTAAGAGATCTAACGTCTTGGCTAATAGTTAAAATATCAAAATAAAAATCTTTTTTATTTATCAGAAAAACAACTATTTTACAATTTTATACATTCACTTTGTGGTGAATGTTATGATGGAAAAAATTAGTGTGTCTGGTGTACTTATTCAAAAATGGGGAAAAAATCAATCAGCTACTGGAAATTATACTTGCTTGTTTATATAGCTAAAATTATTTTTGAAAATATCAATTAAAGATAAGATTTCTAAATGCCTTATATCATGAATTTTACCATGGTATCTCTGTATCTGATTTAGTTGGGGGGAATTATCAAGATGAATTATGAAAAAAAGAATTATAAATTTATCATAGCAAACAGACTTTTTCCTACCTCAGAGAGTCTCCTTAGTGTATCTATGAAAGACTTTTCACTATCTACCAGAGACTGTATGGCATATCTTCTTTTTATCTACAATAATTAAAACATTGGATGTGTCTATATGAAACAAATGACCTACTTTGAATAAATCCATAAACAAAAGTTACATTTGCAAATCTTCAGAACAACAAATTCAAAATTAAGTGTAGGTCAGGGTGACCTAATTATTCCCAAACAGTGTTTGGCATCTTAATGAATTTAATAGTATAACATCATTGATATATATAAATCATGGTCTTCTCAATAATGAATTTAGTCAGTTGTCTAAGTTATGATGATGACCAAAAAACCAAATGATTTTGAACAAGTTTGTATTATATTTCAAAATTTGCAAAGGGTTCAGCAGAACAGTGTGTGTGTGGCCTGTGAGTGCTGCTGTCAGCATTAAATTGTTATTTCGACTGCCAAACAAGACTTACACTGGGTCTGGACCTGCATGGCTGCATACAGTTGATTGAGGTAACATGGATGCTAGAGCATAACTGATCATTCTATGAAACCAAAACAAATTTTGACACTAAATTTTCAAACTACATTGTACTGGCAAACCGGAAGTAGCTCCACAGTGGATATAAAAATTGCTAACTTGATTCAACTTAACATTATCAAGCTGCAGACTAAGTTTCCTACCCAAGGTCTTTAGGATGAATGGATGGAAGGACGAAAGGACAGTCAGAGTTAAGCCGTTACTAGAACTGCTTTTGCCTTTGGCTACAAAGGTAAAAAGTCCAGTTATCAGTAAAAAAAAAAAATATGATGAAGACAAATTTTGCTCAGGGTGCTATCTCTTGATTATGAAGAATCTTCTGCTAAACTTTCCTGAAATTCTATGATAGTGAATTTTCTAGATATTAATTCAAACTGCATATAAATTTTAACACCAAAAATCTAAGTACATTTATCAGATAAATCTGGAAAAGCAAACTAGATGCTCTAAAAAAACCTGTGTCACTCACCTAGGTCTCAATGTGCAGCTTTAAAAGTGGACACTCTCCAACATTGAAGACTAGAATAGAATTCATGACAAAAATCTCTTCTTTGTTGATCTTGTTAAGTTGAACCTTTTTTCTGTTTACAGTTCATCTCTTTTTTCTTATTTTTTGCCCAAAACCCCAAAAAGTACAAAAAAAAAACAAGAGTGCACACGCTGAAATGTCTCGCCTTCTTTACTAATCATTGATATTATGTTGATAGTCCTAAATATAAAGCTTTATTACAACTGTCACATAAACTTAACATTAACCAAGAAAACTAAACACTGACCAATGAACCATGAAAATGAGGTCAAGGTCAGATGAACCATGCCAGGCAGACATGTACAGTTAACAATTCTTCCATATAACAAATATAATTGACCTATTGCTTATAGTTTAAGAAAAACAGACCAAAACACAAAAACTTAACACTGAGCAATGAACCGTGAAAATGAGGTCAAGGTCATATAAAACCTGCGCGACTGACATATAGATCATAAAATATTTCCATACACCAAATATAGTTGACCTATTGCATATAGTATTAGAAAAAAAGACCAAAACTCAAAAACTTAACTTTGACCACTGAACCATGAAAACGAGGTCAAGGTCAGATGACACCTGCCAGCTAGACATGTACACCTTACAATCATTCCATACACCAAATATAGCAGACCTATTGCATACAGTATAAGAAAAACAGACCAAAACACAAAAACTTAACTATAACCACTGAACCATGAAAATGAGGTCAAGGTCAGATGACACCTGCCAGTTGGACATGTACACCTTACAGTCCTTCCATACACCAAATATACTAGACCTATTGCTTATAGTATCTGAGATATGGACTTGACCACCAAAACTTAACCTTGTTCACTGATCCATGAAATGAGGTCGAGGTCAAATGAAAACTGTCTGACGGGCATGAGGACCTTGCAAGGTACGCACATACCAAATATAGTTATCCTACTACTTATAATAAGAGAGAATTTAACATTACAAAAAATGTTAACTTTTTTTTCAAGTAGTCACTGAACCATGAAAATGAGGTCAAGGACATTGGACATGTGACTGACGGAAACTTCGTAACATGAGGCATCCATATACAAAGTATGAAGCATCCAGGTCTTCTACCTTCTAAAATATAAAGCTTTTAAGAAGTTAGCTAACGCCACCGCCACCGTAGCCGCCGCCGGATCACTATCCCTATGTCGAGCTTTCTGCGACAAAAGTCGCAGGCTCGACAAAAATCACCATTTAAGGGCAATCACTCCTATACAGTATACTAACAATTTCGGCAAAATTTGACTTATTTGTAGATCAAATAAAACATACCTGATGATTTTCCATCTTCTCTGGAGCAGGAGGGAGACAAGGAGGGGGATGCTTCTCTAGGTTGACCTTCACTGGCAGTATCTGACTAATTCTTCCACTGGAAGAAGCAGATTCTTCTTTCTTTTTTACTTTCTATCAATTAAATGAAACAAAGCAATTGTATAATTAAGTAATGAATTTACTATTTAGGTTTAACATCTTGGGCATTTTGTAGTACTCAGGTTTCTGTTTCAAAATATGAAATATCAAAGATTTTGCTGCAACTTAATTAAGAGTGAATATTGAGCCTACATCTCTGTTACAGTTAATTGTACAAAATTAAATAAAACACCATTAAATACTGTAAAATGGTATTGTGATTTCACAGACAAAGTATTTCGCGATGTTTTATTTTCAAATTTTTCTTGCTCCTCATAATAAAATTTCCATCAGGGAATATTCTCACAATTTTATCTTATTCGTAAAATTATCAAAAATAAACCCTCGGGGAAATTTCATACTTTAAATCATCAAATGCATGGATAAAAAACACCACAAGAGGTCAAGTATATAAAATACATTCTCTGAATTACAATGAATTATTTGTTCTAATACAGATTTATAACTGAAAAGTATCATGGGTATGCTGTGAGGAAACTGGGTACCAGGGTCAATTAGGAAATCTGATTTATAACTGAGAAGTATCATGGGTATGCTGTGAGGAAACTGGGTACCAGGGTCAATTAGGAAATCTGATTTATAACTGAGAAGTGGCATGGGTAAGCTGTGAGGAAACTGGGTACCAGGGTCAATTAGGAAATCTGATTTATAACTGAGAAGTGTCATGGGTAAGCTATGAGGAAACTGGGTACCAGGGTCAATTAGGAAATCTGATTTATAACTGAGAAGTGTCATGGATAAGCTGTGAGGAAACTGGGGACCAGGGTCAATTAGGAAATCTGATTTATAACTGAGAAGTGTCATGGGTCAGCTGTGAGGAAACTGGGTACCAGGGTCAATTAGGAAATCTGATTTATAAGTGAGAAGTGTCTTGGGTAAGCTGTGAGGAAACTGGGTACCAGAATCAATTAGGAAATGTGATTTATAACTGAGAAGTGTCATCATGGTAAGCTGTGAGGAAACTGGGTACCAGGGTCAATTAAGAAATGTGATTTATAACTTAGAAGTGTCATGGATTGGCAAGCTGTGAGGGTACTGAACTCACCATCCTTAGAGTCATCTCAGTATGATGAATAAGATTTTCTAAATGTTCCAGAAAATCATCCGGGGTATTTGAAAATGAACGCACCAATTCCCAATTTAACTGAATATTCTGAATCATAATGGAGTACATGTTAAACTGGTAGCACCATTCCAAAATCTTGACTTTGAAGGCAAATCAAGTTTTTTGTATATATATATAAGTGTATTATGCTTTTCAAATTTATTACTGCTAACATACTGTCAATTCTTTATTTCTTGTGGGGATGCTCGTGTCTGTTTCTTTTGTGGGTTGAGGTTGATTACAAATTTATATGTGTAAACAGGGTTCTCACTAAGGCAAGTCAATGAGTCCTGGACTCATGAAAATGCGTCTGGACTCATCAATTCAAAACTGGTGAGTCCAAAGATGCATTAAGATTGTAGAATGTTGTATCAACTGAGCACAAATATCATCATTTTATGACAAATGTTTAACAATAATCTAAAGTTGATGTCATTTCCTTGCTCTATTTTGTCAAGGGGACTGAAATAATAAATAATATGTCAATAAAATTTCATCTTTTCACTGCTGGACTCACCATGACCAAAAATGACGAGTCCCTGCACTCGCCTCCAAAATCCTTTGTGAGAACTCTGTGTTAAACCAAATAAAAATTTCCAACAGGCTTAATTATAAGCAAAATTTATCAATAAAACCAAAAATCAAGCATCGGCAAAAATGCAACTGTTCCATAATCCATGGAAATTGGTAAATTGAGCCAATATTTAAAATATACCTTTATTTCATTAAGATTAATATAAAAATTAGAAGATTGAGTATGATTGCCAGATTACCTGCCGATGATAGGTTTCAAAAGAGGGACGAAAGATACCAGAGGGACAGTCAAACTCATCAACTGAAGTAATTATGTGTATAATTTTCAAATATGGTCTTTTAGTTTCAATAAAATATAAAACAAGATTAGCTTTCTACGTCAATGTTAAGCTGAATTCCTGTAAAAGAAGGTTGTTTAGTAATGCCATTTATCTTTAATCCCTTTTAATGTTATGTTGATTTCTATTTACAGTATACATTGTATGTTAAAGATGAATATGAAATTGTCTAATTCCATTTTTATATCAAAATCAAAAATTGTTAATATCTTACCTCTGGTAGACAAAATCCAAAATTAAATATTACCTACTTCAATCAAGGAAATATTTAACTTTTTTTGTAGTAATTGAATATTTAAAATCACTGGCTTGCTGTAATCCAATATTTCAAGCTTTATCAAGTATGAACAAGAGGCTCCCAAGAGCATAAAACTCTCACCTGGGAAAAATTTGATTTTGATATTTTTTTTACTCTTATTGCAATCAAATATTTTGCTTATTTGTCTAGCTTATTTAGTGGCATTTTTTTAGATTTTTGTATTGATGATCATTTTTACTGTTTACAGTTTATACCTATATATTATCATTGACAAAATTATAGGAATTAGTAAAACAAAAATCCCCAACTAAGGGGAATAATTATTATAGATCTTTTATGCTATATATATTTTCAAAAGTTTGCTTCAGACATTATCTCTTAATCATAAAAAAGCTTCTGACAAAGTTTTATAAAATTCTATGAAGGTTTGACAAAGTAATTGTTGTGTAACAAACTTTAACCCCAGACTGTATCTACTTGTTAGCTGTAAAAAAAAAACTAGTCTGTTTATCAGTAAATACAGGGAAAATTTATTTTCAAAATTTTGCTCTGGATACTGTATTGTAGTCATTAACAAGCTTCTGTCCAAATCTCATAAAATTCTATGAAGGTTTGACAAAGTTATATTGATGACTACCGGGTAAAAAAACTTTAACCTCAGACTGAATCTGAATGTTAACTGTAAAAAAACTAAGTCCATTTATCAGTAAAATACGGAAAAATTAAAATAAATATTTTCAAAATTGTGCTCTGGATACTGTACAAATGCTGTATTTTGGTCATGAACAAGCTTCTGTCCAAATTTCCTGAAATTCATGAAGATCTAACAAAGTTATTGATGTCTAAAAAAGCTTTAACCACAGACAGAACCTAAATGTTGATGCCGCAGACAGAATCTAGGATCTCTATGCCTAGCTTTCACGATGTAAATGTTGCAGGTACGACAAAGAGGGCATTAAGGGGCAATAACTCCTATAAGGAGTCAGTTGAAAATTTCAGCCACTTAATTTATTTGTAGATCTTATTGTGCTTAACATCTTTGCCAAATACAATTTCTCTTTAGATATTATGGTTTATGCAGAAAGTGCAATTTTTCAAGAGCAATAACTTCTATAAGGGGCTTACTGATGATTTTGGCCGTGTTGAAAAAATTGTAGATCTTATTTTGCTGAACATATTTGCATTTAAAGTTTCTCTCTATTTAATATAGTTTCTGCAAAAATTGGTGAAAATCGTCTTTCAAGGGCAATTACTTCTGTAAGGGTACAATTGACAATTTCTCCAATGTAAACATATTTGCAGATTTTATTTTGCTGAACATTTTTCTTTTCACAGTTCTCTCTATCTATTATAGTTTCTGCAAAATACACAAACAAATGGGTAAAAAATGTCTTGAATGGGCAATAACTTTTACAAAAGGTAATATTGACAATTTTGTCCATGTTGATTTATTTGTAGAACTTATATTGCTGAATATTTCTACTGCTGAAAGATTTAATATATCTCTATAGTTTCAGCAAAATTTTTTAAAAAGGTTAAAAATATCAATAAAAGTTTTTTAACTCCTATACGGGGTCAATTGGCAATTTCTGCTAAATTACTTCTAATTCTGGTCAATTTTACTTTTCTCTCTATCTGTTATATTTTTCAGATAATAACCAAAAACCTCTAGATCCCAAAAGTTTCAAAAAAAATTCCTTCTACAAATACTTGTCAACAAATTTTGTATAAGGGCAAATGGCATCACAAAATAAGACATAAGTAACCCTGACAATGATATCATTTTCAAATCTTTTGTATTATATGAAAATTGAAACATTAGTGTAATAAATATTTCATCTATTGAAGTATATTTTTTTTTTATTCAACAGAGATGAAATCTGACAGCTGAATACCAGTTTTTATATAACCAGGCTAGATGGCATGTCAATTAATTCAAATTGGGGTACCAGATATCATATTATTTACAGGGGAGCTAACTCAGAGCTTATTTTGGGTATAGTTTTTGCCTTTGGCAATACAGTTTTAAACAGTCAATAAAACAAGATGTTGGATGTTCATATATTAATTATTCACGAATAGATATATTTTACATGCCATATTTGAATTGAATGACTCTAAGTGCACCATGATTTGATATATCCTTTAACACAAAAACTTCCAATAAAAATACTTCATATCTTAATCCATAATTCTTGTTATAATAACACTTTTTCAGATCTATTTATTTTTTTCTTAAATCCCAAAACTACCCTTTTCAAACAATCATTCATGTTATATCATTAGGTACCTTAAACCAATCAAAATACATAACTCCCAAAAAGGGGAGGGACTGAACTTTGGTCACTAAGATACCTTTATTCAATAACACTGTGATTGAAAAGAAGTAAGTTTGTAAGAAAAAAACCTATATCATTTCTAAAATAGGAAATTATTATATTAGCTTACAAGTGCCATTTCTAGACATACAATAGAGGTGTCAAGTCCCAACTGGAGATTTGAAAATTCTCAGCTGGAGTTTAGGCCTCATAACTAAATAATTTCTTTGTTTTTTGACAGATAATCAAACTTCTCATTCAATATTTTAAAGGTGATAAAAACAATTTCACAAGTGAACCTTAAAACCCTAATCCAGAATTATTTTGAAATAATTATGACATTTAATTTAAAACTTAATACTCAATTTTGACATATTCATCTCAATTAGCACAGAAATTAAGCATAATACACTTAAGAAAATATTGATTTATTAAAAACTATTTTTGCCAATGAATTATACATAATTTTATCATTCGCGCTATTCATAATATGAGGGATTTAAAGTTTAACTGCATCACAACTTCAATTATTTTAACATCTCTTTCTTTCTTTCTTTCTTTCTTTCTTTCTTTGTTGATCTGTTATTATTTTTATTCAAACTGCTGTTCAAGTTAATAATCTATTTACTGTTTACTGACCATACAGAAGTTAACTTAAATAACTATACCTCCTCAATTGTCCAAGTCTTCCTAAATTCAACACTTAATTTTCCTGAATTTTGAGTCAACAAAGTCATTTTTTTTCACATGAAGACAAATTACTTTATAAACTTAAATTAACACACGATTCAATTTAATTTTACATCCACTAAATAAAGGGATAATCTTAGTGTATTCGACACTTTCAGAAAATTTGATGACTTCCTGATTAGAAGTTAATTCTTAAAAGATACTTATAGAATATTTGTGTCATATCTATATATACATGTAACAAGCATATATAGCTTGCAGGATTTATATTTTTTTTACTGTCAAATAAAGGAAATTATTATTTGAAATCCGATTCAGCATCTGATGTACTTAAAAAATTATGTCATGTATCAACAATGATCTGTTATTAGCCAATGAAGATGCATATGGATAATTTTCACACAAATAGATACTAATTATAGAGGTATTTAAATCCAAATAACTATGATGTCTTGAAAGGCTATTCCCAAGATTCTTCACCTTCGGAGAGAAATTTTCAAACCAAACTTCAGAAAATTTGACAGATCCGAAATTCCGGATAATAAAAATACAAAATGAAATAGAACTTTCTTGAAATTCTGGACAGTCAAATTTTATGAAGTTTGGTTTGAACGTCTATTTCATACACTCTGAAAATGAAGGATTTTGGGAAATCTTGGTACTCATTTAAAAAAAGAAATAGGTCATTGATGCCTTGGATGGAATTGTAACTTATTTTATCATTACTTTTGGATATTTCTGGAAATATTTTCCACCAACAAGCACACAAAAGGTAAGAATTTGTATATATGCAAAAATGTCTAGCCCTCAGTGAAGATTTCATGGCAAAATGGGGTCTCGAAGTTGAGAGGAAAATTCCTTCTGAAAGTCTAACTGAAAAAATGGCTTTAGCATATTCAGGTCGAAGGAAGACGTCACAGCAAAAAATTAAAATAGTTATTTGGACTAGAGGTATTTATTAATTAATATGACTAGGCTGAATCCAGAGACTTTCTTAAGTCACAATAAAATAAAACAAAATTCATCATTATTTTTTTCACCAATATATGAAAAAAAATTTGAATAAAGCTTAGCAATAAAAATCTGACAACAACAAGGCTTCTTCCATGAGGCACAGATTTTTTTAATGCAATCTGAATCATTTTCATGGACGTGTTTGATTGATCGATAACATAATCCTCATAGTGAAATCTATTTGTATCATCTGATAATCTCGACAAATGACATTAACTAGTGAAAGTATATCAGAATAATCTTGTCATTCTTTTCTATATATATACCTCAGGGGTTAATTTTGCCAGTTCTTTTGGTGTTGGTGGTAAAGGCTTGTCAAATATCGCATCTTCTGGTCCAGGAGCATTCTCAAAGTCAGTATCACTCCCTGAACTTTCAAATTCAGAACTATTCCAGCCGATATCACTCCCTCGACTATGGACATCTTCGTATGGATTTTCCTGGCTACGTATAGTGGCTGAACTACGCATACTAGAGGTGAAGTTACCTTCATAGGCTGTAAAATACAGGTCAAAATATCCAATCATTGTTTAATTGAAAAAAACAAAAGATCAGGAAAATAAAAATGAAACCAAAGATTTATTCTAAAGATTGTAATAACATCTATCTTCTTTGGTCTTTGTTTCCTATAATAATAAAAAAATCTTTTGTAAAAACTAAAATTCCAAAATCTCAACAAAAATATTCTGAAAGTTCAAATATTTAGATCATATTTCTAGTATCTTTCAACTCAACTAAAATTTCAGCATGCCATCAGCAATAAATATCAAGATCACCTTTTTGCTGCTCTGATTATTTCATAGACCTAATAGATCATCAATTTAATCTATATTAAGAAATGTTGATA
The DNA here is from genome assembly GCF_021869535.1 of Mytilus californianus. Lineage (NCBI taxonomy): Eukaryota > Metazoa > Mollusca > Bivalvia > Mytilida > Mytilidae > Mytilus > Mytilus californianus. Next base: position 44,409,766 of record NW_026262593.1, read on the forward strand.
CACTTTCACTAACAAATCATTGGGTAAGTTTGTTATTGGACTGAATATTAACCCTATACCAATCATAAGCTACAATTTCCTTGTTATGTCATCAATAAAATTTAGTTTGATGTCCCTTCGTGACTTTTTATATCATGTGACTATTGTATGCACTTAAAACCTGTGCGGTCATCTTTCTGGCCAATGACTCTTGGTATAGCCTCAAGAAGAGACAAGTTTTTTCACACATAATTAAATGAGCACTTGTATCTGTAGTTCTTGTTATTATTATTATACTGTGTTATAATTGATATATATAAAATGTAGTATTTAATGTTGTAGCAAGTAGCACACCTACAATGGATCTTTGTTTTTTGTCTAGGCCATAGAATATAATTACTTTTTAAGTGGAAGAACACAGCAAGAGAGAATATAAACGCAAAAAAAACAAATATTAGTGGCAGTTTACAACAATTTTTTAAGTTCAGTTAAAGTCTGTGTCTTGTCGGCCATATTGTCGCATTGCATTTGCTCCAATTTTTACAAAATGCAATCCTTTATTTGCGCCAAAAAATATATACTACATTTGCTCTATTTTACAGGTATTTTATCATATAACCGAAAAATTAAATATTCTTTGTATAATGTATCCTCAATAAGAAATTTTTTAGAGTATTCCCCCTGATATGCGATATTGGTTAATGGTTGTCATTTTGGGGGGATATCGTTTTTACCGTCTGCTCAGATTGAAGACTGCTTTGTTGATGACATTATGAATGAATCTCCATCAGATAAAAGAATGCTGAAGTTTGTTGATTATGTTTTGGAAACATATATAACCCCTGAATCAAGATATCCACCATCATTTTGGGTTGCTGCATTGTGTTTAGATGTAATTATTAAAAGTGACTTTAAATTAATAAATCTGTAATATACAGCTATCCACCTGTATTACTGGCGCAAATGAAATGTTTTATTTTGAAGCAAATGGAAGATATTTTTGGCGCAAAAGCAAAGCACCGAGCCATATCTACCTGTCACATTCCTAGAAATTCTTGCTTGTTGATTAAAGATAAGCCATTTTTTAAACTAACCCTCCATGCTTGTATCATATACCTGGTATTTGTTAAAACTACAAAAAGCAACTTTGAAATTTTAATATGACACAGATGAACTGTAAATGGTAAAGTTCAAGGTGAGGCCAATTAAAATTAATTGATAGATTTTCATCCCCGCCCGCCCCTCTGAAATCGTCCCGCCCCGATTTTTTTTATTGTAACAAATTTACGATTTCCGGATTTTGTTCATTTCCGTTACCGGAAACCACCGATAATTTCGTTTCATTCATAACTTCCTGTAGCAAATTTCGGTTTTCGTATTTCTTCAAGTAATTTAACCAAAATGATTAAGTCGAAATATTCTGTTGCTCTATGATGACAGCATTATCTTCCGAGAAAAGAGATTGCTTACGAGAAGGGCATGAAATATTCGGGTTACGAGTGACAGGCGGTGTCCAAGAACGCAAATCGCGGTCAGTGATTAGAAACCTGTGGATTTTTTATTCATACAATGACTTTGTGTCAGGAAATTTGGACTGTGAATGATATCCAAAGCACAAGAATCGTGGAACACATTGCTGCAATAAAAAACATGACTGGGATAGAGAAATTGACACAAGCACGAACTTGTGCGATCTAAGACCATATATTGAGTACAAAAAAGTCGGCCAATGTAATGCTATGTCTTTAAACTTTTCCAGATACACAGGGTTATCTGTACTCAGAGTAAATTTTGAGGTGAAAATGCAGCCCTTGTAGCCAAAGGGTCCACATGAACCTTAAAAGCATAAACCATAGCATTTGCAACATAGTTTGAGTTTTTATTTCACTCTGTACTCATAATACTTGTAATGGGCACTACAAAGTACTACTTAGAAAGCAAAATGAATTTGATGTAGGTAGTCTAAAAGAGAACATTTCTCCACCTTTTTGCTATTTACTAAAAAATTGTTTCTAAAGTGGCAATCACATGTAGAACAGTGGTTGCCAATCCAAAATCTTTATTAAGACTGAAAATTTATGTAGAATTCCTTATATATACATGATATAAGCTAATATTACCCTTGCATATGCACAGTCTGATTGAAACCGGCCCCCAATATCTACAAAGGCAAATGGAAAGTGGGGGCTGGTTTTAATCAGACTGGCATATGAAGAACACGTCACAAAAGGGTTTCGGAGGAAATAAAAATTAAAAAATAAAATCCTCCCACCCGCCCCAATTTTTTCAAAAATTTGGATGAAAATCTACTAATTAATTTTAGTTGGCCTGATAAAGAATTTGATAAAAAAAAAGTTTCTATGAAAATGCTATTTTTTGACAATCCAAGAACATTGGTACCCACAGAGAACTAAATCAATCCAAGTTTTATAACATTTTGGAGATTATAGATTTTAAAGGAATGATGTTAAAGTGGAAAACTCTTTTTGCCCTCGGTTCGTTTAGTCTGGAATCAAACACTTTTAAAATAATCTGTCCACATTCAAATTAATCAAGAGACTCTTGAAGTCATAGATACTAATGATTATATGAATACATTTTTATTTATATTCTAATCTTTTAAAATGAATATTTATCAAATATTACCTGATGTTTAAAAATTCCTCCAAATTATTCCAAACATCTTAAATAGCTTTTGTCATGCTTTCAATTTTTTTTTATTTCGACTATATGACTATGTTATGACAAGAAAACAGAGTGGGAAGTTACTAAAAGTGTTATACAATTTGGCAACACAGTCATCTATATATGTCATAATCTGTACTGAAAGATCACATCAGCCTGATTTATCTATTACTCTGGTGGTTGATCAAATCCATCTTAATTAGCGAATAATATATATGTATTTATTTACATATTTTTTCAGGCTGTTAATAAGAAATAACCAAGAAGGAAAATACTATTTATTTTATAGTTTTGTTTACCATTCTTACAATTTACTTTTTTCTCAAGGAATAAACATTTGCATAAAAATTAGCATATCCAAATTATGTCATCATATTACATAAATACTGTATGAAAAGTTCTTCAGAGGTATTCAATACATCAGAAATTTGTTTCTTTCCCTACCTTTTGTCCTAAATAATTCATAATTTAAAAAAAATCAACAAACAAAGATATTCCCAATGAAAACACAAGAAAATGGGGGTTCAAATCAAGGCAAGTCTCAAATGTCCATGACCTTTTTTTATTCCAAAGACCTTTAAATTCTAAATTCATAAGTTCTGGACCCCAACTCCTGAGATTTTAAAATATGACCTAAATGTATCCTTTTCAAAAGTTGACCTTTGATTTCTAAATACAAAAGACCTTTTCATACTAGAGAATGACTTAATAGTCCAACCCATTGCTCCCAAATTAAAGCTACAATAGGAATTCCTAAGACCAATATTGTTTTAGTGCAACAGAAGGAAATTTAACCCAAAGAACTAAACTGACTTGCAATTAAAGAAAAATTAAAATAAAACATGGTGCAGCCCATGCATAAAGGGAGATTTTACTTTTACAATTCAGGAAAAAAAAGTAGTATCTAATCTATATACAATAACATGTACATACCATTAGAATAGACTCCAGATGATATCAGTATTGGTAATGCTGGAACTAACTGTGTATCCTGAACGTCTGCAACAGAAATTAACTCAAATCCTAAGTATACACTCATTGTTACTCATGTATCTTAGCAACTATAGTTCAATTTTCAATCAAAAAGACAAAGATTCTTTAAATGAACATTCTCTTTGCAGCAGCGTAAGGACTGTGCATTATTTGCAATTGGTAAATCCATTCTTTTCATCTATAATTTCCAAAATGACAGTTACGTTAGAAATATTCTTCATCTGACATGTACATGATGTAATAACCGTGGTAACATTTTGAATTCGGATGTTGATCAAACAATAATTTCAATAGAAAATATCATGTCAGGAACTCAGTTTTAGACCAAATGCATGTTGTTTTAAACTATAATATTTCCTTATTTTGAATTCTTTTTTTTCCTCATGAATAATGACTTTCATACAATATAATAGCTCTTTCTATGCCCAGTTAATCACAACAGTTTCATGTTTTATAAAAACTTCAGGAATGTCTTCTCCTAAACATATTCCATTATTTTGGGCTTATTGGGATGCCAAAATGAAACACATACATGTATCACAATATGAAATCTTGGATATATATAAGTCTAACTAAATCTTAAGTTATCAGTAAGTGTTAAACATCTCAACTCAATTATAACTGTTACACAATTAGCAGGAAGAATTAGTTGACAAAAATGACAAATATAAACCATTGTAAACAGACGGACAATAGGAGGAAGTGTGGATGGGAAAGATAGCCATCTAAGTACAGAAATGTTGTGATTACATAACGATGCCAATATCTGATTCAATGCTTGCATGTGTATTGGTCTACAGCTTAGAAATGTATGGGTAAACTTGCACATTATTTTTAATCAGTTACAATGTTTACACATTGGTGTCAATGGTGACACCTTCTTCTAAAGTATAAGATTTATCAGTTATTCTATCTTCAAAGGTCAAATTTAATCTATTTACATACAGTGTAATTCAATTTGAAATCCCTGTCATTACAAACATTGTTTAATTTTGAATGATCCTTTTGTTCAGAATTATCATTAGATGACTTTAAGAAGTACTTTAAAAGTCTAGTTACTAAAATTGAGAATGAAAACGGGGAATGTGTCAAAGGGACAACAACCCGACCAAAGAGCAGAAAACAGCTCAAGGCCACAATTGGGTCTTCCAACACAGCGAAAAAAAATCTTGCACCCGGAGGCGGGCTTTTACTGTAGCTTTGGCAATGAATTGAATGAAATGCATGCCTTAACTTACCGTACTGGATCAATCTGGTTGTAACTTGACAATCGAACGCTTAAGTAATCTCAATTTTGTTTACAATTTAGTTGTAACTTGACAATTGAACCCTTAAGAAATCTCAGTTTTGTTTTTTGTAAATTTTTAAAACCCATTTTTAATAGCAAGTAAATTATGGTTTAACTGTAACTGTATCTGCTCCTTATACTTTCTTTTGACTTAAATTTATTTTTGATTAGATGGTTTTGAATCCTGTCCCATATTACAGTATCAAATGACTACACATAATCTGCAGATATAACATGATAAAGTTTTACAAATTTTGATGTTTGATAATTTTGGATTGAAAATAGACAGATCAGGGAAGAAATAATCCTTTTTTATTCTTTTTGTTTTCTTGTTTTTCAATACAATGATCGATCAGTATGATTGATTATCATTAGACATCTGTAGATATGCACAAATTTGAAGATTTACAATAATAGGTAAATTAAGCTATCCCTATATTTTGACAAATATATAATAAACTGTTAACACAGAGATATGTCTCACTTTTTTGTTACTTTGATATATAGTAAAATGCAAATTTTTAAATTAAAATAGCAATACTTTAACATGTAAGTTATGCAAAATATTCAGTCAATGAACCATGACTGAAGGTACAGGGCCAAACAATATGTGCCAATGCTAATACAACTGCATACCAAATATCATTGACCTAGTACCAATAGTGTTACTCCATTAACTGAGATAATCACACATGTAAACCAAGAAAAAGTTTCAAAGTCAAAAGACCATGACTAAGGGGGCAAGGTCAAATAATCTCCATGGAAATGAGATGTGCCAATGCTAATACAACTGCATACCAAATATCATTGACCTACCACTAATGGTTTCCAATAACTGACCTAATCACAAACTAATACAATTAAAGTTTCAAAGTCAATAGATGATTGAGCGGGCGGACCAAATTATCTCCATGGAAATGAGATGTAATAATGCTAATACAACTGCATACCAAATATCATTGACCTACCACTAGTGGTTCCCCATAAACTGACCTATCACAAAATAATACATTGTTGACAAGGAAGCCACAGACGCCGGAAACAGCATACCTATGTCTCTGTTTTTGACTCCGTCAAGGTGAGACAAAAATTAAATCAAAATGTTTTGACCTTTTAACCCTTAGCATATGGGTTCCTTCATTAGATTGGTTATGTGCCATTTCCTGGTTTTGCCCTCACACGTTGTTCTATAGTTTCAAAAGGAGAAGGACCCCTCTTTGTGAAGGACACAAAATATTATCAAAAACAACATTTCTTCATGGAGCATCTACCTTTTGGGCCATATTTCGCCCATCATCCCTGTCTCCTCATCCCAAATATGTGAACACCTACTTTGACTCTATATCTGACAACAAGCCAAAGCAGCAGGTTATTTTGCTCATTGGCATATAATTTGCATATTCTTGCCAAACAAGACAGCATGCATATGGTAAGCCAAGGGCTGATTTACTCAGAAATATATAATGTATAAAATTTCCCTTTTTTTTGCTTTTGTTTGTTCAATGAAATATATATATAGAGTACAATAATTGGTGGCCTTCGGCTGTTTTCTGCTCTTTGGTCGGGTTGTTGTCTCTTTGATATATTCCCCTTTTCCATTCTCAATTTTACAATAATGAATTGATAAAACATGTTATACACATGTAGCATGAGCATGCCACTGTATATATATATATATATATATCATGTGCATGATGGTATAGTATAATTCAACATCAAGTACATTATACAACATCTCCCTACATGCCCTAATATCTATGCACAATAAAATGCTTCGCTGAGCAAAAAGTTACAAATTTCCATTTCTTATAGCCTCTGTGTGCATTTTTATATGTAAATATGGGCTATGGCCTAAATCGACTCTAAATAATTCTCAGTCTTACATGGCCTAAGACCATTTTATACTCATGTGGTATGCCTTTTGTAACTTTTCTTTACATTTAAAGTACATTTAATATATATGGAAGAATATTGTATGGTTAAAAAACTTCAAAAACTTCAACTTGGTTGAACAAAATGCATGTTTATGTAAGGCTTCCCTTAATTCGAAAATCTCTATTTTCAGGCACAGGCTCATATAAATTAGACATTTGAATAGCTGTAATAGATCTGATAAATCAAATGAGTGTTCCGTTGCTTTTAATACTTATTACATTATATTCAAGAGTATTTAAAAAGCAAATTTTTGCAATATTTAAATTTTTTAGGCCAAAATCTTGATAGTTGAAAATATTTGATTTAAACGTCAAAAATAAACATCCAAATTTCAATATTAAAATGGCCCTAGTTTCTATAATATATGAAACTTGGCCAACTATCTTATAATTTCCTAAACTTAGGTCATGCAAAGTTTTATTAAAATTGGTCAAGTCTTTCTATCCTATTAGGTCCAAGGACACAGTTATCGTCCTTTGGTTTTCGTTGTCTACGAATATAGTCCCTAGTGTGAACAGTGTATAACTTGCATTTTTTTTTGATACACTTTCCCAATTTATTTCTTTATATTTTATGCATGAAATATTAAGTAAGGGGATGAAATTTCATGTTAAAAAAATTTGGGTGCTGAATCTTTATGTTAAGTAGTGATTTGGTCCAGTTAAAAAAGGTCAAAAATTAGAATATCTGAAGCTGTCAAACTGAATTTTAGCCCCCCTTAACACAGAATTGTCAATATTTTGAGTTAGAGCTGGTAGAAGTTTCTATAATTTGTATCAATAGTACTAACTACACTGTAAAAATCTTTTTGAGATAGAGCAGGTGCGATTTTTTTAATTTTAATTTATTGTCTAAAAGAAATGCACTACGAAATAACTGTGTTCTCTGGCCATAAAGGGCAATAACTCCTAAAGGGGTCGACTGACAATTTTGGTCATGGGACTTATTTGTAGATCTTACTTTGCTGAACATTATTGCTGTTTACAGTTTATCTCTATCTATAATAATATTCAAGATAATAACCAAAAACTGCAAAATTTCCTTAAAATTACCAATTCAGGGCCGATAGATCTTGACCTGATAATCAGTTTTACCCTATGTCAGATTTACTCTAAATGCTTTGGTTTCAGAGATATAAGCCAAAATCTACATTTTACCCCTATGTTCTATTTTTAGCCATGCCGGCCATCTTGGTTGGTTGGCAGGGTCATCAGACACATTTTTTAAACCAGATACCCTAATGATGATTGTGGCCAAGTTTGGTTAAATTTGGCCGGGCAGTGGTTTCAGAGAAGAAGATTTTTGTAAAAAGCTAACGACAACGACGACTACTGCGACAACGGACGCCAAGTGATGAGAAAAGCTCAGTTGGCCTTTTGGGCCAGGTGAGCTAAAAATGCTTGTTTTTGGCCCTTTTTTGGCCCATAATTCCTACATGTTTGGGGCAATTAACCCCAAACTCAATCCCAGCCTTCCCTTTGTTATATGGAACATTGTGGTACAATATTAATGTCAGAGATATCCATACACTTACACACAAGTTATTGTCTGGAAACTAAAAAAATACTTGTTTTTGGCCCCTTTTTGGCCCTTAATTCCTAAACTGTTGGCCCCATAACCCCTAAAATGAATCCCAACCTTCTACTTGTGGTATTAAACATTGTGGTACAATTTCAGAGCAATCGAAATACTTATACACAAGTTATTATCCTGAAACTAGAAAAATGCTTGCTTTTGGGGCCCCTAATTCCTGAACGGTTGGGACCATCATCCCCAAAATCAATCCCAACTTTTCTTTTGTGGTATTGAACCTTCTTAAAAAATTTCATAAGGATCCATTCACTTAAACTAAAGTAATTGTCCAGAAACCAATGTGTCTTCGGACGACGACACAGACGACGATATCTATTACCATTATACGATCCCAAAAAAATTTTTGCGGTCGTATTAAAATGATGTAATGCATCATACCAGTGTCAAGACAGATTTAAATACACCTAAGTAGATGTCAATTAACTACATGCACCAATATTTTTGTTAAGTATATACTTGTAGCCACTAAGCATTCCTCAACCTCAAAAGTACAAAGTATAAATTAAAACAAAAAATTTATAAAACGTACAATACAGCTTCATTTTAGCACAGGCCCTGAATCGACTCTGTACAATTTTGCTCCAAATAAGAAGTTATCATAAAATATCTGACACATGTTGACATAAAAATATAAACATGACCAAGTTATCATGAAATACATACAAAATAACATTTATATCAAACATTTCAGTGGCAAAGAGTAAAAACATTTACTGTGGGTTAATTATTACTTGTGGCATACCAATTTTCATCTATTTTGTGGGTATAGATACATTTTGTGAAAACCTAGAAATAGAATGTTCAATGAACTTGAATGAACTATAAATTTTCTATAGGTTTGTATGCAGACTTTGGCAATCTTAATCAATGAACATGATGAAAATTATAATTAGTACACACAAAAATAAATGAATCCATAGTCTCAGGCTTTTCCAGTCTTCACGCTCAACCACAGGCCACCAGCCATACCAGTCATGCCAGCCCAGGCTTGTTAAAATGCTGTCGGGCCTATAAAAACTATTTCTACAGGCCAATAGAATCTAACTACTGTAAAATTTTCGTAAAATTCAGCTTCGGGCCTATAGATTCTAAAGATTTTTGTGAAGACTGCTTTTCTTTCTTATTACTTCTAACAGTATTTATAAATAAAGGAGATGTGGAATGATAGCCAATGAGACAGCTTTTACTTATCCATAAAAAGACCTGCATGTAATGAAAAGGATGTGAACAACTTGAGGATAGTGATGGGAGCCTGACATCTCAGAGGGCTAGCTTGCAGCATGTAAATAAGTAAGTTGTGATGCATTTAGCAGATGTTTAAGGTTATTCCATGTTAAGGCATAGGGGTGTCTAAGTTTAATTAGCATGTTGGCTATGATCATCAATATACAATTTTCTTTCATGTACAAGACATGGTCTCTGATAGTGGTGAATAATAGTACTGGGTACCCTGTTTCATCCCTAAACTTCAAGAGGTTTTAAAGATAGAAAGCAAATCAGATTTTTGTACAAATGCACAGTGGAATTAGTGGGAGCTAAGTTTTTTTTTTTACCATCACAAGCGGACATGACTTTTCCTGTACAGTTTTCTTCCAATGTATGCAACACCTCTTCAGGTGGTGGTGAATTATCATGACAAGTTTCATCACTAAACTCTAAGGGGATTTAAAGTTAGATTGGAAACAATTTGTGATGGGTGGACTGACAACGCAAGCACAGACAGACAGACTGATTACTACAGTCCTTATGCTGATTAACCAGTGGGGCCCTTCTGTAACGGGCCATCTTACACGCTTCAACTTTATTTGTACATGTATGTATTTATGAAATGATAGCATCCACGTCATGCCAGGGGGGCCCTAGCAATAAAGACTTCAAATATGTAGTATGTAATGTAATTTTTTGTATGAAATGATAGCATCCACTGGTACAAATCTAAAATCATTTTGAAAATGCATATCAAATAAGCAAATATTTTTTTAACAGCATTTTAATTGTTTTGTGTCAATCAAGCAATAGGATATATATATTCTTATACCATAGTCCCATTTGATGAGCATGCGAAATATGACTAAGGAAGACTTTACACTCTTGAAATAACAGCATTGACATGCATGCAAATGTATACCATATCTTTAATTTAACAACACCAAACACAGGCTTTTCCTTTCATTCTAAATAAAGAGCATTTCATTAAAACAACTTACACATACTGATTGTGTAGTTTTCATTTTATGTTAGAGAAGGTCAATTTCACTCATATACATGTATATATATTCTGTAAGAAATCCATAAATAGAAGATGAATGCAACTTTCCAGCAAGGTTCAAGATCAGGTAGATCCCCATATATTTTTTACAATTCACAAGAGTTTTTTTGAGAACTTTCTATATATATAGTAAACTAGTCGCAAAATTAAAACAAGCTGAAGTTGTCTAATGTCTTAGTAGAGTAAATATCTGAAATCAAACTTATGATTAAATTGAAACGAACACAACAACTAAGACTGAAGGCAGAAACTTATCTGGGTGTTAACATTTCTCAGAGAGAGTGGGTATATATCATTTGTATATGTTAATCTGCTGCTTTAATATATGCACTCCACCGAACAACTCTGATAAAACAAATTGAAATAAAATGCTTCGCTGGGCGCAGCTTGATACGACCGCAGAGGTCGAACCCTGAACAGTTGGGGCAAGTATGGACACAACATTCAAGCTTGATACAGCTCTGAATTTGGATTGAAATTAAATATTTGACACAGCATAGGTTTCTGACACAGAAAGAATGTGGTCTAAGAACTTCAATTTTTTTAATTTACCTATTATGGTCCAATGTCCAAAATCAAAATACATGGTTAGATTCAGCATATCAAAGAACCCCATATATTCAATTTTTGTTGAAATCAAACAAAGTTTAATTTTGGACCCCAACTTGGACCAACTTGAAAACTGGTCCCATAATCAAAAATCTAAACACATGTTTAGACTCAGCATATCAAAGTACCCCAAGAATTCAATTTTTGTTAAAATCAAACTAAGTTTAATTTTGGACCCTTTGGACCTTAATGTAGACTAATTAAAAAAAAACAGGACCCAAAATTAAAAATCTAAAAACACGGTTAGATTTGGCATATCAAAGAACCCCAATAATTCAATTTTTGATGAAATCAAACAAAGTTTAATTTTGGACCCTTTTGACCTCAATATGAACCAATTTGATAGCGGGCCCACAAATAAAAATCTAAATACATGGTAAGATTCAGCATATCAAAGAACCCCATATATTCAATTTTTGTTGAAATCAAACAAAGTTTAATTTTGGACCCCAATTTGGACCAACTTGAAAACTGGGCCAAAAATCTAAAATCTAAATACATGTTTAGATTCAGCATATCAAAGAACCCCATACATTCAATTTTTGTTGAAATCAAACAAAGTTTAATGTTGACCCCAACTTGGACCAACTTGAAAACTGGTCCCATAATCAAAAATCTAAACACATGTTTAGATTCAGCATATCAAAGAACCCCAAATATTCAATTTTTGTTAAAATCAAACTAAGTTTAATTTTGGACCTTTTGGACCTTAATGTAGACCAATTCAAAAAACGGGACCAAAAATTAAAAATCCAAATACACGGTTAGATTTGGCATATCAAAGAACCCCAATAATTCAATTTTTGATGAAATCAAACAAAGTTTAATTTTGGGCCCTTTTGACCTCAATATGAACCAATTTGATAGCGGGCCCACAAATAAAAAATCTAAATACATGGTTAGATTCAGCATATCAAAGAACCCTATATATTCAATTTTTGTTGAAATCAAACAAAGTTTAATTTTGGACCCCAATTTGGACCAACTTGAAAACTGGGCCAAAAATCTAAAATCTAAATACATGTTTAGATTCAGCATATCAAAGAACCCCATATATTCAATTTTTGTTGAAATCAAACAAAGTTTAATTTTGGACCCTTTGGACCTTAATGTAGACCAATTTAAAAAACGGGACCCAAAATTAAAAATCTAAATACACGGTTAGATTTGGCATATCAAAGAACCCCAATAATTCAATTTTTGATGAAATCAAACAAAGTTTAATTTTGGACCCTTTTGACCTCAATATGAACCAATTTGATAGCGGGGTCCACAAATAAAAAATCTAAATACATGGTTAGATGCAGCATATCAAAGAACCCCATATATTCAATTTTTGTTGAAATCAAACAAAGTTTAATTTTGGACCCCAATTTGGACCAACTTGAAAACTGGGCCAAAAATCAAAAATCTAAATACATGTTTAGATTCAGCATATCAAAGAACCCCATATATTCAATTTTTGTTAAAATCAAACAAAGTTTAATTTTGGACCCTATGGACCTTAATGTAGACCAATTTGAAAACTGGACCCAAAATTAAAAATCTAAATACACGGTTAGATTCGGCATAACAAATAAATAAATGTGGTCAAAGATTTTACAAATCTAATGCGCCATACTGGTCTTCATTTATAAATATGCATTTCTTTAAACATAATTTATAAGCAGTGTAAGGGAAGTAACCAAAACGTTGTATTTGGATTACCTCCCTTACACTGTTTTAAATTATCTTAATTGTTCATTAACCATTACTTTATACATAATTTAAAAGCAGTGTAAGGGAGATAATTTCAATGATGTATTTGATTTATCTCCCTTACACTGCTTTAAATTATGTTTTGTACTAAAGTATTTGTCCATTAATGAGGACAACCTTGTTTTTCCCCCTTTTTTGCCCCTAATTCTTAAACAGTTTGAGCAATAACCCCCAAAGCAAATCCTAACCATCCCTTTGTGGTATGGAAACTTGTAGTATAATTTCAGAGAGATCCATACACCGTTCCACAGTTATTGTCTGGAATCTAGAAAATGCTTATTTTTGGCCCCTTTTTGGCCCCTAATTCCTTAACTGTTGGTACCATAACCCCCAAAATCAATCCCCACCTTCCTTTTGTGGTATTGAACCTTATGGTAAAATTTCATAGAGATCCATTCACTTAAACTAAAGTTAGAGTGCGAAAACTAATGCGTCTTCGGACGACGACAACGACGACGACGACGCCAACGTCATACCAATATACGACCACAAAAATTTTTTTGCGGTCGTATAAAAATGCAGTTTAATTAATGTCAATTTACACTTAATTAGAAATTATTTCTTTTTTCTATGTCAATTTAATAACAATAGAGTCCCAACTGATTTATCAACCTCACTCCACCATTACTAGGAACATTCTTATCATTGCTAATTGTCTAAGCCTATAACAGAGGTTGCACACTTCTCCCAGGAATGGACTTCTGGCTGATTATAAACATGAAGGGAAATTATCCTGTGTTGTCTCTAAAATGGTAGTACATTTTTTACTTTAACTTCAAATTAAACTATTTTTTCACCAAATCAACTGTGTTTCATGAATGTTTAGGCAATAAAGCTATGGGTAATCTGTGTCAATATATATTCTACCATAAGGCCAACTAAAATTAATTAGTAGATTTTCATCCAAATTTTTGAAAAAAATGGGGCGGGTGGGAGGATTTTATTTTTTAATTTTTATTTCCTCCGGAACCCTTTTGGGACGTGTTCTTCATATGCCAGTCTAATTAAAACCAGCCCCCACTTTCCATTTGCCTTTGTAGATATTGGGGGCTGGTTTCAATCAGACTGTTCATATGCAAGGGTAATATTAAGCTTATATCATGTATATATAAGGAATTCTACATAATTTTTCAAATTCTTAATAAAGATTTCGGATTGGCAACCACTGTTCTACATGTGATTGCCACTTTAGAAACCAATTTTTAGTAAATAGCAAAAAGGTGGAGAAATGTTCTCTTTTAGACTACCTACATCAAATTTATTTTGCTTTCTAAGTAGTACTTTGTAGTGCCCATTACAAGTATTATGAGTACAGAGTGAAATTAAAACTCAAACTATGTTGCAAATACTATGGTTTATGCTTTTAAGGTTCATGTGGACCCTTTGGCTACAATGGCTGCATTTTCACCTCAAAATTTACTCCGAGTACAGATAACCCTGTGTATCTGGAAAAGTTTTAAGACATAGCATTACATTGGCAGACTTTTTTGTACTCAATATATGGTCTTAGATCGCACAAGTTCGTACTTGTGTCAATTTCTTTATCCCAGTCATGTTTTTTATTGCAGCAATGTATTCCACGATTCTTGTGCTTTGGATATCATTCACAGTCCAAATTTCCTGACACAAAGTCATTGTATAAATAAAAAAATCCACAGGTTTCTAATCACTGACCGCGATTTGCGTTCTTGGACACCGCCTGTCACTCGTAACCCGAATATTTCATGCCCTTCTCGTAAGCAATCTCTTTTCTCGGAAGATAATGCTGTCATCATAGAGCAGCAGAATATTTCGACTTAATCATTTTGGTTAAATTACTCGAAGAAATACGAAAACCGAAATTTGGTACAGGAAGTTATGAACGAAACGAAATTATCGGTGGTTTCCGGTAACGGAAATGAACAAAATCCGGAAATCGAAAATTTTTAAAAATAAAAAAAATCGGGGCGGGACGATTTCAGAGGGGCGGGCGGGGATGAAAATCTATCAATTAATTTTAATTGGCCTAATATAGGTATAAGCAAAGCTTTGCTATTTAATTTGTATACAAAATACCTTTGTGTGTTGATTGGGCTTTTGAACTAGTACGGACACCTACAAATTCAGAACAAATATAAAATACTATATGTACCCCATGTACATATATGTATGCCATGTATGCCATTACAACAAAAGTCTACGAAAAACACAATCATCAAAATCATGTAAATCAGACATACAATGTAGAAGCCTTTCATAATAATTACTACTTGAAAAACTTAAGAATTAAGAAGATACATGACATGCATGACATGTCAAGTACATGTACATTGTAGATAAATAGACTTAGTTTTACAATGATAATTACCTTCTTCTTCTTGTGGTTGGTCAGTTTCTTCCGGTGGTGTAGTATAAATACCATACAAATTACTCATTTCTGGCTCTTCTGATACAGATCCTTCAAATAAATGATTGTACTTTCCACTTTCCCCTAATTCACCACTTGTAACTAAGTCAGATTTCACTTCTGTTAACACTTCATTTTGTTCGTCTCCTTGAACTAATTCAGTTTTCTTTTGAAAAGTTTTTTGTTCGCCCTGATCTACCTTCCCAGGAACCATAACCATGGGAAACTCACTATTCCACGGTGGGTCATATTTGTATTTAGCTGGTTTTCGTACGAAAGATTTGTTTACTTTGTTTGCCTTTATGTAGCCTTCTACTTCAGGGTCCTCAGTCACTGGTTTAGCCAAACAATATTGGTCTGAGTCTAATTTTAGAGGCTTTGCTAAACAGTAGGTACCACCTGTTTCCTCTTCAACTTTAAACTTTTTACTCAATTCTTTCACGCTTACTTTACTAGTTTGTTCTTTTGCACCAACCTGACCAAATGAATTTTTTTTACTTCTGACTGAATCTGACTGTTGCTTAACTAAGTCTGACTGTTCAGCAACATTAGTGTAATCTGGCTTCTTAACTACATTTGACTGTTCCGTAAGAAGTTTTGAATCTGACTGTTGTTTAATATAGTCTGACTGCTCAGTTTCATTAGCGTAATCTGACTGTTTAACTATATTTGACTGTTCAGGTGAATCTGACTGTTTGAGTGCTTCCTCTAAGTCCTCATCTGTAATCTTTAATTCTATTAAACCTTCCAAATCAGTTTCTTCTTTGACTGTCTCAACAGATGCTTCGAAGAAGTCCCTTTGTATATGATCACTGACAGTCACGCCTTCCACATTCCAGGGAGAATCAGGTTCAGTAGAGTCATCGGTCAAGTCTAGTGCTGAGGTTGTAGATATAGCATCATAGTAAATCCCACTTACAGTATCATCATCACTATCATCCTAAAAATAATCACATAAATTGACAATTATATAAAATTTTTATGAAAAGAATTTAAGCAAATGATTAAATATATATTTCTACATAAGCAAATAAAAATATCTCTTCTTTCAACACTTAGTGCTGTGACTTATATAAAATATACATTTATTTGTATTTCACCTGCTCATGAATATTCATCTTAACTTTAACATATACCCTTACCTATGGAATAATATTATATATATGAGTATTAATATAAAAAAGAAGTTTTTTCCAAACTTTTTTTAAGAAAGCTTTATCCTTTTTCAAAAAAGGTCCTATCTAAGTTCAAAATTAAAAGATGCAGAACTCAATGATTGTGGATCAGCATCAACCAATATTAAGTACTAAGAATTTAAGTCTAGTTTAGTTATCCGTCCTGGTTTCATATAACTCCATTCAGATTTGATGCAGATGTTTATATTTCAAACACTTTAAATTCTGGGTGAACTAAGATTTAAGTACAGAATAAACATGATAAATAGGATTTAAGTTATCCAGACTAATTAAAGAAATACAGAATTTGAAGTTATCCGTTTTAGATTGCATGAAGATATTCAAGTTTCAAAAACAAAAACTTTAATACATGTACAAATGTATCAGGATTAACAAAGAAAGTAAACAAAAATAAGTCCTAAATAGCCTTTTTAGATCAGTTCCTAGTCTTTTTGTTAAGGTTTTTGCTAAATAGTACCATTCTGATGAGTCAAGTCTGATTTTTATAGTTTGTTCTTAGATGTGCTGGTTCACCACTGTCCTATGTTGGGGAAGGGTTAATAGAATGCTCACAAACCTGTTTAAACCTGCAACATTCTTAATCATGTGCCTGCCCCAAATCATAATCCTGTAATTCAGTGGTTGCTGTCTGCCTGTTTGCATTTTATTTGTTGTTTTAAGCCTTTGGTTTTCTTTTTTAAATTGTTTCACAATTAGACATTCCAGGATCTTTTCTATATTTCTATATGTGGTATGTGTTCTACTCACTGTTGAAGGCTGTACAGGGCTCATGTTATTGTTTAGATCCTTTATCCTTTTTTTTCTGGTGGATCGTTGTCTCATTGGAGATTCAACCACAAATCCTTATCTTTATATAAATGAAGTACATGTATATAGTTGTTCAGTAAATTCTCAGATTTAAAACATCAACATACATGACATAAAACAGAATCTCATGAACTGCAAAGGGAGTCAGTTCAGGTTCTTTGACAGATGTCTATGTCACATGATATGAATTTATTGTTGATCAAAGCACAAAAATCATGCTATCTTCAGATTAAGGCAAAGCTAAATTATATAGCAACAAATGAATTGATTAGAAACATGGTTCTTTTTCTTAAAATAGCAAATACATTATCCTTCATGCAGAGTTAGCCTCACATTCAAAATATCATAAATATAATTACAATTTGAAAAAAAAACAAGATACAATGTAGATCTGTTTAAAAAAGCAGTTTCACATTCAGTGCAAGACATCCCCCCTCATCAATCATTATAAAGACTTTTTTTGAAAAAAAATCATCCAATGTAATGTAACCAATGAACCCCATTTAAGACTTTTCATGAAGTAAAAAGAAACAATACTTGACAAGTACAAGTACCTTCTAAAGTATATATTTGAACTAGGTATATATTTCAAGGAAGTATATATCTGAATGGATCGTTTTCATCGCACTAATTCATCTGTTATTGAAAAGAAAGGCACAATATAATTACCCATATAGGGTTTCAATGTGAACGTTGACCCAAGTTGCTAATGGCAGCTAATTTAAATTTCCAATCAACATCAAAGTAACACCATAATGTGTTAGGATCTGCAGAGAAATATATCTCGTAAAAGAGAGGCGAAAGATACCAAAGGGATATTCAAACTCACAAGTCGAAAAACTAACTGACAATACCATGGCAAATAAACTGCATCGCTGAGCGCAGCTGGATACGCCCGCAGAGGTCCAACCCTGAACAGTTGGGGCAAAAATGGACACAATATTCAAGCTTGATACAGGTCTGAATTTGGATTGTAATTAAATATTTGACATATTATAGGTTTCTGAATAAATGTAGTCAAAGAACTTGAAATTGGTTATATGAATTGAATTTATATTCAATTAAAGATTTCTTGCTGTTATGCAATACACTGTGCTGTTGTGCAATACTAAGTAAATCTGTTGTCAGACTATAAACAAACAATAACTTCTCAATGTTATATCAGAAATTAATAAAAAACTAAAGGGAGGTTATCTTAATAGATATAAATCAGTCATCAAAGTTTAATGAAAACTGCTCTAAGCACTTTAAGGATATTGTCCAAAAACTTAAAAATCAACCTTTTTTTTATGAATAAAATCTTATAACTCGGAAAAGTAAAATCTTAAATTTATAAAAATCAAAAGGGAGCTTACAACAATAGATATAAACAATTTACTAAAGTTTCATAAAAAATGCTGAAAGCATTTTTGAGTTATTGTCCGAAAACTGGAAAATCCCCCTTTTTGTAATGAATAAAACCCCATAAAAAGGAAATGTATAGTTTAAATTTTAAAAAATCAAAAGGGAGCTCATGTCAATAGAAATAAACAATTCACCAAAGTTTCTTGCAAATTGGTGAAATTGTTTTTGAGTTATTGTCCACAAACTGGAAAATCCCCCTTTTTTAAATGAATAAAACACCAAAACTCGGAAACGGTAAATCCGAAATTTAAAAAAACGGAAGGGTGCTCAGGTCAATAGATATAAACAATTCACCAAAGTTTCTTGCATATTATTTAAAGTGTTTTTGAGTTAATGTCCGACATGTTGACGACGGACAGACGGTCAACGGTATACCATAATACCGTGCACGGGCGTATAAAAACAAAAGACACCGAAAAGACAATTGGAACATATTTGTGGTCATCTGAGAGACCAATATTCCATAATGGTCAACCAACTTGTGATGGGGCCTCTTCAAAGGTGCGGGGCCTCGGTGGCCGAGTGGTCTAAGTAGTTACTACTGTAATCACTAGCCAGTCAACACTGAGGTTGTGAGTTCGAACCCCGCTCGTGCGGGTGCACTCGACTCCAATCTTTATTGACTAGGATTATCAGTTTTCCTATCGAAGGTCGGTGGTTTTCTCCGGGCGCTCCAGCTTCCTCCACCAATAAAAACTGGCCGCCACGAAATAGCCCAAAAGCGGTGCTTAAAAGTGGCGTTTAAACACCAAAAATCAAAAATCAAATCAAATCTTCAAAGGTGCCAAAAAGGTGCCTGGTAAATTTGGTTTTAATTTCAGTAGTTCTTGAGAAGAAGATCATTGAAAAGTCCCTTTTTGGCACCTTAAAGTTATACCTATTAGACTTTTCATCAGGACCAAAGTTACAACACCTGCTTAATTACTTATAAAGAAAATTTCTGCAAGATATATTTTCATTTCACTGCATCCTTTCTTAAAGAAAAACCTATCTAAGACTCAACTACAGGGTTGCATAGAATGTTTCTTAAACAGAGGATATAAGTCTACACTGAACATACATTTGAAAATATAAAATTGGAAAATGGGGGGGGACTCCATAAAGGAAGGTGCACAAATTCAACAGCTTTGCAAGCTTTCTATGAGTTCAAAATGATTTGGGATAAAATTAAATATAGTTTCCATATTTGGATTTATTTTTTGAATTTAATTGAATTAGTTCAGTAGTCTGGAAAAGTGGAAAAAAATCCTCAAGCAATTCCATAAAAGTAGGTGTACAACTTCAACATGTATATTATCTTTCTGTGAAGATTCAGGGATCTGGGAGAACAACTGAAGGAGTAGTTGATAACACAAATTAGATATCCACTTATCCTCAGGTTTCAATGTAGCTGTTATCTCTCTCTGTTGCCACATTGAATTTCAAATGTTTGTTAAAGAATCAACACCAAGAAACATGAGTTTGAAAGTATCTTGTACATCTCTGCCAAGTTTGGTTTCATTCTGTTCAATCTTTCTCAATAAGAATCATATTATGAAAATCTTAAGAATGACAGAAGATGGACACAAATGCAAGTAATAGCATAAGTTGATATTGGCCATTGTCTAAAGTGAGCCAAAGAGTTAATTCTTTATAAAATCTGGTATCAAAATAAAATAACTCAAATACAAAAAAAAGTTATCAGAAGTTAATCTTTTATACTGGAAAAATTACTAGATATAAATGGTAATACCAATGTATTTATTTCAATTTGGTTTCGTTTGCCTGTACAATTGCGTTTGTGCAATTAGATTAATAACTTATATATTTAGTCAAGTAAAGATAAAAAGATCATATTTAAGATTCAAAACATTCTTTCATGAATAGCATGTGTAAAATAACATCAATTAGACAACAAAACACACATATTAAATGGAAATAATTCACAACATAATCACCTTCTAAATACAATATACTGTTTACATGTACATGCATTGAACCTACCTTTTAACATTGTCTGCATGAAAAATAGGTCTCCATTAAAGTTAAACACTATTATATTTATTGCAGCATTAATGTATGAGTATTATTAATGGAAAACTTCAAAAATAGTTTAATAAGGCCAGTCAAATTTAATTCTTTGATGCAGGATATATATATATATACATGTATATACAAGTCTAAATTAAAAACAACGTTCAAACCTATGATTGCGTTGGATAAAAACTGCAATTTTTATATGTGTGCATGCAAAACAAATTTCTTGGAAGAGGGGTCTAAATACAGCTCAAACAACATTTTCCAAAAGACCAAATGAGTGAAAAAGTATATTTTATCAAAACGCATTTGACTAGCAGGTCGAACAACTGATGTTCTTAATATATAAATAGTGATTTCTCCCAACTGTTTTAACTATTTTAACATTTCTACCAGAACATGTAGATAAATTTATGCCATAAATGCATGTATGACTTTTGTCTATTATTGTTTATTTACTTTTGTCATGTCTATAATTGATCAATTACCCATAATACTTTTAAAAAGGTCTATTCAGTGAAAAAGGTTTGCTAAATTAGGTCATTATCATTTCACTATCATTAACGTTAAAAAAGAGGAGAGCTAATAAGATATTAAGATCAGCTCCTTGACCTGTATAGATTATTGCATGTACTGTTTTCTTAGTTACGTTAGTTACTTATATATAAAATTTACGATTTTTTTTGTTTGATTGCTGTTTCATTGAGGTAAAGACTTAAATCATTATCTCCTTTTATTCATATCAAACTGTGTAACAGTCTGAAAATTGTGAATATAAACTTTTTAACACAAACATCAATTCTAGACTCAACATCTGATATGAAAGTTTGAACCGAGGTAATGATTATTAGAGTTTTAAAGATCAATTTGGCCTTGATGCAGTACTTCACATTTAATGTGTTGATACACACAGGAAATATTAACTTTCTATTGTTAATAAATTGTACTCTATATATATATATGAAATACAAATTCCATATATGTATTTCACAATTCAAAAGGATACAACAGGAGAGGGGTGGACAGCTTTTGAGGGAGGTGGGAGGTGGGGGCAGGAGGTGGGAGAGAAAAAAGATTCTAAAAGTGGGAGGTGGGAGATAGGGGGACGGGAGGTGGGAGAAGGGTACCCCTGTCCACCCCCTCACAGGAGAACAGACATTGAAGCTTGTAAAACAAAATCTCTACTAAATACATACATTGTGCTATTAATTCTATTTCTTTCTGGGACATTAAATTTGTTGAAAATGACATGAGATTATTTTGTAAGGAAAAGGTTGAGTTTTTTTTTCATTCATACAGAACTCAGATGCAAAGATTCAGGTTCAGAAAACCAGTTACACAGAAAATATTGTTATGTTGTATATAGCATGCCAAACATTATGGTATAGGTATTTATTACATTGGTAGCATTGAATTACATTGATTTCCCAGTCAAATATAAACCGATAATTTCACATGTGAAATAAACGTGGTTATTTCACTCTCTGACGTCATACAACAATAGGCGTTGTCAAGATGTCGATAACGTCGGATCAAAACAAATTGTGAATGCGTAGAAAAAAGATATAGTTCCTTACATTTTCTACATTAATTTCATTAAAAAAAGCCATTTGCCAATGTAATAAAAAGAATAACTTATCAAAGAATTCAAATATCGAAAAATATTCAACTCGTGACCGAACAACACTGATAACTACGCGCATTCGTGAATTAATGTGTTGTTCGGTCACTCATTGAATATTTTTCTCTATTTGAATTCTTCGATTAGTTATTCTATAATTATTTTGTCCTGTTATAATAAAAATTACATTTATAACAACCATTAGGTAAGGGTGACCTTACTTTGACTACATACTTTGATCATGTTGATATACATGTAGACATGGACTTACTCAATGACTCTCACAGCTATGCAAGATAAGATGAAAGTAATGATACTTGTAATTCCAACTTGTTATACATGTCTTATTCTAACCCAGTCCATAAAACATACAATATAAGATGATAATTATGACTCATTAATTAATGAAAGTATGTAATGAGAATGTAGAGATTTTCATGATGAGATGACAAGAGCTTCGTGTCGTTCAGAACACTTGAATATACATGTGATATCCTCAAGCAAACATTTGTGTTAAATAGAAGCTTTACATAGTGTACAAGTTTAAATCATGAAATTGGGGAAATATCCATCCCTACAATATGATGCTGGCCAGTAATTTGAGTAACCATATATACATATTATGTAAGTCAATTCATTTCATGTTCTATGAAATTGACTAACTTATCAGATACACAGATTACTGGACTTATCTGCATAAGAAATCTTATAGAATTTTTTTTTTTTAATTGCACTAATAGCAGGGTAATCATCTTAAACAAAATTTCTTATTTCTGTAAAAACTTTTGTAAATTGTCTTTATCAGGCATCAATGCACTTCTTTGATATAAATATATGGTATTTTTATTTTCGAAATCAAGATATTATAAGATTATGTGCCAAAACTTGTAATTTTATTCTGAAAAGACGCTGAGAAGGTTTATATTGTAAATTTATAATAAATAAATAATTATGCTGTATAATTTTACCATTCATGTTTAATATTTATTAATGTACATATACATGTTGTTTTAGTTGTTATCGTCTTTCATAAATCTGTACAGATTGGCTTATGTATATACAAAATGTATCTTTTATAATTGTATTGTATTAATTTTATGCATAAGGTGAGATGTAAATAAAATATTGAATTGAATTGAATATATTAACTATATATATATATATAAAACTGTAATAAAAATTTAAAAAAAAGGTTAAATTTTATGGTATAGTTTTTTTGTAAGAAGACTGCCAGTTAATTTAGTCCTCGTCTTCTACATTTTGGCATCTACATTTATCAATCAAAATTTTGCTAATAATGGAAACTCTGTTTTCTATTTTTGACTTTCAGCTTACTACAAATGTGCTTTAAAATCTAGAAAACATATTAATTGTACATGTTATACTTTGTCTGATTTTTTACATGTTGTTTAATGTTACATGAAGACAAGTAAATCTTCAAATATTCTTCATCTAATTTACAAAGGAAACAATGATATGCATTTAAAAATATCAAATATCTTTTGTTGGGTTTCTGTCTCACTGAAATGTCCCCAATATCTCTTTTCATTTACGTTTATTAATTTTCAGCAGAAAAAACAACGATCTGAATGAACTGTATCATAATAAGAAAATTTGTATGTAGGACAGCATGCCCTGCCCGCACTATCCTATGTCCATGTTCAGTGAACTGTGAAACCGGGGTCAAAACTATAATTTGGCGTATAATTTTAATAGTTCATAATCAACATCTTGCACTAATTTTCAAGTTAATGTGACATCAACTTCCTGGTAAACTATCCTAACCAAAAACTTGAACCCGATACTGGATACCTGATAAACTAGAACTTTAACCTTAAAAATGAACTGGTTTCACACAATCACAATTCTATGCTCAGTAAACCAGGGGATCATGGGCAAAACTGTACACTAACAATTAGTTTAAAAAACTTATATATATATATGATACTTTTAAAAGTTCATATCATAATGAAAATGTGCACTAAGTGTCAAGTTGATGTGACCTCAACTTCCTGGTTAACTACATCAACTCACAATCTTGAACTTAATACCAGACAGACGAATGGAATAAAAGACCGAAGCAGAGAACAGAAAACATAGTCCTCCCTACTATGAGGGTTTGGATTAGGGTGGGGGGGTCTTCATTTCTGTACATTTTAGATTGTTTTTCTTTAATCTTCATGTGTGTTGGTCCATTATTCTCTATCAATCATTTCAATGTCTATTCTGTTAACCCCATCCACACCCTCTACTATTGCAGGAATGGCATAATCAATATAGTCTGTTAAATATTATGACTACTTGAATTATGTATAACAGGAAGTAAGTAGTCATCCTTGATCTGCAACATTTACTATGTTAATTAGCACTTTGTACAATTGTGTACCTGTGGAAATGCATTTAATGATATTTTGTACATCTATATTCCTTTAACTTTTAGTTCAAATTAACATTGCCTTAAGGATTTTTATATTTTTTTCTTATTCAGTTTCTATATCAATATAAAAATAAAATGCTCCGCAGGGCGCAGCTTGATACGACCGCAGAGGTCGAACCCTGAACAGTTGGGGGAAGTATGGACACAACATTCAAGCTTGATACAGCTTTGGATTTGGATTGTGATTAAATATTTGACACAGCATAGGTTTCTAACACAGATTGAATGTGGTCTAAGAACTTAAAAATTTTAAATTGGACATTCACCTATTATGGTCCAATATCCAAAATCTAAATACATGGTTAGATTCAGCATATCAAAGAACCCCATGAATTCAATTTTTGATGAAATCAAACAAAGTTTAATTTTGGACCCTTTTGACCTCAATGTGGACAAAGTTGATAACGGGGCCCAAAAATCAAAAATCTAAATACATGGTTAGATTCAGCATATCAAAGAACCCCATATATTCAATTTTTGTTGAAATCAAACAAAGTTTAATTTTGGACCCCGATTTGGACCAACTTGAAAACTGGGCCCATAATCAAAAATCTAAATACATGTTTAGATTCAGCATATCAAAGAACCCTAAGAATTCAATTTTGTTAAAATCAAACTAAGTTTAATTTTGGACCCTTTGGACCTTAATGTAGACCAATTTGAAAACGGAACCAAAAATTAAGAATCTAAATACACGGTTAGATTCGGCATATCAAAGAACCCCAATAATTCAATTTTTGATGAAATCAAACAAAGTTTAATTTTGGACCCTTTTGACCTCAATGTGGACAAAGTTGATAACGGGGCCCAAAAATCAAAAATCTAAATACATGGTTAGATTCAGCATATCAAAGAACCCCATATATTCAATTTTTGTTGAAATCAAACAAAGTTTAATTTTGGACCCCGATTTGGACCAACTTGAAAACTGGGCCCATAATCAAAAATCTAAATACATGTTTAGATTCAGCATATCAAAGAACCCTAAGAATTCAATTTTTGTTTAAATCAAACTAAGTTTAATTTTGGACCCTTTGGACCTTAATGTAGACCAATTTGAAAACGGAACCAAAATTTAAGAATCTAAATACACAGTTAGATTCGGCATATCAAAGAACCCCAATAATTCATTTTTTGATGAAATCAAACAAAGTTTAATTTTGGACCCTTTGGACCTCAATGTGGACCAATTTAAAAACGGGGCCCAAAATCCAAAAACTAAATACACGGTTAGATTCAGCATATTAAAGAACCCCATGAAATCAAGAATAAAACCCCATTGAAATTGATCAAGAAATAAGCAATTTATAGGAAGTATCTTCTTTTGCACAATCCTGTGCTATTAAATATTTCTTGCTATTGCGCAATACTGTACAATTGACAATTTCTTGCTATTGCGCAATATTGTGCTATTGGATATTTCTTGCTATTGCGCAATACTGTGCAATTGAAGATTTCTTGCTATTGCGCAATACTGTGCAATTGAAGATTTCTTGCTATTGTGCAATACTGTGCAATTGAAAATTTCTTGCTATTGCACAATACTTATTATATAATAATTTACACATCCTGTTTGGTGTGTATCTCCTACCATATCATTATTATTTGATTTTAAATATAAATCAGAAATAACCAACTTAAAATGGAAAATTTTAAAAGAAACAAAAAGGAAAAAAAGAAAAAAAGGAAAAAAAAATAAATCCCCCCCCAAAATTTTTTGAACCCCCATTATGATTCATCACCCCCAAACTCAATCCCAGCCTTCCCTTTGTGGTATGGTACCTTGCAGTACAATTTCAGAGAGATCCATACACTTGAACACAAGTTATTGTCTGGAAACTAGAAAAAAATGTGTTTTTTGGCCCCTTTTTGGCCCCAAATTCCTAAACGTTTAGGGCAATTACCCCCAAACTCAAACCCAGCTTTCCCTTTGTGATATGGAACCTTGTAGTACAATTTCAGAAAGATCCATACACTTACACACAAGTTATTGTCATGAAACTAGAAAAATGCTTGTTTTTTGCCCCTTTTTTGGCCCCTAATTCCTAAAATTTGGAGGCAATTACCCCCAAAATCAATCCCAGCATTCCTTTAGTGATATGGAACCTTGTGGTACAATGTCAGAGAGATCCATACACTAACACACAAGTTATGTCTGGAAGTTACAAAAATGCTTATTTTTGGCCCCTTTTTGGCCCCTAATTCCTTTACTGTTATTACCATAACCCCCAAAATCAATCCCAACCTTCCTTTTGTGGTATTGAACCTTGTGGTAAAATTTCATAAAGATCCATTCACTTAAACTAAAGTTAGAGTGCGAAAACCAATGTGTCTTCGGACGACGCCGGACGACGACGACGACGACGACGACGACGCCGGACGACGACGACGCCAACGTCATACCAATATACGACCACAAAAATTTTTTTGCGGTCGTATAATGAGGAGAGGAGATGTTGTATGATTGCCAATAAAACAATTATTCACTATCCACCCTATTCACCAGAGTTCAAATGATGTGGATATTTAAGCATAATATATAGGTCATTGTAAGGCCTTCAACAATGAGAAAAACCCATACTGTATAGTCAGCTATAAAAGTTCCCAACATGAAAAAGGTGAAACAATTTCTATATCACTCAATAATTCTTAAATTTTATTGGTGATAAAAAGATTGAACTTGAAAATATCAATACTTTTTGTAGTTGGTATCTTGAAATTGATTGATTGCTTAATGTCAAGTGGCAAATATTTCATGCAAATTCAGGAACATGATATCAGGCCAGGGGAAATTAAACCTCAAGTTTACAATCATTTTTTGTTCAATAAGACTGACCAGAAATAGTGATCCATAACTGTCATAAAAATTAAAAATTGCCAAAAATTCTTACATATTGAAACCAAATTACTCTTATTTCAGTTCAGTTCAAAATTCAATACTGGCTTGACCTCTGCATGCTCTGAATGAACAGAGATACATATATTTGTTTATATAGATCTACAAGTTAAATAAGCAAAATCAAAATCTGTATCAAAATTTCCTTGGAATCACCTTCTAACAAAATCTACGTATTAAAAAAAAATTGTTAAAACCTTTAAAAAAAGGAATCTTACAAGATCACAGTATACTAGAAACATCTAAAAAATTGAAGAGTTAATTAATTTGCTCAAAATTAACTTGTTTCCATTGATGACACTAGACCAGTTTTTTTTGGAAATAAACATGATAAATAGAGCAGTTAATTTTGAAGAATGATTTTTTTTTTATTTCTTCTAAAGAGAAATTTGATTTTCAGCATGTGAACTTGTAATAAAGTTTCATTCGAATTGCATTAACTGAACATGCAAAATAAAAACATTGATCATACATGATTTATATGCATATCTTACCTGCATTTTACCATCAGACTCTGTCGCCATATTCAATAAGGTGTAGCCTCACACATCTGTAATTAAATGATAATATCAAATTTTACATAAGTAGGATTATATTGATGTTTCACCTTTCCTGATTAAAAGCAATTTGGTGTTAACAGTTAAGCATAAGTGTAATCATGGTAATACATCCATCATGATTTAACCCAAATACACTGAACTTATTATTTCATACTGATAATGACCAATGTCTTTGCTTCTCTTCAGTTAGGGCAATGATTTCCATCCATTTTCACAATTGACAATGACTGATCATGAGCAGCACAGGAGAGAATAAGTCTATGCAAACTATACATACCTTTTAATATTCAGGAATGAGTACATGCAAGTTTACAGAAAAAAAATTGAAGATTTTAATTCATTTGTATTTGAAATTTTGTTATGGAAATACATTCTACCAGATATAACATAATGTCTTTTTTTTAAATCAGACAATTTGTTTGGCTTGAGTTTAAGAATAACACTTAAAGAGACAAGTATTAACTTGAAATATAGTCTGAACTGATTGTATGAAATAAGATTTGCATGTACTAAAATATCCAAAATTATTAAACTGTTGAGAAGAGTGATTGGAAGAAACAAACATTGTGTAAGAGGGATGTCAGGGATTTAAATGTAACACCCCCAGCATGCCCAGTACTCCTAGTAGATATATCTCTAAATTATTCAAATCATTGTGTACAGCTTCACTAACTCTACACAAAGGTTGTATAGTTGTAAAGTTTGCTAGAGAAGAATATTTGAAGACAGATCAGTTCAAGCAATTATTTTGTACGGTTGCCTATAATTTGTGGATAGTTGTCTCATTGGCAATCATACCACATCTCCTAATTTTTATATGTATGTAAGTACTAACTCTAGAACTGACTTAACTAAATTTCAAAGCAAAAGGCCAAATGACATGTTAGAGGGATAACAGTCAAAAAGCATACAATGTAAATCTAGATATACTATTATACTTATACACCTTATAATAAATACAGTCAGATATCATAATTTTGCACTAATTTTCCCCTCAAACAAAACTGTTCAAATACATGTTAGAAAAAAAATATGTACATATAAAAAACTAACTCTTAATTGTCAAATAATTATAAAAACTATCTCCAGATTGCACAGACATAATATTTCTTTTTGATTGATCTTAAAAGAAATGGCACTCTCACCTTAGGGAGTCAAATAACCAAAATTGAGGATTGAGGCAGCTGGGCTTAAACATCACAATTTACCATGTTTACTGTGTTCATGATGTTTAAAAAAGATTGTATTTTTTTACAATGTTTTGTGTCTGTTAAAACTGCAATGATATGCATCAATGGAAAACACATATAAATATGTTGTCTTTGCTGTAGAATAAGAGTTTCATATGTTGTAACATCTAAAGTAAAAGACAAACTATCAACACATTTTATTCTAATACATGTATGCCTGATTTAAATCTATCTTTCAAAGAAATTGCATTGAATTTCGATGATGTTAGATTATGTCATTTGTGGGATAGTTGAACTTGAGCATAACATATATGTCAGTACAGATATACTTTGAGCAAAGGGATGAATATCTTCATTAGGATAATTTCCAACTCACGTCTTAGACAAATCTGATATTAAATTAGTATATATCTACAGGTAGGCTTACATAATGTCCAAAGAGTCAAGATGAATCCTTATAAAATGTTAAGTGGGCATAATGACCTTGTAAGGTCAAGGATGCAGGGATCCAGTTTGCCCATAAAAGATCTACAAATGTAATTGATGTCAGAAATCAGAATACAGTAAACAAATTCTGGTAATGAAAATGATATGAACCAAGCATATTGATTTATTAATGGTTTCCTATTGGCTTGTATATAGGTTGTGGGACCACTAAAAGTAAAAGAAGGCCATTATTTTGATTGCTTAAATGATGCCTCTTACAGAGTTTGGATAAAAAAAAATAATAATGAGCGGTAGGTCTTTTCACCACCGCACACCACCGAACACACCTAAATATATTGTTTTCATCTTTATTTATATATTTGACTTACCTTCTGAACGAGGATGAATATGTTTAGACATATATATACACAAATTAATAAGAAATGATAACAAGAGAACCAAAAAGAACAGTCTTGCAGGGCTTTTGTCAGAAAGGTACACTTTAAAGTCTAACTTTTTTTTAAATATAATTATTGTGATAATTTCACATTAAATAAAATGTTTTAACTTATTTGAACGATTTATTTCTAATAACTGAAAAGTAAAGACCATAAGATAATATACAATGAAATACAGACAATGTAAATCCGGAAAAAATATTGCTGGATCCGGAAGCGTTTTTTTTTAATTTTGATTCTCAACTTTAACATCACTAATGCACAGTTAAATGTGAAAAACATGAAAATAGGATCAAATTTTACGTAATTTAATCGATTTCATTGTTTTATTGCGTAACATTACTGTTTTTCTTAAGGGTTAGTTGTCTTTTTGGGTGTTCGGTGGTGTGTGGTGGTATTCGGTGGTGAAAAAACCGACCCAATAATGAGTGTAATGTCTCAATCTAGGGCTCCCTTAAAGCTTTTATCCTCAACTTTAGAAGTAATTTTGGGGGTATACACACATGAGTTCGAACCAATCATAATCGTTTTGATTACTAATGAGCAAATAAGAACACGTTATGCCAGTTGCTTGGCACATATCTCCTTCCCCAAAATATCTATAAACTGGTAGTGGTAGAATCTTCAGTATACTATTGGACAGAGTTCATTTCTATAATTTCTATAATGGGATTCTGGGGGTCAGAGCTGTCTACGGAAAAGGGATTAGGCATAACATGTCAGTCTCTGGTCTATTCCTTGTGTAAATGTCAAAGAATAAGTCATGCATGATATACCGGTCCGAATTTTTGTATCTAACCCTCATACGTGAAATGTTATATTGTTTTCTTTACCTGTCAAAAATAAAAGTAAAACGGAAGTCACAGGAGCAGCAAATGGAACTTTGTAAACGTTGATCTGATTGGTTCAGAAAACCTGCAATAAGTTTTTGAAGCGGGTCTTTTGAAATATATATTACTGCTTCAAAAATGTAGAGATCTAGTTTCTTACAATACTTCTTATTCAAGGTGATAGGACGTGCCGCAGCTTGAATATACAAAATCACGGTATGTGAATATAGGTGTGACTCAGGTGTGGAAAACTATCAGAAATAAAAAGGTCAATAAAGTTCCATTACTGAGGGGCCTGAGGGGGGGGGGGGGGGGTCTCATCACGATTCACGAGTTGATTTTTTTGTCAATCACGATTCACAAAAAATAAATTTCCATGATCACGGATCACGAAAATATAAAAAAAAAAAATCTGTGGAAAAACGGATCACGATAGCGAAAATGCGCCGATCACGAAGAACGAAAATAACCCATCAGGCCCCTCATTACTTGTTATGTGAAAACTGGGACTATTATACTAGTATAATAGTCCCAGATGAAAAGCCCTGTAATTTTTTTCACAGCCGTAGGTAAACATTCCATAAGCCAGTGGCAGATCCAGAACTTTTTATAAGGGGGAGGGGGCACTGACTGACCTAAGAGGGGCCGCTCCAGTCATGCTTCAGTGATTCCCTAAATAATCAACCAACTTATTCCCACAAAAGGGGACCGGGCCCCCAGGACCCCCTGGGTCCGCCTTTGTAAGCGGAATCTGAGCCTCAGATCTGAGCCCCAATCAAAGGTGATAGTTCTCCATTTTGCCGGAAAATATGGGAAAAGGCAAGGATTTGTATAACGACTCATTATACAAATCCTTGGAAAAGGTTACATTTTTACCCACGCAATATAAAATCTAAATTATATGAAAAGGATGGGGTAACAAGCTAGACGTGACCCCAGTGACACCCCTGTCAATTAAGTATTGAAGTGGCTCATGATAGGCGCTGCTGGAATGTTGCTACACACATGCACTTGTCTCAGAAAAAAAATTTCCTATATACCTTAATATATAGTATATGTTATATTAAGGTATATAGGAATATTTTTTTTTCTGAGACAAGTGCCTGTGTTGCTACATCATGAAAGCCGAATTAGAAAGCTGTTCAAAATCCTATCTGTTGTTGTAAACGTTTTGTTTAGATAAACCCACGGTGGGGGGGGTATTTCGATACTTTTTTGGAAGGGGTGTGCCATTTTTGCCTAAAAAAACGTACCCATTTTTAATATAACATTCCGACTGAAATTCGGTACCTATAGTTATATAAATATTTAAGTAAGGATGACCTATTCTTATATACAATATTTAAAATATGACCCATGCTTATATAAGCACTAAATATAATATATCATCACTCATAACTCGTAAATATACAGCTACCCTTAAGTTTTTATATATGAATTGACAGCGTGTTTGGTGCACATATATTTTAATATAATAATTGACCATTAATAAATGTAAGATTCTCAATAGCATATTTATATATCATATGATATGTAGATCATACCCCAAATCAACATACAGTTATCAAACACATAAATGCATCTTAATATAGGATGTCATTAAAAAGGAGGGTCATTTTTATATAAAACCTCGCAAAATTATGACCCATATTTTTGGCACATCCCCGTATACCAATTAATAGGAAGTAACCCCTCCCTCCGTGGATAAAATTCACTTCATTTGAACTTTGGTGGATAGTTGTCTCATTGGCAATCGTACCACACCTCCTTATTTTTATACTCATTGTCAATTTCTATATGTATAAGTCAATATTTGAGGCAAACTTAATCGTATGTGTTGTATCCTTTATTTCCAGTTCGATAGGATAGACGAGTTAATTCAACATAGTTACCAAACTTTAAAGTATTCAGCGAGAGACATCATCAAGATAGCTGGCCGGGGTGTTTAAATGTTCGACGACAGATTTTTCTTAGACTTCTGTAAAAGACTTTTGGGTCAATATTCTTTCAAATTTCTATATATCTAAAAATACATCGAAATTAACGAAATCACAGATATTATATAGGGGAAAATTAATTTAATCACGGGTCTTAATTTGTTGAAAAGTAAAAATAAATTGTACTATCAAATTCGATATAATTATCTGCCCTTGATTTTAAAATGATTATTTCTGAAAATTCTAAATACGCTTAAAAATACTTAATGTTTTGATAGTTTATTCCTTATAACATATCAATATAAAAATAAGGAGATGTGGTATGATGGCCAATGAGACAACTATCCACCAAAGTTCAAATGAAGTGGATGTAAGCAATTATAGGCAACCGTACGGCCTTCAACAATGAGAAAAACCCAAGTTTTATATGTTTCTGTTGTTTATTGAATGATACTTGGTAAGACGTTTTTACTATAAGCGATGCTCAGAAAAAGACACCCGATCAAAGTATTTTAAACTTACTCGAATTATGCCTTGCATTTTGTTTTCGTTCCATCATATCATCGGGTGCCAATATAAACTAAGTTTGGAAAGAGTATGAGAAGCTTCCCTCATACAATAAATACAATGAACTGTATTGATTGACATTGGACAATAGAGAAACAATAGATATATCTGCACTACAACACAGGTTCTTGGGGGAATGTATCCCCTTTGTCTGAATATTATTTTTTATGTATTTTAATTTGTAGTAAATATTCTTAAATATTTTTTTCTTATTTTCACTATTCTTGCTCTTATCCGTACAATTTTACAACAGCAGTTTATATATGATGTCCTATAAGAAAATAAGAATAGAGGAGTATCATATTGCAACATAAACGGGTTTAATATATATGAACGGATTATCCGTTCATAATTTGTCTCATGGGATTGTATCTCAGCCGTTTAACGTTACTGGTAGAGAGCATATGATCTGTGCTTTCGATCCAGGTTTTCGGAAACTAAATGACAGTCCTCAGAACCAAACAAATACCAAAGTATCCACGAATGATCTGTAGCAAAACTGTCCGATGTAATCAAAAAGTTGTTGCATACTTTAATTGTGAAGGATGGTATCATTGCATTCAAATCGTATGAATACGAACACCCGTAATATACACTTCATTATCAAAACCAAAATCAAGAGTATGTTGAACCAGTGGTCTATAATTACCGTCATTAATAATTATGTTGTTCGTACGATTTGCACAATTTTAGAAATGTTTATTTTAACCCTTTAACGAATCGCTTTGACACGCTAACAGATACTACATCATCGTTCAGTTGTGACAATATTGGCGATCCTCTTGTAAAATCTTCATCAAAAAGCAAAATACCACCACAGCAAGTCGACAACTCGCTTAACTATATTTTGAAGATACTTATCATAAACTTCCAGAGAACAAGATCCAAAAAGTCTTCTGGATCTTGTTGAGACAATTAATCTTATTTTCACATACAAGGTTTGTGAAACTTGGGTAAGTGTTACATCATAAGAGTTATGTCACCTGATTACATAACATACGTGAAAAACCGATCAGAAGGATATATGGAGGAGTGCTGGTTGCTGTAAAAAAACCTCCAGACACGAGTTTCTTCTACAAAAGACTCATCAGTAACGCTCGATTCAAAACAATTAAAAAGGCGCATTGATAAGCAGTGGAGTAGGCAATGAGACAAACAGTGAATTAACAGCAGTACAGCTAGAAGGAGATGGCAAATCGTCACTTATCATTGATTCCTTTCAACGTCAGCCAAACTGGCACATTAAGCATATCGCCACATTAAGCAACGACAATGCATACACTCATGAAAAGTTTAAGTCATCAACAATATGGATTACAGGAGATGAAAACGTATCGGATAAAGACTGGAAAACGGTCGGTTTACTGAGTAATAACTATATATAAACAAGATAGCAAAACAATTTATCAACCTCAATTAAGCCTGTTGACTCAGTCAAGTTATTAACTCCATGACGAGAGAAGAAACAGCACTTGAAATATTCCTCATTAACAGACTGTCATTACCTTACAGAGTCACCTCTATCAAATGCTTAAGCGACTACGATTTCGTACCATGCCTATACAACTTAGTAGTTTACCAATGTTTAAATCGTGTAAATGGATTAAAAAAGACAAATCAAGGTAACAAACAAAAACTGATGGAAACGCAAGAACTCCAAAAGGAGTGAGACCGGTGCGTCGACTGGGTAGGCGTCTCCTGCTATGCATCACCCATTATGCGAATTCCCACACAGTCAAAATGTCACAATCGGTAATAGGACATACTCGGCTAAATTACAGATCGGAAGACTCGGCTAAATTACAGATCGGAAGACTATTGGCATCATCGCCAAAACAAGTCGCTAGTGATTTGAGACACCAACATCGTATCGGTCAACCAATTTTGGATGGTGACCTCAAAACGTATGTAGTGCCGAGTTCGGTAATTCTTCTTTATAACTCTGTTGGAGCAGCAACTCTCCATTCAAGTCAAAATGTATAAAAAGTAAAAAAAATATAGGTCAAAGTACGGCCTTCAACACGGAGCCTTGTCTCATACCGAACAGCAAGCTATAAAGGGCACCAAAATGACTAGTGTAAAACAATTCAAACAGGAAAACCAACGGTCTAATCTATATAAAAAACGAGAAACACTTATGAACCACACCAACAAACGACAACCACTGAACAACTGGAGTCGATTTCACAAAAGTCTTCTGGATCTTGTTGAGACAATTAATCTTATTTTCACATACAAGGTTTGTGAAACTTGGGTAAGTGTTACATCATAAGAGTTATGTCACCTGATTACATAACATACGTGAAAAACCGATCAGAAGGATATATGGAGGAGTGCTGGTTGCTGTAAAAAAACCTCCAGACACGAGTTTCTTCTACAAAAGACTCATCAGTAACGCTCGATTCAAAACAATTAAAAAGGCGCATTGATAAGCAGTGGAGTAGGCAATGAGACTAAAAAGTATTTTTTTTTTGGCGTTGTTCATTTGTCACAATTATTGTTCTCCCAACCATCCAGTGATGTTAGGTCTTTCTTCAAAAGATCGATCTTTGGCTTAATTTGTAACGTTCGAAAGAGATGACAGGAGTCTGCAACTAACTTAGTTTCCGAGACTACAGACTCTACAGTGATCGCTCGGCTTATTTTGTATCGTTAGAAAGAGATGACTGTAGTTGGTTTTCGAGCGGATTACATGGATTTGCATGCGTAGAGACAGATCCTTCTAATACAATGCTTTGCTTTCTGCTCTCATTAATAGAGCGAATCAAACTGTTGGTTTTATGGTTGACACCATTGTATTCTAGCTTGTGTAATAGGTGATGGGGGCGTGCGACACTTTGCTTTTGCATAATCAAAAAGGGTGACGTCGACATGTGAGACGTTGCACACAGTAGTGCTACCAGGCAGCGTTACAACAAGTTCCAAATAGGTTAATAATGAAGAGGATCTTTACGTTGTAATCAGAGAGTACAGGGACTGCATAGAGACAACTACCCTCCAGGCGAGATTATGCCCTTTTCCTTTGCTGGGAATGTTATTTAGGTTCTACTTTGTCAATACTGGACTGGAATTATTCATTGATCATTTCAGCTTTGCTCTTGTTTTAACGCTGTAGAAATTCCAATTTCTTCTTAAACGGTGCTACTTCTTTCTATTTTTGTCTTTAATTTGCTTTTGGTGTAGGACTATTTTTTTTAGATGTTTTTATAATTGGTGCTGACTTCCGTCAGGGTTTCGTTAGCTTGTCTGACTAACCATTATTTTTTAAAGACTCATTGTCTATCCATATCTCTTTTTTTTTCTGGCCTGCTAGTGTGCTTTTTGTTTCTGATTTTTTTCATATTATTCATGGATGGGTGTGTCTTCTTTGAGTAATTTTTGTCGGTACTCTTTTGTCTATGATATTTTGTATAGTTTTTAAAATGCTTTCTACATAGATTCATCATTTCTGTCAATGATTTTTTTAAAGTTAATGAGTTGAAAAGGGACTGCATTTTATTTTTTCGTGCTTAGATGTTCTTGGCCAACTTCTCAATATATCAAAAAATCTAAATAAAGGCTCATGCAGTTATTTAAGGAATGACTGTAATATTTTTTCTGTCTATGAAGAAATAACATCAAAAATGTGGTGCACACTGAATAACTCGCGTAGCGGGTTATTTAAAAGTTCCTTATAATTTAATTCTAAATTCCATTTTTAAGGAGTAAATTTTGAAAACAACGTTGATGACGTCACGGTCACATGACAAAACTATGTCTATGAGCTGATAGACAAAACACTTTCAGCCAATCAGAAGACGTGTTACATCCAAAATTAAATTATTTACAAATAATTTTGTTTAACTGATACGGTGGATATACCACCGTACGGAGTCGAATAAAAATCTTACCGGCAAGGACGCCCCGGCACACATGTTCTCCCACACCACTGACTCAATGTAATCTTTGACTCTCGAAAGTTACACCGTAAACATCTTCAGGTTTATCCAGCTGACTTACTACATTTACTTACCTCGTTTGAATAAGGTTATAACTTAAATAAGTACGTGTAGAGTTTTCTGTCGTATGATTCTTTAATTGACGTATATTTTTTAGAACATTGATGCCGATAATTAAATAAATGTCCAACAACAATGTTAATTAACTAATTGAGTGTCACTGGTGAGTCTCGTGTAGACGAAACGCGCGCCGCGTCTGGCGTACAAAATCAGTATAAGCGCGCATGGTATGTTTGATGATGTTTTTCCCCAACCTAATCTTAGTATTAAAGTAAGCGACCGTTTTATTTCACCTTACATAATTTGCAATGATTGGATGACAAAGAAAATAGCATTTGAAAATGAGTTACCCCTGTTCTACTTTCGAGAAATGACTAGCACGAAATCTCCCTGAAAGCGCAACATATAACTGAATGGAGCAGAGTGAAAGATTTGGTTGTGTTCTATTCTGGACCTTCCATCTAACATCATTCCGATTAATTCCATTCCCATTCCCATTCCAATCAATTCCACTCCATTTTTACATCAATTCACTTTCCCACCCTCGTCAAATCCCATCCCAACTAGGAATAATATATGACGTATCACTTATTAGTCACAGATCCCATCTATTTCCATTTCATCATGATCCCCGTGATATGATTTATCCCATTCCATTCCGCTCTATGCTGTTCTTTTTTTAACTTAACTGTATATCCATATCTATATCATGACTTCAAAGTGTGGCACATGGATAAAACAATCATTTGATAAAATTTGTGACCTATTGTATAAGGTCCCAGCTCAAATCAGGCAACATTCATAGCGGATGGCTTCAAGCAAAAATGTTAATCGTGACTTAACAAGACGATCTTTCTATCATGAATTTTTCTTCCTTTCGATATTTCCTCTTATGAAATCTTAAAGGCACACCACTATATCATATCAGAGATGAATTTCTAAAATAAACATGAATTTAAATAGAGATAAACATTGTGTCTTCTAGTCTTCCTATCTACCTTGACCCACAAAATTTTTAATTTGATACAGTGAAAATTGATCAC
This sequence comes from Mytilus californianus, assembly GCF_021869535.1. Classification (NCBI taxonomy): domain Eukaryota; kingdom Metazoa; phylum Mollusca; class Bivalvia; order Mytilida; family Mytilidae; genus Mytilus; species Mytilus californianus. The sequence goes on from NW_026262593.1 coordinate 44,448,647, forward strand.
TATGAAATCGTGGACGTTTACCTGAAGAGAATAGACTTATAAATCGTGTGTTAAGTTGTTCTTTACTTTTTAAGAAAAGAAGTATAAAAGTACTGTTTTTGTGATCACTGGAATATGAGATAATGGAAAAACTACGTATTCTTTTTCGTCCCCATACCGGGATTGTTTTGAATGTTTTGTGCAAAACAAGAACTTGTCGTTTCAGAATAGCAAAGTCAAAGATGAGTTCTGTTTCAAATCCCCCACAAAGTCTTCTGAGGCCAATGGTAATTCCTCAGAAGCTTCTAATGGGACCAGGACCTTCAAATAGTTCTCCACGGATTTTAAGTGCTTCTGCGTTACCAATGCTTGGACATTTGCATCCCGAATTTACTAAGGTGATTATATTTTGACATCAAACATGTGCTAGATTCTGGACATGGAAAGTGTATTCTAAATGTTTCACATGCTTTCATACGATCATGTAAAATTTATTTAAACATCCTAAATTTTATCATCCATATCAGTGAGTATCAGATTGCAAGTTTGTTTATCTTGACATATTACTGTCAACTTAGCCTTAGGGACCATCTCAAAACACAGGACTTGAAGGCCAAAATATGAAATTACAAGCATAAAATTTTTTAAGAAAATATATGGAGATTTGAAGATTCTGAGATAAATTAAAGAACAAAATGTTGCCACTTTTATGTGCTTTATATATATATACAATTGTTCACCTGTTTTGAAAGAATTCGATCTGACAGAAATATCCAAACAGCTACATGTAGTCCATTATTACTACCTTGAAATATGTAGAAAAAAAGCATTAATTTTTTCTCCATAATCAGTTATAGTTCAAAATACTAAAGTTATGCAAATTTTACCAAATTTAGCAACACACTGTACTGTTCCTTGACCTTTTTAAAATGACAATTTAAGAAAAACAGTATTGCATTGTTGGAGTTATTGCCCTTTAATAATGATTTTTACCATGTTTATTTCTTTTTGGTGGAAAGAGAAGAACTGGATACTGCAAAATGGTCAATACAGCTGAAATTGTCAGCCAACTCCTTATCATGCTTATAGGAGTTGCATGTCCTGCATAAATTGCTCTTAAATGACAATTTTACCTTTTTTTGGCTTTAGGCAAAAATATAGATGCTTGAGAGAAACTGTAAACAGTTAAAATGATCAAAGAACATGATCAACCAAAAAGAGATTTTAGTCATGAATTCTAATCTAGTCTACAATATTGAAGATGGACATAGTACTGGTGAGCTACACAGGCCCTTTAGAGCCGCTATAGTTTTATTTGTTATGTTTTTATCATGTTTATTTTCCCAGCAAGAATTTTAACATTTCAGGTGTATATTTGTAAAAACCTTTACATATTTATGTAATTTACATGTAGAGTGATGTACAAAATGATGTACAGCCTAACTGTATTATAAGCAAAATATTAGACCTTTTTAAAATGATTGTAGATAATGGACGAAGTCAAAGAAGGAACAAGATATTTATTTCAGACTAGAAATAATTGGACTGTATGTGTATCAGGAACAGGTTTGTATAACAAAAGATATATGATAAACAGTTACTACATAACCATTCTTAAAGCAACTTGTTTTACAGAATCTTTTCTGTTATTTGCCATGTGTAAAGCTTTTTATTATTTAAAAGTATGGTTGGTAATTGACCAATTGATCACAAAAAATATCAGCCACACAAACACACTTGTGCCTAGTATTTAAAGGAGAAGAAGGAGCCACATAAATACTTTGACCTGATTTTAGAAGAGGAGAGGAAGAGGCTACACAAATACTTTTTCCTAATTATAGGAAAGGGAGAACACTGAATTATTCACAACTTTTCATAAGTTTTAAAGACTAAGAATGATTTAGAGCTTGCCACGTTGTGTAAACACCTTTCTGTTATATCTTTTCTTCTAGACATATTTTGGTTATGTACCATTTGGTTGCTGTCTCATTAATGTATCATCTCCATTCACTTTTATTTATGTAGATTAATTGGTAAAATGTTGATGTATTAAATATAGTTAAAGGAACTTAAGATTTATTTTTGTCAGGAGTCATATTTTCACAATATTTTATACAAGATACTCTTAGTATATATATATTACACAAGGAAAATCAACAAATAAAAGGAAGAAAATTGACACATCTCTTATTAAAAATGTCAACTTATTTCTCATTGTCTTTTATCATTTAGGTCATGCAGCAATGGAAGCAGCAGTTTGTAACTTACTTGAACCTGGGGAGACTACTCTTGCATGTGTAAATGGATTATGGGGAGAAAGATATGCTGACATGGCACGAAGAAATGGTTTGTTTATTTGAGAAATGTTACTCATAGAGTCTTAAATGTTAGATATTTATTAATAACATTGATGGTACCAATTTTACATCACCAGATACACATTTTGACAATTAATGTCTCTTCTGTGATGCACCAGGTCCAAAATATTTAAAAATCCAAAACCTAATACAAATTTTGAAGAGCTGATCAAACTGAAAAGACCTTCAGTATAGGCAAAATTAACATTTAATAGATGCTGCTGAAATTTTGTATCAAAATTATTGTTGAAAGCAATTTTTAAGATATATGCCTTGGTTAACTTGCCATCCATTTACTGTGGTTTCCTTATTTTTCGTTGGATACCAATTTTCGTAGATACCTTGGTTACAGATGAAGTACAAATTATTAAATGTTAAACAAGTACAAATTTATATAGGCTTGTATGAAGACATTGGCAAAATCACAAAATCAAATATCCATAAAAATATAATAATTCCTCTATCCAAGAAAATTGGTACGCACAGAAAATAAAAGAATCTCCAGTATTTTTCAGCAATTATTACATAAGTATATTCATGAATAGCATATTTTTTTTCTTTTTCAGGTGCAGTTGCTCAAACAATAAATAAACCAATGGGTCAAGTTTTTAATCTTCAAGAAATAGAAGAAGTAAGATATTTTAAAAAGTGTAAAAAGGGTTCAAAATTGATTTCAGAGGTAAAAAGTTGAGAACTTTTTGGATTTACATATCAAAAGATCACTTTAGAAAGTAATAGGTCATTATAAATGATTCGAAAATCAATATATTTCATAAAGCATAAAATTCAGAATCAGTAGCCAATCTGTACTATACAAACCATGTCCAAAAATATTACTCTAACTACTACCCTCCATCATTCAATTCAAAGAAATATTCCTAAACTAAAATTGAATCCAACTTTTAAAATTACCTTTTTAGGGACTAAAAAAATATAGACCAGTGTTATTGTTTCTTACACATGGAGAATCATCAGGGTCCACTGTACAACCATTAGAAGGTGTAGGAAAACTTTGTCATAGGTTGGTTGGATATTATAGGATATATATATAATTAAGATGATACTGTGTAAAGAAAAGTAGACAACATTTCTACTTATTATAGCTAGTATTTCTAAGAATTATTCAGTTGGTGATTTGTAGACAATAATTTATACTGTGTGACAAATTTAGAACTTGCTTAGATGTTAACTGAAAATTATCAAAAGGGGAGCTAACTTTAGTTTAAATAGAATGTATGATGATTGTGGCAAAATGGCTTCATGTTGTTATATGCTCCTGTGATTCATTTCAAAGATTTGCAAATTAGTTTGGAAAAAATGGAGGTAGACTTACATGTAGGTGCTTAAACAACACAAAGCAATATACAACAACAGATGGAAAATTGTATCATCATAAGGGATGCAGAAATGCCTTCCAAGTGTAAAACCCACAGCCAAAGGCATAATACAAAACAAGATATCCATCAAAAGACAAAAGTATAGTCTAACCAAATGTTCCGAAAGTCAAAGTCATTGGCAAAAACTGCAATCTTGTATTCCTGGCTTAAGAAATCCACAGCAAGTGTTGTACATAGTTATTTTTTTTGTCAATGATTACAAAGTGATTCATTTGAGAGATTGATGGAAATTATATTATTGTCGTGTTTTTTTAATTAAAAATCAATGAATGGTTTGCAGCAATCCTTTTTGTACTGTGTTATAAAGTTATATGAAATATGTTATGACATAAATTTTCACCTAAATCAATCATAAATGTATGCTGAATTGTCATATTTAAGTGGAGTATAATTTATTTTCAGATATAACTGTTTGTTATTGGTAGATTCAGTGGCAGCAGCTGGTGGTGTACCATTATATGCTGATGATTGGGGTCAGTTAATTTTTTTGTAGTCAACAAAATACCTTTATCTCCCTTGATTTAGAAAATCACAATTTTCATTCACAAAATACTATTCTCTTCTTCGATTTAGAAAATACTATTTACATATACCATTGTCTCCTTTGATTTAGGAAATTGCAATTTACATTCACAGAATACCATTGTCTCACTTGATTTTAAAAATTACAATTTACATCCACAAGATACCATTATCTCCCTTGATTTAGAAAATACAATTTACATTTTCAGCATATCTTTGTCTCCAAATTAATGTTTACAGCGTACCAGTGTCTTTTTTGATTCAGAAAATACAATTAACCTCACAAATTGTCTCCCTTGATTCAAAAATACAATTCATATTTCCTATAGACCATTGTCTGCTTTGATGCAGAAAATGCTCTTCATTCACATTATATCATTAATTGTCTCCCTTAGTTCAGAAAATTAAATTTACATTTACCAAATACCTTTGTCTCAATCTATTCACAAAATACTATTGTCTACTTTGATTAAGAAAATACAATTTAAATTCACAAAATACCTTTGTCTCCTTTTATTTAGAACATACAATTTACATTTACCAAATACTATTGTCTCCTTTGATTCAGAAAATACAGTTTACATTAACAGGTTACCATTGTATCCCTTGTTTCTGAAAATACAATTCACATTACAGAATATCATTGTCTCCATTGAATTAGAAAAAAAACAATTTTGATTCACAAAAATTATGTAAAATTATTAAAATAAAATTGGAGCATATAATTTTAATCACAAAAATGTACAAAAAAGAATTACATACTGCATGTTAGTTTCAATTTTGAAAAGTTGAACAAGAATGTAGAAATATTTTAGTAATTGCTTAATTTTCAGAGTTGATTTAAAAAAAAATTATATTCAGTCATCTAATCATTCTTTAAAAATCAAAATAAAAAGACTGCAAAATTATTAAAGCTAAAAAACATAATGAAATTAATTGGAATTGACTTTGATCTAGTGCATTTTAAAAACAAAATGATTAAATAAAGTCTTATATTTTGTTATTTGATTGCTTTAACATAAAAGATCCACTAGAATTAGATCCATTTAACAAATGAATTTTATTTCTTCTGTAGAAATTGACTGTATATACACTGGTTCCCAGAAAGTTTTAAGTGCACCACCAGGAGCCAGTCCAATATCATTTTCAGAAAAAGGAAAGTAAGTTGTGTATCTGATTTGCTTGTTAAGTTAGAAGGATGATTGCATCAGAGAAAATATGACACTTTGTAGTAGACAGACATTTAGAATCAGATTTTTTACTTTGCTAGGTCACAAAGCAACCTTATGTGGACATATTTTTTTGAAACCATTCTAAAACAATCTTTTAATTTACTCCTGAATGAAACGTGCTGTTGAGAAAAAGCTGTTTTGATTTCAGCTATATGGGAATCAAATCTTCATTCGTCTGAATTTCAGGCAAGCATACTTCTAACCAAGAGACAAGAGGCAGTTCTCATTTGTGGAACAACATGCGTTTAAAAAAATGAAAATTGATGGCATCCTCATAACAAAGATTATCAACCTTGAGTATCACATGTGTTAAATTTTAAAAATGTTACTTGGCCAATTTTGTTATGTAGTCTTGTTTTATGAATAAAAGTAGATATGGGATATACATCAATTAGACAGAAACCCAACAATACATTGAACTGATAGACATAGATTTCAATTAACAAGTAGCTCTTTTCTACACTTCAGTAACAACACATTTCATATTTAGCAGTGGGATCAAATTAAGGATGTCGACTGCTCTGTTTCAAAATAACAAGCTTTTTAAAAGACTTTTATAAATTGATAGTACATGTATGTAAATTACCAAACAAGAAAAGCTGAAAAAAATGAAAAGTTCATGTCCTTGTTTTTGAGATATAAGCCATTGAAAATTTGGCAGAAAATGATTCTCTCTAGATTTTTCATACAATTAACATTGCCCTCTTTTTTCTTTCAAAAACTATTAAAAAATATTGAGGATTCCATAAGATTTCAAAAATGGCTTCTTAAACTATATGTAATAAATTTATAAAAGAAAAGAAGGATTAGGATGCAAAATTTTTGATGGCACAGATAAAACCAGAGGATTCCGAATATATATCAAAATGTCCAAATCAAGATCAAAGAACATCGTATAGTGGGAATAAAAAGAGATAGCGTAAACATTCATTAGACAGCAACACAACAACAGTTAACTAAAACAATATATTCTAGAGGTCATCATTATTGTCTTCAGTGATGGTCAAGCACCAACTGTATAACAAAGTCATAATTGCACTAGTCTACTATTGTGAATAAATTCAGGGGACAATCAAATGTCTGACATAAATACAAAAAATACTAAAGACGGAAATAGTAAAGAGATAGAAACAATCACTGACAATATTCACGGAAGAACAAATTTTATATACGCTTGTATGCATACTTATAAGACCACAAAATCAAATATCCATGAAAATACAATTTTTCATTAATCTACGAAAATTGGTACCCACATAAATAAATGAATCCACAGTATTGCATATTTTGTAAGCTATTTTGATGTGTAATAACAGTTTATTTAAGATGAATCATTGCTAATGTTAGAGAAAAATTATAAGAATAAAAGGAAAGGAAATTCAATAACAATTAATCAATACCTACACTTCCACTTTTTGTTATTTTTAATCAAATTCAATTATGCCAAATTGTCTTCGATAAGCATGACATGATTTCTGGTTAGACACAACGATTAGTCAAATAAAAATTCAACCAGTTCAGTTTTAAAAATACAAATTTTCTTGCAGAGAGAAGGTACTGAAGAGGAAGACACCAGTTAGATCATTCTACTTTGATATGAATCACCTATCAAACTATTGGGGATGTGAGGACAGTGCTAGAAGGTGTGTACCTGTATATAGATACATTTGTGTAGGTTTCACAATTTGAGTAAGGGTTACTTCCCTTTTATCACATGTTGCACAAATTCCTTCATAAACTTGTTATACTGACTGCTAGACTTTAGAAAATGTTCACAATTTTGATTGCTTTTAGCCATGCTTGATTCATCACTTCAATCTAGTAAAGATCTTTAATCACACTTGTTTGTACTGTATGTTTCAATTTAGTTTAATAGTCAAATAGGAAAATCAACCATTTACACCTCCAAAATGGTGGCCAAGGAAAGTAACTCAAACTCAAATTGCATCATATTGAAACCTATCTAAGTGATTTTTCATTAACCTGTGAATGCTGTAGACAATAAAAATAACTTCCGTCTAGATGATAATGGGGGGTTCTTTATAATTTATGGACAACTTAAAATGATTATTTTCTGATTTATTTTAATACCTATTCATCATTTGCTTGTCTTTCTTTCTGTCTGCCCATGCACAATTAATCTATAATTTGACTTTATATTCAATTTTCAAAATATTTGAATACATTGTTGTTAGGATTTGTGAACTTAAAGAGCCCATTCAAAATCAATAACTCATAGTTTAGACATGATATTTGATAATGATAATGGTGTTATGACAAGTAATATATTTTTGCATATTTGTTTATTATACTTGTGCAGCCTTTTATATATTTATATACGAAGGAATACAAAGGAATTTGTTATTTTACCAGTACTTAAGTTCAATCTCTCGCATACCAATTCAAATCTTATTTCTGTTTGGTTGGGCTCTTCCTGACTTTTCAAGTTAAATCACTGGATGACAGGATTAATGTATGTAAAGCCCTCTATAAAATTTCCTCATATCCATTTATTTGAATAAAAAAAACAAAGCTGCCATATGGCCTTAGAGTAACCTGTAATTCTTCTCATCTTTTTGATGTGTGTTTATGATATCACAAGTGACCTTTTCACCCTAAAGTGACCAGAATAGAAATCTGCGTATTTATCAATAATAAATCATAATAGTTCGGAAGACGGAGATCAAATCAGCAAAACTAGTCAACCATTAAAAGATGCAGATTACTTAAGCGTTAAATATCAGGAAAATGTTGTCAATTTTAGCGGTATTTAATTATTTTCTTTGAGATCCCTGCATACCATTGGTATCCACTTAATGGAACTCTTCCAACACGAAATTTAGGAGGTTTTGGTTCAGTCAGTCTGTCTTTAAACAGTAAAAATATCAAGAGACATACATGTTATTATTATTTCAGATACCACCACACAGGCCCTATAATGAGTGTTTATGCATTGAGAGAAGGATTTTCCAGACTAGTAGAAGAAGTAATTATATATAATATAAAGGAGTTAAAAAATAAAAATTATGTTTATGTGTTGCATGTTTGGAGTTTCATTTAGAAAGAAAAAAGTATTAAGCTATGAAATGGAATTGAAGATTTTTCAGCGTGTTTTGACAATGAAGTTTGAGGGATGTTTTGCTTGTTGTTGATGGATAAAAATAAGGATAATTTTATATGAATTTCATGTCACTTGTGAATGAAAAATTTCTTTAAAGTTCAGATTATTTCGAAGTAATGTTGTTTGAAACATTACGTAAACTTATAATATACACAATATTGGATACTATGTATTGCAAATTGTCATTTGTAATGGTAAATTTTCTTTTCTAGGGTTTAGAAAATAGTTGGGTTACTCACAAGAGATGTGCTGAGATGTTACATGAAGGAGTAGAGAGGATGGGTTTGGAACTTTTTGTTCAAGATAAGGTAAAATTAATACTATAGATAAATTCAAATCAAATTTTTATTCTTATTCTATCTTTATGTAACAATTTTTATGCCCCTGCTGTCACAGGAGGGGGCATTAAGTGCTACCCTTGTTCGTCCTTATATCTGTCAACGTATTTCGTTTTCTAAATTAAGTTTGCCTCAACAAAATGTTATGAAACTTACACACAATGCTTATTACCACAAAACCCAGATCAAGTTCCAATATGGGTGGTGTCACTTTTACCGTTCTCAAGTTGTGCCTCTTTATAATGTGATATGCAAGTGGGCCATCATCTGTGTCCCATGGACACATTTTCCATTTATTTTGCTAGCTCAAATTTTCTGTCAAATCCACAAATGACATGCCTTGATCTGCCATATTGAATTGTTGTAATCAACAATTGTTAGATTAATATAATATAATCGAAAATAAAACACCTGCCTCAAAAACACTGTTTTAATGAGATATTATCCAAATCTGAATCGCACAAGTAAAGAAATAGTCTAAGGTTTGAGCATTTTTATAGGACCGCAAAAATATTTTGGGGTCATATAATGCTATCATGACATCATTGTCATCTGCATCATTGTCGTCCGAAGACATTTTGTTTCCGAACAATAACTTAAGTTTATTGGTATGGATCTCTATGAAATTTAATCAAAAGGTTCAATACCACAAAAGGAAGGTTGGGATTGTTTTTTGGGATGATGGTCCTAACCATTTAGGAATTAGGGGCCCAAAAGGGGCCCAAAACAAGCATTTTTCTAGTTTCAGGACAATAACTTGTGTATACATATTGTGATTGCTCTGAAATTGTACAACAAGGTTCAATACCACAATTAGATGGTTGGGATTCATTTTGGGGGTAGTTGCCCAAACCGTTCAGGAATTAGGGGCCAAAAAGGGTCTAAAACAAGCAATTGTTTTATTTTCAGGCAACAACTTGTGTTATTAAACTTTTTTAGTGTATTGATTTTTGATTTTCTTAAATTGTACCACATTTTGCAAATAAAAAATTTCTTCAAACGTTATTTTTTTCGAATGAGGAAAAGGGGGGGGGGGGGTAAAAAAAAATTTTGGAGGGGAGGCAATTTTTTTCCCTCAAGATTTAAGAAATTGTCAATTTTCCAAAGAAAAATTGGGGTCACAATTTATTTTGCTAATTCTTTGTATATAGTCTGAAAACAGATTTACTAAGTATTGCTCAACAGCACAGTGTATTGCACAAAAGCAAGAAATCTTCAATTAAATATAAATTCAAATCATATAACCAATTTTAAGTTCTTTGACTACATTTATTTTGTGTCAGAAACCTATAATGTGTCAAATATTTAATTACAATCCAAATTCAGACCTGTATCAAGCTTGAATATTGTGTCCATTTTTGCCCCAAATGATCAGGGTTGGATCTCTGCGGTCGTATCCAGCTGCGTTAGGCAAAGCAGTTTATTTTTTGTATGACGCCATGGTTTGCCATGATGTTTATGTGCTGAAATCATTCATGAAGACCCACAGAATTTTATATTATCTTAGATTTATACATTTTTGTCTCACCTGCCATGAAAGTCAGGTATGCAAGACTTAGGGATTATTTTTTTTACAACAGCATCAGCAGCAGTGTAAACCATTTGTATAAAGCTTTATATTTCAGAAGGTATTTTTCATTTACCATAAGCAATAGGTCAACTATATATGGTGTATGGAATAATTATAAGGTGAAAATTTCTGTCCGACAGGATTTACCTGACCTTGAACTCATTGTCATGGATCTTTAAAAATATTAAGTTTATGTAATACTTGGAAAACCGTTATCTTTAAGACTTTGAACATAAAATCAATGGTCAGTAAAACAGGGGAGACATTTCAGTGTGTGCACTCTTGTTATAATTTTTAATGTACTATTTCTTTTTGCGATGCATTAAGAATAGGAATAACAGTACTGTAGTTGAAGAGTTGCCGCCTTCAATTGTAGGTAAAACAGTCAAATCTTGATTGATAGCGGCAACACCTCAACTACAGTACTGCTATTCCTTAATGCATTCTAACCAGATTCTAAGCAAACTGGAAAACTTACAGATTACATAGATATACAAATGAAAGAAAAATTAACTTTTGCACAGTTTCAGATTTGACACACATGTACACAATTCAAAGAAAAAGTGCAAGATGACTCTGTGAGAAGGTTATCACAACAGAACAACAATATAAAAACAAAGGAGGTGTGGTTTGATTGCCAATGAAACAACTATCTAACAAAGTCCAAAGGGAAAAAATGTAACCAGTCACTTTATTTTACCCCCACTCTAAAAGTTGCCCTATATTGCAATCACCTTGTCTGTGGGTTAGTCAGTCTATTTGGCAAACAAATATTTGAACAGAATGACTTCGTGTTTGGTCAGCAGCTCAGCAGTGATTAGTTGTAGCATGTGAGGACTTTTCGGGTCAGTCAGATACCTACTTACTGTTTAATTTGCTGATAGTTTGAACTTTTCAATATGTTGAATGAACTTTAAATTTTTTGTCACACTTTTCACATAAATTACTGAACTCTCATATATGGTCAGCAGCTCAATAGTAATGAGAAGTAACCTGTGTGAGATTTTTGGATCTGTAAGACACCTACTTCTGAATTTCAGGTACTAGATCATTTATAGTGGGGGTATGCTTACCACAACAACTTGTGCATTCTTATTGCAATCAACAATGAGAAAAACCCATAGCATATAGTAGCAATGTCAGTTTCCAAAAGGAAGATGAAGATCATATGTACAAACAACATATAGCCAAGGACATACAATGCCCCTCTAGTTTTTCCATTCCGTCTGTAAGACTGGTCATCTGATGTATGTAAATGAAATGTGGGACATTTCTGTAAAAACAAAATAACTATATCTGACAATATATCTTACATTTTATAAAAGTTAGAATGATTAAAGTTTGTATCAATTTCAGTCTGTCCGTCTTCCATGTGTTACTGGTGTAAAAGTGCCACCTGGTGTTAATTGGAAAGAAGTAGCAGATTATGCCATGAATCAGTAAGATCTTTTCTGAATTATGATTTTTTTTATCATTATTAAAGTTGAAAGATGTATTGATTTACTCTATGATAGCTTTAGACTTTTTTTTATACAATAATACAGTGAATATTTATGAAGTACGTATGGCCCCTGAAATGTTAAAATCATAAAGTATTGTAAATCTGCCAAATAACATTATTCTTAAAAGACATTATTAATCTGTCAGATACCAAGCATGATATTTATATTGCCGTACACATTAAAAACAGATAGTTTATGTAAAAATTTGCATATCAAATGCTGTTAATTTTTATTTTTTGTTAGATATAAGGTAGAGATATCGGGAGGTCTAGGAGCTCAGGCAGGAAAGATCTGGAGAATAGGAATCATGGGATACAATGCTACACCTGACAATGTTAATCGTGTCCTAAGAGCATTATCAGAAGCTTTAAAACATGTAGGATTTAAATCAAGGCTGTGATCATTGTGAATAAATATATATGTTGCTTTGTATTATTCAGTCAATGGAAAAAGATATTGTGTGATCATGAAATTTGTAATATGGAATTTTTCTGTCAGCTATGATATAATTGAGATGTTTTAAAGAGAAAGACAATCACTTATGTTTTATTTGTTTAAGAATAAATTACTGATTGTTTTTTGTTTCAAGTTATTTTTGTATGTTTGTTTCTTTAAAGACCTTTTTAAAAACATGTTAGAAATCTTATTTCTTAAAATATTTAAATAGCCATATTTTGTCTGTAAATGTTTTATAGTTTAGATTAATTATTTTGTTAATCAATCTTTTGCTTTGAGACAGACCAACTTGTTCAAGCTTGGCATAATATAGACTGCTTGATTTCAATGAATTTTAAAAGCATTTGTTTAAAATACATCTTGAAAATTACCAACAACAACCACTGAATTACAGGCTACTCACTTTCCTCCTATGTAAAAATTTTTTCCATCAACATTTATATTACATGGTATTACATGAGAATTCTCAATTTGGAGTGTGTACGTTAACATAAAAATGGAAACATGCAATAATGCAATAAAACTGTGTGAATCAGTCATTTACATATCAAATAATGTCACATGAACCATTAAGCTCAAAGATGATTGGTTATTCCACTGATGTCGTATTGTTTGATCTAATGTTTTTATAAAGGGTCCAAAAACTGCAATATTTATCAGGCATCATCAAATTTAGTGTAGACCAATAAATATTCATGACTTGTTCATTTTGTTTTTAAGTCACAAGCAAGTTAAGATGAATCAATTATTTATTATCTAAATTCCTGTCAGGCAACAAAATTGTCATTTTGGGAGTATCCTGCATTATATAATATTCAGATAATTGACTTCAAGTAAAAAGTTTTATTTTAAAATTTCATGATGAAAAAAACATTTTTGGGACCAATCATATTGTATATTCAATGTATACATGTTGTTGAAACAGTTTTTCTTGTAAATAAAATGACCTTGATTTAGAAATGGAAGTATATATGTTGTATACTTGAACCAATATTGATTTACAACATAACATCTTTATTGGATAAATGTGATTTTTTTTGTGTTTGTATTTGGATCTATATTGGTCAACTGACTTACTATTTTGGGGTCAAATTAAGAAGTTTACTCATTCACCTATAAAGATTTTTCAATCTACTGCCAGGTCATCTTTTAATCTTTATTTCATTGTGTGACAATGTTCACTTCTATTCTAGTCCTTTATTACTTTGTATATGATTGAGAATGGAAATGGGGAATATGTCAAAGAGACAACAACCCAACCTAAGAGCAGAAAACTGCCGAAGGCCGCCAATGGGTCTTCAACGCAGCAAGAAAATCCCGCACCCAGAGGTGGGCCTCAGCTGGCCCCTAAATAAAAATGTGTACTAGTTCATTGAAAATGGACGTCATACTAAACTCCAAAACATATAAATGAACTAAAATTAAAAATCATACAAGACTAACAAACGCCAGAGACTCCTGACTTGGGACAGGCGCAAAAATGCGGCGGGTTAAACATGTTTTTTGAGATCTCAACCCTCCCTCTATACCTCTAGCCAATGTAGAATAAAGAAACACATAGCAATATGCACAGTAAAACTCAGTTTAAAAGAAGTCCGAGTCCGATGTCAGAATAGGTAACAAAAGAAACTAAGCAAAATGACAATGATACATAATTTAACAATTAGTATGTCTGTTATGTACATTTTTCCTCTGACTACTGCGTTTAACATTCTTCATTGACAATAAGTTCAATAATTTGATCCATATTGACTGTTTTAACATGTTTAACTCTCCACTAACAATAAAATAATCCCTCAAATTACTATAATGGTAAACATCCCTTAGTTATATAGATAAAATGCCTAATCATGTAAACTTAGAAAATAAGCAGCCAAGTTTGTAAATGGCAAATTCCATAATGTATTAATCAACAATGTATAGAAAAAAGTACATTACAATACTTATGATCATACAGAAATTCAAATTCCTTTTTAATCAATTTTAATTTGTCTTTCAATCTTTTAGAATCAATATGATGATTCAGAGATGTAAGTGTATGGGAGACAACTCTTAATCTTAATGGAGGATAACTCTAAATATATCAAGATATGCTTATAAAATTCCTATGTTTACATCAAGTTAATTATACAGCCATAGGTTTTAATTCATTAGTTGATGAATTGCTGTACTTTATACTAAATTCAATGTATGAATCAATTTAAGAAAGATTTTATACATAATAAATTTAAGAAATAATTCATGCAAGATATTGATGTTTGAAATTTTCTCATGGCCTTGGCCTTTATATTCAAATTTATTACCAGTGTTAGCTCTTATTTTATTTCAAATATGTTAATGTTTAGTTGAAAAAAATTATTATCAAATATTTGAACATATAATAGCACTTGTAATGAACATTTTCTGTTGCTGGATTTCAGTATATTTCAAAGTAATAGATAGAGACAGGTTGTTTTTATATGAATTTTGTTAATCAGAGCTGTGATAGAATTAAATACAATTTCATCTTCTTTGTTGATCATGAACTATGACATATATTACATGAAAGAAACATTTCACTATATAAATGGAGAGGTCCTATATGGTACATTTTATAAAATAAGATATTTATAGTGCTGTAAATTTATACAACTATTGCTGATATAGGCTAAGTTATATATGAGCTTTTGTTAATTATACAAATATTATATTACAATGGAGGCTTGATAATATAATATTTAAATGAAAGAGATAGTTTTAAAAGTTTATATTTATAATAAAATATTCTTCCAGTAGCCTGTATATTTATTTCTGTTTTACTCATTTGCAAAGCTATAAGGCTGATGTCAACATTTGTCATCGCTTCAGGTCTATTGTCATCTAACTGCTGTCTCCACTTTGTCTCCACTTTGTCTGCCTTTATAAGCAATTTTTTTAAATGAACAAAAAGAGATGTGAGGTATACATCAATTAGACATCAACCCAACAAAAAACCAAAACACACTTCAGTGTCAATGTAGAGTCTAAACAGTAGACAGGTGCCTAAAAAAATATACCAAGCTCTAAATGGACTGCAGTCTTAAGATGATTGATTGATTTTTTGTGTTTATCAGCACTTTCAGCACTATTGGCCATGTCGTGGGCATCATGTTTTATCGGTGGAGGAAGCAGGAATAGCATAGAACCACAACCTTTTGCAGGAAGACTGACAATTGTTGTCAATTAAGATTGGAGTTGAATGCACCTGCATCATGCTGGGTTCGAAATCATAATCTAAGTGTTGAAAGGCTAGTGATACAGTACATGAACTACTATTAAAGAGCACTTGGCTATCAAAGCCATCAGTTTGAGAAAGTTGTGAATACATTTGACATAGACTATCAAATATCATCTTGATGAAACCAACATAGGCATTAATCACTCTTAATGTGTTCAGTGTCAAATTTATATCAGGTGCTTCCAAATGGCTGCTGTAAAAGAATATAGTACAAAGGATTTAAGCAAAAGATTATTATTGGTCATTTTCTCTTCAGTGGCTGTCCATTTGTGATCAAATGTTAATTTAATGGTCATTTGATGGGTCTTCTGAAATTTGATCCGTGGACTATGGCCAGTAAGTAGACTATCTCAATATATCTTCATCTCTGAAATGATATAATGCAATATATTTAAAATGACCAACATGGTCACTTTTATTAATCAGAATTAATTGATCTGGTGATCACCTATTTTCATTGGCTGTAGCATTGGGCTGATGTGGGCCCTGTGAAATTGGAAAAATAATTTGGATACAAAAGCAAGAGTTCACATGCTGAAATGTCTCACCTGTTTTACTTATCATTGACTTCATGTTGATTGTCTGTAATAAGAAGGTTTTACTACAACTATCAAATAAAATTGACATTATCAATGTTTTATGAAAATGAGGCCACAATCTTATGAACCATGCCAAACAGACACGTACACCTTACAATCATTCCATACACAAAATAAAGTGGTCCTACTGCTAATAAAGAATTACGGAAAGTCTCTGTAACGACTGTTTACACCGACTGACAGGTAAAATGAAAGGGGTCGTTTCAAATGTGAATTTTGAAGCGCACTTGATTCATAATGTATTTTTGTGCAATAAAATCAGTCACCGACAATAAATATCAAAATTTAAATTCAGAGTTTCCGTAACAGCACATTTCAATTGGATATGTTCTGGACCATATGAGTATTTGGACCATACGCGTATGGTCATGACCATATGCGTATATACTCATATTGGTCCGGTTAATTAATACAATAAACGTTGATCAGTTACAGTTACTGTTAATTGCACCCTTCAAGGTGTCAAAAAATTAAGAACTTTAAAAGTGAAATCTGACTTATTTAATCATTCAGTCACATAGCTGCATTAACTTCAAAATGCCTGGGCGTGCACATGAATTTTGGAGGGGAAATATTTCGATCCAAATAAATTAAAGGAACTGTTAAATTAAACAGCACACGAGGAATAGAAATGCTT
The DNA here is from genome assembly GCF_021869535.1 of Mytilus californianus. Lineage (NCBI taxonomy): Eukaryota > Metazoa > Mollusca > Bivalvia > Mytilida > Mytilidae > Mytilus > Mytilus californianus. The sequence continues at coordinate 44,465,613 of NW_026262593.1, forward strand.
TCTTCGATGACTCATAATTGGAGATAAAAGTGATGAAATTTACTTTTTAATCAATTGGTATCATATTATTTGTTTGTTCATTTTCTGTCAAACTTTGAATCTACTGTGAATATTCTACTCAGATTACTATTGTTTAAAGCAATTTAGTATCTGCTGGGATACAATATGTGTGGCTTTCATTTTTATATTACACCTGACCATCTATGAAAATTTATGATTTCATGGGCCCATTAACGAAATTTTCCCATAAAAAGGTGTGAAAATTATATGAAGTTAAAATAATTACTAGAACATGCTTATTTTACTATTTTTATAAAGTTGTGATATTTTGTTTGATTGATTGGTTTACCCAACATCACCTTTTAAACATATTCTAAAGTAACTGATTTGGACATTTTTCTGTAAAACAAAGGACCATTAAATTCCAAATCAACATAATGAAATCAACATGAAAAAAAACCCAAATCATACTTTAAAAGAGAGGTGAAAGATACCAAAGGGATATTCAATCTCAGTTGAAAACAAACTGACAATGCCATTTCAAAAGATGAAAAACAACGAAAAGACAAACAACAGTATACAAAAGTAAAGACTAGGCAATAGGAACATCACCTAAAATCGGTGTCATATGGTATTTTGAACTCCCTGAAAAGTGAACCTGCGGTCAAAATATTATATGGAAAATTGACTCAGGGTCATTATACCATATGGTATTTTGACCCCAGGGTCATTTTTGTCGCAGAAAGCTCGACATGGGGATAGTGATCCGGCGGCAGCGGCGGCTACGGCTGCATTATCTAACTTCCTAAAAGCTTTATATTTTGAAAGCTAGAAGACCTGGATGCTTCATACTTTGTATATAGATGCCTAATGTTACAAAGTTTCCGTCTGTCCTATGTCCATTGTCCTTGACCTCATTTTCATGGTTCAGTGACTACTTGAAAAAAAAGGGCAACATTTTTTGTAATGTTAATTTCTTTCTTATTATGAGTAATAGGATAACTATATTTAGTATGTGCGTACCTTGCAAGGTCCTCATGCCCATCAGACAATTTTCATTTGACCTCGACCTCATTTCATGGATCAGTGAACAAGGTTTAGTTTTCGTTGTCAAGTCCATATATCAGATACTATAAGCAGTAGGTCTACTATATTTGGTATATGGAATGATTGTAAGGTGTAAATGTCCAACTGGTAGGTGTCATCTGACCTTGACCTCATTTTCAGGGTTCAGTGGTCAAAGTTAAGTTTTTGAGTTTTGGTCTTTTTTTCTAATACTATATGCAATAGGTCAACTATATTTGGTGTATGGAAATATTTTATGATGTACATGTCAGTCTCGCAGGTTTTATTTGACCTTGACCTCATTTTCACATTTCATTTCTCAGTGTTAAGTTTTTGTGTTTTGGTCTGTTTTTCTTCAACTATAAGCAATAGATCAACTATATTTGTTGTATGGAAGGATTGTAAGGTGTATATGTTTGTCTGGCAGGTATCATCTGACCTTGACCTCATTTTCATGGTTCATTGGTCAATGTTAAGTTTTCATGGTTAAGTTTTATTTCTTAGATACTATAAGCAATAGGTCAACTGTATTTGATGCATACATTGATTGTAAGGTGTACATGTCTGTCTGGCATAGTTCACTGGTCAATGTTAAGTTTTCTTGGTTAAGACTGTTTCTTAGAAACGATAAGCAATAGGTCAACTATGTTTGGTTTATTGAATGATTGTAAGGTGTACATGAACTTCTCGTTTGGTTTATCTGACCTTGACCTCATTTTCTTGGATCATGTTAAGTTTATGTGTTACTTGTAGTAAAGCTTTATATTTAGGACTATCAACATAAAATCAATGGTTAGTAAAGAAGGCGAGACATTTCAGCATGTGCACTCTTGTTCCTATATGGTATTTTGAACCCCCACCATGGAAAATTGAACCCCCCTGATTTAGATAGTATTGCAGATTACCTAATGTACAATATGTTGGCTATGATTTTTTTTAAATTGGAGGTGTATAGTAGGGGGTTCAATATACCATGGCAGGGGGTCAAAATACCATGGCTAAGTAAAATTTTCCAAATATCTTTTCCAGCATGTTAAATACATATCAGCTACTTATTGCAGTATTATAACTATGTAAATGAGTTAGAATAGCTATATTTTTTTTTAGATTGGAGGTATATAAAGGGGGGGGGGGTCAATATACCATGGCAAGGGGTCAAAATACTATGGCTAAGTAAAATTTTCCAAACATTATTCTAACAAGTTTAATACATTCCACCTATTTATTGGAGCATTATTACTATGTAAAGGAGTTAGAATAGCTAAAATTTTTGAAATTGGAGGTCTATAGTAGGGGGTCAATATACCATGGCAGGGGTTCAAAATACCATGGCTAAGTAAAATTTTCCAAACATCTTTTCTAACAAGTTTAATACATTCCACCTATTTATTGGAGTATTATTACTATGCAAAGGAGTAAGAATAGCTAATTTTTTTGAAATTAGAGGTCTGTAGTAGGGGTTCAATATACTATGGCAGGGGGGGTCAAAATACCATGGCCACTGTCATTTGATAATCATTGTTACATGATTAATGAAATAAATTAAATATTTCACTTAGTTTAAATTATAATAAATGCATTTTTCCATGGTCATGATTGATGTTTCCTCACGAAACACAATATGTCGACACCGAAAAAACTTAAAAAATATCTAAATGAACTGTTAAACAAAAAATCAACTGTTCTACTCATGCAGTTTAAACAAGAAATCAACTATTCTACTCATCTGCAGTTATGTCAGTGAACCCTTTTTTTTTTTTTTAAATCTTAATTTTCTTCATATAATTTTTAGGTCAATGAAGTGTATGCTCCTATTTTGATTATACAATTTTACAATAACAGTAGTTGAAACGTATTGCCCCTCTATTCTTATGTGGGAAATAAATTGTATAACAAGAACATGAACACATTAGTAAAGTGAGAGTTAGTAACTTGTATCCATTTGGATTTATAGAACAAGCCTTGTTCCTATGAAAGAAGTTAGAATTTATTTTAGAAATACCTATATTGTCTAGATACTCATATGGTCCGGCTCGTTAATAACCAAATGAGTATATACTCATATGGTCCGACCATACTCATATGGTCGGACCATATGAGTATACTGATATGGTCATGACCATACACGTATGGTCCAAATACTCATATGGTCAGGAACAGATATATCATCAAGCTCATACACATAATATATGTAGCTAGATAAGTACTTTTGAATGATTTTTTTTTTCTACAACTACAATGTTTATAGTGTACAAATAAAAAAAAAATCTTGTTTTCAGAAAGAAATATTTTCTTGTTCCACTTGCAGATACGAAAATAAAAATTATAATTGACCATGGGTGGGAGTATCTGAGAAACAGATCAAACCACAAAATTTTAACATTGACCAATGAATCCATGTAAAATAAGGTCAAGGTCATATGCACCCTGCCAGAAAGACATGTACACAGTACAATCATTCCATACACCAAACATAGTTGACTTTTGCTTATAGTATCTGATAAACTGAAAAATAGGAAAAAAAATTCATTGACCAGTGAACCATGAAAAAGAATTCAAGGTCAGATGTCACCTGACAGTTGGACATGCACACCTTACAATCAATACATTCATCAAATATAGTAGACCTATTGCTTATTGTATCATAGATATGGACTTGACCACGAAAAACTTAAGCATTTTCACTAATCCATGAAATGAGGTCGAGGTCCAGTGAAAACTGTCTGGCAGACATGAAGACCTTTGCAAGGTAGGCACATTACAAAAAATCTTAACTTTTTTAAAAAAGTCGCTGAATCATGAAATTAAGGTCAAGGACAATGGACATATTTTTGACAGATGGAAACTTCATTACATAAGGCATCGCTATAGAAAGTATAAAGAATCCAGGTCTTCTACCTTCTGAAATATTAAGCTTTTACCCATAAGTCATTACCAAACCAAGTCAGGTAAAGATATTTATAATGACATGAAATATTTGAACAGAAACGAAAATTTAATTTACTGTAAATTCAGAAATTATTGCGAGGTTTTTATTAATGGAAATAATGCAACTGGGTGAGTATTGCAATAATAAGAACTCGCATATTGATATTTGATACATATATTTGTATGCAGATTTTCCTTAAATCGCAATAATTAATCTCCCATTTTTGTCCATTTTTAAAAAATAAAAAATGCACGCAATAAATTCTGAATTTACAGTAGGGATGATCAGATAGCATAAAATAAACAAGCCAAATTAAACTTTGTCTCAACTCAGCTTAACAATTCTGGTTTGTTTAAAGGGGTATAAGAGTTTAAATTCATGTTCACCGATTTGACTCAAATTCTCATATTTGATTTATAACATACTAAAACATTATTTTTCTTTTAATGACTGAACACGATTTATACATGCGTAACCAATTTATAGATAATGGGTTAAATGGAAGGTCACATGAATACAGATTCAATGAGGTCAAATTATTCACTTGCAAGTGAATAATTCATCAGCGATGTTTCTGAGCTTATTTTAACAAAATTGAAGCAAACTGGCTGCTAAAAGTGAATTATTATTTCATTATTTCACTTTCATTAATGATTGAACAAAACAAATTTTTACTTTATTTTTTTAATATCTCGAAGCTAATGCCCCTTTAAGTGAAACTTTATCAATTTTTTCTCAGTAGTTCTTAGTCAACTCCAATAACTTCTGATACCAAATATGCAGGTTATGTCAACTGGATCCTGGATAAACCTTGAACACTAATTTTGAAAGAAATATCAATAAATTTTATATTAAGTAATACAAGTACATACTGTTTCATAGTTTTTATTATATAATACAGGAAAAAGTAACAACTCTAAAATAGTAATATTTAACAAATAGTTCATCAACAGATCTCAGTGATTAAAAAATTGAGATTATAATGAGGCTGTTTACGGTTTACCACACACAGAATTAATATTGGTGCATTCAGATCCCATAAAACAAATAAAAAACAACCATATTTGGCCTTGGGTATAACCTAAAGCATATAAGTTCATTCATAGAGGTCACAAAATATATTTTAGTTTCTCAGACTAATTCATGATTAATGAAATGAGGTTAGATATCTACCTTTTTTTTTTTGGTAATACATGTATATCAAATAAATTGTTGACACAGAGATTTGTCTCGTCTGTCGGCATAAAATTAGAAAAAAGACAATCTTATGAACAGCAACATTGCTTTATATTTATTCAGTCACTGGACCATGATCTCGAAAATGGTTGACAAACTTAGATGTACAGACAGTAATGCAACTTCATACAAATACCATTGATCTATCACAAGTAGATCCTATCAAACTAACTAAAGCAAAATAGTGGCGACTTTCTTCAAAGGCGAATATTAAAAACTACCAATTGTCAGGCTTCACTTAAGTGCCAGTCTTTGTAAGAATCAGGCAATTTTGAAAAAAATCAAAACATGGCCGAAAAAAACCCACCAACTTAAACATCCTATTTTGAAGTTAACCTCATCTTGAGTTAGAAATGGTAGGTCTTTTGTTTCCGTTTGTCTGGTAATTCGAGAAATCTCTTAATAAATTTTGGTTAGAATGATAGCAAATAATGGAGTTAGCTCCCCTTAGTTGTTAATTTCTAATGCATTTCAACCAAATTATATCTTGAATTACCAGAACAGGAAAAGGAAACAAAAGTTATATTTGTACACCATTATACATTTTGAACATAAATTAATGTAAACTTGAGTGGGTTTTTGTTTGTCATGTTTTCACCACTGCCTGATTCTTAGGCAGATCGGCACTTAAATATTGGTTCAAACCTTCATACATGTAATTCATATTTCAATATCTTGGATAATGTTTTATTGATAACTGTATCAGTCACCTAACAAATATACAGAAATTACATACCATTTTACACACAATGTTTGGACATTATCCTATGTTACAGGTTAACAATAAATAATTTCAAAAACACGCAAATGTTTGTTTCAAAACCTGTTAACATCTATCATAAACCTATTAATATATAGGCCAAATATACGATTTTTTTCTGCACTTCTTAATACACAATGTATTTATGTTGTTTTTTTTTAATTACAAAAGTTTATTAAAGGACATTTAAAAAAATAAACTGTTACTAAATATTTTTTCATCACAAAAGTTTATTTAAGGACATTTAGAAAAATAAACTGTTACTAAATATTTTTCCTGACAAAAATATACATGTATTATCATTGGTCATGTTCATGGGACATATATAAAGGTTTGATAGAAAGATAGTCTGAGATATATTCTGTCCAGACAACAGAACTCTGAAATATATTGTAAATTGCAACAGCCATACATGTATTACCTTCTTCAGACTACTTTGATTGGTCTATAATTTTAACAAACTCTACATGTATTTCTTTTTGTTCGTTGGTTCAAATTTTTGTGGGTTGAGGGGAAAATTGTATTCTTGGATTTATAGATTAATGTTGATCATCACAACGAGATTGATTTTCTCACTTGAGCTGGTACGGCGAAAGTGAGAAAAGCAATCGAGTTGATATGACCAATGATAATCTGTTTATCGCTATTTTACCTATGACGACGTTGTCAATTTCATTGACAACGCCACATGCCCCCTTAGTTTCTAGCAATAATTTTCATATCACTCGACTCCACTGAGAAAGGAAATTATCAGTTAGCATGATCAAAGGAAAATTTCGTAAAATAGCGATAAATTTGATTACATGGTTTTTCCAAAGTCTGCATACAAATGTTAAGACAATTTGTACTTCCTTGAACATCTAACTCATGGTTCACCAATTCCAACAAAATACACAACAATTGGTGTCGACGTATATTAATGAATCAACAGTATATGCATCCCTGGTTAACATAATTTCACAACTCGATACAATCCATAAATAAAATGCTCCGCTGGGTGCAGCTTGATACAACTGCAGAGGTCGAACCCTGAACAGTTGGGGCAAGTATGGACACAACATACAAGCTTGATACAGCACTGAATTTGGATTGTGATTAAATATTTGACACAGCACAGGTTTCTGACACAGAATGAATGTGGTCTAAGAACTTAAAAAATTTTAATTTACCTATTCAAACCATATCATTATTATTTGCTTTTATATATAAATCAGAATTAACCAATTTAAAATGGACAATTTTAAAGACAAAAAAAGGAAAAAAAAATCCCCCCCCCCCCAAATTTTTTGAACCCCCTTATGATTCATCACCCCCAAACTCAATCCCAGCCTTCCCTTTGTGGTATGTTACCTGCAGTACAATTTCAGAGAGATCCATACACTTGAACACAAGTTATTGTCTGGAAACTAGAAAAATTCGTAAGGGTTCCGCGGAACCCAGTGTCTCGCCTACTTTTGGTGTTAATCGCAGGCTCAACAAAAATGAGGAAAAAAATTAATAAAAATATTCCCCTCTATACTATGTTTTGATTGTAAGTAGCTTCTGTCCAAGTTTGGTAAAAATCCAGGATAATTTATGAATCTAATAAATGTTTTAAAAACTTAAACTGCAGAATGTATGTAATGTTGACTGGAAGAAAAACAAAGTCCATTTATAAGTAAAATACAGAAAAAATGAACAAAATTTTATCAAAATTTCCTTCTAGATACTAGCTTTTGATCATAAACAAGCTTCTGTCCAAGTGTGGTACAAATCCAGGATAGTTTAAGAAAGTTGTTAAAATTTTAAAAACTTTAACCACAGAGTGAATGTAATGTTAACTGGCAGAAAAACTTAGTCCATTTATAAGTAAAATACGGAAAAATGGAATTTTTTTTTTACAAAATTTACTTCTGGATACTATCTTATGATCATAAACAAGCTTCTTTCCAAGTTTGGTATAAATCCAGGATAGTTTAAGAAAGTTATTAAAATTTCAAAAACTTTAACCACAGAGTGAATGTAATGTTTCCTGGCAGAAAAACTTAAGTCCATTTATAAGTAAAATACGGAAAAATGGATTTTTTTTTTTACAAAATTTACTTCTGGATACTATCTTATGATCATAAACAAGCTTCTTTCCAAGTTTGGTAGAAATCTAGGATATTTTAAGAAAGTTATTGAAATTTTAAAAACTTTAACCACAGAGTGAATGTAATGTTAACTGGCAGAAAAACTAAGTCCACTTACAAGTAAAATACGGAAAAAATGGAATTTTTTTTTTACAAAATTTACTTTTGAATATAATCTTATGATCATAAACAAGCTTCTGTCCAAGTTTGGTAGAAATCCAGGATAGTTTATGAAAGTTATTAAAATTTCAAAAACTTTAACCACAGAGTGAATATTTGTGGACGCCGCCGACGACGACGACGCCGACGGAATGTAGGATCGCTATGTCTCGCTTTTTCGACAAAAGTCGAAGGCTCGACAAAAATGCTTGTTTTTTGGCCCCAAATTCCTAAACGTTTAAGGCAATTACCCCCAAACTCAAACCTAGCTTTAATACCCTTTGTGATATGGAACCTTGTAGTACAATTTCATAAAGATCCATACACTTACACACAAGTTATTGTCCTGAAACTAAAAAAATGCTTGTTTTTTTGCCCCTTTTTGGCCCCTAATTCTTAAAATTTTGAAGCAATCACCCCCAAAATCAATCCCAGCCTTCCCTTTGTGGTATGGTACCTTGCAGTACAATTTCAGATAGATCCATACACTTGAACACAAGTTATTGTCTGGAAACTAGAAAAATGCTTGTTTTTTGGCCCCTTTTTGGCCCCAAATTCCTAAACGTTTAGGGCAATTACCCCAAAACTCAAACCCAGCTTTTCCTTTGTGTTATGGAACCTTGTAGTATAATTTCATAAAGATCCATACACTTGAACACAAGTTATTGTCTGGAAACTAGAAAAATGCTTATTTTTGGCCCCTTATTTCTAAACGTTTTGGGCAATTACCCCCAAACTCAATTCCAGCTTTTCCTTTGTGATATGGAACCTTGTAGTACAATTTCAGAAAGATCCATACACTTACACACAAGTTACTGTCATGAAACTAGAAATATGCTTGTTTTTTGTGCCTTTTTTGGCCCCTAATTACTAACATTTTGAGGCAATTACCCCCAAAATCAATCCCAGCATTCCCTGTGTGATATGGAACCTTGTGGTACAATGTCAGAGAGATCCATACACTAACACACAAGTTATGTCTGGAAGTTACAAAAATACTTATTTTTGGCCCCTTATTCCTTAACTGTTTGTACAATAACCCCAAAAATCAATCTGAACCTTCCTTTTGTGGTATTGAACCTTATGGTAAAATTTCATAGATATCCATTAACTTAAACTTAAGTTAGAGTGCGAAAACCAATGTGTCTTTGGACGACGACGACGACGCCAACGTCGTACCAATATACGACAGTAAAAATTTTTTGCGGTCGTATAAAAATCAGATACAACTACAAATAACAATTATTATATTTTTAGTATTTCAACAATGATTGCAGATATAACAAATATAACAGTACCAGTATACACTTACTGACTGGTTATGAGGGAAATAGCAAGTTTGTTGTCCCTGAGATAGCAACTATTGTTTGAGGCAAAGCAGACCCCAACAGTTGGTATCAAACTTGCTATTACCCTCATAACCATTCATTAAGTGTTCTACTATAACAAACAAAACAACTTCTAAAAATATCTACTAATTGCATGTTGGAAGAACAAATAGTCAAATATACTTGAGCAAGATGAAGTTTTTTTATATCCACCCATGTGGAATTGTAAATATTTAATTTAATTACTGTAATCAAAACCAGGAATCCTTGTACATACATTTGTTATGTTGCAGTTTTTTGAATATGTTACATAGATTTTCTTTTTTCTTTTTTAATTGTTCCTGGTACGAAGTACATTAATTTGAAAAAGTAACATTAAACACCTTCCCAATTTATTTTTTCATGTTTTATGCCTAAAAAATGGCAAGTGAAAAATTCAGAAGAAAAATCATAAATAGGGTCATGAATTTTGATTTAATGTAGTGATTTGGTGTAGGTAAAAATTTTTTTTATTTCAAACTAGTGCATCTGAAACTGTCACACCTGGGATTCAAACTCACAACCTCAGTGTTGACAGGCTAGTGATACAGTAGTTTGACTACTTAGACTATTCAGCCACAGAGGCCACAGAGGCTACTCAATCCAATGGATGATAAAAGTTATAAATTAATGTAGTAAAAATATATGTTTTCATAGGACACTATGCCCTGCTCATACTACTGTAAATTCAGATATTATTGCGATGTTTTTATTATTGCGAAAAATGCGACAGGGTTATTATCGCAATAATTTAAACTCGCATTTTAAAATTTTTTATATGAATTAAACAGGACTTTTCTCAATATCGCAAAAATTAAAATCGCATTTTAGTCTAAAATGACAAAATCGCAATAATTAATGCACGCAATAATTTCTGAATTTACAGTATTAAATTTTTATGTTCAATGGACCGCAAAATCTGGGTGAAAACCCTAATTTGGCAATATATATTCTAAAAAGATCACATCACCATGAACAAGTGTCAGTGTGAACTAAGTTTTAAGTTGATGTGATCACAAGTTAATGGTCAACTACCTTGACAAAAAATTCTAACCTGATACTCAATACTGGATAGATGATTGATTGATTGGTGATTACTTTATGCGGCAATACGGGATAGACAATAATAGACGATTGCACAGATTAGACAACACAATACCTCCCCTCTATTGTAGGCAGGGCATAAAAAAATATAAAGACCTACAATTAAGGAATTAAAGATAACCCGTTTGTAAATATCTGATTAATTATACATCTTCCTATTGCCACCACTTTTAGTACATCTATTCAGAGGATTTAACAGAATCTGGAATATTTATTTCTAACTGTTTATGATAACGTCTTTCATACGTTTTTCGCAACTGGTCCCAAAACATTAAACTCAGAACAGAATGAGGAGCAATCCTTATAAAGGATGGTCCCCAGCCTTTGTAAAATCCCCATGGTCCCTCCTTTTTCATGATTTTGAATCCACAGTCTAGTAGGTTTTTATAATACAGTCCTTTTCCATTAGCATCCACTCCTTGGTTATATAAGCGAGTACACATTACATCAGGCGGAGTCATGAACACTGTCAATACAATACCACTAATTATACTAGCACAGAATGGAATGAGTATTGATGTGTCACTGAATACCTGAAAAGTAAGTATAATATAGGTACATTATTGTTCATAAATCATAAATAACAATTCAAGCTTTTAAGCTAATAATGAAAATAAAGAACTAGAGGCTCTCAAGAGCCTGTATCACTCATTTGTATCTGCTGTGATTTGGAAATTATGTAAAATAAGGTTTAAATCATAATAAATAGTATTAGATACCCTAATAATGATTAAGGCCAAGTTTGGTTTAACTTGGCCTAGTAGTTAAGTTAAAAGCAGGTCATCCCACTAGTGACTAGACTTACAATAGTTACTGAAGACCCCTTATCATTATTTAAATTAGTTTTTAATTGTGACAATTTTCCCTAAGACTTCTATTGTAAATCCCTATGTTCTATTTTTAGCCATGGCGGCCATGTTGGTTGGATGGCAGGGTCATCGGAAACATTTTTTGTTAAAAATTTACTATTAAGGTCATTGACTCCTTAAGGGGTCAATTGACAATTTTGGTAATGTTGACTTAATTGTAGATCTTACTTTGCTGAACATTATTGCTGTTTTATAATACAGTTTATCTCTATCTATAATAATATTCAAGATAATAACCAAAAACTGCAAAATTTCCTTAAAATTACCAATTCAGGGGCAGCAACGCAACAACGGATTGCCTGATTCGTCTAAAAATTTCAGGGCAGATAGATCTTAACCTGATGAACATCCCCCCCCCCCCCCCCCTGTCAGATTTGCTCTTAATGCTTTAGTTTCAGAGATATAAGCCAAAAAATGCATTTTACCCCTATGTTCTATTTTTAGCCATGTTGGTTGGCAGGCAGGGTCATCGGACATATTTTTTAAACTAGATACCCTATCCATGATTGTGGCGAAGTTTGGTTAACTTTTACCCAGTAGTTTCAGAGGAGAAGATTTTTGTAAAAGTTAACAAAGACGGACGAAGATGGATGCCAAGTGATGAGAAAAGCTCACTTGGCCATTAGGGCCAGGTGAGCTAATAATACATATAAAACAAGAATAACTAATTAGCTTTTATGATTAAAAAAAAAATTGTTTTTTTCTTTTGAAAATTTCAACATTAATATTTGATGGTTCAGTCTTCTCTCTCTAAATTTTGCTTCACAATTGTAACAAAGCTTTGCATTAAATTTTCATATTTCAGTTATTTTTCCAAATAGATATAAGAAGATTTGCTTCATAAGTCTTGTGAGTTTAAAGTTTTAATGATAGTTGCTGTTGCTGATGGAAACTATAGCTAACTTAAGATTTTGTCATTGTAAATGCTAATGATAAACAAGCATTCTGAGAGTACTGCATGGCAATACATAGTCCCCTACCGGGTAAAAATTCATTATACTGGAACAAAATGTTAACTTGTTCTATAACTTGTCATGGTGTAAACAAAAAGTAAATATCATGTCAATATCTTCAAGCATGACTAAAAACAGTGTGGAAAACTGATTTTATGAGTGAATTCTTCAAGTCCAAGGACCATAACTCTGCTCAAAATTATTAGACCGAAACAAAAATTTGAACTTGATCTGTAACTTGTCATGATAAAACTATTTACCAATTATCAATCAATATCTTATAAGCATGATGAAAAAAACATTAGATATGATTAATAGTTCTCTAAAATTAGATATGATGTAATACAGTGTATATCTATTTTCAAATTATAATCAAATATAATTAATAGTTCCAAATATTTTTTCTTTCATTTGTCACAAACTAATATAGATTTGTAACTTATCTATAAAATGTCAACAACTTTTATCTACACAATGTAATGTATTGAAATATATACATTAATAATAAAATGCTCCGCTGAGCGCAGCTTGATACGACCGCAGAGGTCGAACCCTGAACAGTTGGGGCAAGTATGGACACAACATTCAAGCTTGATACAGCACTGAATTTGGATTGTGATTAAATATTTGACACAGCATAGGTTTCTGACACAGAATGAATGTGGTCTAAGAACTTAAATTTTTTTAATTTACCTATTCAAACCATATCATTATTATTTGCTTTTATATATAAATCAGAAATAACCAATTTAAAATGGAAAATTTTAAAGAAATAAAAAATCCCTCCCCCAAATTTTTTGAATCCCCTTATGATTCATCACCCCCAAACTCAATCCCAGCCTTCCCTTTGTGGTATGGTACCTTGCAGTACAATTTCAGATAGATCCATACACTGGAACACAAGTTATTGTCTGGAAACTAGAAAAATGCTTGTTTTTTGGCCCCTTTTTGGCCCCAAATTCCTAAACATTTAGGGCAATTACCCCAAAACTCAAACCCAGCTTTCCCTTTGTGATATGGAACCTTGTAGTATAAGTTCATAAAGATCCATACACTTACACACAAGTTATTGTCCTGAAACTAGAAAAATGCTTGTTTTTTCCCCTTTTTGGCCCTTAATTCCTAAAATTTTGAGGGAATTACCCCCAAAATCAATCCCAGCCTTACCTTTGTGGTATGGTACAATGCAGTACAATTACAGAGAGATCCATACACTTGAACACAAGTTATTGTCTGGAAACTAGAAAAATGCTTATTTTTGGCCCTTTATTCCTAAACGTTTTGGGCAATTACCCCCAAACTCAATTCCAGCTTTCCCTTTGTGATATGGAACCTTGTAGTACAATTTCATAAAGATCCATACACTTACTTACAAGTTATTGTCCTGAAACTAGAAAAATGCTTGTTTTTTCCCTTTTTGGCCCCTAATTCCTAAAATTTTAAGGCAATTACCCCCAAAATCAATCCCAGCCTTCCCTTTGTGGTATGGTACAATGCAGTACAATTTCAGAGAGATCCATACACTTGAAAACAAGTTATTGTCTGGAAACTAGAAAAATGCTTATTTTTGGCCCTTTTTTCCTAAACGTTTAGGGCAATTACCCCAAACTCAATTCCAGCTTTCCCTTTGTGATATGGAACCTTGTAGTACAATTTCATAAAGATCCATACACTTACAGACAAGTTATTGTCCTGAAACTAGAAAAATGCTTGTTTTTTCCCCTTTTTGGCCCCTAATTCCTAAAATTTTGAGGGAATTACCCCCAAAATCAATCCCAGCCTTCCCTTTGTGGTATGGTACCTTGTGGTACAATTTCAGAAAGATCCATACACTTACACACAAGTTATTATCATGAAACTAGAAAAATGCTTGTTTTTTGCCCCTTAATTCCTAAAATTTTGAGGCAATTACGCCCAAAATCAATCCCAGCATTCCCTTTGTGATATGGAACCTTGTGGTACAATGTCAGAGAGATCCATACACTAACACACAAGTTAGGTCTGAAAGTTACAAAAATGCTTATTTTTCGCCCCTTTTTGGCCCCTTATTCCTAAACTGTTGGTACCATAACCCCCAAAATCAATCCCAACCTTCCTTTTGTGGTATTGAACATTATGGTAAAATTTCATAGAGATCCATTTACTTTAACTAAAGTTAGAGTGCAAAAAACCAATGTGTCTTCTGACGACGACGCCAACATCATACCAATATACGACAAATTTTGCGGTCGGATAAAAATAGATAATTTTCAAATTAAAGGATTTCTCTTCATAATTTTTTTGTATATATATAGCATTCGGAAAATTAGTTTATACTAAATAACAAACAAACCTGCCAAAAAATACTTCAAATTATTTAACAAAGAATGTCTTTTTAAAAAATAAGTTATCTCCCTTTGTACGGAAATATGGTTTAACATAGTACTCTAACATTAGATATGGTCCATAACTCTGGACTTAATCATCAGACCGGAACAAAATTCGAACTAGATCTATAATTTGTCATGATAAAACTATATACCAAATATCAAAGCAATATCTTCAAGAACGAAGAAAAAAGTGTGGAAAGCTGATTTGCCGGACTGACAGATGGACAGACGGACAGACGGACGGAGTGCAAACCTAAAGTCCCCTTTGACTTCTTCGGTAGGGGACTAAAAAGTAATATGAAGGTCATGCCTGTTGCTTACTGGATGTCTTTTGAATATGGTCTTATGATCCCATTGACCTACATCGATCATTTCCCTAATACATAGCTAGATATAGTACATGGATCTGATTTCTATAGATTAATGTGTTTTCAAATGATCCCACTTTTTTATGTACAAACATTCAAAAAGACAGCAAACTTTTTTAACAGTCTATCATATTTTTGGTATGACATTAAGACACATTTGTGTGTGGTAACTAAGCTTAAATTATCAGCAAACCAAATAACCCTTCAAAGTTATCTTTTACTTACCTTCAAACTAAGTATATATTCTTTGGCAGTAGAAAAAGTTGTGAGTTGAGCAGCAGATCCAATCATTACCCTTAACATGGCCCCAGTAACTCCTCTCCATAAGCCTCCTATACCATGCTCCTTCAGGATACCAGTAAAACCTTCCATCATGCTTCCATGTCTGTGCTGGTACCCTACAGCAATAGAACTAGCTGATCTACTCTGAAGTTGTGTTTTAACCTGAAAAAATAGGGGGAAAACATTAAACAGACATTCTACATTATAGGTTTGTTATGTTCTGTGAATTTTTAACCCATGACTAATAAATAATCTCACCAAACAATGCACAATGCATCTGCAGATGTCATACTTGTTTTTAAACAATAAATTGCAGGTGCCCAGCAGAGTTTCATCATTCTGAAATCACTCTAACTCTTATATGGAAGGAGAATACCGATATACAACATATACCAAAACTATGCCATCTTGCTCGACATTCTACTATAAAGTAAGAGATTTGCAATAATGAATTACTGTGATAGTGCTTCTAATGGTGTACCATGGTGGTCACTGGTCAGTATTAATTCAAAACCACTGTCACTCCCTTATTTGAGAGCTGTTCCATACAATAATACATGGTATCCAGTGAAAGCATTTTAAAAATGGGGTGACCACCTATAGAGGCTATTTATAATTTTTTTTTACATTTACATTGTACTTCACACCAACTGCTAGATGAAATTTCTTTAGGCCCTTCAATTGGACCCATGCATGTTTTTATGTTACAGCTTTAATAACTATCATGACTATCTCATTTGAAACAATATTATAAACTCAAATAAAAAAGATGTCATTTTAAATATTTTTTAAACACATATTTTGCTATATAATATATATGCAAGTAAACAAAATTAACAATATTTGATTAAATGATAAATATGACACTTTCATGACTTTAAAAGTTTCAGAAACCTGATTCTAATCATGTTCTTCAGTTTTTACTGTATAGCATAGCATTATACACATCATGTTTATCAAACAATGGTAGTCTTAACATTATATGTGGATTAAAAGTGAAAATGTATTGCTAATAAACAATTTTACTAGAAATTATATATCGTTTAGATTGGCATATTTTCTCTCTCCAGTACATGCAGTCAGGGGTGCTACTTGTACAAGTTATTTTTATTTACTTGAATATTAAATATTAATATACTTATATAAGTAAATTTGTAAGATACTTATACAAGCCTATTTTTTATTTACTTGTATAAGTAAATTATTTTAATGGCTTAGTTATGTCCCTTAGACATTAAGATTTTTTTACTTTTACAACATGTACAAGTGAAAAAGTCATACTACCGGTATCTTCTTTTCTTGAATTTTGCAGGACTTCTTTGCTCTAATAGAATTTTTAATTGTCTGTCCTTTGCAGATGTTTTTTACTAATCATTTAAGTGTAATTGCATGGACAATGAAAATCTCATTTGTCTGTTATCTTCAAAACACTGCTCATTTACAAGCCTCCAAGGGGCAATTTTTGAAGGCCTTGCACATTTACTTAAAATCTTTGCGCAATTAGTTTCTTTCTTGAATTAATGAGATGAAAGGTTGAACTCTAATAAAAAATTATGAGCTAACCAGCATGACCAGAGAAAATTGTTAAAGGCATGTTTTTACATCCCAAAACTTTTAGGGATTGTAAAAAAAAATTACTTTAAAATAAAAGTTTTTTTTTTTAAATAAGGGGAGATTATTCAAACCTTATAAGAAAATATGAATATAACAAATTTACTTTTATAAGTATATTATTATTTACTTCTTCAAGAAAATAAAAATAAATTGTACAAGTAGTACCCCTGACTCAGGCTGACTGACATGCAATATGTCACGATTTTTTTTTTACTACTGTTACATATATATCTATTTATAGGCCTGTATTTAATGAAGGATAATGTTAGTGGCCATAATTTTTCTGAAGAATTTGATTTTGATCTCTCGAGCTAATAACCATATATTACATGTATCACTAAGGCAATCATGGATGATCATGACTCTATTGCACATTCATTGGTAAGTAAAAATTATTAACCTACCGTACGTTTAAATTTTAAAGTTTCAATCAAATTTGTTGAATTGTATCATCATTTAATGGACACTTACTATTTAAACGTGTTATAATTTTAATTGCCGTTTGTGCAGTTTTCAACTAGCTATGAACACCTGTACAAATGTAGTTATTAAAGATAAAATATGTGCAACTCTTCATTAAAACTAAGGTCTTTGCATAAAAGCTGCCAATCAAACAAAATAATCATTACATGCATCACGTGCATGGATAAAGAAATGTAATTGGAAACATTATAATTATATAATGTTGCAACATTAAAATACTAATTTTTATGGGCAATTATATCTGCACCTAACAAAGTATCAAACAGGAGCAGATCCAAGATTTGAAGTAAGAGGGGCCTTACATTGATAAGGAGCTGGGTGGAAAATGTGAAGAAAACGTTAAGGTATTTTTTGGATTTAAGGGGGGGGGGGGCACAAGCTGCTGCACTTCCACCTGAAACCCATCCCTGATTTATACCATAATGCACAAAACATTATACATTTGGGTATTAATCAATCTGTCCATTCATACATGTAATAGAAATTCATTTATTATTACAGCTCTTCTTTGTATGACAAAAATGGTATTGACATTGGGAGTTAAAATCTACCACAAACATTCACATCAACTTTCTATGAAAACTGAGAATACATCACTTTACCAAACAGCTAAAGTTATTTATTCTATTGATTGTAAAGTTCAATTATAATAACACATAATACAGTCATGACAGTTAAAGAGCAAATTTATACAATTTAGATATATATATATATATTCATTTAAGAAATAATTCTTTCATGGCATGCTCTATGCTCATTTTAACATTGGTACGCATTATATTTGTCGATATCTTTATACCGAGGGTTAGCGGGGTGCAAAATATTGACAAATATAATGCCTACCCATGTTAAAATGAGCATAAAGCATGGCATGATAGAATTATTTCGATTCTGATAGGAAAATTTAGCACTTTTGTACTTCGAAGCGGACCTGTAATACACGTTTCGAAAGGCAAGCCATTTTGATTTGATGAACCAAAAACGTTATAAAAAATCAACAGTTGAACGATTAAAAAATGAACAGATACATTTGAACTTACTATTAGAATGATTTTATTTAATTTCCTAGTGAGCAACACCAACACAAACGTCCATTTTGATCTCAGACGTTGTTCAAAATACAAATGATGTTGCAATTTCAATTGTGACGTCAATCACATGCAGCCCATGTTTTATTGTAATTAGAACACGGCTTTGTTTCAAAAGCAAAAGAAGAACGTCATATTAGAATTTACATTTAACATGTTTAAGCTAAATCATCTGTAAAATGATCATGGATCTAATTCATACACAAATGAAGGAATGACAAGAGTATGAAGAAATAAAATTTAATGTTATTTTATAATTCTTGAATTCAATGAACTCCAGCATGTTCAGCAGGGGGAAATTTATTTTGAGAAATTTAATTTGTATATTTTACCATATAAAATGGACTTCCAACTATTGCCCCAACACAGCCAGCCGAAGCTCCACCTAATATACTCTTTAGAAAACTGACTTTACCATCACTTCCATTTAATAGTCCTAAATTAGTCATGATCTGGTATGATCCTAACCTCATCCCATTCATAAACAACTGGTACCACAGGGCAGGAACCAGTCCACTCTGTAGTCGAATGATTCCATCACTTTTGAATATTGTGTAAACGGCATGAAGAGAGTTACGATAATGAACGGCATAGTGTCCTCTTGCTTTAAGTTCACCTTGCAGCTGCATACGTGTTTTTACAACTTCAAGGGGATTGGTGAAAAACCCTGCTCCAACAGCTGCAAGCCCGCCTAGCAGCATTTCTTCATGAGGCCTTCCAGGCATGTTGTCTGGGTACTGGATGCTCTGTAACAATCACTTATGTCATTTTACACCTGTAAAATTAAAAACAATGTAATTGACTATATACACCATATATTACAATAAGTCTGCTACTGTAAATGCTGCAAAATTAAATCAAACCATTTTCTACATAAGAGAATGCCTGTGCCATGTGTACCCAGTCAGGAATATGACAGCTGTTTTCCATTCGTTTGATGTGTTTTAGCTTTTGATTTTGCCATTTGATAAGGGATTCTGTTTTGAATTTTCCTTGGATATTTTTGTTATTTTCCTTTTTTTTCAAATACACTATGTACATGTACATGATGTATGGATTGATTAGTATGATACTTTTACCAATTTCAAGACTTTCTCTGTAAATCTTGAGTGGAATCAAAGGGAATTTCATCCAAGTGAAGTTTTGTTCAGTATGATATTTAATAACAACACTATAGCAATAATTTAAAGGCAAATCTTTTGTTGAAAAATATTGAAACATAGAGAACCAATTTCATTTCCTTGTCACTAATTACATGCAGTACTTCTGCATCTTATAGCTTACTACCCATGCAGGAACAAGAGTAAGAACTATGAGTTTTGCTCATTGATGAAGGTAGTACAGTAATCTGCTAGTGTTCACATCTTTGTCCTCTGGTCTTGATGGATAGTTTTCTCATTGCAATCATTACATCTTATTAAGTTTTATATTGTAGGCATAATTAAATGTTATTGATAATATGAGATTTATTAAGAGAGAGCCTTGAGATTTGTTTATGAGGATTATGATAGCTCATATGAAGATCTTTAATGCGAGTCAAAACTTCATTCTCTTTAAGTCAGAGAATTAAGAGCAATAGCTATAGAAACTTTTAAATTGTACACAAAAAGAGTCCATTATATTTAAATGTTTTGAATAATATTAACAAGAGGCTCTCAAGAGCCTGAATTGCTCACCTTTAATTTTTTGCTTAAATCTTTCATCAATGATTATTTTTGCTTTTCAATATATATTAATGAGTGGCGTAAAAATGCCATTTAGATGTTCTTTGTATCTGTCATATTTTCTTCAAAAGCAAAAAAATGTATTTTACCCTATGTTCCATTTTAGCCATAGTGGCTATGTTTCTTGTTGTACAAGGAAATAAAATATAAAATTTATATTGGATACTCTGAAACTCATTCAGTCCAAGTTAGGCTGAAATTGATTCAGCAGTTTCAAAGGAGAAGATTTTTTGAAGTAAGCAATCTAGATGAACAAATTATGAAAAATTGTCTTTAAAGGGCAATAACTCCTTAAGAGGTCAATTTACAATTTTAGTCATTAAACTTATTTGTAGATCTTACTTTGCTGAACATTTTTGCTGTTTACAGTTTATCTTTATCTAAAATAATATTCAAGATAATAATCGAAAACTGCAAATTTTCCTTAAAATCATCAATTCAGGGGCAATAACCTAAAAATCAGATACCCGATTTGGCTGATAATTTCAGGGCAGGTAGACCTTGACGTAATGAATACTTTACCGACTTGTCTGATTTGCTCTAAATGCTTTAGTTTTTGAGATATGTCAAAATCTGCATTTTACCCTATGTTCATGACAGCCATGTTTTCTGAGGAAACAGAAAATAAAACACAAGCTTTATTCTAGATAACCTAAGAATCATTCAGCTTAAGTTTGGTTTAATTTTGTTCAGTAATTTTAGAGGAAAAGACTTTTTAAAGTTAGAAAACATGATAAACAAATTGTGAAAAATTGTCTTTAAAGGGTAGTAACTCCTTAAGGGGTCAATTGACAATTTTGGTCATATAAAACTTATTTGTAGATCTTACTTTGCTTAACATTTTTGCTGTTTACAGTTTATCTTTATCTATAAATATATTCAAGATAATAACCAAAAACTGCAAAATTTCCTTAAAATTACCAATTTAGTGGCAGCAACCCAACAATGGGTTGTTAGATTCATCTGAAAATTTCAGGGCTTATAGAACTTGACCATTAACATGATTAAGTTTGGTTGGAATTGGTTCAATAGTTTCAGAGGAGAAGATGTTTGAAATAGTTTACACTGGACGGACGCCAAGTGATGGCAAAGGCTCACATTTCCTTTGGAAAGGTGAGCTAAAAATCTCAATTATTTTTCAGATATAGAAATACAGTTGAACAGCCCCAGGTAAGAATAACAAGCTAAAACCTTGTACAACTGGTAGAGGAACCAACAAGAGGTCCCAATACATTGAACCTAGTGATCACAAACAACACATCACGCTTCAGTCGTACCAAAGTAATACCTGGGGTGTCAGACCATGATATTGTCTTCAGTGAAATAGACAGCCTATATCAAGGAAGCAAAAACCAAGAAAAAAACCTTTATATAGGAAAGCAAATTGGGAAACTATCAAACAGGAAATGAATGAAACTCATCAGAAGGTCAAAGAATTAGCTGCAAATGGGAGTCCAGCGGAGGAACTCTGGTTACTGTTCAAATCCAGGCTTAACCAGAGTGTTATTAATCATTTCCTGCATTAAACTGCAAAACAGGAAGATAGCCTCCCTTGGCTCACTCCAAATATACGCAAGTTAATACATTGCCGAGACAGACTGTACTAAAAAAAGAAAAAGTCAGCTGATCCAAAAACCACCTCAAAATTTAAGGAATCCAAGCAAATGGTCCAAAGAGAACTCTGTCGAGCATACTGGAACTATATGAGAACATAGTAACACCTAAAGAGGAAAACAATCAATACAGTAATATGAAACAGTTCTGGACATACATAAAACATAAACAGAGAGCAGTGGAGTGGCACCCCTACAAATGTACGCAGTGAGGGACTACTACACTCACAACCAGTAGACCAAGCAACCATTCTTAACAAAGAGTTCCAATCAGCTTTCTCCACCAAGGATACATACAACCAGCATGAGTTTTCATCCCGATGTCTGATGTCAGGTAAATACCCTTCCGCTGAGGAACTTAACATAACAGAAAATGGAATACTAGTACTAAAATTACTTACAAAAATCAATTCAAATAAAGCAGCAGGACCAGACAACACAAGACCAAGATTACTAAAAGAACTGGTAACGGAAATAGCCCCTATACTTTAATACACTCATCTTTCAAACATCAATTGAAACAGGGGACTTACCATCTGACTAGAGGAATGCCAATGTTAGCCCAGTTTTCAGGAAAGGAGAGAGATATAGAGCAGAGAACTACCGACCAATATCTCTGACTTGTATAAGCTGCAAACTCATAGAGCACATAATCACAAGCCATATCATGAACAATGCAGATCAGCACCAAATTCTCTACCCATAATGGGCATTACAACATGGTTTTCGCTCTAAACGATCTTGCGAAACTCAACTTATTGAATTTGTGAATGACATCACTAACAACATGAGTGCAGGTAAACAGACAGACATACTTATTATGGATTTCTTTAAAGCTATCGACAAGGTCAGTCACAGTCTCCTCGTTCATAAAATAGAACACTATAGAATCAGAGGAAAGGTCAATGGGTGGATTGCTAGCTTCCTGTCACACCGGACACAAGCAGTAGAAATGGATGGAGAGAGCTCATCACATACTGATGTAGAATCTGGGGTACTGCAAGGCTCAGTCCTTGGGCCTTCGCTATTCTTGTTCAACATCAGCAACATGCCTGATGGAATTAAATCCACTATCCATTGACACCGTAGCATACCTTACAATATCAAACGACAAAGATTCAAACGACCTACAAAAAGATCTATATAAGCTAGCTACATGGGAAACCAAATGGAAAATGGCCTTCCACCCAGACAAGTGCAATGTACATTGTACTTTCCATCAGCCGGAAAAACAATACCATTGCAACATCCTACAAGCTACATCATGTACATGGTTTCACTTTAGAACCTGTCAAAATCGCCAAATACATTGGCTACACATTCACGTCTGAACTGAAATGGAATGACCATGTTAACAACGTATGTAACAAGCCAATAGAACAATCGGCTTCCTAAAAAGAAACCTGAATATAGGCTCCACTTCTGTAAGGGAAAATGCTTATAAAACACTTGTAAGACCTATAACAGAATACGCCAGTCCGGTATGGGATCCATACAATAAAACAGAGATTGACAGACTAGAGATGGTCCAGAGACAAGCAGTACGATATGTGATGAACAAACACCATAATCACTCGAGTGCAAGCAAGATGCTAAATCACCTAGAATGGAGATCTCTGGATCAAAGGCGAAAAGATGCAAGACTCATGATGCTTTTCAAAATTGTAAATGAGAAAGTTGCAGTGACAAAGGATGGTAGTCTGATGCCACCTAATGGACTTTCTCATCTGATGCCACCTAAACATGTCATTGTCAAGAAATATGCATGACAGAAGCTTCCAAATTCCAGCTACAGGAAGTGATTACCGGAAATATTCTTTCTTTCCATGAACCATCAAAGATTGGAACACTCTCCCTCCTGGGGTTGTATCAGCACTGTGAGTCGAGGCTATCAAACAAAGCCTCGGTCACAGTCGGTGACAAAGCTGAACTAATATCAAACAATATTGGGGGAGGGGTCTGTATGCCATACCTGTCAACTCACCCAGATCCTGCGGGTGTGACCCGAGATTTTCACAATTCTGAGAGGTCACCTGGGACACCGGACGGGTGACCAAATAACCCGGGAATTGGAAAAATAACCTGTTTTCACCCGATTTTCTAAGCTTTCGTAAGCATGATAAGTGATTTTCCTTTGAAATAACTGGTAAATTCGTAATTCTTCCTGGACAAGATACCTGTATAAACTCAAATCAAGTGACCCATTTCAGTGCATGGCTTCACTTGACAGCTTTGGGGTTGAACACACTGTTAATTAACATCAATTACCTTAGCTTTAGGTCGTAAATAATTTTATTTCAGTTGTTTTAAAAACAACTTGAGTTACTTCCCCTTTTTGTCATCTCACAATATTCTCCTTAAACTTATGTGTTTTTTGTAAAAAGATTAAATCTGAAATGAATTGAATGCAAAAACATATCAGAATAATACTTTTACTTATTTTTCTATCTTAGAAAAATTAAAAAATTAAAATTTTGAAAATTACTTTTTTCATCTATACCTCTTTTACTGGTAACTTTATCTTTTTATATTCGAATATCAACAGCTGGTATATGAACAGCCAGTCAAGGTTGTTAAACACTTCCAGTAGTATATGATAGTCAATTCATTTGAATTTAATCCAGTCCCGTCTCAGTCATTACAACTGAACGGACATGCTGGGTCAGCTCTCCTTTACCCGCTATCTTCGATGAGGGTTTACTGTTAGATGGATCAACGACTTACTACTTTCGATGACAGAAACCAATCCAACGCTGTACAGACTACGTTAGGCTATAATCCGTGTAGGGCTAATTCCCGTGTCAACATTCACTCCAAAACCCATTATGGATGGGGGAGTGGTATGCCGAGTGACGTCCGAGGGCTGTATCCTAGGTGTTAGATGATGGACCACCATTTCACTGTCTCACGACTTTGGTCTTGATAATGCTTCCTGTCATCGTTAATACTACGTCCGAGACTCATCTGCCAGTACTCCATCATCGAGGTTAGCGGGCTGCCAAGCTGACCAATCTGGCCCTGAAAGCAGCCGTTGTGAAGACATAACATCAAAATAGTCAACAAAAGAAAACCAAAACAACTCACAAAACCAGGATGGCGGCCTACCAAAATGGCGTCCTCCACCTGTTCCTGACCGATGGCACAAAATTATTTAAACGCTCACCAAACGCCTTTGGGCACTGAGCCGACCGTGCGAGGGATGTATATCCAGTCAAGGTCGTTAAACACTTCCAGTAGTAGTTTATATGATAGGGCTGTATAGCCAGTCAAGGTCGTTAAAAACTTCCATTTGTTTGTTATGATGATATGATGATAACCGACTGCGAGGGCTGAACAGCCAGTCAAGGTCGTAAAACACTTCCAGTAGTAGTAGTATGATGATATGATATATATATATATATAAAACCTGCACAAATGTATGCAATGAAGATGAATTAAGCCAACATACATGTAACATAAATCTATCAATGGCCTTCTAGTGCAATGAAATAATATGTACAATTTTAAATTACTTAACCATGTGGATATGTTGAAGAAATTATAAGAAAATGTCCCCTAAATACTGAAATTCAGCGCGAAAAAGTTTGTAGGTGTTATGACCTGAGATTTCATTCTTCTATGCAGGTCATCACCTGCATTTTCATTGTCAAAGGTTGACAGGTATGGTATGCGCACTGAAGTCATGGCAAAATATTCAGTTTGTTGGTTATCTGGTATAAGTAGAATTATATTCGTATATAAATTAGTCCAAATGAAAGCCTTTCAAGACGTCATAATTATTTGGACTATAATTAGATTATATATAAATAAGCTTTTGAACTAGTCAGCTAGTAGAGAAGTTGAGGCTTGAGTCAAGTTGAGAGGGCTTTTTCATAGTGATGACACGACTCATGGTCGGTTCGGAAATCGTGGAGATACGACCCGGATCCTTGAAGGCCTTCATGTTAAGAAGAGAATGAATGACATATAATATTCACCACACAATGTATGAAAGCGCAAAGATTTGCTACCAGCGTAGGGGTCGATGGTTGTCCATGCCGGGAATTCTGCCCCTTACGCGTGTTTTAATTCAGGCGATTTTTTATCAAAGCGTCAATGTGATTGTTGTCTATAACTGACGGAACCATACAGTACGCGATAGGGATTATGAAAAACGGATTTTTTTTAAATTGTTTTTTCGTTGCAGTAACCGTTGCAAAACTTACATTGTTTTCATATTTACCAAAATGTCGTTTATATTGTGCTATTTTGATATAAAAAAATATATAAATCATAGGTCACTAAGCCTGATTTCAAACAGGAACATACTTATTGATATACAGTTAGGTCATAGATATAATAGCCATTAATGGCTCAGTATTATTTTATGGTTAGATATACTGTTCCCAGTTTCAAGCTACCCGGACTAAAACAAAATCGGCCTATCACCAACAAAACATGGACTATAACAAAATCGGCCTATCACAAACTCGGCCTACCATTATTTATGACATTTATATGCAGAAATATATTGAACAAACTCGGACCACGATTAGTAGATTGTGTTGTTAACGGTTTTTTCTGACTTTTAAAAAAAATTACTTAATATATAACAATTCTATACGAATTTAGGAGATAATGATATATATTTTTTGAAAAAAATATATATAAGAAATGTATTAAAACAAGGAATTGTATATTTAATTTAACTATACAATTCCTTGATTAAAATAAACTTAGATCCATCATATAAAATATGTGTTATGAGATACAATTTAAGTGATATTTATAAGTTTGAATTTGATATTTTTGAATGAGGATAATTAACTTCTATTTGAAATATTATTGTGATTTTCTTGTTTGTACTTTTATGTTTTTTTTATTGATAAAAGATGTTTTAATGATTGGCGTGTGTGTGTGTTTGTATGCGTTTATTACTTGGTGTTCATAATTGGTATACGTCAAACAAAAAGAAATTTGATTGACAGTGAATAGCTTGTTAACTATTTTATTAATCTCTGTATACAGAGAATCACAATTTGCCAAGGACGTATGAGCCGCGGTATAATTGTATTAATGTATATACCATGCATGTACGGGAATATGTCAGACCCCTTCTGGGATTTGCATATCTGGAAAAGTCAAATATGTTTTTTCCAAGAGTATTTGATACTAACAGTTTACACGTATATCATGTAACAACAAATATGCCAAAATACCACATTATTTATAAAATCTGTATAAACAAAGTAGGTCAAGTAACAAACAAAGGAACAATAAGCGCACAGCACACACATACAAACATATAAATTTTTTTCTCCATATAGTAAAAACAAGATAAATAAGAATATTGCATACACATAAAAGTTAAGATATATATCTTTAAAGTTGGGATAAAAAAACTCACAATATACTATAATATGAATATAAAACACAGGTTAATTCCTAATTAATACTAAATTAAAGAAAAAAAAATATATTCAATAGTAAGGTAATCTGGCGCAATACCCGCAAGGGTAGTCGCCATTAAACTTTATTTAGTAGTAGTAGTACAATATCATTCTCAACATGGGTACCGACGGTGTCTTCTGGCTATTCCTACATTTTATATTTTACTATTCTGGCTATTCCTACATGGGATATTGTGGGAAGACCAATAAATGTTATTGCAAAATATGTTGTTTTAGTCATTAGTGTCTAATTAGATCAGATGTAAATTTACCAGTGGAAAGTAAATAAACTTGAATAATTATTTATATGAAATTTATGTAAAAAAAAATTTTGTTTGGTTTGAAAACATGTATCAAGTGTTATAATTATGGAATTTCTTGAAAATAAAATTATTTAAAAGAAAAGGTAGTAAAAGTGCTTGTATTCAGTACCCAAGAGAACCTCATACATCTAGCAGCTGCAGACACCATCTACTGTGATGGAACATTCTATGTTTGTCCAACACTGTTCTACCAGCTAAACCGACCACTGCGTCGAGTGTTCCCGAAAAGTGACAACAAAGCAACATGCCTTACAGTGTGACTCGTGTAGGTTATATGGCAACACAGAGTTTGTAATACTGGTAAGTGCTTCTATTGTATTCTTGTTCATGATGATATTGATAAACATTTTAAAAATTTCTTTTTTGGAAAAGTATTGTGATTAAAAAGGTGTCAACAATACACGTGGCAGTATGATGTCATATTTCCAGTACAATCAAATAAGTTATGATAAATTATTTTGAAAGGGACATAAAAATAATATAACAGAAAAGACAAATAAGTGGTAGATTCTCATTATTAAATGAATTTATTCTTACTTTTTTTTATATATATATATATCTTGTTAAATAATTTATATGATTTCTCGCTTCTTAAATTTTCAAAATAAATTATTTAATTATTGTAAATCATAATTAATTTAAAATTAAGTACCGATAATTAATTTCAGTAAAGAAAATAACATCTAACATCATACTTATATTCTTCTAGTAGTCCGAGCTTGTTATAGTCCGATTTTGTAAGGCCGATTATGGTATAGGCCGCGTTTGTTATAGTCCGAGTTTGTTATGGGCCGAGATATCAGGGAGTCATTTTTATTCAAATAGAAGAAACCTAGTTCACAAAAGTTTTATTCTTTTTAGAAGATATTCTTGTAAAATGCTTATAAAACAAAAGATACCAGTGACCTTTCGTGTGTCTTATGGTATGAACAACTTCAAAATAGATATGCTAAAAAATGTAAACGGCGAAAGCTTACACTTTGATCTATCTCAGAAACTGACCATACATGTATAACGTTAAATCATTCAGTTTTAACAGACATTTTTTTCACCAATATATATTCTTATAATTCATTAAATTTATAGATATACTGACTTTTCATGTGTCTTCTTTGCGGATTGGTATATGTCGGTGAAACGAAAAGTAGGCTTAATAAAACGTATGTGTGGTCATAGATAAGAAATCAACAACAATGCAAGCGATATTGCTTACCAGCATTTTATTCATCCTGATCATTCAATCGTTTCTATGCAACTTCGCATCATTGAAAATAATTTCAATGGGACTAACAACCCTCATCTTGCAACACATCTCCGTAGACAACAGGAAGACTATTGAATTCAAGAATTGGGAACTTCGACACCATATGGTTGCAATGACAAAATTGATGGTAAAAGTATTTTATCTAGTCCTTCCTGTAGCTCGGTGAATGCTATGCACATTTTCAACTCTACTCTTCGACGTAAATGCAGTCATGGTAATCGTCATTATACACCACTTACTTTCCATGATGTTTCTATTATATAATGATCTGCTGCCATTTATACAACAGCAGTTAGCGCACGAACCTTTATTTTCATTACCCCTTTCAATACTTCATTCTCGGTACAACTTATGTTTGGTAAAAACTGTTACCCCCCCCCCTTTTAAACCAATAAAACTGCAGCTCTCATCTCGGATATTGCCAGGCACTGACTTTTCAAACCAGTTAGCATTAAGTGCCAATATGCCTAAGAATCAGGCAGTGGTGAAAACATGACAAACAAAAACCCACTCAGCTTTACATTAATTTAAGTTCAGAATGTATAATGATGCATGAATATAACATTCGTTTCCTTCCCCTGTTCTGGTAATTCAAGATATAATTTGGTTGAAATGCACTACAAATTAATAATTAAGGGGAGATAACTCCGTAATTTGCTATCATTCTAACCAAAATTTATCTAGATATTTCTCGAATTACCAGACATGCAGAAACAAAAGACCTACCATTTCTAACTCAGGGTGAGGGTACCTTCAAAATAGGGTGGTTAGGTCGGTGGGTTTTTTTCATCCATGTTTTGAATATTTTCAAAATTGCCTGATTCTTACAAAGACTGGCACTTTAAAATATTGGAAAGGATGAAATGAAGAGAAGATCCTTTCTAAAATTCGTCTGCCAACAAAGGGTTTGATGTTATCAACTTTGGCAATATCCTTCATCATAAATCAGTTCACACGAAAATAACTCCCTATGTTAAAGATCAGTCTGTACTTATCATTTCTTATACCTATACCAAACCAATTGCATCTAAAATTTTCAATTACAAACACGTGTTGCAGGATCTCAATATTGACGACTTCAAGTCTAGAAACTGCCATTATCAAGAAGCTTCATTTCTTGACTGACAACATATTAGTTACATTTGGAAGACGTGTTTTTCAACAAACAATCGGTATTCCCATGGAAACAAACTGTACTCCTTTTCCTGTCGACTTGTTCCTATATTCATATGAAGCTGACATTATACAGGAGTTTCTTAGAAAGAAAGAAAAGAAGAGAGCATTATCCTCTAACTTCACCTTCCACTATATCGATGCTGTTCTCTCACTAAATAATTCGAAGTTTGTTGACTATGTTGAACGCATCTATCCCATCGAACGTGAGATAAAGGATACATTAAGAAATTGAAAATGAGGATCGGTTGAAAACAAAACTTTACGACAAAAAGCGTTGATTTTAGCTTCTTAATTGTGAACTTTCAATTTCTATGTAGCAGCATTCCAGCAGCGCCTGCATACGGTGTACATATATCTTCTAGTTGAGACGATATTCCAGGGCTTGTATTTCATTGTTAGAGGATTTCTACTCACACAGAAGGTATTAAACCAAGAATTTTAAGAGGTGAAGTTGAAATCATCACTTCGTAAATTTTTCGGATGCTATCAAGAGTTGGTTGACCGTTATGGAACTAAGTAACATTCTGTGTTCATAGATGCCGACAGATATGTTCCAATTGTTGTAACCACAATCCCGTCCTTTTTCCCCGAATGTGGCCTACCGAACCAGATTTATCACGTGGTTTGTACTTACGTGAACAACACGACGGGTGACTCATGTGGAGCATGATCTGCTTACCCTACCAGAACACCGAAGATCACCCCTAGTTTTGTTTAAAGTAATCCGTGTTACTCTTGCTTTAATCAAACTGTTGTTTTTTGTGTTTTTGAATTTTTCAATGTTTGTGCTGTTTTTACCAGCATAACAGTTTCGTCTATCCTCTGTCATGAAAACATGTTTTAATTTCAAAATTTGTCATTCGGTCAAGTTTCAAGATTAGAAAATTTTACACGACCGATGGACTAGAATTTGGTGATGTCTTAGGGTAAGTTAAGAGTCAATCACCATTTCGCCATTGCGTGATGTCTAATCACTTGATATAACTTAACGTATTTTATAGGATTTACATGACATGACGGGTGTCACATGTGGAGCAGGATCTGCTTACCCTTCTGAAGCACCTGATATCATCCCCGTTTGTTTGGTGGGGTTCGAGTTGCTCAGTCTTTAATTTTCTATGTTGTGTTTTGTGTACTGTTCTTTGTCATTTGAATTTTCCTTTTTTTGTCATGGCGTTGTCAGTTTATTTTTTTACTTATGAGTTGAATTTCACTTTGGTATCTTTCGCCACTCTTTAACTTGAATTAAAAGAATCACGTACAGTCCCATATGTTTAATTTGAAGTTCTATCAATAATATGGCTTATTTCTAAACAGATGACTAAGGAATAAATGTTTGAAGACAGCCCAAAATATATATAAATCTGCAAATTTGCGGAAGCCGGGATTCGAAATCATGCTACTGGGATATCGAGACATCACCGCCTGCACTGTGTCCAGCGCCTTTGACTAGCCATGTATTACCTTCACTGGTGATCCAATGCATAGATCTGTCGTAGAGTTGTCACTTGTTTAGACGTATACTTATATATATATAAGAAGGACATAATCGATTAAAACCAAAATACCTTTTCGGAAGTCAATTAGCTATAGGTATTTTCTTTCTGATACATGTAAATAAACTCATCATAGATACCAGGATTAAATTTTGTATTAACGCCAGACGCGCGTTTCGTCTACAAAAGACTCATCAGTGACGCTCGAATCCAAAAATGTTAGTAACTTAGTTCATTTTCAAGTTGATTAATTGATGTCGACATCCTCAGCTGCAAACTTTTACAAAAACACGTGTTATTGTGTATCAAAATGCCTTTAAACAGCAACATGCAGTGCTGTATATATCGTTTTGATTTTATCATTTTTTTTAAATTGTTGAAAAATGTTTTTATTATATGTATTGACCATTTGCAAATATTATTTATGCTTTGCATGATGTTCTGTTTTATGTGTTTTATGTATTGTGCTTGACTTATATGTATGTCGGATAAAAGCTCTACAGAGCTTATGTTGTATTGTTATATGTATAACCGACTTTAAATAAATCTTTTATGCTTTATGCTTATTATTTGATATTCAATATTCAACTTCCAGCAGAATTCTTCTGTTTAATCGACACACTATTTAACAATTAGAGAGATAATCAGAGCAGAAGAGAATTATGACACGATTCAATATATTAAGATTGTGTCATTCAATCTATCGACACAATTCTTTTTTATTCAAAGAAAAACAAGTTTTTTGGTGAAATAAAATAGAAGATCGTTACAGGTGAAAATACCCAAAGTTGGGTTGAATTTAATGTAACTTACGTCATACACGAATACCTTTTACGTTTTATACATGTAATGTTCATGATTATAAAAGGAACGGTAAATTTCAATGGAGGTCAAGTATATTGTAATGATCTTTTGTGTATTTCATGGTTTAAAAACCTTCATAATAGATATGTTAAAAGGTAAATTGCAACCAATCTATTAGCTATCTATTTTTATATGATTCTAACAAATTGCTTTTGGATTCTTGTTAATCGTAATAAGTGAACTTTTTCATCATGAGATTTTGTGGACTAGCAGTTATTTTTTTAACATTTTTCAGTAATATACAATATAGCATCACTGCCTCACATTCGTTCGTAACCTCACTGTACGACCGACTGACTACGTACAATTACAGTTATATCAGACCAGAATCAGATCTTAATACAGCAACTACAGTTGGGTTCAAGTTCTTTCTTGTGAATCTTCAAGATCTGGACGACAACAACAGCAAATTTTCTGTAACCGGGTTTTTTGAAATAAGTTGGAAGGACAATAACTTAACATGGGATCCATCATCTTATGACAACACAGATTCAATCCGTATTCCTTCGGGATACATGTGGAAACCTCATCTGCTTGTTGGAAACCCTTATAAAGATGCTATTGTTATTTCCTTAGAGCAATCCACAATCCGTGTTTACGCTGACGGTTCAGCGTACTGGTATCCTGCTGATAGTTACCAGATGTCTTGTGATGCTGATGTGTCTTATTTTCCGTTTGATTCTCAGACATGTGAGATCTGGCTTCTACCATGGCAGCACGATGCAAGTGAAATAAATGTTACATTGACACAAACCACAGTGAATTTGTCTTCCTACAACCAAAATCCAACGTGGGATTACGTTTCGTCAAATGTGTATACACAAAGTAGTACAAACGGTGTCCATTTTTCAATGAAATTCAAAAGAAGACCTACATTTTTTATGATTAATATTATATTTCCGATTATACTTCTTGGAGTGTTGAATGTGTTTGTGTTCGTGTTACCAGCTGATTCTGGAGAACGTGTCGGATTCAGTATAACACTATTGCTTTCAATTGCCGTTTTTATGACAATCATAGCAGATTCGCTGCCTAACACGTCTTCTCCAAGACTATCGTCAGTGGTCATTAAACTAAGTGTTGACCTAATTATCAGTGCGTTAATGATGGTATGCACTATCTTGGGACTTATTCTTCATCATCGAACTGACAATGTCCCTGCAACAGGATTCTGGAAGTGTTTCATGAGGTTTCGGAAATGTTTCCTGAATTGTAGAAAGTCTAAAACGAATGCAGTACATGCCGAAAAAAACAAGATCCCCATTGGTATAGTACTTTCAGATCTTGCAAATAAAACTGACGAGAATGCATATGGTAAAGATAAAAAACAAGATGGCGTCACATGGAAAGACATCAGAGGGTTCTTAGATAAAAGTTTTATTGTCTTCTTCAGCAGTATTTTGATTATAGCGAATCTTGGATTCTTTATGGATATCGTTGCTGGTATAAATTAGCTAATACGAAATATTCATATAAACATTGAAGACCCATTGGTGGCCTTCGGCTGTTGTCTGCTCTATGGTCGGGTTGTTGTCTCTTTGACACATTCCCCATTTCCATTCTCATTTTTATGAAAAAATTTAAGTTAATAAAACATGATGTTTTTTACATTTGTATCCTATATATTATGAATATTATGAATTGTTTTACCTTTGTTATTTCGGGGCCTTTTATAGCTTGCTATGCGATGATCTGCAGTCGCTACCTCGTGTGTACGTCATTTGGTCTATGATGGAGAGGTGTATTATTGGTAATTATACCACATCTTCATATTTCATGTTTTTTTTTATCGAGGTGTTATTTTCAAATTGATCAATTCTCATGAGACAATTTCAAAAGAGAAATTATTTAGAATTCTTGAAATGTTAACTATACGTCTTATCTATTTAAAGGTGTTCTTCATGCATATGTTATGTGAACAATAAATAATATATACAAAGATAAAACAGAAATCTTTAAAAATAACGACCGCGTATGGAAAGTAAAGATGGTTTGAAAAAAAACGATAATAGTAAAAAAACATTCCGCACAGAACAACATACTTTTTTTACCTTTATTTCTTAATATAAAAGTATACCAGTAAAACGCAATCAGAATCAAGTGCCTGTGCCTTGAACAATAAACAAAACCCTCAACGTTTAGTCTGCGACAAGAGGCCCTGATATGGCAAAATGTGAAAAAAACATACGGCCTGATTTATGACAAAACAATAAACGAAAAACAAATATGACAGACAGCAAACAACGACAAGGACTGTAGTACAGGCTCCTGACTTGAGAAGGCACATAAAGAATGTAGCGGGGTTAAACATGTTTGTGAGCGTTCAACCCTCCCCTAACCTGGAACAGTGGTGCTACAACACTGCATAAGAATGAATTGAAAAAAAAAAAACAATTGGAAATGGATTGACCTGTCAGAACGACACATATAAAACACACAAAACCAATTCTTAATGTGCATGTCTTAGTACCGATCCGAAAGCTTATTTAAAGCCAACTATAACTAATGAATAAATTGTGTTCTCATAGACTAAACCAGTTTAGCGTGCAAACAAACCTCCCATTTTCCCTATGTACCATTAATTCGTTATCAGCATATATAATTTCAAAAAAAGTTACAAACTTGTCAAACTGGTTTTCAATGGTTTTTCAGTTTTCCTTTTGTTATATGTCTTATTGTTTGATTGGTTAGAAATAATTCATTGATTGATGTTTAACGCCACCTTCAGCACTATTTTGTTTTTTCGTGGCGGTCAGTTTTTATTGGTGGAGGAATTCGAGAGAACCACCGACCTTTGGTAGGAAAACTGAGAAT
This sequence comes from Mytilus californianus, assembly GCF_021869535.1. Lineage (NCBI taxonomy): Eukaryota > Metazoa > Mollusca > Bivalvia > Mytilida > Mytilidae > Mytilus > Mytilus californianus. Next base: position 44,501,073 of record NW_026262593.1, read on the forward strand.
CCTTGTCAATTAATATTGGAGCCGAACGCGCCTGCCAAGTCCGGGATTCGTACTGACAACCTCAGTGTTGAAAGGCTAGTGATACAATAGTTCCACAACTTAGACCAATTGACCACCGAGGCCCCGGCTAGCAATACCTGTTGTTATTTTTTCAAAAGGCAGTAACATTTATTTCATGGTCTACTAAACAAACAGCAAACTTATTCTTTGTTCTTTGTACACACTCAAGTAAAGGGGCGGTTAAAAAAAATACCTCCCGCTTATCCTGACCAATGCGAAAACTTATAAGAGAATACCAAGGAGTAATCAAAACAACCAAACGACAGAATTGGTTCAGAATACAATTTTTTTATTAATGTATAAGATCCGGCAAATACTGATTCGGCACTGTTAGAAGCAATGGCTTTTTCAAGTAGGTACCGTAAATAATAATAAAGAACACCTTGTTTAAAGTAACATGCAATATGATATTTGCAGAATATAAGTAACAAGACCTGGTGATTATAAAATCGTTTTGTCGATTGCTGTTTGTCTTTTCGTCTTTTCTGTTGTCCTGTTTCTGTTTTTGATTATTACATAGTTTTTATTACCACTTGGCATCCTCATCGCATCAGACACGATAAGCAGGAGATGAGGTTTTACAGTTCCTATACTTGAGTGTATGCAAAGCACAGCAGCAATCAACAAAACCATTTTAGTCTTTAACGATATTATTTATGTTACTTTATACAAGGTCTTCTCTGTGTTATTTTTATTTACGGTATCCACTTACAAAAAGCCATTGCTTATAACAGTTGTATCAATATTTGCCCGATATAATACATCATTAAAAAATCTATACTGAATCAATTATCAAGCTCAACTTAAATATAAAACATTGCACTGAAACGTTTAAAAAACTCAATGATTTCTGTGATAATTTGGGGTAAACCCCAAGATATACTCGCCTAAGTTTTTGTAATTTATTGTATTTTTCTACCAGCTGAAGTTAATGCTTCGATCGCCTTTGTCATGATTTATAACAACATGAACATTTTCTACTGATGAATTAAGAAATTATTTAGAAATATACTGGTAGGTTTTAACTCCTCGCAACAAAAGTGGCCTCAGATGGATTTTTTTGGGAAGGGGACAATTATTTAAAGTTCTTTTTTCATTAAGCTCTGCAAGTATTTTTTCGTTCTTTGTCTTTATCATTTTTGTGTTTTGGGCGGTCCTCCAATGACGATTAATTAGAAAAGTACAGAGGTACTAAATTTATCGTGTTACTTTAATTCCCTTAAGTTTTTGACACATTTTGTGTCCTTCGGGTGTGTTTTAATGGTCATCCGATCACGTTTAAAAGCTTGAGTGATAAGGATAAACCGATTTCAATATAATGTGATAATAGTGTAAGTCTTGATACTAGTTTTTAGCTCTGTACATATACGCATAGACAATTAACAATACAGAGTGTAATGAAAACTCTAACAAGCCTGTTTATAAAAATATCAAACATTTAATAAATGCCAATTTTTATTTTTGTTTGGATTTTAAATTTTGATATTTGAGTGCATTTAATCGACAAAAAAATTATACAAGATTGTCTTTGAGAGTAGTCAATATTATTACGGTTCAAAACAGTTGAATACGAAATAGAATACGTATACGTATGTAACGTATCACAAAGAACTCTAATCACGTGGTATATTTAAAATTTTTACTTTAAAAAAATTAAATGTTCAGTGTAAATAACTATTTTCATATCTATATTCCACGATTAAAAATGAAGTGCTACACGCTGTTTTTTTCACTGGTACTTGTTGGAAGGATAAATCCTGGATATACGGCGTCATTTACAGCCGTGGCTTCACTTTACGACGATCTTATTAGCAGAAGTTACAGATATATCCGTCCAGAAACAGACCTAAATACGGCAACATCTGTTGGATTCAAATTCTTTCTCACAAACCTACAAGATTTAGATGAAAATACAGGACTATTTTCTGTCGCCGGATTTTTTGAAGTCAAATGGAGAGATAATAATCTTATTTGGGACCCGAATTCGTATGAGAGCCAGTCATATATGCGTATTCCTACAAAACACATATGGATCCCACATCTTATTTTAGGAAATCCTTACACAGAAGGAGTTGTTATTTCCTTGGAAGATTCAACGGTAGCTCTTTATGAAAATGGCGATGCTAAATGGAGCCCAGCAGACAGTTTTCAGATGGCATGTGACGCGGACGTCTCTTATTATCCTTTTGATTCGCAGACATGTCAAATGATGGTCGTTCCGTGGCAATACGACGCAAATGAAATCGTCATACTTATACAATCTTACACAGTTGACACAACATACTACAGTGAAAACCCACAATGGGATTATGTTTCCTCTACATTATATAATGGAAGCAGTGTCAATGCATTGTATATTTCGATGACTTTCAAAAGAAAACCAACTTTTTTCATGATAAATGTAATATTTCCAATCATTCTACTTGGAGTGTTGAACATTTTCGTGTTTGCTCTACCGGCCGATTCTGGAGAACGTGTTGGTTTTAGTATAACCCTTTTATTGTCTATCGCCGTTTTTATGACGATCGTTGCTGATTCATTACCATCGACATCATCACCACGATTATCGTCAGTTGGAATAAAACTCGTCGTCGATTTGACCATAAGTTCTCTGATTGTGGTTTGCACCATTTTAGGTCTCGTCATTCACCACAGAGATGACTCGCAGCCAGTCACACAGAGTTGGCGACGCCTTATTAAGGTATCAAAGACATGTAGGCCATGTAAAAAACGTCAAAACAATGGAATTCAAGTCGGAGATGCAGAAACACACAGTGTGAAGGACACAGAAAAACTCGGTATTCCTAATGATGATAAGGATGACGCTTCTTGGAAAGACGTCAGTAGATTTTTGGATAAATGTTTTATTGTAATATTCAGTGTAGTTTTATTCCTTGCCAACCTCAGTTTCTTTATGGACATCGTTGCTGGAGTAAACTGATCATTTCTACAGTACAATTGCGATCAGAAACTAATATGAATTATACACTGAAGCGAACGTTATAAATAAATGCTGAAATGACAAAAAAAAAGATGTTTTAAAAGGAGAAGGAAATGGATAGTTTGGTCTCATTCAAGCCTCAATATTTGTCAGAGATTTGCTATTGTGTAACACCAATAAAAAATCGATCAATGGAAAAAGAAAATATATAATTTAATTCTTATGTAACTTTGATTTAATTCAAACTAATTTTCAATATCAATACGAACAATACCATAGAAAGGTAAATAGAAATGCAGTCACAAAGTTAATGCTGAAATGTGAATTATTTATTGATGTATAAATATAGAGATAATGATCATACTGACAACCGCAAATTGTGCATGTTGTGATAAAAGTCTCTCAGCGTTAATTAATTTCTTTTTTGTGTTTTTTTTATATGGGGAATGCAAACATATCAAACATTTTAAACGCAATAAACCAATACTTTGGGAAAATGAACACATTGTGACTTTTTAAAGGTTACATTATTCTTTTATCATAAAGTTTTATATGTATGCTTAATGAAGACGTAAATAATGATGCCTCGTGTAGAAAGAGTGTCACGCTCTCTGCACGTGAAGAACCCTTGAAACAACTTTTAGAGGGCCCGTAGGTGGCCTGTTGCAAGGCTAAACTGACTATATCCATTATACCCTCATTTTCCACATCTTCGCTAGCCAAGGGTTACGATCCACTTCCCTCCTCTCCACCCTTGGCGGATTCAGATAGAATTTCGGAGACACAAGGTAATGATTTTCATTGGTTGCAGTCGAAACTCGCTGCATCCAATCAAAAAGCGCCTATAACATGATCACGTGTAAAAGTAGAAAGTGTATGTAAACAATTGCCACGTGCTTATTGTGCAACAAGTCTTTACATCCCTAAACATACGACTATATTTAGTGACAATTTGAATGTTTTTAATCAACTGATAGAAGTTCCTGTGTATGTTTCTTGCACAAATGCATGAATGTCTACGTATATTTTCGTTTCCTGCTTTACCAAGTGTGTAGAATCTAGACGCTACCGTGTTTTTACCTCCAAATTGAAGAGTGCAAGTGCTACCATTGGTCAAGAATAATGTATTCGGAATGGGTGTGACTTGAATCTACCGATAGATGGCGCAACATTGTTATCACAAATGTTGGCTTAATCTGCCAAGGGTGGAGAGGAGGGAAGTAGATCGTTACCCTTGGCTAGCGAAGATGCATTTTCCAGTGCCAGTCCAAATATCCCCGACCTTCATCCCGGACGGCGTCGATTACAGCACCTACCTATTGTATTTATTGTTAATTTGTTCTCGTCCTAAACATGCATGGAATATTTGCCACTAGACGTTAAGCAACCAACAATCAATTAATCAATATATATTTATATATGCTTTATTCACACAAGGATGTTGATTTAACTATCGTGAAATGTGAACTAATGAAATACCACTAGAATTCATTTTATCCTTATATTGGCTTTCATCTTGAAAAACTTATATAATAAGAGAGAATTAAAGTAGGTAGAAAGAAACTGTACACAGCAGAACTGATCAGCAAATTGAGATTCATAAATAAGTCATATGGTCGAAATCGTGATTCGAGTCCTTATATGAGTTATTGCCCTTAAATGATGATTTTTTTTTACCCAATGAGGGTTTTTACCCGATTTATTGAAACCTTTAATAGATGGTTGACATATTGAACAGAAAGACAGGATCTACTAAAAAGACAGTATATAACTGAAATCGTCAAACAACTTTCAATACTGATAAATTAAATTTTTTATCTCTTTTTTGCCTTCAATGATATCTGTAAAAATATGATGAAAAGAAAAAAAAAATGTCTACCAAAAATAACCTGGAAGACAAGATTTTGGCCCATGCTGCATTGCATCAATTTTATGCAACGATGCAAGGTGATACAGACTCCTGGGACCAACTTGTATTTCTTCTTTAGTTAGATACACACACTGAGACAAAAAGAACCCTCCTCTTCTACATAACTTTCAATCGATAATAAGATTGTTTGAGAAATCGAGTCAAATGGGAATAACGCATCTTTTCTAAAAATATCGCATCTATGTCAATTAATGATTGAACATGTTTGATATGAAACGATTAGTACGAGTTCTTGTTCAAGCGTGAGGGTCTGGATGGATGTCCTTCATCTTGTTTATTCTTGAAATTCTTTATATTTCAGCACTCCATTATTCTCTATTCTTTAACTTTTTGCGTGAACACCCTGAGTTTGGTAGCATCTGTGGGCCAAGATTCTCGGAACGTCTCGAAAATTTTCGATCATTTATACAGGAAGTTATCTATGTCTTTGATACGGTCCCTCTATGGATATGCGATTTCGCGGGCATCTCCTCTAGTAATGATAACGCAAAGTATATAATTCATGTTTTGAGCCGGTCCCTGTACGCGTTGTGTGTGTAGTATGTAACTAATACAACATGCTATTGTGCATTGTGCATTGGGACAATAAGCCTTGGAGTAGTATATAATTTGTTAGGTTCTCATTTCTCAATGTTTACCACGTGATATTTAGTATTTCAATCATAAACATATCGCTGGCCTGTAACAAAACGCTATTTCTGATATCAATATTTTTCTGAGGTCGGAAACACAGTGATCAGAAAGCAAAAAGATAAACTAAGTAAACAAAAAGTTATTTCTGTCAAAAATATTCAATTTCATTAATAGATACTAATGGACCAAGAGAATATTCATTAAAATTATTAAGTCTAAACTGAGATTATCATTATTTAAGAATTGAATGCTTCTTTTCGTAAATTTATTGGGGGGTAAAAGCGTTGACCTAAGTACATTTTGTATGAAGCGCGGAAGCGCTTCATTCTAAAAATGTGCCCACGGTCAACGCTTTTACAACCCTATAAAGTTACTAAAAGAAGCATTCAATACTTATAATTACATTTGTTTGCTAGGATCATGAAAACACGATTTCTATCAAGTTTTTCTTTTATTTACCTTTGCACTTCATTGCGGAAGCTCGTGTCATCATGAATGTTACATTTCATTTGGAAATGAAGGTTAATTTCAGAATGACTCGAGATTTTTGTTAGCCAATCAAAAAAAAGTATTATAATAAAACATACATGTAAAATTTGAGGTGTTTTATGAGACCAAAATAATTGTAAGTGTATAAGAGTTCCAAAATGAAACGTATGTGTTACTCTCAAGGACAAAATACGAAAATTTCTCACTAAGTTGCATGCCACAGAGTTACAATTCACATGGAAATTGGACTTTCAATTTCTCTATACCAAATCTACCACAAGTACAGGCAGTTTCAATAATGAGTATAAGAATAATTGAAGGAAAACTAAATATGAAGACATGAAAGATAAAATAAATGCATCCATTTTATGAAACAAACTGAAAATATGGGAATAGTCTGCAGAAAGACATGTCAACTTACCAGGACACATCATTCTGATTCCGAGCCTAACAGTCTTAGTTCTTATTCCTGAATGCCGCGTGCTAAGCATTGAAGCAGCTAGTACTTATCTTAAAGTCTCTATAGTTTGTCCCGACCGGGAATCGAACTCATAACTTCCTGCACTCGACGATGTAAAAATGCTGACGTGTGATTATATGATAATTGTACACAGTATATATATATGCATAGAACATTTTTTTACCTATAAACCTACTTGGAAGGTCTCTATAGACCTACTTGAAAGGTCTCCATAGACCTACTTGGAAAGTCTGCTTCGAATGAATCCGTGTTATACGCCATTTTGTAGATAATTTTATGTTACTTTTTGAAGCTTAACGACATTTGGATATCACAAGTTTCAGTTGGATAGACAACAGCGGAATCGAAATATAACAGTAGTTCGCGACTGAGTGTCATTTCTCAAAAATGCTAGTTGTATACCTTGTTATGATGATGTATAAAGGTGATAGTATAATGGCAATTTACGAAATCAGATATACAGGTATTTCTATCTTTTAGTAATTGAAAACGTCTTCATTTTGGTCAGTCATAACATTTATTGTAATTTTATATGATAATTCAAGTGTATACGTCGACATTAGTTATGTATAGAAAGATTTAATTTTTTGGGGTCAGGTTTCTTATTATATTGTTACATTAAAAGGACTGTCTGATGGCCGTTGTCAAAATATTTCTCTGTATATTAGCAACATCTCACGATTTCTTGCCTTTTGTGGTTAAAACATCGAAAAGCAATTAAATCCGCACGTTGTGAACTTCAGTAATGAACAAACAAAATATCTTCATATTCTGTTCAAAATATGCTTTAGTTTGCAACAAATTTAAAATAGAATACAACAAATTTATTTGGAAAGTAAAATTAATGGGAACAAACTTGTAAAAATGAACAATATGGGTATAACTTTTGAAAATTAATTTCACAGTTTTCTATTCTTTTGATTTACTCCACTTGTAATACGTGTCTCGAAAATAATCCCAAAATACCAAGCACAAAACAGTATGTGGCCATATTCGTATCAATGCTGGTTCCCAGCCTTTGTAAAGTCCAGCTATTCCTTCACTTCTGTAGGTTTTTCTAAAACAGTCAGAAATGCCTTTATAATACATTCCTTTTCCAGATTCAGTTGTTCTTTGGTTGTACAGTCTAATGCAAACAACATCAAATGGAGTCATGAAAAATGCCAAACTTATTCCGCCAACCATACTTGCTAATATTGAAATCATTATACTGTCCTGAGCAAATATCTGAAAAGAGAAGAGTTCGATAAATTGGTGTTTGACGTCACTTTCAATACTATAGTTTTTTTTGGTGGCGTTCAGATTCTTTTGGTGGAGGAAGCCGGAGTGCCCATTGAGAGTCACCGATCTTCGGTAGAAAAACTTAAAATCCTAGTCAATTAAGATTAGAGTCGAGCGCACCTGTCATGTGCGGGATTCGAACTCACAACCTCAGTTTTGACAGACTACAGACTAGTGATAAAGCGAATTCTAGATTCGAATTGTAGCAAATTGTTAATTTAAGGTGACTTTAACCTCTTGGATGGAGGTTTTATTTGGCAGAAAATTAAAACAAATATATATCATTTTTTACATGAACTTAGTGCCTAAGTAACTAGCTTTCTTGTAATGTCTTCATAATATTCATCCTTATCTTTTCATAGACCACTAAACTGACACACCTGAGCTTTCAGAAGTATTAAAAATAATTATATTTTTTGAATTTTATTATTTTATGCCCATGTAATTTTAAGAATATAGCTCTAATAATTCAAAACTAATAAGCTTATACAGTCGCATATATACACATACTCTGCATAAGATTTGTTTCATGGAAAATGTCCAAGCCAATTATTTATAAATAAATATTCCACTAATATTTCTTGCCTCTTTAGAAATCAAATATTTCTTTGTTGAAGTGAAAGCTCCGAGTTGTGCCGCTGAGCCGATAAATCCTCTCAATGTTCCAGCACTTGCTCCTCTCCAGAGCCCCTTTACGCCATCTTGTCCAACAATTTCTTTGACTGCCTGATACATTGTTTTATGAGTATGCTGATACCCTACTGCAATCTTTGAATCTGTTTTACATTGGATATGAGTTTTGATCTGTGAATGGAGAAACCATTGAGGTAAAAATAATACTACGACACATAGGCGATAAATGCGAGAAAATATACCTTTTAACCCAGATTCCACGGTTCAACATACACAAAATCGCGCGAACGGGCCAAGTTTTTTATGAAAATGTATTGTTTAGCTTGTTTTCAATAACAGCGACTGACGCTCTCGATATTTTCGACTGCCATACCAGAAAAAAGATGACTTGTATAACAAAGTGAAACAGCAGTGAATTAAAAAAAATGTTCACATCCATAGAAAGCTAACACAAATGAATCCATCACTATGTTTCCCCAAATTTCAACGTCCGTTGCCTCTTCAAATAGACTCAAAAAAAATTATTCAAGGATTAAGTTAAAAAAAATCTTAATCTGTATCAACACAAACCCGTATCCGTTTGCTTTAATAATTATTTAATCAAAATTCAACATGTGGAAGCATGATTCTGATGACTTTTTATATGAGTTCCCAATGATGCTCAGGCACATTAAACTACAAGCAAATGCTTTATTTTTACTTAGTATTAAAGGGCTTCACAAATGTTGCATCGTATTAAGAGATTTATAGAGACCTCAAAAGCGAGAATCATTAATTATGTTGTATGAATTGCCGAAAGATCGAGACGGCCAAAGAAAGGACACTTCTTTTGCCCCTAGAAAGTCTGTAAGCTGTACTCGAATTATATAAATTACATCAGATAAGAACTGCAAAATGTGGAAAGATTGTATACAAAGATGTCAGTTTGACATGCGTTTAGAGTTGTCCCGAATCTGGACATGATATGAAAGTAACGAAATATGAAGATAACAAACAGTAGGTATAAGAAAAAAGCAAGGTGATAATAAAACTTTCAGGAGAGATAAATTCGAATAAGAGTTTCCAAAGAAACTAAACCAGAAAGAGAAAACAGAAATCGATTAAAGATTCTGAAAACTGAGGTAGACGTCCCTACAGGTTCAGAATAATAAGAAACATCTCTTAAATGTTTAGAATAATCTAGAAATTTGTGCAACTTTTCCTGATTTACACCAAACGTCCATCAATTGACAGAACAAAAGGCAATGTCATGCATTAAACTCATTATCCATGGGGTTCTCTTCAGATATTTCTTAATGATATTCCAAGGAATGAAATGTTGCATCTTGTGAGGATGGGAGCGGATGATAATTTTCTGCCTTCTGTTGGCGTTACATATACAAACGCATCAAAGATTCTAGGCTAATAATTTGGTTTGTACTTACAGAAGTGCCACATGTGGAGCAGGATCTGTTTACTCTTCCGGAGCACCTGAGATCAGCTCAGTGTCTGGTGGGGTCCGTGTTGCTCAGTCTTTAGTTTTCTATGTTGGGTTTTGTGTACTTTTTCCTTTTTAGTCATGGTGTTGTCAGTTTATTTTTTACTTTTGAGTTTGAATGTCCCTTTGGTATCTTTCGCCAGGAGCGCGTTTCGTCAACATAAGACTCATCAGTGACGCTCGAATCGAACCAGCTGGAAAGCCAAATCAAGTACGAAGTTGATGAACTTTGAAACTGAATTTTCCGAAACTTTGTGTCAAATGCGGCTAATGCAATCTATGCCTGGTGGTTTGTAAACTTTCTTGTTTGGAAGAATTTTACGTTTTATCAACTGTAAATTTACTGAAAACGAACATTTCAATGATATTTCCTGTCAACACAAAAGCTACTTGACTGGTGATACCCACTTGGACGAAACGTCCACCAGCAGCTGACATCGACCTGGTGGTTGTAAAAACTGATCCAAGATACCAGGGTTATGATTTGTTATGACACAGGCGCACATTTTGTCTACATAAAACTCATCAGTGGCACTCGAATCAAAACAGTAGGAAGGTCAAGTCAAATACGAGGTTACAGAGCTTTAAAACCAAAAAAGTGTGCCAAAAATGAATAAGACAATCTATTTGTTGAAAAACCTAACTGTTTCGAATTACTTATTATTTTATGAACAGTGATATGATAACGCCAGTGACTCTTGTAGGCAGCAAGGATATGTGTATGTCTCTTTTTCAAATAGGTGGTTCTTCGTGTTAATGTTAAGTTGTTGTCTCGTGTTCTAGAGATGTTAAAATTTTAATAAAATTTGCTCTCTCTTCATTTTGATTAATCATCTGCTGTGGAATTGGACATATATTGAGAATTATCCTTATGCTAGTAAAAATCCTTGCTCAACCAATGACATCGATATTGAATTGTTTCATATTTCGGGGCCCTTTATAGCCGACTATACGGTATGGGTTTTTCTCATTGTTGAAGGCCGTACAGTTGTCTATAATTGCTTACATCCATTTTATTTGAACTTTGGTGGATAGTTGTCTCATTGGCAATCATACCTCATCTCCTTATTTTTATATTAAAAAACAACTGAATATTTAAGAGAAAAAATTATGTCGAAATACAACAACTGTCAAAGCATATCTCACGTTGTGGATCCTTTAATATACGAAGCGTAGAAATCAATTACTAGTATAAACAAAATAGAAAAGAAATAATTATACAAAACTTTCACTGACCATTCATAAAAGTTTGTAACATCCATAATCATCTAAACCGTGCAGCGTTTATAAAATGCAATACGTATATGATATTTTAATGAACCAAACATTTACCTACCATAAAAAACGGACTACCGACAGCATTACTAACTGCCCCTGAGAGTCCCGCTGCCAGCAGAGTTCTAAGAAATCCACAGAAGGAGCAGTCAACACCGTCTGTAAGCCCCATATCAACCATAATTTGAAAAGAACCAAGTCTGGTTCCATTCATCGATATCTGGTACCCTAATGCTGGGGCAAGACCACTCTGTACCCCTCGTATTCCATCATATTTAGCCACTGTATATAATGCATGGAAAGTATTTCGATAGAAGACTGTATAATGACCTCTTGCTTTAAGTTCGCCTTGTAACTGCATTCGTGTTTTCACTACTTCTAAAGGATTGGTGAAGCATGCTGCACAAACTGCTGCCATTGCACCTAGACTAAATTCAGTTCCGTGGTTCATTTTTCATATCCATGCAGTTATCGAATTATGTTGGTAACTGCTAGCTACTTATACAAGTGAATAAATAAAAGTTTGATAATATTAGTGACGGTTGAATGATAAACCTTCATATAGTTGCAAATACTACACAGACATTAAGGACATCTTATGTAATAAAATTTTGAGTCCTCTTTTGTACTAGACAAACTCGGTTTTCCAGACTTTATACATGCTAGTTTAAAAAGTAATAGTCCATAGAATAAATTGGCCTTCTGACTTGAGCGGACAGTCTTTGAACTCATGGAATGCTAGTACTTACCGAAAAACAACAAATACCAAGTTCAAAACCTTTGGTCGAGACCGGATTTTTTCCAATGTACCTTTTAGTACTCACTAAAAGATTGAATGAGTATTGAAAAACCCATGGTAAAAAAACCCCGACAAAACGACAAAGAACAGTTCACAAAGTACCGTACAAGCCCCAAAAGATTGAACGACATGAACCCATCCAAAAGTCGAGAATGAACGCAGGTGGTTCGGAAGGGTTTCTTGTTTCATTAGGGCCACACATTGTGCAACTCATTGCAAGTCAATTCTGTGATGTCAGAATCAAAGAAAGAGCACAGGTTTATTGCTACAACAGGCTGAATATATCCAAGGTCATTTGTGACGCAGGTAATTCCATAACGGATAACATAATCATGCTAGCGTCCATAAAACTGTCGAAGGGATGACTTCAACTTTTATATTTGGAACACTCGATTCAATAGTTTCTCGATAAGCAGCAATCACTATCAAGAAAATCATGATAGGAGACGCAAGCCACGGAACATCTTATCAAATTGGAGATAGTTACTCCATATATTCAGGTACTGCTGAAATGTTGATACACAAAACTTCAAAGTTGAGAATAGGAAAACTAAAATCATATCTGTGTTGTTGTACAATTTAGTTCTCTACCAAGATATGAAGCAGACTTAACAGTATTTTTTTTTATTATCAACTTCAATGGGATAAATGCGATCAAGATGCTTGTCTCCAAACTCTAAATTAATAAGAGAACGTCTATATAGTGGTACGTGAAATTAAAGGTTAATGCTAGCTTCTTTTCATCTTTCAAGAAAAGCTCCTTTCGTGGAGATGGGTTCCGCATGTATTCAGCATGTGTCAGCTAGTTTTTTACAATAATAAGGAAAGAATGTCAACATTGAAAAGTGAAACAAGGGAGCCACCAGGAAAAACTGTCATAGTTCTGTTACATGAACTTCCGCCAAAATGCATGTGGTTTGTTGAGCAGGGTGTTATTGTGCATAATACCACCCACCTTGCGAGACAGTCATTTAAGTTCCAAGTAACTGAAACTATCTTCGAGTCAGTGTCCCGAGTCAAATGTGCTTGTGTATTAATACACCCTGCACAGTATAACGGATGTAGTTTGGTATTAATTCATTCCACACAGTCGAGCTTTCGTCACTTAGTAAGAGTAACCGCAAGAACTCTTTTGTTTTTAGCTAGGCCTGTCACACTATGACAAATATGACACAAACTTATATTTGTGTACCTTTCATCAAAACAAAGTATGTATCTTTGAACATTGTAAAAACTAGGATTCCATTTTTTGTTGTTTTAGTCCCCTACCGACGAAGTCGAAGTGGACTTTAGGTTTGCACTCTGTCTGTCTGTCTGTCTGTCTGTCTGTCTGTCTGTCTGTCCATCCGTCAGTCCGGCAAATCAGTTTTCCACACTTTTTTTCTTCATACCTGAAGATATTGATTTCATATTTCATGTATTGTTTTATCATGACAAGTTACAGATCAGTCTCGAATTTTGTTCCGGTCTGATGATTTTGTGCAGAGTTATGGTCCTTTGACTTAGAAAAATCACTAAAAAAATACGTTTTCCGCACTTTTTTCGTTATGCTTGAAGATACTGATTTGAAAATTGGTATATAGTTTTATCATGACAAGTTACAGATCAAGTTCGAATTTTGTTCTGGTTTGATGATTTTGTGCATGCAGAGTAATGGTCCTTGGACTTAAAAAAATTCACTCAAATAATCAGTTTTCAACACTTTTTTTCGTCATGCTTGAAGATATTGACTTGATATTTGTTATATAGTTTACACCATGACAAGTTAATCAATTTGAATTTTGTTCCAATGCAATGAATGTTTAACCGGTAGGGGACTATGTATTGCCATGCAATACTCACAGAATGCTTGTTATTTAAAAAACGCCATGATATTTCTTCTTTTCTTTTAATAAATTTCAATTTAACTTCTGCTAAATATAGAAAACAATTGTCTTTTGGCTGTCAGTCTCGTCGAATACGAATAAGGCACTTTGTGTCGACAAACATAGAAAATTTTCTGGGATGTGAGCATGTATGATATCGATCATCATGTACTGTAAATTTAGATTTATGCGTTGTTTTTATAATTGTGAACATTGGAACGGGATAGGTTTCGAAGAAAATTCAAACTCATATTTTTAATAATAAGAGCATTTTATTTTGTATAAAACAATTAACTGAAATCGGTTTAATTAAACTCGCATGTTTGTCCATTATTCAAAAATCGCAATAATAAATGCACTAAATTGTTTTTGAATTTACAGTATTTGTTAAATAATGTAAAGAAACGTACCTTATAAAACAACTAACCATTTACTTTCTGCTTATATTACCAACGTTAAGATTTACAAACATTTTTTGTTGTTGTATACTATTTTGTTTTATCATTCAGTATAGGTAGATACAGGTACAACATTACTGTGTATTCAAGAAATGTTGACAAATAGAAAAATATGTTACTAAAAGACTCGGTGAACGGTTCCGTGACTGTGCAAAATGTTTAAGTTGACAATTAAAAAAATGAATGAAGAAATGCAGAAATATAATGGATCATGAATATAAAACGGACATGTTCTAAAATTGACATATTTTACCGGTATATTTTTTCTGTTTGTCAGTTTCGCCATGATCCAATTCTTGACCTGTTAGTATCTCCCAGTCGTTATCAATACGTACATGTATATATATATATATAAGCATGTTTACGTTTATATAAATTAAACTGACCAGCTGTGGTATTTCGAGCAAATACGTATACATTGTCAATGTAAAATTTAAACGGAGGGGAGTTTTCCAAAATTACGTTTTCCTGTATTATTTCGGATGCATAAAGGACGCGGATTCGAAAAAATTTTAATGTGTCTTTCAACAGCTAAACAAGTAAATACTTATCTTGTAACATATTCTATTATAAAGCAGTTGTTAGTACCACTCTCATGGTATATCATGTTTCGCTACTTGGTTTCATCTCTATGGTCTGTAATATTCATGATCGATCTCCTGATCATTGGGGCATTGTTAACGAGAGCAACTATTCTAACTTGTATGGAACTTTTGAGTTGTATTCCTCTGCCAGTATGTCACAATTGTAAAAATCACAAACAAGGCGGACGAATTATCATTTGCAAGAATGTTTTTAAGCCGCCTTAGAAGAAATTATAATTCAGAGGATGGTTGACAAATTTGCCGATACTGTATCACATGTCTTTATGCAAAGTCTGAAATAAAGAAAATAAAGTTGACCACGGTGGCCTGAATGACGTTTAATCAACTTCATCAGAAAGTCCTTTACAGCTCAGAACACTATCAAGCCTGCTAGTAACTTCATAATACATTTTCATTGCCATGAGTTAAAATCAAATTTTCAAAATATGAATCAAGTTTATTACAAGTCAATGAAGTGTGCTTAGTAATACATTGATACAATTTGAGCTGTAGTGATGCCATAAACATATTTAATATGTAGCTTATCCGGATCCTTACATTGTTGTCAATATTGTTATCAAATCATAAATTTATTTGTTCAAAAGTATTGGTATTCAATTTTTCACAAGGAATCTGTGTCCATATTGATAAAAGTGAACAGCCAGTTCTTCTTCTTCTTTCAAATACTGCCCACATTCAACATGATGAATATTCTGGCAAGATGCGCATGATTAAAAACAGGATAAAAACAAATTGTTCTGTTGATTTAGTTTGTGGTTTTGGTCACTTGAGACTTGAATATATCAAGAGACTTTGCTGTGGCGGTATCTGGTGGCAGTTTGTTCCAATCCTTGAAGATGTTTATGAAGAAGGACCATTTCCTACAGTCTTTGGTGGCTGGCTGTAATAGGTAAGTATGTTGTCCTGTCCGGTTTGAGCTTCTTGTTGGTTTTTGTAGATATTTATTCTTGTCTATGGCTACAAGGTCGCTTCTTCTTTTTATAAGTTACACAAGAAAAGATTTTGCTGGTATTCTAACTACATGTACTATGTTTCTCTACACAATAAAATAAGGACAAAAATCATTCAAATAAAAAAGGGCTGATTAGCTCATCATCAGTATACCATAAGTAAAAAGAAGAGATAAAAAAAAACAGCGCACGCGAAAAAAGTAACCCATAAAAATCTAATCGCGCACTGAAACCCTCTTTTTAAAAGTTGGCAGGTTTGATGATATCATTGGTTTTGATCACGTTTGGTTGCTGTCTCATTGACGTATACTCCAAACCTCATTTCATTCAAAATATGCTAAACACTGACTTCAAGTGTATGTCAATGCACCATTTAATTTTCCCATAAAAAGGCTAAAACTGTTATATTATCATTTGTTGAGATCGAGGCAACGAATACATGTAGCGTATATTCACAAAGAGAAGCATTCATTTCCTGTACTTTATGACTTTAAGATAATGTAACAATGCATTCTACAGAGGCAAACAGGTTGATATGAGATGTTTTAATCAGTTGTGACAAATGAACCCTTTATGGAACATAGCTTTTTCAAGACTTCCTATGAATGAATACACCTGAAATTGATAATAACGCTTTTTTATAAGCGTTGTCTCAAAATTTGACGACAAGTTCTTTGACGGTTGTTAGCCGGTAACTAGTCATTGAAGCAGAAATATTTATAGTTGAACATTTACTTGTTGTGCTGGGATATAAGATGTAATTTAAATATTTCTTGTGTAATTCAAGAGGCTGATACATAGTTTTCAGTACCAGCTGTCAGTTAGTAGTTTCTGAAATTTGTTTTTCCGTGGTCTTTTTTCTGTAGAAGTTGTAGAGAATTTGTAATCTCAGTTTTTGGTATCTCGTACAGTATTTACAATACAATCGTTATCTGCTTTTTTAGCAGGTTTAAACACAAAACTATTTTTGATAGTGTTTCTTTTGTTTTTTGTGTGTATAAGGATACTTTCGTTGAGTGTTAAATACTATAATCTACCAGATTCATGCATTTCTGAGCTAAAAAATCCAACTGGGTACAATGAACGAAAATGAGGTTATATATAAAAAAAATATGCATTCCAAATTATTACACTGGGGTTTTCGATATCACAAACTTGTCAAAACGTTTACTAAATTTTATCATCGGTACAAGGACATCATTCGTAAATATAAATCAACGTGCAGACATCTTATACGTTCAGGTATTTCACATCCAATCTTTTATGGTAATATTCTATACAAAGCACAAAAATGTCGTCATTCACCTCGAAAGCTAACCAAAGCTTTAAACAGACTTATTCAGAAGGGATATAGTTACGATACGGTTGTCAGGTCATCAAAGGTGGCATTATTTGGAATTGATATTGATTCACTTATAGGGTCTTTGCATCGGAAATAAACACCCTTTATTCCAAAACCAGTTGTTGGCATGATACGGGTTATGCCGGTTCTTCTCGTATGTTCTATGATGGTATGATACTAAACCCCTAACGATTTTTATATGATGAAAACATAATCTTTCAATAAGTTTAATTGAGGTCTGGAGCTGGCATGTCAATAACTACTAGTAGTCCTTTGTTAATTTATGTATCATTGTCATTTTGCTTAGTTTCTTCTGTTACCTATATTCTAACATCGGGTTACTGAGCGTATTGCTGTGTCCCCGTTTCCATTCTCAATTTTATTCCGTTTATTTCTAAGATATTTTTTTTTAATAAAAAATCTGTCACTTGGACGAAAGGATAAGAATGTAAGATTTTGTTGTAATTCGTAGATATATTTATATACAGTGCGATCTTCGATTACGGATTCTTCTCTTTTGAAGACCATGTCCATAACTTCAAAAAAATGAAGTTTTAGATATATTTCACTATCCCATAATGTTATCATTTATGTCAAAGTGATCATAGTTTGAGTTTGGGTGTTTTCTTTCATACTCATTCACCTAATTTCCTCGACTTTGCAAACTTTATTTTGTTTGTCAATTTGTCTTATAATCTCAGTGTTTCGTGCAGTGTTCCGTTGCTTGGTATTTTTTTACGCGTAGCATGAACCAATAATACAACATATGCAGCTTTTCCCAAAGGAAGTGTGTGTTTTTAAATCCAAAGAAACAGTTCTACTGAATGTTTGTACAATTCTCGTTTGGTTTCTCCTACACATATATTTACATATACTGACCACCACATTACGGCTTAGTCAAGGTTATGTAACAAACTAATCTTGTAATTTTTAAAAGTTACTTTCTATGAGAAATGGATACACAATGAACATTGGTGTTTGCTTAAAAGAACAATTTCCACACGAATATGCATTTACGAATAATGAGTTTTCGAATATTGTAATGTTTTGCTATCTGGAATGTGAAATCACTTTCTATTGTTTTTCACGTATTTTTCCACTATACATATTGTTATAGTCAAATTTGTTGGCAGCAATTGCTCTCTTTGGACGTGCTTTCTTCAAGAATTTAATCAATATCTCCTTTTATAACAGTCCCTTAAAAATGGATTGTATGATCCTATACAGAAAGCTCAATGCAAATGGTCTTTCTCGTCATCAGTTTGGTGTTTGGTGGTAGTATGTTTCGGGAGGCAACATTGTCAATTCTCATTTTAAATTCTTACATAATTATAAACTATTGTAACATGTGTAAATATCGTATGGAAAAGATCAGGACACATTAAATAAGTGAAAATAAGTTAACTTGAAATATTATAGAGTGTGACAACAATCATGAAAAATAGTTTAGAAAAAAAGGGCCCGTATATTCCCCTATCGCCTGTGACTGGAAAGGGTTGCTCACTTTTAAGGTTTGTAAATCTAAATAATTCCAATCTCATCTAAATATCTTTTTGGATTATATTATTGATATAAAGGCTGCTGCCATGATTATACATTTTTCCGGAATATTTTCATTCTTATTCCGACATTGACTTGTTGCACAGTGGTCAAGTTACCCGGATGTGAATGTTTTCATTGGTTTCAAAATGGAGTCAAAACAAGAAAATGCATGAAATGTAGATGCTAAAACCACAATTCCTTATGAAATATGCAAATGACTTATTCAAACAATATAAAACAAGTTCCAGTCCACCAGAGTAACACAAGAGTAGGTCAACCAAACAATAAACTCTAGATTGCTTCGACATGTTCGAGTTTACAATGGCATTGGCAATGCGAATCTGAATTTATCAGTATAAAATTAACATGTAATCAGAATTATTTGAATTGGATACTATAGACTCTGGAATCATTACTTCAAAAGTATTCTAATGCATTCCTGATGGCAGACATTTCAGTTACCATATTATTAAAACAAGACCACCAACCCCTTAGGAAAACCCCTAAACTGGCTAAAGACTAAGTAATATAATAACACAATGAAATGATAAAATAACTCATTAACTATGTAAAGTTTTATCCATGTCAACTCGTACCTTTGCAAAGTTGTACCCCATTTTTACCAACTCTCAGGTGCTCTGGACGGGTTTGCAGATCCTGCTTCACATACGACACCCGTCCTGTTATTCCGATGATTTACGTTAATTAGTAATATCTAGTGAATAGGCATCACACAATAGCGGATTGGTAATTGACTTTTATCTAACTCTAAGATATCGCCAAACTAATAAACCATTAGTAAAGTAAATGCGGTACCTTGAATGACTGAATAACACCTTTATTATCCAAATGCATTTGTAACACTTGTAATGACCGAAAAACACTTGAAATTTTAATACTAGCACATATTGGTGACATTTAAAGATTGATTATTAAATAATATATAATTTATTACCTAAAGCAGCAGAAATTGAAACTAACACCAAAGGGAAGAAAGGGTTATTTGAATCGATTGATTGGTCTGTAATTACGCAACTTTCAGTTAAGATCGTGAAAAAAAAGAAACTGCATTGTGTATTTAAACAATGATTCTATTATTGGTCATGTCTCCTTTTGTATCAGCTGGTCTATTTCTGGCTTTTTAATTTTGAATTGTTTTATAGGACTGAAATTCAGTTAAAATCATGACATATTTAAGAATTTGTAAATGCAAACTGAGAGAATGTGTTCTGTGGTGTGAGCAAACGTCATATGAAAATCACATATATCATTTTTAAGAATTTGTAAATGCAAACTGAGAGAATGTGTTCTGTGGTGTGAGCAAACGTCAAATGAAAATCACATATATCATTTTTAAGTTATGAAATACACTTATAATATAATATTATTTAATAATCAATGTTTAAATGTCACCAATATGTGCTAATATTAAAATTTCAAGTGTTATTCGGTCATTACAAGTGTTATTTGGATAATAACGGTGTTATTCGGTCATTCGTGTTACCCAAGTAAATGTTCTAACCCTGAAAGTTTACCAACTATGAAAATTTTAAAAAGAAACACATTTTTCATGACAAGAGATAGACGAGACTGTTACGGATATTAACAACATAGACATTGAAAAATTAAAAAGCACAAACAATAACACTTAAAACTAAAGCAAGAGCAACACAAACACCTTTTACACAAAACTAGGAGTGATCTCGTGTGCTCAGGAAGGGTAAGCAGATCCTGCTCTACATGTGGCACCATGGAGTGGCTCATGTAAGAACAATTTTTATAATATTTGTTTCTGATCATATAAAATGAAAAAAAAATAGATATGTTGATTTGAAAGTATGATTAAAAGATATATTCTAATTTGTGATCATTAGAGGATAATAGACATGTATACAAACTAATTAGATTGGGGTTGAATATAAAAACAAACATAATAAGGAAAAAAAATAAGACATATGATTTGAAATATATTTAACAGAAACGGAATGAAAACAGATGTAAACATGTCAGAGAAACAAATCAACAACCAGGAGATGTTTGAACACTATAGCCCACAGTATCCTCTTCCTGAAGAGATCAACAAAATGGAGAGAGACGAGACTGTATGTAAATACTGTGGTGTTAGTTACCTCATACATAATGAGATTAAAAAGTTAGAGGAGAAACTGAAAGCTACAGAAAAGGAACTGGAACATTTGAAGGGATGTGAAGTCAGGGAAAATCAACTTAAAGAAAAAGTTACTCAATTAAAGTCAGAAATTGCTGATCTTCAAAATATTATTAGCGATAAAAGTTTAATGTAGGTTTTACTTGTGTTATCTTTTTTAGTATTCAATTATATTACTGCATTTCCTTTTTGAGATTGATTGACAAATTAACTTTCAACTTGTTAGTGATGCACATGCAGATAATTTTGTTTTAAATTAGAGCTAAAGAAATTGAAACACCTTCTTTCATTTTGTCAGAAGGCTCAGAAAAACAAGTTCCATACTTCTTGGAAAGAAAATTATTGTTCCAATAAATTCCTGAATAATGCACAGATTAAATCTATTTTTTTCATTTTCATATATGCTTAAATTAAATTTTATATTCCTTTTACCTTTGTAGCGACAATATTTTACACCTGCAAAAAAAATCTGCTGCAGTTCAAGTTGATATAATTAGCTACATCCTGCAGTCAGTAAATATCTAATTCGTTTATTTTTTGTAGGATAACAACATTACAAGAGAGTTTAGAGAATGAATCAAATATGACAATTAAGTTACAAAATCATAACCATGAATTAGTGAAGAATCTAGAGAACACAACAAAAGTGAAAGATGATTTACAACAGAAACTCAAGTAAGACTTTGAAACAACAAATTCATAGAAGACATACTTAGCATGAAACAAAAAAATAAATAGAACACTTAACTTAGCATAAAACAACAAATGAATAGAACACTAACTTAGCATACAAAAAGAACAAAATCATGGTCATCTATAAAAAGTTCTCAATGTACATGTATCTATATATTTTAAACAAAGTAAAATGAAAAAGGATTGATAAGTTGAAAAAAATTAGTATCTTTTTTTCAAAATAAGTTTCAGATGTATGCAATAGATAATGAAAATGACTGAATGTAGATTGTAGTTGTATTTCAGTAGAATAAAAATTCATTTGAAAATTTGATTTAAATGGTGGAAATTTTGTGATCTTTAAATTTTTGAATTATTGTCATACATATCAATGTAAAACTGGATAATTCCTGAGTATCATTAGAAATGACCAAATTGTCCATTTGGAAAAAACTTTCATCAATTTCTATGGGCAGCTTAACACTTCCGAAAATGATTTAAAAAATATCCTAATAGATAAATTGTGCAAGGCTTGAAATTAGGGCTAATAAGGGTGAAATAATTATTTGGTTTAAAACTTTTCAAAACATGCTCCTTCATATATATATATATGATATCTTGCTGACATAATTATGTCTAAGTGTTAAATTTGAAATTTTACATATTAATGACTGATAATTGTAATTTAATTTTTCATATTCATAATGTTTGTATTTCAGATCAAGAAATGTAATATTTGACAAGCAGCTGCCACTGATAAGAAAGAAGATACAAGAACAAAAGACAGAAGTCACAAGTGTCCATCAGTTTGTAGAAGAAAGAAATAAAAAGATAAAGGAAGAAATGATGTTAATGTTTTCTGATCTGAAACAGATTTGTCAACAAAGAGATAATGGTATATATTATTGATCTCTATGTACCGATTATCAGGTAGTCTGCATATTGATATTGTAAAATATTAACTTTTTGATGAGTAAGCACAGCGAACGAGTTCAAAAAGGCTTCATATTGTGTCGAGCAGCTGATATTTTACAATATAAATATGATGAAAATCTGATAATCGTTTTATCGGATTGTATTCGTGTATTTTGCATGATAGAAACATTTGTTTTTCTTTGTTTCACCAGCAAACCGGAAGATGATTTGATAAGTTCGGGTCAAACTTAATAACGTAGGTCCATTTATTATGACATTGTTGATATGTCCAGGTCAAAGATATTGGGGTCAGATTAACGTAATTGATATCACAAAGCAATGATATGCAATTTTATGAAGAGCTGAGCAGGGTGGTACAGACAGTGCGGACACAGATAAAAGCTCATTATAGAGTCTGGCATACTATATTCAGTTCTCGTTAAGGTGCATACACTGATTCTGGATGCATGATTTTTTATCTAGATACACCATTTCATAAATCTGTGTGTCCGCGGGACACATCCCCATTACACAGGACACCATTTCATAAATCTGTGTGTCCGCGGGACATATCCCCATTACACGGGATGAGTGAGTCCTGTCATCATCAGAATAATCCCTCAGCTGTAAAAAAGCATTCGGAAAATGTGATTCTTGTCAATATTTATGCCCCACCTACAATAGTAGAGGGGCTTTATGTTTTTCGGTCTGTGCGTCTGTTAGTCCATCCATCCGTTCGTCCATCTATCCTGCTTCAGGTTATAGTTTTTGGTCAAGGTAGTTTTTGCTAAAGTTGAAGTCCAATCTACTTGAAACTTAGTTCATATGTTCCCTATGATATGATCTTTCTAATTTTAATGCCAAATTAGACTTTTGACCCCAATTTCACGGTCCGCTGAACATAGAAAAAGATAGTGCGAGTGGGGCATCTGTGTACTATGGACACATTCTTGTTTTGTTTTGTTTTCAATTCTCTTCAACTTTGTAACTATTTGGGTCTCTATATGTTTTATTTAACACCATTGCTGAGCCTTTCTGTAGATGAAATAAAGGGTCTGTTGTACCAAATTATAAGCCAAGTATGTTTGAAGTTTCTTTGTATGCTGTTTAAGAGCCCATTTGTCATGTTAAGAGCTTAAATTCGCTCTGAATTGATTAGGTTACATGTAATAACTACTATGTATAATTTTCTGTTAACTTCACTCTAAATAGACTATTTTCATATTACCGACTCTTGACTCCGGATTATATAATTTTTCGACAGGTTACTTTTTCTGTGGTTAGACATCCTGGTACTCAGTCAAGTAAGAGCGACCAAAAGAAGAAAAATCAAACACATAATCCGTGCAATTTGAGGGGAAAGTTTTCTGTTATTTGATGATTTTATCGTGTTAAGAAAATATAAAGCAGTTAATTTTCCCCTTAAATTGTGTCGATTAAAAGCTTGATTTTACTTTTTTATGTTGCTCTTACTTGACTGATACCAGGATGTCTTACCACAGAGTAGGTAACCTGTTGAAAAATATAAACTCCAGAGTCAAAAGTCGGTAATATGAAAAAGATCTATTGACAAGCTTATATTATATAATTACATCTAAGAACTACTATGTAAAATTTTATGTTATAATAATAATGTAAATATGAATCTACATTGAATGTTTTGTAAATATTACATGTAGGAACTCAATCTGACAGCAACCCCAAGACTTCTTTGTTATGGTATCCTTATTGATATTCCATATCTGGGAGTAAATGGTTATCATATATTGAGGAAGTATGAATTTGAAGACAATTGAAATATGTGACAGTCAGAAAACTATGTTTTCCATTTCAATTCTATTTCCGAATATATTTTTGAATCAGATTTAAGAATGTTGATTTATGAATACATTAAAGTACCAGTATTTTTTCTTATTTCTTTTATGAACTTTCTTCACCCAAACAAAACATTCAGTGGGAGATAACTCCATTTAATTGTTGATTGTTGTGTGTTTTTTCCTTTAGAAAAGATGAAACTACAGGAAAAGATAAGTTCATTGGAAACTGAAAAGGGTGAGGCGCTGTTGACAAGTGTAGCAATGAAGGAAAAGGTTAAAGGTCAAGAACAAGATTTACAGCAACTTTCAATATTGGTGGATGAAAACAACAAACTACAGCAACAGTTATCCAATATAGAAACAAAAACAAGAGGTAACACATGTAGATTCACACCTAACCCAAATAATTCAGTCCCTCCATGTAATAGATCTCTCCCACTTGCGAGTGCCTGAATGTCCCTAAAAGCACCATGAATCCTTGATTTTGTTTGATGCCCTGTGGGAAAGAGGACCAAACAGCAGTCAGCTCAATTTAATAAGATAGGTAATCCCTGAGCTTATTCTGAATGATTGACTATTTTTCATTGACTAGGCATTCAGGCCTTAATGTAGCTATCGTAGATCAAAGTAAAAGAACAACTGAATTATTTAGGTTAATACAAATCTGTCATATGTTAAATTTTGAAAGCATTTACAGTGTAAAATTTCTATACTGAAATGATGGAACTGCAGAAAAGAATCTCATTTTTGAGATCGCCACATATCGAGACATAGGTATGCTGTTTTTGGTGGCTGCAACAATGTATTAGTTTGTGATTATGTCTAGTTTATGGTGAACCACTAGTGGTAGGTCAATGATATTTGGTATGCAGTTGTATTAGCATTGGCACATCTCATTACCATGGAGATTATTTGGCCCCGCCCCCTCAGTCATGGTCTATTGACTTTGAAACTTTGCTTAGTTTACATGTATTAGTTTGTGATTAGGTCAGTTTATGTGGAACCACTAGTGGTAGGTCAATGAAATTTGGTATACAGTTATATAAGCATTAGCATATCTCATTTCCATGGAGATTATTTGGCCCCATCCCCTCAGTCATGGTCTATTGACTTTGAAATGTTTGCTTGGTTTTCATGTACTAGTTTGTGATTAGGTTAGTTTAAGGGGAACTGTTAGTGGTAAGTCAATGATAGTTGGTATGCAGTTGTATAAGCATTAGCACATCTCATTTCCGTGGAGAATATTTGGTCCTTACCCCTCAGTCATGGTCTATTGACTTTACACTTTTGCTTAGTTTACATGTATTATTTTGTGATTAGGTCAGTTTAAGATGAACCACTAATGTTAAGTCAATGATATTTGGTATGGGTATGCAAATGTATTGGAATTTGCAAGTTTCATTTCCATGGAGATTATATAACCCCACCTCCTCATAATGGTTCATTGACTTCGAAACTTTTACATATTTTACAAGTTAATGTTTGTGTTTAAGTTTGTTTAAAGGGAATGACTTATGAAAAGTCAATGGTATTTGGTATGCAGTTGTATTAGCATTGGCACATCTCATTTCCATGGAGATTGTTTAGCCCTGTACCTTCAGTCATGGTTCATTGACTTTGAATATTTGCATTACTTACATGTTAAAGTATTGCTATTTTAATTTCAGCATTTGCATTATCAAAATGACAAATAGGCGAGACATATCTCTGTGTTAACAGTTTATAATTTTGTGGATTAGTTTATTACAACTTATTTACTTAGAGCAGTAAATGACATCAATTCTTTAATTCCTTGTTACATGTATATCCTAATATTTCAATGTTAATACCGTTTCATTATGTGTTTATATAGATCACACAGAAGTATATTGGTTAAAGTTCTGTATTTTCACATGTCTGTTGGTAAGGCCAAAATATAAATACTTGTCTTAAAGGTCTCCCTACCTTTCTTTCTATTTATACCTCAAAATGCTTACCATAAATGAACAGTGACTGAATTGTAGTGGGTCCCATATATTCAAGGTAAAAAAAATGAACAAAATTAAAAATGTTTTGACCAACTTACCATACTTCACCAAATGAGAAAACCCTTATCACATTTTTTTTTATTTGGCCTGAATATATATCTCATTCATAATCTGCAGTTATATATAAGTGATTTAAAGCAGGTTTGCAATATTTGTTTCTTTATCATGTAATATATTCAAGTTATTTTACTTCTCAGTCTATGTTTCTTCATAGAATTAATGTACCAATCCATAGTCTGATAATCAAATTTTGCAATCTACATTATACAGAAATTCATCATTGTATATAAAGGTATAAAATGTTTTGTTCAACAGATTTACAACACGAATTGGACGAGGCAGTATCTAAATGTAGAAGTTTAACAATGGAATCTCAACAGTTCAAAGATCAGTTAAGGTAAATATTAAAGTAACAAAAATAGATGGGAAAAGTTACAAACCAGAAATCTCAGACATGGGGATTTTGCTTTTGTCCAGTATGCTTAACAGACAACTCTTGTAACTATGGTATCCACTGAAAGATCCTACCAGCAGCTTTGTTATCATGCATTTATCCATGTATCTGACGTAACCTAAAAATTGTTTTTCAATTATAAGCATAGTGTGCTTAAGTGCATTATTTTTTCTGACAAGAAGGCAATGAAATTGATAGAAATGCATTGTATTTAAAAAAAAGACATTTCATTTAAAGACTGAATAGTTTTTTTAATTGAATGCAATTTTTCTCATTATTGTTATTTTCTTTTCAGGAATAAAAATCAGGACATGGAAGAACAAACAGCACAGTTCAGACGGAAGGAACAAAACTCTGAAATGACAATACAAAAGTAAGTATTATAATATATTAATTATAGCTGATAGTGTAATCATGATATGAAAAATTCCTAAATAAATTTTTATAGGAAAAAAGTATAATATAATGCTGATATTATTTATATTGATTCCCAAGCTCTCTTGCTTTCTGCAGCAATAAATCTGTCTTAAAAAAAAATTACAAAATGGAATTAACAACTTTTAAACAAGCGAATAAACAATTGACAATGAAATGAAATGTTCTATGTAAAATAATTGGTGTTTTATTTTGTTTTCAATTTTTTGAATTCTACAAACAGATATACAGATCAAAATTATATGCATTTACATGTAGCTAACACTTTATAATTATAGATTACAGAATGAACTAGGGAAGAAACAAGCAGAATTTGCATCTGTTTTAAAAGATTATAAAAACTTAGAAAACCGACTTCATGAACAACAGAGAAAAGAGGAAGAAATCCACAGGAAAGCTACTTTTACTGTCAGTAAGTACTGGTAGAAATATGACTACATATCAATTAAATGGATGATGATATTTTATAGAGCCAGCAGCCCAACACTACAATTCACAAAAATATACCTTAATTCTCTTGAGTCTAATTGTAAAACGAAAGTTACAAAGAAAACAAAAGATCTGATATTAACACCAAATTCCAAATAAACCAACATATTTGCACATACATGTATGTATTGGTATGATATCATGTCTTGTAAATAACAGACACATATTTTCATTAGATTTATCTCAGGAGTAAGTCCAGTCTCATGACTTTGTGATGTCCAAATTGTTTGACTGAAAATTATTAAAGCTAATCTGATGCCATAATATTTGTCCTTACATCAAATACTGTGAATAATTTTTTGTATCAATTTTTGTGGTTCGAGAAAAAAATGCAATTGGAAGTTTCTTAATTTTTTCATTTCATCATTTGCTCATATCAAAGAAGTTAAAAATTTGTATTTCATTGAATTATTTAAATTCGTTGTTTTCCACTAACTACTAAATCCACAAAAATTGGTATCCTATAAACATTAAGGAATTCGAAGTATTTAAAGTCAAATTCAGTTAGTTTAACTAAAAATTATCCTATCTACTTTTGGAAAGCTTGAAAAACAGAAAAGCTTTGAAGCTTAAATTGAAAGCACTCACAATAATATGATAAAACCTATTATAATGCTATTAAAATAAGATAAGATTTTTTTTTCTATCGATATTACAAAATATCAGCTTCTAAACACAACATGAAGTTTTATACATTATAAGTTTGACATACCAAGGAATTATTTTGTGACAAGCAGCTGATATTCTTCAAATTAAAATTTACGTTAAAATCTAAGTGGTAACTTTTTTCGCTTATTTCTTGAAAGGAAGGGTCATCTTTCAACTTCAAATTCATTGTATTATGCATGTTCGCTACTCTGTTTCAAAGTAACAAGCTTTTTAAAAGACTTTTATAAATTAATATGATATAAATAAATAAAAAAAAATTGCAGAAATAAATAAAAGGGTCCATGTAAAATTGAGAATGGAAATGGGGAATGTGTCAAAGAGACAACGACCCAACCATAGAGCAGACATGTGCTTGCTTTCGAGATATAAGCCATTAAAAATTTGGCGGGAAATGATTCTCTCTAGATTTTTCATATTTTTAACATTGACACCTTTTTACTTTCAAAAACTATGAAAAAATAACAAGGATATATAAGATTTTCAAATATGGCTTTTTAAACTATGTGTAATAATATTATGAAAAGAAAAGTAGGGGTTAGTGGGCAAAATGTTTTAATGACACTACATGGATAAAACCAGAGGATTCCGAATATCTGGCAAAAATTCAAAAACAAGAGAAGCGAACATCCTTAATGAAGTTACTGAAAATAATTGTTTTACTTCCTTGTCTTTAACGTAGACATATATATATATATATGTGTGTGAATTTATGTTATGCACTTTTTTCCTTGTCTTTAACGTAGACATATATATATATATATATATGTGTGTGAATTTATGTTATGCACTTTTTAGCTGAAAGTAGAGAACTTAAAGATGTATTGAACAAAGCAAAAGCAGAGATAGAACAATTAAAATCTGAGAGGTAAGATATCTAGCAAAGGTAGAGGTGGCAGCCTAGGAATGAATAGAAAATCACTGTTAAGAACAATGAGAGAAAAATAACCAGTTAATATTTTATATAAAAAAGGGAGATCGCATGGTTGAATAAATGAAAGTGCCCTCTACCTCTTTCAAATCTGTTATACAATCATTTTTACACAATCCTTACTCACAGCTTGATGCACATCAGGGAAAATACTGAGATAATTACTGGTATATACACTGTACATGAGTTTAAAGAAAAGAGCTTTTATTTCTGTTCTTAGTTCTTTTAATTGTTGGAGGTACATAAACAAGTACAACAAAACTAAAAGATCAGGACACCCTCTTCATTGTTGACAGTTCCTAAAATGTAAAGGCTGTACTAGTCTCAAGTCCTTACTCCCTTTTTGTTCTTTTCTTTATATGTATCTTATTCAGAGATTTGTACTTAAAATAGTTCAGCATAGGTCACACAAAGTTTACTGTGTCAAAAAAAGTTACCAGATATAATAATTTCAGAGAGTAACCAACCTGTGCTTTCTAAATACCCTTGCTAAAAGTTAAATACATTTTTGTTCTGTACAGAGAAGTGATGATAACCTCCCATCAGAACAGAATAGAACAGCTTAGACAAAGTTTCCAAAATAAACTATTTGAGGCAGATAAATGGCCAGAAAAGGTATGTTTGTATATTTTAACTTTGTTTATACTTCAATATTTTGTAATTTTTGTGTTTAATTGTGCTCCACTTATTACACTCTGATCACTCATTATATACAAAACAGAAAGGAGTGCCTGTTTGACCAAAATATAACAATAATAATGATAAATTAATGATAATTATTATTATTTTAAACCAGACCTAAACCTAAGGTTGCACCTCCTTAAATAAATCTGACTTTTTGTTTTTTTTATTCTCCAAAATGTTTTAGTTATGTTTGCTGATAATCAAGGTTTTTTGATAGACGCTGAATTCTGTGCCATACATTTAAATGCTTCCTGGAACTTCATGCATCAGATTTCACAAAATGACTTGTCCTAGAACCCAGTCAGTAACTTTTATTACTAGGGAAATGAGAAGTCAACTTGCATACTTCCTTTCAAATTTTTTCTTCATAATTTCCATAATTTGTGTATAACCATGAGATTATTAAGCATATTTTAAAAGTGTGTAAAAGTCAGGATTGAAATAAGTAAACATGTCATTTTATTCTGTTACATTTTGTTTTTTATATTTCAGTTAGAGGAAGCTTTGAGGAAAGAGAGAGAGAAACATCAAACAGCTTTGAAAGCTTTAGAAGACAGCCTAGTAGAAAACTTTGTCATGGTGAGAACTTTTCATACAACTGATCTTCATATGATACTCACTGTAAATTCAGAAATTATTGGGTGCATTTATTATTATGATTTTTGATGAATGGACAAAAATGGGAGATATGTATCAAATTTAGAATGTGAGCTCTTATTATATGGAGATATGTATCAAATTTAGAATGTGAGCTCTTATTATATTGATACTCACCCAGTCATATTATTCGCATTATTAAAAACCTTGCAATAATTTCTGAATTTACAGTTATGAAGGAAAAGTTTAAGACAGTTGAAAATGTCTTACTTTTAAAGGTCAGCAGAAAATTTTAATTGTTGTATGCACTGAAAGTTTCCTAATTAAACTTCTTCAGGCATCCTACAGTTTATACAGAATTTCTTTTAAATAACTCCATAGTAAATGAATTTTACCCTCACTTTCAATAGATTTGTCATCTGGAACAAACTACCTATTTGGTATTGTGAAAACATTCTTACCTAAAGTTGGGAAGGTTGTGGGTGTAAAACCTGCTTTGTCAAATCAAAGGCTTCAAAATTAATTGCTTCTTTTCTCCAAGCACAAGGTATTTAGGAATAAGAGCAAAGATTCGACGGCTCAGAGTGAGCTTGAGTAAGAATAAAGTGTCTGAGTAGGGTTAAATGTCTTCCTGAGGACTGTTACTTTGTGAGCCTCCATGTCAAAAACCTGACTTAGTGTTTTGGTCTTGTACAAAGCAGGGTATATTTATATCTCATCAGAATGTTATTGCTCTAAAAATGGCTGTAATATATTTTGGTGGATAGTAAGCATCAATTTATAAATTACCTGGAGCTTGCCTTTAAATGAAATGCTAATTCTAAAAAATATACATTTTTTGTTATCTGAATTGAATTTAGATTTTAGCTTTAAAGAATGGGTTTCAGAAGTTGTTTTTGAAAAGAATTGAGTTTTTTTCAATTTAGGTTAATTTTTAAAAAGGTGTTTACAAAATAATCACATTTGTTTTCCATTCATTTGTCTTGTGTGTTTGTTGGACTAAAATACTTTCTTTAGAACAGGTCTGATATGAACTTTTGAACTTTTTACATCTGTAATCTAATGTATGAAATAGAATTTTTTTTTATCAATAGTGAATATAAGAGTATAAACTTATTTTAGGTAGAAATTCCTCATATTATTTATATAAATATAAATGCTTTGTTACAGGAAATGCAGATAGAGAAACAGAAATATCAAGAATTATTAGAAAAATATCAAGGTTCTACTAAAAACCAGGAATCAATGGTAAGGATTTACCCAATATGTATATAGTGAATAATTATTCATTAATTGAATAGTATAAAAAGATTTCAACAGACTAAATAAGTAAACAGATATGTAATAGTTAGGTGTAATAATTTGCATGTGAACTGTTTGTCTACATATATATATATATATATATATATATATATATATATTTATTTTTTCATTGATCAATTTATGCTGCATGTAGGTCTTTTCACAAATTTCTTTGCACAATTGTATAGGGTTAACAAAACAGAATCGATTGCAGTAAGACTAGTTTAGCTCACCTTTATGAGAGTTTTTACTTTGTTATCATTTTATATCATTATACCTTTGTTAACTTCTTTCCATGATTCTTTTCACCATGGGATTTTTATGCCCCACTTACCATAGTAGAGGGGCATTATGTTTTTTGGTCTGTGCGTCCGGTCGTTCGTCTGTCCGTTCGTTAGTCCGTTCGTTCGTCTGTCTGTCCCGCTTGAGGTTAAAGTTTTTGGACAAGGTAGTTTTTTTATGAAGTTGAAGTACAATCAACTTGAAACTAAGTTCATATGTTCCCTATGATATGATCTTTCTAATTTTAATGCCAAATTAGAGTTTTGACCCCAATTTCACAGTCATCTGAACATAGAAAATGATAGTGCGAGTGGGGCATCTGTGTACTATGGACACATTCTTGTTTCTTGTAAAACTAGAGCAGAATTAACCAGTGGGTATATTTCACTTTCACTTGTATATTCACAAATGTCTGCATGAGTTCACTATTCACATTTTATTTTAAGTTAAAATCACAGCTTAATGATGTGGAAAATAGGTACAAAGCTGAGATCAGGGATCTACAGAAACTCTTAGCAGATAATAAAACAAGAGCTAAGGAGACAGAAGAATCTTTGAGAAGAGAAATTGAAAGTCTAAAATCAATTATTCGAGACCTAGAAGATAGATTAGGTAAACCTATATGTTTAAGTTCTACTTCTTGCTACATATATTTTTGGCAACTACACTGAAATTATACCTTATATGGGGATATTTTCAGGTCCGCTTTAAAACTTGATACTTACATTAAGGATGTTTAATAGCTAAGTTTATTATTTGCAATTACCCAAGAAAGACAATGCAATGTCAAGGAATTATGAGTTTTCTGTCAGTAAGTTTACACTTTTAGCATTGAAATGTGTAATTAAAAAAATAACAAAAATAAGACGCACACATTTTTTCTTCTTCCATATATGAACCTATGATATATTATTTCAGCTCTGTGTTGAGTATCAATAACTAATAAGAAAAATATAAAATACATATATATAACAAGTTTTTATGATTGTAATCTGTAATTGTCATCAGAAGGCTGTCATGACATTTCATTGACTTCTGGCCTACATTATTGGCTTTAGTCATATATACATTGTACAATGCACTTGTTCTGAAGACCTTTTATATAATAGGCTATCCTGATACAACATGTAATCATACATTGTATGGAGTGTTTTTACTATTATTACTCAAGAAATTTAAAATGCAATATTTTTCACTGAGAAAGTATAATACTAAAAACAAGTCAAACATGTATCCCAGTGACCATTTGTCTTGAGAATCTTGTAAGGCTGTTAATTTACAATGTTTCACAATCCAGCCAAAGCACATAATTTACTGCCAGAAGAATAGAAATAAAGTGTATATACATTTGTGACAACTATATTTAGATTGGCCCTTTAATAAATGAATTTTTTATTTAATTTTATTTTGTATTATGTTTTAAAAGAGGTGAGACTAAAAAAAAGTATTGAAAGCCATACCATGACCTATATAATTGGATGGTTATGAATTAAGTCATTAATTTTCTCGTTTGAATTGTTTCACAATTTTCATTTCCTTCTTCTTATTTTTATATTTTTTGTTGGTGTTGGTGTTGTATTTGATTAAAACAAAATATTATTTTATTTCAATTTTAGCTCGGTTAGATCATGGTAGTGATGAAAAGATGGCTGAACTGAAAATACAGCTTAAAGAAACCCATGAGGAGTTAGAGGAAGCTAGAGAGGAACTTACTAAAAAGTCTGATTTATTGAAGACAACAAAAGATGAGGTATCTTAAATGAAACAGATAGCAACATATACAATACAAGAGCCTCCTGTGAAATTCATTTATCAGATTAACCTCCAAATGCAAACAGTTCTCACCTTAAACTTATGTTTTCAGATAAAGTGTGTCTTGGTATTATGATAATATTTCTTTCTCTTATATATGGCCAGTAATTGTTGAGAAAATACATACACTGTGGATTCAGAAATTAATGTAGAAATGCAACAGTATGGGTATTGATATAATCAAAACTAGAATATTCAATGTGCTAGTAGTACTTTATTACAACTTTTGGAGGAATTGCATCAATTAATGTCCAATTTTTAGCTCACCTGACCCAAAGCCCTTTGATAATGAGCAAAACCCATACAGTTAAGCAAGCCACAAAGGGCCCTTACACGAAGAGATGTAAAATGATTCAAACAAGAAAATGGAAAATCCTGATATATGATTAAACAACGAAAAAACAAATATGACAGATACAAACCAACAGCAGCTGTTACTTTGGTAGCAATATAATCTTCAGTCGTTATCCATTTAAACCCCCTTATCACTCTGTTGTAAGAAAATAATATGAATTACATGACAAAATCAGATGCAAATAGAGTTTTGCTTTTACAGGTGAAGTTTTTACAAGAAACAGTACAAAGGGAAGTAGAGGAAAGGTTTGAGTTGACAGAGGCACTGAGTACTGCCAGGACAGAACTTCTGAAACTAAAGAAACCTCCAGGTACCCTAAATAAAATTTGGCACTTGCAAAAAATAACATATTGCTTGTTTTATCAACACATGTCGAGAGACTGAAGTTAAACTAATATTGAATGTTCAGATTTAGAGATTCAAAGTAAATATTTATTTATATGCAGTAAATATTTGGCAAAAATAAATAACTTTATTTAAATTAACAATTTCATCATTGACATTTGACCTGAGAAAGAATGATTAAAGTTTAAACTGTCATTTTGTATTCTTTTATCATTGTTAAGAAAGAAGTTTAGTCATAGAAATTTTCTTTCATGTCTGTAGTTTCTCTTTTTATGTGGTCTCTTGAGATTGAGACTAAGAAGAAATCATAAAAAAGTACATAAAATAGCTTACAGTGTAGTCAGAACTGTCCAAGTATATCCATGGCACAGAGAAAAGGAAGAACATATTTTCAAATGAACTTATACTGGTTGTACTAATTGCATTTTAAAAATATTTAAATGGAGTGTTTTGTTGAAAAAAATGATCTATAAAACTGAATGTTTGTATTAATACTGATACCAGAGTAGTTGGTCACAAACTTGTCATTTGGTCTCTGGTGTATAGTTGTCTCATTGGCAATCATATTATATCCTTACTATATTTATATAAGCAACACATTCTAATTTTTAGATGGTTAGTAAGGTTAGTAATAGCGATTAAGAGAACATCAAGCATTCACTGGTTTAGCTGTGGGAGATAACTACTGCGGATTCATTTATTTTCATGGATGGATGAAAAAATGTATTTTCGTGGATTTTTAATTTCATGATTGTGTGCATAAAAGCCTATAGTAAATTTATACTTTGTTGAACATTTGAATTCGTGGTTCACCTTTACCCATGAAATCAGTAAAAGGAGTAGGTCCGGTAAGACACCTTTTTGGCCCCAAAATATAGCATTTTTACAAATTTGTTGAAATGTAAATTTTAAGTTATTTATTGGAAAGAAGAATACTTCTGTTCTATAAATATGGGCTGTTTTTTTACAATGAAATGCACATGCATCAGGTACTAGCATCATTAATTCATGCAATATTACTGAAATCTTCACAATTTTAACATTTGTGCTACTTTTAAGACATTTTTTGTCTAAAATGGAAGTGGCCGCATTTGTGTTCAGTCTTAATATTTACATATATGTTGTATTTGATGATAATACATAATATATATAAAGGTTGAGACTGAACAAGAATGCGGCCACTTCCATTTTAGACAAAAACCATCTGAAATGTGACGTTTTATGGCATATTTGATAGATTTTTCATACTCAAGTTTGAATTTGAGCGTCCTTCATGACCAAATCAGTTCAAATCTTTTACATAAACTAATTGAAGTAGACACTTAAGTGTTTAAAAAATGGTAAAACTCTTTCATCAGATGTATTTCAAATTTTAGGCCAAAACTAGCCCTTACCGGACCTTCTCCTTTGGTATCCCACTAATAATAATGAATCCTTAGTATCTTACACAACTTGGGCATTTTAGGATGTTTCATATTCCTCCACAGTGTTTATATAGCAAATGATGCATTATGTTTTGTAGGTGGGTACAGCGGAGGCAGTAATCCACGACAGTCGACTGCCGACAGTAACATGTCGTTGAAATCTGTCAGTACAGTGAACAACAATACAGCAAATACAGAAAACATGAACAGTGCTAGGAACTCTTCTGTCAGTGATCTGAACAGTGCAAGGAAACATTCTAATGATGATCTTAATAAACTAAATAATAAAAATTTAAATAGACAGGGGACTTACACATCATCGAAAAGTTTAAACCCACTGAAAACACCGCCAGTACAATCAAGAGAGATATCTACAGTCAGTGCAGCAACGGTCAGCAGTTCTCATAGTTCTGTTTCGTATGGCGGTGATCCTGCTAAGCCTCAAGGAAAAATGAAAGGAGGATCTATAGCAGACACTAGAAAAAGGATAGCAAACATTTTAGGGAGAAAATCATGATACTATATACAATTTTTACTAGCAGTGTTTTAATTGAAATCCTTATAAGAGATTGTGCTTTTACTCAGAATTTTTTAGGCAGTTTTTACAAATATGAGGGTGAAGTATAATTTATTTATTATAATATTGCCAAGTTATGCTAGTCAAATTTGTAAGTTAGTCCACACTGGATCAGTTTATCATTCTTTGGATTTTTTTCTTAATTTGAAAGGTAAGATGTTGAATAAATATAAGTTCTCTGTGTCACACTCCAAAATGATTAAAAGCCACCCATTTTAGCTTTTGTTGATAAATTTAATTAAGATAAAGACACTTGAGGTCACATCTATATTTGAATCAAAAGTGAAATTTTAGTCCTCAAAAATATCATTTTTTGTCGTAAAAAAAAATAATCATTAGAGGCATTTAAACACTTGAACATTGTTTCAAAAAGCTTTTGAAAGCTTAAAATACGTAATTTTTGAATGTATGTACAATTACAGTTGTAAAAGCCTTACTGTTTGCTTTATTGATCATTCTCATTCTTTACATTTTTTTAAAATAATATAACTGAATAAAAGTAAGTTAAGAACTGGTTTTCAACTATTAATGTCTTCCAGAAAAAAGAAAGAATGAATCATTGATTTGGTGTTAGCATATATATTTTTTATACTCAATGTGATAAAGATGAATTTGTGCATTTACTTTTATAATTTATGTATTTATTGGTGTTGTTAAGATTGCTCCTGTTTATTGCCATATCAGCCATGAATGTTATGGATGAAACTTCTCTGTCATCAAAACCTGACCTTCAGTGTTATAAGATCTGTGTCAGAATAAGTAATGATTGTAAACCATTTATATATTGTTTCTAATTATAGTCATTCTTGAGTAACTGAATTTTTACATGGTTCATACTGTGGATTCATATATTTTTAGCTCACCTGGCCCAAAAGGGCCAAGTGAGATTTTCTCACCACTTGGCATCCGTTGTTGTCGTTGTCTGTTAACTTTTACAAAAATCTTCTCCTCTGAAACTACTGGGCCAAATAAAAGCAAACTTGGCCTTAATCATCCTTAGGGTATCTAGTTTAAAAAATATATCCGATGACCCTGCCCATCAACCAAGATGGCCACCATGGCTAAAAATAGAACATGGGGGTTAAATGCAGTTTTTGGCTTATTTCTCTAAACAAAAGCATTAAGAGCAAATCTGACGGGGTAAAATGTTCATCAGGCCAAGATCTATCTGTCCTGAAATTCTCAGACAAATCAGACAACCCGTTGTTGGGTTGCTGCCCCTGAATTGGTTTTATTAAGGAAATTTTGCAGTTTTTGGTTATTATCTTGAATATTATAATATATAGAGATAAACTGTAAACAGCAAAAATGTTCAGCAAAGTAAGCTCTACAAATAAGTCAAACATGATCAAAATTGTCAATTGACTCCTTAAGGAGTTATTGCCCTTTAAAGTCAATATTTCACAATTTTTTGTAAATTTTTGTAATCTTTTACAAAAATCTTCTCCACTTAATAATCTACTGGGCCAAATAGAATTAAACTAAGCCACAATTTTCAATAGCGTTTCTTGATTGAAAAAAGTATTGGACAACCATGTCATCTAACCCACATGGCCGCCATGGCTAAAAATAGAACATAGGGGTTTACTATAGAAGTCTATGGGAAAATTGTAAAAAAACAATTTCAAATGGTCACAACTTGAAAACTATTTTAAATAATGATAAGGGGTCTTCAGTAACTATTGTAAGACTTTAAAGGGATGACCTGCTTTAAATTTAACTACTGGGCAGAATTAAACCAAACTTGGCCTCAACTATTATTAGGGTATCTAATACTATTTATTATGATTTTAACCTTATTTTACATGATTTCCAAAGCCACAGTAGATACAGGTGATCGACACAGGCTCTTGAGAGCCTCTAGTTTGGATTTTAATTATTGTGGATTGAGGAAACATTATATTTTTCTGGATATTTTATTTTTGTTGAACAGTTAAATTCCTGGTTTCCCTATACCCTGGAAATCAATGAAAAAGTTGGTATCTCACTATTAATATTGAATCCACAGTATGGTATTTTTTTATGAGCATTTAGGAAAAATACCTTATGATATATGTTATATTGTTGCTTTAGCTATAGTGTATTTCAATTTCATTTCATGCAGAACATTAGACTTATCATCCCACTGTCCAAGGCATGGTTTTGGTGACTTTAAATTAGTCAAGTGGTTAGAATAATTTTTGGTAGGTTACAATGTTTCTGAAGAAGAAATTATAAAATGTACAATGGTAATGCAATATTACAGTGCTATTTGTCACATAAGAGGTCTTTTGATTTTGAAAAAAAATAAATGAAAAATTGTGAAAAATAATTTGTCCATTATATTTTTTGAAAATACAAGAAATAAGTATCCTGCCGATAAATGTTTTACTTACTTATTAAGAAGGTAATGTATTTCTCATATCAAGATATTCACCAACACTACTGTGATATTGTTTATTGTAAAGAACTTTTGTGGTCAATGTGTTCACTTAGGCCCACTGTCTATGCAAGCTACAGTAAGCTACATTTAACAGCATCCCTGGGTCTAACAGGTAGTTAAATAAGAGGAAAAATCATCAATTTGTCTTTTTATCCCTGATTGCCAACTTCAGGGTTTGATTACCTTAGTTGGCTTTAAACATACCTGTAACTGCTACTTAAAATAGAATAAATTAGACAAAATTCAATATAAAGTTGTCAATATTTTTGTTAATTCCTACCAGTAATAAACTTATAACTCCCATAATAAATTCTATATATTTTTTAGGCAGTTAAGCTGCCTAATGCTAGCACCCTAGATTTGTGTTCTTCCGAACGAATGCTGAAAAGAGTGCCATTGTTATTAACTAGCAAGCTAATATGTTATTTATAACTTATTGGACACTTTTTTCATACTTTTAATTCTGGAATACAAAAAATATGACCAGAATAACCTTAAATGATCGTCGAACGACGTAAAATATTTGAAGTTGCACATAGGAAATAGTGCTCAATAGAAATCCGTACGTAGTTTATTATCCCCTGTGCTTTTGGCTAAGATGTCAAAGAACAATTGTATGAAATATTTCATCGCCGAAATTCTCTAATTACAAGTCATTTACATTTCCCAAATGGCAAAAGGCGCAGCAATATTGTTTGGTGGCTGAGAATTATATCACATGTACCTACTAGTCTAAGTTGGCGGTAATTTTAACTTAAAAGATACACGAAACGTAAGTTAGACATTGATTCTGATGATATAAAGCCCGATTATAAGTAAATATTGTTAATCATGATATTCTTTTTGCTTAAGAAGATTGTGATTATTTAATTGATTTCAATTTAATGTATGCACATGTAAATTCCTTTCTTTAATTATATTATTCCGTGTCTCACTGACCTTGCCAGATAAAGTTGTTGTTATTTTATGAAATGAAATAGAACCAGAAATCGACGTTGATTGGTCGATATATTTTAATATTTTTTTTGAATGCAGGACAACTCGGCCCAGAGACAAGTCGGACCGAGTCCACTCGGACCTTCTAAGAATACAACTCGGACCGTCAATGAGACAACTCGGATAGAGTATAAAGGTTTCATAAAATGTTAGAGTAACATGTCTTTTGGAGCCATCAATCTTTCGTTTGTGCATTGAGGTCTTGTATTATTTTTAATTTTAGTTTCTTGTGTACAATTTGGAGTTTAGTATGGCGTTCATTATCACTGAACTAGTATATATATTTGTTTAGGGGCCAGCTGAAGGACGCCTCCGGGTGCGGGAATTTCTCGCTGCATTGAAGACCTGTTGGTGGCCTTCTGCTGTTGTCTGTTCTGTGGTCGGGTTGTTGTCTCTTTGACACATTCCCCATTTCCATTCTCAATTTTATTTAGGGATATTTTGAGTGGCCTAAAGAAGGGAGGGGTATACTATATAACCCTATGGGATTTTATTTTTTTTTAATTTTCTAATGACTATAACTTGAAAAAAGTAAGTGATAGACACAAGCGGTCTTCAGTAATGATAACAGGACAATAAAACAAATCAAATAAGATATAGGGTGAGTCCCTTGGGGTCACCCCACCCCCTTCAATTTGAGAATGTGCTTTTATCTTCTAAACGGTCGCAGTCCCCACCCCTAAACCATATATATTCTTGTATGAGACAATAAAACAAATCAAATGAAATATAGGGGGAGTCCCTGGGGGTCACCCCACCCCTCCTGTTTAAGAACTTGTAAACGGTCAAGATCCCCACCCCTTCACCATATATATTCTTGTATGGGACACCAAAACAAATCAAATGAAATATAGGGGAGTCCACAGGGGTCACCCCACCCCCTTCTGTTTGAGAACTTGTAAACAATCGAGATCCCCACCCCTAAATCTTATATATTTATGTATGGGACAATATAACAAATCAAATGAAATATAGGGGGAGTCCCTTGGGGTCACCCACCCCCTCATGTTTAAGAACTTGTAAACGGTCAAGATCCCCACCCCTTCACCATATATATTCTTGTATGGGACAATAAAACTAATCAAATGAAATATAGGGGGAGTCCACGGGGGTCACCCCCACCCCCCTTCTTTTTGAAAACTTGTAAACGGTCAAGATCCCCACCACGAAACGATTTATATTCTTGTATGGGACTATAAAACAAATCAAATGAGATAAAGGGCGAGTCCCCTGTGGATCCCCCCTTTTTGAGAACTTGTAAACGGTTGAGATTCCCACCCCTTAACAATATATATTCCTGTTCATGATTTCAAGAAGATTTGAATGACATACAGGGTCAATCTCCAAGCGTCACTTATGCATATCACTTTACTAGGCCAAACCAATTTGTACTGGACGTTGCCCAATGTCAGGCGACCATGGGAATGATGAACTATGGGAGCTTGTTTGGGAGACTTCGTAACAGTATCCTTTTCCAATTATTTCTTGTTTATTATAAAATTTAATTGATGCAAAAAATAAGTTTAGGTTGAATTTATCCTAATTATTTTTTGAATTATTTCTGGGCCTATAAAAATTTTCATTTATGACTCATTTTAAAGAAAACATATAAATCTTTCAAGCAGTGTAATGCCCAAGAATGCTTGACCAACTGTTTTATAATCACCTGTCATTTTATTCCAAACTTGGTATGGAGTGACATCATGGACTTGGGGTGGGGTGGGGGTCATTTACTATGGGCAGGTCAATCAGACCTCACCTTTGATCGATCACTGTAGTTGTAAAACTTTGTCTGATTTGTGTTTCATAACTTTTGAACTGTAGAACCCAAACTCAGTGTTCCTTCCAGGTAAGCAAGTCCACTCATACGATTACAAACTCGTACTACGTCAACTCGTACCCAAACGTCAACTTGTACCAATGTTAACTACCAACTAGAATAACTGTAAAATCGTATCGTTGCAAACTTGTACCACTGCAGACTCACCATGAAAAATATACATTGATATATGCATTGCTTTTGAAAACCTTGATAAAATATTAATTAATTTGCCTTAATATCCAATTCATTAAATAAACATACATCGATGACACCTGCTGATCCAACTAAAAATGGTAATGTGGCATATGAAAAGTCTTAATTAGTACATATTGGAATAAAACTACACCACTGTGGAACACTGTAATATTAATGACATTGTTCCTGCATAAGTTAAATTCATTCAATTGTGTATAGAGAAGTTGACAGAAATTAGCGTCTATATGTCACCGTACGGCCTGCAACAATGAGCAAAACCCATACCACATAGTAAACTATAAAAGGCCCCAAGATGATAAATGTAAATAGTTCCAACAAGAAAACCAGCAGCCTGATTTAAGTCGAATCAATAATGATTTGATTTGATTTTTGGTGTTTTAACGCCAATTTTAAGCACCGTTTTGGGGCTATTTCGTGGCAGCCAGTTTTTATTGGTGGAGGAAGCCGGAGTGCCCGGAGAAAACCACAGACCTTCGATAGGAAAACTGACAATCCTGGTCAATTAAGATTGGAGTCGAGTGCACCCGCACGAGCGGGGTTCGAACTCACAACCTCAGTGTTGACTGGCTAGTGATTACAGTAGTAATTACTTAGACCACTCGGCCATCGAGGCCCCTCGAATCAATAATGAAAAACAAATATGATATACAGCAACAAATGACAACCACTGAACGACTAGGGACAGGCACACACATAATATGGCAGGGTTAAACATGTCAACTGGTGCCAAACCATCC
The DNA here is from genome assembly GCF_021869535.1 of Mytilus californianus. Lineage (NCBI taxonomy): Eukaryota > Metazoa > Mollusca > Bivalvia > Mytilida > Mytilidae > Mytilus > Mytilus californianus. Next base: position 44,543,978 of record NW_026262593.1, read on the forward strand.
CTTAACCTGGGACAGTTACATACATCTTCTCCGAATTGAATCTTCAAAAGGATACATATTTTAAAGTAATTTAAAGATAAATGATAAACGTTTGAAAACAAAGGTATATTGTTATAGAAAAGTGTGTAAGACAGTGCAGCAAATATACCAAACAAATCTGATACTTGAGATATAACAAGCTGTGATAAACAATTCAAGCAACACTGCCATAGTTTTCATCATTAAGTTTGCCTTGGTTTTTGGTTAACTGCCTATAGCGCTTACAGTGCTTTGATTATATATAATTTATATCCACAACCATTAGCAAACATGGCAATCAATTATTAGAAAGACAATTGAAGATTTTAATGACTCAAATATCAACTTTAATTCGTCCTGGATCAATCCATTAAATTGCCTGCTAAAGTACAAACATACAATAAGTTTTCTCCTTATTGGTTTTGTTAAATTTTTGCAAGCATTTCTTTTATCTTAGCACTCTATTTTATACAAAAGAAATGTAAGTGCATGCAAACGTATTGTGCATCAACTGTCTTTGTACACCTCATGTCTTAACACGATTACTATTGCAACAAAGATTTATTAAAATCCTAAATCAGAGAAAGTAATAAATGTTGAAATATGATATATTTATCTCATTTTTGATGCCATAAGATTTGACAAAAGATATACAAATAATTCATCTACATTGAGTCAGAATCAGAAATTTATTTTGCATCAAAACAACAATTCATTGACACAATACCATTAACAATATCTAGAGGTAAACATATGTCAAGCTTTAAATCTCAATCAGGTAACAAAAGCCATGAAAAATGCTGCAGCAACTAGAGAAGATTTGTCCTCATCAGACTAAAGGACAAAAAACAACCCACTACAATGCATATACATGAAACTATTAAAAGAAAACTACTGTTCCAATAGGATGAGGACTTGTGGCTGAGGGTAGTTTTTAGGTATACACCAATGAGACAACAAACCAAACAAAAAGGATAACCAAAAAAACATCTCGAGAGCAGCATATGCATGCGGTCTTTAACAATAGAAATGTGTCAATAAAATAGGTCAAGCTATTAATCATCCTTAATTTTAACCCTTTACACCCAATCACGCCTGTAGTCGTGATTGCAACCACCATTTTTTGATGGCCTGTATGACCCTCCATACTTTTTTTAGAACTGCCCCAGCTGAACTGTGTTGACAGCAGGGAGTTCAACCATGCAATCATGTTCCATAAATTCTTCCCAAATTTGTTATTATGAAAATACGGCAACCTTAATTCCCTTCTTCAAAATTGAAAAAATGTGAAAAAGTACTAGTAACCAAAATCAGGTGGGGGTGGGAGTCATTTGATGTCCCTTCGTTAATGGCATAGGCCATATGTATCAACTATTTTTCTAAATACACGCTTAGGTGGAACAGGAATACAAGGAGGTATAACAAACTGGTCTGTAAAATCTAGGTCTCTGTTTTGTCAGAAATCTGTAAAAACGGACATTTAGGCAGACCTGGCTTGCCAATAATAATTCCCCAGCAAGACACTCAAGTCACATTCACTTCCAGTCAGTATGGATGGACTGCTGTAACTACAAGGTAATAATTGAATGACAAAGAAACACAGTTTGGTCAATGATCACGTCTCAAGGTTGTATTAAAAACGAAAAAAAATCAGCTGGGGTGGGTTTAAATCCACCGGAAAATACTTGTGAACCTTTAAAGCACAAAAAAGGAAAAATCAACTCTACAGGTCATTATCACATAGAAACTGCAAATTAGTAATAAGTAAAAAAAAATCCACTAACAGGTAAAGTACTTTGTATAAATGATTTGCCAACTATTTTTCGTTATATCAATCAGATATGCAACATTATTGATGTTTTCAGTGTAATATACACCAATATTAAACTATGTAAATGGCACGACGTATTTTAGAACAGATGTAAGATCTTAATATCCTACAAATGATCATTAACTATGTCATATATGCTTCATTTTAAAAATAGAAGCAATATGTACACCATGAAAATAAATCTCATATTGACAGTAGCATTACTAGTTTTTATTGCAGGTAAAGTCATAACATTTTTTTATCAATGTTTTTAAATATACTGTACTTGCTTTCATTTTTCTTGTTTTGCTTTATTTGAATCGACGAAACGTTGAATAATTAGTAGTTAAAAATGTTCAGCAAGTCCTGATGAATGCAACCAACAAGTCGTGAAATTCAAGTTATTTATTTTGTTTAATCGGTTCATCAAATTATTAATTAGTTTATTATAAAATCTCTCCAGGGCCTCTGTGTGTAAGTATCTCTTGTCCACTATCTTTTTGCATTGGTTTAGACTTCAATAATGGTTGTCGAATGGTCACAAGCGCTTGCTTCTAAAGGAGTTGTTTGCAATTTTATAACGCTTCAAATTCCAAAGAGCACTACTTGTTTTAGACTGCAAAACGTCTTTATATATTTGACTTTGCCACATAAGCAATTTTATAGCTGTTGGTACATATTATATCTTTCATTTTGTGTTCAATGAATTACAGTCTAGCAGTGAATAAGCCAGTAAAACCAATTTTGTGTTTGCGAATCTCGAGGATTATCACTTCAATGGCTAATTTCCATTGAATGGGGCATTTCTTAATTTCTTTTGCGTTTTGGTGTGAGCATTCGGATTTCTAAGCTTGCTGTTATTGTAATCATTGTTTGATGTTTTCAAACAACCTATTTACGTATATAACAAAATAAATGGCGTACGTATATTATGAAAATAAGAATAGCACGTGCTCTTCCTTTAACTTTCAATACTCTCAGACGGGAAACTATTCGATAAGGATGAATTTACTTTAACATTTGTACTCTATAATTTTACAGTGCATGCTAATAGGATACAGATTCAGCAAAGTGTGATCAAACTTCATCCTAGTAACGAAGATTTTGATATCAAAGGTTGCACTATAAGTAGCGAGAAGCTTCTATTCACTGACAAAAGAAACAAAAGGATAATAATACACAATGGAGCCGGTACTCATATCGAGGACATTTCACTTTCTAGTGAACCATTCGATATCGTTGCTTTAGATGTTGACAGTGTTGCTGTTTCGTTTGGTAGAAATAGATATATTGAAAAAATCAATATCAATACAAAAGCAGTCACCAAAATACACTTGGGCGGAAATTGCTGGGGACTTTCATATGACGGTGAATATTTGTACGCGGTCATCGACGGTTATGGTATTTATGTTGCGGTAGTTACGCTAGCAGGAGAACTTATTAAAAGAATTCCCGTAAGTAGCGAATTTGACCAAACTGAATATATTACAACGCACGAAACGAATGTCTACTTCTCAGTATTTATTCCCAAGAACATTGTAAGCATGAACTTGAATGGTAGTGTTCAATGGCAGTTTCAGAAAAACATTTTCAATCAGCCAAGGGGAGTAACCTCTGATATCCATGGAAATATTTTTGTCACTGGATTTTCGTCACACAATGTGGTTGTTGTTGAGAACAATGGTCGTGAGTGTAGTGAATTACTAAATAAGGGAAGTGGAATACACTATCCGACATCAATTTACTTTGATAGGACAAAAGAAAGGTTGCTAGTTAGTAATTTAAACGACGGATTTGCCTATCTTTATAACATCGTGTATAATTGACGTTTTGGTTTAGTGCTGAAGGAAATTTTATATTATACAAATGTTATCATCATGTCGTATCCAAAGATAATTTTTAAAGAAAGCAATACACGAAATAACAAAATTATATGGCAAGTAATGTAATGCATTAGTTCAATTCTTATTCTTTAAATTTCACTCTGTTCAACTGTTTTTATTTTGTAATCAAGTGATGTTTATTTTCAAAGACACTTAGTAACGAACTCCAATTCAAGCCCCACAACGCGCGGCTAACTCATAAACCATACGAATTATTTAAAAATACTTTGTTCTTCACTTGCTTCACTAGTCATGTGCTTATGACGGGACCAACAACCTCCTTGAAGAAATAGCTCTATTTCTATCATTAAGAAAGTGTTTCGATAACTTTCTGGTGACGAGAAAAACTCAAAGAAGAAAATCGTGGCTTAAACCACAAGCTCCGAAATTTCATTTCACTTGGGAAAGATTTATTCCGTTCAGTAGGTGCTGCTTGATTAAAGCCTTACAAAAATTGAAAGTCCACAACGATGAAAAAAAGTGATCTTTAATTTCGTCAAATCATACTGTTTAGAATGATGTTAAGAATTTTTAAAGAGGGATAGAGAAACGCAGTTTGATATGACATCCTTGCATTTGAACACATTTGGACAACTGGAAACTAAACTTAATATAAACTGCTAAAGTTATAACATTTTGTAATTTCTAACCTATCGTTAGTTCTAAAATAGATGTTTGCAGTATAAGGTAACCACTTTATAGTTCAACTTAAATGGAAACAAATTGATAACAAGTAAAATTTAAAAAAAAAATAACGAACTCTAAGGAAAATTCAAAACGGAAAGTCTCTTATCCATTGGAAAATCAATAGCTCAAACACATCAAACTAATGAAAAACAACCGTTATATTACTGACTTGGTACAAGCCTTATGCAGAAAATGGTTGCTTAAACTAGGGTTTATAGCTAGATAAACCTCTCACATGTATGATAAGTCGCATATAATTCCATAATATTGACAACAATGTGTGAACAAAACAAACAGACATGATAGGTAACAATGTTAAAAATTGGGGTACAGCAGTCAATATTGTGTTATAATCTTAATCACCATAAAAACAAAAACCTATTTCAACAAAGAAAAAAAAATGGCATAAAGACTCTATAGTCAAAGCTAATAGACATAAAATGACCATAGCACAATAACAATGGCGGGATGCATAAATACAGAACCACACAAAAGGGATATTACCTAGAATAGACTAAAAAGTGAAGGTTAAAAATTTACAAAGACAAATAAAAAGAACACTATAACACGTTACTAAGATGATAAATAACGTCAGTACCTAGAATCTATACTACAGGACCATCATGTGAAGTTGATACGGAATAACTATCAACAAGATTTTGGTATCTTCCGATGATCTTTCTTAGATAAAGGACGAGACGTTCTTTGACATAACACTGGATCATGGTCCTATGGTTGTTAACGTTTTATGACATCGTTCGTGTTTAGACGGTTATCCCTTTTAGAAATAAACAAGAACTGATAGTATGTATACGGAAACATGTTGTCTGCTATTAATGCAACTGTTTGCGGTGTAGCAACTCTTTCACCTTACTCATTTTGACACGATAGATTAGGATTCGATGATTGACAAATTCGAAAAAGTATTTTGCTAATTTGAATTAAGTATAAAAATGTAATTATACAAACTTAAAACTGGTATATGGATTTTGACAACTACTTTTTTGAATTCAAATTAAAAAAAAACAAAAACAATTGGAGGAAAAGCTTACTGTATAGTCAGCAGTACATTCGAACTATTGATATCGATCTAATTGAAGTTCAATTTTACGTTCAAATAAAGTTTGATATACCATCCAGTTAGATCGTAGATATAAATAGAAATTTAGTTGGAGAAGAACATATCACAGTATCATATATGACGCCGGACACAGTGCAGGCTATTGTACTACGATATCACAGAAGTATTTTCGCGCAAATTTGTTGAACTAATTGTTGCGGTAACTTTCAGACAAAGTATAATAAATTGCTGTGTTAGCCGTGTATAACCCGAGGTTATTCAATAGTAAACTTAATCTGTAAGGTTGTCAAATATTTAGACGTATATAAAAACATAATGTTGATGTAATTGCATAGTCATTATTAACATCCTCTACGACAGACAAAACAAACATAAAAGTAGAGGTCAACATGGCTTGCTCTTCTTTCTTATAATCTTATAACCTTTACATCCAGACATTGAACAATATGTAATATTATACACACATATTTTCTATCTCTTTTTAATCTTAATGTCGTCCTAAATATGAATGTAAAGCCAGCAAGCATTATATAAATCAATTAATCTCATATAGAATTCATCTCCAAGGTTTCTCGGGTGGCGGATCTCTGTGAATTGGGGATTGTGGCGATATTTATTCCCCACAATGCAAATTATTGTCATTTATTCAGTTTTGGTTTATTACATAATTGTTCATTACAGTCAGTTGTATCATGTTTTTATGGTTTCTGAATAAATGACCTTTTCTACCGAACGTCTCTAAAATAGTAATCATAATAAATTACTTATAATTCTTCTTAATTCCCAATTGAAATCGAATCTGTTTTTTTGAGAATATATTTTCGAATACAGGTCATCGAATGTTGAAAATGTTGATGGTATATGTTGCGTTTGAATGCTTATATATATTTATCTTAAATTGAATGCAAGTTTTTGTATATTTATCAAATTTGACTGATTTTGATAAAGGAATGCTAACAACAAATTCATCTTAATAATGCAGAAGGATAAAACTTAGTTATTAGTATGCATCGAATAGTGGTATGTAGTGATGTATAATCAGCAATTTAAGTGCATACTGTATTGAGAGGACATAACATTTTACAAAATTAAATCTCATTTCTTAATGATGCGTTTTTATTTTCATTACCATTTTCATTTGATAAAAAGTATTTAAAAAATTCATCAAAATCAGTATGCTTATCTTTTAGTACGCCAGACATATATATTAGCACATTATATGTATTTTAAAATTTTAATTCAAAATATCAAACAAAATATATATGGTTTGTTCACGATGTTACATGCTAAAAGGATATGGTCATATACAAACAAGAATACCATCCTACGTTTCAATGAACATAACAAAAGAAATTGTTTGATGAATAACCAAAATGATCAAAAACAGGTATCGTATATTTTCAATGGCTCATTTAATAAATCTTAATAACTCTGTTCCAGTCTATAATCGTAAATCCTGGGTAATTATCGTGTCATTTTAACGGTATCACAAACACTCCCTTTTCAAACTTAAATTTCACCTAATTACAACAAATAAAGAAATCATTTTTTTTTAAAAGGAAATGGACTGAAAGGATAATGTGAAGAAGTTGTTTGTTTTCCCCAAGATACCTTAAATTAAGTATTGTTACTTTTTTCTTTTCTTTTGTATTCTGTGTACGTCAATTCAATTTTCTTTTTTTACAGCAACTCTGTTGTTTATTGGGCTAAAATGCTATTTATACTGTTATACATGATACTGAACACGGACGAAAAACCAGTTACATACGATTATAATTTGATCAATTTCCGGTGAAGTTAGAAAAATTTCATTAACGTCTTTATCTATTTTGACCACAATGTGCAGCAATCACTATTCTGTATCTCCTCGGCAATGATGAAATCAAATTGGTATTAGGGCCTTAGATATCCTTTTCCATTTGATTTGGACGCTTCAATGATTAAGGTAGGGATAGGCGTAAAAGAACTATCAATTTAGTACTTAATATGTTTGGAGTTTAAATCCGTCAATTTTTAGGCCATGACAAAACATTTATGTTGTTTTGAGAAAAGAGTTAGCAAATTCATAGCAACTTTTGCTGTATATGACCGGGCATTGTCCAGTTTAAGCATTTTACTCTGTGACCTACATAGGGAATTTGTGGCTGCAAAATATCACCACTATATGTTGAGCCGGTAATCGTCCTTGGACACGCGATAGGTATGTTTTGCGATAGTAGAACTACTGTGCAAATCCTGTCGCTTCAAATCCCACATTATCTGTCGGGAGAAGGGGAAAACCGGTTATTATGAAGCCCATTTTCACGGGGTCATCCATCATCTTTGTGGAAAAGAAAACATGACTCATCTCGGATCAGAATTCGGCGTCATTTGCTCAAATATCAGACACAATGTGTGATAACAACGAACACAAATACGTGTGTATACTTCTGTCAAAACTTGACAACATATGGTCTTCTTTGCAAAATTATGCTTTGGCAGAGTCTCATACGAACTGTAAACCTTAGCTAATTGCAGCGTCGGTTATAATCGTGACATCTCGATAACGTAGATGGAACATCTTCATATACAAAGCTGGAGTAGTCAGGCGTAGCCTACCACTTTCAGAAATCTATTTCAAAGGCATAACATTAAGATGTGTTGAACGTTGTATTGTTGGTTGACTTCACTTTTAGTATGTACAGCATAGAGAACACCGATTACATTCATTAGTCTTAGATACATGATTTCATTTATTAGTTGTTAATGGCTTTGAACAAGCTGTCAATAACTGCGAGTACTCTCAGATATGTACTTGGTGATTTTTTTGTAAGGGACGAATAAATACCCTGCCGCGTCCAATCTGTGTTTTAATTAGATATTTTTCTGTTTTGTATAGATCCGAGAATACCACCAAATCATAGTACGTCACATCCGGTTTCATACGCATAAGGGACGAGTAAAATTACCCCTTGAATTTGACAGTTGTAAGAAATTAACACTACATTTCATTGCAGTCATCAACATATATCTTGGGTGTTTCAAAGTACTATTCATTTTTTTATTGGGTGATTCTATAAAATATTTTAGAAACTTGAGGTTATATGGTGACTAAAGCTTGGAAACAGGAAAAAAGGGTGAAAATTTAATTGGTTAACTTCCAGTGATGGTTACTATTTTATATGCAATGACATATTATTTAAAACTCCGTCTGTAGTACTGGACAGGATAAAACTTTTCTCATGCCAAGTATTTCTTTATTTGAAACAAAGATCAATTCTGCATAATGTTATGAAGATACAAATATTTGTTTTAAAAATTTAGCTGTACACGAACATGTAGAATTCTAAATATTTAAAACAGGATATAACATTCTTATATTTACGGTGATGTCATTAATTGAACTCGTAAATTTAGATACGAACCATATAAAATATGACAAAAAATGTGTAAAATTTGCGATATCATATCAAAATGTCTTCAACAGCAACATGTAGTGCTGAATAGCATTATTATTTCATGAAAATATTTAAAACTGATGCAATATTCAAAGCAAGTCTAGTGAATGAAATGAACTCTTTATAAACTCTTGAATGTAAACTTTTCTGAAAGATATGATCCTGTGACTGAAACAAATATAGTAAAATTGGCAATACCATTTATACTTTGTATACCTTCAGAACGCAGTAGTTTTCTTAAATACAAATGTATCTCCATCTTTTACATCAATCAAAATATAGGATCTAGCGGCTTTGTGGGCTGTTCACGTAGCCTTGCTCACAAAAAGATTGTAGATTTGCACTTAATTCCTACATGGATTAACATTACTTCTCAGTCATGCAGTAAAATATTCAAATGCATTTAACATTAATTTCATATTGTTTTAATCCTTTTTTGTCACTTTAGTAAAAAAAAGAATATAAATTTTAACATTATTGACCAATCCAGTCTAGCACAGGATTTGAATGTTATCACGTTCCAAATTATGGGCGGTCCTTGATGACGTATATTTACTTACCCAAATCATCCCAATAACATATCGGTATCCATCCGCTTTAAATCACAATTATAAGTAAGTACACGGATATACATTGAAATATTTTCAAATGCAGCCATAAAGGTAAAACAACTTTTAGATAAGCGATTGTATCGATTTTAAAATGGTTGGAACAATGAGAAATGTACTTCCATTAGGCTGTCCGTAAAAGGCATATCTAGCGAACGTCTCTAAAAGTAAGCAATAAAATATTAGTTATAATTCGTCTTAATTCAAAATTGAAATTGAATAAGGTATTTTGAAAATAGAACTTCGAATACAGAAAATCGAATGTTGAATATTTGAAGGGTATATGATGCGATTGAATGTTGAAAGTTGTAACTCGAGTATTGAAATTTTAATTATAGAAAATTTGAATATTGAACATTGAGTAAAGAACCTTGGAAGGGAATATTGAACTTTGAAAATTCAATATGTTTGAATGATTGATATCGAATGCTGAATGATAATAAATAGAAAAGTGAATTTCGAAATCATCTGTAAAATGCTGACAAACTTAATATTCAATATTTAATTTGAAAATATGAATGTTGAATGATAATAAATAGAAAAATTAATTTTGAAATCAACTGTAAAATGCTGACAAACTTAATATTCAATATTAAATTTGAAAATATGAATGTTGAATGTTGAAATCGAATGTTGCAATGAAATGTTGAATGATAAAATTGAATGTTAAACGTTCAATGTTGAAAAACGAATATTGAAATCGTATATTGATTATTAACAGTTGATTGTTGACAACTGAAATCGAATGTTGAATGTGTAAAGATTGAATGTTGAATGTCAAAATCGAATGTTGAATGTTTAAGTGCAGTAATTAAAATTGAAACCGAATGATGAATGTTGAGTAAACTGATATTAGATTATGTTGATATAAATATTTATCGTAAACTGAATGTTGATCTTTGAATATTTTCAAACTTGATTGATGTTGAATGATTAAAGATAATTCCATCTTGATAATGCAGATTTGAATAAAAAAAAACTCTCACTTCGCTATGAATCATTGTCATGCATCAAATCTAGACAAATAGCGATATATGTTATATAAACAATACACTTTAGGAGTTGTGACATGCGACAATAATAATTTCCACCACTCTGCATTGCCAATAATTTAAATTCCTATAGGGTAGTACGGCGGGCATGCGGACGGGGTTTCGGTCGGCACATAGAATACCAATACCAAGTTTGATTTTGACAATTAATCCGGGTTTGCAGTCTCTTGTTTTAAAAGAATTGATAAACGTAATTATGATAAGTGATCATTTCTAATTTTCGTACAAGTTAGAGAAAATGCATGTTTTTAACGTGTGTTTATATGATAAATAATGATTAATTTTGATTTTTTTGGGCATGTGATCGTTGCTTCCAACATATTTTAGCTTGAAAGAATTTGTACATGTGGCATATTTTTCTTCTTTTGTTAAAGGAAGCCCTTCCTTACTAAAACTTTCGACAAAAAGGAAGTTATTGTACGGTATGACGTCATAAAGTGGAAGTTATAGTACAGACTTGCTGTTCCCTTTAGACATCCTTTAGACATTTACATAGTCCAACACATGAAGCCATGACACAAAGTGATGTAGAATCAGCAATTAAAGGACATAATGAAAGAACATAAATTATTTACAAAATTAAATCGTATTACTTAATGTGACGTTTTAATTTTTTATATATAATCATTCGCAAAAATATATATTTGATAAAGAAATAATCATAATTACCATGCCTATCATTCAGTACGCCAGACACATATATAAAGACATTAAATGTATTTCAAATTTACTTCAAAATATTAAACAAAACATAAAAGGTTTATTCACATCAAAGATTGTATTTTCACGATGATAACATTTTAATGGGGATATGTTCATGTACATGCAAGTATAACATCCTTCTTTAAAACTAATTTACTTGTAACAAAAGAAGTTGTGTGGTGAATAAGCAAAATAATTATAAGAAAAGAATATCTTATTCGTTCAATTTAAGAGACCTTTAATAACTCTGTTCCAGTTTAAAATCGCAAATCTAGAGCAATTTTCTTGTCATTTAAACGATCTGACAAACATTCTTAAATTTCATATAATTACAGTAAATAGACAAGAAAAATGATTGAAAAAGTTTTTAAAAAAATGAATTGAAAGGATAAGAATTCAAATTATTTTTTTATGCCAGAATCATTTTAAATCTGTACGGTGACATGTTTGAATGAAACCTATATTCTGTGAAAAAAAAAGAACGGCACTATGTTTTTTTTTTTTATTCTAAGTCAAATTTACTTGTTACATATGTCCTTTGTTTATTGAGCCAAAATGTTACACATACTGTTTTACATTTGTTTTGTGTGTTTGAGCTATTGGTTTTGACGTTTGTTAAGGGACTTTCCGTTTTGAAGTCGATTTCGGGGCCTTTTATAGCTGACTATGCGGTATGGGCTTTGCTCATTAATGAAGGCCGTACGGTGACCTATAGTTGTTAATTTCTGTGTCATTTGGTCTGTTGTGGAAAGTTGTCTCATTGGCAATCATACCACATCTTCTCTTTTATATTCTCAATAATAAGATGAATTTCTATTCCATATTTATTCACCAGCCAACGGAAATTCATCTTAAAAAAAGATTAGCCTGCAACTAAAACTATTTGTATGTTTATAATGTCACCTTCAAATTCGCATAGTCATTAAAATATGTATACAATAGATATAAGAAGATGTGGAATGAGTTCCAATGAGACAACTCTCCATCCAAGTCACAATATGTAAAAGTAAACCATTGTAAATCAAAGTACGGCCTTCAACACGGAGCCTTGGCTCACATCGAACAGCAAGCTACAAAGGGCACCAAAATGATTAGTGTAAAACCATTCAAACAGGAAAACCAACGGTCTAATCCATACATAAAACGAGAAACGAGAAACACTTATGAACCACATCAACAAACGACAAATAATTGCAGAAATCCCATTTTTTTAAAAAGATGACTGTAGTAGTTTTTATTGTCTGTATATGTTTTGAATGCGTCTAATTGAGTTTGATAATCATTTGTCGTATAAATATTTCACGAAGCATCATTAATACAGAGAAATCATTATACATCTACAAACATCAACACATTAAATTATACAATATTACATTACTTATTTTACTAAAGTGTATCCAGGCCTGTACAAGATATCAATTTTGGCATATTGACAGCTATGACAATAGTTGTTTTCAAATACAATTGTTTGGTAATAGTTTAATTACATCTATTAAAAAATGTATGAATAATGTATTTTAGAAATTTCTTTTATAAACGTTGAAAATTTAAAACAACTTCGAGTAAAACGATATTTGATTCATACACCCTTGTGTGTATTGTTGAAAATTTCTACAGCTCATGGATGTAGGAACATGGCCCGTATGCATAAAACATCTTAACTTAAAATTGAGAATGGAAATGGGGAATGTGTCAAAGAGACAACAACCCGACCATAGAGCAGACAACAGCCGAAGGCCACCAATGGGTCTTCAATGCAGCGAGAAACTCCCGCACCCGGAGGCGTCCTTCAGCTGGCCCCTTAAACTTAAATTTCACTAAGATATCCCGTAGTTAAGTAAAATTATGAAGTTGTATGCATAGAATTACTTAAGTCTCCACTTAAGTAAGGAATATAAAAATCGGAATCTTCTCTAGTTACCGTATTATACACTCATCCGTGCAAAAGTTTGTGTTGATAATTTATATTGATTGAACAATACTTTTATGAAGAAATAGGGTTAAATTGATGTTGGTTTGCATAACAATTAAAATAAAATACGTTACCAAATGCCAAATTGATGCAATAGAGAAAACGTCATTTTAATGGACGAGCAACGAGCATGAAGAGATTTTTTTTAATTTGTAATACAAATTTCCCCCTACTGTTACTACAGGAGAGACAAAGGAGCTTGGAAGGAATTTTGTTGATTTAGTAATGTTGGTTTTACGCCAAGTTGCAAATGTTTCATGCATGTTCAGGAAGAGAACAACTTAACAACGCATACAATAAATTTGCCTTGCAACTGGCACAATCTTTACATCGGCATCGGTTTTAACGTCCACATTCTGACCGGACGTGGCTGCGTACTTATATATCCTGCCCAGACAAACGGACGTCCAACATTTGCAAGGCCTATATCAACAGAAGTGGACCAAATTATGTATGGAGTTTTAAATGTAAAATATCAAAGTATTTCTAAATTATCCACTAGCAATGTTTTTTAGTGCAAACAAAACTTCACTCACACGAGCAGTCGCTTAATAGATACTCCACATTATCTTGTAGCAAATGATACAATCGATAATTGTAGATTATATAGACTTCGAATTCCATTCTTTTATACCCTTCCGATTTTTACCCAGTTAGTGAAACACATTCAGGGATATTTGGCCTATATCTTTTGAAAAAAACTATATAACTGAATATATTTTGCATTCCGGAAGATCTTCATTGCTTCCTTTATAATGTTTAGTACTTATCTAGCACTTCAACGTTCAATGTTATTCATTAAAACATGCACTAACAGAGGAATCAGTAAAAAAAATAATAGCAATAATTCCGTAAGAGTAAAAAATGTGTAAGTTCTTGTCGGAATAGCGAAATTGAGACATAAGAGTAGAATGAAATTATATACCTACCCTCTGTTATAAATTGATTATGTGATTTAGAGAAAATTACAATAGTTGTGACTATTAAGCAACAAAAAAAAAAAATTAAAATAAAAAAAAAAACCGAAATATTACTGATATAATTAATAAACAGTTAAATGGTAGATATTCCATCCATGTTCTGCAACAATAATGACTTGTCACTGATTTTAATCTGTTTTTTTCTTCTTTTAAATTTAAGGTACCTTACACTAAAATATAATCTTAAGCGTTTTAGTCGTTTAATGAGTAATATGCATACCATTTAAGATTTGTTGGCGTGACTTAATCCAACTAAGATTGTACTAAGGAAATTCTTATTTTAAGGTTGTGAATGCATACCACTAAGGTAAAAAAGGGCGGGCAGAGTTTCTTTAACATTAGTGTTTACTAAAGAAAATATAAACTTAAGTAGCTTTATGCATATGGCCATGAGCTCTAGATGACGGAATTATATGGTTGGTCTACAGAAAAAAAATGAAAGGTACTTCTTTGGATTTTTTTATTTTCGTTAATATTTGTTTTCGTTGATTAAACAAAATCCCTTTTGTTGATTATTTGTTTTCGTTGATATGCAAATTTACATACCAGCATACATTAAATATAGACACCATTGCAAATTAAATTTCGTTGGTAATCTATAACCATGCCAACGAATAAATGTTATTCTTATGAAAGTTTCTATAAGTATTCAAATAATGTTACACATTGTTTTACTATAACCGACATTTCCAAACAATCAAAGGTTATGTTATAATAATAGCTAATGTTGTATGTTAGTTTGAAACTAAACGAACACATTAGAGGTAAAAACATTACTTTTTTATACTTATCTGGCTATGGTACAAACAAATGTAATAATATCATGTCTGCTTAGTTTTTATGTTGAAGTTTTATTTGCACCAATGTTTTTTTGTGGTTCTTAGATACATAACTTTGTTAAATCATATAATGTGGTATACCTATACCAATTTCTTGTATGAATTTTTGTTCAACAGCTTATGGATATAAATTTACTATACATTGAATTGTCAATTTCCCATCAGTATATTTAAGATAAGAATGAAAAGGTATAATCAAGCAAACCTAGGCCTCACACACTACGAGAATCGTAGTGTCGTTGTCAATAGCAGTGCATATGTGAAATGAACAGGGCTGGAATTTTTCAAAACTTTCTTAAAATAAGAGAGCTTGTTTATTGATTGATGAGCTTTGAAACTTCATTAGCATTTGTTTAAAAATACTTTTATTAAATATTTCAAATGGAATCTAACATTCTAATTGTACGGTGATGTTGTAAACAGAACTCTTAAATTAAGATACGATCCAGATAAACTGATTAATCGGTTGAATAAACTTACACTTAAAGGGTATAAATTCAACACTATAAATAGATCTTTGAGTATACCAATTTTTGACTTAGTTCATGAACAACTTTTCTATGAAGAACTTCAATAATTCCAACTACAAAAATACGACAGATGATAAAATCGAAATGCTGAACTTTTTGATCGAATATTATGTGTTGTGTTTGATGGATTGATATTTCAATAGACCGTATAACAGTTGTTATTACTTGCGGATCTCAACTAGCTGACTTGATTTTGTACTCATATGAAGAAAAAAAAAACCTCCCGAAGGATAAACAGAAACCAAACATCTTTTAAAGTTTTTTTGGGTTCACTTTCAGACAAATTGATCAGTTCCTGTAACTCAATACTAGTTACCAACATTAAAGTGTGTGTTTTATCTCGTGAATCCCAGTGAACTGACAAGTAAGGATGCAACTACGTAAAAGGTCTGCTTAAAATCTTTTCTTCACACAGATGGACTACTTTAAACTAGGATCTATGACAAACATAAAAATTTCAACTTTCAAATTGTCAACTTCCAATTTCTCAGCAATGATTTACTTCCTCATTTTTCTGTCCGTTGTATGACCTTAACATACATATAACACAAAAAGTGTTTCAGCAGATTTATGAGAAAGAACGACTAAAATCCGCACAATCTGCTATAATGTTTTATTTCCAAACTAGCTAGCGAGATTTCAAATTTTCAAATACCAGATTAGTAGTCTGATTTGTAACTTAACCGATTGTGCCATTTTGACTGGGTGAAGACTATCATAATGGGTTATGCATTCACAGCAGGACATGCTAACAATGTCACAGTACCTTGTTTCACTTCTTTTTGAATTCAGACGATTTCCCTAAAGTTCTGTTTTAATTGAATTTGTATCTTGATAATTCATAAATGAAATTCAAATATTAATAACAACTGTAAACTCAAATTCATTGGTTTTGATACTGATTTTATATTGGTTGCCGTCAACTTCATTTTGATTCAAGTGAATAGTTGTCTTATTAGAAATTATACTATATCTTCTTATGCTTATAGAAATCACTGATAGTACTAGAGAAAATAAAAAAAATGGTATAATTTTTCATTCAAATGGTATAATTTTTCATTCAAATGGTATAATTTTTCATTCAAATGGTATAATTTTCGTTCAAATGCAATATTTTTTATTCAATTGGTATAAAATGTCATTTGAATGCAATATTTTTTATTAAATTGGTATAGTAGTTTTTTTTATTTATATGCAATAATTGCATTATGGGAAATTCTTTGACGTCATAAGGTCAAATTTGCAACAACGTTTGTGATTGGTCGGTAATTGTTTGGATTTCTCCCCCTTTCTTTCTAAACTTGAGTGACCAAGAATTAAAAAACGCGTCAGAATATCGCCCCCTATAACTAAATTTGGCGTTCGTGCGAGTTCGTGCACTGGCTGTTAATGCCAATAATGGCCAGGACGAGCAAAAAATGCGAGTGACAAGTAATAATAATTAATTTGACACACAACTTGTTCATGGATAGAAACAGATGCCTGCGTGCATGGCAAAACACCTCCAATGAAAACCTTTTCTGAAGAAACTCTCCTACAGTCTACACATTGAAATAAAAAAAATACATAGCTAGCCCCCTCCCCCTTCTAAGTCCAGATACATGTAATCATGACGTTCTTTAGTGCTATATCATTTTTTACTCTTCTTGATCCTCAGAGACGTTGCAGGAAGGCACACATGAAAAAAGAATAAAAAGCATCCAGGACGTTACAATTATTTGGACTAAGCCCCCTCTTTTTTACTACATGTAGAAAAAAAATCACCTAATTACGACAGCAGAACCAGAAACCCACAAGTAGAGACATAAGCTGTTATACCCCGGAACTAATTCTTTAATAAAGACAATTCAGGATAAATTGGAACCAGTCACTAACCCATGTTACAACAATAGTCCTATGACATAGGACTTCACTATATGAGGCGTGAACTTCATATTTGATACTATCTATAATATGTGCTCTCATGTCTTATGCTGCAAATCATTTTACATTTAGGATTCGTTGCTGAGCTTTTTTTTTTACTGTTCTCGTCTCCGAATCCCTTAAATAGATTTTTTTCAAGCCCCACAGTAGTTCAATAATTACTATATGTCTTTGCATAAATAAGTATGCAGGGCATATTTCAAAACATATTTTATCTTCAGGACTTTTAAATGATTTTCTTTTCAATACTGCATTGGGAAGGGGGTATACAAGTTTATTTTGTGACATATTATATAATATAATTAGGTATCCAACAAATTATATGATTGTACGTTTAGCTATTATCTAGACCCGTACAAAATGTATATAATTAGACACATTTAACAGGGGCGGATCCAAAACCTCGGTGTCTATGGGGGGGGGGGGGGGCGGGGGGGGGGGAGTAGGTTCAAATTTAGATATTTGTATAGAGATGTATATATGCGAGTATTGGCAGTAATGGTTATGGTGTGTGTGTGAGGGTAGGGGTTTCAGATCAAAAGATCGTTTCTATTACTCTATATCTTTTAGTTTTTACCATTTCACTCTATTCTTTATCCTTTGATCTCTATTATATTTGTCATAAACATGCGTGACATATTTGCCACTGGACATAAGGCAACCAAAAGTCAATCAACGTATTCTGTGTATTTCATCATTTCTTTATTATGTTATCCATGTTATCTATAGGTTTGGTCCCGCCCCAAACTATTTGAATAAAGTTTTTTATCCTTCATTGATTTTCTGATGTCGTCCCTTATCCTCTCTATGTAATCCCAATTCCTGTCCTGATAAATGGTGACTCATGCATAGCGTCATATGTGGTTATTAAAACAAGAAACATATTCATATTATAATAATTAATGTATGCTAGGACTTATAGATAGATGTCATTAGTCCCAGGTCATGTAATAAAGAAGGTCTTATAAAAATACAATAGCATTTTAATTTTGATGATTATATATAAATTAATTTTATATATTTAATAATGCCATTTTTTTGGAAAAAAGGGTAGGGCAAGGCGTTTTTAAAACATATCAATGGGGCGCGTTTTTTTTTGTTCTTCGGAAGTGAGCCAGAAGAAGTCCATTTCTGGTTTTTTTTTGCATTGGGAAGATCTTCTGGCTCTCTTCCCCCTCTTTTTTTTTGATAAGTTGACGGCAGAGGCACATAACAAACATGGCGTCGTTTAGTCTAAAGTGAAATTAATAAATATGAATGCAGATATATTAGAATGTGAGCTGTTTTATAAACGTTTTTATGGTATGACAGCCTTAGTAGGACATCCCTGTAGGACGATAAGCTGGATAAATATAAGAACTACACGGACAATAACAGTTAAGGGACGATATTTGATATTCTAGGGAAGGGATTTTGATTGATTGGTGTTTAACGCTACTTTCAACACTATTGGGCTATTCCGTGGTGGTCAGTTTAAATTTATAGATGAAGGATGGGGAAGGGAAGAGAGGGCATTATTATTCATTTCAATCTGTCGCTAATCATGCCTATTTTTCAGCTCTTTCCAGGCAACCATATTCATATATGAAATCCTTCTGTCCCCCACTCCAACAAATAAATAAATATCAAATGGTTTTCCTCTTATTTAACACAAGTTTAAATTGATTGATAATTGTTTGTTGCTAATTTTAACGCCCAGTGAAAATTATTTCATGCTTGTTCAGGAAAACACGAGTTTAGAAGTCACGTATATAATATAAAAATGAAGAGATGGAATATGATTGCTAATAAGGCAACTATCCACCGGAGTTCAAATATGAAGTGGATGTAAGCAATTATAGATAAGATAAGATAAGATAAGAAAAATTTGTTTTAAGTCGGGTTAAATGAAATACTACAAACATAAGCTCTGTAGAGCTTTTTGCCGTCATGTAGACAAATGCTTTTTGTAGACAATCGTAAGGCCTTCAACAATGACAAAAACCTGATACTGTAAAGTCGTCTATAAAAGGCCCGACATAAAAAGTGTGAACAATTCAAACGAAAAAACTAACAGCCTAAGTATACATAACAAAACAATTTACAAAATATCAAATATGAGTCGAGACAGGAACCAACGACAACCACTAAACTACAGGCTCAATCCCTGGGACAGGCAAATAAAGAATATGGCAGGGTGGATATAGAAACGAAGATGTGGTATGATTGCAAATGAGACAACTCTCCACAAGAGATCAAATGACACAGAAATCAACAGCTATAAGTCACCGTACGGCCTTCGACAATAAACAAAGCCTACACCGCATAGTCAGCTATAAAAGGCCCCGAAATCAAAAATGTAAAACAATTCAATCGAGAAAAATAACGGCCGAATTAATGTACAAAAAAATGAACGAAACACAAATATGTATAACAAAGCAACAAACGACAACCACTGAATAACAGGCTCCTGACTTGGGACAAGCACATACATACAGAATATGGCGGGGTTAAACATGTTAGCGGGATCCCAATCCTCCCCCTAATCTGGGACAGCGGTGTAACAGTACAACAACATGTTTGTGAGCAACCCATCCCGAAGTTGGGACAGTGGTGTAACAGTACAATACAATAACAACCTGCACTAATCAGCAATTTAACTCAAAAGATCGGTACGAGACACACAAAAAAACTAACATTAAGACAATAGACACAAAGCACCGACATAAGAGTATTTGCAATTACTGGAAGTTTGCTCAAACCTTATTACAACTGGTACTGAAATAAATCTTGTTCTCCCAGACTGAGTTATCAATCAGTACACAACGCGCGGCAAAGGATTTATTAAAAAAAGAAAACAGTCTGAGAAACGTCTGGTTTACGTTGTATATAGATATAAGAAGATGTGGTATGAGTGCCGATGAGACAACTCTCCATCCAAGTCATAATTTGTAAATGTAAACCATTAAAGGTCAACGTACGGTCTTCAACACGAAGCCTTGGCTCAAACCGAACAGCAAGCTATAAAGAGCCCCCAAAAAATTAGTAGTGTAAAACCATTTAAACGGGAAAACCAACGGTGTCTAATCTATTTAAAAAAAAACGATTTACTTGCATATAAATCCATATACAATGAAACGGTTTTTGAAAAGTGGACCGAACGTTTTGATCATCGAAATTTTGCAATAGAAATACTAGTTATGACCACAAGATTTTAACAGCCAGTGCAGGACTCGCACGAACGTTAGATTTAGTTAGAGGGCGATATTCTGACGCGTTTTTTAATTCTTGGTCACCCATGTTTAGAAAGAAAGGGGAGAAATCCAAACAATTTCCGACCAATCACAAACGTTGTTGCAAAGAATTTCCCATAATGCAATTATTGCATATAAATAAAAAAACTACTATACCAATCGAATAAAAAATATTGCATTCAAATGACATTTTATACCAATTGAATACAAAATATTGCATTTGAACGAAAATTATACCATTTGAATGAAAAATTATACCATTTGAATGAAAAATTATACCATCTGAATAAAAAATATTGCATTTAAATGAAAAAATATACTATTCAAATAAAAAATATTGCATTTAAATGAAGAGATATACCAATTAAATAAGAAATATTGCATTTAAATGAAAAATATCAAATTTTTGCAAACATTACCATGCCATAGTCGATATTTTAAATGGCAACTGAAAATGTGCCTTTTCTTTTTTGTACATTTTGTATCTGTCTGTTAAGGTTTTAATTTGAATAGGGAGATTTAAATTCCAGGTGGATGCATGGTAGGGACAGTTCTTGGAACACTTGTAATTTGATAGATAAAAGTTTTTTTAAAACAATATCATGAAAATATCAGAATATTCAGTTATTCTTTAACTTTTTTTCTCAGTTTACTACAAACAAAATATTACATTTCAAACAATAGTAAATATACTGATTATCTGATTCCGTTCATCATTGATTGTTTCATTTTCAAACATCATCGAATTAGAATGTTGTTATTCAAATATTCTTTATTCATCTTGCAGGTATTAATCTTAATGATCACAGTATGGCGCAGATACCGTCAAGTGCGGGACATGTAAGTATTTTAATTTTGTAAAAATCATGATTTTTTTTATAAAATTGTTCAATTTAAGGAAACAGTTATGAATCACAATTCAAGTCTATTCGTACCTTTTATCTTTCAAAGTCAAATCAATTGACGTTTTCATTTTTCCCGATTCTGTCAAATTAGAACGCTTTATGTTATAAAAAAGAGTAATTGAGGTATGATTCAACAATCCAACGTCTAAAAATATCAAAAACTTTTTTGGCAGATATAGTAAAGAGAATTAAAACTTCTAACTTTTGAAAGGAAAATAAGGGTGTTCCCAATGCTTAACTTCTTTTATTCAATTGATAATTAAATTAGCATTGCAATCATTGTTTGAACATATGTTTTCATGCAGATAATTTGTGTTATTATATATTTCAAAGCTTCCTTTATGCAATTTACTTGTTTAAAAAATAACAAATTACGGAAGCATATTATAATTAGCGCCACACATTTTTTTTTATATTTCTTCCTATGTGAGCGTTATAACGCAAACCTTTGCGAATAACGCAAACCGTTGCGTTATAACGCAAACCTTTTCGACATAACGCAAACTTTTTGCTTTATAAAGCAAACAGTTGCGAAATAACGAAAACATTTGTTTTATTTATTTTTGTTTGGTTTCAAAGGAAGCAGCTGTTATAAATGGAGGAGGCTGCATATATTAAAATTTATCACCCTTTGTACTTATTGCAAAGTAAAATGCTTGAGTGTTTTCCTCACATCATGGGATAATAATGAGCAGGATAATACATGTATATTTATATTACAAACAAAATTGAGTAAATTGAAGTTAAACCGAAGAAAATAAAAAATCAACCCCGCTAATGTAGCTGAATCTAAATATATTTCCAAAGTAAGCGCTCGTTTGAGCATTGTGAAAGATTGGTTAAATCCAAACAAGCTACCAGTTTGCAATAAATGTATAAGATGAAGATGTCATTTTATTATAATTATGTTCTCAACATTCAAATTGCTACCCAAGCATCTTAAATAGCTACCCCAGAAGATTGAAATTAAAATTCCATGACTTTTTTATCAAAAGAATCTTTATCATATTCTGAAATTTCAACAAACGATTTCTTACATCAAAATTTTCAAAATCTTTCGATTAATATTTGCGTAATCCATATCTCTTTTCTTGTGAAATTTATATAATTTTCTGATACAAAAATCATTATTAATTTGTGTATAATTGCACTTCAAGTATTTCTTTATTTCTATGAATATTTATTATAATGATTTGGCCTTGTGTTCATGGTCCTTCTCTTAACAAAATAACAACCGAAATTTGATGAAAGACGGACCTGGAAATGCCGACATTTACAAAACACTGCTTTCAAATTATATCATAAATGTGAAATGTAAACCCAATACAGTTTTTGAGTATAACATATACAAAACTTAAAAGAATAATTGAAATCAAAATGTTTGCGTTATTTCGCAAAGATTTGCGTTTTAACAGGTTAGCGTTATTTTGCAAAGGTTTGCGTTATAACGCAGATGTTTGCGTCATTTCGCAATGGTTTGCGTTATAACGCAAACATAGGAAGAAATATAAAAAAAAAAATGTGTGGCGTTAATACGTAACGGTAATGAATATATATCAATCATGAAATTATTCCTAACAATAAGTCCGCATATGCCGTTGTCAATAAAATTGAGAATGGAAATGGGGAATGTGTCAAAGAGACAACAACCCGACCATAGATCAGACAACAGCCGAAGGCCACCAATGGGTCTTCAATGCAGCGAGAAACTCCCGCACCCGGAGGCGTCCTTCAGCTAGCCCCTAAACAAATATGTATACTAGTTCAGTGATAATGGACGCCATACTAAACTCTAAATTATACACAAAAAACTAAAATTAAAAATGATACAAGACTAACAAAGGCCAGAGGCTCCTGACTTGGGACAGGCGCAAAAATGCGGCGGGGTTAAACATGTTTTTTGAGATCTCAACCCTCCCCCTATACCTCTAGCCAATGTAGAAAAAACAAACGTACAACAGTACGCACAGTAAAACTCAGTTCAAGAGAAGTCCGAGTCCGATGTCAGAATAGGAAACAAAAGAAAATAAACAAAATGACAATAATACATAAATAACAACAGACTACTAGCAGTTACTGACATGCCAGCTCCAGACCTCAAATAAACTGATTGAAATATTATGTCTTCATCATATGAATATCAGGCACAATCCCTCCTGTTAGGGGTTTAGTATTATACCGTCATATAATATATGAGAAAAACATAACCCGTGTCATGCCAACAACTGGTTTTAGAATAAATATGTTTAATTCCGATTCAAAGACCCTATAAGTGAATCAATATTAAAGCCAAAATATGCAATCTTTAATGACCTGACAACAGTATCGTAACTATATCCCTTCTTAATAAGTCTATTTAAAGGGTTTGTTAGCTTTTGAGGTGAATACTGACATTTTTGTGCTTTGTAAAGAATATTACCATAAAAGATTGGATGTGAAATACCCGAACGTATAAGATGTCTGCATGTTGAGTTATATTTACGAATGATGTCCTTATACCGATGATAAAATTTAGTAAATGTTTTGACTAGTTTATGATATCGAAAACCTTGGTGTAATAATTTTTCAGTAACACATAAATTTCTTTCGCTAAAATCTAATACGTTGTTACATACACGAGCGAATCGTACAAGTTGAGATATATAAACACCATAAGATGGTGACAAGGGAACGTCACCATCTAGAAATGGATAATTAACGATAGGAAATGAAAAATCATCTCTTTTATCATATTTTTTTTGTATTAAGCTTCCCGTTAATGATATAGATATCAAGATCGAGGAAAGGACAGTGGTCATTGTTAGTATTAGCTTTATTTAAAGTAAGTTCAACAGGATAAATTTCTTTAGTATACATACTGAAGTCGTCATTATTGAGAGCCAATATATCATCCAAATATCTAAAAGTATTGTTAAATTTTTGTATCAGATGTTATTTTGATGGGTCTTTGCTAATTTTAGTCATAAATTGTAACTCATAACAATACAAAAACAAGTCCGCAATAAGTGGTGCACAGTTAGTCCCCATTGGAATTCCGACAACTTGACGATATACGGAATCTCCAAAGCGAACAAAAATGTTATCAAGTATAAATTCAAGGGCAGATATAGTATCAAAGCATGTCCAATTGACTTAGCTCTTTTGTTTGTTGCTACTGAAAAATGACCTAAAAGAGTTTGAACATATGTATTCAATGTAAACATCAACGACGTCATAGACAAAATAGGGATCTTGCCATTGCACAAGGTCATGTTTTTCACAGGCCTTTAATTACGTCTTTACACTTAATCCATTGAATGTTACACATGAATTTAATGATAATTAGGCTTAGATTCATGATTTGTTTAATCGTTGTTATTGGCTTTAAACTAATTGCCAGTAATTGCGTGTACTCTTGAGATCTGTATTTCGTGTCATTTTTTGTTTGGGGGACTTTAAAATACCCTGCAACCTCCGGTAAGTGTTTTTGATTTAAAATTTTTCTGCTTTGTATCGATCTGATGAGTAAAGTTACGGAAGCCCACTTAGGACCTCCCAAAAATATATATTTGAATTCGAAATAACGAATTAAAATCGCTTTCAAGAATTACAGATTAAATTCGTGATAACGAATTTCCGGAATTAGTGATAACAGTTTTTGTTTTCGTAATTACGAATTAAATTCGTTATCACATATATTTGTAATTCGAGATAACGGATTAAAACCGTAGTAACGAATTTTATAAAGGGTGATCACGAATTGTTTTA
This sequence comes from Mytilus californianus, assembly GCF_021869535.1. Taxonomy (NCBI): domain Eukaryota; kingdom Metazoa; phylum Mollusca; class Bivalvia; order Mytilida; family Mytilidae; genus Mytilus; species Mytilus californianus. Next base: position 44,569,385 of record NW_026262593.1, read on the forward strand.
ATCGTTATAACGGATTGAATTCGATATCACAAATTCGTAGAAATAGTTATCACATTTTTTGGTAATTGGTGATAACTGATTAAAAATCGTAATAATGAATTTTATAAATAGTTATAACGAATTAAATTCGTTACCACGAATTTTTAGAAATATTTGTAACCAATTTTATCCGTTATCACGAATTATACAATTTGTTATAACGATTTTATACCATTTTCACGCATTATAATAATCTGTAATAACGAATTTAATCCATAATAATGAATTATAAAATTCGTCATCACGTTTTTAATCCGTTATTACGAATTACAAAAAAATGAAATAACGAATTTAAGCCGTTATTACGAATTATAAAAACTGTTATAACTAATTCCATAAATTCGTGATAACGAATTTAATCTGTGATAACGAATTCTACAATTCGTGATAACGATTTCAATTCGAGATATCGAATTCAAATAATTTTTAGGAGGTCCTTCATGGGCTTCCGTAATCTCGTTATTGCGATTTTAAACCGTTATCACGATTTACAAAAATCTGTGATAACGAATCACGTTTTTAATACGTTATTACGAATAACAAAAACTGTTATAAATAATTTTATAAATTTGTGATAACGATTTCATTCTGTGATAACGAATTCAACAATTCATCAAAACGATTTTCACTCGTGATATCGAATTCAAATAATATTTGTTGGAGGTCCTAAATGGGCTTCCGTAGTTGGGTGAGGGATAACTAAATCTATTTTGTAAGACGTACAATGCAAAATGTAAGTGTCGTGTGCAATTTTCTCTAATTAAATGACTATTAAATGGAGTTACCAATCTCTTGTTTTGTATGCCTCTGTTCAAATCTTTGATGAGTTTCTCCCATGCATTAACCATCAACGACCATAACTATCAGTACGAGTAAAATCAACTATAGTCAAGGTCAATTGTTTTAAATTTTCCGTCACATTTTTGTAAATTTCCTTATTATTTCCTCAAGTGATTTTCGATTTGTCATCCCTAAATCAAAATGTAGTCAATTTCAAATCTATCAAAGGCCATAATTACAGAACAAAACTGTATAACGGAGTCCAAAACCAAAGTGTTGCGTGCGGACGAAGGTGTATGAAGTTGACTCTACACCCACACCATATTGGGCGGTGGTAAAATGGATTTTTTAGAAAAAGAGAGGCAAAAGATACCAAAAGGGACACATTAATACTCATAAGTCGAAAATAAACTGACAACGCCATGGCCAAAATAAAAACGAAAAAGACCAAAAGACAAACAACAGTATACAAAACACAACATAGAAAACTAAAGGCTAAGCAACACGAATCCAACAAAAAACCGGGGAAGGGGCGGGGGGTGATCTCAGGTGCCTTGGAAAGGTAAGCAGATCCTGATCCACATGCCACACCCGTCGTGTTACTCCTATGAAAATATGTTAATAGGCTATATCAAGTGAAAAGGCATCTCACGAAAGTAGGTTGGTAATCGACTCTTATCTAACCTTTAGACAACACCAAATTCGTATGCCATCGGTCATGTGAATTTTTTTAACCGAGTGTGAGATTTTAAAATTGAAACGTTTTCCACGACATAGGATAGACAAGACTGTTACCGGTATAAACAACACAGACAATGAAAAAGCATCAAGAACAACAAGTAAAACTAAAGCAAGAGCAACAAGAACCCCTATAAAAGGGGTGATCTTAAGTGCCCCGGAAGGATAAGCAGATCCTGTTCCACATGTGGCATCCGTCGATTTGCTCATATAAGTACAAACCCAGTCATAAGTGTAATTCGTTAGGTTACATTAGCGGGAAGAGGACAAGTTTGTGGTTACGACAATTGGAACATATCTGTCGTCATCTGTGAAACAGATATTCCATAACGGTCAACCAACCCAGCATGGCGTCCGTAACATTTTCGAAAGGATGATTTCAACTGCACCATTTGGAACCTTTGGTTCAATAGCTTCCATGTGAGCAGCAACCCTCTATCAAGGAAATCATGATAGAAAATGTAAGCCCTGGAATATCTTATCAACTGGGAGATATATACTCTATATGCAGGTGCTGCTGCAATATTGCTACATAGAAATGGAAAGTTCAAACTAGGAAGCTGAAATCTCTTTTGTCGTAAAGTTTCGTTCTTGTCAATTTCTAGATGTAAGTCAAGATATGAGACAGACTTAACTGTATCTGAGGTATTCTTTATTTCACGTTCAATGTGATGGATGCGTTCAACATAGTTTCCAAACTTTGAATTATGTAGTCAGATGACATCATCTATATTGCGTAAACGGAAGTTAAAGAATAATACAAGCTTCTAATCTAGAAGACATTCAATGCATCATTCTAAAAAAGATGCATATGTACTTTTCATAATAGTTTCAGTAGTTATCAAAGGTACCAGGATTATAATTTAATACGCCAGACACGCGTTTCGTCTACATACGACTCATCAGTGACGCTCAAATCAAAATAGTTATAATGCCAAACAAGTACAAAGTTGAAGAGCTTTGAGGACCCAAAATTCCAAAAAGTGGTGCCAAATAAGGCTAAGGTTATCTATTCCTGGGATAAGAAAATCCTTAGTTTTTCGAAAAATTTAAAGTTTTGTAACAGGAAATTTATAAAAATGACCATATAATTGATATTTATGTCAACACCGAAGTGCTGACTCAGAGAAGATATCTAAATTTTGACCAATCATACATAGGTTTTGTATCTGGCTGCCATATTAGTGGCTGTATTAGCAAGAAATATGGAAAAGTTGTAGAGGACATGTCCGCCAATTAAAGTTTGCATATGATCAGCTTTCAAGCAAAAACGAAGTCAATGAGCCATACATTTCCTGTTATACATATTTAGCTTTTTGGCTGGAATTAAGTCGGAGTCCACGCTTCTTGCAATACGTCTGGATAAACAATGTCAAGCTTGATTAGGCGAAGCGGATTATTAACTGACCGATCAAGTCTAACAGAATACCAAGTTTGTTTGTGATTCATCAATATATATCGAGTCTAAATTGTCCACAAGACAATGACAAAAACGTCAGACACATTGTGACCTTTGACCCTGATATCAATATGATATAACGGAATATCAATCAGAGATTACGGATTACTATTCTGAGATCACGGATTGAAAGTTCGAGATAACTACTTGGGAAACTGACATAATGGATTATCAATTCAAAATAATGGCTTATCAATCCGAAATAACGGGTTAATAATCCCGAGATCACGGAGTGTGAATCTGAGATAACGGATTATTAATACGAGATAACGGATGTCGAATCCGAGATAACAGATTGTTAATCCTAGATCACCGTTTTGGAATCTGATTTGATTTTAAACATGTTTTATTCATTAAGATATGAAAAGGATTGAGCAACAGGCACAGCCTATAAAAGCTCTCTCCATATTACATGTACAAGGTATAAATCAAATATTAACAACTGTATTTAAAATAATATAATATAGTGGAACATGCATGCTACTTATGAGCACACACAAGCAAATATATGTGTACAGTGTTAAATACTAAATGTAAAGTATATTTAAGTATATAGGCTACTACTCATCATTTATTGAAGTACCTTGAAACATAAAAATATCCTTTATAAGTCATTAGAAATATATATATATATGGCTTGGAAGATACACTAAGCTAGCTTAGTGGAGTTAATGAATTAATGTTGAAGTGGAGAAAAAAAAATAACACTAAATAAAACAAAAATTAAGAAAATTTCAAACTAAACGTTGAGTGTCACTGATATATTTCTGAACAGATTTAAAAATAGCAATATTCATATCATATGGAAATAATCTTTTTCCAAAAAGTAATAATTCAATATTTATGTCAACATTATCAACAATAGAGTAAATAGAATGAAGTAGGATCTGTCTTACATCATTGTACTTAGGGCAAATAAAAATGAAATGTTGGTTATCCTCAACAGGGTGATTACAGTTTGCACAAAAAGTGTTCTCTGATAAAAACTGATTAAACAAATGTGATTTTAGGTTGCTAGCATTATTTCTGAGTTGACAATGACTTATATTAAGTTTCCTTATCCCATAGTTGAAAGGTTTAAATATTTCACCAGTCCTATAAAACTTGTCCAGTCCACTTCTAAATATACACAAACTTGGGGATTTTTGTAAACTCAGAGGAAGACTATTCCAAAGTCTTATAGTGGAATGAATGAAACTATTAAAATAAGAGCTAGTTCTAGCAAGAGGCGGGTGAAAAGTGTTATTTTCATTCCTCAAAGTATAAGGGGTTTGTCTGGGAAGACATGGCTGGACTAACTCATATAAGTATGCAGGTGTCATCCCATTTAATATTTTATAGAATAGTATAAGCTTATGTTTATTTCGTATATTCTCCAAAGTTTCTAATTCTAATTCAATATAAAGTTTTGTCTTGAGGAATTACGCCGTAGTCCTGTAATAATTCTAGCAGCTTCTATTTGAATATTTTCTAGAAGCTCAGACTCGTGCTGGGAGCAATTGCCCCAAACAACATCAACATACTCTAATATAGGTCTAATAAAAGCATAATAAATACGTATAAGTGAACTCCTATGTAATAAATGTTTAACTTGACGAAGCACAGATAGACGAGAGCATGCTTTTTTTATAAATAATATCAATATATGTGTTCCATGAAGTTGATTACTGAAATGTTATCCCAAGATGCCAGTGAATATTTATTTTCTCAACCTCTTCGCCATTTATCCCAAAATATACAGGTGGATGCTCCCTTCACCTACTAGTAAATACAATATTTTTAGTTTTCTTTGAATACAATTGAACAGCCCATGGTTTTGCCCAATTTGAGATAACATCTATGTCATCAGTCAAAGAAGCAGCTGCTACAGTATGATCATCATCTACTATAACAAATAAAGAGGTGTCATCTGCAAAAAGTCTAATATCGTTAGCAATGTCATTTACTATATCATTTATATAAATGAGAAACACAAAGGGTCCCAAAACCGATCCCTGAGGGACACCTGCATGACTTTTAAGAGTTGATGAAAAGCCTTCTGAAACTACCTTTTGTTGACGATCTGAAAGATAACGTTCTATCCAAGATAAGAGCTGATCATTTAAGCCAGATTGTTTAAATTTAAATAAAAGTCCTTTATGCCAAACTTTATCAAAAGCTCTAGATACATCACAAAATACAAACCTTACATCCCTCCAACTATCCATATTACTGATAATTTTATGATATATTTCGATTGACTGATTAACAGTAGAGTCACCTGGCTGGATCCGGATTGAAACTTTCACAAAAGGTTTTTACTCCTCATATAATTATACCCATGTTTAAAAAGAACCTTTACCATAATCTTACAAACAATACTAGTAACAGATATTGGACGATAGTTAAAAGCTGAATGTGGACTACCTTTTCCTTTAAAAATAGGATTAACATTTGCAATTTTCCATAACAGTGGATAGATATAAGAAGATGTGGTATAAGTGCCAATGAGACAACTCTCCATCCTAGTCGAAATTTATAAAAGTAAACCATTATAAGTCAAAGTACGGTCTTCAACACGGAGTCTTGGCTCACACCGAACAGCAAGCTATAAAAGGCCCCAAAAATTACTAGTGTAAAACCATTCAAATGGGAAAACCAACGGTCTAATCTATATAAAAAACGAGAAACGAGAAACACTTATGAACCACATCTACAAACGACAACTACTGAACATCAGATTCCTGACTTAGGACAGGTGCAAACAATTGCAGCGGGTTTAAACGTTTAAATGGTACCAAACCTTCACCCTTATCTAAAACAATAGTGTAACGTCATAACATAAGAAGACACACTATAAATAACAAATGAAATGACTTAACTCAATCAAAAGACATATTAACACCAGTGAACATACACCGAACAAATAAATTTGATCTATGATACAATGTAAATACAAAATAAATAAACTAAGGGAAGAATATTAAAGCAACATATTATACCGCTGTGAAATGTTAAACAATTTAAGAAAAACAATATGCTTGAACTAAAATATCAGCCATTTGCAATTACGTTAAACACAGGTAAATGAAAATAATTTTATTGTTAGGTATACGTGTACAGTTCAAATAGAGAAAGGGAATATTTTTACAAAAAATAAATAATTTTGATGTTCATAGTACGAAGAAGTGAAAATTTAAAGTAATACCAAACACTTATCAAAGCTGGTATATAGACCAAATATAACCCTGAATAAAATTAAATAACAAAAAAGCAATACCATTAGTATCAACAGGTCAAATAAACAAGAAAGTACGATTTAAGAGTACTCGCAGTTACTGACAGCTAGTTAAAAGCCAAGAACAATTACTAATAAAAAATGATGCATCAGAGAATAAAATCAACTAAAACACATCCCAGGGATTTAGTATTTTAACGTCATGGACTGTCAAAGAAGACATGACTTGTGCAATGCCAAAAATAAATGTATCGACAGGCAGTAGGATAGTTAGAAGTTAACCTCTTTATAGATCAAAATGAACGTGGGTGTGTCTTTATACATCCCGTTTGAAAAGAATACACATTTAGTTATGTTTTAATTTGCTGATGACAAAATCGATATTAGTGCCAATGTAAACTATATTCAAAGATCTAATTACAACATTGGTAAGATAACCATTACTAATAAGTTTGTTTAAAGGATCGATGAGTTTACACGGATCACATAGTGATTTCCGCGCTTTAAGTACAATATTACCGTAAAATTTAGGATGTGAAATACCGTTTTTAATCAGTTTTCTACAGGTACAGCTAAATTTACTAATCAAATCTTTGTATCTAAGAAAGAATTTAGTAAAAGTTTTACGTAATTTATGATAACGAAATTCCTGACTTAATAATTTACCGGTGATGCATTGATTACGTTCGTTAAAATCTATGACATCACTACACACACGGGCATAACCAACGAGTTGTGATATATAAACACCGTATGATGGAGCCAAAGGAACATCGCCGTCTAAAAAAGGAAAATTAACAATAGGGAATGAAAGGTCGTCTCTTTTGTCGAAAATTTTAGTATGGAGTTTTCCTTTAGAGATTGAAATGTCCAAATCTTGAAAAGGACAACTACTGCTGTTTATATTAGATTTCGTTAAAGTAAGTTCTTTTGGGTAAATTTCGGTAGTATATTTAGAGAACTCTGGATTATTTAACGAAAAAATATCATCTAGATAACGGAAGGTATTGTTGAATGTATCAACCAAATGTAACAATGACGTGTCTTTACTAAGTTTGGTCATAAACTGATATTCATAGCAATACAGGTATACATCTGCTATTAAAGGGGCGCAGTTAGTACCCATAGGAATACCTACTACTTGTCGATACACTTTATCGCCGAAACGTACATAAATGTTGTCCAGGAGAACATTTAAAGCTTCAATCATATCTTCACATTTCCAGTAAGTGTATCTAGCATACTTTCCTTTTTCGTTACAGAAAAAGGCTTTAAACGAGTTACAGCAACTAAATTTGTAATGAGATTTTTCAGAAGACCATTTAATTAAATATGAAAACGTTTTCTTGATAAGATTGTGTGGATGTGTAGTATAGAGAGTAGAAAAATCATAACTGTCAACAGAATTAAAAGGACCATCAAACGCATGTGTTTTATCTAAAACCTCTAAAGAATTTTTAACACTCCAAAAATAATTAATACCAATATTTTCATAAGCTTTATTACAAAAGTTAATATCAAGTTCTTTGATAGTAGTAAGGGAGGTAGTTAGAAACACTGATAGATTGGTAGTAGAACACTTACTAGATGCGGAGATGAAACGGAATTTAAATTTTTTTGTGTGCAATTTTGATAACTAGTACATAGTTGGGACTTTCAAATGTTCGGAAGAGGCTTTAAGCTGGGTAGTGGCAGTGATATGCTTGTTTACAATTTGACTCTCCTTGGAGCGTACGGACCTGAATGTAGATGAATTTGTACTTTCGTTTTGGAGAACTTCCGTGTAGTATATGCGTCACACCACAACTACATTATTTGCTGCTAGGTCTGCCGGTACGAACACAAACCGCTTTGCGAATACTTGGAGTTTATTTTTTATTCTAGAAATAGGAATATTATGGACCCTTTTACTAATTTCAGAATTGTTTTCAAAATGAGATATACGAATATTAACAGTATTCATAATTTTATTCAAATAACTGTCTAGAGATTTTTTATCTGATTTTTCACGTTTACACCAATTTTTATAGTAGACAGACAGAGGATTTTTAATGACCTGACGACACTGTTTCCAATCTATTTGAGATGGAAGACGATATTTCGTTCCTTTATTAAGAAAAGTTATGACCTCACGGTCTTCGACGATGTTGAGGTCTCCTGTAAGGACATGACCATAGGGAACATATCTAAAACTAGATGTTTCACAGTCTCAAGTGGAAGGAACATTATTTTCTATATTGACGTCTGATGTAACTGACGTATAATTGAAAATCAAACTTTTGCTGTTTTTTTTTATAAGAATACAAAATAAAATTTGGTTCTATATTATCAAAATATGGAGATATTTGGCTTTGGATGGTAGAGTCATTGAATATACTAGATAAGTTAATAAAATCAATACCTTTTTTTATATATTTTAATTTAAGAAAATGCCGTTTATGATTTTGAGGTTTATCGATGCTAGGAAATAGCCTATGATGACAAAAGGCTGTAATAATACGATTCATACATTGGGCTAAACAAAGAAATTTTATCACACTCCAGAAAAATAGCATATAATTTACTTATTGGTATCTGACCCAGTTTGCATAATACTTGATGTCTGCCATTATTTATTATTATAGATAACAGATCAGCAAGTGTATAATTTATACGATGTTTAATACGTTGATTACGGTTTTTGCGTTTGCCATGAGACCTTTTATTTCTAAGTCGTTTATCGACAATACTAATGACATCGATTGAAGTTTTAGTTATGTTCCCCTGTCCTAATATTTTGTCAGTAAGACCGAGAGGATAAGCTGTTTGAAGTCTTTTTATACAAGATAATTCACGAACTTCAATTGATTTTTCAAATTGCTTGTGTGATTCTCCTGGTTGTTTCTGAACGGTTTCAAGTGGTTGGAATTTTATAAATTTTAGATTGTGATTATGCTTATCTAAATGTTGATATATCAAACTTTTGAATTTTTTAGGTCTACGAAAACGGTAAAGGTGTTCTTGATTTCTTTTGTAATACTCTCGTTCCGTCTGTCCCACATATTGAATACCACACTTAGGTTGGGTTCAAGTTACCACATATATAAGGTTTTGAGTTTTTCAGGTAATGTCACAAGAAAAAGGAGAGCAAAAAAGCTCTCCCGTTCACTGTTGACCTTACAGTATTTTGTGAAGTTAATCTAAAACAGGTTAGTCACTTTTTGGCATTGCACGGGAAAATTTGTGGATATCCACGTGCATTTTTGTTAAACAATCTAGCTGTAGAGGCATTACAAATACGTTTGTTTAAGCACGTGGATAACCTAGAATCTGTGTTTTTAATAATTTTCTTTCCATTACGTAAAATCATGATAACTAGATAGGGGTATAAGAAAAATAAAAAAGACCGGAGGTTGTAACAATGAATAAGGATCACAATTACGGAATAGGAAATAATAGGCAAAGCTCTAAAAGAACTCTTACAAAAACTGTTATAAAAGGCCCGACGTAAAGACTTAAGTATTACAATACTGACATATAACAAACACAGGGCAAAAACAGAGATTGTAAGAAATCTTAGTAAAACCATAGAAGGGGGCAATAATAAAAATAGCAGGCGTGGATGAGTATTTATACATCCAAACACCATAATATATAATTAACAATTAAGAACAAAGATTTAATAAATATGTAAAAGCTCTCTCACAGGCAAACAACCCATAATTGAAAAATATAAGGGAATACACCACAAGCACGGGGACACATTCTACTGCATCCACACAGCACGAGCAACAAACCCTGCAGTAAATAGATATAAGAAGATGTGGTATGAATAACAATGAGACAACTCTTCATCCAAGTCGAAATTTATGAAAGTAAACCATTATAGGTCAAAGTCCGGTCTTCAACACGGAGCCTTGGCTCACACCGAACGTCAATCTACAATAGGGCACCAAAAATTACTAGTGTAAAACCATTCAAACGGGAAAACCAACGGTTTAATCTATATAAAAAATGAGAAACGAGAAACACTTATGAACCACATCAACAAACGACAACTACTGAACATCTGATTCCTGACTTAGGACAGGTGCAAACAATTGCAGCGGGTTTAAACGTTTAAATGGTACCAAACCTTCAACCTTATCTGAAACAATAGTGTAACATAACAACATAGAAAGACACACTATTAAATATCAATTGAAATGAATTTACTCAATTAAAAGACATATTAACACTAGTGAACATACACTAATCAAATAAATTTGATCTATGATACAATATAAATACAAAATAGATAAACTAAGGGAAGAATAATTAAAGTAACATGTTATACCGCTGTGATTTGAAAAATTTAAGAAAAACAATATGCTTGAACAAAAATATATGCCATTTGCAATTACTTTAAACACAGGTAAATGAAAATAAGTTTATTGTTAGGAATACGTGTACAGTTCAAATAGAGAAAGGGATTATTTTTACAAAATAAATAATTTTGATGTTGTATAGACCCTGAATAACATTAAACAACAAAAAAGCAATACAATTAGTATCAACAGGTCAAATAAACAAGAAAGTACGATTTGAGAGTACTCGCAGTTACTGACAGCTAGTTAAAAGCCAAAAAACAATTAATATTAATCATGCATCAGAGACTAAAATCAACTAAAACACATCCCAGGGATTTAGTATTTTAACGTCATGGACAGTCAAAGAAGACATGACTTGTGCAATGCCAAAAATAAATGTATCGACAGGCAGTAGGATAGTTAGGAGTTTACCTCTTTATATATCAAAATTAACGTGGATGTGTCTTTATACATCCCGTTTGAAAAGAATACACATTTAGTTATGTTTTAATTTGCTGATGACAAAATCGATATTAGTGCCAATGTAAACTATATTCAAAGATCTAATTACAACATTGGTAAGGTAACCTTTACTAATAAGTTTGTTTAAAGGTTCGATGAGTTTACACGGATCACATAGTGATTTCCGCGCTTTAAGTACAATATTACCGTAAAATTTAGGATGTGAAATACCGTTTTTAATCAGTTTTCTACAGGTACAGCTAAATTTACTTATCAAATCTTTGTATCTATGAAAGAATTTAGTAAATGTTTTACGTAGTTTATGGTAACGAAATCCCTGACATAATAATTTACCAGTGATGCATTGATTACGTTCGTTAAAATCTATGACATCACTACAAACACGAGCATAACGAACGAGTTGGGATGTATAAACACCGTATGATGGAGCCAAAGGAACATCGCCGTCTAAAAAAGGAAAATTAACAATAGGGAATGAAAAGTCGTCTCTTTTGTCGTAAATTTTAGTATGGAGTTTTCCTTTAGAGATTGAAATGTCCAAATCTAGAAAAGGACAACTCCTGCTGTTTATGTTAGATTTCGTTAAAGTAAGTTCTTTTGGGTAAATTTCGGTAGTATATTTAGAGAACTCTTGATTATATAACGAAAAAATATCATCTAGATAACGGAAGGTATTGTTGAATGTATCAACCAAATGTAACAATGACGTGTCTTTACTGAGTTTGGTCATAAACTGAGATTCATACCCAATACAGGAATACATCTGCTATTAAAGGGGCGCAGTTAGTGCCCATAGGAATACCAACTACTTGTCGATACACTTTATCGCCGAAACGTACATATATGTTGTCCAGGAGAACATTTAAAGCTTCAATCATATCTTCACATTTCCAGTAAGTGTATCTAGCATACTTTCCTTTTTCGTTACAGAAAAAGGCTTTAAACGAGTTACAGCAAATAACTTTGTAATGAGATTTTTCAAAAGACCATTTAATTAAATATGAAAACTTTTTCTTGATAAGATTGTGTGGAAGTGTAGTATAGAGAATAGAACATTCATAACTGTCAACAGAATTAAAAGGACAATCAAAAGCATGTATTTTATCTAAAACCTCTAAAGAATTTTTAACACTCCAAAAATAATTAATACCATTTTTTGCATAAGCTTTATTACAAAAGTCAATATCAAGTTCTTTGATAGTAGTAAGGGAGGTAGTTAGAAGCACTGATAGATTGGTAGTAGAACACTTACTCATAGAGTCATATTAAATAACTTAGTTAATAGTTTAGAAATAAAGCTAGCAACCTCATTTAAAATTCTAGGACTGATACCGTCAGGTCCCGATGGTTTGTTAACATTCAAGATTTTTAACTGGTCTAAAATTTCTTTCTCAGTGATGACAAATTTGTTTAGATGACATGGAGGAGGCTCGTTATTATCAGGAATTTCTGGTTCCGTATCAATATTAGCTATATTAGCAAAATGATTGTTCAGGATCTCTGATTTGTCCAATGGATGATTACAAATTTGGCTATCATGTTCCAAAAAAGGGGGTGAATCTCTGTTTTTTGGAAAATTTGATACAGACTTGGCAATACGCCACCATTTACCAGGAGGAATATTTTTGTAAATAAATTGTGATGTCAGTTTGCACTTATACTAATTTTTTGCCTTTCTAACTAAACTGATAATTTCATTACGAATTCTGGACTATTTGGAGTTTTCGCTTTGTGGTGAATTCTATTGCGATGTCTTATTTTATTTCTTATCAAATTCAAATAAATGGTTTATCATTTGGTCTGACTGTAATAGTTTTAGTAGGTATATATCTATTGACAGTACTTTCAAATGTTTTGAAAAAGTTCATATAAACATCATTTATATTATTTGAATTAAAAACAACATCATCCCAGTTAGTATCGATCAACTGGTTTTTAAGACCCTCATAATCTCCACGCTTAAAATCACGAATTTGACTTTTAAACGAGTGTTGTTTTTAATGAAATTTCGACTGAAACAGTTTCTGATTTAATTACGTTTTTGAGATTTGTCACACATAAATCAATACAAGTTCCAGTTTGGGTTGTAAAGTTGGTAGACTCCCAAACAACATTTTCTAAATTTAAACGGTTAAGTAACTTTTTAAAAGAGTTACTTGTGTTTGACATCATATCGCAATTAAAATCACCACAAAGGAAAATTGGCAAATTACAATCAATTGCTTTATCTACTATCTACTGACTCACAAAATAAGTCCAATATATGAGAATTTGAGTTTGGAGGCCGGTATAAACACCAACTAAAAAAATTTTCATTTGGAATCTGAGATAATGGAATGCGAATTCGTGATTACTCATTGTGAATCCAAGATAACGGATTGTCAGTCCGAAATAACTGAGTAATTTAAGTTTTTATGTGTCCAATTATGGTTTCCGTAGATATACGATTTCCTTTAAACCAATTGCAAATGTATTTAAAATATTTTATGTTATAATTAAGACAACACAAGGACATTAAAATTAACAGGTGTGTCCCAAATTTTGTCCAGAGGACATATTTAACTGGCTTCAATAGACCTTTATCTAATTTGCATTTGCCCTGGTGAACAGAAATCCAAGACAGGAGGGAATAATTTCTAACGCTATTGTAACATCTTATCTCACTTTAATCCGATAGATATGCTAGTCGCGTCGTGTAAAACGTAAGGACTTTTAAAAAGGGGTCACTGCAATAAGACCTTTTATGCAAATGCTTAATCAACCAATTATGCAAACAGAAATTGACGGAATCTATTCAAATTTTCTACAATCTATAGATGAAATGTTTTACGATTCATAATATGAAATAAAAGCAATGAAACTTTACTGTTTAGCTGACTTTGAAAATGTGTACACTTAGGTCGGTGCAAAACATCTGCACGATGTCAGAAAATATATTTTATTGTTAGAACAAAGAAATTTATATATTCCGAGTTTATCCATCAATATTTTTGAAGACAGTAGTAAAAAATTCACAAATGTTTTTGAAGCCAAATGCTACATTGGACTTACGCGTCACGACTAGGTAATTTAACATACCAAAGTGAATGTTCAGATTGATTCTTATTTCATTATTAGTAGATTATGGTTAGTTTTTTTACTGTTTATATGAGACAAGGTGCATGTTTACATTACAGTATAACAGTAGAGGGAAGCATGTAACTAAACCATTTGCAAAAGGTGTAGGCTCAGATAATATTCAGCTAGAGTGGGAATCCGAAAATGAACTCGAACAGGGTCACTGCTTTGAGATTTACTATAAAATACACAACGAGGGAAGATGGGTTCAATATCTGTCGGAAACACCATGTAAATTGACGAGAATCTTGATAGAAAACCTACAACCACTGACCAGTTATATTTTTAAGATAAAGATAGTCAGCGAAAAAACAGAGTTTGAAGGTCCATCTAGTCTACTGAGCGACATTATCACCACAAAGGAATCGGCTATAAACGATTTGTTGAGTACAACAAAATTGATTAGTGAAAACCCAACAAACCAGTACCAATTACCACTAACAGAAAACAAAGAAGCAAGGAATGAACTTTTTAAAACAAGAAAATATTGTATAGGTGTGTACAATTTGTAATATTTTTTTATAAAAGCAGAAATGTTAAGCTAGTTTGAAACATACAACGTACATAAAATAATCTTTGCAAGAATGCAAATATCGTTTATTGCAGAGATTATCAATGGTTCATGCAATCACATAAGACCTATTTCCAGGAGAAACGATAATATTTGCATTAACATTTTATTTTGTCTCAAGGAAATCTTTGTAAATTAGGAACTATTAACAGTTTATAAAATAATGAGTATATAAACTTAAGATAATCCCCAAATCAGGATCCACCTACTTCAAGCATTTTTAAATGATTCTTTCCGATTAAACGGAGAACTCGTGCACCCTTGTACTCCAGACCTTATCCGCTCACTACTAAGGAGTGTTTTTCTTCGGTAAATGCATTTAGTCAAAGATATTATTGATTGGGTCGGCACAGACTACCCTTAATGTATGTACTATGATGCACTTGAAGCATATTGTCGTTTAAAATAATTATAATATGTTTGGGGAAGAATATCTCACCGGCTATTGAAGACTTTATCATTATGAAGTGGTTCAGATATAACTCCTATGGAAATGATGTTTTGTTGTTTATGAGGATTAACTAAATTCCAAATATAATTAGTCACATTTCGCATGAACTGCACAATCATTTCAAGTTTTATTTAGGATTTTTGATACTGTATTATAGGAGAAGATACAGCTTCTGTTATAGACCAAACAATCTTATTAGTTGGAGCCACAGGCTCTGGTAAAACAACGTTGGTAAATGCTATGGTAAACCACATTGCTGGTGTGAGATGGGAAGACAGTGCTCGCTTAGTTTTAATTCCACCAGGAAAAGAGATTACTGATGGGAAATCACAGGTACACGTATTTCAGGTTGTATTGTGGCCTGGGTGTCAGCTTTATTTTGTAATATATTACGATGAATTCCCCTCATCTTATTGTTTGAAATGCATACAATCGTATAAAGTCACCTATCATCACCGTGTTGTTTTAACCAAAGTAAACGTTTATTATGTCCTTTAATAGCAGTTTATGATTATGATAAACTCAATAAAAATCCAAGCCAGTATTTATATGTGTTATACAAACATGATGACAAGAAAAAATTAAAGACCTACTACTTCCTGTCGGTTACTAAGTATGCAGTTTACGTTACAGAAATAGTAAAAACAGTTAAAATATTAAATACTTCGTAGTTAGTTTAATTTAATTTTTTATGTTTGGAAACCATTGTTCCAAACCCTTATTCAACCCAATACAAACTTACATATCATCTATCATCACGGAAATAGCCTATTACAGGATTTTCAAACCATATAAATTAGAAAATGTTGTATGAGTTCCAATGAGACAACTCTCCATCCAAGTCACAATGTATAAAAGCTACGGAGCCTTGGTTCATATCAAATAGCTAGCTATAAAGGACCCCAAAATGACTATTGTAAAACATTTCAAGCAGGAAAACTTAACCATACCAACCAACAAACGACAACCACTGAACAACAGGTTCCTGGCTTAGGACAGTTCGTATTGAAAAAATGTAAAATAATAAAAATACCGAACTCCGAGGAAAATTCCAGACGGAATGTTCCTAAGCAAAGGCAAAATCAAAAGCTCAAATACATCAAACGAATGGATAACAACTGTCCTATTCCTGACTTGGTACAGGCATAGTTTCAATTACAAACACGTGTTGAAATATCCTAATATTGACGACTTCTAGTCTAAACCTCCCGATTGCACATTTTCTAGTTTTCCATTCTTATATGATCCGACTGGCCACGTTATTACTGGTGACCTAAACATTGTCAATAACATTTTTATCCAATGGCCCGAAATATCGTGAGCCTAAGTACATCAATTAAAAACAAATTACTTATATATTTAGTCCAGGATGATGCCAGGTAAAGTGTTAAACGCAAGAAAAAGACATAGATATTATTTCAGAATGGATAGAGAGGGATAGAGGCTAAAGATACAAAGATACATTCAAACTCATAATTCGAAAATCAACTGACAACGCCATTGCTAAAAAAGAAAAAAAGACAAACAGACAAACAGACAAACAAAAGTACACAAAACACGACATAGAAAACTAAAGACTGAGCAACACGAACCCAACCAAAACTTGGGTGATTTCAGGCGCTCCGGAAGGTAAGCAGATCTTTCTCCACACGTGGCACCCGTCGTGTTACTCATGTTAGTAAACACCCGGTAATGAGTCTTATTCGGTAGGTCACATTCGGGGAAAAGGGGACGAGATAGTAGCTAGGACAATGGCTAATGCTGTGAGGACATTGATGCAAATCAAAATTAAATAAAAAAAAATCTAAAATTCGAATGTTGCAAAGCACCTGTCCTACCTCCATGACAGATATGTTGTTGTCTCTGCAGATAAATCCACAAACAACATCGTTTTTTGTGTAAATCATAATACTTAAACTGCTTGGTAAAAGTATCAGGTATTCACAATTCACTTCGAAACTCAACATATACGACCAGGACACTGACTAAAATCAAAATCCTGGATAATCATAGGTCTGTTCTATGTTTGTTTTGAATTCCAACCAAAGATGAAGAACAGGATCTTTCTTCACTGTAATGGATACTAAATTACTAATTACTAAGTGTCCTTAAAAACAATGGTATAATGCTGGGTCTTTCGAGCGCTCTAAGACAGTTATTTCTAAATTATTAACATCAATTTTATCAGCAATCAAATCCGGGCTTCAAATCATTTATCAACTACATATTCTAGAGGCGGCGTGAATCAGATGTGGACACCTAAAAAAATTCAAAGATCTAGAGTACACACAATTTAAGACTCTTTTTATCTTGCAATTTTATCAAATCATTTCACGTTTTTTCTGCACTTTTCACACGTATTCCCTATTTAAAACTAATAAACAAATTGAAAGAGTTGTTCCTGCTTTGTTTCATAAAAAGAATGACCAACGTAGATACACGTATGTTGTATAAGGAAGAAACAAATCGTACTTTGTGAAAAAATAACTCTGATTTAAAAACAAAATTCCCTAAAGCTGATATTTATGTCTTACTTGACAACATATTTGTTACGTTTGAAAGACATGTTTTTCAACAAACAATCAGCATTTCTATGGGAACCAGCTGTGCTCCTCTTCTTGCCGACTTTACTCAAATGAAACTGACTTTATAAAGGAGCTTCTTAGAAAAAAGCAAGCATTCTCCTTTATCTTCACTATCCGCTATAAAGATGATGTCCTCATACTAAATAGTTCAAAGTTTGATGAATATGTTGACGCATCTATCCCATCAAACTTAAAATAAAGGGTAGAAAAAATACAGTTAAGTCTGCATCATATCTTGACATAAATCTCGAATTTGACAGGGAGGGTCGGTTGAGAATGAAATCTTACGACAAAAGATATGATTACAGCTCCCCAATTGTAAATTTTTCATTTCTATGTAACAACATTCCAGCAGCGCTTGCATATGGAGTATGTATCTCCCAGTTGATGCTCACAAAGGAAGCTATTTAACAAAGTAGTGGCATGTGTTGCTCGATCGTTAGTTTTCTATGCTGTGTTTTGAATTCCGTTGTTTGTCTTTTGGTCTTTTTCTTTTTATGCCATGACGTTCTCAGTTTATTTTCGAAACATGAGTTTTAATATCCCTTTGGTCATTGTTGGTATCTTTCGCATCTATTTTACCAGTTTTTTTTTGAAGGAATTAAGTATGAACGGTTATTGAAACAAGTTTTTATATTAATGAGATCAAGTAAATAACATCGTTTATAGCAGTTTTCACGATTAGTTTTCAAAACAAAAATTGGGTACAACAAGGGAATAACTTTTTGTTTTGTTTTATTAGGACGGTTGGTCATTCAAAGGTTCGCATTCGCTAGAGTTTCAAATAAGTGATACACTATCTAACGGTAATCAAAGAGAAATTATTCGTGTATGATTTATTTTTCTCGTCTTTAAAAATTGTCTCCATGCGTTCAATGTAAATCGATAGATTTGTTTACATTCTTATTATTACTCTGATACATTGATATGAAAGTTTTATATTATTATAGATAAGTCTTATGACAAAAGACGAAATCTACATCTTTCTATACAATTTTGAGACACCATTATGTGATTTTGAGCCACACATATCATTCAAATATCATAATAATATTTGGCTATATTAGAACTTCGCAAACTATATCATACAGACTTGTTCTACAGAAAATCACAAAACCAAAACATAGTATCTGTAATTGTATAAATTACGTAAAGGTACTGCAAGTTTGAGTTGTGTTAAACTAGAATGAAATTATTTCTACATTTTAGTTGTAATGATGATCCGTCATTGGATGTTAGTACATTTTGTATATAAGGATAGGTTGTCAAGAAAATAAAAAAAGAAAAGGAAAAGTACAAAAAGATGTTCGCACTCTTTCAAAAACCATTCACATTTTTTTTCGAAATCAGTCATTATAGTGCCTATTAATGAGTTATTTGTTTTTGGATATTATTACAGCATGCTTTACTAAAACATTTGTTTGTGTTCATTAAGACTGCAAATAAGTTTTTCATTTTAATGGAATTCATGAACCATCATTGAACGTGGAACATTAGGTTAGGTTGTTTTAAAAAATACCTATGACGATTACATGAGAACAGATACCGAATGTTTTGTTTTTGAGCTTAGTAATAGTTGTTTTTAGCAGTTTTTCAGCATGTCCATATTACCTTTTGAATTGAAACTCATGCACCTTTCTAATCAATCATTACGCAATGCTTCCAAATAGTCCCTCTATAAATTAGAAAAAAGACATTGGCTAAATATATCGTATATTACAAGCGGGTGTGTCTGTGTCCCATGTATACATTATTCTTTTATTTTCTTTGACTATGATTACAATTGTGTCTTCATTTTGACGGAATACGTGAATCGTCATTCGGTATTGGTACTATTTGTACATCTTCATTGGTTGTTTTTCATACAAAATAATAAATATAAGAGAAAAGATACTAAAGTTATGTTGGTATTGCTTTAAAATTCCCTTATTAGTTAAGTTTTTGTTTTGTTCCTCAGGATGAGTTCTTTTGCATTATAGTTTGAGAATAATTTAAGAGTAAAGATAGTTTAAATTTTGTACCTATATACCGATTTGGACTTTTTCTTTCTTTTAATGGAAACCATGAACCGTCAATACTATTTATTTTTTGATTATTCAATTTTGAGAGCATTTTCGAAATTTTAGTGTACTCATATTGTTTCTAAAAATGCTCATATATATTTAGGAAAATCGGAATCCTTTAATCATAATGAAATTTTAGTGACATCTGCATAGTTCACTCCTCTTCTTACGAACAGGGATTTATAAATTTGTGAACATTTTGTTGCGTTATGAATGAAATTGTTGGTATTCCATGGTGCCATTCTAATTGAACAAAACAAAACTACGTTTCCGTTATTTATAAGAAGTCAACATAACATAGTAAAGTTCAATCCGCTAGACGGATCAATCCATCTGATCCATCCAATTATCAAATAGCATCTTCGCTAGCCATAGGTAACGATCCAGTCCCCTACTCTCGGATCGAGAAAGAATTTTGTACTCACAAAGTAATAATTCCCATTGGTCGCAGTTGTTAATGGCTGCATCCAATCAAAAAGTGGTTTTGAGATGATCATTTGCTTGTGTAGGAATTGTAAATAAAAGATTGCCACGTGATGATTGTGCAACAAGTCTTAAAACCAAAAACATAGGACGATATTGCGTGACAATTTTAAAGTTCTTAATCAATTAATTGAAGTTCCTGGGTATGTTTCTCGAGCACATTTTTGAGTGTCAATTTATATTTTCGGTTCCTGCTTCACGAAATTTGTAAACACTAAACGCAACCATTTTACATCTTCACACTGAAGAGAGTTCAAGTGCTGCCAGTGGTGAAGAATAATGTAGTCGGAATGGGCGTGACTTTTATCTACTGGCAGACGGGGAAGAATTGTAATCACAAATGTTCGCTTAATCTGCCATTGGTGGAGAGGAGGGCACTGGATCGTAAGCTTTGGCTTGCAAAAATGGTCAAACAGTTTCTCGTGATTAGTTTAACAAATCGATGACGTGAACTTGACGAGAATTTGACTGATCAATGATGGATTGTTGAATGGTGACTGATCGCTTAAATAGTAACGCCGATGGTTGCAAGTCCTCTACTGTTTAAACATAGTACATAAATAGAATTGAATTTAACAAAGTAAGTCTTTAAATGAATATCGGAGTAATAACACAAGACAATATAAAAGATAATTTTAGGCCTGTTTAAGACACTTCCTACTTAAAGATAAAATAGTTGTCTTAGTATGAAACATTTTTTCTTTGTAGGCGGTTTCACAAACACGATGGGTAACTTGTTATAAGATTCACCCAAGTCAAGGAACTCCAAGTTATATTAAACATGCCATTAATTTAGTTGATACTCCCGGCTTTGGTCATACAGGCGGTATCAAGTACGACAAAGAAATAGTAAATCAAATTGAAAATCTATTCAAAGGCAGAGACGAAAGGGGAGTACGTTTTGTTGATGCTATATGCTTTGTCGTGAAAGCTCCGGATGCAAGGCTAACCAGTAGCCAGAGATATATTTTTACATCAATTCTTTCATTGTTCGGAAACGACATAAGAGAAAATATATGTACGGTGATAACATTTGCAGATGGTCAGACCCCCCCTGTCGTTGAAGCCCTGAAAGATCTGGACGAAAAAGCTATACCTTACGAATCATATTTCACAGTAAATAATTCAGCATTATATGTTGAAAATACATCTGACCATTTTCACTGTCAAACGTCCAAAATATTTTGGGACTTAGGAC
The DNA here is from genome assembly GCF_021869535.1 of Mytilus californianus. Taxonomy (NCBI): domain Eukaryota; kingdom Metazoa; phylum Mollusca; class Bivalvia; order Mytilida; family Mytilidae; genus Mytilus; species Mytilus californianus. The sequence continues at coordinate 44,590,897 of NW_026262593.1, forward strand.
GGAAAAGTATGCAAAGGTTTTTCGAACATGTCCAGAATTTACGAACAAAAAGTTTGACATTATCTACCGAGGTTCTGATTATGCGCAGGTCAGTTGATGCTCTTATTCAACAAATGCAAAATACAATAGAGCGCGGTTTGGGAAGAATTGACGCAATACAGCAAGAAATTGATATCTATGAAGTTCAAAGAAAAAAATTTAGGGAGAATGTAGATTTCACCTATGAAATTGAAGAAATTGAAGTTCAAAAGATCGATACGACAGAAAAAGGGGAATACAGTATGAACTGCACGAGATGCAAATATTCATGTCATGAAAACTGCACCTGCAACACAGGCAAATATCAGTGCATAGCCATGGAAGACGACGGGACCTGTAAACACTGTCCTTTTGGATGTGATATAATGTATCACGAAAAAGCAACATATCATTTCCGGAACCTTATTAGCAAATGCACCAAGACTTATAATGATAAAAAGCGCTCGTATAAAGATGCGACGAAAGGTATACAAAATCAGATCGATATCATCTCTAAAATGCATTCAGAAATTAGCGAAGCAGAAGAAACTCTTTCTATGTGTTTGCCAGTAGTTACCCATCGAATCAATAAACTGAAGCTGATGGCGTTATTGAAAAATCCAATGTCAGTAGAGGACTATTTAGAAATGCTTATACAAAAAGAGAGATTAACTAAAAAAATGGGTTTTGACAGACGCATTGCTATTCTCGAACGACAAAAACAGCAAGCAAAATTAAAATCAACCACAAAAGAAAATGTAGATGCATTTAAAACTGAACTTGAGGTTGTTCGTAAAAGAATTCGTAAGTTGCATCTGTAGGACATATACTTTAGGGTTAAGTCTGTGACATCAATATGAGTGTATTTTTCAAATAATAAAAAGACATAGGGGCCAGCTGAAGGATGCCTCCGGGTGCGGGAATTTCTCGCTGCATTGAAGACCTGTTGGTGACCTTCTGCTGTTGTCTGTTCTGTGGTCGGGTTGTTGTCTCTTTGACACATTCCCCATTTCCATTCTCAATTTTATAGATGTCCTGGAATCATTGAAGTAATCCTATATTTAGTTATTTTAGAGGAAATTATGGTTAAAGAATACCATTTTACCCAGACTCTCATAAAATCATGTTTTAATTGAACATTCAACTTTATTTGAAATGCTAAACATCTCGTTGTAATATTGTAATATAACATTAACATATTCTTATGTTAAAAACATTTCATGAAAAAATAATAAGATAAGATCAAGGAAAGTTATTTTGACATTTAAACAGAGTGAATGTACATTTTATGTGAAGTATTTTATTATCTAAGACCTTTTTGCGTAATGTTTTGACTTATAATATTACATACATAGGTTCGGTAGAACTGAATGTGGATTGTGTGTTCCTGAGAATACACTGCACAAAGTGCAAACATTACATGACATGACTAAACGATACATTTTTATTACAATTGTTTACTTTATTACCTATGCAGCTGCATTAAAATAATTAAATCTAGAATTTTAAATAAAACTCAGGACATTATTAATTTGACCATAGGATTTCTGAAAAGGCGACAGGGTCCATGATAATGATGATATAAACGACGTTTTTATTGTTTCATATGATTTAGTTAGCTGAATTATGCTAAATCAGCTTTTGAAAATATCACATCTTCTTTTTATATTTGATTTGTTTCATTTGTATTTCACACTATCTATATTCAATATTTGTCATATTTGTAATAATTGTATATAAACTGCATCGTTTTGTAAATATAAAACACCCGACAAATAATTAAAAAAAATATCCCTTTCCTTTTTAATGTTTTATCCCTCAATTCCTGTACCCTAAACAGATACCAATTAAAATTAATAAGCAGCTCATTTCAACTATTAGTGTATGGAAATTACACTTTGTAAATTCCTTGCTTCTGATGTGTTTCTATGCCTTTTTTGTTTTTCTTTGTTGACAAATTTGTTTGTATTTATAGTGATTAAGATTATAACACGATGTTGACTTCTGTACCCCTACATTTGACATTTTTATCTATTATGTTTGTTTGTTTGTATTGTTCACACATCGTTGTCAATAAAATGGAATTTTATGCGACTGTCATACAAGTGATAGGTTTAGCTAGCTATAAAACCAGGTTTAATCCAACATTTTCAACATCAGAAAATGCCTGTACCAAGTCAGGAATATGACAGTTGTTATCCATTCGTTTGATGTGTTTAAGCTTTTGATTTTGTTATTTTCTTAGGAACATTCCGTCTGGAATTTTCCTTGGAGTTCCGTATTTTTGTTATTTTATTATTTTCTTGAAACACCTAGTGCAAAACAATAATTAATCTGTTCAAAATAATGTTCAAGTCTCGTAATCGAACAGGAAGAGACAAATCAAGGAAAAAAAAACCAAAAAAAAAAAACATACAAAAAACAAGCAAACCCGACGAAATCGCATGAACTCGAAAAGGAACAAACCGGTGTGTCTACAGGGTAAGCCACTCATGCTATGCATGCATATCCACCCATGCAAATCCACACTTAGTCAAAATTGCACAGTTGGGAATAGAAAACAATCGGCATAATAACAGATCAGACGACTATACTGGTATATAAAGACCTAAGACCGCAAAAAACATGTTGTTAGTAAATTGAAACAACGACTTGTCGTATCGGTCTATCGAAACATTATAGATTTCATGCGTCCGAAGCGTTTTTCTGGCTTAACATTCGCTAGAAATGCCCAAAGCCAAAAACTACTATTTTAAATGCAGAGATGTATAAAAACCGAAACAGTTAAAGAGCTCCATGCCAAAAAAGGACTTAAAAATAATAGCCAAATTTAAGTTAGGTAAAATTTCCTGAGGGAATTGGAAACGTAGTTTTTTTCATAATTTTTCAAATCATAAACGTAAAATTTTAAAATGATTTCAGTACCAAAGTACAAACTACGGAGCTGATGCTGATACCCTCTTGGACTGAAAGTCCACCATCAGCGGCATCGACAAAATGCTGTAAATAAAATAAACACATCAAATTCTAATATGTCCGAAGACCTTTTCTAGACTTAACCTCATCAGGAACGCTCAAAGCCTAATATTTAACGCTCAAAGCCGAATATTTGACAGCCAAGAACAAAAACAGTTGAAAACCAACCTAAAATTTATAACCTTCATCAAAGGTACACTTAGTATAAGGGAGTCATGAGCATAACATGTGTTGAAGTCAATATAGTGTGAACATGCACGAGTGTAATTGATTGTTACTACAACGCAATGGATGAAACAGAGAGTATGCTAATGCTGATAAATGGACAGTTAGGCCGTTGGTTTTCTCGTTTGAATTGTTTTACATTGTCATTTCGGGGCCTTTTACAGCTGACTTAGCGGTATGGGCTTTGTTCATTGTTGAAGGCCGTACTGTGACCTATAGTTGTTAATTTCTGTGTCATTTGGTCTCTTGTTGATAGTTGACTCATTGGCAATCATACCACATCTTCTTTTTTTATAGTTGACAATTTATGTAAATTTACGGGGAATCACAAAATGGTCAGTCAAATATCAATAGAATTTGGTATGCAGTTGTATTATTATTGGCTCATCTCATTTCCTTGGTGATTGTTTGGGCCTGCTTTTTTAGTTTAAGGAAAAAGAGAAATAGTAAGTCAATGGATTCTTTATGAAGTTGTATAAGTATTGGCACATCTCATTTCCAAGGAATTCAATTCGCATTGCTCCTTCAGTCATGTTGAAAATGTCTTGCGTAGTTTAAATTGTAGAGTTTGTTATCAGTATATAAATAAGAAGATACGGTATGCATGATTGCCAATGAGGCAACACTCCACCAGAGACAAAATGATGTAGAAAAAAATCACATATGAGTCACCATAAGGTCTTCAACAATGAGCAACACCCATGACGCATAGCAAGTTATAAAGTACCCCGAAATGACAAATGTAAAACTAAGAATGCAGTCTTACATTTAATGTAATCCTTAATTAGTTTACCCAGAAATACTTTTGTATTTACAAGGTTATAAATAACACCTGTGGTTGACGTAAGCCCATAGATATTAGAAGATGTGGTATGAGTGCAAATGAGACAAATCTCCTTCCAAGTCACAATTTGTAAAGTAAACCATTATAGGTAAAAGTATGGCCTTCATTTTTATCTATAAAAGAGGCGAAAGATACCAAAGAGACATTCAAACAGATAAGTCGAAAATAAACTGACAACGCCATGGCTTAAAAGACCGACAATCAAACAATAGTACACGAAACACAATATAAAAAAATACACACCATGCAACAGGAACCCCACCAAAACCTGGGGGTGATCTCAGGTGCTCTGGAAGGGCAAGCAGATCACCCCCAACATGTGACACCTGTCATGTTGCTGATGTTAGTATCAGCATCTTAATAAGTCTAATTCGGTAGGTCACATATGAGAAAAAAAGGACGGAATTGAAGTATGTCCATAACAATCAAGTAACACGGGATGGTGGCCGTAAATTTATGAAGGTAAGATTTACACTTCACCACTTGGACCTTTTGGTTTAGTAGATTCCTTGTGAGCAGCCACCCTCTATCAAGGAAATCATGATAGGAAACACAAGACCTTGAATATCGTATCAACTGAGAGATACATTTTCCGTATGCAGGCGCCATTGGAACGTTGCTACATAGAAATGAAACATTGCCTTAAAGTTTTGTTTTCAAACGACCCTCATGGTCAATATTAAGACGTACGTCAAATATGAGGCAGACTTAACTGTATCTGTTATATCCTTTATTTCAAGTTCGACGGGATAGATGCGTTCGACATAGTCACCAAATTTTCCTTGAAAAATCATCTATAAAGTGGAAAATAAAGTTAAAGGATACTGCTTACTTCTATTCTTTCTTCATAAGAAGTCCCTGTTTGAAGCCATAAGAATAAAGGAACAAGTCGGCAAGAAGAGGACACAGTTGCTTCCCATGTGAATGCCGATTGTTTGTTGAAAAAACACGTCCTCCAAACGTAACAAATATGTTGTTAATCAAGAATCAAGCATCTTGATGATGTCTGTTTCAGAGAATTTTCTGTTTGAATCAGATTTATTTTTTACAAAGTAGGATTTATCCCTCCCTAGGACAAGATACTTGTATCTACGTTGGCCATATTAGTTTTTACAAAACAAAGCAGCGCCAACCCTTTCAATTTGTCTTTCAGTTTGGAATGGGGAATACTTATGTAAAAAAGGTAAAATAACAATACCGAACTCCGAGGAAAATTCTAAACGGAGAGTCCCTAATCAAATGGCAAAATAAAAAGCTCAAAGTGTACGAAGAAAAGTCTAAAGTCAAAAACATATATAGATATAGTTATACGGCAAAGTTAAACTTGTCTTTTAAAGCAACTCGAACTATAACCACACATCAGAGCAATCAATTTAATCTTCATTTTAATTACCAAAAATTTACATGTCAAAAAGTATTCTAATATTTAGTTCTTTCGATTTTTCTGTGGAAAGACCTATTGTATTTGTTTTGCTCATTATATTATTTTTTCTTCTTCCGCCCAAAGTTTCTTGCATGTAATTTTTGTTTCGCAATTTGTCGCGCGTATATTTTGCACATGATATCAGACAGTTATTGCATTTTTAAAATTGACCCTGTTTAGTTGAACAATTTTGATTGTAAGAGTTGTCTCACTACTTTTCTCGTTCGTGCATCTCCTACGTAACCGTAAAAGAAATCGACATATTTATGTAGGTTTAGCTAGCTATAAAGGTTCAACCCACCAGTTTCTACATCAGAAAATGCCTGTACCAAGTCAGGAGTATGACAGGTGTTATCCATTCGTTTGATGTGTTTGAGCTTTTGATTTTGTCATTTGTTTATTGACTTTTACTCGGAGTTCGTATTTTTGTTATTTTACTTTTTGATCGTTATATCCTCCGAATGTTTTGTCCAATACGAAGCGATACGAAGACTCAATTTGCGATTTTTTTCTCCTTCTGTATTTTACATAAGTGATATGTAAAATAAAATTGAGAATGGAAATGGGGAATGTGTCAAAGAGACAACAACCCGACAACAGAACAGACAACAGCAGAAGGCCACCAACAGGTCTTCAATGCAGCGAGAAATTCCCGCACCCGGAGGCGTCCTTCAGCTGGCCCCTAAACAAATATATATACTAGTTCAGTGATAATGTATCACATAAATGGTAAGTAATAGAGACCTTAGGTATTTGGATTTGAAGTCCTTGGTACTCAAAAATGAATTTCAGGTCAATGTCAAAAGTGAAGGTCTTGTTCTCAAATTTGACTTTTCGTAGTTAAATGATCTCTGACAATTTTAAGGATAGATATAAAAGAACTAGTGGAAAATGTTTTCTTTCTTGTGAAGAAGATATGATTCATTTAGTCTAAACAATTCAATGACACCTAATAGGAGTTATAGTCCTTGAAACGTTTAAATTTATGGTTAATTGATTATTACTTCAACTTGGTATATGATAAAGCCATAAGGTTTTTTGCAAAATGTTGCGTAACATATGACCTTGAGAAATATCAACCTGAAGTGACTTTGTGAAAACCGGAAGTAGCCATTTTTGCACTCATTTCATTGAAAAGTACCTAGCAACCTTATATTTTTCAAGAAGGCATTATATCTATCTATATACATTAAACTATCATTTTAGACCAAAAGTGACCATCAATAAACCCGAAGTAGCTAACCATCTACCTCATACAGACTAAACCCGAAGAAGCTAACCATCTACCTCATACAGACAAACATACATCAAAACAATATATTTTTTGGAATCAGTGTAAAAAATACTATAATATGAGACAGAAAGTGACATTTTCTAAACCGGAAGTTTGCAATTATTTCCCTTTTTTCAAGAAAAAGTATAGAGAAACCATATATTTTGGAAATCAGTGTGAATAAAGCTATCATATGAAGACGGAAGTAATATTTTCTAAACCGAATGTAGCAAATTATCTCCCTGAACTTAGTCAGAAGTATATAGAAACAATATATTTATTGAATCAGTATAAGGAAAACTATGATTGGACGCCAATAGGAACGTTGAGTAAACCGGAAGAAGTTCCTTATCAATCCATTAGAAAATAGATATGGAAAGACCATCAATTGTTCTCTGAACAATTGGTTGTTAATTTAACTTGTTCCTGTTCAATTCCGCAATAAAGTTTGACAGTTTCTTTGTCTTTAAATCAATTTGAACCAAGTATTTGCTCAATGTAAAGGAAACAAAACATTCTAGAAAATTAAAATAAAAAGGATAGCATGAATCGTTACAAATACAGGAAGTCCAACGTGTCCACATTAATCACCAACACTCCTCTCCTGTTCCTAAATAACGAGTTTTTACTACCACTTGTCAATGAACTACTGGTTGATGTTGCGTCTTCAAATCTATTTAATAGTTGCCCGGCTAAGGACCCCTATGCTGACATGAAATAACATTCATCTAGTCAGTTGCTGTGATGTTAATTGATATACAATGTTAAACTGTTCGAAGCACTATGAGATTTCTCACCGAATCAAACATGATGTTATCCCGGTTTGGGTCCACTTTTTTTAAATGTTTAGTTTTGAGTGCTCGTTATCGTCGTTTTGGATTTGCTTTGTATCTGTTTTAAAATTATGAGTACTCATTAATAACGATGACACAACACACGATTGGCGTACTAAATTCCGGACCAGTCTAAGGGAAGTAAACAACTGACAGTGACATGTCATGATACTACATTTTTAATCGTTAAAATACAGTATAAATCTTTCATTTTAATAGCAAAAAAGGGTACATTATCATAATGTCCAGTGGGGACATTTACAAAAAAGCTTTGGATAAAAAGCAATACTAATATTTGAACTTATATGAAATTATACCAACTATATATTAGTGGATTCCTAAAAAGAAGAACATCTACAACCTTTTTGGTACACGGAATACAGGTTTAACCATGGTTCCAAATACAGAACATTTGAGGTTTACGCTCTCCTAATAGAGGTTTCCTAATTTGTCTTTTATCGGGTACGGTTGGTATGTAACTCAACCGGTACTGTTGTTTTGGAAGTATCATAAATTACATCAGATTATTCTAGTCATCATGATAAAATTAAAAGATATCGAATTGCGTATCAGCAAAATCTAGCTAAAGATTTGATTTGATAGCGACTTCGCCGTTTCTAGAACACTTTATTTGTAATTCTATATATAAGAATATTTAGTTAGTGTACAGGTGCATGAATCAAACAGACTTCACACAAACTGAGTTGAGACGGCCTTTAAATTCAAAATATAGATTTGTATTTTTGTTTGTTTAATGTAATGATATTGTTTTGTTTATTTATACAAAGAATATTTTTTATGTATAAGCAGAATTTGGAATAATAAAAATACTATCTGTGCACGACTTTCTTAAACATGCTTTACTGATGTAGGTTATATACGTTAACATTTCAACATTGTGTTAATTTCTGATTACTGTAATTCAGAAATTATTGCGAGGTTTTTATTAATGCGAAGTGTGCGACTGGGTTAGTACCGCAATAATTAGAACTCGCATTCTGATATCTGATATATGCATCTGTTCGCAGAATTTCCTGAAATCGCAATAATCAATCTCGCATTATTATCCATTCTTCATAAATCGCAATAATTAATGCATGCAATAATTTTTGAATTGACAGTATAGTTCTTGCATGATTTTGAAATTAGTTAATATTATTTAAGTAGTATATTTCGATTAAAGATGTCAATTCGGTAAAGATTTACTAATCGATTGGATTTACCGAGCGATACTCAGTACACGCTCAGAAAAAACACCTACAAAATGGAAACACAAAATTATACCAATTTTACGTATTGTCGGTCGATTGTCTTATGGACGTAAAACCCTAAACATTATTACCCAGGACTAGATAATAGTGCTCTAAATTTTATACCATAATTAATAACTCATTTACTACATGTACTAATTATGTAAACTGTCAATAATCTAATCAATTAATTAATAAACATCTATAATAATAGTAATAATATTTATTCAGGAAAAGGCAATATATACAAATACATAATACAATCAGGTACCTCTAATGCCTTAACCCAAGGATGACCCATGAAAGCAAACAAGCTTATTTAAATCTATAGAAAAATTATTACTCAAACAACAGTATTTGGAAATCGTAAAGAAATACATTTAATGATCAACAAAGGGGTGATGATTAGAGCTTGCTGATGCCTTTAACCATTCTCTGAGTGTCGATACATGGTGCAACGAATTTGTTCTTATTTAGAAATATTATCTTGTCAACTGTTTCCGGGACGAGTCAACTTTGTTATGTAACTAAAAGCCCTGCTGATGAAAACATTTGCTCTGAAGGTACAGCGTTGGTGGAATGACTAAAACAATATAAGCTAAGAATGATATCCTTGAAAAGGTGCTCCTGTTCATAGCCTACCTCTGTTTCGGGGGATTTTAAATGACAGTTAAACGCAAACATTTAAAACGTGTTTTAATTATGATTAATGTTGATTAATTTTAATTTCCCAGGAGGGGCAATTAATGAAGATATTTTTTTTCTCCAAAAAGGCAACAACATTCTATTACCGGAAACCGATTAGTCGAGTATCATTTTGGTATTCGATTCTCGGTTCTACCGAGCGATACTCGAGTACTGGTTGACATCTCTAATTTCGATGATTATCAAAGATTTTTTTCTTGAAAATATAAGAGAGCTGGTATTTCATATTGAGTGAGAAAGGAAACTTGAAAATATTGAAAAATAAAGTATTTACGATTTTATTGTCGATGAAAAGCCCAACAAACCAAGATTTGTCATATAATCATGGTAAATTGCACTATCGCTGTTCTTAAAAAATTTAACGAGCGTATCATATAATGACCCTTTCTTCTTATTTTAATTATTTGTAAAATATCTCATCAGAGCCGGATTTAGGGAGCCAGGTCCCTTAATGCAGCTTCATCATTGATAAATACAAAGACTTTTAGTATTACTCCAAACGTTGCTTTGCAAGGGGCACCCTTTTCCAAAATCCTGGATCCACACCTGCTCATGCATGTGTAAGTCGAGTTTTGTACAAATGCCGAAAAAATATAAGAATGGTAAAAATAATAAGTATCTTATAATGTGAAGTGCGATATTTTATGGTTTCAAAGAATTTGAAAATCTTTTAAAAGTATTAAGGACAATTTTGAAATACTTGAAAATTTGTTTTATTTTAGACTTGCACAATTGAATACATACTTTTTTATCTTTACAATGGGACGTTAACTTGATTATTCTTAAGCATGTAGCATACACACAGTCGAATTAGGCTTTAATAATATATCATCATTAATACACTAGTACACAATGTAGTAATAAAGTTAATTTGGTATATTAAAATCGCTATTATTTTTTCAAATTTTATAAAAACCTACACACAAAAATTTCAACCAATTAATGTTTTATTATGATAATGATATAACAGGCGAAAATCAGTCAATAAATGTGCTTTGTTTTTAAGCTTCTTTTCGCTTTTGCAATTTCAGGATAAAAATCTAACTTTCAATCTTTCGTGCAACAGTTACTTGTAACATTTGCTTGAAAGCATAATCTAGTACACAGAATATGTTTGGCTATAAATACGAAAAATATCCACGTAAAATTAATACCAAGCTGCAGCTAAAAATCCCCCAAATGCATTTGATTATGATACTTAACACATACATTAGTATTAGGCGTATATACCAATCATTTTCACAGGTTCAATGACGGCTCCAAGTTAGTACTACGGTTGGAACGGTAGCAAATCGGGAAACCTCTCATTTAAAGGAGGTCGACGTGTGTGTAAATGGGCAAACATCCGTACGATACAACTAAAGGTCACCTAGAGAATGATTTACAATCCCATCTTGCATTGATGTCACACATATTCTAACAAAATTGAATCAAACACGTTATAAATCGATCAGCTTCTTTTCATATCTTGACAAACACGTTACAACAGAAAGTATTGTTCGGTTCAGAAATAATCATACGAAGAAGAATGACTTCACACATAAATTATCATTATATTTAGCTTAATTTCAGTGGAAATAAAAATCCTGGACATGCTCCATTTTGAGTTTTGCAATCGTTTCGGTGATTAATCTTGATTGAAGAAGTTTTAAAATCGATACACTACAGTTGTATCTAACCTATCTCTCACATAATAGTTTTCTTGATAATGAATTATTGTATCGCGCTAATCATAATGAATACTTACGTAATCATCTTTGTCACTATTCTGTCCTTTTTTGTTCATCGAAAATAACCTAATATTTCTTTATGCATATCCCAAGCAACAAGACGGACTCCACAAGATGAACAGTAGTTACTCAAACTTTTAAAGAACCATCTGTCTTTTTGTAGCGTTGCAAAATTTGTGATATTTCTTTGTACATTAATGTTTAAATTCTAAAATCAAATTGGCTTGCCGAATAAAACGAGGAATTCATTTCTTCTGATTTTCAAATCACTGTTATGAAACACTATTTTTAGGTCCATTATTATTTTTACAGTGTTGTATTTCATGTCTTAAATCTAGATTCATGTCAACTTAGTACTTGTCTTTTCCGCATGCATAATAGGGGAGATTATCATGTTGGAGTTTTGAGTTCACGCGATTTCTTTTTGTTTTTTTTTGGTTTAGATTTGTGTTTTAAGTCTTTATTTTTTTTAAAGTGTTAATTTCAATGATTTTTACAAAATTTAAATTTTAACATTTTAACATAATTTAAAAAACAAGTTATGATAGAGTCTGAGTTCATAATTTTAATTTCTTGTACTGAATTCGGAGCTTACAATATAGACCAAACTGAAGGTGATCATAATATGATTGCTCCAATATATGTATATCTTAGGATAGACCCAGTACAACGTACATTACATACCACAATCTTTGATTGTAAAAGAGCATCAAACAATTGGTCTAGTTCTTTGCTTAAATCTGCATATTTTGAGACAAATTGACAATTAGTGTGTAGCCTGTTTGTTCGAATAAAGAAAAACAAGTAATAAATTGCGTTATTTACATTTTTATATTAAATATTTTTATATTAAATTTTTGTTCGAAAAAAATTGTCAACATTACCTTTTAAGGAGAGATAAATCTAGTAGTACAGATTCTATAAAGGAATATTAAAGATTTTTTTTATATGTATTAAGAAAACTAGATCTGTGTTATCATTTTTCTCTTTATTTTCTTAACGCATAGTATAAAACATGTCGGTAACTGATGATCCACCTTAATATCACTACACATTAGAAGAAAAAAAAAATAAAGGAATAGGTTTTATTGCTGTTCTCCGTCTCACATTCAGAACTAGGTTCTCAAAATTGAGCAAAAACTTTCACTTTAATACACATTCGTGATGACCCCTAACGTTAATGTCGTTGATAGCTATTGTTACATCTGCCCATTCATATGGCAAGGCATTGAAACAAATACAGTCATAAATTGCCCGACAATTTCACTGTAAAATACATAACCACTAAAGGATGTAGACAACTACGGGAAACACTGAGATATTTGTTAGATTACTTGGCAGGGAGTTTAATATGAATTGTGCGATTAATTGTCTAATGCATCCCTGTCGCGTTGGACTGAAGCGTTTTTGATAAATGCAAATCCATTCAACATTTTGAAGCGCTTCAGACGCAAAAACTTTAGAAAGTGCTATTTATATCATAAATCAATAAAGCCTGTTGTACACAGTACATATTGGAAAACATGAATGCCTTAACTATGGACTTAGTTTGTTTTGACACACAGTACTCCCCATTTTAATATATATATCTGTACAATAGCCGAAATTCAATTGAAAAACAGAAGAAAATTAACCGTTATTCTGTCGATCCTGTATCATAGACACTCTTCCAACCCCCCTTTTTCCCGCAAAAAACAAAAACAAAAAACAAAAACAAAACAAAAACAAAACAAAAACGTTAACATAGACAATGAAAAAAAAAAAAAATAATAAGAAAAAATAAAAAAAAAAAAATGAAAAAAGGCATGTTAGAAGTCAAATTTTAGTTCCATATAAAATGCAACATCTTGGCTGAACGCGTAACTTTATTTGGGTTTAAAAGCGGTAACCGTGTTAACATTTGTAGTTTCTTCCGCGCTTCATACAAATGAACGCTTTTATTATTTTACTTTTTACACCTCAATAAAATGTTATAAAAAGCATTCAAATCTTTAATACATTTAAATTCTGATAAAATATACGGCTATCTTTGTGGCTAACGTTAGTCGTTTTATTAGAATTATGATTAATTCTTTTTTTTTGTTAGATACTTACAACTTTCACATATTATCGAGCTTCACTTATAAATGATAAATGTTTGAAAGGTTATCAAATTAGTTCCTGTACCTTAATTTTGGAAAAGAGAGGCGAAAGATACCAAAGAGACATTCAAACTCTAAAGTCGAAAAAAACAGACAACGCCATGTCTAAAAAAGACAATGACCAATAGACAAACAAAAGTACACAAAACACAAGATAAAAAAGTAAAGACTGAGCCACACGAGTTTGAATGTCCCTCTGGTATCTTTAAATATCTTAAATATACACGTTACACCCTAATTGTTTTAATCTGAGAGTGCGTTTAAAGCATTCTTTAATATAAAGTATGTCAAAATGTTTTTGTTTTTGTTTAGCCTACACAGCCATTCATTTTTAACCTTAGCGTAATACCATATATACTTTCATTTTGCTTTAAGTATCTGGATATGAACCACTTGATCACTATCCACTTATCAAAGTATATGGTAATAGGTAATAATGTACCGACTAATACATCTACAGCATCTTCTTAGACTCGTGTGTATACCATTAAAGCTTGCAACATAAGAACCGTCAATGTCATGATATCTGAAACAATCCATTAGAGCCTTTTAGAAAATATGCCAACAGGGAACGTATGGTTTATTTATTTTAAGCATGGGTTAGTGATCTCGACTATGCTCTGAAATTGAAGATCATATGACTGCAAGAAACAAAGAAATGTCGATGTATCTAATAGCTGCTCCAATTAAGAAAAATTGTTCACTTGTGGTTGTATAAGTTGACACAGTATTTAAACATTAAATTGTTTTTATGTAATTGTGCAATACTATATAGAACAACTCAACGCTTGGATTGTATAAATACATACCAACCAAGAGTAGAGCCTATATATTAAACAAAACTCATCGTTAAGTAGATACTCACTTGAACTGGCTTTCTACATTGAAATAGCAACCCTACATAAGTTGTTTAAAATATTATGCATGTAGTTATCTTACGAAAATTTTGCCCGCTGTAAACCTTTTTCCTAAATTTCAGTGAATTTGTAATGTACATTTAGTTACTAAAACTACTTCACTATATAGGTACAGATATGTTATTTTATCACACATGTTGGGAATATCGTTGAAGTATGAATCCACTTGCAGATTGTAATAAAGACGGGGTTATACACAAAGCAACCAAAAATCTTTAACGGTAAAATTGAAATAATCATACGTTTTTGTGTGTCTTGTGCTTCTATCTTATATACGTATACCTACACATCCACCTACACTGTATGTATGCATATAAAAAAAAGAAAAAACTCGTAAGTTGAAGAGTAACTGACAACACCATGAAACAAATATTACAAAAAGACAACCAAACCCAAAAACCCTACATGGGTTATAATAGATATAAGAAGATGTGGTATGAGTGCCAATGAGACAACTCTCCATCCAAGTCAAAATTTATAAAAGTAAACCATTATAACAATTGTTAAAACATTGGTTTGGCAAAATAATTTGATTTCTAAGTAGAATAAAACAATCTGAAATAAATGCGAAAAACAATCCTCTTAACGAATTGGGAATACGTGTACACATATATAGTTCATTGCATATTCCACTATACTTCATTAAAAAGTCCATGGTCAATAAAATGAAATGAATAATCAAATTAAAAAAAAAAAAAACAAAAAAAAAAAAAAAAAAAAAAAACATATACAACGCAAACAAACAATATTAATAGTTATATCATACTGTTCGTGCATTTGTGAACGAACTAGTTATTCGGGCAATTATTGAACAGTTTTTAACAGGCAACAGTACTATACCGGTGTTCAAAAGTAAAAAAATCGATTGAGAGAAAACAAATGATAAGTTATTCTATTGATTTTGCATGTGTTTTTTTTATTCCGAGGGAAAGACAAAAACTATAAAAGGAAAACGACAGAACAACAGAAACACTGAACTACAACAAAAGGAAAACTCTAACATATATAGAAACGGACTGTAAATAGCAACTGCTAATGAAAAAAAAATAATAAATGAAAATTAACAACATTTCCAGAGCATGATTCTATCAATTTGTGTTTGTCATGTTTGTTAGTTATTATGAAGGAATCCCGAAAAATGTCCTAAATGTTAAGCAATTGTGATTTCGTAAAGTTCCGATTCTGACCTTTGATCACTATTTTTAAATTCTGCATCACGTTTGCACTTTACCACAGACTTAAATCAAAAACCTTTACTGTTATATTTATCTTCAAAATATGACCAAATCAGCCGTGAGGTCAGTCCATTTAAATTTTTATATTTACCTTTTTTTTCACCACAGTTTTTTTATTTTTTATTTTAAAATTTTAATATAGGTTAAGTTTACGCTTACCAGTTAGAAAAAAGATATGAATGTTCAAATAAATGGAACACATATTTAGATAATAGTAATGGTTTCAAAATGGTGGCCTTAACATTATGTTTGTTGTATGTCATGATGCTGTCCACGCAACATGCTAAAGGAGTTAAAAGTCCACATCTCTTAAAAAGTAAGCAATAACTTGTCACCTTTTTTAAAAGAGATTGTTAATTGATTGATTACTTTTATAAATATTCATGTTGTCCGATTGTTTTCGAGAAGAAATCCAAGATAAATACATTTTGAATCAAAATATCGGCAGACCATTTATTTGCGTGAATGATATAGCTAAACACTTAATTAAAAAAATGGTTTTTAAACGTGTTATGGACCCTTGTTTAATCAGTAAATACTTGAGCATTATAATAATCTGAAGATGACCTTTGCCCTTGATAATGTCAAATGTATATATGGATTAGGTGTCATGATTTGATATATTACATTCCTCCTTTTTCGTTATCTAATACACACACTTTTGGGAAGGGAAATTCTTTAATCTTGCACGCACTTTTGTTTTCTGAGGAGCTTTTAGTCAACTGTTATTTGTCTGATTGATTTGTTTTCCTTTTCTAGAAAAACCAAAATGAAATGATCAATCTGAAAAGTAACATTTTCAGTAACATGCGGATACTATAGGTTGCACTTTGTTAATACAGCTGTTTCACAAGCCACGCCTCTTTTTGGGAGATATATAATATTCATAGATAGTTTGTTTTGTTTATGTACTGGTTCCCTGATATGATCTCTATGTATCTTCTCATAGATACATAACTTGGGAATGTTACCAGTATAAATAAATATTGATAGCGGCCGCCTTGAACTCTGAGGTAGACCCAAAGTGAAGGTAGGGGTTTCATTTTTGATTTTTTTACCTTATTCTATCGATTGGAAAATCTCGTATCTGAAGCTCAATTCCATGTAAAAGATATTAAAAATACTCCAATGCATGGGGATCGTTCAGTAAAACACCAGTTTTCCCTCAATTACTATATCAACAGAAATTTAAAACGTTAGTGATAATGATAACTACTAGGTCCTAACAAAAATTATATTTCATGTTTTCAATTATAAAACAACAACAAAAGGTCATTCAAATTACTCTCAGTATATTGATATAGTTCAAATGTAGTCCTAGGATCATATCACATGAACAGAGTCCTGTATAAGAATTTTAACCTCAGCACTAAATGATACATCAAACGTCATTAAATCAATTCAGAGTAAAAACCGAGGTATTTCTATTGATGGAAATTACTTACATATTTGTGTTCTTATCCATCCCCGTCTCAATTTCATTGACATAATTATTTCTTTTTTCAATACATTTATTTACAAATCGTTATGTCTTTTCTCAATAAATGTATTTACAAATCGGCTTAAGGTTGCACTTTGTAAATACAGCTGTTTCACAAGCCACGCCTCTTTTGGGGAATATATAACATTCATAGATATTTTGTTTTGTTTTCGTACTGGTTCCCAGATATGATCTCTATGTTTCATCTCATAGAGAAATAACTTGGGAATGTTATCAGTATAAAACACATGGTAGCAGAAAAAATTGAATTCTGAGGACTTCTCAAAGTGAAGGTAGGGGTAGTACGGAATTTTAGTATTAGTTTAAACTCTTAGAAGTTCGGGTAATATAAATGTTGAAAATATGGCGCACAGCCCTATATTTTGACTTTTGAAAGTAATAGTAGTGCATATGAGCTTTCCATTCTAGGATATAATTTTTTTCGAAACTTCATAGTAGAAGTGGTACATTTTTAGCCGTAAAATAAGTCTACATTTAAAGAAATACAACCCATAGAAAAATTGAATATCAATTTTATTGTAATATCAAACTTATTTTAAATACAACTTTTACACTTTGTTTATTGGAAAATTAAATTGTTTACGTTCATTCATTCATACATTGTCTGTATAATATAAGAAGGTTACATATTTTATTATTATATCAGAAACTTGTTGTTTGAGAACCTTTTATTTTTACAAAATAATGAATTTTTCTTCTTATTCATTGAAAACGATGAGATTAAACATCAAAAAGAAAAAAATCGCCAAATTAAAAAGAAAAAGAAAATAACACATTAAAGTTTATACGTTCAAAGCAATTTTCTAGAACAACGTCATCAAGAACGCTCAAAACTAAATATTTGTGAGGCCAATGAGGCGCTTTTCTGGAAAAACCTTCATCAGGAACGCTCAAAGCTAAATATTTGTGAAAGCCAAGGATGTATAAGTATCAAAATACGAGTTAATTGACCAAAAGGGTCATGAAAAAATAGTTAAATTTATCTATGGTAAACTATGCACGTGTGTGTTGGATCTAGTTTATTTATAATCCAAAAATTTATAAACGGACCAATAAAGACAGGTATGTTATAAACCATGTCAGACAACTCAGCCGATGAAACCCTCTGGTCATTTGAATGCAAAAATTATTTTTAATTCTAACACATAATTTCCTTTTTTTGCAGAAAATGTATGTATGTATTACGAAGTTGTCTTGAATTGTCCTAACAGACTGTTTATCGCCATTACGGGTGTTTTATTCAGATCACGATTGAAAATTTTTCGAGACAGAAGCTCATGAACAGTATGGACGCAACCATGGAATGATTGCAAATCTTCTATTTCCTTTATACCTTTACAAGACCAGTGCATGGGGAAAAGTACATGTAAAGTAGTTGTGGACTACAATCCATGCTCATAGGATCCTTTGTTGTATGCTACTATTTACTATCAATGTACAAGTACGTATAACTTAATGAGTTCTTATTATAAACTGTAACTGGTAGAAATTATCAAAATTAAGTTTTACTATTTAGATAAAACCATGGGATCTTTCTTTTGTAAGATGAATTGAAAACATTTGAGCATATATTTGTCATATTTTTTCTATAATATCCACATGTTATTGAAAATATCATTGAAACTTGAAATTTTAGTTTTTATGTAAACAAAAAGTTACATATATGGTACTTTCATTATGAAATATGGAGATGTGGTATGATTTCCAATTGAACAACTATCCACCAAAGACCAAATGTCGTAGAAGGTAGCATATTTCTTTTTTAAGCTAACATAAAACATTTGAATCCTTAGTTTACTTTAACATATAAACTTTATTTTCATTTAAAGAATCTCCATATGGAATTCGAACAGCTGATCCCTATCAACCTATCAAATTCCACGGCGGCACTCGTGTACCGACAACTACATCTCCAACTACATCTTCAACTACCTCTTCAACTACATCTATTCGTGTGTATAAATCATTTAAACTTGTTGTAAGAACTCAATTTGAAACGTAATAATACTCATAACATAGGTACAATATTCGTGTACACATTATTGTAACAAACGTATGGAAGCATATGTTAGTGGTCATGGCTATTTTGTAAAAGATCTTATATATAGCGAAAGGTTGGAAGACAAGCAAATTATAATGCATTGAAGCATTTTTTATTTATATCTTAATTTTGTGGTTATACAGGTCGACAAAACATTAGAACGTTTGATTATTTGTTCTTGAACAGTATTATAAAGATTTACTCAACGCTTGTTTTGTATATGTATATACATATTATTGTACATCATGTCAAAATGGATTTATTCATTTTGATTCTGGTCATCTATACATGATTAAATTGGCCATTATTTAATATCTGTATAAGAGATGACCACATATATGTCCCATTTGTCGTAGCGACAAGACCGTCCTCATTTTTTTATGAGACAACAGCATTGAGAACGATTGTTATTGTTTTCTGCTCATAAATAGCAAGACATATGACAATTTCCTAATTATAAAATAAACACAAATAAAAGATTTCTTCCATGTGATTCTGTTATGAAATTCTGACCAAATGACTATACATAAGATGCTTTTGTTCTGCATATTTCTTATGCTGCTTGATATTTAAGCGAAAGTATAACAACCGATATTAGACTGCAAGGAGGCATTTTGTGCAAAATCTGTTTTATTTACATTTTTATACTCTGGGCGATAAAGAGCATGTTGTAAAGGCACTAGTATCTTGTTGAACATTGTACATGTATCTTTAGACTGGTTTTCTGTCCTTTATCTGTTTGGCTCTGACAGATATTGACAACAAAGGTATAGGTTGAAAGGGAGAGGACCAGCCTAATGTATCTTCAAATAACTTTTGTTTTTTCAATGGTTGTTTTGAAATAACGCAATAACCTAGCTAAATAAAACCATGATAATTAAAAACCTGTTAGCTTTTGTAATTTAGGTAATATATATTTCTCTTCTTTATCAAGCTGATTTATCAACAACTTATAAGGACCATAAAAACGACGATGATGACAACGACGACAATAAGCATCAAATCCACAACGACAATTAAAGCAACAATCCATGTATGTACACATTTTTCTGATATGTTTAAAAATGAAAATTATTTTCTTAAATGATATAAAATAATTGATCTTTTTGAAGCCTACCAATTTAGTCCGAAATAAATCAGAATTATCTAAGACAACGATCTGCATTGTCATTCACTTGATATGTATATGTTGTGTGTGTGTGTAAAATTCCAATTATTCTGAAATGTGAAAAAAAAAAAAAAATGAAAACAGGCAACAAAAGTTTGTTGTTGTAGTAGTACGAAGGAAATATTATACATTCTTGCTTCTTCATTTCTATTTCATGAATTGTGTAGCATTACAAAAATAAAGTTACTTGTCTCTCGGAAAACGATTACCTGAGACAGGCTTTATCGGTCCTTCTGTGTATCTGCTTTCAAATGTCTAGTGTTTTGGCTATCCTCAATTTTGGTTTCGAGATTTTTCAAGACACATGTGCTTTAGCACGGAAATGAGTTCCACTTGTTGAGAAAAAATAATATGCACGTTGAATTTTGTAAACATTTAAAATAGTGACAAAACTAATACTTTTGGATTAACACATGCTTAATTCTAACATTACTTCTGGTAAGTTAACTATAGTCTTTTGAATTACAATGCACTCGGATACCACCACAATATAATGACAAATTTGTCAATTACTTTCAAGGTTTGTTATGTTTTTCAGTAAAAATTGGACTAAGAACAGCTATAGGCATCGCATCGATCATAGAGATTACTGCTCTGATTTGCATTCTAAAGTATAGGTTAGTTTGTTAGCTCACTTTTTTTTTACTTATGAAATGTTGTCATTCTTGAAAACAAACATATACTAGATTAAAAGAAGACAGAAATTTCAATTGCTCACAACAAAACGTAAAGAAAACAATAACCCCGAACGAAAGGACAGTTAACAGAAATTAAAGAATGAACAACATACATCAAACACCCCCTTCGGCTCCCACCCTCACCTAAAAAACAACAAACAAAAACAAAAACAAAAAACGAAAAAAAAAGTACACCCCACAAACAAAATGTTTGCTGAATAGAAAAGCAGTTAGTTTCTGCTCAACAT
This sequence comes from Mytilus californianus, assembly GCF_021869535.1. Taxonomy (NCBI): domain Eukaryota; kingdom Metazoa; phylum Mollusca; class Bivalvia; order Mytilida; family Mytilidae; genus Mytilus; species Mytilus californianus. Next base: position 44,612,102 of record NW_026262593.1, read on the forward strand.
GTGATACACCGTGTTGCAAAGGACTAGCACTTTAGTGGTAAGTCGCAAACGGAGACACACAATGAACAAAAACAGTAACACTTGATTGTCAATATAAGTCAAGATACGCAAAAATAACCGATCCTATATGCCGGTTTTGGAATTTGTCCGCCAGACGCGCTTTATGTCTATAAGAGACTCATCAGTGACGCTCGAATAAAAAAAATTAAAAAGGCCCAAATGTAGACGTTGCTGTATCTGATAAATGTTTTAATCAGATGAAACAATCACTTATAGTCAACACATTAATTATTCGGTTAAAACTTATCATCTTATTGTTGTTTCTTCCTACATTACAGACTGTCTGATGAAATACATAAACCCAAAACGTTAGGATCACCATTGTGATACTACTTTCATAATTTTTTGGTTTGCAAGTAATAACATTTACAATGTACTTGTTCATTTAAAAAAAAAGAAATTTTCTATCCTGCTTATAGTGTTAAGTCTGTGGAATGGCTTGATATAATCCAAACGATTTTCCGCGAAATAATTAGTAAACCATATACATATAAACAACACAAATAACGCACCACAGCTTACCATGTATACTTTTCACATTTTTTTGTTTTTGCTACACATTTGTTGAACTCTGGTATATTCTATGCATAACCTTGAATTCAATTTAGAGTTTACAAAGAAATGTTCATTTTAGTGGTGACAACAGAATTGTCAACTACAAAAGTCATCATAAATCAGAAATAAGTCAATTTCAAATTGAATATAGAAATGAATTCGATACAAAAACTGAAAATTAAAGTCATTTTTGTTGTTTTCAGGTAAAATGATACCCCCAACTTAAGTCTTCAAAAACAAAAAAGACATTTTGTTTTGTTTTCTGATTGTCAAAAATTGAATTAAAGAAAATTCACATTTTCAAAGAATTTGTTGTTGATGACTTCAGAAACGTGTCAAAATTGGAACTAATATCTAATCACTTTAAAAAAGTTATATGCAGTAGAAATGTTTACTCCAAAAAAATTAATAAAGATGATGCGTTTCTTTGGTTGTTGAGTATATATGGCTATAATGTGTTAACATGAATGCATTTGATGTGTTTGAAAATGTTTATTTTATACAATAATCATAAGGAAGGACAATAAGAGTTAAAGAGATGTCTTTAATATGTATATTTTGCATAATAAAACATAATACTTACATGAAAGAAGCTATCAAATACATTTTTATTCTTTTTTGCAATACTGTTTAGACTGAACAAACTTGAACAAAGACCAAACCTGATGTCTCATAGAAACCGTCTGTCGTATGATCAAGATCACATGTTTCAAAACCCAAGTATATACCAGATTTCAGTTTCAAATCCAGGATACAGCAACCCAATGGGATACAGACTAGATACATCTAACGAGAGCGATTATGATTTGACTTCATATGAAGAAACCGTCGGAAACACATACGAACAAGTGAACTATAGGGCACCAAAAGTATCAAATGTGAAAAAGTGACTGTATTGATGTATAAAGAAGCAAACATTTCGTTGACTAACTGACTAAACTTCATAAATTGTATTGTGTTGTGCATTTAAAACATAGTGGTTTAAACGAATGTTATTTGACAATTATACGAATAAACGTTTACAAGACGTATACGGGTATTCGTTTATCAGAAATCTCATACGCCTCCGGTGGAAATTTTGTTTTTAAAAGATATATGTTGGTTTTTTTGTTCGGTTATTAGTGGCATATTGTTTTGTATTTTTGTGTGGTCTTATTTTTCAAAGTCTATATTTTTCTTTTGTCGGTTAAGATCTAGTCTATCCTTTTGAAAACAAATTTACAGTTTCCATTTTAAACTTTCACATAAGTCGATTGTTAAATTGTAGAAATTGACATGCACTGATGGTTTGAAAAAAAATTGTTAACGAATTAAAGTTAGATAAATAAAGACAAAATGCATTGATCAATTCGTTATTTTGATATGGTTTTAAGCAGGATACATGTATATCTAGTTAAGTACATGAGAAAAAGAACAAGCGTCACACATTGTTGCATGTAAATCTAGCCCTAATGGAGAATCACACGTTGTTGATAGAGTCATGCAGCTAATTTCGAAAATAAATTATGTATAGTGTTGTGCAGTCCAAAATGTCCGTTCTTCTATTTTCCGCCTTTTTTCATTTTGATATGGTTAATTTGGGGAAAAAAAAACAATTAACTAGATCTCAGCAATGTTCATGAATTACGCGATTCATTCTTTTAACGTACATTAAATAGAAAATACAAATATGTATTCTGATATGAATTTTTTAGTATTCTCAAATGATTCACTTTTTTCACTTGCAAATTAGCCATATTATACAACACGGTAATACTTTAAAAGTTACGTGTATACTTATCACATGTATCAGTTAGAACATGGATATGAATGTTAGATAATTGATGTTTGTTCAAATGAATGGGAAAACATATTTATATAAAAGCAATGAATTCAAAATGATGGCATCAATATTGTATTTGTTGTTTGTCATTATGCTGGGCACACAAGAAGTTACAAGTCAACGTCTCTTAAAAAGTAAGCAATAACTTGTTATATTTTTAAAGAAAAGATTATTTATTGATTGATTGATTTTTGAATGTTGTTTTGTGTTTTTTGATTGTTTTTGAGAAGGAATCATAGGTAAATACATCTTGAATCAAATTATGTGCAGACCATTTGTTTTGCTGTAAAATCTAAATGTAAACAACGTTTAAAAACAATAATAAAAATGGGTTTAAAACGTTTTATGATCCCCTGGTAAAGTTGATAAATAATTGAGTATAATTATAATCTGAAGATTAAATGGCACTTTGAATATCAAGTGTATATATGGGTTAGAAAAAGTAAAATAACAACAATACCGAACTCAAAAACGGAAAGTCCCTAATCAAATGGCAAAATCAAAAGATTAAACAGATCAAACAAATGGATAACAACTGTCATATTCCTGATTTAGTGCAGGCATTTTCTTATGTAGCAAATGGTGGATTAAACTTGGTTTCATAACTAGCTAAATTTCTCACTTGTAAGAAGTAAGAAATATACTTTAACTTTACTTTCCGCTATATGGATGATGTTCTCTCACTAAATGATTCAAAATTTGGTGACTATGTTGAACGTATCTATCCCATCGAACTAGAGATAAAGGATACAACAGATACAGTTAAGTCTGCCTCATATCTTGACTTACATATAGTAATTGACAATGAGGGTCGGTTGAAAAACAAAACTTTACGACAAAAGAGATGATTTCAGCTTCCCAATTGTAAACTTTCTATTTCTATGTAGCAACATTCCAGCAGCGCCTGCATACGGAGTATATATCTCCCAATTTATAAGATATTCCCGGTCATGTATTTCCTATCATGATTTCCTTGATTGAGGGTTGCTGCTCACAAGGAAGCTATTAAACCAAGAGTTCCGAATGGTGAAGTTGAAATCATCCCTTCGTAAATTTTACGGACGCCATCACGAGTTGGTTGAACGTTATGGAATTACCGTTTCACAGATGATATCGGATATATTCCTTATGTCGTAATTACAATCCACTTCCTTTTTCACCACGAATGTGCCCTACCGAATTAGACTATTTACCGGATTTATAATAACATGAGCAACACGACGGGTGCCACGTGTGGAGCAGGATCTGCTTACCCTTCCGGAGCACCTAAGATCACCCCCAGTTTTTGGTGGGGTTCGTGTTGATTAGTCTTTAGTTTTCTATGTTGTGTCTTGTGTACTATTATTTGTCTGTTTGTCTTTTTATTTTTTACCCATGGCGTTGTCAGTTTATTTTCGATCTATGAGTTTGACCATCCCTCTAGTATCTTTCGACCCTCTTTTGTATGACAGTCGCATAAAATTCCATTATATTGACAACGATGTGTGAACAAAGCAAACAGACAAAATAGGTAAAAATGTCAATAATATGGGTACGGCAGTCAACATTGTGTTATTATCTTAATCACTATAAAAACAAACAAATATGTCAACAAAGAAAAACAAAAAGGCATATAAGCAAAGCACATTAGCAAAAACGAAAGACAAGAAAACAAAAATTTACCATAGCACAATAACACAATGATAGGATGTATAATATACTATATTCCGCCTTTTCTATTATCTAATACACTCAGTTTTGGAAGGGCTCGTCTTTTGCCTTGCACACACTTTTGTTTTTTCTCTGAAGTCTTTTGTTATTTGTCTGATTGTCTTATTTTTCTTTTGGTCACATTGTTTTATATCTCTCCTGGACTAATGGGTCTTGACAGCCCCTTATATTTGTCTCCCCTTTAAGTAAAACAATGTTTTTGTATGATAAATAGGTTGGATATTTCTCTTATAACCTTTACAAGGTTTCTCCTGAGTCTTAGCGATAGGGAAGCAAAATAAACAAAAAATCTAGAATTCTGTATTTTTAAAGTTATGGTGTATTTATTCTTGAGATATATGAATGGCTAACCCAAAGCAATTGTTTTATTTTCTTAAGGTAGATTCATGGTATACCGCCATCTTGGATTGTACAATCTCAGTACAAAATTGGTCTAGTTATTTGCCCAAATCTGCAAATTTGGAGACAGATTTGCAATTTAATGGTTAGATTGTCTATTTATATAAAGAAAACTTTGTTATTTATTGTGATATTTAAAATATTTAAACAAATATCAAATTTTGTGTTTTGAGAATAATTTTTTTTCAAATAAGCCATTTAAGGGGAGATAACTCTTTTAGTAAAAAATATATACTGGACTGATAGGGATTTTTTTTATTTTTACTTGTAGCAAGAAAACAAGTTCGGTGACATCATTTTTTCTTTTTATTTTTTTAAAACATATTATAAAACCTATCTTCTTACAATTCATTTCAAAATTCTATCTCATAGAATTTTTTTTTATGCACACAAATGTGTTTTTTCATGAACAATCTAACCAAATTTAGGCAATTTTCAACGACTCATAGCTTGGAAAATAGCACGGTGACCCATACTTTTTATTATATTTTTGAAAAAAGCATAGTCAAATCTTCCTTTTGGCAAAGAATAAGAAAATTCTGTCTCAAAAAGTATATACTTATGATCTACCTTAAACCTCTAGAAGCACGTAAACAAAAAGATCAATCTAATACGTAGCCGTTTAGAAAAGTCGAATATCAATTCTGTTTAGATTTTCATACTAATTTTGTATTTTGGTTACTGAAAATTTTTATTTTCATACTTATTTTGAATACAACTTTTATAATTTGTTTATTGAGAATTTTGATTGTTTATGTTTAATCATTCATAAATTGTCTGTACATTTTAAAAAAGGTACATATTTTATTGACTAGACACTTATTCTTTGAGAACCATTTATTTTTACAAAATAATAAAATAATTCTTTTATTCAATGAAATCGATACGATTTAACAGTAAAAAGAAAGGATCGTTCAATTGTAAAAAAGGAACGCTCAAAGCTAAAATTTTGAAAGTAAAGTATGTATAACTCATAGGGTCTTTGCATCTGCAATAAACATATTTATTCTATAAAACCAGTTGTTGGCATGATACGGGTTAAGTTCTTCTCGTATATTTATGATGGTATGATACTAAACCCTTAACGGGAGGGATTGTGCTTGATTTTCATATAAAGAAGACATTATCTTTCAATCAGTTTTATTGAGGTCTGGAGCTGGCATGTCAGAAACTGCTGGTAGTCCTTTGTTAATTAATGTTGATCATTGTCATGTTGCTTAGTTTCTTATGTTTGTATTCTACATAGGCTAGAGGTAAAGGGGGAGGGTTGAGATCTCACAAAACATGTTTAATCCCGCCGCATTTTTTTGTTAAGGGACAAGCTGCTTCCCTCCTCCAGGTACGGAATTTTCTCGTTGTGTTAAAGACCCATTTTGTGGCCTTGTGTTTTTTGCTCTTTGGTCGGGTTGTTGTCTGTTTGACACATTCCCCATTTCTATTCTCAATTTTATAAGTACCGAAACACGCGAAGAGTTAATTGATCAAAAGGAACATGAAAAAACCAAATACTTCTAAGGTAAACTCTGCCCGTGTGGGTTGGAACTAGTTTATAATAGAAGAATTTCTAAACGGACCATTTAAGACAAGTCTGTTATAAATATGCCAGACAACTGATCTGATGAAACCCTCGGGTTATTTGCATACAAACACTATTTTCAATTCTTACACATAATTGCATTTTGTTTGTAGAAAATGTATGTATGGATGACGAAGTTGTCTTAGATTGTCCAAACAGACAGTATATCGTTATTACGGATGTTTTATATAGATCACGGTTGAATATTTTTCGGGACTGAAGCTCATGTACTGTATGGACCAAACCATGGAATGGTTGCAAATCTTCTATTTCCTACATACCTTTACAAGAGCAGTGCTTGGGGAAAGATACATATACAGTAGTTATGCACTACACTCCATGTTCACAATATCCTTTGTTGTATTGTACTATTTACTACATATGTACAGGTATGCTTAAATTCTTTTGAAACTGTAATTGTTATTTATTATTAAAAGTCCATTTTACCATTCAGATAAAATCATAAGATCTTTTCTTTTAAAAAAGGAATTGAAAACTTTTATCATATATTTGTTATTCTTTTTCTATAACATCAACATTTCATTGAAAATAGTATAGTTATTTTATTTTTTTTACACTCAGGACAGAGAAATACATAAATAAATAATAGAATTGTGTATTTCAACATGTAAACCACAAAAAAACAACGAACACCTAAAATTAATTTACTAGCGTACACAAGTACAGCACAATAGAATTATGAACTGTGCGACTATTATCGTCTTTTCAATATGAAATAAGGAGATATAATATGATTACTAATTGGACAACTATCCACCAAAGACCAAATACCGTAGATGGAAGCAGTATTTTTGTTTACACTAACATAAAGCATTTTGAATCCTTCGTTAACAGTTTACTTTACCATACATACATTAATTTTATTTTGAGAATCTGGATATGGACCAGCTGATCCCTATCCACTTATCAAATTCTATGGCAATCGTTTAACGACAATCACATCTCAAACTACCTTTTCAACAACATCTACAGGTATGTATACTATCTAAACTTATTACAAGAACTCAATTTGAAACGTAGATGTTATAGTATTTGCAACACAGGCACAATCCGTGTTAGCATTTTTGTAATAAACGAAGGTTTTTCTCGTTGGAAACACGGGTTAGTAATCATGGCTATTTTGTTAAAGAGCTTATAAATAGTCAAGGATAGGAAGACAAGCAATGAACGGAAGCATTCATCATTTATGTTTTAGTTTTGTGCTCCTACAAGCCGACAAAGCATTTGAACATTTGATTGTTCTTTTCTTGAACAGTCCTATAATGAATCAGCCATCGCTTGCATTATATAGATGTATATACATTTTATTGTCCTTCAAGTCTTTCGTTGTGGCTAAATTGATTTATTCATTAAGATTCTTGTCATACTATTATAAGTTATATGGGTCGCTACTGACCCCCTATGGATCCATAGAAGTTTAGTAAAATCCATAGGGGTGAGGACGAAGGCCGAATCTCCTATGGATTTTACTAACCCTCTATAGTTCGTAGGGGGTCAGTAGTGAATCGTATAACGAATTTATCGCACGCGGGACTTTTCCTGCTGCGTTTCGAAGACAATTAAACAATGAAATTCAACAACATCAAAAGATGACGTAACCATTAACAGGAGACGTGATGTCATGAACCCAATTTGAAATTTACTAACCCTATACGGATCTATAGGGGTCACCATGTGACGGCGTTAAACCAATCACAACGTAATAATTTACCCGCGGTGCGATAATACAATTATAATGGGATCATTGAATCTTGTTATCAATACACCTACTTATACATGATTGAGTTGACCATAAGTCAATATCTGTATGAGAGGTGACCACGGATGTATTACATTTGTCGAAGCAACAATACCATTCACATTTTCTTGTTTGAGGCAACAGCATTGCGAACTATTGACATTGTTTTTTGCTCACTAAAAAGTAAAATCACAAAAATACTGAACTCCGAGGAAAATTCAATCGGAAAGTCCCTAATCACATGGCAAAATCAAATGACAAAACACATCAAACGAATGGACAACAACTGTCATATTCCTGACTTGGTACAGGCATTTTCAAATGTAGAAAATGGTGGATTGAACCTGGTTTTATAGCGCTAAACCTCTCACTTGTACGACAGTCTTATCAAATTCCGTTATATTTACAACGATGCGTGAACAAAACAGACATTATAAATAAAATAGTCAAAATATGGGTACAGCAGTCATCACTGTGTTACAATATCAAAACAAACTATTATTTACAAAAAAAGCACAAAAGCATCTATCAAATTAAAAACCACATTCATTGCTTCGCGTGTCTGACGTCAGAAAATGTAAACGTCACATAAGAAAAAAGTTTGTCATTCAATGTTTATTCAAAACAATTTTATAATTTCACATGGGGAATGTTGGTATACAGGGTTAAAAAATCAAAAGTTATGTTAGAATTAATTTCAGAAATAGACCGAGATTTAAAATTGTCCAGAAGTTCTTTAGAATTTTAAAGAATCCACATATGGTAAATACCACTACGCGAGTAAAATAAATTTGTCGTTTGTCGTTCAAAGTATTTTCAAATTTATAATAGAACAACAACATAATGACATATAATAGAACAATAACATAATGACGGGATCTTTTAAAGTACAGAGTCACGTTATAAGAACCACGTAAACACAAAAAGTCGCATATACAAAACACACCAGCAAAAATGAAAGATAATACAAACACATTGACGGGATGTATAAGTACCTAGCCACGTCAAATGGATATCACAGAAAACAAACCAGCAAAAGTAATATTAATAATAGAACAAAGACAAATGAAAGAACAATATTACACGTTGTTAAGATGATAAACAACGTCAGTATGCAGAATCTATACTTCAAGACCATCATGTATTATTTGTGAAGTTGATACGGAATATTTATCAACAAGGTCTTGGTACCTTCCGATGAACTTTTTTAGAAAAAGGACGAGACGTTCTTTGACATACCCCTGGTTCATCAACTTTCTGCTCAGACACTGTTGACGTTTTACAAAGTCTGAGTAGGAGCTGCAAGCTCTTAAATATCGAATAAGTTGGGAAATGTATATCCCATATGCAGGTGAAGTTGGTATATTGCTACTAAGGTGGGGGAAATTTATAATTTTAAAACTAAAATCGTCTCGTTTGTCATAGATTCTGGTACTGAGATGACTGTGTATGTCAAATTCGAGATATAAGTCTAAAAATGAGGCGGAGGAAGCCGTGTCTGTTGTTTCTTTAATTTCTAGTTCTGGGGGATATATTAATGGAACCCAATCAGAAAAGTTTGGATTGTTAATGGAAAGAACATCATCAATATATCTAAAAGTGAAATTAAATAGTCTGGCTTCTTTGATCTTCTTGTTTTTGACAAGTGTCTGAAGGAACTCCGACTCATATGAAAATAAGAAGAGGTCGGCAAGGAGAGGCGCACAGTTCGTTCCCATAGGAATGCCGACAATTTGTTGATAAAGTGTACCTCCAAATTCAACAAATATGTTGTCGATAAGAAACTCCAGCATACCGACCACCCGTTCTTCTGTGTAGCATGTTTTACCCTTTTGTTCACTATTAACAAAATATGCCTTATGATATCCCAAAGTAATAAATTTATACCGTATGCTACCATTTTTATGATGAAAGGCATTGTGGATTATTTCTTTCAAGCGATTTTTCAATTTCACATGGGGAATGGTGGTATACAGGGTTGAAAAATCAAAAGTTTTGATAGAACTAATCTCAGAAAAAGACCGAGATTTAAAATTATCTAGAAGTTCTTTAGAATTTTTAAGAATCCACATATGGTTAATACCACTACGCGAGTAAACAGTTTCACAGTATTTCTGCAAGAAATATGTCGATTTACACTTTAGAAGCACAATTTTAAATTGCTTGGTAGTTGTTAAGTTTTCTGTGTAGAATTTATGGTTTATCATTTGTCAATTACAGTTTTATTTGAAAAAAAAACTTATCTCCACAATGTATTAGATTTGTAACTAAGTATAGACTTTGTTTATACAAGCTAAATATTGAATATGGTAGATTCATAAAAAGAGCAAGAAATAAAGATTATGTATTTTATGTAACCATGGTAATATTAAGTATGAATTTTATTTTATTTTAAAATGTCCAAAATATGACAATATAAAAATAATATATTAAAAGGTATTATTGTACAAATGCATCTGTTTTTAAATTAGTTCAGTACTTGTCAACAAAGAATGTACAATTATTATCTAATTTAGGAAAATATTTAATATACGCCACAGATTTTTCAGCACAATCCTTTGAATGATTTATACTTTGTATTCTTGTCACCGATTGTATTCAAAGTGTTCTGTTATGATATACATGTATATATTTATTATATACCTATAATCTGTACTGCTTCTGGTTTGAAACAAACCATTAAACAATTGTACCACTCGACCATAGTGGTGTCTGTCTTTTTCTAGTTATGAAATAAAAAACAAATACATAATTTCTTTCATGTAATTCTGTTTTGAAATTCTGTACAATTAACTTTGGATTTGCACAACATGCTTTTATTCTGCTATTTTCATGCGGTTGTTTTTTGAATTTCAGCGGAAGTATGACAACAGATATTATAGAAATAAGAAGATGTGTTGTGATTGCCAATGAGACAACTCTCCACAAGAGACCACATGACACAGAAATTAACAACTATAGGTCATCGTAAGGCCTCCTACAATGAGCCCATACCGTATAGTCAGTTAATATATGTTTTATTCACATATTCAAACTCTGTGCAATAAAGAGCATGACGTATGGTAAAGACAATAGTATTTGCTGAACATCACACTTTTATCTCTAAATAACTTTTGTTATTACATTGGTTGCATTGAAATATCGCGATTTCCTAGAAAAAACCATGATAATTCAAAACCTGTTACCTTTTGTAATTTATATAACATATGTTTTTGAACTTAGCTGATATAACAACAACTTATAAGCACCATAAAAACGACGATGCTGACAACAACAACTATAAAGACATAATGAACAACGAAAGCCAAGGCAACACACCATGTATGTGAAAATTTATTGTGTTAATGCAAAAAACGTAAATTATGAAACATAATAATTATTTTCTTTAATAATGTACGACATACAATACGTAACCATTTAACTCATTTAAAATTTATTCCTCAATTAAAACCAATTGAATTCAAACAACTTTCTGCAGTGTTATTCACATAAAGATATGTTTTTGCGTAAAATTCCAATTATCCTGAAATGTAAAATGAAAATGCAGGGAACTAAGGTATGTTGTTGCTTCAGTAAGAAAGACATATTATGTATCTTGTCTCTATAATTTTCTATTTTATGACTTAGAGTAGTTTTATAAAAACTAAGGTTATAAGTCCACGGCAAAAGATTTTCTATGAGTATTTTGTCAGATTTTTATGGGTCTTTCTTTGTTATCTGCTTTCAAACCTTTTATGTTTTGGCTATAATTACTTTTGGTTTCGAGATTATTCAAGAATTTTGTGTCGTTAACACGGAAATCAGATTAACGCTTTCATGTTGTGTATTATACAATATGAACACACTTAAGTATACTGAAAAGATTGTCAACTAATTTGAACGTTTCATTATGTTTTTCAGTCAAAATTGGACTAGGGACAGCTTTGGTCATCACATCGATTATAGCGATTATTGTTTTGATTTGCGTTCTAAAGTCTAGGTTAGTCTATTAGCTCACATTTCTTCACTTATGGACTTTTGACATAGTTCAGATAAAAAAAAACCACACATACTAGATAAAAAGAAGACAGCAATTCCTATTGAATGAAAATCAGTTCCTATTCAACATATGTCATTCACCGTGTTGTTAAGGAATGCAATTTAGTTGTAAGTCGTATACGGAGACAAATTATGATCAAACACAATAGGCCTTGATTGTCGCTATAAGTTTGTATCTTATCAATAGTGGGACATCATAAGTAGTCAAGACATTAAATTATTCGGTAAAAACTTATTATCCTATGCAGTTTCGTCCTGGACGTTAAGCAACCAAAAAATCAATCAATCAATCATATGCGGTTATTCCTTCTTACATTACAAACTGTCTGTTGAAACTCATGAACCCTGGTGATAATAATTTCATGATTTCTTGTATGTTAGTTATAATCTACCTGTTTATTTTTTTAAAAGAAATTTGCTATCCAGCTTATAATATTAAGTCTGGAGAATCACTTGATATAAATCAAACGACTGTCTACGAATTTACAAATAAAGGGTATTTACACATATATAAGAGAGAAGACAACAAGAGGACAGTCAAAAATTATCAGTCACATATTGTCTATAGAAAAACGACGAAAAGACTAATAACAAATCATTACACAGAAATCTAAAGATTGAGCAACCGGAACCCCACCAAGAATCGAGTCGGAGTACTTGTTTATAAGTTGTGTATGTATCGACAGTTGTAATTTGCAAAATGAGGATGTAAAATTTGATGTATGCCTTTTTTGCTTCTTTGTTACATTTGTTTGTTTTATAGTGATTGAGATGATAACACAATGTTGACTACTGTACCCCTATTTTTGACATTTTTACCTATTGTGTCTGTTTGTTTTGTTCACGCATCGTTGTCAATATAATGGAATTGGATGCGACTGTCATACAAGTGAGAGGTTTAGCTAGCTATAAAACCAGGTTCAATCCAACATTTTCTACATAAGAAAATGTCTGTACCAAGTCAGGAATATGACAATTGTTATCCATTGGTTTGATGTGTTTGAGTTTTTGATTTTGCCATTTGATTAGGAACTTGGAACTTTCCTTTTTGAATTTTCCTCGGAGTTCAGTATTTTTGTGATTTTACTTTTTGCTATCCACTTCTATCATGCTATTAGTTTTTAATCAGTCTTAATGTCTTACAGATTGCGTATATGTCTACAGCATTAATTTTCTATTGTATCAATCCATATCTTATTGTCATTAATGGCATTGCGGTATATTGGTTCGATTGCACGTTGAGTTCAAGTCTCTAACAGATGATGTATATAACATAAACTTTCTATTTGGTCAAATTTATATTCGGGGTTCTATTGCATTTACAAGCAATATTCCGAATTTCATACTATGATTGTAACAAGTGAGAGCTCTTTCAACCCAAGAATGCTGCTATTATGCGTAAAATGTTATTTCATACAATAATCATATAGGTGAAAAATAAGATTTGAGAGCTTTTTAAATTTTAATATTTTAAAAAATGTAACATAATACTTGAAATGAACGAAAATGCCAAATATAGAATTATTCTATTTTGCAACACTGTTTAGACTGAACAAACGTGAACAAAGACAAAAACTGACGCCTCATAGAAACCGCATGACGTATGATCAAAACCCAAGTTTATACCAGATTTCAGTTTTAAATCGAGGATCTAGCAACGCAATGGAAGACAGAGTAGATACATTTAGCGGCAGTGATTATGCTCTGCCTTCATATGAAGAAGCCGTCGGAAACACATACGAACAAGTGAACTATTGATCACCAAAAGTATCAAATGTATAAGAGTGACTACATTGAAGTATCTAGTAACAAACACATTAATGAATTACTTACTTAACTTTGTCTTCAGAATTGTAGTGAAACAAGTATTGTGCATTTGCCTGCATTACATGTTAGAACTGATATCATTTGACAATCTTATAAATTAACGTTTACACGACGCATACGGGTACTAGTTTATCATGAACCGGGTAGCCTTACAGTGGACATTTTGTTTTTTAAAAGGTTTATAATTTTTTAATATGTTGTGTATGATATATTCGTGATTTAAAAATAATCAATTTCAATGTCTCGGTCAATGCCGTGTTTATCCTTGTCAAACCGAGTCTACAGTTTCAATTTCGAAATGTCACATTGGTCAAGCATTTAGATTAAAAATTAAAACGGTCGAAAACTCTGTTAAAGAACAAATGTTAGAGCAATAATAATCCAGAAACATACTTTTATTAGTTCTTATTTTATATGAAATCGAAAATGTTAATCTTGATGCTAATATTATTTTAGTATTCTTAAATGGTCCACTTGATATTGCTTTCATATGCAGAAATGCCTATTATGCAACAATTCCGATTGGTATCTAGGCAGATATTGCACATTTGCATGTCCTCTTAAGTCCGTTTAAATCCCAATCTACATATTTATCAGACATTTATTGATACTTATTTATCATCACCTATTTTTATTAATGTTGATGTCGTATCCAATATCTTTATTGCATATAATGATAGCAATATATTGTTTCCATTATGATATAAAAAGAGCAGATATTCCATGTAAATGTGTTGGTCTCCTTGGTATCTTTTTATATTTTTGTCCATTTGGTTATATATGTCAATTATTGTACAAAAAATGTGAATTTTTATTTACAATATTTTAGTCTTGGGAAACATGATATTGATAAGTTAAATATAATTGTCTCTGTATTGTTTTTCAGATTGTAGTTTGTATTTCATTGCTTTTGGCAATGCAATTTCTTGTTTTAACGTCTTTTTTTAAACCCCATTTTTATCTTTCACTTTTTTCCTTTTATCCTTTTAATTTGTATTCCATTACATTTTTCTATATTTGAATTCAATCGATTCTAATGATGCAACATTCCATCAGCGCCTACATATGGAGTATATATCTCCCACTTAATACGATATTTCAAGCTTTGTATTTCCAATCATGATTTTCTTGATAGTGGGTTGCTTCTCACAAGGAAGGTATTAAACATAGAGTTCCGAGTTATGAAGTTGCAGTCATCTCTCCGTAAATTTTAGGGACGCCATTGCAAATTGGTTGACCATTATGGAATACCTATTTCACAGATGACGACGAATATTTGCCATTTATCGTAACCACAATCTCGTCCTCTTTCCCATAATGTGACTTTTTGTGTGTGCCATGGTGCTGTCAGTTTAATTTCGACTAATGAGTTTGAATGTCCTATTAGTATCTTTTGGATCTCTTATATACTTATATCATGTGAATTTTGTGTTTTGTTTTTTCTTTTCTTTTAATAGTTTTGCAGCAAAGGAATACCTAAATTTTTATAAAAACTAGCAGTGGTATACTTTACTTGTATGACCATACATACTGTGATATTAAAACGAGCTCTAGGTATTTTTCTGTTGATAATGAATATTGCATTCATTTCAGAAGATTACATAAATATTCTACGCCATCCCCTTTCTTTTCGCGTATCCTTTGTATCAAAAGCAAAGAAAAACTTTAATTTCATATAAATATTTTGGAAAATAATTGTTCGCTTTGAGCAATTTGAAAACGATGACTATACTGATCTTGATCTAAATCTATCATTCAATACTTATACACTTATTTGCAAAATACTGTCTTTTATCTTATCCGAACTTATTTATTATTTTTTTATTTTTTTAGTATATATATTGTAATATTTTGTTTGCTTTCAAGTAGTTTATTTATAAATATTGTAAGGAGTGAACTAATTTATTTTTTGTCTTTTACTATTGAAAAAATTTTACACATACACATATGTGAACTTAAACTATGTAATTCATTTACTACAAGAAATGAAGCATAATACAAAGTTATATGTTCGATCAAATTTATTTAGAACATCGTTTGTTGCAATGTATAATTGTATCCTCATGCTAGAAACAACAACACCTTTTGGATTGCAATTAATAAATCAAAATTTCGTTTTAATTGATAAACATTTGTCATTTCAAGGCCTTTTTTTATAGCTGACTATGCGGTATGGGTTTTACTCATTATTTTTAGCCGTACAGTAACCTATAGTTTTTTAATTTCTGTGTCATTTGGTCTTTTGTGGAGAGTTGTCTCATTGGCAATCATACCACATCTTCTTATTTTTTTTAAATTATAAATAAAAAATCAGTACTAACATCGACGGTAGCGTATGATGATAAATTATATGAATATTTTTAGAAAATGTCAATATAGTTACTGTTATATCTCCCCATGGTAGTTTTATTGGCAATATTCCAAAGGTTTAACCATTGTGCATCATTGTATTTAATCTGAAACGCATAACATATGATATTAATGGCGTACGTAATCGCTGGTGCACATTATTAAAGAGATCATGGTATTGATAATTACATTTTTCTCAAACAGTGTACACGTACAAGAAAGAGCACAATTTCCGTTTTTATTTGTCAATCATCGTATTTATTTATTTGTTCGAATCTCGCAATACAAAAACGTGCCAAGTAAATGATAACTGTTACTGTTATTTTTAAATGTAGATATAATTTTTTAACTCGATCAAATGATGAAATAAACTGTGTTTCAAAACTAAAATAGCGTGTTAAAAAAATTTGGATTTACATTGAATATTTGCCTTCACATAAGTTTGTAGAGAACGGCATTCTACATAACTATAATATAGGGTACCGTGCCAGCGTCTGGTATAATCATTAAAATATGGTAGTTTTTTCGTTTGAATTGGTTCACATTTTTTATGTAGGGGCCTTTTATAGCTGACTATACGGTAAGGGTTTTTCTCATGAATTAAGACCGTACAGTGGCAAATGATTGCTTACTACCCCTTCATTTTAACACTTGTGGATAGTTGTCCCACAGGCAATCATATTACATCTCCTGGATTTCAATAAAAATAAGACTAGCATCAATCTAAAATAAATGAATATCCTTATTTGAGCAAATTTGCGCTGCGAATTCAAAAACCGATGAATTGATGCTAACAATTCTGAAATTCATGATGGTTGTCATCATAATTTAATTCCACGAATATTTATTTCTCAAAGTTTATACGATATTCCAGAGCTTGCGTTTCCTATAATGATTTTTGTGATAGAATTTTATTGCTAGCAAGGAAGCTATTAAACCAATGATTCAAGTCATTCTTTTAAAAAGTTATCAGAAGCCACCAAGAGTTGATTTACCGTAATGTTATATCTGTTTCACAGATGACGACGGATAAATTCCAATGTGTCTTAACAACAATCCTGTATTCGTTTTCTCCAATATGACATTAACGAATTATCCATATCAACGAATTGTTACTTTCACAAACAACACGAGGGGCGCCAAGTTACAAAAGTCCGACAAATTCTTTCGTCATGCATCAGTTCATTCGAAGATGTTTTCGATAAGGTCTGTGTAACTTATAAATGATAGGCAATTGATTGTTATGTGTCCATTATATGATCTAAAGTGAAGAAGTCTTTCACCCTTGTAAATAAATGTGACAATCGCAGTTCACAGATGAGCAAAAGACAAAAATGAAGGAATGTATTAAATATATTCAATTCGGTATTATATTTCCTCTAATTTAAAGGAATCACACGAACTCCAAAGGGATCGTGACTGCCTGAGAGGAGAGGTAAATCGTTTCCTATGAAGCAGTCATCGCCCACAATGCGAAGCCACACTCGGTCAAAATTTCACAATTAGAAATAGGGGATAATCTGTATAATTACTGATAAGACGACAATTCAAACTGTCATTACAATAATGCCGTTTTTATTATCGAATGTGACCTACCGAATTAGACTTATTACCGGGTTTGTAATTACATGAACAACAAAGTGGGTGCCAAATGTGGAGCAACATCTGTTTACCTTTCCGGAACACTTGATATCACACAAGGTTTGGTGTGGTTCGTGTTGCTCAATCTTTAGTTTCCATGTTGTGTTTATTATACTGTTGTTTACCTTTTGATCGTTTCTCGGTTTTTTCCATGGTATTGTTTATTTTACCCTCTGATATCTGAAGATCTACACAGGCGAAAACATTTCTATAATGAGTTGATACACAGAAACCTCGCATAGGTCCACTAATTCGAAATGGTGACTTTAAAACTCGTTTAGTATCGATTACAATTGTTCTTCATCATAACTCGGTTGGAGTAGGTTTTTTGTTTCCGGAGCACACATCATGAAAATGAAGTCTGTATAGTTTGGACATACACGAGGAGCATAACGTTTTAATAAAGAAATGTAAAAACGTTACATTAAACATTTGAATGTTACAAATGTAGTATATGTTTTTCGATTTGGGTACCCGGATTATAGTTTGAAATAACATGAATAAGGTTTCCACAAAACAGCAAGTCTCGGGTTGAAAATACTCCATAATCTTTATTTCATTACCTTTTTACTGTTTTGACCTTCTTCCAGTTTCAAATGCTAATTTCTATATATTATACCGTTTTGAAATTCCTGTCTAATATATCTATAATTGTTATATATTTATAGTGAAATTCCCACGTACAAAATTGGAACAAAAAAGATAAGACTTTTTCTTAAGATCATATACTGGTTGATAGCTTTAAAATAATTATACTGTGGAGACGAACTGGTATAATGTATCAATAGGTCACATTACATCCTACTTACGCGCTAGTAAAATTCCAAAAGGAAAGGATAATACTTTGTTTAGCTGTTCAACATTGATCAAAAACTCTCACTTCACTACAACGATTTCTTTGCAACATGTCGATCACACTTTATTTGTCCGACGAAAAATAAAGTTGCAGAAAATTATAAATCAATTTGACAATTGAATAACTATTAAAATTTTATATGAATAGGGCAAATAAATATTTCTAGCTTTCCGGACTTGATGTAGGCGTTCTTTTAAAAAATGATGGTAAATGCATTAGAAATAGAGAGTATTATTTTTGTCATCGTCAATTTATTAGATAGCAGCCTGCCATATCCACGACATATTGGAACAACTAATGTAGCCAACAGTTGACAAAGATTGGTTTGACTTGAAAACGTCCTAATTTAAAACGTTCAATTAAGAACGCGCAGAGAAAATTCTACACAACCCGAATCTCAAAGACGAAAAAATAATATCATAACAAAAAAGAATTAAAAAGTGATAAAAAAGGGAAACAAAAACGCACAGGTATATATAAATAAATATTAAATAATATATATATATATATATGACAAATAGTTTTGCCGAACGTGGAAGCTAACTCAACCTTATTGATAGAAAAACCATGAAATTCTTCAATTAAGGTATACATTTAAAGTTTGCTAAAATCAAAGACTATGTTCCCGACTAAGCGGTGAAGTTTTGTGTGTAATTTATGATTTATCAATATTTTTCTCACTTAATGTACATCAAGTTTCGCATGTTTGGTTTTGAGGAGCACTGATAAATACATGTACGTTTTGGAATTTTGGTATAATAAATTAATTCTAATATCTTTTAATTTTGTACCGTTTCTCAATTGAACAACCGGGAAAACTAGATAGAATCATAAGAGAGGCGAAATATACCAGAGGGACATTAAACTCATAAGTCGAAAATAAACTAACAACGCCATGGCTAAAAAAGAAAAAAAGACCTACTGACAAACAATAGTACACAAAACACAACATAGAAAACTAAAGACGGAGCAACACGAACCCCACCAAAAACTGGGGGTGATCTCAGGTGCTCCCGTCGTGTTTGATATTTATTTGTTTTTATAGTGATTTAGATTATAACACAATAATGAGTGCTGTACCCCTATTTTTGACATTTTAACCTGTATGGTTTATATCTGTATGTTTTGTTCACACATTGTTGTCAATATAATGGAATTTTAAGTGAGAGTTTTAGCTAGCTATAAAACCAGGATTAATCGACCATTTTTTACACAGGAAAATGCCTGTACCAAGTCAGGAATATGACAGTTGTTATCCATTCGTTTGAGCTTTTGATTTTGCATTTGATTAGGGGCTTTCCGTTTTGAATTTTCCTCGGAGTTCGGTATTTTCGTTATTTTCCTTTTTTTCACATGTTAGTACAAACCCGGTTATAAGTCTAATTCGGTATGTCACATTATACATGTAAACTGTAACTGTTTGAGAATTGACAGTGTGTTTTAAATAAGCATGAATGTAAAATGCATAATATGGGATAAGAATATTTCCTCCGTCGTTAATTTTGAAAATGATTCATGTTTTACACATGTATTTACTTCAATACAGGTATATGGATACGTTTGTCTACCTTCAATCACGCTTATCAGCTAGCAAACGGATATGATTTTTTTGTGCAAATAAACGCACACATGAAAGTAAACATACGTAGATAAACGTAACGACTTCAACATGGTGGGAACAATAATAAATTTGTGGTTTATAATGCCGTTCACTCAATGTGTTTCAAGTGGACAATTCTTACACAGTAAGCAATAACTGATTATCTCCTTCATCACCAAATAGTTTATACGTAACTTCGTTAAGTTTTGCTGTTACGATATTTCTTGATCATTTCAAATTAAGGAATGCATAACTCCGGGTTTTGCTTTACATTTTGTCCTTTTTGGTAGGCTTTGGATTATCAAATATTTATGCCGCAACCATCACCGAAGATACATCAATTGTCGAAATGTACATCCCGTTCATTACAATTGATACCGTTAATCTTGTAAATGTTATTACCGATAATGTTTGGAGACGAAAACCAATGTAATAAACAACATTTGAATCATAATATCGGTTGAACATTTGTTCAGTTTTCGCTGTGAACACAAAATGTAAAGGAAAGTTTGAGATCCCAAATAATGGTTTATACGTTTTGTTGCCCCTTGATAAATCTATAATACTTTGCGTATGTTTGACGTAAAGTTTAATATAACTTTTCGGTTGTTTTGTTTCGAAATTTTGTGTCATAGATTGATTTAAAAGACAGGCGAAATATACCAAGGGGATAAATAAACACAAAAAAGAATAAAAAATATATATCCCTCCCTTTCCATTGTCTAATATTCACATCTGTGGGTAGGGTTCTTGTTTCACAAACTCGTTGTATGCTTAGTCTTTTGTAGAATGTTGTTTTTGATGATCGTCTTGTTTTTTTAGGCCATGGTATTGTTTGTTGTTCTTTGACTGATATATTCCACTGTCCCTTGTTATTATCTTCCCTTTCATAACAATTGGTAATACAAAATTATATTGTCTGATGTAAACATTCGATATTTTCAGCTCAAAGCACATGATCATAAAATTACAGATATAAAGTTTTATTGCGGCCAAAAGTGTTTGAAGGTATACCAACATATCATCTAAGGGCATCCAGGGGCGTAGCTAGGTATCCAATGAACTGTAGGCACAAATTCCAGCAGGTCCAGGGCAGAGCCCTGGTAGGGGGTTCAGGGGCTTGAAGCCCCCCGACGGAAAACGGTTTTCAGCATTTTAGTTGCAAAATTTTGTGTACAGAAAAACATGAAAACTGGTCATTTTATCAATCATGATAATATACATGAAAAAAATTTCGAAGTAATTATAATATACATAATTTTACAATTACATCTGACTGATGAATTAACCAGCAGTACAATTGGAAATATATAAAAAAAATAAATAAATATTTACAATATGCATTGCTAAGCGTGTGGATCAGCGTAGCCCTTTATTAAGCAGCACAACCTGTTTAGTATTTTCATATCTAATCCTTTCTGATTGAGGATAATTGATATATACGTCAATTGATAGTACATATTGACGATCCTACATTTAAAAGAAACCTTCACCGTTAGAGCTAGTTGAATAATTGATTGCTTGCTAAACGTCCAGTGTCAAAAAGTTCATGCATGTTCAGGACAAAACCAAATTTACAATAAATACAACAGGTAGCTTGATTCTGTAATAGGGGTCGTCCAGGACGAAGGTCTGGAAATTTGGAATCGCCATGCATTCAAAATTTAGGGTTTTTGGATAGGAACAGAAATTTTGCTTTTCAGTAAACCACCTACGAACCCCTCAAAGAGTTGTTGCAAGTTTCTTAACGTGTTAAGAGCGTGGCATTCTGTCAATACTAGACATAGAATTTAACGTCCTCATTCTGACCAGACGTGACTGCGTATTTATACACCCTGCACAGCCAAATAGACGCTCAACTGTGGCAAGGGTTTTATTGTAGGTCGGATGAAGACCCAGTGGAAAGTAGTTGAAAGCCGACCATAAATAATTAAAAAAAATCATGTGTTTAAGTTGAGATTCATTCAAATACTTGTTGATAGAAGTGAAATGATCTGAACCAAAGTTCTAGTTTATAGTTTCTATATAAGGGAGAATATAATGACATACCATTATATCCAATACTCCATTCACTACGGATGATGGACTAGTGTACAAATGACATTCGATAATTAAAGAGTTTTGACGACTTCACTGGCGTGTATCTACAGATAACGTTGTTTATTATTTTTTTAATACAAACAAATATTTATGAAATAATGATGTGTAGGCACGTGCCTAAAGTGCCTAACGGCAGCTACGCCCCTGGTCCATCAAAACCAAAACAATTTAATTAAACAGCTTAAATAGTCGTTGTTAAAATTAAATTCAAATTAATTTCAAAGTTCTTTTTGATAACAACTTGCATACTTCGTAAACTGGAGATTTTGAAGTTTGCATTTGAATATTCGTACATTGCCTGTATTAAGTAAAAGGGTTTATTAATTACAAAATAAACAACTGTTTATTTCTAAAAGTTATTGAACTATCTAATGTAGACATATAAATTGTAAGGATTGTCAAACCAACAATGATTATTGTGTAAAACCATTTTCAATTCTTACACATAATTACTTTTCTGTTTGTAGAAAATGTGTGCATGCAAAACGAAGTTGTCTTAAGATGTCCTTACAAACAGTCTATTGGTATAACGAATATATTGTACCATTCAAAGTGGAATGTTTTTGGCTGGAAGTCTTTTAATCCGATCTTTTGTACAGCATGGACTTACACATGGAATGATTGCAAATCCTCAATTTCCTACCAACACCTACAAGACCAGTGCATGTGGGAAGATACATGTACAGTGGTCATGGACTATAATCCATGTTGGTCAGAAACTTTGTTGTATGCTACTATATACTATAAATGCATAGGTTTGTTTTAAATTATGGAGTTCATAAAAATTGTAATTGATAGATATTATTTAAAAACATTACCGAAATTGATAGACTTTAATGTTCAATAGAACAAAAGCCGTAAAATTAATGGTTGTCATGTTTGTGAAAACAAGATTTCGTAGTTTGTTAAGATCATAATTTAATTACATTCATTTACAGTTTCTGAACATAGTGATGGATGTAGTTGAGGAATATGCAAGAAAATTTGTAAAACACGACCTAGATGAATCAAAACTCTGAATGGATTAAATGTGGACACTACATTGCTTCAAAGCTGCATTCAGAAACGTATTCAAATCTACAATGTACGATGAATTCACCTGTTTCAGACACTTTCAAGAACACCGAGGTTGTGGAATCCTTATCCTTTCCACGTCATGTTGTTGTTCCAACAGACTAAGACATAAGCAATATTGTTTTAATTGTTTAGTTTCAAAATTCCGTCCTTCTCTCCCTTGGTATCAACATAAAAAATCTCCAATTTTTATACTGGATATCTAAACTTCACTATAATCCTTATAAAGAACAAGATATTACAAGATCATCAAGATATTCGATTAAACATTTTTTTAAAGTTCCTACCACTATTCTTTTTTCAGAAATATTGTGATAGGTATATTTCATCTGTGATGTCAATCAGATGTGAATTCTTAAACCTTCTAATATTCTTCTCCAACTGTTCAATTCTAGTTTTTAAATTTTGCAGTATATTAAAACATTTTATTTTTCTAGGTTATGCACTATTATTTCTCTTGCACAATTTTAACAAAAATGGGAAAAATAGATACAAAAGATATAATTTCCGTAATGTGAAGAATCACACTGATTCCCACAACCAATTTGCCGAAGATGATCTATCAAAATGTTTGATCTTTTTTATGAACAACATATTCTTGATCTTGGTGGATATATATTTCAGCAAGCAGTCGGTATACAAATGGATACTAATTATGCTCTACTACTGACCAACTTGTTTTTGTACTCCTATGAAACAAATTTCATACAGAACATTCCCAAAAAGTCAATCAAAAGTATCGTAAACTTGAGATAAAGGAACATAGTCTTTATCGCTTTTGGAGTTCATTCGATTCCCTCATTTGTAGTTTGATACCTTGATTTGCCGCTTCCTAATTGATTCACTAGATTTGAACATCGATAAACTATTGTCGCTATATTTAGATAGTTGTCTCATTGGCAACCACATCTCCTATTGTTTATAAACATTAAATATTGGTACATGCTATTTTTGAAGTAAGTTGCTATATATCTTTAAGGAAGGATCTGCAAATAGTTTTTTTTAATAGGAATAACAATATTCATTTTTCATGAGTATATTTCAAATGTTGGTGTAAAATCTCTAAATGCATAGGTTTAAATTTCAAATATGAAATATCCAAAAATAGATACAACCACACTTGATTACAAACACGAACTTGAAGTTCCTTGAAAGATGTTGCTTCATGTCTAAGGCCTCTCATTGAGGTTTTGTGATGAATAACTGCAATCAAAGATCCTTTCACTCCCTTTTGGTTCTTATGTACGCGCAATGGAATTTTGCCAAGCAACTCGATAACATTTCTATTCAATTACAGAGTAATAGAGCAAGGACCAATATCACAATATACTTGATTATTGGAAATGTATCGTTTTATGTTTATACACGAAAATTCAGTTAATTTTGACAAGTTCATTTAACGCCCCTAACGAACCCAAAGATCCGCATGTTATTGCAAAATTAAGGTGACTGTTACCATTGTAACTGACTTTCAATTTTTATTATTCGCCACTTATATCATATTTTCCTAAGTTAATGTTTTGTACATAAACAATGAATATAAGAAGATAAACAAACATATGTTACCTTAAGTTCAGTTAACAATGTATGTAAATGTATTTTTAGATACAAGATATGAACCAGTTGTTCCTTATCCTCTAATAAAATACTACGACAATAGAGTAGCACCAACTACATCTACACAGAATCGTATGTATATAATTAAATATTGTAGCAAAAACTTAATTTGAAACGCCAAATGTACACAGTGCTGAATCAAAATACTTTATATGTCCATAACTGCTACGAAAAACAGCGTATATTGACAGGTCTCATAGAAGACAGAATGTAAAGGGACGATTATCTGATTTTCTAGGGAATAGGGTTGGGGGTGTGTGATTTTTTTTAAGGAGGGATATTTTGGGGATTGACTAGTCATGTTCATCTACTGCTATGCATTCTTATTTTTCAAGCGGTTTCACGGTGCGTTAATTTGTTTTCACTTTTCGCCACAACTGTTTCTTACATTTTTGTTGCACAATAGCATTTTGTATTGCACAATAGCATTTTGTATTGCATAATAGCATTTTGTATTTCACAATTAGAACAATATAAAAATGTCATTATAAGCTACTGGGGCACAAGCAATCATCCAAATATAAGTCAGTTTCTCGGTTCTATCATATGATATATAAAAGAATGCGACTATCATATTAAGCAAATTGTCATAAAATGAATTTGCAGTACAATTTATAATTGAGATGGTGTTGACGTGTTGCATATTGTTTTCCAAACTATCGGCAGTAATCGTACTAATTGATCGTTTTCTAAACTAATTTTGTTTGCGCCAATGGGTACCACATATTTCATTTTTCTCTAAAATGTTATATTACTTGGCATTGCCGATGATTATTTTCGGCATACGTAGAAAAATTAAGAAATATCCATGCTTTTAAGAGTGACATGTCGGCATAAAACAGGTCTACTAAAGTATCTGGGTACTAATTTCTGTCAAGAGTATTTTAAAATAGTTGATAATTGTAAACGTCATTTGTGAAACCTTTTCACCTATTGCATTTTTAAAATATTATACATTTTTATATTTAGCTGATAAATCATCAACTTATTTGCATCATAAAAAAGATAATGATGACGATGACGGCGACGACAACGACAACGAAAGCCAAAGCAGCAAATCATGTATGTAAATATGTATTTGGTAGATGCAAAATTCAAAAATTGTTATAAGTAAATAGTATTTTCTCTAATAAGGTTATTTGAAAATATTTGACCTTTTAACTGCATTCGAATATATTCTGCAATTAAAGAAAATACAAGTTAATCAACGTCCTGCATTATTATTCCGTTCCTTATAATATTGAATAGCTATGATAGTGAAATTATAATATCACCTTTTCAACATATCATATGCACGTGTAAATTTGTAAAATGTTAACACATGTGAAGACAATATAGTAGGTTTAAAGGACCTGTTGTTTAATTGATCAGATAAATAATGCAAAGAAAAATTATATATCTTACTTCTGATAAATCAAATAGTGTCATCTGAATAATATCCCGAAACAAATCAGTTGAATAATAAAAAAGAAGATGAGGTATGATTGACAATGAGACAACTCTTCACAAGAGACCAAATGACACAGAAATTAACAACTATAGGTCACCGTACGGCCTTCAACAACTTGAA
Organism: Mytilus californianus; assembly: GCF_021869535.1. Taxonomy (NCBI): domain Eukaryota; kingdom Metazoa; phylum Mollusca; class Bivalvia; order Mytilida; family Mytilidae; genus Mytilus; species Mytilus californianus. The sequence goes on from NW_026262593.1 coordinate 44,638,655, forward strand.
GTTTGTTATTGTATTTCATGCTCTTTGATCACATCGCAATATACTGACAATTCTTGCAGTTAATTTGAAAGTTTTTGATATATTTTTCAGTGAAAATTGGACTAGGAATAGCTTTAGGCATTACATCGATTATAGCAGTTATTGCTTTGATTTGCATTTTAATATCCAGGTAAGAGTGTTAACTCGTTGTTTTGAACTTATGGATTGTTGTAACAGTTTAAAAAAAAAACCGATTTTACTAAAGAAGGCATAAATCCAGTGTGCCAAGGAAGAAAACAGGGCACATAATAATCTCAGCAAAAACAGTTATCAGAAAGACCAGAAAGACAAAAAACAACAATCCCCATAACAAAACCGTATCGAACTTAATATTTGCTGAATTATAACCAGTTCTAGCTCATCATGTGGCATCTACCTTGTTGCTAATGACATGGACTTTGGTAGAGACTCGTAAACGGAGATTAATCATTGGGATTGATACAATAGATATTTTCACATTTCAAGTTATTCGATTAATTTTTATCAATTCGATGCAACCATTTTTTTCTATTAAAAAAATAGAGACTGACTGTTGACCAACACATTCAATCAAATAACTAAATGAACGTAAAACTTAACGATATTCACGTTGACATTATTTTTCAAATTTATCTTTTCTGGGTTGTAACACATTTTAAATTATGTTGTAGCTGATGCGCTTTTCTGAATGAAGTTATTAAGGACGCTCAAAATAAAGATGTGTACGTACATGAAAGCATCGGAATTACATGTATATGACTAACGTAACATTTGTATTAAATATAGTTTTTTTTTGTGTCAAATTAACATTATAAAAAAGAGGCGGAAGATATTAAAGGAACTTTAAAAACCTTAAAGTCGAGAAAAACTCACAACGCCATGGCAAACATATAAGACGGCGAACAGACAAATAAGTTGAACCCTGAAAATGTAGATTGAAGATTTTACTGCAGCTAGTTTTCTTGTATCGTTTTAAATATTATTGTACAACAATCAAAAGAATGAAATGTTCTGTTTTTTATGATTTCTTCAATTTTCATTAATAATTTATAAAACATAGTACTTGCAATGAACAAATTTGTCAAATACAGGTTTATTTTATTTGCTGTTTAGAAGGCAAAAACGTGAGCAAAGACCAAGCCCTACGCCTTGCAGCAATCATTTGACTTATGATTATGATCACGGCTTTCCAAACCCAAGTGCATACCAGATTTCAGCTTCAAATCCAGGATACAGCCAAAGAATGCCTGACAGAGTCGATACAGCTAGCGATAGCAGTTATGCTCTTCCTTCATATGAAGAAGCAGTCGGAAACGTGTACGAAGAAGTGAATTATAGAACTTCAAGAGCAACAAAAGGGCCACAGTGACTGTAATGAAGTATCTAGAAACAACGATTGTAATGATTTGCTAATTCAACCTTTACATGGAGTTTGTAACAAATAAATAACTTGCATTAAAACAATGAGGTTTATATGGATATTATTTCAAAATCATATAAATTAACTTCCATACGACGGATGTAGTCACTGGTTTTACATAAAATGTTCACCCTTCCAGAGAACCTTTAGTCTTTTTCTAAAGGTTAATGTTGATTTGTAGTGTTTTTATGATGTTGTTGCTTGTTTTTTTTAATTTTTCAACAAGCCGGTTTTTTTTCTGTCTGTAACGGTTTTGTATATCCTAGTAAAAAACTACTTTACGAACGTTCATATTAGTCAAACATTAAGGCAAGAGAATTTGCACGAACTGTGTGTACAAGTAAGCGTGAGACAAGACAAGAGACATATATTAATCTAATTGTATTATGGTTTTATACAAAATTTATCAGTTTTGACACAAGGAGTGCAATTCGTTGAAGAATTTCTGACCCTTACGTAGCATAAGGATTTTAATGAGGATGCTGATGTTGTTCAATGTTTCATATACTATTTAGTGTTGTGCTGACTATTTTTTATCCATTCGTATTTTCTTTCCCTTAAACAAAAATATAAATATGGCTTTTTTTAACGACTATTTTGGAAATTCAAAATTGACGAAAACTAGATATGAGCCATGTCAATGCATTACACGATTCTTTTATTTAACGTGAGTAGAAGTAGAATAAAAGAACCTTTCTGTTATAATAGTATTAAGATATCTAAAATGTACCACTTTCAACTGTGTACAAATAAATATTGAAGTTTAATAATTCCAATATTTTTTCTTTATTTTTCAAATACAACTAGTACTCGAAATACATATGAAGATATTGTCGTCGTCTATCTGTATCTAACTTTAATGAAGTTGTACATTCCATAGATCTATACATGCCTATTAATTACTTTTACGTTAACTTTGTAATCCTTATATTGAGCTCATAAGAAGTTATTTAATTGTAAAAATACCATGCACATTTTAGTGCAGAACACTTAGTTTACATGTTAGTAGGTATGACATGTTTTATGATGTATATTCACATACTTCTGTGAAGAAATTAACCTTCTAGATTATGTTGTAAATACAATTGTCATTATAGTGAATAAAATGTTTATTAAAAGTGGAAATATTGAGATTACCTCAAAATATGATAAAAATTGATAAAAGCTATTCATCCATATTGGTATTATAAAAGTAAATACTTGTCATTTAGAATAAAAATAAATAGATAAATTGATAAATATTTGTCATTACATGTATTTATCTCGGTACTCTCTCGGAAGATGGAAGAAAACAATTACTGTCTTTTGTTTCGATTAATATGTGGTTTAATTAACTTAGGAAAAAACTGATATTTACTTCGGCCGTTGGCCTCAGTAAATATTGGTTTTTCCAAAGTCAACACAACCACATATTTACCTCATCAAAAGACAGTATTTGTGTATAATGATAACCGTAATCTATTGTTTGATAATCATCTATCAAAATTTGTGCATTAAGTCATACGTTGGGGTTTTGAAAGTGTTGAACAAGTACACATTCCAGTTTGAAGAAATTCAGCGCTCCATACAAAATATTCTCTCTGAAACACTTTTTATTCACAATAAAATCACAAAAAAAGCATTCATTTCTTTAGATGGTCATGAAAGTATCATTATAGATAGTTTAATAGTAGCATTATATAAGTATTTTGTTTTCTACTATAGTTCTTGCAAACTGAGAGCTGCTTTACATAACTAATTGTTAAAATTACATATAACAGCATATGAATTGTATTGCATTTTGTAATCTTTTGTAAAATGCTATTTATACAATATCCATTAGGAGAAAAAGTGATAGTTATTGATATACTTTCAATTATTTGTATTCGTTAATAATGTTACAAAGGCAACAGTAGTATACAGATCTTCAATAAATATAAGTCGATAAAACAGATACGGGTAACAAACTAAAATCGAGGAAAACACATCAAGTATAATAGGAAAACAACGGAACAACAGAAACACAGAACTACAACGAAAGAAAACGCCAACATACACAGAAACAGACTGTAGATAACAACTGCAATATTCCTGACTTGGTACAGGACATTTTAAGAACAGAATGGTGGGTTGAACCTGGTTATAGGGCTAGCCACACCTCCCGCTTATATGACAATGTTAAAAATACGGCTAAAATGACAACACTTCGTTACAGGAAAACAACAAACACACATACGCAATAACACTTAACACATTAATATTATAGTACATTACAACATGTAAACCGCAGAATAACAACGAACACCTCCCATGAATTTACGACAGCCCATCAGGACACCGTAAACGAAATATAAATTTCGCGTCACAGGAATAAATCAAAAATCTAAATTTTTTGTGACATTTATATTATCACAGGTAAATTTCTAAAAATAAAATAGATTTGTTTTTTTTATAGGCACGTACAAAAATACTTGACAGTTTAACATTCTATTTTTCTATACATCTATAAGAAATGAACGTGAACCAAGATCAAACCTGATGCCTCAAAGAAATAATCTCACATATGATGATGATCACAGGTTATGAAATCCAAATACATATCAGATTTCAGTTTTAAATCCCGGATACAGCAAACCATTGTTATACACAGCAGATGCAGCTAGCGATAATAACTGTGATCTACCATCATACAAAGAAGATGTCGGAAACATATTCTTACAAACTAGCAGGTATGCTGTAGATCACCAAAAGCATCGAATGTGTAACAGTGATTGTGTTCTAGTATCAAGAAAAAAACCCAATATTTTTATGATTTGCTTATATAAGTTTGTCATGGAAATTTTAATCAATTAATGCTCTGCATTTAGATATATGAGAGGTTTATTGGGTTAATATTTGAACATGTGACCTAACGAAGTAGACTTATCAATGGGTTTTATACTACATGAGTACAACGACGGTACCATATGTGGAACAGTATCTGCTTACCATCCTGGGCGCCTAGGATCACCCGGGTTTGGTGAAGTTGCTGCTGCTCAGTCTTAGTTTTCTATGTTGTGTTATGTGTATTCTTGTTTGTCTGTTGTCTTTTTCTTTTTAAGCTATGACGTCGTCAGTTTATTTTCCGACCTATGATGAGTTTGAATGTCACTTTGGTATTTTTTGCATCTCTTTTGTCAATCATTTAGATAAACGTTGACACGACATTTACTAGTAAAATTGCTGTAGAAACTGCGTACCTTTCCAATGGGCATGCTGGTTTGTTTCGGTTATTTTGTGGTATATTTATTCTTGTTCATCCTTGTTCTGATATTTTGTAGATATCTCGAATATTCCACCTGATACTGCTGATAAAGAAATGTTTGCCTATGGTTCAACATCGCCTAAAAAATATACTTTAAACTTAGTCATTTATGGCAATTAACTATTCTTTAAGGTTATTTTTGTTAAAATTGGCTGAACTTCACCTATGCTACAAATTAAAGCGCTAAATGATGAAATTCATCAAATCTGACAAACAGTTGTATTTTTGAGGTTGAGGTTGAGGTTTGGCTCGCCACAAAACCAGGTTCAACCCACCATTGTTTTCTTAAAATGTCCTGTACCAAGTCAGGAAAATGGCCATTGTTATATTATAGTTTGTTTCTGTGTGTGTTGCATTTTAGTATTGAGTTTCTGTTATGTCGTTGTTATCCTCTTATATTTGATTTGTTTCCCTCAGTTTTTGTTTGTAACCCGGATTTGTTTTTTTCTCAATCAATTTATGAATTTCGAATAGCGGTATACTACTGTTGCCTTTATGTATTTAACTATATCAACTAACAAAAGAATTAAAAAACAGCTATCATATTCCTGACTTGGTAAATACCTTTTTGGTATGAAAATGACTGCTAAATCTTGGTTTTATAGCTAGCTAAACCTGCTATTTGTATGACATTTATTTATAGTTTATAGTTTTTATTGAGCAACCCAAAGAGACATAGTTGGTAAACTTGACAATAAATGGGATCCACCATACAACACAACTGACTTAAACATTAAAACAAACATATAAATGCGTATGGCATGTAGAGGTATGGTAGTTGTCCCCCTTCATTTTTGTAAAACTATTTACTGTCCCAATTATTTTGTAAATTATCATGATTGAGTTAAAAGTGAGAAAATTGAAATGAACATAAAACCTGATACAAAACTGAAATACTACTTTCTTAATTTGGGGCAACGAAAGAACCTTTCATGATCTATCTTCAACCGGAATGTTCAAATCTCGAACAATTGAGTGAAGGGAGCCTAAATGCTTATGCAATCGTTTCAATTGATAACATTAAGATAGATAGATGAATACAGGGTTTTAAATATTTTTTACCGTTTGGCAAAATTGGGACATAATTCAGACGTTATATTTTATGTCTTCTTTGTATAAATCCCAATTTATATATTTACCTGCCTTTGGCTGCTACTTAATTGTCATCAACTAATTTCATCGAGATGATTACGTATCAAATGGCTCTATAGCGTATAAAGGTAACAGTACGTTGTTTTGCTGTTATGGTATTAAAAGAGCAGATATTCCATACAATATCATTTGACTTATTGAACCCTTTTGTAATATATCAAGAGCAAATAAATGAGATGTCTATGCTAATTGTTTTATTTCTTGTTCATACCACTCAATTTCCAACTAACTTAATTCAATCATCTATATGTGCATTGTGATTTGGACATAAAAGAATGCGATTAATCATATGTTTATTTGCAAATTATTACACAACAGTGGCACATGTAGAACAGAAACCATTCCGGAGCACCTGATTTCACTGTTTTTGATCGGGTTCGTGTTGATCAATCTTTGGTTTGCTGTGTAATGTTTTGTTATTACTGTTTGTCGTTCGTCGTCATTTATTAGCTATAGTGTTGTCTGTTTTTGTTTAATAGAAAAATATTGATTGCTCTTTTGGTATCTTATTTCTCCTTTTGTCCACGTGGTTTAATATTTAACAAAAATTAGGAACTAATATTTACAATTTTTTGGTCGTCCAACTGTCTGTATCACTTCGCTCAGGTCTTTATAAAATTGCATAGCACGGCTTTGTGACGTCAAATATATTGATCCGGCCTTAATTATTTCGACCCGGGTATATCAGCGACGTCATAATGTATGAAGCCATTTTTTGGTTTGCTGTTGAAACAAAGAAAACACTGAAACAAAGAAAACTACTTGTTTTTATATCATTGAAAATACACAAATATAGCCTGACAAAACGATTATATGTTTAATTGTTGGCGTTTGGTTTTGTAACAGTTTAGTGTTTTTTTTGTTCCGTTGTTTTGCTCTTATAGTTGATGTGTTTCCATCAGTTTTGGTTTGTGACCCGGATTTATTTCAGTTTAATCGATTTATGACTAGTGAACAGCAGTATACTACTATTGCCTTCAATTATCTGGTTATCTGCATATAATGTAAAATATAAGCTGCTCGACACAATTTGAAGACTTTTTGAACTCGTTCGCTGCGCTCACTCGACAAAAAGCTTGATATTGTGACTCGTAGCTGATATTTAACAATATCCATATGCAGACAACCTGAAAATCGGTATATTTTCGTCATTGAAACAGGTTTTATTAATATGTAAAAAAAAAATCTCTGTATTTTTTTGTAAATTGTCGTTTTTTCTTTTCATATTTCATTTCGTTAGGCTTTAAAATATTTGTACTTATCATATGGGGTTTTAATGCTCATTCTTATCGTAGATTATTGTTGTTCTCTGTTTGGTTTTATTTCATAAAATTTTGCTATGTTTGGATTCCATAGATTTTGATGTTTCATTCAATCCTTACCCTGATAAATTTTTGTGTTTTATTTCGTCTTTTCTCATCCTTTTTAATATAGTTGTTTGAATAGTTTGGCAGCAATGGGACAACCGGAATATATACATAATTTATCAGGGATGTACTACACTGTTATGACATTCATAACTGTAATTTTACTGTGATATTAATATCTAGCTATTGTAACTAATGAAAATTAGTCTTGCATTTGTTTCATTTAAAACGATAACATAAATATTCGACGCATTCCTTTTTCTTTTGAAGTGTTCCGTGAACCAAAGAAGAACTTTAATTTTAGATACATATTGTCTTGCTAATATTTTACTAGGTCTACTCCTTTTTAAGTTAATTCAATCTCTCAGTATGTATTAGTCACATAATTTATCTCTTACACATGTACTGCTCAATCTATGAGTTTTTAACTGTATTTTATTCCATTATTTTGCCGAGCAAGATCTGCTTACCGTTCTGATGCACCTGTGATCATCTCCGGTTTTCGGTAGATTTAAGAACCCAACAAAAAGATCAAAATTCATCTTTTTTTTCGTATTTGAATGTTCCGAAATCAATCAAAGTCATAATATACCTGCACAAGTTGATTTCTATCCGACACATGCATGCGCTGCTGATATGAAAAATGAATAAATAAAACTCTCAAGTTTTGTTAAAATGGATGTTTTGTGACTTTGTTTGATTAGTATCATATGAGGCATTCTACAAATTCAACAGATCTATGGAGAATTAGAAGTCTACTTCAAAGGATAATAAAATATTCCAGGTAAGTTAATGAAGACCTTTTGCAAAATGAAAGATATTTCTCTCTTCACCGAAAAAGAAGCTGGTAATGATCAGATTACTAGGTGATTTATCACTCGAGCAATTTAACAGCTTGTCACGTTTTAATATGATACGAAATATCGTCTTCTTTTTATGTGTTTTTATTTCATTCCGGATTTGGTTCTCTCCCCTCTCTTTTTCTTCTCTAAAAAGGAGCTGCTAGTAGTCTCCAAACTTGATATAATAAGTAGTTATTCAAATAACTAGAGACGTTTTGTCAATAGTAAATGCAATGCTTATCGAGCGTGTCAATCGTATTAAGTCAATAATTCGCTATATATGCCATCTTTGTCGAGGATTTAATTAAGAAATGAACACAAGTTTTCATACTTGACATATTTTAATATAATCACTGAATCAAAATCATATATATGTTGTTGCATTTAACACATTACGACTATCATAATAAGTTCTATTCACTTTTGAGTTTAAATAATCAAGAATGAGCATCATCATAATTTTATTTAAACTTGCAGTTGGTGTATGTCTGTTCCCGTTTCCTCTTAGTTCATAAGATATTGCATACTTTTTGAAAATGTCTATATATATGTTGTCAGTCATAATTGTGTTTCTAGATCGAAGAATGAACATTTTGGTTAAAACTTCCGTAGATGAAGATAGGTTGTCATTTACTGGAATGTTTGAAGCAGGGGTATATGTTATTTCACTAATCAGTCGTATATGTTACAAAAAAAAAAAAAAATAAAAAATGAATGAACAATATTTCCAGAGCATAATTCTTTTAATTTTTTTTTTTTTAAGTAATTATGAAGGATTTCCGAAAAATTGTCCTAAATGTTAAGCAATTGTGATTTCACAAAGTTCCACTTCTGACCTTTATTCACAATTTTCAAATTCACCACTTTACCACAGGCTTAAACCGAAAAAACATTACTGTAATATTTATCTTAAAAATATGACCAAATCAGCTGTGAGGTCAGTCCATTTAAATTTTTATATTTACCTTTCTTGTCAACACACTATGACACATGTTTTTACTTTAAAATTCTAATATAGGTTAAGTTTACGCCTATTAGTTAGAAAACGGATATGAATGTCAGAATATTGATGTATGTACAAACAAATAGATACACACATTTAGATGATAGTAAAGACTTCAAAATGGTGACAACAACATTATATTTGTTGTTTGCTACGATGCTGTTCGCACAAGGTGTTACAAGTCAACGTCTCTTAAAAAGTAAGCAATAACTTGTTATCTTCTTTCATAAAAATATTTTTTATTGATTGATTTCTGTTACAAACCAGCGTGTTTACCAATATTTTTTGGAGAAGAAATCCAGATTAGATAACTTTTGAACCAAAATATCTGCAAACCGTTTGTTTTGTTGTGATAAATAAATGTAAAAAAATGAATAAAAAAAACTGATTTTTAACTGTTTTATGTTCCTTTTGTTAAATCTTTAAATACTGGAAGTTACTTACAGTCCTTTTTGATTATTTAACTGTTTCAGTTTTTATACGTCCTTGGCTTTCAAATATTTGGGATTGAGCGTTCCTGATCAAGGTTAATCCAAAAAGCGCTTTGGACGCATGGAATTTATAAAGTGTTCTATCCAGGGCTTTTTAAAGATTAACTTTGCATTTGATAATGTAAAGTGCATATATGAATTAGGTGCCATGATTTAATATACTTTGTTCTTTTACATTATCTGAATCCCACAGTTTCGGTAGCGCTCTTCTTTTGTCTTTTGTTTTAAATGTAGTCTTTTGTAAACTGTTATTTGTCTTTTTTTTTCACAGTGTCGTATATCTTTCGTCGACAGATGTGATTTGACAGCTCAAATTTGTTGTCTCAACCTCAAGGCATAATTTATTAGAAACTTCCTGAAATTCCTTAAATTTTCCATTTCTAAATTTAGAAATCATGAAGAAACTAAGGTTTCAACTTATATAAAAATAAGGAGATGTGGTATGATTGCCAATGAGACAACTATCCACCAAAGTTCAAATGAAGAAGATGTAAGCAATTATAGGCAACCCTACGGCCTTCAACAATGAGAAAAAACCCATACCGTATGGTCGGCTACAAAAGGCCCCGACATGAAAAATATGAAACAATTCAATGGAGAAAACTAACGGCCTAATTTATAACAAAACAGTTTACGAAAAACAAATATGACAGACATGAACCAACGACAACCACTGAATTACAGGCTCCTGACTTGGGACAGGCACATAAAGAATGCGGCGGATTTAACATGTTCGTGAGCGCTCAACCCTCCCCTAACCTGGGACAGTGGTGTCACAGTACAACATAAGAATAAACTATAAAAATCAGTTGAAAAAGGCTTGTCGTATATAGATTTGGCTATTATGTTTATGACTTTTTTGGTCATTAGCTCTTCAACTGTTTCGGTTCTTATATGTCACTTGATTTATAAATATTCCACTCTGAGCGTTCTTGTTGAAGTTAAATCAAGAAAAGAGCTTGTTTTCATTTTTTCAAGAACGATTGGTACCACAAAATTTCACTGTACGATAAAAACCTTAATTATTGTTTAGCACAAAACAAATTTTTCTGGAATAAAATTCACATGGTGAGTCCAAACGGTAAGAAAGCTTAATAATAAAAAAAAAACAACATATGGTAGCACCAGCCCCCCCCCCCCCCCAAAAAAAAAAAAATCAATCTGAACAATACAGTCAAAACAGTGTTAGGTCAACTCTGTATTATATTTCATACTCATTTTTTAAAACAACTTTCATACTTTTTTTAATGGAAATTATGATTGTCTACGTTCAAACATTCATACATGTGTGAGCCAAGGCTCCGTGTTGAAGGCCGTACTTTGACCTATAATTGTTTCCTTTTTACACATTGTGACTTGGATGGAAATTTGTCTCATTGGCACTCATACCACATCTTCTTATTTATGTTTTCTTGATATAATAAAAAGGGTACATAATTTATTTACTCGAAACTCGTTAGTTTAGAACCCTTTTTTAATACAATAAAATAAATGATATTTCTTATTCAATAATAAAGAAAAAATTGTCTATTAAAAATAAAGGATCGTCATATTAAAAAATGAAAATAACACTATAAGTTGTATTATTGTATTTACTTATTATGTTTGTTTGTTTTTGTTCACACATTGTTGTCAATATAATGGCATTTATGCGACTGTCATACAAGTGAGAGGTTTAGCTAGCATAAAAACCAGGTTTAATTCACCTTATTCTACACAAGAATGTACCATGTCAGGAATATGACAGTTGTTTACCATTCGTTTGATGTGTTTGAGCTTTTTATTTTGCCATTTGATAAGGGACTTTCCGTTTTGAATTTCCTTGGATTTCTGTTTTTTTGTTATTATACTGTTTGTATGCGCTCGAAGCGCTTTTATTGATTAACTTTCATTAGGCACTCTCAAAACCAAATATTTGAAAGCCAATGATGTATCAGTACATAAACATGTGAAGAGCTGTAGACCAAATGGACAGGAATAAATAGCCAAATGCATGTATACCTTGCCTGAGTGGGTTAGAACTTTTGTTTCTTAATGATTGACACATTTATAAACGGACAATGCAAATAAGGTATGTTATAAATCATAATCATAATCATAATCATAAATCGGGTCATTTGAATGCAAAGCTATTTTACAATTCTTATTCATAATTACATTTGTGTTTGTAGGAAATGTATGTATGTATGACGAAGTTGTCTTAAATTGTCATTACAAACAGTCTATCGTTATAACGGATATTTTATACAGATCCCGGTTGAATATTTTTGGGAACCGAAGCTCATGTAAAGCCTGGACCCAACCATGGTATGATTGCAAACCCTCCATTTCCTACAAACCTTTACAAAAGCAGTGTATGGGGGAAGATACATGTACAGTAGTTATGGACTACAATCCATGCTCACAAGATCCTTTGTTGTATGCTACTATTTACTATAAATGTACAGGTATGTTTTAATATAATGAGTTCTTAGAAACTGTAATTGGTAGAAATTATTAAAAGTACAGTTTACCACGCAAATAAAACCAAAAGATCTTTCTTTTAAAAAATGAATTGAAAACTTTGAGCATAGATTTGTCATACATTTTCTATAATATCCACATGTTGTTGAAAATATTATTATAATTTGATATTATATTTTTTTTAAAAACAAAACGTTACTTATATCGTACTTTCAGTATAAAATAAGGAGATGTTGTATGATTGCCAATTGAACAACAATCCACCAGAGATCAAATGCCGTTGATGGTAGCAACTGTTTTTGTTTGCTCAAACATACGTTTTGAACCCTTAGGTTACATTACCATATATACTTTAATTTTATTTCAAGAATCCGGATTTGGACCAGCTGATCCCTATCCACTTATCAAATTCTATGGCAATCGTGTAACGACAACTACATCTATTCGTATGTATATCATTTAAACTTGTGACAAGTACTCAATTTGAAACGTCATTGGTATATTATTTATAACACAGGTACAATCCGTGCAAACATTTTTTTAATAAACATGGAAGCAACAGTTAGTGATCTTGGCTATTTGATCTTATTGATAGCAAAGGATAGGTAGACAAGTAAATAATGATGAATTGAAGCAATCTTCATTTATATTTTAGTTTTGTGTTTGTACAAGTCGACAAAACATTACAACATTTGATTGTTTTTTTTCTTGAACAGTATTATAAAGAATTACTCAACGCTTGTATTATATATGTGTATACATATTATTGAACATCAATACCGTCCTCATTTTGCTTATTTAAGGCAACAGTATTGCGAACTATTGCCATTGTTTTCTGCTCATGAATAGCAAGAAATATGAGAATTTACACTTTTAAAGCATGAATTTAAATTGGTTAGTATTTCATAATCTTACGTTCTCTGTGTATAATTCATGGCCTATTTTAAACGTTCATCGTATCATTCGACAATGGTGGTGTCTGCTTTTTCCTATTATAAAATAAACACAAATGAAATATTTCTTTCATGTGATTCTGTTTTGAAATTCTGTACAATTTACTTCACATCAAATGCTTTTGTTCTGCAAATTTCTTGTCGCTGCTGTTGAAATTTTAGCGGAAGTATAACAATCGATATTAGACTGTAGGGTGACATTTTGTGTATCTGTTTTATACACATTTTGATACTGTTGGCGATATAGAGCTTAACGTGGTTACATTGAAATATTGCGATTACCTAGCTAGAAAACCATGATTATTGAAAACCTGTTAGCTTTTGTAATTTAGATGATATATATTTCTATATTAAGCTGATATACCAATAGCTTATAAGGACCATAAAAACGACGATGATGACAACGACGACACAAAGGATCAAATCCACAATGACAGTCAAAGCAACAAAGCATGTATGTCAACATTTTTATGATAGTTAAAAAAATAAAAACGTAAATAATTATACATGAAAATTATTTTCTTTCATAATGTATGATATAACAAACTTGGTCTTTTTAAAGCCTAATAATATATTCCTTAATAAAACAGAATTAACTTAAACAACGATCTGAATTGTCATTCACTTAATATGTATATGTTTGTGTGTGTGTGTCTGTAAAAAAAATCTAGTTTTTCTGAAACTTAAAAGAAGGGAAAACATGCAGGCAACAAAGGTTTGTCGTTGTAGTAGTACGAAGGAAATATAATACATCTTGTTTCTTCATTTCTATATCATGAATTGAGTATTTTACAAAACTAAAGATACAAGTCCCTCGGAAAAAGATTACCTTATACCAATTTAACAGGTTTTATGGGTCTTTCAAACGTTTAGTGTTTTGGCTATTCTCACTTTTGATTTCAAGATTTTTCCAGAAAAATGTGCATCAGTTTTACTCTTTGAGAAACAAATCATTTGCACGTTGAAATTTGTAGACAGTTAACATAGGGCCAAAATTAACACTTTTGGAGTTCCACACTTATCTTCAACATAGGCAAATTATTATGCCAATAAGATGTGCGTAAAAGTTCAGTTATTTAATTGGTTGGATTGATAGTGCAAGAAATATTTGTATTTCTTACTCCTGGTAAGTTAACTATTGTCTTTTGAATTACAATGCACTTGGATTACACAACAATAAACAGACAAATCTTTCAATTCCTTTTAAAGTTTTGTTATGTTTTTCAGTAAAAATTGGACTAGGGACAGCTTTAGGTATCACATCGATCACAGCGATTATTGCTCTGATTTGCTTTCTAAAGTTTAGGTTAGTCTATTAGATCACTTTTCTTAACTTTTAAACTTTTGCCATTGTTTGAATTGGAAAGAAGATAGAAATTCCTATTGCTCACAAGAAAAGGTAAAGAAAACAATAATCCCGAACAAAGACAAGTTAACAGAAATTAAAGATTGAACAACATGCATCAAACCCCCCCCCCCCCCCCAAAAAAAAAAACAACAAAAAACAAAACAAAACAAAACAAAAAAACAAGAACAAAAACAGAAACAAAAACGATACAGAAAGAACACCCTAGAAACAAAATGTTAGCTGAATGAAAAGCAGTTCCTGCTCAACCTATGTGATACACCGTGTTACAAAGAACTTAGAACTTGGTAAGTCGTATACGGAGACACATTATGAACAAAAAAGTAGCACTTGATTGTCGGTATAAGTCAAGATACGTAAAAATATGAGTGACGCTCGAATACAAAAAAAATTAAAAAGGCCACAAAGAAGCCCTTACTGTATCTGATAAACTTTTTGATCAGATGAAACAATCATTTATAGTCAACACATTAGTTATTTGGCTAAAAGTTATCATCTTATAGTTGTTTCTTCCTATATTACAGACTGTCTGATACAATGCATAAACCCAAAACTTTAGGATCACCATGGTGATAATTCTTTCAAAATTTTTCGTTTGTTAGTTATAACATGTATAATGTACCTGTTTATTTTTAAAAAAAGTAATTTGCTATCCAGCTTACAGTGTTAAGTTTGTGGAATTGCTTGATACAAATCAAACGACTTCCTGTGAATTAATTATTAAACGTTAAATACATATAAACAACACAAATAACGCACCATATCTTACCATGTAAATTTTTCACATTTGTTTTTATTTTGCTACAAATTTGTTGAAATCTAGTATATTCTAAGCATAACCTTGAAATTAATTCAGAGTTTACATAGAAATTTTCATTTTAGTGGTGACAACGGAATTGTCAACAACAATTTTCAAAAATCAGAAACCAGTCAATTTCAAATTGATCATTAGAAAATCATAAGGAAACTGAAAGTTAAAGTCATTATTGTTGTCTTCAGGTGAAAAGATATACCGACCTTAAGTTTTCAAAAATATTGACTCATTCTTTTTCTTTTTTGATTTTTTGAGATGTCTAAAATTAAATATAAGAAAATTCTCAGTTTCACAGAATTCGGTGTTTATGACTTCAGAAACGTGTCAAGATTTGGGCTAATTTTTAATCACTTTAGAAGATGGTACATGCAGTAGAAATGTTTACTCTAAAGAAATTAATGGAGGTGTTGCGTTTCCTTTGCTGTTGGGTATATATGGCTCTAATTTGTTTACATTAATTCATTTCTTGTGTTTTGTAAAATGTTATTTTATACAATAATCATAAGGATGAACAATAAGAGTTAATATAAAGAGCTTTCTTTAAAATGCATATTTTAATTAATGAAACATAATACTTGACATGAACGAAGCTGTCAAATACATTTTTATTCTATTTTGCAATACTGTTTAGACTGAACAAATGTGAACAAAGACTAAACCTGACTACTCACAGAAACCGTCTGACGTTTGATCCCGATCACATGTTTCAAAACCAAAGTTTATACCAGATTTCAATTTCAAATCCAGGATACAGCAACCCAATGGGAAACAGAGTAGATACATCTAACGAGAACGATTATGCTCTGCCTTCATATGAAGAAGCCGTCGGAAACACATATGAACAAGTGAACTATAGAGCAGCAAATGTATCAAATGTGTAATAGTGACTGTATTGATTGATATAGAAGCAAACATTTAGATGATTTACTTACTAAACTTTGTCATCATAATTATTATTGTGTAGTACATTTCAAAACAGAGCGGTTTAAATGAATGTTATTTGACAATTATATGAAGAAACGTTTACACGACGTATACGGGTACTAGTTGATCAGAGAACTCGTACGCTTCCGACGGAAATTTTGTTTTTAAAAGATAAATGTTGTGTTTTGTCGGTTATTAGTGGTATATTTTTGTATATTTGTGTGTTCTTATTTTTCAATGTCCATATTTGTTTTGTGTCGGTTAAGGTCTAGTGTATTCTTTTGAAAACAAATCTACAGTTTCCATTTCAAACTTTTACATAAGTCAATTGATACAATCGATAAATTGTAGAAATTGACATGTACCAACGGTTTAGAAAATGTGTTAACCAATTAAAGTAAGATAAATCAATTTATTATTTTGATAGGTTTTAAACATGATACATGTATATTTAGTTAAAAGTACATGAGAAACATAACAAGCGCCACACATTGCTGCATGCTAATCTAGCCCTAATGGAGAATTACACGTTTTGATGGAGTTATGCTGCTAATTTAGAAAATAAATTCTATGTAGTGTTGTGCGGTCCAATTTGTCCGTTCTTCTATTTGCCGCTTTTTTTCATTTTGATACGATTGATTTGGAAAAACAATAAACTTAATCTTAGCAATATTAATGAATTACGCGATTCTTTTTTTTAATGTGTATTGAATAGAAAATACGAATATTTATTCTGATATATCTTTTTTATTTACTCAAATGATTCACTTTTTTCACTTGGCAATAATTCGTATTATATAACACGTTTCTACTTTAAAAGTTAAATGTATACATGTATCAGTTAGAAAACAAATATGAATGTCGGAATATTGACGTTTATTCAAATGAATGGGAAAACATATTTATATAAAAGTAAAGAATTCAAAATGGTGGCCTCAACATTATATGTGTTGTTTGTCATGATGCTGTTCACACAAGAAGTTACAAGTCAACATCTCTTAAGAAGTAAACAACAATTTGTTATCTTTTATAAAAAAAAATTTTTTTTTATTGATTGCTTTTATAAATCTTCGTGTTCTCCGATTGTTTTCGAGAAGGAGTCCAAGGTAAATACATTTTGAATCAAAATATCTGCAGATCATTTGTTTCGCTGTGAAAAATGAATGTGAACAACGTTAGAAATATTAATAAAACATGGGTTTTAAACGATTTACGATCCCCTGGTTTAGTTGAAGAATAATTAAGTATTATCATAATCTGAAGATTAACTTTGCCCTTGATAATATCAAGTGTGTATATGGATTAGGTATCATCATTTAATATACTATATTCCGCCTTTTTTATTATCTAATATGCACAGTTTGGGAAGGGCTTCTTCTGTGTGGTCTTTTGTTAACTGTTATTTGTCTGATTGTCTTATTTTTCTTTTGGCCACACTGTTGTATATCTTTCTTGGACTAATGAGTGTAGACAGCCCTTATATCTGTCTCCTCTTTAAGTAAAACGATGAATATGTTAGATATTTCTAAGCGACAAGGAAGAACAATAGACAAAACATCTAGAATTCTGTATTTTTAAAGTTATGGTGTATTTATTCCTGAGATACATGGATGGCTAAGCTATATCCATTGCTTTTCTTTAACATCTAGAAGCACAAAAACAATACGATCAATCTAATAAGTAACCTTTTCAATAATATGAGGACACTATAGAAAAGTCGAATATCAATACTAATTTTGTACTTTATTTACTGGAAATTTTGATTTTCATACTTATTTGGATTTACAACTTTTATACTTTGTTATTGAGAATTTTGATTGTTTACGTTCAATCATTCAGACATTGTCTGTATATTATATAAAAAAATTGAAAACAACACGTTTAATAATTCTATGCGTCTGAAGCGCTTTTCTGGGTACATATTTTATTGACTTAAAACTTGTTGTTTGAGGACCTTTAATTTTTACAAAATAATGAATGTTTCTTCTTATTCAATGAAACCGATACGATTTTAAATTACAAAGAAAGGATCTTCAAAGTAAAAAGAAATGAAAATTACATTAAAATATTATGCGTTCGAAGCACTTTTCCGGATTAACCTTCACCAGGAACGCACAAAGCTAAATATTTGAAAGTAAAGTATGTGTTACTCATAGGGTCTTTGCATCGGAAATAAACACATTTATTCTAAAACCATTTGTTGGCATGATACGGGTTATGTTCTTCTCGTATATCTTATGATGGTATAATACTAAACCCTAACGGGAGGGATTGTGCTTGATTTTCATATGACAAAGGCATAATCTTTCAATCACTTTTATTGAGGTCTGAAGCTGGCATATCAGTGGTTTTTGTTAATTTATGTTGATCATTGTCATGTTGCTTAGTTTCTTCTGCTACCTATTGTAACATCGGACTTGGACTTCTTTTAAACTGAGTGTTCTGTGCGTATCGCTATGTGTTTGTTTATTCTACATTGGCTAGAGGTATAAGAGGAGGGTTGAGATCTGACAAAACATGTGTAACCCGCCGCATTTTTGTCGCCTATCCCAAGCCTGGCACCTCTGACCTTTGTTAGTCTTCTATGTTTTTTTTAACTTTGGTTCATCTATATGTTTCGGAGTTTAGTGTGACGTCCATTTTCACTGAACTAGTATACATTTTTGTTTAGGGACAAGCTGAAGCCCGCCTCCGGGTGCAGAATTATCTCGCTATGTGGAAGACCCATTGTATGCCTTGTACTGTATTCTGCTCTTTGGTCGGGTTGTTGTCTCTTTGACACAGTCCCCATTTCCATTCTCAATGTTATAAGTACTGAAACACATGAAAAGGTAACTGACAAAAAGAGACACGAAAAAAAGCCAAATACGTTTAAGGTAAACATTGCCCGAGTGAGTTGGGACTAGTTTCTTAATAATTGAATGAATTACAAAATGACCTTCTAAGACAGGTATGTTATAAATCATGACAGACTACTGAGCGGATGATACCTTCGGGTAAGTTGCATGCAAAAATACAAAATTCATACACATACTTACATTTGTGGTTGTAGGAAATGTATGTATGTATGACGCTGTTGTCTTGGATTGTCCTAACACTATTACGGATATTTATACAGATCCTGGTTGAATATTTTTCGGGACCGAAGCTCACGCACAGTATGGACTAAACCATGAAATGATTACAAATCTATTTCCTACATACTTTTACAAGAGCAGTGCACAAGGAAAGATGCAAGTACAGTAGTTACTACAATTCATGCTCACAAGATCCTTTGTTGTATGCTACTGTTTATGCGTTTCCCTCAGTTTTAGTTTGTAACCCGGATTTGTTTTTATCTCTATCGATTTATGAGTTTAGAACAGCGGTATACTACTGTTGCCTTTATTTACTATAAATGTACAGGTATGCTTTAATTTAATGAGTTCTTAGAAACTGAAATTGGAAGATATTATTAAAAGTACATTTCACCATTCAGATAAAATCTTTCTTTTATAAAATGAAGTAAAAACCTTGAGCATATATTTGTCAAACTTTTCTACAATATCCACATGTTATTGAAAATATTGATTTTTTTTTAACAAAAGGGTACTAATATCGTACTTTCAATATGAAATAAAGAGATATGGTATGATTGCCAATTGGACAACTATCCACCAGAGACCAAATGCCGTAGATGGACTTCATCTACAACTACATCTCAAACTACCTTTTCAACTACATCTACAGGTATGTATAATATCTCAACTTATTACAAGAAATCAATTTGAAACGTAGATGTTATAATATTTGTAACAAAGGCACAATCCGTGTAATCATTTTTCTAATAAACGTATGGTTTTTTCTCGATGGAAGAATGTGTAAGTGGTCACGGCTATTTTGTTAAAGATTACTATGAATATTCAAGGATAGGAAGACAAGCAAACACTGGTGCATTGATGTTTTCTTCAGTAATTATTTAGTTTTGTATTTGTACAATTCGACAAAACATTTGAACACTTGATTGTTATTTTCTTGAACCAACCTATAATGAATCTCTCAATAAAATTGCGGAGGGAAAATCAGGAATGTGTCAAATGCTTGCATTATATATATGTATATACATATTATTGTTAAGTCAACTCTCCACAAAAGACCATATGACACAGAAATTTACAACTATAGGTTACCGTACGGCCTTCAACAATGAGCAAAGCCCATACTGTATAGTCAGTTAATATCTGTTTTATTCACATTTTTAAACTATGTGCGATAAAGAGCATGACTTGTGGTAAAGACAATTGTGTTTGCTGAACATCGCATGTTTATCTTTAAATTACTTTTGTTATTTCATTGGTTGCATTGAAATATCGCGATTTCCTAGAAAAAAAAACATGATAATTATATAACATATTTTTTGTACTTAGCTGATATATCACCAACTTATAAGAACAATAAAAACGACGATGATGACAACAGCGACAATAAAGACAGAATCCACAACAAAAGTCAAAGCAACAAACCATGTATGTGAAATTATTTTTGGTTAATATAAAAAACGTAAATTCTGATACACAAACATTATTTTCTCCAATAATGTACGATATACATTTGTACATGTACAATACTTAACCTTTTAGGTCATTTAGAATTTATTCTTCAAAATAAGTAAATTGAATGCAGACTACTTTCTGCATTGTTATTCACTTAATGATATGTTTTTTCGTGTAATATTCCAATTATCCTGAAATGTAAAATGAAACATGCTGGCAACAAAAGTATGTAGTTGCTTTAGTAAGAACGAAACATCATGCATCTTATCTCTTTAAATTTCCTATTCATGACTTAGCGTAGTTTTATAAAAAACCTAAGGTTACAAGTCCACGGCAAAAGAGTATTTTGACAAGTTTTTATTGGTCTTTCTTCTTTATCTGCTTTCATACCATTTGTGTTTTGGCTATACTTACTTTGGTTTAGAGATAAATCCAAATATGTGTTTCGTTAACGCGTTGAGAAAAATTCATATGCACGTTTAAATTTGTAAACAGTAAACATATCGAAGAAACTCATCCTTTTGGATTAACACATACTTATGTTTTAAAAAGACAAATTATTGTGCCAATCTAGTATGTGCAATAGTTCTGTGATTTAATTGTTCGGTTAGATAATGTCAAAATAAACACTCGTATTACCTTTGTATTTTTTTAAAACTGAGAAATTTATTTTTATTTTTAAATAATATCAAAAAATAAGAAGTTGAAGTATTATGTTGTGTATTATACACTTTGAACACACTTAATAAAATTGAGAATGGAAATTGGGAATGTGTCAAAGAGACAACAACCCGACCAAAGAGCCCAAAGCCACATTTAGGTCTTCAACACAGCGAGAAAATCTATCACCCGGAGGCGGGCTTCAAGTATAGTGAAAAGTTGGTCAAATAATTTGAACGTTTCATTATATTTTTCAGTAAAGATTAGACTAGGGACAGCTTTAGGCATCACATTGATTATAGCGATTATTGCTTTGATTTTCTTTCAAAAGTCTAGGTTAGTCTATTAGCTCACTTTTCTTCACTTATGGACTTTTGACATAGTTCAGAAAAAAACAACGCATACTAGATTAAAAGAAGACAGAATTCCTCTTGCCCAATGAATGAGCAACATAATCACAACAATCCTTCTAAAACAATCTAAAGAATTACCACATAAACGATACAAAAAAAAACCAAGCCCACAAACAAAATGTTTGCTGAATAAAAAACAGTTCCTGTTCATCATATGCCGTTCATCATGTTAAGGACATGCACTTTAGTAGTAAACAAAATAGGATTTGATTGTCGGTATAAGTCAAGATATGTATTAGACTTTGAAGTAGCTGATCAATAGTTTGACAATCATATATAGTCAACATACGAAATAAATTATTTGGTAAAAACTTGTCATTCTCTTCAGTTATTTTTCATAACATTACAAACTGTCTATTGATATTCATGAACTGAAAACTAAAGGATCACCCTGGTGATATGAGTTTATCATTTCTCGTATGTTAGTTATAATCTACTTGTTTACTTTTTTTAAAGTAATTTGCTATCCAGCTTCCAGTGTTAAGTCTGGGAAATTCTTGATATAAACGAAACAACTGTCTACGAAAGAACTAGTAAAGGGTATATAAATATATATATACAAGTCCAAATTGAAAACAACGTTCAAATCTATAATTGCGTTGGATAAAAACCGCAATTTTTATTGGTGTGCATGCAAAACAAATTTCTGGCTAGAGGGGTCTACAGCACAAACAATATTTTCCAAAAGACCAAAAAAGTGAAAAAGTATATTTTAACAAAACGCATTTGACTAGCAGGTCGAGCAACGGATGTTCTTAAACCCTGCTGACTGCCACTGGCGATTGCCAAATGAAAGGATCACCAGATGTAACAAAATGGATCTTAACTATAAATTAAATACCAAACAGAAAAAATTATCTTGCGGAAAAGATGGTATATCGCAAACAAAAGGTGCAAAAATTAACCGGATTTCAACAATTAATGTTTCTGCAGTGATGTTAGGAATCGAAACGGTATTTGAATGGCCATATAATTTACCTCAATTTAAGATAGACTTTTGAAGAGTCGAAATAGGATGAATATATAAGTCTAAAGATTTGCACAACGGTACTAATATAAGATGGTAATATACGAAGATGATGTTATAAAATCGTGTTGACATATATTTCCGGTACATATTAAATTTGCTGGTTGGTTCTTATGGTTTTTATAGACTTCTATATATATATATGTAGAGTTGTCACTGGTTCAGACGTTCAGAGTTCGAATCCCGGCGAGGGAAAAACAAAAAATTTGCGAAAGCAAATTTACAGATCTAACATTGTTGGGCTGATGTTTAGACGAGTTGTATATACAGAATGTACACAGCCATGTATCACCATCACTGCTGGTGATCTGATGGATAAATCTGTTGTAGAGTTGTCACTGGTTCAGACGTACTTATAAATATAATTATTTCTGTTACTGTATCTTGCATTTATTTGTAGAATCCTTTACAATAGATATTTCAGCTGATCTGTAACAATTCCATCTTCATGCCTTATATATCATGTACTGTTTTACGACGCTAGATTAAAACTGGCGAGGAAAGGTAACAGCTGGCCACCGAAAGCTTTATTATTGTGAAGCCTAGATGGTCGGGTGGTCTAGCGCGTCGGATACAGTGCAGGCGATTTGGTGTCACGATATCTCAGTAGTATGAGTTCGAATCCCGCCGAGGGAAGAACAAAAAATTTGCGAAAGCAAATTTACAGATCTAACATTGTTGGGCTGATGTTTAGACGAGTTGTATATACAGAATGTACACAGCCATGTATCACCATCACTGCTGGTGATCCGATGGATAAATCTGTTGTAGAGTTGTCACTGGTTCAGACGTACTTATAACTATAATTATTTCTGTGACTGTATCTTACATTTATTTGTAGGATCCTTTACAATAGATATTTCAGCTGATCTGTAACAATTCCATCTTCATGCCTTATATATCATGTACTGTATTACACTACAAACCAGAAAAAGTCTGAAATGGCCTATATCTGTACCCGACTGTACTGATTTTTACTCGACCAATCTGAATTGGTCTGAATTTTATTCGATGTTACTTATTCCAATCTTAACCATACTCGACTGTACTGATTTGTACTTGACCCTTACCTTTGCCATTGAAAATAGTCTGAACTATTACTCGACCAGTCTGAAACAGTCTTAAACCATTCTCGACCTGTACCCGACCTATTTTTTCAGTCTGAACCATACTCGACCAGTCTGAACCATACTCGACCAAAGGTCTGAACAATACTCGACCATTCTAAACCATATTTGACCAAATGACCTCTACTTTCTTTTAATTCTAACTGTTTTTAAAACTTTCTTTTTAACTGACATGACAACAGCTACAATTAAGTAAAGATATATAAAAAGATTATTACATCCTTGCATGATTATCAGATTTATCAAATTGAGATAGTTGAATTATCTATATCTTATAAAGATATATAAAAACAGATTATTACATCCTTGCATGATTGTCAGATTTATCAAATTGAGATAGTTAAATTATCTATTTGTAAAGTCTGAGTCTTGTTTTTTTTCTTTTACCTGAAACATGTGAAAACCACACCTGTACTGATAATAAAACCTTATTAAGGTGCTTCTTGTTTGGCATGTGTTTTTTGTTAAACAAAACTCAATTCACCTAAATTTTTCAATAACAACTACATAGGTTTCATGATTGTACATACAGTAGTTATATAACTATCTTTTTAAATGAGGTAACAACAGCCAACAAAATCACTGAAATTCTTAACCTGATATCAGAAATAAATCTATTCTTATTATAATTTGGCATATTTATATATATATCTAAAGGGGATGAAAAATTAAAGAAATTATTAAAATTATTCTTCTGATTAGGGGTAAACTATAAAGAAATACCTCCTGCTTGGGGCACACTCATTAAAAAGATCACACCTGGTCAGAAAGTAATAAATTTAAAAAAAAAACATCCATAGAAAATTAAACAGCATCCCGTAAAACTTTAATCACAAGGCCCTTTGAATTACTAGATAAGTAATACACGAGTTTAAGAAAAACAGGGTTTTCTTACACACCTGTACTTAAGTTTTAAACCTTATTAAAGTGTTTCTTGTATGCCATGTCTTTAATTTTGACAAACTTAATTAATCAACATGAATTTTTACTCTTACTTTGGAACACAATTCTTTTTTTAAAAGGTTTATGAAGGATTGCTATGGCAGTTCTACTATATTAAAGACTTTTTTTTACAAAACAAAGGTGTTATTTTCAAAATTTATCAAGTTGCTTTATATACAATAAAATAAAAGTTCACTGCGTTATTAACTAAACATGACTGACACCACAAATCTAACCCAGGCTTAAGTTAGTGTTGATGATTTTCCAGTAACCATAAATTATATCTGAAAAAATTATAAATACACTTTAAGTTATTGGATTAATGGTCGACAGTAGTACTTTTGATGTACATTATGCAATGTGAACATGATATCATGTATATAAAAATTCACTTAACCGAATACTTAATTTATTACGTGATATGTTTTTAATCTGACCAGAAATTACTTCCTTTGATCATCTTGTTTTATTTTTATTTTAAAGTTGATACACATTGTATATATTTTGGTTTGAACGTTGTTTTCAATTTAGACTTGTTTATATTTTTTCGTTTAGGCTTGTATTATATTTGCCTTCGGGTTTATATGATCCGTTCATCCTATTTCGACTCTTAAAAATTCAAGAGTCTATCCTAAATTAAGGTAAATGATATGGCCTTCCAAATACCGTTTCGATTCCTAAAATCACTGAAGAGACATTAATTGTCGAAATCCGGATATGGTGTTCTAATTTTTGCACCTTTTGTTTGCGGTATACCATCTTTTCCGCAAGTTTATTGTTTTCTGTTTGATATTAGATTAATATTAAAGATCCATTTTGTTACATCTGGTGATCATTTTATTTGGCAATTGCCAATGGCAGTCAGCAGGGTTTAAGAACATCCGTTGTTCGACCTGCTAGTCAAATGCGTTTTGTTAAAATATACTTTGTCACTTTTTTGGTCTTTTGGAAAATGTTGTTTGTGCTGTATTTAGACCCCTTTACCAAGAAATTTGTTTTGCATGTACACGTAAAAAAATATATATATATATATATTTGCGAAAGCAAATTTACAGATCTAACATTGTTGGGCTGATGTTTAGACGAGTTGTGTATATATACAGAATGTACGCAGCCATGTATCACCATCATTGCTGGTGATCCGATGGATAAATCTGTTGTAGAGTTGTCACTAGTTCAGACGTACTTATATATATATATATATATATATATATATATAAAACGTCTGATTAATAGTCAACGATTTTTCCCACGAGGGCGTTGGATCGTTACGAGTAACGATACATGTACACAATACATAAATTATATAAACGCCTAAAAAGTGTACACAACAACACCAATAACAAAAAAGGAACTATAAATGTAATTATTTATAAATATTTCGGATAACAGACATCTTTCATCAGTAAATATGATTGTGATGTTGAATGAATCATATATCAGTCTACTCAGATTATACTATAACAATCTTGAAATTTATACAATAAAAAAGTCAAACCGAACAAGTAAGACGCTTGCACAATTCTAAATATGTGTTAAACACGACATATGTTATATGACTAATTACAACAGAGAGTTCAAATATATGCTTTAAATAAAAATAATAATGTGCGATATGAACTAGCACAATTCTAAAGCTTTAACGGTGACGACAGTTATGATGTTACAAGAACGATTGCGTCAATAAGAATTCCAAATAAACAGCACTGAACGATCTAAATTTGTAAATATTTCAAATTTGACAACGGTAGAGTAGCTACAACAGAGTCTGCGTATTTAAACATCGCAAACAAACGGCCGTTAAAATATAATAATAAATTTTGACTAAGGTTAACTAGTTGAACGTAGCTTGGTACTTTTACATCCCTCAAAAAATTAAGCAATTTAAATTGGTATATTACTTATTATTACAGTTTCTGTTTCTATTTCTTTACCTTACTCATCTCTAAAATAAATCTGTTGAATATACCAATTTAAATTGCTTAATTTTTTGAGGGATGTAAAAGTATTTTTATTTGCAATACAGTAGGTGCCATAAATGGAGCAGGAACTACAAACTTTTACGGAGAACTGGTGTATAGTCGGGTTCGTGTTGTTCAATCTTTTCTGTGAAGTGTTTTTTCAATGTTATTTGTCTTTTGTCGTCAATTATTTCATAAAAAAATGAACTTGTTATTTACAATAGTTTGGTCTTAGGAAACATGATATGTTGAATAGAATTTTCTCTGTATTGTTTTGCAGATTGTAGTTTGTATTTCATTACATTACATTTCTGTTTTGATCGTCTTTTTTAAAACCCAATTTTGATCTTTGACTTCTTTGTGTTTTCTATTATTTTTTTTTTGCCATGGTGTTGTCAATTTAATTTCGACTAGTGAGTTTAAATGTCCCTTTGGTATCTTTTGCATCTCTTTTAAAAAAAATTACTTTTATCTTTTTTCAGTTTTGTGTTTTATTTCTTCTTTTCTTTGAATAATTTTGCAGCAATGGAACAACCTGAATTTTTATATAGTTTTGCTGTGGTATACTATATTTGTATGACCATACATACTGTGATATTGAAACTAGCTCTAGCTATTGTTACTGCTGATAGTGAATCTTGCATTCCTTTCACTTCAGAAGATTACATAAATATTCTACGCTATCCCTTTTCATTTCGAGTGTCACCTTGTATCAAAAGCAAAGAAAAACTTTAATTTTAGATAAATATTTTGGAAATGATGTTTGGTTTGCAGTTTAGCTATTTGTAAACGTTGACTATACTGATCTAGATTTAAATCTACTATTCAATATCATTATGCAGAATATTTATAGATAATCGTTGATCATCTCAACGAGATTGATTTTCTCGCTTGAGGCGGTACGGCGAAAGTGAGAAAAGCAATCGAGTTGAGATGACCAATGATAATCTGTTTATCGCTATTTTACCTATGACGACGTTCTCAATTTCATGTCAATTTCATTAGCAACGCCACGTGCCCCCTTAGTTTCGAGCGATAATATTTCATATCACTCGACTCCGCTAAATTAGATAATTATGGTGCACATAATCGCTAGTGCACAAAATCGCACAGCGAATGGTACTGAGGCGAACGACAGTTCCTAGTTTATAAATGATTTTTACATTTTTCAAAACAGTATACACCTACAAGAAGGAGCATTTATTTATCCATTCAAATAACTTGCAATTCGAAAACGTCCAAGTAAATGGTAACTATTACTGTTACTTTTTAAATGTAGACATAACTTTTTAATTTCACCGATTCATAAAATGAACTGTGTTTCAAAACCCTAGTAGCGCATTTGAAACAATATGGGTTTTAGATGTACATCGAAATCTGCGCCTTTACGTACTTCTGGCGAGAACGGCATTCTAAACGAATATGATTAAAAAAAAAAAAAAAAAAAAAAAAACAATTATATCATTTTGTTTGTAGTTTTTCATGCAAGCGACCATAAATATCATTTAAAATATGGTAACTTGATATTTATATCCGTTGCATAAAGTTAAGTGCTAAAAATTCGGATGTGAAATTATCCCCAAATTAAAGAAATTAATATATCTTCCAGTTGATACGATATTCCAGAGCTTGCGCTTCCTATCATAATTTCCTTGATAGAGTATTTACAATATTGCTATTAAACATGTTAAATGAAGGATTCTAAGTGGTGAAGTTGAATCTATCCTTTTGAAAATTTTACTGACGCCATTAATAGTTGGTTGACCTTTTCCTGGATATAGGTTTCACAGTTGACGATAGATAAATTCCAATTTGTCGTTACCGCAATCCCGTCCGTGTTTCCTCTCATAACATCGACGCATTTGTGTTTACATGAGCAACGCATGGGTGCCAGATTTGGAACGGGATCTGTGTTTCCTTCCTGAGCACCTGAGATCACTAACAGTTTTGTGTTGTTTTCTATGGTATCTTCCGCCTCTGTTTTTATGAAAATGAATATTTTTCTGTTCATATTTATGAGTGAGTTGATTATTTCATCTTACGAGCGAAAAGTTTAGAGGTACACTGAAAGAAACTAATTTGGTGATATTCTATACAAAGCACAAAATATCCTCATTGACCTCAAAAGTTAACCATGCATACCTTTAAACAGACGAATTCACAAGGAATATAGTTACTATACTGTTGTCAAGTTATTAATCAATATTGATTCACTCATAGGGTTTTTGCATTGGAAATGAACACATTTACTCTAAAAATAGTTGTTGGCATAATACGGGTAATCTTCTTCTCTTTAATTTATGATGGCATGATACTAAACCACTAACGGGAGGGATTGTAGTTGATTTCATTTGATGAAGACAGAGTCTTTCGATCAGTTTAATGAAGGTCTGGAGCTGGCATGTCAGTAACTTCCAGTATTCCTTTGTTAATCTATGTTGATCATTGTCAATTGCTTAGTTTCTTTTGTTGCCTAACTATCAAATATTGGACTCGAACTTATTTTAGAGTTTTACTGTGTGTTTTGCTGTGTGTTTGTTTGTTCTACATTCGGTAAATGTATAGGGGGTTGAGATCTCACAAAACATGTTTAAATCCCGTCGCATGTTGGCGCCTGTCCTAAGTGAGGAACCTCTTGCCTTTGTTAGCCTTGTGTGCTTTTATACCGATTATCCCCTCTATCTAATTAAAACATTTTAAGCTGAGGCCCGCCTCCGGATGCGGGATTGTCTCGCTGCGTTGAAGACCCATTGTTTGTCTTGGGCTGTTTTCTGCTCTCTGGTCCGGTTGTTGTCTCTTTGAAACATTCCCCGTTCCCATTCTCTATTCTATTATACAGTTTTGACTTTCTCGTCTGATATTCTTATTCCTACATATTTTAAACAGTTTTGACGACTTTTCCGTCTGATATCATTATTGTAATATATTTATTCAGATTTGACTTTTCATCATAATATATCTATTTCTATGTGTTAATATTGTTATGATTTTCATGGGTAATATTTTAAGCGAACCTGTTGAGGCTTAATGCAGAAAACGGTTAAGAAAGCAGGATATTTGGTATGTTTTGCTTTGACTCACTACAACTTTATCAATACCACTGCTTATGTTCAGCACAAGAATATATTTGTGATATCATCTAACCCCCGATTTTTGGTGGAGTTCGTATTGCTCAGTCTTTACTTTTTTATGTTGTGTTTTATGTACTGCTGTTTGTCTTTTCGTCGTTTTTGTTTTAAAGTTTTTTGCCTTTTCATTGTCAGTTTGCTTACAATTTATGAGTTTGAATGTCCCTTTGGTATCTTTCGCCTCTATTTCATTTAGATAAATGTTCAAATGATAGTTTAAATAACGTTTACAAGATATAAGTTCAAATATTCATCAAACAAATTTCCTTTATTCATTTTTGATAAATTTCAGTTGTAAACTTGTGTTCCACCAAATATATCATCGTCAAATGATCATGGGTGCGGAAACTTGATATGGTTTACAACATACATTCTCATAAATTGACGTTCATAACTGAGGTTAAAAGGTTAAGACTCTTTTTAAGGTCACATAATGACAGCCTCGATATATTTATACCTTTGAGAAGAAAAGATGTAATGTATTAAATCCCTACACGCTAGTAAAAACCCAAACGAAAGAAAAAGAGTTTTTTGGCTGTTATTGTTTTCAAAGTCAAAAGTGGGGGATTCAACATCGAACAAAAACTCTCAATTTACTACAAGGTTGAATAGGCCCCTTGCACCGATTTCTTTGCCAGATGTCGATCACACTTTATCTGCCTATTGCATAATAAAGCTGCAAAAAATAACAAATGAATAGTCCAAAGAATTTTAATAATGTTAGAACACTTAAAAGGAAATAACTTATGAAAAGAGCAAATCAGTATCTCTTGGAAGCTAACACAAAATGCAAACCCGATGGATAGAAATACCATTCATTCCTTCAAGTAAGGTATACATTAAAACTTTGCTGTTAAAATCTAAGGTTATATTCCTTACTCACAGGTGTCGTTTTGTGAGAAAATTATAATTGATGTTTTTTTAACTAAATATTGCAATTTTCTTATGTTTTGTTTTAAGCAGTACTCATAAATACATGAATGTGTTGGAATTTTGATATAAATTAGATTAATTTTTATATCTTTAAATTTTGTACTACTTCTACATTGAACAACCGTGCAAACTAGATAGAGTTATAAATATACATGTTTGCTATTACTGTTTGAATATGACTGTGTGGTTAAAACTAGTTTATATGTAAAATGCATAACGTGGGAAACGAATATTTCCTCAATCGTCGATTTTTAAAATGATTCACGTTTTACACAAGTATTTACTTCAATATAGGTATTTACCTTCGCCTACCCTAAATCACTCTTATCAGTAAGAAAACGGGTATGAATAACAGTATATCGATTTGTGTGCAAATAAAACACACAAGAAGGGAAACATACGTAGATAATAATAACGACTTCAAAATGGTGGGAACACTAATACATTTGTTGTTTATAATGCTGTTCGCTCAAAGTGTTTCAAGTGGACATTTCTTACACAGTAAGCAATAACTGATTATCTTCTTTCTCAACATATAGTTTATACGTATCTTCTTATTTAACGTTTACTGTTATAAAATTTCTTCATCATTTCAAATTAAGGAAATCCGGGTTTTGCTTTACATTTTGTCCTTTTTGGTAGGTTTTGGATTATCAAATATTTATGCCGCAACCATCACCGAAGATACATTAATTGACGAAATGCACATCCCATTCATTACAATTGATACAGTTAATCTTGTAAATGTTATTTCCGATAATGTTTGGAGACAAAAACCAGTGTGATAAAGAACATTTGAATCATAATATCGGTTGAACATTTGTTAAATTTTCGCTCTGAATAAAAAAATGTAGAGGAAATTTTAAAATCCCAAAACAATTATTAAACATTTTGTTTGCCCCTTGATAAATCTATAATACTGAAAGTATGTTTGACCCTAAGTTCAATATTACTATTCGTTTGTGTCATGTGTGTATCGAAATTAAGTGTCATGGATCAATTTAAGAGAGATCCGAAAGATACCAAAGGGATAAACAAACACAACATAGAAATCAAAAGAATATATCCCTCCTTTTCCATTGTCTTATATTCACATTTTATGTGAGGGTTCGTCTTTCACAAACTTGTTGTCTGTGTAATCATTTATAGAATGTTGTTGTTATGATTGTCGTGGTTTAGTTTTGGCCATGGTGTTTTTTGTCGTCCTTTGACTGATATATTCGACTGTTCCTTATTATCGTCTTTCCCTTAAAAACAATTGGTATTACACAATATTTGTGTACGATATAAACAATCAATATGTATGTGCCCAAAAAACATGATCCTAGAATTAAAATCATACGGTTTTTTCGAGATCAAAAGTGAAGGAAGCAAAACAAACATCAGCGAGCTCCTAAACCAAAACAATATAAATTATTCAGCCAAAATGTTCGTTGTTTTCATTTCAAACTACTTTTTGATAACACCTTGCATATTTCGTAAACTTGAAATTTTGAAGGTGTGCGTTATTTTTTCTTATAGGTTTTTACTTGTTTTGTATTTACTTTTAATGCAACATGTGGTTTTTACGATTCAAATCTATTTATCTATATTATAACACATAATTATATTGCTATTTGTAGAAAATATATGCATGGATGCCGAAGTTGTCTTAAAATGTCCTCACAGACAGTATATTGCTATAACAAATATATTGTACAAATCAAATTGGAATATTTTTGAGTGGAAGTCATTTAAACCGATCTTTTGTAAAGCATTGACCCCCAACTGGGCTGATTGCAAATCCTCAATTTCATACAAATTCCTACAAGACCAGTGCAGGTGGGAAGATACATGTACAATAGTTATTGACTACAATCCATGCTCACAAGATCCTTTGTTGTATGCTTCTGTTTACTATAAATGTACAGGTATGCTTTATTTATGGACTTCCTAGTAACTGTAATTGGTAGACATCATTTGAAAACATTACCGCAATTGATAGCTGCTAGTGTACAACAAGACCAGACCCGTTATAGCGAACGGCTGTCATGTTTGTAAAATCTACAGTAGACAAAGAAGCTTGATTTCGTTGTTAGGAAACAAACATTAACATAAAAAATCGATATCAATTAAAATAAAACGAAACTCAACGTCCACGGTTTCCCTCTTCATCTTCACACAGTTACTATCATTGTTTTCATAGGGCAATGCAAGGTTCATGTTCGGAACCATATTGAAATATATTGGTTTAACTAATGTCATGCAATTATTTTATCACATAATCTATAATTATGTTTATAAAGAGATATATTCCTTCTGATAAGAAATCATCAAGTTTGTATGATGTATGTTATTTATAAATTATATATGTTTGCATCAATCAAATTAAAATAAAACGAAATCCAACGTCCACGGCTTCCCTCTTCATCTTCACACAATTACTATCATTGTTTTCATAGAGCAATACAAGGTTCATGTTCGGAACCATATTGAAATATATTGGTTTAACTAATGTCCTGCAATTATTTTATCACATAATCTATAATTATGTTTATAAAGTGATATATTCCTTCTGATAAGAAATCATCAAGTTTGTATGATATTTGTTATTTATAAATTATATATGTTTGCATCAATCCTACACTAATCTAGTGTTTCGGCGGTATTTTTTTTATATATGATGAATAAAATATTGTGATAGGTCCGCCATTTTTCAGGGATTGTCCTATATACTTAAAAAAAATATTGTTTCTTTACCTTGGTCGATGTCAGAATATCTGCTAAATTTCTGTGCCTTTTATAAGCAATCATCGGTGTTTTTGTAAATACTTCATTGCAAACCATATTATTTCTTATGAGATGCCAATGTTTCAGAAGGTGTTTCCGTAATTTGCTTATGCAAGGGTTATATTAAGTAGCGATTACAAGAGGAATATCATCTTTACTTTTCCCTTCCTTAGTTGAAAACAAAT
Organism: Mytilus californianus; assembly: GCF_021869535.1. Classification (NCBI taxonomy): domain Eukaryota; kingdom Metazoa; phylum Mollusca; class Bivalvia; order Mytilida; family Mytilidae; genus Mytilus; species Mytilus californianus. The sequence continues at coordinate 44,672,428 of NW_026262593.1, forward strand.
GTTGTTTTCTTTCCTTGGTTAAGGCTTCATTGAAGCAAGACATGATTTCAGTGTCATTGTAACCCCTATTTATCAAATTCTGTTAGAATTTCTCTAAGGTCATTATCATTGTTTGTTGATCTTCTGTAACGAATTCCTTCTCCCCGGATAAATGCTTTAATCACAAGTCCTTATGAGAGCTTTTTCTGTGCAAATATAGAAAAGAATTCGTTGGTTTGAAATGGGTTTTCATGTCTAATGTATTTTCTGCTTGAAATCTTCTGCCCTTGAATAAATGAACGTCTAGAAAAGTTGTGTTAGATTCTGAAATTTCATATGTGAATTTGAGAAATTTGTTGTGGCTATTAGCCAATTTAAAAAATACTTCTAATTCATGTTTTTTACCGTGGTGAATTATTATTTCATCATCCATGTATCTGGCATAATAGGATATGTTTGTCTTGTAAGGAAATGACGAAAGAATTTCTTTCATTATTTGATATACTCACTACAGCTGTGATGCACAAAACATGAGTTGTCGTCAATGCAGCCTCGGAAATTTAGAGACAATCTGAAACCAGGTGAGAGGTCAAGCATATCTTCACTTTTGCGAGACGAATCAATTCTTATTAAGAAAGCTGATAAAAGCAACAATGTTGTTATTCTCGATAAGAATATTTACTTATCCGAAGCTTAACGGCAATTACAATCGCATCATTACACAAGTCTTGACGGTTTTGACTTCAAGGTTTTCAGAAATAATATCAATGATTATGTCACTAGAATGCACATTCATAAAGACATTGACAAAATTTCATTCAAATACATGATGAATGGCAATCAAAAAAATTACGGACCGGGACAAATGCATATATTACCGAAAATACATAAAATAAATTTTGTAGATTATGACAATGTCATGAGTGTAGGATTTAATATTGATTTAATAGTTCCTCCAGGAAGACCTATGATTTCCCAGATTGGTACGATCACTGAATACATAGGTCGTTAGTTTGATTATTTCCTTGTGCCAATAGTTATAAAACACCATACTTTTATCAGAGATTTATCTGATTTTATACAAAAAATAGAAACAAACCATTAGACAATTGCCTATTATGTAGTTTTGTTATAAGTCAGATGTTTACCAACTGTCCAATTGAAGAAATTCTTTTAGCAGTAAGAGCAGCATATGATGCATATGATAAATCGCATTACAATATAAAATATCCCTCTACAGATGATTTAGTATCCCTCTTTGTTCTGCAATATAATATCTTTGAATTTAATGATCAATTATATCAACAATGTTTAGGTTCCGCAATTGGGGCCTGCTGTGCACCAGCATGTTGTAATATTTTATTATATCAAATAATGAAAGAAATGCTTTCGTCATTTCCTTACAAGACAAACATATTTTATTATGCCAGATACATAGATGATGGAATAATAATTCACCACGGTAAAAAACATGAATTAGAAGAATGTTTTGAATTGGCTAATTGCCACCACAAATTTCTCAAATTCACATATGAAATTTCAGAATCTAACACAACTTTTCTAGACGTTCATTTATTCAAGGGCAGAAGATTTCAAGCAGATAATATATTAGACATGAAAACCCATTTCAAACCAACGAAATAATTTCTATATTTGCACAGAAATAGCTCTCATAAGGAGTACGTGTTTAAAGCATTTATCCGGGGGGAATTAATTCGTTACAGAAGATCAACAAACAATGATAATGACCTTAGAGAAATTCTCTTAAAGTTCAAACAGAATTTGATAAATAGGGGTTACAATGACACTGAAATCATGTCTTGCTTCAATGAGGCCTTAACCAAGGAAAGAAAACATTTGCTTTCAACTAAGGAAGGGAAACCTAAAGCGGATATTCCTCTTGTAATGGCTACTAAATATAATCCTTGCATAAGCAAATTACGGAAACACCTTCTGAAACATTGGCATCTCATAAGAGATAATGTGGTTTGCAATGAAGTAATCACAAAAACACCGATGATTGCTTATAAAAGGCACAGAAATTTATCAGATATTCTGACATCGACCAAGGTAAAGAAACAATATTTTTTTCAAATATATAGGACAATCCCTGATGATGGCGGACCTATACATGCAATATAACAATATTTTATTCATCATATACAAAAAATACCGCCGAAACACTAGATTAGTGTAGGATTGATGCAAACATATATAATTTATAAATAACATATATCATACAAACTTGATGATTTCTTATCAGAAGGAATCTATCTCTTTATAAAAATAATTATAGATTATGTGATAAAATAATTGCAGGACATTAGTTAAACCAATATATTTCAATATGGTTCCTAACATGAACCTTGCATTGCTCTATGAAAACAATGAGAGTAATTGTGTGAAGATGAAGAGGGAAGCCGTGGACACGTTGAGTTTCGTTTTATTTTAATTACTATTTCTAAAGTAGTTGTTAGAGAGGAATGGAGGAATATGTAAACTACTAAGTTGTGTATCCATCAGAATACATTCATTAATATTTCATGCTTACAATTGAAATCTGAGAATCGATTTTTTAAATGTATAGGTTTAATTTTTTCAGATTTCAAATATCTATGTACAAATACAATTACACTTTGATTCAAACATACGATTAGAATGAAGTGAACGAGGTTGATCCATGTTAAAGATCTCACTGAATCTTTGTTATGCAGAACAGGAACGAGTGCGCCATGCGCTTGCTTTTGGATTTGTGTACATGTGGTGATTATGTGTCAAGAAGCACCATATCCATGTATTCAATAATAGAATATTATAACGATGAAAAATATCACACTAAACTTGATTATTGGGAATGTATCGTTTTATATCTTTAAATGAAAACTCAGTGTACAAAACAAGTCCATTTAATGCATCCAAAATCCAGATCAGTCCAAAGATTTGTCTTTTATGAACCAAATGGAAAAATTTTAGCTTGTATGTATCATTCTTTTGCAATAATATCAACCTGCTATTAAAAATTTCAATGTTATAGTTATTTATATAAAAATAAGGAGATGCGGTATGATTGCCAATGAGACAACATTGTTCAAATAAAGATGATGTAGCATATTTTTCGAATTGACGGCTTTTATTATAGTTTTCGAAATATTATTTTTTGTACATACACATACATGTTTGAACCTTAAGTTTATTTAAAAATTCGTACCTTAAATGTATTTTTAGACACAGTATATGAACAAGTTGTTCCTTATCCACTTATAAAATACTACGGCAATGGTGTACCACCAACTACATCTACAAAGAATCGTATGTATATCATTTAAAATTGTAATAAAAACTCAATTTAAACCGTCAATGTTATGAAATATATAACACAGATAGAATTCATGTTAGGCTTGTTTTGACGTATACATTAATGTATTAAAAAATTTGCATATCCCTTCCTGCTACGAAATGGGCGTATATGAATATATCTCACAAAAGACAGAACGTAAGGGGACGACCGTTTGATATTCTGAGAAGGGGAGGGGTATATTTTGTGAATTGACTATGAATGTTCATTTGATGCTACGCACTGTTTTTTTAAATAGCGCGAAAATTTATTTTCATGTATGTACACAACTGTTTCCTGCATTTTGGTTTGCACAATAAGATTAATATCTGACTTTTATGGTACGCTACTGAAGCACGGATAATCATCCAAATATAAGTGAGTTCCCCGGTTCTATCACTGATCTATTTCTATTTGAATGTGAATTTGTGTAATTTAAGATATACAACGTTCTACATTGTAATCCCTTATTTTTCCATGGTTTTGTTAATAGAAAAACCTAATAACATTTAATAGTTAAGATAATAAAGCGCTTCAAATTGTTCTGTTCTTTTACATCCTTGGCTTTCAAATACTCGTTTTTGAGCGTTGCTGATGAAGGTAAATCTAGAAATAAGCGCTTCGGACGCATGAAATTTATAAAGTGTTGTATTCATTCGTTTTGAGCATTTCGAAATAAGTTTATAAAATTAAACATCTTATTTCAAAACTGTTTGAATTGATATATTTATATATATTTATTTATATTAAGCTGATACATCATCACCTCATAAGCACCATAAAAAAGATGATGATGATAATGATGATGATGATGATGACGACGACGACGACAACGATAAACAATTCCACAACGAAAGCCAAAACAGCAAATCATGTGTGTGAACTTTTATTTGGTAGATGCAAAATACGCAAATTGTTATACGCGAATAGTGTTTTCTATATTAATGTAGGGTATGAAACATTGACCTATTAGCTGCCTTTGAATTTATTCCACAATTTAAAGAAATTTAAGTCAAGCATCGTTTTGCATAGTAATTCCGTATTTATATATATATTATTAGTATATTCCTTTATACTATTGAATAGTTCGGGTAGTCAACACAGGCAACAACGTTATGCAATGCAATAGTAAGTAGACAACATAATACAACTTTTCTGTAAATTTCCGTTTCATGAATTATGTAATTTAAAAAAGAACTGAGGTCACAGGTCCTTCGGGAAAAAAACCTAAGACGGGTTTGATTGGTTTAAGGGGAAGTTCATGCTTTCAAAGATTTTGTGTTTCGAGATGATTCACGAAAAATATGTCGTTAGCACGGAAATCGCTCGTTTAACAATTCATATGCACGTTCAAATATGTAAACACTAAACATATGGGAAGACAAAATAGTCTGTGTAAGGGAACTGTTGTTTAATTGTTCAGACAAATAATGCAAAGAAAAGTTATATTTATATAATTCTAAGAAGTTAACTAGTGTCATCTGAATCATATCCCGAATCTTGTTAGTTATAGTATTTTTTCTTAATTCACTTTAATCACATCATAATATATATTGACAAATTTGTCAGTAAATTCTAAAGTTTTATTATGTTTTTCAGTAAAAATTGGACTAGGGACAGCTTTAGGCATTACATCGATGATAGCGATCATTGCTTTGATTTGTATTCTTAAATTCAGGTAAGTCTATTAGTTCACTTTTCTTAATTTATGAATTTTTGGTGATCGTTATGAAAAAAAATATTGCACATAAAAAAGACAAGACGCACAATAATCCCAAATACAAAACATTTACATAAAAGTAAAAAACAAACCTGAACTCCACAGAAAAAAAAACTGTTCTGAATTAAGTATAACTGAACGATAACTAGTTCTTTTTCAACACGTGGCGCATATCCTGTTGATTATGACATGCACTTTTGTGGAAGATAGCATTCGGAGATTAAAAATTAAAAGTCAATAAATATATTTATCATTCAAGTTATTTTGTTAATGTATATCCAGAATATATAAAAATATTAATGCAGTCATTTGTCATAAAAAGACAAACTGAGTGTTGACCAATACACTAAATTACACATTACATGTGTTGCGGCTTTTGCGCTTTTCTGGATTGGTATTAAACAAGAGCACTCTAACCCAATAAAATTTAAAAATATTTTTACTTTCTAGAAAATGATGGGAGCTATATTTATATGACCAAAACGAAGAGTGATTTGTATTAAATTATTTTGGTTTGTGTTGACACTATCAAAATGAGGCGGAAGATACCACGGGAACATTTAAAACCTATAAGTCGGTATTTAGCTGAAATTGCCATTGCAAAAGCAAATTCACAACAAAAAGACAAAAATATTTAAAAAAAAAACGAAAATTGTAAACTAAAGATTGATTAATATAAGACTGAACAATGTCGATTTTGGCATTGTGATATCTGAATACTATTTTCTTTTCAAGCAATGTTCTGACCGTCATACTTTGTTTCTAACAATTGCCAACTTTTTGATAGAGAAATTGATATATTTTTATCTTGTAAAGATATCATAAAATAGCTAGAATACGTAGGAATAAAGGGGATAATATAATATTGAGCTAAGGTTTTTACTTCAGCTCGTTTTGTTGTATTCTTTAAAAGGTTATTGTTCAAATATCATAAAAATGATAATTTCTGTGGATGTTTTGTTTATTATCAAAATTTGTTCTGATAATAAATGCATATAGATCTTGTAATAAACGAAATATTTGTATTTAAGTATATAATATTTTGCAATATTGTCTAGGAAGAAGAAAGGTGAACCAAGACCAAACCCAACGCCCCACAACAACCATCTGATTTATGATAATGATCACGGTTTTCAAAACCCATGTTTATACCAGATTTCAGTTTCAAATCCAGGATATAGCCTAACAATGGTAGACAGCGTAGATACAGCTAGCGACATCGACAATGTTTTGCCTTCATATGAAGAAGCCGTCGGAAACACGTACGAACAGGTGAACTATAGAACTTCAAAAGCAACATAATGGCAGCAGTGACTGTAATGATGTATCTAGAAACAATTTAATGATTTGCTAATTTAACTTTTTCATGGAGTTTTTAACGAAATTCATGCCTTATACTTTCAATAATTAGAGTTTTAAGTGGGTACTATATAAAAATCATATAAATTAACGCCAAAACCACGGATGTTGTCACTGGTTCTACATAAACTGCTTATCCTTGCAGAGGATCTTTAGTCTTTTTCTTAAAGGTTAATGTTGATTTATAGTGTTTTTATGGTGTTGCTTTTCTTTTTTTTAATTTTTCATTGCCCATTTTGTTCTGTCTGTAACGGTTTTGTCTTGTAAAAACTACTGTTTCCTTTACGAACTTTCATATAACAGTGTATTGGTCAAGCAGTAAGGTAAGAGAATTGGCATGCACCGATGGTTAACAACTTTGTGAATGAATTAGGATGAGACAAGAAATTGGAAAAAAAAATAGAATAACAAAAATACCAAACTCCAAAGAAAATTCTAAACGGAAAGTTCTTTATCAAATAACTAAATCAAAAGCTCAAACACATTGAAAACAACTGTCATATTAGAGACATATATTAATCCTTTATTTTATTATGGCTAATTACATGATGTTTGCTTAATGTATAATTGACTTTGTAGTGCTGTACAAACTATTGTTTTCCTTTTTTGGCCTTAAAAAATGAAAATATGGGTTTTTTATACGAATATTTTGAAAAAACTACATATCAACAATGTGTATGAATTTCACGATTTTTTTATTTAACGTGCGTAAAAATAAGTACAAAAATCTTAAGTTATCGACAATGGTCCCCTTTAATATGTGTCCATATAAAGATATGATTATAGTTTCACAATGTCGTTATTGTTTTCTTTATATTGAATATGCCACATAGTCAAATTATAGGTTCATTACCTTCATGACCAAAACTATACATTCTTGATCAGTACTTGTCCTACATTTCTTCATTTGTATAATTTTTAGATGCATCTCAAGAAAAAAAGAGCAGCGAAAGATCACAAAGGGACATTCAATTGATAAGTCTTGTCTATTCTTTGTAATTAAACGTTTCAATTTCTAAATTTTACACTCGGTTGAGTTTCAGGATTAGAAAATTTACATGACCGATGGTTAACTAAAGTTGTGATGTCTAACGGTGAGATAAGTCTATAAGAAATTTAATCTGTATAGTATAACATATGGTATTCATCATTTTATACAAAATGTAATCACAAATAGTAAAAAAATAGAGCAAAGCTAAGGAAAGCTGAAATAAAAGTATTAGCATCGTTCGTAAATATCTACATATTGAGTAACATTCGTTAACCATGACGTTTTATCCCCGATGCTCCACAGATTGCAGACCCGTTGTAGATTATTAAGGTGTTGAAACGCATTACACTCTTGTTTAGCATCACACATGAATGCACATCTAATGACGCTGACACCATAAACAAAATCGATAGAATGACCATTGATAATTGTGACATTTTCTCGCCTGCAGTAATCACCTACAATAAAGGTAAAAAAGAAATTAAAAAAAAAAAGATAAATGAAATAAACAAAAATTATGATGTTATATAAATATGAATTTTGTTAAGTGTCATACTATGAAAATACGAATTTTGTTTGATTGAATTTTGCTGCTATAAAACTGAAATAATTTTAAATCAAAGAATATACCTCCCCTTTGCAAAACTATGATTGCTTTTCAAACTTCGGCTTTACTTAATGTCATTGTGGGTTTGATCAGCTATTCAACGTTTGTATACGTATTAGGTTTGGATTTTCAAATATTTGGGCCTGGACCATCGCTGAAGAGACATTTGTTGTTGAAATGCCCAACTGGTACAATACAGTTTGTACCATTAATGTAACTGTTTAATAGGATGGTTGTCGGTCACATAAGCCAATGGTATGTTAAAGATTGTGTATATGTGCGTATTATTACAGTATCTCACTTCAGAGTTCTCTAACAAAAACTCCTCCTACGATATATTAAACAAAAATTATTATATTATCAATTATATATTTTATTAGATATAGGTTGGTTAATGTTCGTAACAATGTAGTGTTGTTATAGAGTACTCATATAATTTGATTGACAATTATATACTTTTACTTAACACAATATTTTTAATTAAATGTGATGTAAGAATTTGTTGCAAAATCTTGATAAAAGTAGTTATGTTTATCGTCGATATTGTTGGGGAAATTTTATAGCAGTAGGCGAATAATGTCTTCAAAGACATTATGTCGACTGTCTTTCACATCGCCTTGGTAGCAGTTAGGTAATAGGAAATGATTTTACATAGAGGTCAATCAAAAAAGAAGAAAAGAATCAAAATCACCTTTCAAACATCATTTTCAAAGAACTAAATTGAAAATAGTTCAAGGTAATTTATAAACGTGTAGATTGAACTGCATTAAAGGCGTGTTTGATAATGGTATCAATCCAATTAAAGCAAATCTTTTGATTTGATATTTGACATACAAAACTCTTGTTATTCCAGTTAGGAACTAGGAAAAGGAACATTACTTTAACGACAACAAATCGAACATAGCATATGATACCAATACCAGGATTTATAATGTTGACGACACGCAGTGACGTAATATATCTTCATTCTCTACATTCTTGTGTTTATAGGTCAAATTCATAACATTTTTCAGAACATGCAAAAAATAAAAAACAAAAGAGTAGATAGAGAAAAAAAGTTTAGAGATACTTTTGGTTAAGAAATATTATATGTCAATAAATGAGTAAATAATAAATATATTATAAACTGACAATAAAGTCAATTTCAGCCTACATCTTTCAAACACCAAAGCATCGGGTACTTGTCAGATGTTACCATGTGGAAAAAAATTCTGGAACACAAGTGGTACCGATGTCAGTGCAAATGGCTGTTCTAATCCGAGACATAGTATTCTGTCTTAATCAAATAAGTCACATTTGCGACGCAAAACTTAATGTATCATTTAAAAAAATAAAATAATAGTCAATAAATAGGGTCAAAACTTTACCTTTGTTTGTACACAGATCATAATCCGGAACATTCCCAAGATCTACTTCTGTCGTTTCAGTACACATAATACCATCACCATGGTTTAGAACAATATATAAATCTTTCAGGCTTACAAGCGCACAGTTACACACGAGCCGATTTTCTGAAAGATCCCTTCAAAGAAAATATATTTTTACTGTCTGCACAGTTATGTTAATGATATTTTTTCTTACAATTCTGAGTTTTTAAGGATTATTAACAATTATGATAATGTTCTTTTTCATATTGGTTAAAATGATAACTGAATTTGTTTTCAATTTCTTGTTTACCTTATTCTGTCGATTGAAAAAAAACTCGTATCTGAAGCTGAATTCCATGAAAAAGGTATAAAATATTCCAATGCATGGGGTCGTTCAGTAAAACATCAGTTTTTCCTCAATTGATATATAAACAGAAATGTAAAAAGTGAGGAGTAATGATAACTACTAGGATCTAACAAACATTGTATTTCATGTTTTCAATTATAAAACTACAACAAAAGGTCATTCAAATTACTCTCAGTATATTGATATAGTTCAAATGTAGTTCCAGGATCATATCACATTTAATGAGTCCTGTATAAGAATTTAAACGTCATTAAATCAATTGAGAGTAAAATTGGAGTTATTTTTATTTATGGAAATTATTTACATATTTATGTTCTAATCCATCCCTGTCTCAATTTTATTGACATGATTATTCCTTTTTTTTTCCAATAAATTTATTTACAAATCGTGTTTCCTTTTCTCAATGAATGAGTTCATAAATCGGCTTAATTATTAAGTCAGGGATTTTGTTACCATAAAATACTTAAAACATTTATTAAGTTCTTTCATAGATTCAAAGATTTAATTTGTAAACTTGGCCGTACCTGTAGAAAACTTATTAAAAATGATATTTCACATCCTAAATTTTACAATAATATTGTACTAAAAGCGCAGAAATCACTATGCGATCCGTGTAAACTTATCGAACCTTTAAACAAACTTATTAGTAAAGGTTATCTTATTAATGTTGTAATAAGATCTTTGAATATTGTTTTCATTGGCATTAAGATCGATTTTGTCATCAACAAATTAAAACATAACTAAATTTGTATTCTTTTCGAATGTTTTTTTGGGATGTATATTTACACATCCACGTTTATTTTCTATTTTTCTATTTAGAAATTGTTTTATCTATACATAAAATCATACATATTTATCATAAGGTTAAATCCTAATTATTCTACTGCCTGTCGATTCTTTTAATTTGGCATTGCACAAGTCATGCCTTCTTTGACTGTCCATAGCGTTAAAACACTAAATTCCTGCCTGGGATGTGTTTTTATTGATTTTTTATTATTAATTGCTTTTGGCTTTTAATTAGCTTTAAGTGATTGCGAGTACTCTCAAATCGTACTTTCGTGTGCCTGTTGACACAATGTGTAATTCATATTTGTTATTCAATGTTTACTTATTTTGTGTTATATCTCGTCTGACTATCTTTAATATGTACCACCTTTTATAAGTACTTAGTATGACGAAAAAATGTTCACCTCTGTAGTTGTACTATGAATAACAATTTTGTTTTGTTAAAAATGTTTCTGTACTCCTAACAACAAAATTATTGTATTTACATTTACCTGTGTACGTTTCTTTATTTAACGCCATCTTATCCTAGGTTAAAGTTGTTTTTTTGACATTGAAACATCTTTTTTATTTATATTGTGTCATAGATCAAACTTATTCGTTCAGTGTATATTACTTGGTTTTGTGCATTGTCTTTTTGATCGAGTTAAGCCATTTCAATTGATATTTTATTGCGTGTCTTTTTATGTTGTAATGTTATACCACTGTTTCAGGTTAGGGTGAAGGTTGGCACCTGTTAAAACGTTTAAACTTGCTGCATTTTTATGCACCTGTCCTAAGTCAGGAGCCTGTTTTTTAGTGGTTGTCGTTTGTTGGTGTGGTTCATCAGTGTTTCCAGTTTCTCGTTTTTTATATAGATTAGACCGTTGGTTTTCCTGTTTGAATTGTTTTACACGAGTCCTTTATAGCTTGCTGTTCGTTGTGAGCCAAGGCTCCGTGTCGAAGTCCGTACTTTGACCTATAACATGTATGATTGTTTACCTTTTACACATTGTAATTTGGATGCATATTTGTCTCATTGGCACTTCTACCACATCTTCTTATTCATATGCATTGAAAAAATCTTGACCACTTACCTAAAACAAAGCGTTTTAATGAAACAAAAATGCACTAATATTAAATGGAGCCATGGAAATGCATTATTATTTCTTAATAATGACATCTGGAATGTAACTGCTCTTTCAGGAATTAGTTAAAAAAATGTAGATACTTACAAATACTCTAATTTTGTTAGTTTTTTGAAGATCTTCATATCTATCGATTTTATCAGATTGTGTCTCAGGTTTCTTATAATATGAAAATAAATATGATAATTAAAATGCAGTAAACATATAGTATTTCATAAGAAGACTAGTAAACTACAGGACAGGACAGAAACCTCAATACACTATTTGTCAACAACTGATAAACTGGGATTTTTTTTTGGCCCCAAATTGACAACTGTAGACTGAAAGCTGATATTCTCTGTTGGTTTTAAACATATACTCACTCAGTCTTATCAATACAACGGCGTTATAAACAACTGTCATACAAGTGGGAGGTTTAGTTAGTTATTTAACCAGGTCAAATCCACTAATTTCTTCTTATAATGCAAGTTCCAAGTCAGGTATAAAACATTATTTTCCATTCGTCCCTTTGTTTAACAAAGTCCAATGTTCGATTTTGTCAATTTTTATTGACCTCCCCTTTTTAAAGTTACATTGGAGTTCAGTATTTTTGTTATTATTCACAGTACTCGCAGTACTTGTATGTATAGAATAAAGAACGATACTTGCAATTGTCGACTTAAAAATTTTCTTGACAATTTTATGGGACAGCAACCAACCAGCATGAACAAATAATAAACAAAGCATCTTGAAATTGAAAACTGAACGATCAGAACAATGTCTGAAATTTCAAACTCAGCGTTAAGTAAACATTAGTCAAAGGATACCAAGAAGACATTCCAAACTAAAAAGTCAAAGAGAACTGACAACATGACAACAAATCGAAAGACGACAAAAACGTTTAGTAAACCGTACACAGAAAACAAAAAATTGAACAACTGGAGCTCCATCAAAAACTGGGATCTATCTCATATGCTGCGAAAGGGTTAGTTAATAAGATATAAGTTAGGGACTTTAGAGACTACATTTCGACTGGAATGGCACTTTATTTTGATGTAAAAATGACCTGACATTTCTAAATATAAGATAGTAAAAAAATATCATATAGAGATTTTCCGTTGTTTTCTGATATTAATATAAAAATAAGAAGATGTAGTATGATTGAGACAACTCTCCACCAGAGAAATGACACTAAAGGTCACCGTTCGCATTCAACAATGAGTAAAACTCATACTGCACAGGCAGCTATAAAAGGCCCCGAAATGATAAATATAAAAACTATTCAAAAGAGAAAATTTACGGCGTGATTTATGTACAAATCAATGAACGAAAAACAAATATGATATACAGCAACAAAAGACAACCACTGAATTACAGGCTCCTGACTTGGGACAGGCACACACCGAACGTAGCGGCATTAACCTAGTTTGTTTGTGCAAAATCCCCCTTAGCCTAGGATAGTGATGTAACTATACACATAAGAACAAACTATAAAAATCCGTTTAAATGGGCTGAGCTCATCAGATCAATACACAATTATTTGCTCAGATATTTTGTTCGTGGTCATTATTTGTAATGTAATTCTTCAGGAAATATGTCATGTTTTGTTTAGAATAGGTAAAACAGCCATTGAACTCTCGTGAGAAGTCTGAGCAAATCTGATATAACGTGATTAGTTGAAGTGTTTGTTCATATAATATTGATATATTTAGAAATACCAAATATTGCTTTATATTTTTGGTCAGACTTTTCAGGTTGGCCAATATCTATGCAAGCATCAATTTTGACAATCAATTTGATCAAAATGCCTTTTCAGTACGTACACCAATTATTCATTTATTTCAAACTTACAAGCGTTTTAATTCTTTCAAATCCTGGAACAAACCAGATATATCATTCACAAAATTGAAGGCCATCAATCTGCAGATAAAAATAAATGAATGTCAATAACTATTCAAGCAAAAATTTTGATAAATAAACTAACTATTGTTTATATGAACCGAATTATTATTCTGATGATAATTTTGTTTGCTTTAAAAATTTGTTAGAATATCATAATATTTTTGTAGAAATAACCGTCGTCTCTTTTTTATTTGTGATTCTCTAAATGCATTTGAGATTTAGCGAAAACGTTTAAATAGTTTTAAAGGGGCATTTTTAATTTGTCTATGAGATATTGAGTTTGGAACTCTGTCCAAAGTTGAAGCGAAATGCAATATAAAAGATGTGTTAAGAGTAAATCGGCGGTAACTTTGTCGTTTCCAAAACCCATCTGAAAATACTAATTTCGGACAACCTGGTCATAAGGTGACTAGGCTACAATTTTACAGTTGGACGCATCACTTTCAACGAAAACTTCATATTTGTAGAAAAATCAAATTTCCTTTTAATTTAGAATCTATTCCGGATAGGTTCCCAATAACTGTTTGTTTTTTATCTGAATATAACTTTTCATCCAGATAGTAAATTTGTAAATAAGTGTTATTTAAGGTATGTCTAATGAGTCATGGTTTTCTATTTTTAAACTAAAATTTTCCCAGTCCATCAATGTCATTCAGCCTCTGTCTGGACTTTACATATAAAATTGAGATAACTCAAAACAACATTTATTTTCAATGATTAGATTTGACTAATCGGAAACGGAGATATATATATAAGAAAGGAGAAAGATACAAAAGGGAAAAATTATTATTTACCATTTACAGCGAGATCAATATTTTTTCAAAAGGCTGTGAAAAGACGAAATGATTACAGTTGACATACCCGAATGCCTAATATGAATGATTCCAATAATAGAAATAGGCTTGTTATACACCGTTTTGTAGATAATTTAATGTAAATCTACGGAATAGCAAGTTTCAGTGGTATAGACAACCGCAAAATTAAAGGATAACAGAAGTTCGCCACCGGGTGACATTTCTTTAATATACGAGTTAAGATGTCCTGTGCTGTCGTTAATGGAAGATGTTCGTTGTTATTCTACGGTTTACATGTTGTTGTTATATTATTTGTTTGTGCGTTTTTCGGTGCTGAGTGTTCTTGCGTTTGTTTGTGCTGTATTTCTGTCACGTAGTGTTGTCATTTTAGCGATATTCTTTAACATTGCCATATAAGCGGGAGGTTTCGCTAGCCATTAAACCAGTTTCAACGCACCATTTTATCTTAAAATGTCCTGTACAAAGTCAAGAATATGGCAGTTTCTATCAAATTGTTCGTTTTTATGTATATTGGCGTTTGTTTTTGTTGTACTTCAGTGTTTTTATTGTTCCGTTGTTTTCCTCTTATAATTGATGTGTTTCCCTCGGTTTAAGTTTGTAACCCGGATTTGTTTTCTCTCATTCGATTAATGACTTTTGAACAGCAGTATACTACTGTTGTCTTTATAAAGAACTTTGTGTTATATTACAGTATATAGGTATTTATTTCAGAGACAAGTGTCTGTGGTTTTATACTTATTTCAAACTTAAGTTTCGAATTCGTTTACACTAAGTAAGTAAGTCAGAATTCGCTTCTTTTATGCTACAAAAATGGGTTTTTTTAGTACCTAAATACTTTGTGTTTTTCTCTATTTCAAATTCACAGTCATTGAACGAAAAACAAAAAGAAAACTGCTCTTTATCTTTATCTTTATTTCAAAATA
The DNA here is from genome assembly GCF_021869535.1 of Mytilus californianus. NCBI lineage: Eukaryota > Metazoa > Mollusca > Bivalvia > Mytilida > Mytilidae > Mytilus > Mytilus californianus. Next base: position 44,687,681 of record NW_026262593.1, read on the forward strand.
TCCTAACGAAATTATAAGCTTTGTACTGTGTATATATTGTTAAAAGTTAACAGCATGAGCCTCTTTTCTATCATGAATTGTATTAAACAAATATATCAGTATATGGGAATTGAATAGTTTTTGTACCAAACTTTAAAGTTTGGCACCTCATAACTTTGGAAGTTTAGATTAGATTAAAATATAATTCAAATCCAAAAGATGAAAAAGAGGTAAATGTAGATTAGGAAATAATCTTGATGATCAAAATAATCAGGAAATTTATAAAAGCACAACAAACGAGAACTGTAATACAAATTCATAGACAATATAACCATATACAGAACACTCTATATCTGAATCCTGCAAATTGAATAATGATATAGTAAGTCATTAGTTATATTCAAAAAGTATATCCGTCTTTTTATATTGAAAAATGCAACTCACAATTCTTCCAATTCGTAAAGTCCTCGAAACACACCCTTTTCAACCAGTCTGATGTTATTTCTTGATAATAGTCTGACAGCAAAAATAAAACAAAGTGCTTGAAAATATTACCGTTGAAAATGAAACTTTTATGCAAACAATTATAGGTATATCAACAAGTGTTATTATCCATGGTAAATTTCATGATGCAATGTGTTCAAATCGTGATAATAGTTTTGAGTATTGAGGAGGACGAGCCCATTCATAAAATGTAATAAATCTTATGACGGTAAAGCGATTCATGGTCCACAGGTACAAATTCGGTGAACGGTTGTTTAGGGTATAGAAAAGAGAGGCTGGAGATACCAAAGGGATATTCAAACTCATAAGTAGGAAAGGAACAAATAATGCCAAGCAAAAAATTAAATACAACCGAAGGACAAACAACAATTTACAAAACACAAAGACTGAACAACAGTCAGGTGTGATCTCAGATGTCCAGAATGGTTGTCAAATCCTGCTCGACATGTGACACACGTCTTGTTGCTCTTATAGTATATATGTCGCACCATGAACAAGGAGAGAAGAACGGATTTATAGCTACAACAACTGTTATACAGGAATTTTAATACTGTCAAACAAAGTGTGGTGGCTTGAAATGAAATATCTAATGAATAACTTAACAAATACCATTGAAACCCGTGTAAGAAACATCCGCTTTCGATTAAATTCTGATATAAAACGCAACACTTGGTATATGTAGTCAGTTGAAAGATACATGCTTCATATGTAAGTGTTGTCGGACTATTGCTAAATAAAAATTCCTTGTATGCATGTCCAAAGCATGTGCCTTTAGTCCAATAGCTGTCATGGGTTACCGTAAAATGTTTTAACGATGACTTCAACTTAACCACTTGAAAGCCTTGGTTTAATTTCTTCTTTATTAGCAACAAGTCTCTATCAATTGTGATAAGAAACGAATATCGTATCATACTCCATGTGTATTAGTAGGTTACCGATATTCAAATCCCGAGAATCAATTTTGAAGATATAAATGAAGTGCATATGAACTTTAATTAGAGCGAGGCAGGATCGTACGTTACCTGTAGGGGTGTACATCCTTGTGACTTGACCTTTTGTCAAAAGCTGTCACATTGGCAATCACATCTCCTTTCAAAAATGTATAAACAAATAAAACCGAAGAAATCAGAGAAGGATTTGAAAGATCACTTTTCATGAAAGATCACTTTTCGTACATATGAAAGGGGGTTCGATTTTCTGTATTTATCTGTTCATATAAAACAATAACAGACGTTCAGTATTGTTTTCCTTATTTCATGTTAGTATATTTGGTTTTTTTCTCATAAGAGCCTTCTGAATGAAACTAAGTAAAGCTACGTACATGCGCTGAAGATGCATCATTTTTTCAAAAGTTCCATTTCTCAAAATATGAAGCTGATTCATTTGTAGTTTTCTAATAAAAATGAAAAATATTGAATAATTGTTTTGAAACGCGCTCCAAATTTTATTTTGTTTCAGTATTAAAATTTGTAATAAATAAAATGATTGTTTTCAATACACTTGAAAGAAAAAAAGAAACTATTTGCAATTTGAAATATATGTATCGCTAGTAGTTTCTATTCACAATGTTTACAGTAATTTTATACATTTTGTTGACAAAGTCTGACGTACAAAAGTCTATCTGTTTATGTGAACTCATTACAAAGAAATAAATAATGAAAATCTGTAAAACCTTATCTTTTATTGAAAAGAAACAACAAATTTCCCTATCTAAACATAACACTTAACTAAGTAAACTCACAACTCGATCAGTCTAGACAGAGGGCTAAATACTCCTTCACCAAAATCTGTTATGTCATTGTTTAGTAAGATGCTAAAAGTAATAAAGAACTTTATGTATTTATTTGGGTGATGTTTATTTATAAAACAGTAAAAAAAATGAACAATAGAGAAACGTAATGCATTGATTATTCCAGCCCGCTGCAGCAGCTGCCACTAGAGATTGTTATTCTAAATCGTAAATTGAGTAGAGAGTAATGCTCATATCACTTGTTATATGTTTAGATCTGAAACCAATAATTTGTGCTGCATACTCCAAACTGCTTTTTGTTCTATAACAAGCTGTGTTGATTTTAAGACATAGGGACACGTAATATTAAAAATAAGTAAGCCTAAAAATTAGGGAATATACAATAAGTTTCAACTAAAGAAGAAAAAAGAGTGTAAGACCTCCACGCAAGGTAAATACGAGTCAAATAGAAGTTAAATCTAAATTAACTACGGTTCCGGAAGAGCTTTTTATATGAATGTGATAAAGGAATGCTTCTATTGGCCATACTCGATCACGTGATATCGTTTTTGGCACTTTGCACTGTGATCCAATAAAACAAAAGATTACAGAAAATTACGATCCAGACACTAATTGTTCCTAAAGTTTTAACAACAAAAATTTACTCCTAATGATTGTTTCATTGAAATAGTCAAATGAACTCTTGTCCATACTTTGAGACAGTGATTGACTAACTATGGCTGAAAAAAAGACAATCCAGAATGTGTCTGTCACCAGTAAAAAAAAGTTAAACTATAACACCAATCGATAACTGAAACGGCTATATATAATCCTTTACGAGATGCAATGCCCATTGTAAAAAATCATATAAGATGGAATATTTATTTTTGATTTTGATTTACAGATCTTTAATGTCTCTTTAATACCTCAAGTAATACTTCAATGCGTCTATCGTAACTAATAATAATAATCATACACTTATACAAAGTGTCCGTTTCAATGATTATAAGATAGAAAGGAAACTTGATTCATAAAAGTTTTTCAATTAACCGTTAGGTAGAATCACATTTTGTATATGATAGTATATATTTGGTGTTAATTCGATTCTATACTTTATTGGGACTATACTTTTATGAGAAATAATTTGTGTACTGTAGTGCTCTTTGTAAAATACAATTATTAAGTGCAAGTCTTTGTAAGAATCAGGCAAATTAAAAAAAATAAATTAAAAAACATGGCCGAAAAAACCCACCGACCTAACTATCTTATTTTGAAGTTATTCTCATCCTGAGTTAGAAATGGTAGGTCTTTCGTTTCTGCTTGTCTGGTAATTCGAAAAATCTCTAGTCAACTTTTGGTTAGACTGATATCAAATAAAGGAGTTAGCTTCCCTTAATTGTTAATTTCTAGTGCATTTGAACTAAATCATATCACGAATTACCATAACTGGGAAAAGAAACAAATGTTCATGCACCATTATACAATTTGAACATAAATTAATGTCAACATGGGTAGTTTTATGATTGTCATGTCTTCACCACTGTCTGATTCTTAGGCTGATTGGCAATTAGTAAATAAAATTTCTGACGAAAAACCAGTGGCAGCTGTCGGATGTCATTCATTTGTGTATAATATGCATTGTCTTTTTTCTCTCACAAAGATTCGTTCGTTTGATGCCATGTTTCTACCAAAACAGACAGCCAATGTGAATTCAAGGAAATGTGTATTTGAGAATATTGAAGAATATACTAAACTATTGATTATTGTTAGCAGAACATAAAAGAGGACTGTCACAATGTCACTTTGTTTTGTGGTAAAAAAATCAAATACAACAAAAGAAGGTTGTAAATCACGTTTTTTCCTGAATATTCATTTCGTATTAAAAATGTTCACTATTCACTTTCCTGTGTTAATGTTTCATAGAAATTTAACAATAGTCATTAAAACTAAAGATTTGGGTGTTTTGCATTATTTTTGTACATTAGGAGGTAAACTGTAAGCAGTGTACAGAAAAAGACAATCTAACTGACAGCAACATTGCTAATCGATTTTGCTGGACCACGACCTAAAGGGACAAGTCCTCAAAATAATCGCCAAACTGATGTACTGATAGTAATGTGAAACTTAATAGAAACTAACTATGTTATTTATAATAAGTGGTTCCTATCAATCTGACTTAATGAAAAAACGTAACATTGAAAAATGCTTATTCATTCAAAGTCACAAGACCATGACCTAGAAAACAGACCAACGAAGTAGTCATCAAATTGAGATGTGTTGATATTAATGCAACTTAAAAAAAAATAATTCATCAATCACATGTATCACAAGTAGTTCCTATCAAACAGAATTGAACAGAAAACTTAACAAATGATAATGCCGCCGCCGGAAAAGCAACACTCATGTCGCACCTTCCGCGACTTTTATCTCAGCCGAGACAAACAGCAATGCATTCTTGCAAACCTGTTTTAAGATACAAAACGTCTAATCACCGACAGCGAGGAAAATTAAACGTTAACTGTACTAATGCATTTACAATATCGCAATTATAAACAATGAAAGAATACTAAACTTACAGTGTTTCAAGGTTCAACAAATCTTCAAATACCCCATTCTGTAAATACTGTATCTGGTTTCTTTGATAATTTCTAAACATTAAGAAGGAAGATAAATGAGTGATATTAGTATTGCACCCGGTTTTTAATGGAATTAGTGCTATCTCTCTGTATATTTAATGAGACTGACTAACGTCTAAGTGAAAGATAGTTTGTCTTTAATTTTTATTTTTTATTGTTTAACAGTTGCTGAATCTATTTCATGATACCTGTAGATTCACATAATATCACGATAGCCAAAGTAAATCTAGGGATAAACAGCAGTTAACTGGCAAACTCTTGACAATAATGCATTATATGTTTTACACGTAAATTCAGATGCGCACGCTTTGTCATTTTTAAAAATTAACTGATCTTGTATCGATACTTTCCCCCTCACGTCCCCAGAGATGTGATATACGAATGTGATGTGTCCGTGCAAATATGAATATCCACAGCATAAACTAGTCACAGATTTCATAGTTGTAAATGAAGATAAAATGTGTTTTTCTTTATGACAACACTTGCAAAATATGTACATTCCTGGAATACCGTCCAAACAATGCAATAAAAAGAACCAACTTTCGACGATTTTCCTACAAGATGTTGTCAATGGATTCTTTAATACAAAATATCATCATCAATGGAAATGGAAACAAAATACATTCGACATTGATATACTCAGGCAAAAAAAGTTTGTAGATTGTATTATCCATGCATTAGTTGTATTCATAGACATAGACCACAAGTATAGCTTTTCTGAATAAGAAATTTTAATTCGAAGAGAAAAGTGTTTTTCATAATGGGGAGTTATATGAGTACATGGTTTTGTTATACAAAGACCTTCCATGATTTCTTTCTTGTACCCTTTTGCAAATTGTGTTGTCTGTTTTTTAAGGATATAATCATTTAATCGTTTTTCCCTGCAAACTATATAATTTCCCCATGTTGGCGTTCAATCTAAAAAATAAGTTGTTCCCTAGATTTATGTTCCATTTAGTGCCTTACAACATATCCAAAGTGCAATGTAATTCATCACAGTATATGGAATATTATATTTATCAAGTGTAACTACTTACAAAACTTGCAGGTTATACAATCCACGGAAAGTTTCATTATGAATACTTTCGAATTCATTGCGACCCAGGAATCTGATAGAACAGAAAGCAGAAGGTTAATACACAACAATTTCAAAAGGATGGTCGACTTGCATTTTTTGATGATTAACAGCGGTCGTTTAACCACTGGTATTGTCGTCAGTAGATTACACCTTTATTATACTATTAGTATACATTATTTATTTATTTGAACTGCAAGTCATAGTGCAAGGCTAACAGTGCTAAAATTAACGTTTATGTAAATAAAAACTTGAACAAACATTGGGATTTCTAAGTTACTACAGTTAAATAATATATCGACATACTTGCAACTGGTTGTACTAGATATTTTATATTTTATCTCTTTATTTATTAGATTGAGTTAATGGATATTTCATTGACAAAATGTTATCAGCTCTAAATATAAAGAAATTGAATGTCCCTTAAGTATATTTCTCATCTCTTCTACCATAAACTTACAGTTTGTTAAGATTATGCAAACCAAAGAACAATTCCTCTTTAATAGCCTTGATGAAGTTTCCCCCTAAATTTCTTGTAAAAAGGAAAATGATTTATATTATAGAACGTGAGTGTTAGTAAATGTTAAGCTTCATCTCATGTAAATATGTAATAACATAATATAAGCATACTAGAGGCACTACAGTTATTCAACATGTTATGTATATCACAATTTACAGATGCTTGATATTTTAGCATAGCAATTATTATTGGATTGTGAAATGCCATCTACTGCAAGTTTTTTATTTCATAAAGGTTTTGTAACTTAATTTGTATAAACTTCAAATCTGAGCAGCAACAAACATTTTCAGTACAAAGTTGAGTTTTGGCATAGATATTGCACGATAACATAAGTTTTATATTCTCGAAGGAAAACATGTATTCTGGTAGCTTTATAACAAGATATTGATGTAAAAATACATGATGAATTCGACTTACATTTTGTTCCATTTTCTACAGCAATACTTACAGCAGTGTCAGATTTGTTAGAGAGCTAAAGGCTTTTGCTGGCAATTCTGTTATTTTATTTGATTCCAAAGATCTATAACAATACCTTATATATCATCATATGTAGCAGCATTAGTTTAAGTCAAGTAATTTTTTTTATAAAAAATTAGAATAAATAATAATAAAAAAATATGCCATTCCTGGATTTCTATCATTTTGAAGCTTAACTGAATCTTAATTTATCCTTATCTTTATATTTTCAAATGAGCAATTAGTGATAACAAAAAAGATCAACTCGAAGAGGCAAGACTTTAAGTCATCGAAAACAATAATTGTCGTCTTACTTATAAAAAACAAACTTTAAAATTAAATGATAAGAACAAATGAAATTGGGATTCGGTTTACCAATTACATACAAACTACAAATATACTTACAGGATTGTAAGTTTACCCAAACCTCTAAATGTATCATTCCTTATTGTTTCAATGTCATTTTCAAATAAGATCCTAAAAATAAATATTGTTTCTATATCAAATAAATGAAAGAGATAACATTATACATTATATTATGTACATGTACCTATCGATACATTTTAAAGTATGTGCATTTTGTGACTGTTTTTTTTTACATGTTTGTGTTCTCCTTCCTTGATAATATTATAACTAAGTATTGATCAAATTGCAAAAAGTCACGAAACGTGAATCCTTCTGAAAATTATGGTCAGACACCTTAGATAGAAAAAGAATTTTCCTTCAGGTTTGACATTGAAATGAATAGTGTTTCTTTGTATTATAGTGTAATCAACCGTAGGATTTTAAAAAAGATTGAAGGTTTTTGTTTTTTTCAAAATTTGGCCGAAGATATCTTTTAACTTAGCATTACTTTAATTCTATCTAATCTCTACAGAAGACTAAATGGTTATGATTGATTCTTAAATTTATTTCTCTTTTGTATAAAAAATCATATTTATGATTTAACCGATTAAAGACTTCTTTTCAGCATTTATGACTAATTTAATGATATGGATAATGTTCATTTTTGAAGACAAGTATTTGTATGCATCCTTTTCCTTTGGTCTTTTTTTTAAATTAACATTTGCCTCATTGGCAATCATATATTTCCTTATTTTACACATATCTGAAACTTGTGGTATTGAACAGGACCGTTCATGACAATAAAAGAAATATTCTAGGAAATACTGTTGGCGATATTAGAGAAGAGTAAGATATGTGGTCTGTTGTCTATAATATTGACATCATATAATTAAGCACTATTTCGGGGCTATTGATTTGTACATTCCTCCATGAATTTTCTGTTACTGAAGTCAAAAATTTCTTGTTGACCACTATGTTCGAGATAATGACGTTAACATTGTATCAAACTGATATGATTTGTAACAATAGTTTCAATAGATTGGCATGAAATTTTTATAATCCAGGAGCTAATAATCCGATGAAAATCTTATCGTACCAGAAAAAAATGTGTTACTTTTCAAACAATTTATGTTTTATAATATCTTGAAATTTAGAATTCATTCCTCTGCATGTAAGCTTTCTCCAAAATCAATGATAAACATACTTACAAATGATGTAATGTTTGTAATGTAGAAAAGACATCTGGTAGTGTATCTTTATGTGCCTGTGCCAAGTCAGGAGCCTGTAGTTCAGTGGTTGTCTTTGATTCATGTTTGTCGTATTTGTTTTTTCGTTAGTTGTCTTGTTATAAATTAAGTCGTTAGTTTTCTCAATTGAATTGTTTCATAGTTTTCATGTCGGGGCCTTTTTTAGCCGATTATACCGTATGGGTTTTTTTCTCATTGTTGAAAGCCTTACGGTTGACTTTAATTGCTTACATCCACTTTATTTGAACTTTGGTGAATAGTTGTCTCATTGGCAATCATACCTCATCTCCTTATTTTTATATACTTACAATTGATCTAATGTAATTAATGTAGAAAAGACACCTGGTTGTATTTCTTTAATGTTATTTGATTCTAAGATCCTAAAAGTATAAATTACGCACTTAATCATTGTGTGTTTGGGTTTTTTCTTGAAAGTATTTTGCTCTGATATTAGTACTGTACAACATAGAACTTTTTCATAGCGTTATTTGTTCTGAAAACTTGTCTTTTTGTCCGAATAGACTTGATACAATCAATTGTTACAATTATACTGTTATATACTCTGTTATACATGTTATATTTTAGGATTGATATCAACATGAAGTTTGAATACCACTAAACATTTTTCATCAAATATGTTTTTTCTGGTTGCAATTTTTCTACCATGGGCATTAAACAAAGTCTTTTCTCTCGCACTGTCCATGGCGTTACTGTTCGAACACAAAAACAGAGTGTAGTATGCATAGTTACCAGATCATCAGAAATAGTACTTTAACTAGTTCCCAGTAACTGCCTATTTTCTGTGGTACTATATCAATTTTTGTAGATATACCTAATACTTAGGCTATTGAACCACATGACTTTTATCAACTAACTTTTTTATTTGCTTGTCATGTCGTTCGAGTTGTCGTATCGTTAAGTTGCTGTCTTATTGCTGTAAACACCACGTTGCATTTCATATGTACAAACTGTATGATACCAAGAACACATGTACAGTATTATATGTCTCTGATGATACCAAATGGCCTTACTAATTGTGCCTTATGTGTGGTTTAATCATTGGCAATCTATATATAACAAATAGATTACTAGCACATCTGCCACATGGCAATATCAAAAAAATGATCAGCCGATTCGTTTTCAACATTCAGTATTCGTTTTCAACATTCAACATTCGATTTCAACATTCAGCATTCAAAAATAAATTTTTCATTTTTTTTATTCAACATTCGACTTTAATGTTCAACATTAGTTTTCAACATTCAACATTCGTTTTTAACATTCAACATTCGATTTTACCATTCAAACGAATGTTGAATGCTGAAAACGAATAAAAAAAAAAAAAATAAAATTGAAAAGAATTTTTGAATGTTGAATGTTGAAAATGAATGTTGAATGTTGAAAAAAAAAGAATGTTGAATATTAAATATTGAACCAACTTGACATCCGTCTTGAATAGACGTTTTAAGGTAAGGAAGATACTTACAATCTTTCGGTTTGCTCGAAAATACCATTAGGAATTGACGTCAAATTTCTACTAATACACGATGTTTGTTGTTTTGAACAGGAACACTGATCGGGACACGACACTTCGCATTCACACTGGCGAATGAATAAAGCAACTTGGATCAGAAAATAGGTGAACAGCATTGTCGAAACTAGTCTCTTGAATTATTTGCCTATGTATATGTATATATATTTTTGCTGTTAAAAAAAATAAGAATAAATTCAGGTAAAAAAGGCTAAAAACGAGCACAAACCCAGCTGAATACTTTTATTATTAAACATATTTATTTTTGAAATATATCTATTGTAATGTACACCATTGTCTTCGTTTACAAACAAAAGAAAATTTTTAAAAAGCAGTCTGTGTTAAAACGTTCTTTTGTAAAATGTTTAAGTCTATCGTTTTTTTAAATTTTACTAACCTTCTTTCATACTCATACAAAAATGAAACAACAATATGTAAATTTGAATAAGTCTTTACCAAACATATTGATCTAATCCGACACTGGGGGTTGAACAAATTTGTAGTTACTGTTAAATATTCAACGGCACCATATCTAATGTTAAAATGCCATCTGACAAAGTTAACGGTAGGTGAGAATATCAGTTCAGTAAAGGCTACTTTTTTTTTTGTTTGAATTTTTATTATCATAAATACTGTATTGATATATTGTTAGTTGCTTAACGTCAAGTGGCATATATTGCATGCATGTTCAGGAATAGGTAAACACTGTCAGCATGTGGAAAAAAATTAAAACATGCTAAGCTTCATATGTGTACTAATATGAACAAGAAAATAAAGTTTTGTCTAAATTTTACAGAAAGCACTATTTGTTTTTAATAAATTAAAAAATAGAATAAATCATAGGATGAATGCCAATGAAAATTTGGACTGAACAACATTAATGATGTTTATTGCAAGAATATAATTTCTTTGGTGAATTGTAAGCAGAATAGAGTCAAATTTACTTTTGGAAATAGTTGGGTTGCACAATTTCAAAAATAGTCCTTCGACAAAACGATTTCCAGGAAAATGTATATATGAATTTTGTACAATCGGATGGAAAATAAAGTAGACGTATGTATGCAAGAAGAGTTCTACTCGTGTTTTTATGCTTCATACTAGCTTACAACTGAAGATTCAGACGATTTGTTTGTCATTTAGGTCACCGTTTTAAAGTGATATATATATTAATAATTTAAGACATAAAAGGCGCCGTATTTGATAGAAGTTATACTACTGATAAAACCGTAAAAACGATAAAAAGAGGAAAAAATAAAAACACAAAAACAAAAATAAAAAAACAAACGTGTATCTTACCTCATCTCCTGCAATCATCTTTTTGAAATTTAATAGTGGAACGAAATAAGCAGCATTTTATTCTAGAACTTCAAATAAAAAATGCCTTTTAATCTTTTTAAATCGTTTCAAAATATCAAAGATTGAATTTGATTTCATCTTCATGAAATAATTGAAAAAAGAGTACAAATTTCTCTTTTCATGTATGAAATTATTTTTCTTAAATGGATTTCTACATCTTACTTTTTTACTATTGTTGCAAATAGATGATATCGTAAAATATTAATGAGCACGTAATTGGACTCAGATGTCTGTTAGAGATAAAAGAATCATGTTTTTGAAAGTATCTTATTACTTTGACAGATTTTCAAATTTGTTCTTAAATTAACCTAAACACATACATTTTTGTTTCCTCTAATCTATGTAAATTACGTGTATTTGTTCCACATATCAGAGGCAAAAGTTGCTCAATCACTTACTTCAGTATTTGTGTAGCGCGTGGTGTGTAGTTTATTGTAGTTTAAATTTTATTTTTTTACAAAATCGACATCTAGCAGAGAAATTTGTTCAGAATGATGTAGCACACGTCTTGAACTTGCAGTGAGGTGAGTGGTTGCTACATATAGAAAGCCTCATTATGACTTTGAGATAAGAAGCAAATATAACAGAGCTGTTCCTTTATGTTTTTTTTTTATTTATGCATATTTATTTAATAATATGTGTTATAAATTGATACACCATATCCAATTTCATCACCTATTTATAAACCCTCGGGCCAATGAAATATTAGAAGGTTCAAAGTTCTACAATTAGAAAAAGAAACATTTCTACAGAGTGTATGCTCCTCATCTTCGGCAAACAATCATAGAAGATCTACATCGAAAAGGTTCATATACCATATATCAAGCTCTGCAAAGTCCCGAGTTAGGCTGTAGACAAGATGTAAATAAAATCACTAGATAATCTGTCATCATCAATAATTCCCCTAAAGGACAAATAATGCAATTACGATATAAATAAAAACAGCAACTGACAAGGTTGTTGATATGGCATAGACACATTTATATATAAAGTAAAATAACAAATATGCAGAACTCCAAGGAAAATCCTTTATCACATGGCCAAGTCAAAAGCTCAAACACATCATACGAATGGAAAACAACTGTCATATTCCTTACATGGTACAGTCATTTCCTTATATAGCAAATGATGTATTAAATGGACTTGAACATCGAATTTCTACAGGTAATGTTGTATCTTTTAAAAGAACGACAGTACCTGCAGACTTTATATAGGCTAAATAACAAAATGAATTGTTAGTTTATGTTGTTAATTGCCCATTTGCTTAGTTTCTTCTTTTACCTTTTTTAACATCAGATTCGGACTTGTGTTCGTTTATTCCACATTGGCTAGAGGTATAGGGGAGGGTTCAGATCTCACAAAACTTGTTTAACCCCGCAAGATGTTTGCGCCTGTCCCAAGTCAGGAACCTCTGGCCTTTGTTAGTCTTGTTTTTTTTAAATTTTCGGCTCATTAATATGTTTCAAAGTTTAGTGTGGCGTCCGTTATCGCTGAAATAGTATATTTCATTGTTTAGTAGTCAGCTGAGGCCCGCCTCCGGGTGTGCGATTTTCTTGCTGTGGTGGCCGTGGGCTGTTTTCTGCTCTTTGGTCAGATTGATGTCTCTTTGACACATTCACCGTTTCCATTCTCAATTGTATTGATATGTCAACCATTTTTTTAATATTGCAACCGATACCACAACAATTAAAAATCACTAAATCAGTTGGATATGTACTAGTTATTACTTTAGTCTCGGAGAACATGATTTAAATACTAGCTTTATTGGCGTTGAACTGGCTTTCAGTAACTGCAAGTACTTAGGTTGGTACTTTGTTTTGCTTCTTTCTTCTTATCAGTTGCTTTCTTGTGCTTCGTGTCTTTCTATGAATAAAGCCTTTTCCTACTTAATTTTACTTTGTCGTGTTTTTACACCATTGTCCCACGTTTTGGTAGGGTTAAGGGCTCATATTTTTTAAAAACCCGTCAGATTCTATATGTACAGGTTCCTTGTTTTGTGTCTGTAATTTCGTGGCTGTCGTTGTTTGGTGTCTGTTGAATTTGTTTTTCATTGATTGTTTTGTCATATATCAGACCGTTTTAGATCTGTCGTTTGAATTGTTTCACAATTAGTCTTTTATCGCTGACTATACGGTATGTGATTTGCTAATTGTTGAAGGTCGTACGCTGACCTATTATTGCCTAAATCCTCATCATTTGGACTATTTAGGATAGTTGTCTCATTGGCATTCACTTTTTTATGCTGATTTTATAATTTTCATGTGCAAATATTTTTCAGTTCGCATACATCGTTTTGTGGAGTTAATAAAATGTATGCATACATATCGATCCTTTAAATAAACTTATTCTAAAAGGTTACCAATCAACACTGTAATCAAATCTTTTAATATTGTTTTTATCGGTAATAAAATTGATTTTGTTATCAGTAAATTAAAATCAAAATAAATATTGTTTTTATATACATATGCACATCCATGGCATTACAATCTGTCGATACCCGTATCTTGGCATTGCACAAGGTCATGTTTTTCTCTGACTGTTAATGCCGTCTTTACACTATATCCATTGGATGTTGGATATGTACTCTCATATTTGTAGTTAGTGTCTTCTTTGTTGTGGGGATGTATAAGTACCCTGTCACGTCCCGTCTGTGTTTTTGTTATATGTATTTTTACTTTGTATCGATCTGACGAGTTATTCCCTTTTCAAATAAGTTTTATAGTTTGTTCTTTTGTTGTACTGTTACACCACTGTCCCAGGTTATGGGAGGATTGGCGCCTTTAAACTAGGTTAACCCCGCCACATTCTGTATGTGCCTGTCCAAAGTCGTGAGCCTGTAATTCAGTGGTGGTCGTTTTTTGCTGTTTATCATATTTGTTTTTCGTTTATTATTTTGTACATAAATCAGGACGTTAGTTTTCTCCTTTGAATTGTTTAACATTTATCATTTCGGGGCCTTTTTTAGCTGGCTTTGCGGTTTGGTTATTGCTCACTGTTGAAGTCCTTACGATGACCTATAGCTGTTAACTTCTATGTCATTTGGTCTCTGGTGGAGAGTTGTTTCATTGGCAATTATACCACATCTTCTTATCTTTATATACAATACGCTTTGTCGCTCAATGAAATTCAGGGTTTTGCAGGACTGTTTATGACAAACATAAACAAAATAAACTTATAGAAGCTTAAGAATGAGTAATACGGATACCGAATATTAGTGAATATTATACCTGGTAGGACGTATTAAAATTGCGGTTTTTATCCAACGCAATCATAGGTTTGAACGTTGTTTTCAATTTAGACTTGTTTATAATTTTTCGTTTGGGCTTGTATTATATTTGCCTTCGGGTTTATATGATCCGTTCATCCTATTTCGACTCTTCAAAATTCAAGAGTCAATCCCAAATTGAGGTAAATTATATGGCCTTCCAAATACCGTTTCGATTCCTAACATCACTGAAGAGACATTAATTGTCGAAATCCGGATATGGTGTACAAATTTTTGCACCTCATGTTTGCGATATACCATCTTTTCCGCAAGTTTATTGTTTTCTGTTTGGTATTAAATTAATGTAATTAAGATCCATTGTGTTACATCTGTGATCCGTTTATTTGGCAATCGCCATGGCAGTCAGCAGGGTTTAAGAACATCCGTTGTTCGACCTGCTAGTCAAATGCGTTTTGTTAAAATATATATTTTTGACTTTTTTGGTCTTTTGGAAAATGTTGTATGTGCTGTATTTAGACCCCTCTACAAAGAAATTTGTTTTGCATGCACACGTATAAAAATTGCGGTTTTTATCCAACGCAATCATAGGTTTGAACGTTGTTTTCAATTTAGACTTGTTTATTTTTTTCGTTTGGGCTTGTATTATATCTGCCTTCGTGTTTATATGATCCGTTCATCCTATTTCGACTCTTCAAAATTCAAGAGTCAATCCCAAATGGAGGTAAATTATATGGCCTTCCAAATACCGTTTCGATTCCTAACATCACTGAAGAGACATTAATTGTCGAAATCCGGATATGGTGTACAAATTTTTGCACCTAATGTTGGCGATATACCATCTTTTCCGCAAGTTTATTGTTTTCTGTTTGGTATTAAATTAATGTAATTAAGATCCATTGTGTCACATCTGTGATCCGTTTATTTGGCAATCGCCATGGCAGTCAGCAGGGTTAAAGAACATCCGTTGTTCGACCTGCTAGTCAAATGCGTTTTGTTAAAATATACTTTTTCACTTTTTTGGTCTTTTGGAAAATGTTGTTTGTGCTGTATTTAGACCCCTCTACAAAGAAATTTGTTTTGCATGCACACGTATAAAAATTGCGGTTTTTATCCAACGCATAGGTTTGAACGTTGTTTTTAATTTAGACTTGTTTATACCTGGTAGGATATATACTGAACTTGCAACCTAGTGCCATATAAATGTCTCTTCCTCGGAGCATTCATATTCATCAATATACATGCCAAAACTCTATATTCCTCTTAATAAACATGAAATACTTGCAACTGAACAATGAACAATTTTAGTCAAAAGTTAATTCATATGTAACAGATTAAATTTAAAATTATGATCATGATTAACAACCGGCATTGAACAATTTAATTTTAATAAATGACCATTTCATCAACTGTGTCCCCCATCATAGAATTGCCCTTAACGTTATTGATGTCATTTAGGACATACATTTATAAGTGCTAAAATACGTGAGACGTTATGGCGTTTAACAATAGACACGTTTTGGCGAATAACAATTGTCAGACACGTTTGGGGTTATGAAATCGGACACGTTTGGGCAACATTGAATATTACGGACACGTTTGGGGGGAATAGACACGTTTGGGGGAATCGGACACGTTTGGGGGGAAGGACACGTTTGGGAGTGTTACATATTATATTCAGCACGGTGACGGATCCATTCCAGACAGAAATAAAGTAGGATATTTACTTGTTATTTGTATGAAAGTGTAGAATAGAAATACACATATTGCAATTTTTGATTGTGATATGTAATATTTTCAACAACGTAATACCAATCCAGCAGTTTATATATGTTTTGTATATATCTCCCTGTTCATACAATATTCCAGAGCTTATAATGCCTATCATGATTACCTTGGTAGTAGATTGCTGCTTACAATAAAGCTATTAAACTAATAAGACGCTGAAATCATCTTTCGAAAATTTTACGGACCTAATAACGTGTTGGTGACGACGGTTATTTTCCAACTGTAGTAACTACAACATTTGTCTCAAATATGACCTACAGAATTAGACTTGTTACCAAATTTGTCATTATATTAACAGCACGATGCGTGTCACATGTGGAGCATGACCTGCGTACCCTTCTGTTCAACCCCAGTTTTTGGTAGGGTTCGTGTTGCTCAATCTTTATTATTCTATGTTGTATTTTGTAGACTATGGTTTGTCGTTTGGTCTTTTTCCGTTTTTTCATGGTGTTGTCAGTTTGTTTTCGACTTGTGCGTTTGAATATTCCCTTTGTTTGAAGTCAGTTTTTAAATAAAATTATATGTGATATTTCAACTGTTGTTAATTTAGATGGCTAAAAAAACTTTGCATCAATATGCTTATTTGATATAATGAATAATTAATCTTTTGAAGAAGTGTCTATTGTTATTAAATACATTTGCATCTGAATTGAATCTAGTTTATATATAACATTTAACATGTTTAAGTTGAGTTCTAGTTGAAAACACTACAAAAAAAACAAAAAAAACCAGGACATGCTCTACATTTTAAAACCATCAATTTTCACGTTCAGTAAGATTATGCAAGTGAATATGAGGTGCTCTTAATCTCAACACATAAACTTTGCTCGTGTTGTGGGTGTTCAGAGAGTGTAACAAAGCTATTACCTGTGTCGATATGTTAGCTTTTGTATCATTTGGACATGTTCAAAACCTGCATACTTAATGTTCATAAATGATACATGCAGGCATTTAATAGTTGTACATCATTATTTAATCGATGAACGGTAGCATTCACAAATGGAAACACAAGTACAAATCCAATAAGTGGTTCTTTTTAATAACATATATGGTAACAGTATTTAAAATATTCTGACAGATCCGAAATGCGGAATATCGCTTACAATTTGCATATAATCCCTGCCAAAATGCTGATAAAATATCAAGTCAATCAGTATAGGTAGAAGCTTAGAAAGGTGTGACGGAGATATTTTTTGACGGACAAACAATTGATAAATGATGAAAAGGCACTCAACAGTCGTCACTTAAATTCCAACAACAACACAAAACTATTTTTCATTTAAAGTTGTTGTCTCCTTTTACAAGAACCATTTTGAAAAATGAGACGACTTATTTCTGAAATGTTTTGATGACTGCTTTTAAAAGTTTTATATTTTCAGTAACAATTAGTGCATGAAAAAGAAATTGATCTTTGGTACCAGAATCAGTCTAAACTGTGAACGGTCTAATGGAAGATCTCAATTAAAGGAGAGACAAAAAAGCAAATTTCAGATATCGGCATTTTTCAAGGAAGTGATACTACTTAGGACATCAACTTCATAAGTCAGTCAATGTAATGTTCCAAAAAGTCGATACCCCATTAAAACGAATTTAAATAGAGACCTCGCAGTTACTAAAATCTAGTTTAAAGCCATTTTCAACCGTTTTGAATCGAGTCCTTCCAGACAAAAGTATCAATCAGTACATATACAAGGGATTTAGTATAATATACGTACAATGTAAAAAAAGTTAAGTGTATTTGCAATCATTTTTAAAATGATAAAAGAAATAAAAGCTGGTGATCCTCAGTCTTCGTCATCTTTCTATATAAAAAAATCAAGCTATTAACAAAATCATGATGGCATCTGTAAAACTTTCTAAGGGTAATAATTTTTATATATAAAGACACCTAGTGAAAACAGCTGACATGTAAATTCTCTTTTAAAACAGCTTACTAGTAACCTCTTTATGAACAGCTTACTTCTAAACGGTTATCCTTTATTAGAACAGCTGACTCAAGAAAAAAAACCCTTTATTAAAACAAATTGCATGTAAGCAGCAACCCTTTTATAAAAACAGTTTGCTTCTTACCAGCAATCCACTCTAAGAGTAAGCTATCAAAGTGAAAAATTACTATATATTTACAGGATAATCTGTACAAGGTTTTTTTTTATTTTCGTTGGAAGTTATTAATTGCATATTAGATATAAAACGAGAGACATGGTGATAATCATGATAATGTTGATGAACGAAGATAAGTTAGTAAAATAAGACTTGCGATACGGAGTAAACGTGGAATAGATAGCGATTAGTTAGCCAGAATCAACAAGAGAAATGGAGTAAAGGTGGAATAGATAGTGATTAGTTAACCAGAATCAACATGAGAAATGGAGTAAACCTGGAATAGATAGCGATTAGTTAACCAGAATCAACATGAGAAATGGGGTAAACGTGGAATAGATGGCAATTAGTTAACCAGAATCAACATGAGAAAAGGAATAAACGTGGAATAGATAGCAATAAGTTAACCAGAATCAACATGATTAATGGAGTAAACGTGGAATAGATAGCGGCTAGTTAACCAGAATCAATATGAGAAATGGAGGAAACGTGGAATAGATAGCGATTAGTTAACCAGAATCAACATGAGAAATGGAGTAAACATGAACGAGATAGCGATTTGTTAACTTAAATAAACTTGATATATTATGAACACGTGGATGAAACAGCCATTAGTGTACAAAAATAAATGTGGATGTAATACCGATTAGTTTAGCAAAATACACGTGGACATGACAGCGATAAGTTTCACTAAATAAATATGAAACAGTCAGCGATTAGTTAACGAAACTAAAATATACGTGGATAAGACAGCGATTACTCAAGCAAAATAAACGTGAATATGACAGCGATAACAAAAAAAAAAAAAAAAAAAAAACAACAAAAATACAAAAAAAAAAAAAAAAAAAAAAAGAAATTAATAAGCCACATAAAATAAACGTAGATGAGACAGCGATTGGTTAACCAAAAACCAAAATCATTGTCGATGAGACAACAAAAGGTAATTTAAATTTGACATATGGTGTGAACGTGGATCACAAACAACGTCGATGAGACAACAGTAAATTAATTTAAACAAGAGATATATTTTAAACGTGGACCAAAAAAAAAGTGTCGAAGAGACAGCAATAAGTTAATTTTAGCATGAAATATAGTGTAAACGTGAACTTGGTAGCGATTAGATGACCAAAACAAATTTGGACATGACGATAAGGTAACGAAAATGAACCCGATACATGGTGTCAAAATAGATGTGACAGCAATTAGTAAACTCAATTAACGAATCTAACTAGCGGTGAAATGCTTTATAATTTTAAAATATTGAAATAGACAGGCATAAGTGGAAGGATGGAGGTAAGTGCGTCTTAAAAATTGATTTACGCTAATCAAATTATGTTCCTGTATCAAGATGGGCTATCTGGAATGTGTTGATTGTATGTCTGTTTAATCAGCGGAGTCTGATGATAGTGGTTGATATTGTTTGTTTTTTTGTGCGGTAAACTGGCAATTCCATTATTATGTATGTCATACGATGAAATTGATATGATAAAATCAAGATAAGCTTAGGGCTAAATAACAAAAATAAATGTAATCTTGTTTTACCTCACAAAAGTTACAAGATAAGCAGCAGTTAATAATATGAACTATTAATGTTAAAAAACAAGTACCTTAATTTTCCTTGTATAAAAATGCCTGTGCATTTGAACTATTGCATATTGAAAGATTGTCTGAATCAAAGTATATACTTGTTGGACTATTTATCCCGTCGTCTGTGTCACAAATAATGCTGGCAAAACTTCCATTCAAATGAATTGACACAACATTATTTGTCTTGCACCCTGCTATCAAAATATAGTTATCCTCTAATGGAATTGACCTTGGTGATATTAAATTTGAATCTTTGCATGTAAAAAGAGCACATCCTTTCAAATAATAGCACTGTACTGTGTCATAGCATTCGTCAGATCAGTAGAGTCTGTTATTTTAACGTAGACATGAAATATCTCCTAATCTTCAATTGGTCAACATGCGTTAAACTGTCCATATCTGTCCATTATAAAAATTCCTTCAGTCGTGACGATGACAAACAGTCTACCTTTATCGTATGTAACACCATAACATTTGTTGTTTAAAAAAATGTCGGGATCCGATTTTGAATTGGTCATATTCAGGGCAATTTTGTTATTGTCAATCACAGCGATATCAAATGACTTACTAGTCAAATTAATATTGCGATCATGAGTACCATGTTCATTGAAAACTATTAATCTTTTGTCTGGCGCATAATCCTTCAATGTATCTATCTTTTTTTTGTATTTCACCAAACTCATTCAAGTGATCGTTATAGAACTTAACATTATTGTCGATTTCCATGTTCGATCTTTCGCATTTTCCTTTTAAATCTTTGGTTATTATATGTTCTACCTGGTCCAGCTTATCGTTAATACATTTTCTAAAATTTTCAACTGTATCTAAGATTTCAGTTTTTTGTTTTTCAATTTCTGCTTTTCTGTTTTCTCTGTCTCTTATTATAATTCTCAATTCATCTACGACCTCAACAATATTTGTATCTAGCATTGAGACGAATTTTGAAGTTTTAGCGCTCTTAGGTACTTCACTCAAACGGAAAGCTGGCTCAAATTTTCCATAAGTAGTCTGTGTGCATTTCAGACATATAATCTTGCTATGTGAGGAATGATAAAAGTCTTTTTCTTGAACGTGAACTTAATTTTCTTGATTGTCTTCAGATTTTGTTATCAGTAAAATTAGAAGCAAACTAATACCCTTGTTATATACATATACAGATGCAAATTTACGGGTCTTCAATCTGTCGATATCTGTATTTTGGCATTGCACAAGGTCATGTTTTTCTCTGATTGATATTGATGTCTTTGTACTAAATCCATTGGATGTTGGTTATGTGTAAAAAAAAAAGTTAAATAAAAAAAATACTGAACTCAGAGGAAAATTCAAAACGGAAAGTCCCTAATTAGATGGCAAAATCAAAAGCACAAACACATCAAACAAATGGACAACAACTGTCATATTCCTGACTTTGTACAGGAATATCAGGTAATTGATACTTTAGTCTAAGATACATGATTTTTTGTATAAGATGTTATTAGATTCAAACTAGCTGTCAGTAACTGCGAGTACTCTCAGATTTAAGTGTTGTTTTTTGTTGAGAGGATGTATAAATACCCTCCCACGTCCGGTCTATGTTTTTGTTAGATGTTTTTCTGCTTTATATCGATCTGAAGTGTTAAACCCTTTTCAACTGAATTTTAAAG
Source organism: Mytilus californianus (assembly GCF_021869535.1). Taxonomy (NCBI): domain Eukaryota; kingdom Metazoa; phylum Mollusca; class Bivalvia; order Mytilida; family Mytilidae; genus Mytilus; species Mytilus californianus. Next base: position 44,709,400 of record NW_026262593.1, read on the forward strand.
AGTGTTCAAATGTTGTGCTGTTACACGACTGGCCCAGGTTAGGGGAGGGTTTGGCACCCGCAAACATGTTTAACCCCGCCACATTCTGTATGTGCCTGTTCAAGGAGTCTGTAACTCAGTAGTTGTCGTTTGTTGCTGTATATTGTATTTGTTTTTCGTTCATTGTTTTGTAAATAAATTAGGCTGTTAGTTTTCTCGTTTGAATTGTTTTACATTTGTCATTTCGGGGCATATTATAGCTGACTATGCGGTATGGGTTTTGCTCATTGTTGAAGACCGTACGGTGACCTATAGCTATCGTGATTTCCTTAATAGAGGTTTGATGCTCTCAAATAAGCTATTAAAACAAGAGTTCCAAGCAGTGCAGTTGAAACCATCTCTTCGTCAAGTTTACGGACGCCATCACGAGAGTTGGTTGATCGTTACGGAATATCTGTTTCACAGATGACGACGGATATGTTCCAACTGTCGTAACTACAATCTCGCTCTCTTTTCCTCGAATGTGACCCACCAAATTAGACATATAACCGGGTTTGTACTTACATGAGCAACACAGCAGGTGCCACATGTGGAGCAGGATCTGCTTACCCTTCCCGAGTACCTGTGATCACCCCTAATTTATGAGGTGGTTTGTGTGAATCAGTTTTTGGTTTTCTATGTTGTTTTGTGTACTGTTGTTTGTCTGTTTGTCTTTTTTTTTTAGCCATAGAGTTGTCAGTTTATTTTCGCTTTATGAGTTTGAATGTCCCTTTGGTATCCTTCGCCTATCTTTTGTAAACTTCTATGTCACTTGGGTTCTGGTGCTGAGTTGTCTCATTGGATATCATACCACATCTTCGTATTTTTAGATGTTATTCGCCGAAGGTATATCAGTTAAGTAGTCAGTGCTTCGGTACGTACATGATTTTTAACATAAATGTACCTTTGTAAAATTCACCTTTTATAAATTATGAAATTATTTAAAAACCAAGGTTCAAACTTTCTTGGGCAAGGTTGATCTGAAATAAATTTGGCTATTCCTTTTAAACATGGTCATCAAATGATCATTACGTACTGTGGTATGCATGTATCATTTGCATTTGTAGGTTTGATCGATCCAAATGAATGTAAATCCAAAAAAGCGCTTCGGGGTCAACAACTTTAGGATAGAGTTATGTTCATATTGTGTACCGTTTCAACACTTTCTTATGCATCGAAATTATTGCAAATATTGTGTTTAAGCTTACTTCAGTTGTTTGATAACAGAAGGTAAAACAATTATTTATTGGCACACTTTTTTATGCCATGCAATATTTGATTCGAGGGAATATGCAAAATTGCATGTACATATGGATGAATAGCATATTTTTGGAAGTCTTAGAAAGTAGTATAATGAAACATTCGCTTCCCTTTCTTGACGGAGATGTGAAGATTTGTTCACCCTAAAATTCTCATTTCCCTTAAGCATAAAAATGTATATAATATTCAGGGGTGTTGAATTTAAGGTCTAAAACATAAGTTTTAAAGCATATTTTTATTGTTAAAGATCTTGTATGTTAGATGTCAGATAGAGAATAATATTCAAAACACACTGGACATTTTATGCGTAGAACATTTAGTTGATATAATATATTGCATTTGCTAATATTGATCGAACGAAAACTTTACTTTGAAAAATTCGTTTATTATTATGTCACCCGATCAACAATGTCGGGTGACATATTGCTTTCTTTCCTCCGGTTCTTTATTATAAATATTAGTATTCCGTCTTTTTGGTCCGCCCGTTTTCTCATAGATTAGTGGACCAATTCTAATGAATGGGTACCACAATGAGGACAACCAACTCTGGTTGTGCTGCACCACTTTGGAATTTTGTAAATGGCCACCGTTACCATGGAAACTGCAAAAATGTAAAATAAATTCAAAAAGCTAAATCTTTTATTGATGGACCAATCCGAATGAAACTTAATGGAAATATTGCCTGTTATGTTAGGAAGCACTGACAATACTTAGAATTTCCAAAATGGCTGCAATTGTCATGGAAACGGGCCAAAAGTTTAACATTGACCCTATAGGAAAACACATTAAAGTGGCATTATCTCACAGAATATTGCATAAAACTTGTTGAAACATCTCCACTATGTAACATGTCATTAGTTAGTATGGCATGTGTCTTTGGAACTTTGGAATTGGTCACAGTTACCATGGGCACAGCAAAAGCATATAAAAAAATCAAATGCTCCAAACTTAATATAAATGTTAACTGGCACGTAACGATGATCTATTTGAATTTAGAATTTTCAATTTGGCCGCCATTGCCATGGAAACAGCAAAAATGTGAAAAATTTCAAAACGCTCCAAACTCAACGAAACTTTGCAGAAATGGTAACGTGCATACATATATCTGACATTCAACTTTGGAATTTTCAAAATGGCTGCCATTTAGTGGCAATTGGGTTGGGTGACACCTATGTTGTGTCAAATATTCAATCACAATCCAAATTCAGAGTTGTATCAAGCTAGAACGTAGTGTCCATACTTGCCCTAACTGTTCAGGGCTCGACCTCTGCGGTCGTATCAAGCTGCGCCCATCAGAGCATTTTATTTTAACTAATTTTTGTTTATGTAACTTCTAACAAAGTTTAATTTTTAACCCTTTGGACAAATTTGATAACAGGCCCCAAAATCAAACATCTTAATACATGGTAAGTTTCAGCATATCAAAGAACCAATTCAATATTTGTCGAAGTCAAACAAAGTTAAACGCTGGACCCTAATATTGACCAACTTGGAAACTGGACCCAAAATCAAAAATATTAATAACAATTCTAGTTCTATTTGTTATTTAATTTATATCATGTTCTTAAACACAATCATAAACATAATAGATTCATTTCGAAAAAAATATTTACTTTAAAGATCAAATTGTTGTCCTACATTTCCATTGTTTTCCTATGATATCTTCTTTAACGATTCTGAATAATTTATTTATCCAATATGATATGGTCTCTGACAATAATAAATTGTCTTCAGATATGAAAATATTTAATTGACATCACATTAAAAAAACTATAATTGATTTTTTTAGACATCAAAGCCTTCAACATTACTAATTGAAAATTAAAGAGGGCATTTTTCATGGCATAAACTATGTTGTCTCTTGTCTTATTTATCATCAAAGACTCATCCAACCTTATCATTGAAGCTTTTCAAAACATTCTAATTATTAGTTTAGATTCTAGGTTCATTACTTTCATGATTTATTTCCGTGACCAACACTATACATTCTTGATCAGTTCTTGTCCTACATTTCTGTATTTGTATAATTTTTCGATGCATCTCAAAGAAAAGAGCAGCAAAAGATCACAAAAGGATATTCAATTCATAAGTCTTGTCAATCCTTTGTAATTAAACGTTCTAATTTCTAAATTTCACACTCGGTTAAGTTTCAGGATTAGAAAATTTACATGACCGATGGTTGACTAAAGTTGTGATGTCTAATGGTGAGATAAGTCTATTAACAATCCGCTATTGTGTGATGCCTTATTACTAGGTAAGCTTATCAACGTTTTTTACAATGTGGATGTGACATGTGGTGGCAGGGGTTCTGCGAACCCTTCCGGAGCACCTGAGATCATCCCCGGTTTCGTGTTGCTCAGTCTTCTGTTGGCTATGCTGTGTTTTGTGTACTGTTGTTTGTCTTTTCGTCGTTTATCTTTATTTTTATCATGGCAATATCACTTTGTTTCCGACTTATGAGTTTAATTACCTCTTTAGTATCTTTCGCCTCTCTTTTAATAAGTCGATTTAACTGTTATACCGAGACTGAATTTACATTGCTATACGACGTGTGTCGGTATTTTGTATATCCAAAATTCATGTTTTTATTTTTTGATGTTTTTGTTATGGTTTCGGTTGAATAATGTGTTATGTCGTATCGTTTGTTGTCCAAATAATTATAAAATTGCACAACAATACCATCATTGTCATATTCACGAATATGACTGTTATACTGAATGTGAATTATAATTGCTGTGCGGCGTGTCTCATTGTTTTGTACATCCAACATTAACGAATTTATTTGGTTGTTTCTGTTATGGTTTAGGTTGAATATTCTGTTATGTTTTATCGTTTGTAGTCGAAATAATTATAAAATTATAAAATTGCCTTTCAATACCACTATTGTCATGAAAATTATTTGGACCAATATTGTTCAAATAATTGTATAAAGTTCCAGATTGCATGTTAGTTACGTAAGCGCGTCACTGTTTTTGATATCCTGTGGTGTTTTCGTTGATGAAGAATATGTTCGTTGTTGTTCTGTGGTTTGTATGTTGTGTCAACTATTATATTATTTGTTTGTGCGTTTCTCTGTTATGAATGTTCTTTCGTGAGTTTGTGCTGTATTTCTGTCACGTAGTGTTTTAGCGATATTTTTTAACATTGTCATCAAGTCGAGAGGTTTGGCATGCCATGAAACCAGGTTCAACCCACAATTTTTCTTAAAATGTCCTGCACAAAGTCAGGAATATGGCAGTTGTTATCAAATAGTTCGTTTCTATGTGTGTTGGCATTTGTTTTTGTTGCACTTCGGTGTCCCTGTTGTACCTTTGTTTTCCTCTTATAGTTCATGTGTTTTCCTCGATTTTGGTTTGTAACTCGGATTTGTTTTCTCTAAATCGATTTATGTCTTTTGAACACCGGTATACTACTGTTGCCTTTATTTAACAATTAAAATGTATAGTAGGACATATGGTATTCATCATTGTATATAAAATGTAATCACAAATAGTCAAAGATAGAGCAAAGCTAAAGAAAGCTGAAATAAAAGTATTAGCATCGTTCGAAAATATCTACATATCGAGTAACATTCGTTAACCATGAAGTTTTATCCTCGATGCTCCACAGATTGCAGACCTGTTGCAGATAATTAAAGTGTTGAAACGCATTACACACTTGTTTAGCATCACATATGAATGCACATCTAATGACGCTGACACCATAAACAGAATCGATAGAATGACCATTGATAATTGTGACATTTTCTCGCCTGCAGTAATCACCTATAATAAAGGTAAAAAAAAGAAAAAATGATAAATAAAATTAAAAAAAAATATGATGTGATATGAATAGGAATTTTGTTAAGTGTGATACTATGAAAATACGGCTCTAGTTTGATTGAATTTTGCTACTATAAGACTGATATAATTCTAAACTAAAGAATAACCCTTCCCATTGCAAAGCTCTGATTGATTTTCAAAATTTGGCTTTACTTAAGGTCATTTTGGGTTTGATCAGCCCTTCAACGTTCGTTTTAGGTTTGGATTTTCATATACTTGGGCCTGGAGCATCACTGAAGGAACATTTATTGTCGAATTACGCATCCTTTGCAATACAATTGATACCGTCAATGTAACTGTTTGATAAGATGGCTGTCGGTCATATAAGCCCATGTTATGTTAAAAGCAGTGTGTATGTGCGTAAAATTACGGTATCTCATTTCAGAGTTCTCAAACTAAAACTCCTCCTACAATATACAGTTATGACATTCCAGATATATCAAAAATGATTATACATGTTATAGTATCAATTATGTATTTCATCAGATATAGGTTGGTTAATGTTCGTAACAAAGTAGTCTTGTTATAGAGTAGTCGTATAATTTGATTGACAATTATATAATTGTATTTAACACAATATTATCAATTAAAAATGATGTAAGATTTTTTGGCAAAACCATTATAAAGTAGTTATGTTTATCTTCGATATTGTTCGGGAATTTTTATAGCAGTAGGCGAATGATGTTTACAAAAACACTTTGTTTACTGTCTTTGACATCGTCTGGTAGCAGTTAGGTAATAAGAAATGATTTTACATAGAGGTCAATAAAAAATAAGAAAAGAATCAAAATCACCTTTCCAATATCATTTTCCAAAACAAAATTAAAAAAACGTTCAAAGTAATTAATAAACGTGTAGGTTGAGCTGCAATTAAAGCGCGTTTGAGAATGGCACCAGTTATTGTTAAATTAAAGCAAAACTTTGTGTTTGATATTTGACATGCAAAACTCTGGTTAGGAACTAGGAAATGGATCCTTATTTTGACGACAACAAATAGAACATAGCATATGATACCAGGTTTTATAATGTTGACGAAACGAATTTCCGTATTAACTCTTCATTCTCTATATTCTAGATTAAGTGTTTAGAGATCAAATGCATAACATGTTTCAAAAAAAGCAAAAAAGTAATTAGAAAAACAATTAGAGTTACTTCTGCTATAGAAATTTCACTCTCAATGAATTAGTAAATATATTATAAACTGATCATTCAAGTCAAAGTCAGTCTACATATTTAAAACACCAAAGCATAGGCTACTTGTCAGATGTTACCCTGTGAAAAGACAGGTCTGGAACACAAGTGGTATTATTTTAAATAAATGATACCGATGCCAGCGCGAATGGCTGTTGTAATTCGAGACAAAGATATTCTGTCTTAGTCAAATAAGTCACAGTTGCGACGCAAAACTTGATGTATCATTTGAAAACAAAATTAAAGTCAATAAAAAGGGGTAAACAAAACTTTACCTTTGTTTGTACACAGATTATAATCCGGAACATTCCCAAGATCTTCTCCTGTCGTTTCAGTACACATAATACCATCACCATGGTTTATAACAATATATAAATCTTTCAGGCTTATAAGCGCACAGTTACATATGAGCCGATTTTCCGAAAGATCCCTACAAAGAAAATATATTTTTACTGTATGCACCATTATGTAAATGATATTTTTTCTTACAATTCTGAGTTTTAAGGATTATTAACAGTTATGATAATGTTCTTTTTCATATTGGGTAACATGAAAACTGATTTGTTTTTACATTTGTTTTAACTTTATTCTATCGAGTGGAAAATCTCGTATCTGAAGCGGAACTCCATGTAAAAGATATAAGAAATATTCCAATGCATGGAGATCGGTCGTTAAAACATCATATTTCCCTCAATTATTTGATTAACAGAAATGTAAAAAGTGAGTGATAATGATAACTACTAGGTTCTAACAAAAATTGTATTTCATGTTTTCAATTATAAAACAACAACAAAACGTCATTCAAATTACTCTCAGTATATTGATATAGTTCAAATGAAGTTCCAGGATCATATAACATTAAGTCCTGTATAAGACTTTAAACCTCAGCACATGACATCAAACGTCATTTAATCAATTGAGAGTAAAAACCGAGTTATTTCTATTTATGGACATTAGTTACATATTTGTGTTCTAATCCATCCCTGTCTCAATTTCATCGACATGATTATTCCTTTTTTCAATAAATTTATTTACAAATCGTTATTCCTTTTCTCAATAAATGTATTTACAAATCGGCTTTAGGTTGCACTTTGTAAATACAGCTGTTTCACAAGCCACGCTTCTTTTGGGAGATATATAATATTCATAGATATTTTGTTTTGTTTACGTACTGGTTCCTAGATATGATCTCTATGTTTCATCTCATAGAAAATCACTTGGGAATGTTTCCAGTATAAAAACACATGGTTACAGTGAAAATTTAATTCTGAGGAATTCTCAAAGTGAAGGTAGGGGTAGTACAGAATTTAGTATAAGTTTAAACTTTTAGAAGTTCGGGGCATGTAAATGTTGAAAATATGTCGCGCAATCCTATGTTTTGACCTTTGAATAAAAAAGTAGTGCATACCAACATTCCGTTCTAGGATATAATGTTTTATGAAACTTCATAGTATAGAAGAAAGCGTTGTAATGAAACAAACATGCACTAATATTTAATAAGAGTCATGGAAATGAACACTTTTATTTCTTGATAATGACATCTGCAATGTAACTGCTATTTCAGGAATTAGTTAAAAATGTATATACTTACAAATACTCTAATTTTGTTAGTTTTTTGAAGATCTTTATATCTATCGATTTTATCAGATTGTGTCTCAGGTTTCTTATAATATGAAAAAAAACCAATATAATAATTAAAATGCAGTAAATATATAGTTTTTCATAAGAAGACCAGGACACTACAGGACAGGATAGCAACCTCAATACACTTTTTGTCAACAACTGATGAATGTTTTTTTTTTACCCCAAATTGACTACTATAGGCTGAAAGCTGATATTCTCTGATGGTTTCAAACACAAACTCACTCAGTTTTATCAATACAACGAAGCTATAAACAACTGTAATACAAGTGGGTGGTTAAGTTAGCTATTAAACCAAGTTAAATCCACTAATTTCTTCGAAAAATGCATGTACCAAGTCAGGAATAATACAGTTCCATTCGTTCCTTTGTTTTACCATGTCCAATGTTCGATTTTGTGAATTTTTATTGACCTCCTCTTTTTTAATTTTCCTTGGAGTTCAATATTTTTGTTATACTTTTTACAAGTAATATTATTGCAGTACTCACTGTACTTGTTATGTATAGAATAAATAACGTTACTTGCAATTGTCGAATTTGAAATTTTCCTGACAATTCAATGGGACAGCAACCAATCAACATGAACAAAACATAAAAACAACATCTTGCAATTGAAAACTGAACGATCAAAACAATGTCTCAAATTTTAAGCTCTGCGTTAAGTAAACATTTTTCAAAGGATACCAAGGAGAAATTTCAAACTAATAAGTCAAAGAGAACTGACAACAACGTGCCAGCATAACGATAGACGACAACAATTATCAGAAAACCCTACACAGAAAACTATATACTGACCAACATGTACTCCACCAAAAACTAGGGTTAATATCATGTGCTCCAAAAAGGCAAGTTTATAAGATATATGTAAGGGACAAGAAATATTTTTGACTTTAGAAAATGAATTTTGACTGGAATGACACTTTATTTTGATCTAAAAATAAGATGGTAAAAAAATATCATATAGAGAATTTTAGTTGTTTTTGGATTTTAATATAAAAATTAGGAGATGTGGTGTGATTGAGAAAACCCTCCACCAGAGACTAAAAGACACAGAGGTTTACAACTATTGGTCACCGTATGAACTTCAACAATGACCAAAACCCATACCGCATAGTCAGCTATAAAGGGTCCCGAAATGTAAAATGTAAAAACAAAACTAACGGCCTGATTTATGCACAAAACAATAAACAAAAAACAGTGTGATATACAGCAACAAACTACAGGCTCCTGACTAAGGACAGGCACGCACATAACGTAACGGCGATAAACTATTTTGTTTGCGCCAAATCCCCCCTAGACTGTGATAGTGGTGTAACTGTACAAAATAAGAACAAACAATTAAAATCCGATGAGAAGGGCTTAACTCATCAGATCGATACACAATTATTTGCTCAGATATTTCGTTTCTAGCTGAGTTATTTTTTGTTATGTAATTTTTCTGGAAATATGTCATGTGTTGTTTAGAACTGGTAAAACAGCTATTGAACTCTCTTGAGAAGTCTAAACGAATCTGATATAACGTGACTAGATGGGGTGTTTGTTCAGGTATGACAAAACTTACTAAAATATTGTTATTTTTAGAAATACCAAATATTGTTTTTATATTCTTAGCCAGACTTTTCAGGTTGGACAATATCTACGCAAGCATCAGTTTTTACAATCAATTTGATCAAAATTGCCCTGTCAGTACATTATATATTCATTAATTTCAAACTTACAAGCTTTTCAGTTCCTTCAAATCCTCGAACAAACCAGATATATCATTCAAAAAATTGAAGGCAATCCATCTGCAGATAAGAATTGATAAATATCAATAATAATTCAAGCATAAATTTTGATAAATAAACTAACGATTGCTTATTTAACCGTATTATTATTCTAGTGATAATTTTGTTTGCCTTGATAGATCATAACATTTTCGTAGAAATAACCGCCGTTTCTTTTTTATTTTGATTCTCTGAATGCATTTGAGATTAAGTGATAACGTTTAATTAATTTTAAAGGGGCCTTTTTAATTTGTCCATAAGATATTGAGTTTAGAATCTTGCACAAAAGTTGAAACGAAATGCAATATAAAAGATGTGTTAAGAGTTAATCAGCGGTAACTTTGGCGTATGAAAAACCCATCTGAAAATTAAAAAAATTCTGACAAACTGGTCATAAAGTGACTAGGCTACAGTTTTACAGTTTGGCGCATCACTTTAAACAAAGAATTCATATTTCTAATTATAGAAATCAAATTGCCTTTTAATTTGGAATATATTCCGAACAGGTTCCCAACAACCCGTTTGTTTTTCTCTGAATATAACTTATCATCCAGATAGTATATTTGTGAAAGATAACTTGAAAAAATCTAATAAGTGTTATTTAAAGTATGCCTAATGAGTTACGGTTTTCTATTTTAAACTCATATGTTTCAATTCCATCAATGTCATTCAGACTCTCTCCGGACTTTACATATGAAATTGAAATAACTCCAAAAAAGATTTATTTTTAGCAATAAGATTTGACTAATCGGAAACTGAGATCTGTGTTCCCAACAACCCGTTCGTTTTTCTCTGAATATAACTTATAATCCAGATAGTAAATTTGTAAAAGATAACTTGAAAAAAATCTAATTAGTGTTATTTAAAGTATGCCTTATGAGTTACGGTTTTTTATTTTTAAACTCATATGTTCCAATTCCAACAATGTCATTTAGACTCTCGCCGGACTTTACATATGAAGTTGAGATAACTCCAAAAAAGATTTATTTTAGCAATAAGATTTGACCAATCGGAAACCGAGATATGTGTAAGAGACGGAAAAGATACCAAAGGGACAATTTTAATTAACCATTTACTGCGAGATTAATATTTTTGAAAGGCTGTGAGAAGACGAAATGGTAAAGGTTGCCATACTTTGAAGGCCTAATACGAATGATTCCGATAATAGAAATAGGCACGTAATACACTATTTTGTAGATTTACGGGATAACAAGTTTCAGTGGGATAGACAATTCAAAATCAAAATATAACGGGAGTTCGTGACCGGGTGACATTTCTTAAATATCCGAGTTAAGTACCTTGTGTTAAATTAAAGTATATATTAGGTAATTATTTTTTCAGAGACAAGTGCCTGTGGTTTGATACCTATCATTTCAAACTTTAGTTACGAATTTGTTTACACTCAGTAAGTTAGTTAGGGTTCCCTTTTTTATAGAAATATAAACACATAAATATGTAGTTTTAGTACCTAAATACTTTGTGTTTTTCTTTATTACAAATTCACAGTCAATGAACAAGGAAAGAAGCTCCTTTTTGATTTCAAAATATTCTACGGAAATGATAAGCTTTATACTGTGCATATATGTTTAAAAGTTAACTGCCAATGCATGAACCACTTATCTTTCACGAATTGTACTAAAGAACTATATCAGTATGGGAATCCAATAGTTTCTGTAGCAAACTTTAAAGTTTGGCACCTCTTAACCTTGGAAGTTAAGATTTGATTTAAAATATAATACAAACACAAAAGATGATTATAAATTAGGAAAATAATCATGATGATAAACATAATCAGGAAATTTATCAAAGCCCAACTGTTATACAAATTCATAGACAATATAAATACACACAGAACACTCTATTTCTGAATCCTGCAAATTGAATCATGATATATTAAGTCATTAGTTAAATTCAAAAAGTATATATCCGTCTTTTTATATTGAAAAATGCAACTCACAATTCTTCCAATTCGTAAAGTCCTCGAAACACACCCTTTTCAACCAGTTTGATGTTATTTCTTGATAATTGTCTGACAGGAAAAATAAAACAAAGTTCTTGAAAATATTACTGTTGGTGAAAATTGAATCTTTTATACAAACAACAATAGGTATATCAACAAATGGTATTATGGATGGTAAATTTCATGATGCAATGTTGAGGAGGACGAACCCGTTCATAAAATGTAATAAATCGAAAAACGGTAAATCGATTCATAGTCCACAGGTATAAATTGGGTAAAAAGTTGATTAGAGTACACAAAAGAGAAACGGGGGATACCAAAGAAATATTCAAACTCATAAGTAGGAAACGAACAAATAATGCCATGCAAAATATTAGATACAACCAAATCCTGCTGCACATGTGACATACGTCTTCTTACTCCTATAGTATATAAGTCACATCATGAATAAGGAGAGAAGAACGGATGTATGGCTACAACAACTGTAATACAGGAATTTTAATACGGTCAAACACAGTATGGTGCTTCAAATATAGTATATATGGACAACTTAACAATTACCATTGAAACCCGTGAAATAAAATATCCGCTATCGATTACACATCGTTGTCAATATAATTGAATTTGATGCGACTGTCATACAAGTGAGAGGTTTTACTAGCTTTTAAACCAGGTTTAATCCACCATTTTCTACATAAGAAAATGCCTGTACCAAGCCAGGAATATGACAGCTGTTATCCATTCGTTTGATTTGTTTGAGCTTTTGATATTGCCATTTGATTAGGGACTTTCCTTTTTGAATTTTGCTGGGAGTTCAGTATTTTTGTGATTTTACTTTTTACATTCTGATATGAAACTCAACCTTTGGTATACGTTATCAGTTGAAAGATACATGCTTCATATGTAAGTGTTGTCAGTCTGTTGCTAAATAAAAATTCCTTGTATGCATGTCCAAAGCATGTGCCTTAAATCCTGTATTTGTCGTGGGTTGCCGCCTCTTACAATTGTTTTCGTTTAATATTATCATTTGATTATGGTACTATACTAATTATTTCATATTTACATATCTCGGGTACTCTACGGTATGGTTTCGAAATATTGTTGAAGTAAGATAAGATATAATAAACAAAAGAGAGGCAAAAGATACAACATGTATGTTCAATCTCATAAATCGGAGACAAACGGGCGACGTAATGGGTAAGGAAAAACAAAACGACAAGCAGACAAACGAAAGGTCTACAAAACACACAACATAGACAAATAAAGACTGAGCAACACGAGCCCCTGAAAACACCGGTATTTGACACCCTCCGTATTGCTTTGTTCATGTTATTACAAATTCAATGACAATTCCCATTCGGAAATGTCACATTCAAGTCACCGAGACGGGGTATTTTTTACGACAATCGAACATATCCGTGGTCCTCAGTGAAATTCATTAGCGGTCAACCAACTCGTGATATCGTCCATAAAATTTTCTAACTCCGACTTGAAGGTCTTAGTTTAACTTCTTCTTTATAAGTAGCAACCCTATATCAGTTGTGATAAGAAACGAATATCGTATCGTACTCCATTTGTATTATTAGGATACCGATATTCAAATCCCGCGAATCCATTTTGAAGATATAATTGAAGTGTATATGAACTTTAAATGGAGCGAGGCAGGATCACAGGTTACATGTAGAGGTGTACATCCTTGTGCCTTGGTCTTAGGTCGAAAGCCGTCACATTGACATTCACATCTCCTTTAACAAATGTATAAACAAATGAAACCGAAGAACTCAGAATAAGAAAGAATTTGAAAGTTTACTTTTCGTCGATATGAAGGGGATGGATTTGATTTCGTGTATTTTATCTGTTCATATCAAACAATAACAGACGTTAAGTATTGTGTTCCTTATGTCTTGTTAGCATATTTGGTTTCGTTCTCATAGGAGCCTTCTGAATGAAACTAAGTAAAGCTACGTACATGTGCTGAAGATGCAACATTCTTTCAAAAGTTCCATTTCTCAAAATATGAAGCAGATTCACTTGTACTTTCCTAAAAAAAAAATGGAAATTATTGAATAATGGTTTTGAAAAGTGCTCCAAAGTTTATTTTGTTTCAGTATAAAAATGTATACGAAATTAAATGATTGTTATAAATACACTTGAAAGAAAAAGGAAACTACATTGCAGTTGCTATTTGAAATATATGAACCGCTAGTAATTTCCATTCACAAGGTTTACATTGATTTTAAATATTTTGCTGACAAAGTCTGACGTACAAAATTCTATCTGTTTATGTGAACTCATTACAAAGAAATACGAAAATGAAATGTGTAAAATCTTATCTTTGTTTCAAAGGAAACAAGGAACGATAAGGAGCTTTTTTTGCCCCCTCTCCAAATAAGTTTATATTAATATCATTGATGGTCTTAGTATAGAAACTTGAAAAAAACAATTATTTCATTGTGTTTCGGTGAAAGGAAGGTTGCCTAGCAACGTGTTTTTTTTTAATTAAATATCAACATTATCATATATTAATTTGATATATTGCTGTATCAGTACAAATTGAAATAATTCTAAATAATATTGTTTGTCCAAGAAGAACTTGAAGTCACAAATGAAAAGTCCCTTTGATTTCGTTTACTATATGCTTAAAAACAACCTAACAAAAAGAAATGGGTGTTTTCCCCATCTGAAGTATGAATTTAGCAGTTGTTCGAATATTTTTCTTTTCCACGTGGTGTTTCATTCCAATGTACTATCATATACATCTGTTTTTTTTTTAACAAATTCCTTATTGAGAATAGCAACACAAATGTTTCTTATCAACAGCAAAAAAAAAAAACAAAACAAATGTTTGAATTATAGACAAATCAATTAGTCATTTTATCGAACAAATTGAATTGAATGCAATGCAGATTGTCTGTTTATTAACAACTTTTAGTTAGAAATGAAAAGTTAGTTCAATTGTAGTTCACTTAATGCCTAGCAACAACTTAGCTACATAACAAGTGCATATCAACTATTCAATAATGGGTTCTTTATGTTATCTGACGTATGAATTTAGTAATTTTGGAAGGATAATCTTTTACAAATGGTGTTACACTGTAATATTAACATCTAGTTTATAATAAATCTTTTTTGACGAATTCCATATCGAGCATAGAAACCCACATGTTGCTTAGCAAAAGCAAACATATTTAAATCAAAGACAATTACAAAACCCATGTGACAATGTGAAGGTTATTCATAAAAACAAAAATTTAAAGATTTACTAATTAGGGGTGGGTCTGGACAGTTTTTAAAGATATTTAACAGTTAATGAAATGAAAGAGACGTGGCTTGTACCACAAACAGACCTCGTCTGGAATACAATGTCTAATCCAGGCAATTAAGAATTAATATGATGTAGGGGTGGGGATATGAATGTGTCTCCTAGGTACAAAACCTATGGTGAATTAGAAATGACTTATCAAGGCAATGGGTGGGGATATAAACCATTTTGGAGATACTTAACGATTCATTATATAACGGGTATTCGACCTCAAGGAATTATTCCTTCGGTGCAGTGAAGAGAAATTGATATTAAAGAATGTTAATGGTTTTAAGGTTGGACATATAAAACTCAATTATTTTACCTTGAAAGTCAAGGGTCAAGAACAAAAAATCAATTATTTTGACCTTGAGATCAACGGTAAGGGTCGTAATGATATTAGACTGATGTGATATATCATGGTTATACACTTTATGTCAAATATCATGTCAATGTCAAAAAAATAAAATAAGTGTCGGCTCGTACAAGTGTGTCTGAGAATAAAATCCAGAAAAAAGAAGAAGACGAATACTTTAGTTAAACATAATGTATCCATTTATTTCTTCTTGGAAGCAAGGGAGACATGATAAAGAAAAGTGAGAACTGAGTACTGCATAAACTGCTGTTTCATTCACGACGAAATGAAATATTGAACAATGTTTATTTATCTGTAATTATGATGTGGATACTGGCGATGACGAAAAATGGTTTCTCTTTCCAGTCGTTGTCGAATGATTCGTTAAATTTCATGTAAAACTCACAGTATGTGTTTTTTTTGCATTTTGTATTTATTCGTTTTTATAATTTGTTTATCAAAATGAACAATTATACTTGGATATGCAAGTTTCTTATAAGAGTATATGATTGCAGAAGTCAAATATATTGGTGGATGCGTATGTTTAAGCGAGGATTGATATAATAGGGATTCTTACTAAATGCACCCTTCATCAAAGACTTTAAAATGGGTAATTGCTGATTTTCCATTAATCACGAGGCATTAAGGTGTAAATGCAAAGACTAGTTGGGTCGGAGTCAAAATATATAGTGTTCAGGTAGAGTGATATGTCTTCCTGCGTACTGTAACCTTATGAGCTAGCACATTAAAAATAATGACACAAACAACCCATGCAGTAACAAGAAGTCCAGTAGTCAGCATTTCTGTGTTAACATGCATGAATTATCATTGATATGGTCAACTGTTTACAAAACTTTGAATAGTTTGAAAAACTACGGACTTATTTGTTTTTGGCAAAACGTCTCGGAATTTTGAGCCTTTTAAGGTCTTTTGAATTTTTTATTCGACCGTCACTGATGAGTCTTTTGTATACGAAACATGCGTCTTGCGTACAAAATTACAAGCATGAAATCTTTAATAATGATGCGGTTTTTTTTCTTTGATATTCAGTATTCTTTTTTTTCTTTGACGTGTGAATATCTGATTAAAACATTTTACGATTCTTTTATTTATTAAAATATGTTGAAAGTCTTTATAGTGCTGTAATTTAAGAGGAGATATGATTGATTGAATGTTGTTTTCTGACCGTCCAGTGGCAAATACTTCATGCATATTTATGACGGAAAATAATGTAGAGAATAATTTTCAAACAAGAATTTCGAAGTGGCATGCGTTGTCGTTGAAAAAGAGCGGTGGGAAGGCGGGGGAAAATTACAAATCATAAGTCCACTAAATACAAACGACACCATGACCAAAAATATACTCAAGATACATAATAGTGTTGGATAGTTTTGTTTGGTCTTTATGACTGTTACACTTACACAATTAAATAATTTAAATTGAATGAACTACAATGCATGTTACTATTCACAACTCTGTTATTTATTTTCGCCATCCGTAATAATTGCCTAAAATGTCACTTAGCATGCCATACTATAAAGAAATGCGGACGTGAAAGAAAGCACTTTTCTCAAAAGCGTCTACGGAGATTAATACAATCCAGAGCGACGATTTCATCATTTATCAAACAAAATACGTGTTTCTGAAGGGTAAAGTTGTACTAAAATTAAATGTTGACACCAATATCGATCTGTTGGGTAAAGAATTTATATTTAAAAACACCATTCCACGGAGATATGCTTAACAAATCTCTGCAGTTTTTAGATTACAAAAATCATATTTATGCTTCGACATGATTATCCACGATTAACGGCTGTTTCACAGTGTTCTAAATATTGAAATTTATTCAAATAGTCACTGCTTGAGTATGAACCAGTAATTAAATAACTTTGGTTTCATTTACATTCCCAAAGTTTGTCACAGTTTCTTCTGATTTTGAGTCAAAACTCGACGGTCTGCTGAAATCTCAATTTAAATGCATACAATAATAAATACAGGAATATCTTGTGTTCCTTTTTCCGTAGATATCAAGTTTAAGCCATAAAGAAACTAGCCATTATAGCACGAAGAAAAGTCTGTCGTCGGATCCAGTGAATACCGGAAATCATCTCCGGTCCGCAGTTCGTTTAAATATTTCGATGATTCAATGAAAACAACGACAATTGTGTTCACCTTTTTTAATTTTTAACTATGAGCGTACCTACGTCCCACTAAGATATTTGAACTGCAGAAACATTTATATTCAAGGAATGTCAGATATAAATATGATCGTGGGCCGTAGGTACGCTCATAGTTTATAATGCAGAAAAAGGTTTGGAAACTGCCATTTTTCTACCCTTTTTGCGAATCTTGAGGACTTATTTGTATTTGGCAAAACGTCTCGGAATTTTGAGCCTTTTATGGTCTTTTGAATTTTTTATTCGACCGTCACTGATGAGTCTTTTGTATACGAAACATGCGTCTTGCGTACAAAATTACAAGCATGAAATCTTTAATAATGATGCGGTTTTTTTTCTTTGATATTCAGTATTCTTTTTTTTCTTTGACGTGTGAATATCTGATTAAAACATTTTACGATTCTTTTATTTATTAAAATATGTTGAAAGTCTTTATAGTGCTGTAATTTAAGAGGAGATATGATTGATTGAATGTTGTTTTCTGACCGTCCAGTGGCAAATACTTCATGCATATTTATGACGGAAAATAATGTAGAGAATAATTTTCAAACAAGAATTTCGAAGTGGCATGCGTTGTCGTTGAAAAAGAGCGGTGGGAAGGCGGGGGAAAATTACAAATCATAAGTCCACTAAATACAAACGACACCATGACCAAAAATATACTCAAGATACATAATAGTGTTGGATAGTTTTGTTTGGTCTTTATGACTGTTACACTTACACAATTAAAAATTAAAATTGAATGAACTACAATGCATGTTACTATTCACAACTCTGTAATTTATTTTCGCCATCCGTAATAATTGCCTAAAATGTCACTTAGCATGCCATACTATAAAGAAATGCGGACGTGAAAGAAAGCACTTTTCTCAAAAGCGTCTACGGAGATTAATACAATCCAGAGCGACGATTTCATCATTTATCAAACAAAATACGTGTTTCTGAAGGGTAAAGTTGTACTAAAATTAAATGTTGACACCAATATCGATCTGTTGGGTAAAGAATTTATATTTAAAAACACCATTCCACGGAGATATGCTTAACAAATCTCTGCAGTTTTTAGATTACAAAAATCATATTTATGCTTCGACATGCTTATCCACGATTAACGGCTGTTTCACAGTGTTCTAAATATTGAAATTTATTCAAATAGTCACTGTTTGAGTATGAACCAGTAATTAAATAACTTTGGTTTCATTTACATTCCCAAAGTTTGTCACAGTTTCTTCTGATTTTGAGTCAAAACTCGACGGTCTGCTGAAATCTCAATTTAAATGCATACAATAATAAATACAGGAATATCTTGTGTTCCTTTTTCCGTAGATATCAAGTTTAAGCCATAAAGAAACTAGCCATTATAGCACGAAGAAAAGTCTGTCGTCGGATCCAGTGAATACCGGAAATCATCTCCGGTCCGCAGTTCGTTTAAATATTTCGATGATTCAATGAAAACAACGACAATTGTGTTCACCTTTTTTAATTTTTAACTATGAGCGTACCTACGTCCCACTAAGATATTTGAACTGCAGCAACATTTACATTCAAGGAATGTCAGATATAAATATGATCGTGGGCCGTAGGTACGCTCATAGTTTATAATGCAGAAAAAGGTTTGGAAACTGCCATTTTTCTACCCTTTTTGCGAATCTTGAGGTGTTTACATCAACATAGCATGACTTATATCAGCGGAAGTTGACAAACCTATTGATGTTTACAAAAAATATATGTTTTAAACTTTAAAAATATAGTATTATAATTTATGGCACTTCACTTTGAATTTGAACGAAAATTCGGGGCCGTTCTCTGATGCTTATCGTACCTTGTCCTTTCCCTATCTAAATATAACACTAAATAAACTTACATCGTGATCAGTCTAAACAGATGGTTAAATACTCCTTCACCAAAATCTGATATATCATTTTTTAGTAAGATGCTGAAAGTAATAAAGTAATAAAGTACTTTATGTCTGTATTTGGGTGATGTTTATTTATAAAACAGTTAATAAAAGAAGAATAGAGAGACGTACTACATATTCCAGCCCGCTGCTGCAGCTACCACTAGAGATTGTTATTCTTACACGTGACTTGATTGAGGCAGTAGAGTCCGATGCTCATATCACTTGTTATATATTTAGGTCTGATACTGAATTGTGCTACATACTCCAAACTGCTTTTTGTTCAATATAATGCTTATTATAACTGATTGTGTTGATTTAGGGACACGTAATATTTTAAAGAAGAAAACCTACAAAATTAGGTAATAAATAATTTTCAATTTAAGTAGAAAAGAGAGTGTAAGACCTCTACGCAAGGTAAATTGGAGTGAAATGGAAGTTAAATTTTAAACAATTACCGTTCCGGAAGAGCTCTTTATATGAATTAGATAAATGAATGTTTTTATTGGCCATGTTCGATCACGTGATATCGTTTTTGGCACTGTGCATTGTTATCCAATAAAAAAGGCTTACAAAAATTTTGATCAAGACACTAATTGTCCTAAAATTAAACACCAAAAACAACTCTTAATGATTTTTTCTATTGAAATATTCAGATCAACTCTATTTCTATACTTTGGGACGGTGATTGACCAACTAGGGCTGGAAAAAAACATAACAATCCAGAATGTGTCTGTCACTGGTAACAAAAAAAGTTAAGGTAGATTTACTGTATACCGCCATCTTCGATTGTACAATAGCAGTACACAATTGGTCTAGTTCATTGCCTTAATCTGCAAATTTTGAGACAGATTTGCAATTTATGTGTAAGACTGTTTATTTGTATAAAAAAATAAGTGTTCATTGCATTTTCCAAAATATTTATACGAAAACAATTTTTTTTTTTTTTTTATTAGTCATTTTTTCAACTTGGCCATTTAAGGGGAGATAACTCTTACAGTACAAATTTACACTGGGTTGATAGTGAATTTTTCATTTTTTTATTTGTAGAAAGAAAACAAGTTCGCAGACAACATTTTTTCTTTATATTTTCTTACAGCATATTATAAGACCTATCTTCTCATATCTTATTTCAAAATTATATCTCATAGATATCTTTTTATTCACAAAAATGTGTTTTTTCATGAACAATCTATGCAAATTTGGAAAGTTTTTCAAGACATACAGTTTGCAAAATAGCACAGTGACCCACACTTTCATAATATTTTTGAAAAAAGCATAGTACAATCTTCATTTTGGTAAAGTATAAGAACATTCTATCTGAGGAATTATATACTGACGATCCACCGTAAACTATAAGACGAAGCGATAACGGAAAAGGCTATGAATGGGTTAATAATGGTATCAAATTACATTCACACGATTCGGTTTATTGGTAGTCATATCTATAAACCCTTAAGAAATGCAGTGCCTATTGTAAAATATCATACAAGATGAAATATCTATTTTTTATTTTGATTTACAAATCTTTAATGTCTCTTTAATAACTCAAGTAATACTTCAACGCATCTATTCTGCTGTAACAAATAATAATAAGCATACAATTATAAAAAGTGTCCATTTCAATAATTATACGATTGTAAGGAAAATTAATCCATAAAAGTATTTTGTTAAACAGTTAGATAGAATCACATTTTTTATCTATTATAGTTTATATTTGGTGTTAATTCGATTCTATACTTTATTGCGATTGTACATTTATGAGAAGTAACTTGTGTACTGTACTGCTCTTTGCAAAAAAAAAAAAAACAAAAAAAAAACAATTATTAAGAGCAAGTCTTTGTAAGAATTAAGCAATTTAGACAAACTTCAAAACATGGCCGAAAAAACCCACCGACCTAACCATCTTATTTTTAGGTACCCTCACCCAGATTAAGAAATTGTAGGTTTTTCGTTTCTGCTTGTCTGGTAATTCTAGAAATCTCTAGATACCTATTGGTTAGAATGATATCAAATTACGGAGTTAGGTCCCCTTAATTGTTAATTTCTAGTGCATGTTAACTATAATATATTACAAATTACCAGAACAGGAAATGAAAACAAATGTTTGTGCACCGTTATACAATTTGAACATAAATTAATGTCAACTTGAGTAGGTTTTTGTTTGTCATGTTTTCACAACTGCCTGATTTGGCATTTAATAAATGAAATTTTCTGACAAAAGAGCGAGAGGCAGCTGTTGGATGTCATTCTTTTTTGACAATATACGTTGATTTTTTTTTCTAACAAAGATTCGTTCGTTTGATGCTATTTTTTTTCCAAAAACGACAGCAAATGTGAATTTAGGGAAATGTGCATTTGTGAATATTGAGGAATACACTAAACTATTGTAAGCAAAAAATAAAATTGGACTGTTACAATGTTACTTTGTTTTTGAGTAAAAAAATTAGATACAACAAAAAAAGGTTGCAAACCACGTTTTTTCCTTAATGTTCATTTCGTATTTTAAATGTTCATTATTAACTTTCCTGTGTGAATCTTTAATAAGAATGTAACAAAAGTCATTAAAAGTAAAACTTTTCGGGGTTTTGCGATATAATTGTACATTAAGAGTTGAACTGTAAGCAGTGTTTAGAAAAAGACATTCTAAACGATAGCAACATTGCTGATTAATTAAAAGTTGCTGGACTATGCCATAAAGGGTCAAGGCCTCAAAATAATAACCAAACTGATATGTACTGATAGTAATGTAACTTTAAAGAAAATATTTTATCTATCACAAGTAGTTCCTATCAATCAGACTGAAGCAAAACCCGTAAAATTGAAAATTGCTAATTAGTTCAAAGTAACTGGACTGTGACCTAGGAGGCAAACCAACAAAAAATTCATTAAATTGATATGTTTTAATGATAATGCAACTTTAAAGAGTATATCATTCATCTATCAAATGTATCACTAGTAGTTCCTATCAAACTGAATTAAACAGAAAACTTAACAAATGTTAATGCCGCCGAGAGAAAAGCAACACTTAGGTCTCACCTTCTGCGAATTTCGTGTCAGGCGAGACAAAAACAGCGATGCATTACTGCAAATATGTTGAGAGATATAAACACCGATAGCGAGGAAAACTAAACGTTAACTGTACTAATGCATTTACAATAACGCAATATACAATGAAAGAATAATAAACTTACAGTTTTTCAAGGTTCAACAAATCTTCAAATACCCCATTCTGTAAATACTGTAATTGGTTTCTTTGACAATTTCTAAACATTAAGAGGGGAATGAGTTATATTACCATTGCAAATCGTTTTGTAGTCAATAAGGGCTATCTCGCTGTATATTTAATGAATCTAACTAACGGCTTAGTGAACGATAGTTTGTCTTTAATTGTTAGTGACAGTTGCTGAGCCTATAGATTCACATAAATTCAAGTTTTGTCAAAGTCAATCTAGGGTTAAACAGCAGAATATTGGCAAATACTTGACAATAATGTATATATGTTTTACAACTAAACCCAGTTGCGCACGTTTTGTCCTTTTTTTAAATGAACTGACCTAGTATTGATACTTTTCGCCTTACTCCCCAAAGATGTGATATACTGATGTGATGTGTCCGTGCAAGTATGAATACCAACTCCATAAACATTTATTCACAGATTTCATAGTTGTGAATGACCATAAAATGTGTTTTACTTTATGATAACATTTGCAAAAGAGAAGCGAAAGAAACTTAAATGGACATTCAAACTCATAAGTCGAAAATAAACTGAAAACGCCATGGCTGAAAATATAAAAATACCAACAGACAAACAATAGTACACAAAACACAACATAGATATCTCAGGTGCTCCAGAAGGGCAAATATGTATATTCCAAGAATGCTAGTCTAAACAATGCGATAAAAAAACCAACTCTCAACAATGTTCCTCTAAGTTGTTGTCAATGAATTCTTTAATATCAATATATGATACAGCACCGATGAAAATGGAAAAAACAATGCACTCGACATTGATATACTCAGGCAATTGAAAAGTCTGTAGATTGTATTGTCCATGAATTTGTTGTATTTATAGATATATGTATAGTTTATATGTTTCGGAGTTAAGTGTGAAGTCCATTTTTGCTGAAATAATACACATATTTGTTAAGGAGATAGCTTAAGCCTGCCTCCGGGTGCATATTCATTTAAACGTTTTCCCTGCAGAATATATATAATTTTGCCACGTTGTCGTTCTATCTGAAAAAAAAAACCACTTGTTCCCTAAATTAACAACCCCGCTTGTTCCCTAGATTTATGTTCCATCTAGTGTCTTACAACATTTTCAAAGTGAGATGTAATACATTACAGTATATGGAATATTATATTTAAAAAGTTTAACTACTTACAACAATTGCAGGTTATGCAATCCACGGAAACTTTCATTATGAATACTTTCGATATCATTGTCACCCAGGTATCTGATAGAACAGAAAGAAGAAGGTTAATACACAATAATCTAAAAAATATGGTCGATTTTCGTTAAATGCATTTCTCATGAAAAACAGCTGTCTTTTAACCACTGGTTTTGTCGTCAGTAGAGTACACCTTTATCAAACTATAAGTATAGTTTATTTATTTATTTGAATAGTTTGATATTTCCATGGTCACCTTAAAATGTCAAAGAAACCCTCAATTATCTGCTTGTGTCATATGCTAAAAAAAGTAAAATAACGAACTACAAGGGAAATTCAAAACGGAAAGTCCTTTATAAAATTGCAAAATCAAAAGCTAAAGGTTTGATATCTACATATAACATAAGTTAAGTTGAATGCATTTTCAAATTTGCTGTTCCTATTCCGTATTCCCAATTAATTATATTTATAAAGAGGAGTCACCAACACCAATCTTCAAGTCAAAGGTTTAAGCAAACATTGCTAAAATTAACGTTTATGTAAATAAAAAATTTAATAAACATAGGCATTTCTAAGTTACTACAGTTAAATAATAAATCGAAATGCTGGCAACTGGTTTTACTAGATATTTTATATTTTGTCTCTTCATTCATTAGATTGAGTTAACGAATATTTCATTGACAATATATCGTCTCAATATGTGTGTGCTGCATTTCTGTCACGTAGTGTTTTAGCGATATTTTTTAACATTGTCATAAAGCAGAAGGTTTGGCATGCCATGAAACCAGGTTCAACCCACCATTTTTTCTTAAAATGTCCTGTACCAAGTCAGGAATATGGCAGTTGTTCGTTTCAATGTGTGTTGGCGTTTGTTTTTGTTGCACTTCGGTGTTCCTGTTTTTCCTTTGTTTTCCTCTTATAGTTGATGTGCTTCCCTCGGTTTTGGTTTGTAACCCGGATTTGTTTTCTCTCAATCAATTTTTGAACACCGGTATACTACTGTTGCCTTTATTTATCAGCTCTAATTATAAAGAAATTAAATGTCCCTTAGGTATATTTCGTCTCTCTTCTAAAATAAACTTACAGATTATTAAGATTATGCAAACCAAAGAACACTTCCTCTTTAATTGCCTTGATGAAGTTTCCCCCTAAATGTCTTGTAAAAAGGAAAATGATTTATATTGTAGAACGTGAGTGTTAGTAAATGTTAAGCTTCATCTCATGTAAATATGTAATAATATAATCTAAGCATACTAGCTAGAGGCACTACATTTATTCACATGATATGTATATCACAATTTACAGATGCATGAACCTGTACAATATTTAAGCATAGCAATCATTGTTTGATGATCAAATGCTATCTACTGCAAGTATTTTATTTCATAAAGGTTTTATAACTTAATTTGTATAATCATCAAATCTAAACAGCAACAAGCAAGTTCAGTAGAAAGGTGAGCTTTTGCATAGGTATTGCACGATAACATAGGTTTTATATTCTCGAAAGAAAAGATTCACAAGAAACATGTGTTCTGGTAGCTTTATAACAAGTTATTGATGTTAAAATATTATCAATTCGACTTACATTTTGTTCGATTTCTACAGTGATACTTACAGCAGTGTCAGATTTGTTAGAGATCTAAAGGCTTTTGCTGCCAGTTGTGTTATTTTATTCGATTTCAAAGATCTATAAAGATATCATGTATCTTATATCATCACATGTAACAGCATAATTTTAAAGTAATACTTTTTATAAAAAATAAGAATAAAGAATAATAAAAAAATATGCCATTCCTGGATTTCTATCATTTTGAAGCTTGACTGAATCTTAATTTATCCTCATCTTTATATTTTCAAATGAGCAATTAGTGATAAAAAAAAAAGATCAAATCGAAGAAACAAGACGTTAAGTCATCGCAAACAATAATTGTCGTCTAACTTGTAAAAAAACAAACTTTATACTTAAATGATAAGAATGGGATTCAGTCTACCAATAACATGCAAACTACAAATATACTTACAGGATTGTAAGTTCACCCAAATCACTAAATGTATCATTTCTTATTGTTTCAATGTCATTTTCATTTAAGATCCTAAAAATATATATTGTTTCTATATCAAATAAACGAAAAAGATAACAAATTATGTATGAACATGTACCTATCGATACATTATATAGTATGTGGATTTTGTGACGCGTTTCTGCATGTTTGTGTTCTCCTTCCTTGATAATATTATAACTAAGTATTGATCAAATTACAAAAAGTCACGAAACGTGAATCCTTCTGTTGTTTATGGTCAAACAATATAGAAAAAGAATTTTTCTTCAGATTTGACATTGAAATAAATAGTGTTCCTATGCATTGTAGTGTAATCAACCGTAGGATTTTAAAAAGATTGAAAGTTTTTGTTTTCTTCAAAATTTGGCCTAAGATATCTTTTTACTTAGCAATACTTTAATTCTATCTAATCTCTACAGAAGACTATAAATTGTTATGATTGATTCTTAAATTTATTTCTTTTTTGTCTAAAAAAAGTATATTCATGATTTAACCAATTAAAGACATCTTTTGTGCTTTTATGGCTAATTTTATGGCATGGATTAGGTTCATGTTTGAAGACCAGTATTTGTATGCATCCTTTTCCTTTGGTCTTTTTTTGGATATCAATATTTGCCTCATTGGCAATCATATATTTCCTTATTTTACACATATGTGAAACTTGATATTGAACAGGACCATTCATGACAATGAAAGAAATATTCTAGGAAATACTGTTGGAGATATTAGAGAAGAGGAAGATATATTTTATGTTGTCTATAATATCGGCATCATATAATTAAGTACTATTTCGGGGCTATTGATTCGTACATTTCTCCATGAATCTTTTGTTACTGAAGTCAGAAATTTCGTGTTGACCACTATGTTCGAGATAGTGACGTTAACATTGTATCAAATTGAAATGATTTGTAACAATAGTTTCGATAGATTTGCATGAAATGTTTATAATCAAGAAGCTAATAATCCGATGGAGATATCGTACCAGCAAATATGTGTCATTTTGCAAACAATCTATGTTTGATAATATATTAAAATTTAGAAAGCATTCCTCTCTGCATGTACGCTTTCGACAAAATCACTGATAAACATACTTACAAATGATGTAATGATTGAAATGTAGAAAAGACACCTGGTAGTATATCTTTAATGTTATTTGATTCTAAGATCCTAAAAGTACAAATTACGCACTCAATCATTGTGTGTTTGGGTTTTCATTGAAAGTATTATGCTCTGATAGTAGTACTGTACAACATATACCTTTTTGATAGCGTTTTTTGTTCTGAAAATTTGTCTTTTTTTCCGAATAGACTTGATAAAATCAATTGATACAATTATACTGTTATATATGTTATATAGTCAAAGATGGGCTTCAAAAATATTGTGATGAGGTAAATTCTACCAGTGGTTTTAACCAGATGTGGATTCTCAAAAATCCGAAATTTCTACTGCTTAATCTTCGATCACAATCTTTGCAATTTTGCAGCAACATAAAGACTTTAAATTTTTCTACGCTTTACACTACTATTCCCCATGCTCAGTTGAAAGATCGACTTTACCATCTCATTAAACAGAGCTTTTTCTATAAAAATGGGAATCGTAGATACAAATTTCTTGTTTTGGGTTACAATAATTCATATTTTGTGAAGAACCAAACTGAATCTACCAGAAAATATACTGAAGATGATATTATCAAAATGCTGGACTTTTTGATCGACAATATATTTGTTGAGTTTGGAGGATTGATATTTCAACAGACAGTCGGTATTCCAATGGGTACTAATTGTGCACCCCTACTGGCCGATTTTTTTTTACTCGTTTGATGCAGAATTCATTCAGAACCTTCTAAAAGACAAAAAGAAAAAGCACCTTGCAAAATACTTTAATTTTACTTTCAGATATATTGATGATGTTCTAACATTAAATAACCCATATTTCAGCCAATACTTACATCTCATATATCACAGTGAACTTGAAATTAAAGATATTACTGATACTAGAAGGACTGCTTCATACCTTGATCTTTTCCTCAATATTGACACAGATGGACGACTTCACACGAAAATCTATGATAAACGGGACGATTTCAACTTCCCAATTATCAATTTCCCATTTCTCAGCAGTAACATACCCGCTGCCCCTTCGTATGGTGTTTACATATCTCAGTTGATACGTTATGCTCGTGCAAGTTCACACTATACGGACTTCATATACAGGAGTGTGCTCCTAACGCAGAAACTGCTCCAACAAAGTTATGAGGAGGACAGATTAAAAATGACACTCGGTAAATTTTATTGACACCATCACGAATTTGTTGTTTCATACGATGTGTCTTTGTCCAAACTGAAAAAGGGCATTTTTACCACGTGTTAGATTGTGGTTTGCCATTACGTCGTCTGATCTTTTAAGTACCGAACGTGACTAATTCCCGATTGTGACTGTTTTGCTGAGTGTGAATTCGCATTGCTATAAGACGTGTCACGGTATTTTTCTATCCAAAATCCATGTATTTAGTTTTAATGTTATATTTGTTATTCTCATTGGATTTTGTCAAATGTCTTATCGTTTGTAGTTGTAAATCTTATTTTTTTCTGTTTTTATTCGTGTGTTACGGTAAAGATAATTAATAACCCAGTTCATTTATAAGATTTTTGTTTGGGTCAACTAAATTTATACAATGTATTTGGTTTACAGTTTGATTTAGAAGAAATACCGACATAGCTTGATAATACAATTAATTATCTAATTGCTACCACAATTGTATATTAATAAGTATTGTAATTTTCATTGTTATTAATACATGTTATACCAGTATTACAAACCTAATCTTGAACTCTATCCTATTTTATGGAAATTTATAGAAATTTATATGTGACGTCGATCTCTTCGGCTAACATATAATACGTTGTTCGGCTGTGCCTTTTTTATGTGCTGATTTAGGTTGTTTAACGTATTCGTTTTTATTCTGTAGTTAGTCACCACTTCGGTGTTAACATGTATATCTATTATATAGTCATTTTTATAAATTTACTGTTTGCAAAAGTATGAATTATTCTAAATACTAAGGATTTTCTTATCCCATGCATATAACCTTAGCCGTATTTGGCACAAATTTTTGGAACTTTTGGTCCTCAATGCTCTTTAACTTTGTACTTGTTTTGGCTTTCGAACTTTTTTAACTGAGCGTCACTGATGGGTCTTATGTAGACGAAACGCGGGTCTGGCGTATTAAATTATAGGCCTGGTACCATTCGATACCTATTATTTGTGTTTGTCTCTGTCCTGTATGTTCTCCCACATATTTGTATTGTAGTCCTGTCATGAAATCTTGTCATTTTAATGTTATATTAAAGATTGCCATAAAAGCTGGAGGTTTGGCTAGCCACAAAACTAGGTTCAACCCACCATTTTTTTCTTAAAATGTCCTGTACAAAGTCAGGAAAATGGCCATTGTTATATTATAGTTCGTTTCTGTGTGTGTTGCATTTTAGTGTTGTGTTTCTGTTGTGTCGTAGATTACTAGCACATCTGCCACATGGCAATATCAAAAAATTAATCAGCTGATTCGTTTCCAACATTTACCATTCGTTTTCAACATTCAATATTAGATTTCAACATTCAAAATTAAAAAATTCTTTTCAATTTTTTTTTTTTTTTTCATTTTTTTTTTTCAATGTTGAATGTTGAAATCGAATGCTGAATGTTAAATGTTGAAACGAAAAAAAAAAAAAATAAAATAAAAAAATTGAAAAAAAGGGTTTAACAAAAAAAAAAAAAAAAAAGGAATGTTGAATGTAAAATATTGAACAAACATGACATCCGACTTAAATCGACTTTTTAAGATAAGAAAGTTACTTACAAAAATTCGGTTTGCTCGAAAATACCATTAGGAATTGACGTCAAATTTTTACTGATACACGATGTTTGTTGCTTTGAACAGGAACATAGGTCGGGACACGACACTTTGCATTCACACTGGCGAATGAATAAAACAACTTGGATCAGAAAATAGGTGGACAGCATTGTCGAAACTGGTCTCTTGAATTATTTGCTTATGTATTGCTGTTAAAAGAATTAAAATAAAATCAGGTAAAATAGGTTAAACGAACACAAACCCACCTGAATACTTTCATTATTAAACATGTTTATTATTGAAATATATCTATAATTGTAATTTGCACCAATGTCTTCGTTTACAAAAAAAATAAGATTTTTAAAGCAGGTTTTGTGAATACTTTCTTTTGTAAAATTTTTAAGTCTATCGTTTTTAAATTTTTACTAACCTTCTCTCATACTCATACAAAAAGGAAGCAACCATATATATATTTGAATAAGTCTTTACCAAACATATTGTTCCAATCCGACCACTGCGGGTTGAACAAATTTGAAGTTGATTTTAAATATTCAACAGCACCATATCTAATGCTGAAATGTCATCTTACAAGTTAACGGTTAGTGAGAATAGCTGGTCAGTAAAGCCAAATTTATTTTGGTTTGGATTTGTATTATCATAAATACTGTATCGATAAACTGTTAGTTGCTTAATGTCCAGTGACATATATTGCATGTTTATGAAAAGATAAACACTATAAACGTGTGAAAAAGATTAAAACATGCTTAGTTTCATATGTGTACTAATATGAACAAGAAAATAAATAAAGTTATTGTCTACATTTTACTGAAAACACTATATTTGTTAATAAATTAATTAGAAATTGAAATAAATTATAGAATACATGCCAATGAAAATATGGACTGAACAACATTAATGATGTTTATTGCAAGACAAACATTTTTAATGAATTGTAAGCAGATTAGAGTCAAATAAACATTTGGAAATAGTTAGGTTGCACAATTTCAAAAAAAGTCTATTCGACAAAACGATTTCCGGGAAAATGTAACCATTCGAATTTTGTACAATAGAATGGAAAATAAAGAAGACGTAACAGTTCTACTAGTGTGTTTATGCTTCATACGAGCATACAACTGAAAATTCAGACGATGTTTTGTCCTTTTCGTCACCGTATTAAAGTGATATATATATATGTATAATTAAAGACGTAAAGGGCGCCGTATATGATAGAAATGAAACGATGTATACTGATAATACAGTAAAACGATAAAAAAGGAACAAATTTCAAAAATAAAACAAACATGTATCTTACCTCATCTCCTGCAATCATCTTTTTGAAATTGAATAGTGGGATAAAATAAGCAGCATTTTATTCTGTAACTTCAAATAAATAATGCCTTTTAATCTTCTTTAATCTTTTCATGTATGAAATTATACTCCTTAAATGACTATTTTACTATTGTTGCAAATAGATTATATTGTAAAACATTAATGAGCACGTTATTGGACTCAGATGTGCTGTTGAAAAGATTACAGATGAAAGAACCTTATTTTGAAAGTATCTTATTACTTTGACAGATTTTCAAATTTGTTCTAATTTAACCTAAAAACAAACATTTTTGTTTCTTTCAATCTAAGTAAAGTACGTGTATTAAGTTCCACTTATGAGAGGCAAAAGCTACTCAGTTACTCACTTCAGTATGTGTGTAGGGCGTGGTGTGTAGTTTATTGTAGTTCTAAAATTCTATAACAAAATCGACATCTAGCAGAGAAATTCGCTCAAACTGATGTAGGACTTGCAGTGAGGTGAGTGTTTGCTAAATGAGGAAAGCCTCATTATGACTTTGAGATGAGAAGCAACAATAACAGAGCTGTTCCTACAATAAGAAAAGAAACATTTCTACAGTAGTCTATGCTCCTCGTCTTCTGCAAACAATCAAAGAAGACTTACATCGAAAAGGTTTATATACCATTTATCAAGCTCTGAAAAGTCCCGAGTTAAGCTGTAGACAAGATGTAAATAAAATCACTAGATAATCTGTCATCATTTACAATTCCCCTAAAAGACAAATAATGCAATTACGATATAAATAAAAACAGCAAGGTTGTTGATATGGCACAGACACATTTATGTAAAAAGTAAAATAACAAAAATACCGAACTACAAGGAAAATTCAAAACGGAAAGTCCTTTATCACATGGCAAAAACAAAAGCTCAAACACATCATACGAATGGAAAACAGCTGTCATATTCCTAACTTGGTACAGGCATTTCCTTATGTAGAAAATGGTGTATTAAACGGACTTTGAACATCGATAATCTACAAGTACAGTAAATGCAACCTTAGCGTTACTGTTTGACGGGAACTTGACTGATCGGTGAATGATCGGTGACGGATGAACATCGATAATCTACAGGTACTGTTTTATCTTTGAAAGAAACGACAATACCTGTAGACTATTATAGATTAGATATAGATAACACAATAAATTGTTAATTTGTGTTGATCATTGTCATTTTGCTTAGTTTCTTCTGTTACCGATTCTAAAATCAGATTCGGGCTTCTCTTTAACTGAGTCTTACTGTGCGTACTGCTGTGCGTTTGTTTATTCCACATTGGCTAGAGGTATAGAAGGATGGGTTGAGATCTCACAAAATATGTTTAACTCCGCCACATGTTTCGCCTGTCCGAAGTCAGGAACATCTGGCCTTTGTTTATCTTGTTTTTTTTTTAAATTTTCTCTCAATAATATGTTTCGAAGTTTAGTGGGGCGTCCGTTATTGCATAACTAGGATACTTTATGGATTAGAGGTCAGCTGAAACCCACCTCCGGGTGAGCGATTATCTCGCTGTGTTGAAGACCCATTGGTGGCCGTGGGCTGTTTTCTGTTCGTCTTTTGACACATTGCCTGTTTCCATTCTCAATTTTATTGATGTGTCAACCATACCACAACAATTAAAAATCACCAAATCCGTTTGATATGTACTGGTTATTACTCTTGTCTCGGAGAACATGATTTATTTACTAGTTGTTTTTGGCTTTGAACTAGCTTTCAGTAACTGCAAGTATTCTTAGATTGGTACTTTGTATCTTTTGTCGTCCTATCAGTTGCTTTTTGTGCTTCGTGTCGTTCTATGAATAAAGCAATTCCCAACTTCATTTTACTTTGTCGTGTAATTACACCAAGTCCCAAGTTGTGGTAGGGTTGAGCGCTCATATTTTATTAAAACCCGTCAGATTCTATATGTACAGGTTCCTTGTCATGAGCCTGTAATTTCGTGGTTGACGTTGTTTCCCGTCCGTCAAATTTATTTTTCGTTTATTGTTTTGTCATATATCAGACCGTTTGGTATCTTTTATATGCGGCTGTCATACAATGGAGAGGTTTAGCTAGCTATTAAACCAGGTTTAATCCACCATTTTCTACATAAGGAAATCCCAGTACCAAGCCAGGAATATGACATATTCCATTCTTTAGATGTGTTTGAGCTTTTGATTTTGCCATTTCATAAAAGACTTTCCGTTTTGAATTTCCCTTGGAGTTCGGTATTTTTGTTATTTTACTTTTTGAATTGTTTCACAATTTGTCTTTTATCGATGACTATACGGTATGGGACTATTTTTCAGTTCCCATACGTCGTTTTCTGGAGTTAATGTAATATATGTATACATATTGATCCTTTGAATAAACCTATTCTAAAAGGTAACCAATTCAACTAGCTGTCAGTAACTGCGAGTACTCTCATATCTGTACTTAAAGTGTCTTTTTATGTTGTGGGGATGTATAAGTACCCTGCTGTCCGGTATGTGTTTTTGTTCGATGCATTTCTGCTTTGTATCAATCTGACGAGTTAAGGCCTTTTCAACTAATTTTTATAGTTTGTTCTTACATGTATGTTGTACTGTTACACCACTGTCCCAGGTTAGGGGAGAGTTGGCGCCTTCAAACTAGTTTAACCCGAAACATTCTGTATGTGCCTGTCCGAAGTCAGCGGCCTGTAATTCAGTGGTTGTCGTTTGTTGATGTATATAATATTTGTTTTTCGTTTATTACTTAGTACATTAATCAGGACGTGAGTTCTCTCGTTTGAATTGTTTATTTGTCATTTCGGGGCCTTTTTTAACTGGCTATGCGGTAGGGGTTTTTCCGATTATTGAAGACCGTACGGTGACTATAGCTGTTAACTTCTATGTCATTTTGCCTCTGGTTGACGGTTGTCTCATTAACAATTATACCCCCATATATACTGGAATTGCAAACTAGTGCAATAAAAGTGTCTCTTCCTCGGAACATTCATAGTCATCGATATAATGATATAACCCTATATTCCTCATCAATATTATTACAGTTCGAGCTGAATATACATTCTTGTTTAAGGGCCAGCTGAAGCCCGCCTCAGGGTGTGGGATCTTCTCTCTTTGTTGAAGACCCATTGGTGGCCTTGGGCTGTTTTCTGCTCTTTGGTCGAGCTGTTATCTCTTTGGCACATTCCTCGTTTCTTTTCTCATTTTTATTATGTCTTAACTACACCGGCAAACAATTTTTAGAATCAATAGTATATTATACTCAGTACGGTGACGGATCCATTACAGACAGATATAAAGTATGATTTTTACTTGTTATTTGTATGAACGTGTAGAATAGAAATACACATATTACTATTTTCGATTGTGTTGAGTATATATCTCCCTATTGATACGATATTTCAGAGCTTATAATGCCTATCAATAAAGCTATTAAACCAAGAGTTCCAAATTGAGAAGGTGAAGTCATCTTTCGAAAATTTTACGGACCCCATCTCGATTTGGTGACGATTGTTATGTTCCTACTGAAGGAACCACAACATTTTCCTCAAATATGACCTACAGAATTAGACTTGTTACAAATTTGTAATTACATCAATAGCACGATGCGCGTCACATGTGGAGCAGGACCTGCTCACCCTTCTAGAGCACGTTAGTTCAACCCAAGTTTTTGGTGGGGTTCGTGTTGCTCAGTCTTTATTTTTCTATGTTCTGTTATCTAATATTTGTTATTTCGGGGCCTATTATAGCTGACTATGCGGTATGGGTTTTGCTCATTGTTGAAGACCGTTCGGTAACCGATAGCTATCATGATTTCCTTGATAGAGGGTTGCTGCTTACAAGGAAGCTATTAAACCAAGAGTTCCAAGTAGTGAAGTTGAAACCAACCCTTCGTAAATTTTAAGGACGCAATCACGAGTTGGTTGATCGTTATGGAATATCGGTTTCATACGGACGGATATGTCCCAATTGTAGTTACTACAATCTCGTCCTCTTTTCCTCGAATGTGACCTACAGAATTGAATATATCACCGGTTTTGTACTTACATGAGCAAACACGACGGGTGCCACATGTGGAGCAGGATCTGCTTACCCTTCCGGAGCACCTGAGATCACTCCCAGTTTTTGAGGGGGTTGGTGTTACTCAGTCTTTGGTTTTCTATGTTGTTTTTTGTACTGTTGTTTTTCTATTTGTCTTTTTTTTAGCCATGACGATGCAAATGAATGTAAATCCAGAAAAGCGCTTCGGGAACAAAAACTTTAGGATAGTGTTATTTTCATATTGTGTACCGTTTCAACACTTTCTTATGCAGCGAAATCATTGCTAACATTGTGTTTAAGTTTACTTCAGTTGTTTGAAAAGGATTTTTATATGTAATTCGCCGAAGGTATATCAGTTAAGTAGTCAGTTCTTCGGTACGTACATGATTTTTAACATACATGTACCTTTGTAAAATTCACCTTTTATAAATTATGAAATTATTTAAAAACCAAGGTTCAAACTTTCTTGGGCAAGGTTGATCTGAAATAAATTTGGCTATTCCTTTTAAACATGGTCATTAAATGATCATTACGCATTGTGGTATGCATATATCATTTGCATTTTTAGGTTTGATCAATCCAAATGAATGTAAAAAAAAAAAAAAAGCGCTTTGGGGTCAACAACTTTAGGATAGAGTTATGTTCATATTGTGTACCGTTTCAACACTTTCGTATGCAGCGATATCATTGCAAATATTGTGTTTAAGCTTACTTCAGTTGTTTGACAACAGAAGGTAAAACAATTATTTATTGGCACACTTGTAACGCCATACAATTTTTTGAATCGAGGGAATATGCAAAATTGCATGTACATATGCATGAATATCACATTTTTGGAAGTCTAAGAAAGTAGTATAATGAAACATTCACTTCCCTTTTTTGATGGAGATGTGAAGATTTGTTCACCCTAAAATTCTCATTTCCCTTAAGCATAAAAATGTATATAGTATTCAGGGGTGTTGAATTTAAGGTCTTAAACGCAAGTTTTAAAGCACATTTTTATTGTTAAAGAACTTGTATGTTAGAAATCAGATAGAGAATAATATTCAAAGCACACTGTCAATTTTATGCGTAGAACATTTAGTAGATATAATATATTGCATTTGCTAATATTGATCGAACGAAAACATTTTACTTTGAAAAATTCATTTATTATTCTATTTGTTATTTAATTATATCATTTTCTAAACAAGAACATGAACATAGTAGATTCATTTCGACAATTGCTTACTTTAAAGATCAAATTGTAAACTGTTTATCTTACATTTTCATTGTTTTCCTATGATATCTTATTTAACGATTCTGAATAATTTATTAATCCAATTTGATATGGTCTCTGACAATAATAAATTGTCTTCAGATATGAAAAGATGTAATTGACATTACAATAAAAACACTATAATTGATTGTTTTTAGACATCAAATCCTTCAACATTACACATTGAAAATTAAAGAAGGCCTTTTTATGGCATAAACTATGATGTCTCTTATTTCATTATCGTCAACGGCTCATTTAACCTTGTATTTGAAGCTTTTCAAAACATTCTAATTTCTTAGTTTAAATCATAGGTTCATTACTTTGATGATTCATTTCCGTGACATAACTAAACATTCTTGATCAGTTCTTGTCCTACATTTCTTTATTTGCATAATGTATCGATGCATCTCAAGGAAAAGAGCAGCAAAAGATCTCAAAGGGACATTCAATTCTTAAGTCTTGTCAATCCTTTGTAATGAAACGTTCCAATTTCTAAATTTCACACTCGGTTAAGTTTCAGGATTAGAAAATTTAAATGACCGATGGTAAACTAAAGTTGTGATGTCTAATGGTGAGATAAGTCTATGACCAATCCGCTATTGTGTTATGCCTTATTACTAGGTAAAGCTTATCAACGTATTTTACACGGCGGGTGTGACATGTGGTGGCAGGTGTTTTGCAAACCCTTTCGGAGCACCTGAGATCATCCCCGGTTTCGTGTTGCTCATTCTCCTGTTGGCCATGCTGTGTTTTGTGTACTGTTGTTTGTCTTTTCGTCGTTTATCTTTATTTTTATCATGGCAATATCAGTTTGTTTTCGACTTATGAAATTGATTATTCCTTAAGTATCTTTCGGCTCTCTTATATAAGTCGATCTGTATAGTATAACATTTGGTATTCATCATTTTATACAAAATGTAATCACAAATAGTCAAAGATAGAAGATAACTAAAGAAAGCTGAAATAAAAGTATTAGCATCGTTCGTAAATATCTACAAATCGAGTAACATTCGTTAACCATGAAGTTTTATCCTCGATGCTCCACAGATTGCAGACCCGTTGCTGATAATTAAAGTGTTGAAACGCATTACACACTTGTTTAGCATCACATATGAATGCACATCTAATGACGCTGACACCATAAACAGAATCGATAGAATGACCATTGATAATTGTGACATTTTCTCGCCTGCAGTAATTACCTACAATAAAGGTAAAAAAAGAAAAAATGATAAATAAAATTTAAAAAAATATGATGTTATATGAATAGGAATTTTGTTAAGTGTGATACTATGAAAATACGCTTTTGTTTGATTGTATTTTGCAACTATAAAACTGAAATAATTTTAAATTAAAGAATATGCCTTCCCTTTGCAAAGCTCTGATTGCTTTTTAAAATTTGGCTTTACTTCAGGTCGTTTTGAGTTTGATCAGCTCTTCGACGTTTGTTTTAGGTTTGGATTTTCATATACTTGGGCCTGGAGTATCACTGAAGGAACATTTATTGTCCAATTACGCATCTGGTGTAATACAATTGGTACCGTCAATGTAACTGTTTGATAAGATGGTTGTCGGTCATATAAGCCCATGGTATGTTAAAAGCAGTGTGTATGTGCATAATATTACAGTATCTCATTTCAGAGTTCTCAAACTAAAACTCCTCCTACAATATACAGTTATGACATTTTAGATATAACAAAAATGATTATACATGTTATAGTATCAATTATATATTTCATCAGATATAAGTTGGTTAATGTTCGTAACAAAGTAGTCGTGTTATAGAGTAGTCGTATAATTTGATTGACAATTCTATAATTTTATTTAACACAATATTATCAATTAAAAATGATGTAAGATTTTTTGGCAAAACCCCTATAAAGTAGTTATGTTTATCTTCGATATTGTTCGGAAATTTTTATAGCAGTAGGCGAATGATGTTTACAAAAACACTTTGTCTACTGTCTTTGATATCGCCTTGGTAGCAGTTAGGTAATAAGAAATGATTTTACATAGAGGTCAATAAAAAATAAGAAAAGAATCAAAATCACCTTTCCAACATCATTTTCAAAAACAAAATTAAGAAACGTTCAAAGTAATTAATAAACGTGTAGGTTGAGCTGCATTTAAAGCGCGTTATAGAATGAGAACAAGCAAAAAAGTAATTAGAAAAAAAATTAGAGTTACTTCTGCTTAAGAAATTTCACTCTCAATGAATTAGTAAATACATTATAAACTGATCATTCAAGTCAAAGTCAGACTACATATTTAAAACACCAAAGCATAGGCTACTTGTCAGATGTTACCCTGTGAAAAGACAGGTATGGAACAC
This sequence comes from Mytilus californianus, assembly GCF_021869535.1. Lineage (NCBI taxonomy): Eukaryota > Metazoa > Mollusca > Bivalvia > Mytilida > Mytilidae > Mytilus > Mytilus californianus. The sequence goes on from NW_026262593.1 coordinate 44,748,026, forward strand.
AAGTGGTATTATTTTAAATAAATGATACAGATGCCAGCGCGAATGGCTGTTGTAATTCGAGACAAAGATATTCTGTCTTAGTCAAATAAGTCACAGTTGCGACGCAAAACTTGATGTATCATTTGAAAACAAAATAAAAGTCAACAAATAGGGTAAACAAAACTTTACCTTTGTTTGTACACAGATTATAATCCGGAACATTCCCAAGATCTACTCCTGTCGTTTCAGTACACATAATACCATCACCATGGTTTATAACAATATATAAATCTTTCAGGCTTATAAGCGCACAGTTACATATGAGCCGATTTCCCGAAAGATCCCTACAAAGAAAATATATTTTTACTGCATGCACCATTATGCAAATGATATTTTTTCTTACAATTCTGAGTTTTCAGGATTATTAACAGTTATGATAATGTTCTTTTTCATATTGGGTAACATGAAAACTGATTTGTTTTTTACATTTTTTTTTAAACTTTATTCTTTCGAGTGGAAAATCTCATATCTGAAGCTGAACTCCATGTAAAAGATATTAAAAATATTCTAATGCATGGGGATCGTTCAGTAAAACATCAGTTTTCCCTCAATTAATATATCAACAGAAATGTAAAAAGTGAGTGATAATGACAACTACTAGATTCTAACAAAAATTGTATTTCATGTTTTCAATTATAAAACAACAACAAAAGTTCATTCAAATTACTCTCAGTATATTGATATAGTTCAAATGAAGTTCCTGGATCATATCACATTAATAGAGTCCTGTATAAGAATTTAAACCTCAGCACATGACATCAAACGTCTTTAAATCAATTGAGAGTAAAAAACGAGTTATTTCTATTTATGGAAATTAGTTACATAATTGTGTTCTAATACATCCCTGTCTCAATTTCATTGGCATGATTATTCCTTTTTTCAATAAATTTATTTACAAATCTTTATTCCTTTTCTCAATAAATGTATTTACAAATCGGCTTTAGGTTGCACTTTGTAAATACAGCTGTTTCACAAGCCACGACTCTTTTGGGAGATATATAATATTCATAGATATTTTGTTTTGTTTACGTACTGGTTCCCAGATATGATCTCTATGTTTCATCTCATAGAGAATAACTTGGGAATGTTTCCAGTATAAAAACACATGGTTACGGTGAAAATTGAATTCTGAGGAATTCTCAAAGTGAAGGTAGGGGTTGTACAGAATTTAGTATAAGTTTAAACTTTTAGAAGTTCGGGGCATGTTAATGTTGAAAATATGTCGCACAGTCCTATGTTTTGACCTTTGAATAAAAAAGTAGTGCATATCAACATTCCGTTCAAGGATATAATGTTTTACGAAACTTCATAGTATAAAAGAGAGCGTTGTAATGAAACAAACATGCACTAATATTTAATAAGAGTCATGGAAATGAACACTTTTATTTCTTGATAATGACATCTGTAATGTAACTGCTCTTTCAGGAATTAGTTAAAAAATGTATATACTTACAGATACTCTAGTTTTGTTAGTTTTTTGAAGATCTTCATATCTATTGATTTTATCAGATTGTGTCTCAGGTTTCTTATAATATGAAAAAAAAATATAATAATTAAAATGTAGTAAACATACAGTTTTTCATAAGAAGACCAGTACACTACAGGACAGGATAGCAACCTCAATACACTATTTGTCAACAACTGATGAATGTTTTTTTTTTACCCCAAATTGACTACTATAGGCTGAAAGCTGATATTCTCTGTTGGTTTCAAACACATACGCACTCAGTTTTATCAATACAACGAAGCTATAAACAACTGTAATACAAGTGGGTGGTTTAGTTGGCTATTAAACCAAGCTAAATCCACTAATTTCTTCGAAAAATGCATGTACCAAGTCAAGAATAATACAGTTCCTTTCGTTCCTTTGTTTGACCATGTCCAATGTTCAATTTTGTCAATTTTTATTGACCTCCTCTTTTTTTATTTTCCTTGGAGTTCAGTATTTTTGTTATACTTTTTACAAGTAATATTATTGCAGTACTCACTGTACTTGTTATGTATATAATAACTAACGTTACTTTCAATTGTCGACTACAATGGGACAGCAACCAATCAACATGAACAAAAAATAAAAACAACATCTTGCAATTGAAAACTGAACGATCAAAACAATGTCTTAAATTTGAAGCTTAACTCATCAGATCAATACACAATTATTTGCTCAGATATTTCGTTTCTAGCTGAGTTATTATTTGTTATGTAATTTTTCAGGAAATATGTCATGTGTTGTTTAGAACTGGTAAAACAGCTATTGAACTCTCGTGAGAAGTCTTAACAAATCTGATATAACGTGACTAGATGAGGTGTTTGTTCAGGTATGACGAAGCTTACTAAAATATTGTTATATTTAGAAATACCAAATATTGTTTTTATATTCTTGGTCAGACTTTTCAGGTTGGACAATATCTAAGCAAGCATCAATTTTTACAATCAATTTGATGAAAATTGCCCTTTCAGTACATAATATATTCATTAATTTCAAACTTACAAGCTTTTCAATTCTTTCAAATCCTCGAACAAACCAGATATATCATTCAAAAAATTGAAAGCAATCCATCTGCAGATAAAAATTATAATATTAATAAATATCAATAATAATTCAAGCATAAATTTTATAAATAAACTAATGATTGCTTATTGAACCGTATTATTATTCTAGTGATAATTTTGTTTGCCTTCAAAATTTGTTGAAAGATCATAACATTTTCGTAGAAATAACCGCCGTTTCTTTTTTTATTGTGATTCTCTGAATGCATTGGAGATTAAGTGATAACGTTTAATTAATTTTAAAGAGGTCTTTTTAATTTGTCTATACGATATTGAGTTTAGAACTTAGCGAAATGCAATATAAAAGATGTGTTAAGAGTATATCAGCGGTAACTTTGGCGTATGAAAAACCCATCTGAAAATAAAAAAAATTCGGACAAACTGGTCATAAAGTGACTAGGCTACAGTTTTACAGTTTGATGCATCACTTTAAACAAAGACTTCATATTTCTAATTATAGAAATCAAATTTCCTTTTAATTTGGAATATATTCCGAACAGGTTTCCAACAACCCGTTCGTTTTTCTCTGAATATAACTTATCATCCAGATAGTAAATTTGTGAAAGATAGCTTGAAAAAATCTAATAAATGTTATTTAAAGTATGCCTAATGAGTTACGGTTTTCTATTTTAAACTCATATCTTTCAATTCCATCAATGTCATTCAGACTCTCTGCGGACTTTACATATGAAATTGAGATCACTCCAAAAAAGATTTAGTTTTAGCAATAATATTTGACTAATCGGAAACTGAGATATGTGTTCCCAACAACCCGTTCGTTTTTCTCTGAATATAACTTATCATCCAGATAGTAAATTTGTAAAAGATAACTTGAAAAAAATTTAATAGGTGTTATTTAAAGTATGCCTAATGAGTTACGGTTTTTCTATTTTTAAACTCATATGTTTCAATTCCATCAATGTCATTCAGACTCTCTCCAGACTTTACATATGAAATTGAGATAACTCCCAAAAAGATTTATCTTTAGCAATAAAATTTGACCAATCGGAAACCGAGATATGTGTAAGAGACGGGAAAGATACCAAAATGGACAATTATAATTAACCATTTACTGCGAGATTAGTATTTTCAAAAGGCTGTGAGAAGACGAAATGGTAAAGGTTGCCATACTTGGAAGTCCTAATACGATAATAGAAATAGGCACGTAATACACTATTTTGTAGATTTACGGGATAACAAGTTTCAGTAGATAGACAACGCAAAATCGAGTTCGTGACCGGGTGACATTTCTTAAATATCCGAGTTAAGTACCTTGTGTTATATTAAAGTATATAGGTAATTATTTTAGAGACAAGTGCATGTGGTTTGATACCTATCATTTCAAACTTTAGTTGCGAATTTGTTTACACTCAGTAAGTTAGTTAGGGTTCCCTTTTTTATAGAAATAATAACACAGACATATGTAGTTTAAGTACCTAAATACTTTGTGTTTTTTCTTTATTTCAAATTCACAGTCATTGAACAAGGAAAGAAGTTTTTTTTTTATTTCAAAATATTCTACCGAAATAATAAGCTTTATACTGTGCATGTATTTTTAAAAGTTAACTGCCAATGCATGAACCACTTATCTTTCACGAATTGTACTAAAGAACTATATCAGTATGGGAATCCAATAGTTTCTGTAGCAAACTTTAAAGTTTGGCACCTCATATCTTTGTAAGTTAAGATTAGATTAAAATATAATACAAACACAAAAGATGATTATATTTTAGGGAAATAATCATGATGATAAACATTATCAGGAAATTTATCAAAGCCCAACTGTAATACAAATTCATAGACAATATAACCACACACAGAACACTCTATTTCTGAATCCTGCAAATTGAATCATGATATATTAAGTCATTAGTTAAATTCAAAAAGTATATCCGTCTTTTTATATTGAAAAATGCAACTCACAATTCTTCCAATTCGTAAAGTCCTCGAAAAACACCCTTTTCAACCAGTTTGATGTTATTTCCTGATAATTGTCTGACAGGAAAAATAGAACAAAGTTCTTGAAAATATTACTGTTGGTGAAAATTGAATCTTTAATACAAACAACAATAGGTATATCAACAAGTGTTATTATCGATGGTAAATTTCATGATGCAATGTTGAGGAGGACGAATCCATTCATAAAATGTAATAAATCTAAAAACTTTAAATCGATTCATAGTCCACAGGTACAAATTCGGTAAAATTTTTTTTAGAGTATACAATTTACAAAAGAGAAACGGGAGACACCAAAGGAATATTCAAACTTATAAGTAGGAAACGAACAAATAATGCCAAGCAAAATATTAGATACAACCAAATCCTGCTGCACATGTGACACACGTCTACTTACTCTTATAGAATATAAGTCACATCATAAATAAGGAGAGAAGAACGGATTGATGGCTACAACAACTGTTATACAGGATTTAAATACGGTCAAACACAGTATGGGGCTTCAAATATAGTATATAATGGACAACTTAACAATTACCAATTGAAACCCGTGAAAGAAATATCCGCTATCGATTACACATCGTTGTCAATATAATGGAATTTGATGTGACTGTCATACAAGTGAGAGGTTTAGCTAGCTTTTAAACCAGGTTTAATCCACCATTTTCTACATAAGAAAATGCCTGTACCAAGCCAGGAATATGACAACTGTTATCCATTCGTTTGATGCATTTGAGCTTTTGATTTTGCCATTTGATAGGGACTTTCCTTTTTGAATTTTCCTGGGAGTTCAGTATTTTTGTGATTTTACTTTTTACATTCTGATATGAAAGTCAACCTTTGGTATACGTTATCAGTTGAAAGATACATGCTTCATATGTAAGTGTTGTCAGTCTGTTGCTAAATAAAAATTTCTTGTACGCATGTCCAAAGCATGTGCCTTAAATTCTGTAGTTGTCGTGGGTTGCCGCCTCTTACAATTGTTTTTCGTTTAATATTATCATTTGATTATGGTACTTTACTAATTATTTCACATTTACATATCTCGGGACCTTCGTTAACGTACTCTATGGTATGGTTTCGAAATATTGTTGAAGGAAGATAAGATATAATAAAAAAAACACCGGTATTTGACACCCTCCGTATTGCTTTGTTCGTATTATTACAAATTCAATGACAATTCCCATTCGGAAATGTCACATTCAAGGAAACTAGACGGGGTATTTTTTACGACAATCGAAGATATCCGTGGCTCTCAATGATACAGATATTCATTAGCGGTCAACCAACTCGTGATATCGTCCATAAAATTTTCCGACTTTACCACTTAAAGACCTTAGTTTAACTTCTTCTTTATTAGCAGCAACCCTATATTAGTGGTGATAAGAAACGAATATCGTATCGTACTCCATTATTATTAGGTTACCGATATTCAAATCCCACGAATCCATTTTGAAGATATAATTGAAGTGTATATAAACTTTAAATGGAGCGAGGCAGGATCACAGGTTACATGTAGAGGTGTACATCCTTGTGCCTTGGCCTTAGGTCGAAATCCGTCACATTGACAATCACATCTCCTTTAACAAATATATAAACAAATGAAACCGAAGAACTCAGAATAAGAAGGATTTGAAAGTTTACTTTTCGTCGATATGAAGGGGATTCGATTTCGTGTATTTTATCTATTCATATCAAACAATAACAGACGTTAAGTATTGTTTTCCTTATGCCTTGTTAGCATATTTGATTTCGTTCTCATAAGAGCTTTCTGAATGAAACTAAGTAAAGCTACTTGCATGTGCTGAAGATGCAACATTCTTTTAAAAGTTCCATTTCTCAAAATATGAAGCAGATTCACTTGTACTTTTCTAATAAAAGTTGAAAAAATATTGAATAACTGTTTTGAAAAGAGTTCCAAAGTTTATTTTGTTTCAGTATGAAAACTTATACGAAATTAAATGATTGTTATAAATACACTTGAAAGAAAAAGGAAACTACATTGCAGTTGCTATTTGAAATATATGAACCGCTAGTAGTTTCCATTCACAAGGTTTACATTGATTTTAAATATTTTGCTGACAAAGTCTGACGTACAAAATTCTATCTGTTTATGTGAACTCATTACAATTAAATACGAAAATGAAAATGTTTAAAATCTTATCTTTTATTCAAAGGAAACAAGGTACGATAAGGAGATTTTTTTGGCCCCCTCTCCAAATAAGTTTATATTAATATCATTGATGGTCTTAGTATAGAAACTTGAAAAAACAATTATTTTATTGTGTTCCGGTGAAAGGAAGGTTGCCTAGCAACGTGTCTTTTTTTTATTAAGTATCAAAATTATCACACATCAATTTGATATATTGCTGTATCAGTACAAATTGAAATAATTCCAAATAATATTGTTTGTCCAAAAAGAACTTGAAGTCACAAATGAAAAGTCCCTTTGATTTCGTTTACTATATGCTTAAAAACAACCTAGCAACAAAAATGTTGCCTAGCAACGGTCAAAAAATGGGTGTTTTCCCTATCTGAAGTATGAATTTAGCAGTTGTTCGAATATTTTTCTTTTCCATATGGTGTTTCATTCCAATGTACATTGTACTATCATATACATCTGATTTTTTTTTTAACAAATTCCTTATCGAGAATAGCAACACGAATGTTGCTTAGCAACAGGAAAAAAAACCAAATGTTTGAATTATAGACAAATCAATTAGTCATTTTTTTGAACAAATTAAATTGAATGCAATGCAGATTGTCTGTTTAGGAACAACTGTTAGTTAGAAATAGAAAGATAGTTCAATTGTAGTTCACTTAATGCCTAGCAACAACTTACCTACATAACAAGTGCATAGCAACTATTCAATAATGGTTTCTTTATGTTATCTGACGTATGAATTTAGTAATTTTGGAAAGAGACGTGGCTTGTACCACTAACAGTCCTCGTCTGGAATAAAATGTCTAATCCAGGCAATTAAGAATTAATATGATGTAGGGGTGGGGATGTGAATGTGTCCCCTAGGTACAAAACTTATGGTGAATTAGAAATTACTTATCAAGGCAATGGTTGGGGATATAAACCATTTTGGAGATACTTAACGATTCATTATATAACAGGCATTTGACCTCTAAGAATTATTCCTTTGGTGCAGTGAAAAGAAATTGATATTAAAGAATGTTAATGGGTTTAGGGTTGGACATATAAAACTCAATTATTTTACCTTGAAAGTCAAGGGTCAAGAACAAAAAATCAATTATTTTGATCTTGAGATCAACGGTAAGAGTCATAATGATATTAGACTGATGTGATATCTCATGGTTATACACTGTATGCCAAATATCATGTCAATGTCATAAAATAAAATAAGTGTCGGCTCGGACAAGTGTGTCTGAGAATAAAATCCAGAAAAAGAAGAAGACGAATAATTCAGTTAAACATAATGTATCCATTTATTTCTTCTTGGAAGCAAGGGAGACATGATAAAGAAAAGTGAGAACTGAGTACTGCATAAACTGCTGTTTCTTTCACGATGAAATGAAATATTGAACAATGTTTATTTATCTGTAATTATGATGTGGATACTGGCGATGACGAAAAATGGTTTCTCTTTCCAGTCGTTGTCGAATGATTCGTTAAATTTCATGTAAAATTCGCAGTATGTGTTTATTTTGCATTTTGTATTTATTCGTTTTTAAAATTTGTTTATCAAAATGAACAATTATACAAGGATATGCAAGTTTCTTATAAGAGTATATGATTGCAGAAGTCAAATATATGGGTGGATGCGTATGTTTAAGCGAGGAATTATATAATAAGGATTCTTACTAAATGCACCCTTCATCAAAGACTTTAAAATGGGTAATTGCTGATTTTCCATTAATCACGAGGCATTAAGGGGTAAGTGCAAAGACTACTTGGGTCGGAGTCAGAATATATAGTGTTCAGGTAGAGTGATATGTCTTACTGCGTACTGTAACCTTATGAGCTAGCACATTAAAAATAATGACACAAACAACCCATGCAGTAACACGATGTCCAGTAGTCAGCACTTCTGTGTTAAAATGCATGAATTATCATTGATATGGTAAATTTTATAAATTAACTGTTAACAAAACTTTGAATAGTTTGAAAAACTACGGACTTATTTGTATTTGGCAAAACGTCTCGGAATTTTAAGCCTTTTATGGTCTTTTGACTTTTTTATTCGACCGTCACTGATGAGTCTTTTGTACACGAAACATGCGTCTTGCGTACAAAATTACAAGTATGAAATCTTTGATAATGATGAGTTTTTTTTCTTTGATATTCAATATTTTTCTTTCTTTGACGTGTGAATATCTGATTAAAACATTTAACGATTCTTTTATTTATTTAAATATGTTGAAAGTCATTATAGTGCTGTAATTTAAGAGGAGATATGATTGATTGAATGTTGTTGTCTGACCGTCCAGTGGCAAATACTGCATGCATTTTTATGACGGAAAATAATGTAGAGAATAAGTTTCAAACAAGAAATTCGAAGTGGCATGCGCTGTCGTTGAAAAAGAGCGGTGGGAAGGCGGGGGAAAATTACAAATCATAAGTCCAATAAAATACAAACAACACCATGACCAAAAAATTACTCAAGATACATAATAGTGTTGGATAGTTTTGTTTGGTCTTTATTACTGTTACACTTACACAATTAAATAATTAAAATTGTATGAACTTCAATGCATGTTACTATTCACTACTCTGCATTTTTTTTTCGCCATCCGTAATAATTGCCTAAAATGTTCACTTGGCATGCCATACTATAAAGAAATGCGGACGTGAAAGAAAGCACTTTTCTCAAAAGCGTCAACGGAGATTAATACATTCCAGGGCGACGATTTCATCATTTATCAAACAAAATACGTGTTTCTGAAGGGTAAAGATGTACTAAAATCAAATGTTGACACCAATATCGATCTGTTGGGTATAGAATTTATATTTAAAAACACCATTACACGGAGATATGCTTAACAAATCTCTGCAGTTTTTAGATTACAAAAATCATATTTATGCTTCGACATGCCAATCCACGATTAACGGCTATGTCACAGTGTTCTGAATATTAAAATTTATTCAAATAGTCACTGCTTGAGTATGAACCAGTAACTAAATAACTTTGGTTTCATTTACATTCCCAAAATCTCTCTGAAGTTTGTCACAGTTCCTTCTAATTTTGAGTCAAAACTCGACGGTCTGCTGAAATCTCAGTTTAAATTCATACAATAATAAATACAGGAATATCCTGTGTTCCTTTTTCCATAGATATCAAATTTAAGCCATAAAGAAACTAGCCATTTAGCACGAAGAAAAGTCTGTCGTCGGATCCAGTGAATACCGGAAATCATGTCCGGTCCGAAGTTTGTTTAAATATTTCGATGATTCAATGAAAACAACGGCAATTGTGTTCACCTTTTTTTAATTTCTAACTATGAGCGTACCTACGTCCCACTAAGATATTTGAACTGCAGCAACATTTATATTCAAGGAATGTCAGATATAAATATGATCGTGGGGCGTAGGTACGCTCATAGTTTATAATGCAGAAAAAGATTTGGAAACTGCCATTTTTCTGCCCTTTTTCGCGAATCTTGAGGTGTTTACAACAACAAAGCATGACTTATATCAGCGGAAGTTGACAAATCTATTGATGTTTACAAAAAAATAAATTTTTTAAACTTTAAAAATATAGTATTATAATTTATGGCACTTCCCTTTGAATTTGAACGAAAATTGGAGGCCGTTCTCTGATGCTTATCGTGCCTTGTCCTTTCCCTATCTAAATATAACACTAAGTTAACTCACATCCTGATCAGTCTAGACAGATGGTTAAATACTTCTTCACCAAAATCTGATATATCATTGTTTAGTAAGATGCTGAAAGTAATAAAGTACTTTATGTCTATATTTGGGTGATATTTATTGATAAAACAGTTAATAAAAGAAGAATAGAGAGACGTACTGCATATTCCAGCCCGCTGCTGCAGCTACCACTAGAGATTGTTATTCTTACTCGTGACTTGATTGAGGCAGTAGAGTGCAATGCTCATATCACTTGTTATATACTTAGGTCTGATACGAAATTGTGCTGCATACTCCAAACTGCCTTTTGTTCTATATAATGATTATCATAACTAATTGTGTTGATTTAGGGTCACGTTTTATTTTAAAGAAGAAAACCTACAAAATTAGGTAATAAACAATTTTCAATTAAAGAAGAAAAGAGAGTGTAAGACCTCTACGCAAGGTAAATTGGAGTAAAATGGAAGTTAAATTTAAAACAATTACCGTTCCGGAAGAGCTCTTTATATGAATGAGATAAATGAATGTTTTTATTGGTCATGCTCGATCACGTGATTCGTGTTTGGCACTGTGCATTGTTATTCAATAAAAAAGGCTCACAAAAATTTTGATCAAGACACTATTTGTCCTAAAGTTAAACACCAAAAAATAACTCTTAATGATTTTTATCTATTGAGATATTCAAATCAACTCTTTTTCTATACTTTGGGACGGTGATTGACCAACTAGGGCTGAAAAAAAAACATAACAATCCAATAGCAATAGCAGTACACAATTGGTCTAGTTCATTGCCTAAATCTGCAAATTTTGAGACTGATTTGCAATTTATGTGTAAGACTGTTTATTTGTATAAAAAATAAATGATTTATTGCATTATCCAAAATGATTAAACAAATACCATTTTTTTTTCCATTAGAGTCATTTTATCAACTTGGCCATTTAAGGGGAGATAACTCGCACAGTACAAATTTACACTGGGTTGATAGTGAATTTTTCATTTTTTCTTTATATTTTCTTACAGCATATTATAAGACCTATCTTTTCATATCTTATTTCAAAATTCTATCTCATAGATTTCTTTTTATTCACAAAAATGTGTTTTTTTTCATGAACAATCTATGCAAATTTGTGAAGTTTTTCAAGACATATAGTTTGCAAAATAGCACAGTGACCCACACTTTCATAATGTTTTTGAAAAAAGCATAGTAAAATCTTCATTTTGGTAAAGTATAAGAACATTCTATCTGAGGAATTATATACTAACGATCCACCTTAAACTATAACACGAAGCGATAACGGAAAAGGCTATGAATGGGTTAATAATGGTATCAAATTACATTCAAACGATTCGGTTTATTGGTAGACATATCTATAAACCCTTAAGAAATGCAGTGCCCATTGTAAAATATCATACAAGATGGAATATCTATTTTCTATTTTGATTTACAAATCTTTAATGTCTCTTTAATAACTCAAGTAATACTTCAACGCATCTATTCTGCTGTAACAATTAATAATGAGCATACAATTATAAAAAGTGTCCATTTCAATAATTATACGATTGTAAGGAAAATTAATCCATAAAAGTATTTTGTTAAACAGTTAGATAGAATCACATTTTTTATCTATTATAGTTTATATTTGGTGTTAATTCGATTCTATACGTTATTGCGATTGTACATTTATGAGAAGTAACTTGTGTACTGTACTGCTCTTTGCAAAAAAATAAAACAAAAAAAAACAATTATTAAGAGCAAGTCTTTGTAAGAATTAAGCAATTTAGACAAACTTCAAAACATTGCCGAAAAACCCCACCGACCTAACCATCTTATTTTGAGGTACCCTCATCCAGATTAAATATTGTAGGTTTTTCGATTCTGCTTGTCTGGTAATTCTAGAAACCTCTAGATAACTTTTGGTTAGAATGATATCAAATTACGGAGTTAGGTCCCCTAATTGTTAATTTCTAGTGCATTTCAACTATATTATATTACAAATTACCAGAGCAGGAAATGAAAACAAATGTTTGTGCACCATTATACAATTTGAACATAAATTAATGTCACATTGAGTAGGTTTTTGTTTGTCATGTTTCACCACTGCCTGATTCTTAGGCAGATTGGCATTTAATAACTAAAATTTTCTGACAAAAGAGCGAGAGGCAGCTGTTGGATGTCATTCTTTTTTGACAATATACGTTGACTTTTTTTTCTAACAAAGATTCGTTCGTTTGATGCTATTTTTTTTTTCAAAAACGACAGCCAATGTGAATTTAGGGAAATGTGCATTTGAGAATATTGAGGAATAGACTAAACTATTGTAAGCAGAAAAATAAAAGTGGACTGTTTTGGAGTAAAAAAATTAGATACAACAAAAAAAAAGGTTGCAAACCACGTTTTTTCCTGAATATTCATTTCGTATTTTAAATGTTCATTATTAACTTTCCTGTGTGAATCTTTTATAAGAATTTAACAAAAGTCATTAAAAGTAAAACTTTTCCGGGTTTTGCGATATAATTGTACATTAAGAGTTGAACTGTAAGCAGTGTTCAGAAAAAGACATTCTAAACGATAGCAACATTGCTTATTAATTAAAAGTTGCTGGACTATGCCATGAAGGGTCAAGGCCTTAAAATAATAACCAAACTGATATGTACTGGTAGTAATGTAACTTAAAGAAAATATTTTATCTATCACAAGTAGTTCCTATCAATCAGACTGAAGCAAAACCCGTAAAATTGAAAATTGCTAATTAGTAACTGGACTGTGACCTTGGAGGCAAACCAACAAAAAATTCATTAAATTGATATGTTTTAATAATAATGCAACTTTAAAGAGTATATCATTCATCTATCAAATGTATCACTAGTAGTTCTTATCAAACTTAATTAAACAGAAAACTTAACAAATGCTAATGCCGCCGCGAGAAAAGCAACACTTAGGTCTCACCTTCTGCGAATTTCGTCTCAGGCGAGACAAAAACAGCGATGCATTACTGCAAATATGTTGAGAAATATAAACACCGATAGCGAGGAAAACTAAACGTTAACTGTACTAATGCATTTACAATAACGCAATATACAATGAAAGAATAATAAACTTACAGTTTTTCAAGGTTCAACAAATCTTCAAATACCCCATTCTGTAAATACTGTAATTGGTTTCTTTGACAATTTCTAAACATTAAGAGGGAAATGAGTTATATCACCATTGCAAATCGTTTTGTAGTCAATAAGGGCTATCTTTCTGTATATTTAATGAATCTGACTAACGGCTTAGTGAAGGATAGTTTGTCTTTAATTGTTAGAGTGACAGTTGCTGAGCCTATAGATTCACATAAATTCAAGTTTTAACAAAGTCAATCTAGGGTTAAACAGCAGAATATTGGCAAATACTTGACAATAATGCATAAATGTTTTACAACTAAACCCAGTTGCGCACGTTTTGTCCTTTTCTTTTTAAATGAACTGACCTAGTATTGATACTTTTCCCCTCCCACCCTAAAGATGTGATATACTGATGTGATGTGTCCGTGCAAGTATGAATACCAACTCCATAAACCATTTATTCACAGATTTCATAGTTGTAAATGACCATAAAATGTGTTTTACTTTATGATAACATTTGCAAAAGAGAAGCGAAAGAAACTTAAAAGGACATCCAAACTCATAAGTCGAAAATAAATTGACAACGCCATGGCTGAAAATATAAAAATACCAACAGACAAACAATAGTACACAAAACACAACATAGATAACTCAGGTGCTCCAGAAGGGCAAAATATGTATATTCCAGGAATGCTAGTCCAAAGAATGCGATAAAAAAACCAACTCTCAACAATGTTCCTCCAAGTTGTTGTCAATGAATTCTTTAATATCAACATATGATACAGCACCGATGAAAATGGAAAAAACAATGCACTCGACATTGATATACTCCGGCAATTGAATAGTCTGTAGATTGTATTGTCTATGAATTTGTTGTATTTATAGATATATGTATAATTTATATGTTTCGGAGTTAAGTGTGAAGTCCATTTTTGCTGAAATAATTCACATATTTGTTAAAGAGATAGCTTAAGCCTGCCTCCGGGTGCGGGATTTTTTCACTGTGTTGAAGACCAATAGGTGGCCTTGGGCTGGTTTTTGCTTTTTGGTCGGGTTGTTGTCTCTTTGGCACGTTCCCCGTTTCCATTCTCAATTTTATAGACCACATGTAAAGCTTTTTTGGAATAAGAACTTTAAATTGGAAGGGAAAAGTATCTTTCATACTGATGAATTCTATGAGTAAATGATTTTGTTATTGAAAAGGGTTTCCTTGATTACTTAGCTTGTATTCTTTTGCAAATTGTGTTGTCTGTTTTTCAAGGACATAATCATTTAAACGTTTTCCCTGCAGAATATATATAATTTCGCCACGTTGTCGTTCTATCTTAAAAAAAGACCCACTTGTTCCCTAGATTAACAACCCCACATGTTCCCTAGATTTATGTTCCATTTAGTGTCTTATAACATTTTCAAAGTGAGATGTAATTCATTACAGTATATGGAATATTATATTTAAAAAGTGTAACTACTTACAACAATTGCAGGTTATGCAATCCACGGAAACTTTCATTATGAATACTTTCGATATCATTGTCACCCAGGTATCTGATAGAACAGAAAGAAGAAGGTAAATACACAATAATCTAAAAATATGGTCGATTTTCGTTAAATGCATTTTTCATTACCAACAGCTGTCTTTTACCACTGGTTTTGTCGTCAGTAGAGTACACCTTTATCAAACTATAAGTATACATTATTTATTTATTTGAATAGTTTGATATTTCCATGGTCACCTTGAAATGTAAAAGAAACCCTCAATTATCTGCTTGTGTCATATGCTAAAAAAAGTAAAATAACGAACTACAAGGGAAATTCAAAAGGGAAAGTCCTTTATAAAATTGCAAAATCAAAAGCTAAAGGTTTGATATCTACATATAACATAAGTTCAGTTGAATGCATTTTCAAATTTGCTGTTCCTATTCCGTATTCCCAATTAATTATATTTATTCAGAGGAGTCACCAACACCAATCTTCAAGTCAAAGGTTTAAGCAAACATTGCTAAAATTAACGTTTAGGTAAATAAAAAATTTAATAAACATAGGCATTTCTAAGTTACTACAGTTAAATAATAAATCGAAATGCTGGCAACTGGTTTTACTAGATATTTTATATTTTGTCTTTTCATTCATTAGATTGAGTTAACGAATATTTCATTGACAATATATCGTCTCAATATGTGTGTGCTGTATTTCTGTCACGTAGTGTTTTAGCGATATTTTTTAACATTGTCATAAAGCGGAAGGTTTGGCATGCCATGAAACCAGGTTCAACCCACCATTTTTTCTTAAAATGTCCTGTACCAAGTCAGGAATATGGCAGTTGTTCGTTTCAATGTGTGTTGGCGTTTGTTTTTGTTGCACTTCCGTGTTCCTGTTTTTCCTTTGTTTTCCTCTTATAGTTGATGTGCTTCCTTCGGTTTTGGTTTGTAACCCGGATTTGTTTTCTCTCAATCAATTTTTGAACACCGGTATACTACTGTTGCCTTTATTTATCAGCTCTAATTATAAAGAAATTAAATGGCCCTGAGGTATATTTCGCCTCTCTTCTAAAATAAACTTACAGATTATTAAGATTATGCAAACCAAAGAACACTTCCTCTTTAATTGCCTTGATGAAGTTTCCCCCTAAATGTCTTGTAAAAAGGAAAATGATTTATATTGTAGAACTTGAGTGTCAGTAAATGTTAAGCTTCATCTTATGTAAATATGTAATAATATAATCTAAGCATTCTAGCTAGAGGCACTACATTTATTCACATGATATGTATATCACAATTTACAGATGCATGAACCTGTACAATATTTTAGCATAGCAATCATTGTTTGATGATGAAATGCTATCTACTGCAAGTATTTTATTTCATAAAGGTTTTATAACTTAATTTGTATAATCATCAAATCTAAACAGCAACAAGCAAGTTCAGTACAAAGGTGAGCTTTGGCATAGGTATTGCACGATAACATAGGTTTTATATTCTCGAAAGAAAAGATTCACAAGAAACATGTGTTCTGGTAGCTTTATAACAAGTTATTGATGTTAAAAAATTATCAATTCGACTTACATTTTGTTCGATTTCTACAGTGATACTTACAGCAGTGTCAGATTTGTTAGAGATCTAAAGGCTTTTGCTGCCAGTTCTGTTATTTTATTCGATTTCAAAGATCTATAAAGATATCATGTATCTTATATCATCACATGTAACAGCATAATTTTAAAGTAATACTTTTTATAAAAAATAAGAATAAAGAATAATAGAAAAATATGCCATTCCTGGATTTCTATCATTTTGAAGCTTGACTGAATCTTAATTTATCCTCATCTTTATATTTTCAAATGAGCAATTAGTGATAAAAAAAAAATCAAATCGAAGAAACAAGACTTTAAGTCATCGCAAACAATAATTGTCGTCTAACTTGTAAAAAAACAAATTTTATACTTAAATGATAAGAACAATTGAAATTGGGATTCAGTCTACCAATAACATGCAAACTACAAATATACTTACAGGATTGTAAGTTCACCCAAATCACTAAATGTATCATTCCTTATTGTTTCAATGTCATTTTCATTTAAGATCCTAAAAATATATATTGTTTCTATATCAAATAAACGAAAAAGATAACATATTATGTATGAACATGTACCTATCGATACATCATATAGTATGTGGATTTTGTGACTGGCGTTTCTGCATGTTTGTGTTCTCCTTCCTTGATAACATTATAACTAAGTATTGATCAAATTACAAAAAGTCACGAAACGTGAATCCTTCTGTTGTTTATGGTCAAACAATATAGAAAAAGAATTTTTCTTCAGATTTGACATTGAAATAAATAGTGTTCCTATGCATTGTAGTGTAATCAACCGTAGGATTTTAAAAAGATTGAAAGTTTTTGTTTTCTTCAAAATTTGGCCTAAGATATCTTTTTACTTAGCAATACTTTAATTCTATCTAATCTCTACAGAAGACTATAAATTGTTATGATTGATTCTTAAATTTATTTCTCTTTTGTCTAAAAAAAGTATATTCATGATTTAACCAATTAAAGACATCTTTTGAGCTTTTATGTCTAATTTTATGGCATGGATTAGGTTCATGTTTGAAGACCAGTATTTGTATGCATCCTTTTCCTTTGGTCTTTTTTTGGATATCAATATTTGCCTCATTGGCAATCATATATTTCCTTTTTTTACACATATGTGAAACTTGATATTGAACAGGACCATTCATGACAATGAAAGAAATATTCTAGGAAATACTGTTGGAGATATTAGAGAAGAGGAAGGTATATGGTATGTTGTCTATAATATCGGCATTATATAATTAAGTACTATTTCGGGGCTATTGATTCGTACATTTCTCCATGAATCTTTTGTTACTGAAGTCAGAAATTTCTTGTTGACCACTATGTTCGAGATAGTGACGTTAACATTGTATCAAATTGAAATGATTTGTAACAATAGTTTCGATAGATTTGCATGAAATGTTTATAATCAAAAAGCTAATTATCCGATGACGATATTGTACCAGAAAATATGTGTCATTTTGCAAACAATTTATGTTTTATAATATCTTAAAATTTAGAAAGCATTCCTCTCTGCATGTACGCTTTCGCCAAAATCACTGATAAGCATACTTACAAATGATGTAATGATTGAAATGTAGAAAAGACACCTGGTAGTATATCTTTAATGTTATTTGATTCTAAGATCCTAAAAGTAAAAATTACACACTCAATCATTGTGTGTTTGGGTTTTCATTGAAAGTATTATGCTCTGATAGTAGTACTGTACAACATATACCTTTTTGATAGCGTTTTTTGTTCTGAAAATTTGCCTTTTTTTCCGAATAGACTTGATAAAATCAATTGATACAATTATACTGTTATATATGTTATATAGTCAAAGATGGGCCTCAAAAATATTGTGATGAGGTAAATTCTACCAGTGGTTTTAACCAGATGTGGATTCTCAAAAATCCGAAAGTTCTACTGCTTAATCTTCGATCTTTGCATTTGCAGCAACATAAAGACTTTTAATTTTTCTACGCTTTACACAACTATTCCCCATGCTCAGTTGAAAGATCGACTTCACCATCTCATTTAACAGAGCTTTTTCTATACAAATGGGAATCGTAGATACAAATTTCTTGTTTTGGGTTACAATAATTCATATTTTGTGAAGAACCAAACTGAATCTACCAGAAAATATACTGAAGATGATATTATCAAAATGGACTTTTTGATCGACAATATATTTGTTGAGTTTGGAGGATTGATATTTCAACAGACAGTCGGTATTCCAATGGATACTAATTGTGCACCCTACTGGCCGATTTTTTTTACTCGTTTGATGCAGAATTCATTCAGAACCTTCTAAAAGACAAAAAGAAAAAGCACCTTGCAAAATACTTTAATTTTACTTTCAGATATATTGATGATGTCCTAACATTAAATAACCCATATTTCAGCCAATACTTACATCTCATATATCACAGTGAACTTGAAATTAAAGATACTACTGATACTAGAAGGACTGCTTCATACCTTGATCTTTTCCTCAATATTGACACAGATGGACGACTTCACACGAAAATCTATGATAAACGGGACGATTTCAACTTCCCAATTATCAATTTCCCATTTCTCAGCAGTAACATACCTACTGCCCCTTCGTATGCTGTTTACATATCTCAGTTGATACGTTATGCTCGTGCATGTTCACACTATACGGACTTAATATACAGGAGTGTGCTCCTAACGCAGAAACTGCTCCAACAAAGTTATGAGGAGGACAGATTAAAAATGACACTCCGTAAATTTTATTGACACCATCACGAATTTGTTGTTTCATACGATGTGTCTTTGTCCAAACTAAAAAAGGACATTTTTACCACGTGTTAGATTGTGGTTTGCCATTACGTCGTCTGATCTTTTAAGTACCTAACGTGACTAATTCCCGATTGTGACTGTTTTGCTGAGTGTGAATTCTCATTGCTATAAGACGTGTCACGGTATTTTTCTATCCAAAATCCATGTATTTAGTTTTGATGTTATATTTGTTATTCTCATTGGATTTTGTCAAATGTCTTATCGTTTGTAGTTGTAAATCTTATTTTTTTCTGTTCTATTCGTGTGTTACGGTAAAGATAATTAATAACCCAGTTCATTTATAAGATTTTTGTTTGGGTCAACTAAATTTATACAATGTATTTGGTTTACAGTTTGATTTAGAAGAAATACCGACATAGCTTGATAATACAATTAATTATCTAATTACTACCACAATTGTATATTAATAAGTATTGTAATTTTCATTGTTATTAATACATGTTATACCAGTATTACAAACCTAATCTTGAACTCTATCCTATTTTATGGAAATGTATAGAAATTTATATGTGACGTCGATCTCTTCGGCTAACATATAATACGTTGTTCGGCTGTGCCTTTTTTATGTGTTGATTTAGGTTGTTTAACGTATTCGTTTTTATTCTGTAGTTAGTCACCACATGTATATCTATTATATAGTCATTTTTATAAATTTACTGTTTGCAAAAGTATGAATTATTCTAAATACTGAGGATTTTCTTATCCCATGAATATAACCTTAGCCGTATTTGGCACAAATGTTTGGAACTTTTGGTCCTCAATGCTCTTCAACTTTGTACTTGTTTTGGCTTTCGAACTTTCTTATCTGAGCGTCACTGATGGGTCTTATGTAGACGAAACGCGGGTCTGGCGTATTAAATTATAGGCCTGGTACCATTCGATACCTATTATTTGTGTTTGTCTCTGTCCTGTATGTTCTCCCACATATTTGTATTGTAGTCCTGTCATGAAATCTTGTCATTTTTAATGTTATATTTAAGATTGCCATAAAAGCTGGAGGTTTGACTAGCCACAAAACTAGGTTCAACCCACCATTTTTTTCTTAAAATGTCCTGTACCAAGTCAGGAAAATGGCCATTGTTATATTATAGTTCGTTTCTGTGTGTGTTGCATTTTAGTGTTGTGTTTCTGTTGTGTCGTAGATTACTAGCACATCTGCCACATGGCAATATCAAAAAATTAATCAGCTGATTCGTTTTCAACATTCACCATTCGTTTTCAACATTCAATAATAGATTTCAACATTCAAAATCGAAAAATTCTTTTCAAATTTTTTTTTTTTTTCAATGTTGAATGTTGAAATCGAATGCTGAATGTTGAATGCTGAAAAAAAAAAAAAATAAAATAAAAAAATTGAAAAAAAGGGTTTAACAAAAAAAAAAAAAAAAAAAGGAATGTTGAATGTAAAATATTGAACAACCATGACATCCGTCTTAAATCGACTTTTTAAGATAAGAAAGATACTTACAAAAATTTGGTTTGCTCGAAAATACCATTAGGAATTGACGTCAAATTTCTACTGATACACGATGTTTGTTGCTTTGAACAGGAACATAGATCGGGACACGACACTTTGCATTCACACTGGCGAATGAATAAAACAACTTGGATCAGAAAATAGGTGGACAGCATTGTCGAAACTGGTCTCTTGAATTATTTGCTTATGTATTGCTGTTAAAAGAATTAAAATAAAATCAGGTAAAATAGGTTAAACGAACACAAACCCACCTGAATACTTGTAATTTGCACCATTGTCTTCGTTTACAAAAAAAAATAAGATTTTTAAAGCAGGTTTTGTGAATACTTTCTTTTGTAAAATATTTAAGTCTATCGTTTTTAAATTTTTACTAACCTTCTCTCATACCCATACAAAAAGGAAGCAACCATATATATATTTGAATAAGTCGTTACCAAACATATTGTTCCAATCCGACCACTGAGGGTTGAACAAATTTGAAGTTGATTTTAAATATTCAACAGCACCATATCTAATGCTGAAATGTCATCTTACAAGTTAACGGTTAGTGAGAATAGCTGTTCAGTAAAGGCAAATTTATTTTGGTTTGGATTTGTATTATCATAAATACTGTATCGATAAACTGTTAGTTGCTTAATGTCCAGTGACATATATTGCATGCATGTTCAGGAAAAGATAAACACTATAAACGTGTGAAAAAGATTAAAACATGCTTAGTTTCATATGTGTACTAACATGAACAAGAAAATAAATAAAGTTATTGTCTACATTTTACTGAAAACACTATATTTTTTAATAAATTAATTAGAAATTGAAATAAATTATAGAATACATGCCAATGAAAATATGGACTGAACAACATCACATTAATGATGTTTATTGCAAGAACAACATTTTTTGGATGAATTGTAAGCAGATTAGAGTCAAAAAAACATTTCGAAATAGTTGGGTTGCACAATTTCAAAAAAAGTCTATTCAACAAAACGATTTCCGGGAAAATGAAACCATACGAATTTTGTACAATAGAATGGAAAATAAAGAAGATGTAACAGTTCTACCAGTGTGTTTATGCTTCATACGAGCATTCAACGGAAAATTCAGACGATTTTTTGTCCTTTTCGTCATCGTATTAAAGTGATATATATATATATATAATTAAAGACGTAAAGGGCGCCGTATATGATAGAAATGAAACGATGTATACTGATAATACAGTAAAAAGATACAAAAAGGAACAAATTTAAAAATAAAACAAACATGTATCTTACCTCATCTTCTGCAATCGTCTTTTTGAAATTGAATAGTGGCATAAAATAAGCAGCATTTTATTCTGTAACTTCAAATAAATAATGCCTTTTAATCTTCTTTAATTTTTTCATGTATGAAATTATACTCCTTAAACGGATTTCTACATCTGACTATTTTACTATTGTTACAAATAGATGATATTGTAAAACATTAATGAGCACGTTATTGATCTCAGATGTGCTGTTGAAAAGATTACAGATGAAAGAACCTTATTTTGAAAGTATCTTATTACTTTGACAGATTTTCAAATTTGTTCTAATTTAACCTAAATACATACATTGTTTCTTTCAATCTAAGTAAAGTACGTGTATTTAGTTCCACATATGGGAGGCAAAAGTTACTCAGTTACTCACTTCAGTATGTGTGTAGGGCGTGGTGTGTAGTTTATTGTAGTTCTAAAATTCTATTACAAAATCGACATCTAGCAGAGAAATTCGCTCAAACTGATGTAGGACGCAGTGAGGTGAGTGTTTGCTAAATGCAGGAAGCCTCATTATGACTTTGAAATGAGAAGCAACAATAACAGAGCTGTTCCTTTGGAAGGTTCAAAGTTCTACAATAAGAAAAGAAACATTTCTACAGTAGTCTATGCTCCTGATCTTCTGCAAAAAATCAAAGAAGACTTACATCGAAAAGGTTAATATACCATTTATCAAGCTCTGAAAAGTCCCGAGTTAAGCTATTTACAAGATGTAAATAAAATGACAAGATAATCTGTCATCATTTACAATTCCCCTAAAAGACAAATAATGCAATTACGATATAAATAAAAACAGCAAGGTTGTCGATATGGCACAGACACATTTACAGGTACTGTTGTATCTTTGAAAGGAACGACAATACCTATAGACTATTATAGATTAGATATGGATAACACAATAAATTGTTAATTTATGTTGATCATTGTCATTTTGCTTAGTTTCTTCTGTTACCTAGTCTAAAATCAGATTCAGACTTCTCTTTAACTGAGTTTTACTGTGCGTATTGCTTTGCGTTTGTTTATTCCACATTGGCTAGAGGTATAGGAGGATGGGTTGAGATCTCACAAAAACATGTTTAACCCCGCCACATGTTTCGCCTGTCCGAAGTCAGGAACATCTGGCTTTTGTTAATCTTGTTTTTTTTTAAATTTTGTCTCAATGATATGTTTCGAAGTTTAGTGTGGCGTCCGTTATCGCTGAACTACAGTCCGTGTAACGTAAAAGCTAACAATACGAACGATGCCCGAATCATGTACGGACGATGCCCGAACGATGTACGTACGCTTCCCGAACGGTGTACGAATGCAAACGAAACGCTGACCGAACGTTGTACGGACGCTGAACGAATGATGTACGAACGAAACCATATACCATAAACCATACCATAAACGATAAAATAAGCGCCCTTTTATTGTACATCGTATGGTTTTGCGTACATCGTTTCATTAAGCGTATACCGTATCGTTTAGCGTATTAGCGTACATCGTTTCGTTTAGCGTATATCGTATCGTTTAGCGTACATCGTTTCTCGGCGTGCATAGTTTCGTTTAGCGTATATGTTTTTTTTTAAATATAAAACATGAATGGTGTTCTGTTTAATTTTTTTATATAGGTGATAATAGGCGTAAAATTTAGATTGGATGCATGTTTCAGTTTTTAATTAATAATTTAATAAATTATAATTTGGGCTGACTCTATGTTGATCCAAAATTATTTACATAAAACGTTTGAAAAATAAACACTGAAATAAATTTAAACAAATTAAAAGATACGATTATGAATTTTGTTAGCCGTAGAAATACGTACTTGGTGAATGTGCGAGTAAACTGCAGTCTGCATGGTATTTAGTCAACATTTTTTGAAAATAGCCCAAGGTATTAACATTATTTTTTTTACGTAAATGAACAATTGATTTAAGATGGAATTCGGAATTAATCTAATGTTCTTACAAAAGTTTATTTGGGGTCTTAAGGTTGACCTTTTGTCCAAAAGGTTTGTTAATTTTTTTATGTATTCTCTTTTATCGCATGTATTTTAAAATCGACTGAATAGCAGTTGTATCCATATATCGTAATTAAACCAATTTTTTTAGATTATAGATTTTTTTTATTCATCTATCAAATCAGTCGAAAAAAAACAAATATTCGAGAAATTTCAAATAAAAACAATTACTCGTTATGTGCCTCATCAACCCTAAACATAAATCCCTACCGATGTACATACGATTGTGTATTGTTTTAACTATAAATGCACTTGACTTTAAACTATCATCAACAATTGTCCGGCAAAAAAACTAGACCCTCTATTCTTTAATTTTCTTATACCATTTTCCTCTGTTCTTTATTTTTCCCGTTATACTCTATTCTAATTTTATATTTTTTTTTTCTTTATTTTCCTGTATCTATACCTCCTTTATTCGGAGCAACCCCACCCTAAATATACATATGATACACACGGTCTATAGGTCATCGCTTGTGCCGTGATACATGTTTGCATAACAAAGGATGTCCTTGTTCATATTTATAACATTTTAAATGTCCTCCTAATAATACATATAATAGTTGCCACTGGACATTAAACAGCTAACTCTAAATTCATCCGTCATATTCTTAGTTTTGTTATAATGTGTAAATCACACAACATGATGAACAAATAATTATTGCAGATTTTCACTGCCGAAATAATGGGAAATAATTGTAAACAAAACCACTCAATCACATCCCTACGCCACAAAGTCTTTTCACATGTAAATAAATTATTTTCATAAATCTATTTCAAAATAATTTTAAACAATTTTAAATCAAACGGTCATTTTTCTTATTTGCCAAAAAAAAAAACAACAACATCAAACAGTTATTTTCTTTTCTTATTTTAAACAGATCGATTGTTTTCAATGGTCGGTGCCTGACAGCATCTATAAAATCTATCACCATGTTTGCCAATAAGAAAGCTTCATAGAACAGGAAAACAACAATGTCTTATAGAAATACTTCCAGGCCATATTTTCCAATTTCTGTTGTAATGTGGTTTAATGCAAAAAAGGTAACTCCTGAATACTGATTTGTACCCATCAATCATTTGGGGTTAATAACAAATCTATGGTAGTCTCTTTTTCTTTACTCGCAAAGTATTCGACTAAATCATGTTTTATTTATGAAAATTGCTCATTGCT
Source organism: Mytilus californianus (assembly GCF_021869535.1). NCBI lineage: Eukaryota > Metazoa > Mollusca > Bivalvia > Mytilida > Mytilidae > Mytilus > Mytilus californianus. Next base: position 44,773,346 of record NW_026262593.1, read on the forward strand.
GACGAATGTTAAATATTGATCCCTAGATTTTCAATTGTTTAGTTGTTAGGTTACTGTCTGATCTCGCAAACCTGACATTTTATGGTCATTATGTTTTGCATCCAATTGCACCAATTTATTAAAAAGATATTAACGCGACACGGTACGAGAGTCGTTACTTTACATAAACTACTAGTATTTTTTTTTCTATAACGAAATACGAAACCACTTCTCGCAATTCGCTTTGGGGTAATTGTGCTTCTCTTTTGACAAAATATGGCCTTGTCTCAAAAACAAAAAGTATAATATAATATAGAGTAATATATAAAACTGGACTAGAGTGAAGAGTTAGGAAGTAGGAATTCCTAATTTTAATTGAATGTTCTAAATCTTTGTGTATTTCTGATAAATGATTGTACAGACTCAAAAAAGTCTTTGTTTTGCTGAAATGAAAGGTCACCGTCACCAGCCAATAGAAGCAAAATGGATATAGTAGATCTTTCTAATTTTGAAAACAATATTTCTGTTGCTTCGTTGATAAAAGGGCACTTAAAAAATAATGAATACTATCCTCAACAGGATGGCCACAACTGCATGCGGGATTGGGTTTAATATTAATAAGGTTTAAATCTGCATTTGAAGAACTGCACCATATTTCTCAACTGTGTATCAATGATATTAAGATTTCTATCACCACAACTGAACTAGGAAGTGCGTACTGTGAATAAATTATTATACTCAGTTTACTTTTGCTTACAACAATTTATCACATACATGTATAATACCACGTTAACAATTAGGCCCGAGAACACAGTTATTTCGTAGTGCATTTCTTTTAGACAATAAATTCAAATTAAAAAAATCGCACCTGCTCTATCTCAAGAAAGATTTTTACAGTGTAGTGTACTACTATTGGGACAAATAATATCAAAATTATAGTAACTTCTACCAGCTCCAGAGGAGGGGCGACAGCCTTAGGTGCTGTGTGCAAATTTTTGTAGGTCACGTGGTACGATTTTAGCGTCTCTCGACAATTTTGAATCTGGAAAAGATCGATCTGTTCATGTTTTTATATCAAATATACTCTCTTGCACTCGCAGAAAATATAGAAAGTTTTGAAATAAAAAGATTAATCAATGATAGAAGATCACTTTATATGAAATATTTTCTTTATGTTTTTTTATCTTTTAAGTAAATTCTATCAATAAAGAAATGCACTGTAATGGCGGGAAATTTTATTCGATCTCTGCGAAATCACGAGGCACAGATTTTTGTAAATTTTACAAATGGCAGCATGTGAAAATCATTCAAATTTATGCCAATTAAAGAACACTATTCAAACATTCTAAATCTTCTTAAGTCTCCTTAAGTCTCCAGCCGTTGCTTTGTAATAAGTCGCTAAAATATGATTTCCGGTAAGTAAAATATCAATAATATTTGTCAAATCCGCTAGTAATTATGTTATTTTAGGCATATAAACTCTTATATGTATTTTAATCATTTTGAAAACAAAATGAAAATTTTGTCTTATGAATAACCATCATGATAAATATAGTTTTTTTTCATAATTGAATCGTGCATTATTTGTGTATTGGATTGCTTAATTGCCTTCTCTCTAGTGTTATCTCTGTTTTGTTAACTGACAAATGACGAAATAATGCAATATTTAAAATTAAGTATTTTACAAAACTTTGTCCCGATTAAAAACTTAAAACCGATTGAATAAATTGAGAATTCAGTGATTATCGATGTCGAAATTAGCCCTTGGTAATAAATAGTTAGTTTGGGTATAAATATGTTTATTGTCAAGAAATAACTAACAAATTTGTTTATTATGTATGTACAAAGTATATGTATATTGCATGATCAGCCCTCCTGTATATTACTTGTTTTTTTTAATTGATTCAACAAATTTCGTTTGTCCAGGTGTCATTAACGGTGATGTCAACACCACGAGTAGTTTGATATAAATGACACCATACCACCGCGACCGATCGATAATAGAAGACAAATCTGCGTGCCGTGTGCAGAGTGTCGTTCCTCCTCTATACCAGCTCTAACTCAAAATATTGACAATTCTGTGATAAGGGGGTCAAAAATTCAGTTTGACAGCTTCAGACGTACTAATGTTTTACCTATTTTAACTGGACCAAATCACTCCTTAACATAAAGATTCAGCACCCAAATTGTTTTAACATGTAATTTCATCCCCCTTCTTGATATTTCGTGCATTAAATTTCAAGAAATAAATTGGGAAAGTATATCCAAAAAAAAATGCAAGTTATACACTGTTCACACTAGAGACTATATTCGTAGGGTGACGGTGTTTGACAGTCTGAAGGAGACAGCATCAAGGATTTAATAACTAAAAGGCAAAGCTTTTGTTGTACTCAATCTTACTTTAAGTTTTCTTTATTATATTTAATAGATATATATCCGAGATACGATAATGTAGTTTTCTTTTTTATATCAAACCTGATCATCTATGATATATATATGGAACTTTTTAACGACCTTGGCTGGCTATACAGCCCTTGCACGGTCGGTTCATCTATGATGATGATGGGAGTTTTTAACGACCTTGACTGGCTATACAGCCCTCGCACGGTCGGTGTGCAAATGATGTCATCTATAATAACAGATGGAAGTTTTTAACGACCTTGACTGGCTATACAGCCCTAATCTATAATGGGATATTATTCCACTTTTTATACATATTGATAGTTTAATCAATATCTGATTGGTTGAGACTATCCCACGTGTCGTTGAACAAATCTTCATATTCCATTCTGAGGATCATATTCCCCTCTGAAATGTCGGGATAACATCGTGTGACGTTACGCGCGGTTAATGTACATAACGTTTTGAACTTCTTATTCTTCTTATTCTTCTTAAAATAGCGATAGCAATAATCATTATCATGTTCAAATTTATTTCAGACGATAAAACAAAAAGACTTATAATTAAATTTTGATCCGTACTGTTTATCAATGGGTATGTCGTGTTTTGTTTAACTTATAAAAACAAGCGGATAAGAAAACAAAATGTATGCAAAATAATATTTAATGTATTGATAGTAAACAAACCATAGGCAGTGGAATAAAACATTCATTTCCCTTTGCTTCGGGAGATATGAAGATTTGCTCACCCTCGAAAAATCAGAGTTCCCTCGGGCAGAGCCCTCGTGAAATATGAATATTCTTGGGTGAACAAATCTTCATATCTCCCTCAGACACGGGAAATAAATGTATAATGTCTAATGAGAGAATTTAACCAGAGACTGAATAACGTAGAAATAACAAATTAAAGGTCACTGTACGGCCTTCAACAATGAGCAAAATCCATACAGCATAGTAAGATATTAAAGAATCCGAAATGACAAATGTAAAATGCACTCAACACTGTTCAAACATCACCGCACGTCAAACTTTGAACAACAGAAAAACTTGATTGGACATTGGTGACAATTTGTCACGCCCTCATGAATTGGCGTACATGTACGTCCTATCAAATACCTTCAGAAAGCTTCCACTGAAATTATTTTACACACAAGTAACTGTGTATTTTACTGATTTTCTTAATAAAAAAAAAACAAAATGTATTTTGCGTTAAATGTGCAATGAAGCCACGGATTCGTAATCTTCAAAAAATAGTTCAGAAACGGTTGATAAAATGTGGAATGTCTGAATAGAAATATAACAATTATGTTCAGTGCGCGTTTATAAAACGGACTCTATTTGGACATTTTAAGATACTATAAGTACTTGTTTTCTGTGTATAGAATTTTAGAGGTCAATACGACTTTTCATAAGTTGGATTTTCAATTTTAATAAAAAATGAGTTGGGTTTTCTTCTTTTCTTTAAATTTATATCATGATTTTTTGATATTTCCCATTATCTTCTGAATATTTTTTAAGATGAATAATTTAAAATTTGTATACCAAACATTTTTAATTTTACTCTGCGTTTATAAATAGCATTGAAAGTACAACATCTTATAAACGATAAACATTGAATGAGAGTTGTCTCATTGGCACTCATACCACATCTTCCTATATCTATTAACAATCGAAACCCCTGAAATATCGTCTCATGACAAGCACGAAAAAATGGCGAAACTGAACTTCCAACAGCGGGCGATGATTTTTAATTATAATACAATATTCTTTCAATGGATTTTTTAAATGCAATGTAGAAATTATCAATTAAGACATTTTTTATCCCTTTTGAAATTACTTAATCGAATATGAAGTCACATGCACGAAGAAGTTTGTCTGACGTGAAAATACGTAAGTCCCATATCTCACGGCTACATGGACACACACAGTGTACTGATCTTAATAATATATTAATGTTTGCAAATTCGTTGTAAGAAGAAAGACCTTTTAACTTTATATCACAATAAGCATATCTAAAGTAAGTCGTCACGTAGCTCATTTATGAAGAAATGTCAAACTGCCAATACTGCTAGTTTGTACTCTATTGTCGGAGGACAACTGATTCAAAATAAGGGAGCTACCATTTATTTTTAGGGGCGGGGCTGGGGGCTAAGGGTGGGTGGGTGGGTGGGTGGGGGGGGGGGGGGGGGGGGGGCTAGTATGAAACTTGAAAAAAGGGCATGACAGGAGTTTAGAGAAAAAAAGGAAGGATGGGCATCTTGCCAAAAAGAAAAAGGCATGATGACTTTATGTAAAACAAGTCAGGAAAAATTAATAACTAAGAAAGGAAGGACCGAATAGAGTGTAAAATAAAAAAGCAGGACTATATTTACATTGAGTTTACATTTATAGAAAAATGCAGGACATCATTTTTCATCATATTACGCGTCATTGATAATCTGATCACTAAACGTTTTTACAAAATATTCGTTCCCGTGAAAACTAAGATTTGTTAAACTTTCAAATTTCATCGAGGTCTCTTCTCAGGATATAACGGCCATCTGTATGTTGGCTTTAAGGTCGACAAGATAACAGGTCAATATATTAATGTATTTAAGTGAATTTAAGATTTGTTGCAATTCTAAAGTACAATGGGTAAATCAATCTTATCTTTGATGTGCCACATGGGCATCCCTATAAACATGATAAAGTAAGACAGTCCATGCGTGACCCATAGCATTAGATATTTTATGCAGTTCATTGGATATTTTCTATCACAATCCAGGCAAGCTAATAACCTATATTATTTACGTGTCTGAAGACGAATTTGTATAAAACATTGTGTTTGATTTTAATTTCTGAAAATTAAACTTAACTCTAGAACAGACCTTTTATGAACGTCGGGTTGGGACTTTTTTATGTGTTTGAATTCGGTTTTTACACGTATTAAACTCTGGAATATATGATCAAACTTTTCGGGATTCGGGAAAAAATGCTTCAGCAAACACTCGTGAGGAAAACAAATAAAAAGAATCATTCTGTATCATAATTTTAATTTGTTAAATATTTGCAACTCTTAAAAAGTTTCAAAACCAGCTGATTTTTTTTGTATTTCAATTCTTCATATTGAATAACTTAAAAAAAATGGGCAGTGTGGCGGATTTACCGGGGGCACAGGGGGCACGTGCGGCCCCCAGTCCAGGTCACCAATACATTTTCTAACATGATTATATTGCTACTGAATCTGCTTATCAAGAGTGGAAATTAATCACAGCTAGATTTGACTTCTTAACTAGCCGTTAATTAACCCCAGCTTCAACATGCGTGATTATGACAAGTTATCGGTGGGTCTGTAAATTTTGACACGTGTGTGTAATGTCTCATTTAAAAAGATTTGATCAAGGAGGTTATATGAGATCTCATATAACCTCCTTGATTTGATGTACATGTTGATTGGAAAAGTACGAATATTTTTATTGGTTTTTAATACAATATCATCCCCTGACCAGGAAAGAAATTACTAACCAAAATCTGTGTTTTAAATAAATATGTACAAATAAATGTTTAGTGCCAAGAATATAAGTATCGATGTATGGGATATGTCTTCATAACAAAATTCTCACATTATCATTTTTATAAACTAAATGTCGTATTTTCTTTTCACTACTATTTTCAAAGGAAACCAATAATTTGTTTAAAAAAAAACTGTCCCCCCACTCTTTCCACAAAAAAAGAATTTGGTTGTCATTGTTTCTAATTAAAACGCAATTGCATTTTATAGAAGATAATCTGGAACTAATACGTTTATCTATTAGTTCCAGCATACAGTAATATGACTGTATATTTTTCCTGTTTCAGTTACAATGTACGTATATGTATGAGGCTAGGAAAAGGTTATCATTTATGAGGATATGAATGGGGTCAGAGATATATAATATATGTCGCTGATGGGGTTTAAAGAACAGAGACTCATGGGACCAATAGATTTAAATAAATATAGATAACAGAATAAAGAGGTGATTGTTTGTTGCTTAACATCCAGTGGCAAAAATTACATGTTTGCTTAGGACAATTATTATACAGATTGATTGGCAGAAGAATAAAGAAAACTGAAATGGTAGAAAAATAAAAGATATAGAACTATAGAAACGATGATCTGACTCCCCCCCCCCCCCCCCCCCCCCACACCACCACAACCATTTTTTATCAAATTCGAATACTGGGAGCTATCTGAAGTCAGTTCATAGGACCTCAGTTTTAATATAGGCGTGGCAATCCATCACTTTTATCCAATCAACTGTCCTTAATAATAAAGATTGGAGTGCAATTGTGTCTGTATCAAGTTAGATAAATATAATCATATTTCTGGACGTACATATGTCGGGGTTTAGACTATTTCATTCGATAGAAGTAGATGAAGAAAAAAAAAGAATTTTTCTGGTTATATCTATTTATAACTGAAAAAGTGGCATTAAATCGTAGAGGCAGTCCCTCTTTATGTGAAGAATAGAACATATTGAGCTTTCTGGATTTTCTTCTGTCCACTAGCAAATGTGGGCCTGTACCACTGAAAATATATAACTTCCGGACTAGAAAACACGGACAACCCAGTTACTAATCTTCCTGCTTCCAACTAAACGTCATGTTCTAGATTGTCGGAATCTTGTTGAGTACAGCCATCCCATAACTCACATGCATATTCCATAATTAATCTTATAAGTGTTAAGTTTATACGATTAAGATACTGATTTCTAGTCAATACATATTTCAATTCTTTTTAGAAATTTAATCTTGTGCTTGCACAATTTAAAACGTTTTATATATGTGTATAGAATTTACCATTGGAATCAAAAGAAATCCCTAAGTGTTTATGATAGGAGACAATTCTACTACTTGATTTTGAAGTTCTATTTTAATATCATCTGGGGAAGAATTACAGGAGAATAGCATAGTAATTGTCTTGTTAGGATTAAAATCAATAAGCCAATCTTTAGACCATGCTGAAATTTGTTCTAAATCGCTATTAAAGACATCCTCTATTGTGTAAGGACTATAATACTTAAATTAGAAAGGGATGTTTCATCAGCAGACAATCGAGTTAGACTTATCAAATTACCAGCTATCTCATATACATCAATAAGGAATAGTACGGAACCTAATACAGAGCCTTGTGGAACTCCTGCATTAGTATTCTAAAAAGGCGAATATGAACTTGAAACAAAAACGCTTTCTTGTATATTTGAAATATAACTAATTAAGTGATTAAATATACTGACTGACTTTAAAAACGCAACACTCATTTTGTTGATTTTTTTTTCCCACATCATGTTTGATTCTCATACAACTACTGTTCATGCTTACCATACTTCTTTCTCTTAAGAAAAAATCAACATCTGACTTACCTGTGGTTATTGAACATACCGGATTTTTGAAGTCGCACGAATTTCGTAAAGCGAAATTTGAAACCCATAAAAGATTTTTTCAGTTTGTTTTGCTTCGTGAAACAGTTCTTTTAATCCTTGGCCACACTTAAATCAGTTAAAAAATGTTGCATCTCCATATTGCCAAGACTGAGGAATAAAAAACTAAATCAGCCCATAAGAATACTGCAAACAAGAAAACGTGAACGTGCTGCAACCATACAGTTTGACTTCAGAAACCCGTCTTACTGTCCTTCCGACATCGATACAGGTAGACAGGAATTGTTGCTTACCATCAATGACCAGATCATCATGTAGTGACAATGCAACGTCAATAGAATTTGATTACGCAACGTCATTTGCGAGACATGTTTACGGCCGCAACGTCAACTGCTTATCAAATTGTCGAATGCCATTGCACACAGATTCATGTCATAAACGTTTTCCATAACCTGAACTGCCAAAGATTCCACTGAAGAAAAACATTTAAAGCCCTGAAGTTTCAGCCGCATAATTGCCAAAACCCATTGTAATGGGTGGAACAACCGCATATTCAGAAGGTGTAAAACAGAACCCAAAACATGTGGAACAGAATTGGTTGATCTTTCTGACAATAATTTTGGCGTTTGTTACAGGCAGTCATTGCTTTTGACAGTGCCACATTCATTCAAAAATTTAAAAAGAATAATCTAGTGTTGCGTTTCTAAAGTCGGTCAGTATACATTTTAAATACAATTTTTTCAAATACTTTTCCCACTGTTGATAATAATGAGATTGGTCTATAATTTGAAATCAGTGATTTGAAGCACAAATAAATTTTCATACATTGTCAGATCAAAATATCTTAAAAACCCCAGTCCAGAGATACCGTATACATTCGACTGAATATACCAATTCGATAATTTTACATTCGAACTTGTTACGTAATAAGATCTGTGTCCAGGTAAAAAGAACCAGCAGGTGATATATATTCTTAAGTGTTTATCACCTTCCATTATACATCTGACGATGACATTTACCTTTAGGGCCATTTTGTTTGAAATATCATTTTAAAGGTAAACTGATAAGCATAACGTCCTCGCAATTTCTTTTTCAGATCCAGGGACACAGATGTCAGAATGAATAAGAAAACACTAAATTCTTCAATAATATATTGTAAAATGGACAGCAAGCACATTTGATAGACTAGTGTACTAATAGATTTTCTTGTGTATTTTCTATGTTCTGGAAACTTCAACATCCTATCAAAAATACTTAAATTAAAGTCTTGAGTTTAATTAAATGTTTTTTTTTTAAATATTATTTGCAAGGCTGCATGAACATTGCACCTATCGTTTTCGTATATTTCTTTTCAGCCATGCATAAGTTTAATGTTTACTGTGACTTCTATAATGCTTAAAAAATGATGCAATTGTATTATCAATCTAAAAATATTAATCGTGAACAACAACAAAAATAAATTATATATTAAACGACTAAAGCAATTTAAAATTCTAAAGGATATTGTTACAATATTGCCAAAAACTGAGACTACTATAGATATAAGAAGATGTGGTATGAGTGCCAATGAGACAACTCTCCATCCAAGTCAAAATTTAAAAAAGTAAACCATTATAGGTCAAAGTACGGTCTTCAACACGGAGCCTTGGCTCACACCGAACAGTAAGCTATATGAAGGGCCCCAAAAATTACTAGTGTAAAACCATTCAAACGGGAAAACTAACGTTTGATGGGATGTCTAATCTATATAAAAAAAAACTGTTATAGTAGTCTCAGCCGAAAACAATACGAAATTGATAAGCAAGTATGACTAACCAATCAAAAAATTTGTTGTTTGGGATTATTCATGGTTGACTAGTTCTATATTAACCAGTGGCACGTGTCCTAATTATTAAGAAAAGGGACAGAAAAGTATTAAACAGAAATAACCGGTTTTTCAAAACCATATTTTCAAAATTAACTGCATGATTTAAACAGCTTAAAAGTGTTTCATTTATTTTATCTGTGTGCGTATACGAAAAATTGATAGCAAGATAAACTTCAATGTACATGAATTACGAGTATTAGATTTCTTGTGAAATTGATCGATGAGCGGCTTTTTACAAATACCGAAAAAAAGAATACTGCGTAAACGTCAATTAATGGACAAGCAACCCAACGAGAAAAATAAAATTTAAGAGGCATCTATAACTAGTTTTGAGTTGGAGAAATCATTCAATGCCATATGATTCTATTTAGGTTTCTGCGTTTTTCGATTTACGAATAAGTCAATAAAAAAAAAAAAAGTAATTGAAGCCAAAAAAGAAGACACAAAACATACATGAAATAAAGTAATAACATATTAAGTTTACAAATACGTACCTAGGTGCATTTAATAAAGCAACATTTGAACTTATTATAGAAAAAGGAGAAATTAAATGGAAACATAATGCGCGCTGTTAAATCATGCTTTGCAAGGCTGTTTAGAGATGACTCGTGCACAATCATTTTGAATGGTGAATAAGATCACATACATGCATTAAGCACTCAGAAACTAGCCCGTAAATAGCTAGGAGGAGGGAATCCAGTTATTAATTAAATATCAAAACGGTGTGCAGAAATACCGCAAAGGACTTCTTAGTGCACTAAGACCAACGTGTTTGCACTAAGGACACTAAAACGATGTTTTAAGACCACAAAGAACATGGATAAAAGAAGATATGAGTATATAACTCATAAATATAAAGTTTGGTGTGAATAGATTTTATTATTTTGAAGTTAAATGACTTTGTAATCAGCGCGTGCCACTGGTACAAATCCAGGATAGTTTAAGAAAGTTTTTAAAAAATTTAAAACTTTTAACCACAGAGTGAAAATAATGTTAGCTGGCAGAAAAACTCCATTTATAAATAAAATACGATTTATTCTACAAAATTTACTTCTGGATACTATTTTGTGATCATAAACAAGCTTCTATCCAAGTTTGGTAGAAATCCGGGATATTTTAAGAAAGTTATTTAAATTTCAAAAACTTTAACCACAGAATGAATGTAATGTTAACTGAGAGAAAAAAATCCATTTATACATGTAAGTAAAACACAGATAACCAGGATTTTTTTTCCAAACTTTACTTCTGGATACTATCTTATGATCATAAACATTCTTCTGTTGGTAGAAATCCTGGATAGTTTAAGAAAGTAATTAAAATTTCAAAAACTTTAACCACAGAGTGAGTATGTGGATGTCGCTAGCCGACGCCGACGACGGAATGTAGGATCGATATACGTCTCGCTTTTGCGACAAAAGTCGCAGGCTCGACAAAAATGTAATAAACTGTTATACTTTGAACAGTCATGTGTATCTAATGTGCTGGTAAACAAGTATATACATTCTAAAATATTTTGTAATAAAAAAATACTAGAGAATTATAAAAAAGTGAAGTTTACAAACAACCAAGAGAAATTAAAAGGAAAAAAAAATAAAAATATAGTAGAACATACATTATTACATTGAACTAAAAAATATAACAGTCAGAAAAACAAAAGAAATACGACAGTAACAAACAGACGAAAAAAATCAGAGACAATTGAAATATCATAAACATGTTAATTTAAAATACAAGCGGATTCAAAACGGTTCAAGGTTGAACGAACATGAATTGCTTTCGATTACACAGGTGACAATCAACAGAGGGTGGCGCGTGTCGATACAACATTAAATAAATTTATAATTACCGGGTACTAAAGATATGATTATAAAATTTGAAATTGTATTCCTTCTATATGCCATGTTTTTTGTGTCAATTCTATCATTCCATCAGGACTGGTCCTTAGTGCAATATTTTGTTCTTAGTGAACAAGTAGAAATACCGCAAAGGGCCTCCTCAGTGCACTAAGAACAACAATTTGCAAATAAGTCTATAACATTTGCGCAATTACATGCTTGTTTTATTGGCGCAAATGAATGCTGCAGTTTTTAAAATAAAGTGATACGAAAAAAGAATTAGCCTAATTAATTTGCGGCGCAAATTAATTCTTTTTCAGCGAAATTGGATATCGGCCTTCAAAACACCGTGTGTACACTAACAAAACAGTATTCATCTTTTACGCTGTCTAGCCTGAGAATAAAAGTTTTGGCAATTTGTGTACGATTTTAATTTTAGAATGTAATGAACAAGTAAGAAGATCGTTAAAAACCTTAAGTGATTTGGAAAATGAGCTATGCACGATAAAAGGAAATAGTTTGGTGCGTCGATATGAAATTTCATAGAGGCATGTGATATTTGTAAAATTTAAAGTCTTTCAATAACAACCATTTGTGGAAGTGGTTATTTCGATCCTTCAAATATGCGTAAAATAATTAAAATTTATATTATTTAGTCTCTTTCATATATACAACTGCAGTATGTTTATAAATACTGTAGATTTGTATTTGATCATCGATTGCATGCATAACGTCCAGTGACAAATATTTCATGTATTCGTACACAGAACAAATCAACAACTTTTAGAATACAATTGATTGGTTATTTAAGGTAAATGATTTGCGTTAAAATTGGTGAAACTTGGCCAGGAGCTTACCTCTAAAATAAAGAAATATAAAAAACGGTAGAGTTATTTTTTTAATTCTGTATTTTACTCATACATGGACTTAAGCACTGTTTACAGTCAAAATAACAGTTTTAACAACGACAGCAGGAATCACAAGCGACGCTGGTTCCATAGAAGTCTTCAACGAATTTTTATATATCCCTGGCAATTTTCGGTTTATATCAGACTGTGACATTGAGGGGAACAAATACCATGGATGTCTTGTCTTTTCTTTAAATACATTTAAATATAAAACGTGTATCTCATATAAAGCCTCATTTATAGAACATTATATATAATTTATTGTTTCAAGGAAATATTTGGTGGAGGAGAGAGAGAGAAAGAGAGAGACTTATTTCGCGGTATTTCAAATTGGTCTCATGTTATTCATGTCAAAATGTGGTGTAAGGAAATGTTTCCCCTTCGTTTTATATAGCAGGGTATTCTATAATGATATTAGTTGCAGATTTTTTTTCTATCGGTAAGATATGGTTTACAGTTCGAAATCTACGTTAAGTTATAGTACATTTAAAGTAAGTTTATTGCATTGCTAAACGTTTCTCAATCAAGATAAAACGTTTACAACCAATACTATTTTTACGACTAAATATGTTTTATGTAAATAAATAGTTCACGTTTCAATTAACTAAGGTTATTGTATAGGTTAGTTTTTTTTTTAACATTTTATAAGATCGAATTTGAAATGATTCAAAATCACAAAAAGACATCAAGAACTACGCAGTTAGTATGAAACAAAATATATAATAAATAAGATAACTTATTTGCTTTAATTAACAAGTGAAATGTTTCCAATCCAATCTTTCCAATCTAATATAGTCCAAAGGGTGACAAAAGGATATAAATATGGTCACTAAAGGTTTTCTCACGGCTGGCAGTAAAAAAAAAACTTGCCAAAGTGGGGGCATCCGTTTGGTTGTTTGGGATATACTAGTACGCAACCAACTTTCAATCAATCCAAACTAATAATTGTTTTTTTTTTATCCCGCATCTTTTTATATTAATTTATTTTAACTCAAAATAATAATTGAAATAAGTTTCTGAAATAAAACCCTAACATATATCAGACGCTTAACAAAACGATATACCATACGATAGATGAAACGCTTAACGATATCATATACTATACGATAAACGAAACGCTAAACGCAAAACCATACCATGTACCATACGACAAATAAAACGCTTAACGATACCATGAACCATACGATATACAAAACCCTAAACGATGACATTTACCATACGATGAACGAACGATGAACGAACGCTGACCGAACGTTGTACGGACGCTATACGAATGATGTACGAACGATGACCGAACTCTATACGAACGATTCCCGAACGCTGTACGTACGATTCCCGAATGAAAAAAGTGTTAACTTTTACGTTACAGGGACTGTAGCATACTTTATGGATTAGAGGCCAGCTGAAACCCGCCTCCGGGTGAGCGATTATCTCGCTGTGTTGAAGACCCATTGGTGGCCGTGGGCTGTTTTCTGCTCGTCTTTTGACACATTGCCCTTTTCCATTCTCAATTTTATTGATGTGTCAACCATACCACAACAATTAAAAATCACCAAATCCGTTTGATATGTACTGGTTACTACTTTAGTCTCGGAGAACATGATTTATTTACTAGTTGTTATTGGCTTTGAACTAGCTTTCAGTAACTGCAAGTATTTTTAGATTGGTACTGTGTATCTTTTGTCGTCCTATCGGTTGCTTTTTGTGCTTCGTGTCGTTCTATGAATAAAGCAATTTCCAACTTCATTTTACTTTGTCGTGTTATTACACCATTGTCCCAAGTTGTGGTAGGGTTGAGCGCTCATATTTTTTTGAAACCCGTCAGATTCTATATGTACAGGTTCCTTGTCATGAGCCTGTAATTTCGTGGTTGACGTTGTTTGCTGTCCGTCAAATTTATTTTTCGTTTATTGTTTTGTCATATATCAGACCGTTTGGGACCTGTTATATGCGGCTGTCATACAATGGAGAGGTTTAGCTAGCTATTAAACCAGGTTTATTCCACCATTTTCTACATAAGGAAATGACTGTACCAAGCCAGGAATATGACAGGTTTTTCCATTCGTTAGATGTGTTTGAGATTTTCATTTTGCCATTTCATAAAGGACTTTCCGTTCTGAATTTCCCTTGGAGTTCGGTATTTTTGTTATTTTACTTTTTGAATTGTTTCACAATTTGCCTTTTATCGATGACTATACGGTATGGGATTATTTTTCAGTTCCCATACGTCGTTTTCTGAAGTTAATGTAATATATGCATACATATTGCTCCTTTGAATAAACCTATTCTAAAATGTAACCAATTCAACTAGCTGTCAGTAACTGCGAGTACTCTCATATCTGTACTTAAAGTGTCTTTTTATGTTGTGGGGATGTATAAGTACCCTGCCATGTCCGGTCTGTGTTTTTGTTCGATGCATTTCTGCTTTGTATCAATCTGACGAGTTAAGCCCTTTTCAACTAATTTTTATAGTTTGTTCTTACATGTATGTTGTACTGTTACACCACTGTCCCAGGTTAGGGGAGGGTTGGCGCCTTCAAACTAGTTTAACCCCGAAACATTCTGTATGTGCCTTTCCGAAGTCATCAGTCTGTAATTCAGTGGTTGTCGTTTGTTGCTGTATATAATATTTGTTTTTTCATTTATTACTTTGTGCATTAATCAGGACGTTTGAATTGTTTATTTGTCATTTCGGGGCCTTTTTTAAATGGCTATGCGGTAGGGGTTTTTCCCATTGTTGAAGACCGTACGGTGACTATAGTTGTTAACTTCTATGTCATTTTGTCACTGGTTGACGGTTGTCTCATTAACAATTATACCCCCATCTTCTTATCTTTATATACAATACGCTTTGTCGCACAATGAAATTCAGGGTTTGGCAGGACTGTTTATGATAAACATAAACAGAATAAACTTAGGAATGAGTAATACGGACACCGAATATTGTTGAACATTATACCTCGTAGGATATATACTGGAATTGCAACCTAGTGCAATATAAGTGTCTCTTCCTCGGAACATTCATAGTCATCAATATAATGATATAACCCTATATTCCTCATCAATATTATTACAGTTCGAGCTGAATATACATTTTTGTTTAAGGGCCAGCTGAAGCCCGCTTCCCGGTGCGGGATCTTCTCTCTTTGTTGAAGACCCATTGGTGGCCTTGGGCTGTTTTCTGCTCTTTGGTCGTGCTGTTATCTCTTTGGCACATTCCTCGTTTCTTTTCTCATTTTTACTATGTCCTAACTACCCCGGCAAACAATTTTTGGAATCAATAGTATATTATAATCAGTACGGTGACGGATCCATTACAGACAGAAATAAAGTAGGCTTTTTACATGTTATTTGTATAAACGTGTAGAATAAAAATACACATATTACTATTTTCGATTGTGAGATGTAATATTTTCAACAACGTAATAGCAATCCAGTTGTTCATGTATGTTGGGTATATATCTCCCTGTTGATACGATATTTCAGAGCTTATAATGCCTATCAATAAAGCTATTAAACCAAGAGTTCCAAATTGAGAAGGTGAAGTCATCTTTCGAAAATTTTACGGACCACATTTCGAGTTGGTAACGACGGTTTTGTTCCAACTGTAGTAACCACAACATTTTCCTCAAATATGACCTACAGAAGTAGACTTGTTACAAACTTGTAATTACATTAGTAACACGATGCGTGTCACATGTGGAGCAGGACCTGCTCACCCTTCTGGAGCACGTTAGTTCAACCCAAGTTTTTGGTGGGGTTCGTGTTGTTCAGTTTTTATTTTTCTATGTTCTGTTATCTAACATTTGTCATTTCGGGGGCCTATTATAGCTGACTATGCGGTATGTGTTTTTCTCATTGTTTAAGACCGTTCGGTAACCGATAGCTATCATGATTTCCTTGATAGAGGGTTGCTGCTTACAAGGAAGCTATTAAACCAAGAATTCATAGTAGTGAAGTTGAAACCAACCCTTTGTAAATTTCAAGGACGCCATCACGAGTTGGTTGATCGTTATGGAATATCTGTTTCACACGGACGGATATGTTCCAATTGTCGTAACTACAATCTCGTCCTTTTTTCCTCGAATGTGACCTACAAAATTAGATATATCACCGGGTTTGTACTTACACTTCCCGTTTTTGATGGAGATGTGAAGATTTTTTCACCCTAAAATTCTCATTTCCCTTAAGCATAAAAAATGTATATAGTATTCAGTGGTGTTGAATTTAAGGTCTTAAACGCAAGTTTTAAAGCACATTTTTATTGTTAAAGAACTTGTATGTTTGAAATCAGACAAAGAAAAATATTCAAAGCACTCTGTAAATTTTATGCGTAGAACATTTAGTTGATATAATATATTGCATTTGCTAATATTGATCGAACGAAAACATTTTACTTTGAAAAATTCATTTATTTTTCTATTTGTTATTTAATTATATCATTTTCTAAACAAGAACATAAACATAGTAGATTCATTTCGACAAATGCTTACTTTAAAGATCAAATTGTTAACTGTTTATCTTACATTTTCATTGTTTTCCTATGTTATCTTCTATAACGATTCTGAATAATTTATTAATCCAATTTGATATGGTCTCTGACAATAATAAATTTTCTTCAGATATGAAAAGATGTAATTGACATCACAATAAAAAAACTATAATTGATTGTTTTTAGACATCAAAGCCTTCAACATTACACATTGAAAATTAAAGAGGGCCTTTTTATGGCATTAACTATGATGTCTCTTATTTCGTTCTCGTCAAAGACTCATTTAATCTTGTAATTGAAGCTTTTCAAAACATTCTAATTTCTTAGTTTAAATTCTAGGTTCATTACTTTCATGATTCATTTCCGTGACCAAAACTAAACATTCTTGATCAGTTCTTGTCCTACATTTCTTTATTTGCATAATGTATCGATGCATCTCAAGGAAAAGAGCAGCAAAAGATCTCAAAGGAACATTCAATTCATAAGTCTTGCCAATCATTTGTAATTAAACGTTCTAATTCCTAAATTTCACACTCGGTTAAGTTTCAAGATAAGAAAATTTAAATGACCGATGGTTAACCAAAGTTGTGATGTCTAATGGTGAGATAAGTCTATGACCAATCCGCTATTGTGTGATGCCTTATTACTAGGCAAAGCTTATCAACGTATTTTACACGGCGGGTGTGACATGTGGTGGCAGGGGTTCTGCGAACCCTTCCGGAGCACCTGAGATCATCCCCGGTTTCGTGTTGCTCAGTCTTCTGTTGGCTATGCTGTGTTTTGTGAACTGTTGTTTGTCTTTTTGTCGTTTGTTTTATTCTATCATGGCAATATCAGTTTGTTTTCGACTTATGAGTTTAATTATTCCTTTAGTATCTTTCGCCTCTCTTTTTATAAGTCGATCTGTATAGTATAACATTTGGTATTCATCATTTTATACAAAATGTAATCACAAATAGTCAAAGATAGAAGATAGCTAAAGAAAGCTGAAATAAAAATATTAGCATCGTTCGTAAATATCTACATATCGAGTAACATTCGTTAACCATGAAGTTTTATCCCCGATGCTCCACAGATTGCAGACCCGTTGCAGATAATTAAAGTGTTGAAACGCATTACACTCTTGTTTAGCATCACACATGAATGCACATCTAATGACGCTGACACCATAAACAGAATCGATAGAATGACCATTGATAATTGTGACATTTTCTTGCCTGCAGTAATTACCTACAATAAAGGTAAAAAAAGAAAAAATGATAAATAAAATTAAAAAAAATATGATGTGATATGAACAGGAATTTTGTTAAGTGTGATACTATGAAAATACGGCTTTTGTTTGATTGAATTTTGCAACTATTAAACTGAAATGATTTTAAATTAGAGAATATGCCTTCCCTTTGCAAAGCTCTGATTGCTTTTCAAAATTTGGCTTTACTTAAGGTCGTTTTGGGTTTGATCAGCTCTTCGACGTTTGTTTTAGGTTGGGATTTTCATATGATACCAGGTTTTATAATGTCGACGACACGAATTTCCGTAATAACTCTTCATTCTCTATATTCTAGATTAAGTGTTTAGATGTCAAATGCATAACATGTTTCAGAACAAGCAAAAAAGTTAGTAGAAAAAAAAATTAGAGTTACTTCTGCTTAAAAAATTTCACTCTCAATAATTTAGTAAGTACATCATTTAAGTCAAAGTCAGTCTACATCTGTAAAACACCAAAGCATAGGCTACTTGTTAGATGTTACTCTGTGAAAAGACAGGTCTAGAACACAAGTGGTATTATTTTAAATAAATGATACCGATGCCAGCGCAAATGGCTGTTGTAATTCGAGACAAAGATATTCTGTCTTAGTCAAATAAGTCACAGTTGCGACGCAAAACTTTATGTATCATTTGATGAAGGTAAATCCAGAAAAGCGCTTCGGACGCATAAAATTATTAAACGTGTTGTTTTCAATTTTTTTTCGAAAATAAAATAAAAGTCAACAAATAGGGTAAACAAAACTTTACCTTTGTTTGTACACAGATTATAATCCGGAACATTCCCAAGATCTACTCCTGTCGTTTCAGTACACATAATACCATCACCATGGTTTATAACAATATATAGATCTTTCAGGCTTACAAGAGCACAGTTACATATGAGCCGATTTTCTGAAAGATCCCTTCAAAGAAGATATATGTTTACTGTATGCACAATTATGTAAATGATTTTTTTCTTACTATTCTGAGTTTTTAAGGATTATTAACAGTTTTGATAATGTTCTTTTTCATATTGGTTAACATATTTACTGAATTCATTTTTGATTTTTTTACCTTATTCTATCGAGTAGAAAATCTCGTATCTGAAGCTCAATTCCATGTAAAAGATATTAAAAATATTCCAATGCATGGGGATCGTTCAGTAAAACATCAGTTTTCCCTCAATTAATATATCAACAGAAATGTAAAACGTTAGTGATAATGATAACAACTAGGTCCTAACAAAAATTATATTTCATGTTTTCAATTATAAAACAACAACAAAAGGACATTCAAATTTTTCTCAGTATATTGATCTAGTTCAAATGTAGTCCTATGATCATATCACATGAACAAAGGCCAGTATAAGAATTTTAACCTCAGCACTAAATGATACATCAAACGGCATTAAATCAATTGAGAGTAAAAACCGAGTTATTTCTATTGATGGAAATTACTTACATATTTGTGTTCTAATCCATCCCTGTCTCAATTTCATTGACATGATTATTCTTTTTTTCAATACATTTATTTACAAATCGTTATGTCTTTTCTCAATAAATGTATTTACAAATCGGCTTAAGGTTGCACTTTGTAAATACAGCTGTTTCACAAGCCACGCCTCTTTTGGGGAATATATAATATTCATAGATATTTTGTTTTGTTTTCGTACTGGTTCCCAGCTATGATTTCTATGTTTCATCTCATAGAGAAATAACTTGGGAATGTTATCAGTATAAAACACATGGTAGCGGAGAAATTGAATTCTAAGAAATTCTCAAAGTGAAGGTAGGGGTAGTACAGAATTTTAGTATAAGTTTGAATTTCCCTTGGAGTTCGGTATTTTTTTTATTTTACTTTTTGAATTGTTTCACAATTTGCCTTTTATCGATGACTATACGGTATGGGATTATTTTTCAGTTCCCATACGTCGTTTTCTGAAGTTAATGTAATATATGCATACATATTGCTCCTTTGAATAAACCTATTCTAAAATGTAACCAATTCAACTAGCTGTCAGTAACTGCGAGTACTCTCATATATGTACTTAAAGTGTCTTTTTATGTTGTGGGGATGTATAAGTACCCTGCCATGTCCGGTCTGTGTTTTTGTTCGATGCATTTCTGCTTTGTATCAATCTGACGAGTTAAGCCCTTTTCAACTAATTTTTATAGTTTGTTCTTACATGTATGTTGTACTGTTACACCACTGTCCCAGGTTAGGGGAGGGTTGGCGCCTTCAAACTAGTTTAACCCCGAAACATTCTGTATGTGCCTTTCCGAAGTCATCAGTCTGTAATTCAGTGGTTGTCGTTTGTTGCTGTATATAATATTTGTTTTTCATTTATTACTTTGTGCATTAATCAGGACGTTTGAATTGTTTATTTGTCATTTCGGGGCCTTTTTTAAATGGCTATGCGGTAGGGGTTTTTCCCATTGTTGAAGACCGTACGGTGACTATAGTTGTTAACTTCTATGTCATTTTGTCACTGGTTGACGGTTGTCTCATTAACAATTATACCCCCATCTTCTTATCTTTATATACAATACGCTTTGTCGCACAATGAAATTCAGGGTTTGGCAGGACTGTTTATGATAAACATAAACAGAATAAACTTAGGAATGAGTAATACGGACACCGAATATTGTTGAACATTATACCTCGTAGGATATATACTGGAATTGCAACCTAGTGCAATATAAGTGTCTCTTCCTCGGAACATTCATAGTCATCAATATAATGATATAACCCTATATTCCTCATCAATACTATTACAGTTCGAGCTGAATATACATTTTTGTTTAAGGGCCAGCTGAAGCCCGCTTCCCGGTGCGGGATCTTCTCTCTTTGTTGAAGACCCATTGGTGGCCTTGGGCTGTTTTCTGCTCTTTGGTCGTGCTGTTATCTCTTTGGCACATTCCTCGTTTCTTTTCTCATTTTTACTATGTCCTAACTACCCCGGCAAACAATTTTTGGAATCAATAGTATATTATAATCAGTACGGTGACGGATCCATTACAGACAGAAATAAAGTAGGCTTTTTACATGTTATTTGTATAAACGTGTAGAATAAAAATACACATATTACTATTTTCGATTGTGAGATGTAATATTTTCAACAACGTAATAGCAATCCAGTTGTTCATGTATGTTGGGTATATATCTCCCTGTTGATACGATATTTCAGAGCTTATAATGCCTATCAATAAAGCTATTAAACCAAGAGTTCCAAATTGAGAAGGTGAAGTCATCTTTCGAAAATTTTACGGACCACATCTCGAGTTGGTAACGACGGTTTTGTTCCAACTGTAGTAACCACAACATTTTCCTCAAATATGACCTACAGAAGTAGACTTGTTACAAACTTGTAATTACATTAATAACACGATGCGTGTCACATGTGGAGCAGGACCTGCTCACCCTTCTGGAGCACGTTAGTTCAACCCAAGTTTTTGGTGGGGTTCGTGTTGTTCAGTTTTTATTTTTCTATGTTCTGTTATCTAACATTTGTCATTTCGGGGGCCTATTATAGCTGACTATGCGGTATGTGTTTTTCTCATTGTTTAAGACCGTTCGGTAACCGATAGCTATCATGATTTCCTTGATAGAGGGTTGCTGCTTACAAGGAAGCTATTAAACCAAGAATTCCTAGTGAAGTTGAAACCAACCCTTTGTAAATTTCAAGGACGCCATCACGAGTTGGTTGATCGTTATGGAATATCTGTTTCACACGGACGGATATGTTCCAATTGTCGTAACTACAATCTCGTCCTCTTTTCCTCGAATGTGACCTAAAAAATTAGATATATCACCGGGTTTGTACTTACACTTCCCGTTTTTGATGGAGATGTGAAGATTTTTTCACCCTAAAATTCTCATTTCCCTTAAGCATAAAAAATGTATATAGTATTCAGTGGTGTTGAATTTAAGGTCTTAAACGCAAGTTTTAAAGCACATTTTTATTGTTAAAGAACTTGTATGTTTGAAATCAGACAAAGAAAAATATTCAAAACACTCTGTAAATTTTATGCGTAGAACATTTAGTTGATATAATATATTGCATTTGCTAATATTGATCGAACGAAAACATTTTACTTTGAAAAATTCATTTATTTTTCTATTTGTTATTTAATTATATCATTTTCTAAACAAGAACATAAACATAGTAGATTCATTTCGACAAATGCTTACTTTAAAGATCAAATTGTTAACTGTTTATCTTACATTTTCATTGTTTTCCTATGTTATCTTCTATAACGATTCTGAATAATTTATTAATCCAATTTGATATGGTCTCTGACAATAATAAATTTTCTTCAGATATGAAAAGATGTAATTGACATCACAATAAAAAAACTATAATTGATTGTTTTTAGACATCAAAGCCTTCAACATTACACATTGAAAATTAAAGAGGGCCTTTTTATGGCATTAACTATGATGTCTCTTATTTCGTTCTCGTCAAAGACTCATTTAACCTTGTAATTGAAGCTTTTCAAAACATTCTAATTTCTTAGTTTAAATTCTAGGTTCATTACTTTCATGATTCATTTCCGTGACCAAAACTAAACATTCTTGATCAGTTCTTGTCCTACATTTCTTTATTTGCATAATGTATCGATGCATCTCAAGGAAAAGAGCAGCAAAAGATCTCAAAGGAACATTCAATTCATAAGTCTTGCCAATCATTTGTAATTAAACGTTCTAATTCCTAAATTTCACACTCGGTTAAGTTTCAAGATAAGAAAATTTAAATGACCGATGGTTAACCAAAGTTGTGATGTCTAATGGTGAGATAAGTCTATGACCAATCCGCTATTGTGTGATGCCTTATTACTAGGCAAAGCTTATCAACGTATTTTACACGGCGGGTGTGACATGTGGTGGCAGGGGTTCTGCGAACCCTTCCGGAGCACCTGAGATCATCCCCGGTTTCGTGTTGCTCAGTCTTCTGTTGGCTATGCTGTGTTTTGTGAACTGTTGTTTGTCTTTTTGTCGTTTGTTTTATTCTATCATGGCAATATCAGTTTGTTTTCGACTTATGAAATTAATTATTCCTTTAGTATCTTTCGCCTCTCTTTTTATAAGTCGATCTGTATAGTATAACATTTGGTATTCATCATTTTATACAAAATGTAATCACAAATAGTCAAAGATAGAAGATAGCTAAAGAAAGCTGAAATAAAAATATTAGCATCGTTCGTAAATATCTACATATCGAGTAACGTTCGTTAACCATGAAGTTTTATCCCCGATGCTCCACAGATTGCAGACCCGTTGCAGATAATTAAAGTGTTGAAACGCATTACACTCTTGTTTAGCATCACACATGAATGCACATCTAATGACGCTGACACCATAAACAGAATCGATAGAATGACCATTGATAATTGTGACATTTTCTTGCCTGCAGTAATTACCTACAATAAAGGTAAAAAAAGAAAAAATGATAAATAAAATTAAAAAAAATATGATGTGATATGAACAGGAATTTTGTTAAGGGTGTTACTATGAAAATACGGCTTTTGTTTGATTGAATTTTGCAACTATTAAACTGAAATGATTTTAAATTAGAGAATATGCCTTCCCTTTGCAAAGCTCTGATTGCTTTTCAAAATTTGGCTTTACTTAAGGTCGTTTTGGGTTTGATCAGCTCTTCGACGTTTGTTTTAGGTTGGGATTTTCATATGATACCAGGTTTTATAATGTCGACGACACGAATTTCCGTAAAAACTCTTCATTCTCTATATTCTAGATTAAGTGTTTAGATGTCAAATGCATAACATGTTTCAGAACAAGCAAAAAAGTTAGTAGAAAAAAAAAATAGAGTTACTTCTGCTTAAGAAATTTCACTCTCAATAATTTAGTAAGTACATCATTTAAGTCAAAGTCAGTCTACATCTGTAAAACACCAAAGCATAGGCTACTTGTTAGATGTTACTCTGTGAAAAGACAGGTCTGGAACACAAGTGGTATTATTTTAAATAAATGATACCGTTGCCAGCGCAAATGGCTGTTGTAATTCGAGACAAAGATATTCTGTCTTAGTCAAATAAGTCACAGTTGCGACGCAAAACTTTATGTATCATTTGATGAAGGTAAATCCAGAAAAGCGCTTCGGACGCATAAAATTATTAAACGTGTTGTTTTCAATTTTTTTTTCAAAAATAAAATAAAAGTCAACAAATAGGGTAAACAAAACTTTACCTTTGTTTGTACACAGATTATAATCCGGAACATTCCCAAGATCTACTCCTGTCGTTTCAGTACACATAATACCATCACCATGGTTTATAACAATATATAGATCTTTCAGGCTTACAAGAGCACAGTTACATATGAGCCGATTTTCTGAAAGATCCCTTCAAAGAAAATATATGTTTACTGTATGTACAAATATGTAAATGATTTTTTTCTTACTATTCTGAGTTTTTAAGGATTATTAACAGTTTTGATAATGTTCTTTTTCATATTGGTTAACATATTTACTGAATTCATTTTTGATTTTTTTACCTTATTCTATCGAGTAGAAAATCTCGTATCTGAAGCTCAATTCCATGTAAAAGATATTAAAAATATTCCAATGCATGGGGATCGTTCAGTAAAACATCAGTTTTCCCTCAATTAATATATCAACAGAAATGTAAAACGTTAGTGATAATGATAACAACTAGGTCCTAACAAAAATTATATTTCATGTTTTCAATTATAAAACAACAACAAAAGGACATTCAAATTTTTCTCAGTATATTGATCTAGTTCAAATGTAGTCCTATGATCATATCACATGAACAAAGGCCAGTATAAGAATTTTAACCTCAGCACTAAATGATACATCAAACGGCATTAAATCAATTGAGAGTAAAAACCGAGTTATTTCTATTGATGGAAATTACTTACATATTTGTGTTCTAATCCATCCCTGTCTCAATTTCATTGACATGATTATTCTTTTTTTCAATACATTTATTTACAAATCGTTATGTCTTTTCTCAATAAATGTATTTACAAATCGGCTTAAGGTTGCACTTTGTAAATACAGCTGTTTCACAAGCCACGCCTCTTTTGGGGAATATATAATATTCATAGATATTTTGTTTTGTTTTCGTACTGGTTCCCAGCTATGATTTCTATGTTTCATCTCATAGAGAAATAACTTGGGAATGTTATCAGTATAAAACACATGGTAGCGGAGAAATTGAATTCTAAGAAATTCTCAAAGTGAAGGTAGGGGTAGTACAGAATTTTAGTATAAGTTTGAATTTCCCTTGGAGTTCGGTATTTTTGTTATTTTACTTTTTGAATTGTTTCACAATTTGCCTTTTATCGATGACTATACGGTATGGGATTATTTTTCAGTTCCCATACGTCGTTTTCTGAAGTTAATGTAATATATGCATACATATTGCTCCTTTGAATAAACCTATTCTAAAATGTAACCAATTCAACTAGCTGTCAGTAACTGCGAGTACTCTCATATCTGTACTTAAAGTGTCTTTTTATGTTGTGGGGATGTATAAGTACCCTGCCATGTCCGGTCTGTGTTTTTGTTCGATGCATTTCTGCTTTGTATCAATCTGACGAGTTAAGCCCTTTTCAACTAATTTTTATAGTTTGTTCTTACATGTATGTTGTACTGTTACACCACTGTCCCAGGTTAGGGGAGGGTTGGCGCCTTCAAACTAGTTTAACCCCGAAACATTCTGTATGTGCCTTTCCGAAGTCATCAGTCTGTAATTCAGTGGTTGTCGTTTGTTGCTGTATATAATATTTGTTTTTTCATTTATTACTTTGTGCATTAATCAGGACGTTTGAATTGTTTATTTGTCATTTCGGGGCCTTTTTTAAATGGCTATGCGGTAGGGGTTTTTCCCATTGTTGAAGACCGTACGGTGACTATAGTTGTTAACTTCTGTGTCATTTTGTCACTGGTTGACGGTTGTCTCATTAACAATTATACCCCATCTTCTTATCTTTATATACAAGACGCTTTGTCGCACAATGAAATTCAGGGTTTGGCAGGACTGTTTATGATAAACATAAACAGAATAAACTTAGGAATGAGTAATACGGACACCGAATATTGTTGAACATTATACCTCGTAGGATATATACTGGAATTGCAACCTAGTGCAATATAAGTGTCTCTTCCTCGGAACATTCACAGTCATCAATATAATGATATAACCCTATATTCCTCATCAATATTATTACAGTTCGAGCTGAATATACATTTTTGTTTAAGGGCCAGCTGAAGCCCGCTTCCCGGTGTGGGATCTTCTCTCTTTGTTGAAGACCCATTGGTGGCCTTGGGCTGTTTTCTGCTCTTTGGTCGTGCTGTTATCTCTTTGGCACATTCCTCGTTTCTTTTCTCATTTTTACTATGTCCTAACTACCCCGGCAAACAATTTTTGGAATCAATAGTATATTATAATCAGTACGGTGACGGATCCATTACAGACAGAAATAAAGTAGGCTTTTTACATGTTATTTGTATAAACGTGTAGAATAAAAATACACATATTACTATTTTCGATTGTGAGATGTAATATTTTCAACAACGTAATAGCAATCCAGTTGTTCATGTATGTTGGGTATATATCTCCCTGTTGATACGATATTTCAGAGCTTATAATGCCTATCAATAAAGCTATTAAACCAAGAGTTCCAAATTGAGAAGGTGAAGTCATCTTTCGAAAATTTTACGGACCACATTTCGAGTTGGTAACGACGGTTTTGTTCCAACTGTAGTAACCACAACATTTTCCTCAAATATGACCTACAGAAGTAGACTTGTTACAAACTTGTAATTACATTAGTAACACGATGCGTGTCACATGTGGAGCAGGACCTGCTCACCCTTCTGGAGCACGTTAGTTCAACCCAAGTTTTTGGTGGGGTTCGTGTTGTTCAGTTTTTATATTTCTATGTTCTGTTATCTAACATTTGTCATTTCGGGGGCCTATTATAGCTGACTATGCGGTATGTGTTTTTCTCATTGTTTAAGACCGTTCGGTAACCGATAGCTATCATGATTTCCTTGATAGAGGGTTGCTGCTTACAAGGAAGCTATTAAACCAAGAATTCCTAGTAGTGAAGTTGAAACCAACCCTTTGTAAATTTCAAGGACGCCATCACGAGTTGGTTGATCGTTATGGAATATCTGTTTCACACGGACGGATATGTTCCAATTGTCGTAACTACAATCTCGTCCTCTTTTCCTCAAATGTGACCTACAAAATTAGATATATCACCGGGTTTGTACTTACACTTCCCGTTTTTGATGGAGATGTGAAGATTTTTTCACCCTAAAATTCTCATTTCCCTTAAGCATAAAAAATGTATATAGTATTCAGTGGTGTTGAATTTAAGGTCTTAAACGCAAGTTTTAAAGCACATTTTTATTGTTAAAGAACTTGTATGTTTGAAATCAGACAAAGAAAAATATTCAAAGCATCTGTAAATTTTATGCGTAGAACATTTAGTTGATATAATATATTGCATTTGCTAATATTGATCGAACGAAAACATTTTACTTTGAAAAATTCATTTATTTTTCTATTTGTTATTTAATTATATCATTTTCTAAACAAGAACATAAACATAGTAGATTCATTTCGACAAATGCTTACTTTAAAGATCAAATTGTTAACTGTTTATCTTACATTTTCATTGTTTTCCTATGTTATCTTCTATAACGATTCTGAATAATTTATTAATCCAATTTGATATGGTCTCTGACAATAATAAATTTTCTTCAGATATGAAAAGATGTAATTGACAATACAATAAAAAAACTATAATTGATTGTTTTTAGACATCAAAGCCTTCAACATTACACATTGAAAATTAAAGAGGGCCTTTTTATGGCATTAACTATGATGTCTCTTATTTCGTTCTCGTCAAAGACTCATTTAACCTTGTAATTGAAGCTTTTCAAAACATTCTAATTTCTTAGTTTAAATTCTAGGTTCATTACTTTCATGATTCATTTCCGTGACCAAAACTAAACATTCTTGATCAGTTCTTGTCCTACATTTCTTTATTTGCATAATGTATCGATGCATCTCAAGGAAAAGAGCAGCAAAAGATCTCAAAGGAACATTCAATTCATAAGTCTTGCCAATCATTTGTAATTAAACGTTCTAATTCCTAAATTTCACACTCGGTTAAGTTTCAAGATAAGAAAATTTAAATGACCGATGGTTAACCAAAGTTGTGATGTCTAATGGTGAGATAAGTCTATGACCAATCCGCTATTGTGTGATGCCTTATTACTAGGCAAAGCTTATCAACGTATTTTACACGGCGGGTGTGACATGTGGTGGCAGGGGTTCTGCGAACCCTTCCGGAGCACCTGAGATCATCCCCGGTTTCGTGTTGCTCAGTCTTCTGTTGGCTATGCTGTGTTTTGTGAACTGTTGTTTGTCCTTTTGTCGTTTGTTTTATTCTATCATGGCAATATCAGTTTGTTTTCGACTTATGAGTTTAATTATTCCTTTAGTATCTTTCGCCTCTCTTTTTATAAGTCGATCTGTATAGTATAACATTTGGTATTCATCATTTTATACAAAATGTAATCACAAATAGTCAAAGATAGAAGATAGCTAAAGAAAGCTGAAATAAAAATATTAGCATCGTTCGTAAATATCTACATATCGAGTAACGTTCGTTAACCATGAAGTTTTATCCCCGATGCTCCACAGATTGCAGACCCGTTGCAGATAATTAAAGTGTTGAAACGCATTACACTCTTGTTTAGCATCACACATGAATGCACATCTAATGACGCTGACACCATAAACAGAATCGATAGAATGACCATTGATAATTGTGACATTTTCTTGCCTGCAGTAATTACCTACAATAAAGGTAAAAAAAGAAAAAATGATAAATAAAATTAAAAAAAATATGATGTGATATGAACAGGAATTTTGTTAAGTGTGATACTATGAAAATACGGCTTTTGTTTGATTGAATTTTGCAACTATTAAACTGAAATGATTTTAAATTAGAGAATATGCCTTCCCTTTGCAAAGCTCTGATTGCTTTTCAAAATTTGGCTTTACTTAAGGTCGTTTTGGGTTTGATCAGCTCTTCGACGTTTGTTTTAGGTTGGGATTTTCATATGATACCAGGTTTTATAATGTCGACGACACGAATTTCCGTAAAAACTCTTCATTCTCTATATTCTAGATTAAGTGTTTAGATGTCAAATGCATAACATGTTTCAGAACAAGCAAAAAAGTTAGTAGAAAAAAAAATTAGAGTTACTTCTGCTTAAGAAATTTCACTCTCAATAATTTAGTAAGTACATCATTTAAGTCAAAGTCAGTCTACATCTGTAAAACACCAAAGCATAGGCTACTTGTTAGATGTTACTCTGTGAAAAGACAGGTCTGGAACACAAGTGGTATTATTTTAAATAAATGATACCGATGCCAGCGCAAATGGCTGTTGTAATTCGAGACAAAGATATTCTGTCTTAGTCAAATAAGTCACAGTTGCGACGCAAAACTTTATGTATCATTTGATGAAGGTAAATCCAGAAAAGCGCTTCGGACGCATAAAATTATTAAACGTGTTGTTTTCAATTTTTTTTTCGAAAATAAAATAAAAGTCAACAAATAGGGTAAACAAAACTTTACCTTTGTTTGTACACAGATTATAATCCGGAACATTCCCAAGATCTACTCCTGTCGTTTCAGTACACATAATACCATCACCATGGTTTATAACAATATATAGATCTTTCAGGCTTACAAGAGCACAGTTACATATGAGCCGATTTTCTGAAAGATCCCTTCAAAGAAAATATATGTTTACTGTATGCACAATTATGTAAATGATTTTTTTCTTACTATTCTGAGTTTTTGAGGATTATTAACAGTTTTGATAATGTTCTTTTTCATATTGGTTAACATATTTACTGAATTCATTTTTGATTTTTTTACCTTATTCTATCGAGTAGAAAATCTCGTATCTGAAGCTCAATTCCATGTAAAAGATATTAAAAATATTCCAATGCATGGGGATCGTTCAGTAAAACATCAGTTTTCCCTCAATTAATATATCAACAGAAATGTAAAACGTTAGTGATAATGATAACAACTAGGTCCTAACAAAAATTATATTTCATGTTTTCAATTATAAAACAACAACAAAAGGACATTCAAATTTTTCTCAGTATATTGATCTAGTTCAAATGTAGTCCTATGATCATATCACATGAACAAAGGCCAGTATAAGAATTTTAACCTCAGCACTAAATGATACATCAAACGGCATTAAATCAATTGAGAGTAAAAACCGAGTTATTTCTATTGATGGAAATTACTTACATATTTGTGTTCTAATCCATCCCTGTCTCAATTTCATTGACATGATTATTCTTTTTTTCAATACATTTATTTACAAATCGTTATGTCTTTTCTCAATAAATGTATTTACAAATCGGCTTAAGGTTGCACTTTGTAAATACAGCTGTTTCACAAGCCACGCCTCTTTTGGGGAATATATAATATTCATAGATATTTTGTTTTGTTTTCGTACTGGTTCCCAGCTATGATTTCTATGTTTCATCTCATAGAGAAATAACTTGGGAATGTTATCAGTATAAAACACATGGTAGCGGAGAAATTGAATTCTAAGAAATTCTCAAAGTGAAGGTAGGGGTAGTACAGAATTTTAGTATAAGTTTGAATTTCCCTTGGAGTTCGGTATTTTTGTTATTTTACTTTTTGAATTGTTTCACAATTTGCCTTTTATCGATGACTATACGGTATGGGATTATTTTTCAGTTCCCATACGTCGTTTTCTGAAGTTAATGTAATATATGCATACATATTGCTCCTTTGAATAAACCTATTCTAAAATGTAACCAATTCAACTAGCTGTCAGTAACTGCGAGTACTCTCATATCTGTACTTAAAGTGTCTTTTTATGTTGTGGGGATGTATAAGTACCCTGCCATGTCCGGTCTGTGTTTTTGTTCGATGCATTTCTGCTTTGTATCAATCTGACGAGTTAAGCCCTTTTCAACTAATTTTTATAGTTTGTTCTTACATGTATGTTGTACTGTTACACCACTGTCCCAGGTTAGGGGAGGGTTGGCGCCTTCAAACTAGTTTAACCCCGAAACATTCTGTATGTGCCTTTCCGAAGTCATCAGTCTGTAATTCAGTGGTTGTCGTTTGTTGCTGTATATAATATTATTTTTTTCATTTATTACTTTGTGCATTAATCAGGACGTTTGAATTGTTTATTTGTCATTTCGGGGCCTTTTTTAAATGGCTATGCGGTAGGGGTTTTTCCCATTGTTGAAGACCGTACGGTGACTATAGTTGTTAACTTCTATGTCATTTTGTCACTGGTTGACGGTTGTCTCATTAACAATTATACCCCCATCTTCTTATCTTTATATACAATACGCTTTGTCGCACAATGAAATTCAGGGTTTGGCAGGACTGTTTATGTTAAACATAAACAGAATAAACTTAGGAATGAGTAATACGGACACCGAATATTGTTGAACATTATACCTCGTAGGATATATACTGGAATTGCAACCTAGTGCAATATAAGTGTCTCTTCCTCGGAACATTCATAGTCATCAATATAATGATATAACCCTATATTCCTCATCAATATTATTACAGTTCGAGCTGAATATACATTTTTGTTTAAGGGCCAGCTGAAGCCCGCTTCCCGGTGCGGGATCTTCTCTCTTTGTTGAAGACCCATTGGTGGCCTTGGGCTGTTTTCTGCTCTTTGGTCGTGCTGTTATCTCTTTGGCACATTCCTTGTTTCTTTTCTCATTTTTACTATGTCCTAACTACCCCGGCAAACAATTTTTGGAATCAATAGTATATTATAATCAGTACGGTGACGGATCCATTACAGACAGAAATAAAGTAGGCTTTTTACATGTTATTTGTATAAACGTGTAGAATAAAAATACACATATTACTATTTTCGATTGTGAGATGTAATATTTTCAACAACGTAATAGCAATCCAGTTGTTCATGTATGTTGGGTATATATCTCCCTGTTGATACGATATTTCAGAGCTTATAATGCCTATCAATAAAGCTATTAAACCAAGAGTTCCAAATTGAGAAGGTGAAGTCATCTTTCGAAAATTTTACGGACCACATTTCGAGTTGGTAACGACGGTTTTGTTCCAACTGTAGTAACCACAACATTTTCCTCAAATATGACCTACAGAAGTAGACTTGTTACAAACTTGTAATTACATTAATAACACGATGCGTGTCACATGTGGAGCAGGACCTGCTCACCCTTCTGAAGCACGTTAGTTCAACCCAAGTTTTTGGTGGGGTTCGTGTTGTTCAGTTTTTATTTTTCTATGTTCTGTTATCTAACATTTGTCATTTCGGGGGCCTATTATAGCTGACTATGCGGTATGTGTTTTTCTCATTGTTTAAGACCGTTCGGTAACCGATAGCTATCATGATTTCCTTGATAGAGGGTTGCTGCTTACAAGGAAGCTATTAAACCAAGAATTCCTAGTAGTGAAGTTGAAACCAACCCTTTGTAAATTTCAAGGACGCCATCACGAGTTGGTTGATCGTTATGGAATATCTGTTTCACACGGACGGATATGTTCCAATTGTCGTAACTACAATCTCGTCCACTTTTCCTCGAATGTGACCTAAAAAATTAGATATATCACCGGGTTTGTACTTACACTTCCCGTTTTTGATGGAGATGTGAAGATTTTTTCACCCTAAAATTCTCATTTCCCTTAAGCATAAAAAATGTATATAGTATTCAGTGGTGTTGAATTTAAGGTCTTAAACGCAAGTTTTAAAGCACATTTTTATTGTTAAAGAACTTGTATGTTTGAAATCAGACAAAGAAAAATATTCAAAGCACTCTGTAAATTTTATGCGTAGAACATTTAGTTGATATAATATATTGCATTTGCTAATATTGATCGAACGAAAACATTTTACTTTGAAAAATTCATTTATTTTTCTATTTGTTATTTAATTATATCATTTTCTAAACAAGAACATAAACATAGTAGATTCATTTCGACAAATGCTTACTTTAAAGATCAAATTGTTAACTGTTTATCTTACATTTTCATTGTTTTCCTATGTTATCTTCTATAACGATTCTGAATAATTTATTAATCCAATTTGATATGGTCTCTGACAATAATAAATTTTCTTCAGATATGAAAAGATGTAATTGACATCACAATAAAAAAACTATAATTGATTGTTTTTAGACATCAAAGCCTTCAACATTACACATTGAAAATTAAAGAGGGCCTTTTTATGGCATTAACTATGATGTCTCTTATTTCGTTCTCGTCAAAGACTCATTTAACCTTGTAATTGAAGCTTTTCAAAACATTCTAATTTCTTAGTTTAAATTCTAGGTTCATTACTTTCATGATTCATTTCCGTGACCAAAACTAAACATTCTTGATCAGTTCTTGTCCTACATTTCTTTATTTGCATAATGTATCGATGCATCTCAAGGAAAAGAGCAGCAAAAGATCTCAAAGGAACATTCAATTCATAAGTCTTGCCAATCATTTGTAATTAAACGTTCTAATTCCTAAATTTCACACTCGGTTAAGTTTCAAGATAAGAAAATTTAAATAACCGATGGTTAACCAAAGTTGTGATGTCTAATGGTGAGATAAGTCTATGACCAATCCGCTATTGTGTGATGCCTTATTACTAGGCAAAGCTTATCAACGTATTTTACACGGCGGGTGTGACATGTGGTGGCAGGGGTTCTGCGAACCCTTCCGGAGCACCTGAGATCATCCCCGGTTTCGTGTTGCTCAGTCTTCTGTTGGCTATGCTGTGTTTTGTGAACTGTTGTTTGTCTTTTTGTCGTTTGTTTTATTCTATCATGGCAATATCAGTTTGTTTTCGACTTATGAGTTTAATTATTCCTTTAGTATCTTTCGCCTCTCTTTTTATAAGTTGATCTGTATAGCATAACATTTGGTATTCATCATTTTATACAAAATGTAATCACAAATAGTCAAAGATAGAAGATAGCTAAAGAAAGCTGAAATAAAAATATTAGCATCGTTCGTAAATATCTACATATCGAGTAACGTTCGTTAACCATGAAGTTTTATCCCCGATGCTCCACAGATTGCAGACCCGTTGCAGATAATTAAAGTGTTGAAACGCATTACACTCTTGTTTAGCATCACACATGAATGCACATCTAATGACGCTGACACCATAAACAGAATCGATAAAATGACCATTGATAATTGTGACATTTTCTTGCCTGCAGTAATTACCTACAATAAAGGTAAAAAAAGAAAAAATGATAAATAAAATTTAAAAAAATATGATGTGATATGAACAGGAATTTTGTTAAGTGTGTTACTATGAAAATACGGCTTTTGTTTGATTGAATTTTGCAACTATTAAACTGAAATGATTTTAAATTAGAGAATATGCCTTCCCTTTGCAAAGCTCTGATTGCTTTTCAAAATTTGGCTTTACTTAAGGTCGTTTTGGGTTTGATCAGCTCTTCGACGTTTGTTTTAGGTTGGGATTTTCATATGATACCAGGTTTTATAATGTCGACGACACGAATTTCCGTAATAACTCTTCATTCTCTATATTCTAGATTAAGTGTTTAGATGTCAAATGCATAACATGTTTCAGAACAAGCAAAAAAGTTAGTAGAAAAAAAAATTAGAGTTACTTCTGCTTAAGAAATTTCACTCTCAATAATTTAGTAAGTACATCATTTAAGTCAAAGTCAGTCTACATCTGTAAAACACCAAAGCATAGGCTACTTGTTAGATGTTACTCTGTGAAAAGACAGGTCTGGAACACAAGTGGTATTATTTTAAATAAATGATACCGATGCCAGCGCAAATGGCTGTTGTAATTCGAGACAAAGATATTCTGTCTTAGTCAAATAAGTCACAGTTGCGACGCAAAACTTTATGTATCATTTGATGAAGGTAAATCCAGAAAAGCGCTTCGGACGCATAAAATTATTAAACGTGTTGTTTTCAATTTTTTTTCGAAAATAAAATAAAAGTCAACAAATAGGGTAAACAAAACTTTACCTTTGTTTGTACACAGATTATAATCCGGAACATTCCCAAGATCTACTCCTGTCGTTTCAGTACACATAATACCATCACCATGGTTTATAACAATATATAGATCTTTCAGGCTTACAAGAGCACAGTTACATATGAGCCGATTTTCTGAAAGATCCCTTCAAAGAAAATATATGTTTACTGTATGCACAATTATGTAAATGATTTTTTTCTTACTATTCTGAGTTTTTAAGGATTATTAACAGTTTTGATAATGTTCTTTTTCATATTGGTTAACATATTTACTGAATTCATTTTTCATTTTTTTACCTTATTCTATCGAGTAGAAAATCTCGTATCTGAAGCTCAATTCCATGTAAAAGATATTAAAAATATTCTAATGCATGGGGATCGTTCAGTAAAACATCAGTTTTCCCTCAATTAATATATCAACAGAAATGTAAAACGTTAGTGATAATGATAACAACTAGGTCCTAACAAAAATTATATTTCATGTTTTCAATTATAAAACAACAACAAAAGGACATTCAAATTTTTCTCAGTATATTGATCTAGTTCAAATGTAGTCCTACGATCATATCACATGAACAAAGGCCAGTATAAGAATTTTAACCTCAGCACTAAATGATACATCAAACGGCATTAAATCAATTGAGAGTAAAAACCGAGTTATTTCTATTGATGGAAATTACTTACATATTTGTGTTCTAATCCATCCCTGTCTCAATTTCATTGACATGCTTATTCTTTTTTTCAATACATTTATTTACAAATCGTTATGTCTTTTCTCAATAAATGTATTTACAAATCGGCTTAAGGTTGCACTTTGTAAATACAGCTGTTTCACAAGCCACGCCTCTTTTGGGGAATATATAATATTCATAGATATTTTGTTTTGTTTTCGTACTGGTTACCAGCTATGATTTCTATGTTTCATCTCATAGAGAAATAACTTGGGAATGTTATCAGTATAAAACACATGGTAGCGGAGAAATTGAATTCTAAGAAATTCTCAAAGTGAAGGTAGGGGTAGTACAGAATTTTAGTATAAGTTTAAACTTTTAGAAGTTCGGGGCAAATTAATGTTGAAAATATGCCGCACAGCCCTATGTTTTGACACTTGAATAAAAAAGTAGTGCATATCAACTTTCCACTCTAGGATATAATTGTTTACGGAACTTCATAGTAAAAGTGGCACAGCTTTAGCCGCAAAGGGAGTTCCTATTGGAAATTGCATTGTCTATATTTAGAGAAGTGCAACCTATATTGGGTGAAAAAAAGAGAACATATAGAATTTCACCCAATTTGGTTTATCTCAGAGATTTTAATGAAATTAATTATATATAACTCAAATATAAAGTTTTATAAATATTTCATGAAGATTTAAAAAATCCTGAGCCTTAATTATGATGACTCATCAAAAATTCACAGTTTACAGTATGCTTAGTTTATTTGAAGTCCTGAATGCAAAATAAATTCATAATATATGCATATCTGAAATTAAAATTGTTTAGAAGTGCTTATATTTACTCTTCGCAGTCATTGAAACTCATAGATCCTTGATGAATATTGTTGTTGGGGTGTTTTTGATCTTTTCCTCAATATTGACACAGATGGACGACTTCACACTAAAATCAATTACAAACGGGATGATTTCAGCTTCCCAATTAATTAATTCCCCATTTCTCAGCAGTAACATACCATCTACTCCGTCGAATGGTGTTTACATATTTCAGTTGATACGTTATGCTCGTGCATGTTCACACTATACTGACTTCATACACAGGAGTGTGCTCCTTCCGCAGAAACTGCTCCAACAGAGTTATGAGGAGGAAAGATTAAAAATGACACTCCGTAAATTTTATGGACACCATCACGAAATGGTTGATCTTTACGATGTGTCTGTGTCTAAACTAACTAATGACATTTTTACCACGTCTTAGATTGTGGTTTAACATCTATGTCGTCTGTCTGCTATGTACCGAACGTGACCTATTCCCGAATATGACTGATATACCGAGTGTGAATCTGCATTGATTTACGATGTGTCTCGGTGTTTTGTACATCCAACATTCATGTATTTATTTTTGATGTTTCTGGTAAGGTTTCGGTTGAATAATGTGTTATGTCTTATCGTTTGTTGTCCAAATAATTATAAAAATGCCTCTCAATACCATCATTGTCATATTCCCGAGTATAACTGTTATACCGAGTGTGAATTTGCATTGCTATACGACGTGTCTCGGTATTTTGTACATCCAACATTCATGTATTTATTTGTGATGTTTCTTTGATGGTTTCGGTTGAATATTATGTGTTATGTCTTAACGTTGTAGTCCAAATAATTATACAATTGCCTTTCATATACCATCATTGTCATGAAAGTTGTTTGGACGAATATTGTGAAAATAATTGTATAGAGCTCGAGATTGCGTGTTAGTTACATAAGCGCGTCACTGTTTGTGATATTCTGTGGTGTCTGTCGTTGATGGAATATGTTCGTTGTTGTTCTGCGGTTTGCATCTTGTGTCGACTATTATATCATTTGTTTGTGCGTTTCTCTGTGATGAATGTTCTTGCGTGTGTTTGTGCTGTATTTCTGTCACGTAGTGATGTCATTTAGCGAAATTTCTTAACATTGTCATAAAGCGGGAGGTTTGATTAGCCATTAAACCAAGTTCAACCCACCATTTTTTCTAAAAATGTCCTGTACCTAGTCAGGAATATGGCAGTTGTTATCAAGTATAAAAATGAAGATGTGGTATGATTGCCAATGAGACAACTTTCCACAAGAGACCAAATGACACAGAAAATTAACATCTATAGGTCACCATACGGCCTTCAACAATGAGCAAAGCCCATACCGCACAGTCAGCTATAAAAGGCCCCGAAATGACAATGTAAAACAATTCAAACGAGAAAACTAACGACGTAATTTATGTACAATAAATGAACGAATAAAAAATATGTAACACATAAACAAACGACAACCACTGAATTACAGGCTACTGACTTGGGATAGGCACATACATACAGAATGTGGCGGGGTTAAACATGTTAGCGGGATCCTTACCCTCCCTCTAACCTGGGACAGTGATGTAACAGTACAACATAAGAACGAACCATAAAAATCAGTTGAAAGAGGCGTAACTCATCAGATGGATAAAAATACAAATACTACAAATACAAGTGGACGTGGCCGGGTACTTGTATATCCAAACAACAGAAAGACACTAAGTACAGATCTGAGAGTACTCGCAGTTACTGACAGCTAGTTCAAAGCCACTAACAACTAATAAAAAAAAATCATGCATCTAAGACTAAATTATCAATCCGTACACATCCAACATCCAATGGATTTAGTGTAAAGACGTCATTAACAGTCAGAGAAAACATGACAATGTGCAATGCCAAGATACAGGTATCGACAGATTGTAGATCCATGAATGTGAATATGTAGATAGCAATAATATTTAGTTCGCTTTTAAT
Source organism: Mytilus californianus (assembly GCF_021869535.1). Classification (NCBI taxonomy): domain Eukaryota; kingdom Metazoa; phylum Mollusca; class Bivalvia; order Mytilida; family Mytilidae; genus Mytilus; species Mytilus californianus. The sequence continues at coordinate 44,812,049 of NW_026262593.1, forward strand.
TTACTGATAACAAAATCAATATTAGTACCAATAAATACAACATTTAATGATCTAATTACAGTGTTGAATTGGTAACCTTTTAGAATAAGTTTATTTAAAGGATCGATAAGTTTACCAGGATCGTTTCTAAATTTCCGGGCACGGTAAACAATATTGCCGTAAAAATGAGGACGTGCAATCACGTTTGAAATAAGTTTTACAACCAAACTTCAAAACCAAATCTTTATATTTGTGGAAGAATTTAGTAAAGGTTTTAAGTAATTTGTGGTAACGAAATCCCTGGCTTAATAATTTACCAGTAATACATAGATTACGTTCGTTAAAATAAAAAACGTCACAACAGACACGAGCATAGCGAACGAGTTGTAAATATAAACACCGTAAGAACGTTCCAAAGGAACATCACCATTAAAAAAGGGAAAATTAACAACAGGTAACGAAAAATCCTCCATTTTGTCGTAAATTTTAGTGTGGTTGTTCGTTTCTATGTATGTTGGCGTTTGTTTTTGCTGCGCTTCGGTGTTCCTGTTGTTCCTTTGTTTACCTCTTATTGTTGATGTGTTTCCCGCGGTTTTAGTTTGTGGTCCAGATTTGTTTTCTCTCAATCGATTTATGACTTTTAAACACCAGTATACTACTGTTGCCTTTATTTGTCCTGTCGATAACCCAAAAGTAAGCCGTAACACCTGAATTTACTTTTTTCTGACCGCGGCAAAAAAAAAGAAGCTAGAAATACAAAAATACCTCAATAAAACTAACTAAAGTGTGTTCTATCCTAAATATGTACTAAATTTTCCATATTCACAGAAACAGCAGAAACATTTATAAATTTGAGGCCCCAGTGGCAAAAAACAGAGAAAAATGCCTACCCCTGGGTCATAAAACAGATAATCTAACCTGTAAATGCTATAATTTTATTATTTTTAATGTCTTTTGAATAGAAAACAATAACTGTGCTTGGAAGTTATGCAAAAAACAGATGTTAGCAGTCAGTTCTATAAAATTTTCAGTGAACTCATACATCAGACAGGTAACTTCATACATACAACTTTTGCAAATATGGTTTTGTTTAAACACTTCTAGTTCATATATTAGCTAAATTATGTTAGGTATATGGTTAGAGATGATTTTGTTGGGAAAAAATTTCTAAACTGACCATTTGAGGCAGAAATTTTGAACTTTTATTGACAAATAGACATACAGTAAGATGTGGACTGGAGACAGAGGCAGGATTGGATACTTTATATAATCTTGAATGTTGGAATGATTACCTACTAAACTTTACATTTATAGTATTCTGAAATGCTTTCAATTTGTTATCAGAATAATTTCAAACAGGTTCTAGCCATTTCATGTCATCAAACATGCACATAGGGTAAGATGACAATAATTAAAGTCTTCTATTCAAATTCTTTAAGAATTGAAACAGGGGTGGGGGTATAAAATGTACAGTAAAAGAAAAGTTAAAGTATATGCAGTGATTTCTTTAAGGCTATAATTCTGATAAGCAAGTACTGTTGTGAGAAAAAGTGTTTTTCAAGAGTTTTCTATTTGAATAAATGTTAGTAAAGGTATCACTTTGTAAATACAGCTGTTTCACAAGCCACGCCTCTTTTGGTGAGATATATAATATTCATAGATATTTTGTTTTGTTAACGTACTGGTTCTCAGATATGATCTGTATGTTTCATCTCAAAGGGACATAACTTGGGAATGTTACCAGTATAAAAACACATGGTAGCGGTGAACATTGAATTCAGAGGACTTCTCAAAGGTGAAGGTAGGGGAAGTACAGAATTTTAGTATAAGTTTAAACTCTTAGAAGTTCGGGGCATATATGTTGAAAATATGCCGCACAGCCCTATGTCATGACCTTTGAATAAAAAAGTAGTGCATATCAACTTTCTGTTCTAGGATATAATGTTTTACGAAACTTCATAGTAAAAGTGGCACAGCTTTAGCCGCAAAAGGAGTTCCTATTGGAAATTGCATTGTCTATATTTACAGAAGTTCAACCTTAAGTAGCAATTAAGAATATGAAATTGTAAATTTTCAATAGTGCATTGAAAAAATCTTGACCACTTACCTAAAAGGGGGCGTTTTAATGGAAAAAAACCCTGCACTAATATTAAATAGAGTCATAAAAATGAACACTTTTATTTCTTGATAATGACATCTGTTATGTAACTGCTCTTTCAGGAATAAGTTAAAAAATGTATATACTTACAAATACTCTAATTTTGTTAGTTCTTTGAAGATCTTCATATCTATCGATTTTATCAGATTGTGTCTCAGGTTTCTTATAATATGAAAAAAAAAATAATAATTAAAATGCAGTAAACATATAGTATTTCATAAGAAGACCAGTACACTACAGGACTTGATAGCAACCTCAATACACTATTTGACAACAACTGATAAACTGTTTTTTTTTTGCCCCAAATTGACTTATGTAGGCTCAAAGCTGATATTCTCTGTCAGTGTAATCAATACAACGAAGCTATAAAGGTTACAATCTACCATTAGATCCTATGGAACTAGTCGATAATGAGCATTACATGGTATTCAGAAACAAAAACATGGCAGATTTTGATTTGGTGGAGTATGCCACAAATAATTTTTTTTTTCCTGAAACCTTATTGATTCTTGGTTAAAGCAATGACAAAATAAAATTTGATTCCTCCTTCTGAAATAGTTGAGAGTTTTTTTTCCTCCTGTTGTTGAATGCATAAATTGTACTGTCATTTTTGTGCGAGATTGACGGTCACCTTTGACAACTGTAAATTACACATAGAAAAGCAACGCGACCGTATATTTTTTTTTATGAAATATGTTATCACAATAAATATTCTTTGTTTTTAAAAAGTTTCATAAAAAAAATCAACTCAATAAAATCAGTACAGCAAGAAACACTACTATTGTCGGCAATGGAAAAACCAATTGTTTTTACATTCTATACAACTGTATTACAAGATGGCGGTTTAGTTAGCTATTAAACCAAGTTAAATCCACTAATTTCTTCGAAAAATGCATGTACCAAGTCAGGAATGATAGAGTTTCCATTCGTTCCTTTGTTTGCAATTGTCGACTTTGAAATTTTCCTGACAATTCAATTGGACATCCAACAGTCAACATGAACAAAAAATAAAAACAACGTCCTGAAATTGAAAACTGAACGATCAAAACAATGTCTTAAATTTTAAACTCAGCGTTAAGTAAACATTTTTCAAAGGATACAAAGGAGACATTCCAAACTAATAAGTCAAAGAGAACTAACAGCAATATGCCAACAAAATGAAAGACGACAACAAATATCAGAAAACCCTACACAGAAAACTATATACTGACCAACATGTACTCCACCAAAAACTAGGGTTAATCTCATGTGCTCCTAAAAGGCAAGTTTATAAGATACAGTTTTGACTTAAGGAAACGAATTTCGACTGGACTAAATAAAAGATGGTAAAAAAATATCATATAGAGAACTTTAGTTTTTTTTGGATTTCAGTATAAAAATAAGAAGATGTGGTGTGATTGAGAAAACTCTCCACCAGAGACTAAAAGACATAGAGGTTTACAACTATAGGTCACCGTATGAACTTCAACAATGACCAAAACCCATACCGCATAGTCAGCTATAAAAGGCCCCGAAATGAAAAAAACGTAAAAACAAAGCTAACGGCCTGATTTGTCTACAAAACAATAAACGAAAAACAGTGTGATGTACAGCAACAAACAACAGGCTCCTGACTTAGGACAGGTACACACATAACGTAGTGGCGTTAAACTAGTTTGTTTGCGACAACCCCCCCTAGAATGTGATAGTGGGGTAACTGTACAACATAAGAACAAACAATAAAAATCCGTTGAAAAGGGCTTAACTCATCAGATCTAGATCGATACACAATTATTTGCTCAGATATTTCGTTTCCAGCTGAGTTATTATTTGTTATGTAATTTTTCAGGAAATATGTCATGTGTTGTCTATAATGTTTATTATAGGTATACAGCCATTCAACTCTCGTGAAAAGTTTGAGCAAATCTGACTTAACGTGACTAGATGAAGTGTTTGTTCAGGTATGACAAAACTTAGTAAAATATTGTTATATTTAGAAATACCAAATATTGTTTTTATATTCTTGGTCAGACTTTTCAGGTTGGACAATATGTACGCAAGCATCAATTTTGACAATCAATTTGATCAAAATTGGCCATTCAGTACATCATTAATCATTAATTTTAAACTTACACGCTTTTCAATTCTTTCAAATTCTCGAACAAACCAGATATATCATCCAAAAAATTGAAGGCCATCCATCTGCAGATAAGAATTAATAAATGTCAATAATAATTCAAGAATAAATTTTGATAAATAAACTAATGATTGCTTATTATACCGTATTATTATTCTGGTGATAATTTTGTTTGCCTTCAAAATTTGTTGAAAGATCATAATATTTTCGTAGAAATAACATCCGTTTCTTTTTTATTTGTGATTCTCTGAATGCATTTGAGATGTAGTGACAACGTTTAATTAATTTTAAAGGGGCCTTTTTAATTTGTCTATGAGATATTGAGTTTAGAATTTTGCACAAAAGTTGAAGCAAAATGCAATTTAAAAGATGTGTTAAGAGTATATCGGCGGTAACATTGGCGTATGAAAAACCCATCCAAAATTAAAAGTAAAAAATTTCTGATCATAACGTGACTAGGCTACAGTTTTACAGTTTGACGCATCACTTTAAACAAAGACTTCATATTCCTGGTTATAGAAATCAAATTTCCTTTTAATTTGGAATATATTCCGAATAGGTTCCCAACAACCTGTTCGTTTTTCTTTGAATATAACTTATCATCCAGATAGTAAATTTGTAAAAGATTACTTAAAAAAAATCTAATATGAGGCAGGTGTTACCTGTGAAAGGGGACGAAGTCCGAATAAATATTTTCTTAATTCAAGCATATTTTTTTACTCATGAATCTGTTAAGAAAGAAACTGAAATACGGAAACGTTTCCGATGTTGGTCCTGTTGTTAGGGATTTTAGTTGTGACGTCATTTTCAATGTTAACAAAGAAACGCTATGATTTCATTAGTACATGTATGTTGATTTTTAGTTCTATTAATTTGCTTATTGTATAAGGCATGTCCCTATAATATTTTACTCAAATCCCGAGATAAAGTATAAAGGAAAAGATTTCTGCGCAGATGCGAGAAAAATAAAAAAAGTAAGAAAAAAAAGTTAACGATTTTGAGTTCATTAGTAGATTAATTTTTTTTTTTTTTTTTTTTTTTTTATTGATTTTTCTACTTCGTCCCATAATAAGTGTTATTTAAGGTATGCCTAATGAGTTACGGTTTTATATTTTTAAACTCATATGTTCCATTTCTATCAATGTCATTCAGACTTTCTCCGGACTTTACATATAAAATTGAGATAACTCCAAAAAGATTTATTTTTAGCAATAAGATTTGACCAATCAGAAACCGAGATATGTGTAAGAGACGGGAAAGATACTAAAGGAACAATTATAATTAACCATTTACTGCGAGATTAATATTTTCAAAAGGCTGTGAAAAGACGAAATAGTTACGGTTGACATACTTGGAAGGCCTAAAACGAATGATTCCGATAATAGAAATAGGCACACACTATTTTGTAGATTTACGGGATAACAAGTTTCAGTGGGATAGACAACGCAAAATCGAAATATAACGGGAGTTCGTGACCGGGTGACATTTCTTAAATATCTGAGTTAAGTACCTTGTGTTATATTAAAGTATACAGGAAAAAGTGACTGTGGTTTGATACCTATCATTTCAAACTTTAGTTACGAATTTGTTTACACTCGGTAAGTTAGTTAGGGTTCCCTTTTTTTAGAAATAATAAGAGAAATATGTAGTTTTAGTACCTAAATACTTTGTGTTTTTCTTTATTTTAAATTCACAGTCATTGAACAAGGAAAGAACACAGCTCCTTTATTTCAAAATATTCTACCGAAATAATAAGCTTTGTACTGTGCATATATTTTTAAAAGTTAGCTGTCAATGCACGAACCGCTTATCTTTCACGAATTTTAATAAAGAATTATATAAGTATGGGAATCTAAAAGTTTTTGTACCAAACTTTAAAGTTTGGCACCTCATAACTTTGGAAGGTAAGATAAGATTAAAATATGATACAAACACAGAACACTCTATTTCTGAATCCTGCAAATTGAATCATGATATATTAAGTCATTAGTTAAATTCAAAAAGTATATCTGTCTTTTTATATTGAAAAAAGCAACTCACAATTCTTCCAATTCGTAAAGTCCTCGAAACACACCCTTTTCAACCAGTTTGATGTTATTTCTTGATAATTGTCTGACAGGACAAATAGAACAAAGTTCATCAAAATATTACTGTTGGTGAAAATTGAATTTTTTATACAAACAACAATAGGTGTGACACTTTAATAAAATAATCATTATCTTATCTTATCTATATCAACAAGTGTTATTATCGATGGTAAATTTCATGATGCAATGTTGAAGAGGACGAACCCATTCATAAAATGTAATAAATCTAAAAACGGTAAATCGATTCATAGTCCACAAGTATAAATTCGGTAAAAAGTTATTTAGAGTACACAAAAGAGAAACGGGAGATAACAAAGGAATATTCCAAGTAGGAAACGAACAAATAATGCCATGCAAAATATTAGATACAACCAAATCCTGCTGCACATGTGACACACGTCTTCTTACTCTTATAGTATATAAGTCACATCATGAATAAGGAGAGAATAACGGATTTATGGCTACAACAACTGTAATACAGGAATTTAAATACGGTAGTATGGTGCTTCAAATAAAATATATAATGGACAACTTAACAATTACTATTGAAACCCGTGAAAGAAAATATCCGCTATCGATTACACATAGTTGTCAATATAATGGAATTTGATGCGACTGTCATACAAGTGAGAGGTTTAGCTAGCTTTTAAACCAGGTTTAATCCACCATTTTCTACATAGGAAAATGCCTGTACCAAGCCAGGAATATGACAGCTTTTATCCATTCGTTTGATGTGTTTGAGCTTTTGATTTTGCCATATGATTAGGGACTTTCCTTTTTGAATTTTGCTGGGAGTTCAGTATTTTTGTGATTTTACTTCTGATATGAAAGCCAACCTTTGGTATACGTTATCAGTTGAAAGATACATGCTTCATATGTTAGTGTTGTCAGTCTGTTGCTAAATAAAAATTCCTTGTATGCATGTCCAAAGCATGTGCCTAAAATCCTGTAGTTGTCGTGGGTTGCCGTCTCTTACAATTGTTTTCGTTTAATATTATCATTTGATTATGGTACTATACTAATTATTTCACATTTACATATCTCGGGACCTTCTTTAACGTACTCTACGGTATGGTTTCGAAATATTGTTGAAGTAAGATAAGATAAGGAAAAACAAAACGACAAGCAGACAAAAGAAAGGTCTACAAAACACACAACATAGACAAATAAAGACTGAGCAACACGATTCCCTCAAAACACCGGTATTTGACACCCTCCGTGTTGCTTTATTCATGTTATTACAAATTCAATGACAATTCCCATTCGGAAATGTCATATTCAAGGAAACTAGACGGGGTATTTCTTACGACAATCGAACATATCCGTGGCTCTCAATGATACAGATATTCATTAGCGGTCAACCAACTCGTGATATCGTCCATAAAATTTTCTAACTCCGACTTCAACTTTACCACTTGAAGGCCTTAGTTTAACTTCTTCTTTATTAGCAGCAACCCTATATCAGTTGTGATAAGAAACAAATATCGTATCGTACTCCATTAGCATCATTAGGTTACCGATATTCAAATCCCGCAAATCCATTTTAAATATATTATTGAAGTGTACATGAACTTTAAATGGAGCGAGGCAGGATCACAGGTTACCTGAAGAGGTGTACATCCTTGTGCCTTGACCTTAGGTCGCGAGCCGTCACATTGACAATCACATCTCCTTTAACAAATGTATAAACAAATGAAACCGAAGAACTCAGTACAAAAAGGTTTTGAAAGTTTACTTTTCGTCGATATGAAGGGGATTCGATTTCGTGTATTTTATCTGTTCATATCATACAATAACAGACGTTAAGTATTGTTTTCCTTATGTCTTGTTAGCATATTTGGTTTCGTTCTCATAGGATCCTTCTGAATGAAACTAAGTAAAGCTACGTACATGTGCTGAAGATGCAACATTCTTTCAAAAGTTCCATTTCTCAAAATATGAAGCTGATTCACTTGTACTTTTCTAATAAATATTGAAAAATATTGAATAACTGTTATGAAAAGAGTTCCAAAGTTTATTTTGTTTCAGTATAAAAATGTTTACGAAATTAAATGATTATTTTAAATACAGTTGCTAGAAAAAACTAAATTGCAGTAAGTTGCTACTTGAAATAAATGTACTGCTATAGGTTCTATTCACAATGTTTACAGTGATTGTATACAGTTTGTTGACAAAGTCTGACGTACAAAAGTCTACCTGTTTATGTGAACTCATTACAATGAGATAAAAGATGCAAATGTGTAAAACCTTATTTATTTTTCGAAAGCAACAATAAATTTCCGTATCTAAATATAATACTAAACTAAGTAAACTCACATATTGATCATTTTTGACTGATGGTTAAATACTCCATCACCAAAATCGGTTATATCATTGTTTAGTAAGACACTAAAAGTAATAAAGAACTTTATGTATTTGGTGATGTTTATTTATAAAACAGCTAAGAACAATAGAGAAACGTAATGCATTGATTATTCCAGCCCGCTGCAACAGCTACCACTAGAGATTGCTATTCTTACTCGTGAATTGATTGAGGCAGTAGAGGTGTAATACCACCAAATCATAGTACTTCACATCCGGTTGCATACGAAAAAAGGTCGAAAAAAAATATTCCCTTGAATTTGACAGTTGTAGGTAATTGATCCTACAATTCATTGCAGTAAAACATTTCTGGGTCATAAACATATATCTTGGGTATTTCAAAGCACCATTATGTTTTTATTTGGGGTTTCTATAGAATATTTTGGAAACTTGAGGTTACATGGTTACTAAAGCTTGTACACAGGTTTAAAAAAAAGGGAAAATTTGATTGGTTAACTTCCAGTGATGGTTATTTTCTTATATGCAATGAAATGTGCTGGTTTATGTTGTTTTGTGTATCCGTTTTTATTGTGTAGTTAGTCACCACTTCGGTGTTATCATGTATATCTATTATATAGTCATTTTTATAAATTTACTGTTTGCAAAAGTATGAATTATTCTAAATACTAAGGATTTTCCTATCCCAGACATATAACCTTAGCCGTATTTGGCACAACTTTTTGGAACCTTTGGTCTTCAATGCTCTTCAACTTTGTACTTGTTTTGGCTTTCGAACTTTTTTGATCTGAGCGTCACTGGTTAGTCTTGTATGGACGAAACGCACGTCTTGTGTATTAAATTTTAAACCTAGTACCTTTTGTTAGCTATTATTCGTATGTTTCTCTGTCCTATATGTTCTCCCATTTATTTGTATTGTAGTCCTGTCATGTAATGTTGTCATTTTAATGCTATATTTAACATTGCCATAAAAGCGGGAGGTTTGGCTAACCACAAAACCAGGTTCAACCCACCATTTTTTTCTTAAAATGTCCTGTACCAAGTCAGGAAAATGGCCATTGTTATATTATAGTTCGTTTCTGTGTGTGTTACATTTTTATGTTGTGTTTCTGTTGTGTCGTAGTTCTCTTCTTATATTTGATGTGTTTCCCTCAGTTTTAGTTTGTTACCCGGATTTGTTTTTTTCTCAATCGATTTATGAATTTCGAACAGCGGTATACTACTGTTGCCTTTATTAGGGACACGTAATATTTACAAAAAGAATTCTAAAAAAATTAGGTAATTTACAATTTTCAACTTAAGTAGAAAAGAGAGTGTAAGACCTCTACGCAAGGTTGGAAGTTAAATTTAAAATAATTACGGTCCGAGATGGCTCTTATATGAGTTTGGTAAATAAATGTTTCTATTGGCCATTCTCGATCACGTGGTATCATTTTTGGCACTGTCCACTTGTATCCAATAAAAAACAGCTGACAAAACATTTTGATCAAGACACTAATTGTTCTAAAGTTAAACAACAAAAATTTAGTATTAATGATTTTTTTCCATTGAAATAGTCAAATCAACTCTTGTTCAGACTTAGACGGTGATTGACCAGCTAGGGCTGAAAAAAAAACCATGACAATCCAGAATATGTCTGTCACCGGTAACATAAAAGGTTAAATTATAACACCATTAAGAGATACAGTGCCCATTATAAAAATCATATAAGATGGAATATTCCCTTTTGATTTTGTTTAACAGATATTTAATATCTTTTCAATAACTCAAGTAATCCTTCAATGCGTCTATCGTAACTAATAATAATAATAAGCACACATTTATATAAAGTGTCTATTTCAATGATTATAAGATAGTAAGAAAAATGAATTCATAAAAGTTTTTCGTTAAACAGTTAGGTACAATCACATTTATATATTATAGTATATATTTGGTGTTAATTCGATTCAATACTTTATTGCGACTATACTTTTATGAGACGTTACTTGTGTACTGTATTCCTCTTTGCAAAATACAATTATTAAGTGCAAGTCTTTGTAAAAACCAGGCAATTTAGAAAAAAATCACAAATAACAAGAACAGGAAAAGGAAAAAAATTGTTCGTACACCATTATACAATTTGAACATTTATTAATCTCAACTTGAGTAGGTTTTTGTTTGTCATGTTTTCACCACTGCCTGATTCTGAGGCAGTTTGGCACTTAATAAATGAAATTTTCTGACGAAAGAGCGAGAGGCAGTTGTCGGATGGCATTCATTTGTGTAAAATATACATTGTCTTTTTTTTTGTAACAAAGAATCGTTCGTTTGATGTTATGTTTTTTTTTTCCCAAAACGACAGCCAATGTGAATTTATAGAAATGTGTATTTGAGAATATTGAAAAATATACAAAATTATTGATTATTGTTAGCAGAAAATAAAAGAGGACTGTTACAATGGCACTTTGTTTTTGGAGTGAAAAAAATCTAATACCACAAAAAAAGGTTGTTAACCACGTTTTTTCCTGAATATTCATTTCGTATTCAAAATATTCCCTATTCACTTTCCTGTGTGAATGATTTATAAAAAATTAAGTCATTAAAAGTAAAACTGTCTGTGTTTTGCGTTATTATTGTACACTAAGGGGTAAACTGTAAGCAGTGTTCAGAAAAAGACATCTAACGACAGCAACATTGCTAATTAATTCAAAGTTGCTGGACCATGACCTACAGGGACAAAATAATCGCCTAACTGATATGTACTGATAGAAATGTAATTTAATAGAAAATATATTTAATCTATCACAACTAGTTTCTATCAATCTAACTTAAGCTAAAAGCGTAACATTGAAAACTGCTAACTAATTTAAAGTCACTGGACCATGACCTACGAGGCAGACCAACGAAATAGTCATCAAATTGATATGTATTGATGATAATGCAACTTTATTGAAAATATCATTCATCTATAACATGTATCACTAGAAGTTCCTATCAAACTGAATTAAACTGAAAACTTAACCAATGTTAATGCCGCCGACGGAGAGGCAACACTTATGTCTCACCTTCCGCGACTTACGTCTCATGCGATACAAAAAACAGCGATGCATACCTACAAATATGTTTAGAGATACAAAACGTCAAAACACCGATAGCGAGGAAAATTAAACGTTAATTTTGCTAATGCATTTTACAATATCACAATATACAATGAAAGAATAATAAACATACAGTTTTTCAAGGTTCAACAAATCTTCAAATGCCCCATTCTGTAAATACTGTAATTGGTTTCTTTTACAATCTCTAGACATTAAGAAGGAAGATAAATGAGTTATATTAGTATTGCAAATGGTTTTCAGTTCAATAAGAGCGATCTCTTTGTATATATAATAAATTTGACTAGCGGCTCAGTGAAATATAGTTTGTCTTTAATTTTCAGAGGAACAGTTGCTGAATATGTTTCATGATACTAGTACCTGTAGATTCACATAATTTCACGATAGCCAAATTTAACAAAGTCAATCTAGGGATAAACAGGAGACTACAGGCAAAAACTTGACAATAATGCATATATGTTTTACAAGTAAATGCAGTTGCGCACGGTTTGTCATTTTATAAATGGAACTGACCTAGTATCGATACTTTCCCCCATCCAATCCCCTGAGTTGTGATATACTAATGTACTGTGTCCTTGCAAATGTGAATACCAACTGCATAAACCATTTATTCAGGGATTTCATAGTTGTAAGTGAAGATAAAATGTGTTTCACTTTATGATAACATTTCCAAACTATGTGCATTCCAGGAATGCCAATCCAAACAATGCAATAACAAAACAAAAAAACCCAACTCTCGACAATTTTTCTACAACTTGAAAAATAACTTGTTTCCTAGATTAATGTTCCATTTAGTGTCTTACAACATGTACAAAGCGCAATGTAATTCATTACAGTATATGGAATATTAAATTTATGTAACTACTTACAACAATTGTAGGTTATGCAATCCACGAAAGGTTTCATTATGAATACTTGCTATGTCATTGTCACCCAGGTATCTGATAAGACAGAAAGCAGACGTTTACTACACAACAATATCAAAAAGATGGTCGATTTTTGATAAATGCATATTTTCATGACCAACGGCGGTCTTTTTACCACTGGTATTGTCGTCAGTAGAGTTATCAAACTATTAGTATACATTATTTATTGATTTGTACCTTGCATGTTCACCTCGAAATGTAAAAGAAATAGGGGCCTCGGTTGGCCGAGTGGTCTAAGTAGTCGAACTACTGTATCACTAGCCTGTCAACACTGAGGTTGTGAGTTCGAATCCATCACGGGGCAGGTGCACTCAACCCCAATCTTAATTGACTAGAATTGTCAGTTTTCCTACCAAAGGTTAGTGGTTCTCTCCGGGCACTCCGGCTTCCTCCACAAATAAAAACTGACCGCCACGAAATAGCACAATAGTGTTGAAAGTTGCGTTAAACACCAATCAATCAATCGATCAATCAATTAATCAAAGAAATAACCCTCAATTATCTGATTCTGTCATATGCCAAAGGTTTTATATATATATATAACATAAGACTATCCCGTATCCCCAATTAACTAGATGATTATATATTCAGAGGAGACACCAATACCAATCTGCAAGTCATAGGATTAGGCAAACAGTGCTAAAATTAACTTTTATAAAAATTAAAACTTGAATAAACATAGGCATTTTTACGTTACTACAGTTGAATAATAAATCGAAATACTTGCAATTTTACTAAAGATTTCATATTTGTCTCTTCATTCATTAGATTGCTTTAATGAATATTTCATTAACAAAATGTTATCATTTCATATTATAAAGAAAATAAACTTACAGGTTTTTAAGATTATGCAAACCAAAGAACACGTCCTCTTTAATAGCCTTGATGAAGTTTTCCGCTAAATTTCTTGAAAAAAAAGGAAAATGATTTATATTATAGAACGTTAGTGTTAGTAAATGTTAAGCTTCTTCTTCAGTGAATATGTAATAACATAATCTAAACATACTAGAGGCATTACAGTTATTCAACATGTTATGTATATCACAATTTACAGATGCATGAACCTGTACAATATTTTAGCATAGCAATAATTGTTTGATGATAAAATGCCATCTACTGCAAGTATTTTATTTCATAAAGGTTTTATAACTTAATTTGTATAAACTTCAAATCTAAACAGCAACAAACATGTTCTCTACAAATGTGAGTTTTGGCATAGATATTTCACGATAACATAGGTTTTATATTCTCGAAAGAAAAAGATTCACATGAAACATATGTTCTGGTAGCTTTAAAACAAGATATTAATGTTAAAAATAATTTTATCAATTCGACTTACATTTTGTTCCATTTTCTACAGCAATACTTACAGCAGTGACAGATTAGTTAGAGAGCGAAAGGCTTTGGCTGCCAATTCTGTTATTTTATTCGATTCCAAAGATCTATAAAGATATCGTGTATCTTATATTTCATCATATGTAACAGCATTAGTTTAATTCAAGTATTATGTTTACAAAAAAATATAAATAAATAATAATAAAAAATTATGCCATTCATGGATTTCTATTATTTTGTAACTTTACTGAATCTTAATTTATCCTCGTCTTTAAATTTTCAAATGAATAATTAGTGATACCAAAAAATTCAAACTCGAGGAGGCAGAATTTAAGTCATCGCAAACAATAAGTGTCGTCTAACTTATAAAAAACAAGTTTTATACTTAAATGATAAGAACAAATGAAATCGGGATTCTGAAGTCGGTTTCACAAAAAAAAAAAAAAAACAAACTTAAGACTAAGATTGATCGTAAGTCATGAACAATTCAGTATAATTACGATCAATTTTAGTCGTAAATTTTTTTGTGAAACCGACTCAAACTACAAATATACTTACAGGGTTGTAAGTTTACCCAAATCACTAAATGTATCATTCCGTATTGTTTCAATGTCATTATCCTTTAAGATCCTAAAAATATACAATGTTTCCATACCAAATAAACGAAAGAGATAATATTATATTATACAGTCCGCCAAAAGTTAAGCACCACCTATCTTTGTTGCATCGAATTTTTTTCATTTAAAAAAACAGTTAATCCTCGAAAAAGAGAAAATATTTATGTAGCAATTGTGCTAACATATGCCATAAACATACCATAAATTTAAGTTTGGTCACTGATGCAGGTTCTATGCATTTGAACTTTGCGTTCATAGAAATAGTGAAAATTACACAAATCAGAAACGGAATTTAAGTTTTACTTTGATGTTATTTTTTTACAACAATTAATCACCCAAAATCATTAAAAGTCTCTACAAATAATCTTTGGTATGTTCGGCAAATTTCATGTCAATAGTTAAGTCAAAAGGATGTGTAACCACCTCTCTTCCGGTGCAGTTCCATAACACGGCGTCTCATACTCTGTACAAGCCTTCTGAACTTTAGTTGAGCAAATTAATTCCATTCATCAACAATTGCTCCTCTTAAATCGCCAAGATTTTGTAAAGTTGGATCTCTGCGATTGATATTTCTGCCAATGGCATCCCAGACATGTTCGATAGGATTCAGGTCTGGAGACATGGAAGGCCAAAAGATAGTGTCAATGGCTTCTTGATCTTTGTAATAGGTTACAATCCTTGCTCTGTGTGGTCTAGCGTTATCGTCCATGTACGAGGGTATTGACGCAAGTTGGGGATTCTCAAAATGAGGGACTACAATGTTTCTAAGCACCAAATCCCTGTATGTCTGTCTGTTCATGTTACCCTGCAAAATATGCATACCCAGCTTACAACAGTATGAGAAGAATCCCCATACTGTAACACCACTATCAACGATTGCTGTCGTTGGCCAATTGTTGTTTTGGTGATAGGCAGTTTTATTTCCCCGCTAAACTCGTGTTCAGCCGTCTATTGGTCGTAACAGAAACCAACTCTCATCTGACCGATGGATATTCTGCAAGGTTTTATGTTCCATCGTCGATGGTCATTAGCCCCTTGAAACCTGATTATACGGTGCCTGGCTGTTAGGGCACGTCTTTTGACAACACGACGTGCTCTTGGGCAGCCTCTATAAAGTCGACGGACCAATGTTCGAACACTAACACGACCACCTGGAGGCCAGTAGTGTCTAAGCTATGGGGCAGGAGTAAATGGATTGGCTTTAGCCCGACCTATAAGTAGTCTGTCATCACAATAGGTAGTTAAACGGGGTCTTCCGGTCCTTGGTCTATCATGTACAGTTCCTGTGTCAATATGACATTGTAAAAATCTGACAATGACGGTGCGATTAACATTGAAATGGTTACCAATGCTCCTAGTGCTTCTACCGGTATTTGACATGTCAATTGCTTGTCAACGTTTAGTCACAGATAACTTACTGCTTGCCATATGTCACAGTGACTTGGTGAAGGTCAAATTTCACCTGTACGCGGGACAGTAGGAAGATGATTTAAAGGCATCGAAACAGTGTATTTGTAAAAGTGCAGATGACCTTTTAAAAGGTTGCTTGGCGGGTATATCGTAGTTTAATTTTTTTTGTCGTAATGAATTTTCTTAGTGTATGCTATAGGCAATTCATAACACTAAACATAAATATTTTTACGCAAAAGTTAAAACAAATCCTCCTTTGTAAAGAATCACTCTGATTCAAACAAAAAATTCTCTCAAACTGACATTATCAAGATGCTTGATTTCTTGATTGACAACATATTTGTTACGTTTGGAGGACGTGTTTTTCAACAAACTGTCGGAATTCCAATGGAAACCAATTGTGTCCTTCTTCTTGCAGACTTGTTTCTTTATTATTATGAGGCTGACTTCATACAGGAACTTCTTAGGAAGAAAGATAAGAAGTTAGCAATATCCTTTAACTTTACGTTCCGCTATATAGATGATGTTCTCTCACTAAATAATACAAAATCTGATGACTATGTTGAACGAATCTATCCCATCGAACTAGAGATAAAAGATACGAAAGATACAGTTAAGTCTGCCTTACATCTAGAAATTGACAATGAGGGTCGGTTGAAAACAAAACTTTACGACAAAAGAGATGATTTCAGCTTCACAATTGTACACTAAGCATTTCTATATAGCAACATTCCAGCAGCGCCTGCATACGGAGTATATATCTCCCAATTGATACGATATTCCCGGGCTTGTATTTCCTATCATGATTTCCTTGATAGAGGATTACTGCTCACAAGGAAGCTATTAAACCAAGAGTTCCAAATGGTGAAGTTGAAATCATCCCTTTGTAAATTTTACGAACGCCATCACGAGTGGGTTGACCGTTATGTAATAACCGTTTCACAGATGATATTGGATTTGTTCCTTATGTCGTAACTACAATACCCTTCCCTTTTCACAAATGTGACCTACCGAATTAGACTATTTACCGGATTTGTAATAACATAAGCAACACGACGGGTGCCACATGTGGAGCAGGATCTGCCTACCCTTCCGGAGCACCTGAGATCACCCCCAGTTTTTGGTGGGGTTCGTGTTGCTTAGTCTTAAGTTTTCTATGTTGTGTTATCTGTACTAATATTTGTCTGTTTGTCTTTTTATTTTTGGCCATGGCGTTGTCAGTTTGTTTTCTATCTATGAGTTTGACTGTCCCTCTGGTATCTTTCGTCCCTCTTTTATATTTAGGTGGTGCTTAATTTTTTGCGGACTGTATATTTATGTACATGCACCTGTCGATACATAATAAGATTAAATGGTGCTAATCTATTCTTCACTTTATATCTCGTTTGTATAACAAACCATATTAATGATTTAACCAACGAAAGAAATTTTTTGTCCTTTTACGATATGGGTAATGTTTACTTTTGAAGGCCGTATGATGACCAATATTTGTTTACATCCTTTTACGTTGGTCTTTTGTGGATATCGATATTTGCCTCATTTGCAACCATATATTTCCTAATTTTACACATATCTGACGTTTATGGCATTTAACAGCAGCGTTCACGACACTGTAAGAAATATACTTGGAAATACTGTTGCCGATATTAAAATAAGGAAAGGTATGTGGCCTGTTGTCCATAATACCAATACTTAATATATAATAATGATTACAATAGGTTCGATAGATTGATATGCAATGTTTATAAGATATGCAGCTTATAATCCGATGCAGATCTTATTGTACCATAAAAATGTATAACGTTTCAAACAATTTATTTTGAAAATATGTATAAATTAAGAAAGCATTCCTCTCTGCATGTACGTCTTCACCAAAATCAATGATAAACATTAACATGAGTTAAGCCTTTTTCAACTGCTTTTTATAGTTTGTTCTTAGGTTGTGCTGTTACACCACTGTCCCAGGTTAGGGGGAGGGTTGAGCGCTCACAAATATGTTCAACCCCGCCGTATTCTTTATGTGCCTGTGCCAAGTCAGAAGCCTGTAGTTCAGTGGTTGTCTTTGGTTCAAGTTTGTCGTATTTGTTTTTCGTTAATTGTTTTGTTATAAATTAAGCCGTTAGTTTTATCAATTGAATTGATTCATATTTTTCATGTCGAGGCCTTGTTTAGCCGACTTTACCGTATGGGTTTTTTCTCATTGTTGAAGTCCGCCGTACGGTTGCCTATAATTGCTTACATCCACTTTATTTGAACTTTGGTGGATAGTTGTCTCATTGGCAATCATACGTTATCTCCTTATTTTTATATACTTACAATTGATCTAATGTTTGTAATGTAGAAAAGACACCTGATGGTATATCTTTAATGTTATTTGATTCTAAGATCCTAAAAGTATAAATTACGCACTTAATCATTGTGTGTATGGGTTTTTCTTGAAAGTATGATGCTCTGATAGTAGTACTGAACAACATATATAGAACTTCAGAATTGATATTAACATGTTGTTTGAATTACACTTAACAATTTTTCAAATATTTTAATCTGGTTGCAATTCTTTACAAATTTACCATGGTCATTAAACAAAGTCGTGTATCAAAATGATCTGTGTTGTACGTTCTTCTATGCACCTTTGTTTATTTCACAAACCGCGATTGAAATGATGGCAGAATTTAATACAAAAAGAAAAAAAATTAGTTAAAACCCGTCAAAAATATTCATGTTCCGTTGCTCAGTCAGGAACCTTGTCAGTTGGTGTCTGTCGAATGGTAATTTGAAGTTATTTGGAGTTATTTGTTAATCTTTGAAAGTATCTGTTAAATTTAACTTCTGAGCCACTTCGGGGTTTTGATTCATATTCACTGGAATGAACAATAAATGTATTTTAACAGAAGTAAGACATATATGATCAGTATTATATGTCTCTAATGATACCAAATGGCCTATTTTGTGTTTGTGTTTAATGTGTGGTGTAACCATTGGCAATTTATCTAAGAAAATAGATTACTAGCACATCTGCCACATGGCAATATCAGAAAATTTATCAGCTGAAGATTTATCAAATGATAAGAGAAAAAATAAATTTATAACTTAAATCGACGTTTTCAGATAAGAAAGATACTTACAATCGTTCGGTTTGCTCGAAAATATCATTAGGTATTGAAGTCAAACTTCTACTAATACACGATGTTTGTTGCTTTGAACAGGAACACAGATCGGGACACGACACTTCGCATTCACACTGGCGAATCAATAAAACAACTTGGATCAGAAAATACTTGAACAGCATTGTCGAAGCTGGTCTCCTGAAATATTTGCATATCTATATATATATATTGCTGTTAAAAGAATTAAAATAAATTCAGGCAAAAGAGGTTAAACGAGCACAAACCAAGCTAAATACTTTCATTATCACACATGTTAATTATTAAAAAATATTTATTGTAACTTGCTCCATAATCTTCTTTATTTTGCAAAAATGTTAAGTATATCGTTTTTAATTTTTTACTAAGTAAGCCTTCTTTCATACTCATACAAAAAGGAAGCAACCATATATATATTTGAATAAGTCTTTTCCAAACATTTTGTTCCAATCCGACACTGCGGGTTGAACAAATTTGAATTTGATGTTAAATATTCAACGACACCATATCTAATGCTGAAATGTCATTTAACGATACGTGAGAATAGCTGTTCAGTAAAGGTAAATTTATTTTGGTTTGGATTTTTATTATCATATATACTGTATTGATAAATTGCTACATGTAGTTGTTTAACGACCAGTGGCATATATTGCATGCATGTTCAGGAAGATAAACACTGTAAGCGTGTGAAAAAGATTAAAACATGGTTAGTTTCGTGAGTGCACTAATATGAACAAGAAAATAAATAAAGTTATTGTCTAAATTTTACTGAAAACACTATATTTTTAGAATAAATTAGAAATTGAAATACATTATAGAATACATGCCAATGAAAATTAGGACTGAACAACATTAATGATGTTTATTGCAAGAATAAAATTTCTTTGAGGTATTGTAAGCAGAATAGAGTCAAAATTATCAGTAAATTGTGTGCTCTACATGTACAAGGATCACCAGTCCTTCATCATCTATCTGATACCTTATATAATAAAATATATGCTACATAGTTTAAGATTTAAACCTGTACGTAGAAACTATTTTGTTTTAAATTTGTAATTCTTTCCAGTATGTTCTTTTTCGACTTGGCCCGATTGGTTGGTGTTACATCTTACAAAGACTGTCCAAATTATTTTTGCAAAGAATTCCGCTTAAGCCGTTGCTAGGGGCCGTCTTAGACTTGAAGTGAGGTGAGAGATTTTGTGCTCCTTGTTGAGGTCTCACTGTGATAAAAGCGCTGTTCCTTTGCTTTTTATATGTGTTTTTGTTGTGCATTTACTGATTTTGTGTCATGGATGGATACCCCCTATCCTTTGTTTTTCTATTAAATAAACATTTAGAAATAGTTGGGTTGCACAATTTAAAAAATAGTCTATTGGACAAAACAATTTTCAGGAAAATGTTACCATACGAATTGTGTGCAATAGGATGGAAAATACAGTAGACTTATGTATGCTAGAACAGTTCTACTCGTGTGTTTATACTTCATACGAGCATACAACTGAAATTTCAGACGATTTTTTGTCCTTTTCGTCACCGTATTAAAGTGATATATACTAGTATATAATTTAAGACGTAAAGGGCGCCGTATATGATAGAAATGAAACGACGTGTACTGATAATTAAGAAAAAAAAATTAAAAAAACAGGAATACATTTAGAAAAAAAACAAACATGTATCTTACCTCATCTCCTGCAATCATCTTTTTGAAATTGAAAACTTGGATAAAATAGGGAGCATTTTATACTGTAACTTCAAATGAATAATGCCTTTTAATATTATTAAATCGTTTTAAAATATCAGAGATTGAAATTGATTTCATCTTCATAAAATAATTGAAAAAAAAGTAAAAATTTGTCTTTTCATGTATGAAATTATGCTCCTTAAATTGATTTCTACATCTGACTATTTTACTATTGTTGCAAATAGATAATACTGTGAAACATTAATGAGCACGTAATTGGATTCAGATGTGCTTTTGAAAAGATTATAGATGAAAGAACGCTGTTTTGGAAAGTATCTTATTACTTTGACAGGTTTTCATTTGTTTTCTAAAACTAACTTTAAAACATACATTTTTATTTCTTCAAATCTAAGTAAAGTGTGTGTATTTAGTTCCACATATGAGAGGCAAAAGTTACTCAGTTATTCAAGTCAGTATTTGTGTAGCACGTGGTGTGTAGTTTATTGTAGTTAAAAAAAAAATCTTTTACAAAATCGACATCTAGCAGAGAAATTCGCTCAAACTGATGTAGGACTCGTCATGAACTTGCAATGACGTGAATGTTTGCTACATATAGAAAGCCTCATTATGACTTTGAGATACGAAGCAACAATAACAGAGATGTTTCTTTGTGTTTGTTTTCTAATTTGAGCATATTTATTTATTAATATGTGTTATAAATTGATACACCATATCCAATTTCCTGACCTATTTATTGACCCTCAGGCCAATGAAATGCTGGAAGGTTCAAAGTTTTTAAAATTAGAAAAAGAAACATTTCTGCAGTAGTCTATGCTCCTCATCTTCTGCAAACAATCAAAACAGATCTATATCGAAACGGTTTTATACCATATATCAAGCTCTGCAAAGTCCAGAGTTAGGCTGTAGACAAGATGTAAATAAAATCACTAGATAATCTGTCATTATTTACAATTCCCCTAAAGGACAAATAATGCAATTACGATATAGATATATAAAAAAACGGCAACTGCCAAGTTAGTGATATGGCAGAGACACATTTATGTAAAAAGTAAAATAACAAAAATGCAGAACTCCAAGGAAAGTCCTTTATCACAAAATCAAATTCTCAAACACATCATACGAATGGAAAACAAGTGTCATATTCCTAACTTGTTACAGGCATTTCCTCATGTAGAAAATGTATTAAATGGACTTTTAATATTGATAATCTACAGGTACTTGTATCTTTGAAAGGAAGGACAGTACCTGAAGACTATTATAGACTAATTACAGATAACAAAATGAATTGTTGATTTATGTTGATCATTGTCATTTTGCTTAGTTTCTTCTGTTACCTATTCTAACATCAGATTCGGACTTCTCTTAGACTGAGTTCTACTGTGCGTACTGCTGTGCGTTCGTTTATTCCACATTGGCTAGATGTATAGGGGGAGGGTTGAGATCTCACAAAACATGTTTAACCCCATCACATTTTTGCACCTGTCCCAAGTCAGGAACCTCTGGCTTTCGATAGTTTTTTTTTTTTTTTTATAGATTTTGGCTCATTTAATACGTTTATATAGTGGTCAGGGACCAGAAATGTAATTACTCGTGTATTGTCATATCCCCGAGGTCATGTTTTGACATAAGTGTATTACTTCGAGGTAAATAATGAATTTTGAATGCTTTTGTTAACCCTGTGACCGAAATTTCGACTCATGAGGAGTCGAAATACATACATACATTTGTATGGAACAAAGTTCGGGACCACGGGAAAACTTCGACTCATCCGAAATTTCGAGTCAACCGAGTTCGAGACAACGAGAGTTTACTGTATTTCGAAGTTCAGTGTGGCGTCAATTATCGCTGAACTAGTAAATCTAATTGTTTAGGGGCAAGCTGAAAACCCGCCTCTTGGTGTGTGATTTTATCGCTGCTTTGAGGACCGATTGGTGGCCGTGGGCCGTTCCCATTCTCAATTTTACTGATGTGTCAACTTTTTTTTAATATTGCAACCGAATCCCCAACAATTAAAGATCACTTAATCCGTTGGATATGTACTGGTTACTACATGTACTTAAGTCTCGGAGAACATTATTTATTTACTAGTTGGTATTGGCCTTGAACTACCTTTCAATAACTGCAAGTACTCTAAGATTGGTACTTTTTTATTCTATCAGTTTCTTTTTTGTGCTTCATGTCGTTCTATGAACAAAGCCATTTTCAACTTAATTTTACTTTGTCATGTTATTACATCATCGTCCCAAGTTTGTGTCGGGTTGAACGCTCGTATTTTGTTTGAAACCCGTCGGATTCTATATGTACAGATTCCTTGTCATGAGTCTGTAATTGCGTGGTTGTCGTTGTTTGCTGTCTGTTAAATTTGTTTTTCGTTTATTGGTTTGTCATATATCAGATCGTTTTGGATCTATCGTTTGAATTGTTTCATATTTTGCTTATTATCGCTGTCTATACTGTATGGGATTTGCTCATTGTTGGAGGTCGTTCGCTGACCTATTATTGCTTAAATCCACATCATTTGAACTATGAAGGATAGTTGCCTCATTGGCATTCATACCACATCACTTTATGTTTTGGTGATTTTATAATAATTTTCATGTGCAATTATTTTTCAGTTCGCATACATCGTTTTCTAGTGTTAATCAAACATATCGATCCTTTAAATAAACTTATTCTAAAAGGTTACCAATTCAACACTTTACTTAGATCCCGTATCTTGGCATTGCACAAGGTCATGTTTTTCTCAGACTGTTAATGTCGTCTTTATCATTAATCTATTGGATGTTGGATGTGTACTGATTGATATTTTATTCTTAGATGCATAATTTTTGTATTAGTTGTTATTGGCTTTGTACTAGCTGTCAGTAACTGCGAGTACTCACATATCTATAGTTAGTGTCTTTTCCTGTAGTGGGGATGTATAAGTTCCTTGCCACGTCCGGTCTGTATTTTTTGTTAGATGTATTTCTGCTTTGTATCGATCTGACGAATTAAGCCCTTTTCAACTAATTTTAATAGTTTGTTCTTATGTTGTATTATTTCACCACTGTTCCATGTTAGGGAAGGGTTGGGCTTTCAAACTAGTTTAACCCCGCCACATTCTGTATGTGCATATCCCAAGTCAGGAGCCTGTAATTCAGTGGATGTCGTTTATTCATGTTGTTGCTGTATATCATATTTGTTTTTCGTTTATTATTTTGTACATAAATCAGAACGTTAGTTTAACATTTGTCATTTCGGTGCCTAGCTGGCTATGCGGTTGGGGTTTTGCTCATTGATGAAGACCGTACGGTGACCCATAGATGTTAACTTCTATATCATTTGGTCTCTGGTTGACAGTTGCCTTATTGGCAATTATACCACATCTTCTTATCTTTATATACAATACGATTTGTCTCACAATGAAGTTGTGGGTTTAGCAGGACAGTTTATGATAAATATAAACAGAATAAACTGAAAGAAGCTCAAGAATGAGTAATACGGACACCGAATATTAGTGAACATTATTCATCGTAGGATATATACAAAACTTTCAACCTAGTGCAATATAAGTGTCTCTTTCTCGGAACATTCATATTCAACAATATAATGATATAACCCTATTTTCTGTATCAATATTATTACACTTCGATCTGATAAAATATACATGTTTGTGTAGGGGTGAGCTGAAACCCGCCTCCGTGTGATGAATTTTTGCGCTGTGTTGAAGACCCATAGGTGGCTTTGGGCTGTTTTCTGCTCTTTAGTCGGATTGTTGTCTCTTTGACATATTCCCCGTTTCTCATTTTTACTGTGTCTTAACTACCTCGGCAAACAATTTTTGGAATCAATAGCATATTATATTCTGTACGGTGACGGGTCCATTACAGACAGAAATATGTACTTGTTATTTGTATGAAAGTGTAGAACAAAAATACACATATTACTATATTCGATGGTGAGATGTAATATTTTCAACAACGTAATAGCAATTCAGTAGTTTGTGTATGTTGGGAATATATCTCCCTGTTAATACGATATTCCAGAGCTTATATTGCCTATCTTGATTACCTTGGTAGAGGGTTGCTGCTTACAATAAAGCTATCAAACCAAGAGTTCTAAATTGAGAAGGTGAAGTCATCTTTCGAAAATTTTACGGACCCCACCACGAGTTGGTGACGACTGTTATGTTCCAACTGTTGTAACCACAATATTTTCCTCAAATATGACCTACAGAATTAGACTTGTTACCAAATTTGTAATAAAATTAATAGCACGATGCGTGTCACATGTGGAGCGGAATTGCTTACACTTCTGGAGCACGTTAGTTCAACCCCAGTTTTTGGTTGGGTTCGTGTTGCTCAATCTTTATTATTCTATGTTGTGTTTTGTAGACTGTTGTTTGTCTTTAGGTCTTTTCCCGGTTTTTTTTCCTGGTGTTTGTTTTCATCCTTTAAGTTCGAATATCCCCTTTATTGAAGTCAGTTTTCAAATAAATATATGTGATATTTCAACTGGTGTTACTTTAGATGGCTAAAAAAGGTGTGAACAATCTTTTCAAGAAATCTCTATTGTTATTAAATACAATTGCATCTTAATTGAATCTAGTTGATATAGAACACCTAAGTTGAGTTTTAATTGAAAACTATGAATACAAAACAAAAACCAGAACATGCTCTACATTTTAGAACCATCATTTTGTACACTTAATCGATGAACGGTAGCATTCACACTTGGAAACACAAGTACAAGTTCAATAAGTGGTTCTTTTTTATAACACATATGGTAACAGTATTAACAATATTCTGACAGATCCGGAATGCGGAATATCGCTTACACTTTACATAATAATCCCTGCAAAAATGTTGATAAAATATCAGGTCAATCAGTATAGGTAGAAGCTTAGAAAGGTGTGACGGAGATATTTTTTTACGGACAAACAGGTTGTAAATGATGAAAAGGCACTCAATTGTCATCACAATTAAATTGCAACAACAACAAAATATTATTTCTCATTTAAAGATGTTGTCTCTTTTGACAATAACGTTTTTGAAAATGAGACGACTGAAATATTTTGATGACTGCTATTAAAAGTTTTATATTTTCAGTAACAATTAGTTAAAAAGAAATTGACAGAATCAGTCCTAACTGTGAACGTTCTAATGCAAGGTCTCAGTTAAAGTAGAAAATATCAAATTTCAGAAATCGGCATTTTCAAGGAAGGGATATTACTTCAACCAACATCATCTTCATAAAATATTTGAATCAGTTAATGTAATGTTCCAAAACATATAAGTGCTAAACAATAGTCCAAAATAAAGTTTCAAATATCACTATACATTGAGCGACTAAAGTCGTAGATAATCAAAATTGTTTATGGTCCACTATTGACACCTGTCGTTATATCTATTGTAGAACTCAAGACATTAACACTAACAATGTGAATTCTGTTACACTCATAAATATAACTAAATATGAATGTTATAAATGAAAATGCAATTAGTTTATTTCAGGACACGGGTAAGAAAGCTCATGACCGATGGAACAACACAGACATGGAAAAGTAAAAAAGCAAAAACAGATGAAATCTCAGAAAGTGTTTTTTTCTGATTATATGTATCTGTTGTGATAATCATACGAGTAAAATAAGGTGAATAATCTTATTTATGTAAAATTCAGAAACGGAGAAGGATTGTGGCTACAACAAATGGAACATATCAATCTGTTTAACATATTCTCTAACTATCAACCAAATCATGATGGCATCTGAATTACTTTCTTAAGGTTATCATTTTTATAAATAAATGAAACCTAGTGAAAACAGCTGACATGAATATTCTCTTTTAAAACAGTTTACTAGTAACCTCTTTTTAAACAGCTTACTTCTAAGCGGCAACCCTTTATTAGAACAGCTGACTTGTAAGCAAATTCCTTTTAATGAAACAGATTGCATGTAAGCAGCAACCCTTTTATAAAAAAAAGGTTTCTTTTAAGCAGCAATCCTCTATAAGAGTAAGCTATAAAACAAATGATTTTTAGGGGAACATTACTATTTATTGACAGGATAATCCGTACATTTTTTTTTTTTATTTTCTTTGAAATTTATTAATTGCATTTTAGATATAAAACGAGAGACATGATGATAATCATGATAATGTTGATGAACGAAGATAAGTTAAGATTAAGGTTATAACACAGACGTGCGATATGGAGTAAACGTGGAATAGATAGCGATTAGTTAACCAGAATCAACATGAGAAATGGAGTAACATTGGAATAGATAGCGATTAGTTAACCAGAATCAGCATGAGAAATGGAGTAAACATGGACGAGACAACGATTTGTTAACTTAAATAAACTAAATATAGTGTGAACATGTGGATGAGACAGCCGTTAGCTTACTTAAATAAACGTGGATGTAACAGCGATTAGTTTACCAAAATACACGTGGACATGACAGCGATAAGTTTAACTTAATAAACATGATACAGACAGTGATTAGTTAACGAAACTAAAATATACGTGGATAAGACAGCAATTACTCAAGCAAAATAAACGTGAATGAGACAGCGACTGTTTAACAACCCCAAAAAAAAAACACGATGTGACATCAATAAGCAAAATACAATAAATGTAGGTAAGAAGGCGATTGGGTAACCAAAAAAAAGTGTCGATGAGACAACTATAGCTAGTTTAAAGAAGACATATTATATTATCTATGACCTATAATGGTTTACTTTTATAAATTTTTACTTGGATGGAGAGTTGTCTCATTGGCACTCATACCACATCTTCTTATATCTATATGGTGTAAACGTGGACCACAAACAATGTCGATGAGACAAAATAAGTTAATTTAAACATGAGATATGGTGTAAACGTGGACTTGACAGCGATAAGTTGCCAAAAAGAAATTTGGAACTGACGCTAAAGTATTCAAAATGAACATGATATATGGTGTCAACATAGATGTGACAGCAATAAGTAAACTCAAATATTGTAATTTAACCATGCTTCTTAATTTTAGAATAATTTTAGGGGAGGGATTTTGGTAAGTGCGTCTTTAAAACTGATTTACGCCCATCAAATTATGTGCCTGTATCAAGTTGGGCTATCTGGAATATGTTGATTGTATGTCTGTTTAATCAGCAGAGTCTGATGATAGTGGTTGATATTTTTTGTTTTATAGTGCGGTAGTTTAGACCATTCCATTTTATATGTATGTCATTGATATGATCAAAGTAAGATATGCTGAAGACTTAGTAACAAACATAAATGCAATCTTATTTTACCCCACCAAAGTTACAAGATAAGCAGCAGATAATAATATGAACTGAAAATGTTAAAAAAAACAAATACCTTAATTTTCCTTGTTTAAAAATGCTTGTGCATTTGAACTATTGCATACTAAAAGATTGTGTGAATCAAAATATATACTTGTTGGGTTATTTATCCCGTCGTCTATGTCACAAATAACGCTGGCAAAACTTCCATTCAAATATAATTGACACAACATTATTTGTCTTGCATCCTGCTATCAAAATATAGTTATTGTCTGATGAAAATGACCTTGGTGATCTGAGGTTTGAATGTTTATGTGTCCAAAGAGCGCATCCTTTCATATCATAACACTGTACTGTGTCATTGCATTCGTCAGAACAGTAGAGTCTGTCATTTTTAACGTGGATATAAAATATTCCTACACCTTCAATTGGTAAACACGCGCTTAACTGTCCATATAAGTTCATTATCAAAATTCCTTCAGTCTTGACGACGACAAACAATCTACCTTTATCGTATGAAATACCATAACATTTGTTTTTTAAGAAAATGTCGGGTTCAGATTTGGAATTGGTCATATTGATTATTCCGATTCTCTTGTGAGTATCCTATGGGAAACTAAGAGCCATTTTGTTATTGTCAATCACTGAGATATTAAATGATTTACTGGTCAAGTTAATATTGCGATCAAGAACACCGTCCTCATTGAAAACTATTAATTGTTTATTACGAGCATGTGAGTCTACAAAAATCATCTGTTTGTTCGGAAGTATGATGCAACTTAGCATGGTACTTCTGAAAAAAGATTCCTGTGGTATCTTGATTTCTAACGCTTTGGATAATTTTAATTGATGGTCAATGGGGCATTGTCCTCTGTTTTTCAGAAGATTACAATAACCGGTATCTAATGTCTTTACTCGATTATCCCCCAATGACTTTATATCCGCGCACGTAACGAATATATCTTGATTCACCTCAATATCTAAAAACGATGTAAGCATAACCTCTTTGTAATGGAGTGTTTTTTCGAGAGCTTTTGCACCAATAAAAGTTTGCGTATCTGACGCATAATCCTTCAATATATCCATCTTTTTTCGTATTTCATCAAACTCATTCAAGTGATCGTTAAGGAACTTAACATTGGTGTCGATTTCCAGGTTCGATCTTTCACATTTTCCATTTAAATCTTCGGTTATTATATGTTTCCTGGTCTAGCTTATCGTTAATACATTTTCTAAAATTTTGAGCTGTATCTAAGATTTCAGTTTTTTGTTTTTCAATTTCTGCTTTATTATTTTCTCTATCTCTTATTATAACTCTTAGTGCATCTACTACCTCAACTATATTTGTATCTAGCATTGAGACGAATGTTGAAGTTATAGCGCTGTTAGTGACAACATTCAAACGGACAGCTGGCTCACATTTGCCATGAGTTGTCTGTGTGCATGTCAAACATATAATCTCGCTATGTGAGGAACAATACAAGTCCTTATCTTGATCGTGAACTTCACAGTATTCCTTTAGAGGTATCTGTAGGGATTCCAGTATTTTGTTGCCTTCTACTGAAATCACATGATGGTTCCTTGAAGATCTGTGTGCATTGTGGTTCCCATAACAGCTAACACAAAGAGGCTCTTTACAGTCAATGCACCATTTTGTAGCTATTTTCGTCTTGCTTTTGAATTCACATGGACTGCAAAGATCTTTTTTGTCATTAACATCCATATTTTAACTCTAAAATAAAGAAAAGGAAATGAATTGAATTTACTGTCATTATTAGATCTGCCGTATCTAATTGTTTGTGCATTTTTGACAGATATAGAAATAAACACAGTAATTTTGGGCTTCAATTGTGTTTGGCTGCGTAGAGGCAGGGCACAAATAAGCAAATATTTTCACAATGCTATAGACACGGTTGTCCGTAGAAGAGCCTTTAAATTCAAGAATGATTACAAATTAGTTTTTAATACAGATAGTAGGAATGCATCATAGCAACTGAATATATTAAAATGTTGGGGTCAATATCTTAATATACCAAGTAGACTATTTTACACACTTTAATACTGTGTAATTTTGTGGTTTTTGTGTGCGTTGGAATGTATTTTTGTACACTGAAATTTGTCCAAAATATGAAAAAAGTGCAAGATACGATCATTTTACCAGTTCATACGACGGAGGATCATTTGAGATAAAACAAATAAAAACATATAAGATTATGACTAAATATCTCCTTTCGTTTTTTTACATAATTATATAGAACATATTAAAAAAAACTAAATATTCTTTCGGGTTTTCAAATAGACTGGATTCTGTTCGAGTAAAAACCTGAAGTTAGGATGAAAATATTTAGATTTGTTGCAGTTACACTGTGGAACATTTTTTCAAATCATTTCAAGAGGGAATTAAAAATTCTTTTTCAGATTTAAAGTGTATTATACAGTCCTGGATTTTTTTGGAATGTCGCTGCTCTGCATTTAGGCAATGTTGATGTTTTGCTATTAATTTCCTTATATCAATTGCTTTTGTTACGTCCTGTTTTATATATACATATAATACATAACCAGTCTAAAAGGGTACAACATCACCAACAAATGACAATAAACGAACAAATGTAACTATAAATATTTCGGATAACAGATATCCTTAATCAGTATGAGCACGATGTAAAATGAATCAGATCAATCTATTCTGATTATTAAACTATAGCAATCTTGAATTCTATACAATAAAAAAAGTGAAACAGTTTCACCCGAACATCATATGTAGAGACGCTAATAGATTTTTAAAATTTCCAAAAAACGACTCAAAGACATGCCTTAAATGTAAATAGTAATTAGAGATATGAACTGGCACAACTCTAAAATTCCAAAATGACGTCAGTTAAGATGTTACAACAACTGCGTGTAAATACATTCCCAAAACAGCACTGATCGATATTTTATTGGTAAAATATGTCAAACAGAGGCTGCGTATTTATCATCCCGAATAAATAGCAGTTTTATAATGAAAAGAAAAAAAAAATAGTAAATTTGGGCTAAGGTTAAATAATTGGACGTGAATGCGTACTTGTACTTCCCTACCAAATGAAAAGAACCCTGGTATTTAAACTAGTAAAATCAAAAAATTCCAAAAGAATCCTTCAAACTGTAAGAGTCAAGTACGGAAGCCTGAGTAACTGGAAACAAATGATGTCAGGAAAATGAGTGATGGTAGGGAAAATAAGTGACTCATTCTATGTTTTTTTCATTTATGCCCTGTGGGGAAACTGTCCTTAGCTTTCTTATCCAAAACTTTTCCCGAGCAAGTCTTTCGGCCCTTGACCAACCCTCATTGTGGTCTATGATTGTGATTGTAAGGTTTTTGAGATCAGCTTGGGCGTGTCCATGTGATCTAAAATGACGACTTACGGGGAGGTCGGGCTTGCAGGTGTAGTTACTTCGATGACCATTCATGCGTTGAATGGCTGTTCTGTCTCGCCAATATACTGCATGCCACATCGACACTGAAGAAGGTATACAACATTCTGTGTTTTGCAAGTTACATTACAAAATATAGTGTACACAGACCCAGTGAAATGGCAAGTAAATGTTTGAGTATTCAGTATTTGTTGGCAGTCAGACATCGTCTGTTACCACACGACTTGCACCATCCTGCAGTTAAACAGCTTTTATTAGAGGAGACGTCAGCTCTCACAAATAAGTCTTTCAGACTTGCTGGTCTCCGAAAAGCTAAGACAGGAGGATTGGGAAAGATCTTGGACAATTTTAAGTGCTTGGCAATAGTTTGCCAATTGGCACGGATCAAACGTAAAAGGTTAGTTAAGGCGGGATTGTATGTTAAAACAAACGGAACTATTTTGCTGCGCCTCTTTTGTTTGTACTGTAATAGGTCATATTGCGGCTGTTGTTATTAGCACGCGCAAGTCCCTTATCTATGTCCAATTTCTTATAACCTCGTTTGGTAAAAAAACCGCGAAGTTCCTGTAACCGTTTAGTGACAGCCTCCTCAGAGGAGCAAATCCGCTTAACTCTGAGAGCTTGACTGTACGGGATACTTTTTATACAGTGTTTTGGGTGACAGCTTTGGGGAGAAAGGTACTGATGTTTATCTGTAGGTTAAAAGTAGAGATCTGTTGATATGACACCGTCCTTAATAAATGTAGTAGTGTCTAAGAAAGATATTTTGGAGTCGGAATTTCAAATGTAAATTTAATTGACTGGTGTACGTTGTTTGCATGTCTGGTAAAATCATCCAATTTTTGTTGGGATTCAATCCATTTCATGTCAACATCATCGATGAAACGGAACCAAGACAGAAGTTTGGATAAAGATGTTGAAATAATTTGTTTCTCTAATTTTCCCATAAAAATATTGGCGTATGACGGTGCCATTTTCTTCCCCATCGCTGTCCCGTTTATCTGAAGGTAATATTCACCATTAATCCATGAACCCTCTTCCTCCGGAAACCCTCCTTGTCATTTTAGATGTCACCTCATTGTATACCAACATACCTCATGATGACGAAATATAATCGTGTAAGGATATATGGGACTGTCGCAACACCTTAGAACTACCTACCGAATGTTTAGTCCAGCTGCTCACTCTGGTTCTGAAATGCAACAATTTCGCCTTTAATGGTGAACATTACCTTGTTTTACCACCTGCTTTTCATGCAGAATTTGAAGAAAAGATTCTTTGCAGTTGTTATAAGGAATTTACTTCCATCCTCCCTCTTAAAATGTTGCTGTTTTTATCTGATTTAAACATCGTGACGAAAGATTTAGTTATTCGGACTCTCTAGTTGTCAGATATGAAATTTCATAATCCTTTTTATTCTATAACTTGTGGTTCTTCTGCATCCTGTCGATACTTATATTTTTTATCATTTTTTATCATGCTTTTCTCAGTTTGTTTATGTTTAAAACAGCTTTACACTAAATCCGATAGTTGTGCGAGTACTGTTAGACCTGTGCTTTGTGTCTTTTGTCTTTATATTAATTGTTTTTACATTTCGTACCGATCTGATAAGTCAAGGCATGTCCTATAGTTGTGTACATCCTCGTCCATTGATAAAGTGCAAATATCCTATAGAAACAGCGCAAATTGCCTTTTTAAAAGAGCGCAAATATCCATTAGATAGGCGCAAATGTCCGATCATGATGTTATGCATACCCTAGGAAAGAATTTGTAGGGCTCAACATATATTATATATTGACACTTTAAAAATGATGACAGAACATGGCTTCGTATTTATACGTCCCGCCCATGAAAAGCTATACGGACGCACCGAAGTACGATCGTACTGACGGACTGCTCCTGGGATCATTCTCTAAGTCAATCTGTAATTAATTTATTACATATGCACTTAGCAATATGTTCAAATTTGGCAACACGTTATGCGTTATGGCGGTCTATATCTCAAGGCGAAACCGGATATCATAACATTTCGATGCGAGTTGTTATTCACCAATAACAAAAATTGATTGGTATTAAAGATTCTTTTTGCATCAATGCATATGCTAACAAATAGTTCTTTCTCAATCTGCTTATATATACCTATGTATAAAATACTTACAATTAAGTATTAAGGACATTGTTCTTCACGATATTATAAATCCATGCTGGTCGACCGTTATCAGTTGTTTTTTACTAAGGTATTGTAAAAATGTAAAACTTAGGTATGCTATGCGTGAATATTTAATCTTGTGTCCTTGTTCTTTGTGTGTTATGTTTAAGCAATATTTTATTCAAAATCAATTCAATTGGATTGGACAACTGGCTGAACCTAGTATGTAAGAACTCACAAAACAAGATATAAGATATAAGATATTCAAAGAACAGTATGTTTTTAAGCCAAATATCATGAATATAAGGATTGTTACTAAATACCTATGTAGCACGAATAAACAATGAAAAAAAAATATGCAACATCGACAAAAAAACAAAAAAAAAATGAAAAATAATTCAAGTTTGTTTGCTTGTTTTCAAAATAATAGTCAAAATGCCTCTCCTAAAATTACATAACTATTTATATCTAGAACAGTAATAAACACAAAAGAAATGTTGCGTGCCTCTATTATATATTCATTCATACAATAGGTTTTTCAAATGAAAAAAAAGGTATCTTCATGTATATGAAATTATGCATGTAAAATACACAGCTCATGCACAATTGTTAATGTTGTTTCTGTAATTATACATTTCACTAATATGCTATTAACAATTATCATCTATATGTCATATTCTTCACAAGAACAAATAAAATCATTTTGTTTCATCACTCATTGAACTAAAAGTAGGAACAATATCAGAAATTACATTAAACATTATTACGAAATGGAATTCATCTTCCACTTCTATATAGCATCGTGTATATAATCTTATTTTCTAAAGCTGTTACATCTACCGCGTTCGATACCTAGAGTGCTGTGTTACTTATGCTGATTTCTGCTGATTTTATATTATAAAATTTTTTATCTCAATTTAATATAAGAATTTTTTCAAGTTTGTGCGTCTAATTACTTTCAATTTTTTAAAAGTCCTAAAATTATTTCCATTCATTAAAATAATATTATTTAATAGACAATTTTTACAAAATGAGTTAACATTTTGGTTTCATTTTCCTTGTCAAAGCAGAAAGTCATCTTTTTTAAAAAGGAGTACTTTGATTTTACAAAAAAATGGAAAAAATACATTTGGATAGTAAAATTTTTGAGCGAACCCGTAACGTAATTGCTGGTTCACTTTAGAAACGTTGTATAGTAAAACAAAAACTCTTTTGAGTTTAAAATCCGCAGCCAGAATCATACAGAAGACTCTAGAGATTGTATACAAACGGGGAACATACCTAATTCGGTAAATACAGCTATATTAGCCGCCTTTGAATTAACTCCAAGTATACTTTTTGCAAACATGATTTAAACTTTTACTGATTTTACTGACAAATATTGTGGCTCAATTGTTTTATAGTACTTTTAAGGGTCATTATCGCACTACAATAACGCATAATAGGACTAACACAAGAATTAAAAAGTTTCATATTGGGGAAAAACAACTGTCTTATCATAATGTACCATTTTCTGTATACAAAACAGTACCTTTAATGTTTTTTTTGCAAAGGAATATTGACTGCATTGGTGAAAATTTAGATCACTTAAATAATATTCATCAATATGTGTAATCTGTGTAATGTTAAAATGCTCGTAATTCATTGTTAACAATCAACTTATCTTTCGCATCCCCCAAACCTTTATCAAATACCATTACTTTTGTCTAGTCAACAATTACAGCTATAAAATGTTAGTTCGACTCCTCAAGAATCCGTTTAACTTGTTTGACAATTAGCAATCCATTTGAGTATTTTGATATTAAAACTAAATCATCAGCATATAAAAGACCGGGCAATTTTGTTTCCTGTTAAGTATATGGATCATACGTGTGATCAAAAAGGGAGGTTAAGTCATTTATGTAAAGAGAAAATTAGGAAAGGCTTACAATACAAACTTGTTTTGACTTGACTATAGATAATAAAACTGCAAAAAGAACTTCTTTCAACAGAAGCTCAAACAGTGATGTAAAAACGTCCCATACATTCAAACTGGTTAGTTAATTCGTGTATAACAGTACACAAATGATTTTTTTTTATTATAGATTAACATAACAAAAACATAAACAAAAATGAAATTATACTTTCAGCTCTATAAAAGAGTTGATTGCTGTTTGCTCATGTTTTTATGAGTGCAAACTCAAAACCTTCATTATAAAGGATTTGATAAGCTGAAGATACCAGTATCTGAAGTTAAAGATTTCTGTATTATACAGAAGGTAATTCTTAACTATTTTAAGTTTCAAAGATGTCATATTCAGAAA
Source organism: Mytilus californianus (assembly GCF_021869535.1). Lineage (NCBI taxonomy): Eukaryota > Metazoa > Mollusca > Bivalvia > Mytilida > Mytilidae > Mytilus > Mytilus californianus. Next base: position 44,848,064 of record NW_026262593.1, read on the forward strand.
CATACTTGTGAAAGCAAGATTTTTAAACTCAATTTATTATGATATCTGGAATGAACTAAACATTTGATCGTATGTCCTTTATAATAGTACCTATATTTATGAAAGTACATTTATATACGACGAAAACATTGATCAAACCAAAATACGTTTTAAAATCGATCAATGTATCATATTTGTAATAATGGATACCAGCAATCTTATGAAATGTGTGTGCACATAATGTGCTTTAAAGATTTAACATTATTAATAATAAATGTGTTTACCATAGGCAAATCGCTTATTCAAATCAGATGATATTTATTTGTATATTGAACATTTTTAACGAATTCCTGTTGATATTTAGCAAACTACTGTTTACAATTATATATAAATTTTCAACGTTTAAAATGTATAAATACTTACCTTTCTGTCAGTGTATACATTTATGTTGTTTTCTATTCTTGCAAAATCTGTATTTGATACATCTTTGAATATAGTGCATGTGATAATTCCACAAAATACACTATCTGACATAACGTTCATACTTCAGATTAGAGTTGTTCAAGATATTTATGTTTTGCAAAACTTTGCTTTCTTCGTAAATATCGCTGACAGAACAGTCATAGAAGATTTGAAAAACAGTGAAGTTCATATACATTACAATTAAAGATGTTTACATCTTCAGTAAGATTGGGTTAAAACTGCAGTTTCATATATATTAACTGCATTCCACTAATTTAGATAAGATTATAGGCACAAATTATGTGTATAAGACATGTAAATCCGAAACATATAAACAGAAGCGGTTTAAGATATGACTATACGCGATAAAAAATGGTCTATAATTTCCAGCTGTTCAAGATATTCATTTCTTTAAAACACTTTACTTCTTTGGTAAATATCGGTAACAAAACTGTCATAGAGGATGTGAAAACCAGTAAAGTTCATATACATTATTTACTTAAAGATGTTTACATCTCTAGTTAGATTGGGCTAAAACTGCAGTTTCATGAATGTAAACTACATTCAACTAATTTAAAACAGATTATATGCACAAATTATGTGTATAAGACATGTAAATCCAAAACATAACATGCATCTACCCGAGTACACAATTTATAACAGAAACAAATAACACGTGGTGGTGGTTGAATATTTTATAGTGCCTAACAAGATTTTGTGAGGAAGACGAAATTGACCTTAATCGATCGTATTGAATTTTCATGTCCAAAAAAGGCAGACATATTTTGACTTTATTTACTGACTACTTTTGTTTGGGATTAATTGTAATTATAACATTTTAATGAGACTGAAAAATGTTTTTTTAAGATAAACGATAAATTTTACCTGGCGTAGCCGTGCGTAAAATGTATCTCGTCATTTCTCTTCGAAAAATGACTTGTATAATGGAATAAAACGTCTGATTTGTAAACTTTCTCTTTTTTCTACGGAATAGGCTATAACAAAAAAAAAATGTATCTACTCTATATGTAGAAATTTTTGTGAAAATATAAGAAGTGGCAATTCTTACCTTTCATACCTTTAGTTTCATTGATAAAAATAATATGGACTCGTCCAGTGTCCAGGTTGAAGGTCATCTAAGTTACCTTACACATTCATGCATGTTCTGATTTAATCAATACACGTGTATGAAAAAAAAAATACAGTTTAAAGGTAAACTACTAATAATTTAATCCAATCACGTAAGATTCAATAGCAATGCCCGTTCCACATTATAATAAATAATAGGGGTAAACTGGGTAGGGAGAACATTTTTGCAATAACGAATACAAATTTGTCAACCAAAAGTTTTGCTATAATTTCAAAAATATGTCATTCTGTATTGTTGGTATAGTTTTCGGAACTTTCATTTGCGTATTTAAGGCAATAGAAAGTTAAATCATCAAAAGTCTACATAGTTATTGACTTTATACAGACAATACGCCCTTTTAATACATTTAATGTTTAACAAATAATACTTGGATACAAAGTAAAATCATTTTCTAAAACACTGCAAAAAATTCATTCTGATTGGTATAGTGGTATTGTCATAAGGTGCACTGAAATAAACAGTGGTAAAGCAAACATCGAATTCCCTCACAAAATGTTATCACGCACTATAGTGTAAATGTTATTGTCAATTGATTGAGACATTACAAGGTCAAAAAAGACCAGTAAACTAAATGCCGTATTCGCAGTTAGCGTATTTTATCGGTCACCGGTTATCACATGTAGCATGATTAATTCTCCTATTTATGTTTGTAGAAATAGAGGGATGTACATTTCCGTTTTCTGTATAATATATACTTTTTTAATTTAACTGTTTGTAGACATGTACAGGTATGTGAGGAATTATTACAAAAATAGAAAATTATCCTTTAAAATGGCATCTAAATTTTTTCATAAACTCAATTAGTTTAAATGTAATTGGTACTTAAAATAAACCCAGAATAAAAAGAGTAATTGAATGGATATAGGGGCATTAGGTACGATTTAGACAAAAAATTCAAATTGCTGATGTATTATTAACTGACAAGTGAATAATTCGACCTCATGTGACTCCGTATTCATGTGAACTCCAATCTAACCTCTTAGCTGGAGATGGGTTACACATGTAACATGTGTGTTCAGCTATTAAAAGAAAAATAATGTCAACATTGAAAGTGAAACAAGGGTGAACCGTTTTGTTGACTGATTACATCAAAAAAAAAATAACATCCCTTTACAGGGAAAAACAATGATTAACTTATTTTTTAACCTTAAACATGAAATCAAACAGACCTAGAAAAAATCCAACTGCACGTAGGCGCTATCTATCTATATTTATATTTATGTTTATATCGGGTTATATGACCGTCGGCAGTCTTCGGAGGTCATCTCGATGATAAATTACATGGCGTCTAGACTAAAATACACACGAAATTCTGATGTGTATAATATCGAGCCCATGCATTGTTAATTGTTTATTGTAGACTAATTAAATTTGGATATACATTTTAGTATGTTATAAATCAAATATACGAATTTGAGTCAAATCGGTGAACATGAATTTGATAGTTAAGGCCCCTTTAAATCTCAACATTGTTGGCCTTTTTTTTTACAAGAGTATCATTTTGAAGAGAACATAGAAAAAGAAATAAGAAATAATTCAGAATTTGATATTTTTTGCCATTCACGAAACAACCTATAGCAGGGGCAAGGCTATTCTCATAAAAAAATTCACTGAGTTGATGAATACATTTGACGATGCAGTTGGACGATTAGTTGTACTTGATATAGAAATTGATTAAAGTGTTTTCACACTCATGTGTATATATGCAACTAGCTGTAAAACTAATAGAAACATATTTTTTAAAAAGGTGAATAGCATATTAAAGAACAAGGGATATGAATTACAATAAAAGGTGAAAATTTCAATGCTATAATCAAAGGGATACAAAGATAAAATACTCGCTCAGAAGTGGAAAATGTCCACCAGTAAAAAGTTAAAAATCTTTGATAAAAACCAATAAGTTAACTTAACTGACATTTAAAGATATTTAAACAAAAATAAACAACAACAAAAAAATGGCGAAGAAAAGATAAATCACAGGCTAGTAGGATTGATGGGATTCAGACTTCATACCACTAGTAGAACATTGCAAAATTAAACCTCTGCAGTTATTGATTCTACTGCTCAACAAGTTTTTGCAAAACTAAAGCAAAATTTACAAGAGAAAATTTAAGAACACTCGAAAAAAAACTTAGACATAACATTGAAAAGCAGAGATGAGCAACAATCTGAGAATAACTTTTTAGGTAAGGATATTGAAGAATTTGAGGATGATATTATACCAAAATTTACAAACAAAAAGCAGTTTCAAAGAGTTTCAAACCAGATCACAGGAGAAATGGTTTGAATTCGGGGAAAAAATATCTCATACTTTTTAAGATTAGAAAAACAGAGACAGGTAAAAAATTAATCATTAAATTAAAAGGGGAAAATAACGAGATTATTTCAGATCAAGGTGGTATACTCTGTAGTATTAAAGAGTATTGTAACAAGCCCTGACAAAACGTCAAACGATAAATATATATTTGAGAAAAAGCTATAGTAAGAAATGAATGAAAATTATAAATCAGTATGCGATGGAATACTACAGACGAATGCGCAGATGACATTTACAAATAGAAACTTAATAAATCTCCTAGATTAGACGGGTTAACAGTAAAAATTTATAAAAAATTTAGGGATAATTAAAGCACAGAGTAGTAAATATTCTTTATATTGAATATATTAAAGATCAAACACTTACACATACATTGTACACGTGTATTAACACTTTTATTTTTAAAGGGTGATTCCTAACTTGTCACTAAATAATTATTGTCCTATTCCTTATAATATTAAAGTCAAACTTCTTTCGTAAAGCAGCACGATTAAAAAAGATCTAACCGAAGATTACTAAAGAAGATCAGACTTGATATGTAAAGAATAGATTTATTGTTTGTATTTTTTGTTGTTTTTTTGTTTGTTTTTCTTTATATCTGATACAAGATATTATTGATTACACGTTTTGGATTCTGTAGTGATGTGAAAAAACTTAGTACAGCGATATTCAAACATGTGTCATAAACAATTGGTTGGACATCCGATGACTTCAAAAACACCATGGGTATACGCCAAGGATGTAGTTTATCGGCTTTACTATTTGTTTAATTGGTAGAAATTATGGCGTCACGATTAAAAACAGTACGGATATCAATGATATCAAAACCAAACTGGATGGCTAAAGTCGTAGTATAAAAATTTCGCAACTGGCAGACGACACTACTTTATTTTGTTGTTCCAAATACGACATTTAATTAGCCATGAATGAACATGAAATCTTGATAAATATTAAAAAATAATACAGAGAGGTTATGAGTAGAAAAGCTAAAATCGGTTAAATACAAAAATGAGGGAATGAAATGGATTGATGGACCCGTTAAAAAATATTTTGGGCACTGTAGAGAGGAATGTGAAAACCTAGATTAGATCTACAATCTGTCAATACCTATATTTTGGCATTGCACAAGGTGATGTTTTCTCTGACTGTTACATCTTTACGCTAAATTAAATCCATTGGATGTTGGATGTGTACTGATTGATACTTTAATCTTAGGTTCATGATTTTTTTATTAGTTGTTATTGGCTTTGAACTAGCTGTCACTAACTGCGAATTCTCTCAGATTTATAGTTTGTGTCTTTTTTGTTTTGAGGGATGTATATATTCCCTGTGTCTGTGATTTTGTAAGATATTTTGCGGCTTTGGGTCGATCTGATGAGTTAAGCCCTTTTAAACTGATTTGTATGGTTTGTTCTTATGCTGTATTGTAATACTACTGTCCCAGGTTAGGGGAGGGTGTGGCGCCAGCAAACATGCTTAATCCTGCAACATTCTTCATGAGCTTGTCCCAAGTTAGGAGCCTGTAGTTCAGTGGTTGTCGTTTGTTCATGTCTTTCTTGTTTTCTTATAAATAAGGCCGTTAGTTTTCTCATTTGAATTGTTTTATATTTTGCATATCGGGGCCTTTTATAGTCAACTATACGGTATGGGTTTTTCTTATTGTTGACATCCGTCGTGTTGCCTATAATTGCTTACATCCACTTCATTTGAACTTTGGTGGATAATTGTCTCATTGGCAATCATACGACATCTCCATATTCTTATATGAATAGTTTTATCATTGGAAATTATACCACATCCTCATTTTATATGAGAATTGATGTTAAAGTGGATTAGAACGCGGTAAGTTAACCATAATACACATGCGATATAGTGTATTTGTGGATGAAACAGTCATCAGTTAACCAAAATAAACATGAGCTGTGATGTAAACCAAGATGAGACAGTTAGAAGTTAACAAAAATAAACTTGAGGTGTAGAGTACACGTGCAAACGTATATAAGACAGCGATTAGTTAACTAAAATTTACACGAGACAGCGATCAGTTAATAAAAAGTAAAATATTTTATAGATTGCTATACAAAATCCAGCAATGAACAATTTTCTTTACATAAAATTCATCAGGCAAGCTGATTTAGTAGATTTGTTTGTAATACCACTATGACATGCATTAAATTAGAACAAGCTACTTGAGATAAGCGAAAGAGAACTTTTAACACAAAACATTGGCTATTTATTCAGTCAAAGATAAGTTCTAGAAAAAAATGTTGAGAATTTTCTCTTGAAATTTTGACATCAAGGTAAACAAAGACGATCTCGGTAACAAATAAATTTGGATTTATCAAGTCTAGGTTTCCGCAATCTATAGATAATATCACTCAGTATACTGAGAGAACACGGGACTATTTAGAGAAACTGTGTCATATAAATTATCATCCGATATTTAACATCCGATTTTTTTTTCAAATTAAAAGGTAATAAATTCATATGCGTATGCATTGGTTGTCTGATACTTTAAATTCATTCGCTGTAGTACTCTTTGAACATAAATCAGCATTTCCTTCCAATGTGATACAGTCTATGCTTCTGGACATTTTTGTATATTGTAGGAATGTTTTGATCAGTTACATGAATGAACACATTTTAACAATTTTAAATACTTTCTGACCTCTCATAAATACTGCCGATTTCAATTAAATTTTGTAATGAGACTTCATGAAACCTGTAAGGACCGTTGTCTCTGATCTTTTTTTTTTCTTGAGAGGCAGTATCCAACCAACACTGCAGTATCCAACCAACAGCAGGAAGCGAGCACGTTTTGACCCGGCATTTGTTCCCAATGCTCTACAGTTTTGTACTTTTCACTTTTTTTTATTCGAGCGTCACTTTTGAATCATTTTTAAGGGAAGCGTGTGTCTGGCGTGTAAAATTCAAATCCTGGTATCTATGATGAGTTTATTTCGAAATGGTGTGCAGGTGTTTATTTCTGTGTTCAAGTCAGCGGTCACACTGTTGGTTGCTGCAATGCTCAGGCTTTTTATTATTTGTTTTAGTTTTACGATAATTGGTTTAAAAGGGCATATCACATGTGGGAGGTTTGTGTTTGAACCACGTTGGGCTATTTATACTGTGTTGGTCGTTGTTTTTGTCTTTGTGTATATGTCTTTTTTCGGAGGAGTCTTGAGTTACTGGTTAATACGGTCTGTTTTACTGTGCGGTAGTTTAGGCGATTCCTGATATCCCTTTTATGTATTACGTATTTAATGATCTAAACGTTTGCTAAAGGAACAAAACTTTTAATGATATGTTATATTATTCTACGTATTCTAATATAACAATAACCATAAGCAGCAAAGAAGTATAATAACTGAAAAGAATTACACATTAGAACAATAAACTAACTCGTTAATTTTCCTTGTATAAAAATGCCTGGGCATTTTTACCATTGCACATTAAAAGAAGATGTTTTTCAAAATATACACTTGTTGGATTCTTAATCCCGTGGTTTTTGTTACAAATTACTTTGGCAATGTTCCCGTTCAAGTTAGTTGACACAATATTATTTGACTTACACCCTGCTATAAAAATGTGATTTTCGTTTGATGATATGGACATTGGTGATCTTAAATTTGAATGTTTATGTTTCCAAAGAGCGCATCCTTTCATATCATAACACTGCACTGTGTCATTGCAATTGTCAGAACAGTAAAGTCTGTCATTTTTAACATGAATATAAAATATTCCTTTACCTTCAATCGGTAAAGAAGACCATAACTGCCCACACAAGTCCATAATCAAAATCCCTTCATTCTTGACGATAACAAACAATCTACCTTTATCGTATGAAATACCAAAACATTTGTTTTTGAAAAAGATTTCGTGTTCCGATCGATTATTGGTTGTATTGATCATTTCGATTCTTTTGCGTGTACTCCATGGGAAACTCAAGGCAAGTTTGTCGTTGCCAATCACGGCGATATCAAATGGCCTACTGGACAATTTAATATTGCGATCATGAGTACCGTCTTCATTAAAAATTATTAATCTTTTATTACGAGCTTGTGAATCTACAAAAATCATCTGTTTGCTGGGAAGTATGGCACAATTATCTATAATGCTTCTCGGTGGTATTTTGATTTCCAAAGCTTTGCTAAATTTAGAAATAGTTTTTGATTGAATGTCTATGGGATATTGTCCCTTGATCTTCTTGAAAATACAGTAACCTTTATTTAATGTCTCAACTTGAATATTCCCGAATGACTTTATTTTCCCGCACGTAGCAAATATTTCTGGATTTTTCTCAATGGCAATAGTGATGCTTTGGATTTTCTCTAAAAACGATGTTACCCTTACTTCCTCGGAATGAAGATCTTTATCGAGGTCTCTTGCGCCTATAAACGTTTGCGTATCGGACGCATATTCTTTCAAAACATGCATCTTTTCGTGTATTTTTTTAAATCCATTCAAATGATCGGTAAGGAACTTAATAGTCTTATCGATTTCCATGTTATATTTTTCTAATTTTGCTTTTAAATCTTCAGTAATTTTATTTTCTACCTGGTCAAGCTGAGCATCTATGCATTTTCTAACATCTTTAACAGTATCTAGGATTTCAATTTTTTGTTGTTCAATTTCTAATTTATTGTTTTCTCGATCTTTTATAATGTCTTCTAATTCTTCCATGATGTCAATGATATTGTTTTCTAACACCGAGACAAATGGTGACATTTTAGCATTCTTAGTGACATCACTTAATCGGACAGCGGGTTCACATTTTCTATGAGAAGTATATGTGCATGTCAGACATATAAACTCACTATGTGTGGAGCAATACAAGTCCTTTTCTTGATCATGACCTTCACAGTACTCATTATGACGTTTCTGTAGTGATTCTAGCATTTGGTTGCTTTCTACTGATATTACATGATGACTCCTTGAAGATCTATGTACATTGTGGTGTTCATAACAGCTAACACAAAGAGGCTCTTTACAGTCAATACACCATTTTGCAGCTTCTTTTGTCTTGTCTTTGAATGCACACGGACTGCAAAGATCCTTTTTGTCACTAACATCCATATTTTAACACTATAAAGAAAAGCAGAAAAGTAATTAAAGCTACTGTCATTACCAAAACTGAACTATTAATTTTGTTGGTGCATTTTTGCCAGATTTAGAAATGAAATGTAATTGAACCCTACAAAACTAGATAATTCATCTTTCCCAAAAAGCTACAGACGAACAAACCAAATAAATGCAATTTGGCCAGCTGAAGGACGCCTCCGGGTGCATTGAAGACCCATTGGTGGCCTTCGGCTGTTGTCTGCTCTATGGTCGGGTTGTTGTCTCTTTGACACATTCCCCATTTCCGTTCTCAATTTTAATGTCTATGAGTCATAAATCAAGTTCAAATTTGAATCAAGTTATGATTTCAATATGAGTTGTATAGTAAAGGAGAGTCGAAAAATCCAAAAGAGGATATCAAAGGTAGAAGCCGAAAACGAGCTGACGCTGCCATGGCAAAAACACAGAAAACCGGACTGAGCAACACAAATCCTGCTTAAAACCTGCACGGGCTGATTTGATATGATCCTGAAGTGTAAGTAGATGCTGCTCCACATGTTGCACCCATCGTATTGCTCGGATTTTCTGTGAATGCGGGAGGCAGTTCTAGTAAAACCTTTCTATGTACACATTGTCATTTTAAGGGTACGAACAGAGAAACGATCAATAGTGCTTTAGTTTCGGCGAAATAAAAGTAGACATTTTGTAATTTTGGACTTCAATTATGCGACGAGGCAGAGCACAAATAAGCTAGCCTTTTCAAATGGTATTTGCACATAAGCCGTAAGCAATATGCATTGTTATCTGTATAAGAGCCATTTAAATTCAAGAATGATTTCCAGTTGAGTTATAAATACACTAATAGGAAGGCATCACATCAACTGAATATATCAAAATCTTTGAGTCGTTAAGTAAATAGACTCTGTAAGCTATTTTACACACTTCTCAACCGAGCACTTATCATTTTTTTTGTGTGCTTTGGCAGGGCATTTTTGTCAATGAAAACTGTCCTAAGATTAAAAAATGATACGATAATGCTACCATTTTATACTACGGAGGTTCTTTTGAATATAGCTGAAATGTGTACTTCGCACATCAATGAATAAGAACTATGACATTAGAAACATTTAAGATTATAAATAATACAGCTTTTTTTTTAAACATGATATAAGTTCATATTAAAAATTAAGAAATAATTCATGGAAGCCATAGATTTGTTGGAAATTTACACATGGCCTGGGCCGTGATATTCGAATTTTATCCTGAGCGTATTTGTCCTATTTTGATTCTAATAGGACAAATACGATAATTTAAAAAAATTAAGCGAGGGTGGGTATGCCGTGTGTAAGGATGTTTAATTTTACCCTCTGTTAGATAAAGATAAAAATGTCCAATAAAGCTATAGCTTGCAGGAATTATTTCTTAAATAACCGCTAGAAAAAAATGTGTTTAATTCTTTTAATTTCTCGACCCAAATATTTGCCATTTTTAATTTACATTTTTTTCTCCTAAGCTATCATCAAATCCACAGTTGACATTTCGTAACTAAGGAGCCGCCATGCTGAAATCAGTAAATGTGCGAATAATGCAATAAAATTGAAAATAAAACAAAACCTACCTTAAAACATATATTTTAATGCAATATCAACCGAATTCGGAGTGTTCACGCAACGGAAAAAACCTTCAACTTTGGCGTTTTCGTTCGTATGACGTAATGTTTTGAAATGACTTTAATGCGCCAAAAACATTAATTTTACAGAATTTTATTTTATATTGATTTTATACACTTTTTCCGATTACTGATGCATTAATGATTTTTGTTATGCATCAGAATAAGAATAAAGGTTCTGTAGATTGTTTTCAATTGCAATTTTTGACACAGCGAAATCGGCATAGCGTTTGAACATAGGTTACGATACATGTTGATTTACGTGGAAAGTGTATTGTAACAGTCATTATTGTACATCTCTGAGTCTGCGCTAAGTATAGATATATCGAGAATTTTATCACGGTGTTGTTTAAAAAGCGAAATAAGCACGTCATATTAGAATTCTTAATAATAGTTCAGGCTTGTATTCTAATATACTGAATTTGGTTCAAGTAAAAGACCTGAAGTTAGGGTAAAAAATACTTTAACTTGCTGCAGCTATAATATAAAACAGTTTGTCAAACATTTCAGGAGGGCAAACAGTTTCGTATTTTAAGAGTCGTAAAGAGTTCCGGTATTGTTTAGAATGTCGCTTTTCTGCATGGAGGTGATGTTTATGCTTTACTTTGGTTGCATTTTATCTTCTAAATATTAAATAGATTTGTTACGTCTAGTTTCATAAATATTGTACTTGTTGTTTATTCAGTTCATTTTGCATCTGATTTCCTCCTTCTTGCGTTTTACTTTTTCAGATAAGTGGTAATTTTGTAATACTTATGCTCTATTTGTAATGTTTAATTTTGCTTGCTTAATATTTAGTGATTTTAAGTAATTTTCAATATATTGTTTGTATGTGCTTTTTTTTTATCGTAAATTACATATTTCATATATTCAGATAAAAGCTCAATATATACTTCGAATCGACATAAAGTTTTCTGATGCTATTTCAAAATTTAACATGTGTTTCTTTGGAATTTTGCTATGAAAATTATGTTATACAGTATGAAAAGTATATTGAAAATAACAAATGTTTAAAAATATTTTAGTAGGAGTGCATTTAATATACGTGTTTAAGTAATGTTGAGAAATATAGGTGTAACTGAGTAGATGATTTCATGTATACCCTAAGAGATATTGTTAAAATATTTTCAACAACAGTACGACAACAAAAGAAGAAATAAATGGCATATGAAACATATCAACAATGTCACCATAGAAAGTCGTATGTACTTTTAGATAAAAATTTCCCAAGGAAATATTCAATATCCCAATGAGAAAAGCTAGAGTTCACATGAGAAAATCTTAAGTTCCAATGAAAAAAAATCAAAATCCCATGGGAAAATGAATTTACCATGGGGACTGTAACAGCAAAATTGTACCATAAAGAACAAAGACTTTAGAATATGCCAATAAGAACAACCTTTAGTTTGCACTGATAAACCAATGCAGTAGTTTATTCAAATATATAAAAGTGGTTTCTTTACATTTTTATCTTCTTCATGATATCAATTATCATGCTACTATTTCAACAAATGGCTTTATCAAACTTAATTTTAATATGACGATTTTACTTTTGCTTTGGAAACAAAACAATGTTCTAATTTCAATAAAACATGAGCTGTACGCGAATGACGTCACAATTGAAATTGCAATGTTAGTTGAATTTTTAACAACGCTGAAGATCAACATTGACATTTGTGATGGTGTTGCTCGCTAGGAAATTAAATAACTGCATTCTAAAAGTAAGTTTTTATGTATCTAGATATAGGAAGATGTGGTATGAGTGCCAATGAGACAACTATCCATCCAAGTTACAATTTATAAAAGTAAACAATTATAGGTCAAGGTACGGCCTTCAACACGGAGCATTGGCTAACACCGAACAGCAAGCTATAAAGGGCCCCAAAAAATTACTAGTGTAAAACCATTCAAACGGAAAAACCAACGGTCTAATCTATATAAAAACGAGAAACGAGAAACACGTATGAACTACATAAACAGACGACAACTACTATAATCCGATTCCTAACTTAGGACAGGTGTAAACATTTGCAGCGGGATTAAACGTTTAAATGGCACCAAACCTTCTCCCTTTTCTGAAACAATAGTATAACATCACAGCATAGAAAAACACACTATAAAATATCAATTGGAAGGCTTAACTCAATCAAAAAACGTAAATTAACACACAATGAACGAATAATTTGACCTGTGACACCTGAATGCAAATACACAGTTAATAAAAAATAACAAAGGATAAATAATTTAAGTCAAAAGTAAATAAACAGGCTTAAACAAAGTTAAAGTATGATATCACTGTGAAATTTCAAACAATTTTTAGAAAATCATCACTTTTGAAGAAACCTGCGTTATATTATACACAGGTAAATGAAAATAATTTTGTTGTAAGGTATACTTCTTCTTCTGTGTGTATAAAATCTTCCGTTTAGGAATACCAAGAAATTTCTTTAATATCAACAAAACTAATCTAACACTTGGTACATATGGGGTGAATATCAACAATAAAAATATACAATTAGTGCTAGATAAAACTTCCTGTACAGGTCCAAAAACAGCATCTAAGGAAAAATGAAATAATTTTGATAGGAAGCAGGACAAATCGCCCCACTGGAAAATCGCCCCACACCAAATCGCCCCACTTTTTCACCAATTCGCCCCACTTTTAAAAAATCGCCCCAAACTGGTTTACCAACTCGCCCCACTTTTAAAAAAAATCGCCCCACTTGTGAAAAGGGTTAAATCCTGTTAATTTTTCTCCTGCCAACTCGCCCCACTTAATGGAATAATGTAAACCTAGATGAATATATTATTTCAGGTCTGCCAACTCGCCCCACTTAACTAGAAAAATCTTCTACACAGAATACAAAAAAACGAAAATTTACTAAATCATTATTATTGACATTGAGTTGGCATGACTCAACTTGATTCATCAGGTATTTTCTATTTTTCACTGGTTGGGCTTGTTGGCATTCACGTCACAGAAAATACTGATACTCACTTCTTTATGCTTTATTTCAACAAAAAGAAAAGAACTACAAAATAGATATAAGAAGATGTGGTATGAGTGCCAATGAGACAACTCTCCATCCAAGTCACAATGTGTAAAAGAAAAACCATTATGTATAGGTCAAAGTACTGTCTTCAACACGGAGCCTAGCTTGGCTCACATCGAACAGTAAGCTATAAAGGGCCCCAAAATGACTAGTGTAAAACCATTCAAACGGGAAAAACATGTGTATCTAAGGTTTTAATAGGTATTGATTTTATTTATAAGTGGGGCAGGAACATAGATATACAACGGGATTGCATCTTTTTTCATAAGTGGGGCGAGTTGGCATTACTAAATTCATCAGGATTTATCTATTTTTCACAAGTGGGGCGAGTTGGCAGACATTATATCAGAGGGATTTTTTCCCTTTTCATAAATGGAGCAATATATCCAACCTATTTTCAATGGGATTTTATCCTTTTCATAAGTGGGGCGAGTTGGTAAACAAAAGTGGGGCGATTTTTAAGAAAGTGGGGCGAGTTGGTGAAAAAGTGGGGCGATTATGTGTGGGGCGATTTGCCAGTGGGGCGATTTGTCATGGATTCTTGAAGATATTCATAGTACGAAGAAGTGAAAATTTGTAGTAAATTAAATACCAAATAATCAAAGCTGGTATATTGACAAGATCCATGTTAACATTAAATAACAAAAAAGCATTACAAATAGTATCAACAGGTCAAATTAAAAAGAAAGTACGATTTGAGAGTTCTCGCAGTTACTGACAGCTAGTTAAAAGCCAAAACAATTAATAATAAAAAATCATGCATCAGAGACTAAAATCAACTAAAATACATCCCAGGGATCTGTTCTGTTCATTTTGTATCGTTAAACTGTTGATTTTCTATAACGTTTTTAGTTCATCAAATCAGAACGGCTGTCTTTCGAGCGTGTATTATAAGTCCGCTTCGAAGTACAAAAGTTCCAAGTTTTCCTATTGGAATCGAAAAAATTCTATCATGCCATGCTCTATGTTCATTTTAAAACGGGTAGGCATTATATTTGTCAACAGTTTACACTTTGCTTACGCTCGGTATAAATATATTGACAAATATAATACCTAAACATGTTAAAATGTGCATAGAGCATGGCATGAACGAATCATGTCGTAATTCAAATTAAAAAAAAACATGTCAATACACAATGTTATATAAAATTGAAAATGTTTTGCTTCTGTATTAAAAATAGAAATTTGCAGTGTAAATGAATATTTGTGTTTGAATGTTGTATGTTCCAATAAATATCAAGGTCTAGAGAAAAATCAACTTTTTTGCTGTTTTTCTTCCTTTAAGGTGTTTCAAATGCATGGCATTTGTTTTTCTGACTTGAAAACATCTAATATGATAATCAATATATACAGCTCAAGCATTCATAATGTTGACACTAACAATGACAAAATTGAAACTATAACATTTTAACATTGTATATAAAAATAAGGAGAAGTGGTATGATTACCATGAATACAACTATCCACCAAAGTTCAAATGAAGTTGATTTAAGCAATTACAAGCAACTGTGCGGCCTTCAACATCGTGAAAAACCCATACCGTATAGTCGGCTATAAAAG
The DNA here is from genome assembly GCF_021869535.1 of Mytilus californianus. Lineage (NCBI taxonomy): Eukaryota > Metazoa > Mollusca > Bivalvia > Mytilida > Mytilidae > Mytilus > Mytilus californianus. The sequence goes on from NW_026262593.1 coordinate 44,863,315, forward strand.
ACCCCGACATGAAAAATGTGAAACAATTCAATTGATGAAACTGACGGCATAAAATATAACAAAACAACTTACGAAAAACAAATTAAACAGATATGGACCATTGACAACCACTGAACTACAGTCTCCTAACTTGGGACAGGACATAATTTGGTTTACATTGTTAAGGTCTGGTTTTTCTGTGATGAAGCATTATTTCTATCACAGTAGGTATTTTACATGACCTGATTCAGGTTTACAGCCCCTACACGTTCTAAGCAAATACCAGTAAAACAGAGGTGATAACATAGTTGTTAATTTGCTTGATCAAGACAGAAAGTTGTGATACTCTGCAATGCAGGTATATATCGTAAGGGGAATAGGATCTTTGGACGTCAACAAACAAACACAAGCACTATTTAAAATGTTATAAGCAGGTAGGCATACAATGCTATCTTGAAGTATAATTGTAACAACATACAACAACAGAAACATGTGTATGCTCATCTTGAATAAGTTCATATGAAAAGGGCTTGGCTCTTAAGGTCTTCACTAAACACAAAAACAACTTACAAAATTACTGAAACCACAATGTAGTACTGTATCAATTTTAGAATATAACAAAGTGCTCTCCACCAGTGAAATTGTAGGATTTTGTGTGTCTTAGTTGTGAGGAATGTAAATCATGTTTTAAGTAAGTGATTGTCCTATTCATTAGGCCTACTAAAAGTTAAAATCACAAAATGTTAATAAATGATAAACAACAGCCCGAAGCACATTTATCAGCTGGAATTAATTACATTTTATTATTGACATTGATTAAAAAATTGTAAAATAGTTGAACAAATAAAATTATCAAAATACATTGAAGTTTACTGGTGCAGTAAAAATTGGTACCGTTAAAGTTATAATTTGAATATTAATAAAATTGCTATAAAAAAAAACAATAACAAAGCAATGCAAAAGGAAAGAAAGAAAAATCCTTTAAACCAAAAACTTAAATCTTAACGCTATTACACTAATAAAACATTTTAGATTACTGGATCGACGGTTTGTAAGAATAGTATTTACATTTAGGAATTAAATCAAGTTGAACCTTTGAATTTCATTTAAAAGGCATTTTATTTGAAAATTTTAATTTTAGTTAATTACCTTACTTAATGAAATCGTATTTGATGTAAAGAGTTGGATTCAAATATTGTCTGTGGAATAAGATTTAGTTGCTACTAAAAACATTTATTGATTAGAACTGTAAATAAAAAAAGACACTTTCTCACTGAATTACATTCATCATTCACAATTAGGAAACTTTAACTATTCCTACCATTTTATCGTCTTTGTTGGGTCATCTAATGCCTATCATATAATTGATTAAACTTTCCCTTATTATTTGATAGTCCCTACATTACCTGGGCATATTCATAAATGAAATACCTAAAAGAGGAAGGCATGCATTAATACTAAACATCGCTCTGATAATGAAACGAATTCGTGATTAAGGTCAAACAATTTGAGCCTTGAGCACTTTACAATATTCTAAGTTTTTAATAGAATGAAAATCTCTTTCTTCATGACAAGTATTCCCTAACGCTCGTACTTTACCATGAAGAAAAGGATTATCATTCTCTTACATATACTGTGAATACATGTTAACAGACAATTAACCGCTAAATGAGTGAATAGTATTTGTATAATGAACTTTCAATGGTACGAATACGAATACGAAAGTTTTATTTTGATTCGGTTTACATATAACAGTACAAACATGAGCTCCTGAGAGCTTATTACCGAAAAAAAATAACACATACATAACATTAAAACACAGAATGGTGATTTTAAATAAGTTTTACAAGTTGTATTTTTATTTTCAAACAATCAATGATAAGATATCACAACAGTTTGTCACTTTCAGAATTCTTAGATAATGGAAAATCAATAGTGAGACCTTTTTAATTTAATACATATCCAAACTTAATATTGTTTGCCAAATGAATAAAAAAATAATTGCACTTCTTAACATTCGGGTACCCGTCATCTCATAAGTATACAATTCAAGTTATGTTGAATATTTTAATTACTATCACAGATATGGTTTTGTTTTCAAGATGGTGATAAAAGACTGTTGGACGTCAAGTTGCCAAAAAAAAAAATGCATATTCAGGAAGATAAAATGTTAATGAGATCTGAATATAAACCCTGTTTTGTTTCAAAATGGCATGCTGGGTTGAAATTTTAGGATGCTTAGTTCAAATGCTAACAGTCTGCAGGAAGACACACCAACTCTCAAACTTTAGACTATACACATTAAACCAGATATTATTTCATATTCAGTCTTAGTTAACCAAGACTGAATATGAATATTTTTTAATCGACAATGTATTTGTTGAGTTTGGAGGATTGATATTTCAACAGACAGTTGGTATTCCAATGGGTACTAATTGTGCACCCCTTCTGGTGGACTTGTTTTTGTACTCGTATGGAGCAGAATTCATTCAGAACCTTCTAAAAGACAAAAAGAAAAAGCACCTTGCAAAATTCTTTAATTTTACTTTCAAATATATTGATGATGTCCTTTCACTGAATAACCCAATATTTCAGTCAGTACTTACATCTCATATATCCCAGTGACCTTGAAATTAAGGATACTACTGATACAAGAAAGACTGCTTCATACCTTGATCTTTTCCTCAATATTGACACAGATGGACGACTTTATACTAAAATCTATGACAAACGGGGTGATTTCAACTTCCCAATTATCAATTTCCCATTTCTAAGCAGTAACATACCCTCTGCTCCGTCGTATGGTGTTAACATATCTCAATTGATACGTTATGCTCGTGCATATTCACACTATACTGACTTCATATAGAGGAGTGTGCCCTCACCCAGAAACTGCTCCAACAGAGTTATGAGGAGGAAAGATTAAAAATGACACTCCGTAAATTTTATGGACACCATCACGAATTGGTTGAACTATACGATGTGTCTGTGTCTGAACTTATTAATGACATTTTAACCACGTCTTAGATTGTAGTTCAACATCTATGTCGTCTGTCTGCTAAGTACCAAACGTGACCTATTCCCGAAAATGACTGTTAAACATGTGTGAATTTGCATTGCTATAGGACGTGTCTCGGTATTTTGTACATCCAACATTCGTGTATTTATTTTTGATGTTTCTGTTAAAGTTTCGGTTGAATAATGTGTTATGTCTTATGGTTTGTTGTCCAAATAATTATAAAATTGCCCTTCAATACCATCATTGTCATATTCCCGAAAATGACTGTTATACCGAGTGTGAATTTGCATTGCTATACGACGTGTCTCGGTATTTGGTACATCCAACATGCATGTATTTACTTTTGGTGTTTCTGTTATGGTTTCGAATGGATTATCTCTTATGTTTTATCGTTTGTACTTCAAATAATTATAAAATTGCCTTTCCATAACATCATTGTCATGAAAATTGTTTGGACAAGTGATATCTTGTGGTGTCTGTCGTTGATAGAATATGTTCGTTGTTGTTCTGCGGTTTGCATGTTGTGTCTACTATTATATTATGTGTTTGTGCTGTATTTCTGTCACGTAGTGTTGTCATTTTAGCGATATATTTTTTAACATTGTCATAAAGCGGGAGGTAGTGGTTAGCCATTAAACCAGGTTCAACCCACCATTTTTTCTTAAAATGTCCTGTACCAAATCAGGAATATGGCATTTGTTATCAAATAGTTCGTTTCTATATATGTTGGTATTTGTTTTTGTTGCACTTCAGTTCCTGTTGTTCCTTTGTTTTCCTCTTATAGTTGATGTGTTTCCCTCGGTTTTAGTTTGTAACCTGGATTTGTTTCTGTCAATAAATTTATGACTTGTGAACACCGTTATACTACTGTTGCCTTTAATTAGTTAACATTTATAAAAAAAGGGATTTTTCTTATGTATTAAAAAAATAATTAAGATGTGTTTTATAGTACCAGGGACAAACGCAATTATGCAAAAGATAGAAACCAAAAGATAAAATTTAGGAACAACATACTATATTCTATTAGACTTAAATAATCTTCCTTAATTACATCTTTAAACTGTTGATGACATTATACTGTGTTTTCTCTATATATACATAAGAAGTTTGATCATATAATAAAACAAATGTAAATATGAAATTAAATGCAACTGATATCTGCACTTTTGCAATAAAGTTTACTGTCCAGTAAAAACCTACAGACTGTTTGAGACACCCGAAACACCATGGATGGGAACCAACGATTTTGCAAAATATTGATATTAAATAATACTGTTTAATTTTGTTTTACTGAAAAACCTATAACAACAATACTATAATTTAATTCTTATTTTCTTGCATCATATTTTTAACATTTCATGACAATTGTATACCATAATCTGAAAATGTTAGTAGTTGGTTTTGTTATTGTTATAAATTCTACAAACAAGGCTAATTGAAATCAATTGATAGATTTTCATCCCCGCCCACCTCTTTGAGATTGTCCTACCCATATATTTTTTTATCTTTAAAAATTTGCGATTTCCGGATGTTGTTTTTTTTTAGAAACCGCTGATATTTGCGTTTGATTCAAAACGTTTGTTACAAATAGCAGTTTTCGTATTTCTTCGAGTAATTTACCAAAATAATTAAGTCGACAAATTCAGCTGCTTTATGATGACAATATTATCTTCCGAGAATAGAGACTGATTACGAGAAGAGTATGCAATATTCGGTTACGAGTAATAAGATGGTGTCCAAGAACGCAAATCGCGGTATGTCATAAATTTCAGTGATTAGAAAACTGTGGATTTTTTTTATTTACACAATGACTTTGTGTCAGGAAATTTAGACTGTGAATGATATTCAAAGCGCAAGAACCATGGTACAAAAACATGACTGGAATAAAGAAATTGACACAAGCACGAACTTCTGTGACTTATGACCGTAATATATTGAGTACAAAAAGTCGGCAAACGTACAAAACGTATTAAAGCAAAACGTTATATTTACCCCAAGCTGTCGTTTTTTGTTGGTTTTTTTTTTTGACAAACAACAAACACCCTATGTTCCAAGCATTTCAATAGAGTCATTAAACAACTTCTTCTTTTTGGTTAAGTTCATGTTTTACATTTTATATACGTACCTTGCATAAGAATCTTAAAAGCATAAACCCTAGTATTTTCAACACAGTTAGAGTTTTCATTTCACTCTAGATCTGTACTCATGATACTAGTGTTACATACCAATGCATAAACTTCATTTTATGCGCACTACACACAATAGCTTAGAAAGCAAAATAGATTTGATGTAGGCAATCTAAAAGTGAGCATTTCTCCACGTTTTTACTATTTACTGAAAATCGTTTTTCAAAGCGATAAATCATATACAGAACAGTGGTTGCCAATCAGAAATATGTCTTTTTTAGGAATTTGAAAAATTATGTAGAATGCCTTATATATACATGATATAAGCTTATTATTTCCCTTGCACACGAAGAACATAGCACAAAAGGGTTAAGGAGGAAATGAAAATTAAAACATAAAAACCTCCCGCCCGCCCCATTAAAAAAAAATCTGGATGAAAAAAAACACCAAAGATGCCAATGTAGAGAAAAAGAAGCGTGGATATTCAAAATGAAATGAAGGGATTGCTTTATTTAGAAAAAAAATAATGTAACTTATGAAGTATAACTTTGTTCAAAACACATCAAAGTTTATTTTCAAAATAGTGATATAATTTTTATACTGATACTGCATCTCTTATATTTTGCCATGAGATGAAAATAAGTTCCCATGGTTAAATAATAATCTCCGGCCGTGGGAACAAAGTTTTAAGAATTGTTTGCATAAGTACTTTATATTCCTATAAGAACTTTAACTTTCCAACAGGACATTTAGATTTTTCCCTATGAAACGTTAGCTTTTACCCATGGGAAAATTTAAATTTCTTATGAAACGTTTATTTTTAAAAGTACATGTGATCTTCTGAGGTGATATTGGTGACATGCCATTTTTTTCATTTTTTTATTGCACTACTGTTGTTAAAAGAAATTTTACAATGTTCATTACTAATAGAAGTCACAGTTGCCTATTCTGGAATTGCAAATTTGTCCCGCACAGTGTCATGGTTACATTGTACAAGAGCGCAGTTATTTGTTCACATTTTAAGGGCGAGTATTTTTTTACCACAAGATGGTCCTCGGATTAGAATCTTGTTCGGCTTCCAATTGGATTATATAGGATTGGAATTACTTTTAATCGAAAGCTCATCCATTCAAATTTAAAATTCACATTTTACCAAGTATAGAAAATATATTCAATTTCTGAACGTAGGACCCATTAAAAAATTGCATTTTTCATTACGTGAAAAAATAAACATTGTTTTTCAACTGCATTTTAAGTCAACTTTTGCCGCATGACCATGTATATATTTTTAGCTGTCATACAATGCAGACATTTCTAGTAACAGGAACAGCTACCAATTTTTTCTTGTTTATGTAGTCTTCAAGAAATAGAATATGGAACACTAAATAATTCCGCTCTTTTAACCTGATTCTACATCCCCCGCATTCTGAGCTCACATGGACTCTTATCTAGACAACCCGCGTAGCTATTCAGACAGACACACCGCAGTCACATGACAGATATACTATCGGACTGTTCCAAGTGATCATTTTTCTACAATCTAGGGCCAGTGTTTGTGATCATTGAATTAATTGGCAAATGAAACACGACTAAGGAAACACTATAAATGTGAAATCTAGAGCCAATAAAATTTACAAATAGGGTCTCAGGCTTCACCAGGTGAAAAGATTCCGTAAACACAGAAGCAAGCCTACTTGTGGTCATAAGGCATAAATCAAATGGATGCACCCTTAATATCTCTTAAACGATATACAAAGTATATTTTATAAATAGCAATACATACTGAAAGATGTCCCTGTCAGATGTACAAGGCTTATATATATCCAAAGTTTGTCGATACGTTATACATTATGGCAGTCTATAAAATATTCCCAGGTAAAAGCAGGTTTAATAATCCTACGGTGTGTATAACAAAATGATTTGTTACCTTTTGATAAGGGGTATCTCAAAGTTTACAAAGATCACACTCAGGTATTTACAATAACTTTATCTCCAATGGTGGTTTGTCATATTTATATTATATACTGCATAAAACAATTATATATTTCAATGATGTTTTGATTGATTGATGTTTAACGCCACTTTTATGCTATTTTGTGGCGGTCAATTTTTATTGATGAAGGAAGCCGGAGTGCCCTGATAGAAAAACTGACCTTCAGTAGGAAAACTTATAATCCTAGTCAGTTACAATTGTCAGGTTATAATAGAACACATCATTGACGAATTAAAATAAATTTGTACTTCGAAGCATCCGGGTCCTAGTCGTCTCATCAATACAATTAAAGTTCATTATAACCTGCCTGTTCAGTGAAATAGTATTGCCAGATACTCAGAATGTTCTTATTGAAAAATTTAAGAAAAGGTGAAATTTAATGAGTTGAAAAAAAATCCAAAGAAATTGTTAATCATTTTATGATTTCATGAGGACAACTCGTCGACGATAAACGAAGCCTGGTCAGATTTTACTCAGTGCAAACAATATGTGTGATAAAAATGTTCCGAATACGAATCCTCTTAGCAGAATTAAAAAATAGTATATTAATAAATAAATTTGTCGTAAAATGATGCTTTTTTAAAAAAACGAATTTTGATCACAATATTGTAAATTAATGTATAAAATTAAAAATCAGTTCTTATCAATATTTTGCATAGTTTTAAATGTCGTACACCATTCATTCACACCATTCCCGATCGCACGTTACACCATTACACCATTCCCCTTACACCATACATAATAGCATCATAGCACCATACACCTTCTACCATTGCATCATATGCCATACACCATTACACCATATACGTTTTTTGTGAAGTTTACACCATCCAAGGGCTGTACCGTGTTTTGAAAACATATACTTTCATTTATGGAATCAACCATTTACCAATTTCAAAGACCCCCTTTCTCTCACACAATCGAAAAGTTGGACTTAAATACATTTACAATACTTTTGAATTGCTTTTCTTACAAGTTTTAAGTGAAATCCACTAAATATTCATTCATAATATCTTAATATTTTGATACGACTCCTTTATTTATTTAGTTACCGTAGGGTGTGGGTGTCGGTATAATTGTAAGTGTCTGTAAAGACGACTTTTCGAAAATATCTAATGCATTCATGCCGATTGACCTATTATAATGTGTTGGATCAGGTTATTCAGGAATATATTTAAACAAAAACAAACAAAAAAACAGATATGTTTTCGGTTCATTATTTTGTACATAAATTAGGCCTTTAGTTTTCTCGTTTGAATTATTTAACATTTGTCATTTCGGGGCCTTTTATAGCTGACTATGCGGTATGGGTTTTGCTCATTGTTGAAGGCCGTAGGGTGATCTATAGTTGTTAATTTCTGTGTCATTTGGTCTATTGATGAGAGTTGTCTCATTGGCAATCATACCACATATTCTTATTTTTATAGTTTTTGAATATACTATGTGTGGGCGAAAACATGTCTTACAAGTTGATTTAAAAAGACTACTACAAGGACATGAAGGACACCTCTACGATCTATTTGTTGTAAGAATGTGAATCGTTGACATGAAGCATCGAACCCTTGTATAAATTCTTAATTTTGAAAATGTAAGGTTCCAATTTTAAGGGTGTTTACTTGGTGAAAGGGAGCAGATGTCTAACCTAATTTTTCACGGTCGTTTTGAAGTGAGTTAACAAGAAATTATGAAGAAAATGGGATGTGTCTTTCATTTTGGAGACAAGACGAAATGCTTAAATAATAACATAATTTAGATAAAAATCAAATGTTAACAAGTACTATCTTTTAAGGGGCATTAACTGTCGAATTCATGTTCACCGACTCGATTCAAAATGTTAAAAAGATGTAAAACGTATATAAAAATTACAAAAAAGTCATAAAGCAACAATTTATAATGCATTGACTCGTTACAATGTATCAACATTGCGTGTGTATCTTAGAATAGACGCCATCTGATTAACATTCAAGATTATCTCCGAAGTATTCCGTCGGTCATATGACCTGACGTAAACATAGATATGAATATAAATACACAGACAATTACGTGCAATCGTTTTATGACGAACCTTCTCATCGTTGGTCATTTTAACAAATATGATCAAGGTTTTGTAACTGATGATCAAACAATTGCTCACGCCTATAAAAAATCGATACTAAATGTTTGAAGATATGGCAAGTTCCATGAATTGTTTTGTAAAATTCGACAAAATTATTTGAATCAACATAGATTAAGAAATGAACAATGACATTCGGGTATTTAAGATCCTCTTAAGTTTCATTGAAAATCTTACAGATTGAAGTCGAATTTTTATGCTGCTATTTTACAAGATAATAGTTCACAAACAGACATGTCACCCTACCAAGATGCATTAACATGACTGCGAGCCAAACAGGATTTGCGTTTACTCTTAATGCACATACTTATCAGTGAAGCAGCAATTTCCAGTTGTGTTGTCTTTGTTTAACCAGGGTGGAAACTGAACCCTTGACCTACTGCACTCGAAAAAATCACGATACTACGAGACCATCGAGGCAGAATTTTCCTTTTGGAAACCGTATCAAAAATGGTGAGCTTGAAATTTTCTTATCAGTAGCTGATAATAGAAAAACTCATTCAAACTAACTGTTGGAACTGTTACAGTTGGTGAAAAAAACACTGTAGACATAACTGACGCCTGATTGTAAGGACGAGAAAAAAACACAATCATAATTATTCGAAATAGTTAAACTTGTTATCATTGTTAACAGTAAAAAATTTATTTGCATGTTTCAAATATACAAATATCACGATTTTTACCATGTAACATACAAAACCAAAAGAAGAAGTCGCATATGATTCATACATGTATGTATTTAAATCTCATGTTTGTTCTAATCATTTCATAAAATTAAACACAACAATAGTGTAGTTGTTGAATATCGATATCAAATTCAAATTCAAATTTTTTTATTAGCATAATACTACAACTTAAGTATGGGACAAAATGAAAACAACAAAGTATGCCCTGTCCTAAGTTATATTGTCTGCTTTAGGTAAAAACCTCTATAATCTCAAGTAGGCCATTTGAGCACGTCATAATAGGTCCGGGTACACAGTTATCGTCCTTTGATTTTCGTTGTCCACGAATATAGTCCCTAGTGTGGACAGTGTGTTACTTGTCGATTTTTTTTTATACCCCTTCCAAATTTATTTCTCCATGTTTTATGACTCAAATAGTAAGTAGGGGAGTGAAATAACACTGTAAAAAAAAATTGGGTCATGAATTTTAAAGTAAAGTAGTGATTTGGTCCAGCTGAAAAATGTTAAAAATTAGCACTTCTGAAGCTGTCAAAAGATTTGAAGACCCCCTTAACATGAAATTGTCCATATTTTGCACAGCACAGGACATCACAAACAGTGACGTATTTTTGTAACGAATATATAATCTTGAAATTCATACAAGTATTTTCACAATACTTGTCCAATCAATTATCATGATAATGACGGTATTGAAAGGCAATTTTATTTTGACTACAAACGATAAGACATAACACATTATCTAACGGAAACCACAACAAAAACATCATAAATAAATACAGGAATATTGGATGTATAAAATACCGAGACGCATATGGAAGACGCAATATAGGTACTGCACATTTTGTATATGAATAATTTTAGAGTGAGCATTATCAACTGTTTCCATTATTTACAGTAATGGATTTATTCAACTTTAAATATCGAAACCTTTATTTCAGTGCTGTAGATGTGCACTATCTTCTTTTTAGTAATCTCGTTATATATGGCAATCTTAATTTATGCGAGCATTGATAAATTGCAGTATTATGGAATGAAAATAGATCTTATTATGACTAAATGTGAATATCGAAAACGAAAAAGCAATAAGTTCATTTCAGGGCACGGATAAGAAAGCTCGTGACTGACGGAACAACACAGACATTGAAAAGTAAAATATCATATCAGAAAACTCATAAAACAAAGCAAAAACAGATGATACCTCAAAAGGTGTTCTCTGGAATACTAAGACAGTGCCTGATTTATTAGTGGATCCGTTGTGGTGGTCATACGGGTAAAAATAGGATGAATAGTCGTATTTATGTAAATACCAGGACCGGAGTGGGGTTATCGCCAGTGCAAATGGAACATATCTGTTATCTACAAAGAAGGCAGAATACACCAAGGGGGCATTCACAACTCAGTAGACGAAATACACTGACCATGCCATGCCAAAAAAAATAGAAAATATAAACAAAAAAGTTCACAAAACACAACATTAAACCTAGGATTGAGTGACAGGAACCCCACAAAATCTAAAAAAAAAACTCAGGTGTTCCGAAATGTTCAGCAGATCCTGCTTCACTTATGGCACCAACCGTGTTGCACATAATAAGTATACATTCGAATATGTTAAAAACGAGGAAAAAAGGACGATATTGTGAATAGACCATTGGATCAATCTGTTGTCATCTGTTTTCATAACTGTCAACCAACTCGTGATGGCGCCCGTAAAACATTCTAAGGGATGGCATCAACTCTACCACTTGGAGCGCTTGATTGAATACATTTGAATTAATCCACTAAATTGGCATTTTTACGATAATCTGTACAAGAAATAGTTTTTTTTTCTTTTCTTTGTTTCAAGTTATTAATTGCAAATTAAATATAAAACGTGATAATGTGGACGAACGACGATACATTAGTAAAATAAGACGTGACATATGGAGTAAACACAGAATAGAAAGCGATTAGTAAACCAGAATAAACATGAATGATTTTTTATTATCAATTGTTTGGGTTTTTAGCTAGCTGTCAGTAACTGCGAGTACTCTCAAATCGTACTTTCTTTTTAATTTGACCTGTTGATACTATTTGTAATGCTTTTTTGTTATTTAATGTTAACATGGATCTTGTCTATATACCAGCTTTGATTATTTGGTATTTAATTTACTACAAATTTTCACTTCTTCGTACTATGAACATCAAAATTATTTCATTTTTCCTTAGATGCTGTTCTTGGACCTGTACAGGAAGTTTTATCTAGCACTAATTGTATATTTTTATTGTTGATATTCACCCCATATGTACCAAGTGTTAGATTAGTTTTATTGATATTAAAGAAATTTCTTGGTATTCCTAAACGGAAGATTTTATACACACAGGAGAAGAAGTATACTTAACTACAAAATTATTTTCATTTACCTGTGTATAATATGACGCAGGTTTCTTCAAAAGTGATGATTTTCTAAAAATTGTTTGAAGTTTCACAGTGATATCATACTTTAACTTTGTTTAAACCTGTTAATTTACTTTTGACCCTAATTATTTATCCCTTGTAATTTTTTATTAACTGTGTATTTGCATTCAGGTGTCACAGGTCAAATTTATTCGTTCATTGTGTGTTAATTAACGTTTTTTATTTGAGTTTAGCCTTCCAATTGATATTTTATAGTGTGTTTTTCTATGTTGTGATGTTATACTATTGTTTCAGAAAAGGAAGAAGGTTTGGTACCATTAAAACGTTTAATCCCGCTGCAAATGTTTGCACCTGTCCTAAGTCAGGAATCTGATTACAGTAGTTGTCGTCTGTTTATGTAGTTCATACGTGTTTCTCGTTTCTCGTTTTTATATAGATTAGACCGTTGGTTTTTCCGTTTGAATGGGTTTACACTAGTAATTTTTTGGGGCCCTTTATAGCTTGCTGTTCGGTGTGAGCCAGTGCTCCGTTTTGAAGGCCGTACCTTGACCTATAATGGTTTACTTTTATAATTGTAACTTGGATGGAGAGTTGTCTCATTGGCACTCATACCACATCTTCCTATATCTATGAAATATGGATCCGGAGTAATCATGGACAAGACAGCGATTAGTCAATAAAACTCAACATGAAATAAGGTGTAAACGTAGATATGACAGCGATTTTTTAACTTTAATAAATATGAGATATTATGTACATGTAGATGAGGCAGCAATTAGTTTAACTAAATAAACGTTGATGAGACAGTGATTGGTTATCCAAAATATTTTAGAATGAGACAGTGATTAATTAACCAAAAAAAAAAAAAAACCAAACAAACGTAGATGTGACATCGATAAGTCAAATAAATAAACGTATATAAGATAGCGATAAGACTACCAAAAACAGTGCTAATAAGACAACAATAAAAGAGATAATGTGGAAGAACGATGATAAAATAGTAAAATAAGACATGAGATATAGCGTTAACGCAGACAAGAAAGCGACAAGCTAAACATGAAATATGGAGTAAAATGGGGAGACAGCTATTATCGATAAAAATTAACACGAAATTAGGTGTAAACGTAGATATGACAGATTTGTTAACTTAACTAAACATCATATATATATATAGGGCATGTAGATGTGACAGCGGTTAGTTTAACTAAATAAACGTGCATATGACAGCGAATAGTTCAACTGAATAAACGTGGATGAGACAGTGTTTGGTTAACTAAAATATTCGTGAATGAGACAGTGATCCATTAGCCAAAAGTAAACGTTAATGTGACAACGATAAGTCTAATAAATAAACGTAGATGAGAGATCGATAAGTTTACTAACTTCTGGATAATTTCAAATCTCGATCTTTCTCCGAAATTAACTTTATCAAAACTTTTGATTTTTCAACTCTGTATACCACAATTCCCTATGTGAAATTGAAAAATCGCCTTAAAGAAAAATCCACAATGCTTTTCAATATGAAAATGGAAGCATACTCTTTAAATTTTATACTTTGGGATACCATACGACATATTTTGTTATTGGTTAACAAAAAGGTAAAATATGCTACACAGAGGAATAAGTGATCAGTATGCTGGAGTTTTTTATTGACAACATATTTGTTGAATTTGGAGGTAGACTTTTTCAACAAATTGTCGGCATTCCTATGGGAACGAACTTTGCGCCTCTCCTTGCCGACCTCTTTTTATTTTCATATGAGTCGGAGTTCCTTCAGACACTTGTCAAAACAAGAAGATCAAAGAAGCCAGATCAATTTATTTTACATTCAGATATATTGATGATGTTCTTTCCATTGACAATCCAAACTTTTCTGAATGGGTTCCATTAATATATCCTCAAGAACTAGAAATTAAAGAAACAAGAGACACGGCTTCCTCCGCTTCATTTTTAGACTTATACCTCGAATTTGACAATAGCGGTCATCTAAGTACCAGAATCTATAACAAACGAGACGATTTTAATTTTGAAATTATAAATTTCCCCCACCTTAGAAGCAATTTCCAACTTCACCTGCATCAGGGATATACATTTTCTAACTCATTCGGTATTCAGGAGTTTGCAACTGCTACTCAGGCCTAATAAAATGTCACCAGTTTCTGAGTAGAAAGTTGATAAGCCAAGGTTATGTCAAAGAACGTCTCGTCCTTTTTCTTAAAAAAAATCATTGGAAGATACCAAGACCTCCTTGATAAATATTCCGTATCAACTTCACAAATAATACATGATGGTCTTGAAGTATAGATTCTAGGTACTGACGTTGTTTATCATCTTAACTACGTGTTATAGTGTTCTGGTATTTGTATTTGTAAATTATTAACCTTAACTGTTTATTCCTTTTTTAGGTACTATCCTTTTGGCGTGGCTCGGTTCTTTTGCATCCCGCCAATGTGTTGTTGTGCAGTGGTCATTTTTTGTATTCTTGTTTTTCATTTTTGCTTATGTGCTTTGCCTATATGCCATTTTGTTTTTTTCGTTGATGACAGATTTGTTTGTTTTTATAGTGATTAAACTTTTAACACAATGTTGATTGCTACATCTCTATTGTTGCCATTTTTACCTATTATATCTGTTTGTTTTGTTCACACATTGTTGTCAATATAATTGAATTTTATGCGACTGTCATACAAGTGAGAGGTATAGCTAACTATAAAACCAGGTTTAATCCACCATTTACTACAAAGTCAGGAATATGACAGTTGTTTTCCATTCGTTTGATGTGTTTGAGCTTTTGATTTTGCCATTTGATAAGGGACTTTCCGATTTGAATTTTCCTTGGAGTTCGGTATTTTTGTTATTATACCTTTTACCAAAACAGTGACAATGAGACAACAACAAAAGTGAGGCAAAACACACCAAAGAGACATTCAAACTCGGAAGTAGAAAATATACTGACAACACCATTGCAAAAAAAAAAAGAAACAGACCACAAGACCAACAACATAACACAAAATACAACATAGAAAACTAAAGACCGAGCAGCACGAACCCCACCAAAAAATGGGAGTGATCTCATGTGCTTCAATAAGCTGATTTAAACATAAGATATGGTGTGAAAGTGGATCTGGCAGCAATTGGTGAATCAAAATAAAAGTGGACGTGACAGTGATTAGTTGACCAAAACAAATTTGCACATGACGATAAGGTAACCAAAATGAACATGATATATGGCATAAAGGAGAGGCGAAAGATAACAAAAGAATTCAAACCCATAAGTCGAAAGCTCATAAATCGAAAAGTGTAAATGTGGATGTGCCAGCGTTTAGTTAAATAAAATATTTTTTTTTAGAATACTTTACACTCTCCACAGATGGAATGTCTTTAGGTTTTCAGTAGACAGGCACAAGGGAGAGAGGTGGTGGTATGTGCGTCTTTAAAACTGATTTACGCTCATCACATTATGTGCCTGTATCAAGTTTGGCTATCTACATTGGTATGTATTTCATATGATGACATTGATATCATAAATTCAAGATATGCTTAAGGCACAATAACAAAAATTAAATGCAATCTTATTTCATCCCAACAATAATATAAACATAAGCTGCAGATAATAATATAAACTGAAAATAATAATAATAATAATAATAAAAGAAATTGTATGATAAGAACCTTACTTTTCCTTGTATAAAAATGCCATTGCATTTGAACTATTGCATATTAAAAGATTGTCTGAATCAAAATATAGACTTGTTGGAGTAATTATCCCGTCGTCTGTGTCACAAATAACGCTGGCAAAACTTCCATTCAAATAAAGTGACACAACATTATTTGTCTTGTATCCTGCTATCAAAATAAACTTATCGTCTGATGAAATTGACCTTGGTGATCCTAAATTTGAATCTTTAAATGTCCAAATAGAACACCCTTGCATATCATAACACTGTACTGTGTCATTGCATTCGTCAGAACAGTAAAGTCTGTCATTTTTAACATGGACATAAAATATTCCCATACCTTCAATCGGTAAACATGCGTTTAACTTTCCACTTAAGTCCATTATCAAAATTCCTTCAGTCTTGACGACGACAAACAGTCTACCTTTATCGTATGAAATACCGTAACATTTGTTTTTGAAAAAGATGTCGGGCTCCGATTTGTTATTTGTCATATTGATTATTCCGATTCTCTTATGAGTACTCCATGGGAAACTCAGGGCAATTTTGTTATTGTCAATCACGGCGATATCAAATGGCTTACTAGTCAAATTGATATTGCGATCAAGTGTACCGTCCTCATTAAGGACTATTAATCGTTTATTACGAGCATGTGAGTCTACAAAAATCATCTGTTTGTTCGGAAGTATGATGCAACTTAGTATGGTACTTCTAAAAAAAGATTCCTGTGGTATCTTGATTTCTAACTCTTTGGATAATTTTAATCGATGGTCAACGGGATATTGTCCTCTATTTTTCTGTAAATGACAATAACCGGTATCTAATTTATTTACTCGAATATCTCCGAATGACTTTATATCCGCGCACGTAACGAATATACCTTGATTCACCTCAATATCAATGGTGATGTTTTGGATCAACTCTAAAAACGATGTAAGCATAGACTCATTGTAATGCAATGTTTTTTCGAGAGCTCTTGTCCCAATAAAAGTTTGCGTATCTGACGCATATTCCTTTAAAATATCCATCTTTTTTCGTATTACATCAAACTTATTCAGGTGATCGTTAAGGAATTTAACATTGTTGTCGATTTCCAGGTTAGAACTTTCGCATTTTTCATTTAAATCTTCAGTAATTATATTTTCTAACTGGTCTAGCTTATCGTTAATACATTTTCTATAATTTTTAACTGCATCTAAAATTACAGTTTTTTGTTTTTCAATTTCTACCTTATTGCTTTCTCTATCTCTTATATTGTCTCTCAATTTATCCATGACGTCAGCTATATTCGATTCTAACATTGAGACGAATGTTGATGTTTTAGCGCTCTTACTGACATCACTCAAACGGACAGCTGGCACACATTTTCCATGAGTAGTCTGCGTACATATCAGACATATAATCTCGCTATGTGAGGAACAATACAAGTCCTTTTCCTGATCGTGAACTTCACAGTATTCATTAAGAGGTATCTCTAGTGATTCTAACATTTGGTTACCTTCTACTGATATCACATGATGGTTCCTTGAATATCTGTGTGCATTGTGGTTCCCATAGCAGCTAACACAAAGAGGCTCTTTACAGTCAATGCACCATTTTGTAGCTATTTCTGTCTTGCTTTTGAATTCACATGGACTGCAAAGATGTTTTTTGTCATTAACATCCATATTTTAACTCTATGATAAAAAAGCAAAAAAAAGGGAATTAGATTTACTGTCATTATTGGATCTGCCGTAACTTAGTGTTTGTGCATTTTTGGCAGATATAGAAATAAACACTGCAAAACTAGATAAGTTATCTTACCCTAAGTCTAGCTACAGACGAGTAAACAAAAACATTAGAACCCCCAAAACTCAAAAATCAAGTTTAAGTTATAGTCAGGTTACCATTCAAATTTGAGTTTAATAGTAAAAGAATAAACGTTGAATTGGAGAGGCAGTTTGAGATTAAACTTTGAGAAATAGTTAGAACCGCGTCGAAGCAAAGTTTTCCAAGTACATATTTTCATTTAAGGGGTTCGAACAATAACACTACAAATAATGCCCAAGTTTCTTAAACGGCGAAATCAAATCATGCTTCTTGCTATTTTTGGCTTTATTTGTTTTGGCTGCGTAGAGGCAGGGCACACATAAGCTAGCCTTTTCACAGTGTTATTTACACCAGAGCCATAGGCAATAGACAAAGTTATCCGTATAAGAGCCTTTCAATTCAAGAATGATTAAGAATTTGGTTTTAATACACATAGTAGGAATGCTTGCAGCTGCTATCCGTACTTTATGAAACGTCATCAGTGTCTGAGTAGAAAGTTGACGAACTAGGGTTATGTCAAAGAACGTCTCGTCATTTTCCTGAAAAAGTTCATCACAAAATACCAAGAACTGGTTGATAAATATTCCGTATCAACTTCACAAATAATACATGATGGTCTTGAAGTATAGATTCTAGGTACTGACGTTGTTTATCATATTAATAACGTGTTGTAGTGTTCTTTAATTTGTATTTGTAAATAATTAACCTTTACTGTTTAGTCCATGTTTGGTACTATCCTTTTGGCGTGGCTCGGTACTTATACATCCCGCCAATGTGTTGTTGTGCTGTTGTCATTTGTTGCATTCTTGTCTTTCATTTTTGATTATGTGCTTTGTCTATATGCCATTTTGTTTTTCTTTGTTGTTAAACCTGTTTGTTTTTATAGTGGTTAAGATTATAACACAATGTTGACTGCTGTATCCCTATTTTTGACATTTTTAACTATTATGTCTGTTTGTTTTGTTCACAAATTGTTGTCAATATAATGAAATTTTATGCGACTGTCATACAAGTGAGAGGTTTAGCTAGCTATAAAACCAGATTTAATCCACCATTTTCTACATAAGGAAATGCATGTAACAAGTCAGGAGTATGAAAGTTTTTTACCATTCGTTTGATGTGTTTGAGCTTTTAATCTTACCATTTGATAAGGGACTTTCTGATTCGAGTTTTCCTTGGAGTTCGGTATTTTTGTTATTTTACTTTTTTTTTCACAGCAACTGATAAGAGTAAAATGTTTTGGTCATTATTCAAATAAACTCAGTAAACAATGTTACACACTTTAATGCTGTATTATTTTCATCTTTGCTTTTTGTGTGGGTTGGTATGACATTTTGGCACAGTTAAAAGTGTCTTAAATTCGAAAAAGTGCAAGATATGTTAAGTTTATCAGTTCATTCGATGGATGATCTATTGGATATGAATATGGGCAAGTGTCGAATTTGGAGATAAAAAAGAAATAACAACACATAAGGTTATGAATGAAATAGCTCCTGTTTTTGTTTACGTGATATAGTACATATTAAGAAATTAAAATTTTTTTTAAGGTTTTCAAACAAACTGAATTGGATTTTGTTCAAGTTAAGTTAAGATTAAGTTTTTTAAACATTAGTTGCAGCTGCGTCCAGTTTTGATACACACGGCTAGGAAAACAGTAAAAATTTGAAATATAGAATCAATATGCATCTGAAAAAACAAGGTTTTTTATGAATACCCAGGTAGAACGATGACGTAAACAGAGATGCCTTCTTGCGGCCCATCCCCTCAGAACAAAAATCTATTTATTGCACCCTTAAGATTTCTTAAAACGCATGTTCTCAGTTTTAATGCCTTTAGAAATATAACTTCATAATAACAATGTAAACTTAAAGAATTTATTACATATGCACTGGGCAATTTTTTCAAATTTTGTCGACACGTTTAGCGTTATGGCTGTCAATAAAAAAACAAAGATGAAACCGGATATAATAATATTTCTGTGCACATTGTTATTCAACAATAACAACAATTGACTGGTTTATAGAATACTATTGCTACAATGCATATGCAAACAAATAATTCTTTATATATCTGCTTATATATACCTTTATATAAAATACTTGCAATTTGCTATAAGAGACATACACATTTTCCTTTATGATATCATAAATCCATGCCGGTCGACCGATATCAGTTGTTTGCTCAGGTATTTTTGAAATGCAAAACTTAAATATGTGATGCGTAAATATTGTATTGCGTGTCCTTGATCTTTGTGTGTTAAGTTTAAAAGTATTTCATTCAAAATAAATTTAATGGGATTAGACAACAGGTCAAACCTAGTACGGAAGCCCTTGGAAAACAAATTAAAAGATATAGGATATTTTTATAAAAAAATAAGATTAAATACAATAAGATTGTTACTAAATACACATTTAACATAAATAGACAATAGAAATACATATATGTAATATTAAAAAAAATGTAAGTTTGTTTGTTTGTTTTTTCTTCTTCTAAGTACTACATGTAGACAAAATACCTCTCCTAAAATGAGCAAAACTTTTTGTATATATGACAGGAATAAACAAATTAGTAATGCTTCATACAAGATTTGAGCACTACTGAAATAGTACAAAATCGTTAAGGGTCGGTTGAAAATATAGTAAACTTGTATTACTCTGAGCTTAGTGCAATCATATAAATTGAAGAACATAATATTGCATCAGAGCACTGAGTGGTAAACAGATAAACTCCGCTTAGCTAAAAGAGACCATCGGAAGCTGAATGACGTTTCTGGAAATCGAATTTGACAGTTCAACGTCAAATCTTTCAAGATACTTGTTTGAAGGCAAGCAACCTTCTCCTTAAATTCAAGAAGGACTAGTTTTAAACCCAAATATCCGAAACAGAACATGATCAGAAGCAATTGCGTCGTTTGACAAACGATTTAAAGGGCAATAGGCGAAAAGTCATACTTCTTTTACACCATGATGAAAAAGTTCTGGCATGTTTTTTGAGATTTCTGTTGGAAAAATAAGTGCCATCCGTGACGATCTAACGGCTTAGTAAATTCATCCAAGTATAACAGTGATGCAATGAGAGCTGATATTGATTCCAGAGGTGAAATACTAAGTTGTTATCATCAGTTTCAATAGACGAAACTCGTAAAATTATCTTGGCGGCTTCAACTTGATCCGTTACCAACAAAACTTCTTGAGCCTTCTTTAAATCATTTGTTGCCATCAATTACAGTTATAGCCAACACATCGCTATCGAATCAATATGTGCCACTCTTGTTGAAACAGGATGTTTTTAGACCATTACTTAAGAAACAAAGTCTAGATAAGGAGGTGCTCAAAAACTACCGACAAGTTTTCCATTTACCTTTCATTTCAAAGACACTGGAAAAGGTTGTCAACAATTGACTGGAAAATCACACCAATTCACATTCCCTCCATGATAGTGTTCAGTAAGTCAATCTCGCATATCATTCCACGGAAACTGCTCTCTTAGGTGTTCATCAGGACATTGCCCATGCACTAGGTAATAGCTGTTGTGCTCTTGATCGATTTATCGGCAGCTTTGAATACCATTGACCATCAGATTGCTCTGCTATGGTTACAATCGTATTTCATAGACAGGACTCGACGTGTTGCTGTAGGACCACTACAATCTGGCGATATCAAACTCGGCTGTGGTGTTACGCAGGACTTGGTTTTAGGCCCAAAAATGTATTGTATTGTATTTTCGCAAAACCAGTAGGTGAAATTTGCAGGCGCCATGTAATGTCATACCATTCGTATGCAGATGATACTCATGTTAATCAAATAATAAGACTGCAAGGAGACTGATCCGATCTGTCCAAACGTCTAGAAAATGTTTGTCTGATATCGATGATTGGATGAGTGCCAATATGCTTATATGTAATGAGGATAAAACAGAATTGATTATCTTTGCATCTAAACATCAAGTGAACCATCTATCCGATTTCCTTTTGACATTTGATGGAACTGTGTTTAGCGACATTACCTGTGTGAAACATTTGGGAATCTACTTCGATAAAACTATCAGTATGGAACATGAAGCTAGTGCGATCGCTCATACTTATTTTTGTCAGATTCGGAATATTGGTCGAATTTTATCTCTAATTTCGATTGAAGACTGCAGAACACTAGCGTTCTGCCTAGTCACATCAAGGCTAGACTATGGCAAAGCATTGCTGTGTGGTATTAACATCAACAGTATTCATAACCTACAGCGTGTCCAAAACACAACAGCACGTTTGATTACCCGAAAAAGGATTTGACTCAATCACGCCAGTTTTTATCACGTTATATTGGCTACCCATTCATTATCATTGCCAATATAAACTTCTTTTACATGTGTATAACGCACAATTTAGCGAGGCTTCTAGCTACCCTCAAGAACTCATTACGGCATACAAACCCAACAGATCCCTCATATCGGAAAACAGTATGCTTTTACATCCTCCAAATAACGTCCGAACGAAAATCTACGGTGTTAGGGCTTTCTACTAGGCAGGGCCTACACTCTGGAACAGTTTACCATCGTCCTTGTGGAATGTGTATTCTTTAGACGTTTTTTTTAAAGCAACTCAAGACTCACTTCTTTCGAACTACATTTAAGGTTTCCTTGTAGATTTTATTTTATCTTTTTTTTGCAATATTTCCTAAATTCATGTTAGACTTTTTTGTATATTTTAGGGTACATGTATTCCTTTTATCTGTCTGTTTGATTCGTATTAGTTGGTGCTTTTCATTTTATGTTTTATGGTGTTTTTTTTTGTATTAATGTGTATTTTTTCATGTCATTATCATATTTTTATTATATCATTCGCTCTATAAATATAGTATTCATATAAAGATCAACCACCTACATATTTACAGCGTACACATGTATTATTATTTTTATATAGGATGTGTGATCCCTAGTTTGTCCCTAAATGATTATCTCCCTATTTATCTTTTCAATATTGACATGAAACATCATGCATACAGCAGCTAGACTGCAAAAAGATCCAAACGAAGATTAAAAAGACTAGATTTATTGTTTTTTATTTTTCATCTTAGACTGATACAAGATATTATTGACTATACTGATTTATACAAAATTGAAGGGGCAGTGGTCGTTGTTGATTTTTCTAAAGCGTTTGACTCTTTAGAGTGGAATTTTATGTTTCAGTTTTAAAACATTTTGGCTTCATTGATTCTTTTATAAGATGGGTAAAACCTTTGTATGGCGAAATTCAAACATGTGGCATGAACAATGGTTGGATATCTGATGTCTTTAAAAATACCAGATGGAAAGATGCCGTAAATAGAGGTACCCACTTGCGCCCACTTAGAATAAAGTTAAATAGTTGCACCTTAAAGATTATTTTCTGAATTTAAATCTTTACTTAAAGATTCAATTGTCACAAGCACTAGCTCTACGTTATATAAGTTTGTCGAAACGTTATACATTATGCCCATCTTTGAAATAACTCAAGGTGAAACCGGATTGCATAATCTTTCAATGGGTCGTTCAGCAAAATCATTAATTGTTTTTGTTATTTAAAATTTCTTGTCAAACTATTATCAATAGTTCGATCAGGTAATTAAGGAATTAATTTAAATTGAAACTAAATATACTATGACTTATAAGTTTTTGAATGTGTTGATTTAAACATATTACCGCAAGGCCAAACATTATACCTCTTTGATCTATTTTGTTGTAAATGTAGGCTTTGTGGAGATAAGGTATCAAACCTTTGTATAAATTATATAGGTTGCACTTTGTAAATACAGCTATTTCACAAACTAACACCCCTTTTGGTGAGATATATAATAGTCATAGAAATTTTGTTTTGTTTACGTACTGGCTCCAAGATATGATCTCTATGTTTCATCTCATGAAGATAAAACTTGGGAATGTTACCAGTATAAATAAACATATATAGCGGCCAGATTGAATTCTGAGGAGGACCCAAAGTGAAGGTTGGGGTAGTACGGAATTTTAGTATAATTTTAAAATCTAAGAAGTTTTGGGCATACGAATGTTGAAAATATGCCGCACAGCCCTATATTTTGACCTTTAAAAAATAGTGCATATGAACTTTGCATTCTATGATATAATTTTTTACAAAACTTCATATTAAGAGTGTCACAGTTGTAGCCGTAAAAGGAGTTCCTATGGGAAATTGCATTGTCTATATTCACCAAAGTGCAATCTATATTGGGTGAATAAAGAGAACATGTAGAATTTCAACAAATGTTTTTTTAATTTTCACAGACCTTAATGAAATTAACTCAAATATAAAGTTTTATAAATATTTCATGAAGATTTAAAAAATCCTAGGCCTTAACTATGATGACTCAGCATAAGTTCTCAGTTTACAGTACACATAGTTTACCTAAAGACCGGTATGCAAAGTAAATTCGTAATATATGTATATTTGTTATTCAAATTGTTTTAAAGAAGTGCTTACATTTACTCTCCGCAGTCATTGAAACTCATGGATCCTTGATGAATACTGTTGTTTGGGTGTTTTTGTCCTGTCAAAAACCCACAAGTTATCCGTACCACCTAATGTGCTTTCTTGTGACAACAGCATACACATAAATACATGCTACAGAAACAAAAATACCTCAATAAAACTATCAATAGTGTGTTATATCCTACAAATTTACTAATTATTCCATATTCACTGAAACAGCAGAATTATTTGACAAATTTGAGGCCCCAGTGGCAAAAAAAACAGAGTAAAATCCCTAAACCTGGGTCACAACGCAGATAATTTAACCTGTAAAGGCTATGATTTTTTATTATCAAGGTATTTTGTACAGAAAACAATAACTGTGCTTTGTAGTTATTCAACAGATTTTAGCAGTCAGTTCTGTAAAACTTTTAGTGTATTCATATATCAGACTGCTAACCACATTCTTGCAACTTTTGCAAATATGGCTTTATTTAAACACTTCTAGTTCATATATTAGCCAAATTGTGTTGGATATATGGTTAAAGATGATATTATTGTGACAAGATTTCTAAACTGACCATTTGAGGCAGAAGTTGTGAACTTTTATAGATAAATAGGCATACAATAAGATGTGGACTGGAGAGAGAGGCAGGATTTGATACTTTATATAATCTTGCATTTTGGAATGATTAACTACTAAACATTACATTTATAGTATTCTGAAATGCTTTCAATTCGTTATCAGAATAGTTTCATACATCTAGGCATTTCATGCCAGAAAGCATGCACGTAGGGTATGCTGAAAATAATTGAAGTCTTTTTTCAAATTCTTTAAAACAGGGATGGGGGTATAAAATCTACTGTAAAAGAAATGTTTGAGCATATGGAGTGAATTCTCTTAGGCTTTGATTCTGATAAATATGTATTGTTGTGAGAAAAAGTATTTTTCAAGATGTTCTTTATGAATAAATGTTAGTAAAGGTTGCACTTTGTAAATACAGCTGTTTCACAAACCACGCCCCTTTTGGGGAGATATACAATATTCATGAAAATTTTGTTTTGTTTACGTACTGGTTCCCAGATATGATCCCTATGTTTCATCTCATAGAGACATAACTTGGGAATGTTACCTGTATAAATACACATGGATAGCGGCCAGATTGAATTCTGAGTGAATGTAGTAATAGTAAAGGCTCAATTAAGTTAATATTGATATTAAAAGACCTTCGAACAAATAGGGATTTGAACAGCCCTTTTTTTAGGAGGTCTTTTAATGTCAATATTAACTTAATTATTGAACTTTTAATGACTTACAAACCGTCAAAAACATAAGAAAAGTACAAAAAAACCACTTGAAGAAGCCTAATTCCCCTGAGTTGGACGAGTCTAAATATATTCAACTCAAATGATAGTTAAACAGTACTCAGACTGATATATACAAATAACAGTTACCTAATTGCATTGAAAACGGACCGATTAAATACCATTTCATCACATAATTATTTATTTATTATAATTTGTTAGCATTGAAATATGACCATAGGACAGTTTTATAAACTTAAGGGGTAAATTTATATTTTTGAATTCCAACTTTTCAATATAACGATTTCTATTTTATAAATAAGGAAATCAAAACCCTATAATACCTCATTTACAACTAACCAATGAATGTTCTTCACCAAAACGTCTTGTTATATATATTTGATGTTTTTAATCTGTCAGTAATCATGAAATAGATTCGTAAAGACCAGACCAAATGAAAACAGTAAGTAAACTCTTCCAATATTTTGCTATTTAAACAGCTTGTTTCACAACTTGTAATCGAACAGACCTACATGCATAAGGTCCTTCACAATATTCAGGTAAATGTTCAGTTTGGTTTTGATTCTGTAATTTTCCTACACTACGTTACATGCAAATGCAAAATAATTAGTGTTGTCTGTTTAGTCCAATTAATTAATAAATCGTGTTTTGTTTGTTATTTTTTTTAAACTATGCATGTAAACTCCAATGAATAATATCGAATTACAAAGCCTAAATGTAACATCTTTAGCATCAAGTTATTTTTATATTAGTTGTTATGGGCTTTGAACTAGCTGTCAGTAGCTGCGAGTACGCTCAGATATGTACTTAATGTCTTTTTCTAGATGGGATGTACAATCACCCGTCCTCGTCCGCTTTGTGTTTTTGTTAGATGTATTTCTGTTTGTGTCCATCTGTTGAATTAAGCCTTTTTCAACTGATTTTTATGATTTGTTCATATGTTGTACTGTTACACCACTGTCTCAGGTTAGGGGAAGGGTTTGGCGCCATCTAACTAGTTTAAACCCGCCACATTCTGCATGTGCCTGTCCAAATTCAGTGGTTGTCATTTGTTGCTGTGTTACATATTTGTTTTTCGTTCATCATTTTGTGCATAAATTAGGCCGTTAGTTTTCTCGTTTGAATTGTTTTACATTTGTCATTTCGGGGCCTTTTACAGCTGACTATGCGTATGAGCTTTGCTCATTGTTGAAGGCCGTACGGTGACCTATACTTGTTAATTTCTCTTTCATTTGGTCTATTGTGAAGTGTTGTCTCAGTGGCAATCATACCACATCTTCTTTTTATATGTAGGTTTGAGTGGCTCAATCAAAACGTGTATAGATGAGATATTTTCGCAAGGTTGATCATCATTCTTAAATTGAAATACAATGTATTATATGAAAAAAAACACTTATGTTTTAGTCGCCCGTCATTCCCTTTTCACGTTTAAATGTAGCATAAACAAACACCTTGAAAAAAACCTTTTACCTTTCTTAGTTTTATAATCGCCTGACAAAATCATATATCATAAATCGCAATAAAACTGTAGTTAAGAACTATAGTTAAATATATTTTTTATAAGTGTTCAGTTATGTAGTAAATTGCAAAACCATAAAAAAGTTATAGCATTTTACAAGATCTTGTCTTCGTGTACTATGTACATGGAATAACTTATGGAGTTGATTGATTGTTGTTTGCTTTACGTCCAATGGTGAATATTTCATGCAAGTTCATGACGAGAACACATAAATTTTAAATACAATAGGTAGGTCTTGCAATAGGAGGTCGACAGTGAGGTAGGACGTGAAAATTGGAATACAACTGGAAACTGAGGGTATATTGAATAAGGACGGACATTTTACGTTGCAACAGCCGGCCACATCCGGCCACATCCACACCCCTTTAATAATTGGTGCAAGAGTATCTAATTTGCAGAGATCGTTGATCCATGAAATCTATTCTACGTGTAGTTTCTAACATAATTTAACGCATCTAATTTAGTTAGATACTTTAAGCTCGCTTAAGAAACTGAATTTTTTGCGAAACTGTATTTATTGTACATTAGTTTTTGGTATGATAATCTGTACTACTGCTATCCTGGTTTGTTTCGTGTGTGTGTTCGCCTCGAGAGCGGGAGGTCGTTGGTTCGAATGCCGACCGGGTCAAACAAAGACATTAAAATTGGCATTTGCTGTTTCAACGCTAAACTAGCGGCATTTAAGAGTACGAGCACAGACTTGTCGGCTCGGAGTCAGAAATGTTTCCGGGTAGGATGACTATTCTTCCTGCGAACTGACATCTTGCCACTCAATAAAGATTTTTTTCTGTTCTACTCACCTCCTCTTAGTTTGGTTGGGTTGGATACAATGTAACCCCTGATGTGGACTACTTTATTTAATGTTAACAAACAGATTAAATGCAGAGAGCAACATGAGAAAAGAAATGCTAAAATTTACGCTTAAGAAATCAAATATTAATAAGAATCAAATATATAAAAATTGGAAAACTGCCTAAGATAATTATCACCTGGAGACTAATGATAATACATCACTTCATGGTGTTGATTAATTAATTACTCCCTGGATGTCCAGTGGCAAATATATCATGCATATTCATGACGAGATGTACGATGGATCAACCTGAAGCAAATGATAACAATTATAGAGTGACACTTTTATAAGATAGAGCGTTGACTAGAGGTCAAACGTATGCCGTTATAGAATAAAGTTGAACCATGATCAAAATCTCAAAATCGTAAGTTGAGCTATTACCCTCCCCCCTTTTTTTCTCCACGGTAGACGAATGCCAAAAACAAAACGACATGAATTTACAATCAATAACGGCCACTATAAGTAAATGAGATATGGACTTATTTTGTAAATAAATTCATATTGCAGACAGCATTTCCCGGTTTCGGACATGTTTGTATTTTTACTCAAATACCGTTTGATTATTGACCGGAGATGTTAAATGAAACAAAAGCACTTTGATTCTCTGAAATTGTAAATTATGGTATTTCATTGGCTGTTTTTCCCGATCCTATTTTAAACCCCCTGGTTCTAAGAGGGCATGTCTAATTAGTCATGCCCGATTAATTTTTAGTAAATTGAACCTCAACTTAAAGACCTACACCGGGTTAATAAGTTCGAGATACAATAAGTAAACAAAAGAGATCCTTTATGAAATGAGATCGTCCCAGGTATCTTAGATAATTATTTTGCTTTGAATAACAATGGAAAATGCACGAAGAAGTTTGTAAGGGGTAAAACAGAATTTTAGTATAAGTTTAAACTCTAAGAAGTTCGGGGCATATAAATGTTGAAAATATGCCTAACATCTCTATATTTTGACCTTTGAAAAAAAATAATAGTGTATATGAACTTTGCATTCTTGGATATATTTTTTTTACAAAACTTCAGAGTAAAAGTAGCACAATTTTAGCCGTAAAAGTAGTTCCTATGGGAAATTGCATTGTCTATATTCACAGAAGTGCAACCTGTATCATGAAAATGTTAGGTTCCAATTTTAATTGTTTCCTCCTGGTGGAAGGGAGCGAGTGTCCAGCCGGATATTTCTTTCGCTTTTTACGTCATTAAACTATTGTTATTTACTTTGTATTACTATCCAGCATGTTCTGTCTGACCCCTTCATGTTAAGGATATCTGGTAGTTCAAGTCACCAGGCCTTCCATGTTAGATGGTGTCATTTTATACAGAGATACATGTGTTAAAGTGAGATGGCCAACGCAACTTTTTCCATTGTATTTATGTCATCTATGACCGTGTTGATAGTTACCACAATATATAAAAGGAAAACACTTAACATTTCTGCTTTAAAATGATATAGAAAATTAGTCTTTATATTTATATTGTAAACAATTTTTAAATCTGTAAAGTTGAAGTTTTCATATAAAATACCCCCCTTTTCCTCTAAAAACAAACAGAAGAAAATATGGAGGAGTCAAATTTTCTTACTTGACTTGCCTACATCTACAAAATGTATATATTGGTTTATAATTTTGGAGAAAAATAACGATGCAAATTTCTATAATTACCATTTGGATTAAGCACATAAGTTTCTATAATCTTTCACTGCATCAAAGGAATAAATGTGACAAAATAAATAAACAAAAATCAGGTTGGACAACTGCTGACTTTCACAAGGTGAAAATCCACAGAATGTGAACATTGCATGTTCAAAATTTCTTACAATTAATTCGAAAAGGATTCCTATCCTTTGATTAATTCACTGCGGTAATCTGTTTAAATCAACACATTCGATAGATATAAAAAGATGTGGTATGAGTGCGAATGAGACAACTCTCCATTCAAGTCACAATTTGTAAAAGTAAACCATTATAGGTCAAAGTACGGCCTTTTACACGGAGCCCTGGCTCACACCGAACAGCAAGCTATAAAAGGCCCCACATATGACTAATGTAAAACCATTCAAACAGGAAAACCAACGGGGATAACTATTTCCACACATACCATATTTAGTTTAACATTTCAAGTCACTCCTTAATTATCCGATTGAACAACTGATAGTAAGATGATCGCCATACACAAATGAAGAAAAATTTAATGCTTCTAATAGTTAATAGCGATAACTTTACAGTAAATTTAGTAAAAAGATAGACAGATAGTTGTAAGCATATTAATTGTATGATGAGGAATCTTAGATACCAAACGATTGTTGTTATTGTTGAAGGACAACACTTACCGAAATATTATGATATCAGATTTACCTTGGGTTATTCTATAGACCGCCATAATAAATAACGTGTCGATAAGCTTTGGACATATTTCATACTGTAAAATTAGAAATTGTTGCGTGCATTTATTATTGCGATTTTGTCATTTAAGACTACAATGCGATTTTAATTTTTGCGATATTGACAAAAATTCCTGTTTATTCATATAAAAATTTCAAAATGCGAGATTAAATTATTGCGATTATTACCCTGTCGCATTTTTCGCAATAATAAAAACATCGCAATAATTTCTGAATATACAGTATTGCAATATGACAATATTCGCTTTAAGTATGGATTGCTATTCAGAAATAATACCCCAAAAAGCACCTTATTTGTGAAAATGCTTTTTAATTTTTTTTAATTTTAAGAGTTCGACCATTCCATTTTGATATGAGGGAAAAGAGCCGCATGTGGGTATCTCCGTTCAAAGAATCTTTGCCGCCTTTGAATCCTGAAAACCTCTTTTTTTCATTTTTACTAAAGACACGCGTTTATAAATTAAGATTTTATAATGTTCCCCTAGTCGTATGTTTTTTGACAGTAACTCCTAGATCAGAAGCGAAAAAGGGTTGACGGGATTGTAGGAACATTTTCACCTTAAACAGTTTGGCGGTAAAACCCATACCTTTTTGCGTCCGTATGGCCTGTCGGGATGTATAAATACGAAGCCATTAACCTAGCTGTGTATAGCAATAATACTTTGTAACCCTTATGACTTCTCCCTAGGGTATGAATTTATTCATTTGCCAGGTTATACCTTAATATAAAAAAAACGAAGATGTGGTCTGATTGTCAATGACAACAACTTTCCACCAGAGATCAAATTACGTATAAGTCAGCAACTGAAGGTCATCCTGTGGCATTTAAAATAAGCAAAACCAAAACTGGACAGCAATGCAAGCTATGAAATATCCCGATATGACAACTATAGAACATTTCGAACGAGAAAACAACAGTAACACATCCCTTTCTGCCCATATATCTTATACGAAAATTCCAAGGACATCTCTTTGATCCTACCCCATTATCAAAATTTCAAATAAGATGAGAAAACTTTATTTCCATTCAGAGTGTATGTTAAGGTATTATTTGAATAATATAAAAGATATAACTAACGTTAAAGAAGGCTCATTCAAAATATATTTTGCAATTAACCTAAAAGCACTATGAGGATTAAGCCGCTAACATAAAGCATTGATATATAGCTCTACAATTAAACTGAAAAATTAAAACACAAGAGGAAGGTGTAAAAAAAAAAAACAATGAACTAAACAAAAAAAGTTGAAAGTACATAACACTGGATGTGCAAATGCATTTGATTTTTAGGCCTAACAAATATAGAAAATTAAAAGTCAAGCATAAAAAACACCAACATTCAGAACAGCGGCATCCAAAACAATTCTTGTACTGTATAAGACTCTTGAAATGCTAAAACCTATATTTAATCCTGGAAAGATTTGAAAAATATTCCACTGTTTAGTTGCAGCAAATTGAAAAGATTTGTTTTTTGTAACTTCTGTTTTTTTACTCGAACCACTTCCATTATAATTGAATACATGAAAGAATATTCAGAATTCCTAATACACGTATTTACTATATCCTGTAAAACTACAGGAGCTATTCTATTTATGATCTTAAATGTTTCTTATGACATAGTTCTTAGTCTTTTGATCTGCAAAGTAAAAACTTAAGCTATATCAAAAAGATTATCAATCGTATAAACAACAAAAAATGAAGTGCCCTTTCTTGCACTTTTATTACTTTTTGCCATTTTCCACATTACAAAAATGCCATACCAAAGCAAACAAGGAGCAAAAATGAAAATTACTCAATATAAAGTATAGAGTGTACAATAGTTTACTGTGTCTATTAAGAAAAGGACCCAATCGTTTTAAAAATTTCAGTTGGTTTAATGCCTTTCTACTAATATAGAACAATTTGCCTTCATTGTAGCCATTTTGAACCATTTAATGAGTATGTATGTATGTCAACAACTAGACGATATAATCGTTATGACTTGGTAGCCTGACTTCATCGCTGTTCGAACTCTATCTCAAAGTTCAATTGAACTGGCTCTTGATTTCAAAATTCTTTTGAACTACATGTATATATGATATATGTGAAGTTAGTAGCCGGTTCGTTATTCGTTATTTGATATTCAATATCCAACCGGCTGCTAGCAGTCGTTTCGATATTCAAATTTTTTAAGTTGAATATAATAAAAAAAATTATCATTCGATAACATTCAAAGCATGATGAGTTAATAGTTGTAAAAATTAAGAGATATAGGAAATCTTTTTGTGACAAATTCAAGATTTCGTAAATTCTCGTTGTCCTCAAATATGTATTCTTATGTAAATCGAATATTTCTCTTTATGACCTATAGATTTTTATCAATAGAATATAAACAAGAATGAACATTTAAAAGATGATATGTAAAGAAACAAAAAGAAACTATCCCGCTTTTCAGATTTAAAAATATAAATAGAAACAACTATGAAAAGCCCCAAAAAAAATATAATATTATCTATTGACTAAATATTCAGCTTTATCACGGAACGAGGACCAAGGGGTTGGCTAAATCTTCCCGATCTCTCAATCCTCATAATATTATGTATATAGTTAGTTAATATATAGATATAAATGACATCAAAAGGAATTTGGGTAAATTTTTCGTCTTCTAAATTTACGAAGGGCTCAAAGTGTCAGTTTGATATTCAAAATTTATAATGAAACACTACCAGAGACCGCTGAAACAGCAGAGAGACTCCTGGTCTTTCAATAGCCACAAAATTGAATACTATAATTGTGAACTTTGTATATATACATATGCTATTAAAAGGATTTCCCAGAAAATTGTGATCTTCGATATGTATGGAGGGCTTAAACTGTCACTTTTCAAATAAAAATCGTCATAAATTCAAGCGAAAGAACACAAGGCGTTGGCTAGATCTTCCTGATCTCTCAATCTTCATAATATTATGCATATTGTCATATCCTCCCTATAATACTTATACATTTGTACCAAGGCTATATTTTTCAATGATACTTAAAGCTCTTTTAAAGAATGTTTATCTATCTTTACATGTGTTTATGGCGTAAAGGTTTACAAAAGTAAATATATTTTTATCAATTTCTATGTTGTTTAAAACAATTCTTCCCTCTTGATCTTCAAACTTGTCAATGATTTAATATTGTTGACCACAACTTAATATTTTTTCCGCATACGTGAAACATTTTGTAATTTGCAGTGACATAATTTCCTCGTGTATTCAATACTTTATAATAATCATTTCAGTAATACTATTTTGCGGTATTTGGTGAATACATAGCATGATTTAAAATCAGAAATATACCATTGAAATTGTTTTAGTCTTTGTGAGCGTATGACAATCGTTACTTTTGTGTAAGAAAAAGACTACTTCACATAGTTTAATGAACGTCATTGTGTTATTACAACAAAATGATACTCAATCAGCTTAAAGGGTTAAATAAATTCAAATAAGGAAGCATGTCATCACTGGAAAGGGGACGTTATTCTAGTGAATTTTAAATTTAATTAACTAATCGCTATCCCCTTTACGTTTTTTGGTTTAAAATTGTTGTCTCATCTAAGTTAATTTGTGGTAATAAATCGCTGTCTCATCCAAGTTTATTTTCTATAAACCAATAGATCGCATCCGTTATAATTTAGTTATATAGTTATTATAACTAATCACTGTCATGTTCACGTTAGTTTGGGTAAACTAATGGCCTCTCATACGTTTACACACCATCTTATGTTTATTTTGGTTAACTTATCGCTGTCTCATACACGTTTACTCCACGTTTACTCCATATCGGAGGTAAAATTTGGTTATCTAATCGTCGTTTTCACGTGTATGCAATATTTTATAAAAATACTTTCTGTCATTAATTCCGTATTTGAATTAAAAACATATCATTGAAGGATATCTATAATATTTTAAACTTTGTTATTGTTATGTAGAATAAATGGCTGATATTGTTTTACTGTTATGTAGAATATATGTCTACATTCCTTACTGTTATGTAGAATATACGTCTACATTCCTTACTGTTATGTAGAATATATTTCTGACATTCCTTACTGTTATGTAGAATAAGACGACGTTCCAAAGTTCGTAATGATTGACGTTATAGAGGTTCGAAATCAGACAAACAACATCGACGTATATACTCTGGCTGTTTCAGGAAATATATACTGACATCTCTGTGTAGTTATCCAATCTATCCAATCACAAAAATCGACACATCTATAATCAATGCTATATTGAATTATCGTGTTTTGTTGTTTTTGTTAAATTTTATTTTTTATCTGTAAAAATTGCACAAAAATGATTCAGGTCTATGAATGATAGTATATCTAATTTCTTTTCTGCTCTTTATTATAGAGTGAAAATATGGATGTAAATGTTAAAAAACAAAGATCTTTGCAGTCCATGTGAAATCAGAAGCAAGACGAAAATAGCTACAAAATGGTGCGTTGACTGTAAAGAGCCTCTTTGTGTTAGCTGTTCCGAGAACCACAGTGCACACAGATCTTCACGGAACCATGATGCTATATCAGTAGAAGGCAACCAAATACTGGAGTCCCTAAAGATACCTCTTAATGAATACTGTGAAGTTCACGACCAAGAAAAGGACTTGTATTGTTCTTCACATATCTAGATTATTTGTCTGACATGCACACAGACTGCTCATGAAAAATGTGAACCAGCTGCCCGTATAAGTGATGTCATTAAAGGCGCTAAAACTTCAACATTGGTCTCAATGTTAGAAACAAATATAGTTTTCAACTAATTTATGTTGTATAATATCCTGAAATTTAGAAAGCTTTCCTCTCTGCATGTACGCTTTCGCCAAAAATCAATGATAACCATATGTTATTTGATTCTAAGATCCTAAAAGTATAATTTATGCACTTAATCATTGTGTGTTTGGGTTTTTCTTCAAAGTATTATGTTCTGATAGTAGTACTGTACAATATAGAACTGTTTCATAATGTTATTTGTTCTGCAAATTTGTCTTGTTGTCCGAATAGACTTTATACAATCAATTGTTACAATTATACTGTTATATCGTATGTTATTTTTCAGGATTGATATCAAGATGTTGTTTGAATAACACTAAATATTATTTCCAATATTTTTTTTTTTTCTGGTTGCAATTTTTCTTCCATGGGCATTTAACATAGTCGTTTCTCTCGCAGCACTGTCAATGGCGTTACTGTTTAAACACAAAAAACCGAGTGTACGAATGCACAGTTATTAGATCAACAGAAAGAGTACTTTAAACTAGTTCTCAGTAATCGCCTACTTTCTGTGGTACTATATTATTTTTTGTAAATATACTTAGGCTATTGAACCATATGATTTTTATAAAATGATTTGTGTTGTACGTTCTTCTAGGCACATTTGTTTATTCCGAAGAGGTCGATTGGAGGTATGGCAGATTTTAGTACACAAAGAAAAACAACTAGTTAATGCCCGTCACAAATATTCATGTTTCGTTCCACATTCAGGAACCTTGTAAGTTGGTGTCTGTTGGATGGTAATTTGGTGTCTGTCGAATGGTAATTTGGTGTTATTTGTTAATCTTTGAAAGTATCTGTTAAATTAATTCACTTCTTTTCTTAATTTCTGAACAATTTAATGCTTAACGTATTGTTTGACATTTTATGCACATTCTCTGTAAAAACCATAAACGTATTTTAACAGAGGTAAAGCAACGAATTTTACTAATCGAGCAGAATCTGCGGACCCTTCCGTGGCCACTTAGCTAACTTTTTTTATTTGTCTATTGTGTCGTTTGAATTGTCGTGTTGTTAAGTTGCTGTTTTATTGCCGTAAACACCGCGTAGCATGTCATTCATATGTACAAACTTTATGATGCCAGAGACATATATGTACAATATTATATGTCTCTGATGATACCAAAATGGCCCCACTAATTGTGCCTAATGTGTGGTTTATCATTGGCAATTTATATATATATATATATATGAAATGAATGCTAGCACATCTGCCACATGGCAGTATCAGAAAATAGATCAGCTGAAGTTTAATCAAATGGAAAGAGAAAAAATGAAATTTATAATCAAAATCGACGTTTGAAGATAAGAAAGATACTTACAATCGTTTGGTTTGCTCGAAAGTACTATTAGGAATTGACGTCAAATTTCTACCGATACACGATGTTTTTGCTTTGAACAGGAACACAGATCGGGACACGACACCTTGCGTTCACACTGGCAAATGATTAAAACAACTTGAATCAGAAAATAGGTAAACAGCATTGTCGAAACTGGTCTCTTGATTTATTTGCCTATATATATTGCTGTTAAACGAAAAAAAATAAATTCAGGTAAAATAGGCTAAAAGTAAAATAACAAAAATTACGAACTCCAAGGAAAATTCAAAACGGAATCAAATGGAAAAATCAAAAGCTCAAACACATCAAACGAATGGATAACAGCTGTAATAAAGGAGCACAAACCCAGCTGAATGCTTACATTATCAAACATATTCATTATTGAAATATATCTATTCTAATTTGCACCATAGTTTTCGTTTCAAAACAAAAAGGAGATTTTCAAAGCAGTTTGTGTGAACGCTTTCTTTTGTAACATTTTGAAGTATATCGTTTTTAATTTTTTACTAAACTTCTTTCATACTCCTACAAAAAGGAAGCAACCATATGTATATTTGAATAAGTCTTTACCAAAAATATTGTCCCAATACGACACTACGGGATGAACAATTTTGAAGTTGATTTTAAATATTCAACGGCACCATATGTAATGCTGCAATGTCATCTGACAAAGTTAACGGTAAATGAGATCAGCTGTTCAGTAAAGGCAAATTCATTATGGTTCGGGGTCTTTTTATCATAGATAATGTATTGATAAATTGTTAGTTGCTTAACGTCCAGAGATAAATATTGCATGCATGTTTAGGAAAAGATAAACACTGTAAGCGTGTAACAAAAGATTAAAACATAATTAGTTTCAAATGTGTACTAATATGAATAAATAAAGGCAATAGTAGTATACCGCTGGTCAATAGTCATAAATCGATTTAACTGAAACAAATCCGGATCACAAACCAAAACTGAGGAAAACACATCAACTATAAGAGGAAACAAAACGGAACAACAGAAACACTGAACTGCTACAAAAACAAACGCCAACATACATAGAAACGGACTATGTAATAACAACTGCAATATTCCTGACTTGGAACAAGACATTTGTAGAAAAATTGATGAGTTGAACCTTGTTATGAACTAGAAAATAAAGTTATTGTCTAAATTTTACCGAAAACACTATATTTTTTTGATAAATTAGAAATTGAAATAAATTATACAATACATGCAAATGAAAATTTGGATCGAACAACATTAATGATGTTTACTGCAAGAACAAAATTTCGTTGATGAATTGTAAGCAGAATAAAGTCAAATAAACCTTTGGAAATAGTTGGGTTGCACAATTTCAAAAATAGTCTATTCGACATAACGATTTCCGGAAAAATGTAACTTTTATAGCTGGCTATGCGGTATGGTTTTTGCTCATTGTTTTAGACCATACGGTGACCTATAGTTGTTGACTTCTATGTCATTTGGTCTCTGGTGGAGAGTTGTCTCATTGGCAATTATACTAAATCTTCCTATCTTTATATACAATACGCTTTGTTGCACGATGACATTCAGGGTTTGGCAGGACTGTTTATAATAAACATAAACAGATTAAACTTATAGAAGCTCAAGAATGAGTAATACGGATACCGAATATTTGTGAATATGATACCTCGTAGGATATATACTGAACTCACAAACCTAGTGCAATATGAATGTCTCTTCCCCGGAACATTCATATTCACCAATATACATGCAATAACCCTATATTCCTTATCAATATTATTACACTTTGAGCTGATAAATATGCACAGTGTCCTAACTACTCCGGCAAACAATTTTTGGAATCAATAGTTTATTATATTCAGTACGGTGATGGATCCATTATTATTGTAAACAGCAACCCTCTACCAAGGTAATCATGATAGGCAATGCAAGTTCTGGAATATCTAATCAACATGAAGATTTATACCCAAAATACATGAACTACTGGATTTCTATAACGTTGTTAGAAATATTACATCTCACAATCGAAAATAGTAATATGTGTATTTCTGTTCTACACTTACATATAACAAGTAAATAAAAATAATCCTTAATCATATCTGTCTGTAAATAGCTATTAAACCAAGAGTTCCAAATTGAGAAGGTGGAGTCATCTTTCGAAAGTTTAACGGACCCCATCACGAGTTGGTGACGACGGTTATGTTCCAACTGTTGTAACCACAACATTTTCCTCAAATATAACCTACAGAATTAAACTTGTTACCAAATTTGAAATTACATCAACAGCACAGTGCGTGTAACATGTGGAGCAGGACCTGCTCACCCTTCTGGAGCAAGTTAGTTCAGCCCCAGTTTTTGGTGGGGTTCGTGTGGCTCAGTCTTTATTATTTTATGTTGTGTTTTGAAGACTGCTATATGTTGGTTTTGTTTTCATTGTGTTGTCAGTTGTTTGTTTTCGACTTCTGAGTTTAAATATCTCATTCCTTTGAAGTCAGTTTTCAAATAAAACTATATGTGGTATGTAAACTGGCGTTACTGTAGATGACTCAAGAAGATGTGAGCTTATTTTGCATCAATATGTTCATTTGATATATTGAATAACTTACCTTTTGAAGAAGTTTCTATTTTTATCAATTACAATTGCATCTGAATTGAATCTAGTTTTTATAGAACATTTAAGTTGAGTTCTAATTGAAAACTATAAACACTAACAAAAACCCAGCACATGCTTCACATAGAAAAGCCATAATCTTTAAAATTTCAATGAAATTATGCAAGTGAATAAGAGGTTCTCTTTAAACTTTGCTCATGTCGGTCGTGTTCAAAGAGTGCAACAAAGCTGTAACCTGCGTCAATAGATTTGCTTTTGTATCATTCGGATATGTTCAAAACTTGAATACTTAGTGTTCAAAAATGATGTATGCAGGCATTCAATAGTTAAACATCAGCATTTAATCGATGAACGGTAGCATTCACACATGGAAACACAAGTACAATTTCAATAAGTGGTTCTTTTTTATAACACATATGGTAACAGCATTTACAATATTCTTGAACTTTTCAATATTCCAAAAAAAAAAAAATAAACGGAGATAAACAATAAAAACAGTTTGCTTCTAAGCAGTAATCCTCTATAAGAGTAAGCTATAAAACAAAGGATTTTTTGGGGGAAATGACTATGTATTATCGTAGGACATATAATATTACAACTGCAACCGTTAAGATTTTATATGTTTCGTAAATGTTTATATAGACATTACACATGATCCATTTGTGACAACTTTTATATATGCATGTTGCTCAAATAAACCAACTAATATCGTCATTTTTCTTTCTTTTATCTGAGGAAGATCTAAAAGGCGTGAAAGGGGACATTCAAAACTCACAAAACAAGATAAACTGACAATGCCATGTTGTAAACAGTGTAGAGAAGACAACAATAAGTTAATTAAAACATAAGATATGGTTTTTAATAATTTATTTCAAACCAGAAGCAATACAGCTTATATTCATATCATAAATATATTCATGTATGTCATAACAAAACATTTTAGATACAATCGGAGGCAAGACCACAAAGAATAAATCATTCAAAGGATTGTCCTGATAATTATATATCTGTGGCGTATGTTAAATGTTTTCCAAAATTAGACAATTCCTTTACAATCTTTGCTGGCAATACCTGCACTAATTTAAAAACAAATGCATTTGTATAATAATACCTTTTTATATACAATTTTTTTATATTGTCATATTTTGGACATTTTAAAATAAAATGAAATTCAACCTCAATATCACCATGGTTGCATAAAATACAAGATCTTTCATTTCTTGCTCTTTTTGTGAATCTACCATATTCAATACTAAGCATGTGTGAACAAAGTCTATACTTAGTTAAAAGTCTAATACATTTTGGATATAAATTTTTTTGTCAAATAAAACTGTAATTGAAACATTATCCACCAGATGTTTATAAATAGTACATCTCAATGAAGAATCGAAAAAAAGAATCTAGAAGAAAATGGTTAGTAAGCCTTCGCTTGAAAAAATTTGAACATACTTCATCGCATACAACATTCTGGGCATACCCAACATGCCCAAAACCTCAGTTAAGTAACATATATTTAATATTATTAATCCATGATGATTTACGCTCATCATACAAGTCATTATATATTACACAATTTCTCGTCTGTAATAGACGAATCAATATTTTTATTATTCTTACTTTACGAGATATCAATAAGGAAAATTTTTCCAACTCAAAATGAACCATTGCAGTAGCAGTGGATTTTTTAACAGTCATAATATTTTTACAGAATTCAATATGAAGTTTTTCTTTATCAGATGCAGTATGAAAACCATATATGATAAAACAGGTGAAATATAAACATCCAATAAATACAATTTTGTTTGTATATTAAAATACATACGTTTAATTTTACTATACAACATTGATAAACATTTTCTTCCTTTGGCAGGAATATTTAACTGCGTTTGATTAAAATTTCCATTCATTGTAATAAGATATAAATAACTTCAATAATTTAGCCATTATACAACCATTTTTTATTGTTTCTTAATTTACTATCATTACTGAAAACAACCATGTTAGTTTTACTTGTGTTTACAATAAGACTCCTCTTTTTACAATAATTATGTAGTTAATTCAACATGTTCTGTACCCCATCAATAGTCTAAAAAATATAACAGTGTCATCTGCATACATCAATAAAAACAATGAAATTTCTTTTATGTTTACTGGCAGACATAAGCTATCAATAAACTCATTTTCAAAATCATTTAAAAACATTGAAAATAGTATGAGTGATAATGGTTCCCCTCGTAATAATCCCTTTTCTACAGAGAAAATGTCAGGAAATTCTCTTTTTAACTTTACACTGCTCACAGAATTATCGTATACAGATTTTATAAATGAAAATAGTTAACCACTTATACCACATTTTGCAAGTTTAAATATAGAACAATTCGATTTAAGTTGGCAAAAGCACTTTTATAATCTATAAAACAATAATACAGTTTTTTCTATTAAACCCAAATATTTAGTAAAAACTGATTATAAGGCAAAAAAGCATCAGTTGCACCAAGACCGGGTATAAACGTGTACCAAACAGAGTGTCGATGAGACAACAATAAGTTAATTTAAACATGAGAAATTGTGTAAACGTTGTCTAGACAGTGATAAGTTGACCAAAATAAATTTGGACATAACGTAAACAAAATGAACGTGAAAAATGGGTGTAAACATAGATGTGACAGCAATAAGTTAACTCATATAAAACATCTTTACAATATTGTACACTCTCCAGCGATAGAATGCTTTCACTTTTTTTTTTTGAAATAGACTGACAAAAGGGAGAGAGGAGTGGGGTATGTGCGTCTTTAAAACTGATTTACATCCTTTGAATTATGTGCCTGTATCAAGTTGGGCTATCTGGAATATGTTCTGTGTATGTCTATTTTATCGATTTCCTTTTGATATCATCAAATCAAAATATACTTAAGGCCAATACCAAAAATAAGATGCAATCTTATTATACAAAAAAAACAATGTTATAAACATAAGCAGCAGATGATAATATGAAATGAAAGGATTAAAAATAAAATGATGATTAATAAGTACCTTAATTTTCTTTGTATAGAAATGCCTGTGCATTTGAACTATTGCATACTAAAAGATTGCGTGAATCAAAATATATACTTGTTGGGTTATTTATCCCGTCGTCTGTGTCACAAATAACCCTGGCAAAACTTCC
This sequence comes from Mytilus californianus, assembly GCF_021869535.1. Classification (NCBI taxonomy): domain Eukaryota; kingdom Metazoa; phylum Mollusca; class Bivalvia; order Mytilida; family Mytilidae; genus Mytilus; species Mytilus californianus. The sequence continues at coordinate 44,905,566 of NW_026262593.1, forward strand.
ATTCAAATAAAGTGACACAACATTATTTGTCTTGCATCCGGCTATTACAATATAGTTATCGTCTGATGAAATTGACCTTGGTGATCCTAAATTTGAATCTCTAAAAGTCCAAATTGAACATCCTTTCATATCATAACACCGTACTGTGTCGTTGCTTTCGTCAGAACAGTAGAGTCTGTCATTTTTTACGTGGACATAGAATATTCCTATACCTTCAATCGGTAAACATGCACTTAACTGTCCAAACATGTCCATTATCAAAATTCCTTCAGTCTTGACGATGACAAACAGTCTACCTTTATCGTATGAAATACCATAACATTTGTTTTTGAAAAAAATGTCGGGTTCCGATTTGGAATTGGTCATATTGATTATTCCAATTCTCTTGCGAGTACTCCATGGGAAACTCAGGGCAATTTTGTTATTGTCAATCACGGCGATATCAAATGGTTTACTTGTCAAGTTGATATTGCGATCATGAACACCGTCCTCATTGAGAACTATTAATCGTTTATTACGAGCATGTGAGTCTACAAAAATCATCTGCTTACTCGAAAGTATGACGCAACTTAGTATGATACTTCTGAAAAAAGATTCCTGTGGTATCTTGATTTCTAATGCTTTGGATAGTTTTAATTGACGGTTAATGGGGTATTGTCCTCTGTTTTTCAGAAAATTACAATAACCGGTATCTAATGTCTTTATTCGAATATCCCCGAATGACTTAATATCCGCGCACGTAATGAATATACCTTGATTCACCTCAATATCAATGTTGATGTTTTGGATTAACTCTAAAAACGATGTAAGCATAACCTCTCTGTAATGAAATGTTTTTTCGAGAGCTCTTACACCTATAAAAGTTTGCGTATCTGACGCATAATCCTTCAATATATCCATCTTTTTTTGTATTTCTTTAAACTCATTCAAGTGATCGTTAAGGAACTTAACATTATTGTCGATTTCCAGGTTAGATTTTTCGCATTTTGCATTTAAATCTTCAATTATTATATTTTCTACCTGGTCTAGCTTATCGTTAATACATTTTCTAAAATGTTTAACTGTATCTAGGATTTCAGTTTTTTGTTTTTCAATTTTTCCTTTATTGTTTTCTCTATCTCTTATTATAACTCTTAATTCATCTACGACCTCAACTATATTGGTATCTAACATTGAGACGAATGTTGAAGTTTTAGCGCTCTTAGTGACATCACTCAAACGGACAGCTGGCTCACATTTTCCATGAGTAGTCTGTGTGCACGTCAGACATATAACCTCGCTATGTGAAGAACAATACAAGTCCTTGTCGTGATCGTGAACTTCACAGTATTCATTTAGAGGTATATGTAAGGACTCCAGCATTTTGTTGCCTTCTACCGATATCACATGATGGTTCCTTGAAGATCTGTGTGCATTGTGGTTCCCATAGCAGCTAACACAAAGAGGCTCTTTACAGTCAATGCACCATTTTGTAGCTATTTTCAACTTGCTTTTGAATTCACATGGACTGCAAAGATCTTTTTTGTCATTAACATCCATATTTAACTCTATAATAAAAAAATAGAAAAGGAATTAGATTTACTGTCATAATTAGATCTATCTAATTGTTTGTGCATTTTTGACAGATATAGAAATAAACCCTCAATTGTGTTTGGCTGCGTTGAGGCAGGTCACAAACAAGTTAACTTTTTCACAATGCTACTTGCATACGAGCCGTAAGCAATAGACAAAGTTGTTCATATAAGGGCCTTTAAATTCAAGAATGATTACAAATTGGATTTTAATACACATAGTAGAAATGCATCATAGCAATTGAATATATTAAAATGTTGGGGTCAATATCTTAAAGTACCAAGTTAAATTAATTTACAGACTTTAATACTGTATAATTAATAAAATAAAAGTTAAAAAGGTAAAAAGGCCAAATAAAGTAACTGATATGGTATGCTTCTAATGACTTTTTTTATCTGCCTAATACTTAGTGAGTTAAGGAAAATTAAAATACATTGTTTGCATCTTTTTTTTAACGTACGTTATATTTTTTATATGTTCAGATAAAAACCTAATATACACTCCAAATCAAAAGAACCTTGTCTTACCTTATTTGAAAGCAAGTTAAAATATATGTTGAACAAATCAAATCTGTATCTTGCAAATTTCATTTGAAATTGTTGGAAAGAAATGACTATATTATGAAAAGAATATTCGAAATATCATTTAATGGGCGAAAAACGTTTGCGCATTTCCACCTGTTACACAAAAGGCATTTTCGCTTTGAACTTTGATACACCTAAATTTATTGACTGGACATTTGGGCTTTTTACCAATTAAGGATAACAAGTAATCTTAACCAAATTTCCCAAAGTCACGGAACAATGTTTACATATTCCTTGAAAGTTATCCCGTACATACCACATAATAAAATCAATAGTCAGGTGGACAACAGAGAAAACGAATGAACATTCAAATTTTGCCCTTATTTATTCGGAAATTATATTCCTCCAGTTTTAATTTTACTGCATGGAAAGTCTGCTAGAACTCTATCATCATAGTTAATTTAAGGTTGTTTCAATTTGTGAAGTCCGAAATTTGTTTTACCACCTTCTGTTCATGCTTAATTTGAAGAAAGAGTCATTGCAGTTGTTATAAAGAATTTACTTCCATCCGCCTTCATACAATGTTGCTGTTTTTATCTGACACAAACATCGTGACGAAAGATTCAGTCATTCTGACTCTCTATTACTTGTTCTTCTTCATCCTGTCGATACGTCATTCGGACTCTCTAGTTGTCAGATGTGAACTTTCATAATCCTTTATTTCTATCATTTATTTTTCTACATTCTGTCGATACGTATATTTTGGCACTGCACACAATCATGCTTTACTCAGATTGTTTGTTTAAAGCATATTTACACTAAATCCGATATATGTGCATGTACTGATTGATATTCTCATTTGAGAAAACATAATTTACTTTATCAGTTAAAATTAGCTTTGAGAAAACTATAAGTAACTGCGAGTACTGTTAGGCCGTCAGACCTGTGCTTTGTGTCTTTTGTTTTTGTGCTTCGTGTCGATCTGATAAGTCAAGGCTATTGTTTTTTACATCCTCGTTCATTGATAAAGTGCAAAAATGTCTTATAGAAACAGCGCAAATGTCCATTAAAAATGCGCAAATGTCCTACCATAAAGCGCAAACGCATCGAGCCGGATGCTATAGATATAAGAAGATATAGTATGAGTGCCAATGAGACAACTCTCCATCCAAGTCAAAATTTATAAAGGTAAAACCATTATAGGTCAAAGTACGGTCTTCAACACGGAGCCTTGGCTCACACCGAACAGCAAGCTATAAAGGGCCCCAAAAATTACTAGTGTAAAACCATTCAAACGGGAAAACCAACTGTCTAATCTATATAAAAAACGAGAAACACTTATGAACCACATCAACAAACGACAACTACTGAACATCAGATTCCTGACTTAGGACAGGTGCAAACAATTGCAGCTACATGTATGCATACTCTAGGAAAATATGTAACGGGTTCCGCGGAACCTTATGTCTCGCCTGTGATTGCTGCTGGCAGTGTAAAAAATGTAATGTTGACTTAAAAAGTGAGTCTATTTATCAGTAAAATACAAAATTTTAAAATAAGATCCAACTGTTTTAGATGCTATTTCATTGTATTGAAGATTAGCTTCTGTTCAAGTTTCATAATAATCCACGAAGGTTAACAAATTTATCATGTCAAAGATGTTTAATCCCAGACTGTCTGTAAAAAACTAAGTCCCTCTATCAGAAAAATACCGAAAATTAAAAAAAATATTTTCAAAAGTTTGCTTTAGACATTATTTTTTAATCATAATAAAAAGCTTCTGCAAAACTTTCATAAATTCTATTTGATAAAGTAATTGATGTGTAACAAACTTTCACGCCAGATTGTATCTATTTGTTAAATGTCAAAAAGTCCATTTATCAGTTAAATACAGAAAATAGAAAATAAATATTTTCAAAATTTTGCTCTTAATACTGTATTTGATCATATCTAAACTTCTGTCAAAATTTCCTTAAATTCTATCTAGGTTTTACAAAGTAATTGATGACTGAAAAAAACGTAAACCTCAGACTTAATCTGAATGCTAACTGTATAAAAAAATAAAGTCCATTTATCAGTAAAATACGAAAAAATGAAAATAAATATTGTCAAATTTTTCTCTGGATACTGTAATTTGGCCATAAACAAGCTTCTATTCAAATTTACTAAAATTCCATGAAGTTTTGACACAGATATTGAAGTTTAAAAACACTTTAACTACAGACTGAACTTAAATGTTGACGCCGCCGCCGACGACGGAATCTAGGATCGCTTTTGCGACATAGATATCACAGGCTCGACAAAAAAGGGTGTTTACAAATTTTGTATAATGACAAATTAAAGAAAATAGATGATGACCGAACATGGCTATGTATTTATACATCCCACCGACGCCAAGCTATAAGGACGCACCGCAGTACGAGTTTTACTGTCAAACTGTTCCAGGAATCATTTCTACAATCCTGGGTCAACGCTTGTGATCCTGAACTGATTCTCCAAATACACACGGCTAGTAAAACAGTATAAATTTGAATATAGAATCAATACGCGTCTGAAAATTATAAAGATTTTCATGTTTGCCCAAGTGAAAAGATAACGTGAACAGAAGTGCCTTCTTTCGGTCCCTCCTCTCAGAAAAAATATAATAAGTGCACCCTTAAGATGTCTTAAAACATCTGTTCTCAGTATTGATGACTTTGGAAGTATTATTTCTGAATAACAATCTATAATTAATTAATTTATTGCATATGTGCTAGGTAATAAATGTAATATGTTCAAATGTTGTCGACACATTATGCGTTATGGCGGTCTATAACATAACTCAACGTAAAACCGGATATCATAACATTTCGGTGCGCGTTGTTATTCAATAATTACAAAAAAATGTTTGGTATCAAAGATTCCTTTTGCTACAATATATATGCTAACAAATAGTTCTTTATGCATCTGCGTATATATACCTATATATAAAATACTTGCTATCAGCTTAAAGAGACATAAATATTTTCCTTGACGATTTTGTAAATCCATGCAGGTCGACCGTTATCAGTTGTTCCCTCAGGTACTTTAAAACTGAAATATGTTATGCGGAAATATTTTATCGCGTGTCCTTGTTCTTTGCGTGTTGAGTTTAAACAATATTTTATTCAAAATTAATTTGATTGATTTTGACATCAGGCCGAGCTTATATGTAAGCTATCGAAAAACAAGATATAAAATATAAGATACTTATACGACAGACAATATCAAATAAAAGTAACTAAATACACATGTAACACAAATAAACAATAAAACACAAACAAATATGTAACATTGAAAAACAAAAAAAAATGAAAAATGATCTAAGTTTGTTTGTTTGTTTTTTCTTGATTTGTTTTTCTCTTAATACTTGACAGAATATCTCTCCTAAAATAAGAAAAAGTATTTTATATATTTAGAACAGTACTTAAAAATGAGTATGATGCGTTCCTTTATTATATGGTCAATTATTTAGTTCTTCAAAAGAAAAAAAAAGTATCCATATAAAACCATACTTGATACCAACAAAAAATGTAAGTTTCAGAGATTTTTTGTAGGTATCAAAATCTCTGAAACTTACATTTTTAAGATGCGTGATTTTTTTATTGACAACATATTTGTTACGTTTGGAGAACGTGTTTTTCAACAAACAATAGGCATTTCCATGGGAACCAACTGTGCCCCTATTCTTGTCGACTTTTTCCTTCATTCATATGAAGCTGACTTTATACAGGAACTTCTTAAGAAGAAAAAAAAAGAAGTTATCAGTATCCTTTAACTTTACTTTCCGCCAAATAGATGATGTTCTCTCACTAAATAATTCAAAATTTGTTGACTATGTTAAACGCATCTATCCAATTGAACTTGATATAAATGATACAACAGATACAGTAAAGTCTGCCTCAAATCTTGACTTACATCTAGAAATTGACAATGAGGATCGGTTGAAAACAAAACTTTACAACAAAAGGGATGATTTTAGCTTCCAAATTGTGGACTTCCCATTTCTATGTAGCAACATTCCAGCAGCGCCTGCATACGGAGTATATATCTCCCAGTTGATACGATATTTTAGGGCTTGTATTTTCTAAAATGATTTCCATGATAGATGGTTGCTGCTCACAAGGAAGCTATTAAAGCAAGAGTTCCAAGTGCTGAAGTTGAACTCATTCCTTCGTAAATTTTACGGACGCCATCACGAGTTTGTTGACCGTTATGGAAGATCCGTTTCACAGATGAATGCGGATATGTTTGTAATGTAGTAACTACAATCCAGAGTTAGACGTATTACCGGGTTTGTACTTACATGAGCAACACGACGGGTGCCACATGTGGAGCAAGATCTTCTTACTCTTCATGAGCACCTGAGATAACTCCTAGTTTTTGGTGGGGTTCGTGTTGCTCAGTCATTAGATTCCAATGGTGTGTTTTGTGTACTATTGGCGTGTCTGTTGGTCTTTTTTCCCTTTTAATCCATGGCGTTGTCCGTTTATTTTCGACTTATGAGTTTAAATGTCCATTTGGTATATTTCGCTTCTCTTGTAAAATACACAGTTTATGCACGATTGTAAATGTTGTTTCTGTAATTATATATTTTACTTATGTAATTAACAATAATCATCAGTTTGTCGTATTTTTTACAAAAATAAAATTTAATGAAATCGTTTTTTTTTCTTTTTATTACTAATTGAAATAAAACTTGGAATAATCTCAGAAATTACATTAATCATTTTCATTTTAGATTTACGAATTGGAATTGATCTACCACCTCTATATTATAAAATGGGTATAATCTATTTTCTAAAGCTGTTTTATTACATCTGCCACGTACCTAGCGTTATGTTACTTATTTTTATGTTGGCATTGTTTTATAACTGTTTATCTAAATTCAATAGAAGATATTTTTCAAGCTTGTACGTCTAATTACTTTACATTTTCTAAACTTATTTCAATAAATCGAATTCTCATCATTAAAAGAAATTTTTAAAAAATGTCATGATTAAAATTTTCATTTCATTTTCTTTGTTAATGCAGAAAGTAATCGTTTTTAAGAGAGTACTTTGATTTTCCAAAACATGAGAAAAACTAATTTTGATAGTAAAATTTTGATCTTTTTAAGCGAACCCTTTCCGTAATTCGTGTTAACCTTAAAACACATTGTAAAATAAAGACTTTTTTTAGTGTAAACTATGTCAATAGAATCCTACAGAACAGTTGAGATTGTGTACAAACAGGGGACATTCCTAATCCAGTTAATACAGCTAAATTAGCCTTTGCATTAACTCCAGTGCAAGTCGACTCTTTGCAAATTTGATTTAAACTTTAACTGATTCTATTGACAACTATTGTGACTCAAATGTTTATTGTACTTTAAAAGGGGTTATATCCCACTACAACAAATCATAATTGGACTTACACAAGAATTAAAAAGTTTCATTTGAAAAAAAAAAACATCTGTTTTATCAGAATGTATCATTTTCTTTTTATTATACTTCACGTAAAAGTGCAATATTTTGATTGGCTTATACGTGGGTTTTAGTTTACTCTATTATATGGTTAATACTCTATTACCCTTCACGGAGACGCTTGATCAAGTGTGCGCTTTATTAAATACGGATGGTTGTTATGTACAAGACGTCATAGTTTATTACTTTGAATTTGAAATTTAATCGACAGTAATAACAGACATTCAGTATAATAAATTAAATAACACATATCTGGGAGGGTGATAGAGCAGATTGTTACCCCTCGAAAAGACATTGTCAACCTTGGCTTCGCCTCAGTTGACAATGTTTTCTCGGGGTAACAATCTGCTCTATCACCCTCTCAGCTATGTGTTATTTATATAATATAACATAACGCCATTAATGCCCTTTTTACAAAAGATATTGACCGCATTGCTAAAAACTCCGGTTGGCTGTTAATTAATTAATAAATATGTATTCACTGGTTTTTAAATGTACTACAGAAAGTAGACTACAACCTTTCCAATACACAATTTTACATAGAATAATTATCTTCTAAAAATATAGATTTTCAGATACTAATAATTGAACCAGTTGTAAAGACATAAACAAGAGTGCACACGCTGAAATGTCTCGCCTTCTTTACTAATCATTGATATTATGTTGATAGTCCTAAATATAAAGCTTTATTACAACTGTCACATAAACTTAACATTAACCAAGTAAACTAAACACTAACCAATGAACCATGAAAATGAGTTCAAGGTCAGATGAACATTGCTAGGCAGGCATGTACAGCTAACAATTCTTCCATACACCAAATATAGTTGAAATATTGCATATATAGTATTAGAAAAAAAGACCAAAACTCAAAAACTTAACTTTGACCACTGAACCATGAAAACGAGGTCAAGGTCAGATGACACCTGCCAGCTAGACATGTACACCTTACAATCATTCCATACACCAAATATAGTAGACCTATTGCATACAGTATAAGAAAAACAGACCAAAACACAAAAACTTAACTATAACCACTGAACCATGAAAATGAGGTCAGGGTCAGATGACACCTCCAGTTGGACATGTACACCTTCAAGTCCTTCCAAACACCGAATATACTAGACCTATTGCTTATAGTATCTGAGATATGGACTTGACCACCAAACCTTAACCTTGTTCACTGATCCGTGAAATGAGGTCGAGGTCAAGTGAAAACTGTCTGACGAGCACGAGGACCTTGCACGGTACGTACATACAAAATATAGTTATCCTATTACTTATAATAAGAGAGAATTTAACATTACAAAAAATCTTAACTTTTTTTTCAAGTAGTCACTGATCCATGAAAATGAGGTTAAGGACATTGGACATGTAACTGACGGAAACTTCTTAACATGAGGCATCCATATACAAAGTATGAAGCATCCAGCTCTTCCACCTTCTAAAGTATAAAGCTTTTAAGAAGTAAGCTAACGCCGCCGCTGCCGCCGCTGTCGCCGCCGCCGCCGCCGGATCACTATCCCTATGTCGAGCTTTCTGCGACAAAATTCGCAGGCTCGACAAAACTATAGAGCATAATCTTTTGAAAGCATGGAAATAAAAACAATTTAGGAGAGAATTTTCTAATAGGTGGTATTTTGTTTTAGAAGTAAGTATATTTTTAGATAAAAGACAGCCGAGAATAATTTTTGGCATTTTGAATTTAAATAACTAAGTTTTAAATATTGTATTTTACAGGCAAAGTATTACAATAACAATGTAAAGTTCACACAAATAGACAGACTGTAAATGTCTGTACAACCTTTTTTAAAATTGTAAAAAGACGTTTAGAAATTTTAGAATACTTCTATCTATCTAAAGACAAATACGAGGCATTATATTTTTCGGTCTGTGCGTCTGTTCGTTCGTCCGTCCGTCCGCTCATCCGTCTGTCCCGCTTCAGGTTAAAGTTTTTGGTCAATGTAGTTTTTGATGAATTTGAAGTCCAATCAACTTGAAACTTAGTACACATATTTCCTATGATATGATCTTTTTAATTTTAATGCCAAATTAGAGTTTTGACTCCAATTTCACGGTCCACTGAACATAGAAAATGATAGTGGGGCATCCGTGTACTACGGACACATTCTTGTTTGTCGACAGATGGGAGGAAATTATGGAATCTCCATTTTGAGTATTTTGATTGTATATTCAATGACCTCTCAAGAATTCTTAAGATACTGTATACTTACATCGATAACTTGTAAATCCTTACTATTATAAAGGACTTGTAATCAGTAATCATTTGTAAGTTCTTTCCAGATATCAAAACACATTGTGATGAAAACTCTTGCTTTCCATTAGTATGTTTCAGAATATAATATCTTTGATAGTAAATTGAAAGTAAATATAGTTAGCGCTTAACTTCTTTTTGACCTTGATTTCGTTTTCTTAATCTGTTTAGTGGACTGAGAATTATTTACAGATTCATTGGTGGTCACTTCTTGGAATGCATTTAGCCAATCTGTCATCTTATGACATAGTAATTTGTTAATTTGCACACCCAATAATTTGGGTATTCATTCACGAAATGTCCAACCTGTAAGCATTTATGGCAAGTTAGTACATTGTCATCACTGTTAGAGTATCTGTTTTCAAATTCAGGTTGCCCACTATGCATAATTATGGCCATGGATTTGCCTTTTTGTAAATGTTGGACTATGGGTCTATTCAAGAGCTTACTTATTACTTTTTTATCTCCTGTTTGACAGTATGTGAGTTTGGCATTAACCCGTAAACGTTTTCTAAAGAAATCCTTTATGTCACAACTCTGTTATGTAAGGGCTCTATGTATTTACCAATCATAACCAAAATCAGCACATTTTTCATTGTAGTTCTAATAGTATCTGGCTATAAAGGTTTTGGGGGTTTTAAAAGTCATGGGGAACTTACCTTTCACGGAAGGTAATTCCTGTCACTAACAAAGACAGTATATAGTATGTCTGACTTCCTCATTATCAATTTATATGCTCCATATATCACGGATTCTGTGAATTCCTTTTATCCGTTCAGTTGGAAATGTTATATCAATGGCTTTGTATATGTCTACGTTTGTAAGCCACAAGGATCTCGGGGGTTTAACAGAACCATGTAAATGTATATCTTTCAGAAATATAGGTTTTATAGTATTGTAACTGGAATCAATTGATTATCATTATCTACCACAACTGTTTTGTTTCGGTTTGTGTTGGTGTTTGTATTTGACACTTCTTCGAAAAATGACGCCTTATTTTTGTTTTGATTTGAAATGTTCACCCCGGGTCCAAAAACTAATTTTGCCTACCATGCAATCCTTCTAACATAAGCAACACGACGGGTGCCACATGTGGAGCTGGATCTGCTTACCCTTCCGGAGCACCTAAGATCACCCCCAGTTTTTGGTGGGGTTCGTGTTGCCTAGTCTTTAGTTTTCTATGTTGTGTCATCTGTACTATTATTTTGTCTGTTTGTCTTTTATTTTTGGCCATGGCGTTGTCAGTTTGTTTTCGATCTACGAGTTTGACTGTCCCTCTGGTATCTTTCATCCCTCTCTTTTCTAGGTGACGTTAAAACGATCTCTTGACATTTGTTTACATTTTGCTTCAATCGCAGTATAAATTGTTTTTTTTTCTGGAGTGGTATTAACGGATATCACTCTAACTATAAGCTTATATGCTGATGATTTAGTTTTAATATCAGATTCTGTCAATGAATAGCTATTTTTTTAATTTATTTTTATTGATCTTTTTAATGCTCAAACTATAGTTCATACAAACATTGTTACAAGACATATAGTAAATAAAATATATGACATTGTTATTATGCGACTAAGAAATAGTACATATGCTCAATACCAAACAAACGCACAAATTTCATTAGTTGTGGCCGATTTTAGTTGTTACTAGCTCTTACAGTAAAGTGCGAGTTATTACGATATATTGTCGGAAAAATTCTCGGATTTGTTATGAGTTTCCACGAATAACTACGAGTAACCTACGGGCATTTCACGAAATTTTTACGGAGTGTGACGAGTATATTATGGAATATTATTATTCATCGAAGCTTTAACGTGTTTGTTACGACCTGTTCATGTGATTATAGGAATAGTTACGTGCTAGTTACGAGTATATACGAGTTCTTAGTTTTTTCCCGCTCTTGTACCTTTCCCCAAGCGTAAACAGTACGTTACAAAATGTATATATGTAAAGTATACGCTAAGAATTCGTAATATTTTTTACCATCCGTCAAGCCATCGTTACATGGCCCGAATGAAATCTTAAACAACCTATAATGGTTTACTTTTATAAATTTTGACTTGGATGGAGAGTTGTCTCATTGGCACTCATACCACATCTTCTTATATCTATATATGTTAGCACTTGTGACAATCCATAAATTATCTGTACGCAATCCTAAACTAACAGTAACAAATCATGAACAAAATTTGTAACGAGTCATTTACGGATTCTTGCGAGCTGTTAACGGATGGTTAATTATTGTTGAGAACTTTTTATGAGCGGTTTTCGATACTTACTTGTCACTTGTTATTTACGGAAAATCTATCCGCAGACAATCGTAAGAAGATTTTTGACTTGTCAAAAATTTGCCTCTCCTTTCATGGATCTTTAAGAGTGTCTGCGAGTTGTGACCAATTATGTACGGATGCTTGTTATTGACTACAAGTTGTGATCTTTAAGGTCTTGCTAGAATAATCCATGTGTGTGAAGGGGGCATAGTAGTGCATTAACAATTGCTGATATTTAGCAAAGTACTGTACACAATTATATACACATTTTCAACGTTTAAAATGAATAATTACTTACCTTACTGTCAGTGTATACATTTATACTGTACTACATGTCTAGAAAAATCTATTCTTGGTAATATTTGAATATAGTACATAAAATAAATCAACAAAATGCACTATCGGACATTCCTGTACACTTCAGATTTCAGAAGATTTGAATACCGGTGAAGTTCAGATACATTATCTACTTGAAGATGTTTGCATCCCAATAAGATTGGGATAAAACTTCAGTTTCAAAGATATAAACTGTATGCCGCTAATTTAGATAAGATTATACTGTATGCACAAATTGTGTGTATAAGACATGTTCTGAATTTTAACATTTAACTTTGCTCATTTTGCATGTGCTCAATGAGTGTACATGTTTCAGAGTTGTTGCCTGCGTCGATATGTTAGCTTTTAAAATGATATATGCTAGCATTCAAAAGTTATACATCAGCACTCAATTGATGAATAGTAGCGTTTACACTTGGAAACAAAATTAAATGTTTAGAAAGTGTAATAAAAAGAATTTCAAAGAGTGGTTCTAGTTCTTAACGCATATAGTAACAGTGTTTACAACCTTCTTGAACTTTGGTATGCTGTTTCTAAACTCAAGCTAAATGGATAAAGTAAGCAGATAACGAGAAGGCAATATAAACTGTTAACACAGAGATATGCCTCGCCTATTTGTTATTATGAAAATACAAATGTTGAAATTAAAACAGTAATACTTTAACATGTAAGTTATGCAAATATTCAAAGTCAATGAACTATGGCTAAACAATCTCAATGGAAATGAGATGTGCCAATGCTATTACAACTGCATACCAAATACCATTGACTTTTCATAAGTCGTTCCCTTTAAACAAACCTAAACAAAAACATTAACTTGTAAACTATGTAAAAGTTTCAAAGTCAATGAACTATAATGAAGGGGTTGGGTTATATAATCTCCATGGAAATGAAACTTGCATATGCCAATACATTTGCATACTAAATATCATTGACTTAACATTAGTGGTTCATCTTTAACTGACCTAATCACAAACTAGAACATGTAAACTAAGCAAAAGTTTCAAAGTCAATAGACTATGACTGAGGGAACCAAATATTCTCAATAAAAATGAGATGTGCTAATGCTTATACAACTGCATACCAATTATCATTGACCTACCACTAACGGTTCTCCTTAAACTGATCTAATCGCAAACTAATACATGAAAACTAAGCAAAAGTTTCAAAGTCAATAGACCATGACTGAGGGGTCGGGGCCAAATAATCTGCACGGAAATGAAATATGCCAATGCTTATACAACTGGATTCCAAATATCATTGACCTACCACTAGTGCTTCCCCCTAAACTGACCTAATCACAAACTAATACATGTAAACTAAGCAAAGTTTCAAAGTCAATAGACCATGACTGAGGGGGCAGGGCCAAAAAATCTCCATGGTAATGAGATGTGCCAATGCTAATACAACTGCAAACCAAATACCTTTGACTTTTCATAAGTCGTTCCTTTTAAACAAACCTTAACACAAACATTAACTTGTAAACTATGTAAAAGTTTCAAAGTTAATGAAACATAATGAGGGGGTGGGGTTATATAATCTCCATGGAAATGAAACTTGCATATGCCAATACATTTGCATACTAAATATCATTGACTTAGCATTAGTGGTTCATCTTAAACTGATCTAATCACAAACTAATACATGTAAAGTAAGCAAAAGTATCTAAGTCGATAGACCATGACTGAGGGGGCAGTGCCAAATATTCATTCAACAGTTATCAGCTCGGGAGTGTATTTAAATGTAAAACTTTTATAATACATGCTATGTGGGAAAATAAAGAATGTCTTATAAGTTACCGAATGTGTCGATTTAAACAGATTAGCGCATTGACATGAAGGATATCTCTTCGATTCTAAGGGTTTTCACCCGATGAAAGGGATAGGGTGTATAACCTGGTGAAGCTTTTTACGTGATTAAGAAAAGAAATTCAGAAAGAAGGGGAAGAGAGATCCATAACTCCGCCCCCTAATGGACACGCCCATACGTATTAATGGGTTTACAATTTTGGAGAGAAAAAAATGATGTAAGGCCGTATCAGTCTAATTGATAACATAATTTAGATGATCTAAAACGAAAATCAAATTTAAGTAAAAAATGTTGATCGACAGATTGTTATTTTATTTTAGGATGGGTGTCTTATTGTCGTATCTTAAGTTGTACGAAATAGTATCATACAACTAAAGTCTAAAGAATAATATACAACTAAGATGAGTTATATCGCATTGACAAATATTTCAATACAACAAATCGCCTTCGTCAGTGTCAATCTTTTTTTTCAAAATGAAATTATACAATATGAAAGTCGTATGTGTTTATACTGGAGGCATACGAGTGTATTGATATAATCCAAGATGTCAAAAGTTCTTAGTATATGCACAAATGTATTACATATATATATATATATATATATATATATATATATATATATATATGTATACAGCCAAAGCTATAACTGATGAACACATCTAAAACAAAAAACTGCTTTCTGTTAATGCCGTTTGGATGAAGCACATTAAGTTCTTTAATCTTTCTCAATCCTCCTGCTGGGCATTTTTCCAGTGAGTATTCGGTAACAATGTTTTGTTCTTTCCTCTGCGAGATTTTAAACAATTCTTCTGTGATATCATGGTTATAACACCTTCACTCTGTCAATTGCCTTATACCACCGGTCACCTGGTCAAATACATAAAAATAAGGAGATGTTGTGTGATTGACAATGAAACAACTATCCACCAGAGTCCAAATCACATGGATATAAGCAACTATAGTCAGCTTCAAAAAGGCCTCGATATTGAACAAAAAAAAAAGAAAACAAGAAAACAAACGATCTGATTTATGACAAAAAAATAATTGAAAAACAAATATGACTGACAGCAACCAACTACAACCAATGTATTATACAGGCTCCTGACTAAGGACATGCACACACATAATGAGTCAGGATCCAAACATGCTTTTCAGCGCTCAACTCTCCACTTAAACTTGGGCAACGATGTAATAGCAGAGCAAAGAGGAAAAATGTGAAAATCAGTTGGAAATTATGGCTTGATTCATCAGATTGACACGAAGGTAAAAACTAACATAAAAACAAATGATACAAAGTACCGACATGAGAATACTTGCAGTTTCTAAAAGATAGTTCAATAACATTATAGGTACCAATTTTACGACAGACAAAAAAATGATCATTCTCAATCCATCTTTCCCTTTGTAATGACAATCAATTCTTTAATGAAAAACAAAATACAAACAAGGTTGTTCCGCGGAACCTTGTGTCTTCACTGCAAGTAAAAGTGTAATTACGTTGCGCAGGGTGTTGGTGCTACTGAGACGTTACGCACGATATTGCGTCTCAATTGGTAACGTTCGTCAAAATTTGACGTTTTATGCCAGTAATCGAGGATACTTTGTTCGTTTTGTCGGTAATCTTTTTTGATCGATATGGATACTTCTAAGTCTTGAATATGCATGAAATACTTCCTACTGGAAGTTACGCAAGCTAAAAACAGTACAAAATATGTATTTGGGTGAGATAATAGTGCCTATAGAATGTAATATATACATTGTTCCCCCATTAAATCTGAGCTGAGAACAGGGAGGAGGGAGGCAGCTACTCATTTTGCTTTAATAAAGAAGTCTGGGTGTTTTGTCGTGTTTTTGTTTTTTATTTTTATTTTTTTTGGGGGGGGGGGGGGGGGGGAGGGAGGTGGCGGGGGAGTTGATGAAAAGTGAAAGGGTCTTACTAAAAAAGTTAAATATGGAAAAAAAATATTCAACACTACTATTTTTCATAACTGAACAATTCGATTAAGAAAGAAAATAATTGCGTGAAAAAATAATTATATTCATCTGATATGTTTACAAGCTTTGTATAATATCGAGGTGTAACTCTTCAGGTACAACAATTTTACTGTCACTTTCAAGTTCAGCACAAATGAATCGTATTGCAGAGGAATAGCAAATCGCAGTTTTACGCTTCACAAGTTTGAAAATTAACGGTTGATTTTTTATCCTCTCGTAATACAGTCCTTTCACAACTTTGGAACCTCGGTTAAACGAACAACCCCAGTCGTCTGAAATATTTTTCTTTATAATGTGAGGTCTTGTTGACACTTTTAAAAGATAATACTCATAATCAATATCGTCTGCCAAAACCGCAATTATCATGTCCTTTTCAACAATGTCTTCAATTATATTATCATTTGTATTGCAATGGTCATCATTTTTTTCGGAATTCGAGTTATCATTTTGAATCATTTTCACTCTTTTGGAATTTCCTATCAATTGCGTTTTCTCACACTCGTTTATTGCTCCATTTAAACAGTTATCACAATTATAACACGATAAGTCGCGGACAAGAAGATCTGTAGAATAATTTGTTGATATGATTTGGTGTATCTTGTGATTTTGATCCACGGGTTTAAAGTTTATATTATGGAGACGAGGAATTTCAGCAATGTATTTGAATAGCCGTTTTTTATATATTCAACTCTGTGGATTCTGGAGATTTTTCTGAGCAAAATCATAAAGGTCACGCGCCGTCTGAATTTTAGTTTTACCCCGGAGTCCGCTTGATTCTTTAGAAAACCACCGGCAGTATCGTGTGGGCCTTTGCCATGCGAGGTTTCAAAATAGTTTCTAATTAAAACGTCGTACCCTAGATCCGATCTATGTGTACAAACATCGCCCATACAGTTTCGGCTTTTATACTGAGCACTGCAACCGTCGGTAAATTCATGCATAATCTTAATTTCAGCAGATATCGATTTCACGTATTTTGAAATGAGAGTTTGGACATATCCAGTATAGTGACGGTCATGATCCAAGTCTGGACTAATGACAAAAAACTGTTCACTAACTATTACCGGTGAATCTAATGTACTGCCGATCCCGTCTACCTCAAGAATAGCATGCCTGCTTAAAATTGTAACGTGTATGCTAACCTCGGTTCTCTGAAAGTATGCTGACTGGATTTCAGTCCGTTCGGAACATCGGTAGTTCTCAGAGAAATCGTGAATACAAACTGCGTGATTGGTTGGAAGATTTTGAACAATATTTCTATACTGTTCACTTTGCCAGTTAGCTCTATTTTGATGAGCTGGAAAAGTTTCGAGTAGTGATTTAAAATGGTTAAACATTTCGCCAGGTTTTGTTTTTTTACTAACTAACATAAGTTTTGTTCTTGTTTTTCTGCCTTTCACGTTTATTTCAGTGTATTCAAATTTTTCCCACTTAATGTCGCGAGCATTTCTAGATATGTCTAGTTCATTGTCGTGGAAGGACAATTTTTCAACTAAACATTCTTTGCAAGACCGATTTAAACACTTTGCGTGCGGTGCAGTCTTATCACATAAAGTGTCAGCACATATGTCATTTAAATGTTCAAAAACTGGTAAGTTCTCTTGGGTCAAGTCCAGATTACTTGCATGCAAATTTTTCCGAAATTCCATACATTTCTTAAAAAGAATTCGAACCTCTATATGCTGCCGACAACAACATGTATTGCGATGTTTTTGTTTGACTGGCATCACGAAAAACGGCTTGTAACTTTCAAACAAACGTTGTGATATTTTAAAATCTGGATATTTCGCTTTGAACTCTAAAAACACTTCAGTTTGCGTTTTTTCGAGCAGGTGTATTTGATGAGAAACATATTCATGAGGCCCTATCCGTGAGCGTTTCACGTCTGTTTTGTTAGAACTTGTGCGCGAAACCATAGGGGATATCCAGAAATCATAAGCCTGTTTTTTTGTTTCATCAGAAGTAATGTCAGATCTTGTTTTCCTCTTTGTGAATTCGTAACAAGATTTTTCTGATCTCAAAACAGAAGTGCGAATTCTTTGACCACCAGAAAGTCGCCGCGGCTGCAATCCCAACTTACGCGCTGCTTTGCTTTTTTCTCCTTTTGAAATTTTTTCACCGCTGACAGAAGCCGATATTACATGCATAGCGTTACGTGCATCAGAATTTCTTTTCTGTTTTGTTTCATGTATGAATCCCTTCATATTTTCTAAGACCTTTTCAGAGAGAGATGGACTCTGTCGTTTTAAAGATTGTTTTGCTGTTGGTGAAATACACAGATAGTGTTGTAGTATAGCTTGTTTTTTAATTGGAGATGATGGTAGAGCGTCCTTAAGCCTTTTCAGTGCCCTGCATTTGGCCATCTTATTTTTAAATATTGCATTTCGAATTTCGTCATTTTGATTATTTGTTTGTTTTGCTTTTTGTGTTTTGTCTCGTGACCGACGTTTATATTGATTCTGTTTTACTTTCTTTTCTTTGATTTTCTGCCTTTGATTTCTTTTATATAAAGCGCTTTTGGACACCTCACTTTTCGGACTTCTGATTCGGCTTGCGTTGTATTTGTCTTTATATTTATTGTAACTTTTATTTTTCTGCTCTTTTCTTTTTAGTTTCTTCATCTCTTTATAATATTTAATTCTCTCTGTTCCGGACATAAAATTCTTCTTTTCTGCAATTAATATTTTACCTATTTATTGACAAATTACCATATTTGTTTCATTTTAGATAATAATTTAATTTCTTTTTGTTAAATACTACTAGTATATATTTTTCCTTTACAGTTGTTATCTTCGTTTCTAACATAGCCGTATAAAGTTATTTCGATACTTGAACAGTTAATAGCGAAATTTATAAGTTTGTTATTCTGTTTTGTCCTCTGATCTTAACATGAAATCGAACCGTACTTGTTACTTGAAAACAATAGATTATCGTTCATATATTATATGATAATACGAAAAGCTTTCAATTTCGATGGCCTAGATGGGTGAGTGGCCTTAGGGGTTCATATAGTGATCACGAGCCTGGCGATTTTAAAATACGCTCGTGGCGAAATTTGTTGGACTCCGATCCTAATTGACAGTTAGTGTCAGTTATCTAACCGAAGGTCGCCTGATGTCCGGCTTCCTCCACCTATTAATAAAGTTCGATAAAAGTCGCTTATAGTGGCGTTCAACACCAAAACACAAAACAAACATTTAGATTTAATTTGAAAACACACATATATATAGCGTCCCGAATCGACAACGTTCAAAACGTAAGAAAATTGTAAAGTGGACAAACTTGCAAGACATTGGATTTGTTAAAAAACGAAGTCGTTTCGACTTAACAACTTATCAAAAATTATGTAACTGTTATGTGGGGTTAAAGTACAATTACGCAAAATCACTATTTTGTATGCTACAAATCGAATATTTTATTAAATGACGTCGAAACTGACAGTTTACTTGTAAAAAGCGGCGAAATTCGACATTGGACATTCTTGCAAGACATTTGTCCAAAGCCAATGCGTTATTATTTGTGATGTGAGTGCTGTAAAAATCCGGATTTGAAATGGTCTATCTATGTACTTTTGTGGGAATAATTTATGAAAACGAAATTTCATATCAACTTATATTTTAAAAAGCCATAACTTTTGATAACTTACCATTTTCTGAAATCTGACCATCGTGAAGATTATTCATTTTTGAAAAAATCAGCTTTGACCGTTGCATCAACGCAAAAATCAGCAATGACGTCATAAATTATATATGACGTTTATCATTCATGCGAATTTTCGCGGATTTTACACTCTTTCTAAGAGCACAAAAACTCCCGTAAAAGTTATTATGCGTATAATTTGTTACGTCTGACACGCATATTTTTGACGTTTTGACAATATTTGTATCATTATTTTATACTATTATGAAAAGTTATAAAATAATGTTTTATCTTTTTGGAAACAGTAATACCTGCCTAGTCGATGGATATAAATTTTATAAAGCTTAACTATTTAGATTTCAAAGAAGAGCTGTTTATCCAAGTGCTCTGTCGGATTTCACGGCATTGACGCAATAGCGTGCTTAACGTCTGAGCGTACACGACATTCTTAACAAAAAGAGGATTTTGACGTTGTTTAAAAGAACGTTTCAAGCGTACACGCATTTTACTTGTGTAAAAATGTCGCTTAAACTGACAGTAAGATTTACATTCTGCAATTCTAATAAGTATTCATTTTGTAAATATTTTTTAAGTTGCTACATAGATATTTTTATCTCTTCAATCCGGCGTTTGCATTAATAAATGTAAAAATTAATATCCAAATTTACATAGAATTTGAAAGCAAAAAAACATGCAAAATTTGTAATTTTGTGTCAAAATTGCCTCCAACAGCAATGAAACTTTACATCTGATTTGATACTATGAGTGAATCAAATACAGAGAAAAACTGAAAATACCTCTTTACTCTACGGATGAGCGTGTTTAAAATTTTCACAATGAATGTCTTCGTGTATAGCCTTCGATTTTTTTTCTTTATTTTCTTTTACTGTTTGTGTACTATCAGTTTCTTTTTTTTTATTTAAATTTAGCAATGTTCTTTTTGTCGCCAGACTTTCTCAATTTTGGTAAGTGAAATTTTGTTACTATTTGTTTTTTTTTTTTTTTTCTATAATACGTTTCGTTTTGTTTGTTATTATTTTGGTAATTTCTTTTCATCAATTTGTCTTTTTTCAATTTATATTAATATTCGAATGCTTCTTAATTTGATTATTTGAAAGATGTTGATAGACGTCGTATAAGTCTGGTAATTTTCATAACCTCATTTTATCAACACTTTGTTCCTAATGATCCGTCTCAGTATGCATCAAGTTTGAAATAGAAATGCGTGTTCTTATGCTGCCATTGTCAATTTTCAATATTTTAAGGTAGATCGTGGTCTAAATTACTATTTTTATTTCAGATACTGCAAATGATCGATTTTAAATTTTTGCAATTATTATTTTATTAGTAAATTTGTGAACTTTGCATTTAAATGATGAATTAGAAAACTAATTATGAGTTTATATGATTGTAATATCTTTTTCATTTCAAAAGAAAATATTTTCATTGATTAGAATTTCTAAATCATGATTATTCAAAAAATTAATTGTACAAAGGAATTTGCAATAAATTGACCTATTTTGTGATTCAGTAAGAAAACGAGTACGAGGATCGATTCCGTTTGTTTTTTGTTTTTTGTTTTTGATTTCGGAAAGCACAGCATAACAAAAAGACTATCTTTTCATATATATTTTATTTAAAACTTTAACGTTTAGCTTTCTTTTTGTTCACATAAAAGTGCCTTTTCCATGTAGCATCCTTACAAAATCTAATAATTTTTCACAAATTTAAGTTTTAAAAAGGTCGGCCAGACATACTATTTTTTCATTAAACATCTAACAAAATCACACACCAGACGTGGCAGGGTATTTATTCATCCCCACAACAATCAAATGTAAACTGCGAAAAGACGAAGTCTGTCAATCCGTTAAACATCAAAAAATGAATAAAATATATCTTCAAAGTTTTGCGTCAGACATTATCTCTTAATCATCGAAAAAGCTTTATCATAACATTCTAAGGTTTGACAGAGATTGGTGTCTAAATATTTTAACCCCAGATTGTATCTAAATGTTAAAGCTGCAAAAAAAATTAAATTCCATTTATCAGTAAAAATAAAAAAAATGAAGGGAAAAAAAACAAACACATTGTTCGAAATTTTGCTTCAACCAGTATGTCTGTCGTAATTATAAAAAAAGCTTTTGTCCAAGTTTCTAAAATATTCAATGAAGGTTTGACAAAGTAATTGCTATCTAAAAACTTTAAAAAAAACTCCCGACTACATATTAATGTTAATAACTTCATTTACAAGTTAAATACGGAAAAATGAGAAGACATTGTTTTCGAAAATTTGCTCTACATTTATACTGTTTTTTTTTACCATAAAAAGCATCTATCCAAATTTCATACTACATTGCATTCAAGAAGTTTTGCCATATATATTGATGTTTGAAAAAAATTAACCTTTTATAGCTGATTATGCGGTGTGGGCTTTGATCATTGTTGAAGGCCGTACGGTGACCTATAATTGTTTTAAACTTCTATGTCATTAGGTCTCTGGTGGAGAGTTGTCTCATTTTCAATCATACCACATCTTATTTTTCTATTTAACTACAGACTGAACCTACATGTTGAAGCCGCCGACGCCACTGCCGACGACGACTGATTGTGGGATCGCTATGTCTCGCTTCCTTGACAAAAACTATCGCAGGCCCGACAAAAGCAAAGAAGAACAACACATAAATATCTGTTAAGGAAAAGCATACTATTCTATTATCATAATTTTATATACGTAATAGGCCTCCGATACATGGGGTATACGTCCTTGAGACAACAACACAACAACACACACAAACACTTATATATGTCAAAATAGTTTTACTATCTCCATTCATCGTCTACTTCTACCAGATAGCTATAGTGACCATCTTCAACAAATTGAAGATTATGTCACAGGAGGATAACTTATAACAAGATATTATAGATTGCTTTTCTACAAATTAAAAATAATAGTAAAATGAATATTGAAAATGTACAATAATTTTAAGGTGAATAATTGAATTTAATACTGACGTTTCGAGATAGATGATTTGAAAGTGTCTACTAATGTGTAGCTATGATATCATCGGGAAGTTTGTTCCAGTTGGTAAATTCAGATTTTTTTGCGGGTTTTTTTTATTAATGCGAATAATGCGACTGTGTGAGTATCGCATTCTGTAAATGGTATAGAACCACTAATTCAGGCCCGGTCGGAAAGAACATACAAGAAAGTAGTACATATTTTAAACAAAATAGTTCCTACGCATAGCTGTATCTTTGTCAATAGTGGGAATATTTGTGTATTATTAGTATCAAATGAAAGCTTGGGGACTTGGGGTCATTGTAGAACCCTTGTTGAAAGTTTTATTTGAATAATAATGAAGTATAGGAAATTTTAATAGGAGGGCTCATTTGGCTTGTTGTTCAGATCAGAA
Source organism: Mytilus californianus (assembly GCF_021869535.1). Lineage (NCBI taxonomy): Eukaryota > Metazoa > Mollusca > Bivalvia > Mytilida > Mytilidae > Mytilus > Mytilus californianus. Next base: position 44,928,883 of record NW_026262593.1, read on the forward strand.
GTTCCTGTTTTTGTACTATCAAACTTCCGGGAACCAGTACGCTCTAATATGCAATTAAAGGTATGTTGATTTTTTCAGCACAAGTCAGCATAAGGTACAGTTTTGACATGAAATAACTGCCACTTTATTTGAACTTAAGATAAAGTAGCCATTTGTGCTTGAAATTGCAGAATTTAACATAGAAAGCAATGGGGCGATAAATTAGTGGTTTTATACCTATTACTGACAGGCATGTGAAATTCTATTTTTAGAAATCATACCCTTTACAGTGAAAATTGGTCACATTTGTTGTCAGAAATCATGTTACATTATTTTTTTTATGTAACAATTATGTTAGTGTCAAATTACAGCCCTCAATTTGCTACAATAAGGTATTTTAGCCTTTTTTGGTCATTTAGCATGCACACAGTTAAGATTTTACCTGAAATTTAAATTTTTGGATTATCTTACACTGAAACCAATGAAACTTGTATATTATGACTAGTTTATAGTAGAAATATTGTTTTTGGTCAAATTATCTAGTGAGTGTTCATGTTTTATTGTGTTTCTTGGTGAATTATTTATTTCAAGGAAAATTGGTGTATACTTATATAGGAATTCCAAAATCTCACTTGAAATGCATTTTATAACCATTTTAGCAAGTTGTCTAGCTTGGAGATACATAAATTGCTTTGTTGATCCATGTTTATACATAAAAGTATGGTTCTTTTACCTAATCACTCTCCTTTTCCAACATGTAGAAAAAAGGGGGGACAAAATTATCAATTATATTTTATGTTTGGACCACTGTATTTACATTCAAGGAAGAATCTCTGATAAAAATAAGACATATAGGTAAGAACACTGTTATTTGAGTAGATATTAACAAATCAGAACTGGTAAAAATTGAAAAAGTGTCATATCTGTCACTATTAGTATCCATATGTAGTTTTCTTTGTTTAACGCATATGTAACTACCAGTCCAATTTGAGCTTGAATTCAGTGGTATAGTGTTTTGACAAAAGATTTATGTGTTTTTCTATGCTAGAAATAGATCATAGAAGGAAATTAAGTCAAGCAGAAGTCAATATAACAAGTTTGGTGCTGTTATAGGTAAAGAACCACTAATTCAGGCCCGGTCGGAAAGAACATACAAGAAAGTAGTACATATTTTAAACAAAATAGTTCCTACGCATAGCTGTATCTTTGTCAATAGTGGGAATATTTGTGTATTATTAGTATCAAATGAAAGCTTGGGGACTTGGGGTCATTGTAGAACCCTTGTTGAAAGTTTTATTTGAATAATAATGAAGTATAGGAAATTTTAATAGGAGGGCTCATTTGGCTTGTTGTTCAGATCAGAAGTTCCTGTTTTTGTACTATCAAACTTCCGGGAACCAGTACGCTCTAATATGCAATTAAAGGTATGTTGATTTTTTCAGCACAAGTCAGCATAAGGTACAGTTTTGACATGAAATAACTGCCACTTTATTTGAACTTAAGATAAAGTAGCCATTTGTGCTTGAAATTGCAGAATTTAACATAGAAAGCAATGGGGCGATAAATTAGTGGTTTTATACCTATTACTGACAGGCATGTGAAATTCTATTTTTAGAAATCATACCCTTTACAGTGAAAATTGGTCACATTTGTTGTCAGAAATCATGTTACATTATTTTTTTTATGTAACAATTATGTTAGTGTCAAATTACAGCCCTCAATTTGCTACAATAAGGTATTTTAGCCTTTTTTGGTCATTTAGCATGCACACAGTTAAGATTTTACCTGAAATTTAAATTTTTGGATTATCTTACACTGAAACCAATGAAACTTGTATATTATGACTAGTTTATAGTAGAAATATTGTTTTTGGTCAAATTATCTAGTGAGTGTTCATGTTTTATTGTGTTTCTTGGTGAATTATTTATTTCAAGGAAAATTGGTGTATACTTATATAGGAATTCCAAAATCTCACTTGAAATGCATTTTATAACCATTTTAGCAAGTTGTCTAGCTTGGAGATACATAAATTGCTTTGTTGATCCATGTTTATACATAAAAGTATGGTTCTTTTACCTAATCACTCTCCTTTTCCAACATGTAGAAAAAAGGGGGGACAAAATTATCAATTATATTTTATGTTTGGACCACTGTATTTACATTCAAGGAAGAATCTCTGATAAAAATAAGACATATAGGTAAGAACACTGTTATTTGAGTAGATATTAACAAATCAGAACTGGTAAAAATTGAAAAAGTGTCATATCTGTCACTATTAGTATCCATATGTAGTTTTCTTTGTTTAACGCATATGTAACTACCAGTCCAATTTGAGCTTGAATTCAGTGGTATAGTGTTTTGACAAAAGATTTATGTGTTTTTCTATGCTAGAAATAGATCATAGAAGGAAATTAAGTCAAGCAGAAGTCAATATAACAAGTTTGGTGCTGTTATAGGTAAAGAACCACTAATTCAGGCCCGGTCGGAAAGAACATACAAGAAAGTAGTACATATTTTAAACAAAATAGTTCCTACGCATAGCTGTATCTTTGTCAATAGTGGGAATATTTGTGTATTATTAGTATCAAATGAAAGCTTGGGGACTTGGGGTCATTGTAGAACCCTTGTTGAAAGTTTTATTTGAATAATAATGAAGTATAGGAAATTTTAATAGGAGGGCTCATTTGGCTTGTTGTTCAGATCAGAAGTTCCTGTTTTTGTACTATCAAACTTCCGGGAACCAGTACGCTCTAATATGCAATTAAAGGTATGTTGATTTTTTCAGCACAAGTCAGCATAAGGTACAGTTTTGACATGAAATAACTGCCACTTTATTTGAACTTAAGATAAAGTAGCCATTTGTGCTTGAAATTGCAGAATTTAACATAGAAAGCAATGGGGCGATAAATTAGTGGTTTTATACCTATTACTGACAGGCATGTGAAATTCTATTTTTAGAAATCATACCCTTTACAGTGAAAATTGGTCACATTTGTTGTCAGAAATCATGTTACATTATTTTTTTTATGTAACAATTATGTTAGTGTCAAATTACAGCCCTCAATTTGCTACAATAAGGTATTTTAGCCTTTTTTGGTCATTTAGCATGCACACAGTTAAGATTTTACCTGAAATTTAAATTTTTGGATTATCTTACACTGAAACCAATGAAACTTGTATATTATGACTAGTTTATAGTAGAAATATTGTTTTTGGTCAAATTATCTAGTGAGTGTTCATGTTTTATTGTGTTTCTTGGTGAATTATTTATTTCAAGGAAAATTGGTGTATACTTATATAGGAATTCCAAAATCTCACTTGAAATGCATTTTATAACCATTTTAGCAAGTTGTCTAGCTTGGAGATACATAAATTGCTTTGTTGATCCATGTTTATACATAAAAGTATGGTTCTTTTACCTAATCACTCTCCTTTTCCAACATGTAGAAAAAAGGGGGGACAAAATTATCAATTATATTTTATGTTTGGACCACTGTATTTACATTCAAGGAAGAATCTCTGATAAAAATAAGACATATAGGTAAGAACACTGTTATTTGAGTAGATATTAACAAATCAGAACTGGTAAAAATTGAAAAAGTGTCATATCTGTCACTATTAGTATCCATATGTAGTTTTCTTTGTTTAACGCATATGTAACTACCAGTCCAATTTGAGCTTGAATTCAGTGGTATAGTGTTTTGACAAAAGATTTATGTGTTTTTCTATGCTAGAAATAGATCATAGAAGGAAATTAAGTCAAGCAGAAGTCAATATAACAAGTTTGGTGCTGTTATAGGTAAAGAACCACTAATTCAGGCCCGGTCGGAAAGAACATACAAGAAAGTAGTACATATTTTAAACAAAATAGTTCCTACGCATAGCTGTATCTTTGTCAATAGTGGGAATATTTGTGTATTATTAGTATCAAATGAAAGCTTGGGGACTTGGGGTCATTGTAGAACCCTTGTTGAAAGTTTTATTTGAATAATAATGAAGTATAGGAAATTTTAATAGGAGGGCTCATTTGGCTTGTTGTTCAGATCAGAAGTTCCTGTTTTTGTACTATCAAACTTCCGGGAACCAGTACGCTCTAATATGCAATTAAAGGTATGTTGATTTTTTCAGCACAAGTCAGCATAAGGTACAGTTTTGACATGAAATAACTGCCACTTTATTTGAACTTAAGATAAAGTAGCCATTTGTGCTTGAAATTGCAGAATTTAACATAGAAAGCAATGGGGCGATAAATTAGTGGTTTTATACCTATTACTGACAGGCATGTGAAATTCTATTTTTAGAAATCATACCCTTTACAGTGAAAATTGGTCACATTTGTTGTCAGAAATCATGTTACATTATTTTTTTTATGTAACAATTATGTTAGTGTCAAATTACAGCCCTCAATTTGCTACAATAAGGTATTTTAGCCTTTTTTGGTCATTTAGCATGCACACAGTTAAGATTTTACCTGAAATTTAAATTTTTGGATTATCTTACACTGAAACCAATGAAACTTGTATATTATGACTAGTTTATAGTAGAAATATTGTTTTTGGTCAAATTATCTAGTGAGTGTTCATGTTTTATTGTGTTTCTTGGTGAATTATTTATTTCAAGGAAAATTGGTGTATACTTATATAGGAATTCCAAAATCTCACTTGAAATGCATTTTATAACCATTTTAGCAAGTTGTCTAGCTTGGAGATACATAAATTGCTTTGTTGATCCATGTTTATACATAAAAGTATGGTTCTTTTACCTAATCACTCTCCTTTTCCAACATGTAGAAAAAAGGGGGGACAAAATTATCAATTATATTTTATGTTTGGACCACTGTATTTACATTCAAGGAAGAATCTCTGATAAAAATAAGACATATAGGTAAGAACACTGTTATTTGAGTAGATATTAACAAATCAGAACTGGTAAAAATTGAAAAAGTGTCATATCTGTCACTATTAGTATCCATATGTAGTTTTCTTTGTTTAACGCATATGTAACTACCAGTCCAATTTGAGCTTGAATTCAGTGGTATAGTGTTTTGACAAAAGATTTATGTGTTTTTCTATGCTAGAAATAGATCATAGAAGGAAATTAAGTCAAGCAGAAGTCAATATAACAAGTTTGGTGCTGTTATAGGTAAAGAACCACTAATTCAGGCCCGGTCGGAAAGAACATACAAGAAAGTAGTACATATTTTAAACAAAATAGTTCCTACGCATAGCTGTATCTTTGTCAATAGTGGGAATATTTGTGTATTATTAGTATCAAATGAAAGCTTGGGGACTTGGGGTCATTGTAGAACCCTTGTTGAAAGTTTTATTTGAATAATAATGAAGTATAGGAAATTTTAATAGGAGGGCTCATTTGGCTTGTTGTTCAGATCAGAAGTTCCTGTTTTTGTACTATCAAACTTCCGGGAACCAGTACGCTCTAATATGCAATTAAAGGTATGTTGATTTTTTCAGCACAAGTCAGCATAAGGTACAGTTTTGACATGAAATAACTGCCACTTTATTTGAACTTAAGATAAAGTAGCCATTTGTGCTTGAAATTGCAGAATTTAACATAGAAAGCAATGGGGCGATAAATTAGTGGTTTTATACCTATTACTGACAGGCATGTGAAATTCTATTTTTAGAAATCATACCCTTTACAGTGAAAATTGGTCACATTTGTTGTCAGAAATCATGTTACATTATTTTTTTTATGTAACAATTATGTTAGTGTCAAATTACAGCCCTCAATTTGCTACAATAAGGTATTTTAGCCTTTTTTGGTCATTTAGCATGCACACAGTTAAGATTTTACCTGAAATTTAAATTTTTGGATTATCTTACACTGAAACCAATGAAACTTGTATATTATGACTAGTTTATAGTAGAAATATTGTTTTTGGTCAAATTATCTAGTGAGTGTTCATGTTTTATTGTGTTTCTTGGTGAATTATTTATTTCAAGGAAAATTGGTGTATACTTATATAGGAATTCCAAAATCTCACTTGAAATGCATTTTATAACCATTTTAGCAAGTTGTCTAGCTTGGAGATACATAAATTGCTTTGTTGATCCATGTTTATACATAAAAGTATGGTTCTTTTACCTAATCACTCTCCTTTTCCAACATGTAGAAAAAAGGGGGGACAAAATTATCAATTATATTTTATGTTTGGACCACTGTATTTACATTCAAGGAAGAATCTCTGATAAAAATAAGACATATAGGTAAGAACACTGTTATTTGAGTAGATATTAACAAATCAGAACTGGTAAAAATTGAAAAAGTGTCATATCTGTCACTATTAGTATCCATATGTAGTTTTCTTTGTTTAACGCATATGTAACTACCAGTCCAATTTGAGCTTGAATTCAGTGGTATAGTGTTTTGACAAAAGATTTATGTGTTTTTCTATGCTAGAAATAGATCATAGAAGGAAATTAAGTCAAGCAGAAGTCAATATAACAAGTTTGGTGCTGTTATAGGTAAAGAACCACTAATTCAGGCCCGGTCGGAAAGAACATACAAGAAAGTAGTACATATTTTAAACAAAATAGTTCCTACGCATAGCTGTATCTTTGTCAATAGTGGGAATATTTGTGTATTATTAGTATCAAATGAAAGCTTGGGGACTTGGGGTCATTGTAGAACCCTTGTTGAAAGTTTTATTTGAATAATAATGAAGTATAGGAAATTTTAATAGGAGGGCTCATTTGGCTTGTTGTTCAGATCAGAAGTTCCTGTTTTTGTACTATCAAACTTCCGGGAACCAGTACGCTCTAATATGCAATTAAAGGTATGTTGATTTTTTCAGCACAAGTCAGCATAAGGTACAGTTTTGACATGAAATAACTGCCACTTTATTTGAACTTAAGATAAAGTAGCCATTTGTGCTTGAAATTGCAGAATTTAACATAGAAAGCAATGGGGCGATAAATTAGTGGTTTTATACCTATTACTGACAGGCATGTGAAATTCTATTTTTAGAAATCATACCCTTTACAGTGAAAATTGGTCACATTTGTTGTCAGAAATCATGTTACATTATTTTTTTTATGTAACAATTATGTTAGTGTCAAATTACAGCCCTCAATTTGCTACAATAAGGTATTTTAGCCTTTTTTGGTCATTTAGCATGCACACAGTTAAGATTTTACCTGAAATTTAAATTTTTGGATTATCTTACACTGAAACCAATGAAACTTGTATATTATGACTAGTTTATAGTAGAAATATTGTTTTTGGTCAAATTATCTAGTGAGTGTTCATGTTTTATTGTGTTTCTTGGTGAATTATTTATTTCAAGGAAAATTGGTGTATACTTATATAGGAATTCCAAAATCTCACTTGAAATGCATTTTATAACCATTTTAGCAAGTTGTCTAGCTTGGAGATACATAAATTGCTTTGTTGATCCATGTTTATACATAAAAGTATGGTTCTTTTACCTAATCACTCTCCTTTTCCAACATGTAGAAAAAAGGGGGGACAAAATTATCAATTATATTTTATGTTTGGACCACTGTATTTACATTCAAGGAAGAATCTCTGATAAAAATAAGACATATAGGTAAGAACACTGTTATTTGAGTAGATATTAACAAATCAGAACTGGTAAAAATTGAAAAAGTGTCATATCTGTCACTATTAGTATCCATATGTAGTTTTCTTTGTTTAACGCATATGTAACTACCAGTCCAATTTGAGCTTGAATTCAGTGGTATAGTGTTTTGACAAAAGATTTATGTGTTTTTCTATGCTAGAAATAGATCATAGAAGGAAATTAAGTCAAGCAGAAGTCAATATAACAAGTTTGGTGCTGTTATAGGTAAAGAACCACTAATTCAGGCCCGGTCGGAAAGAACATACAAGAAAGTAGTACATATTTTAAACAAAATAGTTCCTACGCATAGCTGTATCTTTGTCAATAGTGGGAATATTTGTGTATTATTAGTATCAAATGAAAGCTTGGGGACTTGGGGTCATTGTAGAACCCTTGTTGAAAGTTTTATTTGAATAATAATGAAGTATAGGAAATTTTAATAGGAGGGCTCATTTGGCTTGTTGTTCAGATCAGAAGTTCCTGTTTTTGTACTATCAAACTTCCGGGAACCAGTACGCTCTAATATGCAATTAAAGGTATGTTGATTTTTTCAGCACAAGTCAGCATAAGGTACAGTTTTGACATGAAATAACTGCCACTTTATTTGAACTTAAGATAAAGTAGCCATTTGTGCTTGAAATTGCAGAATTTAACATAGAAAGCAATGGGGCGATAAATTAGTGGTTTTATACCTATTACTGACAGGCATGTGAAATTCTATTTTTAGAAATCATACCCTTTACAGTGAAAATTGGTCACATTTGTTGTCAGAAATCATGTTACATTATTTTTTTTATGTAACAATTATGTTAGTGTCAAATTACAGCCCTCAATTTGCTACAATAAGGTATTTTAGCCTTTTTTGGTCATTTAGCATGCACACAGTTAAGATTTTACCTGAAATTTAAATTTTTGGATTATCTTACACTGAAACCAATGAAACTTGTATATTATGACTAGTTTATAGTAGAAATATTGTTTTTGGTCAAATTATCTAGTGAGTGTTCATGTTTTATTGTGTTTCTTGGTGAATTATTTATTTCAAGGAAAATTGGTGTATACTTATATAGGAATTCCAAAATCTCACTTGAAATGCATTTTATAACCATTTTAGCAAGTTGTCTAGCTTGGAGATACATAAATTGCTTTGTTGATCCATGTTTATACATAAAAGTATGGTTCTTTTACCTAATCACTCTCCTTTTCCAACATGTAGAAAAAAGGGGGGACAAAATTATCAATTATATTTTATGTTTGGACCACTGTATTTACATTCAAGGAAGAATCTCTGATAAAAATAAGACATATAGGTAAGAACACTGTTATTTGAGTAGATATTAACAAATCAGAACTGGTAAAAATTGAAAAAGTGTCATATCTGTCACTATTAGTATCCATATGTAGTTTTCTTTGTTTAACGCATATGTAACTACCAGTCCAATTTGAGCTTGAATTCAGTGGTATAGTGTTTTGACAAAAGATTTATGTGTTTTTCTATGCTAGAAATAGATCATAGAAGGAAATTAAGTCAAGCAGAAGTCAATATAACAAGTTTGGTGCTGTTATAGGTAAAGAACCACTAATTCAGGCCCGGTCGGAAAGAACATACAAGAAAGTAGTACATATTTTAAACAAAATAGTTCCTACGCATAGCTGTATCTTTGTCAATAGTGGGAATATTTGTGTATTATTAGTATCAAATGAAAGCTTGGGGACTTGGGGTCATTGTAGAACCCTTGTTGAAAGTTTTATTTGAATAATAATGAAGTATAGGAAATTTTAATAGGAGGGCTCATTTGGCTTGTTGTTCAGATCAGAAGTTCCTGTTTTTGTACTATCAAACTTCCGGGAACCAGTACGCTCTAATATGCAATTAAAGGTATGTTGATTTTTTCAGCACAAGTCAGCATAAGGTACAGTTTTGACATGAAATAACTGCCACTTTATTTGAACTTAAGATAAAGTAGCCATTTGTGCTTGAAATTGCAGAATTTAACATAGAAAGCAATGGGGCGATAAATTAGTGGTTTTATACCTATTACTGACAGGCATGTGAAATTCTATTTTTAGAAATCATACCCTTTACAGTGAAAATTGGTCACATTTGTTGTCAGAAATCATGTTACATTATTTTTTTTATGTAACAATTATGTTAGTGTCAAATTACAGCCCTCAATTTGCTACAATAAGGTATTTTAGCCTTTTTTGGTCATTTAGCATGCACACAGTTAAGATTTTACCTGAAATTTAAATTTTTGGATTATCTTACACTGAAACCAATGAAACTTGTATATTATGACTAGTTTATAGTAGAAATATTGTTTTTGGTCAAATTATCTAGTGAGTGTTCATGTTTTATTGTGTTTCTTGGTGAATTATTTATTTCAAGGAAAATTGGTGTATACTTATATAGGAATTCCAAAATCTCACTTGAAATGCATTTTATAACCATTTTAGCAAGTTGTCTAGCTTGGAGATACATAAATTGCTTTGTTGATCCATGTTTATACATAAAAGTATGGTTCTTTTACCTAATCACTCTCCTTTTCCAACATGTAGAAAAAAGGGGGGACAAAATTATCAATTATATTTTATGTTTGGACCACTGTATTTACATTCAAGGAAGAATCTCTGATAAAAATAAGACATATAGGTAAGAACACTGTTATTTGAGTAGATATTAACAAATCAGAACTGGTAAAAATTGAAAAAGTGTCATATCTGTCACTATTAGTATCCATATGTAGTTTTCTTTGTTTAACGCATATGTAACTACCAGTCCAATTTGAGCTTGAATTCAGTGGTATAGTGTTTTGACAAAAGATTTATGTGTTTTTCTATGCTAGAAATAGATCATAGAAGGAAATTAAGTCAAGCAGAAGTCAATATAACAAGTTTGGTGCTGTTATAGGTAAAGAACCACTAATTCAGGCCCGGTCGGAAAGAACATACAAGAAAGTAGTACATATTTTAAACAAAATAGTTCCTACGCATAGCTGTATCTTTGTCAATAGTGGGAATATTTGTGTATTATTAGTATCAAATGAAAGCTTGGGGACTTGGGGTCATTGTAGAACCCTTGTTGAAAGTTTTATTTGAATAATAATGAAGTATAGGAAATTTTAATAGGAGGGCTCATTTGGCTTGTTGTTCAGATCAGAAGTTCCTGTTTTTGTACTATCAAACTTCCGGGAACCAGTACGCTCTAATATGCAATTAAAGGTATGTTGATTTTTTCAGCACAAGTCAGCATAAGGTACAGTTTTGACATGAAATAACTGCCACTTTATTTGAACTTAAGATAAAGTAGCCATTTGTGCTTGAAATTGCAGAATTTAACATAGAAAGCAATGGGGCGATAAATTAGTGGTTTTATACCTATTACTGACAGGCATGTGAAATTCTATTTTTAGAAATCATACCCTTTACAGTGAAAATTGGTCACATTTGTTGTCAGAAATCATGTTACATTATTTTTTTTATGTAACAATTATGTTAGTGTCAAATTACAGCCCTCAATTTGCTACAATAAGGTATTTTAGCCTTTTTTGGTCATTTAGCATGCACACAGTTAAGATTTTACCTGAAATTTAAATTTTTGGATTATCTTACACTGAAACCAATGAAACTTGTATATTATGACTAGTTTATAGTAGAAATATTGTTTTTGGTCAAATTATCTAGTGAGTGTTCATGTTTTATTGTGTTTCTTGGTGAATTATTTATTTCAAGGAAAATTGGTGTATACTTATATAGGAATTCCAAAATCTCACTTGAAATGCATTTTATAACCATTTTAGCAAGTTGTCTAGCTTGGAGATACATAAATTGCTTTGTTGATCCATGTTTATACATAAAAGTATGGTTCTTTTACCTAATCACTCTCCTTTTCCAACATGTAGAAAAAAGGGGGGACAAAATTATCAATTATATTTTATGTTTGGACCACTGTATTTACATTCAAGGAAGAATCTCTGATAAAAATAAGACATATAGGTAAGAACACTGTTATTTGAGTAGATATTAACAAATCAGAACTGGTAAAAATTGAAAAAGTGTCATATCTGTCACTATTAGTATCCATATGTAGTTTTCTTTGTTTAACGCATATGTAACTACCAGTCCAATTTGAGCTTGAATTCAGTGGTATAGTGTTTTGACAAAAGATTTATGTGTTTTTCTATGCTAGAAATAGATCATAGAAGGAAATTAAGTCAAGCAGAAGTCAATATAACAAGTTTGGTGCTGTTATAGGTAAAGAACCACTAATTCAGGCCCGGTCGGAAAGAACATACAAGAAAGTAGTACATATTTTAAACAAAATAGTTCCTACGCATAGCTGTATCTTTGTCAATAGTGGGAATATTTGTGTATTATTAGTATCAAATGAAAGCTTGGGGACTTGGGGTCATTGTAGAACCCTTGTTGAAAGTTTTATTTGAATAATAATGAAGTATAGGAAATTTTAATAGGAGGGCTCATTTGGCTTGTTGTTCAGATCAGAAGTTCCTGTTTTTGTACTATCAAACTTCCGGGAACCAGTACGCTCTAATATGCAATTAAAGGTATGTTGATTTTTTCAGCACAAGTCAGCATAAGGTACAGTTTTGACATGAAATAACTGCCACTTTATTTGAACTTAAGATAAAGTAGCCATTTGTGCTTGAAATTGCAGAATTTAACATAGAAAGCAATGGGGCGATAAATTAGTGGTTTTATACCTATTACTGACAGGCATGTGAAATTCTATTTTTAGAAATCATACCCTTTACAGTGAAAATTGGTCACATTTGTTGTCAGAAATCATGTTACATTATTTTTTTTATGTAACAATTATGTTAGTGTCAAATTACAGCCCTCAATTTGCTACAATAAGGTATTTTAGCCTTTTTTGGTCATTTAGCATGCACACAGTTAAGATTTTACCTGAAATTTAAATTTTTGGATTATCTTACACTGAAACCAATGAAACTTGTATATTATGACTAGTTTATAGTAGAAATATTGTTTTTGGTCAAATTATCTAGTGAGTGTTCATGTTTTATTGTGTTTCTTGGTGAATTATTTATTTCAAGGAAAATTGGTGTATACTTATATAGGAATTCCAAAATCTCACTTGAAATGCATTTTATAACCATTTTAGCAAGTTGTCTAGCTTGGAGATACATAAATTGCTTTGTTGATCCATGTTTATACATAAAAGTATGGTTCTTTTACCTAATCACTCTCCTTTTCCAACATGTAGAAAAAAGGGGGGACAAAATTATCAATTATATTTTATGTTTGGACCACTGTATTTACATTCAAGGAAGAATCTCTGATAAAAATAAGACATATAGGTAAGAACACTGTTATTTGAGTAGATATTAACAAATCAGAACTGGTAAAAATTGAAAAAGTGTCATATCTGTCACTATTAGTATCCATATGTAGTTTTCTTTGTTTAACGCATATGTAACTACCAGTCCAATTTGAGCTTGAATTCAGTGGTATAGTGTTTTGACAAAAGATTTATGTGTTTTTCTATGCTAGAAATAGATCATAGAAGGAAATTAAGTCAAGCAGAAGTCAATATAACAAGTTTGGTGCTGTTATAGGTATAGAACCACTAATTCAGGCCCGGTCGGAAAGAACATACAAGAAAGTAGTACATATTTTAAACAAAATAGTTCCTACGCATAGCTGTATCTTTGTCAATAGTGGGAATATTTGTGTATTATTAGTATCAAATGAAAGCTTGGGGACTTGGGGTCATTGTAGAACCCTTGTTGAAAGTTTTATTTGAATAATAATGAAGTATAGGAAATTTTAATAGGAGGGCTCATTTGGCTTGTTGTTCAGATCAGAAGTTCCTGTTTTTGTACTATCAAACTTCCGGGAACCAGTACGCTCTAATATGCAATTAAAGGTATGTTGATTTTTTCAGCACAAGTCAGCATAAGGTACAGTTTTGACATGAAATAACTGCCACTTTATTTGAACTTAAGATAAAGTAGCCATTTGTGCTTGAAATTGCAGAATTTAACATAGAAAGCAATGGGGCGATAAATTAGTGGTTTTATACCTATTACTGACAGGCATGTGAAATTCTATTTTTAGAAATCATACCCTTTACAGTGAAAATTGGTCACATTTGTTGTCAGAAATCATGTTACATTATTTTTTTTATGTAACAATTATGTTAGTGTCAAATTACAGCCCTCAATTTGCTACAATAAGGTATTTTAGCCTTTTTTGGTCATTTAGCATGCACACAGTTAAGATTTTACCTGAAATTTAAATTTTTGGATTATCTTACACTGAAACCAATGAAACTTGTATATTATGACTAGTTTATAGTAGAAATATTGTTTTTGGTCAAATTATCTAGTGAGTGTTCATGTTTTATTGTGTTTCTTGGTGAATTATTTATTTCAAGGAAAATTGGTGTATACTTATATAGGAATTCCAAAATCTCACTTGAAATGCATTTTATAACCATTTTAGCAAGTTGTCTAGCTTGGAGATACATAAATTGCTTTGTTGATCCATGTTTATACATAAAAGTATGGTTCTTTTACCTAATCACTCTCCTTTTCCAACATGTAGAAAAAAGGGGGGACAAAATTATCAATTATATTTTATGTTTGGACCACTGTATTTACATTCAAGGAAGAATCTCTGATAAAAATAAGACATATAGGTAAGAACACTGTTATTTGAGTAGATATTAACAAATCAGAACTGGTAAAAATTGAAAAAGTGTCATATCTGTCACTATTAGTATCCATATGTAGTTTTCTTTGTTTAACGCATATGTAACTACCAGTCCAATTTGAGCTTGAATTCAGTGGTATAGTGTTTTGACAAAAGATTTATGTGTTTTTCTATGCTAGAAATAGATCATAGAAGGAAATTAAGTCAAGCAGAAGTCAATATAACAAGTTTGGTGCTGTTATAGGTATAGAACCACTAATTCAGGCCCGGTCGGAAAGAACATACAAGAAAGTAGTACATATTTTAAACAAAATAGTTCCTACGCATAGCTGTATCTTTGTCAATAGTGGGAATATTTGTGTATTATTAGTATCAAATGAAAGCTTGGGGACTTGGGGTCATTGTAGAACCCTTGTTGAAAGTTTTATTTGAATAATAATGAAGTATAGGAAATTTTAATAGGAGGGCTCATTTGGCTTGTTGTTCAGATCAGAAGTTCCTGTTTTTGTACTATCAAACTTCCGGGAACCAGTACGCTCTAATATGCAATTAAAGGTATGTTGATTTTTTCAGCACAAGTCAGCATAAGGTACAGTTTTGACATGAAATAACTGCCACTTTATTTGAACTTAAGATAAAGTAGCCATTTGTGCTTGAAATTGCAGAATTTAACATAGAAAGCAATGGGGCGATAAATTAGTGGTTTTATACCTATTACTGACAGGCATGTGAAATTCTATTTTTAGAAATCATACCCTTTACAGTGAAAATTGGTCACATTTGTTGTCAGAAATCATGTTACATTATTTTTTTTATGTAACAATTATGTTAGTGTCAAATTACAGCCCTCAATTTGCTACAATAAGGTATTTTAGCCTTTTTTGGTCATTTAGCATGCACACAGTTAAGATTTTACCTGAAATTTAAATTTTTGGATTATCTTACACTGAAACCAATGAAACTTGTATATTATGACTAGTTTATAGTAGAAATATTGTTTTTGGTCAAATTATCTAGTGAGTGTTCATGTTTTATTGTGTTTCTTGGTGAATTATTTATTTCAAGGAAAATTGGTGTATACTTATATAGGAATTCCAAAATCTCACTTGAAATGCATTTTATAACCATTTTAGCAAGTTGTCTAGCTTGGAGATACATAAATTGCTTTGTTGATCCATGTTTATACATAAAAGTATGGTTCTTTTACCTAATCACTCTCCTTTTCCAACATGTAGAAAAAAGGGGGGACAAAATTATCAATTATATTTTATGTTTGGACCACTGTATTTACATTCAAGGAAGAATCTCTGATAAAAATAAGACATATAGGTAAGAACACTGTTATTTGAGTAGATATTAACAAATCAGAACTGGTAAAAATTGAAAAAGTGTCATATCTGTCACTATTAGTATCCATATGTAGTTTTCTTTGTTTAACGCATATGTAACTACCAGTCCAATTTGAGCTTGAATTCAGTGGTATAGTGTTTTGACAAAAGATTTATGTGTTTTTCTATGCTAGAAATAGATCATAGAAGGAAATTAAGTCAAGCAGAAGTCAATATAACAAGTTTGGTGCTGTTATAGGTATAGAACCACTAATTCAGGCCCGGTCGGAAAGAACATACAAGAAAGTAGTACATATTTTAAACAAAATAGTTCCTACGCATAGCTGTATCTTTGTCAATAGTGGGAATATTTGTGTATTATTAGTATCAAATGAAAGCTTGGGGACTTGGGGTCATTGTAGAACCCTTGTTGAAAGTTTTATTTGAATAATAATGAAGTATAGGAAATTTTAATAGGAGGGCTCATTTGGCTTGTTGTTCAGATCAGAAGTTCCTGTTTTTGTACTATCAAACTTCCGGGAACCAGTACGCTCTAATATGCAATTAAAGGTATGTTGATTTTTTCAGCACAAGTCAGCATAAGGTACAGTTTTGACATGAAATAACTGCCACTTTATTTGAACTTAAGATAAAGTAGCCATTTGTGCTTGAAATTGCAGAATTTAACATAGAAAGCAATGGGGCGATAAATTAGTGGTTTTATACCTATTACTGACAGGCATGTGAAATTCTATTTTTAGAAATCATACCCTTTACAGTGAAAATTGGTCACATTTGTTGTCAGAAATCATGTTACATTATTTTTTTTATGTAACAATTATGTTAGTGTCAAATTACAGCCCTCAATTTGCTACAATAAGGTATTTTAGCCTTTTTTGGTCATTTAGCATGCACACAGTTAAGATTTTACCTGAAATTTAAATTTTTGGATTATCTTACACTGAAACCAATGAAACTTGTATATTATGACTAGTTTATAGTAGAAATATTGTTTTTGGTCAAATTATCTAGTGAGTGTTCATGTTTTATTGTGTTTCTTGGTGAATTATTTATTTCAAGGAAAATTGGTGTATACTTATATAGGAATTCCAAAATCTCACTTGAAATGCATTTTATAACCATTTTAGCAAGTTGTCTAGCTTGGAGATACATAAATTGCTTTGTTGATCCATGTTTATACATAAAAGTATGGTTCTTTTACCTAATCACTCTCCTTTTCCAACATGTAGAAAAAAGGGGGGACAAAATTATCAATTATATTTTATGTTTGGACCACTGTATTTACATTCAAGGAAGAATCTCTGATAAAAATAAGACATATAGGTAAGAACACTGTTATTTGAGTAGATATTAACAAATCAGAACTGGTAAAAATTGAAAAAGTGTCATATCTGTCACTATTAGTATCCATATGTAGTTTTCTTTGTTTAACGCATATGTAACTACCAGTCCAATTTGAGCTTGAATTCAGTGGTATAGTGTTTTGACAAAAGATTTATGTGTTTTTCTATGCTAGAAATAGATCATAGAAGGAAATTAAGTCAAGCAGAAGTCAATATAACAAGTTTGGTGCTGTTATAGGTATAGAACCACTAATTCAGGCCCGGTCGGAAAGAACATACAAGAAAGTAGTACATATTTTAAACAAAATAGTTCCTACGCATAGCTGTATCTTTGTCAATAGTGGGAATATTTGTGTATTATTAGTATCAAATGAAAGCTTGGGGACTTGGGGTCATTGTAGAACCCTTGTTGAAAGTTTTATTTGAATAATAATGAAGTATAGGAAATTTTAATAGGAGGGCTCATTTGGCTTGTTGTTCAGATCAGAAGTTCCTGTTTTTGTACTATCAAACTTCCGGGAACCAGTACGCTCTAATATGCAATTAAAGGTATGTTGATTTTTTCAGCACAAGTCAGCATAAGGTACAGTTTTGACATGAAATAACTGCCACTTTATTTGAACTTAAGATAAAGTAGCCATTTGTGCTTGAAATTGCAGAATTTAACATAGAAAGCAATGGGGCGATAAATTAGTGGTTTTATACCTATTACTGACAGGCATGTGAAATTCTATTTTTAGAAATCATACCCTTTACAGTGAAAATTGGTCACATTTGTTGTCAGAAATCATGTTACATTATTTTTTTTATGTAACAATTATGTTAGTGTCAAATTACAGCCCTCAATTTGCTACAATAAGGTATTTTAGCCTTTTTTGGTCATTTAGCATGCACACAGTTAAGATTTTACCTGAAATTTAAATTTTTGGATTATCTTACACTGAAACCAATGAAACTTGTATATTATGACTAGTTTATAGTAGAAATATTGTTTTTGGTCAAATTATCTAGTGAGTGTTCATGTTTTATTGTGTTTCTTGGTGAATTATTTATTTCAAGGAAAATTGGTGTATACTTATATAGGAATTCCAAAATCTCACTTGAAATGCATTTTATAACCATTTTAGCAAGTTGTCTAGCTTGGAGATACATAAATTGCTTTGTTGATCCATGTTTATACATAAAAGTATGGTTCTTTTACCTAATCACTCTCCTTTTCCAACATGTAGAAAAAAGGGGGGACAAAATTATCAATTATATTTTATGTTTGGACCACTGTATTTACATTCAAGGAAGAATCTCTGATAAAAATAAGACATATAGGTAAGAACACTGTTATTTGAGTAGATATTAACAAATCAGAACTGGTAAAAATTGAAAAAGTGTCATATCTGTCACTATTAGTATCCATATGTAGTTTTCTTTGTTTAACGCATATGTAACTACCAGTCCAATTTGAGCTTGAATTCAGTGGTATAGTGTTTTGACAAAAGATTTATGTGTTTTTCTATGCTAGAAATAGATCATAGAAGGAAATTAAGTCAAGCAGAAGTCAATATAACAAGTTTGGTGCTGTTATAGGTATAGAACCACTAATTCAGGCCCGGTCGGAAAGAACATACAAGAAAGTAGTACATATTTTAAACAAAATAGTTCCTACGCATAGCTGTATCTTTGTCAATAGTGGGAATATTTGTGTATTATTAGTATCAAATGAAAGCTTGGGGACTTGGGGTCATTGTAGAACCCTTGT